>NW_027411866.1:120737450-123638965 GCF_047663935.1 Musca autumnalis | reverse complement strand
AAACTACGAAAATACCTAAAGGTCGATCTTGTAGAGAATTTTCATAGCTACAATATTTTCTTTAGTACCATTTTGATAGGTCTTGCGGTTTCTAAAAAAAATCGTGAAAACCTAAACAACCCTTAAAAATTTTAACTTAAATCGCGATTTATTTAAAAAGCGCTCCGGCGATTTTTTTTGTTTTTGGATTTTTCTCATCTATGAACATTGTAGTTTCAGAATCCGCAAAAACTTTCAAGGTGTAAGCACCTTCCATTTAAAATTGTTTCAAGAGCACCGTGTGAGCTCAATCGACTGCTGCATTGGATTGGTTAATCTTACAAAGTCGAGGATGGTTATAGCAAATGTAGAAAAGAGTCTGGTTGCCGTTTATCAACATTTTTTCATAAAAAAAAAAAACGATTTTCATATTTTGAGTTTTGAGCAACTTTATGCCTATGTTTTCCCTCTATGCTTCCGTACAAAAAAAAATTTAATCAAACTCGTCAGTTCTACTTGTTTTTGTTTTAAATTGATAATCTGAGGGTATACTCGTACATATATTTCGGCAAAATCTACTGAAACTTTCTAAATTCTTTCTGTTGTTGTTGTTCTTTTTGATATAAGATACAGCA
The DNA here is from genome assembly GCF_047663935.1 of Musca autumnalis. Lineage (NCBI taxonomy): Eukaryota > Metazoa > Arthropoda > Insecta > Diptera > Muscidae > Musca > Musca autumnalis. The sequence goes on along the minus strand of NW_027411866.1, from coordinate 123,638,351 downwards.
GATTCAATACGGAACATCAATTTTACATCGCATTGCATTACAAATTGTCTTAGAGAAAAGAACAGATAAGCATATAGGGTCCTAGTATATGAAAAGTTGAAAAATTTAGCAAATTTTATTAATTTTTAGTGGTATAGGAAATTACCCTCGGAGTCGACTCCGGAGTCGGAGTCGTGACAAAAAACTGGCCTGGAGTCGGAGTCGGAGTCGAAGGAAAAATGGATCGACTCCGAAACCCTGGCTGGTACACACCACAGGTGAATAGATTTGAAAATGTAGAAAAAATTGTTCAGCCAAAATAGACAATGAAATGGCAAAAATTCCCATAACATGAATTTTGGTGGTCAATTTGCCATTAGAAGTAATGTCCTAATAGTCCCCATCAATGTAATGAGTGCAATAGAAGATATTCGGGACAAAAGGTCAATTATTAAAAGTCTTTTCAGGTATTCAGAATTTTTTTGAGTGTTATTGAGTTTTTCATATGTTGTAACTATTAAAAAGGTCAAACCCCAATAAACAATCATAAAAATACAAAAAAAAATATTTTTTTGTTGGAAAAAAATTTAAAATTTTTTTCAAAAATGTTTTTCAAAAAAATTTTTAATTTTTTTTCCAAAACTGAAAAAAATTCTCCTTGGGTTTTCATAAAACCCTTATAACTTTTATAAGAACTCGTACATTAAAAAAATTGTCCACTTGGTGTGAAAAAGCAATATTTTATATCGACACCTCCAAATAATAGTATGCTAAGTCTAAAAAGTGAGTTTTGCAGGAGAAGCTCTCAAAGTGTGGAAATTTTGTTGAACTTAAGTACTATGCTAAGTCAATATTTGCTTATAACTTCTGTTCGGATTGACCGATCATTACCAAAATTTGACAGAATTTAAGTTAAAGGACGTTCGACACCTCAAATAATAGTTTGCTAGTTCTGAACAGTGAGTTCTGCAGGACAAGCTCTAAAAGTAAATATTTGTTTATAACTTCTGTTCGGATTGTCCGATTATTATCAAAATTTGACAGAATTTAGGTGAAAGGACGTTGAATATAAAAATGTAAAGAACTTGAAAACGTGCTAAGTCGACTTAGCATACTATTGTTTGGAGGCGTCGATATGGGAAACGGTATGGAAATAACATAAATTTTTACCCATGTTTACGTATTTTCCAAAATTGGGAAACATTTTTCGTCTTTAGGAGCACGCCACGCCACAGTGTGTCAAAAATCTATACTTTCTAAAGAATGAAGATAGAGCTATGATAATTGGAGGAGATGTTTATCGAATGAAGATCTTTTGTTTTAAAGAGTTACACAACATTTATATATTTTTTAATTTATAACCTCAAATCGGCGGTACCATTATATGGGAGCTATATCAAAACGTGGACCTACATTAATGGCCTGTTTCACTAAAGCGATTCGAATTCAAATTCGATCGAACTACGACCAAACTTATGTTTTTTGAAAAATGTTGATATAATTTTATTTTAAATCAAACAAAATTTTTTCACAACAACAGGAGTTTCGTAGTTGTCACCGTTATATGGGGGGCTAAAACAAGATATGGACCTATATTGACAATTTTAGTAAGGAGATACTATACTCGTAGAAAATGTTATATTTACATTTTTAGTTAAATCGGTTGATTACACTGTGCAGCATTTTTAAGGTGATCTTGTGCAAACAATTCGAACTGAAGATTTTTTGAAAGTACAGACACAAACGCCACGAAACCCTAGTTGGGTTTTGTTGTGTCAGATCCAGCTCGGATTTTATGGCCCCATCTAAACATAGTTAAATATTGAGCTTTTTAAGAAATTCGGGGCTATATCTCTGAAACCAATGCGAATCTTCTTCTGACCTCTGAAGCAAATTTGTAGATAAGGACAAGAAAACAATATTTGGAGAAATACTGAACTCGAAAAACTACATTTATTGCCTCAAATTTCAAAATATATGCAAAAATACACAATTTGTATACATTTCGCACCGAATCTCCAAAACCGTTAATTTTTTCTGAATATTTTCTTTTGGAAAAATATTCCCTGGAATGTAATGCACAACTCCTCAGAAAATGTCATTGTTGTAAAATGCCTCTGTACCGTTGTTTTCAGTGCATTTCTCAACGACGATTTAATAAAAATGTCAATAATGTAGTGAAATCCGAAATGCGAGAACAAACTGTTGGTGTGAACTGTGTTTAAAATACTTGTTGTAAAATATATGATGCAAAATACCACTGAAACAACATGAGGTAAGCATTTTAGAGTTTCAGAATGTTCTAAAGAATTGTTGAGAACTTTTTTGGAAGGTTTTTGCAAAAGGTTACTTGGTTCAACTCTCAATAGTTTAGCCGATACTGACCAGAATTTCAGCAATAATGTAAAATTTTCTATATTTTATAGATTTTGATGCCCTAGATGGAGTTTTTCTTATGTGGTTTCTTTAAGAGATAAGTACTACTAGTTTAGGGCTACAATATTGCTAAAGACAGCAAGGCCAAATTACTATTCGTTTCTGAGATAAAGGTCTGATAAATGCAAAAAAGTGTAGATTTAGCCCGGTTTAGATGAGGCCATAAAATCCGAACTGGATCTGACAGGACAAAACCCAACTAGGGTTTTTGTAGTCTAAATATGTACTTTCAAAAAATTAATACTAGAAGTTGTTTGCATTTTCAGTGTTGCATAGTGTTATTGTAGGTAAAATCGTGAAAGTACGTAAAATCCGGCGGTACCGTTGTAGGGGGTCTTTTCCCCGGCGTCGCAGTTAGTCGCAATTAATCTATTAAGAAATTGATATTTCGAGAGTTCTTCTAAATTTCTGTACCATTAAAATAGTGGAACCCCGTGGAACTTTTTAGTTATATCCTACTGAAAAAGAACTAAACATATTGGCGTAAAATGGTTCCAAAACAAATTCGACCGTTCAAAAGAACTTTAATACAAATACAAATACTTCTACGCACATTTTAATAGAACCACTGTGCGGCGTTAATCTGTCAGTCAGTCACTCACACATCAACCAACACGTCTATATATTAAGATTATGCCTAGTATATATAATAAAACAAGTAATAGAAGGCTATAGTCGGACCGAGCCGACCATGTATACCCTACAGCACTTCATCTGGGCACTGCTCAGTGAGAGAGTTATCGTGCGATCCAGTCATTGCACATTGAGTGTCATAGAGGTTTTTTTTTTTTACAAATTTTGAGCTATTTTCTCAGGATTTGCCCCTGAACAAACTTTTACCGTCGTAATGGGGGCAGCGAAAACAAGGTGCCGGAAGGAGTGGATCGATAGTATCCGCATTGGAACCTCATCTATGTTTGGTAGAAATTTCACGATGTGCAAAGTATGGATCAAAATGGGTACTCCTTTCAACTTTTGTGGGGGAGGTATCCGATATGTCTCATCTTCGAACTAAGTTTGGACAAAATCTTACTAAGGCCGAATCGGTTCATCCGCTCGAGAGTTATCCTGCGATCCAGCCGAACATGGCTAAATCGGCTTCAAATTTTCTGAAACAGATTTAACCCACTCATACTTGGGGTGTACAACCATTATTTTTCTTCGTATCAAAGTTTATATATCCTCCTTAGCCTACAGGCTGAGGGTAGATTACAATTTGGCATAATTTGTCTAGTTTAAATGCCCTTTTTATTAGAAATGTCTCAATGCACAGTGGATCCACTTGTATGGAGAATGTGGCCAAAAATATTTATAGTGTAAAAATCAAGCCAATGTGCCGGTTACAGCTTTGTGCTGCTGCGAAGAGTGTTTTAAGAAAACAACATTCTCCCCCCTTTCCCCTCTGGAGGGGGTATACGGTAAGAATTGTATTATGCTGTTAATACAAAATGACATGAACAAAGGTCCCGATTATCTTATAATGGAAAAATAGGCTTGGGAAAACAAAACAATCTCCAAAACAACATAAAATCCAACCAATCTAGCGGATTAAAAAAAATCAACATTTTTGTCTGAAAATTTGTAAAATTTTTAATATAGATCTTATAGCGTTCTTCCTGGAAGGCATGTACCGCCAACATATAACAAATTTGGAAGAAGATTTCTTGATCTTGCCACTGATGCCAATTAGGTTAATGTACGTGTTCAGATAACAGAGTTATACGCTGATATATCCATAGAAACCCTATTCTAGGGCAGCTTTAGTCAGCGACCCACCATTTATAGTCTGGCACTAGATGGCAGCTGATTTTAATACTGAATAATCTTAAACCCATGGCCTACTTTGGAAAACTATGCCCGAGATGGGCACTGGTGGGCATCATGACTAAAACCTTAGGTCAAATTTAAGTATATGATTGAATTGGCATTATAAAATACACTAAGAAAATATGCAGGTAACTAGTATTCCACAACACGCTAAAACACTATTTTTTGATGAAAATTAAGCTATTACATCCACCTTCAAAATCCACTATAATATTTTGCTATACGTGTAAGATTCGCGATATTTTGAATATATTTACTTGCACTTAAAATATAGGTTGTACCCACAACAAAAAATAGTAGTCACATGTTCCGACTTTTAAAGCAATTCTTAAGAAGATCGAGTTCGAATGAAACAAAAGCTAATATATTTTTAAAAAGGTCCATCCCATATATGTCAGAGCTGCGAAATGTTGTACCAACATTTTGACACTAATTTTTTTATTTTTGGCCAATGGGTGGATACACTGTGCAATGTTTAAAACATTCATAATATACAGTGCGACTCAAAACAGGAGCTAGTTCATATTTATTGGAATGACTAGTTCATATTTTATATACAGTATAGGACAAAACATTTGCAACACACACATATAATTTAGTTTTAGCGCTATAATATTTGTAACAAGTGAGCCAAGGCTATAGTCGGGTCGGTGCCGACTACCACTACCCCTGTGCATAAGCTTTTGACTGGTAAAATTCAAAATATTAAAATTGGGATAGCTTAGCGCCTTTGCTTTGAATGTCTTCATAAATTCAGGTCAATTTTGTTGAAACGCAAATAAAAATATGGAAAAGTGGGATATACGCCAACCATCAAAAGGCTTCTTTCTCTGTGAGACCCCCATCAACCGATCCGATCAAAATTCCGACCTGTAGTGTGATTGCACAGAAAATAGAAAAACGGATGCATTACCGACTATTGCGATATCTCTGACCACCTATGACAAACTACTTCACATCGTCGTAAAGGTGATATTTTCTACTTTCCTTGCCTTTTTCTTTCGATATACCTCTTACAGAAGACAGATATTAGCTTTGAAATAAAACACATTCCGACCCCTGAATAATATCCGACCTTTACCAAAATCAATAGGTTTTTTCCTTGTGGGACCCCATTAACACCAAAAATTTCGTGACGATGCAATAAAAATTGCGACGTGTAGCGTGATTACAAACAAATGAAGACCCGATCAAAATTACGACATACGAATTACACCAACCGTACATTTGATATGGTAGATACATTAGCAATTTGTTACAACAATGTCAAAAAGGTTTACAAATACGGGCAAAATGTCCCTCATCGAAATAATGGTTTTAGACCCCAAGTATGTTTGGACGAAATGTGTTTCGGACAATTTGGATTCGATTGAGCAATGTCCGTCCGTCTGTCTGTCTGGCTGGCTGGAGAGCACGATAACTCTCGAACGGATGAACCGATTCGGTTCAAATTTTGGCTTTCGTAATATTTTGCCCAAACTTAGTTTAAGTTCGAAAATGTTCGGAAAATTTGTGCGCACGATAACTCTTGAAGGGAGTAACCGATTTGGTCCATACTTTGCAAATCCTGAAATGTGTACCAGACTTAGATAAGGTTTCAATATGGACTAAATCGGTTCACTCCTTCCCGTACCTCCCACACAAAATTTCGGAAAAGTTTAGTTTAGGGCCATCTCTCAAATCGCTTCGATTTTTATTTTAGCAGTTTGTATTCACTGCCCCCCATACGACGGTACAAGTTTCATAAGGTGTAAGTCTATACTTCCTGAGAAAATATCATGAAAATTGCAAAAAAAAAACCCTATGACACCGTGTGAGGTGATTGGAGCGCAAGATAACTCTAGAACGGATCTACCGATTCGGTCCAACATTTGGACTTAGTAATATTTTGTCCAAACATAGCTTAAGTTCGAAGATAATCCATATCGGTCCACTCCTTCAGGTACCCCCCCACAAAAGTTCAAAAATGTTCGGAAAGATTGTTCGTACGGTAACTCTTGGTGGGAGTGGCCGAAGTGGTTCTTACTTTACACATCCTAATATATCTACCAGATATAGATCAGGTTCAAATATGGGCTATATTTGTCCACTCCATCCGGTACCTCCCACACAAAATTTCGGACAAGTTCACTTTAAGACCTGATTTCGAATCACTTTGATTTTTGTTGAAGCAACTTGCATTCGCTGCCTCAATTACTATGGTAAATTTTTTTTTCAGGGGCTAGTCCATACTTCTTGAGCAAACAGCCCGAAGGGTGTAAAAACCCCATAGGCACCATATGTAGTGGCTGGAGATCCACTTCCATAATGGTCAATGTCGATCCATTCCTTTTAGTATCTCATACGCAAAACTTTTGATCTTTAATCCTAATCAACAGTTTTGTTGGTTCAAACGCCCAAAATTTTTAAAACCGCTTAAATACATACATACGTTTTTTTGGGAAAAAATTTTTTTCAATATACACAGGCTGAGGCTGAGATCTCTGTCGGGAAAGCCGACTGATAACTTGTTTAACACAACTTCAAGTCATATAACTTAAATATTGATTTAAATCGACGAGAAGTACTCGGTTGCGCTACTTCAAAAACAAAATCACACATTTTTTTGAAAAATTTCTATGAAAAATTAAATTTTTCCTGAAAATTACTGTTTTCCCAAAATTTGCCTGTTTTAGTATACCAGTAACCTTGGTAGTATGTATCGGAGGGATTTGTATAGATTTGTCGGTGCCAACTCTTATGTTAACATCTGCTGATGACCTCTGAGAAATCTGCTTTATAATTCGTATAATTATTTGATCATCCTCTGCAGGAGATGTTGTTGTCCTTACACCTCCTTCTCATCTTATGGCGATTTTAGTTTTTTTAATCGGCATCTGTTTTGGGTATTGGACTGTTCCTATGTTTATTTTTGGAATTCGTTGGATCCACAATTTTTAAAAATTACCATTTTAGCAAAGCTTTGCCATAAGTTTCTGGTCATCATTTAAGTTTTTCTTAAAAAATTAGACATGCTTTTTTCGGCATACTTATCGGTCAAAAGTGAACAGAGGTGGAATAAAATGTACTCCTCATGAAACCTGTTTGTCCCTTCTTCTGATCAAAAACAATCTGATGCCAATCAGTACAAAAAAACCCAAATGTGAACAAATAGATATTCGTACCACTTATTTGCAAATGTTTTGAGCAGGCTAACACATTGTTCTTCCGATATTTCTCACATTTTTGCAACATAAGTGTACATAACTGAATAATAATTTTTAAATCTTGAAAATAGGGTCAATAAAGAATCAAATAACAACAATATTTCAAAACTCAAAATGTCCCTAAAAATAGATTGTATGTGATATAGGCATCTGAGTTGCAAATATTTTGAGCAGCACTGTATATTGACCTTATGCCAGATTTCATCCCCAACAAAGCCGATTCCATATATCATTCTGTGTGTATGGTTGCAATATTACGTTATCATGAGTTCTCATGCACACATGCTCTTGGAGTCTGATGCTCTTGAATTCTAGCTGAACGTTTCAATAGCAATTTTAATTACTTGGCAATTGAATTTTTCCGCTATGGTAAACTTATTTAAACGATATTGTTACGGTTGTTTTTCTTTTTTAGCCAACATTTCGCTAGAGTGGTGAAGAAAAATATAGCAAAATTTGTGTGATCTGCTTTGTAAAATAGCAAAATTTTTAGGAAAATAACAGGTTTTCAGGTTATTCATTGAAAGTATTAGAAGAGGAGTATGCATTAGTCATGGCAAAAATACTTCGCTAAACTCCAAAAATATTTGTGTGCCAATCACTGCTCTACAAGTGTAGACTTTGTAATTTACTACTCTAATCTCCATGGATTGACTTTACCAAGTTCACTATTTTAATATTCTAAAATTTAGAATCTAAATATTATTTGTATGCTATTGATCTAACCATCGCTGTAAAACTTTTCCCCTGGTCTTGTGTATTCGTTCGGCTCATTGGTCTAACGATAAACATTGAACTTTCCACACAGTCTAACCATGGGCATTCGATGTCTGCTGGGGGTATTATAAGCATTACCATTGTTTTTGTTGGTCTGCAATTGGCTTAATGTTCATGGCAATAGAAAATAAATGGCTTTTTGAAATATCTTTGCTTGTGTGTGTAGGTATGTATGTCTTTATGTTTGTATAATGCACGTTTATGTTCAGTACTAATTCAATGTTAAGCATGGGTTTGGTATTTTCAATTGTATGTTTGAAATTCTAACATTCCATGGCTACTACAAACATGGTGGAGACATTAGTTTTGGCTTATTGTTTAACTTGTTTTTCCTATTAATTTAGTTTGTTTAACCTCGAAAGTAGCAATAATTTTCACCACAAAGGTAAAGGTTAGAATAATATTAGTGCAGAAAGACATGTAACATATGGAGAGACAGACATACCTATACCACCCATATAGGATAGTTGATTGGTAATTAATCGTTGAAAGTAATCCAAAAACTACGAAAGCATGATGGAATATTGCTTTTAGGGAGGTCAAGTAATGAAATAATGCAAACCCAACATAAAGGGGTATTTTCTCTAAACTAGATGGTTGATCCAACTGCCAAAATATTGAAACCGCACATACAGGACAATTTTTTACAGTTAAACAAGTAAGAATGGTGTTAAGTTCGGCCGGGCCGAACTTGTTATACCCTCCACCACGAGTTGTATTGAAGTAAAATAGAATACATAGTATCCTTTCGTGTATGACTTAATACCAAATTTCAGCAATTTCGGTAAAACAATGTGAGGCACGTCGATCTATATCGACAAATTTCTTACGGAAAGTTATTAGACTCAAAGAAGACCAAATATTTCGGTAAGAGAATGTGACTAAAAATTAAAAATTCCGCAAATCAAGAAGTACGCTTCTATGGGGATATAGGAAGACCTGGACCTATACTGATAATACTGTTCTTGAATATTTTATAACCTCTTGGAAGATTAAATAACGAATTTCAATCATTTCGGTGGAATATTGATAGAAACGTGGACCTATACCGACGGATTTTAGACGGGAATGGGGACAACATGAAGGCGTGGACTTGTACAGACATGGGAACAGTTTTATACCACCATTTCGGTGGAATATTGAGGCCACAACGTTCAAAATACCGAAAATCGGGAGGTACAGTTCTATGGGGGCTACATGAAGGCGTGGACCTATAAGGACAAATTTAGGGGGTAAGATTTATACTCCCAAAAAAAAGGTTATATACCAAATTTCAGCCATTTCGGTGGAATATTGAGGCCACAACCTTCAAAATACTGAAAATCGGGAGGTACCGTTCTATGGGGGCTGCATGTAGGCGTGGACCGACACCGAAAAAATTCTGGGAGAAAATTGTATACCCCCCACGAAGACTAAGTACCAAATTTCAGCCATTTCGGTGGAATATTGAGGCCACAACCTTCAAAATACCGAAAATCGGGTTGCAAGCAGGCGTGGACCGATGCCGAAAAAATTCTGGGAGAACATTTTAAACCCCCCCAAAGACTAAGTACCAAATTTCAGCCATTTCGGTGTGATAATGAAGCTAAAACCTTCAAAATACTGAATATCGGGAGGTACCGTTCTATGGGGGCTATATGAAGCCGTGAACCTATACCAACAAATTTCAGGTGGAAAGTTCTATACACCCGACGATAACTAAATACCAAATTGCAGCCATTTTGGTGGGATAATGAAGCTAAAACCTCCAAAATACCGAATATCGGGAGGTACCGTTCTATAAGGGCTATATGAATGCGTGGACTTATACCAACAAATTTCAGGTGGAAAGTTTTATACACCCAACGATAACTAAATACCAAATTTCAGCCATTTTTGTAGGATAATGAGGCTAAAACCTTAAAAATACCGAAGATTGGGAGGTACCGTTCTATGGGGCTATATCAAAACGTGGACCGATATATCTTCAATACCAACCATCCTGCAAGTAATAAAAACTTCTGTACCAAATATTGACTCTCCATCTTTAAAATTGCGAGCTGTATCTTGATTTCAACAGACGGACATGTTTAAATCGACATAAAATTTTATGCTGATCAATAATAAATATACTTTATAGGGTCTCCGACGAATATTTCGATGTGTTACAAACGGAATGAAAATTTAATTATACCCTCCATATGGCGGAGGGTATAACAAGTAAAAAAGTATCAGTCGGTTTTGCCAATAATGAATCTACTACCGGCTACGCAGATTTCGTGGCACTTTTTGGAAGTATGAACTTGCCGACAAAAAATATATTTGCTGGTGGTGGATCTTGTTTAAAGAGTCATTCCTTTCGATAGATATAGTGCCTACTAGTCAGTTCAGTTGGTCACCTTATTTTGGACCACTATGTCAGGGAAAACTGACCTGCCCTCGAAAAACATTGTATCGCTTAAACAGTACCACAAACATCGGTATATTTTTCCAAAAGATCTTTGAACAGATCCTAAATTGCACTTAAACAAAAATGTTGAACTATTGTGGGGGAGGTACCATAAGTAGAAGACCTATGTGGACCATTTCTGAAATAAAACTACATTTGGACAAAATGTTAGGTTATCCAAAGTTTTCAGGTTGCTCCGTTCCTTTTTCGTGACATTTTTAACTATTGGGGGAGGTACCGGAAGCTGCGCACAAATAGTGCCCACCTTCGAACTTACACCAAGTTTGGACAAAATATTATAAATGCCAAAGTTTGGACCGATTCGGCTGATCCTTTCAAGAGTTATCGTGCGCCCCAGCCACTGGTACCACAAGGTTTTTTTACAGCTTTCGGGTTATTTCCTCAGGGACTTTCCCCTGCAAAAAACTGTACCGTTGTAATTGGGGCAGCGAATGCAAGTTGTTACGACAAAGATTCAAGTTTTTTTCCGAAATTTTGTGTGGGAGGTCCATATTCGAATTTGATCTAAGTCTGGTAGAAATATTACGATGTGCAAAGTACGGACCAAATCGGTTACTGCCTTCGAGGGTTATGGTGCGCATCATTTTCGTGAAAAGTTTCGAACTTTTGTGGGAGAGGTACCTAAAGGAGTGGACCGATATGGTTCAACTTCGAACTTTAACTAAGTTCGGAAAAAATATTACGATCCGTTCGACAGTTATCGTGTGCTCCATCCACTATACATGGTGCCATAGCGCCTTTTTACACCTTTCGGGCTATTTCTCAGGAAGAATGGACTTGCCCCTGAAAAAACCTTTTAGCGTCGTAATGGAGGCACCGAATGTAAGTTGTTACAACAAAAATCAAAGCGATTCAAGAGCAGGTCCTATACTGAACTTTTCCGAAATTTTGTGTGGTAGGTACCCGAAGTAGTGTACCGACAGTCCAGCAGAAATTTCACGATGTGCAAAGTATGGACCGAATCGGTTACTCTCTTCGAGAGTTATCGGTAGTACAATTTTTCCGAACTTTTTTGGGGGAGGTACCTCAAGAAGTGGACCGATATAGCTCATCTTCGAACATAAACTAAGTTTGGACAAAATGTTACGAATGCCAAATTTTGGACCCGAACGGTTGCTTCGTTCAAGAGTTATTGTGCGCAACAACCAGCCAAACAGACGGACGTAAATGGCTAAAACGACTGACTCTAAACTGTCTGAAACACATTTCGTCCAAACATACTTGGGGTCTAAAACTTTAAATGAAAGGTGCTTACACCTGGGAAGTTTTTGCGGATTATGAAACTACAATGTTCATAGATGTTATTATTATTATTTTTTTATTATTGTTCTACAAACATTCCATGCGGGAAAAGGGAGACTTCTCTCATATCAATGAGTGCACCCCGATTCATATTAGCTCAATGGTACGGGAACTACTGTTTATTGCCGAGTCCGAACGGCGTGTCTTAAGACTCAGGAAATGTCGTCAACATTACAGAGGGGTATTTTTACACCGTTGAAATTTTTGATGTTGCCTGGCCGGGAAATCGAACGCACGACCTTCAATGTGCAAGGCGGCCGTGCATACCATTGCACCACGGTGCCACCCATAGATGAGAAAAATAAAAAAAATCGCCGGAGGGATTTTCAGATAAATCGCGGACAAAGTTCACATGAGGATTTTCACGATTTTTTTTGGAGACCGCAAGTTCTATCGTAATGGGACTAAAACAAATGTTGTAAATTCTCCACAAGATTGACCTCTATGACTTTTTCCTAGGTTTTACCATTTTTGAGATACAGAAGTTCAAATTAATAGAATGCATTGACTGTATAGCCTCCTTCAAAAACAACGTTCTGCACGGTGCGCTTTAATTATCTTTAAATGAAAACCGCTTACACCTGGGAAATTTTTTGCGGATTCAGAAATGGCAAAGTTCCTAGATGAGAAAAATCCAAAAACAAGAAAAATTAGCTGGAGTGATTTTTTTAACAAAATCGCGGCCAAAGTTCACATTTCTAGGTTTATTTTAGGTTTTCAGGATTTTGCGAGGAAGCGCACATGTTTTGACCATTAAATTTTAAGGCGCGTTATGTATTCTAAATATTTTTTTTTCACAATTGTTGCTGTATATCGAGTCACCATTTTTTATTTTCTTATTTTTGAAGCATTGGACAATAAATGCAAAAAATACCTAATTGAACTTTCAAAGAAATATTTTACAGACATTTTTGTAAAGCGTGCAATTTTGTTGCAAATTTATTGGCCACCACTGTATGTCTGGAAAAAAACGACCAAAATTGGTTGACTCATCCGAAACTTATGAAAAACTTTCTAAAATTGAATTTAAATGGTTCTTTTCTTGAGGATACAGGAAGGAGTGGACCAATATCCCCCATCTTCCAACATGATCTAAGTTTGGATAAAATATAACGAGGTCCAAATTTTTGGCCAAACCTGTTGATTTGTTCGAGAGTTATCGTGCGCACCAGCTACGATTCCACATCGTCTGAAACGGATTTCGTCCAAACATACAAACATACTCAAGTATATTGAAGTATCTGGTTTAAATTTAATTATTAAATTAATAACAAATAATATAAAATCCTTTTGCATTGCAACCATATGTTATCCATGGAGGACCTCTCCATGAACCTGTGAACTACACACTAATGCTTCGAACTCAGATGTAATTTTCATTTGATTATCAACATAATTAAGTTCTAATTGAAAGTTCTCAACATTTGTGTGTTAAATAAAAGGCACTTTATACTTTAATTAGTTTCCAGTGCAGACTTTATATGCGTCAGTTGCAGGACAAAATGGCGTCCTACAATGTTTGTTGTCTGTCTGGTAAGTGCAATTAATAGAGCATTTCATATTGTAATGCTCTTGATTGTGAAATTGATAAAGAGGACCATGTGAGGTGATGTAATACCAGTGCTGTTACGGCTACTACCACTACGGGAGAGCAATATAAGTAAATGAAAAATCCATTAGCAGGAAATTAGTTGGTACAGAGAGGTATTGAGCCATACAAGCAATTGCTATTTAAATTATGTCAACCTAATTTGAAATTAATGTCATACAAATGGGGCAGAGTGGTATATAGAGCAGTGGAATGCGTAAATATAACCGAAGAGATTAACTTATGATGGGATTGAACATGGGAACTTTTACTTTGTACCTACCCAGCAAACCAATCGTACCGACATCGTAACGAAACCGGAACAAAAGTCGGATCCGATCGTAACGATATCATAACGAAAGTTGTATGAAGTTGTTGACATAATTTCGGAACGAAATGTCGGATCGAAATCGGATCGATTTCGGTCAGAATTCGGTACGAAATCGGAAGAAAATCCTTGGGAAATTCGGAAGGCTAATTTTTTCTTTGGAATTTTCTGACAGATTTCTGAACGATTTCGGAATAATGTCGCATGAAATTCGGACGTACCTTCCGAATCTTCGTAAAGATTTCTGAACGATTTTGGATTCGTACCGAAATCGGAAGAAAAACATTTGTACATTCGAAGAGAGATTTACTTCAGACATTCTGTCCAAAAACGGAACGAAATCTGAACGAATTTCCCTACGAAAAATCGTATAGAAATCGGAACGAAATCTGAACGATTTTGCTTTCGAAATTTTTCAGATGTGTCGGACATCCGACATTTGCTGGGTATATACAATACACACAGCAGTACGCTTTTTAGCACTAAGGGGATGTTTAAACGCTCATAGTAGTTTCAAACAAATTGAATGAAATAAAACATCAAATTAAGAAAGTAAACTTATTCATACTTAGCAGAGAAGGAACATTTGTCTCTGCTTAAAGCAAAAAAAATTGAATATGCCCCAGACACCTTTTGCCTTATAACAACCGACAAACAGTAACAGGAGGCAGCAATGCAGGCACATTGGGAAACTATGAAAAGTAAAACTAATAAATCATATGCAAAAAAAAAAGCCTGACTGCCTTCGACCTAACTAACAGGCGGCAACAAATTAACCGGAAGGAGGTGGCAAACGGAAGTAAAGACCTTATATTTGTTTCTATAACTGATAAAGCATTTGTGCAGGAGCACGTACGGGCCACACACAAAAAGAAAAGAAAAAAATACTACAACAGATTGCAATACAAGGTTCTTTTGCCATTCGAAAGTGGTGGCTACCCACCAACTTCCCAATATTTTTGCCAAGAAGAACTAACATAACTAACATAGCCATTTGACTGCAATATTATGCAATATTGGCTGGGTGGAGGGCTAGCTGGTTAGTGCAACCCCGGAAATGGAAAAACGTACAACACGAAGGATGCAGACTGGCGCTACTGTGCGAATACCGAAAACGAAATTAAGTAAAATTGCCGAAGCAGAGACAGACTGGGGTACACCACAAAGGCCAAACCTAGAAGAAGATGATGTAGAAGAAGGTGATGATGGTGCTCAGCACTATGGACGTAGAGCAACCTCAATCTGACACAGAACTTAATTGAATTTAAACCGACATTTGGCTTTATGAATTTATGAATGTTGTTAGCAGTTAATGGTTTTTATGCTTCCAAGACGGCAATGTGGAGCATACGCCGTAGCTTTTTAAGCATTACTGGAAATAAATTTATGTTGAACCTGTCGGGAATTATATTATGCAAGAAAATTGTCCTTAATATTGGATTAAGATTCTACAATTTTAGTGAAATATTTTTGTTGCAAGCAGCAAATAATTTCTTTGGTATTATGGGAGGAAAGCCAGGATTTTAGGATATACAAATGGAAATTTTTGCTCTTGGAAAAGGGTCTAAAGACAAGGGGGTGGGGTGGGATGGTTCTATAAACCCTTTCTAAAATAAAAGATGCTTCTATAGACCCTTTCTGAAAAAAAGGTGCTTCTATAGACCCTTTCTGAAAGAAAGGACGCTTCTATAGAACCTTTCTGAAGAAAAGGGTGTTTATTTTAACCCCTTTCTGAATGAACGGATGCTTCTATAGAACCTTTCTGAAAGAAAGGATGCTTCTATAGAGCATTTCTGAACAAAGCGGTGCTTCTATAAACCCTTTCTGAATGAAAGGATGCTTCTATAGACCCTTTCTAAAAGAAAAGTGTGCTTCTATGGACCCTTTCTAAAAGAAAGGGTGCTTCTACAAACCCTTTCTGAATGAAATGATGCTTCTATAGACTTTTTCTGAAAGAAAAGGGTGGTTCTATGGACCCTTTCAAAAAGAAAGTCTATTTTTGAAAGAAAGGGTGCTTCTATAGACCTTTCTGAAAGAAAGGGTTCTTCTATAGACTCTTTCTGAAAGAAAGGATGCTTCTGTAGACACTTTCTGAAGAAAAAGGTGCTTCTATAGACCCTTTCTGAAAAAGGGGTGCTTCTATAGAACCTTTCTAAAAGAAAGGATGCTTCTGTAGACACTTTCTGAAAGAAAGGATGCTTCTGTAGACACTTTCTGAAGAAAAGGGTGCTACTATAGACCCTTTCTGAAAGAATGGATGTTTCTATAGAACCTTTCTGAAGAAAAGGGTGCTTTTTATAAACCCTTTCTGAATGAAAGAATGCTTCTATAGACCCTTTCTGAAAAAAAGGATGCTTCTATAGAACCTTTCTGAAGAAAGGGGTGCTTCTATAAACCCTTTCCGATAGAAAAGGTGCTTCTATAAACCCTTTCCGAAAGAAAAGGTGCTTCTATCAGGCATGTCACAGATTCCGATCGGAATAGTTGCAATTCCGAAATTTCATTTCGATCGTTTTTGTCTTAGCTTCTTTAGATTCCGATCGATTTTGTGAAGTCAAAAAACTTAATTATTTATTTTAAATGCGAAATTAAATGTAAAACAAAAAAACAACATTGTTCCACAACATCCCATACGGGACAAGGGAGACTTCTCTCATGTAAATGTAAATTTGTTAATAAAACAACATTTTAATTATTTCTAAGTGTTTTTAGAGTGTTTTAAAGTGGGAGATTTAAACAAAATAAAAATACAATTCCGTATGCAAAATCAAAAGTGGTTTCATTCCGAAAAATTCTTCGTTTTTCGTTTTCTGAAGAAGCTAAATACGGAATCAATTCCACTTTCGATCGGAATTCGTTTCTGTGACATGCCTGTATAGAACCTTTTTGAAAGAAAGGATGCTTCTATAGAACCTTTCTGAAGAAAGGGGTGCTTCTATAGAACCTTTCTGAAAGAAAGGATGATTCTATAGAACCATTCTGAAAGAAAGGATGATTCTACAGAACCTTTCTGAAAGAAAGGATGATTCTATACACACTTTCTGAAGAAAGGGGTGCTTCTATAAACCCTTTCTGAATGAAAGGATGCTTCTATAGACTTTTTCTGAAAGAAAAGGGTGCTTCTATAGACCTTTTCTGGAAGAAAGGGTACTTCTATAGACCTTTCTGGAGGAAAGGGTGCTTCTATACACTCTTTCTGGAAGAAGGTGGCTTCTATAGACACTTTCTGGAAGAAATGGTGCTTCTATAGACCCTTTCTGGAAGAAAGGGTATAGACCTTTCCGAAAGAAGGGTGCTTCTATAGACCCTTTCTGAAAGAAGGGGTTCTTCTATAGACCCTTTTTTAAAGTAGGGTGCTTCTATAGACCCTTTCTGAAAGAAGGGGTGTTTCTATAGACCCCTTCTGAAAGAAGGGGTGTTTTTATAGACCCTTTCTGAAAGAAGGGGTGTTTCTATAGTGTATTGTTTGAAAAAAAGGTGGCGCTTCTATCGACCCTTACTAAAAGAATGGGAGCTTCTATAGACCCTTTCTGAAAAGGGGTGCCTCTATAGACCCTTTCTGAAAGAAAGGATGCTTCTATAGACACTTTCTGAAGAATAAGGGTGCTTCTATAGACCATTTCTAAAAGAAAGGACGTTTCTATAGAACGTTTCTGAAGAAAAGGGTGTTTCTATAAACCCATTCTGAATGAAAGGATGCTTCTATAGACCCTTTCCGAAAGAGAGGGTGCCTCTATAGACACTTTCTGAAAGACAGGGCGCATCTATTGACCCTTTTTGAAAGAAGGGTACTTCTATAAACACTTTCTGAAGAAAAGTTTGCTTGTATAGACCATTTCTGAAAAAAGGACGCTTCTATAGACCATTTCTGAAAGAAAGGGTGTTTCTGTAGACCCTTTCTGAAGAGTGCTTCTGTAGATCCTTTCTGAAAGAAAGGGTGCTTTTATAGACCCTTTCTGAGGAAGGGGTGCTTCTGTCGACCCATTCTGAATGAAAGGATGCTTCTATAGACCCTTTCCGAAAGAGAGGGTGCCTCTATAGACACTTTCTGAAAGACAGGGCGCATCTATTGACCCTTTTTGAAAGAAGGGTACTTCTATAAACACTTTCTGAAGAAAAGTTTGCTTGTATAGACCATTTCTGAAAAAAAGGACGCTTCTATAGACCATTTCTGAAAGAAAGGGTGTTTCTTTAGACCCTTTCTGAAGAGTTCTTCTGTAAACCCTTTCTGAGGAAGGGGTGCTTCTGTCGACCCTTTCTGAAAGAAAAGGGTGCTTCTGTCGACCCTTTCTGAAAGAAAACGGTGCTTCTATAGACCCTTTCTGAAAGAAAGGCTGCTTCTATAGACCACTTCTGAAAAAAGGTACTTCTATAGGCCCTTTCTGAAACAAGGTGTGCTTCTATAGACCCTTTCTGAAAGAAGGGGTGCTTCTATAGACCCTTTCTGAAAGCAGGGGTGCTTCTATAGACCCTTTCTGAAAGAAGGGATGCATCTGTAGACCCTTTCTGAAAGCGGGGGTCTTCTGTAGACTCTTTTTGAAAAAAAATGCTTTTATAGACCCTTTCTGAATGAAGGGCTGCGTTTGTAGACCCCTTCTGAAAGAAAGATTGCTTCAATAGACCTTTTATGAAAGATAGGGTACTTCTATAGACCCTTTCTGAAAGAAAGGCTGCTTCTATGGACCCTTCTGAAAGAAAGGGTGTTTCTATAGACATTTTCTTAAAAAAGGATGATTCTATAGACCCCTTCTGAAAGAAAGGGTGTTTCTATAGACCTTTTCTGAAAAAGGGTGATTCTATAGACCCCTTCTGAAAGAAATGGTGCTTCTAAAATCAAATTACAGAATATTTTTCTGAATATGTCACCTATGTATAGACACTTTCTGAAGAATAAGGGTGCTTCTATAGACCCTTTCTAAAAGAAAGGACGCTTCTATAGAACGTTTCTGAAGAAAAGGGTGTTTCTATAAACCCATTCTGAATGAAAGGATGCTTCTATAGACACTTTCCGAAAGAGAGGGTGCCTCTATAGACACTTTCTGAAAGACAGGGCGCATCTATTGACCCTTTTTGAAAGAAGGGTACTACTAGAGACACTTCCTGAAAGACAGGGCGCATCTATAGACCCTTTTTGAAAGAAGGGTACTTCTATAAACACTTTCTGAAGAAAAGTTTGCTTGTATAGACCATTTCTGAAAAAAGGACGCTTCTATAGACCATTTCTGAAAGAAAGGGTGTTTCTGTAGACCCTTTCTGAAGAGTGCTTCTGTAGATCCTTTCTGAAAGAAAGGGTGCTTTTATAGACCCTTTCTGAGGAAGGGGTGCTTCTGTCGACCCTTTCTGAAAGAAAAGGGTGCTTCTATAGACCCTTTCTGAAAGAAAGGCTGCTTCTATAGACCACTTCTGAAAAAAGGTACTTCTATAGGCCCTTTCTGAAAGAAGGTGTGCTTCTATAGACCCTTTCTGAAAGAAGGGGTGCATCTGTAGAACCTTTCTGAAAGGAGGGGTGCTTCTATAGACCCTTTCTGAAAGAAGGGATGCATCTGTAGACCCTTTCTGAAAGCGGGGGTGCTTCTGTAGACTCTTTTTGAAAAAAAAAATGCTTTTATAGACCCTTTCTGAAAGAAGGGCTGCGTTTATAGACCCCTTCTGAAAGAAAGGTTGCTTCTATAGACCTTTTATGAAAGATAGGGTACTTCTATAGACCCTTTCTGAAAGAAAGGCTGCTTCTATGGACCCTTCTGAAAGAAAGGGTGTTTCTATAGACATTTTCTTAAAAAAGGATGATTCTATAGACCCCTTCTGAAAGAAATGGTGTTTCTATAGACCTTTTATGAAAAAAGGGTGATTCTATAGACCCCTTCTGAAAGAAATGGTGTTTCTAAAATCAAATTACAGAATATTTTTCTGAATATGCCACCTAAATAATTTCGGTATATTTTTGGTTTTTAAGTCAGGATAACAGCTTCTGTCAAGTATGTGTTACACAAATCATACCACCTTTCGCGTGTACAAAATAATTATTAAAATATTGCTTTGATTTCATTTCACAAATAAAACTACATGTGAGTGAGTTCAAGTGAATAAAAAAACAGAAAACTTTTTTTTGCCAACCATTTAATGTCATTGTGAGTTACACTATGACGAACTTATTTACATTTGATTGTAATTGAGTGTATGAAATATAAGTTATGAGGGAACATATATTTCGGAAAAAACTGTTGGAGCACTGTTATAACTTGTGAACTTTTCATGTGGGAAACTGCACTTGGAATTATTTCCATGTTGTTGTTTCATGTCATTTTCAACGTTTTGTGTTTTTCCTCATTTCCCCTATTTCTCTTTTCATTTATTTCCACAAATGTAGTAAATGTATGTATTCGGAAATTGTTATTTATGAGTTTGGTTGGTGTACTTGGAGCAGCAATAAATTGTGTTGTATGCGTTTTGTTTTTAACATCTTTTTTTTCCAGTTGGTATTCTTAACCATATTCTGTTTCCTAGTCATTTATGGTCTCTATTTCACAAAAATGACGGATATAAAATGAATATCAACATATAATAGCATTTGTTTACCCTTGTATTGCATTTATTTTCTTTTTGATACAAAAACATATGGAATTGCATGATTGTACTGCATGTTAGGGAACGAGAGGTGCCATAGTTCAATGTATGAAATTCCAAGGTCAGGCCAATTTGTGCAGCTATACATATCAATTTGAACTTCTATATCTCAAAAACGGTAAAACCTACAAAAATATCACAAATGTCAATTTTGTAGAGAATTTTCACTGCTACAAGATTTTTTTGTCCCACTTCGATAGGATTTGCGATTTCCAAGCAAAATCGTGAAAACCTAATAGTACACTAAAAATGTGAACTTTGACAGCGATTTATTTAAAAAGCGCTCCGGCGATTTTTATTCACTCAGCATCTATGCTAACGAGGGTATATACATTTTCATGCAGTAAAGTATGTTTGGACTAAATCCGTTTCAGACAATTTGGAGTAGATTTAGCAAGGCCCGTCCATCTGTCTGTCTGTCTGGCTCGAGCGCACGATAACTCTCGAACAGATTAACCGAATTAGTCCGTAATTTGGCTTTCGTAATATTTTGTCCAAACTTAGTTTAAGTTCCAAGATGGGCCATATCAGCCCACTTCCTCGGGTACCTCCACCACAAAAGTTTAATTTTTTCGCAAAAATTATTCGCACGATAACTCTCGAAGGGACTAACTGATTCGGTCCATATTTTGCACGTCGTAATACTTCTACCAGACATAGATAAAGTTCGAATATGCACTATATCGGTTAACTCCTTCGGGTACCCCCTACACAAAACTTCGGAAAAGTGCAGTTTAAAACCTCCTCTCGAATACTTTTGATTTTTGTTGTAAGAGTCTGTGCGAGAGGCCTTTGAAAATTTTTACCGATGGTACTCCTAGTAGCCCTGTTTACAGCAATATGATTTTTTCGTGGGCAAGCCTTTGTTCTTGATATAATGGTCCTATCGAGGGGAATGACTTCCAATATAAGTCACACTTACCAAATGGACAATGTAGGTCAATTCCTTTAGGTATTTCCCCTGCAAAATTTTTGTGAGTTTATCCTAATCCATATCTTTGTCGGCAAGTTCATACGGCCAAAAATTCTGAAGACCCCCTAAATACATACTTTTTTTGGGGAAAAGGTGTTCCAATTCACACAGTTTGAGGGAATACCACTGTTGGTAAAGGTGACTGATGTTTTTTTTTTACTTGTTTTTGTTTTATCACTTTTCTCGTCAGAATCCGCAAAAACTTTCCAGATGTAAGCATTTTCCGCTTGAACTTGGTTCAGGCGCACCGTCCTTAGTTTAGATGTAATGGAATGGGGGCTCTTCAGAGGCTGCACAGTCTTAGTCGACTCCAGCGCTACTCCGATAGGAGTTATATTGCTGCTTGCTGGTCCAGAACATCTCCTAGTGTGACTCGTCGACGGAATACGAAACACCACCGCAGTCTCCGCAAAACAACAAATGCAACATCTAACACACAAAGTTGTTGTTGTTCAGCAACTAACAAATGCATTATTCCTGCAATTCAATTGCCACGGTCTCCGCAACAAAATCAGCGAAATAAAAGAATTTATGAGTCGAAAGAACAACATGGTCGACGGGATACAAGAAGCAAAGCCCACCATCACCTGTAGCTTGTAAAGTTTTGCGTAAGGATCGTACAAGATGCGTAGGAGGAAGACTTGCCTTAGTTATACACCAGTCTGTCCAGTAAAGACCTGGCCGTACGATTCTGGGGGACTTCCATGCTCATCATGAGCTTTGGCATTCCGTTCCAGACAATGACTAGAGGGGTCCAGCACTGGCTGAGCAAATTGCACGGTGAATGAAGACGTCCCACGAGGATAAGACTAGATTGCCACAGACATCGCCATTACTGCTCCCGCTCAGGTAAACGACGTTTTCTGGCAACCCATCATTTCCCTTAGCTCAGACCATCTTCATCATAGTCTCCGTAAACAGACCATCCGACTTCATACCCCCTCACCGTCGTATCCGGGAAAGCTGATTGGCGAGTCCATTTCCTCAGATCCACGGTTATCTGAGAGAATTTTCCGGGACATGATCACTGCTGCAGCCGCTCGCTACATATCTGCTGGTCAAATACCCCGAAAAAACAAGTAAAAAAGTATCAGTCGGCTTTGCCGACAGAGATATATCCTCAGCCTGTGTATATTGAAACAATTTTTCCCAAAATACGTATGTATTTAGGGGGTTTTAAAAATTTTGGGCGTTTGAACAGCAAAAATTTTGATTCGGATTAAAGATCAAAAGTTTTGCGGAGGAGATACTAAAAGGAATGGTTCGACATTGACCGTTATGGAAGTGGATCTCCAGCCGCAACATATGGTGCCACAAGGGGTTTTTACACTCTTCGGGCTGCTTGCTCAAGAAGTATGGACTTGCCGCTAAAAAAACTGTTACCATCGAAAATGAGGCAGCGAATGCAAGTTGCTTCAACAAAAATCAAAGTGATTCGATATAAGGTCTTAAAGTGAACTTATCCGAAATTTTGTGTGGGAGGTACCGGATAGAGTGGACAGATATAGTCCATATTTGAACCTGATCTATATCTGGTAGATATATTAGGATGTGTAAAGTATAGACCAATTCGGCCACTCCCTTCAAGAGTTACCGTACGAACAATTTTTCCGAACATTTTTGAACTTTTTTGGGGGAGGCACCTGAAGGAGTGGACCGATATGGCTTATCTTTAAACTTAAACTATGTTTGGACAAAATATTACTAAGACCATATTTTGGACCGAATCGGCAGATCCGTTCGAGAGTTATCGTGCGCTCCAACCACCTTACACGGTGTCATAGGTGTTTTTTGCAACTTTCATGCTATTTTCTCAGGAAGTATGGACTTGCCCCTGATGAAACTTGTACCGTCGTATGGAGGGCAGAGAATACAAGTTGCTAAAACACTGAATTTTTCCAAAATTTCGGAGGTACCCGAAGGAGTGGACCTATTGAGACCATATTGGAACCTCATATTACTATGGTGGAAAGTTTAGACTATACAAAGTATGGACCAAATCGGTCACTCCCTTCAAGAGTTATCGTGCGCACAAACTTTCCGAACATTTTCGAACTTTTGTGGGGGAGGTACCGATGTAGCTCATCTTCGAACTTAAACTAAGTTTGGGCAAAATATTACGAAAGCCAAAATTTGAACCGAATCGGTTCATCCGTTCGAGAGTTATCGTGCGCTCCAGCCAGCAGGACAGACAGACAGACGGACGGACATGGCTAGATCGACTCCAAATTGTCTGAAACACATTTCGTCCAAACATACTTGGGGTCTAAAACCATTATTTCGATGAGGCACATTTTCATCGTATCAAAGTGTATATACCCTCCTTAGCCTAAAGGCTGAGGGTATAATAAGACCAAATTTCACAGCAGAAGCAACGGGACTAGCAAATCAGCTAGATGAGCTTCGTCGTATGAACCCTGAAAACCATGAATTAAAGAGCTTACACTTGAAGCTAACAGGCTAGTAGGCGAACACAAGCGGAAAAAGTGACTAGACCACCTGAAGCAATGCAACAATGGTACAGGATTAAGCAAATTGTTGGCAATCACTCTCGAAACTCAGAAAGAAGGATGAAAGAACGGCTGTTATTTTCAATGGAGTGACAGTAACAAAACCGAAGAGGTGTGTGTGAGTTATTTAACCGGCAGCTTACAGAGCAAACCAAGATTGATAGAGAGAAGAGGAGTGTGATACGCCGTAAAAGAAGTGCTCTCCCAGACGAGGGAGTACCACCACAATTTACGATAGACGATGTTGCCGAAGTCACCCGAAACGCAAAAGCATCCAAAGCGTTGGACCCACCCGGAATCTCAATGGTAATGCTTAAGAATCTGGATGAACCCAGGGTTGCTTATTTAACAAGTGTCCACAATCGTTAGCCACCCATATCGTAGAAGAATCCTTGAAAGTTGACAGGGTGGTGCCTATACTGAAGCCAGACAATGATCCCAGCAGAGATGAATCCTACAGGAACTACACCATTTTCAACTGTACTTCAGAAAATAGCACTTGTAATTCAGAAATTCCGTTTGAAATTCAGATATTTTATTTTTAATTCAGAATTTCCATTTGAAATTCAGATATATTATTTGTAATTCAGAAATTCTATTTGAAATTCAGATATTTTATTTTTAATTCAGAATTTTCATTTGAAATTCAGATATTTTATTTGTAATTCAGAAATTCTATTTGAAATTACAGTTAAAAATGGTGTACTCCTTCCCATGATGAGACACAGTTCCCCACTTGCCAAAAATTAGCATGGATTCCGGAAAAGGAGCAACACTACGCCAGCATTACATTCATATTCATTTTCACCGAGGACTGAACCAGAGCAGACCGTGCTATTAAACAGTTATGGTGGCTCATGACGTATCAAAGACCTTCGATACCGTCAACCATGCCAACCTGTTCGAGGATATATAGAGAAACTACCCTCCGGCCAAATTTGAAACGTTTGATAATGAATTACACTGTGAACAGAAATTTTGGGGCAGAGATAATTCCTTTTGGGGATGAAAGCCCTTGGTGAGTATATTAAGAATTCCGAAGGACACATCCGCCGTCGCGACAATTTCGATTAGTTGCCAATGGGAGTCGTACCTAAAATTTTCTGAACGACATTTTTGCAGAACATTTCGAAGCTGAAAAAAGTCATCTTGCGGTAATTTTATATCGGTTCTTAAAATAAGGGACGAAAAGGACATTGAAGGATTACTTGCTTCCTTCAATGTCCATTTCGGTCGAAGGTCGAAATTCTCTACGAAAATAATCCTCATTCAATTTGACTGAAGACATGTCATCTCATAAATAAACTAAAACAACAGTTAACAAAAATATAACTCTAATTTCAGATGCCTTACAGGGTCTTCAGCAGAAACTTCATCACGCTATAAATCAGAAGTTCGACTCACGGCGGATCTGTCCTTCGGGATACTTAATATATTCACCAAGGGCTTCCATCCCCAAAAGGAATTATCTCTGCCCCAGGTTTTCACCTCAATTTTGTGTCACAGTGTTATTTGTGTGTACGCTAGTCGTTTGAATAATTTGAAAAATAACCTACCTTCCTGAATTTCCACATCTCCAGGAGCAATAAGAATGGTAATGTATGATTGTAGGATCTTCACATCGGGTCCAATCGTGGCTGATATATGTGATATGTTAAATGTCTACCGAAGATTCTCAGGTTGCTAGCCGGCAGAAACCTTGTTGATCTCTTATAAAGCAATAGACCGGTCTGTGGTAAGCAACGCGGCTCCAGTGTGGTATGCAAATGTTAGCTATACGCAGTAGAAAAATATTCAAAACTACCAGAATGCGCCCAGAGGCTTGCAACGTGGTGCCTCCTTTGTTTAAAGCGGAATTCGTGTCTACCGTTTCATACCGTTTTTGCTTAGAAGATATTGTAAGTTAACATGTTGGAGAATTTTGGCTTTGACAGTACACTCGATTATTTTAGTGCATGCTTTCATCCTCTTAAAATCACTGATTCCATTTTTCTAAGATCTATATCTATTTTAAAGTATTTTTTAATAACTATTGCTAGCTCGCATCTGTCTAGCTAGCTCGCATTTGTCCTTCCTCCCCAGTTTTTTTGCCTACAAAGCTTATCTACTTTAAGTTACAATGACATATCTCAACACAATTTGTCCGCATAAACTACAGTTGCTTTTAAATTTAAATTTTATTTTAAAAAAGATTTTCTTTTTGTTTATTGTTTTTACACAAACTGCATGAAGCAGTGTAGAACTTTACCATTGGTTTCGTCTGACCCAGATTTTTGGCTAAGGTTCTCATTGACGTCACACACTAGTAGCTGCAGCGCAAGTAATGTGCCAAAAAAAAAAAAAAAAAACAAACTGAACATTTCCAAAGACAATAAATATGTCGTCTAGGGAGAGAGATAATATTTAAGCACTCATGGTCGGCAGATAAGAAAAAATTTTGAACAAAATCCAAAAAATTTGGTTTTCATTCAAAGTCAAGAGGATAATAAAAACAGAGTTCGAAAATAAACAGTACACTAACATAGTGTACCGCTCCGAATACAGTATCACTAAAATATTTTTAGCGTTAGTGTTCCGGAACACAAACACTAAAAAATATTTTAGTGATACTGTTCCGGAGCACAACGACAAACGTAGTGTACCACATTTTGGTACACTAAAAACGTTGGGTACCGCAGTCGGAACACTAAAAATCGTAGTGCTCCGCAGTCTGAGCACTAAAAATCGTAGTGCTCCGCAGTCGGAACACTAAAAATCGTAGTGCTCCGCAGTCGGAGCACTAAAAATCGTAGTGTTCCGACTGCCGGATCACTAAAAATTTTAGTGTTACGACTGCCAGATCTCTAAAAATCGAAACAATGGAACAATAAAAATCGTAGCGTTCGGCTGCGGAGCACTAAAAATCGTAGTGTTCCGACTGCCGGATCACTAAAAATCGTAGTGTTCCGACTGCCGGATCACTAAAAATTTTAGTGTTCCGACTGCGGATCTCTAAAAATCGAAACAATGGAACAATAAAAATCGTAGTGTTAGGCTGCGGAGCACTAAAAATCGTGGTGTTACGACTGCCGGATCACTACGATTTTTAGTTCTCCGACAGTCGGAACACTACGATTTTTAGTGCTCCGACAGTCGGAACACTACGATTTGTAGTGTTCCGCAGACGAACACTACGATTTTTAGTACTCCATTGTCCAAGAACCAAATCAGATGTTTTACACATTTTCTTTTAATTTTTATTTTTTTAAAAAATATATATAAATATTTAATTTCCTCAGAAATCATAATAAATTCATGTATGGTTCATTACCTTATAGTTTCAAAACGTGGTAAAAAACGATTTTTAGTGCTCCGGCACGACGATCTTTGTGCTTCATTCCACAAAAAACTAAATATTGTTTTTTCATAATTTTGACCAAATTTCGCAATGTGTTTAACTAATTTAAACATACATGGATGTAACAGTTTATCTTAAATTTTATTTGATCAAATTTAACCAAATATTTAATTTTCCTAAGAAAACATAATACTTTTATTATTTTTTGTGTTCCAACACTATGATTTATAGTGATCCGGCAGTCGGAACACTAACATTTTTAGTACTCCGCAGTAGGAACACTAAAATTGTTAGTCCTCCGCAGTCGGAGCACTACGATTTTTAGTGCTCCGGCAGTCGGAACACTAAAATTTTTAGTGCTCCGCAGTCGGAACACTACGATTTTTAGTCCTCCGCAGTCGGAGCACTACGATTTTTAGTGCTCCGGCATGTGGTACACTACGATTATCGTTGTGTTCCGGTACAGTATCACTAAAATATTTTTTAGTGTTTGTGTTCCGGAGCGGTACACTATCGTAGTGTACCTATCCACCTTGGTACGGTACAGAACGGTACGGTACGATACCATAGTGTTTATTTTCGAACACTGAATAAAAACAAACAAAAAATGCTCTTTAAGTTGCCTACTTTTCGGATGTGCGAATATTATGGCATACGTTAAGGCTTACTTTAAACAAAAACAATAATTTTTATTTCAAATGTGGAAATAATACATAAAATTCATATTCCCAAAAGTAATATTTATATTTTGTATTTTTTGTTTATTATGTTTGACCTTAATATAGTTTATAAATTTATTGTTGGCAGTTATCACATGTCCCCAAACATGCTGTTTTTTACACAATATGTATGTCAACAACTTTCCGAGGTCCCTTTAAGAATAATGTTAAAACCACCATCAGAGCATGCAACAAATGTGTTCAGGTTGTAACATCAAACCATTAACTTTTACCAATGTTGTTCCCAATATTCTCCTTCTCGTCCTCCTTCACAGTATTCCACATTGAGTTGAGTGAGAAAAAAATAAAACGTGAGCTTTCGAGTCGCATTTAAAACGGCAACACGTGTCGTTTGCGGTCATAAAAAATAAATGAAGTTATGACAGGACACGTAAACAAGTGAACAATATAATAACGTATTTGCGTTTTTTTAAAGTAGGTAAACAACAAATATAAGCCACATACCACTGATACCAGGTATGTAAATATGTGTTTTTTATTGTTTAACACAACAAGTTCATCCATCCGTCAGAAGACAGAATGTAAATACAAATTTCCCTCCCCACCATTATTTGCTGTTTAACAAACTCCCACTGACCACATTTAGCAAAATAACACATAGAGAAAATTTTAAAATTTTAATATTAATTAGATGGTAAATCAGGATATGCAGTGTTTTTGTTTTTTTTTTTTTTTTTTTGAATATTTGCTAAGAATATTTGAAAGATTGGGGTATGATGATAGAATATCCCTGACTATAAGAATGGCTAATAATAACAAAGTACACCAATGATGAAGGCCGCTGAATAGGACATGTGACCCAAAAGATTTGTTTTTGAACTCCTACCCCCTTTTTTTTTGTATGGGGCCAAAAATGCATTTTCACTAAAATTCTCCAAAGGTCGCAATTATGGTCCAATCGATAAAAAACCTTCATGCATTTGAGAGCTTTTGGGTAGTCATTCAGAGTTTCAGGTAGTTCTTCAAAATTTTCAGAGCGGAACAATTGAACACTGACCCAAAGATCAGTCCATGAGTATGAAATGAGTGAACAGATTTTACGCAACTTGTTTCGGGTTTCAGGCATCAGTATAATCTACAGAAGATCTAGAATGGTTCGTGTAACATGTTCATGCATATCAGATTCATTCCTCTTAGTAAAGTGACGGAGGAGAAAACTAATGTCGCCTCTACAGCCGACTGCTTCCTTAATCGCAGTTTTGCCTTTTGTGAAAGTTATTTCCAACTAAGGCCGCCATCAGACCATCTGCTTTTTCACATGTATGAATCTAGCACAAGTCTCGATGTTTGGTCGACCAAAACAAAACAAACAAAAACAGCGGATGGCACGCGCAGGGGAATTTAACAAATTCCAACAACAATTACTCACAGGCAACTGCGGTGATGTTCTTTTCAACTTACAGAACTGGCTGAGTTCTTACTTGATACGTGCTGATAGTTGTTTGCAAATATTTTTGTTCTGATGTTTCTTTGGGAAAGCCGAAAAGTGAGTGTGATTCTCATTTATTTGAGAATACATACTAGACACTTAAAGAGTTCGGTTTTTTCGCTAAAAAAACATTCCTTTCAAAAAGCTGAAAAGCCAACTGATAATTCCCTTCGCTGGAATGAAATCAGTTTATTGGTAGCGATCAGTAAAAACTTTCAACACCGTCAGTTCGTTTTGAAAAACATGATTATCTGTAACAGAAAGTAATGATGTAGTTTTAGCCATTGGGGTAATACCCGGACTTAAAAACAATCAAAGGAGATTGAAACTTCAACCAAAACAAAACAAACATTAATATTAAATTTTATATTTGACTACAATCGGCATCTACTTGGCACTGATTTCTTGATTAGCATTGAATATCTCCATGGTTGCAACGCATCCGACCAAAGCTGAGATACTCGTCAGAACAATTCAAATAAAACAATGGGTAAGTAGGTGAACGCCCACCTATTTTGCATCAAAATAAATGAGATATTTTCCTCATCCATAGACGGGCTTTCCTTTTGGAATGCATATGATTAAAACATTGCATCTTTGTCCACATAAGGTTTTTGCCCATTTTATGCCCCGAGTCGGCTCTTGAATATTATCCCACCACCACCAAGCTATACAGGCTTCTTCCTCTCTGGGAGCCCTATTAACCACCAAAATTTCGACGAACCTATCAAAATTGTGTTCTGTAGCGTCATCACAAAAAATGATAAAATGGGATGCATTACTGACTTAGCGATATCTTCGTTGTTTGAATACCTACCCCAACCTACTTTGCAACATTATAAAGGAAATCTTATCTTCTTCCATTGACGGGCCTTTCTTTTGGAATCTACCTACAAGAGGCGGTCATATTCGCTTAAGTATAAAACGTTGAACATTCACCACATAAGTTTTTTGCCCATTCCGACCCCTTAATATTACACTGTGCAACATTTTTAAGGTGATATTGTGCAAACAATTCGAACTCAGGATTTTTTGAAAGTACAGACCTAAACGACAAGAAACCCTAGTTTGGTTTTGTTGTGTCAGATCCAGCTCGGATTTTATGGCCCCATCTAAACATGGTTAAATATTGAGTTTTTAAAGAAATTCGGGGCTATATCTCTGAAACCAATGCGAATCTTCTTCAGACCTCTGAGGCAAATTTGTAGATAAGGACAAGGATAACATATTTGGAGAATTAATGAACTTTTATTGCCCCAAATTTCAAAATATATGCAAAATTCCACAATTTTTATACATTTCGCACCGTATCTCCAAAACCGTTAATTTTTTCTGAATATTTTCTTTTGGAAAAATATTCCCTGGAATGTTATACACAACTCTTCAGAACATGTCATTGTTGTAAAATGTCTCTATGCCGCTGTTTTCAGTACATTTTTCAACGACGATTTAATAAAAATTTCAATAATGTAGTGAAATCCGAAATGCGAGAAAAAACAATTGGTGTGAACTGTGTTTGAAAGACGTGTTGTAAAAGATATGATGCAAAATACCGCTGAAACAACATGAAGTACGCATTTTAGAGTTTCAGAATCTTCTAAAGAATTGTTTAGAACTTTATTTGGAAAATTTTTGCAAAAGGTTACTTGGTTCAACTCCCAATGTTTAGCCGACACTGACCAGAATTTCAGCAATTATGTAAAATTTTCTATATTTTATAGATTTTGATGCCCTAGATGGAGTTTTTCTTATGTGTTTTTTTCAAAAGATAAGTTCTACTAGTTTAGGGCTACAATATTGCTAAGGACAGCAAGGCCAAATTCTTATTCGTTTTTGAGATAAAGGCCTGATAAATGCAAAAAAGTGTAGATTTAGCCCGGTTTAGATGAGGCCATAAAATCCGAACTGGATCTGACAGGACAAACCCCTACTAGGGTTTTTGTAGTCTAAATATGTACTTTCAAAAAATGCATACTAGAAGTTGTTTGCATTTTCAGTGTTGCATAGTGTTATCCGACCATCACCAAAATCAATAGGCTTCTTCCCCACCGGGACCACGGCGACCTGTACCGTGATTTCAAACAAATGGAAAAATGAGATGTTTTACCGACTATTACGAGATCTCCGTTATTTGGTCACCTACGCCAACCTACTTTGCATAATTGTAAACATGGGATATATTCGTCATTATAATTAAAATCGGAAAAATTAAAAGTTAGGTTTCATTAGCGACTATTGCGATATCTCCATTGTTTGACCTACCACGAAAACATCATTGTAAAGGTGATATTTTATACTTTCATTGTCAGCTTTTGCTTCTTGTATACCCGTTATAGAAGCTGAGATATTCGTCTTGAAAAAACTTTAACTTTTTGCAAAATAAGTTTTTTGCCCATTCCGACCCCTAAATATTATCCGACCATCACCAATATCAATAGGCTACTTTCCCTCCGGGAACCCCATTAACACCCAAAATTTGGTGACGATCTGATCAAAATTGCGACCTGTAGCGCGATTACAAGGTTAAGATGGACAGACGGACGGACGGACACACATAGCCCGATCCACTCAGCTCGTCAAGACATTCATTTTGGTATGGTTCTACGACCACTATTTCGATGCGTTACAAACTTTTTGGCCAAAATCAACTTATAATGCCCTCCCCACATAGTGGTGTAGGGTATAAAAAGTATAAAAAATTGATCCGCTTGGTTGGAATATGTCCAACAGAAGCAGAAATATCTGACATGGAAATCGTTTTTCTGTGGTGAGAGCAGCATATAACGGAGTGCTTGCTCCGGATTCTTTTGGTGCGTTCCGAGACGAACGAAGGGAAGAAATGAGATCCTGTGGCGAAGATCGAAACTATAGTCTTCCCTGCCTTACCCCTTGGCAAACAACGCCAAATTTTCTCCACTAATAAATTCGTTGTTTTCAAATATTAAAACAACAACAAGGGATAACAGGTTAGTTGGTGAGCATAAGCAGATCGAGTGCTAAATCATCTGATGAGTTGCAACTTTGCAGCCGGAATAAGTGAATTGTGGGCAACGGTTAAGTCACTCTCGAACTCTAGAAAGAAGGCAGATAGAACATCAGTCACGTTGAGGTCTTTACACTGGCTGGTCTGAAAATATGCGCAAGTTATATTAATCGCAAGTTTGTGAGGCACCGCGGAGTGACAGGACGAAGAGAAGAATACTACGTCGCAATAGATCATTTCCTGCCGAAGAGGAACCACCACAATTTACAGTGGATGATGTTGCGAATGTCATCAGGACCTGATGGTATCTACATGGTAATGTTGAAACAGCTGGATGAGCTGGGAGCCGGTTATCTCACCAAAGTACTCAACCTGTCACTAGCCGTGGGTGGATAGTGTTCCACAAGTCGGGAAAATTGGCAGGGTGATCTCGCTACAGAAGTTAGACAAGGATGCCAGCAAAGGTGAATCGTACAGACCGATTTCGATTTTGCCGCCTTTAGCTAAGACTCATCCAACCAGAGCAAACCGTGTGAGAGGACAGTGGTGGTAGCGCTCGACTTATTAAAAGCCTTTGAAACTATCAAGCACTCCACGCTGTTTGAGGGCATTGAGCAGACTACCCTTGGCCAAGCTTTAAACGTTGGATAATCAATTATATGTGTGGACGCCAGTTGTACCCGGAAATCAGGAACAAGAAGTCCAAGCACTGTAGAGTAAAACAGGGCATTACCCAAGCTGGTATGATAACTCCGGAACTGTTTAACTTCTATCCCTCCTGTATTCCATTTCCTCCCGGTACGGCACTGAGATGGTAGCATATGAGGATGACTGTGTTATATTGGCATGTCATTTGTGAAAAGCCGAACACTAATTTGAGAGATCTTACCACGTTTTTCCACGCGAGGAATATGCAAATATGCACCACTAAATCTAATGTTTCATCACATGAACTGTAAAGGTGAGTACTGAATTGAATGTCTTGGTCAATGGTAGCAAACTTTCGACCACCAAGATTCTAGAGGTCATATTCGACAACAAGCTGTGATATACTAAACAAGGTCCACAAATTTCTTGCCGGCACCACTTGAGGTGCAGATAAAGAAACCTTTTTGACCACATATAATGCGATAATAGTTCGGTCCATGGTAAGCTATGTGGCGCCAATGTGGCCAGTGAATATAAGCGCAAGGCAATGGAAAAATAATCAACCTGTTAAAAATTCCGCCCTGTGAAGAGTATCATGGTGCCTCCTCATGTCTTCAGTGGATCACCTACATGAGAAGACAAAGCCTCTTCCAGTACAGGAACACAAAGGTATGCTCCTGTTGCAGTACATGCTTGTGTGTTACCGTGAGAGCCATCCTTATCGCCTTATGGTGGATAGGACCCTCCACACAGTCATGCCAGGAAGGATCTTCATGACCCAATGTTACAAGAGAGAATCCCTAGATCAGCAAGCATATCAAGCAGATTTATATAGCATTAACACAGATGCAGTAGCAAACTCCATAAACAACTATTGTAAAGGCAGCACAGCTAAATGAGAACAGCCTAATTAATTTCTATAACTTTACACTTGAGATCCATGGTCTGAGATATATCCTCAGCCTGTGTGATACATGAAGCAATGGACCGACATGGTCCATTATAGAAGTGGATCTTACTTTGGGAGTCATTTTTGTTGATAGGTATAGGGCCCACCAGTCGTTTCACATTGTCTCCGTAAAACTTGGAGCTTTTGGATCATTATGTCACGAAGTATGGACTTGCCCACGAAAAACATAATATCGTTGTAAAAACGACCAAAAAGACTTCAGCTGAACTTAAAGAAAAGAGTGTATCGATATGGCCCATTTTCGAACATTGACTAAGTTTGGTCAAAAAATTAGGGAATTCAAATCAGTTGATCCTTTATGAGATATCGCCAGTATCGAATATTCTTGAACTTTTGTGGGCGAGGTACCGTGGACAAATAAGTACCATATTCGAACGTTGCAAAGTTTGGAACAACCCAGTATAAAGTTAAGAAGTTGTTGTGCGCACCATCTCTCTTCATACTGTTCATAAAAATACCTTGAAGTTGGCAAAACATATAGGTATTTTACAAATACTCGTATATTCTAAATCATAAAAGTCACAACGACTTTACACCAAGTCTATTGGTTTCTAATAAGACCAAAATCCTTATGGTAGGCAATATATTTTTTAATGATGTCATACATCTTAATTAGAATCGAGTGTTTTTGTTGTTGTTTTTAAATGTATAGACGAACGAACGCACAACCGTCTTAACTCAATTATGTCAAGTGGAAAAGGAAAAACAAATTATACTTATGAACAGCAACAACAACAACAACCTCATCATCATCAAAAAGAGCAATAAATTAATTGATTTGATGCCAGTGCTGATGTAGACGAGACCTTTACCAGCTAACACCCAGCCACTGGCATCATCAACGTTATGACTCTTAAGGAAACACTTGATTTAATTTCACAGTCATTACATCAAGCACTAAGTGTAAATGAGTAAAAGAAAGCGGAAGAGGGAGACAGATGGAGTGCAAAAGGGGAGAAATGAAAATAACAACTGTCAATGTTTTACAGCGTGGATCATAATGCAGGTTGGGTGGAAGGTAATCTGTAATAGGGTTTATGTACTCTCCCGTGAACCTACAAAACCCCTTATCCGTTGTACAATTTGTGTTTTGTTTTTAAGGAACTCTTTGGTAACATCGCAGCAAGGATAAGGCCTTTGGCACACCTACCTTTCGAAGGCATAATCAAATATTGTACAAATTTAGAAAAGCTTTTGTGTTGTTCTTTTCTATTAAATTAGGTTGGCGAAATTTGATTAAATATTGTTCAAGCCGACGCTTTGGAACAAAACCCCAATACTAACAAACAGTTGAAGCGTTTTTTTTTTTTTTTTTTGTTATTTGTTAAAGGATAAGATAGAAAAGGCTGCTTGCCGTAATGAGAAAAGTCTTTGCATAGAATTCGAAGTTGAAAAGGGATTTGAAAAAGAATTTGTTAGGATCGGCTAAGTGTTGAGGAAAAACTTAAAAAAACGATGTGAAAAACAGATTTGCCAGAGACTGCTGAAATCCATGAAAAATAAATTAAACCAATACAAATTTTACCTCAAATACAACGAAAGATGATTAAATAAAAAGGAAGGTATAAAAAAGTGAAATGGGGGAAATGGGTTTTTTTTGCTAATTTTTCGTGTGAAGAATTTCTCAGTGCACAGAAAACGTTTGCTGTTGACAGCAGATACCTGATTGGCTCCACGACCTACAGCTGTGTTCAAAATAATAGGAGTGCTCATACACAAAATGGAATGGTCCAAAAAACATGTTTAAACTTTTCCATTTTCGTCAATTCTGCATTTGTTTAACATTGTCGACATCCCAACTGTTAATTCGTTAACAGAAATGTGGCAATATGTTTTAAAATATTTACTGTTTACACCAACATTATAAATCGTCTTAAACATTTTTGTTCAAAAAAATAGGAATGTGGAAGAGAAAGGAGAATAAAACAATTTTTATTTGAGTTTAGGACCAGAAGTGACAATATTTTAGTTATTAGTAGTGAATTTAATAGATTTGAAGGCTGTTTGAAAACAAAAAAGGGTTTTGGATGTGGCCACAATCAGGATATTGTCCTTGCAGCTATTTTCCTATAAATTCAGCATTTATTGGCAAATCGATGGATTTTATAAACAAAACCTTTGTTGATTAGAGTTGTTTAACACTCTAGCTGTTACCTCGAACAATACATAATGATTGGTTCCCCATAAATTTGTACATTTTGATCCTTGAGCCAAGCTTTAGCCAGTTTCCAATAGACTTTTATGTAAGTATTGGCCAAAAAATCGTATCTATAAGGCATTAATTCCTCGACCAAATACTGTTTTAAAGCCCTTAGAACGTTAACTATACGCAGAACAATTATTTTGTTTATATTTTATTAGCAGATATGAGCCATTTTTCTACACACTTTGTTAAAAAGCTAATTTTAAGGAAATACTTCTGAAGTTGCCCTGCGAATATGTTTATTAGGTTTCCATCGAATAAAACACAATTTTTTATGAGAACTAATCTAAATGAAGTAATTTTAAACGAAAAACATGAATTTATGTAGAAAAATATAGTACGGTGTATACCAACCACAGAGTAGTCAAAGCCGGATTATCACAAAATGGTGTAAAACTAATATCAACCGTTTACGCTTTAAAATATTTTTGGAATAGAAGTGAAATTGATTGTGTACATAAAGCTAACATCCTGAGGACCTCATAATTTTATTTGGTGGAGGAATAAATGACTTATAAATGCGCTGTTTTGGCCGATCCTTTCATAAAGGATTAATGGAAACTGGCTGAAATTTGGTTCATGGTTCAAAATACACCAATTTATGGGATACCAATCATTATTTGTTTAAGGTAACAGTCAGAGTGTTAAACAAGTCTAATCAATGAAGGTTTTGTGTATAAAATCCACTGTATTCCCCAATAAGAGCTTAATTTATTGGAAAAGTCGCCACAGGGACAATGGCCTGTTTTAGATACTACCAAAGGACTTTTGTTTTCAAAAAAAAAAATCAAATATATTGTATTTAGTACTATCAACATAAATATTTACAGTTTTGGTCGTAAATTCAATTAAAAATATTTTTATTGTCCTTTTTCTTCCACACTCCTATTTTTTGAACAAAAAATTTTAAGACGATTTATAATGCTGGTGTAACATGACATAATTTAATAAAATTTGCCACATTTCTCTAAATGGAATAACAGTTGGAATGTCAACAATGTTAACCAAATAAAAAATAAGCCAAAATGGAGAAGTTTAACCATGTTTTTTTGGACCATTCCCTTTTTGTATGGGCACTCCTATTATTTTGAATGCAACTGTAGATATCCAATTTCGACCCCGAAATAGGTCCAAAGAAATTTTTTGAGCTACTAAAAATTAATAAAGTTAATACCTTTTTGTTTACCATACATAATTTTGTTTTATGTTTGGAGATTTTTAAAATCGAAAAATGACGCAGTTTTTAAGATGTTTAAGACAAATTCCTAAATAAAACAACAAAGCAAATGTTAAAAAATGTAATTAAGTTTTTTCTTTTTTTTTTTGGTAAAGTAACGAATGTTTCACACTTGTATAAACGAAACATTTTATTGACAAATTAAAAAAAAACAAGTGAGAAAAGGCTGTAGTCAGTACGGGGCCGACTCACAGTGGTCGAAACCACTGATCTAGCGGCGCGAAATTAATAACTTGGAAACGAATGAAGATATCTTTCTGAAATTTTGCACAAACTCAATCTGTGTCTGTGGGTAATTATGGACTCAATATGACCAACATAGGCAAATATTTTGGTATAGCCCCCATATAACGGTACCTCCTGATATTCGATATTTTGAGGATTTACGCCACCTTTTCCTTCCAAATTAGTTGTAATTTGGTACTTAGGGTTCCTAGTGATCACTAAACTATTCCACCAAAAATTGTGGACATAGGTCCACGTTTGGGTTTAGACCACTTTTAAGGTACCTCCAGACTTTCAGTAGTTTGGGGATTTAAAGCTACATTTTCCGACCAAATTAGGTGTAATTTGGTATTTGGGGTTCCCAGTGGACACAACAATTCTTCACCGAAAATTGCGAACATAGGTCTACATTTTGATATAGCCCCATATAACCGTACTGACAGATTTTGGGATTTAAGCTATTTTTCAAGACCATTTATCAGCAAGATTTGCAGCTATTTGCAGCTAAATTTTGGTTATTCGGAATCTAGGGAGTCCAATTTAATTATTAAAAAAATAACTGGACCGAACCTCGGTGGACCTTTGCAGTTACGCCCCATCCAACAAAAGTATATTGCACTAAAAACATACAAAAAATAATAATTTTTGAAAATATAAACTATGTAACTTCAGGCCCCAAACATTTTATTTTAATTTAACTTAAACCCTCCCCTATCAATAAAAAATAAACTTTATTTAGTTTTATTACGAATTTATTTAACAATTAAACAAATATGAGATCAGGTTTTTAGGAAGAATTTTATTAAAATCTGATCCGTCAAAATTTCTTGCACTTGACACTGAATAACTGAGTGAATATTTACAACAACAAAAAAGTAAAAACAAAATCTTAGTCAGCAGAGTGTCTGCAATCGATATAATGGAAAACATTTCGCAATTTTATACTTTGATTTTTTGACTTTCGCGCCGCTAGATCAATGATTTCGTCCTCTGTGCGACTATTTGATACCCTACACCATTACCTCTGTGCATTATCTTTTCACTCGAAAACATTTCTTTTAGGGAGATACTAAAGTTTTCACCTACCTGGCTTTTATACCAAATGACTTAATGCGAACTATTTTTTTTTTTAATTTTATATTTGACTACTATCGACATCACCATCATCAATATGTGAGAAAATTTCGTGATGATCCGATCAAAATTCCGAACTGTAGTGTGATTGCAGAAGAAGTGGAAAAAGGGATGTATTACCGTTTATTGCGATATCTCTATTATTTCACCACCTACGCCAACCTACTTTGCATAATTTTAAAGTTGGGATTTTCTACTTTCTCGGTCAGGCTTTGCTTTTAGATGGTCTCAAACCAAAGGTGTGATATCCGTCATTATTATTATAATCGCAAAAATTAAAAGTTGGGTTTTTTTGTGACTATTTTGATATCTTGGATGTTTGATCACCTACGGGAACCTACTTTGCATCATTAGAAAGGTTATATTTTCTACTTTCATTGTCAGGTTTTGTTTTTGGTATACCCCTTATAGAAGCTGAGATATTCGCTTTGGAAAAAAACGTTGTCTTTTTATCCAAATAAGTTTTTTGCCCATTCCGGCCCCTAAATATTATCCTACCATCACCAAAATCAATAGGCTTCTTCCTCTGTGAGACCTCCATTAACCCTCATAATTTCGTGACTATCCGATCAAAATTGCGACCTGTAGCGTGATTTCCAAAAAATGGATAAATGGGATGTATTACCGACTATTGCTATATCTCCGTTATTTGGTCGCATATCAGGCTTCGCTTTTGGAAAGTCCCCAACCAAAGCTGTGATATTCGTCATTATAATTAAAATCGCAAAAATGAAAATTCGGGTTTTATTTGCGACTATAGTGATATCTTCATTGTTTACATCATTAGAAAGGTGATATTTTATACTTTCATTGTCAGGTTGTACTTTTGGTATAATAGGTTTGGATGGAAATATAAAATATGTTTGGATCCAAACATATTATTGTTTGGATGCAAACATATGCTATGTTAGGGACTGTTGCAAACATATAATATGTTTGGATGCAAAACATAAAATATGTTTGCAAAACATAAAATATGTTTGCAAAACATAAAATATGTTTGGATTCAAACATATTATATGTTTGCAACAGTCCCTAACATAGCATATGTTTGCATCCAAACAATAATATGTTTGGATCTAAACATATTTTATGTTTCCATCCAAACCTATTATATGTTTGCTGCAGTTTTTAACATAAATTTTTCTGTGTGTAGTTTCTGCCTGCCTAACCCCTTGGCAAACAATGCCAAAATTCACCGTTCACCTAAAATGATACAAGATTGTAGCTTCTAATTACAGAGGCAATTATCGCTTCCATACCGATTACGAAATCGTGAGTAATATAGAGTCTACGGACTAGATATAATTGGATGTGGGCGAAAATAAGACTGCTGTTGACAAATTGATCGTTTATTCGAATTCAAGCAAGTCTTCCATTCAAGGGGATGAAGCTGAATGTTTTAACCTCCGACTAAGTTACAAATCCACAACTTAACTCGTGATTTAGATCATGACAGCTATAAAAGTAAAGTACGAACAGACACAACACGTAAGTTGGACATCAGTATAATGCAATGACAACTGATAGCCGCAACATGTTGCACTCAACTGGTCCAATTGCTTAGTCAAATCACTCCTCATCCCGATAACATATCAGCATAATGGCAAAGTATTGCCCAATCCATGCAAACAGCCGCATAATCCACACTTGGATACAAGAAACTCATGATATGACCAGGAGTGTCTTGCTGTGCCGACAGAGATACACACTCAGCCTCGCACCTAACGAAAAGAAGCAAACACAATACATCTGACGTTTATAGGGGTTTTTTGTGTTTCTGGACCAATTTCCCAGGAAGTATGGATTTTCAGTCTTAACTAGGGCCGCATAAAAACCATGTTTGCTAAAAACCCCAGACGAGTCCTTAAACTGTACTCTTTCCAAACTGTGTGTGGGAGGTACTGAAAAGAGTGGTCCGATGTAGTCGATATTCGTACATAATTCGAAGTTGTAAGAAATAGTACGTTGTACAACGATTAGACCAAATCGATTTCTCCCTTGGAAGGTTATCTTACGTCTACTCAGATATGTTGGGCCATTATCTCAGTAAGTATGGACCCCACAAGAAGAACTTTTTGAAAAAAATTTTGAAACTATCCTAAAAGAGCTGCTAAACTATACTTTTCCCAAACTTTGTGTGGTAGGTACCCGAAGGGCGGGAACGATATAAACCATATTGCCAACCTGATACATGATTAGTTGAACTAACACGATGTGCAAAGTTTGGACCAATCAGATTTACTAATTCAGTTGGTGCCGTCAAGGTTTCTTGGAGCCTTTAGACCATTAACACCGGAAGTATGGACTTGCCCCCGAAAAAAATTGTACCGTCGTAATGGGGGCGCAAGGACAGCCTGCTGAAGAACATTTTAAA
Source organism: Musca autumnalis (assembly GCF_047663935.1). NCBI lineage: Eukaryota > Metazoa > Arthropoda > Insecta > Diptera > Muscidae > Musca > Musca autumnalis. The sequence continues at coordinate 123,597,069 of NW_027411866.1, read as the reverse complement.
ACCATCTGAGAGGAGCTCTCAAGTTTCACTTTTTCCGAATTTTGTATGGGAGGTATCCGAAGAAGTGGACTGATATAGTCTATATTCGAACCCGATCTTTGCTTGGAAGTAATACTACCATACGCAAGGTTATGACCACCAATTCGGTAACTCCCGTCGAGAGTTATCGTGCGCACCATTTTAGCGAACAATTTTGAACTTTTATGGGAGAGGTACCGGATGGATTGGACAGATATGGCCTATCTACGAACTTAAAAAAATTTGTACCAAATTTTACGAATGCCAAATCTTGGACCCGATAGGTTGATTCGTTCGAGAGTTATGCGCACGTCAGCCAATCAGACAGACGGACATTGCTCAATCGACTCCAAAATGTCTGAAACAGGCCATATCATATCTTTTAAACTCAACGAGTTATATCTCATTTACTACGGGTTTGACATAACTCAACAAAAAAAGTTTTTTTGAGTTTATGAAGCATTAGAACACTTCAAATCATACTTAATCTTACACCGAAATTTAGCACTGATATCTGCCTAGCTGTTTGCAAAATATGGTCTAAGCAGTTTTTTTATTTTTTGTGTAATAAACTGTTTAAGTTGGGAAGTCAAATTTCAATCGACAACTTAAAACGCGTTTTTCTCGAAACCAGGAAGAGACGAATGAAGATTTGACAGATTGACTTATTGAAAATATATTGCTAGGTCGATTATGGAACAAATCTTCGGTATCGGGACATCTTAACACAAGCAAACTAAGAAGTCTTCCACTCTTACTTTGTAAGAAATAGATATATGTTTAGTATTATTATTACTTATTTAAAGTCTTCTTCTATACCACAAAGTTATGCCTACTATCCCCCTGAAACATTTCAATACAAATTAGTTATATTTGCAAAAGAGAAAAACTAACCACTTATGTCAGGTATAAATGACTGAAACATGATTCCACAAAAGCCAACATAAATAAATTTCATGTAATGTCCAAACGACAACTAGAGTACGGAAATAGTAATTTCATGCTACAGCAATGGAGAGAACGAGAACATCTGATAAACATCGGAAAATAAACAATAAATTGCTTCTGCTGGTTTTGGTTGGTCCTTCTGTTTACCGCAGGATAATACAAACAAATTATTATTACTACACATTTGCCGTAGGAGAAGGACTCTTGGCCTCGCTTGACCATGACCGATAATGCTTTGTCATGTTGTATAATATTACTGTGTATGTCTGTGTGTTTGTTTGCGAATACTTTAGTGGCTAAAGCCAGTCATGGACGCAAAATGTATAATCACCTTTTTAGAGAAGATGATGATGGTTGGCAACGATTCATTACCGTTAATTTCTCAAGTTCAGAGATTTACTACCCAAAAAAATAATTAGCTACAAAACTCTTTTTCTTGTATATGCTCATCTGTATAATTGTTAATTAGGTAATTAGACAGAAATGCAATTAATTGTGTGTGTGTAAATTGGTGTGACTGGTTTGTGTTTAAGTTTAGGTTAGAAATGCGAAGTAAACAGAACTTGGAATATGATTTATATGCCTTGAGAAGGGATAAGCATACAATTTACATTCACTCCCCCATTTTTTGGATACATTTTATATACAGCGCGGCAAGAGCCATAACAATTCGGCTTAATATTTTGAGCCCAGTTATAAATTAATTACTGATAAATTCCTTCGCAAATGTTTGAAGATAAGTTTACGGCCTCAGTCTTTGGTCTAACGACAAACTTCATATCGGTCCTTTCCTTCGGGTACGTCCCCCGCATATGTTCTGATTTTTTTTGTAAAATGTTGTGAACGATATCTCGAAAAGGGTTCAATTGATTTGGTCCAAACTTTGTACATCGTAAAATTTCTACCACACATATATGAGATTCCAATACGAACCATATCGGTTTTCTCCTTTTGGTACCTCCCATACAAAATTTCCTCTCCAATCCCTTTGATTTTTGTTGTAACAACTTGCATTCTCCGCCCCAATTATTACGGTATAAGTTTTTTCAGGAGCAAGTTCCTTCTTTCTGAGAAACCCCTATATGGCGGCATGTTTAGTGGCTGGAGTACAATCATTGATAAAATTTTATTTTAAATATTAAATCGCGAAAATTGAATCCAAGCCCACTGTGCAATTTTTTTTTCTATTTTTATTAGATAGCTCATAAATAAATACAAAAAAAGATTTTTAACCATTTGAACCAATATTAAATAAGTTATGAGTACTTATTTGAATATAGTTTTTACAGAATTAGCCTTTTCCGGTGCGATATATCTGAACCTTTAGTCAAAAAAATTAAGATAAACTAAAATGTTTTGGTAATGAGCAGTATCATTGCAGCAAAACATAAAGGAACTCAAAAAACCTAATTTTGAAAAAAGTGTCCGATATCGCTCAGAAATCCCCATATATTGTTTTTTACAACGCAAATCGAATCAGTAACGCAAATCGAAACAACATCTATTATTTTTTTTTTGTTAACGCAAATCGAGGTATTAGTGTAAAAAAGAGCAGAATGTGCCGTGACCCTCATTTCACATTTTGTATTGAACTTCGTTGTTGTGTTTTTTTCTCACAGAACGCTATTCAAAGAAAGACTTCCGTCCAACTTGTTTGTTATAAATCAGTCATAGTTTGTTGGTCGTAACTCGGTAGTTCAACCTCATCTTCGAACATGTTGCACATATGTTGGCTATTTTACAAGTACATATTCTTGAACACTTGTTTGAGTTTGAAAAAATGCAACAAAAAGTAGAGCAAACTGTTGCTTCTTCGTATGTTTTGTTGTTATAAACGATACAAAAATCCAAATATATATAACCGATAGAAAAAAATTATATTTAAAAGACAGAAATTCAGGAATTTTGGATTTCGTCGTTATACGCGATATGACATTATAAACGATGACGTTATAAGCGATTTCGAATGTATGTATATCATATGTGATTACCAACCATAAGCGATTTATTCAATGTTTCCCAAACAAATTTATTTCATTATTAGCTAAAAATATAATTTTAAATATCAAGGCATTATGCAATAAATACAGTATATTGGCATTATGCTCATTATTCCCTTTAACTAATGTTTATCGAAATATTATAAATATGTTCTACAACAGAAAACAGCAATTGATTACAATTCATTGATCATATATGTTTAGCTAATTTTATTTTATAATGTGTAACATATTTTCAGGCTCATTTATTATGCTAATGTTATTGCATATTTGCACAATTGCACACACCGCATTAAATATGCTGGTTCACATTTGCAATGCCATTATTTATCACATTTGTGCAGAACGTTGCTAGTCATGTGTTTAATATTTTAAATGAAAGGTTATGGTAATGGTATGATGGTGTCTGGGCAGTAAGTTATAGATTTCATTTTGTGAATCATGTACGTTTGGCTGTTGTTCCCTTATGAATCGGTAAGTCGGTATGCAACAGTTACCGTAGCGAAATTCTGTAACTTGTTTCCGTTAATGGAAGAAAATCGTTAGAAAATAAATGCAAAATTATGAAAAATATTTTTTTTCGAAATTCCTTTACTGTTGATTCATAATTTATTTTTTATTTAATGTGTGTACGAATGTGATGACTTTTCGACTTTTTCTTCAAAAATGTCTTTCTGTAGCAGAAAGGAATGAATATTATGCTTATTAATGACTAAAACAACGTTGGACCAAATGGGTTACTGCCTCCGAGAGTTATCGTGCGCACCTTTTTAGCGAAAAGTTTTTAACTGTTGTGGAGGAAGTACCCAAAGGAGTGGACCGATATGGCCGATCTTAGAACTTGATTAATGTTTGCACAAAATATTACGACTACCGAATTGGTTTATCCTTTGCAGTGTTAAAGTGCTCTGCATCGACTACACATAGTTCCTTAGCGTGTTTTTTCTTAGGAAGTATAGACTTACCCAGCGAATACAAATTTTTACAATTAAAATCAAAGCGATTCGAGAGGAGGTCTTGAACTGCACTTTTCCGCAATTTTGTGTGGGAAGTAGCCGAAGTAGTGGGCCGATAAAGCCCATATTCGAACATGATCTATGTCTGGTAGAAATGTAACGATGTGCTAAGTATGGACCCAAACGGTTAGTCCCTTAGAGAGTTATCGTGCGCATTATTATACCCTCAGCATTTATGCCAACGAGGGTATATAACTTTCATACGGGCAAAATGTGCCTCATCGAAATAATGGTTTTAGACCCCTACTACGTTTGGACGAAATCCGTTTCAGACAATTTGAACTCTTAAAGTGAGTAACCAATTTTTCCATACTTTGCACCTCGTGAACTTATTACCACACTTAGTTGAGGTTCCAATATGGACTCCTTCGGGTACCTCCCACACACAATTTTGGAGAAATTCACTTTAGGACCTGCTCTCGAATCGCATTGATTTTTGTTGTATCAACTTGTATTCACTGCCCCCGATACGACGGTACAAGTTTTATCAGAGGCAAGTCCATACTTCCTGAGTAAATAGACTGATAGTTACAAAAAACCCCTATGACACTCTGTGCAGTGGTTGGAGCGCAAGATAATTCTCGAACGGATCTGCCGATTCGGTCCAAAAGTTGGCCTTCGTAATATTTTGTTCAATCTTTGTTTAACTTCGAAGATTAGCCATATCGGCCCGCTCCTTCAGGTACGTCCCCTGTAAAAGTTCAAAAATGTTGGGAAAATTTTGCGCAGTATTACTCTTGAACGGAGTATCCGGTTTGGTCCATATGTCACACATTCTATTATATCAACCAGCTATAGATTAGGTTCGAATATGAACTACATTTGTCCACGTCTTCGGGTACCTCCCACACAAAATTTCAGATAAGTTCACTTAAAACCTGCTCTCCAGTCACTTTTATTTTTGTTGAAGCAACTTGCAAAAGTTTTTTTCAGGGGTAAATCCATACTTCTTGACAGCCCAAATGGTGTAAAAAAACTCTATGGCACCATTGATAGTGGCTGGAGAGCACGATAACTCTCGAAGTGATCAACCGATTTCACCCAAATTTGACCTTCGTCATATTTTGTCCAAACTTCGTTTCAGTTCGAAGATGGGAAGATGGGATTGGTTCAAACTTTGGATCTCCAAATATTTTGTCCAAATTTAGTTTAACTTCAAAAATGGTCCATATTGGTCCTCACCTTAGGGTACTTCCTCCACAAAAGTTCAACATTTGTGTCTATGTGCAGTTTAGGCTCTGTTCGAAGATCCTTTGTAAATGTGTACCGATGCTGTTCGTTGTGGTCCTGTTTACAGCGATATTATGTTCCTGTGGACAAGTCCATATTTCTTGGCATACTGGTTCAAAAGTTATACGATGATTCACTGAAATGACTAGTGGGCGCTGTATCTATCGAAAAGTTATGACTCCCAAAATAAGATCCACTTTCATAATGGACTATCGGTCGGTCGTTCCATTCTTTCAAATACCTCCTTTGCAACACTTTTTAACTTTACTCCTAATCCACATTTTTGTCGGCAAGTTTAATTGTCGAAAAAGGGTCACAAAATTCTGAAAAGACCCTAATACATTCGATCTGTCCGTAGATGAAAGTTTCAATTCACACAGGCTGAGGGTATATCTCGGTCCGCAAAGCCGACTGATACTTTTTTTGCTTGTTTTTGTATAAATTGTGTATATTCTGTTCAGCATAAAATTCTAAGTCAATATAACGATGTCCGTCCGTCCGTCTATTGAAATCAAGATACAGCTCGCAATTTTTAAGATAGAGTTTTGTAATTTGGTATAGAAGTTTATATTATCCCTAGGATGTTTGGCATTGAAAATGGGCTATAACGGTTTTAACCTCATTATAATCCCGAAATAGCTGAAATTTGTTATTTAGACTTTGTTGGGGGTACAAACCTTTCCACATAAAATTTGTCGGTATAGGTCCACGTCTTCATATAGCTTCCATAGAACGGTACCGCCCGATTTTCGGTATTTGAAGGTTGTGTCCTCAATATCGCACCGAAATGACTGAAATGTGGTATTTGTCGGTTTGGGTCCACATCTTCATATAGTCCCCATTGAACGGTACCTCCCGATTTTCGGTATATTGAAGGTTGTGGCCTCAATATCCCACTGATTTGGCTGGAATTTGGTATTTAGTGTCAGTGGGTGGTGCAAAACTTTCCACCTGAAGTTTGTCTGTAGGTCCACTTCTTGATATAACCCCTAAAGAACGGTACCTCACGGTTTTCGGTATTTTGAAGGTTGTGTCCTCAATAGCCCACTGAAATAGCTGAAATTTGTTATTTAGTCTGGGCGGTTTACATCTTTCCCTGTTACACTCTACAGGGCGTGGACTTCTTGTTCCTGGATTTTACGAACTACTGGTGTCCACACATAATTGATTATCCAACGTTTCAAACTTGGTCGGAGGATTGTCTGCTCGACAGCGTGGAGTTCTGCCTGTACGATTCAATCAATTGCTATGATTGTTGCTGATACTACAAGCGTGCTGTTCATATGAATGACAGGCGTTGTAGTTCGGCTGCAGCAGATGTTCGCAGAGAAAAAGCCCACCCCACACCCAACTTCAGCATAATGTGCTGGATCACGTTTCCTTAATTCATGGATCGAATAAATCACCAAACATCCAGTAGTTCTTTGTGCAGAATTTGATGAACAATTATGCTCAATTTAAAGCAGCCTTCAGCAATGGTAATACTGAGATTAAGGAAACATACGGTTGCAAAGCAGACTTAACGTTTATCTTCACTGCAATGCACACTGCCTCACGAAGGACAACCTCTCACTGAGATTAATGCCCTCCAATGACAACGTGGAAAAAACGCTTAAAAAATTAAAAGAAAATGTTTTTGTTCGGGCTGTAAGCTGTTTAGAATATACCAAACAATATACAGTGGTCGCCAATACATTTGCAACAAAATTGCACATTTCTGAAAATTTTATGTAAAATAATTTTAAGTATTTTTTGCAATTATTTATGGTTTATTGCTACAAATATAAGAAAATAAAAAGTTTTAATGATCAAAACATATGCAATAGGGTTATGACTTTTTTACACCCTCATATCCATGTATCATAGCGTGATGAGTTTCTACATAAGATTACATAAAATCTTAATTATAAAGTGATTCGATAAAAAAAGCTTTCGCACAAAAATCTATTAAAGTTTTTATTTTTCAGAACTTTTATTTAATTGTTGTCTTATTAGGACGAAGGGCAATTATTTGTGAGAGTTTTTATTTAATTGAATTAATTGAGCTTATCATGACCTAAGGAGTTTTGAAAAATTTTGCAAAATATCAATTTTTATATGATTCAAATAATTTATTTTAATTTTTGGAAGTTTAAAAGTGATTAAAATTTTGAAACTGATATCAGTCATACGCACTTCTTTGGGGGAGTGGCGGTTCGTACGGGAGAAGTATGGACATGGGTCCAAGGATCAAAAACTTCAAAAGTAATGGACACTTCTTCACATTTCTGTTGTGAATTTAATAAAATTCAATGTTTAGAGTGCAGCTGCATCATTTATTAGCAAAAGTCAGAAGTCTGGGTCTCAAAAAACATAGGATCGAAGGGATTGGGTCCATATCAGAATAATGGATACTGATATATTGAAATTATAACGGGTTATTTATTATTTATTATGTATTTTCATATTTTTTCAAAAGTTTTGTTGTATAAAGTGTCAAAAATTTTATTTTCTTATATTTGAAGCAATGAACTATTAATAATTACAAAAATACTTAATTCTACTTTCAAAAAAATATTTTAAATAAAATTTTCTAAAACGCAATTTTGTTGCAAATGTATTGGCCGCCACTGTATGTACATAACTATTTATTTTTATGATAAAATCAAATATTATTTTTCAAACTAACCATATATTTTTAAAATCGGTTTACAAATGGTTAACTTATAGTTGTTAAAGCGTGAAAAGTTTTTTAGCATTCGAACACCTATGCGTATGATTCATATTATAATTTTTTTAAATAATAAGAATCATTCGCAAGGGTATTCAAATGTTAAAAAAGCAAAATATTAATGACAAAACCGAAAAGTTAAAACACAAAAAATGTCATAACTTATCAATTTTTAACCGATTTTATTGTTCCCTACCATTTTTGAAATAGTGATATTGTTTGGTGTCTTCTAACCAGCTTACAGCCCTAGGAAAAATATTTTTCTGTTTTTAAGGCGTTTTTCACATCAACCTCTATATGCTGCGTTTTATCACACTTTAAAATTGTCATTGGAGAGGATGAATCTAAGAAACTCCGTTGTTCTCTACTTTTATCTCTATATAAAATCATTTTATGAAGTTACCTAAATTATTTTTAAAATATTTTTCAATGAACGTAAGTAAACAAACAAAACGATTCCCGTACCAATTACACAAAGCCACATACTTTTCAGCTTCTCTGAATCGTTTCATTCTCACAATCAAAACAAAACCACAAACTTTTCAATGTGTAAAGATGAAAACCGTACGATTGCTCAAACGCACTTCGGCTATGCTTTGCCGAGTTGTTTCATTCACCACCGGAACAAAAAGAATTTTTGGCAAACGTTTGCCGTGCGTTATGGTCAATAACACACTCAGGCACACACATGTGATTGCTTAACAACCCAACAAACTAACATCAACATACCACAGGGAATATTTTATCAACCACCAAACGTTTTTGATTTATTCACATGTGTTTAGTACTATTTAGTTTTCTATCTGCTCTTGTGGAGTTGAGTACTTTTCGATAATCGTTTTGTTCGCACTCACGAATGTAAACAAAACGAAGCTAAACAGCTTGGGTTATGTTTCGTTTTGTATTCTTCCTATGGAAAATACGAAACGAATGGAAATGTTATTTAAAGTATTTTACGTACGCTGATATTTTTACAACTATTCGGATCAAGACCTCTTGTTATCCTTGAAGTCTTGGGCGAATATTCCCAAAAAAGGTAAAAACCGGGAATATTGGCCGTTCCAAAGTAAACTTTGGAAACGCCTCCATTTTTCTGCTTCTCTGGCATGATCTGCCCGATTCCTCCTGTAATTGAACTTTGTTGTACTGTGTAATATACCTCAAGTAAAAGAAACGATACCTGACAGATTTTTAAAAGAAGGAATACAAATTTCTATAGCAAAGTCAATAATAAAAATTGCAAAGTTTCAATAGAGGATTTAAGAATAAAGAACTTATTGTCACAAAAAAGCAATTTAATAACAACAATACTGTCATTTTTCATAGAAAAATGCAATGCCATTGCCAGACAGACATTAATTCTTTCGGTTACCTTTTGTTTGTAAAGGATTCTATAATTTTCAACAATCATTTTTGGGGACGCAAGTGGGTGACATTGTCGTCGGTAAACAACGCCCGCTTAGTTCATTGATGTGTAAAATTGATAATTTTCCAATAAAAATCATTCACACAAATTGAAAGCAGCAGCAATGCAAATACAAAACGGAAACTGAAACAGTCGAGAAAAGTTTCAAATTGCAGTTTTATGTTACAGACAAATTCATTCATTCATTCATTAATATTGCATATCCCAAAGGGGATGCGAACAGAATTTGTTAGGCATGAAAAACATTTTTGGGGAAAAGCATACTTTTCGGAGAAAAATAATCCGGTAATACGATTTCTTTGATGTGGTGATATTCATGTTATTTGTGTGAAATGTGAATGTGAAATTTTCATTTCATTGCCAGGAAATAAGTTTCCATGAAAACAATTTTAATTTCATGGCACATTGTTAGGATTTAGTGCAATTAAAAAGAGGTTTCTGGGAATTCAAATTCATTCATTTTCTACAGCTGCAAAACAAGGACAAATAAAATAATTCAATATGTACATATATATTTTTAAGTTCTGTTTCTGAAGCTATTAAAACCTTCCAAAGAAAACAACAACAAATTTCTTGTAATATCCATAATATAAATTGCATATAACAAAAATTACATAAATAACAAAAATTTTTATAAACAGAAATGTATTTAGACCATAATAACAATTTAATTACATTTAAGAGAGAGAGCCGCATTGGAGAAACCGCAAAAGCCCAAACATAATTGATGAGTTTTTGCAGGAAAAGGTAGGCAAGAAAAAAAAAACACAAGCCATAGCCATTATTACGATCCCCATACACAGAGAATACATAATAGAAAAAGGTGATTTTCATAGCCAAGGCTATGAAAATTTCCCTCAGCCGTAATGCTAATGCTCGGAATGATAACCAGAAAAAATGGTTAGTAAACCACACTAAATCTTTTACCACCACCTGAACAAAACTATGGTAGACAACGGCATATGAGCAACAAATTGCATTAAAATGGCAAAGGTAGAGGGAATAATGTTCGGAAGTCAAAGGATAAGAGAAAAAGGCTAGGAATATGTATTCCACGTGGTTTGGGTGAAGTGTAGGAATATGATAGTATTTTTAGTATAATTTAAGAAATATTTAAACAATGGTGGAGAAAACGATTGTTAATGCATACTTTTAGACATCATTTTTATTTTAATATATTAATAATTTAAAGTTATAATAAGTATTTAAATTCAATTCACCTGTTTTTAAAATATTTGAAAACGTACCTGAAAATATAAGAAAAAACATTTAATTAGCAAAATGTTACTTTACGTCAAAAACATATCTTATATACAAAAGACAATGTGTGTATGTTTGTATGTTCCGTATAGACTTAAAAACGGCTGAACCGATTTTCTTGAAAATTCCAGAGTATGTACAAGGAACACCCGTGGTGAATATATTTTGGTTTTTGGTTATATATTTTGTTGAATTTTGGAGGACGGGGTACCTCACCTATGCCCTATTTTGTCAAAACGCTATTTTATCAAAACTGACGAACGTATCGGTTAGATAATTAATTTGCGAGGCAATAGTGGTTTTTTCTTCAAACTTAAGTTCTTATTAAGAGCCTAAAGACCCGACTATGCCTTTTTAAAGTGTATTATATCTCCGAAACTACTGAACCTATTTTCCGGGAGACTTCAGAGAGTGTACAGGGAGGACTCGTGGTGCAAAACAGGTCCCTCCCAAACAGGAGGCCCATTTTTTAAAAATTTTATTAATGCAAAAGATACGAACGTATCGCTTAGAAAATTAATTTACGGCCTAAAGACCCGACGACGCCCGTTTTTTTAAATATGTTATATCTCTGAAACTACAGAAAATTTCAAGAACAATTTCCACTTTTTTAACTATGTTATATCTCCAAAACTTCTGAACCGATTTCCATGTAATTTTTATATGATGTACAGGGATGACCCCTGGTGGAAATAGGCTATATATATATGGTAACATGGGGCGCCTTCGCCACTGGGGCGGCTACGCCATCGCCGATTTCTCGCAAAATACAAGTGCTAGAAAAAATCCGTTAAAAGCAAAATTGTAAGTTTAATGAAGACCTATCATCTCCCAAAAGTTTGCAGTTGTGTCATAGGTATGATAGCGAACGTACGCGGTTTTGTGTTTTCAGGGTATTGGGAAAAATATTTATGGTAGGTATTTTTTGTGATATCGTCTTTACCTTTTGTGATATCAAAAACATATTTTATACCGTTAGAAGACAACTACTGAAGAATATGAATCCCAATAATTATCATGAAAAAAGCAATTGCAAATATCAATATATTTATATTATGAAATATGTAAGGGGTGGGGCGCCTACGCCATGATAGGGGCGTGGTGGGTTAATGTTAGAAATTTGCCATGTTTAACTTAAATTCTTTATACCATAGATATTCCACATTATAATATGAAGTTAAAATCAAATATTATCCTAAACGTATCTTGTCTTAGTTATATTATGATTTTTGTACATAAATTCAAGGCACCTACATCAATTAACCGCTAGAATCGGTTACTTTTTGTGAATTTTAAAATAATTTTTGATTATTCAATAGAAAACATGTTAATTATTTGTATAATGATGATATTTAAGGAGGAAGTATGGTAAATTACATTTTTAGAGTCCGTTGGAGAATGTTCAATATCGATGGCGAAGCTGCCCCATGGGTGGGGAGGCTTCGCCACTTTTTACACATTTTGTAAATTCTCAAAAATAATATTTTAAAAACAAAATTATAACCATTTATATATCAAAACTTATAGTCAATATATGCTAATATTTGTACCAAAAATAATATTTGAAAAAACTTTAACGGTGTCGGTATGAAAACATTTTGAACAAAAACGTGGCGAAGGCGCCCCATGTTACCATATATATATTTTTTTTTAATTTCGGAGAAGCACTATTTTTTAAATGCGCCACATTTGTAAAACTTACGAACGTTTCCCCGAAAAATTGACTATAAGCCTTAGAACGATTCTTGAAGGATTTAAGAAGGAATTCACGTTTAAATTTCAGACAAACACTTCCAGTTATACTATTCCAGCAGATGAAATAAAAGCATGCCTCAAGTCTTTACTTTTTTGGTGGTATGTTAAAATTGCACATCGACACCAACATTTCTGAAGATTTTTTAGTTATAGTCACTTGCCGATCCCAACTAATTAGCGATGCAAGAAAATATAATTCATTTAAGAAAAGGTAACATACAACTGTTTAAAGGGCCAGCAACGAGGACCGGGTCGGCTAGTACATTATAAAAAGATCGCGAGAGATGCATTAAGAAAGACAAGGTCTAAGTTTTGAAACCCCACAATATAGAGGAAACTGAATTCGTCGAAAATATGAACCGACACCTTAAAATATTAGACCTACAATTTCAAACTGTCGGCTTTTTAAATATACCAGGCTAAGTCGATGTCATCGGACAGACTGCAGAATGATTTTATCTGCGTGATTGCCTGAATGAGCCATGAGAATGATTGATGATTAGGGTGATAAGTTTTTTACAACTTCATATCCCTGTAACATATTTTGATGAGTTTTTATTTAAGATAAAATAAAATATTAAATATAAGGTGATTCAATAAAAAACCTAAAGCAGAAAATAATTTTAAACTTTTTATTTATATGTTTTGGCAATTCCTCAAAGTCATTGTAAGCAGATATATAATTGAACACAAGCTTTGGAACTACTTTTATGTAACATTAGAGATATGTTGTACTTCTTTCGGCAGAAGTGGTATAAATCTTACACAACTTTGATCGTGCGCTCACCATATTGGTTGCTTTAGGTATGGCTTATTGGAAATTCATCTTTTTTCCAGTGGGTCTTGAAGCATTTCAGCGCTTTGAGTAGTCATTCAGAGCTATAGGTAGTTATATAAAATCTTCGGCTCCAAACAATTAACTACTGAATCAGTGATCCGCCCTTGGTTAAGAATGAACGGATTTTACGCAATCCTTGCAAAAGCATTCTTTTTGCAAAAGTAATCGACCAAGGCCAAGCTCAACAAAAAAACTGCAGTTTAAAACGTTGTGATTGTTACATCGTACTGAGGAAATATCGCATCATACATTCCGGTAATTAACGCTTGTACTCCAGGTTAAAAGTCCAACATTAGTCCGCATTTGAAAGGTCACAATCGACAGGTCTTAGGGGATATTAGTGCTCATTATAGGTTGTGGCATTCGGCCCTCGGCAAAGACCAGAGGGGTAGAGTGCTGGCTGATCAGATTTATAACTCTACGTTTTGCACGGTTAATGATGACGCCCCTACCAGAATTAGCGGAGAGTGTCGCAGTTCGTTAGATATAGGCCTAGTTTTGAGGAGTTCTCTAATACTCGCTTCAGAGATCTGCCCAACAATTCGGATAGCAAACAGGACGTTCCGAGAGATAATTACTGCTGTAGCCACTGGCTAAACACCTGCTCGTTGAATTCCCGAAGTGAGACCAAATTTCCAGCAGAGGCGGCGGGACTAGCATGATAAGCTTAGACGAGCCAACCCTAGTGACTCCAATGTTAGGGAGCTGATATTGGAAATTAGGCGGTTGGTCGGTGAGCATATGTGGAACAAGTGGTTAAATCATCTGAAAAGTTGGAACATTAGAGCCGGAATAGGTGAATTATGGGCAACGGTCGATTCTTAGAACGAACGAAGATTGGATCGCAGTCCGTTAGGCGACGCACAATGGTTCAGGAATCGATTTTCCTGGCCAAAAATCAAAATTTTGTTTTGTCAAAGATATTTAATTTCTATATGGGATTCGATAGTAAACATATTGAAACCAAGGAAACCAAAAAAATTAGGTCAAAATATTGGAAGGTGTGGGTGTGGTGTGCCCCTAAAGACTTACATTTTTCCCATTCTTGGGAAATACGTAATTTTTGCAAATTTCTGGAACAAAGTTCTGTTTCACAGAAATATGCCCGAGAATCTCTTCTTTCTGCCCATACATACTTTTGTACCCGTCCCGTTCCGTCCGTTTAACACTTTTTTTCAATTTATTGAAATTACATGGGTAAAAATGAGTATTTTTCTATAATGCTTCCATATGAATTACGCGTTATATAAGTTTTATGAAAACCCAAGAAGTATTTGTTTATTTTTTTTTTTTGTAATTTTATTGTTTATTTGTTGGTGTTTGACTATATTTAATACATAGGAAGATATAAAAACCACAAAAACACTCATATTTTTATGAAAAATAGTTAAAAAACTCAAAAGTTTAACTTTGACCTTGAATTTCTCTGCAACTACCAAACCGAATTTAGCCGCTTATAATTCGTCAGAAAGCTGATTGTGTTGTATGTGTAACAAAAAAAGAATTATGAAAATATCTCTATCCGTTCAGAAGTTACAGAATTTTGACCAGGAAAAACGATTCTGAACGACTGTGAGACGTTACCCTGACTGATCCGAAGAGGTGCGACAATTTGTCGTGCACACTGGTAGTGACAGGGCTAAGAGAAGACTAGTACGTCGCATTAGATCTCATCCTGTCGAGGAGGAACTACCACAATTTACAATGGGACGCTAAATCATCCACAGCGTGTGACCCTGATTAGCGTCACAAACAGCTATCTAATTGCCGATCATCAGCGTTGGTACCGCAAGCAGCACATCACTACAACTGTGATGAACTCCATCTCCATACAAATTAGTCGAGGACTCAACCAGAACAAGCAGTGCGATGGGACAATGTTTGTGGCGTTCGATCTATCCCAGCAAAAATATTCATTACAGAGTATGAGTATCCCGCATTGGGGCCCAGACAAAGAAAGCTTTCTGACCACATATAACGCGATAGGTCGACCTGTGGTAAGCTAGTCGATGCCAGTGTGATCCGCGATGGAAGAATATTCAAATCTATCAGATTGCCGTCTTGAAAATTGCAACAGGGTGCCTTCCATTGTTTTCAGTGGACCATCTACCTGACGAGACAAAGATTCTTCCAGCACAGCAGCACAATGATATGCTCTCGCTGCAGTACATGCTCGGTTGTTAATGTGTGAGCCATCCTAATCACCATATGTTGGATAGGACCCCCCCAAAAATGTAAGGGGGGATCTTCGTAATCTGGAAAGTGAAGACAAACATGGCATAGAGAACCCTATGAAGTAGGTGGAAAAGGTTTCACACACGTGTAGTCACTGATGCCATAAACAACTATAGTGTGGCTGCGGTCCTCGGAGTGCATCCCTCATCTATTGCAGCTAAGGAGTGTTAGCTGCCACGACTAATCTGAGTAGTTAGTTTTGGTTCAACTACGTTAGGGATGGTACAGTTGTCTAAATTCTTATAGCACAAGGAACGGTAAAAAACATCAGCGGTACAGGACAGCCTGATACCCTGAACCTTTTCAACTGAACTGCCAAATCTACTCAACTTACCCCAGTATCTACTCAACTTACCCCACAACCCATCGAAACAGTCACATTCCCAGAACTGGAAATAGATCCATATCCTATCCTGTCACAGCAACAACAACAATCGATGCCCACAGATTGAAACCCTTTAACACATTCTGGAGTGCTTCTGCGATTGTTTGAGATTTCCCATCTTTCAATTTCAGCACAGCCTACTTTTTAATTTCTATGTTTGACGTCAAAGGGTATGTTCCACTGCTTACCAAGTACTCCTTCATCCGAGCAACTTCCTTATATATAACGTTGTGGATTCCTGATATGCCCTCAGCGGTGATCCACCGTTGCTACTACGGGACTACAGCTTATAATAAAGCGTCGGGCAATGTCTGTTGGGTTATGATTCCTTCCCAACGGACAAAATTTGAACTTTTGCAAGTAAAATATACAACAAATATCTAAATTTGGTTACGTCGGTGGCTACTATAAATTTAGCATAAATTTAAAAAGCTTTTTTTTTTGTTTCTCACAATTTTTTTTTTCAATTTTAAGAATCATAGAATAATCATGTAAAAGTATTATGTTTCCAACTTAAGTTCAGTTTAACGAACAAATGTTAGGTTCCGAGTAGAGAGAGATGGGCGCTTATTTTGTCGTGAGTAGTGTTTGTCGTGTTTTCTCAAAAAGGCGAGTTTCGTGTCACACGTGCACCAAAAATTTTGGGTCGTGGTTACATTACTTATGCTTTTATGTAAAATTGAAACTCCCACGAAACATGCGTGTCACAATCGTGCCTAATTATTCTGTTCAAAATCTTGTGAAATGAAAGTATTTAAAACCTTAATCGATCTACCAGTTAGGCAATTTCATGAAGAATATAAAACCAACTTTTACAGTCTTATAGTATACAATGAGAATGTATAGGATGGTACTAAGTTATTCCAAATACGAACCTGCTACTACTTTCAATCGCAGTCCTGGACTAAATATTAAGTTTGAAGTAATCCTTTTAAACTCCTATTAGACATTTAAATTCCTTCGCTATGTTGAATCGCATTGTCAATTTTTGTTGCTGCCCTTGTCCCACTAACATCCACATGTTTTTGTAACCATTCCCCCTATACTTGTTGTCATTCTTTTTTTACCATGGATCAGATGGTTTTGGAATAGCTTCGCTATTATAGCTAAAAATATCACAAGTTGATTGCCATTAACAAAAAACACATTGAATGTTTTTTCACATCTCTTCCCCTTTGTGTGTGTGTCAGTAGAGGAAAACATATTGTACCATGACCTAGGATGGAAAGTGCTAAGAAGAAATGTCATCATTGTTGTCACATTCAAGAGACACTTAGTGCCAGCAAAAGTGGCAAATGAAATTTCATTTTAAATAAAAAACATCTCAAAAGGACTTTTAGAAAATTTATGACCAATTGACAAGCTTCCAAGCTCCTCCTCCTCCAGCACAAAATTCCTCTTCGCCTTGGCAGTTTGAAATCCAAAAATCTGTGGACATTACTTGCAAGACAACAGTTCTTCTTCTCCATTAAGAACCATCATTGTGTTGACAATAACCCCGCCCAATAACATTCATATTTTTTAATGTTTCCTAGCACTTCCTTTTCTTTATTCTTTTTCTCTCAATTGTTCTTAGCTTCTTGCAACTGTCACTGTTCAATAAAGTTTTTGTTTTTATTGGCATAAAAATCCTCAAATTGGCCATTAAGCAGCAGCATGAAAATACAATTACAGCTGGGAATCCTAAGAGATGGTTAAAATGTCAATAGAGGCCTGCAAAAGGCCGACGATAAGCAAATACACATGAAAGAGGCAAAAGAGTGATGAAGTTAATGACAATTTGATGTGGGTGTGCTGCGTAGTTTTCCTATTTTTGTTTTTCGTTTTACAAATCTAGGCCAATTTAAATTCGTTTAAAGGCATCGTACAAGATTGTTTTGGGATTAAATTTGTCAATTAGACTAGTAAAGGAGATGGCCGTGTCATGAGAGCATCGTTCATCATTGGCTGTAGAGGATACAATCCTAGGCAACCCAGAGTGATACTGTCCCAACTTAGACTTATTGTTCCACAGACATCCCAGAAGGGAAAGGGAAACTCTCTCATATCAATGAGTGCACACCGATTCATGTTAGCTCAATAATATACGACCTACGGTTTATAGCAGTTTTACATGGCTAAGATACTCAGGAAATGTCGCCAAACAATACATTGAGGCATATTTCTCCACTGTTGAACATTTGATGTTGCCTGGCCCAAAAGGGCCAACTGCTAGGAATTCAGCTCTCTAGCTTCTTCAAGACAGTGTTAAATTCCAGAACTTTACACAGGGAGGGAAGATGACAGGAAGACCTCACGAATGTTCATCGGTATGGCTATGAGAAGTCTTGCCCCTTAAAATATCCAGATAGGAGAACTCAACCAGTTTGGTGAGATAAAGCTCTGGCCAACCTCAGAAAAGCCAGCTGGAAGGCATATAACAAGGCACAGTGGATGCGCCCACCGACAAAAATAAAAAAATCATTTCATCATTTTAGAAATTTAGAGATGCCAATCGCTTCTAAACATTTTAGATTTTTAGAAACTCAACTTTGTTTTTCCATTTGCGCGGTTCTTAAGGAGAAAGAGCCTTACAAACATGACCAATTTTGAAAAAAAAACAAAAACATTTAAAAATGAGAAAAAATAGTTATATTAAAAGCGAGCTTCTGAAACAAAGGACTATTATTCATGCCTTAACTTAAGTTGAATCTTTAAGTAGATTTCCTAAGCTTTGTTTTTCTACTAATAACAATTACTCTAAATCTCAAGGGTTGCCAAATATTTTGGTTATAATATTGGGAAAAATAATAATATTTAATATAGATGCATGAATTTCTTTAAAGATTTAGTTAGTTTCCAAACATATGCACTAGTACCAAATTGAGGCCAATAACCCAGACAGACGGCAGCGTTAATTTGCATTAAGATGTGCATTTCATTTTATCCTGGCAGACTACAGTTTCTGCATTTACGAAGCAGCTGATTGCTGTTGTTTGCATTGTCTTTTTTATTTTCCTTGTGTCTCAGAGCATGAATATGCTCTCTCCCTCGTATGAATATGGGCTCTCTTCTACGGCATTGCCATATTGAATGTGGATAATGCACGAATAAATTTGAAATAAGGCAGTTAATGCTACCGTCTGTCTAGGGTATTAAGGTCGAATTAGACGTGACATAGCCATAACGCCATAACATAAAAGAAAACCAAAACCCAATTGGTTTCTTATGGTTATGGGTGTGGCATTATGTTATGTTACTACTAATCTTATACATTGATTTCCATAGATTTGGTTCAATCAGCTGACTGATATGGCCTTATGGAGTTATGGTTATGTCACGTCTAATTCTTGCTTTAGGGTCTATGGATTTCAAAACTGTTTAGATTTTTTGCGGTTTTGGCAGTTATAGCCAAAAGTTTATCTCGGTTTTTAGGTGCTGAATTTATATTATTTGGAATATTTTAATGTATTTTTTACATTTTCTTATATATGTTCAATAAATGTTTTTAGGGTCTATATATTGTACTAAGACTATTATTGATGCTATTAGCGCTTTCATTTGTCATGGTTACTTAGGCAATCTACAAATTTTAAATCGAAAGAATTAAGTTTTCGTATATGAAGACCCAACGATTTTACTTTTCAAAGAATATTTGTTCAAAAAATCAGTAACCTTCTTCCCCTCCGGCACCCCATTAACAACCAAAGTTTCGGGACATCTGATCAAAATTCCGACCTGTAGCGTGATTTCAACAAAATGAAAAATGGGATGTATTACCGACTATTGCGATATCTCCGTTATCATTCTACTTTGCATCATTGTATAGACGGGATTTTCTACTTTCATAGTCATTCTTTGCTTTTGGAAAGTCACCGAAGTTGTGATATTTGTCATTATAATTAAAATCGTTAGAAAAGTGATATTTTGTACTTTCATCGTCAGGTCAGGTTTTTGGTGTAACTCTTATAGAAGCGTTGAAAAAAAACGTTGACTTTTTCTCCAAATAAGTTTTTTGTCCATTCGGACCCCTAAATATTATCCGACCATCACCAAAATCAATAGACTTCTTCCCTTCCGGGAGCACCATCAACAACCAAAATTTGGTGACGATCCGATCAAAATTGCGACCTGTACCTTTTAAATGTTCAGATGAACAGACGGACGGACGCACATAGCCAGATCGACTCAGCTCGTCGAGACATTCATTTTCGATGTGTTACCAAACTTTTTGGTCAAAAAAAGTTATACACTTCTTAGTGGTGTAGAGTTTAATTATAACTTGGTAAACCTGCTGGTGCCAATACCATCCATCCATCCAAGCGAATGCGGACAATGGAATCGACCGTGTCCACAATTACCAGCTCAGCTATACGTGATTGTTCCGAAAGTACAACGCACTCATTCGACAGCAGTAAAGATAGCCTTGGGAGGATGAAATGGCAGCATATACGACCAGAAGGATGCATAACCCAACAGGCATTGCTAGACGTTTTATTATAAGCTCAACGTCGTCTCAAAAAGCAGCAACGGTATGCCACCAGCATGCCACCAGCTTTCCGCCGCCAATACTGGATGGCGTGCAATTAAATATCTCTACCAATGGTGATGCTTGACCATCGGTTAATATGCAATAGGAACATTGAGGAGTACACCAAGAGGGGACCTATTTGCACCTTATTTCTGTAAGAACTCCATAGTTAAAGATGGGGTCTTAGACCGAATTTACTACACTGGCTGTATAGGACAGTGGTCTGCCGCACGATAACTTTTGAAGGGAGTGACGCATTTGGTCCACACTTTACACATCCTAATATATCTACCAGAGATAGATCAGGTTCGAATATTGGCTATATTGTCCATACTTCATGAGAAAATAGTCCGAAAGGTGTAAAAACCCCCTATGGCACCATATGTAGTGTCTGAAGAACTGGCCAACCGATTTGGTCCAAAATTCGGCCAAACTTGTCCAAACTTAGTTTCAGTTCGAAGATGGGCAATACCGGTCCACAACTTCAGGTATTTTCTCCCATATTTAAACAAGTGAGCAAAGGCTATAGTCGGGACAGAGCCGACCATGTGATACCCTACACCACTACCCCTGCGCATAAGCTTTTCACTGGTAAACATTTCTTTTAGGGAATATAATCCGACTACCACCAAACATAATATGACTCTTTCTCTCTGGAACCCCCATAAGCAACAAAAATTTCGGTACCATCCGATAAAAATTACGACCTGTAGCGTGATTGCAAAAAAATAGAGGAATTGGATGCATTCCGACTATTGTGATATCTTCTGTGTTTGACCACCTTCGCCAACCTACTTTACATCAATGTAAAGGTAATATTTTCTTCTTCCATTGACAGGCTTTGCCGTTGGAATAACCCTACTAGAAGCCGATATATTCACAAAGAGTAAAACTTTGAATTTTTTCCAAATGAGTTTTTTCCCATTCCGACCCCTAAATATTATCCGACTATCACCAAAATCAATAGGCTTCTTCCTCTGTGGGGTCCCCATCTACCCCCAAAATTTCGTAACTATCCGATAAAAATTCCAAGCTGAAGCGTGATTACAAAAAATGGAAAAATTGTATATATTACTGACCGAACATCATCAAAATCAATAGGGTTCTTCCTCTGTGGGACCCCCATAAACCCCCTAAATTTCGTGACGATCCGATAGCGATTTCGAAAAAATTTGGAAAATGGGATGTATTGCTATATCTCCGTTATTTGGCCACCTACGCCAACATACTTTGCATCATTGTAAAGGTGGGATATTCTACTTTCATAGTCAGGCTTTGCTTTTGGAAGCCGTGATATTCGTCTCTATAATTAAAATCGCGAAAATAAAAATTTGGGTTGTATTTGCGACTATTTCGATATCTTCGTTGTTTGACCACCTACGACAACGTTAGAAAGGTGATATTTTCTACTTTCATTAGCAGGTCTTGCTTTTACTATACCCCTTATAGATGCGGAGATATTCACCTTGAAATAAAACGTTGCCCCACACAGTGGTGTAGGGTATAAAAAGATGTCACAGAACGGGGCAACCAATTTGGCCCAATCTTTAGATATCCTAATAGTTTGACCAACTTTAGTTTAACTTCTAAAGTGGTCCATATGGATTCTCTCCTTAGGGTACCTTCCCCACAAAAGTTCAACATTTGAGCTTAAGTGCAGTTTAGGGTATGTTCGAAGATCATTTGGAAATGTATACCGATGCTGTTCTTTGTGTCCTGTTTATAGCGATATTATGTTTCCGAGGACCTGTCCATGTTTCCTGGCATACTGGTCCAAAAGTTATAGATGACCCACTGAAATGTCTAGTGGACGCAATATCTATCGAAAAGTTATGGCTTCCAAAATAAGATCTACTTCGCTAATGGACTATGTAGGTCCAATCTCTAAACGTCTTCTACAGGTGGAAGAAACCATAAGGATCTCTAAAGGTCCTCTACACAAAGGCAATCCTCTGCTACAGATAGAAGACCTTAAATAGGTCTGCTGCTTCTAAATGTCTTCTAAAGATAGGAACGTATTCTATAAAGGTATTCTAGAGATAGAATACCTGCTAAAGGTCTTCTAGAGTTCTATAAGGTCTTCTAGACCCTCTAAAGGTATATATCTGATAGAAGAAACTCTAATGATCCTCTTCTGGTATTTTACAAGGTCTTCTAGACCCTCCAAGGGTCTCCTACTGATAGAAGAACCTCTAAAGTTCTTCTACTGATAGAAGAACCTCTAAATGTCTTCTACAAACCTTCTACATGGTTTCCTCCGCAATACTCTTGAACTTTAATCCTAATCCACATTTTTGACGGCAAGTTCAAATGTCCAAATAGGGAAACAAAGCTCTGAAAAGACCCTAAATACATTCAATCTGTCCGTAGATGAAAGTTTCAATTCACATAGGCTGAGGGTATATCTTTGTTGGCAAAGCAGGCTGATACTTTTTTTTTACTTGTTGTTTTCTTATCGTTGTGATATTCGACGTACTGATGATTTGAAATGTATGTATCTAAATGAATTGCCTATTTGTTCAGTAGCTCCACAATAATTGTTATTATTTGTAATAATTCAAAAAATTATTACAAAAGAATTCATTTTTTAATTCTCTAAATCTGATGGAAGTGAGTCGTAGTATACCCATGGCTCAATTCCGTAATTAAATAAAAGAATAATAAAATAAACAAATTAAGGGAAATTGTGAAGATTTTAAACGAGTTTCAAACACCAGACTTCTCAGTTTTCAATCAGATAATTCCTGCAGAGATAAACAGAAAGCTAATTTAAGAGCTATAATTTTCTTAGGTACATTTTCGCCCTTGATATTTACTTTTTCTTGTCATTATACTGCGATTTACCATTATAGTATATATGAGCGGGAATTCCCAAGATTGAAAAATATTTCCTGATTTCCCGGAAAATGAAAAAGTCCGGGAAAAGAAAAACCCTAATTAGATTATGGTCGTTTGCTGGAGTTGACGAGGTTATAAAGTTTTGGTTACAGGATTGTCAAGGATAAGCGTAACGAAGGGAACAAATGTTTTGATTGTCGTAAATTGTAAATTTTTCAATACTCTGTATTAAATCCACCACATAATAAAATTCAACTCAGCGGTTAAGGGCAATAATTCTACAACCATTACTTTTAAATCCTTTAACCCTTTTTATGTGTATGCTATGCTCCCATAGTTATGTTCTAGGTGTGGATTTAAGTTTTGTGTTGATTTCACTGAAACCATGGTCACATATCCTTCTTTTGTTATTGACTCATTTGTGGTGGTGACCTTTATTTTAGTGTTAAGCTATGACCACGAGGGAAAATCCCAATGAATCACAAAAAGGATAGCGACAACAACACGAGAAAAGTCCATAAAGTCGAAAGGTTTTTTTTGTCAAAGAAATCAACAACAACGAGTACACCAGTTTAAACAAGGGGAAAAAGGACAAAAAGAACAATTTTTGTTATTTTTGACATGTGTTTGTTTGTATCCTTGCCTCAGGTTATAGAACTAGTTGGCAAAAAAGGTATAATATGGATAGCACATTTGGGATACCAACCATCCACACTATCGAGCAAATAAGCGTTAATATAAATACCCCAGATTTGAAAGCAAGTTTTGGTATTTCAACATTTCGGTAGGTTTCCTGACAACTTTAATCTATTAAATTTGTTTCCGAAGCTAAATAACACATCCTCCCTATTCTCTCCTGCCTCCTTTATGTTTTCATCAGCTTTCATACAGTTATTTGTTCTTTATAAGTTTGTTAAGTATATTTTTGGGAATGTTTTAAGCATAAAAGTGAAAACAGAGTAAATAAATGTTCATGGTGTACTAATATCCTTGGGGAGTTCCCAATTTGGTAGTTTGATTGCCAACTTAATGCCGACGAAAAGGGTTGAAGAAGTGTTTTGTGTTGATTGTGATGACATATCAATTTGTTTTGTTTCCTTTTTAAGACAAATCCTTTGTTGACAGCTAGTGAAGAAACTATAAGGATAACACGTTGGGTAGATACAAATTGTCTCTGTTTAGCTTCAGTATTATACACTAATAGAAATAAATAAGTTATATTTGTAGGTATATTTCATTGCTTCAGAACATCTCTACAATAGCTAATGCCCGCAATCTGCTAGAGGGTGTTCATCAGAAGTTTTTATACCCTCAGCCTTTAGCCTAATGAGGGTATAAATACTAGGGTATAAATTACAATACTTAGTTTAATTTCGTACATTAGGGTTATAACTTTTTGAAATGTTTTCTCAAAAATGATTTCCTGTAGTGAGAATGAATGAACTTTTGTCTATTAATGCCTAAAATAACATTCATTCCATTTTATTATAAACAAGTAAAAAAGTATCAGCCGGCTTTGCCGACAGAGATATACCCTCAGCCTATGTGAATTGAAGCTTTCATTTACAATGTGTGTGAAAATAAATTGGAATTTAAATTGGAAAATTTAATTTTAGCAAAGGCGCACACCAATAACAGGGTGATTATGAGATGACATTTTAAATTTAAATTGGACAAATTTAATCACAAATTCCAATATAAGGTGACATTTTAAATTGAAATTGGACAAATTTAATCACAAATTCCAATATAAGGTGAAATATTAAATTAAAATTGGACAAATTTAATTACAAATTTTAATACGCAAATTTGCTGATGTGCATACTGCTGGAACCACTGTTCGAAAACGGTGATGGGTGCGCCGGCGGAATAATTTTTTTTGTAATCAACATCGAAAATGCCTACAGGCCATGAATGTCGGATTTTTCTATATATGTTCAGAGGCTGGTAAACAATTATTTGATATATCCCCAAGAGAAAATTTGATGAAGTTTATATATTGTTTGGCCCACTATTCAAAAACGGTGCCTCGTGCGTCGATGAAATAATTTTTGTCGGAATCAGCATCGAAAATACCCCTAGGCCATGTATTTTGGGAAGATCAATGTGAAGCAATCCATATTTCAATAATTACACTTTAATGCCCTCTACATTTCAATAGTAACAATATTCATAGTTTTGTACCTTTGTCATTGTGAGTTTGTAAATATTCCAATTTCCCATTGTGATTGATTCAATGTATTTTAAAGTTAACTGACAGAATGCAACCATGTAAATAATTTATTCTACTACTCTTGTAAAACAACCCATTAATTACTACTTTCGATATACCATTTTATGCAACTGTAAACTATTAACGCCCTACTATTTCTTCTCACGATTAGTACTTAGGCTAGAACAAAATTCAATAAAATCGCTCAGTCTGTGATCTACA
This sequence comes from Musca autumnalis, assembly GCF_047663935.1. Classification (NCBI taxonomy): domain Eukaryota; kingdom Metazoa; phylum Arthropoda; class Insecta; order Diptera; family Muscidae; genus Musca; species Musca autumnalis. The sequence continues at coordinate 123,571,466 of NW_027411866.1, read as the reverse complement.
TTCTAACGCGTTACATAACCATCAGATAAGATCACAAGGGGTGATCTCCATTCTAACACGTTATGGTAACTACCAGATAAGATCACAATGAGACAAAGTGCTCCTCCGGCAGTCAACATCAATCGTCGCTTGTGTATTATATACAATCGAAACCAGATTGTTATAATGGCGCCCAACGTGGGGCCATGTATCGCGACCACACCAACCATAATCTGTGAGTAATAGCCGAGGACAACAACAACAAATTCAATAGCACAGCGTAAATCTTGGAACGATCAGTTGCCGCATTCGTATCCAAAGATGACCCACAAGAAGAAAGTGCCTGTTGGAAAAGAAGCTTGATGAATCAACAACTAGGTACGTGTACGATGTATGAGTTTTACTCCAGGGTGAGGTAAACATACATCCACCTCTGCTGTCAGTTATTCATCTTTACTCCTGCAAAATGAACCGCGAACCATGTTGAGAAGAAGAAGGTTGATGACAACAATGTACGTGTACGATGCAGTTTTACTCCAGGGGGAGACAAAATACATCCACCTCTACTGTTAGTTAGTCACCTTTACTCCAGGGGGAGGTTCCGCAGAAAGTCTTCAACGCCATCCTTATGCATTTACTACAGTCTTATTGGCACAATAGCAGTTTCAACATCCGATTGTTCCTGAGGCAGTCCATCCTAAGCAGAAGCAACAATCCTGATGCAGGTTACAATAGAAGTTCAATAATCCGTAATTTCTGATGCTTCATCGGGACGCTTTCAGCATCAGAGGGGGAGACTGAAGCAATCCATATTTCAATAATTACACTTTAATGCCCTCTACATTTCAATAGTAACAATATTCATAGTTTTGTACCTTTGTCATTGTGAGTTTGTAAATATTCCAATTTCCCATTGTGATTGATTCAATGTATTTTAAAGTTAACTGACAGAATGCAACCATGTAAATAATTTATTCTACTACTCTTGTAAAACAACCCATTAATTACTACTTTCGATATACCATTTTATGCAACTGTAAACTATTAACGCCCTACTATTTCTTCTCACGATTAGTACTTAGGCTAGAACAAAATTCAATAAAATCGCTCAGTCTGTGATCTACATTCTAACGCGTTACATAACCATCAGATAAGATCACAAGGGGTGATCTCCATTCTAACACGTTATGGTAACTACCAGATAAGATCACAATGAGACAAAGTGCTCCTCCGGCAGTCAACATCAATCGTCGCTTGTGTATTATATACAATCGAAACCAGATTGTTATAAATGCTTATTAAAATCTTGGAAAAAAATTTATTTGTATGTACACCCAATGAACCTCTCGAAGTGCATTTCCTGTTGGGCCCACTGTTCTGAAACGGTGGCTCGTGCGTCCGCGGGATAATTTTTATTGGAATCAGCATCGAAAATACCTCTAGGCCATGTATTTTGGGAAGATCAAAGCTTATTAAAATCTTGGAAAAAAACTTATTTGCATGTACACCCAATGAACCTCCCGAAGTGCATTTCCTGTTGGGCCCACTGTTCTGAAACGGTGCCTCGTGCGTCCACGGGATAATTTTTATTGGAATCAGCATCGAAAATACCTCTAGGCCATGTATTTTGGGAAGATCAAAGCTTATTAAAATCTTGGAAAAAAAATTATTTGTTTATACACCCAACTTGCAGACATGCATATTTTGTTAGGCCCACTTTTCGGAAACGGTGACTCGTGCGTCCACGGGATAATTTTTATTGGAATCAGCATCAAAAATACCTCTAGGCCATATATTTTGGAAAGATTAAAGCTTATTAAAATCTTGGAAAAAAATTTATTTGTATGTACAACCAATGAACCTCCCGAAGTGCATTTCCTGTTGGGCCCACTGTTCTGAAACGGTGGCTCGTGCGTCCACGGGATAATTTTTATTGGAATCAGCATCGAAAATACCTCTAGACCATGTATTTTGGGAAGATAAAAGCTTATTAAAATCTTGGAAAAAAATTTATTTGTACATACACCCAATTCCCAACTTGCAGACATACATATTTTGTTAGGCCCACTATTCCGAAACGGTGGCTCGTGCGTCCATGATATAATTTTTATTGGAATCAGCATCGAAAATACCTCTAGGCCATGTATTTTGGGAAGATCAAAGCTTAGTAAAATCTTGGAAAAAAAATTATTTGTATATACACCCAACTTGCAGACATGCATATTTTGTTAGGCCCACTGTTCTGAAACGGTGGCTCGTGCGTCCACGGGATAATTTTTATTGGAATCAGCATCGAAAATACCTCTAGGCCATGTATTTTGGGAAGATCAAAGCTTATTAAAATCTTGGAAAAAAATTATTTGTATATACACCCAACTTGCAGACATGCATATTTTGTTAGGCCCACTATTCCGAAACGGTGGTCGTGCGTCCACGGGATAATTTTTATTGGAATCAGCATCGAAAATACATCTAGGCCATGTATTTTGGGAAGATCAAAGCTTATTAAAATCTTGGAAAAAAAATTATTTGTATACACACCCAACTTGCAGACATGCATATTTTGTTAGGCCCACTTTTCGGAAACGGTGGCTCGTGCGTCCACGGGATGATTTTTATTGGAATCAGCATCGAAAATACCTCTAGGCCATATATTTTGGAAAGATTAAAGCTTATTAAAATCTTGGAAAAAAAATAATTTGTATATACACCCAACTTGCAGACATGCATATTTTGTTAGGCCCACTGTTCTGAAACGGTGGCTCGTGCGTCCACGGGATAATTTTTATTGGAATCAGCATCGAAAATACCTCTAGGCCATGTATTTTGGGAAGATAAAAGCTTATTAAAATCTTGGAAAAAAATTTATTTGTACATACACCCAATTCCCAACTTGCAGACATACATATTTTGTTAGGCCCACTATTCCGAAGCGGTGGCTCGTGCGTCCATGATATAATTTTTATTGGAATCAGCATCGAAAATACCTCTAGGCCATGTATTTTGGGAAGATCAAAGCTTATTAAAATCTTGGAAAAAAAATTATTTGTATATACACCCAGCTTGCAGACATGCATATTTTGTTAGGCCCACTGTTCTGAAACGGTGCCTCGTGCGTCCACGGGATAATTTTTATTGGAATCAGCATCGAAAATACCTCTAGGCCATGTATTTTGGGAAGATCAAAGCTTATTTAAATCTTGGAAAAAATTTATTTGTATGTACACCCAATGAACCTCCCGAAGTGCATTTCCTGTTGGGCCCACTGTTCTGAAACGGTCACTCGTGCGTCCACGGGATAATTTTTATTGGAATCAGCATCAAAAATACCTCTAGGCCATGTATTTTGGGAAGATCAAAGCTTATTAAAATCTTGGAAAAAAAATAATTTGTATATACACCCAACTTGCAGACATGCATATTTTGTTAGGCCCACTGTTCTGAAACGGTGACTCGTGCGTCCACGGGATAATTTTTATTGGAATCAGCATCAAAAATACCTCTAGGCCATGTATTTTGGGAAGATCAAAGCTTATTAAAATATTGGAAAAAAATAATTTGTATATACACCCAACTTGCAGACATGCATATTTTGTTAGGCCTACTGTTCTGAAACGGTGGCTCGTGCGTCCACGGGACAATTTTTATTGGAATCAGCATCGAAAATACCTCTAGGCCATGTATTTTGGGAAGATCAAAGCTTATTAAAATCTTGGAAAAAAATTATTTGTATATACACCCAACTTGCAGACATGCATATTTTGTTAGGCCTACTGTTCTGAAACGGTGACTAGTGCGTCCACGGGATAATTTTTATTGGAATCAGCATCAAAAATACCTCTAGGCCATATATTTTGGAAAGATTAAAGCTTATTAAAATCTTGGAAAAAAATTTATTTGTATGTACAACCAATGAACCTCCCGAAGTGCATTTCCTGTTGGGCCCACTGTTCTGAAACGGTGGCTCGTGCGTCCACGGGATAATTTTTATTGGAATCAGCATCGAAAATACCTCTAGACCATGTATTTTGGGAAGATAAAAGCTTATTAAAATCTTGGAAAAAAATTTATTTGTACATACACCCAATTCCCAACTTGCAGACATACATATTTTGTTAGGCCCACTATTCCGAAACGGTGGCTCGTGCGTCCATGATATAATTTTTATTGGAATCAGCATCGAAAATACCTCTAGGCCATGTATTTTGGGAAGATCAAAGCTTATTAAAATCTTGGAAAAAAAATTATTTGTATATACACCCAACTTGCAGACATGCATATATTGTTAGGCCCACTGTTCTGAAACGGTGGTTCGTGCGTCCACGGGATAATTTTTATTGGAATCAGCATCGAAAATACCTCTAGGCCATGTATTTTGGGAAGATCAAAGCTTATTAAAATCTTGGAAAAAAATTATTTGTATATACACCCAACTTGCAGACATGCATATTTTGTTAGGCCCACTATTCCGAAACGGTGGCTCGTGCGTCCACGGGATAATTTTTATTGGAATCAGCATCGAAAATACATCTAGGCCATGTATTTTGGGAAGATCAAAGCTTATTAAAATCTTGGAAAAAAAATTATTTGTATATACACCCAACTTGCAGACATGCATATTTTGTTAGGCCCACTTTTCGGAAACGGTGGCTCGTGCGTCCACGGGATAATTTTTATTGGAATCAGCATCAAAAATACCTCTAGGCCATATATTTTGGAAAGATTAAAGCTTATTAAAATCTTGGAAAAAAAATAATTTGTATATACACCCAACTTGCAGACATGCATATTTTGTTAGGCCCACTTTTCGGAAACGGTGGCTCGTGCGTCCACGGGATAATTTTTATTGGAATCAGCATCGAAAATACCTCTAGGCCATATATTTTGGAAAGATTAAAGCTTATTAAAATCTTGGAAAAAAAATAATTTGTATATACACCCAACTTGCAGACATGCATATTTTGTTAGGCCCACTGTTCTGAAACGGTGGCTCGTGCGTCCACGGGATAATTTTTATTGGAATCAGCATCGAAAATACCTCTAGGCCATGTATTTTGGGAAGATAAAAGCTTATTAAAATCTTGGAAAAAAATTTATTTGTACATACACCCAATTCCCAACTTGCAGACATACATATTTTGTTAGGCCCACTATTCCGAAGCGGTGGCTCGTGCGTCCATGATATAATTTTTATTGGAATCAGCATCGAAAATACCTCTAGGCCATGTATTTTGGGAAGATCAAAGCTTATTAAAATATTGGAAAAAAAATTATTTGTATATACACCCAGCTTGCAGACATGCATATTTTGTTAGGCCCACTGTTCTGAAACGGTGCCTCGTGCGTCCACGGGATAATTTTTATTGGAATCAGCATCGAAAATACCTCTAGGCCATGTATTTTGGGAAGATCAAAGCTTATTTAAATCTTGGAAAAAATTTATTTGTATGTACACCCAATGAACCTCCCGAAGTGCATTTCCTGTTGGGCCCACTGTTCTGAAACGGTCACTCGTGCGTCCACGGGATAATTTTTATTGGAATCAGCATCAAAAATACCTCTAGGCCATGTATTTTGGGAAGATCAAAGCTTATTAAAATCTTGGAAAAAAAATAATTTGTATATACACCCAACTTGCAGACATGCATATTTTGTTAGGCCCACTGTTCTGAAACGGTGACTCGTGCGTCCACGGGATAATTTTTATTGGAATCAGCATCAAAAATACCTCTAGGCCATGTATTTTGGGAAGATCAAAGCTTATTAAAATATTGGAAAAAAATAATTTGTATATACACCCAACTTGCAGACATGCATATTTTGTTAGGCCTACTGTTCTGAAACGGTGGCTCGTGCGTCCACGGGATAATTTTTATTGGAATCAGCATCGAAAATACCTCTAGGCCATGTATTTTGGGAAGATCAAAGCTTATTAAAATTGAAGAAAAACACTTGTGTTGTTTCGTTTTATAAAAAGAGTTTTTATTGAATAATAATTAAGAAACTAAAATATGACTTTACTTCAGGAGTTTTATTAAGAGACTGATAAAGTGTATTTTGCAAATATTTACATATGCCCACACTAGAAGAGTGTGAGTACAACGAACGTCATACATGTTGCTATGAGGGTTGCCATTTATATTTTATCACTCCTCCTCAACATGGATGACATCTTACAAAATAAGATTCATTTTAAATTCAGTAATTCCACAAAATTAATGTGCTTGATTCTTGGCAGGTTCTTTGTCATTACATCGGCCACCATATCAGCTGTCGGACAATACACCAGTTCAACTTCTTTGTTATGAACCAGATCTCGAATATGGTGAAAACGTATGTCGATGTGCTTACTTCGCTTATGATAAACTGGATTCTCTGCTAACTTCTTGGCACCTTGGTTATCAATATGCAGAATCACCGTATCATCTCTTAAAGCATTAATTTCATTTAACAACCGTTTTAAATAAACAGCTTCTTTCGCCGCTTCTGACGCCGCCACATATTCGGCCTCAGTACTGCTAAGCGCCACCGATGTTTGCTTTTTTGACTGCCAAGTCACTGGACATCCATAAAGAGAAAACACAAAACCAGTGTATGATTTTCTATTCACAGAGTCACCACCCCAATCAGCATCCACATAACCTTCTAGTTTTGTCCCTCTATTCTCATAATGCAATTTCAAATTTATTGTCCCAGACAAATATCGAAGAATATGTTTGAGTTGTGTCATGTGCTCTTTATGAGGATCTGAATTACGCTGCGCCAATTTTGTTACCGAATGCAAAATGTCAGGTCTCGTACAAATGGCCAAATACATCAATGTACCCACTAACGATTGATATTGTTGTGTATTTACCTTTTCACAATCACCATTGCAATCTACCTGGTAGCCAGCATCTAGCGGAACAGAAACAGATTTACAATTCTCCATGCCATACTGTTTTAGTGCATCTCGTATGTACTGTGTCTGGCTCAATTTTATGCTACCTGTTTCGCCGTTACGTTCAATTTCCATCCCCAAAAAGTGTCGAAGTTCTCCTTTGTCGCTCACATCAAATTGCTCTCCAATTTGCGACTTTAACTTCATGATGACGGATTTGTCTACGCACCCTATAATAATGTCGTCAACATACACCGCAACAACAATCAATTTGCCATCTGCCATTCCTTTGTACAAACATGGCTCGTTTGCACACGGCACCAAATTTAATCGACGAAGAGTTGCATCAAGTTTTTCATTCCACTCTTTCCCACTTTGCTTTAACCCGTATATCGCTTTATGAAGCCGCAGCACCTTGCCTTTGTTTTTCTTGTTCGCAAAATGTGGAGGCTGCTGCATATAAATTTCGTCATGTAGGGTACTATTCAAATACGCTGTGCTAACGTCTAATTGATGAAGATGCATTTTCTCTTTCACGGCCAATGACAAGAGAATTCGTATTGTCGAATACCGCACTACCGGAGAATATGTCTCATTGAAATCTATGCCATAACGTTGATTACACCCCTTAGCAACCAATCTCGCCTTGTAACGTTCAATCTCTCCATTGACGTCTCTCTTTATGGCATAAACCCATCGACACGGTATTGCCCTTTTCCCCTCAGGTAAACTTACCAACGACCACGTTTTGTTTTTCTGCAGAGCATTGTACTCTGCTCTCATTGCCTCTATCCATTTACCACTCTCTTTACATGACAGGGCTTCGTCTAATGTTTGTGGTAAATTCTCGTCTATGGCGCTATTTACTTTATTATATTGCTTTGTTGGTCTACCTGGCTTACCCGTTCTAATTATCTTCGGCCTTCCTCGTCCAATACGCTGCTCTACCTCAACATCATTATGATCATCGATGTCATCATCATCTGCATCAACAACGATGTTATTGTCTTCCTCTTCTTCGTCTGCTGTGTCGAAACTCTCTTCGTGTTCGCCGGTATCTTCTTCAATTACATCAGCACAAACACCCTGACGCGTTTCCCCCTCAGCCACAAAAGGAAAAACAAATAAATCGTTGTTTGACTCCTCCTGATCATTTTTGTTGTTGTCAGCAGTGCCAAAATTGTTTTCGTCGAAGAGAACGTCTCGCTGCTCAAACACCCTATTTTTCTTCATGTCGTACAACCTGTATGCCTTCGCTGTTGTTGAATACCCAATCATAATGCACTGACTCCCTTTAGCATCAAACTTTGACTTACCGCCAGATTTGTCAAGTGCTACAGCAACACAACCAAACGTTCTAAAGTGTTTGACATTCGGCTCTCTACCATACCAAACATAATATGGCGTCTTGTCTTTCAGTTGTTTCGTCGGGCATCTATTTCTAATATAGACCGCTGTATTAACAGCCTCTGCCCACAACCGCTGCTGCACATTGGCATGAAGCATCATCGATCTCGCCATCTCAACAATTGTTCGGTTTGCCCGCTCTGCAACGCCGTTTTGTTGTGGTGTGTATGGCACAGTCAGCTGCCTGCATATTCCCTCGCTTTGCAAATATTTGTCGAACTCGGCATTCACATATTCCTTACCATTGTCGGTTCGAAGCGCCTTTATTTTACGACCTGTCTGACGCTCAACCATGGCCTTGAGCAACTTGAATTTCGCCAATACTTCGCTCTTGTGCTTCATGAAGTACACAAATATTCGCCGCGACTTGTCGTCTATGAAGGTAACGAAGTACTTCGAACCAGCTATCGAACTTGTCCTAAATGGCCCGCACACATCGCTGTGCACAAGTTCTAGCAACTCCATTGACTTTGTCTGCGACTCTGTGGGAAATGGCAATGTGTGGATTTTACTCACCATACATGTTCGGCAATGCACATCAGTAGCCCTTTCTACCTGCATGCCCTTCACCATACTCTTGTGCGACAACTCATGCAAACTATTGAAATTCAAATGACCGTACCTGTTGTGCCATGTAATTGTGTTGTTGTTGTTGGTAGCCGAAAACAACCCCTGTTTTTTCTTCTCGCATACCTCGAACATGTTGTCTTTTCTCTTTGCACGCATGACAACCTCACCATTTGGCCGTTTTATTACAGCACCATTTGAATTAAAGTTGACGCTCAATCCTCTGTCGACGGCTTTGCTCACTGAAATAAAATTTGCCTGCAATTCTGGTGAATAGAGAACATTCTCAAGAAAAATGTCGCATTCGTGTAGCTTCAGGGTTATGTCGCCTTTTCCCTTTGCGGTGATGTGCTTGTTACCAGCCAAAGAAATCATCTCATCATGATCTTGGTAATTAGCGAACATAGACCGCTGGTTACACATATGCGATGTGGCTCCGGAGTCGACGTACCATTTGCTGCTGCCCATCGATGCACAATCCGTCGCTGCCACCATCGTCAATGCTTGCGGTTTTGTACCTGCTTTTCGCTGTTCACATTTACTGGCGAAATGGCCCGTTACACCGCACACAAAACATTTGCCCTTGAAATTCTTTTTCTTGTTGTTGCTACTCGGTTTCTGTTCCTTTTTGCTTGTTGTAGCTTTTGCCGCGAACGCCTGCTCGGTTGTCAAGTCAACCACCTTCTCTTCTCTCCTCTTCCCCTCCTCGAGAAGTTTTTGTTTAACAACTGAGAGAGAAGGTAGATCGTCCCGCGTCTCCATGGCTATGACGAAATTCTCATACTCACTTGGCAAACTCGACAACAGCATGATAACCAAGAGCTCCTCCTGCATCTCTATTCCGGCTTCTTTCAGCTTTTCATACACCTCGGCGAACTCGTTGATGTGCTGCACCATACTGCCTCCTTCTGCCATTTTCAAATTTACCAAACGCTTATACAGCGACACCTTTTGCAATGGCCCACGAGGTCTGTATGTCTCCTCCAATTTCTTCCATGCTTCGTGTGATGTGGTACAACTCCTTATGTACCCCAACTGTGTTGGCTTCACACACAGAAAAATGGACGCTAACGCCTTCTCATCCTCCAGCAACCATTGATCTTCATTCTCCTTGGCCTTCTTCAATTGTCCACTTACAATTTTCCACTGGCCACAATGAATCAAAATGCTGCGCATTTGGATGACCCAACTATCATAGTTGTTTTCGTCCAATTTGTCAATCTGGAAATTGGGTGCACTCATCTTGAATTGTTTCTCTAATTATTATTTCACAATTTCTTTTACGCAGTTATGCTTCTGGGCTCATAACCTGAAGAAAAACACTTGTGTTGTTTCGTTTTATAAAAAGAGTTTTTATTGAATAATAATTAAGAAACTAAAATATGACTTTACTTCAGGAGTTTTATTAAGAGACTGATAAAGTGTATTTTGCAAATATTTACATATGCCCACACTAGAAGAGTGTGAGTACAACGAACGTCATACATGTTGCTATGAGGGTTGCCATTTATATTTTATCAAAAATCTTGGAAAAAAATTATTTGTATATACACCCAACTTGCAGACATGCATATTTTGTTAGGCCTACTGTTCTGAAACGGTGACTAGTGCGTCCACGGGATAATTTTTATTGGAATCAGCATCAAAAATACCTCTAGGCCATATATTTTGGAAAGATTAAAGCTTATTAAAATCTTGGAAAAAAATTTATTTGTATGTACAACCAATGAACCTCCCGAAGTGCATTTCCTGTTGGGCCCACTGTTCTGAAACGGTGGCTCGTGCGTCCACGGGATAATTTTTATTGGAATCAGCATCGAAAATACCTCTAGACCATGTATTTTGGGAAGATAAAAGCTTATTAAAATCTTGGAAAAAAATTTATTTGTACATACACCCAATTCCCAACTTGCAGACATACATATTTTGTTAGGCCCACTATTCCGAAACGGTGGCTCGTGCGTCCATGATATAATTTTTATTGGAATCAGCATCGAAAATACCTCTAGGCCATGTATTTTGGGAAGATCAAAGCTTATTAAAATCTTGGAAAAAAAATTATTTGTATATACACCCAACTTGCAGACATGCATATATTGTTAGGCCCACTGTTCTGAAACGGTGGTTCGTGCGTCCACGGGATAATTTTTATTGGAATCAGCATCGAAAATACCTCTAGGCCATGTATTTTGGGAAGATCAAAGCTTATTAAAATCTTGGAAAAAAATTATTTGTATATACACCCAACTTGCAGACATGCATATTTTGTTAGGCCCACTATTCCGAAACGGTGGCTCGTGCGTCCACGGGATAATTTTTATTGGAATCAGCATCGAAAATACATCTAGGCCATGTATTTTGGGAAGATCAAAGCTTATTAAAATCTTGGAAAAAAAATTATTTGTATATACACCCAACTTGCAGACATGCATATTTTGTTAGGCCCACTTTTCGGAAACGGTGGCTCGTGCGTCCACGGGATAATTTTTATTGGAATCAGCATCGAAAATACCTCTAGGCCATATATTTTGGAAAGATTAAAGCTTATTAAAATCTTGGAAAAAAAATAATTTGTATATACACCCAACTTGCAGACATGCATATTTTGTTAGGCCCACTGTTCTGAAACGGTGGCTCGTGCGTCCACGGGATAATTTTTATTGGAATCAGCATCGAAAATACCTCTAGGCCATGTATTTTGGGAAGATCAAAGCTTATTAAAATCTTGGAAAAAAATTATTTGTATATACACCCAACTTGCAGACATGCATATTTTGTTAGGCCCACTGTTCGGAAACGGTGGCTCGTGCGTCCACAGGATAATTTTTATTGGAATCAGCATCGAAAATACCTCTAGGCCATATATTTTGGGAAGATTAAAGCTTTAATAAGCTTTAATCTTTCCAAAATATATGGCCTAGAGGTATTTTCGATGCTGATTCCAATAAAAATTATCCCGTGGACGCACGAGCCACCGTTTCGGAATAGTGGGCCTAACAAAATATGCATGTCTGCAAGTTGGGTGTATATACAAATAATTTTTTTCCAAGATTTTAATAAGCTTTGATCCTCCCAAAATACATGGCCTAGAGGTATTTTCGATGCTGATTCCAATAAAAATTATCCCGTGGACGCACGAGCCACCGTTTCAGAACAGTGGGCCTAACAAAATATGCATGTCTGCAAGTTGGGTGTATATACAAATAATTTTTTTCCAAGATTATAATAAGCTTTGATCTTCCCAAAATACATGGCCTAGAGGTATTTTTGATGCTGATTCCAATAAAAATTATCCCGTGGACGCACGAGCCACCGTTTCCGAAAAGTGGGCCTAACAAAATATGCATGTCTGCAAGTTGGGTGTATATACAAATAATTTTTTTCCAATATTTTAATAAGCTTTGATCTTCCCAAAATACATGGCCTAGAGGTATTTTCGATGCTGATTCCAATCAAAATTATATCATGGACGCACGAGCCACCGTTTCGGAATAGTGGGCCTAACAAAATATGTATGTCTGCAAGTTGGGAATTGGGTGTATGTACAAATAAATTTTTTTCCAAGATTTTAATAAGCTTTTATCTTCCCAAAATACATGGCCTAGAGGTATTTTCGATACTGATTCCAATAAAAATTATCCCGTGGACGCACGAGCCACCGTTTCAGAACAGTGGGCCTAACAAAATATGCATGTCTGCAAGTTGGGTGTATATACAAATTATTTTTTTTCCAAGATTTTAATAAGCTTTAATCTTTCCAAAATATATGGCCTAGAGGTATTTTCGATGCTGATTCCAATAAAAATTATCCCGTGGACGCACGAGCCACCGTTTCCGAAAAGTGGGCCTAACAAAATATGCATGTCTGCAAGTTGGGTGTATATACAAATAATTTTTTTTCCAAGATTTTAATAAGCTTTGATCTTCCCAAAATACATGTCCTAGATGTATTTTCGATGCTGATTCCAATAAAAATTATCCCGTGGACGCACGAGCCACCGTTTCGGAATAGTGGGCCTAACAAAATATGCATGTCTGCAAGTTGGGTGTATATACAAATAATTTTTTTCCAAGATTTTAATAAGCTTTGATCTTCCCAAAATACATGGCCTAGAGGTATTTTCGATGCTGATTCCAATAAAAATTATCCCGTGGACGCACGAGCCACCGTTTCAGAACAGTGGGCCTAACAATATATGCATGTCTGCAAGTTGGGTGTATATACAAATAATTTTTTTTCCAAGATTTTAATAAGCTTTGATCTTCCCAAAATACATGGCCTAGAGGTATTTTCGATGCTGATTCCAATAAAAATTATATCATGGACGCACGAGCCACCGTTTCGGAATAGTGGGCCTAACAAAATATGTATGTCTGCAAGTTGGGAATTGGGTGTATGTACAAATAAATTTTTTTCCAAGATTTTAATAAGCTTTTATCTTCCCAAAATACATGGTCTAGAGGTATTTTCGATGCTGATTCCAATAAAAATTATCCCGTGGACGCACGAGCCACCGTTTCAGAACAGTGGGCCCAACAGGAAATGCACTTCGGGAGGTTCATTGGTTGTACATACAAATAAATTTTTTTCCAAGATTTTAATAAGCTTTAATCTTTCCAAAATATATGGCCTAGAGGTATTTTTGATGCTGATTCCAATAAAAATTATCCCGTGGACGCACGAGTCACCGTTTCAGAACAGTAGGCCTAACAAAATATGCATGTCTGCAAGTTGGGTGTATATACAAATAATTTTTTTCCAAGATTTTAATAAGCTTTGATCTTCCCAAAATACATGGCCTAGAGGTATTTTCGATGCTGATTCCAATAAAAATTATCCCGTGGACGCACGAGCCACCGTTTCAGAACAGTAGGCCTAACAAAATATGCATGTCTGCAAGTTGGGTGTATATACAAATTATTTTTTTCCAATATTTTAATAAGCTTTGATCTTCCCAAAATACATGGCCTAGAGGTATTTTTGATGCTGATTCCAATAAAAATTATCCCGTGGACGCACGAGTCACCGTTTCAGAACAGTGGGCCTAACAAAATATGCATGTCTGCAAGTTGGGTGTATATACAAATTATTTTTTTTCCAAGATTTTAATAAGCTTTGATCTTCCCAAAATACATGGCCTAGAGGTATTTTTGATGCTGATTCCAATAAAAATTATCCCGTGGACGCACGAGTCACCGTTTCAGAACAGTGGGCCTAACAAAATATGCATGTCTGCAAGTTGGGTGTATATACAAATTATTTTTTTTCCAAGATTTTAATAAGCTTTGATCTTCCCAAAATACATGGCCTAGAGGTATTTTTGATGCTGATTCCAATAAAAATTATCCCGTGGACGCACGAGTGACCGTTTCAGAACAGTGGGCCCAACAGGAAATGCACTTCGGGAGGTTCATTGGGTGTACATACAAATAAATTTTTTCCAAGATTTAAATAAGCTTTGATCTTCCCAAAATATATGGCCTAGAGGTATTTTCGATGCTGATTCCAATAAAAATTATCCCGTGGACGCACGAGCCACCGTTTCGGAATAGTGGGCCTAAAAAAATATGCATTTCTGCAAGTTGGGTGTATATACAAATAATTTTTTTTCCAAGATTTTAATAAGCTTTGATCTTCCCAAAATACATGGCCTAGAGGTATTTTCGATGCTGATTCCAATAAAAAATTATCCCGCGGACGCACGAGCCACCGTTTCAGAACAGTGGGCCCAACAGGAAATGCACTTCGAGAGGTTCATTGGGTGTACATACAAATAAATTTTTTTCCAAGATTTTAATAAGCATTGATCTTCCCAAAATACATGGCCTAGGGGTATTTTCGATGCTGATTCCGACAAAAATTATTTCATCGACGCACGAGGCACCGTTTTTGAATAGTGGGCCAAACAATATATAAACTTCATCAAATTTTCTCTTGGGGATATATCAAATAATTGTTTACCAGCCTCTGAACATATATAGAAAAATCCGACATTCATGGCCTGTAGGCATTTTCGATGTTGATTACAAAAAAAATTATTCCGCCGGCGCACCCATCACCGTTTTCGAACAGTGGTTCCAGCAGTATGCACATCAGCAAATTTGCGTATTAAAATTTGTAATTAAATTTGTCCAATTTTAATTTAATATTTCACCTTATATTGGAATTTGTGATTAAATTTGTCCAATTTCAATTTAAAATGTCACCTTATATTGGAATTTGTGATTAAATTTGTCCAATTTAAATTTAAAATGTCATCTCATAATCACCCTGTTATTGGTGTGCGCCTTTGCTAAAATTAAATTTTCCAATTTAAATTCCAATTTATTTTCACACACATTCATTTACAGGGCTTTTCAGAAATGTTGGCCTTTTTGGACATGCAGACAATAAGGAGAAAAGGTGGGTTAGGATTGAAGTTCAAAAGTGTTACGGAGGAGGTACTTAATGAAATGGACCGACTTGGTACATTATGGAAGTGGATCTTACTTTGGGAGTCATATCTCTTCGATATATATCGCGCGCACTAGACATTTCAGTGGGTCATCGTATAACTTTTGGACCAGTATGCCAGGAAGCCTGGACTTGTCCACGGAAAATATAATATCGCTATAAACAGGACCACAACGAACAGCACCGGTATACATATTCGAGCAGACCCTAAACTTCACTTAGACACAAATGTTGAACTTTTGTGGGAGAGGTACCATAGGGAGAGGACCATTATGGGCCAATTTAGAAGTTAAACAAAATTTGGACAAACTATACGGAGATCCAAAGTTTAGCCCAAATTGGTTGCCCTGTTCAAGAGATATCATTATAGTGAATATTGGGGGGAAGTGCCGGAAGTTGTGGACCGGTATTGCCCATCTTCGAACAGAAACTAAGTTTGGACAAAATATGACGAAGGGCAAATTTTGGACCAAATGATCAGTTCGAGAGTTATCGTGCCCTCCAGCCACTACATATGGTGTCATAGGGGGTTTTTACACCTTTTGGGCGTTTTTCTCAAGAAGTATGGACTTGACCCTGAAAAAACTTTTACCGTCGAATTCGAGGCAGCGAATGCAAGTTGCTTCAAAAAAAAATCAAAGTGATTTGAGAGCAGGTCTTAAAGTGAACTTATCCGAAACTTTGTGTGGGAGGTACCCAAATGAGTTGACAAATATAATCCATATTCGAACATGATCTATATCAGGTAGATATTTTAGGATGTGTAAAGTACGGGCCGAATTGGGCAATACGCGGAAGAGTTATCGTGCGCACAAATTTTCCGAACATTTTCGAACTTTTGTGGCGGAGGTACCGGAAGCAGTGGACCGATATGGCTTCCAACTTCAACTAACCAACAAATATTTCCAAAGCCAAATTTTGGACCGAATCGGTTGATCCGTTCGAGAGTTGTCGTGCGGTGCAAATAGGCTACAAATTTAGTTTCGGATGGGGCGGGGTACTTCCCCTATACCCTATTTTGTAAAAATGCTATGTTTAAAATAATTACGAATGTATCGGGTTTGGAAATTTATTTGCGTGACAATTGTGGTTGTGTCTTCAACCTTACCTACTTTTTTAGGACCCAAAGACTTGATCACGCCCAATTTTTTTAAAAGATGTTACATCTAAAAAAACTACTGAACCGAGCTTTTCAGCGAATCACTTTATGATTAAAATTTTATGTAATCTTAGGTAAGAACTCATACAGGGTTATGCGGTTGTAAAAAAGTCATATACAAAAAGTCAATATACACCTTGATACGACCAAAAATGTGCCTTATCGAAATAACGGCTTTAGACCCATGTATGGACAAAATTTGTTTCAGACAATTTAGAGTCGATTTAGCCATGTCCGTCTGTCTGGCTGCTGCGCCCGATAACTCTCGAACGGATCAACCGAATCGGACCAAATTTTGGGTATCGTAATATTTTGCCAAACTTATGGCCTCTTTCACTAAGACGATTCGAATTCAAATTTGTTGAACTACTAACAATTTTTTTTATTTTCAATTAAACCAAATTTTTTAGAATAACAGGAGTTTGGTTGTAATTCGAACGAATTTGAATACGAATCGTCTTAGTGGAAGGGGCCATTAGTTTAGGTTCGATGTTCGATATCGGTAAACTCTTTCGGGTACCTCCCACAAAAAAGTTCTAAATTTTTCTGAAAAATGGTGTCTACGACAATGCTCGAAGACGAAGGAGCAATTGATTTGGTTAAAACTTTGCGCATCGTACTATTCCTACCAGATATAGATCGCGTTAGAATATGGAAAATAAATGTCCACTCCTTTCACGGTGCTCTTGAACCAACTTTAAATGAAAGGAAGTTTTTGCGGATTCTGAAACTATAATATTCATAAATGAGAAAAATAAAAAAAAAACGGCGAAGCGCTTTTGAAATAAATCCCGGTCAAAGTTCACATTTTTAGCTTTTCATGATTTTGCTTGGAAACCGCATGTCCTATCGAAATGGGATTAGAGCAAATGTTGTAGCAGTGAAATTTTCTATAAGATTGTCTTTTATGATATTTTCGTAAGTTTTACCATTTTCGAGATATTAAAGTTCAAATTTTGACAATTTACTGACTGTATCCTTATAAGGCAATGCAATTTCCCAACTTAAATTTGTATATCTCAAAAATGGTACAACCTAAGAAAAAATTACGAAAGCCAATCTTGTAGAGAATTTTCACAGCTACCAGATTTTCTCTAGTTCCATTTCGATAAGACTTACCGTTTTCAAACAAATCGTGAAAAACTTAACAAAAAAAACCTAAAAATGTGACCTGAACTTCTATATCTCAAAAATGGTAAAACCTAAGAACAAATCATAACAGTCGATCCTCTAGAGAATCTTCACAGCTACAACATTTTCTTTAGCTCGATTTCGATAGGATATGCAGTTTCCAAGCAAAATCGCTATAACCAAAAATAAACCTAAAAATGTGAAGTTTGACCGCGATATATTTAAAAATCCTTTTAACAATTTTTCTTGTTTGTTTTTTAGATTTTTCTCATCTATGAACATTATATTTTCAGAATCCGCAATAACTTCCCAGGTGTAAGCTCCTTTCATTTAAAGTTGCTTCAAAAGCACCGTGCTTCGGGTACCTCCCACACAAAATTAGGAAAAAAAGTGAAGTTTAAGAGCACCTCTCAGATCGTTTTGAAATTTTTTTCAGAAGATTATCCTTGCGGACTCCTTTACGATGGCACAATTTTTATCGGGCGCAAGTCCATACTTCCTCAAATTATGGTCTAAAAGCTCTAAGAAACCCTGGCGGCACCAACCAAAATGGCAAATCCGCAAGATAATTCTCGCAGGAAGTTTTTGATTGGCCAAAGTTTAGGTCAATCAAAAATACATCGTATTATTTCATCCAGTGATGTATCTGGTTGGAATAGTCCATATTCGGTCCACTCCGTTGGATACCTCCACACAAAATTTAGAAAAAGTTAAGCTTAAGAGCTCGTCTCGGTTTGTTTTGAGTCTTTTTTCAATACGTTGACCTTGTGCCCCATTTACAGGGGTGCAATTTTTTCCAGTATAAGTCCATACTTTCGGAAATAATGGCCCAAAACCTCCAAAAACCCCTGCCATCGCATACTAAAATGGCTATAGTGGAAGATAACTCTAAAATTTTTTCAAAAATGTCTTCCAAAATTAGTTTAACGTAATTTAAGATATCGAGTCCTCTATCAACCAGCAGTTTGCCTTATAAAAATTTTTGGTATTTGTCAATTATTTAGTTTATATATTCCACGTATTTTAAAGAAAACTCGTGATACAAAATCAATATATTTTATATACGGCATAATTATTGTGTTTTTTCTTTGTTTTTTGTCAGTGGCTGAGGGTATATCTCCGTTAGCACAGCTGACTGATACTTTGTTACTTGTTTCTTTAGATGTTAGTAAAATATTTGATTCACTTGTCCGAACTGTAAACATGATGACTAGTCATAGATTTAGTATCCTTCTGGTTGACGACTTACTTATCATTTTAATTAAAAGTCAATAGAAATATACATATATCAAAATATCTTAATAGACATTTTAATACATTCCCAATTTACACACATTTGTTTTTAAATTTATCAACTTGATTGACGTCACACACAACACATCCTTAACATCCTCGTCTTAATCAAAAAATAAAAACTATTAGAATACTTCTAACTTCAAGACAAAGTGATTGTCGATGACGGATGACTGTATTACAAACATGACTACTAAAAAGGAAAGCACGTAGGGAGATTTATGTAAATATATGTTAATGTCATTTTGTTTGCTTATTTGTTGTAAGTGGATATGTTGTACAAACAAAAGTACACACAGAGTACCACCAGTCTTGCCATCACAAAGGCAGGCAGCATTTAAACATGACAAGGAGGAATTCATCAAAGAATCTTCAAACGAAGATAAAAACAACACTCTGTGACAGAAGTAAATGGAAAGCGGCGATAGCAGAAGAAGATTGATAGCAATCAGTAATTGTAATAATTTGGAGGATTTATGTATTAGTTACAAATAAGATTGCCATATCACAGGATTTCGGTAGCAAATAAAGAAGATGGATTTATTATTTTTACAACATCAATAATACAAATTTGTGTTTGTATTCTCATAATATCCTTAATAATGTACGTGATGCAATTAAAGTTAAATAATTGAAATTGAGAGAGTCATATCAGCTTTGGCAAGCAAGCAAGATAAATAAACTTAAAAATACTTTCCAAGAACCCATTGTGTCGTCCATATCAATGCATTGCACAGTGTGGCCAAATTCAATATGCATGTTTTTAAGAATTTCCAAAAATGTTTACTTGTAAAGATAGAAAACAAGCTAGCTAAAAGAAACAATTAAAATTCCGTTGGTTTTACCGTTGTATTTGAAATGGCAAGGAAATTCGACGATTTTATGTGAACCCTATTATTACGATCCGATAGAAGAAAGCCTGAAGTATTAAAATATGCTTTGAAGTTACTACATCGGATTTTTTAAAGAGGCTATAATTGTAAGCGATGTCCCGCTATTCTAATGGTACACAAGTTTAGAGGAGCTCCCTGGTGGCGTTGAACAAAACTATAGTCTTCTCAGCCATTGTCGAAAGTAAATCAATTTAACTACCTCCAACTTAAAAAAACAAAACTTGTTTGTTTTTAAATTTTGAAAAGCTGCATTACGAGGGTCACTCGAAAACCTTTTGGCCTAGGCAACACGCAGTGTCGCCAGGTGTCATTTGACATTTTTTTTTTTTTTTTTTTTTGACAGTTTGACAGTTTTTAGCCTAAGCGGGTTGTTTACAGTGGCTTGATTGAGACACCTCCAAAACATGGATTTTTAACGCTTTTACAACATCTTCTGGCTAAGAAAATCTTTGACAACGCCTTTTTTCTTGATGTGCTGGAATCAAATGAAGTCATTGGGCTATACGGCGGACGACCCATCAAGTCCACGTTTTGTCCGGTCAAACAGACGCTGGTTTGAATCGATGTGTGAGAGCTCGCATTCTCATGATGCAGAATGATTCGTCTTCTCTTGTTCGTTTTTCGAATTTCTCAGGAGACTTCAGGCAAACAAATTGTAGTGTAACACTCAGAATTAACCGTCCTACATTTCTCAAGCCGTATAGGCGCAACACGGTCAGTTTTGCTGAAGAAACAGGCGACCATTTGTTTCGAAGTGCTTCTTCCATAAACAACTTTCGTTGGATTTGGCTCGCTTTCAAAGATCCAAACGGTCGATTCCTGTTTTGTTTCGGGCTTCTAAGCATATATCCAAGATTCGTCATCTGTGACGTTTGAAGCACCACGATTGTTTTTATTCACAATTTCGTTGCACAAATCCGCAAGAGCCTTTTTGAGCGATTGTCCAATTTTGCAGGATCTAGCGAGAAAAATCCATTTTTGCGGCCAGGTGTTCATGCAATATCAAATGTTAGTTGGTGGAAGATATACCCACGGTATATTATGGCGATCTTGCATTATCCGTTCACGCACGGCTTAATTTTTTTCTGGTACAACGTCCGATTTTGGTCAACCCTCACGACCTTCGTTTTTTTGCGAGTGTCGGAAACGATTGAATTCATTAAGCAATTTTTTCATATAGATATAGGATGGCCCTTTATCGACATACAAAGATTTAATTTGATCGATGCACCCTTGCCGTGATTTTTTTATACCCTACACCACTACAAAGACGTTGAGAAATAAAGACTCGAACAAATGCATTTTCCAAAAACATATGATAATAGTTCCACATTTTGGTTACAGATGGCAAAACAACTTACTGGAATTGATAACATCAATGCCAATCGTTTTTGATTCTCATTTATCCGCACAGGAAACATAAACGTTGTGTTTTGTGGCTAAAATTTGTTTCTTTACTTTTCTTATTGTTTATTTAATAAAAAATCAAAAGCGAATGCCGGAAATTTTTAGTTTAATTGTTTTTCTTGTCAATATTCCAATGAGTAACAGTTTTCCTTTAACAGAATGTTGCTATGATGTCGTAGCAACAGAGGTTAACTCCACCTACAGTTAATTTTTCACAATTGACTTTTCCTATCTTATAATATTGACATCTTTGACCACTATGTGGGGAGGGTATTATAAGTTGGTTTTGGCCAAAAAGTTTGAAACGCATCGAAATAATGGTCGTAGACCCATACTTATATATACCAAAATTAATGTCTCGACGAGCTGAGTCGATCCGTCTGTCCGTCTGTCCATCTAAACCTTGTAATCACGCTACAGGTCGCAATTTTGTCACGGATCGTCACGAAATTTTGGATGTTGATCGGGGTCCCGGAGGGGAAGAAGCCTATTGATTTTGGTGATGGTCGGATAATACTTAGGGGTCGGAATGGGCAAAAAACTTATGTGGATAAAAAGACAATGTTTTTTTCCAAAGCGAATATCTCAGCTTCTATACGGGGTATACCAAAAGCAAAACCTGACGATAAAAGTAGAAAGTATCACCTTTCTAATGATGTAAGTAGGTTCTCGTAGGTGATCAAACAACGAAGATATCACAATAGTCGCAAATAAAACCCAATTTTTCATTTTTGCGATTTTAATTATAATGACGAATATCACAGCTTTGGTTGGGGACTTTCCAAAAGCAAAGCCTGTCTATTAAAGTAGAAGATCCCATCTTTACAATGATGTAAACTAGGTCGGCGTATGTGACCAAATAACGGAGATATCGCAATAGTCGGTAATACATCCCATTTTTCCACTTTTTTGGAAATCACGCTACAGGTCTCAATTTTGATCAGATCACGAAATTTTGAGGGTTAATGGGGGTCACAAAGGTGAAGAAGCCTATTGATTTTGGTGATGGTCGGATAATATTTAGGGGTCGTAATGGGCAAAAAACTTATTTGGAGAAAAAGACAACGTTTTTTTCCAAAGCGAATATCTCAGCTTCAATATGGGGTATACCAAAAGCAGAACCTGGCCATGAAAGTAGCAAATATCGCCTTTCTAATGATGTTAAGTAGGTTATCGTAGGTGATCAAACAACGAATATATCGCAGTAGCCGCTAATAGAACCCAACTTTTTATTTTTGCGATTTTAATAATAATGACGAATATTACAGCTTCGGTTGGGGATCTTCCAAAAACAAAGTCTGACTATGAAAGTAGAAAATCCCATCCCATAACGGAGATATCACAATAGTAGGCAATACATCCCATTTTTTCATTTTTTTTTTTTTGTAATCACAATTTTGATCGGATCGTCACGAAATTTTGGGGGCTAATGGGGATCCTACAGAGAAGGAAGCCTATTGATTTTGGTGATGGTCGGACAATATCCAGGGGTCGGAATGGGCAAAAAACTTATTTGAAGAAAAAGTCAACGTTTTATTTCAAAGCTAATAACTCCGCTTCTAAAAGGGGTGTATCAAAAGCAAAACCTGGCCATGAAAGTAGAAAATATCACCTTTTCAACGATGTTACGTAGGTTGTCGTAGGTGGTCAAACAACGAAGATATCGCAAAAGCCGCTAATAGAACACAACTTTTAATTTTTGCGATTTTAATAATAATGACGAATATCACAGCTTTTGTTCGGGACCTTCCAAAAGCAAAGTCTGACAATGAAAGTAAAAAATCCCATCTTTACAATGATGTAAAGCAGGTTGGCGTAGGTATTCAAATAACGGAGATATCGCAATAGTCGGTAATACATCCCATTTTTCCATTTTTTTGGAAATCACGCTACAGGTCGCAAATTTAATTGGATCGTCACGAAATTTTTGGGTGTTATTGGGGGTCCCACAGAGGAAAAAACCTTTTGATTTGTGATAATGGTCGGATATTATTCAGGGGTCGGAATGTGACAAAAAAAATATTTGGAAAAAAGACCAACGTTTTATTTCAATGTTAACATCTCCCTTCTGTAGGAGGTATATCGAAAGCAAAACCTGGCAAGGAACGTAGAAAATATCACCTTTACAACGATGTAAAGTAGGTTGTCATAGTTGGTCAAACAACAAAGATATCGCAATAGTCGGTAATGCATCCCTTTTTCCATTTTTGTGCAATCACACTACGAAATTTTGATCGGATCCTCACGAAATTTTGGGGGTTTATGGGGGTCTAACAGAGAAAGAAGCCTATTGATGGTTGGCATACATCCCACTTTTCCATTTTTTATTTGGGTTGTATTGTAGATGCACTTAAATGCGTTTCAAAAAAATTGACCTGTGTTAATAAAGCCATTCTGAGCAAATGCGCTAAGCTATCCCAATTTTAATATTTTGAATTTTATTAGTCAAAAGCTTATGAACAGGGGTAGTGGTGTAGGGTATCACATAGTCGGCGCCGACCCGACTATAGCCTTGGCTCACTTGTTTTTTCTTTTATTACATTATACACCAGCAAAAAAAATCCTCCCAAAATAATGGGTTTTGTAAGGGATTTTTTGGCAGTCGTAACTACTTACAAATCCCCCTACTAACCCATTATTTTAACGAGGGCATGTCGCACTGAATTACTAGTTATTTTATGACAACTAGAATAACTAGTTATTCTACGGCCACTGGAAGTTGAAAAATAAGCTATATTTTAAAAAAAATATTTATTTTTTTAGAACAGTTTAGGTGGAATTTTTTATCTGTTTTCAATATCAACACACTTCATATTTTTATTTCGCCCCTTACTGGATTTGAACACACGAACTTCTGCTTTGAAGCGGAACACACAACATACTAGGCCACGTACAAGAACATTAAGGATTGTTTAAATGTTTACATGTTCACCACAAAGTGTACATTGTTTTTTTTTTTTTTTTTTTAACAAAAAGTACCCCACCGGCGGTGAGCGTTGAACACACAATACTCTGATTTGTAGCCGGACACACTAGCTCTGTGCCACCGTACTCATAACTTATTAAGGAGTAATTTAAGTAGGTATTTTGGTTTACATTACTTTGTAATGGGTACGAATTTTGCTCAAATTGTCCTCAGTATGCTTACGCTAAAAACTATCAAACTTTCCAAAAAAAATGTCAAATGACGCCTGGCGACACTGCGTGTTGCCTAGGCCAGAAGGTTTTCTAGTGCCTCTCGTAAAGCATCTCATCTCTTCACCACGGAGAATACTTTATTTTGCTACACCTGAGGCAAAAAACATACGTTTTGTGGTAGCAATATTTCGGGTGTGTATAAATTGACAAAATTTCACGAGTAACATTTACGCTTGAACGGCTGATTTCACTTTGCACCTCACATTTGTTCATGGCCGATGTTGTGACAACACAGGGGAGATTATGTTTTCCTTTTGTGGTTAGAAGCACTTCAAATCTTCTTCCGTATCAATTTGGATGATGAAAGAGAAACGAAGGATAAGATTCAAAAAGTTCAAAATGTCACTAAAAGTGTAACAAAATTGTGTCTCCATTATTTAAGGATGAATCTGTTTGTTTATTTAAGAGAAGGTAGGTAGGTGAGTAAGAGGAAGACCTTGTTGATTTTATTAAAACGTACGACGGACGTAGCTCAGGTCCTGCTGTTACGCTACATGTATTTTGTCATTTGTGTATTGCTACGCGTATATTTGGTGTACAGACACGTTCTGGTTCAATACCGGAAACTATTCAATTTCCGGTTGACATTATGCGTAAATTTCCTTTTCAGCACATTTACACACACAACCATAACATTCTAAATAAAATGTTGACAATTCTGTTCTCTACACCAAATACCAATCAATACACATACAAGTTGTTTTTATTGATGTTGTTGTTTTTGTCAATATATACAATTCGAACATTGGTATTTCAACGATTTTAAGTGCCGGAAGTGACATTTATTTGCAAATAAATTCTATTAACAAAAAACGATTTGAAATCAATGTGGAAAAGATAAGGAAGGCTCAGTGACTTACACAAAAAATTGATAGACATTTTTAATTTGAAAGAAGCTACAGTTAGACAACAAATGTAATGCAAAGACCAAAATTGTAAAAAAAAATCATAATAATTGTCCGTTTATGGCAACAACGCAGCAAAATGTTCGATGTCAAAGATGCTATTCAATCATGGGTGCAAGTGATCTGGCATGTCATCTTTTTAGCATCTTCATCGATGAATTTCATATGAGCGTGGACCCCAAAAGATGCTATTCATTTCTGGATCCAAAGCATGTCATTTACACTAATGCGTTGACATGTCATCTTCACCAATATTTTGGCATGTCATTTCCACCAATGCTTTGGCATGTCATTTTCACCAACCCTTTGCAATGACATTTTCATTACGATGAGAGTAAATAACTAATCTTATATATTTAGAAAAATGTGTACAAATAAAAACACAAAATCTTTCACGACTTCCTTTGCATGGATTCAAATGCTGATGAAAAGATCGGACCTTTCACGACTTCCTTTGCATGGGTTCAAATGCTAATGAAAAGATCGGATCTTTCACGACTTCCTTTGAATCAATGCAAAAGATGCCATGAAATCACGTCATCGCATAGAACCCCCTCCCAGCAAAATGTTCGATGCCAAATATGCCATTCAATCATGGGTGCAAGTAGTCTGGCATGCCATCTTTTTAGCATCTTCATCGATGAATTTTATATGAGCGTGGACCCCAAAAGATTCAATTAATTTTTGGATGCAAAGCATGTCATTTTCACCAATGCTTTGGCATGTCGTTTCCAGCAATGCTTTGGCATGTAATTTTTACCAACCCTTGGCAATGACATTATCATTACAACGAAAGTTTTAACAACGTTGGTTGTGATTTCGAGACTCCGACAACATCAAGCCTATTGTAAATACTTAGGGTCTGTTCATGTATGTCGATAAGAAAATGAATGCGCAAGAAAAACTACCAAATTTGAGTGTGTTTTTCAAATTTGTTTTTTGTTTTGAAGCAAAAGTAAAGGCAATAACATTTCAAAAACTAAAGTTTAGGTGTGTTTCGTGCGCACACATTTTCGTTTCGAAATACATAAACTGGGGGTTAATCTTATATATTTAGAAATTGTGTATAAATAAAAACACAAAAATTATCCCTATTGGATCGATGGAATGGGTTCAAATGCTGATGAAAAGATCGGATTTTTCACGACTTCCTTTGCATGGGATCAACTGCTGATGAAAAGATCGGATCTTTCACGACTTCCTTTGCATTGGTTCAAATGCTAATGAAAAGATCGGATCTTTCACGACTTTGTTTGAACCAATGCAAAATATGGCATGAAATCACAGCATCGCAAGGAACCCCTCAAATTGTGCTGGGAAATTATGTAAAAACTATACGATTTTTGTGCAAATCTCTTGCTATATACAACATTTATTTGAAATTTATAACAAATATAGACTAAAATAATAATTACCTACTACTTTCAGGTGACAATAAATGTATTACAAAGGGAAAAACAGTACTATAAAACTAATCATTTTCGAAAATTTTTGTAGTCATTATGCATTTTTATGACTTTTGCGGCTAATAATGGACCAACAGTATTCAGTGTTTTTTTCACTGTCGTGGAGGGTCTTCCTACAGGTAAAAACGCGACCATATTAACAATAAACAATGATGAATTGGCCACAGACAAGTATACAAAGAAGGAATATTTGATACAATATGTATTGTCGGATAATGGACCAATGCAAAATAGTCCGATTTTGGCTTTGAGAACATCAAAATACCTCTGGAAAGTATATGGAAAAATATACCCTCAGTGCAGTATTTTGAACCGACCTACAACATAGCTCTAAATCCTCTCTCAATAGTTCATTTTTACTAAATGGATAGATATTGCCCTCTGCTATCACAATAAATCTCACAAAGTGCTCCAAATCGAATAAAACGCATAACATATGGAAATAACACCCCTTCTGGAAAGGTTGGAATACCGAAATTTTGGGTAGCACTGTCTTTACCAAGCAAAAAGTATGCGAAATCGGGTTCAGGGACATAATAATGATTGAGAAGACATTCCCACTGACATCATTAGGAAGTATTTAATATTCATTATTCTGGAAATCAGTAAATAGGATCCATACCGTTTCAGAAAATTTGGAGTCGATTTAGCGATGTCTGTCCGTCTGGCTGGAGCGCATGATAGCTCTCGAACGGATTAAACGATTTGGTCCAAAAGTTAGCTTTCATAATATTTTGTCCAAACTTAGTTCAAGTTCGAAGATGAGCCATATCGGTCCACTCCTTCAGGTACCTCCCCCACTAATGTTAAAAGAATGTTCGGAAAAATTTTGCGCACTATAACTCTCGAAACGAGTAACCGAATTGGTCATAATTTTCAAATCGTGCAATTTCTACCAGGTACAGATGAGGTTCCACTATGGACTCTATCGGTCCACTCCTTCGAGTACATCCCTTTGGAAAGGGAACTTGGGAAGCAACCTTTCCTTCGGAAAGGGTCTAAGGAAGCAACTTTTGGAAAGAGCTTAGGAAGCAACCTTTCCTTAGGAAAGGGTCTTAGGAAGCAACCTTTTCTTAGGAAATGGTCTTAGGAAGCACCCTTTCCTTTGGAAAGGGTATTAGGAAGCAACCCTTCCTTAGAAAAGGGTCTTAGGTCTCATAAAAGGAGCAACCGATTTAGTCCAAACTTTGGATTTGGAAATATTTTGTACAAACTTAGTTTATGTTCAAAAGTGGGCCCTATCGGTCCATTCCTTAGGATACCACCCACACAAATGATCCACATTTTTGTTCAAGTGCTGTTAGGGGTCTGTTCGAGGATCCTTTGGAAATTTTGACCGAAGGTACTCCTAGTGGTCCAGTTTACAGCGATGTTATGTGTTCCAAAGGCTCTAAATTATATGGTGACCAATTCAAATGACCGGTGGGCACAATATCTATCGAGAGGAATGACTCCCAATATAAGACACAAATGAACTATGTCGGCCCATTCCTTTAGGTATCTCCGCCTCAAAACTTTTGAGCTTTAATCCAAATCCATATTTTTGTCGGCAAGTTCGTACGCCCGAAATTCTGAAAAACCGCTGAATACACAAGTTTTTGGGGAAAAAAGTGTTTCGATGCACACAGGCTGAGGGTATATCTCTGTCGGCAACTGATATTTTTTTACTTGTTTTTGCGTTTACTCTGTTCTGATTTTCTTCCACACATTTTGCAACTGTTATGATAGTGATGTATAAAACTCAACTACAGTTACATAAACATCTGTTAGAAATATGGAAGTGCTGCATGAAATGTTATCGAATCACATTGTGAAGAATTCTAAAGATTGCAGTAAAATATCCTTGTTACTTAAACAGAAATTGTTCACATAAACTAAAGGGAAGTGTTTAAAAGGAAAAGAAAAATAGTTTTTCTATGTATGTATGTACGTGTTTTGTTGCAAGAAGTTTAATTGTGTCCGGATATGATTTCTTGAAAATTTCTTCAAGTACTACAGCACTCAAAACTACAAAGGATATTGTTTGCTTTCTCTTCTTCACTCTTACTTCGACTAAAGTAGTAGCCAAAAATCATCAATCATTTTATGTTGCTTGCATTTGCAGTCAAGTTACCCGTGTTTATATGTGGCATTACATGACAGTGATTAGAATAACGTATGACGTCGTTGATGGCAATACTTTTTAGTTCAGTATTATGTCATAATAATAGTTTTGAAGAATAAATTTACAAAAATAGCAAATATCCGAGATTTATTTTGACGATGACAGACATTTTGGATGGATTAAATTATTTCGCAAAAATCTGAAATTTGATAGTTAAGTTGAGTTGGCAGATTTAATAGTAAATAAAAACAACAAAAAAGGAAAATATGAAAATATTTGTCGGGTTTATCGACAAATAAGGTCGGATGATAATTAAACATTAATCAATTAATATGTTATATGAGGTGTACTATTCTTATTACTGTACTATTCTCTTGAGGTGTACTATTCTTATTACTGAGATAAAATACACCACACATGACCCTACATTAAAAAAAACACTAACAAAAAAACGCTTAAGCCAATATAACTTAGCCATTTGTTATCCTTCACTTGCTTGTATGACAGATAATTTTCGACTCCTCTAGAGAAAAGAAAAATTATAGAAATCTGTTGTTAAACAAGTAAAAAACAATCAGTCGGCTTTGGCGACGGAGATGTACACTCAGCCTGTGCGAATTGAAACACTTTTTTTCCACAAAAACTTATGTATTTAGCGGTTTTTAAGAATTTCATTCCAAAGATAAGAGTGCTTTCTAAGACCCTTTCCGAAGGAAAGAATGCTTCCTAGGACCCCTTTCCAAAAGAAAGGATGCTTCCTAGGACCCCTTTCCAAAAGAAAGGGTTCTTCTTAAGACCCCTTTCCAAAGGAAAGGGTGCTTTCTAAGACCCCTTCCAAAGGAAAGGGTGCTTTCTAAGACCCCTTCCAAAGGAAAGGGTGCTTTCTAAGACCCCTTCCAAAGGAAAGGGTGCTTTCTAAGACCCCTTCCAAAGGAAAGGGTGCTTTCTAAGACCCCTTCCAAAGGAAAATGTGCTTTTTAAGACCCCTTCCAAGGGAAAGAGTGCTTCCTAAGACCCTTTCCAAAGGAAGGGGTGCTTCCTAAGACCCTTTCCAAACGAAAGGGTGCTTCCTAAGACCCCTTTCCAAAAGAAAGAGTTCTTCCTAAGACCCCTTTCCAAAAGAAAGAGTTCTTCCTAAGACCCCTTTCCAAAGGAAAAGGTGCTTTCTAAGACCCCTTCCAAAGGAAAGGGTGCTTCCTAAGATCCTTTCCAGAGGAAAGGGTGCGTCCTAAGACACTTTCCAAAGGAAAGAGTGCTTCCTAAGACCACTTCCAAAGAAAAGGGTGCTTCCTAAGACCCCTTCCAAAGAAAAGGGTGCATCCTAAGACCCCTTCCATAGAAAAGGGTGCTTCCTAAGACCCTTTCCAAAGTAAAGGGTGCTTCCTAATACCCTTTCCAAAGGACAGGGTGCTTCTTAAGACCCTTTCCAAAGAACAGGGTGCTTCTTAAGACCCTTTCCAAAAAAAGGGGTGCTTCTTAAGACCCTTTCCATAGGAAGGGGTGCTTCCTAAGACCCTTTCCAAACGAAAGGTGCTTCCTAAGACCCCTTTCCAAAAGAAAAGGTGCTTTCTAAGACACCTTCCAAACGAAAGGGTGCTTCCTAACTTCCTTTCCAGAGGAAAGGGTGCGTACTAAGATCCTTTCCAAAGGAAAGAGTGCTTCCTAAGACCACTTCCAAAGAAAAGGGTGCTTCCTAAGACCCCTTCCAAAGAAAAGGGTGCTTCCTTAGACCCCTTCCAAAGAAAAGGGTGCTTCCTAAGACCCTTTCCAAAGTAAAGGGTCCTTCCTAAGACCCTTTCCAAAGTACAGGGTCCTTCCTATTACCCTTTCCAATGAACAGGGTGCTTTTTAAGACCCTTTCCAAAGTACAGGGTCCTTCCTAATACCGTTTCCTAAGGAAAGGGTGCTTTCTAAGATCCTTTCCTAAGGAAAGGGTGCCTCCTAACCCCTTTCCAATCGAAAAGGGGTGCTTCCTTAGACCCTTTCCAAGGAAAAGGGTGCTTTCTAAGACATTGTCCAAAGGAAAGGATGCTTTCTAAGACCCTTTCCAAACGAAAGGGTGCTTCCTAAGACCCCTTTCCAAAAGAAACAGTTCTTCCTAAGAACCCTTTTCAAAGGAAAAGGTGCTTTCGAAGACCCCTTCCAAAGGAAAGGGTGCTTCCTAAGATCCTTTCCAGAGGAAAGGGTGCGTCCTAAGACCATTTCCAAAGGAAAGAGTGCTTCCTAAGACCACTTCCAAAGAAAAGGGTGCTTCCTAAGACCCCTTCCAAAGAAAAGGGTGCTTCCTAAGACCCTTTCCAAAGTAAAGGGTCCTTCGTAATATCCTTTCCAAAGAACAGGGTGCTTCTTAAGACCCTTTCCAAAGGAAGGGGTGCTCCCTAAGACCCTTTCCAAAGGAAAGTTTGCTTCCTAAGACCCTTTCGAAAGGAAAGTTTGCTTCCTAAGGCCCTTTCCAAAGGAAAATTTGCTTCCTAAGACCCTTTCGAAAGGAAAGTTTGCTTCCTAAGGCCCTTTCCAAAGGAATTGTTGCTTCCTAAGATACTTTCCAAAGGAAAATGTGCTTCTTAAGAACCTTTCCAAAGGAAAATGTGCTTCTTAAGAACCTTTCCAAAGGAAAGGGTGCTTCCTAAGACCATTTCCAAAGAAAAGGGTGATTCCTAAGACTACTATAAGGGTATGTTACATCATGGAGAAAAGAAAAGTGCACCGTATGTAAGGTCTGGTTTTTTGCTATCGATAAAAGCGCACCTTACTTGTGGATTGTTTTTTCACGTTGGAAGAACTCCAAGCCTCTGGGATTTACCTTTTTATAGTTTTTTTTTTTTTAATTTTAACATTACCCTTAAACTGAGTCATTAGGAACTGTTTATGTATGGTTATGTTTATGACAATTCCTGTGGACTGAAAGCCTTAAAACCAAAAGCCCTTTCCATATTCAGAATTCTTAAGCGTTAAACCTTTGGACACTGTTTTGATTTGCAACTTTTTACAGTCACTGCACATTTTTTCAAGCATGTGTCGATGCCAACCACTTGGGAAATAATATAAAATTTCATCTTAGAAAAAAAATTCTCGTTTCTGTTTCTGGTGCACAGATGATAGTTTCCTTTCATGTTCTGTGTTGAGTTATCAAACAAGTTTATTATTGCTAACAATTCCTTAGATATTCAATAACAATTTCAGATAATAAAAGTACACTGAATGTCTTTGTTTTCATTTCGAAATAATAACAACAAAACAAAAATATAAAAAGAAATATGATACTAAAGTTCTAAACAAAACACATCCTTCACCATTGAAACTTTCAACGAGACCCATACCCAGCTAGTAAAACTGTTTTGAGAGTAAGAAAGATATACTTTCTTCAGTATCCACTTGTCGATTGGATGTTTATGATGTTGACGATGATGATGACGATAAGTGCCTGCAAAGCAAGGACATTACGAAAAGAGTTAGTCCTTGTCTTCATTTAAACAGAAGGCATGAATACCCGGACGCAAAACACACAAACTCACACATCAAATGTGTAATTCAATTTGCAACATGCCTTCCTCTTTGATACAACTTTTCTAGTACGGATGTGAGGAGTCTCTATCAGTTGTATATGCCACTTCTAGGCTAATGGTGGCATCACGAGGGCCAGGGATTGATACACTGGTGCATTGTGGAAATGTAATAAATAATGTTTTGCGTTTGCCCAACGTTTATTGGTTGAAGGCAATGTGTTTGTGTTGGGATTCGTTGATTTGATTTGCAGCTGGCTTAGTGGTTATATGACCTTGTATTGTGATAGCTTGTTTTGATTGCACTGATCTCCGAGCATCGTATACACTATCTGACAGAATATTGTATCTGTCATTAGCTTTTAATGGTGTCGTGTACATATGTAATTCATGGTGTAACGGATTCATTAATGACATTAATGATGTAATAATAATTAAATCGTGTGGAACTCCTCATATGCAGAACTTCTCAAACAAGTGAAAATTGAAACAAAGCTGGGCTATCTTAAACGTGAAAACCAGCACACCAGAACACAAATGAATTCAGAAAAGAATAGTACGGTTTGGATGGGATGACTGTCCGATACGTAAAAAGTTAATACCAAGGAGGTGCTATAAATGCCTATAAATGGTCATACGGCAGCTAGATGTAAAAATCCGAACGACAATTCAAATCGCTGCATTTGCTGTGGAGCAAAAACCCTCCCAAAAGTATGATATGCAAGGATACATTGATAGATAGAGGTTACATGACAGGGTCGACTGTGTGTCCGAGATACAAGGAGGCTCTATGCCAACTGAGATGAACTCTATGAAATATTACAACTAAATTTAACTCACTGCGTGGCAGATAGTTCGGGAACTAGAGGTGGCTCTAGCAATTATCAGCGAGTCCTACAAGAACATTATCTCATCAAATTCGTTATGTGAAACGCCTGGTCCATAAACAAACCAACACAGAATGCTTTGAGTTCCAAATCCGGATTTGTCCGCGTTATTGTCGCCGGATTAATAGTATACAGTTGTTACATACCAACAAGATATGATATTGAAGATTACAGAAGAATAATTCCTAATCTAGCAAATGATGCTGCATGAACCCTGACATCCCTTACAGGCATCCCTGACATCCCTGACAGGGATCCATTACAGGGTTCCATTACAGGGTTCCTTACAGGTATCCCTGACAGGGTTCCTGACACCGCCGACAGGGTTCCTGACATCCCTAACAAGGTCCCTGACATTCTTGACAGGGATCCCTGAAAGGGCCCCTGATATCGCTGACAGGGTCCCTAACATCCTTGACAGGGATGGCTGATAGAGTTCCTGACATCCCTGACAGCGATCCCCGCCATGTCTGACAGGGTCCCTGTCGTCCCTGACAGGGTCCCTGACATTCGGTACATCCCTGACATCAGTGACATCCCCGACATTGACATCCCGGACATGGATCCCTGTCAGGCTCCTTGACATCCCTGAAAGGGATCCTTGATATCCCTGACAGGGTTCCCTGAAAGGAATCCCTGACATGCCTGACAGGGTTCCCGACAACCCTGGCATGCCTGACAGGGATCCCTGACATGCCGGACAGGGTCCCTGACATCCCTTACGGGGATCCCTGACAGGGTCCCTGACATCCCTTACGGGGATCCCTGACAGGGTCCCTGAAATCCCTGACATGCCTGACAGGGTCCCTGACATCCCTGACAGGGATCTCTGACAGGGTCCCTCCCATCCCTGGTAGGGTCCCTGAAATGCCTGACAGTGTCCCTAACATCCCTGACAGGGTCCCTGACATTCGGTACATCCCTGACATCAGTGACATCCCCGACAGTGACATCCCTGTGGTGGATCCCTGAAATAGTCCTTGACATCCCTGAAAGGGATCCTCGATATCCCTGACAGGGTTCCCTGAAAGGAATCCCTGACATGCCTGACAGGGTTCCCGACAACTCTGACATGCCTAACAGGGATCCCTGACATGCCGGACAGGGTCCCTGACATCCCTTACAGGGATCCCTGACACGGTCCCTGAAATCCCTGACATGCCTGACAGGGTCCCTTACACCCCTGACAGGTTCCCTGACAGGGTCCCTGAAATCCCTGACATGCCTGACAGGGTCCTTGATATTCCTGACATCACTTACATGGATCCCTGATCAGCAGGACTATACTATCTCGAGTATGATCAACCTGAATACAGCAGGCCGAGTCGCCGGGTACGATTACTACAGCCGAGTATCAACACATCAACCACTACCAGTGGGTACGATCGAGCCGACACCTGCCATCCGAGCACCGCTGAGCCGACTACCACAACTGTACCAACATTCTTCTTCCTCGAGAGCCCACAGTAAGATTTCATCCAATCAACTTATCTAAGTATATCACGAAAATATCCACATGGTTATCATAATTTAAGCACCAAGAGGTGATAATAAAGAATTGAATCTTCATCACTCGTGTATTCACTTAAGGTTTCGTGGGTCCTTGAGTTGACCCGACTGGCTCCGACTGGACTTACCTCAGCCTTAGATAAAACCCACGTTATAATATCCCTCAGTGTAATGTTGGCGACATTTCCTGAGTATTTGAACTATGTAAAACTCCTCTATAAAGTGGTATCGTAAGACACGCCGTTCGGACTCGGCGATTAACAGTAGATGGGACCTACTCATTGAGCTAATATGAATCGGGATGTCCTCATTGATATGAGAGAAATCTCCCTTGTCCCTTCTGGCATGTTTGTAGAACATTATTATTATATTCCTATCCGGTCAGCTGGGACAGAAACTTTTTCCTAAAAGAAAACATGACTTCCCAAATGTTGAGATTGTTGAAAATGCATTTTAAACTTTAGAAAAACATAATTGCCCCATTTCCCGCCAAGAGAATAGCTTTTTCTCAGCTTTAATTTCTACCATTTACATGATTTGTTTTTAAACTTCTGACCTTTTGTTTTTTTTTCTTTTTCATTTTTTTTTTTTTTTTTTGGCATTCTATTGTGTGTGTCAATTTTAATGACCGATAAACTAAGTTTCCACACCATTGAATGCAGTCGCTTGGTGGTGGTAATGCATTCTCCCAAAGATGCATACATTTTATAGAAATTTCGTTGGCATTTCTTCGTTTAAATTTGAACGAAATTATTTCAAGTGATTTATGGTGATTGTCAAGAAAGACGAAGAATTTGTGTTAGGTTTGAATAAGAGTTAAACATTTTGTGCCAAATGGCAATTTATCTTCATCTTGTTTGAATATTAATGGTTGTGTGAAAAGTTTTCGTGATTAAAGAGTAAATTGGAATTACTAACATTTTAATTTAACACGTACTTCCTTAACATACCTCGTAACAACTTTAATGTATTCTATTTCACGTTTCTGGTATGACTATACATGTAATTGTTGTTTGTTGTTGTTGATTTTATTTCGCCTGTGTCTAACAATTGTTATTAAGTTTTATTAGAAATTCATGTTTCGTTTTCTACCCTTTTTACGACCCAGGGAGGGAGATCAACAGAGACAAGAGCAACGTTCAGAAAAAAACTGTTTAAGTGATTTAAATCTGTCGTAACTAGCACGGAATATGGAAATTAAATTTTAATTTTGTTATTTTAATGTAAAGAATAGTGTTAACTTGTTTTCTCACTGAGATTTTCCAATGGCTATATAAATGTAAATGGGGGAAAAGATGGCACATGGAGAAGCTTGTATTCTTGTTGGGTTTCAATTATGTGTAAAAATATAAGTTATGGGGATACTTTTGCTAAAAAAGAAAAACAAGTAAAAAAGTATCAGTCAGCTTTGAAGACAGATATGTCCAGTGTATATTATACACTCAGCCTATGTGAATTGAAACTTTCATCTACGGACAGATCGAATGTATTTAGGGTCTTTTCAGAATTTTGGGTTAGGATTGAAGTTCAAAAATGTTGCGGATGAGGTACTTAAAGGAATGGACCGACAAAGTCCATTATGGAAGTGGATCTTATTTTGGGAGTCATATCTTTTCGATAGATATCGCGCCCACTAGTCATTTCAGTGGGTCATCGTATAACTTTTGGACCAGTATGCAAGGAAGCATGGACTTGTCCACGGAAAATATAATATCGTTGTAAACAGGACCACAACGAACAACAGACCCTAAACTGCACTTAGACACAATTGTGGAACATTTGTGGTGGAGGTTTCCTGAGGAGGTGACCGATATGAGCCATTTTAGAAGTTAAAATAAAGTTGGACAAACTATTAGGAGATCCAAAGCTTGGACCAAATTGGTTGCCCCTTTCAAGAGATATCGTGCATTCCACTTTAGTGAAATATTTTAAATACTCGGCCAAACTGACCGTGTGGCGACTATACGGCTTGAGAAATGTAATTCTGAGTGTTACACTACAATTTGTTTGCCTGAAGTCTCCTGAGCAATTCGAAAAATGAACAAGAGAAGACGAATCGTTCTGCATCATGACAATGCGAGCTCTCACACATCGATTCAAACCAGCGCCTGTTTGACCAAACAACCCTTGAATTTGATGGGTCATGCGCCGTACAGCCATCACAGGGGACCCATGACTTCATTTGATTCCAGCACATCAAGAAAAAAAGGAGTTGTCAACGATTTTCGTCGCCAGAAGATGCTGTAAAAGCGTTCAAAAGCCATGTTTTGGAGGTGTCTCAATCAAGCCGCTGTAAACAACCCAACACATGGTCGTATGTCAAACTGTCCTGAGTACGCTTAGGCTAAAAACTGTCAAACTTCCCTAGGCCAGAAGGTTTTTTAGTGCCCCTCGTATATGCTGCTCCCAACACAGCAAAACGATACAACTACAAAAATTTGTACACTAAGATGGCAACCACTGACCGGAACACGGGTGTTGTGTGGTTATGGGTCAATGCGGTAATGAAGATCCCGCCGCCGTGGGATTTTGCAATGTTCCGCCTACTATAAAAACCCTCAAAAGTTCAATAAAAACGTTTTGTTTACCATTTCTAGCCTTGTTGGGCTTAGAGCTATGTCTGCCTTAGCGTTCACGGTGCTCTTGAACCAACTTTAAATGGAAGGGTCTTATACCTGGAAAGTTTTTGCGGAATCTGAAACTACAATGTCAATAGAAGACAAAAATCAATAAACCAAAAAAAATCGCTGGAGCGCTTTTTAAATAAATCGCGATTCAAGTTGTAAATTTTAGGGTTTTTTAGGTTTTCACGATTTTGATTGGAAACCCCATCTATCGAAAAGGGACTAGAGAAAATATTGTAGCTGTGAATATTCTCTACACGAGTGACCTTAATGATATCTTCGTAGGTTGTAACATTTTTGAGATATAGAAGTTAAAATTGGGACAGTGCACTGACTGTATCGCCTCCTTATGAAACAATGTCATGTACGGTGCGCCTTAACAAACTCTAAATAAAACCCGCTTATATCTGGGAAATTTTTGCGGATTCTGAAACAGCAATGTTCATAGATGAGAAAAATCCAAAAACAAGAAAAAATCCCTGAAGGGATTTTTAAATAAATCGCGGTCAAAATTCACATCTTTAGGTTTATTTTAGGTCGCTATTTTGCTTGGAAACCGCAAGTCCTATCGAAATGGGCCTAAAGAAAATGTTGTCGCTGTGAAAATTCTCTAGAGGATTGGCCGTTATGATTTGTTCCTAGGTTTTCCATTTTTGAGATATAAAAGTTCAGGTCAATTTTTTTTTTTAGGTTTGTCCGCTTTAGTAATTTTTTCCTATGTCGTACCATATTTGAGATATATAAGTTTAAGTTGGGAAATTGCAGTCCTCACATTGTTTTATAAGGAGACGCTACAGTCAGTAAAATGTCCCAATTTGAACTTCTATATCTCAACAAGTAAGAAAGTGTCAGTCAGCTGTGCTAACGGAGATATACCCTCAGCCACTGACAAAAAGCAATAATTATGCAGTATATAAAATATATTGATATTGTATCACGAGTTTGCTTTAAAATCTATACCGTAATGTGGGGCTAAACCAAATCATTTATATATACCAAACATTTTTAGTAACCACACTTCTTCAAAAAGGACTCGAAATATTAAATTTCGTTAAATTAAGTTTGAAAGAAATTTTAGAAAAAGTTTTAGAGTTATCTTGTACAATAGCGATTTTAATATGTGCCGGCACGGGATGGTGGTTTGGACCATTATCCCAGGAAGTATTGACTTACTCCGGAAAAAGATTTCACCGTTGTAAACGAGGACGCTAGAACAACCTACTGAAAAACGAATCAAAACGATGCGAGAGGAGCTCTTAAACTCCACTTTTTTTCGAATTTTGTGTGGGAGGTACCCGAAGGAATGGACCGACATAGCCCATATTCCAACCTGATACATAACTGGATAAAATAATATGATGTACAAAGTCTGCACCAATGAGAAACTCCTGCGAGAATTATCTTGGGGATTTGCCATTTTGGTTGTTACCGTCAGGGTTTCTCTGAACATTAAGGCCAATATCTCAGGAAGGACTTGCGCAAGAAAAAAATTAAACCGTCATAAAGGGAGTCGCAAGGACAACCTGCTGAAAAAATTCACTTTATCCGAATTTTGTGTGGGAAGTACCCGAAGAAGTGGACCGATATAGTCCATATTCCAACCTGATACGTGACTGGATGAAATAATATGATGTGCAAAGTCTCCACCAATCAGAAACTTCCTGCGAGAATTACTTGCGGATTTGCCATTTTGGCTGGTGCGGTCAGACAGACAGACGGACGGACGGACATGGTTAAATCGACTCCAAACTGTCTGAAGCGAATTTCGTCTAAACAGTGGAGTTTGCCGTTCTCCTACCAGGCGCGTCTTCCCGGGTGGCGGATGGGAAGGGGGTCACTGCAATGTGCGAAAACGAAATCGTCCTAGGGCAACCAAAGACGGGGCCGTTTCCGCACATTGTGGGGACTCTGGGAGTCTTTGGACCCCCCGTGGAACAAAAACTGGATCGGGGTAGTCCCCTTAAATAATTAACTAAACATGGGTAGAAGAAAAAGAAGGAATAAAGTTACGGTGCAGGGAGTTAATAACCCAGTACCGGCGGCAAGTGTTGGTGTGACCACAAGCCATGTGTCGTCGAGATCAAGTGATTGTGATCCGGCTGTTTTAGGTGTGGATGCCTTGGCACCTACAGCTGTACCTGCTACAAGTGCATCAGTTTCTAACCCCAAAGTTGACGACTCGGCTTTTCGTAAGGATCATGATTTGACCAGGGCTGGTGAAAGCCAGTCCAAGGCAGACAGGACTGCAAGTTTGGGCGGGGACGACCCTAGGACGAATCTCAAAAAAACTATCGACGACAGTTTAGAGAGACAGAGTAGGGAACTCCTCGACCAGCTGGAAAGGCTTGTGCCGGAAGAACCCACTGAGGACATGTTCCCGGAGGAACTGCTGCACAATCTTACTCTGACTGACGATGAGCTGGACACCACGGTGATCCCGGCCAAGTCTACACGGGTAGATTGTTGCAGCCCTGACGAAGGGGGTATAAGCCTGGTGACTCAACCGGAGGCAAGTCGTATTCCGACTGGTCCTGTGTCGGCACATGCCGACAAAAAGCTTGAAAGGCAGGAGGCGACGGAAATGATGTCCGACGACGGGGAATCGGTAGATGACCCGAAAGCGGACAGCTGCTCAAAGTTTGCCTCGGCCCGCAAAGCATCGGATGCGAGACACTACAAGCGTGCCGTATCCTATCTCCGCAGGTTTGTAGGGAGAGATGCTAGCTTGCATTCGGAGAGGGAGGTCCACCTCATCAAGGGCAAGTTGAAATTTATGAGGAAGTTCGAAAGAATGTACCCTCGTAAATTTCATCGCGAATTCCCGGTGGAGAGGATCTTCCTCCCGGAAGACGTAGTAGAGAAGGCAAAGCCTGCTACCTCTGGTAAATGTGCTGCGCCAAAATCTTCTTCTTCGAAGCCTAACCCGAACCGAGAGGTAAAGAAAAAGGCTATTGAGAGCACCCCTAAGCCAACAGTCACCCCTAGTGGTGATCGAGCGGTAAAGGACTCTGCCTCAAAGCCCGATTCTGCTCCAAAAGGCAAGGGTGACGCAATCGAAGATGCTGGTCTCAACAGGGAGAGGGTTGGACCAGCTAAGGAAATATCGTCTTCGGGTGGGGAGAACAGCGCCTCGCAGAGTAAATCTGTGAAGCGTGTGCGCTCCTCTGAGGGTCCGCAGCCTTCAGCCAAGAAGACGATGACTTCTCAGCTGATCGAACCATCAACCTCGTATGCAGCGGCCGCTGAGCGTGTGACCAAGGAGAAGCAACTGAGTACGGAGAAGGTTTCCGCCTCTTCTGGAAGAGTTAAATCCAAGGTACGCGGTCAAAGGCGCAATAAGCCATACGGTAGACCAACTGCTGTGACAGACGATGGCCTGCAAATAGCAATCATCGACAGAGCTGATCCAAATGGAAAAATCAGCGACAGTCACTGGTTGCTATTTGAAACTGGTCTTCGGGCTGCGATAGTTTCTGGACCGGAAGATCCGGAAGACCGTCAGCTTGGCAGCGCCTTCTTGCGTAAGGGTGTCAAGGTCATCAACTGTATGAATGAAAGGTCGCGAGACTTTCTCGTTCAGACAGTGAGTGGTCTTGGTGCTCTGTGGGAAGGAGCTGATCTGGCGGCGGTCTCCCTATCGGACATCCCGTCCAGAAAGGTACTCTCAGCGTGGATTCCCCCACCTACGGTAAGCAAGGAAATCCTGCTGAGAATGCTGAGGTTGCAGAATCCCAATCTTGTTACAACAGGCTGGACTGTTATTAGTCTAGTCCCCTGTAGCGAGTTGGGTGGCTTAGTGGCCAGAGTGGCGGTCGACCCCCCTGGGGAGTTATACTTAAGAGAACGTGAGGGAAAGCTGAATTTCGGTTCAGGATGGGTTCGGTTTCGACTGAGTCCACCTCACGAAAAACAGTA
This sequence comes from Musca autumnalis, assembly GCF_047663935.1. Lineage (NCBI taxonomy): Eukaryota > Metazoa > Arthropoda > Insecta > Diptera > Muscidae > Musca > Musca autumnalis. The sequence goes on along the minus strand of NW_027411866.1, from coordinate 123,530,185 downwards.
AGGGTAGGGAAGCGGCAAAGGCTGCGCATACTGCAGATTAATCTGCACCATTGCAAGGCCGCTGCCGCTGAACTGCTCTTGTCCCTCACGAACTCTGAAGTAGACATTGTCTTAGTCCAGGAGCCTTATATCTATAAAAATAAGGTTTCTGGACTAAACAATGCCAATTTCGACGTCTTTGCCGCGTCCGAGGGGGACAAGGTAAGGACTTGTATAGTAGGTAAAAAGAGTTTAAATCTAATCTTTCTATCTAATTACAGTAACGGTGACATATGCACGGTCAGGATGGAGCATGGAGAAAGCAAGGCCACGCTGCTGTCATCTATATATATGCCTTTTGAGGCCCCAGACCCACCCAACCAGTGTGTCCGACGTCTGCTTGACGAGATGATGGGTACCTGTAACGTAATCCTGGGTTGCGACGCAAACGCTCACCATTTCCAGTGGGGCAGCAAGGACACCAACAAGAGGGGTGAGTCCATATTCGATTTTATTTTATCTTATAATTTACGGATATGTAGGATATTATGTAGGATATGTAGGATATTACGGATATTAGGAACAGGGAAGAGGTCATTGACCTAACCCTTTCTAATTTAGATGACTCTGTCCTGAGGAATTGGAGGGTATCTAAAGAATGTTCCTTTTCGGACCATATGCAGATATTCTTTGAGGTCTCTCTGGACAGAGGTCGCCAAATTCCTTATAGGAACCCACGAAGGACAAACTGGGACAAATACACGGAACTAACGAACTCGCAACTAACTCCTAATATTAGTACGGAAACAGTTGATGACCTCAATGGAACCGTAAATAATCTCACTGATGTTCTTCTTCGTTGCTATAAGGAGTCCTGTCCACTAACATATCCTGGGAGGAAATCTCAACCGGTGTGGTGGAGCAAGGAGCTTGGCGAACTTAGGAAAAACACTAGACGACTGTATAACAGGGCGCATGAGACTAAACTCGATATTGATTGGGACTCCTATAAAGTGAGTTTCAATAAATATAAGAGTGAAATCAAGCGGGCAAAGAAAACATCTTGGGTTAACTTCTGTGAGTCGGTAGAAGGAGTTAACGACGCAGCTAGGTTTCGACGACTACTCTCCAAGGACCCCAAATCCATTGGAAGTATCAAGAAACAAGATGGTGCGTGGACAGACTCCGCCACTGAGACTCTTGATCTCCTTGCGGAGACCCACTTCCCAGGCTGCAAGGATGAGGATACTGTCAACAATGAGCGTGACGACTTCCGAGTTCAGGAGCCTTTGGATTTGGTACTCATTGACAGGGTGGTCAACAGAAGTAGAATTAAGTGGGCGGTCAGCACTTTTAAGCCTTACAAGTCTCCTGGGCCGGATGGCATAACGCCGGCGATGCTACAATTTGCATCACCGACCTTATACCAAATCCTGGAGGAGATTTTTAGGGCGTGCTTGACTTTCTCTTTTATACCGGGGCTGTGGAAGGAGGTAAAGGTAACTTACATTCCCAAAGCGGGAAAACCTAGTCACTCTGCACCTAAAGACTACAGACCCATAAGTTTATCATCCTTTCTCCTTAAGACACTCGAAAGACTGATCGACCTGGAGATAAGGAGTCATGTAGACACCGTCTCTATAAGCAACTCACAGCACGCCTATGTTAAAGGTAAATCTGTTGAGTCGGCCTTGCATGAGGTGGTCGGCTTCATTGAGAAAAACATGGAAGACTCAAACTTTACCTTGGCTGCCTTTCTAGACATAGAAGGAGCTTTTAACAATGTAAAACTTGAGTCCATCAATCTCTCACTGAAGAAAGTTAATGCACCTGAACCCCTAACGTGCTGGATTAATAATATGCTTCAAAGCAGGATTATAAATTCTAGCATTGGGGAGGTAAAAATAAGGAAAACAGTGACTAGAGGCACCCCTCAAGGAGGTGTGCTCTCGCCATTACTGTGGCTCCTTGTTATAAACAATATTTTGATGGAGCTGGACAATCAAGGTATCAAAGTTGTTGCTTATGCCGATGACGTGGTACTGCTGATTTCCGGTAAATTTCCGTCAACCATTTCGGAGCTTATGCAAGGAGAACTATCGACTCTATCACGCTGGGCCAAGGCTAATGGCCTTGGGGTTAACCCAACGAAGACGGAACTGGTAATGTTCACAAGAAAGCGTAAGCTCGGCGCCTTTGTTCCACCAACACTGGATGGGGTGCAGCTCCAACTTTCCCCCGAAGCAAAGTACCTGGGCACAATCCTTGACTGTCAATTGCGATGGGATAGGAATGCTGAGGAGCGGGCGAAGAAGGGAATGATTGCACTTTATTCATGTAAGAATTCCATTGGGAAAAGCTGGGGACTAACTCCCTCGATTATACACTGGCTGTATAATACAGTGGTTAGACCCATCCTATCCTATGGTTCTCTCGTTTGGTGGCACTCATTGCGTCAAAAGTCAACATCCACTAAGCTCGATAAGGTACAAAGAGCCGCCGCAACTCTTATTACTGGAGCTACCAGGAGCACGCCACAGGCTGCACTGAGCGCAATGCTGAACTTAAGACCACTGAGTATCAGCATTAAGTGTCAGGCAACCAGGAGTGCCCTGCGGCTTCATGAACAGGGTCTTTGGCGTGGTCGTACCTATGGGCATGGGTGTATCCTGAATGAATCAGGTATTTTTGTGAACCATTGTGGCAAAATAAGTGACTATATATCACCAGTCTTGAGATTTGACGATATAGAAGTCATTATTCCTAGTAGAGACGACTGGAACCGCACTAACCCCCCTCTGGGCGGTCTGGCTATATATACAGACGGCTCCAAGATGGAGGAAGGTACCGGTGCCGGTGTCTACTGTGAAAGTCTATCACTTGAATGCACATACAGGCTAGACAGCAACTGTAGTGTGTTCCAGGCTGAAATCTTCGCGACTTGGAAGGCGGCAGAATTGATTAAAAATCTGGATGCAGAAATCTTTGAACCGGTGACTATCTATGTGGATAGTCAAGCGGCTCTTAAAGCCATCAAATCCTGTAACATCAAATCCGACGTCGTCCTCAAGTGTAGAGCAGCTCTGGATGCGCTAACTAACGGCTTTCGGCTATGTTGGGTACCTGGACATCGTGACTACCAGGGTAATGAAAAAGCAGATGAATTAGCTAGACGAGGATCACAGTCCGCTGATCTAGCTATCACTGACTCTATCAAACCACCCATCTGTCACTTTTTCCAAAAAGTTGAAGCGTTCTCTGACGAAAGAGCCAGTGAATTGTGGCGCAATGAACCTAGGTGCATTGTGGCAAGATCCATATGGCCGTCTCTGTCAGCCAAAAGAACGAATTCGTTGTTGAACCTGAGCAAAGCGGAAGTGAAGGTAACGACGGGAGTCATCACTGGACACTGCTATGTCAGGGCCTTTACCATTAAATGGGATAGGGATGTTAATGACTACTGCAGACTCTGTGAGGATGAGGAGGAGTCGGAGTCGATCGAACACCTCCTGTGTCGTTGTCCAGCTCTGGCTCGTAGACGACACAGACTAGTGGGTGTTCGTTTTCCGCCGTCTCTAACCTTCTACTCAACTGTGGAACCTACTGTAATCTGCAACATCGTTAAAAATCTAAAGTGGCTGGGACAGCGCAACTTAAATGCGTAACGCTTTGTTTTTTCGATTATTCTGCCTACCTTGTTTTCTTATCTGTTTCTTAGTTCTTTTAATTCTTTTTATTCCTATTTATCTATTTATTCTATTATTTCTATTCTATCTCTCTTATCTATTTTTTATCTCTCTCCACTTTTCTAAAGGATGATCACAATGGACCATAAGGTCTCCGAGTGGCGCAGTCACATTTAGTGGCTGCACATCCTCTAACCTAACCTAACCTACTACATACATACTAAAACCGTTATTTCGATGAGGCACATTTTTGGTCGTATCAAGGTGTATATACCCTTTCTAGCATAAAGGCTGATAGGACGTTCCGTATTCAAGCAAATCGTGCAAACTTAAAAAAACCTAAATTTTTTTTTTTGTTTTTTTTTTTTCTCATCTACGAACATTTTAGTTTCAGACTCCGCAAAAATTTCCCAGGTGTAAGCACCTTCCATTTAAAGTTGGTTCAAGAGCACCGTGCTTTACTTCCGTTGCTAGCTACTAATTGTACTTAGGGTGTCTTGTTCTATTTTTTCTCTTATCAATCGAAATTGCATGTAAACACAACATACGTCACATACTTAGCTGAGGAGTAGTTTGTTGGTTGGCTAACATGAAAAGAAATTCCGATTTCATGGTTCGCATTCACTAGGTCTAATAACAATGATTACAATGGACAAATGCCGTGTTGTTTTTGCCTTGCACTCATTAATAGCCAAGGCAAAGGACGGACGTTGGTGGTAGAAGAGGTGATGATATTCAGTATTAAGTGGTAGCTATTAACCAAACTAAAAGCCAAGAAGTTTTGAAAAAAAGAGGCAATTGCTGACAATGCCGACATACATATTTTCTTTTAGCCAACAACATCTTCGTGTTTTTAAAGATTTATGTGGGCTTTTTAAATGATAATAATGGAATTTTTGCTTAGTAAACGCCTTGACCACCACCACCGTCATACACTCTCACTCAGCAACAGCTGTGAAAATACATGTGTTTTGGATCACTTTTAGTCGACAGCTACTACCAGCCAGCAAACCTCCAACAGAGTGTGTGGGATGAGTGTTGAGCGTAGCAGACCATGACGTCTAGAAGACTTACTTACCACTAAGATGTTACATTTTCTCCATTTGTGCCGGACTTTCGACCGACAACTGATGGCAGAAAAATTAAAGTAATTGTCAAAAAGCTTTTAAACAATTATGGAATTTACCTGAAAAGATAGAAGAAGAGAAGAGGAAGTTAGAATGAGAAAATTTTCAAAGTAGTTAATGGGCAAGGCTGGGAAATTTATTAGCAACAAAAGTTGAAAAATTGTTTTAAAAATATTTTGGCATTAAAATTGGTAGCAGCTGATAAAAAAGTTAAAACTTAGCTTAAATCTTAAAACCATTGGACGAAATTTAACATTTATTCAAACTTTTGCCAAGGATTCTATTGTCAGAAAAAAAGAAAAAACAAAAAAGTCAAAAAATTGGCAACAAATGTTCCAGCCACACAATAGTACTTCAGCAGTCTCATGAGCAACACTCCAAACACCCTTTCTTTATCATTCATTGTTTGTAATAGATAAGGCGCGACCACTTTATACCACTAACGAACAATTGCTGTTTGGAGAGTGAGTCAGTCAGTCATTCGCTCTTTACGGCCAACAAATGAAACCGAATGCTGGCTAAAAACAATGAAATGCAAAGACGTTTGCGTAAAGTGCACACAACACTACTTCTAGGAAATTACACAAAAGGATAATGGAAGGATTTTGCATCATCGTCTGTTTTCGAAGGCATTGTTCTGTTTAATGCTTTGCTACTGCTTCCGAAATGAAAGGCAAAGGGAATAGACTATAGAACTTTTTGGCTTGAGGATATATAACATTCCATTCAACCTTTCATTTAGTTTTATGTACAGTACATAAACAGACACACGTTTTCTCTCTGAACTTTCTTCTGCGAAAATCCAAAATACCACCAACAAAACCTTGACTGTAGTATAAATATAAACTGTAACTTTGTGTGAATGAAAATAACGAAACATGGTAGGAAGGCACTTCAAGAAAACAAAAAGAAAATCTGAAAACGTAAAACCCCAAACTAAAAAGAATTTTCGGTAATAAATTTGAACAATAGTCCACAAAGCAGAGGAGGGGGAGGGAGGGAAGAAAGGAACAAAAATTAAGTTGCTGCAAGCAAGAAGAAGCAGACGAAGACGAAAAAGAAAAGGATTTTTATTACTTAAGCCTATTTAAATCTCAAGAGCAAATTGTATTCAAATAAACTTTCATTAAGTCTTGACATTAAGCCTGAAACTATGCTTTACAAATTACGGTTAATGATTGTGATCTCAGCAACCAACCCAGCCGAAATGTAGGCTACAAATACGGATAATAGAGACGGGTAATTTTCTTCGTTAAGCAGCTTAGTTAAAAGTTATTAAAACAATTTCTTTTTTTCAGGCCCAAGGTAGAAAATATTATTTTTGGATCAGAAAAGTCTAAAGAAAAATAATAATTGGAGATAAATAACAAACGATTATCCCAAGAGCCTGAGGAAACTTAATTACCAATAAAAGTTAGAAAGTAATAAAATTCTGCTCAAAATTGAGTATCATTGATGGATTTTGGGGATGGACGGAGCAGCATTTTTAGGCGCCAGAGATTATACATTTGCTATGCAATACCAGGGTGGTGTCACCTAAGATCCACTTTATTCCGGAATGTATTTTGCGCATTTTATAACTGAAACGATCAAAACCGCTTACAAAATTGGGCTCAGTCTGTAGGATTTGAATCTATCACTGCTCGGGATAAGAAAAGTAGAACCCATATGTCGACGAGAAGAAGCTCGGAAGTCAATTTGGCCTTCTATAGAAGACAACTTGGACTTTGTATAGAAGACCACTTGGTCTTCGTATAGAAGACCACTTGGTCTTCGTATAGAAGACCACTTGGTCTTCGTATAGAAGACCACTTGGTCTTCGTATAGAAGACCACTTGGTCTTCGTATAGAAGACCACTTGGTGTTCGTATAGAAGACCACTTGGTCTTCGTATAGAAGACCACTTGGTCTTCGTATAGAAGACCACTTGGTCTTCGTATAGAAGACCACTTGGTCTTCGTATAGTAGACCACTTGTTCTTCGTATAGTAGACCACTTGGTCTTCGTCTTCGTATATTGCAAATGTCATCTAGAACGCTAAATCATCCCAAGCTTTGGTCCCTGCTGAAATCTCCATGTTAATGACCTGTATTAAAACAGGTGTTTTGGGAGTTTGCGTCATTTATTTGACAGATATTGTACGGAATTGTAAAATGCGTTTATGTTCATAAATGTTTTGCAATGCCGCCCTTTATGTTTCAAAATATTTATTCACAAAAAGTTTTGTTCTTTTAATAATTTATGTTTTTATTACCCTTACCGTACACATGTAATTGTCATAAATTTATTAGACAATAATTGTTGTTTATCAATGCAATTTAAATTAAAATCCTCTCACTTTTTGTTTTGAATTATTGTTTTCATAATTTCAATTTTTACACAATCTAATTAATTCACTCGCATTATTTCAACAAATGTAAACAAAACAATGTTACGAACGAAAAAAAAATTAAAAATTACATAACAAAATGTGATTTGTCAAATTGAATTTATAAAATTATAATACAACAAACAATTTGAATGCAATTACAAAAAAAAGAAGGAAGAGATAAAAAACAAAACAAACAATTATTGTGAATTTTTTTAACGTTCAATAACTAAAATTAATTGCAATATTAAAATTATAATTATAATGCATAAACAAACAACAAATTCCGGTATTGCAAATTTGTTCGAAGTACGCGTATCGATAATATCCCTTTGAATATTTTTTTTTTGTTTTTCCCACAATCAGTATTTAAAATCTCGCCAACTGCACGAACAGCTGTAAATCTGTGGTTATTTGAGCAAATTAAAATAAAAAAAAAACAAGAAAAGTGATACTTCAGTAGTGCGATTCTCTAACTAATTTTTTAAGCTACCGACAAATGTCGGTAAAATTCAAATGCTTATAATTTCGGTAATTAAAGATGATTTTCGGCATGTTAGCGACGAATAAAAATGTGTCGTAAAGTTCTACCGATAGCAAGAGCGTTGTCAACCTTTATTTGAACTTTGAACTCAAAAAATGAGTTAGAGAATCGCACTACAGATGTTTGTAGGAAGTGGACAATTTTTTGAACTTTAGGTTGCTTAGAAGAAAAAACAAAAAGTATAATTATTTATTTTCACCAAAAAGGAAATTAACTTAGGCGTCATTTGGAATTTTTTGGGAAGTTTGAGAGTTTTTAGCCTAAACGTACTCATGACAGTTTGTCATACGACCATGTGTTGTATTGTTTACAGTGACTTGAAAAAATCACTTTGCAAAAAAATGGAATTTACTTGTGAACATTCTCGTCCGATCATTTTTCGATCAAATTAACATTTTTTTACATCGATAAAGGTTTTCCCATAGCACTATGAACAACTGGTCTAAAGAATTCAGTCGTGGTCGACACTCGCTAAAAAACCAAGGTCGTTATATTCGCCGAAAAACGGTCGTTGTGCCAGAAAAAAATTAAGCTGTTATACACCGTGAGATAGTTGCATCATTGGACATTTCTTCCACCAACTAACATTTAATATTGCATGAACACCTGGCCGCAAAAATGGATTTTCCCGTTAGATTCGGCAAAATTGCACAATCGCTCAAAAAAGGCTCTTATGTATAGGTGCAAAGAAATTGAGGTCCGTAGGACGGTTAATTCTGAGTGGTACACTACAATTTATTTGCCTGAAATCTCCTGAGAAATTCGAAAACCGAACAAGAGAACACGAATCATTTTGTACCATGACAATGCGAGCACTCACACATCGATTCAAACCAGCGCCTGTTTGACCAGACAAAACGTGGAATTGATGGGTAATCCACCAAACAGTCCTGGCTGGGGATCCAGTACATCATATCAAGAAAAAAGGTGTGGTCAATGATTTTCTTCGCCAGAGGATGCTGTAAACGAGTTCAAAACCCATGTTTTGTAGATGTTACAATCGGATTGGAAAAAGTGCTTGAACAAATGGTTTGGGCTCATAAAAAGGTGTATCAATTATGCTTAGAGATGGTTTTTACCGGGTATTTACCCGGTAAATACCCACACGGTGGGTAAATACCGGGTAAATACCCATTTGTGGGTATTTATTTGGGTATTTACTATATTGAATCGCTAATACAAAATCTTAGACCCTATCTCTGGGTTTAGGTTATGAAATCGATTCAAAATGGATAGTTTTACAATACTTTAAACAAGTGGGTAAATACCCGAGTATTTACCCAAGTGTTGGGTAAAAACTCATTAACTGCCGAACCACTTGACGTAGGCTGACAACATTTGGCTCAAATCTTTCTTATGTCAAAAGAACTTCTGGTACTGAACATGGGGTCTCTGGGTCCATGTTTTGATATAGCCCCCATATATCCGTACCTCCCGATTTAAGGTATTTTTTGTCTATTTGCCTCATTGTACAATCATAGTGGCTGAAATTTGGCACAGTGAGTTCTCAATATGTAGAAAATATCCTTGCAAAAATTTGTCAACATAGGTCCACGTTTTCTAATAGCCCCCATATAAGGGTACCCCGATTTCGAGTATTTACCCAAATGTTGGGTAAAAACTCTTTAACTGCCGAACCATTTGACGTAGGCTGACAAAATTTGGCTCAAATCTTTCTTATGTCAAAAGAACTTCTTGTACTGAACATGGGGTCTTTGGGTCCATGTTTTGATATAGCCTCCATATAACCGTACCTCCCGATTTAAGGTATTTTTTGTCTATTTGCCTCATTGTACAATCATAGTGGCTGTAATTTGGCACAGTGAGTCCTCAATAAGTATTAAATACCCTTGCAAACATTTGTCAACGTAGGTCCACGTTTTCTAATAGCCCCCATATAGGGGTACCCCGATTTCGAGTATTTACCCAAATGTTGGGTAAAAACTCTTTAACTGCCGAACCACTTGACGTAGGCTGACAAAACTTGGCATAAATCTTTTATATGTCAAAAGAACTTCTGGTACTGAACATGGGGTCTCTGGGTCCATGTTTTGATATAGCCCCCATATAGCCGTACCTCCCGATTTAAGGTATTTTTCATCTATTAGCCACATTTTACAACCAAATTGGCTGTAATTTGGCACAGTGAGTCCTCAATAAGTATTAAATATCCCTGCAAACATTTGTCAACGTAGGTCCACGTTTTCCTGTAGCCCCCATATATGTGTACCCCGATTTCGAGTATTTACCCAAATATTGGGTAAAAACTCCTTATCTGCCAAACCACTTAACGTTAGCTGACAAAATTTGGCTCAAAACTTTCTTATACCAATAGTATTAAACGTATTGAAAATGGAGTCCCTGGGTAATTGTTTTGGTATAGCCCACATATAGCCGTACCTCCCGATTTAAGGTATTTTTACCTATTAGCCACATTTTACAATCATACTGACTGTAATTTGGTACAGTGAGTTCCCAATTTGTATAAAATATCCTTGCAAAAAATCGTCGACAGGTCCACGTTTTCTTGTAGCACCAATATGGGTTTCTGAAATCGGGAGGTACGGCTTTATCAAAAAGTGGACCCAGGGACTCCATTTTCAATACCTTTAATACTATTAATATAAGAAAGTTTTGAGCCAAATTTTGTCAGCCAACGTCAAGTGGTTCGACAGTTAAAGAGTTTTTACCCACTTTTGGGTAAATACTCGAAATCGGGGTACTCATATATGGGGGCTATAAGAAAGCGTGGACCTACGTTGACAAATGTTTGTAAGAATATTTTATACTCATTGAGGACTCACTGTGCCAAATTACAGCCAATTTGGTTGCAAAATGTGGCTAATAGATGAAAAAAACCTTAAATCGGGAGGTACGGCTATATGGGGGCTATACCAAAACATGGACCCATTTTCAATACGTTTAATACTATTGGTATAAGAAAGTTTTGAGCCAAATTTTGTCAGCCAACGTCAAGTGGTTCGGCAGATAAGGAGTTTTTACCCAATATTTGGGTAAATACTCGAAATCGGGGTACTCATATATGGGGGTATAAGAAGTCGTGGACCTACGTTGACAAATGTTTGCAAGGATATTTTATACTGATTGAGGACTCACTGTGCCAAATTACAGCCAATTTGGTTGTAAAATGTGGATAATAGATGAAAAATACCTTAAATCGGGAGGTACGGTTATATGGGGGCTATATCAAAACATGGACCCAGAGACCCCATGTTCAGTACCAGAAGTTCTTTTGACATAAGAAAGATTTGAGCCAAATTTGGTCAGCCTACGTCAAATGGTTCGGCAGTTAAAGAGTGTTTACCCAACATTTGGGTAAATACTCGAAATCGGGGTACCCTTATATGGGGGCTATTAGAAAACGTGTACCTATGTTAAAAAAATTTTGTAAGGATATTTTCTACATATTGAGAACTCACTATGCCAAATTTCAGCCAATATGATTGTACAATGAGGCAAATATACAAAAAATACCTTAAATCGGGAGGTACGGATATATGGGGGCTATATCAAAACATGGACCCGGAGACCCCATTTTCAATGCTAGATATTCTCTTGATGTAAGTAAGATTTGAGCCAAATTTTGTCAGCCTACGTCAAATGGTTCGGCAGTTAATGAGTTTTTACCCAACATTTGGGTAAATACTCGAAATCGGGGTACCCTTATATGAGGGCTATTAGAAAACGTGGACCTATGTTTACAAATTTTTGCAAGGATATTTTCTACATATTGAGAACTCACTATGCCAAATTTCAGCCACTATGATTGTACAATGAGGCAAATATACAAAAAATACATTAAATCGGGAGGTACGGTTATATGGGGGCTATATCAAAACATGGACCCAGAGACCCCATGTTCAGTACCAAAAGTTCTTTTGACATAAGAAAGATTTGAGCCAAATTTTGTCAGCCTACGTCAAGTGGTTCGGCAGTTAATGAGTTTTTACCCAACATTTGGTTAAATACTCGAAATCGGGGCATCCTTATATGGGGGCTATTAGAAAACGTGGGCCTATGTTGACAAATTTTTGCAAGGATATTTTCTACATATTGAGAACTCACTATGCCAAATTTCAGCCTCTATGATTGTACAATGAGGCAAATATACAAAAAATACCTTAAATCGGGAGGTACGGTTATATGGGGGCTATATCAAAACATGGACCCAGAGACCCCATGTTCAGTACCAAAAGTTATTTTGACATAAGAAAGATTTGAGCCAAATTTTGTCAGCCTACGTCAAGTGGTTCGGCAGTTAATGAGTTTTTACCCAACACTTGGGTAAATACTCGGGTATTTACCCAAGTATTTACCCACTTGTTTAAAGTATTGTAAAACTATCCATTTTGAATCGATTTCATAGCCTAAACCCAGAAATAGGGTCTAAGATGTTGTATTAGCGATTCAATATAGTAAATACCCAAATAAATACCCAAAAATGGGTATTTACCCGGTATTTACCCAATTTACCCAATTTACCGGGTATTTACCCATTGGGTATTTACCCACTGTCCATCTCTAATTATGCTGGATACTACTTAAGAAAACGATAATACTATTTTTATGGTAAATATTCGCGATTTCATTGTTAGGTCAGATAGTTGTCGTGCAGCCCTCGTGCTATCAGCCTTCAGGCTAACGAGGGTATGTATATTAGGGTTAGTCATTTTCTTTAGATTCAAAATCTGTGGAAATAGCATATAGGGCAGGCAAAAACAAGCAGAATTGCGTTTTTACTTTTTCGAAATTGTGAAAAAACATTCCGCACAAAATGCAATTACTTTAGCTCAAAACCAACTTTTTTATTTGATTTTTTTGTGATTTTTAAAATTTAATAATATTTTTTTTAATTTTTTTTTTATACTTTTTTATTTAATAAATTTTGAGAAATTTTTAATAAAATATAATTTGATCCAAAATATGTCATTTATTTTTACATTACTTCTGTATTGTCAAAATTTTTTTAGAGCAACTCGTTTAAAATTTTTAAAACTGGGAAATGAAACCGAGTTGCAAATTTTAAAATAGATGTAGCTTAAAAACTAAATGACAGATTTTTGATCAAATTGCATATTTGAAATCGATGCACTAAAACCAACTAAAAAAAATTATTTCCAAGAACAACTATTGCAGAAAAAATTTCTCAAATTTAAAAATTTAAAAAAAAGTAAACTAATAAAGTTTGTTTTTAGCTAAAGTAATTGCATTTTGTGCGGAAGGTTTTTTTACAATTTCGAAAAAGTAAAAACGCAATTCTTATTATTTTTGCCTGCCCTACATGCCATTTCCACAGATTTTTGATATTCGAAAAAAAAATTAAAAATTGACTAACCCTAATGTATATACACTTTGAAATGACCAAAAATGTGCCACATCGAAATAACGGCAGTCGATTTGATCTAAACTTTGCACATCGTATTACTCCTTCCAAATATAGATCAGGTTCGAATATTGATTATATATCGGTCCGCTCCTTAGGATACCTCACACAAAAAATTCGGATAAAGTGAAGTTTAAGTTTAGGTTTTCCTTGCGGCTCCCTCTGCCACGGTACAATTTGATTGATATATTTTAATGAGATATTGCCCTAAAAGCTCCAAGATACCCTGACAGCACCAACCCAAATGGCAAGTCCGCCAGATAATTATCGAATGGAGTTCTGATTGGTGCAGACTTTGAAATTCGTATTATTTCATACAGTCATGTATCAGTTTAGAATATGGACTATATCGGTCCACAACTTCGGGTACCTAACATACAAAATTCGAAAAAGTGAAGCAACGTTTTGCAATTATAAAAATTGACCATAACTTCTAGATTATTACAGATATGTGAATAAAATAAACTCCTGATATATTCTTTGAGTTTAGTTTAGTAGAACTGAGCTCTTAAAGTATTGGATTTTTGCACCACTTTTAGCCAGTATGGGCTCAAATTTTAACTTGAGGTTTTGTCGAATCATGCAAATGGCGACGATATGTCAATGATTTGGTATAGCACCACAATACGGTACGTACAGATTTTGGTTTGGTTTTGTTGTTGCGTTTTTTTTTTTTTTTTTTTTTTTTTTTGACTGATTGATACTTTCTTACTTTTTATTTTCTATGTTGCATACAAAACGCAATAAATTTGTACCTTCCAAATCTCATATCTCAGGTAATATTGTTCCGATCGACTTGTTCTATGCACAATTGGGTGTCACCCTTTAATGTCATGGGCTGCATTTTCTAAGTGCTTCTCAATTATATCTTTGGTATGCACGTCCTTATCCACACCGAAGGACATCAGCGCAAATAAGCCTGATGTTGAAAAAAATTTCGCTTTTATGCGAATTATAGGAAGTCTTTCATTTACCGGGGTTAAACTGGAGACCATATGTTTTAACCTCACTACCTATAACGAGTGTCAAAGGCAGGGAGCTGACACCACGGGGAGGTCAGTGTCCACTTGAGATGAAAGAGGGACCAATGTAAGAACTGGACTTTGCAATGTTAATGTCGGCCTAGGCCGTTACTTGGCCAGATCCGTAAATAAAAAAGAACTATTAAAAATTCAAGGAAATTAGAACGGTTTGGCTTTTAAGGATCTGAACTAGAAACAATTAGGAACAATAATCGATCTGTGGCATTTAAGGGTTGACCCGCACTTGTAAATTTCAGAAAATCGAACAATTTGTTTATTGGTTTATTTTAAAGTAGTGTGTGTGGTAAAATTTTAAAGTCAATCGGAACAATATTGCCTGATATGATAGTGATATGAGCATTGGAAGAGAAAAATTAATTGTATGCAGCATAGACAGTCTGAAATCGGTGCCAACTCTAGCTCGAAAACTAATGAACCGATTGTCATACAATTATGTGGGATTATTAAGGACATCAAAATGCAGCCCATCTTCGATTCATTTTATTTTTAATTTTTTTTTCTCAGTTTATTACTAGAAAACGTCTGTTTTTAAGCCAAAAACTGAAATTTTAAATTTTTTTGGTGCACCATTTCAGTAAAATCTAATATTTTAAAAAAAATCAATCCATAAGGTCCTAGATTTTTATGTTCCAAATAAGCCCACAAAAATATATGACGAACGTTTAGTACGCCGTGCCAGAATTGGCACCGTAAAAAGCTTTTACTAAAAAAGGTTTCGGAAAATTACATTATATTTTTCAAGAAAAAAATGCAGACACTAGAATAGGATGTGCTCTTTCAGATGAAAAAAATCTACCAAAAATGTTTGGCAGTTTTCTTGGGAAAAATTGGTTTGGGCTTTACAAGTGGGTGTCACCCCTTAAGAACCGTTCCCAGGAAGTTGCTTATTGAGATCTTTGGTAAAGTTTTGTAGCTAGTTGGTTGCTTGAAGTGTGTGAATGGTTTGATATATAGACCAAAACCCTACAAAAATTTATAAAAGAAATTTGATCCTGACGATTTTCACCTTGATAATTAAGTTTAATGTACTTTATTTATTCGCAACATTCGTTCTTTATAACAAGAGCTACACCTTTGCCTCCAAGAGTAAAATCAAATTCTTAACGATTTGTTTTAAATGAAGGCCTTAAATCTTACGATCTTAAATTATCACGCAAGTGCAAGTGATGGGGGAAAACGCCGATATATGTATGTACATGTCTCCTCTTTTTCGGTTCTCTATCAATTTGACAAACAAATTGAATTTACTGGTGAACATTTTAGTCCAATCAATTTTCTAAACTTTCGACGTGGATTATTAGCATAAGACTGCATATATGAACTTAAAATTTGTATTGCAATGAAGGCACCATCCTATAGTAATGCCAAAAATTGGTTTAATGAATTCAATAGTGGCCGATGCTCGATCAAAGACAATAGTCGTCCAAAATGGCCGTTGTGCTAGAGAACTGATAATTGAGCTGTTCAATGCACACATCGATTAACTCCACTTTTTGAAAAATCTTAAATTTAAGTGTAAATACCCAAATGGTAAATAGCCATTAAAATGGGTAAGTTGGGTACTAATGGGTGAATACCAGAAATTTACCAAATATGTGGGTACAAACTGTATAAACTAAAATCCCCCAATTAGATGAGTAAAAAAAATGTACATACTATGAATAAAATTACCTTATTTTGGATATGGAACATGTTAAAATAAGACCAACAAATCTCTCATATAAAGTGACAGCATAATTTTTGATATTTGAGAGCTTTAAGAGCGGTTGGTTGAAGTTTTCGTTGGAGAAAAACAGAAATACACAGACCCAGATTCAAATCTTGTCATATATCTGATGGCTTAACCCTCGATTTCAGTTGATAATCTTGAGATGTAGGTCCTCTTCGACAAAGATATAATTTTTGCAGTCTGCATTGACTTTTTCGCACAAGCAACTCCAACGCTAGATTTGACATATAAAACGTTTAGTCCGCGTGGTTAAACCACTTTTCTTGTATTTTTTTTTTAATTTCTTTCTGACTGAAATGCAAAATTTTGATTTCAAAATACAAATTTATTTACCCAAATAAACATCCGAAAAAGGCATTTACAAGGTATTTACCAATTATTTACCAATGTTTTAGATAAATACCTGGAAGAATCCCATCTATACGAATAGGACATTTAAATTACAAAAAACGAAAACCCGTGGCAAATATACGGACATTAGGCCGGGGCGATTTGAAAACCTTAATGAGCCCTTCGCGTTTCTGATCCCTGGGATTGAACTGAGCAATAAAGTCCACTGGACCATATATCTACCGCGAAAAGCGAGCCTCCCGATTTTGACTTTAAGTTTTTTATTGACGTTTTTTGGATATTTTGGCATATAACAGCTTAACCATTGAGATTTTCGATCCAACACAAAGACAAGAATTGTAGCCAAGACAGTAATTGAAAACTCTTAATACATCGCAAATGCATTGGAACGCTTCTTCAAGCAGTTTTGGCATTAAGAATGTGCAAACTTTTCGGAAAAAGTCGATAAATGACATTGTGCTACAAAATTTGACCAGAAAAATATTCAAGCGTTCTGTTACAAAATTCTATCGTTTTGGGATCCATGGACAACGAAAGTGCTATTAGTTCGTTTGAGTCACTTCGTTTTATTTTTTTATAACGGTAAAAGTAGTGAAAATCTGGGTTTCTAACATTTTCAAATTTAAACGGGCATATCTTCTTTTTTTCACAACGGATTTCTATTGATTTTTCTTCCTTTTAAAGGGGTGAATAATATCTTTCGAACAAGTTATTATTTTTTTAAATCGGTTAACAAATGGCTAAGTTATAGTGGTTTATGTCTGAAAAACCCCACAAAAAACTATAACTAAATTTCTCACAATTTTCAAAATAAATATTGAACAAAACAAAAAAACTTATTTTTTTGAAAATTGAGAGAAATTCAGTTTTAGTTTTTTCAATATTGATAGATAGTTTTGACTCTCGATATTATCGGATTAACAACCCTTTACCTAAATTTCATTGAAATAAATAGAACTTTCGTGACTTTTCGGTCGTATTCACACGTACGAATTTTTCGGGAAAGCAAACTGCATTTTTGTGTATTGTTGTTTAAATAATGGCAATTGTTTTTCTCCCTTATATTTCTGGGAACTACTAGTGCAAAATATCAACAAAAGCAAAGACAATACCGCCATTTTCATTTCCAAATTAATGGTGTTGACAAATTAACGATAATATCGATATCAATCGATTTTTTGAAATGAAATATCGAAAATATCTAATGTTGGGAATATCGATAGTTTGCCAGCTCTACTCTTGACCCTTACTATTATATTCCATGCTTTAAATTCCTCACACCACAGTGGCAATTTAATTTAATGGCTTACAAATTAAAATGTAAATAAGCAATTGTTAAAAATGTTAGTGGTCCATGCGAAGGGTTGCGTTGAAAGGGAAAAATTACGTACACAAATGCATAATTTTATACAATAGTTATGGACAAAGAAGGCGTTGCGGTGCATAAGCTTTGTAGCCTCAGCAAGCAATAACAGTGGCAAAGTTAAATTGTTCACCACACAAAACGTTCTTTACATTATTTCACCACTAAATTATTAATGTAAATCTCCGCTTTTCATTGTGTGCCAGCGTAGTAGGATAACCAATAGAATAAAAAAAATGTTCTTTTCACGAACAGCTCCCTTGCGTAGAGTGTGCACGAAAAAAAACTACATAAACTTTTGGCCAGTGAGAACTTTTTCTAGTTTTTCCAATAAAACATTTGAATTTTTTCGCAACGCACATTCTCACCAGCTAAACGCCAAGCCGTCGAACAAACTTGAGAATGTTTAATACTCTTCAACTTTATTGCCCTGCTGTTGCCGCTGCTATGAATGTAAGCAGCTTGTGAAGCCAGTTCATCCATACCTACGTGTACACTCGTACACACGTACATAAGTGCATACGTTAAAGTTTAACCATCAATTTAATAGTTTAACAACAAGATCATATGTACAAACGGGACAATGAGAACATGTATTTAATTGGGATTTGAGATAACCCAGTTAACTTAATTTTAGTTAATTGAAAATTATTGAGTTTCTTAGGGGCTGTATTTTTGCAACACCAAGCAACCACCGTAGGACTAAAGATACTGTTACGGGATTCGGTTTAACTGTATTGAATTTAACTATCCGTAAACGACTTTATTTACTTAGCACATAACTTTCCTTTACTTATCTCCAGCTGACGGTTTCACTTCGCGGTCTGAGTTTCAACTCAACTCACCAACCTGCTACTCTCCCGTATTTGTTCTAGCTTCCATAATCTGGGAAGTTCTCTAATGTTCACGCGAAATGATAACCGATTCGCACATACAAACAGACGGATGAATGTGAACAACAAATGGGCATAGTTAATGAATAAGAGAGAGTATAGGAGGGGTTAGAATGAATGGCGTCACAATGTAGAACAGGCCTATCTTCCATAATCTGGGAAGTTCTCTAATGTTCACGCGAAATGATAACCGATTCGCACATACAAAGAGACTGATGAATGTAAACAACAAATGGACATTGGTAATGAATAAGAGAGAGTATAGGAGGGGTTAGAATGAATGGCATCACAATGTAAAACGGGCCTCGGAAATAGGAGCCCCTTTTCTAGTAGTGTGTAAACCTTTTTCACACCGATAATAAAAAAGAAAACCTTTGTTTTTCAAATGACAATTTTCAAAATATGTACTCATTTTGTTAAAAAAAAAAAAAAAAAAAAACAAATCCAACATACCATAATTGTAGAATATTCTTTCAAATATTTGTTTTAATTTAATTATCTACGAAAAAATGGTATATTGGGAAACTTGAAAAAGTGCTTATATTTTTAAACAAACACAATTACAAAATGTGTATGTATTCGGTGCCGTGGCTGATGTAGAAGGATAACTTAATAATCAAAAGAAGAGCAGAAGAAGAGAGAGTTCAACAAAAACAATAATAAAATAAACATGGAAAACAGTGAGTGAAAATCTATACAGTAGTTGATGTTGTAAATAAATCATGCATCGAGTGTGTTAGATGTACGATTCTTCCGAGGATCAAACATCGACTCGGATATCCACCTCGTTGCAGCAGAGGTACGTACCCGATTAAACGGTAGTAAATAAAGTACGAACAGACACAACATGGAAGTTAGACATCCGTAAGCTGCAATCACAACTAAATAGCTACAATATACACTACTCCACTTTCCAATCCAATTGCTTAATGCAAACCTCCTCGTTCCTAGAGAAAATTGCTACTCCACAAATATATAAATGGAAAAACGAGAATATGATAAAATCGAGATCTACAGGAGCCAGATTGAAGTCCCAAATGTATTACAAGTTATGACTGAATTAGATAATAATACTGTAACCACTGGCCAATAGCACTCGTCTTACAGGTCAGTGTTTGGATCCAGAAAGAACGACAGAAGCTAATAATAACCGAACATAATTTTATTCCCTATGAAAAGCCAAATGCTGATTTTTTTTTTATTCTCAGAGTTGGAGTTGCCTTTTAAAGCAGCTGAAGATTTTTATATAGGACAAACTCAATCCTCAATACTAAGAATACATTTGTATATGAAAGAATCTATCCTCAGGACAGAGAATATTGTCTTTTTACAAAATTTAATCCCCACCGTGGTGCAATGGTATGCACGCCCGCCTTGCACGCAGAAGGTCGGGGGTTCGATTCCCCGGCCAAGCAACATCAAACATTTTTAATCGGTGGCAAAATACCCCTCAGTAATGTTGGCGACATTTCTTGAGTATTTCAGCCTTGAAAAACTTCTCCACAAGTAGTGTCTTAAGACACGCCGTTCGGACTCGGCGATAAACAGTAGGTCTCATATCATTGAGCTAAATATGAATCGGGGTGCACTCATTGATATGAGAGAAGTCTCCCTTGTCCCGTATGGGATGTTGTGGAACAATGTTGTTTTATGTAATCCTCAAAAAATGATTTTTTTATATGTAAATATAAAACCTCAAGACAGTATTTT
Source organism: Musca autumnalis (assembly GCF_047663935.1). Taxonomy (NCBI): domain Eukaryota; kingdom Metazoa; phylum Arthropoda; class Insecta; order Diptera; family Muscidae; genus Musca; species Musca autumnalis. The sequence continues at coordinate 123,509,988 of NW_027411866.1, read as the reverse complement.
TATCTTTAGGAAAGAACCAATTTTTGGTTCCGAGGATTTTTTTTCTATGGGAAACTCGGATGATTTTTGTATCAATAGGGCTGGGAGATGCCTTAAAGAGAACTGAGATTTTTTCTGTACGACAAGTCAAATAATCAAGACGAAGAATTATTTTTATACGAAAGAATCTATCCTCAGGACTGATTTAGTTCTCAAGACTAATGATTTTACTATATGCCCTAATGAAACTGCGTTTTTATACCCTCAGTAGGGTGGGGCGATTTGTGTGGAAGGAAAAAAATCTTAATGAGCCCTTCGCGTTTCTGATTCCTGGGATTGAACTGAGCAAAAAAGTCCACTGGACCATATATCTACCGTGAAAATCGAGCCTCCCGATTTTGACTTTAAGTTTTTTATTGACGTTTTTTGGATATTTTGGCATATAACAGCCAAACCATTGGGATTTTCGATCCAACACAAAGACAAACATTGTAGCCAAGACAGTAATTGAAAACTCTCTAATACATCGCAAAAGCATTGGAACGCTCCTTCAGGCAGTTTTGGCCTTAAGAATGTGCAAACTTTTCGGAAAATGTCGATAAATGACATTGTGCTACAAAATTTGACCCGAAAAATATTCAAGTGTTCTGATGCAAAATTATATCGTGTTGGGATCCATGGACAACGACAATGCCTTTATTTCGTTTGGGTCACTTCGTTTTATTCTTTTATAACGGTAAAAGTAGTGAAAATCTGGGTTTCTTATATTTTCAAATTTAAACGGGCATATCTTATTTTTTCCGCAACGGATTTCTTTTGATCCTTCTTCCTTTTAAAGGGGTGAATAATGTCTTTTGAATAAGCTATTATTGTTTTAAATCGGATAACAAATGGCTAAGTAATAGTGGTTTATGTCTGAAAACCCCCACAAAAAACCTATAAAGGAATTTCTCATAATTTTCAAAATAAATATTGAACAAAACAAAAAAACATCATATTTTTGAAAATTATGAGAAATTCCTTTATAGGTTTTTTGTGGGGGTTTTCAGACATAAACCACTATTACTTAGCCATTTGTTATCCGATTTAAAACAATAATAGCTTATTCAAAAGACATTATTCACCCCTTTAAAAGGAAGAAGGATCAAAAGAAATCCGTTGCGGAAAAAATAAGATATGCCCGTTTAAATTTGAAAATATAAGAAACCCAGATTTTCACTACTTTTACCGTTATAAAAGAATAAAACGAAGTGACCCAAACGAAATAAAGGCATTGTCGTTGTCCATGGATCCCAACACGATATAATTTTGCATCAGAACACTTGAATATTTTTCGGGTCAAATTTTGTAGCACAATGTCATTTATCGACATTTTCCGAAAAGTTTGCACATTCTTAAGGCCAAAACTGCCTGAAGGAGCGTTCCAATGCTTTTGCGATGTATTAGAGAGTTTTCAATTACTGTCTTGGCTACAATGTTTGTCTTTGTGTTGGATAGAAAATCCCAATGGTTTGGCTGTTATATGCCAAAATATCCAAAAACGTCAATAAAAAACTTAAAGTCAAAATCGGGAGGCTCGATTTTCATCGTAGACATATGGTCCAGTAGACTTTTTTGCTCAGTTCAACCCCAGGAATCAGAAACGCGAAGGGCCCATTAAGGTTTTCAAATCGCCCCGGCCTAACCCTCAGCCTTTAGGCTAAGGAGGGTATATACACTTTGATACGATGAAAATGTGCCTCATCGAAATAATGGTTTTAGACCCCAAGTATGTTTGGACCAAATGTGTTTCAGACAATTTGGAGTCGATCTAGCCATGTCCGTCCGTCCGTCTGTCTGTCTGTCCTACTGGCTCTCGAACGGATGAACCGATTCGGTTCAAATTTTGGCTTTCGTAATATTTTGTTCAAACTTAGTTTAAGTTCGAAGATGAGCTACATCGGTCCACTCCTTCCGGTACCTCCCCCACAAAAGTTCGAAAATGTTCGGAAAGTTTGTGCGCACGATAACTCTTGAAGGGAGTGACCGATTTGGTCCATACTTTGTATAGCGTAAACTTTCTACCAGAGTAATATGAAGTTTCAATATGGTCTCAATAGGTCCACTCCTTTGGGTACCTCCCACACAAAATTTCACAAAATGTAATCCTCAGAAGAAATGATTTCTTTCTATGATAATCTCAATCCTCAGTACAGTACTTTTATCTTTGGGAAAAAACCAATTCTTGGGTCTGATGATTTTTTCCTATAGGAAAAGCCAAACTCTGAAGATTTTTGTATCAATAGGGCTGGAAGATGCCTTATAAGGGAACTGAGGATTTTTCTGTACGAAAAATTCAATCCTCAATACTACAATTATTTTTTGTACGAAAGAATCTATTCTCAGGACTGAACATGTTTTTTTACAAAATTTAATCATCAATATAGTGTTTTTTTTTATATGAAAATTTCAATCCTCAGGACAGGATTTTTCTTTGGCTCTTAGGTTTTTCTGTAGGAAAAGCGAATATTGGGGATTTCTTATCGTCATGGCTCAGGATATTTTTCTGTAGTCAATTCTCAGGACTAAGAATTATTTCTATACGAGAGCATCATCAGAACATTCTTCTTTTTTCTATAGGAAAAAAATTAACGTCACTAATAAGAATTTTTATAGAAAAAAAAAAAAACAAACAAACAATCCTTAGATTGGTTGTGTATTTCTGAAAAAAAAACATCAATTTGAGGAAAACTTCACTTTTATGATGAAAAAATCAATCCCCAGGATAGGAAAACCCGAAGATACGGACCATTTCTTTATAAAGAAAAAAAATCAATCCTCAGGGCAGAGGCTCTCAGGACTTAGGACTTTCTTATTTGGAAAAATAATCTTTTTTTCATTAAGTATTTTTTATACAAACAAATCAATCCCCAGGACTGTCGATTTTCTTTTATACGAAAAATCAATTCTCAGAACAGATCATTTTTCTAAGGAACAAATCAATCCTACCGAAAAATATTGTTCTATGGGTAAAAATCTATCCTCAGGGCTGAGATTTTTTCTATGCTTTTCCCGTAGAAAATAATCACTCCTCAGTATTGAAGATTTTGTTTTAAGGGAAAAATTAATACTCAAGACAAAGGATGTGTTATATAGAACTGATAATTCTTCTATAAGAAAAATAAAGCTATAGGCGTAGCAATTGAGAAGAGATTGACAATTGTGCGGGAAATAAGAAGACGAGATTCAAAACTAAATCGTTATGTGTTTGAAATTCTGACCATATCTAACTGACCTCCTGTCCTTCCTCCAACAGCATGGTTATAGTATTTGTATCGTAAATGAGCCAGCCAGTAAAATTGCTAGATTAAGCTGTGACAGAACTTAAAACTGAGTACCCTCTGAATCCACAACCGGTACACCTCTTCAACAATACACTTAGCCACATTCTTCATCTACAAATCAATAACCAACCATACACCTCATCGAATCACAGTAACATCATCATCATCTTCACAACACATATATTGCAATAGTCAGGATGATCACAATGGACCTCAGTTACGCATCCTAAACCTAACCTAACCCTCTGGACGTACAAAAAACCCAAATATGCAGATTAACTCGAAGAAGTAAAACAAATGTTAAGGGATCCAAAAGTACCGACAAAAGGAAGGAAAACGGCAATAAGCGAAGTGGTCAAAGTATTTTAAATGTTCAATGAGAGCTGTCCCGTGAGTCTTCTTCTGCCTGACAGTGCTCTATATTGGAATAAATTTCATTCTCAGTGAACCACAGAGAATCTTGTAGATAAATGCAACAACGTATGTCAAGTCAATGTCTAACTGCAGCAAGCCAGCAGCTTTTAATAACCTTCTTTAGGGTCATTATTATGTGGACGAGAAATGTGTTGAACTTGACGTATTCTGAAACCTATGGTCATGAAGTAAAACCTAACCGCAATTGGTGCTAGGCTAATACTGCACCTGTCTCGTTTAGGGAAGTCTTAAAGTACGAAGACGGCCCCGTCACCATGGCGGCACACAATCCTTGAAGAGGGTATTGAACATAAACCGCTTAGCCAGACTGAAGTCAAGATAACAGTGAGCAGTCTGAATAATAATAAGGTAATTATAGGTGAAGGGATACCAGGTGAACTGGCTTGAATTTTAGAAACTGTTGAAAAAGTCCAGAGGGTAAAAGCTTAGATGTATGTATGTATATCTGGAGTTCAGCTGCAAGAATATATTTTATTAAAGCGAGGGCCATTTTATAGTGATATGGGAAGACGTGGACCTATACTGATAATTGTCTTCAGGAATATTTTATAACCCTATGGAAGACTAAAAAACAAATGCCAAACATTTCGGTGGCAAATTGACGTCACAACCTTCAAAATTATGAAAATCGGGAGGTACTGTTCTATGGTAGCTATACCGAAACGTGTGCCTAAAATAACGAATTTCAGTCGGAAAGGTTTTTATCTCCAACTTAGACTAAATACCGAATTTCAGTCATTTCGGTGGGTTGTTGGGGCCACAATCTACCAAATACCAAAAATCTGGAGGTACTGTTCTATGGGGGCTATATGAAGTCGTGGACCTGTACCGACAAATTTCTGGGGGATAGTTTTATAACACCAACGAAGACTAAGTAACAAATTTTCAGCCATGTCGGTGTGATAATGAGGCAAAAACCTTGAAAATGCCGAAAATCGGAAGGTACCGTTTTATGTAGCTATATCAAAACGTGGGCCGATATAGGCCAATTGCAATACCAAACATCTTAGGGGTAATAGAAGCTTCTATACAAACTCACAAAGCTCTATCTTAAAAATTACGACCTGTATCGTGATTTCAACAGACGGACGGACGGTCATGGTTATATCGACTTAGAATTTTACCCTGGGGGTTATATGAAAGCGTGGACATATACTGACAAATTTCAGGGGAAAAGTTTTATACCCCCAACGATGACTAAGTACCAAATTTCAGTCATTTCGGTGGAATATTGAACCCACAACTTTCAAAATGCCGAAAATCCGGAGCTACCGTTCTATGGGGGCTATATGAAGGCATAGACCTATACCGACAAATTTCAGGGGAAACGTTTTTAACCCCTAACGAAGACTAAATACCAAATTTCAGTCATTTCGGTGGTATTTTGAGACTAAAACCTTCAAAATATCGAAATCGGAAGCTACCGTTCTATGGGGGCCATATGCAGGCGTGGACCTATACCGACAAATTTCAGGGGAAAAGTTTTAACCCTCAACGAAGACTAAATGCAGAACGTTCAAAATACCGAAAATCGGGTGGTTCCGTTCTATGGGGGCTATATGACGGCGTGAACCTATACCTACAAATTTCAGGTGGAAAGGAAGACTAAGTACCAAATTTCAGCCATGTCGGTGTGATAATGAGGCTAAAACCTTCAAAATACCGAAAATCAGGAAGTACCGATCTATAGGGGATATATGAAAACGTAGACCGATATAGCCCATTTTCAATACCATCTTAGGAGTAGTAGAAACTTCTATACAAAATTACAAAGCTCTATCTTAAAAATTGCTACCTGTATCTGGATTTCAACAGACGGGCGGAAGGACATTGTTATATCTACTTAGAATTTTACCCTGATCAAGAATATATATACTTTAAAGGGACTCCGCTGAATATTTCGATGTGTTACAAACGGAATGACAAATTTAAGTATACCCTCCATACATTCAACCATTAAGGAACGTTTCACGGGTGGTTAAGTCCGATCGTCAGGCATATTAGAATGTTATTTTAGTGGGTGGAAGAAGGCTATGCTTGGAAACTAGCATTTATACCACAAATCATACGAAAGTTGTATATTCGAATTATTTATTTATTTTAATGTCAGTTATTTAATTCCAAACTTTTCCCATAGACAGCTCAAATCTAAAGAGAATTAATTCAAAAATTGTTTCTTTCCGCCGTTTCCACTTAAGAGAGTGAGAAAAATCACGGGGAATTTACGTTCAGAATAACCCCCACTATGTAATAATTACTAAAAATAGTCAAAATGTCGGAAGATTTTTCGTAAAATAAGAATCCTTTGTCCATCTCTTTTCTATACCATTTGGTCCACGTTTCACGGGGCTTAATATCAAAACGAAAAAAGCAAAAAAAAACTTCGGCATGTTCATGTTTATGTCTCATCTCATTGTCGTATTGTTTGTAACTTTATGCGTGCGTATAATTCTTTAGTTGACTGTCTTCCGGACTGGCTAACTTGCTGGCTTTTCTTGGCGGTTGCGTTTGGCTAGTTCATTGTAAAATGCTGGTGGTTTGTTGGTTGGTTGTTGGCAAAACATTTACGTTGTCGTTGTCACCAGCAGCATTGTAATCACAGAGTCACTCACTCAGTCAGCTCTGAGTTGGCCAAGCTGATACGCAGCAACAAGAACAACAACATCAGCACTAACAGTTCTCGGCCATATGCTATAAAACAAAGTTTAAGAGCTGAACGATGAACGAACGCAATGAACATTTTATAGAGTTTATTATTGGAAGTGTTAAGAAACACAAACTTGTTTAAAGCGAATTACACGAATTTTCTTGTTGTCGTTGCCGTTTTGTTTAATAGTTGTTTGCATGCTGCGACTTTTTTGTCATGAAGTATGTACAGCAGAGAGCAAGCAGCAGGAAGCGAAAGAAAACCGCTAAGTTCAAAGTTGTTATTGACGTGTTTTGTGACGCTAATATCTCTCATTCACTTATGGGGAGGACAATAAATACAATAAAGAAGTCACAAACACAAGGCCGTGCGCAAAACAAAAGCCAGCATGGAAACGGAATTAGTGCGTGTTCCAAAGGAATTTAGATGGATTTAATTGTTTATACTGGCTTCCGTTTATAGGATTTGGTATTTATTCGGTATTTAAATTCTTTGGGACTTGGTTTTTGAAGAAGAAAACAAAAAGCCAAACGGAATCTGTGGGAATTTATTTGCGGGGTTTTTATTGCGTTTTTTCGTATATTTCGAATGCTTTCTTAGTTCTTAATTCTCAGAAATTAGAATATTTTGTCTAAGAACAAAAAATCAATCTTCATGATATGATTCATTTGGGAAAAATTCCCATACATGGATCTTGACTTAAACAAATTTCTTGAAGCTTCCATCTCTCACGGATCTGATATTTTTATTTCGCATATCCAAAAACCAACTTGGGTCCATTTTTTCCTATAGCCCCCATATAAAGGTACCACCCGTTTTCAGGTATTTTGAGGATTTTATTTTCATTCTTATCCCAAATTGGTTGTACCTTGGCATTTGGAGTTCGCAATGGTACAGACACTTTCCCACCAAAAACTGTGGATAAAGGCCAAGGTTTTGGAATAGCCCCCATATAGCGGTAACACCCGATTTCAGGTATTTTGAGGATTTTATCCACATTTTCCGTCAATATTGGCCGTAGTTTGCTTTTTATTATACTTTTACTTTTTATTATACAAAATTCAATAGTCAAAAGTAATGATTTTTCTATACGAAGATATAAATCCTCATGACAGAACGTTTTTCTTTGGGACATAATCAATTCTAGGATCTGAGGATTTGTTCTATAAAAAATGGCGAATATAGGGGATATTTTATCCTAAGGTCTGAGAATTTTCTTCTAAAGAAACGCAATTCATAGACTAAGAATTATTTCTACACAAAAGAAACAATCCTCAGGACTGAGGACATTCTTATTTTTTCTATAGGAAAAAAATCAAACCTTAGTGCTGAGGATTTTATAGGAAGAAAATCAATCCTCAAGTCTTTAGTTTATTTCTGAGGATTTTCTATAGAAAAATCTATCCTCAGGTCTGTGGGTTATTTCTAAAGGAAAACATCAATTCTCAGGACTGACGATTTTATCTTATAGAAAAAAATCAAACCCAGGATAGGAAAAAATCTATCAACCAGGCAGATAATTTTTCTACCAGAAAAAAATCAATTTTAGGGCATAGGTTTTCAGGACTTTCTGCTTTGGTAAAATACCAATTTTCATGATAAAGTATTTTTATGCAAAAAAAAATCAATCCTCATCTAGTCTTTATTGGGGATATTCAACTTTCCCCTCTAAATTTGTCGGTATAGGTCCACGGCTTCATATAGTCCTCATAGAACGGTACCTCCTGATTTTCGGTATTTTGAAGGTTATGGCCTCAACATTCCACAGAAATGGCTGAAATTTGGTATTTAGTCTACGTTGGAGGTAAAAACCTTTGCGATTGAAATTCGTCGGAATAGGGACATGTTTCGATATAGTCCCAATGGGACGGTACCTCCCGATTTTCGTAATTCTGAAGGTTGTGGCGTCAACATCCCACTGTCCAAAATTTGGCTTTCGTAATATTTTGTCCAAACTTAGTTTAAGTTCTAAGATGGTTTATATCGGTCCACACCTTCCGGTACCTCCCCCACAAAAGTTAGAAAATGTTCGGAAATTTTGTAAGCATGACAACTTTTGAAGGGAGTAACCGATTTGGTCCATACTTTGCACATCGTAAAATTTCTAGCAGACTTAGATGAGGTTCCAATGTGGACTCAATCGGTCCACTCCTTCGGATACCTCCCACACAAAATGTCGGAAAAGTTCAGGTTAGGACCTGCTCTCGAATCGCTTTGATTTTTGCTGTAACAACTGCACCTCATTCGACGGTTCAAGTTTCAGCAGGGGCAAGCCCATACTTCCTGAGAAAATAGCCTGAAAGGTGCAAAAACCCCCTATGACACCGTGTGTAGTGGTTGGAGCGCAAGATAACTCTCGAACTGATCTGGCGATTCGGTCCAAAATTTGGCCTTCATAATATTTTGTCCAAACTTAGTTTAATTTCGAAGATAAGCCATATCGGTCCACTCATTCAGGTACCTCTCCCAAAAAGTTTAAACATGTTCGAAAAAAATTGTGCGCACGGAGTGACCTATTTGGTCCATATTTTACACAATATATCGATCAGGTTCGAATATGAACTATATTTTTATACTCCTTCGGGTACCACCCACACAGAATTTCAGATAAGTTCACTTTAAGACCTGGGCTGGATTCCTTTATAATTTTTTTCATTTGACAGTTTTCTCTTTTATAAAAGTTTTCATTTCACATTTTCATAGAAACAGAATTGAGCCCCTGCTTTCGAATAACTTTGATTTTTGTTGAAGCAACTTGCATTCGCTGCCTCAATTGCAACGGTAACAGTTTGTTCAGGAACAAGTCCTTCTTGAGAAAACAGCCCGAAAGGTGTAAAAAACCCCTGTGGCACCATATGTAGTGACTGGAAAGCACGATAACTCTAGAAATGATCAAACGATTTGGTTCAAAATTTGGCGTTCTTCATATTTTGTCCAAACTTAGTTTCAGTTCGAAGATGGGCAATACCGGTCCACAACTACTGAATTTCACTATACTGGAATGCACAATATCTCTTGAACAGGGCAACCAATTTGGTCCAAACTTTGTACCTCCTAACATTTTGTCCAAATTTCGAAGATCCTTTGGACATGTATACCGATGCTGTTCGTTTTGGTCCTGTTTACAGCGATATTATGTTATCCGTGGACAAGTCCATGTTTCCTGGCATACTGGTCCAATAGTTGTACGAAATGACTAGTGGGCGCGATATCTATTGAAAAGATATGACTCCCAAAAAATATCCACTTACATAACGGACTATGTACGACATAGTTAGCTAGCAAAAAATCGATGGAACTATCGATAATATCGATAATTTTCTAAAAATTAAATATCGATAAATAGTTTTGTCTATCGATATTATCGGATTGAAACCCGCTAACCTAAAATTAATTGAAATAACTACAAATTTCGTGACTTTTCGGTTTTGTGGACGTGAGAAAGTAAGTCCGTATAAACACGTACAAATTTTTCGGGAAAGTAAACTGTATTTATGAGTATTTTTATTAAATAAAAGCAATTGTTTTTTCTCCTTTATATTTCTGGGGACTACTTATGCAAAATGTCAACAAAAACACAGACATTTCCGCCATTTTCATTTCCAAATTAATGGTGATGACAAATTAACGATAATATCGATATCAATCGATTTTTTTGAAATGAAATATCGAAAATATCTAATGTTGGGTATATCGATTGTTTACCAGCTCTACTATGACCATCCATTCCTTTAAGTGCCTCCTCCGCAACATTTTTGAACTTTAATCGTAATCCACATTTTTGTCGGCAAGTTTAAATGTCCAAAAAGGACCAAAAATTCTGAAAAGATCCTAAATACATTCGATCTGTCCGTAGATGATAGTTTCAATTCACATAGGCTGAGGGTTTTTCAGTCGGCATCCATGGGTTATAGTCATCTATGGGGTTATAAATTATTCCAGAAAAGAATTATCAGTATAGGTCCACGTGTTTCTGTATGTCCCATTAATTTGGTATTTATTATACTTTCCGCAAAAGTCTTATTGGACAAATGTTCTGTAGAGGGCCAAATAAGTAAGTCCATGTCTCCTGATATAATAACCCAAAAGCTGTAAATTATACTTTGACCAAATTAATTGACTATATATTTTAATTTTCTTTCAATAAAACCCACAATTCAAATTTTCAATGATACTGTTACATATTTTTAAAAATGGAATCAATAAAAGCCATTTTAAGTTTAAAACGCTAACATTGGCCAAACTATGGCCTTAATACCAGGGAAATAAGACCTTTTGAAGGCTGTGGTCTCTAATTGCCTATAATTAGTTAAAAATTTGGCATAAGATGACAGTTTTTTTTTTTAAGATTTATAAAGAATGATATGTAGATGACAGATGGGACAAAATAAACTTGAACTTCTACTGAAATTTGAGTACATTTCTTCCTGAAAAAAACAAGTGAGCAAAGGCTATAGACGGGGCCGACTATATGATAGCCTACACCACTACCCCTTTTCACTCGTAAACATTTATTTTAGGGAGCTTCTAAAGTTTTCACCTATCTGGATTTTATACCAAATTACTTCAGGAGAACTGAACCAAAATAATTAATATTTAATTTTTAGCCGCTGAGATACTTCCTTTGGAATAAAACGTTGACTTTTTCTCGGTCATCACCAAAATCAGTAGTCTTCTTCCCACGAACAGTTCGTGACGATCCGATCAAAATTGCAAGGTTTAGATGGATAGACGGACAGAACGGAAGGACGGACACTCGTAGCCAGATCGATTCAACTCGTCGAGACATTAATTTTGGTATATATAAGTATGGGCCTACAAACATTAGTTACCAACTAATAATACCATCCCCACATAGTGGTTTAAAGTATAATAAAATTCCGCATAGTATACCAGCCATATGAAAAATATGTAAAACAGACATACCGTTATAGTAATAAAAATGTTTATTTTTATTTATAATAAAATTATATATTTATTTCGTAAGCAAGTCATACACCCGCTTATAATGATCGTGCGGTATTTTTCCCAACAAAAAAGGACCACACATTTTAAATAATATCTTGAAGATATTTCAAAAATTGCTTAACAAAAAACAAAGTAAGAATAAATTTTTCATTTTGCACAATTATCTCGTCAAGACGGTAGAAAGCAGCGGCTGTCATGTCCTGCGGACAACAATCATGTGATAAAGAAATTACTAAAAGAAGTCGAATTTAAGGGAAGAGATGGGCAAACAAAATGACCATATTTATGAAAATTTTAAACGTTGCTTTCTTTAACCACCTAAAATTCGGTATGTAGTCCTGATGGCTGCCAGTCATTAAACTGTTGCCAAAAATGTTATGAATGTAAATTTGGAAAATATTATGCCACAGCTGTACAGGCAGGCACACAAGCATGGAGACAGCCACCAACAATACACAGCTATGGGTCGGTCAGTCACAGTGATTTGTTTAAAAAAGGTGTTATTTATTTCATTTAAATGAAAATTGCCTTCATTAAGTTATTATGCTCGCACGCAGATTCACTTAACTGCACGAACTAAACGAATTCGTTAACACGGTCAGCTAATATTAAGCTAAAGAATAAGGGCAATAACTGACAGAGACAGTCAGTCACCTACAATATCTGGTCGAAATGTTTCTTTAAATTAAAAAAAATGTTTTTTTTATTTTTCATGCAGATAGGAAACTGTTAAAAAGAGCCAATAAATAACATTTATTCTTCACCATGAGGCAAAATAGAACAAATACCGATAGTGACAAAGGAAAAAAAGTTGCCAACACCCTCGCAATATTTTTGTTGAAGCATTAAATCCATCAAACACCTAAAATTGTAGGATGGAGGTACTTTTTGAAATTCGTACTTGTGTTAAATGGTATTAAATGTTGTACAATTTAAATTTGGTGAACGGATTGATTTGAAATCCTGAAATTTGGAATTAAGATCACTGTTAGAGTGTAGGATTGAAGAAGTTTTGGAAATTTGTACTTATGGGTACGAAAAGTACTAAATTTGGTACAATATGGATTTGGTTAAATGGATAGCGCTGGAATCCTGAAATTTGGAATTAAGATTACAGTTGAAGTGTAGGATTGATGAAGTTTTGGAAATTTGTACTTATTGGTAAGGAAAGTACTGAATGGTACTAAATTTGGTACAATTTGAATTTGGGTGAACGGATAAGCGCTTGAATCCTGAAATTTGAAATTATGATTACGGTTGGCGTATATGATTGAGGAAGTTTTCAAAATACATACTTATGGTTACGAAAAGTCCTAAATTTGGTACAATTTGGATTTGGTTGAACGAATAGAGCTGGAATCCTAAAATTTTGAATTCAGATTACTGTTGGATGAACCATAATATAGGGAGTTTTTTTAATGCGTTCAAAATTCTGAAATTTGGTATCAGGGTCACAGAGGTCTGAAATGGTATTGGAAATACCACTATAACGCAAAAAAAGTACTAAATGGTACTAAGATTGGTCTTGGGTTTATTTTTTATAACAATGTGATACCTTCCGAGGACATAAACCCCTTATTACAATGCCTCAAAAATGTGGCTCGCTGTTGATGGATAAGGGTGAGCTACGGCTGATTGTTTTGAAAATCGAACTAAAGTGGTACAAACAGTACTTAAATAAAAATAAATATTGATTAAAATTGGTATTATTACAATACAATTTTCAGTGTTCGCTACTTACATAATAAAACGCCTTTATTTGTTATTTATATCCTTTCGGCATACGAAATAGCGGGCACTGCAAGTATTTTATCTAGTTTTGAGTTAGTTTGTGGATTTGAAATGCAAATATTTTTGTAGATTGAATGTTTATTAGTTCCCTTTTTAAAGATTTAAAAAATAAATTCGCAAGAACTGCACTAATTTTACAAAAATATACAAAACAAAGCTCGAACTCACTTCTGGTTCTGCTAAAAACATTTGCAACTGAGAAAATTTGATTCAAAATCTGATGTTTTGATAATATATTGTTAGTTAAACATTTTATTTATTATTTGGACACATAATAAAGGAAACCAGTTAACTAAATAATGTAATATATCCTTTGGAATCCTGTGCTCTAAGGATAATTGTTAAATACCTAGGTTTTATTCGATATGTAATAGTCTAGAGTCCAGACTAGAGTCCCGGAACATCCTATATGAATTTAAATTAGTTAAGCTGATAGGGCCCTATAAGAACATAAACATATTTGCAAAATATTATTATTTTTCGTGGTTATATATAGATTTAGAGGCGGCATTATGCCAAAGATTTTGCATGTTATCTGTCCGGTTAGTTTTAGCATCTAATAAACATCTCGACTTCATGCATCCAGTCCCATTTCTCTCCATAAAAATACCTCTAGGACAATATAAAACACCTTCTACATTTTGTGGACAAATGCTATTATTTTTCGATCTGGTGACCCAGTAAATTTTTCCGGTCATATAACTCAAGTATTGATTTAACCCTCCGTCATGCACATGTTCCAATAGTCACGTACGTAGCGCATGTATCTGGCCAGATACAGTATGTATTTCAGTACATTTATACGAAAAATATGCTATTTTAGTGATAATATTATATTCTTGTATTGTTATCATGCCAGGCAGATATATTTTCACTTTTTTTGATCTTAGTACATGCTTAACCCGTGTAAAAAAATATGAGAAATAAAACAAGAAAAATTGTATTTTTGTGTTTACTCGTAATGTCAAAAAACTAAGAAGAATTGGTATAAAGTTCATTTCAATTAAATTTAGTAGTTATAAAGTAAGTTTTAATTAATTCTTAATTAAAAAAGTCTAACAAAGCTTCAGGTAAGCAACTAAAACATGTATATGGCCTGTTCCCGTACTTTATAAAGTGGTAAAAGTCGTAAAAGTTGTAAAAGTCGTAAACGATTTTCATATAAATTTTGTGTACGGGAACGCAAAATGTGTAAAAGTGGTAAAAATTGTAAAAACTTTTTAGTTCTGGAACAGAGCTATAATCTGACTTCGATTGTTGTAGGCAAAGCGGATTGGAGCAAAATGTGTGTGTATCTGGTCAGATACATGCGCTACGTATACGATGTATAGATGAAAAAATCTACATAAATTTAGATTGTTGTTGTTTTTTTAAAGTGTTTTTTCATAAAACGATACCTTACAATATTTGTAGAGGGTACCTGGAGACTCAAACCCCTAGCTATATCAGAAATATATTTAAATCGCAGTTGAATTCGTAAAATATGTGGCCAGATACATGTGCATGACGGAGGTTTAAATCGACGCACAGTGGATCCACCCATTGGCCAAAAATAAAAAATGAATGTCAAAATTTTGGTACAACATCTGGCAAATCTGACAGCTATGACATGGACCTTTTTAAAAATATATTAGTTTTTTATCATTCGAACGCGATCTTCTTAAGAACAGCTTCAAAAGTCGGAACATTTGTCTAATATTTTTTGTTGTGAGTACAACCTATATTTAAAGTGCAAGTAAATATATTCAAAATATCGCGGAACTAATACGTATAGCAATATAATATAGTGGATTTTAATTTTCATTAAAAAATAGTGTTTTAGCGTGTTGTGGAATTCCAGATAGCTGCATATTTTTTTAGTGGATATTGTAATGCCAATTCGATCATATATTTAAAGTTGACCTAAGGTTTTAGTCATGATGCCCACCAGTGCCCACCTCGGGAATAATTTTCCAAAGTAGGTCATGGGTTTAAGATTATTCAGTATTAAAATCCGCTGTCATCTAGTGCCAGACTGTAAATGGTGGGTCGCCGGCACCGGCACATTGCCTTGATTTTTACACTCTTAATATTTTTGGCCACTTTCTCCATACAAGTGGATCCACTGTGGGACGAGAAGTACTCGGTTTCACTACTCCAAAAACACCACCACACTTGTTTGCAAAATTTCCATTAAAAATTTTCATTTTCCTGGAAATTACTGTTTTACATAATTTCCTATTTTGGATACGGGTATATCCTTGGTATGTATCGGAGAGGTTTGTATAGATTTAATGGTGTCAAGTCTTATTTTAATATCTGTTGATGACCTCTGAAAAATCTGCTTAATAATTCACATAATTAGTTGATAATCCCCTGCAGGAGATGTTGTTGCCCTTACACCTCCTTCCCATCTTATGGCGATTATAGTTATTTTACGCGGTAGCCAGTTCTGTTCTGTTAGATATTGCTATAGATATAGATAGTGCTACTCCTATTGTTATTTTTGGACATCGTTGGATCAACAATTTTCAAAAATTAACATTTTAGGAAAGCTGTGATATAAATTTCTGGTCATAATTTAAGTTTTTCTTACAAAATTGGTAATGACTTGTTTTCGGCATAATTGTATGTCAAAATTAAACATAGGTGGGATAAAATGTACTCCTCATGGAAGCTTTTTGCCCCCTTATTCTGATTAAAAACAATCTGATGACAATCAATACAAATGAACTCGTCTAAAATGAACTAATAAATATTCGTACCACGGAGTTGCAAATATTTTGAGCAGGCTAAAACACGTGTTCCTCCAACATCTCACACCTTTTTGTAACATAAGTGTTCATAACATAAGAGTTCATAACTGAATAATCATTTTTAAATCTTGAAAATTAGGCCAATAAAGAATCAAATAATAAAAACAAAGATATTTCAAAACTCAAAATGTCCCTAAAATAGATTGAATGTGATGTAGGCATCTGAGTTGCAAAAGTTTTGAACATCACTGTATATGTTGAGTCTATCAACACTAGTTTGAGATATTAGATGTTGGCATTATATTTAAGAAATTTAAAAATTGTAGATGCGAATAATATCGTATAGCCAATCACTTTGTTTTTTTTTACACCAAACGTACTGTAGTTTTTGGGTTTGTCAGTTGTTACGACGGTGGTAGTTTAGCGTAATGCGTTTAGTTATATTTCAGTCAGGTTGTGTTTTATGTGGTTTGTTGATACATATAGTCTCAATGTGACGGTGAGACGATGGTGGGGCGGAAAAACCACATTTAGCTGTATTTCAGTCAGGTTGTTGTGTTGTGGTTTGTTGATACATTGGCAATGTGATGGTGAGACGATGAGACCATTTAAAGGAAAAAAAGAACAAAGACAAAAGAACTGAGAGCATTTACCAAACAAGAGAGAAACATGAGAGCAAATAATGAAAATGTAAGGAAAAATAGGAAAGTGATTTTGCATCTCATGAAAATCTTACATATTTTTGAAAAAATAGTGGCTTTCATATGTACATATATAAGAAACTGCACATGTATTTTATGTGAGGTACCTGTACATTAGGTATATAACTTTTTGCACTTTTTTGCAAATATCAAAAATACCACCACATAGCCGTGTAGAGCATGGAAAACTATTATGAAAAAAGGTGTAATTTTTTCTCTATCGCGAAAAAAGTTTCCGCACCAAATGCATTGAAGTTCAGTAATGCATTTTTTAATTTTAGCTGTTATGACAACAAATGTGCTTTTAATTAAATTTTTTATTTTTTTGTAATCTAATTTAAAATCATTATCAAAGCGTTCTGGACCAACTTGTTCTCAAATCGCGCCATTTCGGAGCATATTAGGAACTTTTGATACTATTGCAATGTTTGCTTTTTCTTTATAAACTCGTGAATTTTATGTTTATATTTTATGTACCTACCGGACAAAAAATATGGGGTCATTTGCAACGAAGTCGCGAAAGTTACAGTCTGTTTTTGTTGACTTTGCCTGTGAGAATCGTATATGTTTTTTACAAAAATACAACACCAGTACCACTTGGGGAATTTTGTCCTAATAATGAAAACGCTTTTCTAAGATCGATTCGGTGAAAAAAGTTTCCGCGCCGACTGTAATTACTAAAACCCTTTTGATATTTTTTCTACTTATAATTTTAAATTTGCTTTGTTTGAATAAATATTCATAGAAAAAAATACAATTCTCACAGGCATAGTCCTTAAAAACTGTCTGTAACTTTCGCGAATTTGTTGCAAATGACACGATATTCTCTTGTCCGATAGGTACAATAAATATAAACATAAAATTCACGAGTTTATAAAGAAAAAACAAAAATTGCAATAGTGTCAAAAATTCCTAAAATGCTCCGAAATGGCGCGATTTGAGAACAAATTGGTCCAGAACGCTTTGGTAATGATTTTAAATTAGATTACAAAAAAATAAAAATTTTAATTAAAAGCAAATATGTTTTCATAACAGCTAAAATTAAAAAATGCATTACTGAACTTCAATGCATTTGGTGCGGAAACTTTTTTCGCGATAGAGAAAAATTGACGCCGTATTTCATAATAGTTTTCCATGCTCTACACGGCTATGTGGTGGTATTTTTTTGGTTATAGCCCTACTGTACATTATGAAAAAACTACATCAGGAACGAAAATACGTAAAAATACTAGAAATATTTTTTTCTGTGTAGATAACAATGTTCCAAGGTGTATTTTGTACTTTTATTAAAATCTGTTGTTTTTTAAGAACATTGAACACTTTTGTGATCTTTAAAACACTGCCAACAGGGTGTAAACATAATTTTGTCTTGTGCGCGGTGTTATTATTTATTTCCCATACAACAGTTTACGTAACTGTTGTTCCGTGTTTTATGGTAGCGTCAGATTCTTCTTGGTTTCGCTTGCTGATGCTGCTTGTAATTAATGGCTGAATGTTTCGCTTTTATAGCTGTTCTTCTCTTACACGGCTTGTTTTTATTTTCTCATTTTAGTTTTTTTTTTTTTTTTTTTTGAAAATTTCATACACAAATGAGCTTCATTAATTTTGCTTTTTGTCTTACGAAAGGATTGTGGTGGCATCGAGCTTTCACATTGAGGATGGATGGACGGATGACTGGTTCGTTGCATGGATAGACGGACAAATGACAGCAGCATTGGCAAGAAAAAAAGGTGTGTACAATATTTGTCAAGTTACACAGCTAGTGGGTGGCCGGTGGTTGCCCATTGACAATTAAGTGTTTTTGTTTATGATAATATTTTTGACTTTAATTGTGCAAAGAGAAATGTTAAAAAACCTAAGAGATTTTCTGAAAATGTCGAAGTGAACAGTATATAAAGGAAATAAAACACAAAAAGGGCATTAGATAAAATTTGTCTAAAGCTACAGAATTTCTTTCTTTTTAATTATCATAGCTTCGTTGCATTTTAAATCAATCCCTAGTCTTGTTTCTGGAACAATATTTGTGGCCAAAACGAATGAATTAAATATTGGATCCGGAACCTTGAAAAGAATTAGATCATAATCAAATACGATTTTTCCTTTAACAGTTCGCAAACGTAGAAAGTTTCACATTTTAAAAATCGTTTCAGCGAAATTCCCATTTTAAAATATTTAACATACTTACATGTATGTTGGACACAGAAACCAAGGAAACAACGAACTTCACAACTCACCTGGAACGAAAAAAGAAAAGGACACATTTTAGATTAATTATTTATTTGTTGGGTATCATTAACACATTCTAAGTAATTCATTTCATGACAAAACTGATGGCAATTTGTCAAAACTCATCCATCAACCACAACCGAGGATGACGGTTAATGAATGCTGAAAACATCGCAAAAACAACAACCAAACAAATATCGATTTCAAGATGAAAAGAAAATTCTAAGAATGTTTTTTTTTTTTTGTATTGGCTCAATTCCAAAGAATCCATAAAAGGACCAGAACCAACATTGTGGACCGTAAAAATGGCCAAAAGAACTTTTAAATTAGCCAACGATTGCATTTCGCAAGGAAATAAAAATGAGAGCTACTCCCTGCTACCATTTTTATTCCGAAAAAAATGACAGGAAAGACTGTCAACTGATGAATATTCAAGAGCTCCATTGAATTGTGAAATGACTATTGTGCAAATGCGAATTCAGACGAACCGAAACATCGCCAATTAATCAGAGTTCAGACGAATCATTCAAAAGGTGCTAACCACCGCTGTAAAAGAGAATCACGAATCCCGTCAACCAATCAACAAAGACGACAGTCGGTAAGCTGAAAGTTGTCAAGTGCAACATAGCCGTCATTAAAATCTGTTCTCAGCAAACTGATAAAATATTCGAACATACATACATTCGTTCGCCAGTGGCATCACAACAAAAATCGAAGCAACGGTAATCGTGCTACGAGCAGAATTTAATGACGGTTAAATAATATGGATAATTAACATTTTCACATGATTGAATAGCAAAAGGTAAGCGTGTGCGATTCCAGGGTGCAGCGGGAACCTATGAGAGACTGCAAAAGCAATAACTAAATAAAATATTTTGTGTTGATAATTTGTCATTACGAGATTGCGAGTAGATTAAAGGAAAAAATATTAACCGGAAATCAGAATGACATTTGGATCGAATAGGAAATATTGAATTGAATTTGCGGAGAAAGTAATCAAACTATAAATTAAAAATGTATACAGCTCAAACATTGATATTAGGGAGGTAAGTACAGCTTGTAGAGGTACTAGAAACGTCAACATCATTCTCCGCATGGACAAGAAAAGGTACAATTACCTAACTGCAATAATGCGGTTTCCAAACAAAATCTTAAAAACCTAATTATATATTTTGTGGGCGTTTTAAGAACCTAATTATCTTTCCTTAAGCGAAACCGAATTTTAAAATCAAAATTTCGATTTCGATTTTAACGAAAAAAAATTTATCGTTTTGTCTCGCATAAAGACAAGCTTTTTATGTGTTTAATATGGTCACCAAACCATATGAAGATCGGTCAATTCGTTTTCGAGTTATCGTTGGCACGACTTCAAAAATACATACAAATCACAATAAAATGTTCCTTTCCAATGCTCATATCTCAGCCAAAATTGCTCCGATTGACATTGTTTGCGGCATACTCCATATTACTTGTACTTCACAATAAGCCAATAAAATATTTTTCGATAAGTAGAGGTAACCCCTTAAGAGATAGTTGATTAAAGGGAACAATATTAACCGGAAATGAGTGAGAGAAATGGAATATGAGAATGTCTTCTAATTCAAATGCAACGTAAACAATTTTTGCCATTTGGATCAAAGTTATAGGAAATATTGGATTTATTTTGCGGAGAAAGTAATCAACCTTTATTGAAAGAAACTACGCATCGAAGCCGTTGGTATTAGAGAGGTTAGTACAGTACAGTAGAGGTTCTGGAAACGTCAAACATATTCTCGTAAATATTCAAATTTTGCCCATTGGGCCCCATCCGAAAAGCTCTCGAGATGTATTTCTGACCACTTATTGACCACGAAAAATGAAATTTTTCATGAATTTTTGACAAGAAATCTACCAATTTTTTTAGAAGACTTTGTTTTATCTGATAGTTCACAACTAGAGTTACTTTCGGAGATTTTTTTGTTGGAAAAAATTGAACGGTGTTCTGACGAATGGCCGCCTACGAAGCACTGTTTTTGCTAAAGCCATTTTGGACTGCTGTGTCCACTGTAGCTCGAAAACGAATAAACCGATCAACATATTATTTTATTTAGATTTTAACTAAAAAATTGAAAGTTTTCCGCCATAAATCCGTCAAAAAAATTTAAAAAATTCCTCTTTCTTAAGTACAAGCTTTTAATATGTACAACAATCCCACAAAAACATATAAAGATCGGATCGTCCGTTTTCGAGCTACAGTGGACACAGCCGTCCAAAATGGCATTTTGAGAAAACCGCATTTAAAACTTCGATGTTACATACAAATAACTGACCACATACATCAACATAATTGGCATTCATGGAAAGGTCAAAAGATCTTCTTCTAAATATAACTTACGGGGATGGAACATATCTTCGAGGAATAAACATATAGTCATTATACTAAAAATTGTGGTCCATTTAACCCGCGAAATATTATCTGTTAAATTGCAAGCCGATACAGAACCGAAAGAAAATTTTGTTTTTGGTCCATTTCACTCCCTAAATATTTCACAATCACAACCAAAAACTTCTTTCTATACAAAACTTCGACCTCCATACAAAACTTCGTGACAATTGACCCACAACTGCGGAGTGGTCTTTGATTACAATGTTTAATGGACGGACAGAGCTCAAAATCGTTTTATCACGTCGATATATGCATTTTGGTATACCACATGGGGGTCATGCATTTTCGGAACTCGACTTTCGCATTACGGAATTCGAAACTTTTACCCTAGGACAGACGTAAAATCAGGAGACAAATGAACTTAGCATATGATGTTACAACAACAACGGAATCTCGCAATACTGATTGCGGTGTAAACTAAAGGTAGGCGCGTGTCACGATTGTGAGACTAAACAACAACAACTAGGTACATAAACAACTAAAGAAAAAAATAGGAGGAGGAGGCGATTGTGTATCTACTCTTTTCTTAGTACGACGGTCCCGAGTTCAATACCGCTGAGACAACCGAACTAGGTCTGGGAGACTTTTTGAGATTTCTCAAACCATCAGGCTGGTTATAATTGCCAATAGATTATAACGGAATATCAATCATTACACGAGCGGCGTGGTATATTAAACATACTAATGAAGTTATGAAAGTTATAGCCACCATTAATCAGTATTTTTAGTTGTAAGTAACATACTTACATGTATGTTGGACACAGAAACCAAGGAAACAACGAACTTCACAACTCACCTGGAACGAAAAAAGAAAAGGACACATTTTAGATTAATTATTTATTTGTTGGGTATCATTAACACATTCTAAGTAATTCATTTCATGACAAAACTGATGGCAATTTGTCAAAACTCATCCATCAACCACAACCGAGGATGACGGTTAATGAATGCTGAAAACATCGCAAAAACAACAACCAAACAAATATCGATTTCAAGATGAAAAGAAAATTCTAAGAATGTTTTTTTTTTTTTGTATTGGCTCAATTCCAAAGAATCCATAAAAGGACCAGAACCAACATTGTGGACCGTAAAAATGGCCAAAAGAACTTTTAAATTAGCCAACGATTGCATTTCGCAAGGAAATAAAAATGAGAGCTACTCCCTGCTACCATTTTTATTCCGAAAAAAATGACAGGAAAGACTGTCAACTGATGAATATTCAAGAGCTCCATTGAATTGTGAAATGACTATTGTGCAAATGCGAATTCAGACGAACCGAAACATCGCCAATTAATCAGAGTTCAGACGAATCATTCAAAAGGTGCTAACCACCGCTGTAAAAGAGAATCACGAATCCCGTCAACCAATCAACAAAGACGACAGTCGGTAAGCTGAAAGTTGTCAAGTGCAACATAGCCGTCATTAAAATCTGTTCTCAGCAAACTGATAAAATATTCGAACATACATACATTCGTTCGCCAGTGGCATCACAACAAAAATCGAAGCAACGGTAATCGTGCTACGAGCAGAATTTAATGACGGTTAAATAATATGGATAATTAACATTTTCACATGATTGAATAGCAAAAGGTAAGCGTGTGCGATTCCAGGGTGCAGCGGGAACCTATGAGAGACTGCAAAAGCAATAACTAAATAAAATATTTTGTGTTGATAATTTGTCATTACGAGATTGCGAGTAGATTAAAGGAAAAAATATTAACCGGAAATCAGAATGACATTTGGATCGAATAGGAAATATTGAATTGAATTTGCGGAGAAAGTAATCAAACTATAAATTAAAAATGTATACAGCTCAAACATTGATATTAGGGAGGTAAGTACAGCTTGTAGAGGTACTAGAAACGTCAACATCATTCTCCGCATGGACAAGAAAAGGTACAATTACCTAACTGCAATAATGCGGTTTCCAAACAAAATCTTAAAAACCTAATTATATATTTTGTGGGCGTTTTAAGAACCTAATTATCTTTCCTTAAGCGAAACCGAATTTTAAAATCAAAATTTCGATTTCGATTTTAACGAAAAAAAATTTATCGTTTTGTCTCGCATAAAGACAAGCTTTTTATGTGTTTAATATGGTCACCAAACCATATGAAGATCGGTCAATTCGTTTTCGAGTTATCGTTGGCACGACTTCAAAAATACATACAAATCACAATAAAATGTTCCTTTCCAATGCTCATATCTCAGCCAAAATTGCTCCGATTGACATTGTTTGCGGCATACTCCATATTACTTGTACTTCACAATAAGCCAATAAAATATTTTTCGATAAGTAGAGGTAACCCCTTAAGAGATAGTTGATTAAAGGGAACAATATTAACCGGAAATGAGTGAGAGAAATGGAATATGAGAATGTCTTCTAATTCAAATGCAACGTAAACAATTTTTGCCATTTGGATCAAAGTTATAGGAAATATTGGATTTATTTTGCGGAGAAAGTAATCAACCTTTATTGAAAGAAACTACGCATCGAAGCCGTTGGTATTAGAGAGGTTAGTACAGTACAGTAGAGGTTCTGGAAACGTCAAACATATTCTCGTAAATATTCAAATTTTGCCCATTGGGCCCCATCCGAAAAGCTCTCGAGATGTATTTCTGACCACTTATTGACCACGAAAAATGAAATTTTTCATGAATTTTTGACAAGAAATCTACCAATTTTTTTAGAAGACTTTGTTTTATCTGATAGTTCACAACTAGAGTTACTTTCGGAGATTTTTTTGTTGGAAAAAATTGAACGGTGTTCTGACGAATGGCCGCCTACGAAGCACTGTTTTTGCTAAAGCCATTTTGGACTGCTGTGTCCACTGTAGCTCGAAAACGAATAAACCGATCAACATATTATTTTATTTAGATTTTAACTAAAAAATTGAAAGTTTTCCGCCATAAATCCGTCAAAAAAATTTAAAAAATTCCTCTTTCTTAAGTACAAGCTTTTAATATGTACAACAATCCCACAAAAACATATAAAGATCGGATCGTCCGTTTTCGAGCTACAGTGGACACAGCCGTCCAAAATGGCATTTTGAGAAAACCGCATTTAAAACTTCGATGTTACATACAAATAACTGACCACATACATCAACATAATTGGCATTCATGGAAAGGTCAAAAGATCTTCTTCTAAATATAACTTACGGGGATGGAACATATCTTCGAGGAATAAACATATAGTCATTATACTAAAAATTGTGGTCCATTTAACCCGCGAAATATTATCTGTTAAATTGCAAGCCGATACAGAACCGAAAGAAAATTTTGTTTTTGGTCCATTTCACTCCCTAAATATTTCACAATCACAACCAAAAACTTCTTTCTATACAAAACTTCGACCTCCATACAAAACTTCGTGACAATTGACCCACAACTGCGGAGTGGTCTTTGATTACAATGTTTAATGGACGGACAGAGCTCAAAATCGTTTTATCACGTCGATATATGCATTTTGGTATACCACATGGGGGTCATGCATTTTCGGAACTCGACTTTCGCATTACGGAATTCGAAACTTTTACCCTAGGACAGACGTAAAATCAGGAGACAAATGAACTTAGCATATGATGTTACAACAACAACGGAATCTCGCAATACTGATTGCGGTGTAAACTAAAGGTAGGCGCGTGTCACGATTGTGAGACTAAACAACAACAACTAGGTACATAAACAACTAAAGAAAAAAATAGGAGGAGGAGGCGATTGTGTATCTACTCTTTTCTTAGTACGACGGTCCCGAGTTCAATACCGCTGAGACAACCGAACTAGGTCTGGGAGACTTTTTGAGATTTCTCAAACCATCAGGCTGGTTATAATTGCCAATAGATTATAACGGAATATCAATCATTACACGAGCGGCGTGGTATATTAAACATACTAATGAAGTTATGAAAGTTATAGCCACCATTAATCAGTATTTTTAGTTGTAAGTGGTCGCAAAATTTCTCCATTAAAAATTGTCGACATAGTTGCATGCTTTGACATAGCCCTCATATAACGGTACTTTCACCAACTATCAGATCAATAAACGTGGATTTTTTTAAGAATATTGTTCACGACTATCCGACCAATCAACGTGGATTTTTTAAAGAATATTTTTCAACGAATATCCGACCAGTAAACGTGGAGTTTTTAAAGAACATTTTTTCAGCGATTATCCGACCAATAAACCTGGATTTTTTAAAGAATGGAGTTTTTAAAGAATATTTTTCAAAGACTATCCGACCAATAAACCTGGATTTTTTAAAGAATGGAGTTTTTAAAGAATATTTTTCAAAGACTATCCGACCAATAAACGTGGATTTTTTAAAAAATATTTTTCACCGACTATACGACCTATAAACGTTGATTTTTTAGAGAATATTTTTCACCGACTATCAGATAAATAAACGTTGATTTTTTAGAGAATATTTTTCACCGACTATCCGTCCAATAAATGTGGATTTTTTAAAGAATATTTTTCACCGACTATCCGGCCAGTAAACGTGGATTTTTTAAAGAATATTTTTTCACCGACTATCCGGCCAATAAACGTGGATTTTTTAAAGAATATTTTTCACCGACTATCCGGCCTATAAACGTGGATTTTTTAAAGAATATTTTTCATCGACTATCCGGCCAATAAACGTGGATTTTTTTAAAGAATATTTTTCACCGACTATCCGGCCAATAAACTTGGATTTTTTTAAAGAATATTTTTCACCGACTATCCGGCCAATAAACGTGGATTTTTTTAAAGAATATTTCCGACCAATAAGCGTGGATTTTTTTAAAGAATATTTCCGACCAATAAGCGTGGATTTTTTAAAGCATATTTTTCACTGACTATCC
Organism: Musca autumnalis; assembly: GCF_047663935.1. Lineage (NCBI taxonomy): Eukaryota > Metazoa > Arthropoda > Insecta > Diptera > Muscidae > Musca > Musca autumnalis. The sequence goes on along the minus strand of NW_027411866.1, from coordinate 123,483,910 downwards.
GACCAATAAACGTGGATTTTTTAAAGCATATTTTTCACTGACTATCCGACCAATAAACGTGGATTTTTTAAAGCATATTTTTCACTGACTATCCGACCAATAAACGTGGATTTTTTAAAGCATATTTTTCACTGACTATCCGACCAATAAACGTGGATTTTTTAAAGCATATTTTTCACTGACTATCCGACCATAAACGTGGATTTTTTAAAGCATATTTTTCACTGACTATCCGACCAATAAACGTGGATTTTTTAAAGAATTGTTTTCACCGACTATCCGACGAGTAAACGTGGATTTTTTAAAGAATTGTTTTGTTTTATTCGACGAGTAAACGTGGATTTTTTAAAGAATATTTTTCACGGACTATCCTATTAGAAGTGGGCACGTGTCGTGCCTTTTTTCAAGGCACGATTTTGCACGACTCGACCAAACACAATCTGCACTGTGTGTCAGGATCGTGCTAAATGTTTTGGCTTCCTTTAGAAGTCGTGCGAGAGACTATACTAAACGCAAAAATCGAACAAGTATATAAAACCGACCACAAAATTCACCAACTGTAGTTTACCCAAAATTATTTGCTTCGTTTTTGTAGTCTGGTACTTTTTGCCGTTTTGTTATGGAGAGACCAGAGCAAAAAGATGATGTTTGTTTGCCATTTGTTTTGCTCATGAGAGAGAAGCAAATACATACTCAGCGGGTTAACGCAATATACCGTCTTTGAAAATCAGTTGTTTATCTTGCTAAATTTGACATTGAAGACAAGTTGGGAAATTCTGTATTTGTAACCGAGAATGGTTCCAACGTTGTTTCGGATTTTAAAAGATTTAAATGTATACCTTGCGCTTGCCACAATTTGAACTTAGTTAACAAGATCAAAGATATAAAATATAACAAGATGAGACATTTCCATTGCTATTATACATCGGCAGATGGCGCTGGAGGTCTAACATAATGTTATGTTCCAATATGGTGACATAAAAATATGTTATACTTGCTTTTGTTGCCGTCGTGTTCTTTACGTTGTCTGTTATACACAAACACCATCTATGGTTTAATAGTAAAATTGAACTGCATTATGCACTCTGTCCAATCTTTACTGTTCTATGTCTTTGACAAGATATAAGAACACGATGGAATTCAACATATATTATGCTTGAGAGCATATTCCAAGTCCGGAATTAGATTAAGAGTATTACATCTGACTTAAAGTTCTCATTGCTAGAACCTCTATTGGGTTTTGTCAAAATATGCAAAGAGTGATCCGAAAAATTAAGCTCGGAAAATACACTTGTTACTTGATAAACTAAGTGAGAACATAGAGTTTTCTAAGTATTAGCAGGAAATTATAATGCCACATTTACACGAATTTTCAGATTTTTTGGTTCCGAATTTGGCAAATAGACGAAAAATGGACAAGTATCTAATTGATAAATAAATTGATACATATTTAGCGAGCGCCGTATCTAGCCAGACTGATGTTTTGAACTTTTGGAAACAGTAAATGTAATGTAAAATTTTTAAAACAATTAGCCAAGAAAATTTTGGCTTTACACCCGCCAGTTCAGCAACGAGCGAGAGATTTTTTCCACATCTGGAAATAATGTTTTTATACCCTCAGCCTTTAGGCTATGAAGGGTATATACACTTTCATACGGGCAAAATGTGCCTCATCGAAATAATGGTTTTAGACCCCAAGTATGTTTGGACGAAATGTGTTTCAGACAATTTGGAGTCGATTGAGCAATGTCCGTCCGTCTGTCTGTCTGTCTGTCTGGCTGGCTGGAGCGCACGATAACTCTCGAACGGATGAACCGATTCGGTTCAAATTTTGGCTTTCGTAATATTTTGCCCAAACTTAGTTTAAGTTCGAAGATGAGCTATATCGGTCCACTCTTTCCGGTACCTCCCCCACAAAAGTTCGGAAATGTTCGGAAAATTTGTGCGCACGACAACTCTTGAAGGGAGTAACCGATTTGGTCCATACTTTGCCCATCGTGGAGCGTGTACCAGACTTAGATCAGGTTTTAATATGGACTCAATCGGTCCACTCCGTCGGGTACCTCCCACACAAAAATTTGGAAAAGTTCAGTTTAGGACCATCTCTCGATTTTTGCATTAGCTACTTGTATTCACTGCCCTCCATACGACGGTATAAGTTTCATCAGGGGCAAGTCCATACTTCCTGAGAAAATAGCCTGAAAGTTGCAAAAACCCCCTATGACACCGTGTGAGGAGGTTGGAGGGCAAAATAACTCTCGAACAGGTCTGCCGATTCGGTCCAAAGTTTAGCCTTAGTAATATTTTGTCCAAACATAGTTTAAGTTCGAAGATAAGCCATATCGGTCCACTCCTTCAGGTACCTCCCCCACAAAAGTTCAAAAATGTTCGGAAAAATTGTGCGTACGATAACTCTTGAAGAAAGTGGCCGAATTGGATCATACTTTACACATCCTAATATATCTACCTGATATAGATCAGGTTCAAATATGGACTATATTTGTCCACTCCATCCGGTACCTCCCACACAAAATTTCGGATACATGTTCACTTTAAAGGCCTGCGTACATAAGCTGCTTTGCCTGATTGCCTTGCTTTGCTGCTTCAATAAAAAATAAAAGAACAAAGAAGGCCGACCCAATTTCCAACTGATGGCAACCCAGTTCAAAATTTCGTCTTTATTCTATTACTTTTATTACGTCAGAAATGAAGCAGGCAAGCAAGGCAATCAGGCAAAGCAGCTTATGTACGCAGGCCTTTAGACCTGCCCTCGAATCACTTTGAGTTTTGTTGAAGCAACTTCTATACACTGACCCACTTACGATGGTAAAAGTTGTTTCAGGGGCAAGTCCATACTTCTTGAGCAAAGAACCCGAAGGGTGTAAAAACCACCTATGGCACCATATGTAGTGGCTGGAGATCCACTCCCATAATGGTTAATGTCGATCCATTCCTTTTTGTATCTCCTCCGCAAAACGTTTGGTCTTTAATCATAATCAACATTTTTGTAGGCTCAAACGCCCAAAATTTTTAAAACCCCCTAAATACATACGTTTTTTGGGAAAAAAAAGTTTCAATATATTCATGCTGAGGGAATATCTCTGTCGGCAAAGCCGACTGATACTTTTTTACTTGTTTTAAATAAGAATATGTAAATATTAGTTTATAAGTAATTTAGCAATATGAATATTTTAGAAGTATATATTAATATTTTTTGAACAAATAATTGTACAAATATATGAATATATCGTTCTTTGCAATTTAGGCGTGAGTGCGCGTGTTCGTGCCTTCTTGAAAAACGCCGTGTTTGAGCGTGAATGTGCATAAAAATGTTGTTCCGTGTTCGTGCATGTTCGTGCCTAATTTTTAGGCATGCGCCCATCTCTATATCCTATTAATAAACGTGGATTTTAATACTTTTCACCTACTATCCGACAAATAAACCTGGATTTTTCACAGAACATTTTTCACCGACCCTCCGACCAATAAAAGTGAATTTTTTAAAGAATATTTTCACCGACTATCTTACCAATAAGTGTGAATTTTTTAAAGAATATTTTCACCAACTATCCGACCAATAAGTATGGATATTTTACAGCATATTTTCCACCGACTATCCGACCAATAAACGTGGTTTTTTACAGAATATTTTTAAACGACTATCCGATCAATAAACATGGATTTTTAACAGAATATTTTTCACCGACTATCCGGTCAATAAACGTGGATTTTTTTAAAAAATATGTTTCACCGACTATCTACCCAATATTCGTGGAAGTGAAATTATATGAGGGCTATTTCTCCACTTTTATGGACGGTAAGAAGGTCGTTGGCCGATATAGTCCAGTAATAAAGTAGGGTCTAAACAGAGCATTTCGGTGAGCCACCTTGTGTTCAAAAGACTTAGATGTATCGGTACGCTAGAACAAAGAGGAGAGTTTGGGAAAAATCGATATACCAGACAAAGGAGGAAGGACAAATGAAGATCTGGTGTCGGTTTCTGGATGTTATACTACGTTCAGCTTCATGAACAAATCTTAAATTATACGCACCATGGTAAGTAGGTAAATACTTTTCATTCACACTGTAACTTCAAAACAAGCTTTCGACAAATAATTAGGTTAAACAAACATTTCATGAGAAATCTTGCCTTAGGATTAAAGTTATTTTTCATTAGTGATGAGGTAGGTAGGCCTAATCTAATCCATATTACTACTGTGTGTCTGCTTTTTTTTAGTTACCGTTTCATTGTCATGACGGCATGACGACTCAAATCGATTTATTGAAAACAATTCCCATACAAATTCCGCACATTAAACGGCTTTTCACATGCTGTTTTAGGAAATGATAAATGATTGCGGGATTATTTGAATTGGTTCAAGTTACCTTTTTAACATAATTGCGTTTTTCAAAATCAATCATGCCGGGATTATGATCTTCAATGCTTAATTGATTTGTTGCCACTGATGATGATGGCGAAGATGTCGATGACGATGGTGCTTCTGTGGCAATAAAAACGGTTCCAGTTGATAAGTTGGCAGCTGGAATTGAGGCTGGTGAAATTGTAGCATTTAAAATTGACGAAGTATAAGATGATGCATTTATTGCTGTTGCTTCTGCTGGCGATGATGAAGTTGCGGAATTTAAAGAATTATTTAAAAAGCTTTCAAATGTTTCAGTTTCGGATGAAGAGGAGACCAATGAGGCCACGGATTTTGTTAATGGTAGATGAACAACAGCATTGGATGTGTGGTTGTTGTTGTTGTTCTTGGGATGCTCATTAAGGGGTGCCGCACCATTTATGCTGGAATTCAAGGTGGTTTCAGTTTGAAAAGTTGATGTCACCGTTGAAATTGTTGGCATAGAAGTTGACTGTGGAGGTTGTGCCGTTGGGCCATTTTGACCATTTCCTCCAAAATATTTAAGAGTCTCATTTAATTGTTGACGAATTTCTGATGTGGCTGGCACTGATATGGATTCTATGTGACCATCAATAATGGCGCCATTTAAAGGCGCCACCAAATCTTCAACAGCAGAGGAGGCAGTTCGGTGAACTGCAGAGGCAGTTAAGTCGGATGCTCCTTGATTACTATCAAAGGAGGACACCGATGATGTGGCATTATTGTTGTTATTGGAATTCAGTGCAGAACTTGGCGTTTTTTGTGGCAAGCTGTAGTTACTGATACCAATTTCAATGATAATTTTATTGTTCGTATTTGCTGTTGAGATATGAGGCAACGAGTGTTGCTGATGCTGTTGTTCTTGTTGTGAATTCGCTGAATTTTGTTGAAAACGTTGTAGATTTTTCGGATGATTTGCGGTAATATAGTTTAAATCGCTACGCGACAAATGATGTTGCTGCAACGTAGAATACTGCTGTTCAACCAATGCCGCTCGAGTTTGGGCCGCATTAGCACTATTGGCTGCGGCCGAATCACTGGCAACCTTTTCACGCAACTTTATAATATTCGAAATATTGATGCTGTTCGTCAGGGTGATGCCGGTAATGAAGACCAAAACGATTGTGAAAATGACACCGAGTATGACTAACGTGGGCATGCGAAAACATTTCTTTGTGCACATTGTTTGTCGTACCGTAAACCGAAATACCGACAGACGACACAAGACGAGACAAAACGACAAGATAATTAAGAGATACGGTAACAAAACAAAAACGACAAAGAAAGAGCAAAGGAGCGCACGAGGATCACAGCGTAATAGTGACTAATGCGAGATAACTTGGAAATGCCAAAGAACCACAGGTAGCGAAGGTGGTTACTTTGCGATATTGAGATTTTGATCACTTTACACCCATAAAAATATTGTTGTTAAGTTTTTCTTGTTATTATTTATTAAGGCACAAACATTTGGGTGTGATTTTTCGCTTTTCTTCAGGAAAGTAGTATTGAATTTTAATTCCAAATTTAATTTTATTAACTGGAAACATTTAAGCAAACATAGTTCTAATTTTTAAACATTTTGAAAACTATTTTGCTAATATTTTTGTAAAACGTTCAATTCTTAATTTATTTTTTTATTTGTGTTTTATTTTCTTTAAGATCTTCTATTGTTACACTTTTGTTGATATTGAATTCCACTCTTGTTCACAGAGTTTGTTTTCTATAAATATAATTTTTTAAAGTATGTATTATTTTTACTTTGCGATGAAAAGAAAATGATCAACCACTTAATATCCTATATATTGGTTTATGATCGAATTTCTTCTGAAAAAGTTAGAGAAAACATCATTTTCAAAACACATTTCTTGTAGTTTTTCTAAAGGAATGCATTGCCAACTTTTTCCCCAATTTCAAAAATATATTCATATGTTCAATTTAAATGTTCTCTACTATATTTTAGGATCCATCTGACAGTTTTTTGATTTTAGTTTAACACTGAAAGAAAAAGTCTTCCTTGCATCAATATTCATTCATTGAAACAATGAAAATCTTCCTTAACACAATAACACTGTGCAGCATTTTTAAGGTAATCTTGTGCAAACAATTTGAACTGAGGATTTTTTAAAGTACAGACCCAAACGACAAAAACCCTAGTTGGGGTTTGTTGTGTCAGATCCAGCTTGGATTTTATGGCCCCATCTAAACATGATTAAATATTGACTTTTTAAAGCAATTCGGGCTATATCTCTAAACCAATGCGAATCTTCTTCTTACCTCTGAAGAAAATTTGTAGATAATGATAAGAATAAGATATTAGGGGAGGTATTACCTCAAATCTTATAATATATCTAAAAATTCCATAATTTGTATACATTTTGCACCATATCTCCAAAACCGTAAATTATTTCTTAATGTTTTCTTTTGGAAGAATATTCGCTGGAATGTAATACACAACCCATCAGAACATGCCGTTGTTGTAAAAAACCTCTATCACGTTGTTTTTATACCCTCAGCATTTATGCTAACAAGGGTATACACTTTCATAAGGGCAAAATGTGCCTAATCGAAATAATGGTTTTAGGTACGTTTGGACGAAATCCGACTTTCGTCGGGGTTGTGTGAGGTTGCCAAAGAACAATTTCTCATTGAAGTTTTTGCTTTGATGACGATTGATATTTGGGCATAAAAAGATTTTATTTATTTTTTTTAGGAGGGTTGGCGTTTTTTGTTTGGGATGACGACTTCTATTTTGTTTTTCAAAATAGTCAGGCTTAATCCCATAGTCGTTGTTTTAATATTTTATTAAAACAACTTTAATTTATTAGTGGGAAAAAATTGGCGATGTTTACCAAGGGGTAAGGCAGGGAATACTATAGTTTCAGATCTCGCCACAGATCTTCATCAGTTCCCTTATTTCTTGTTTTTCAACAAGAAACTTTTTATACCCAAGTGTCAATTGCTAGCTCAAATAGATACGTGCGCAAAGAAACACTCTGATCGAGAATTTCTTTGGCACTACCTAAACTCTAGCAACTTCACTTGCAAACAAATCCAAATTTTTCCCACTGCTATGCGTTCGTCGATTCTCGACGAAAAAGCACATAACTAGTTTGTTGGTATTGCATACTACAGCAATAAACAACATTTTGACGGTGCCCGGTCTCACAATTAGGAGGGTTGGCGTTTTTTGTTTGGGATGACGACTTCTATTTTGTTTTTCAAAATAGTCAGGCTTAATCCCATAGTCGTTGTTTTAATATTTTATTAAAACAACTTTAATTTATTAGTGGGAAAAAATTGGCGATGTTTACCAAGGGGTAAGGCAGGGAATACTATAGTTTCAGATCTCGCCACAGATCTTCATCAGTTCCCTTATTTCTTGTTTTTCAACAAGAAACTTTTTATACCCAAGTGTCAATTGCTAGCTCAAATAGATACGTGCGCAAAGAAACACTCTGATCGAGAATTTCTTTGGCACTACCTAAACTCTAGCAACTTCACTTGCAAACAAATCCAAATTTTTCCCACTGCTATGCGTTCGTCGATTCTCGACGAAAAAGCACATAACTAGTTTGTTGGTATTGCATACTACAGCAATAAACAACATTTTGACGGTGCCCGGTCTCACAATTAGGAGGGTTGGCGTTTTTTGTTTGGGATGACGACTTCTATTTTGTTTTTCAAAATAGTCAGGCTTAATCCCATAGTCGTTGTTTTAATATTTTATTAAAACAACTTTAATTTATTAGTGGGAAAAAATTGGCGATGTTTACCAAGGGGTAAGGCAGGGAATACTATAGTTTCAGATCTCGCCACAGATCTTCATCAGTTCCCTTATTTCTTGTTTTTCAACAAGAAACTTTTTATACCCAAGTGTCAATTGCTAGCTCAAATAGATACGTGCGCAAAGAAACACTCTGATCGAGAATTTCTTTGGCACTACCTAAACTCTAGCAACTTCACTTGCAAACAAATCCAAATTTTTCCCACTGCTATGCGTTCGTCGATTCTCGACGAAAAAGCACATAACTAGTTTGTTGGTATTGCATACTACAGCAATAAACAACATTTTGACGGTGCCCGGTCTCACAATTAGGAGGGTTGGCGTTTTTTGTTTGGGATGACGACTTCTATTTTGTTTTTCAAAATAGTCAGGCTTAATCCCATAGTCGTTGTTTTAATATTTTATTAAAACAACTTTAATTTATTAGTGGGAAAAAATTGGCGATGTTTACCAAGGGGTAAGGCAGGGAATACTATAGTTTCAGATCTCGCCACAGATCTTCATCAGTTCCCTTATTTCTTGTTTTTCAACAAGAAACTTTTTATACCCAAGTGTCAATTGCTAGCTCAAATAGATACGTGCGCAAAGAAACACTCTGATCGAGAATTTCTTTGGCACTACCTAAACTCTAGCAACTTCACTTGCAAACAAATCCAAATTTTTCCCACTGCTATGCGTTCGTCGATTCTCGACGAAAAAGCACATAACTAGTTTGTTGGTATTGCATACTACAGCAATAAACAACATTTTGACGGTGCCCGGTCTCACAATTAGGAGGGTTGGCGTTTTTTGTTTGGGATGACGACTTCTATTTTGTTTTTCAAAATAGTCAGGCTTAATCCCATAGTCGTTGTTTTAATATTTTATTAAAACAACTTTAATTTATTAGTGGGAAAAAATTGTTGAAGTTGCTAGAGTTTAGGTAGTGCCAAAGAAATTCTCGATCAGAGTGTTTCTTTGCGCACGTATCTATTTGAGCTAGCAATTGACACTTGGGTATAAAAAGTTTCTTGTTGAAAAACAAGAAATAAGGGAACTGATGAAGATCTGTGGCGAGATCTGAAACTATAGTATTCCCTGCCTTACCCCTTGGTAAACATCGCCAATTTTTTCCCACTAATAAATTAAAGTTGTTTTAATAAAATATTAAAACAACGACTATGGGATTAAGCCTGACTATTTTGAAAAACAAAATAGAAGTCGTCATCCCAAACAAAAAACGCCAACCCTCCTAATTGTGAGACCGGGCACCGTCAAAATGTTGTTTATTGCTGTAGTATGCAATACCAACAAACTAGTTATGTGCTTTTTCGTCGAGAATCGACGAACGCATAGCAGTGGGAAAAATTTGGATTTGTTTGCAAGTGAAGTTGCTAGAGTTTAGGTAGTGCCAAAGAAATTCTCGATCAGAGTGTTTCTTTGCGCACGTATCTATTTGAGCTAGCAATTGACACTTGGGTATAAAAAGTTTCTTGTTGAAAAACAAGAAATAAGGGAACTGATGAAGATCTGTGGCGAGATCTGAAACTATAGTATTCCCTGCCTTACCCCTTGGTAAACATCGCCAATTTTTTCCCACTAATAAATTAAAGTTGTTTTAATAAAATATTAAAACAACGACTATGGGATTAAGCCTGACTATTTTGAAAAACAAAATAGAAGTCGTCATCCCAAACAAAAAACGCCAACCCTCCTAATTGTGAGACCGGGCACCGTCAAAATGTTGTTTATTGCTGTAGTATGCAATACCAACAAACTAGTTATGTGCTTTTTCGTCGAGAATCGACGAACGCATAGCAGTGGGAAAAATTTGGATTTGTTTGCAAGTGAAGTTGCTAGAGTTTAGGTAGTGCCAAAGAAATTCTCGATCAGAGTGTTTCTTTGCGCACGTATCTATTTGAGCTAGCAATTGACACTTGGGTATAAAAAGTTTCTTGTTGAAAAACAAGAAATAAGGGAACTGATGAAGATCTGTGGCGAGATCTGAAACTATAGTATTCCCTGCCTTACCCCTTGGTAAACATCGCCAATTTTTTCCCACTAATAAATTAAAGTTGTTTTAATAAAATATTAAAACAACGACTATGGGATTAAGCCTGACTATTTTGAAAAACAAAATAGAAGTCGTCATCCCAAACAAAAAACGCCAACCCTCCTAATTGTGAGACCGGGCACCGTCAAAATGTTGTTTATTGCTGTAGTATGCAATACCAACAAACTAGTTATGTGCTTTTTCGTCGAGAATCGACGAACGCATAGCAGTGGGAAAAATTTGGATTTGTTTGCAAGTGAAGTTGCTAGAGTTTAGGTAGTGCCAAAGAAATTCTCGATCAGAGTGTTTCTTTGCGCACGTATCTATTTGAGCTAGCAATTGACACTTGGGTATAAAAAGTTTCTTGTTGAAAAACAAGAAATAAGGGAACTGATGAAGATCTGTGGCGAGATCTGAAACTATAGTATTCCCTGCCTTACCCCTTGGTAAACATCGCCAATTTTTTCCCACTAATAAATTAAAGTTGTTTTAATAAAATATTAAAACAACGACTATGGGATTAAGCCTGACTATTTTGAAAAACAAAATTTATTTATTTTTTTTTTTTTTTTTTTTTGATGAAGTTATTGAAAAATAACTTCGGTGCAGAATATTCACAAACAAGAAACAAGGGAACTGATGAGATCCAGTAGCGTGGATCGAAACTAGTCTTCCCTGCCTCACCCCTTGGCGAACAATGCCAAACTTTTTTTGTTTTAAAATAATAAAACAAGAACAATGGGGTTAAGCCAGACTATTTTGAACAACCACAATTGTATCACCTATCCCAATAAACAATGACGCCACCAATGTTCTATTAAATATTAATTATTTTGCTTCAGTTCGTCTGTCATTTGGTATAAATTCCGACTATAGCCTTTGCTCACTTGTTTATTTTTATTTTTATTTATGTATGTATATCTTTATTATTAACGGTGCCCTTGAACCAAATTTAAATGGAAGGTGCTTACACCTGGGAAGTTTTTACGGATTCTGAAACTAAAATGTGCATAGATGAACCTTTTTAAACCTTACGTCTAAAACTAAATTTCATGTTACATTCATGCATCAACTCGAAAAAAGAACAAAGCAAATTTATTCAAAAAATATTTGGGTGTTTTCTTTCCCTAAAGTAAATCAATTTTAACTACCCCACTTTAAAAACTTGTTGTTTTTAAAATTTGAAAACAACAAATCTGTGATTAAGGTGGGTCTTACTTTAAAAATAAAAACTTTAAAAAATATTGTAAATACATATTTAATTTATTCGGCGACTTATATTGAAATTTAATGGAGAACATTTTTGTCTTTGACGTCTTCTATCTAGAATGAAGTTTTGTGGAACAAAACTTAATAAACTCAAATAAAGTACAACATTAACACTAAACGTGATTTTACTTTTGGCAGATTCCTGCCGTTTAGGTACGATTTTGAGTTTTGATGTATTCGGGGGCCTAAAATAAAAGTGTACGACAAATAATTTTGTAGAATATTTTGATCTGATACGATCACATTTTAAAGGAGTTTGAAGAAAGTTGCAGGGTACTTTCTGGTACTGTTTGAAAACTTTAAAACCTGGTAGAGAGAAGAGTAGGCACGCAATTTCCAGAGATAGGAGAATCACTACAAAAACCATCGAAGTGTGGCTAATGATTACCTTAGCGGGGTTGAACAAAAAGAAATACCAAGTAAGTTTTGTATTAGTGTTTTATTACTTCCCTTAGAGCTGAGTTGTGGTTCCTTCGGTGGCCGTGGATAAAAGAGGCCGATTTTTATTAAGTTGCATTTGACGTTTACAAAAAAAGTGACAGGAAAAAAAGGAATAGAGAAATAAGAAGACAATGATGCCAAATTTTAAATGAATTTACAGAGATGGATGTTATGCTAATTATAATTGATAATTTTATAAGTTTAAACGTAGTTTAGACAGAGTTTTTAAACGTTTTTGAAAAGAGAGACCAAAAAGACCCGTTTATTGACTCGCATGAGGGTTAATTTCTTTCATAAAAAGATACCCCGCATTGTTGTCGGTAATATTGCCAAAGACACTTTATACCTAAAATGCAAGGATTCCAAGGAATCTGATGTCGAATATTTCAAAACCTGTAGAAATGGGCGGAAATTGCCACGCCTATTTAGGTTACTACCAAACACCGATTTATTCAGTCGACGACCAGCAAAAAAACCTTTCATATCGACAAGAAATGAATAAGCCATACTTGAATTCGCAAAGACCCATCTGAACTAATGAACCTAAGTTTATTTTAAAGGATTCAGATGGCATAGATCAAATGGACAACGGTTAAATCTTAAATATTGGAAAGGCACTCGGGGCAAGGGATTAAACCAATTCATAAAATAAATGGAATCATGGATCGTTTAAAGTATCGTAACGTATTAAAATCCGTCATGGTGCCTTATGCTGAAGAAGAGATGTCACTTAGATGGACATTCCAGGAAGATAACGAACCAAAACATGTATCGAAAGTGGTTAAGGAGTGATTCCAAACAAATCCCACATAAGTTTTCCATTGGCCTGCCGAATTCCCTGATACCAGCTCCCGATTGGGACTTGTGTGAGATCGTTAACTCAAAAATCAATCAAAAAAATTGCAAAACATAAAAACTTTATTTGAAACCGTAAAAGCAGCCTGGTAAGGAATATCGCTTGTAATAATTTATAATTTAATAACCTCGCCTGAAATAATTAATAATTTAACATCCTCCAGAATAAAGAATACGCAACGAAATATTGATTTCACTAGTTTTTTTTTTTTTTGTTCTTTAATATAGTGGGTGGGTGCTTTAGTTGTGTCCACTAATATTTGCGACTTAAAATGTTTTTTGAATTTCAACTTTTTTATTAAATTCAGAATTCTGTAATTTTGTGTTTTTCCTCTAATAAAGATATAGATCAATAAAAAGAAAAATACAAAAAAAAAATAAACCTTTTCTTAAAAAAAATAACATAAAAAAAAATAAACTAAGTTGGTGCTTTAGTTTTGGCCGACACTGTAGGTTCACATTTTCCCAAAACAGCCTTATAAGTTTCCTCAATTTTTATTCCCTACACCACTATGTGGGCAGGGTGTTATAAGTTGGTTTTGGCCAAAAAGTTTGTAACGTAGGGAAATTAATGTCTCGACGAGCTGAGTCGATCTATCTATGTGTGTGTCCATCTAAACTTTGTAATCACGCTACAGAGGGTCCCGGAAGGAAAGAAGCCTATTGATTTTGGTGATGGTCGGATAATATTTAGAGGTCGGAATGGGCAAAACACTTATTTGGCGAAAAAGTTAAAGTTTTTTTTCCAAAGCGAATATCTCAGCTTCTATAAGCGTATACCAAAAGCAAAAACTGACAATGAAAACATAAAATATCACCATTACAACGATGTAAAATAGGGTTTCGTAGAAGGTCAACCAATGGAAATATCGCAATAGTCGCTAATGAAAACCAACTCTTCATTTTTGCGATTTTAATTATCATGACGAATGTCACAGCTTTGGTTGGGGATCTTCGAAAAACAAAGCTTAACTATGAAAATAAAAAATCCCATCTTTACAATGATGCAAAATAGGTTGGCGTAGGCGGTCAAATAACGGAGATATCGTAAAAGTCAGTAATGCATCCCATTTTTCCATTTTTTGTAATCACGCTGATAGGATCGTCACGAAATGTTGGTGGTTAATAGGGCTCCGAGAAAGAAAGAAGCAGTTTGGTGATGGTCGCATATTATTCAAGAGTCGAAATGGGCAAAAAAAAGTATATGGACAAAAATTCAAAGTTTTATTCGTATGCGAATATCTCCGCTTTTAGTAGTCTATTCCAAAAGGAAAGCCCGTCAATGGATGAGAAAAATATTACCTTTATTATGATGCAAAATGGGTTAGCGCCCATCTCACTTTCCCATTTATATACCCTCATGTTTTATGCTAACGAGGGTATATACACTTTCATACGGGCAAAATGTCCCTCATCGAAATAATGGTTTTAGACCCCATGTACGAGCCCTAACCACTATTAATTCGTACACAGAGCATATTTCAACAATGTGTTATTAAAGTATGTATATGAGGGCGACCCAAAAAAAACAAAATATGTTTATTTTGAAGCTCCTAGCTCAAAAATTTGTTTCCATTTGATGCAAAAACCTTATATATGAAATTTTACGGGGATTGGTTAAAGTTAACCCGTATCTACCGAGCTATCTTTGTTTCCATAGTAATTTGTATAGGGTCAAAGGTGCATTTTCACGAACATTTTCTAAAGTCCGCAATTATGGTCCAATCGATGAAAAAACTTTAGGAGTTCATTATTGTGGCTAAAAAATGATCTCTACAAAAATTTATGACGATCAGTTAACGATAACCCGTGTCCCCTGGCCGCTCTTTATTTTTCATAAAACTTTGTATGGGGACCAAAAACGAATTTTCCGAAAATCGCCTTACAGGCCATAATTATTTTCCAATCGATGGAAAAAGAATTTACCAGTATATTATTGTGCCTAAAAAATGAATCCTACAAAGATTTATGAAAATTTATTCTTTTTAGACATACATTTGGTGTTAATTAAGTTTCATGTTAAATAGTGAAAAAATACCTGGTGTACGAATTAATAGTGGTTAGGGCTCGTATGTTTGGACGAAATCCGTGCCATATCCGTCCGTCTGTCTGGCTGGAGCGCACGATAACTCTCGAACAGTTCAAACGATTTGATCCAAAATTTGGTTTTCGTAATATTTTGTCCACACTTAGTTTATGTTCGAAGATAGTTATGGAAGTTATATCAGTCCACTCCTTCCGGTACCTTCCCCACAAAAGTTCGGAAATGTTCGGAAAATTTGTGCGCACGATAACTCTTGAAGGGAGTAACCTATTTGGTCCATACTTTGCACATCGTGAAATTTTTACCAGACTTAGATGAGGTTCCAATATGGACCAAATCGGTCAACTCCTTCGGGTAATTCGGAAAAGTTCAGTTTAGGACCTGCTCTCGAATCGCTTTCATTTTTGTTGTAACAACTTGTATTCGCTACCACCCCATACGACGGTAAAAGTTTCATCAGGGGCAAGTCCATACTTCCTGAGAAAATAACCTGAAAGTTGCTAAAAACCCTGGTTGGAGCGCTCGAGCTGATCTGCCGATTCGGTCCAAAATTTGGCTTTCCTAATATTTTATCCAAACTTAGTTTAATTGCGAAGATAAGCCATATCGGTCCACTCCCTCAGGTATGTCCCCCACAAAAGTTCAAAAATGTTCGAAAAAATTGTGCGCACGATTGCTCTTGAAGAGAGTGACTGATTTGGTCCATACTTTACATATCTTTATATATCTACCAGATATAGATCTGGTTCGAATATGGACTTTATTTGTCCACTCATTCGGGCACCTCCCACACAACATTTTGGATAGTTTACTTTAAGACCTGCTCTCGAATCAATTTGATTTCTTTTGAAGCAACTTGCATTCGCTGCTTCAATTACGACGCTAAAAGTTTTTCAGGGCAAGTCCATACTTCACCATATGTAGTGGCTAGAGAACACGATAACTCTCGAATTGATCAACCGATTAGGTCCAAAATTTGGCCTTCGTCATATTTTGTCCAGTTCGTTAGTATCAGTTCGAAGATTGGCAACACTGGTCCCCAAATTCCGGTACATTAAAAAATTTAACTAAAATGGTATGCACGATATCTCTTGAACGGAGCAACCAATTTGGTCCAATTTTGTCCAAATTTAGTTTAACTTCTAAAATAGCCCATATCGGTTCTCTCCTTAGAGTACCTCCCCCACAAAAGTTCAACATTTGCGTCAAAGTGCAGTTTAGGGTATGTTCGATGATCCATTGGAAATGTATACCAACGCTGTTCGTTGTGGTCCGTGGACACGTCCATGCTTCCCATACTGGTCATTATGTTATACGATGGTCCACTGAAATGACTAGTAGGTGCGATATCGTAAAGATATGACACTTAAAATAAGATCCACTTCCATAATGGTCTATGTCGGTCCAATGCTGTCAGTACCTCAACCGCAACGCTTTTGAACTTTAACCCTAATCCACATTTTTGTCGGCAAGAAAAGACACTAAATACATTCGATCTGTCGGTAGATAAAAGTTTCAATTCACATGGGCTGAGGATATATCTTTTCGTACTTGTTTTATTTGAATTGTACTAACGAGTATCTCTGCTTTGGTTGGATGCGATTCAACAATGAAGACATTCTGAGCTTTAAAAAGTTCCCAATTGCGTTATTTATTTATGGTAAAATGTCAGAGTTATTGCAAAAGGCTTTAAGGTACCACAAATTTAATATTTTGACGTTTTTACTTTAATGACAAATACCTCTGCTGTTATTTGGTGTATTAAAGACATGTAACATGCTAATCAAAAAGACCAGAAAAGCTTTCAATCAGTATCAAGTAGATGTCGACAGTTGTCAAATATAAGAATAAATATTAATTTTGATTTTTCAAAATAGTCTGGCTTAATCCCTTTTGTTGTTTTAATATTTAAAACAACAAGTTTATTAGTGGAGAAGGTTTGGCATTGTTCGCCAAGGGGTAAGGCAAGGAAGACTAGTTTCGATCCACGCCACTGGATCTCATCAGTTCCCTTTGTTTCTTGTTTGTGGATATTCTCCACCGAAGTTATTTTTCAATAACTTCTTCAACAAGAAACTTTTTATACCCAAACATCAATCGTCAGCTCGAAGTATAAACGTAAACAAAGAAAAACCTTCAATGAGAAGTTTTTCTTTGGTAACCTAACACAACTCCGACGAAAGTGTTTACGAAACAAAGCAAACCTTCTTCCACTCGTATGTGTCGTTGATTTTTCAACAAATGCACATACCCAAATGCTGTTTGGTAGCTTATATACCAACAACAAACAAAACCGTGCCAGTGTTTCTCAAATAGAACATTGGTGGCGTTTATTTAATTGGGATAGCTGTTACAATTTTGATTTTTCAAAATAGTCTGGCTTAATCCCTTTTGTTGTTTTAATATTTAAAACAACAAGTTTATTAGTGGAGAAGGTTTGGCATTGTTCGCCAAGGGGTAAGGTATAAAAAGTTTCTTGTTGAAGAAGTTATTGAAAAATAACTTCGGTGGAGAATATCCACAAACAAGAAACAAAGGGAACTGATGAGATCCAGTGGCGTGGATCGAAACTAGTCTTCCTTGCCTTACCCCTTGGCGAACAATGCCAAACCTTCTCCACTAATAAACTTGTTGTTTTAAATATTAAAACAACAAAAGGGATTAAGCCAGACTATTTTGAAAAATCAAAATTGTAACAGCTATCCCAATTAAATAAACGCCACCAATGTTCTATTTGAGAAACACTGGCACGGTTTTGTTTGTTGTTGGTATATAAGCTACCAAACAGCATTTGGGTATGTGCATTTGTTGAAAAATCAACGACACATACGAGTGGAAGAAGGTTTGCTTTGTTTCGTAAACACTTTCGTCGGAGTTGTGTTAGGTTACCAAAGAAAAACTTCTCATTGAAGGTTTTTCTTTGTTTACGTTTATACTTCGAGCTGACGATTGATGTTTGGGTATAAAAAGTTTCTTGTTGAAGAAGTTATTGAAAAATAACTTCGGTGGAGAATATCCACAAACAAGAAACAAAGGGAACTGATGAGATCCAGTGGCGTGGATCGAAACTAGTCTTCCTTGCCTTACCCCTTGGCGAACAATGCCAAACCTTCTCCACTAATAAACTTGTTGTTTTAAATATTAAAACAACAAAAGGGATTAAGCCAGACTATTTTGAAAAATCAAAATTGTAACAGCTATCCCAATTAAATAAACGCCACCAATGTTCAATAAATATTAATTATTTTTGTTCAGTTCGCCTAAGTCATTTAGTATAAAAGCCAGACCGGTGAAAAATGTAGTACCTCCCTAAAAGAAATGTTCTCGAGTGAAAAGCTTACACGGTGCTCTTGAAACAATTTTAAATGGAAGGTGCTTACACCTCGGAAGTTTTTGCGGATTCTGAAACTACAATTTTCACAGCTACAACATTTTCTTTAGCTCCATTACGTTTGGACTTGCGGTTTCCAAGCAAAATCGTGAAAACCTAAAAAACACTTAAAAATTGTGAATTTTGACCGCGATTTATTTAAAAATCCCTACAGCGATTTTTTCTTGTTTTTTAATTTTTCTCATCTATGAACACAGCTGTTTCAGAATTCACAAAAACTTTCCCTGTGTAAGCGGTTTTCATCAAAAGTTAGTTAAGGCGCACCCTTCATGACATTGTTTTATAAGGGGTGATACAGTCAGTGCATTGTCCCAAATTGAACTTATATATCTCAAATATGGTAAAAACTACTAAAATACTATAAAGGTCGATCTTGTAGAGAATTTTCATAGCTACAACATTTTCTTTAGTCCCATTTTCATAGGTTTTGCGGTTTTAAGCAAATTCGTGAAAACCTAAACAACCCTTAAAAATGTCAACTTAAATCGCGATTTATTTAAAAAGCGCTCCGGCGATTTTTTTTTTGTTTTTTGATTTTTCTCATCTATGAACATTGTAGTTTCAGAATCCGCAAAAACTTCCAGGGGTAAGCACCTTCCATTTAAAATTGTTTCAAGAGCACCGTGCTTATGCACAGTGGTAGTGGTGTAGGGTATCACATTCGGGGGTTGCACGATAACTATCTGGTCTAACAATGAAAACGCGAATATTTACCAACAAAAACGGTTTTATTGTTTTCTTAAGTAGTCTCCAGCATGATTTATATACTTTTTCGTGGGCTCAAACCTATTGGAGAAGTACTTGTTCCACTCCGATTGAGGCACATCCAAAACATGGTTTTTGAGCGCATTTACAGACTCAACAGGCGACAAAAATCGTTGACCAATCCTTTTTTCTTGATATGCTGGAATCAAATGAAGTCATTGGATCTCCAGTCAGGGCTGTATGGCGTATGACCCATCAATTCCACATTTTGTCCGGTCAAATAGGCTCTGGTTTCAATTGATGTGTGAGAGCCCACATTATCATTATGCAGAATGATTCATCTTCTCTTTGTCGTTTTTCGAAGTTCTCAAAAGACTTCAGGCAAAAAAATTGCAGTGCACCATTCAAAATTAACCGTCCTATATGTCTCAAGCCGTATAGTCGCTACACGGTCAGTTTTGCTGAGGAAACAGGCGACTTTTTGCTTCGAAGTGCTTCTTACATGAACTTTCGTTGGATTTGACTTGTTTTGGAAGACCTAAACGGCCGATTCCTGCTTTGTTTCGGGCTCCTGAGCATAGATCCTAGATTCGTCGTCTTTGACGATCTTATATACCTCGTTTGAAGCACAGCGATCGATTGCACAATTTAGTTAAACCAATGCACAAGAGCCTTTTTTGAGCGATTGCGGAAGAAATTCGCAAGGATGCCTTTATCTCACGATATATAACATGGCGATCTCTGGCACAACTGCCGATTTTTGGCGACCATCTCGACCTTCTTTTTTTGGCGAGTGCCGGCCACCTTTGAATTCATTAAACTAGTTTTTCATAGTCCTATAGGATTGTCCTTTATCGACATACAAAGATTTAATTTCATCGACGCACTCTTGCCGTGATTATCAATGTCGAAAATTCTGAAAAATTCTTGTACGAAAATGTTCACAAGTAAATTCCATTTGTTGCAAAGTGATTTTTTCAAGTCACTGTAAACAACACATCACATGGTCGTACGACAAACTGTCATGAGTGCGGCTAGGCTAAAAACTATCAAACTTTCCATAAAATTTTTCAGAAAGCGCCTGGCAACACGCGCCATATACTTTTCGTTCAGCCCTCGTAATCGACCCCAACCCGTCTATAGCCTTTGCTCACTCGTTAAAATTAACATTTTTCGCTAAAGAAAACTCCCTATTATATTTACGTAGTCCTCTTCTAATCGCATATTTTTAAATATTTTGAAAACTCATATGGCAATAATGACTAAATGTTTTATCTTTATAAAAATTCATATTATAGGTTGCGAAATAGGATATCAAATGGTTGATCTTCTTTGTTTTTTTTTTTTTGTATTTTGTTTTTAACAAACATTTCTTACACTGGATAAAAACTGCGTTTAAACTGTTTTTAACATTTATTGGCACTTATTAAATAATTTGTTTTAACACTTCACACTTTGGTATTTATGTTAATTGAGGGAGCAAATTTTTTTTATTAATACTCCAACTTTTTCTGATCTTCAATTTAATTTCATATACATATATTTTTTATTTTCGTTAAAAAATTAACAACAATTAAAGTGATTTTTTTGTATTATTTTACAAAATCGCATTCACGCACGCATCACACGTTTACATTTGGGGGAAATGGAATGGAGATCGGTTAACAGAGGAGCGCGCGTCTGCTAGGTTTGATAACTTGACAAGTAATGAGCAGCAAGCAACAGCAGCAGAAGGAGGAGGAAACAATCAACAATTCTGGGGGAAAATAATAACACCACATGAAGAGTGAAAAAGAGAAAAATGGGGGGTTAACTCTTTTACGCTCCGCTTAATGTTCTCTGGTTATAGTGTCACTCTCATGATCATTAAGTTCTGAACTGAAAAAACACAAAACTCTCCTTTAAGCCGGCATTTTTTAAACAATGTTTACTTAGTTCTCTGTTCGAAGTAAGTCTCTGTAAAAAGTTTGCTCTCTTCTGATTCTCCCCCTTTTTTTGGGAAGGCTTAACTTTTTTTTATAAATCACTTTTTTAGTCGGTGTTGAGGCTGGTTAAAGGCTGCTGCTGTTACATGTGATCGTTGTTGGCGATATTATTGATGCTGCTGTTGTTGTTGTTGTTTTTGTTGTTGCTATTCTGGTTAATTGCCCAGGCAGCTCCCTCTCAAAATCGTTGTTGGCAGCAACGAGTAGTAGTAGAAGAAGAAGAATTGGTAGATTTTTAAGTAGTGCCGGCAATAATGGTTTTGAGGGGGATTAAAATTGTTGTTATTAGTTTTTGTTGTTATCGTTGTGACTGCTGGCGGTAATACTGCTGCTGCAATTTGTTAATTTTTTTATGTATGCGCGTTGTGTATCTTTATATTCAGCTCCTTGGCAATCTGGTGACGGACACAACAGACGAGACAGACTTTACCACCACTGGACATTGATCTTTTTTGAGTTGACAACGAGAAAATATTCATTTTGATAATAATACTTAAAGTAATAATGTTGTTGTTGCTGCTGATGTTGTTTTTGTTTTGGTTGTTGTTGTTATTGTTGCTGCTCTTGCTGATGACGACAATGACTTTGCAGTAAAATCTGTGGCAGCTTCATTTTGAGGTTGGTCATTGTTTAACAACATTCCTCTTGGGTACTCCATTTGGATGTTTTCAAAAATATATCAATTGTTGTTGTTTGTTGGTTTTTGTTTTTGTCTTATGTTAATTTGGGTTATTTTTATATTTGTTTTTTTTTTTACCTTTAAATTATGCAACTCATTTGTTTATTTATAAATTTTACTGCACAAATGGAATATCAAATCAATTGTCTTTTATTTATTTCGTTCTTAAAACAGAAATTACGTGAATATTTGCAATTAACGTTTGTATATAAAGCATGCAATTAATTAAAATTTACTTCATATTTCTAGAGTTGTTTGAACACACAAGAATAATGGCATATTATGGTAGACATCAAGAAAGCGCGAAGAATAAGGTATATTTCATTTCAAATTGTACCCTAGCGTCTTTGTTCCGAAGATTAGTTTTGGGTACTTAACCCAGAATCAGACGGCATACATTCAACCATGTTATAAAGACGTCACTTAAACTTTACTTATCCACACAGAAAAAAATATATTTTTTAGGACAATGATTTTATTTTTTTCTCATTTTTTACACTGCTATTTCAAATCTGAAAAAAAACCTTTGGTAAAACTATAAAAAAAATTGTCTTCATGAACGTGATCTACATTTTTACAATAGGGGTTTCATCCCAGAAAATCAGTCGCTGAAGTTTTATATTGGTTTTATATAATTCTCATGTACACTTTCCAAATGACTTTAGTATAAATCAGTCATAGGCACCAACACAAACGCAGACAAACGGATGTATGTGAAGATAAATTGGATTTTAAATTGGCAAATTTAAATTTAGCAAAGACACGAACCAACAACAGTGTATTGTACAGATCACTTCTAGGGCCAAATTTAAATTTGAATTTAATGACAAAATTTAATTAAGAATGAAAATTAATATTTGTATAATATTTGAACAATATTTAACTGAATTAAAGGAAACTGTAAATATTTAATTAGCATACAATTTTATTATATTAATGAGGTTTGTTTAAACGTTTAAATAATTATATACGTGTCAAAAAAATTGACGAACCCCTCCCCATTATTTAGTGCTGGGCCCCACAATAATTTCCCTTTAGCAGCTTTCGTAGTGGGAATATACAAAATAATTTGTTTCCAAAATCTGAATACATTTAGAATCTATTGGAAGACATGGGCTTGATGGTCATTCGATGCCCTATCCAGAAAAAAATATTCCGTGGACGAACCCCTCCCCATTATTTAGTGGGGGCCCCACAGTAATTTCCCTTTAGCAGCTTTCGTAGTGGGAATATATAAAATAATTTTTAATAAAAGACAAGTTTTTTTGAGCTTGAGGTCTGTTATGTTGTTGTTTTTATTTTCTTTCCAATATTTCGCAATTCACTGAATTGCTTCTTCAGGGAAATTCTACAAACATAAATTGATATTTAAAATTAGTTTCACAGCATAGTTATACCCTATACCACAATGTGGAAAAGGGTATAATAAGTTTGTTTTCCCAAAAATTCATGTAACGCCGCGAAATATTCGTCGTAGACCCCTCATGTGGTATACCAAACTTCATATCTCGACGAGATAAAGCGATTTAGCGATGTGTGTCCGTCCGTCCGTCCGTCTGTCCGTCCATTAAAAATTGTAATCAAGCTAGAGGCCGCAATTATGGACCGATTGTCACGAAATTTAGTATGGAGGTCGGGTTTGGACCAGAATAGAACTGATTAGTTTTTGGCGATGATCGTGAAATGTTAAAGGGATGAAATGGACCAAAAACAAAATTTTTGCTCGATTTTGTAGCCGCTCTGTAGGTCGCAATAATAGTCCGATCGGCGCGAAATTTTAAACGTAGTTTTGGTTTGAGATGAAGAAGTAGCGTGCAAGTCAACGGTATGATCGGATGATATTTAGCGGGTTAAATTGATCAAAACTTTTGTGTGAAAATTGGTAAAATTTCTAATGCACATCTTATAACAGCTAGCCCGGAAAGCTAGTGCACAAGGATAGTGGTATAGGGTATCACATGGTCGGCCCCGTCCGACTATAGTCTGTTCTTACTTGTTTTTGATTTAAATTATTTGAATTGTTTGAATTATTGAACAAAAAACAAAACAATACCAACAAAGAATATAACACAGAAATAGGCTTACAAGTAAATTGAGTGTCAAATTAACTTAAAACTATGATAGACTTCACCATCATCGTCGAATGTAAATATTGCACTGAGTTTACTTATTGCACTTCTTCTTCTGTGTTAGGTGACGGTAACAGAACGCTGCATTGTCGGTGTCACTCTTGAAGTTTATTCTCTTCATTGTTGGTAGGTTGTTTATATGAAGCATTTCTAACATCATTCTCCGTCACCTAACACAGAAGAAGAAGTGCAATAAGTAAACTCAGTGCAATATTTACATTCGACGATGATGGTGAAGTCTATCATAGTTTTAAGTTAATTTGACACTCAATTTACTTGTAAGCCTATTTCTGTGTTATATTCTTTGTTGGTATTGTTTTGTTTTTTGTTCAATAATTCAAACAATTCAAATAATTTAAATCAAAAACTATGCTGTGAAACTAATTTTAAATATCAATTTATGTTTGTAGAATTTCCCTGAAGAAGCAATTCAGTGAATTGCGAAATATTGGAAAGAAAATAAAAACAACAACATAACAGACCTCAAGCTCAAAAAAACTTGTCTTTTATTATCAAATAGAAAGGTCGAAGAAATCAACAAAAATCTAAAATAATTTTTTTCCACAATCTGAATATATTTAGAATCTATTGAAAGACATGGGCTTGATGTACATTCGATGCCCTATCCAAAAAAAAAAAAAATATTCCGTGGACGAACCCCTCCCCATTACTTAGTGGGGGGCACAATAATTTCCCTTTAGCAGCTTTCGTAGTGTGAATATATAAAATAATTTTTTTCCAAAATCTGAATATATTTAAAATCTATTGAAAGACATGGGCTTGATGTACATGCCCTATCCAGAAAAAATTATTTCGTGGAAGAACCCCTCCCGATCATTAAGTGGGAGGCCACAAAGTAATTACCCTTTACCAGCTTTCGTAGTGGGTCATGGTAGAACAAGAAAAGGTAGCAGCAATACCCAGCTGACTGAACTGGGTTGTAGTGTTAGTGTCAAATTTCATTCGACATTTTATGTATTTATTTCTATGTTCGATGTATATTAGGGATATATATTTTTGAAGAACAAATTTATTCATCAGAAAAAAAAAACTATTTCCCATAAAGACGGCTTCATATCATTGACGTGTAACCTCCTCCAGGTCCGAACGACATGCCGCACACTAAAACACCGCTTATAGAGGCGGTACAATATTTGTTAATATGTGTGGTATTTTGTTAAACTTGAAAAGAATAAAGCCCTAATAAACATGTGCTTTTTTGTTTTCAAAAGCAAATTATTGAAACATCTTCTCTTTTTTCAATGAATTACCAGCGACCCGTAACATTTTTGCAAGTATTCTACTTTCTGCGAGAAATTATGCATTTAGTGGAATGATATGGAAACATTCAAATTGAAAATCTAACGAGTTTTCATTCACGTTTTCCAAAATATTCAATCAAATGTGAAAAATTATTAGTTTTTTAAATTCCAATAATTTATAGACATTTCCTTGTTTTGTTTACATTTACGTTGACACTAAGGTTTACAAACAAAAACAAATTCCTTTGTGGTTGTTGTTCGAGTTGTATTTGTTGTAGTATTAACTTTACCTTGTATTTGTTCTACCATGGTAGTGGGTATATAAAATAATTTTTTTCCAATTTTTTTTGACACGTATCACAGGTGCTCTTGAATCAAATTTAAATGGAAGATGCTTACACCTGGGACGTTTTTGCGGATTCTGAAACTACAATGTTCATAGATGAGAAAAATCAAAAAACTAAAAAAATCGCCGGAGCGCTTTTTAAATAAATCGCGATTCAAGTGGACATTTTTAGGGGTTGTTTAGGTTTTTGCAATTTTGCTTGGAAACCGCAAGTCCTATAAAAATTGGAAAAAAGAAAATGTTGTAGCTATCAAAATTCTCTACAAGATTGACCTTAATGATATTTTCGTAGGTTTTACAACTTTTGAGATATAGAAGTTGAAATTGGAACAATTAAAATTCAATTCAATTCTGTATTGTCTCCTTATAAAACAATGTCATGACTGCAATTTCCCAACTTAAACTTATATATCTAAAAAAAATGGTACAACCTAGGAAAAATTACATAATCCAGTATTGTAGAGAATTTTCACAGCTATAAGATTTTCTCAGGTCCCATGCCGATAAGACTTGCCGTATTCAATCAACATCGCGAAACCCTAACAAAAAAACCTAAAAATGTAAACTGAGCTTCTTTATCTCAAAAATGGTACAGTCTGAAAACAAATCATAAACGTCAATCCTGTAGAAAATTTTCACAGCTACAACATTTTCTTTAGCTCCATTTCGATTGGACTTACGGTTTTCAAGCAAAATCGCGAAAACCTAAAAAACACCTAAAAATGTGAATTTTGACCGCGATTTATATAAAAATCCCTACAGCGATTTTTTCTTGTTTTTGGACTTTTCTCATCTACGAACATTGCTGTTTCAGAATTCACAAAAACTTCCCCTGTGTAAGCGGTTTTCATTAAAAGTTACTTAAGGCGCACCCTTCATGACATTGTTTTATAAGGTGGCGATACAGTCAGTGCATTGTCCCAATTTGAACTTCAATATCTCAAAAATGGTAAAACTTACGAAAATACCGGAAAGTTCAATCTTTTAGAGAATTTTCATAGCTACAACATTTTCTTCAGACTCATTTTGATAGGACTTGCCGTTTCTAAACAAAATCGTGAAAACCTAAACAACCCCTAAAAATGTCAATTTGAATCGCGATTTATTTAAAAAGCGCTCCGACGATTTTTTTAGTTTTTTGATTTTTCTCATTGAAGTTTCAGAATCCGCAAAAACTTCCCAGGTGTAAGGACCTTCCATTTAAATTTGATTCAAGAGCACCGTGGTATGTAATTATTTAAACGTTTAAACAAACCTCATTAATATAATAAAATTGTATGATAATTAAATATTTACAGTTTCCTTTAATTCAGTTAAATATTATAAAAATATTAATTTTCATTCTTAAATTAAATTTTGTCATTAAATTCAAATTTAAATTAGGCCCTAGAAGTGATCTGTACAGTACGCTGTTGTTGGTTCGTGTCTTTGCTAAATTTAAATTTTCCAATTTGAAATCCAATTTATCTTCACACACACATGACAAACGGTACAATGTTTTAGTGCCCAGGAGACGTAGAGGATGAAAAATACCATGCAACAGGCTTCAAAATGGAAAAACCCAGGACTTATCATTGTCCCACTTTCATTCAAGTGGACACTGACCTCACCGTGGTGTCACCTGGGAAGCTGCCTTTAAGACAAGTTAAAGGTAGTGAGCAAACATGTGACGAGCGTACTATAAGAACGTTAAAACTTGGGATGGGTCAGTAAAAACAAAGAAAAATAAGTAAAAAAGTATTAGTCGACTTTATCGACATAGATACACCCTCAGGCTGTGTGAATTGAAACGTTCATCTATTAACAATATCGAATCGAATAACGACTACGAAACCAAAATTATTTTCACCAATAATTATGTATTTGGGAGGTTTTTAGATTTTGTGGCCCAGTTTTGGTCGCACGAGCTTTCCGATAAATATATACATACAGTGGCGGCCATATAATTAAGAACGACATCGTATTAAAAAGTATTTGACTTGCTACGTTCCAAATATTTGAATATTTATATGGAACAAAATTTGTAAATAAAGTACACGGTAAGCACTTTCAAATAAAGCCAAAACATGTTTTAATTCTCCCTCGTTTATACGAAAGAAACCACGATTTATTAAAATAGTCATAAATCGACCTGGCCACATAATTAAGAACGATATAAATAAAGGTTACTTTAAGGTAATTTTCATACACAATATGTGAATATATCGTTATGAATTTTAGAAATCGGTTACTTTGATTCATTTTTAGTATCAAATGTCCTTCAATGGTATATATTATTGCGTCTAAGTTTGATAATTAAGGCATAGCTAACGTTTTCAAAAATTTGCCATAATTTGACGAATTTATTTTATTTTTGGGATCTAAAGCCACAGTTTTGGCTTTCTCTCATTCCCTCGATGACGCTCTAAACGATACCCTGTGATTGTCGTTCCATAGTCGGCGCTTACTTACCCTTAAATTGGCTTTTATCCCACTTCTTTGAGTCCTTTACGAAAAAATTGTCTGGGAAATATTTTCGTATGAGCCATTTCCACCTTATAAATCGGCAGGATTGTTGTCTGCAGATAGTAGACAGGAAATAAAAAAATAATTTCGTTTTGTACAAAAAATTGGCCTAACGGTACACCGAACAAAAATGAAAGGTTTAATATTTTGAAAGATTTCATTGTACCATGTCTTTGTGGGTGTGGTAGGCATAGTTATGAAAGACTTTTTAATCAATGAAGCTCATATTAATATCAAAACCAGTCAAATCAATCATTATTATGGATGAAAATATAATGTTTGAATAAACTAATGTCTGATGTACATACACAAAATTATTGTGGAATTCGAGCATTCAAAACATTATTTTAATTAATGTTATATTCGGTGTGGAAGTCTTCCAATTTTTGTATAGACCTTATATTATTGTTTCATTTCCTGTCTACTGCCTTCAGACAAAAATCCTATCGCTTTATAAGGTGGAAATGGCTCTTACGAAACTATTTCCCAGACAATTCCCTCGTAAAGGACTCAAAGAAGTGGGATAACAGCCAATTTAAGGGTAAGTAAGCGCCGACTATGGACCGACAATTACAGGGTATCGTTTAGAGCGTCATCGAGGGAATGAGAGAAAGCCAAAACTGTGGCTTTAGATCCCAAAAATAAAATAAATTCTTCAAATTATTGGCAAATTTTGGAAAACGTTATGTATGCCCTAATTATCAAACTTAGACGCAATAATATGTACCATTGAAGGACATTTGATACTAAAAATGAATCAAAGTAACCGATTTCTAAAACACATAACGATATATTCACATATTGTGTATGAAAATTACCTTAAAGTGACCTTTACTTATATCGTTCTTAATTATGTGGCCAGGTCGATTTATGACTATTTTAATAAATCGTGATTTCTTTCGTATAAACGAGGGAGAATTAAAACATGTTTTGGCTTTATTTGAAAGTGCTTACCGTGTACTTTATTTACAAATTTTGTTCCATATAAATATTCAAATATTTGGAACGTAGCAAGTCAAATACTTTTTAATACGATGTCGTTCTTAATTATATGGCCGCCACTGTATATTTGGATTAAAGCGCAAACGTGTTGCGGAGGAGGTATATGAAGAAATAGCTCAAAATAATCAATTTTGGAAGTGAATCTTATTTTGGGATCGGTATACATTTCTAGAGGATCTTCGAACAGATCCCAACCTACACTTAAACAATAATGTCGAAGTTTTATGGGGAGATACTCTAAGGAGATGACCTATATGTACTCCAAATAAAAGAGCTCCAGCCACTACACATGGCGCAGTAGAGCTTTTTACAGCTTTCGGGACATTTTCTCAGGAAGTATGGACTTGCACTGAAAAAAAACTTGTACCGTCGTAATAGGGGCATCGAATGCAAGTTGTTGCGAAAAGAAGCAAAGCTATTTGAGCGTAGGCTTTACCTGAACTTGTGCGAAATTTTGTGTGGGAGGTACCCCAAGGAGTAGACCGATAAAGTCTATATAAAAATTTATTCTATGTCTCGTAGAAATGTTACGATGCCCAAAGTATGGGCTAACTCGAGAGTTATCGTGCACACACTTTTAGATAAGTTTTGAACTTTTGTGGGGGTGGTACCTGAAAGAATGGACCGATATAACTCATCTTCGAACTTTAACTATGTTTAGACAAAAATACAAATTTTGGACCGAATCGGCTGATCCATTCCAGAATTATCTTGCGCTACAGCCAGAGAGACGGACATGACTAAATCGACTACAAATTGTCTGAAACGGATTTCAGCCAAACATACATGGTGTCTAAAACCATTATTTCGATAAGGCACATTTTGCCCGTACCCTCGTTGGTCTAAAGACTGAGGGTATAAAAACAAACTCGTCCAAAATAGACGAACACCCCAAAGTTGTTAGGGCCATGATCAGCGAATCTGCACCTGACTGCCTATTAAGAAAGTGTAGTTTACGCACTGGCAGATGTACTTAAAAAACATAAGGCCGATATTACTGGCATAGAGGAAATACTATAGATTGGGAAAGGCGTCACAACAACACCTAAAGTTGATCGGAGTTTAAAACTTCTGGTCTCCAGCTTCACCACGGTTAATGAAGAACTTGCTACAATTCGGATAATAGCTACATTTTTCAACATCAAATTTATTTGCGGTCATGGTCCCACTGAAGACAAGGTAGTGCAGACCAAAGAGGATTAGGTAACCCTGAAGTATGTGATGTTGTCCGCAATTTCCTTTCCCTAAAATTCTTAAATTTTTAGCGGTTGTTGCTTCATGGGATATGTATTAGCTCTAAATCTTGATGTGGTTCAGTTCTGAACACCAATGTCCCTAATCCATGAGAACATTTTTCCTTTGGAAAAAATCCCAACACTTGATTAACTTTGTGATTTGTCGTTATATTCTTTGCCACAACAAAATACTAGTTTTGTAAAACAATGTTGCAGCAGTTGATGATGTCTAAATATTTGTGGAATTTAAAAAAATGTTTCTCCCTATGATTAATTCTGCTTGCCGATTACAATGTACACAAACGAATACACTACCGTTCACTTAAATAGCGTCTCCTAAAATAGTGCTTTTGTTTGTTGAACTTTAAAAAATTTGGGAAAAATAAGGTGGTGAAGGTTTATTTACATGGCCGCCCGTATATGAATGGAAGCACAATTGTGCTGAAATTTTCTTGTCACATAAAAAAAATCTGCACTACTTCCATTTATTAATTATTTTAAATAAGGCATATTCAACATAAATGATTTCACAGTATTCTATCTAATGCAATATTTTTCTTAAGTCTGTAATTTTTCTGAGTCATTCTGTTGTCATTCGCAAAAAAATACCAAAAAGTGAACAATGCGCGAGTTATTTGCAATTTAGTCTTTTGCAACAGAGGATACTAGTCAAGTGAGCAGCAGTATACATACAGATAACCGACAAAACATTCATAACTTCATCCTGAATCCCCGAAACACATATGCTGCGCCATACCATAGCTAGGCTACGTAAAAAAGCACTAACATAAAATCTTATGGGTGGCAATTATTAGTGGCAATCAGTGATTTATGTGGAAGAATTTTAATATGACAGAAACTATGTTCCTCCTGAGCGTAATTTCAGTGAATACAGAAAAGGAGAAGAAAAATAGTGAACTGCAACAAAATCATGGCTTGTCAGCAACTATTTTAAGCATTAAAATTGACTAACATGTAGCTCGTTGGCTTAACGCTGATCAGGACGGAGATGCTAAACTATTGGGCTCTTGAACGGACAAAATATACGGAAGTTATGAAATTTTTAATCAATGGTAGCCAATCTCTTATTAAGGTCACACATTGTAGGGATATTAGTTTTATTTGAACTCAAAATATAAGAATAAGAAATAAGAAATAAAAATATGACATCTGATCACAGTAAAAATGGCAAATAAAGTATAAACAGACGCAACACGGAAGTTGGACATCGCTAAGCTGCAATTGCAACAGATAGCTACCGCATATTCCACTCATATAGCCATACTTATGTACCAGGGGGCTCCACCAAGGAACCCATGGTAACGGGAGAAAAGTCTTTTTGACTGGCAAGACAGAGTAATGAAAAAGCGGGAGTACAAAAATAGAGATTTATAGGAGCGAGAATGAAGTTGGAAATTGTTGCCATAAAATGAAACATAAAATTGCTGATGATTGCTCAATAACAACATTGATTCTCCAGATTTGTTATCCTTAGTTCCAATCTTTGTACCTTCAAGAAGCTTACGCATTATAAATTTATTCAACGTTCCTTTTCACCGCACTAATTATGCCCTAAATGGGCCATTAACTCGTACATTTTTAAATTTAAATGCTTTAAATAAAAAGCTACAAAGGGAATCGAAATCATATATTGATTTTAGTACATCAAAAGACATTTTTAAATCAATTTTATATAATATCTATTTAAGCTTTTAATTTTTTGTTTAAGTTTAAACATTTGTTACTTAAATATATTGTATCTTAGTCTGTAAGAATATATTGAATTCCATTGACTAATAAAAGGAAATAATAATAAAAAAAAAATTCATTGATTTGGTAGAGAGGAACAATGTAATCTGGTAGCACACACACATAGGATGTTTAGGTAATGATAAGAGCATTTCCCAAACTGTTGACGAAGGTACCACAGTTTCAAACCCAGAAGCATCGACGTAGCCAAGGCGGCCCGTGGCGGGGAATAATAAGGCCGCAGTAGTCGATGTCTTGCCAGACAAGATGTGCAAGACTGGAGGCGACACGCTGATAAGTTGTATCCATCAGCTGGATGGATATACCCTCAGCCATTGTAAAGTGAAACTTTCACCTACGGACAGATCGAATGTCTTTAAGGTCTCTTCAGAATTTTTGTGGCCCTTTTTGGACATTTGAACTTGCCGACAAAAATGTGGATTAGGAATTACTTGCACTACGACAGAATGCTGAACTTTTGTGGGGGAGGTAACCTTAGGGAGGACCGATATGGGCCATTTTAAAAGTTAAACAAAATTTTGACAAAATATTAGGAGATCCAAAGTTTGGACTAAATTGGTTGCCCATTCAAGTGATATCGTCCTAGCATTTTAGTGACATTTTTTTAATATTGGGGAGAAGTACCGGAAGTTGTGGACCGGTATTGCCCCATGAAACTAAGTTTGGATATAATATGACGAAGACCAAATGCTGGACCAAATCGGTTGAACATTTAGAGAGTTATCGTGCTCTCCGATCGCCACATATGGTGACATAGGAGTTTTTTACACCTTTCGGGCTGTTTTCTCAAGAAATATGGACTGGCCCCTGAAAAACCTTTTACCATCGTAATGCTGGTAGCGAATGCAAATCGCTTCAGCAAAAAATCAAAGTGATTCGAGAGCAGGTCTTAAAGTGAACTTATCCGAAATTTTGTGTGGGAGGTACCCGAAGGAGTGGACAAATATAGTCCATATTCGAACCTGATTTATATCTGGTAGATATATTAGGATGTTTAAAATATGGATTACATCGGTCACTCCCTTCAAAAGTTATCGTGCGCACAAATTTTCCGAACATTTTTGAACTCTTGTGGGTGAGGTATCTGAAGGAGTCGACCGATATGGCTTATCTTCGAATTTAAACTATGTTTGGACAAAATATTACGAATGTCAAATTTTGGACCGAATCGGCAGATCCGTTCCAGAGTTATGTATATTGCGCTCCAACCACTACACACGGTGTCATAGGGCCTGTCTGCATTTTTCAGGTTATTTTCTCAGGAAATATGGACTTGCCCCTGATGAAACTTGTACCGTCGTATGGGGCAGTGAATACATGTTGCTGCAACAAAAATCGAAAACAGTCGAGAGCAGGTCCTAATCTGAACTTATCCGAAATTTTGTCTGGGAGGTACCCGAAAGAGTGGACCGATTGATTCCATATTGGAACCTCATCTATGCCTGGTAGAAATTTCACGATGTGCAAAGTATGGATCAAATCGGTTACTTCCTTCAAGAGTTATCCGCGCACAAATTTTCCGAACATTTGCGAACTTTTGTGGGGGAGGTACCGGAAGGAGTGGACCGATATAGTCCATCTTCGAACTTAAACTAAGTAAGTACGAAAGCCAAATTTTGGAAATTGTCTGAAACGGATTTCGTCCAAACATACTTGGGGTCTAAAACCATTATTTCGATGAGGCACATTTTGTCCGTATGAAAGTGTATATACCATCGTTAGCATAAATGCTGAGGGTATAAACAGTTTTGAAATTCCGCTCTGATCCGGAGATATAGCACCAGAATCGGAGGTACCTCCAAAAAATGCAAACTTTGTATACAAATATCTCTAGAACGGTTACAGATACAGTCTCCAAATTTGGAATGTATGACGGAATTTGGCCTACAAATAAATGTGCCGAAATATATCGAAATAGGTTCAGATTTGGATAAGCTCCCATATATATTTTCGTCCGATTTCAAGTATTTGATGTACCAAACACGCTATATATGTCCAATTTCAATGAAATTTGGAATGTATGACGGAATTTGACCTATAACTAAATGTGCCAAAATGTATCGAAATCGGTTCCGATTTGGATACATCTCCCATATATATTTTCGCCCGATTTCAAGTATTTGATGCACCAAAAAACCTATATATCTCCGATTTCAATGAAATTGGGAGTGTGTGACGGAATTTGGCCTATAACTAAATGTGCCAAAATATATCGAAATCGCTTCCGATTTGGATACAGCTCCCATATATATTTTCGTCCGATTTCAAGTATTTGATGCAACAAACACGTTATATATGCCCGATTTCAATGAAATTTGGAATGTGTGACGGAATTTGGCCTACAAATAAATGTGGTGCGGGGTAGCGAAGCACACCGGATTCGGCTAGTATTATATAAAAAATCATTTATTTCAAAAATGTACATTTGTATAATAATAATAGTTTATTATAGTACGAGGGGCACTAAAAGGCAAAATGCAGTGTCGCCAGGCGTATTTGACATTTTTTGGGGAGTTTGACATTTTTTGGAGAGTTTGACCGTACTCAGGATAGTTTGACATACAACCATGTGTTGGTTTACAGTGACTTGAAAAAAATCACTATGCCAAAAAAAAATTAAGCCGTTTGTAAACGGATAATGCAGGATCGCCATGCTATATACCGTGAGATAGAGACATTCTTGGGAATTTTTTCCTGGCCCCAAAAATGGATTTTTTCGCTAGATTCAGCAAAATTGGCGAATCTTTCAAAAAAGGCCCTTGTGGATTGGTGCAAAGAAATTGTGAATAAAAACAATCGCGGTGCTTCAAACGACATTTATAAGATCGTCACAGACGACGAATCTTAGATCTATGCTTAGGAGCTTGAAACAAGATAGGAATCGACCGTTTGGGTCTTCGAAAGCGAGCCAATTCCAACGAAAGCTGTTCATGGAAGAAGACCTTCGAAGCAAATGGTCGCCTGTTTCTTCGGGCAAAACTGATCGTGTGGCGACTATACGGCTTGGGAAATGTAGGACGGTTAATTCTGAGTGTTACACTATAACTTGTTTGCGTGAAATCTCATGACAATGCGAGCTCTCACACATCGATTTCCCCGATGCTGTTGGCGACACTACGTGTTGCCTAGGCCAGAAGGTTTCTATTGCCCCTAGTATATTATAGTTTATGTGGAAAACCGTAAGAAAAAAATATTTTTACCCCTGTAATTTCAACAAACTAAAAAGAGTCTTAAACGGACGCAAACGAATTTCACTAAAATTTAGCACCTAAGGAAAAATAAAATAGCTCAATTTATGTAAACGCTACAGTAATTTATTAAAACGATTGTTAACGACAATAATCCTACCAACTGAACAAAAAACAAATAAGAGAGGGTTATAGTCGGACGGGGCCGACCATTGACACCCTACACCACTAACCCTGGGTACTAGTTTTTCTGCGGAATTTATTTTATATGACTGCGACATATCTTAGCCGTCCGGCCATACATACAGTATCGGCCAAAACTAAAGCACCCCCTCAGTAAATTTTTTTGAAATGATAATTTTTTTATGGAAACTAAATTATAAATTTATATTTTATTTTTCTTTTTATTTATTTATATCTTTATAATTGGAAAATACAAAAATAAGGAATTCAGAATTTAATAAACAAAAGTTAAAATTCAAAAAATATTTTAGGTCACAAATATAAGCGGACAAAACTAAAGCACCCCCCAATTTGAGGTACAACAAGAACTATTGAAATCAATATTTCGTTGCGTATCCTCTATTCTGAATGACACAATCACATCTTTTTGGTATAGAAGATACTAAATTATTAATTACTGCAGGCGAAATAATTGATTTTCGGAAAATTTAACTTAAATCCTCAAAATACTGAAAATCGGAAGGTACCGTTATATGGAGGCTATACCCAAACGTGGACACAGGTCCACGATTTTTGGTGGATATGTTTTGTGACCGCTAAGAACCCTAAGTACCAAATTACAGCTAATTTAGTAGGAAAATGTGGCTTAAATATCCGAAATACCGATGATCGGAAGGTACCGCTATAAGGGGGCTATACCAAAACATTAGCCGATATTGTTCATATTCATCCAAAAATGATGCTACAGCATTCTCTGGTCAAATACTAAATCCCTTAGGTTAAAAAATTAGCAAAAGAACGAATTGTAGAAGAACGATAGACGCCGGTGTATTCAGTCGACGACCAGCAAAAAAAAACCCTTTCATTATCGACTAAAAATGAAGGAGCCAGACTGGCATTCGCCAAGACCCATTTGAACTGTTTTCCGATGAATCTATGTTTAATTTAAAGTATTCATATGGTAAAAGGCTTGGACCAAATGGGCAACCGTTAAATCCTAAATATTGCAAAGACGCTGTAAAACATGGAGCCGGAAAGTTTTTTTCTGGTCGTCGACTGAATAAGCCGGCGTCTACCGTTCTTTTGCAATTCGTTCTTTTGCTAATTTTTAAACCTAAGGGATTTAGTATTTGACCAGAGAATGCTGTAGCATCATTTTTGGATGAATATGAACAATATCGGCTAATGTTTTGGTATAGCCCCCTTATAGCGGTACCTTCCGATCATCGGTATTTCGGATATTTAAGCCACATTTTCCTACTAAATTAGCTGTAATTTGGTACTTAGGGTTCTAAGTGGTCACAAAACATATTCACCAAAAATCGTGGACCTGGGTTCACGTTTGGGTGTAGCCCCCATATAACGGTAACTTCCGATTTTCAGTATTTTGAGAATTTAAGCTAAATTTTCCGAAAACCGATTATTTCGCCTGCAATAATTAATAATTTAGTATCCTTTATGCCTAAAAGATGTGATTGTGTCTTCCAGAATAGAGGATAAACAACGTAATATTGATTTAAATAGTTTTTGCTGTACCTCAAATGGGGGGGGTGCTTTAGTTTTGTCCGCTTATATTTGCGACCTAAAATGTTTTTTGAATTTTAACTTTTGTTTATTAAATTCTGAATTCCTTATTTTTGTATTTTCCAATTATAAAGATATAAATAAATGAAAAGAAAAATAAAAAATAAATTTATAATTTAGTTTTCATAAAAAAATTATCATTTCAAAAAAATTTACTGAGGGGGTGCTTTAGTTTTGGCCGGTACTGTACATAAGATTACATACGTACAAACTTATAATACCCTTTCCACATAGTGTGTAGGGTATAATGAACAAAATATCTGTTATGGCTTCTGAGAAATATCTATTTCTTTCTCCAGAAATGCGTAAAAATTAAAAAATTTCCAAAATGGGAAAAAATTGTAGTCTTTAGGAGCACACCATGCCTAAACCTTCCAATATTTTGACCTAATTCTGTGGTTTCCTTAGTTTCAATATGTTTACTATCGAATCCCATATAGAAATTAACAATCGGTGACGACAACAAATTTGGGTTTTGGCCAGAAAATTTGATTTCGGAACCATTGTGCTCGACTAAAACATGTAAATATGTCACCCGAGTCTGAAACTCATGATATTAGGTACCCATGATCTTGCTAGAACAATCATATTCTGAGAACAAAATACGGTATTTTAAAAATCTTAAAATATATATTGTTGTTTCATATTGTTGAACAATAACATGATTGGTACTACCCACAATGTCTCTTTTCTGCAAAAATATTGGAAATTCGTGATTTTAGCTCAGACATATTAGACTGGCCGCTTATTGCTGACTAAGGTTCGAGGAAATAACTGCGCAATTTTTGTTTTTAGAGAAGAGCTAGTTTCGCTACGTTTGGGAGTAAGAAACAACTTTGAGTAGCACATAATTGGAAAAGTAGTACTAGAGTACTATCTTACAGATTTTGCAACACCACAAATGTAAGAAAATGTTTGGTTAAATGCCTGAATTTAACTTCAAAATACTGAGACGTACACTGTATTATTAAATTTTTCTGCATATTTATAGTAAATTACAATCCCATCCACACTTGAATATTTAATTCCTCTTCCATCTTTTCTAGTTTATGTTCCGGAACAATAACATGCGGCAACACCAAAATATTCTCATAATTTAAGAAAAATATTCCCATCATGTTATTAACGATACTTTGTAAGGTGAATGAATGGTGGAGGTAGGTAGGTTGACTGGTTTACTTGGTGCTTGTCAGTCAGTGTCTGACAAAATTATTTCGAATATTTTATAATTATCTGTTACAAGGAAAAACAGAAAAAAAAACAAAAGCTTCCAAGGGGAAACATCAGATGATGATCTGCATTATCAGAACCAAAAAGGCAGTGTAAAAAATACAAGATTTACAGCAAAACACTCATCTTTGGAAATACTTTTGAATGAAAAAATAATTGCAACATGCAGTCGTTGTATATCAATGGCACCGAAGCTAGAACTAGCTCCCCGGAGATTTGCAAAATATGAACTTAGGGATAGTTTTAGGTGTAGATGCCCCTCCACTATAGTGATTGCGAACACAAATCTCTGCAGTAAACTAAAAGGGGGTGAGATAGTATTAATCCCAAAGGCAATAATAAATACATCGGTTACAGAGAAAACAAATTATAAATAAATATTTTAAATAACATAAGAGCCAAAACAATTCTTATGAAATTAAAAAGTCCAAAGGTCAACAATAATTATTACAATATTTTAAATAACTTTTTTCAACTTTTTCAACAGCAGATAATAAAAACCAACAACAATGGTTAAATATTTCTTCAACAATTTCAATGTACAGGAGACGTACATTGTTTATGATTTTGCTCTCTCTTTTTATATTCATTCGTCCTTTTTATGTTTTATGGACATGACAAATATTACCATTATTTTATCCTTTTGATGTGTGAAATGTTTGTCCATTTTCTTTTTTGTTCGTTCATTCGGTCTGTCTGTCTGCTTGATTCGATTTTTTTTTTCAAATATGTCACCACAACATAAAGGGTTATAATGCGATTGTGTGTTGGAGTGTGAATTTTACAATATCTGGGTGTGTTTGCGTGTGTTGTTATGTCTTGTTAAATAATTTGTCACATTTTTATAAGCTTCACAGACATGCAGAGAACACAACTCTTTCCATGCACACTCCCCGCCGCATTGTCCACAATGTGTTGTTATTCCACAATTTAATAATAAACCAAATATTGGGAACTCATAATGTAAAATGTATGTATGATTGTGTGTATTTTTAAATTGTATACATATGTGTAATAGGATGTATCGAAAAATATATTAACAAAATAATAGTTGAATGTGTGGACTTCGGTGAACTCATAAAATTCCATTGCACCTCTTTGTTCATAACAGCTCGATTCGAAAGATAGTTAAATCAAATATCGCTATAAAATGACCTCCGCCCTAATCAGTCAAAAACAAAATAATTTATTGCTGAAGGTAGGAATTAAATATGGGAGCCACCGTGGTATAGTGATAAGTACGTCTGCCTTGCACTCAGAGGGTCTGCGATTCAATCCCCGAACAGAGCATCACAATTTTCGGCGGTGGCAAATCCCCTAAGTGTAATGTTTGCTTACATTTCCCGAGTATTTCAGCCATGAAAAAAATTCTATACAAGTGTGTAACGTGACCTTTACATATGATCTACCTACATCAGTCTCATCCCAGCAAGCATTTATTATCGCCCATTACCCGAAGCAGTCACTCCCAGGCGATAGAAATACACATCCGCGATCTCGCATTCTAATTGCAGTAGGCACACCGTTCGGGAAGAAATGAACCACGTCCACGACACTACTTGTCAATGCCGCTTTCGAGACTTCCTAGAAGTACTTTTAGCGATAAAATTGGTTGTGACGAAAAAAAACATTTTTTTCGTTTTTCATTTTACCTGTTGTTATTCTTTTAATTTTTATTTTTTTACTATTCTAATTAATGTTTCAAATTACATACGTTTTTAAAGAACACTATCCTTAGATGAAATTGCCATCTTCATTAATTTTTGTACTTTTAAAAATGTTATGTTGCCTGGCCTGGGAATCAAACCCCTGACCTTAAGAATGCAAAGCGAACATGCTTACCACTGCACCACCGTACCTTTTAAACACCAGATAGGCTAAAGTCTTATATTAGTTTAAGGTTGTACACGCCTCAAATGAACGTAAACAATCGAAGTGTCTGCATTGACCAGAGAAAGTGTCTGCCCATGCGATAGTCGTAAGTAGTAGCATTGTTAGTGTAAAAAAGCAATAATAGAATTTCGATCTCCTTTTCTGACACTAGGTAGTTATTCAAGAAGTTCAAAAAGGGACAGCAATGCAATTGTTATTGTAAAATGATAAAGGATCGCTATTTTCTAGAATAGAAGTTCAGAAAGCGATTACTTTTGATAGAGGAAGTGACTCACTCACTCCCAATTGCTGGCTGGGATTACTGCAGTAGAGACAAGAACAATACATACATAATTATGTGTTTGTGTTCGTGTATTTTTTTCACCATGGGAGCGGCAATTTATCCCGGAATGCCTGATCCGAGAGAGAGAGAGAGAGATGAACCCTGTGTACGTCTGTTCCGTTTGCCATATCCGCATCCACCCGTCATTTCCCTTGGCTTGGACCACCTCCCTATCATCGTCTCCGTAAATAGACTAGTCGGTTTCATAACCTCTGAACCCCGTACTTTCCTGAACCATGGGAAAGCTGATTGCCAAGTGTTCAGAGATTTTACCATCACCGCTTCAGAGAGCTGCCCATCCCAGATCCTCAAATCCTCGGGTAACTGTAACGTTCGATAACATGTTTAAGTCGTCGCGCAAGCCACAGCTATCTGCGATAAGATCAGAAGTAGGAACAAGATCCTCAAGTCGCTGGCCGGCAGCACTTGGGGTGGTGACAAAGAACCCTTTTTGACCTCTTACAACGCAATAGCCCGGTCTGTGGCAAGCTATGCGGCGCCAGCGTGGTATGCAAATGTTAGCGCAGAATAGCACAGCCGATCGTCACAGAGCCGTGTATTGCACATGCGACTACAGCCGATCCCAGCCGAGCGCGGACAGTATCCGATTACCTTAGAGCCGACAGCATCAAAATACTTCAAAAGCCACCAACAACCCGATTACCATCAAGCCGACTACAATCACCCGACGATTAGTGAGCCAACAGCCACCCGAATAGCACCCGATTATGATCAAGCGGATTTTATCAACCCGATCACCATCTAGCCGTCAGTAACCGCCGACTACAACCACCAGATAACCATCGAGCCAACTATATCAACCCGATCATCATCGAGTCTACAGCATCCACCCGAGGCTGTTCCTTGACTAGGAGGATGTATTTGTGTTCGTAATATTTTTTCACCATGGCAGCGGCAATTTATCCCGGAATGCCTGCCCCCAGAGAGAGATGAACCCCGTGTCCGTCTGTTCCGTTTGCCATATCCGCATCCACCACATGTCCACAATGGTGAGATGTAATGGATGTGGGATGCACTTCCATGGGTGCTCAGGCCTTATTCGCACCCGGGATCACTGCGATAGGTGTGTTGCTGCTCGCTGCGCCAGAAGATCTCTCTAAATTCGTAGTCCGATTCTTCGTCGTCGTCGGAATACGAGACGCCCCCGCAGTCTCCCCAAGAACAACAAACGCAGCATGTTGTTGTTCAGCGCCCCGGAAATTCATCATTCCTGCAATTCAATTGCAACGGTCCCCGTGATAAGGTCAGCGAAATTGTGGACTTTATGAGTCGGAAAAACATCATGGTCGCCGCGATTCAGGTAACAAAGCCCACTGCTACCTGTAGCTTGCAACGTTGCGATGGTTACAACGTTTAGCGAAAGGATCGTACAAGAAGCGGAGGAGGAGGACTTGCCTTCCTAATTCACCGGTGTATTATACGCCCGTGCGCCATGGCTCAGGACTTTTATAAGTCCACGAGTTGTATCTCAGGCCTTTTATAAATGCAGAAGCTGAAGCTCAGGGGTTGTATATGTCCACAAGCCGTATCTCTGGTCTTTTATAAGCCCAGAAGCCATACCTCAAGCCTTTTACATGTTCACAATCCGTATCTCAGGCTTTTTATAAGTGCAGATACTCAACGCAGGCATTTTATATGCCAGGTCTCAGGTATTTGTAAGTCCACGAGCCATGACTGAAGCCTTTCATAAGTTTACGTGTCATTACTCTGTCATTTTTAAGTCCGTATAGTCAGCCGTTCGGACTCGGCAATAAACAGTAGGTCCCGTATCATTGAGCTAATATGAATCGAGGTGCACACATTGAGAGAAGTCTCCCTTGTCCCGCATGGGATGTTTGTGGAACAGTTATATATAGTCTGTCCAGTACAGACCTATCTCGTTTGAGCTTGACTCTAGTGACACATACATGAATGTATGGGGGTAGCAGTAAAGTGTTGTACTGCCGAGGTGGAGATGCTTAATGTGTACATAAGCCGATGAATAGCGGCGCCTTGCGGTATATGCACGACATTAGTTCGTTTTTAGAGGGCAACAACCGTATGGTGCTAGGGAACTTCAATGCCCATCATAAGCTTTGGCATTCCGTCCTAGGTACTGTCCAGAGAGGCACAGCGCTAACCAAGCTAAATGATATATCCACACTTTGTACGGTGAATGAAGGCCCTCCTACGAGAATAAGAGGAGATTGCCACAGCTCACCAAACATGTCGGTCTGAAAAATTACGTGTCCTGGCAATCCTTTATTTCCCTTGGCTCAGACCATCTTCCGATCATTGTAT
Organism: Musca autumnalis; assembly: GCF_047663935.1. Taxonomy (NCBI): domain Eukaryota; kingdom Metazoa; phylum Arthropoda; class Insecta; order Diptera; family Muscidae; genus Musca; species Musca autumnalis. Next base: position 123,441,375 of record NW_027411866.1, on the reverse strand, counting down.
CCGTAAACAGAACCATGGAAATGCTGGTTGTAAAATATGCTGAAAACAACGTGATAAAGGCATTTTATTACGTTCCAGCGAATATTCTTCCAAAAGAAAACATTAAGAAAAAATTAACGGTTTTGGAGATATGCTGCAAAATCTATACAATTTATGGAAATTTTCGATATTTAATAAAATTTGATGCAATAAATGTAGTTTTTCGAGTTCATTATTTCTCCAAATATATATTTTTTTTGTCCTTATCTACAAATTTGCTTCAGAGGTCTGATGGAGATTCACATAGGTTTCAGAGATATAGCCCAGAATTTCTTCACAACGTCAATATTTAACCATGTTTAGATGCGGCCATAAAATCCAAGCTGGATCTGACACAACAAAATCCAACTAGGGCTTTTGCCGTTTGGGTCTGTACTTTAAAACAATCCTAAGCCCAAACTATTTGCACAAGATTACCTTAAAAATGTTGCACAGTGTTATTTTAGCTACATTTTGTCTACCACCCCGAAATCAATGCACAAACTAAGATCTGAACTTTTTAAAAATTGTTGTCATCAAAATGGTTAACTTGGTTTAGTATTTTATTCGAAATATTTTATTAGTGCGGAATATTTGACATTGTTCGCCAATTTGAAATCAATAAAAAAGGTATCTCACATCCGAGAACCAACCTAATAATTGCGACAATAACAATACTGATGACTCATGTGTATGCACAATTGTGGGTGGGCCAACGTTCAGACATCAGAGAAGGAGGAGGATGAAAACACACAACAATATAAAATGACAGAGTGAATGATACCACTGGAAGAAAAAGAAATGACACACTGAATTCCTTAACGCCCTGAAAAAGCAAACAAAACAGTCGCCAGAGACCAGTCATAAGCAACTTCTGGCTTAATCCCAAAACAGCGGCCATAAGCCATTCATCCAAACCAAACGTTGAACCGATTTAAAACTTCAAAACAGCTGTTGCTGCATGCTTTTGCTGGATGTTGAGAGAGAGAGAGAACAAAGGACAAAATATATGTTTCTTTTTGTCTGATTTTATGATGTAAACGACAAATCGACAACTTTACAAACATGTTGAGTGCATAGCTCTGCAACTAAAACATTAGCGACATGGCCTGAAGATATGCCAGTGAAAACAACAACAAGCCACTGCTGCAGAAACATAAGCAGTCATGCTACAGGAACATGGCTTATAATAATAATCAGCCAACAATAACTGCAACAGACACCAACAGAAACAGTAACAAAGCAACAGCTGCTGTCAGTGTTGCTGTTTTGGACCAAAAGGGAAACCGGGACAGAGCACAAACCATAGCATCCGGCTGGCTTGGCATCAACATCAGCGGTAAAACGACAAAACAAAACATGACATTTAGATATTCGCAACATGATGTTGTTGAGAATTGAACAAGACACATAACAAGGAAGAAGTTTTTTTGTGTTTTCTTTCATTCCTTCATCATCATCACCATTGGCACCACCACCACCGTCATCAGAACTGTAGTGTTTGGTCTGACTCTTTTGGCAAGCTGACTGGTTACATTCATGCTCGAGGATTATGTTTTTTGTATATTTAGTGATAGTAGTCGTTGTTGTTGTTGTTAAGGTTTCCGTTTCAATGTTATTCCTGTTTGTATTTTTTATCTGTGGTAACGGCCTTCCATACTCCCTCGAATGTTGGCAAACATTAAAATGTGGAGAGTGAAATATTCAGAAGCTCAGAAAAAATGAGATATATTGACTGCCAGAGATGGAAGTTGTTTAACAATGCAACAATACTGCACAATTTCCACTTGGGAAAAAGGTATGTTGTCTTATAAAGGGATGTTGTGCGAAAATACTTCTGTATGAAATTTTACAAAAGTTAAATACACAAGAAATGTACAATCCCACGGTCACGCGCTCTTCGATACCGGATTTACCTGGAACTACGCAACACCGTGTTCTTGCCAGCGGCTGCCACCTCAGTGTACACATGTTTGTATTTGTAACGTTCTTCTGTGTTGTTTTCTGGCATATCCCAGAATTCCTCCTCCGGATTCTTTTGATCCGAGCCGGAACGGAAGAAAACTCAGGACCAATTTATATGCGTGGGGGACTTTGATATTCAACATGAGTTGTGGAATTCGGTTGGCTTAGCAAATTGATAGCTCTACGTTTTGTATGGTCAATGAGGACGTCACTACCAGCGGATAGTGTCACAGTTCGCCAGACATAACCACCGTGTCACCTGGTCTGACAAATATAGTCACCTGGCAACCCGTCGATTCAATTGGAATTGTCTACATCAGCAGACCGTCCGATTTCATCACCTCTGAACGCCGCACTTTCATCAATCATGGGAAAGCTAATTGGCCTTGTTTCAGAGAGTTCACTAGTCAATTCTTCAGGGATCTGCCCAACGCTTTTGATGTTCGGGTTGCAGAAAGACTGCAGCTGACGCCATATAGCTGCTGGTAGAATATCCGAAGTGGGACCAAACTTCCCAGCAGATGAGATGCTCATGTTGAGCTTTGTCGTGCCAAACCCAGTGACCCCACAATCAGGGAGCTGACACTGGAAGTTAACAGTTTGGTCTGTGAGCATAAGCGGAACAAGTGGTTAAATCATTTGAAGACTTGCAACATTGGAGACGGAATAAGTGAATTGTGGATAAGGGTTCTTGGAAAGAAGGAAGAAGGGACATCAGTCACGTTTCGCGTACTGGGACACCCAGTCTGGGACTGACATAGAGATGGTTTTACCGGGTATTTACCCGGTAAATACCCACACGGTGGGTAAATACCGGGTAAATACCCATTTGTGGGTATTTATTTGGGTATTTACTATATTGAATCGCTAATACAAAATCTTAGACCCTATTTCTGGGTTTAGGTTATGAAATCGATTCAAAATTGATAGTTTGACAATACTTTAAACAAGTGGGTAAATACTTGGGTAAATACCCGAGTATTTACCCAAGTGTTTGGTAAAAACTCATTAACTGCCCAACTACTTGACGTAGGTTGACAAAATTTGGCTCAAATCTTTCTTATGTCAAAAGAACTTCTGGTACTGAACATGGGGTCTCTGGGTCCATGTTTTGATATAGCCCCCATATATCCGTACCTCCCGATTTAAGGTATTTTTTTACCTATTAGCCACATTTTGCAATCATAGTGGCTGAAATTTGGCACAGTGAGTTCCCAATATGTAGAAAATATCCTTGCAAACATTTATCAACATAGGTCCACGTTTTCTAATAGCCCCCATATAAGGGTACCCCGATTTCGAGTATTTACCCAAATGTTGGGTAAAAACTCTTTAACTGCCGAACCATTTGACGTAGGCTGACAAAATTTGGCTCAAATCTTTCTTATGTCAAATGAACTTCTGGTACTGAGCATGGGGTCTCTGGGTCCATGCTTTGATATAGCCCCCATATATCCGTACCTCCCGATTTAAGGTATTTTTTACTTATTAGCCTCATTGTACAATCATATTGGCTGAAATTTGGCACAGTGAGTTCCCAATATGTAGAAAATATCCTTGCAAAAATTTCTCAACATAGGTCCACGTTTTCTAATAGCCCCCATATAAGGCTACCCCGATTTCGAGTATTTACCCAAATGTTGGGTAAAAACTCTTTAACTGCCGAACCATTTGACGTAGGCCGACGAAATTTGGCCAAAATCTTACTTATATCAAGAGAATATCTGGTATTGAAAATGGGGTCTCTGGGTCCATGTTTTGGTATAGCCCCCATATAGCCGTACCTCCCGATTTAAGGTATTTTTTATCTATTAGCCACATTTTACAATCAAATTGGCTGTAATTTGGCGCAGTGAGTCCTCAACAAGTATAATATATCCTTGCAAAAATTTGTCAACATAAGTCCACGTTTTCTAATAGCCCCCATATAAGGGTACCCCGATTTTGAGTATTTACCCAAATGTTGGGTAAAAACTCATTACCTGCCGAACCATTTGACGTAGGCTGACAAAATTTGGCTCAAATCTTTCTTATGTCAAAAGAACTTCTGGTACTGAACATGACGTCTCTGGGTCCATGTTTTGATATAGCCCCCATATAGCCCCTATATTTCAGAAACCCATATAAGAGCTACAAGGGAACGTGGACGTACGTCGACAATTTTTTGGAAGGATATTTTAATACATATTGGGAACTCATTATTCCAAATTACAGTCAGTATGATTGCAAAATGTGGCTAATAGGTAAAAAATACCTTAAATCGGGAGGTACGGATATATGGGGGCTATATCAAAACATGGACCCAGAGACCCCATGTTCAGTAGCAGAAGTTCTTTTGACATAAGAAAGATTTGACCCAAATTTTGTCAGCCTACGTCAAATTGTTCGGCAGTTAAAGAGTTTTTACCCAACATTTGGGTAAATACTCGAAATCGGGGTACCCTTATATGGGGGCTACAAGAAAACGTAGACCTACGTTGATAAATTTTTGCAAGGATATATTATACTCATTGAGGACTCACTGCGCCAAATTTCAGCCAATATGATTGTACAATGAGGCAAATATAAAAAAATACTTTAAATCGGGAGGTACGGTTATATGGGGGCTATATCAAAACATGGACCCAGAGACCCCATTTTCAATGCTAGATATTCTCTTGATATAAGTAAGATTTGAGCCAAATTTTGTCAGCCTACGTCAAGTGGTTCGGCAATTAAAGAGTTTTAACCCAACATTTGGGTAAATACTCAAAATCGGGGTACCCTTATAGGGGGGCTATTAGAAAACGTGGACCTATGTTGACAAATTTTTGCAAGGATATTTTCTACATATTGAGAACTCACTGTGCCAAATTTCAGCCACTATGATTGTACAATGAGACAAATATACAAAAAATACCTTAAATCGGGAGGTACGGTTATATGGGGGCTATATCAAAACATGGACCCAGAGACCCCATGTTCAGTACCAAGAGTTCTTGACATAAGAAAGATTTGAGCCAAATTTTGTCAGCCTACGTCAAGTGGTTCGGTATTTACCCAAGTATTTACCCACTTGTTTAAAGTATTGTAAAACTATCCATTTTGAATCGATTTCATAACCTAAACCCAGAAATAGGGTCTAAGATGTTGTATTAGCGATTCAATATAGTAAATACCCAAATAAATACCCACAAATGGGTATTTACCCGGTATTTACCCAATTTACCGGGTATTTACCCATTGGGTATTTACCCACTGTCCATCTCTAGACTGACATGACGCATTAGATCTCTTCCTGTCGAAGATGAACCACTACAATTTACAATGGATGATGTTGCGAATGTCATCAGGAACGCTAAATCATCTCAAGCATTGGACCCTGATGGAATCTTCATGGTAATGCTGACACAGCTGGATATGTCGGGAGTCGAATATCTCACTAAAGTTCTCAACGTGTCGATAGCCACCCACATCGTTCCCGAAGTCTGGAAATGGCCAGACCTAATACGCTTTTGTCCTCCCCAGCTTCAAGGAGATAGGACAGTGTTGGTGGCACTTGACTTATCAAAAGCCTTTGACATTGTCAAGCACTCCACGCTGTTTTAAGAAATTGAGCAGACTAACCGCCGGCCAAGTTGAATAATCAATTATATGTTTGGACGCTAGTCGTATATGGAATTCAGGAACAAGAAGTCCAAGCCCCGTAGAGTGGAACAGGAAGTTCAGCAGGGTGAGGTGATGTCTATTTAACCTCTACCTCACCACCACCCTCCAGCGGGCAATGAGATCGCAACGTATGCGGATGATTGTAAGATCATGGTGTCAGGTACCTTCCCTGTAGTGGAATTCTGTAACAAATTTTTTGAATTCCCGACAAAAATCGGTAAAACGTAAACGCAAAATTATGAATGAAAAGTATTAATAACAGTTGACAACACTGTTGATATCGGTAGGACTAAGCGACAACTTTAATTTAGTTGTTAACTAACAGAAAAATCGTTAATTTCCCAAAAATTTAACATTTCAATTTTACAGATATTTGTCGGTAACTCGAAAAATGGTTACAGAATTCCATGTCATTCGTGAAAGGCTGAAGTCCTATTTTACGGATCCTACCACTTTTTCCGCGCGAGGAATATGCTAATATCCCCCATGGACTGCAGAGATGAGCACTGAGTTGAATATCATGGTCGATGGTAGCTGAATTCCGACCACCAACTAGCCCAAAATGCTAGCGGTCACATTCGACATCATGTTCCCATCGTCCGCGGGTTTGGTCCACGAGTTTATGCGATACACAATGGGGAAAGATTTAAACTTGTCAGAATGCTGCCCCGAGAACTGCATCATTGTGCCTCTTCATGTCTTCAGTGGTCCACCAACATGAGAAAACAAAGATTCTTCCAGTTCAGCAACACAGTGGCATGCTCGTGTGTAACCGTGAGAGCCATCCTAATCACCAACAGATGGTGGATAGGACCCCCCACCCAGGCATGTCAAAAGGGATCTTCATGATCTAGAAAGAGAGATCCAACATTCCAAGTGAGAACCCCTAGATCAAAAAGCCTATCAAGCAGGTTCAAATGGCTTTCGCTCAAATGCAGTCGCAGATGTCTTAAACAACTAACGTGTAAATGCGGTCCTCGGAGAACAGTTCCCATATATCGCCGCTGAGGCGCGACAACTGCCACGACAGACAAGATTAGTTTTGGCTCAACCATGCTCGGGATGGTGCAACCGTCTAAATTTATATAGCGCAAGGATCTCTGTCAGCGTGCAAAACATCGGCCCAGTATGTGACACAGGCCCGCACTACACATCGCACCTTCCTATTTGCCCTGCCAAACCTACTGAACTATCTCCAGTAGCATTATGGTCGCAACCTTCCTAGAACTGGAGTTGAACCCAGAACCAGATTAGGCTGAAAGTGAACGTACAAACAACACTAAGTTTCTCTGCAGTACTTCTCTGAGTGGAGTGAGATTTCTATGGTGAAGTTAAAGAAGATCCCAAACATGTGCAATGCGCGCTAGAACTTTCGTGCTATCCTAACTCATCTTGCGTTTATCCTGATGCCTGAAAAACCCGGAACAGGTTGCGTAAAATCTGTTCAATCATTTCTTACTCATGGGCAGATCATTGGAGGTGGGTCCACTTTTGGACAGTGTCTCCATAGAATGGTACCGCCCGGTGTTCGGAATTTAGTTTTATATATGTACATTATCCATTCGAAATGACCGAAGTTAGCATTAAATTTTTCTTAGAGGTAAACAAAATCCTAGCAGAAATTTGTCGCTATATGTATGTAGGTCCAAGGTCCATACTTTGATATTGTTCACATAGAACGTTACCACCAGATTTTCGGTATTATCTACGATATGCATGAAAAGTTGTTTTTTTTTTTGCCTGCACATTTTGAAAATGACAAAAGCAACCTGGGAAGTATCGATAGTATTTTGGGAACAGCATCAAAAAATGTCAAAACCGGCAAATTTCTAATTTGTTTTCCTTTTTATTTTCATAAACCTGGAAATTTAATTTGACAAAAGACAAATGATTTTCAACACCATTGCCATATTGAAATTTCTAAATTCAATATAAATTCAGTTTGATTTTGTCCATTAAAGATGTTGATAATGTTTAGAGATGGACAGTGGGTAAATACCCAATGGGTAAATACCCGGTAAATAGGGTAAATTGGGTAAATACCGGGTAAATACCCATTTGTGGCTATTTATTTGGGTATTTACTATATTGAATCGCTAATACAACATCTTAGACCCTATTTCTGGGTTTAGGCTATGAAATCGATTCAAAATGGATAGTTTTACAATACTTTAAACAAGTGGGTAAATACCTGGGTAAATACCCGAGTATTTACGCAAGTGTTGGGTAAAAACTCATTAACTGCCGAACCACTTGACGTAGGCTGACAAAATTTGGCTCAAATCTTACTTATGTCAAGAGAATATCTTGCATTGAAAATGGGGTCTCTGGGTCCATGTTTTGATATAGCCCCCATATAACCGTACCTCCCGATTTAAGGTATTTTTTGTCTATTTGCCTCATTGTACAATCATAGTGGCTGAAATTTGGCATAGTGAGTTCTCAATATGTAGAAAAAACACCCTTGTCAACATAGGTCCACGTTTTCTAATAGCCCCCATATAAGTATACCCCGATTTCGAGTATTTACCCAAATTTTGGGTAAAAACTCTTTAACTGCCGAACCACTAGACGTAGGCTGACAAAACTTGGCATAAATCTATCTTATGTCAAAAGAACTTCTGGTACTGATCATGGGTCTAGGTCCATGTTTTAATATAGCCCCCATATAGCCGTACTTCCCGATTTAAGGTATTTTTCATCTATTAGCCACATTTTACAACCAAATTGGCTGTAAATTAGCACAGTGAGTCCTCAAGGAGTAGAAAATATCCTTGTAAAAATTTGTCAATATAGGTCCACGTTTTCTAATAGCCCCCATATAAGTGTACCCAGATTTCGAGTATTTACCCAAATTTTGGGTAAAAACTCTTTAACTGCCGAACCACTTGACGTACGCTGACGAAATTTGGCTCAAATCTTACTTATATCAAGAGAATATTTAGTATTGAAAATGGGGTCTCTAGGTCCATGTTTTAATATGGCCTCCATATAGCCGTACCTCCCGATTTAAGGTATTTTTCATCTATTAGCCACATTTCACAACCAAATTGGCTGTAATTTTAAACCGTGAGTCCTCAAGGAGTAGCAAATATCCTTGCAAAAATTTGTCAATATAGGTCCACGTTTTCTAATAGCCCCCATATAAGTGTACCCAGATTTCGAGTATTTACCCAAATTTTGGGTAAAAACTCTTTAACTGCCGAACCCCTTGACGTACGCTGACGAAATTTGGCTCACATCTTACTTATATCAAGAGAATATTTAGTATTGAAAATGGGGTCTCTAGGTCCATGTTTTAATGTAGCCCCCATATAGCCGTACCTCCCGATTTAAGGTATTTTTCATCTATTAGCCACATTTTACAACCAAATTGGCTGTAATTTGGCAGAGTGAGTCCTCAATGAGCATTAAATATCCTTGCTAATATTTGTCAACGTAGGTCCACGCTTTCTTATAGCCCCCATATATGGGTACCCCGATTTTAAGTATTTACCCAAATATTGGGTAAAAACTCTTTATCTGCCGAACCATTGGCGTAGGCTCATATAATTTGGCTACAAACTTTCTTATATCAATAGTATTAAAAGCATTGAAAATGGAGTCCCTGGGTCCACTTTTTGATATAGCCGCACCTCCCGATTTCAGAAACATATATTGGGGCCACAAGAAAACGTGGTCCTACGTCGACAATTTTTTGCAAGGATATTTTATACATATTGGGAACCCACTGTACCAAATTACAGTCAGTATGATTGTAAAATGTGGCTAATAGTTAAAAATACCTTAAATCGGGAGGTACGGCTATGTGGGACCTATATCAAAACATGGACCCAGGGACTCTATTTTCAATACCCTTATTACTATTGATATAAGAAAGTTTTGAGCCAAATTTTGTCAGCTAACGTCAACTGGTTCGACAGTTAATGAGTTTTTACCCAATTTTGGGTAAATACTCGAAATCGGGGTACCCTTATATGGGGGCTACAGGAAAACGTGGACCTACATTGACAAATATGTGCTAGGATATATTATACTCTTTGAGGACTCACTGTGCCAAATTACAGCCAATTTGGTTGTAAAATGTGGCTAATAGATGAAAAATACCTTAAATCGGGAGGTACGGCTATATGGGGGCTATATTAAAACATGGACCTAGAGACCCCATTTTCAATACTAAATATTCTCTTGATATAAGTACGATTTGAGCCAAATTTCGTCAGCGTACGTCAAGTGGTTCTGCAGTTAAAGAGTTTTTACCCAAAATTTGGGTAAATACTCGAAATCGGGGTACCCTTATATGCGGGCTATTAGAAAACGTGGACCTATATTGACAAATTTTTGCAAGGATATTTTCTGCTCCTTGAGGACTCACTGTGCCAAATTACAGCCAATTTGGTTGTAAAATGTGGCTAATAGATGAAAAATACCTTAAATCGGGAGGTACGGCTATATGGGGGCTATAAAAACATGGACCTAGAGACCCCATGTTCAGTACCAGAAGTTCTTTTGACATAAGAAAGATTTATGCCACGTTTTGTCAGCCTACGTCAAGTGGTTCGGCAGTTAAAGAGTTTTTACCCAAAATTTGGGAAAATACTCGAAATCGGGGTACCCTTATATAGGGGGCTATTAGAAAACGTGGACCTATGTTGACAAGTTTTTGCAAGGGCATTTTCTACATATTGAGATCTCACTATGCGAAATTTCAGCCACTATGATTGTACAATGAGGCAAATAGACAAAAAATACCTTAAATCGGGAGGTACGGTTATATGGGGGCTATATCAAAACATGGACCCAGAAACCCCATTTTCAATGCTAGATATTCTCTTGACAAAAGTAAGATTTAAGCTAAATTTCGTCAGCCTACGTCAAGTGGTTCGGCACTTAAGGAGTTTTTACCCAAAATTTGGGTAAATACTCGAAATCGGGGTACCCTTATATGGGGGCTATTAGAAAACGTGGACCTATATTGACAAATTTTTGCAAGGATATTTGCTGCTCCTTGAGGACTCACTGTGCCAAATTACAGCCAATTTGGTTGTAAAATGTGGCTAATAGATGAAAAATACCTTAAATCGGGAGGTACGGCTATATGGGGGCTATGTCAAAACATGGACCCAGAGACCCCATGTTCAGTACCAGAAGTTCTGTTGCCATAAGAAAGACGTAAGCCAAATTTTGTCAGCCTACGTCAAGTAGTTCGGCAGTTAATGAGTTTTTACCCAACACTAGGGTAAATACTCGGGTATTTACCCATGTATTTACCCACTAGTCTAAAGTATTGTTAAACTACCCATTTGAAACGAATTTACAACCTAAACCCAGGAATAGGGTGTAAAATGTTGTATTTGCCATTCAATATAGTAAATACCCAAATAAATACCCACAAATGGGTATTTACCCGGTATTTACCCACCGTGTGGGTATTTACCGGGTAAATACCCGGTAAAAACCATCTCTAATAATGTTCAAATAAATTTGAATTTAGGCTGTTAATGCAAATTAAAACTGCCGTCTGTCTAGGCTATTAGCCAATGACAGCGACCACTTTGCGTTAGTAACAACTCCCATTCCTGTTTAATCTCAGCTCAGAGAATTACATACTCATATGCAAGTCGAACTATCTTATTAGAGAGAGATAGATTCATATTGCAAATTTTACACAAAAAAGGAAAACCACTATTGAGTAAATCAAACAAAGGTGTGAAATGAATTGTTGCAGTAAGAAATCATCTCAAATGGTGTAAAAAAATTGCATAACGTAAAAATGTTCAACACCAAAACTAACGTCGACAACAACAGTAGAAGCAGATTAAACGATATTGACAGAGTTATAACAGAGATGCCACTGCTAGGAATATTTTTCAGGTTTTTTTTTTCTTTTTGTTGTTTTGCAGAAATGCAATTCTACTGTCTAAACTTGTTTTCAATAGCTCTGAAGAAATTCCGAACAATTTCTGGACTGAATGTCTTATCTGTTTTTTTTTTTTATTTTTGCGTTATTAAGGCGAAGGTCATTTTGAATGATATTTTTTTAATTGTTTCCTTTTCAAGTCCAGACATGTCTGTCTGAACTCGGATGATCTTCTGATTATGTTTGAATGCTAAATGTTCCCTCCTTCGACTCGTTTAAATCCTACGATTTGTACGCTTCCGATTACGGAATAGCCCCCACTCATTTGTAAATTTCAGAAAATCGAAATTTATATAAAAAATGTAAGTAGCACAGAACATGTGGTAACATTTTCAAGTCGATCAGAATAATACTTTCCTGAGATATAAGTGTCAGAATAATACTGTCCTGAGATATAAGTGTTGAAAGGGAAAAATGTATTGTGTGTAGCATAGAAACTAACCCCCAGTTTCACTAAGACGATTCGAATCCAAATTCGTTAGAATCATTAAATAATAAAAAATAATTAAAAAAATTACGTTACAGTGTTTTATTTATAAATGCATTTAAAACTAGACAAGTAAGAAAGTATCGGACAGCTGTGCTGACAGAGATATACCCTCAGGACTTAAAAAAAACAAAAACAACCAAACCAAACACAATAATTATGCCGTATATAAAATATATGGATTTTGTATGGCGAGTGTGCTTTAAAATCTGTAAGTACAGTAATGTGGGGCTATACCAAATTATTCATATATACCAACAAATTTTTAGTAACCAAACTTCTTCATAAAGGACTCAAAAAGTTTTAGAGTTATCTTGCACAATAGCCATTTTAGTATGTGCCGCCAGGGGTTTGGAGCTTTTGGTTCATTATTAGACAGCGGAATTTTATGCAACCCCTATTTTTTGTCCGATTCATGTCAAATTTTGGGATTGGGCATATTTTTGGCTTCTGCTTAAATTGCAATCGAAACATATGACATATGCAAAATTATGCAAAATGCATACATTTTTGCATATGAAAAATTCATACATTTGTACCGATAGCAACAGTTTTGTCAACTTTTATTTGAAAATTTCATTCATAATTTTGGGTTTTAATGTTACCGATTTTTGTCGGTAACTCAAAGAATGAGTTAGAGAATCACACTACAGGGGGCCTATTCTGTAACTTTCTTAACAACATTACACATTGTTTATTTTCAATGTTTTCACTTGTTATTTTTTTGTAGTTGTTACGAAAACAAAAGAAACTTAAACAATATCGATAGTTGTTAAAAGTTACAGAATAGGACTACAGGAGTTCAGTACTAATTCGAACGAATTTTCTTTCGAATCGTTCTAGAAAAACAGGCCGCAAAAATACTTTTGATTTCGTTATGAAATTTTAAAATCAGTGCCACATTCTAGCACGAAACGAATAGTTGTCATATATTTTTGTGGGCTTATCAAGGACATCTAGGCCTTCATAGAAACTCTCCCTTAGTCCTAAAACTCAGAAACCAAATATACTCTCTTGATCGAAGAATATTATCCCGAAACCTGGCAACACTACCAAAAAAAAACTAAAGCATGTGTTAACCAGAAAAAAAAGAAGCCGAAGCACATAGAACATAAACGTAGCAAAACAATTAACAAAGTGTGAACGACAATGACACTCTCGCTGATGGCTACTACTACCACTGAATGCAACGTCCTCGTCGTAGTCGTCATCTTCAAAGACAGAATGCAATTGCCAATGATGTTGATTGTGATGGTGGTGTTGGCAAGCAGAAATGTTGATTGTCTGACACATTTTTTCTCTGGAACTGACATGAAATACCATTTGTAAAATATCTAGATTGGAATAGGAGGAAAAGTTAAACCTCATAGAAGGCGACACTTTAACAAGAACATAAACAGAGAGGCAACAGCGGAGGTCCGATTTTCAAAAACATTTTAATTACAAAACACATGACAAGCTATTTTAATTGTTTCGGCGATGAAATTAAATCGAGTAAAAGAGCTAGTTAAGACAAAGAAAAAAAATTAAAAAAAAACTTGTTGCAGAACAACTGAAATCCCAACATACCAAACATAGCATTTTTAATTTAATTTTTAAGGGGTTACACCCACTTGCATATTTAAAAGAAATCTAAGATTTTTTATTAGCTTACTAGCTGACCCCGGTCCGCGTTGCTGACCCATCGTAATGAATTTAAATGAAAAATTTTTATGGACTTTATGTTTGACAATTCGAAAATAGGTATTTTCTACCTCATTTCTTCGGTCCATTGTCAAACCTTTGTAACCTCTTTGTAACTTTTCTTTTCTCTTACGGACTTTGTGGGGGTTTTCGTCCATTGATGCTGTTTAGGATTTATTATCGTCCATGTAACCTGTCTTTATCCTAATGCGATATAGTTTCAAAAGTTAAAAAAAAAAATGGTTAAGTCGAATTCTCCCGCTTATTGATAAGTCAAATTTTTTTAGTTTTTCATGGCTGATGGACCGCTGAACCTCACCATTTAAGGAAATTTGTAAATATATCATTTTAATTTGCAATCCGAAGCACTCATAAGTAAATATAGCAAATATAACTATTATAAAACCAAAGGCCCCCGAACTTCGGCTAAAAGTATATAGCATTTTGGACCACGGGACATTCCTGAACATTTTCTGAATATTGCATGAAATTAGGTTCAAAAGTTTTAGAGAAATAATGTATTGAAAAGAGTAGGCGTTGTCATCTGTTTTCAAGATATAACATATTTAAAAAAGTGGGCGTGGTACGGTATTTTGGCTCCAAATATGTACCTCCCAAAATTTATGCTGAGACCGATATAATCATAAGCTTGGCTTATACATATAGCGTTTAAAAGAAAGGCGTGGGGAAGGTACCCCACCTCCTCCGAAATTCATAAAATATACATAACAACGGCAAACATTAAGCTTTTGCTGCAAATTTGATGGAAATCGGTTAAGTAGTATTGGATATTAAACACATTAAAAAAACAGGCGTGGTCGGGTCTTTAGGCCCCGAAGAAGTACCTAGATTGTACATTAATGCGTAATTTTTTAAACCAAGACCTGCGTAATTTTTGCAAATATAGCGTTTTGTAAAAATATCGCACCTTTGGATTTCAATAAAATATTTAGCCTGTTTTCGGGGCCTTCCCCGTACATTCCCTGGCACTTCCAGTTTTCGCAGAAAAAAATTAAATTGAAAATTGAAAAAAGTGGGCGTGGTACAATTTTCTTACCATAAAAATTTAAATTGGGTTATGACGGCATTTGATTTTTAGTCATAAAGAACGGCGTTTTTTAAATATGGCAAAGGGAAGTACCCCAACCCCCTTAGAAATTCAAGAAAATATGCATCCTATCCTCCCCATCCAGGCATGTCAAGAGGGACCTTCATAATCTAGAACGAGAGGTCCAATGTTACAAGAGAGAACCCCTGGACCAACAAACCTATGAAGCAGGTTTAAATAGCATTCACACAGATGCAGTCACACAGAACTATCGTGTGAATACGGTTCTTGGAGAACATCCGCCATCTATTACAGCCGGGGAACGTCAGTTGCCACGACAATCAAAGCAGTTTTGGCTCAACTGCGCTCGGGATAGTACAGCCGTCTAAATTCCTATAGGGCAAGAATTAATGACACCTTGCAAAACATCTGCCCAGCATGCGCCGCAAGCCCACACGAGGCACTGTTCCTTTTCAACTGAAAAATCTGTGCACAAAACTAACTCATTAAAGTTTGTGGCCTCAAACATCAAATTATCGATTTTACACGGACAAGAGAATTTCCAAGTAGTTTTCGAAGTGGTTACACTGTCAATTGTCTTCATTAGCCTTTGACAACAGTCGTGCCATTTCATTTGAATGATTTGTTCCTAACAGAATGCTAATTGCAAATTGTGGTGTACAAGAAATTGCAATTAGCTTTCCGTTGGCTTAAGACGGAACAAAGGATTGCATCAAATCAAAGTGATTCGCTACTCTTTTATATTCAGAATTGTATGGCGGAATATGCAAACACAGAGGTACGTGGAAAGAAGGAATAAAACTGCAACGAATATTTCAACATAATACGATATTGAATAATTAAACATATTTGAAGATAGCCAAGTGGATATGTACTAAATAAATAAAATTGAAATTATTAAAATGATTCTTTATATATTGCCTCAGTAATCCCTGCCTGAAATTTTCAATACGATCACATTTTCATGTTTTAGTTCCCCCACCAAATTGCAGCTATATTTTCCTGACCCTAATTACATGACAAAATTGTTTTTTTTTTTTTTTTTAATTTAGCTCCATAATTGAGTGATATTTAGCAAATATAATCAAAAGATTTGCTTTGTCACCAAAAAATAAAATGTAAATTAAGCATTTAAAATTGTTTTACTTTTTTTCTCCAGTTTCTGTTTTTATGTCGAAATATAACCAACTAACCACCAAACAACTAACAGACCGACCCATGGCAAATCAAATATCGATTGACCTTTTTTTGTTAAATATGAATCACAAAATTTTATTGTTGTTTGAAATTTCACAGCGATTATTGTGGTTTATGACAGCGCACAAAAGTGATTTGCCAACTCATTGATAAATTGTCAATTGTCGAGATTCGCACAGCAGAAAGAAATTGCGGAAAAATAAAACACAAATAAATAAACTAATAGAACCACAATAGTGTGCAATTTGATCAAATGTCAATATGCCAGTGAATGCATTTAAATTTAAATCAGTCAAAAGAAAAACCATTAAATCCATGGACAGTTGGAGGAACGTTATGGGAATTTAGTTTAAATTACACTGTGATGCAAAAGTTGACAAAAAATTTTTGCAGGGGTTCTGATGCATAAATTCGGATTTTTGGGAGTCCGTGGAAGACGAAAATACCTTTGGTTTCTTTGGGTCACTTCGTTTTCTTGATTTTATAACGGAAAATGTAGTGAAAAACGGGGTTTCTTGGATTTTCAACTTTAAACGGGCATATCTTATTTTTTCCGAATTTATGTATCAGAACCCCTGCAAATTTTTCGTGTAGCACCGTGTTATCATTTAGAAACATAAGAGAGCGCATTAGCCTCGGAGGACGACAAAGGTAGAATTGGACCAATAATTACACTCTGCTACACCAAAATTATGCAGGGTTTCTAATGTACCAATTTGGTTTTGTTGGAGTCCACGGACGACGAAAATACTTTGGTGTTTGACTTCATAAAGTGTTTGACTTCATAAAGTGATTATGGGAATTTAGTTTAAATTACACTGTGATGCAAAAGTTGACAAAAAATTTTTGCAGGGGTTCTGATGCATAAATTCGGATTTTTGGGAGTCCGTGGAAGACGAAAATACCTTTGGTTTCTTTGGGTCACTTCGTTTTCTTGATTTTATAACGGAAAATGTAGTGAAAAACGGGGTTTCTTGGATTTTCAACTTTAAACGGGCATATCTTATTTTTTCCGAATTTATGTATCAGAACCCCTGCAAATTTTTCGTGTAGCACCGTGTTATCATTTAGAAACATAAGAGAGCGCATTAGCCTCGGAGGACGACAAAGGTAGAATTGGACCAATAATTACACTCTGCTACACCAAAATTATGCAGGGTATCTAATGTACCAATTTGGTTTTGTTGGAGTCCACGGACGACGAAAATACTTTGGTGTTTGACTTCATAAAGTGATTTTATAACGATAAATGTAAACAAGAAAGAACGGCGTTAAATTCCGGGCCTTTATGGATGGAGGCTTTTTCTCTACGTTAAGTATAATACCTTGGAGGAAAATAATATCTTAACTGATTATAATCACTTTAAACGGTGCTTTTGAAGCAACTTTAAATGGAAGGTGCGTATACCTGGGTAGTATTTGCGGATTCTGAAATTACAATGAACATTGTATGAGAAAAATCAAAAAAATCGCCGGAGGGATTTTTAAATAAATCACGGTCAAATTTTTAGGGGTTTAGGGGTTTTTAGGTTTTTACGATTAATCGTTCAGATTTTTTTGTTAGGTATTCAGGGTTTTGCTTAAAAACCGCAAGTCCTATCGAAATGGGACAAAGGAAAATGTAGTAGATATGAAAAGTGTCTACAAGATTTACCTTTATGGTATTTTCATTGGTTTTACCATTTTTGAGATATAGAACTTCTAATAGGGACAATGCACTGACTGTATTGTCTCCTTATAAAACAGTGCAAATTACTGCAAATTAACAACTTATCTCAAAAATGGCACAATCTAGGAACAATATGATAAAGCCAATCTTGTACAGAATTTTCACAGCTACAACATTTTCTTTAGTCCCAATTCCGATAGGACATGCGCTTTTCAAGCAAGACCTGAGAAAAAATCTGAATTTCTATACCTCAAAAACGGTAAAACTTACGAAAATATTATACAAGTAAATCTTGTACAGAATTTTCACTGCTACAACACTTTCTTTAGTCACATTTCGATTGGACTTGCGGTTTCCAAGCAAAATCGTGAAAACCTAAAAATGTGAACTTTGACCGCGATTTATTTAAAATTCCCTCCAGCGATGTTTTCTTCTTTTTGGATTTTTCTCACCTATGAACATTGCTGTTTCAAAATCCGCTAAAACTTCCCACGTGTAAGCGGTTTTCACTTAAAGTTAGTTAAGGCGCACCAAGTATAACATTGTTTTATAAGGTAGCGATAAAGTCAATGCATTGTCCCAATTTGAACTTTTATATATCTATAACGGTAAAACCTACGAAAATATCATAAAGGTCAATCTGGTAGAAAATTTTCATAGCTACATTTTCTTGAAAACTTCCCAGGTGTAAGCACCTTCCATTTAAAGTTGCTTCCAGAGCACCGTGCTTTATACTGATCGTTTTCTGTGTAGTTTCGAACCGAAATTGTTATAATTTGGTATTGTGTTTAGTCAGAGGATAGAAATAACGAAGAGCATGTAACTTGGCATTTTGGAATCGTTATTTCTATCCTCTGACTAAACACAATTCCAAATTATAACAACTTCGGTTCGAAAATTCGGCAAAATCTCTCGAAATACATAAAATTAGGCAATACACGTCCATGTGGGTTAGATTAAAACCATATATGTAAACGATGGACATTAGGAAACCTTCTTCGTACTCAGGACAGTTTGGCATACGACCTTGTGTTGGGTTGTTTACAGTGACTTGAAAAAATCACATTGCAGAAAAATGGAATTTACTTGTGAACATTTTCGTCCGATAATTTTTCATGTGCATCGATCAAATTAAATCTTTGTATGTCGAAAAGGGACATCCTATATCACTATGAAAATCTGGTTTAATGAATTCAATTGTGGCCAACACTCGAAAAAAGCGAAGGCCGTGAGGGTCGCCAAAAATCGGCCGTTGTGGCAGAAAAAAAGCCGTGCGTGAACGGTTATATGCCGTGATATAGAGGCATCCTTGGACATTTCTTCCGCCAACTAACATTTGATATTGCATGAACACCTGGCCGCAAGAATGGATTTTTCTCATTAGATACAGCAAAAATTATTCAATCGCTCAAAAAAGGTATTTGTGAATTGGTGCAAAGAAATTGTGAATAAAAACAATCGCCGTGCTTCAAACGACTGTTTCTTCGGCAAAACTGACCGTGTGGCTACTACTATACGGCTTGAGAAATGGTTAATTTTGCGTGTTACACTATAATTTGTTTGCCTGAAATCTCCTGAGGAATTCGAAAAACGAAGAAGAGAAGACGAACCGTTCTGCATCATGGCAATGCGAGTTCACACACATAAATTCAAACCAGCGCCTGTTTGACCGGACAAAACGTGGAATTGATGGGTCATGCGCCGTACAGCCTTGACTGGGGATCCAATAATTTCATTTTATTCCAGCACATCAAAAAAAAAGGCGTGTGTTCAAAGATTTTCGTCACCAGAAGAGCAAGCGTTCAAAAACCGTGTTTTGGAGGTGTCTCAATCAAGCCACTGTAAACAACCCAACACATGGTCGTATGTAAAACTCTACTGAGTACGCTTAGGCTAAAAACTGTAAAACTTTCCAAAAAGTTTCCAAAGACGAATGGCGACACTGCGTGAAGGTTTTCTAGTGCCCCTCGTATTGATAGTTGTTTGCGAGTAAGTTTTCTCTCTTCTGGGAAAACAAAATTTCTTAAATTGGGTGAAAAACCTTAAATTGGGTGGTACCCTTACATGTGGCCTTTGGCAAAACGTGGACGTATGCTGTCAGATTGATTGCTGTTATAATGGTTTGTACCCCGGCTAAAACTTCCAACATATCGGATTTCCGTGAGTACCGTTCTATGGGGGCTATATAAGACCTATACCGACAAATTTCTGGTGGAAAGTTTTATACCCTCAACGAAGACAAAACACCAAATTTCAGCCATTTCGTCGTGATAATGAGGGTACAATCTTCAAAATACCGAAAATTGGAAGGCACCGTTTTATGGGACTATAAGAAGACACTGATCTACACCGACAAATGCCAAGTCTAAATACCAAATTTCAGCCATTTCGGTGTGATAATGAGGCTACAACCTTCAAAATACCGCAAATCGGGAGGTACAGTTCTATGGGGGCTATATGAAAACGTGGACCTATATCGACAGATTTCGGTAGAAAAATTTCATACCCCCAACGAAGACTAATTACCAAATTTCAGCTATTTCGGTGGGATGTTGAGGTCACAACCTTCAAAATACCGAAAATCGGGAAATACCGTTCTATTGCGGCTATATGAAGACTTGAACCTATGCGAACAAATTGCAGGTGGAAAGTTGTATAGCCCCAACGAAGACTAAATACCAAATTCGAGCCATTTCGGTATAATATTGATGCCACAACCTTCAAAATACCGAAAATTAGGAAGTACCGTTCTATGGAGGCTATATGAAGACGTAGACCTATGCGAACAAATTTCAGGTGGAACGTTTTGTACCCCCAACGACGACCAAATACCAAATTTCAGCCATTTCGGTGTGATAATGAGGCGAGAACCTTCGAAATACTGAACATCATGAGGTAGCGTTCTATGGGGCCTATATGAAGACGTGGACCTATGCGAACAAATTTCAGGTGAAAAGTTTTGTACCCCCAACGACGACCAAATAAAAAATTTCAGTCATTTCGGTAGAATATTGAGGCCACGACCTTCAAAATATGAAGATTTTATTAGCTCAGGGAATAGTCTTATAACAGGGTCATTCCCATAAACAGTAAATAAAGCGACATCGGGCATTATTTTTTATATATTTGAAAGATCAGGGGATAGCTGTCTCGATAAGCTTTCCAATGGTACCCATGTTGCCCTGGCAGAATTTTCCTTAAAGGACCACTTTTAAATAGCTCTGTTAACATTAATAGGACTCTTCTAACGGAATAGTCTTATTACAGGGTCATTCCCATAAACAGTAAATAAAGCGACATCGGACAATATTTTTTATATATTTGAATAGATCAGGGGATAGCTGTCTCGATAAGCTTTCCAATGGTACCCATGTTGCCCTGACAGAATTTTCCTTAAAGAACCACTTTTAAATAGCTCTGTTAACATTAATAGGAGTCTGCTAACGCGCTGTTAGCAAATGTGTTATCAGAGCGCTTTGTGTCTCCGCTAGGGTGGCTTGTGTCCTCGCTAATTTAATACATACTAATTTATCTTAATGGGCATATAAATAGTATGTAAGAAACGGAATGTCAAAGTGAATTATACCCTCCATATTATGGTGGAGGGTATAAACTTCACTTCTCAGGAGCTTATAGGGCCTTAAGGAATGTATGTCTTCAGGATTTGCATTATTTTATGGCATTACTAGCTTTAAGTCTTTCTTTAACCTTGCCAAACCTCACATTTTCAACCTTTCAATAAGGTCTCACGACACTTTAATTTCTGTGATTACCAAAAACTTTGTAAGAATCCTATAAAAAACTCTAAATTAAGGCCCAAAGTTACTACAATAGACCTTCTAGTTGGCATTTCAAATAAATTTTTAAAACAAAACGCTGAAAATTAACCCAAAACTTTATATACCCTTTTATTCTCCACCATTGCCTTAACATATTTCAATTTATAATCAAATCTTCCCACGCCAGATAAACACAACACCATGACAGAATATCCGAAAATGTCATAAAAATAAATCCCATTTTACAAGGATTTTAAGGCCAATAGAGATGATGGCTGAACACGAATAATACAATGGCAGAATGCAGAATACCGGAATGCCATTGCTGACACTGTTAAAATATGTAACAAAACGTAGAGCTTAAACGCTTCAGGGTAATTATGAGATGATTTTGTTTAACATTTAGCTTTGCAATTTTGTTGCTGTAAAATTGTAAACGCCAGCGAACGAACATAAGCCAAAAGGATGTTGTAGTGCACAAATATTAAAATGTCATTTTGTTCGCTGTACCACCACCACAACAACAATGTCATAGAAATGGAGGTGTTGCCGGGATAATTGTTGGTGGCAGGATAATGGTAATGGCTTTAGGGAAAAATTATTTCCGAAAGTAAATATGGTTAATGAAATGCATGGCTGGCTGGCTGGTAGTGGAAAATTGTGCTAATTTTCCGGGTACATGATGTTGAGAATTATTAAATTTTGTTGAATTGTTTTGGAAAGGTTAGTTAAGGGTTATAAGTTAATAGACATTCTTAAAATCCACTGCTTGTGGTCTTCATATTCCTAATAAAATGCTCAGAAGAAAAGATTTGTTCTTAAATTTGTTTTCTCTTGAACCGCCATTCTTTGTTTCAGATTTAAAAGTCTCAAGAAAATGTCAAACATCTTCTCGAGCAGGGTGTTTAAAAACGACCAGACACATAAAAGGGTATCTCCTTGAGGTAGTAACATCAATTTCATATTCCTCTCTGGACATCCGAAAAAACTACCACAGCTTCAAATAAAAATAAATGTGTCCTTCATTTCATTGTCTTCAGAAGAAATTTTATTCTCAAACAAAAATCTATCTAACACTTAGGAATTGTCGTCTCTATTTAATAATGAACATATCACAATATCACACACAGCTCCCTGTAGGCTTGGCCCAATATAATCTCCATAAGGACAATACATGAAAACAAAACCTCAAATATGACGGCTATATAATAATGTCACAAAGCTGAAGCTGAAAGCCACTTAAATGTATACAATTTTACATTAGAACGCACAGAAATATCTACGCCCTCGAATACATATGTACATACATACGTATGTAGAAAAAAAAAACATAATTGCTTAGATTCATTTAATTATACAAAATATAATCAAACACAAACCACAAAATGCCGACACATGTGTATGAGTTGGAATTGATGATAAAAGGATTTGTTGAAAATATAAGGACAGCCAGAGAGAGGGAGAGGAAGATTTGTGGGCGCGTGTGGCTTTATGATGACTATTAAAAGGTCACATTGTATTTGACATTAGTGGCAGAAAAAAGACTGTATTAAGATATGTGTGTATGTTTGAAGAAAAACTTATAATGGCCTATTGCCACAAAGGGCTACTAATAATATTTATAAATAATAAAGGATATTAATCTAAATGAGGGTATCCAAAATCATTAATTAAAATATATATTATTGTTGTTTGGGTGACGTAGGAGATGAAAGATACCAAGCAACGGACCTGATCGACTTTAACCTGCTAAAGCCAAGGACTTATTTTGGACCCTCTTTCATTTTAAGTGGACCTCCACTGACCTCCACTTGGTTTCTGCCTGGGGAGCTGCCTTTAACACTTGTTAAAGGTAGTGAGCTAACATGTGCCGAGCGTTCGCCCATATGGAGAAAAAAACTTCGGTTTGGAGTCGTCGCTAACTCGACAAACTAACTTCACCCCGGCAAATGAAAAACTTGCTACAATTTGGACAAAAGCCGAATTTTCAACAGCAGTTTTGTTTACGCTCATGCTCCCACTGTACAGTGGAAACGACAAAAATTATGTCACTATTTTAAAAATTCAAAGTTGCCAATCGCGTCTAAACATTTCAAATTTTTCGAAACTCAACTTATTTTTGCCATTTTCGCGGAGAAAAAGGCTAACAAAAATGATTTTAGAATGAGAAAATAGTTATATTATAAGCGAGATTCTGAAGCAACTTTTGTAGTAGAGTTTCTCCTCTCAGCTTTTTGAGTAGCGACCGCTGGCAGCCGAAAATTAAGGTGCATTACGATAACTTTTAAATTTAAGTCCCAAGACACAAACCACGCAGTTGGCAGAGCGTTAGCAGCGCATAACATTAAAGCTATTGCAAAATTGATTTTGCTACAAAATCGAATTTATTTACTCAATTCAGCCTAAAAAGGATCAAAAAGGACACTTTTTACTAATTTCTATTGTTTACCAAGTAATCCCGGCTCTGTGGTTATTTACAACCTGTATGTACTAACATAAGTATAGCAATAGGTCCTTTGGGTACTACGTCCACAAGGACAATTCTGCAAGGACAAAATAGATACCAATGGAAAGCTATTGATGAGTAGCATCTACTAAAATAATAAAACAGTCGAAAAGTTCAGCTAGTTTTCAAGATATTTGACCATTTTGGCGGTAACCCTTAGTCCTGACGATTATTCTGACTCCTGCGTCCGCAAGGACAACTCTGCATGGTCAAAGAGGGTACCAATGGAAAGCTCTTGAAGAGTAGCATCTACTGAAATAATAAAACAGTCGAAAAGTTCAACTAGTTTCCAAGATATTTGACCATTTTGGCGGTAACCCTTAGTCCTGACGATTATTCTGACTCCTGCGTCCGCAAGGACAATTCTGCATGGTCAAAGAGGGTACCAATGGAAAGCTATTGATGAGTAGCATATACTGAAATAATAAAACAGTCGAAAAGTTCAGCTAGTTTCCGAGTTATTTGACCATTTTGGCGGTAACCCTTAGTCCTGACGATTATTCTAACTCCTGCGTCCGCAAGGACAATTCTGCATGGTCAAAGAGGGTACCAATGGAAAGCTATTGATGAGTAGCATCTACTGAAATAATAAAACAGTCGAAAAGTTCAGCTAGTTTCCGTGTTATTTGTCCATTTTGGCGGTAACCCTTAGTCAGGACGATTATTCTAACTCCTGTGTCCGCAAGGACAATTCTGCATGGTCAAAAAGGGTACCAATGGAAAGCTCTTAAAGAGTATCATCTACTGAAATAATAAAACAATCGAAAAGTTCAGGTAGTTTCCGAGTTATTTGACCATTTTGGCGGTAACCCTTAGTCCTGACGATTATTCTAACTCCTGCGTCCGCAGGGACAATTCTGCATGGTCAAAGAGGGTACCAATGGAAAGCTATTGATGAGTAGCATCTACTGAAATAATAAAACAATCGAAAAGTTCAGCTAGTTTCCGAGTTATTTGACCATTTTGGCGGTAACCCTTAGTCCTGACGATTATTCTAACTCCTGCGTCCGCAAGGACAATTCTGCATGGTCAAAGAGGGTACCAATGGAAAGCTCTTGAAGAGTAGCATCTACTGAAATAATAAAACAGTCGAAAAGTTCAGGTAGTTTCCGAGTTATTTGACCATTTTGGTGGTAACCCTTAGTCCTGACGATTATTCTGACTCCTGCGTCCGCAAGGACAATTCTGCATGGTCAAAGAGGGTACCAATGGAAAGCTCTTGAAGAGTAGCATCTACTGAAATAATAAAACGATTATTCTATGAAAAAATTCGATTTAACCTAAACATATTTTGAATACCAAGGGATTTTTTGAACTTTCGGGGCCTATACCTCTAGAAGCATGGACTTCCTGCCCATGATATATTTTTGGCGTTATCAGCACTGCAAGCCCTATCTGTGGTAAAAATATCAGATCGATCCGAATCCAGTCCAAGCATTCATCCTGCTCCAAAAAATTAAAACTGTGGTTTTGTGAATTTTTTTCTATAGAAAAAAATCAAAACTGTGGTTTTGTGAATTTTTTTCTATAGAAAAAAATCAAAACTGTGGTTTTGTGAATTTTTTTCTATAGAAAAAAATCAAAACTGTGGTTTTGTGAATTTTTTTCTATAGAAAAAAATCAAAACTGTGGTTTTGTGAATTTTTTTCTATAGAAAAAAATCAAAACTGTGGTTTTGTGAATTTTTTTCTATAGAAAAAAATCAAAACTGTGGTTTTGTGAATTTTTTTCTATAGAAAAAAATCAAAACTTTGGTTTTGTGAATTTTTTTCTATAGAAAAAAATCAAAACTGTGGTTTTGTGAATTTTTTTCTATAGAAAAAAATCAAAACTGTGGTTTTGTGAATTTTTTTCTATAGAAAAAAATCAAAACTGTGGTTTTGTGAATTTTTTTCTATAGAAAAAAATCAAAACTGTGGTTTTGTGAATTTTTTTCTATAGAAAAAAATCAAAACTGTGGTTTTGTGAATTTTTTTCTATAGAAAAAAATCAAAACTGTGGTTTTGTGAATTTTTTTCTATAGAAAAAAATCAAAACTGTGGTTTTGTGAATTTTTTTCTATAGAAAAAAATCAAAACTGTGGTTTTGTGAATTTTTTTCTATAGAAAAAAATCAAAACTGTGGTTTTGTGAATTTTTTTCTATAGAAAAAAATCAAAACTGTGGTTTTGTGAATTTTTTTCTATAGAAAAAAATCAAAACTGTGGTTTTGTGAATTTTTTTCTATAGAAAAAAATCAAAACTGTGGTTTTGTGAATTTTTTTCTATAGAAAAAAATCAAAACTGTGGTTTTGTGAATTTTTTTCTATAGAAAAAAATCAAAACTGTGGTTTTGTGAATTTTTTTCTATAGAAAAAAATCAAAACTGTGGTTTTGTGAATTTTTTTCTATAGAAAAAAATCAAAACTGTGGTTTTGTGAATTTTTTTCTATAGAAAAAAATCAAAACTGTGGTTTTGTGAATTTTTTTCTATAGAAAAAAATCAAAACTGTGGTTTTGTGAATTTTTTTCAAATCAAAACTGTGGTTTTGTGAATTTTTTTCTATAGAAAAAAATCAAAACTGTGGTTTTGTGAATTTTTTTCTATAGAAAAAAATCAAAACTGTGGTTTTGTGAATTTTTTTCTATAGAAAAAAATCAAAACTGTGGTTTTGTGAATTTTTTTCTATAGAAAAAAAACTGTGGTTTTGTGAATTTTTTTCTATAGAAAAAAATCAAAACTGTGGTTTTGTGAATTTTTTTCTATAGAAAAAAATCAAAACTGTTGTTTTGTGAATTTTTTTCTATAGAAAAAAATCAAAACTGTGGTTTTGTGAATTTTTTTCTATAGAAAAAAATCAAAACTGTGGTTTTGTGAATTTTTTTCTATAGAAAAAAATCAAAACTGTGGTTTTGTGAATTTTTTTCTATAGAAAAAAATCAAAACTGTGGTTTTGTGAATTTTTTTCTATAGAAAAAAATCAAAACTGTGGTTTTGTGAATTTTTTTCTATAGAAAAAAATCAAAACTGTGGTTTTGTGAATTTTTTTCTATAGAAAAAAATCAAAACTGTGGTTTTGTGAATTTTTTTCTATAGAAAAAAATCAAAACTGTGGTTTTGTGAATTTTTTTCTATAGAAAAAAATCAAAACTGTGGTTTTGTGAATTTTTTTCTATAGAAAAAAATCAAAACTGTGGTTTTGTGAATTTTTTTCTATAGAAAAAAATCAAAACTGTGGTTTTGTGAATTTTTTTCTATAGAAAAAAATCAAAACTGTGGTTTTGTGAATTTTTTTCTATAGAAAAAAATCAAAACTGTGGTTTTGTGAATTTTTTTCTATAGAAAAAATCAAAACTGTGGTTTTGTGAATTTTTTTCTATAGAAAAAAATCAAAACTGTGGTTTTGTGAATTTTTTTCTATAGAAAAAAATCAAAACTGTGGTTTTGTGAATTTTTTTCTATAGAAAAAAATCAAAACTGTGGTTTTGTGAATTTTTTTCTATAGAAAAAAATCAAAACTGTGGTTTTGTGAATTTTTTTCTATAGAAAAAAATCAAAACTGTGGTTTTGTGAATTTTTTTCTATAGAAAAAAATCAAAACTGTGGTTTTGTGAATTTTTTTCTATAGAAAAAAATCAAAACTGTGGTTTTGTGAATTTTTTTCTATAGAAAAAAATCAAAACTGTGGTTTTGTGAATTTTTTTCTATAGAAAAAAATCAAAACTGTGGTTTTGTGAATTTTTTTCTATAGAAAAAAATCAAAACTGTGGTTTTGTGAATTTTTTTCTATAGAAAAAAATCAAAACTGTGGTTTTGTGAATTTTTTTCTATAGAAAAAAATCAAAACTGTGGTTTTGTGAATTTTTTTCTATAGAAAAAAATCAAAACTGTGGTTTTGTGAATTTTTTTCTATAGAAAAAAATCAAAACTGTGGTTTTGTGAATTTTTTTCTATAGAAAAAAATCAAAACTGTGGTTTTGTGAATTTTTTTCTATAGAAAAAAATCAAAACTGTGGTTTTGTGAATTTTTTTCTATAGAAAAAAATCAAAACTGTGGTTTTGTGAATTTTTTTCTATAGAAAAAAATCAAAACTGTGGTTTTGTGAATTTTTTTCTATAGAAAAAAATCAAAACTGTGGTTTTGTGAATTTTTTTCTATAGAAAAAAATCAAAACTGTGGTTTTGTGAATTTTTTTCTATAGAAAAAAATCAAAACTGTGGTTTTGTGAATTTTTTTCTATAGAAAAAAATCAAAACTGTGGTTTTGTGAATTTTTTTCTATAGAAAAAAATCAAGTTGTTGTTTTGTGTGCAGTTATGCGGAAAAGGCAGTTACCAAAATCCCGCATAGCTACCTCATGGGGGTAGTTAAAAACATCTGATCTCAATCTTACCAATAACGATAAAAACAAGTAAGAAAGTATCAGTCAGCTGAACCGACAGAGATATACCCTCAGCCACGTACCCGGAGAAAAAAAGTTAACACAATACTTCTGTAGGTTTTTTAGCTGTTGGGAAAATTTTC
The DNA here is from genome assembly GCF_047663935.1 of Musca autumnalis. Classification (NCBI taxonomy): domain Eukaryota; kingdom Metazoa; phylum Arthropoda; class Insecta; order Diptera; family Muscidae; genus Musca; species Musca autumnalis. Next base: position 123,412,931 of record NW_027411866.1, on the reverse strand, counting down.
CAGGATGAAAAGGGCCGCAAAAAACTACATGTTGCAACAAAATTCAGAATCATCCAAGACGAGTGAATTTTTTCCAAACTTTGGGTAGGGTGTACCCATCGGAGTGATCCGATGTAGTATATATTCGGACCTAATACAAATCTGTAGGAAATATTTTTTTCTTTATTAGTCTATGGATATTTTCCTTACAGACTATATAATTAAATATGTTGTACTTAATTTTCTGAATTTAAATATATTACAATTTTACTTTTCAATTTACAAAGTTTGAGCTAAATCGATTTCTCTCTTAAAGGGTTATTTTATACATTAGCCAGTTTAGGTGGTGCCGGTAGGATTTTCTGGACCTTTTTGGGTCATTATCTCAGGAGCTATGGACTTGCCCACGAAAAAAAATACAACGTCGTAACAGGGGCCGCAAGTGCAACCTGCTGCATCACAAATTAATAAGATCAGAGAGGAGTTGTTAAACTATACTTTTTCCAAATTTTGTGTGGGAGGTACCCAAATGAGTGGACCGATATAGTCCATATTAGAACCCGATCTATGCCTGAAAGTAATATTACCAATAGCAAAGTTTGGCTCAATTCGGTTACTCCCTCCTAGAGTTATCATGCCCACTATCTTGGCGAACAATTTTGAACCTTTGTAGGGGAGGTACCGGAAGGAGTGGACCGATATGGTCTATCTTCGAACTTAAACTAAGTTTGGACAAAATATTGATATACCCAAAATTTGAACCAAATATGTTGATCCTTTCGAGAGTTATTGTGCGCTCCAACAACGACACATGGTATTATATGGGTTGTTTGCAGTTTTCTTGCTGATTTCTGAGGAAGTATGAACTTGCTCCTGAAAAAAATTGTATCGTCGTAATGGGGGTAGTGAATACAAGTGGCTGCAACAAAAATAAAAGCGACTCGAGAGCAGGCCTTAAACTGCACTTAAGCAAAATTTTGTGTGGGAGGTACCCGAAAGAGTGAACAAATAGGGTCCATATTGGAACCTCATCTATGTCTGGTAGAAATGTCACGATGTGCAAACTATGGACTAATTTGGTTACTTCCTTCAAGAGTTATCGTGCGGACAATTTTTCCGAACATTTTTGAACTTTTGTGGGGGAGGTACCTGAAGGAGTGGACCGATATGGCCCATCTTCGGAAGGGTTACCGCCAAAATGGTCAAATAACTCGGAAACTAGCTGAACTTTTCGATTGTTTTATTATTTCAGTAGATGCTACTCATCAATAGCTTTCCATTGGTACCCTCTTTGACCATGCAGAATTGTCCTTGCGGACACAGGAGTTAGAATAATCGTCCTGACTAAGGGTTACCGCCAAAATGGACAAATAACACGGAAACTAGCTGAACTTTTCGACTGTTTTATTATTTCAGTAGATGCTACTCATCAATAGCTTTCCATTGGTACCCTCTTTGACCATGCAGAATTGTCCTTGCGGACACAGGAGTTAGAATAATCGACCTGACTAAGGGTTACCGCCAAAATGGACAAATAACACGGAAACTAGCTGAACTTTTCGACTGTTTTATTATTTCAGTAGATGCTACTCATCAATAGCTTTCCATTGGTACCCTCTTTGACCATGCAGAATTGTCCTTGCGGACGCAGGAGTCAGAATAATCGTCAGGACTAAGGGTTACCGCCAAAATGGTCAAATAACTCGGAAACTAGCTAAACTTTTCGATTGTTTTATTATTTCAGTAGATGATACTCTTTAAGAGCTTTCCATTGGTACCCTTTTTGACCATGCAGAATTGTCCTTGCGGACACAGGAGTTAGAATAATCGTCCTGACTAAGGGTTACCGCCAAAATGGACAAATAACACGGAAACTAGCTGAACTTTTCGACTGTTTTATTATTTCAGTAGATGCTACTCATCAATAGCTTTCCATTGGTACCCTCTTTGACCATGCAGAATTGTCCTTGCGGACGCAGGAGTTAGAATAATCGTCAGGACTAAGGGTTACCGCCAAAATGGTCAAATAACTCGGAAACTAGCTGAACTTTTCGACTGTTTTATTATTTCAGTATATGCTACTCATCAATAGCTTTCCATTGGTACCCTCTTTGACCATGCAGAATTGTCCTTGCGGACACAGGAGTCAGAATAATCGTCAGGACTAAGGGTTACCGCCAAAATGGTCAAATATCTTGGAAACTAGCTGAACTTTTCGACTGTTTTATTATTTCAGTAGATGCTACTCATCAATAGCTTTCCATTGGTACCCTTTTTGACTATGCAGAATTGTCCTTGCGGACGCAGGAGTTAGAATAATCGTCAGGACTAAGGGTTACCGCCAAAATGGTCAAATATCTTGAAAACTGGCTGAACTTTTCGACTGCTTTATTATTTCAGTAGATGCTACTCTTCAAGAGCTTTCCATTGGTATCTATTTTGTCCTTGCAGAATTGTCCTTGTGGACGTAGTACCCAAAGGACCTATTGCTATACTTATGTTAGTACATACAGGTTGTAAATAACCACAGAGCCGGGATTACTTGGTAAACAATAGAAATTAGTAAAAAGTGTCCTTTTTGATCCTTTTTAGGCTGAATTGAGTAAATAAATTCGATTTTGTAGCAAAATCAATTTTGCAATAGCTTTAATGTTATGCGCTGCTAACGCTCTGCCAACTGCGTGGTTTGTGTCTTGGGACTTAAATTTAAAAGTTATCGTAATGCACCTCGAAAATTAAACATAAATCGAGTGTGTTGGTTATGTACCCCATTAAACATTTCAAATAAAGTACGAGTAGACACAACACGGTTGTTGGACATCGGGAAGCTGCAATCACAACAGATAGTTGCAGTGTATTCCACTCAAGTGGAATCAAGTGCTTAATCAAGTGCTTAATCAAAGCCCTCCTCGTTCCGATAATATTTCAGCACAGTGGCAAAGTATTGCCCACTACATACAAACAGCGCACGTTGGCGCAAGATTGAAAAAAAACGGGTCTTAATTGAAAGAAAGACATTTTTTGTATTTTTCTCTTGAGTGTTGTATTTGATATTGCGCAAACAAAACGTGCGTCTTGCTTACGCATTTTGAGTTATGCCAAAAAATGAAAATAACATTGGGTCAAATGTTTGCATTTTGGGGTTTTTGTCTTCATTTTCTCTGTTATTGTTGTGCAGTATGTCGTGGTTTGGCTTAATGTCTGTGTTCACCCTACATAAGATAATGTGTGCACGGCCACAATTATGTTATAGGTACTATATATAATGATTTATATAGAATAATGGCGATACACAAGGCGTGAAATCGCAAAAAAGGAGATTAATTAAAATAATTAAATTCGGTTTTTGGTATAACTGTCGTTACATGGTAATATGGTATAAAATTTTAAGTCCCTAACCAAAGTGTCAATATCACATATTATTTACTTCTTAAGTTACACTGTGTTAAAGCTAAAGAATTTTTAATAATTTGAAGAGCACCAATAAGAGCAGCAATAATTTAAAGTAATTTTTTTAAGACAACAAAAGTGTCCATTTTAGAATGAAACCGTCATCTTCAGGTAGATTTAGAATCTTAAAAAAATATATTTATGGCAAAAGAAGTTTAGAAACATATCGCCTATTTACTCAAAGAGTGGCATAACTCAAAAAATGCGTTTTGTGAGTTAGCAATATCTATTTTTTCTACGACTTCTACTTTATTTTGTTTCAAAATTGCATGTTGATATCTCTAAAACTCAACAAGTTACAGCTTATTTTCTAGGAATTTGGCGTAAATCATCAAAAACGTTTTTTGTGGTAATGAATAAAGCACTTCAAATTATGCTTGAACGTGAACAGAAATTTAGCACTGATATCTGGGGTCACCGTGGTGCAATGGTTAGCACGTCCGCCTTGCACTCAGAAGGTCTGCGGTTCGAATACCAGGCCAAGCAACATCAAATTTTCAACGGTGGCAAAACTCCCCCTCAGTAATGCTGGCGACATTTCCTGAGTATTTAAGCCTTGAAAAACTTCTCTACAAGTGGTGTCGTAAGACACGCCGTTCGGACTCGGCAATAAAAAGTAGGTCCCATATCATTGAGCTAATATGAATCGGCGTGCACTCATTGATATGAGAGAAGTCTCCCTTGTCCCATCTGGGATGTTTGTGGAACAATTATTATTATATCTGGCTAGCTCTTTATAAAAGATGGTCCAACATTTTTTTAGTTTTTGTGTAATAAGTTGGGAAGTCAAATTTCAGTCTGCAATTTAAAAAGCGTTTTTCTCGAAATTAGATTTTTTCGAGATGTGTCACTCTTTGAGTAAATGAGCGATATGTATCCATAATGTATACATATTTCCCTATTTTTGAAAAGTATTTAGAGTTAAAAAAGTAGCAAAATATTTTAAATGTAGGTTATTCCACAACGCATATTTATTTTTGTACATTTTTGCTTATTTCGTTTTTACGCCTAAATATTTTTTTCGCTAGGCATAATCGACAACTACGCTACATATTTAGCACTCGGCTGACCATTCGTCGCAGCGAATTAGCCAGAGAGGGTGTTTTTGTCATTAGAGTTGCCAACGCAGTAATAAAAAAGATGTCATTTAATGTCAAAATGTCCCCATCATATGGTAGAACCTAATGAATACTAATTATTATTGTTTAAAAATAAAAAAAATATATATTTTGAACGGCTTCACCAAAAATTCACATGTCCTTTGAACGAAAAAGTGGAATTAATTATATCGTGATTTTTAATGCATTACACTGGTGATATCTCAAAAACAATTGTTTGCTGAAAACATGGTTAAGCTGTTGAAACTTTGTTGCTTATTCTCTTTTCTGATATGTGTGCTGCAAAATATGAGTATGCGTGGCCGATGCTTTTTTATTATAGCAACAATATCAAATAGCATCAACATCACTAGCAATATTTTTGTGAAATTTTGTTGCTACATGTTGCCGTTGTTCATTGTTGCTAAACATATTTCGAAGAAATTTTTGCAGGCAAAGCTGCAAATATTCGGTGCTTTTGCTAATATGGCGTTAGCATTTTAAACCCTGTTGCCCCAATGTGCGGCGGCAAAATCCATATTTTGATACTAGAGACTTCCGCCAAGGAACCCATGGTATGAGCAAGAGTGCCGTGCTGCTACGAGGGCTAGTAGATAAGTCTCCGACCTAGGAAATACCACGTGTTGCCAGGCGCCATTTGACAAATCCATTTGAAAGTTTAACGCGCTGTAGCCTACTCAGTACGATTTTATGTACGAACATCCCGGCAAAAATTCGGATCCGGTAGTCATTATGTAAGCCATTACAAAGTAATGTAAACAAAAATAACAACTTATATTGCTCCTTACTAAGTTATGAGTACGTTGGCATAGAGCGCGTGTGTCCGACTACAAATACGAGGGTGGTGTGTTCAACGCTCACCGTCGACCGGGTACTTTTTGTAAAAAAAAAAACAAAGAACATTTGGTGGTGAATATTCGCATGATCAAATACCGTTGAGAGCAACATAAAATAAAAATATGAAGTGTGGAGAAATTAAAACAAAACTGTTCTAAAAATAGAAAAAGATAAATATCGTCTGCGATGCACGAAAATGACATAAATCCACTTTTTGGAAATGGCGTTTTTGTTACAGAATGATAGTACAAGTCAAAACACGTCGTATGACATAAAGAAAATTGTATTATGTCGCGTTTTTCTATATGTTTTGCCCCTGTCCACAAAATAGGGAAAATGTCTTAAGTCCACAGGAAAAGTTATAATTTGAATGAATACTACAGCTAATGTAGTTCAGATGTAATGATAAACGTCATTCATAGTCGGGGTACTTTGCAAAGAAGCAGCTTACAATTTTGGACACTAATCGAATGATACTTGGCGGAGCCAAAGGATCGAACTTTTGCATACAAATCTGATAATTTCTATTTGATGATTTATTTATTTTTTTTGCAACGGAAATGTATACTTGACAGCAATTTTGTTTTATAAGCGCACTAATTATGAAATGTAGTGCTTGTTGTGTTTAACCCTTCGTTGGACACCGATATTGTTTGTCAGATTCGTAACACATGAGTCTGGACAGACCCATATAATTATTTATATTTTTTTAGAAAACTTAATTAACATTTTCGTATAAAAAGTTATAGAATATGTTTAAAGGATCCTAATCTTACATAAATAATCCTTATTTGTCAAAAATATGCCGATAAACACTAAATTTAGTTAATTTTATCAAGTTAATAAAAACGGACATATGCCTATAAAGTAAAAATTCGGATTTTTCTTGTATCAATGCTCGAAAATCCTATTTATATATAATTTTGATACACAATATTTTATTTTGGGGTATTATTCAGAATGAATAGTGTCTATTTTATAACTTTACAGCTTATTGCAGTATAATAACGATAATATCAATAGGTAAATGGAGGCACATATCCTAAGGATTTCGTTTAATTCATATGGAAAATCCTGTATTTGAACCATTCCACCCCACAAAAAGAGCATAAAGGCTATGTAATGGGTTTTATTTGTTCAGTTATGTGTATAATTGTCTGAAATAAATGTTTAACCCTATTTGCAAAGGATTTTTTAGGTTGTGTTACATTCACTGATTTCAAACCCATCCCCTACTTTTGCGACCTTTTAATGTGCAATTTTGAAGACATGGTAGGGAGAAATGCGACAAATTTCATACAAGGGTATTCATTTTATCAAATAATTTGTATTAAAATAGGTGGAGTCTGGCCAGACTCATGTGTTACGAATGTGATATGTATGCCAAAAAATCCTTGTAGCTCCTTTTCTGGGGATCCTTTTGACTTCATGTTTCTTTCGTAAATGTAAGAAAATTTCAGGAAGCTACCTGGAATCTCAGGTCCTTAGCGTTATTGTAACCCAGTTTAAAATGCAAAATAAAATGAAAAAGGCCTGGCCGGACTCAGATGTCCAATGAAGGGTTAAGACAAAAATTCTTCGAAAGATCTACGGTCCAATCTGCGTTGACGTCATATGACGACGAGCTGTATCTGCTATACAACGCCATCAGTATAGTTAAGCGTATCGAGATACAAAGATTGGCTTGTCTGGCCCATCTCACAAGATGATGAACCCGCTAAAAAGGCATATAAAAAGGGGCACATTGCGGTACACCCAGAGCTGGCAGGCCAAGGCTTCGATGGAGCGAACAAGTGGAAGGCGAGCTCGAAAAACGCTGTATTCCAAAAAGCAAATCTTTTCTTAGTTCGGCTTATAAGTGACATATTCTACTTACAGAAATTCAAAATGCCTTTCTAAAAATATTCCGAAAATTCTATATTTATAGCTCAAAATATCCTTAAAACATATTCATAAAAAATCACCTCTTCAGTTAATAATGTTTTTGGAAACTAATTATTTAAAGTTCAAACTGTCCTTCAAAAGATGGTAGTTTTGAACAGAAGCAGCTGGTGAACAGGTTTTCCCACATAAATGTTGCTGAAAACCATTTTTTCTCCCAAAAAGTTGTTGAATGAATAGCCTTCACAGTACATTTTTGCAACTAGAAGTTAATCAACCGCCCTTCTGACAGAAAAATGGTGAGGAGCAAAGATCTTTTTCATACAGAAGTTACTCAGAAGCAACTACATCTCAAAGAGAAGTTAAGAAGCAGAAAAATTGCCCAAACTGATCACACCGAACCCCGCCGCATTCATGCCAACATCTAATGAAATCCGACAATAACAATAAACTTAAGCCTTTAAGAAGTCTTTTGTATATGAAAATAAAAATGGATAAATGAAACTTAATTATGATTCCTTTTCACTATCGTTTTCTTTCGCAGCAGTTTGTCCTTCTGGCCTTTTCCCTCCGCCTCACTTTTTCATGACAATCACTACAATCCTTGTCTTTTGACATGCATCACACGTCGCTTGTTATGAGCAGTATTTTGTGGCAAACGTAAAATGCTACTCTTAACCAAAGCTGGATGGTTGGTTGGCTTTAAGCAGTGAACGGAAATTAGCAAATTTCACAACAACAATTCACAGGGAAAATGACAACAAAAATTGACAGGATTGTTTCTAAACGAAACAAAAAACATAAACACACACACGGGGAAACAACTCAACAAGAAAATCCTCTTTTGCCTTGGAAAATATGACAGCCAACAAAATGATATCGACAACAAAAAGTAACCTCCATTTTTTGTTTTTTTTTTCAAAATTTCCCCTCAAAGTTACAGGAAGTTATTCCCACATATGATAGTACTTAAGAATGATGATGACACACACAATGGCAGCAAGTGATATGAAAATAATAAACTCTTTGCTTACCACTCAGTAAAACTTTTGACCTTCTATGTTGATTAAGCTATGTGAAAACCAAAAAAAACATGTTTAGTTAAAGCCACAACAAATTTATGAATTTTTAGGAAAAAAATTTTTCATGGTCATACGAATAATTAAAATACAATTAGGATTATAAAGAAACACACATAAAAAGTTGCAGAGAGACGATTTTTTTCGTACAGAGAAAAGTTGCTGACAGGCGAGACATTTCGTATAGAGAAAAGTTGCGACTTTTTTCGTATAGAGAAAAGTTGCTGAGAGGCGATTTTTTTTTTGTATAGAGAAAAGTTGCTGAGAGGCGACTTTTTTCGTATAGAGAAAAGTTGCTGAGAGGCGACTTTTTTCGTATAGAGAAAAGTTGCTGAGAGGCGACTTTTTTCGTATAGAGAAAAGTTGCTGAGAGGCGACTTTTTTCGTATAGAGAAAAGTTGCTGAGAGGCGACTTTTTTCGTATAGAGAAAAGTTGCTGAGAGGCGACTTTTTTCGTATAGAGAAAAGTTGCTGTGAGGCGACTTTTTTCGTATATAGAGAAGTCGCTGAGAGGCGGCTTTTCATATATAGAAAAGTTGCTGCGAGGCCGCTTTTCGTATATAGAAAAGTTGCTGAGAGGCGGCTTTTCGTATATAGAAAAGTTGCTGAGAGGCGGCTTTTCGTATATAGAAAAGTTGCTGAGAGGCGGCTTTTCGTATATAGAAAAGTTGCTGAGAGGCGGCTTTTCGTATATAGAAAAGTTGCTGAGAGGCGGCTTTTCGTATATAGAAAAGTTGCTGAGAGGCGGCTTTTCGTATATAGAAAAGTTGCTGAGAGGCGGCTTTTCGTATATAGAAAAGTTGCTGAGAGGCGGCTTTTCGTATATAGAAAAGTTGCTGAGAGGCGGCTTTTCGTATATAGAAAAGCTGATGAGGGGCGGCTTTTCGTATATAGAAAAGTTGCTGAGGGGCGGCTTTTCGTATATAGAAAAGTTGCTGAAAGGCGGCTTTTCGATATAGAAAAGTTGCTGAGAGGCGACTTTTTTCGTATAGAGAAAAGTTGCTGAGAGGCGACTTTTTTCGTATAGAGAAAAGTTGCTGAGAGGCGACTTTTTTCGTATAGAGAAAAGTTGCTGAGAGGCGACTTTTTTCGTATAGAGAAAAGTTGCTGAGAGGCGACTTTTTTCGTATAGAGAAAAGTTGCTGAGAGGCGACTTTTTTCGTATAGAGAAAAGTTGCTGAGAGGCGACTTTTTTCGTATAGAGAAAAGTTGCTGAGAGGCGACTTTTTTCGTATAGAGAAAAGTTGCTGAGAGGCGACTTTTTTCGTATAGAGAAAAGTTGCTGAGAGGCGACTTTTTTCGTATAGAGAAAAGTTGCTGAGAGGCGACTTTTTTCGTATAGAGAAAAGTTGCTGAGAGGCGACTTTTTTCGTATAGAGAAAAGTTGCTGAGAGGCGACTTTTTTCGTATAGAGAAAAGTTGCTGAGAGGCGACTTTTTTCGTATAGAGAAAAGTTGCTGAGAGGCGACTTTTTTCGTATAGAGAAAAGTTGCTGAGAGGCGACTTTTTTCGTATAGAGAAAAGTTGCTGAGAGGCGACTTTTTTCGTATAGAGAAAAGTTGCTGAGAGGCGACTTTTTTCGTATAGAGAAAAGTTGCTGAGAGGCGACTTTTTTCGTATAGAGAAAAGTTGCTGAGAGGCGACTTTTTTCGTATAGAGAAAAGTTGCTGAGAGGCGACTTTTTTCGTATAGAGAAAAGTTGCTGAGAGGCGACTTTTTTCGTATAGAGAAAAGTTGCTGAGAGGCGACTTTTTTCGTATAGAGAAAAGTTGCTGAGAGGCGACTTTTTTCGTATAGAGAAAAGTTGCTGAGAGGCGACTTTTTTCGTATAGAGAAAAGTTGCTGAGAGGCGACTTTTTTCGTATAGAGAAAAGTTGCTGAGAGGCGACTTTTTTCGTATAGAGAAAAGTTGCTGAGAGGCGACTTTTTTCGTATAGAGAAAAGTAGCTGAGAGGCGACTTTTTTCGTATAGAGAAAAGTAGCTGAGAGGCGACTTTTTTCGTATAGAGAAAAGTAGCTGAGAGGCGACTTTTTTCGTATAGAGAAAAGTTGCTGAGAGGCGACTTTTTTCGTATAGAGAAAAGTTGCTGAGAGGCGACTTTTTTCGTATAGAGAAAAGTTGCTGAGAGGCGACTTTTTTCGTATAGAGAAAAGTTGCAGAGAGGCGACTTTTTTCGTATAGAGAAAGGTTGCAGAGAGGCGACTTTTTTCGTATGGAGAAAAGTTGCTGAGAGGCGACTTTTTTCGTATAGAGAAAAGTTGCTTAGAGGCGACTTTTTTCGTATATAGAGAAGTCGCTGAGAGGCGGCTTTTCATATATAGAAAAGTTGCTGAGAGGCGGCTTTTCGTATATAGAAAAGTTGCTGAAAGGCGGCTTTTCGTATATAGAAAAGTTGCTGAGAGGCGGCTTTTCGTATATAGAAAAGTTGCTGAGAGGCGGCTTTTCGAATATAGAAACGCTGCTGAGAGGCGGCTTTTCGTATATAGAAAAGTTGCTGAGAGGCGGCTTTTCGAATATAGGAACGTTGCTGAGAGGCGGCTTTTCGTATATAGAAAAGTTGCTGGGAGGCGGCTTTTCGAATATAGAAACGTTGCTGAGAGACGGCTTTTCGTATATAGAAAAGTTGCTGAAAGGCGGCTTTTCGTATATAGAAAACTTGCTGAGAGGCGGCTTTTCGAATATAGAAACGTTGCTGAGAGGCGGCTTTTCGTATATAGAAAAGTTGCTGAGAGGCGGCTTTTCGTATATGGAAAAGTTGCTGAGGGGCTGCTTTTCGTATATAGAAAAGTTGCTGAGGGGCGGCTTTTCGTATATAGAAAAGTTGCTGAGAGGCGGCTTTTCGTATATAGAAAAGTTGCTGAGAGGCGGCTTTTCGATATAGAAAAGTTGCTGAGAGGCGGCTTTTCGATATAGAAAAGTTGCTGAGAGGCGGCTTTTCGTATACAGAAAAGTTGCTGAGAGGCGGCTTTGGTATACAGAAAAGTTGCTGAGAGGCGGCTTTTCGTATACAGAAAAGTTGCTGAGAGGCGGCTTTTCGTATACAGAAAAGTTGCTGAGAGGCGGCTTTTCGTATACAGAAAAGTTGCTGAGAGGCGGCTTTTCGTATACAGAAAAGTTGCTGAGAGGCGGCTTTTCGTATACAGAAAAGTTGCTGAGAGGCGGCTTTTCGTATACAGAAAAGTTGCTGAGAGGCGGCTTTTCGTATACAGAAAAGTTGCTGAGAGGCGGCTTTTCGTATATAGAAAAGTTGCTGAGAGGCGGCTTTTCGTATATAGAAAAGTTGCTGAGAGGCGGCTTTTCGTATATAGAAAAGTTGCTGAGAGGCGGCTTTTCGTATATAGAAAAGTTGCTGAGAGGCGGCTTTTCGTATACAGACAAGTTGCTGAGAGGCGGCTTTTCGTATACAGAAAAGTTGCTGAGAGGCGGCTTTTCGTAATAGAAAAGTTGGTGAGAGGCGACTTTTGGCATAGAAAAGTTGGTGAGAGGCGACTTTTCGCATAGAAAAGTTGGTGAGAGGCGACTTTTCGCATAGAAAAGTTGGTGAGAGGCGACTTTTCGCATAGAAAAGTTGGTGAGAGGCGACTTTTCGCATAGAAAAGTTGGTGAGAGGCGACTTTTCGCATAGAAAAGTTGGTGAGAGGCGACTTTTCGCATAGAAAAGTTGGTGAGAGGCGACTTTTCGCATAGAAAAGTTGGTGAGAGGCGACTTTTCGCATAGAAAAGTTCGTGAGAGACGACTTTTCGCATAGAAAAGTTCGTGAGAGACGACTTTTCCTATAGAAAATGTAACGTGACAAGTGTCACATACATGCAACAACGCCCACGTTCTGCCTTTAACAGCGTAGCGCCAACAAGGCAAATAGCACACACATACAACAACACCCACTGTCCGCAAGTAATATCATAACAACAGTGAGACAATACGCATTCAACAGCGCCTCCATCTACTTCAGTCGTGTAGCAGGGTTGTTTGCTCACTTTAAGTATATTAAATAATTCGCAATCACTCTGTACAACGTAAGCCTTTAGTATTTTGGTTTTCGCGGTTGGAGTCAGCTTGCTACTGCTGGGGGCTTGCTATCCACCAAGGCATTCCTGGGTGGTTTGTTGCGTTGGCAAATTTTGGAAGGGACTACCCATTGTGGCTGTCCCATTAATAAATTGCACACAGTGAATTCTGTTTACTGTCCCCCACAGAGACTTCGGTTTCCTGTTCCACACAGAGACTTCGGTTTTCTGTCCCACACGGAGACTTCGGTTTCCCGTACCACACGGAGACTTCGGTTTCCCGTCCCACACGGAGACTTCGGTTTCCCGTACCACACGGAGACTTCGGTTTCCCGTCTCACACGGAGACTTCGGGTTCCCGTCCCACACGGAGACTTCGGTTTCCCGTACCACACGGAGACTTCGGTTTCCCGTCCCACACGGAGACTTCGGTTTCCCGTCCCACACGGAGGCTTCGGTTTCCCGTCCCACACGGAGACTTCGGTTTCCCGTCCCACACAGGGACTTTGGTTCTTTGTTCCTAGATATACGCAGTAGTCTGTATGAGTTCGTAGCTGTAATTAGTGTTGTGTAGTAGTCGTTCCGAACAGAACAGCAGATCGTCGTCAACCCGCCCGACATCAATCAACACGTTCCCAGCATCGTCATCACCGATCCCCGCTAACCATCAGCGTTCCCGAACACCCCCGAAACGTCATCACCGAGCGTCGTCACCCGTCGCCGTTCCCGAACAACTTCGGACGAGTTACCGAACATTACCGAATCGTCGTCACCGAGCTTCGTCAAGCGTCGTCGTTGCCGAACAGCATTAGCCGAGTTGCCGAATCGTCGTCACCGATCTTCGTCAACCATTTCCGTTCCCGAACATCACCGAGCTTCATCAACCATCGTCGTTCCCGAACAGCTTTTGCTTAGTTGCCGAACACCAACACATACGAGTTGATAAAGTTCCCGATCACCTATAAATCGTTATCATCTGTCCTATCAGCATCCTCCGCTCCGAAGAAGGGCCAAAGTAATAATATCGCATTTCATTGAAGTAGAACATACTAGTATTTAGATCAATAAATATCCTATTGAACCCCTAGAAGGGATAAAACTAGTCTTTTATTTCGTAAGGTTTAGTGGGTCCTTATGGAGACCCTGGACGCGACTGGACTTACCCCAGCCGACGAGAAAACCACGTTACAAAAAGTTGGTGAGAGGCAACTTTTCGCATAGAAAAGTTGGTGAGATGCGACTTTTCGCATAGAACAGTTGGTGAGATGCGACTTTTCGCATAGAACAGTTGTTGAGATGCGACTTTTCGCATAGAACAGTTGGTGAGATGCGTCTTTTCGCATAGGAAAGTTGCCGAGAAGAAATTTTTCTCATAGAAAAGTTACTGAGAAGCAGCTTTTCTCACAGAAAAGCCGCCGGGAAGCAACTTTTCCCATAGTCAAGTTGCTGACATGCAATTTTTCTTATCTTCAAAACGTCTAATTGAATTAAAGCCCTGTAATCGTCTTCCCCATTTACTATTTCCTACTTATCCCCTAATTATCCTCTCAAACTTATCTCTGCGAAAACATACACATGTTATTTATACCTTTAACTTAGTAATATTTAACTTGACATTGTCGTCATCTTCCACAGCAGATTTGTTATGTACTATGAATATCCTGAGTGCGTGTTTATTAGCTCATGACTCTATAAATGTGTGCAAGTGTTTGCGTACAAAAGTCTACGTGTTAATTAAAACATAACAGGTCATTATTATAACATATATTTTTTCTGCTTCCTTTTATGTTCATTTAGTTGCCGCTGGATGGATGCCACGACGGTGGTCGGTAAGTTGTCTTGTTTGTTGTTTCGGCTGTTTTGACGACTGTTGATGTTTTTTAATATGCAAACACAAACATCAACAAGGTGCAAATGAGGGTATGCGGTTGAGGTCCTTTTCTCCTGGTATAAATGCCACTGCTCTTTGCTAACCAAATGAAAAAAGACGACTACCAACGAAATAAAAAAAAACTTATGAAGCCTTGATGCCAAAACATGTCCGTTTAAATTCAATTAAAACCTTGAACTACCTCAACCATATGACCAACCAACGAACCAACATAGTTGTCAAACACGTGTTATATGTCAGTAGCAAACATTTTCCATTTCAGGCTGTAAGTGGTTGTGGAACAAGTGATTGACGGTGGCTGGATGGATGCTGTGTCCCTCAATGAAATTATCATAATTATGTTGTGAATACAATTTAATAGGCCAAAAGGGAATGGGGCGTTAAAGCGTCACAAAAACAACGTATATTAAGAGCTCTACACAAATTTTACAAATTGGATTTGTGAAGGATAAAAATATGAGTTCAAGATCAGCATTTTTTTCATAAGTTTTAATTAGTGGATGTTATGTACAATTTCCATCGAACTTTATATTTGTTCATTACATGAAATATAGATTAGTGCAAATACATTGTTCAGAATTACAGTTGCCACAACATTGATATTTAGTTAGATATTGAAAACACCTTTTCCCACTATACCTCTCAATGTTTTTAATACTGAGAATCAGCTTTTCCCATAGTAAAGTGTCTGAGAGGAAGCTTTTCTCATAGAAAAGTTGCTGAAAGGCAGTTTTTCTCATAGAAAAGTTGTTGCGACGCAGCTTTTCTCATAGAAAAGTTTTTGCGACGCAGCTTTTCTCATAGAAAAGTTGTTGCGACGCATTTTTTCTCACAGAACAGTTGCTGAGAAGCAGCTTCTCTCACACAATAGTTGCTGAGAAGCAGTTTTTCTCACAGAAAAGTTGCTGAGAAGCAGCTTTTCTCATAGAAAAGTTGCTGAGAAGCAGCTTTTCTCATAGAAAAGTTGCTGAGAAGCAGCTTTTCTCATAGAAAAGTTGCTGAGAAGCAGCTTTTCTCATAGAAAAGTTGCTGAGAAGCAGCTTTTCTCATAGAATAGCTTTTCTCATAGAAAAGATGCAGAGAAGCAGCTTTTCTCATAGAAAAGTTGCTGAGAAGCAGCTTTTCTCATAGAAATGTTGCTGAGAAGCAGCTTTTCTCATAGAAATGTTGCTGAGAAGCAGCTTTTCTCATAGAAATGTTGCTGAGAAGCAGCTTTTCTCATAGAAATGTTGCTGAGAAGCAGCTTTTCTCATAGAAAAGTTGCTGAGAGGCAGCTTTTCTCATAGAAAAGTTGCTGAGAGGCAGCTTTTGTCATAGAAAAGTTGCTGAGAAGCAGCTTTTCTCATAGAAAAGTTGCTGAGAAGCAGCTTTTCTCATAGAAAAGTTGTTGAGAAGCAGGTTTTCTCATAGAAAAGTTGCTGAGACGCAGCTTTTCTCATAGAAAAGTTGATGAGAAGCAGCTTTTCTCATAGAATAGCTTTTCTCATAGAATAGCTTTTCTCATAGAAATGTTGCTGAGAATCAGCTTTTCTCATAGAAATGTTGCTGAGAAGCAGCTTTTCTCATAGAAATGTTGCTGAGAAGCATCTTTTCTCATAGAAAAGTTGCTAAGAGGCAGCTTTTCTCATAGAAAAGTTGCTGAGAGGCAGCTTTTCTCATAGAAAAGTTGCTGAGAGGCAGCTTTTCTCATAGAAAAGTTGCTGAGAGGCAGCTTTTCTCATTGAAAAGTTGCTGAGAGGCAGCTTTTCTCATTGAAAAGTTGCTGAGAGGCAGCTTTTCTCATAGAAAAGTTGCTGAGAAGTAGCTTTTCTCATAGAAATGTTGCTGAGAAACAGCTTTTATCATAGAAAAGTTGCTGAGAGGCAACTTTTCTCATAGAAAAGGTTCTGAGAAGCAGCTTTTCTTATTGAAAAGTTGCTGAGAAGCAGTTTTTCTCATGGGAAAAGTTGCTGAAAAGCAGCATTTCTCATAAAACAGTTCGTAAGAAGCAGCTTTTTGCTGAGAGGCAGCTCTTCTCATAGAAAAGTTACTGGGATGTAGCTTTTCTCATAGAAAAGTTGCTGGGATGCAGCTTTTTTCATAGAAAAGTTGCTGAGAAACAGCTTTTCTCATAGAAAAGTTGGTGAGATGCATAAAAAAGTTGCTGAGAAGCAGCATTTCTCATAGAAAAGTTGCCGAGAAACAGCTTTTCTTATTAAATAGTTGCTGAGAAGCTGCTAAGAGGCAGTTATTCCAACAGAAAAGTTGCTGAGAAGTAGCTTTTCTCATAGAAAAGTTGCTGAGAAACAGCTTTTCACATAGAAAGTTTGCCGAGAAGCAGCTTCTCTCATAGAAAAGGTTCTGAGAAGCAGCTTTTCTTATTGAAAAATTGCTGAGAAGCAGTTTTTCTCATGGAAAAGTTGCTGAAAAGCAGCATTTTTGCTGAGAAACAGCTTTTCTCTTAGAAAATCAAATTTTGTCATTAAAAAGTTGCTGTGAAGCAGTTTTTTTCTTTAAAAATTTGCTGAAAACAGCTTGTCTCATTGAAAAGTGTCTGAGAAGCAGCCTATCTTATAGAAAAGTTGTTGAGCTTTTCCCATAGAAACATATCTAATATATCTGAAAAGATGTTTTTCTCTTAAAAAGTTGCTGAGAAGCAGCTAGTCTCCTAGAAAAGTTTTGAAGAAGCAGCTCATAGAAAAGTTTCTTAGAGGCAGCTTTCCTCACAGAAAAGTTGCTAAGAAGTAGTCTTTCTCCGATAAGTGGTTTTTCTCTGTGAAAAAAATGATTTTCCACTAGAAACTGCTGGGAAGTATTTTTCTGAGAAAGATATTAATTTTATAACTTAATCAGCTATTTCCAATGTATCCTAATCCATCCATAGAATATAAAAAATATGTCATAACAAAGAAGGCATATGTTTAGTGGATAAATAGTTGGGAAGATAGTTATAGCTAGTCTGTGTCCTTTAAAGGTTAAGCAACATTGATTAAAGGTAGAAAAAAAACAACAAATAGAAAACAAACGAACAAGAAAATGCATCAAACTAGTCAAAAATAAAAAGCAAAGAACCAAAAAAAGTAATCACAAATAGTCAGGTAGACATTTCAGTGAACGAATGAATAGTTTTTGTCTGTGTTTTGAAATGTGAGGACACGGGAAATAACTATGGCCTGGAATCTTTGTATAGAATTCGTGTACAAACACATTTACAAAAATACACAAATGACAAAATAATTGGAACAAATCAAGGCATACAATTTTGTTTTAGTTGTTTATACCTGCTTTTAGTATTGAAGCTTCATGTTGAGCAAGAGGAATGTCATGAAAGTTACTCAGCGATGTAAGCGAAGCAAAGGAAAGGGAGAAGAGACAGTTGATATACAAACTAATGACACCGATGACTATGATGACGCGCTGTTGTTGATGATAATGATAACACAAGGCCCGATTAGTTTTTAAAAATGGAATGTAGAAGGACAGGTTAAACTAAAGGAAATTTCCGTTTAGATGAGATTGAAGAAAAATGAAATGTTTGCAGCAGAATATAGGCGAAAGAAGCGTTTAGTCACGTGGAAGCATACATATAGGTATGCTCATCCGATAAGAAAAACGTGGTGGAAATGCGATTTTGTTTCAATTATTTGGAAGATAAGAAATTAAAGATTTCCTAAGGAAGCTGGTATTTAAAAGGTTTAAAAGGTGATTCCTTTGAAGGTTCAGATGCAAACGTAAGAGCATAAGCTATCAAGTATACATGCTTGGTTTTTAGCGTTTCCTGTGAACAGATTCATATCTGTAGGATGTTAAATTTAATGTGGAGAAAGGAATGGTTGACATTTCCTTAAATAAAGATCAGCAAAAACGTGTTTTGTTTCCTGCTAAAGGGGTTGCCACCAGTTGTAAGACTCAAAAATTGGTTTTAGAAGCCGATTTAGTCTTGTCCGTCCGTCTGCCTATCTGGCTGGAAAGTACGATAAGTTTCGAACGGATTCGGTCCAAAATTTGGTCCTCATGATAATGTGTTCGAAAAAATGCCACATCCAGGCCACTGCTTCGTGTACCTCCCAATCAAAATTTTTAAAAAAAAATTGCATTATTGCAGTTTAAGTACATGCCTCCTGCGGCCTCTATAACAATGGTACAGTTTGTTTAGTGGACAAGTCCATACTTCCTGAGATGACACAAAAGCTCTACAAATCCCTGCCGGCACCAACTAATTGTTTTTAAATGAACCCGATCAATCCCACAACGTTTGTGTTCGTATATTTTTCACCATGGGAGTGGAATGCCAGCTATGAACGCTTTTGGTCCATGACGGGATAGAGAAAAATCTTTTCCGTTTGCCACAAACGCAACTACCACATTTCAACATCGGTGAGATGTTATGGATATAAGTAATGGGTGGACTTCCGAAACAGCTCTGGTCTTAACCGCTTCCAGGGGTACTGCGATTGAAGGCATGTTGCTGTTTGTTGCGCCAGAACATCTACCAGGCGCGGCGTTCAAACACAAAACACCCACGCAGTCTCCCCAACAAAAAAACAGCATCCAACATCACATTGTTGATCAGCGCCCAGGAAATGCAACGTTTTTGCATTGCAATTGGAAATTGTAGACTTTACGAGAAAGAGAAACATAATGATCGTTGCGAGCCAGAAAACAAGACTCTTCGTCATCGTACAAAAAGCGGAGGAGGAGGACTTGCTTTGCCAATACATAGTCTAAATAGTACAGACCAATCTGGCTTGAGCTCGACTCTAGTGACCCTTACATCGAATGTATGGGAACAGAAGTAAAGTGTGCTACTGACGAGGTAGAACTGCTTAATGTGTACATACCGCCGATAAATAGTTGTGTCCTGCGTTATATGCCAGAGATTAGTTCGCTTTTGGAGGGCAATAACCGTCTGGTGCCAGGGGATTTCTATGCTTATCATGAGCTTTGGCATTCCGTCCTAGGTAATGATCTGAAGGGCACGGAGCTTGCCAAGCTAATTCATAGCTCCACATTTTGCACGGTGAACGAAAACGCTCCTACTAGCAAAAAATGATATTGCCATAGCACTGCAGACATCACAAATGTGGCACCCTATCTGATAAATGACGTGTACTGGCAACTCATCATTTTACCGTGGCTCAGACATTCTTCCCATCATCATCTCCGTTAACAGACCACCCCGACTTCATATCTGCTGGCCGCCGTACTTTTCTGAACCATGGAAAACCTGATTGGGAAAAGTTCATAGAATTTACCAATCACCGCTTCAGTTACTCTTGATGTCAACAGGGTAGTAGGGGAGTATAAGCGGAAAAAGTGACTAGACCACCTGAAGCAATGCAACATTGTTTATGTATATGGTCGGCAACGGTTAAATGGCTCACGAATCCGTCTGTTGCATTTCAACTGCATGACAGATTCGAATAGGTGCACGTGTTATTTTAACCGCCAATTTATAGTCACCCCGAGGATGATAGGGCGAAAAGGAGAGTGCTAGGGAGTATAAGAGCTCTACCAACCGGATATGCAACTGGATAAACCCGGAGTTAAGTACATATTTGTCAAGTATCCCCAATCTGCCGCTAGCCACCCATATTGTACCAGAAGCCTGGGAAGTTGAAAGGGTGGTGTCGCTACCGTAGCCAGGCAAGGATGCCAGCTGAGGTAAATCTTACAGGCCGATCTCCACCTTGACAACAGCAGCAGATTTTAAAGGCACTAATCGTTACCATAATGAGACGCAGTTTCCCACTTGTCCAACATCAGCATGCATTCCGGAATATACACAGCACCACAACATCACTACATACCATAGCCATACATATCAGTCGAGGACTGAACCAGAACAGGCAGTGTGACCGATCAGTTATAGTGGCTCCCGAACTATCGAAGGTTTTCGATACCGTCAACCATGCCAAGCATTTCGATGAAGGCTTCCATCGAGCAGCGTATAATATGATACCGAATGATTTCGATACCATCAACCATGTCAAGCATTTCGATGAAGACTTCCATACTGAACAAGTAAGAAAACGTTAAGTTCGACCGGACCGAACTTTTTATACCCTCCCTTCGTAACATGATTGTTTTACTTTTTTATTTGAGTTGTCTAAATAAACATACTTAAATCTGCAAAAGTTTTTAAAATTCAATAAAATTTATCATGCGGAAATATTAAGTTTATCCAACTTCCTAGTTTTTTAATAGTTTCATATCTAAGAAATGAAAACATTTACATAGAACAAACATTTAACAAAAACTAAATAATTTCTTTTCTTTATATGATTTAGCACGTATTTTGATTATAGATAAAACCCAAACCATGCCACGGTTGAATTCACAACAAAATATATATAGTTTAGGGAACAAAATATTTTTGGGCAAAACCATATTTGATATTCATGGCCACCGCAAACAAGAATCAAAAAAGAGAATGAAAGAATACACATTAGAAGAAAAAAAAAACTTTCTTTAAAACTTTTTAACACACATCGTAGACGACTGCCTTAACATATGCTTCAAACAAAAACAAAATTCATCCTCCTAAAAGTAGACATGTATGCATTTTTTGTTGTTTTTGTTTGAGCTATAAAATAGCAAACTAGTTCAATCCCTTGGTAAATATGACAATATGAAATGAAGAGAGGAGAAATTTTGTTGGAAGTAAGAAATTTAGAAAAACAAAAAAACTTTACGCTGCTTAAAATTTGAGTAAAAGTTTACGAGGCAAATAAACAAAATTTGAAATATTACAAATTTAGTGACGTTCTGTAGCAAATTTAAAGCATACGTTGAAAATCAGGGACGTAGCCAGGATTTCATTTCGGGGGGGGCCCACCTGACCAAAATTTTTAAAGTTAATGTTAGCGAAAATTTATTATTTAACAATGATTTAAACTTTATTTTGGGCTTATTTTACTGATGAAATAATTTTCATTACTATTTTTTAATTAAAAATTTTCCACTGCAGAGTATGGTAAATTTTTCAATTTCGGAAGTTCAGGTGTCCAATCGTTTTTTATTGTCATAAAGAAACCAACTATCGTTATTTCCCTAAAGATATTTTGGTGTCCAATCGTAGGTAGACCTTATCACAAAGAATTTCCGAATTCAGATAGTGGTTTTTTTGATAAAAAAATATTCTGAGCAATAGTGAATCTATCAATCGTGAAATTCTAGCACCTAATCGCGGGTATGTAAATGGAGAATTCTATTTCCGATCGTGGATCTTTTCATAAATTGATCAGGAACTAGGAAAACTCTGGCAACCTGTATTGAATTCTTTTAAAATGAAATTCTGGCGTCCATTCCAAGATCAATACATGTATACATTCTTTTAGCAAGAATCCATGAACAAAATGTTTCCCAATCTACATTTTTATACTCTCAGCCTTTAGTCAAAATAAACCTCATCGAAATAATGGTTTTAGGGCCAAAGTGTGTTTGGTAAAAATCTGTTTCAGAAAACTTGAAGTCGACTTAGCTATGTTCGTCCGTCTTGTTGGAGGACACGATGATTCTCGAAGAGATCGGACCAAAATTTTGCCTTCGTTTTATTTTGTCCAAATTTTGATCAACTTCTAAGATGGACCATATCAATCCATTCTTTCGGTAACCTTCCACAGAGTATTTCAAAAATGTTCAGAGATGTGCAGTTTAAGACCTCTCTCGACAATAAATGAGTGGATAAGTGTAAGCTGAAGACCTAAGTAGTCATAAGTAAAAATATGATATAAATAAATTAATAAATAAAAAGACCTCTCTGGAAACACTTTCCTTTTTTGCAACAAGTGTTCTCGGGGCCACTATTACTCCAGTACAAGTTTTTCAGGGGCAAGTCCATACTTTCAGAGAAAATGGCCCGAAAACTGTAAAGAACACCTGCGGCCGTCATGTGTAGTGACTGGTGCGCACGATAACTTTCGAACCTTATACTGCGGTACATCCTTCAAAAACCATCAAAATAGTTGTTAAATGTAGTTTAAGGTCTGTTCGAGGATCCTTAGAAATGTTTACTGGAGGTATTCCTTGTGTTTAGAACGGTATTGTGTTTTTCGTGAAAAAAAAACTGAAAAATATTCTGTGACGAACTGAAATGACTGGTGGGAGCAAAATTTTTTAAAAGGAATGACTTCCAAAATAAAATCTACTTCCAAAATGAACTATGTCGGTCCGGTCCATTCCTTCAGGTAACTTCTCCGCAACACTTGTGATCAGTGATATAATCCACATTTTGTCGCCAAGTTCATACGTGCGAAAATGCCTACACAATTCTGAAAATCTCCTAATACATGTGTGGCCCCTATTCGATCTATCCATAGATGAAAATTTCAGTTCACACAGACTCAGGGTATATTCCTGTCCGCAAAGCCGACTGATTCTTGTTGAGATTTTGACGAAGAAGAGAATCTGATCCGATCAGTTTTTTTTTTTTTTTTTTTTTTTTTTTTTGATTTCGTTTGTCGTCACAAAGTCCTTTGTCAAAGCAGGAAAAAGGAACATTTCTACAAATGTGCATCCATAACTCCCAAAATACAATTCAAAGAGTAACACTATGCAACACTGAAAATGCAAACAACTTCTAGTATGAATTTTTTGAAAATACATATTTAGACTACAAAAACCCTAGTAGGGTTTTTTCCTGTCAGATTCAGTTCGGATTTTAAGGCCTCATCTAAACCGGGCTAAATCTACACGTTTTTGCATTTATCAGGCCTTTATCTCAGAAACGAATGGGAATTTGGCCTTGCTGAAAAACATAAGAAAAACTCCATCTACGGCATCAAAATCTATAAAATATAGAAAATTTTACATAACTGCTGAAATTCTGGTCAGTATGGGCTAAACTATTGGGAGTTGAACCAAGTAACCTTTTGCAAAAATCTTCCAAATAAAGTTCCCAACAACTCTTTAGAACATTCTGAAAATGCTTACTTCATGTTGTTTCAGCTGTATTTTGCATCATATCTTTTACAACACGTATTTCAAACACAGTTCACACCAACAGTTTATTCTCGCATTTCGGATTTCACTACATTATTGATATTTTTATTAAATCGTCGTTGAAAAATGTACTGAAAACAACAGCATAGAGGCATTTTACAACAATGACATGTTCTGAAGAGTTGTGTATCACATTCCAGGGAATATTTTTTCAAAAGGAAATATTCAGAAAAAATTAACGCTTGTAGAGATACGGTGCGAAATGTATAAAATTTGTGGAATTTTTGCATATATTTTGAAATTTAAGGCAATAAATGCAGCTTTTCGAGTTCATTATTTCTCCAAATATTTTATGCTTGTCCTTATCTACAAATTTGCTTCAGAGGTCAGAAGAAGTTTCGCATTGGTTTCAGAGATATAGCGCCGAATTTCTTTAAAAACTCAATATTTAACCGTGTTTAGATGGGGCCATAAAATCCGAGCTCGATCTCGCACAACAAAACCCAACTAAGGTTTCTTGTCGTTTGGGTCTGTACTTTCAAAAAATCATCAGTTTGAATTGTTTGCACAAGATCACATTAAAAATGTTGCACAGTGTAATCGACAGAAAAAAATCCCTGAAGTTGAAATTCAATGTAATTTCGAAATATTGGAAATAATATGCCATAAATAAAATATAAATATTGACCTCAAGCTCATTAATCTTGGTTTTATTAACATTCGAAAGGTAGTACAAAACATAAAAGTACGACAGAAAAATCCTTTTTTGTACAATAGACATTTACTAATTTGTAACAAGAGACCAGTTTCTAATAATCTCAACGAACGAGACTGCGGTGGAACAGAAATTTTAGCATAAAAAATGGTTGGTATAGTTCTTTTTTTGCAAATTTGAAACATAATAAAGAATAAGGACCACAAGAATGTTTTTTCTAGATATTGTTTACAAGCCAGTAAACATCTTGTTCTGAACTCAACAACACTTAGAGTCAGCCTAAAATTACTATTAAACGCTTAAACAACACCTTAAAACTTACCAACAACTATGCAGAAAATTGCTCAAAAAACCTAACTTCTTCATTATTTCATACTTTCAATAAGTAAACCAATGTAGTTGACCCAAATACTTTACATATTTCTTTAAAAATCTAAAACATTTTAAAATTTGACTCAAAAATTAAAAAAATGTGTAACATAAGCTAATATCCTATGGGAACGAAAATCATTTTGGGGGGGGGGGGGGCGGCCCCCCCCCCCTGGCTACGTCGGTGTTGAAAATAGGCGTTTTATTGGTAGTAGAAATTTCTTGACTTATATTCTTCGATTTGATATTCCTATTTGTGAAAATCAAACGCCATGTTACAATTTAAATAGCATTCTTTTAGGCAATCAGTACAAAAAAAACATTTAAAGCCTACCCAATTCAATGCTCATAAAAAAGTTATATAACCAAAGCAAACAACTTCAGGAATATTATGAGCTACGTCGGTGTTGAAAATAGGCGTTTTATTGGTAGTAGAAATTTCTTGACTTATATTCTTCGATTTGATATTCCTATTTGTGAAAATCAAACGCCATGTTACAATTTAAATAGCATTCTTTTAGGCAATCAGTACAAAAAAAACATTTAAAGCCTACCCAATTCAATGCTCATAAAAAAGTTATATAACCAAAGCAAACAACTTCAGGAATATTATGAGCTTTAAGAAAATAAATTTCAAATTGAAAAATAAACAAAGCCTTTTTCGTGGGGAAAAATTAATTATTAATAAGAAATTTGCAAAGTTTCCAGCCTTGACGAACATGTGTATGAAATAACTTAATAATAATTTCAAAACAGCTAAATATTAAAATTAATGGTGTTAATATACCGTCATTAAGGGCCATGGGTTAGGATAGATGAATATAAATTAGTAACATAGGAAATATTTATTTGCAGTGATTTCCTTTGTTTGTGTTTATGTTCTGATGTTCTGAAAACCTAGCCAAGTGTTTGAAGAAGAAAATATAATTGAATCGTGTAGAGCTTCCGAAACTTTTTACGAGGAGGAAGTCATCATTTGAATTAGAGTCGGGCAATCTAGTTTCTGGAGCGGATTGATCTAGTTCCAAAAGGAACTATATCCTTAATATAGTTCAATAGTTCCGAGAGCGACATAGTTCAATGAATCTTTCTCTTTCATCGTTCTTTCAGTTTTCTACGTTCCAAATAGCTCCGACATTGAAGAAGTTTAACGAATCTTTCTCTTCTTGTTTTCACCTTTTTATCATAAGTTGCAGTGATTTAAGAAGGATGTGATTTACGTTTATTTAACAATGTTTGCGCATCTGAATGATGAACGAACCGAACGAGAAATATCGAAGTGAGTGTGGAAGTAAAGGAAGAGAGTGAACTATACAAATGAAATGGATAATATACACGACTGGAACTATATGAACTAAAGGAACTATATAAATGCAAGAGCCGGATATAGTTCCAATAGTTTCAAGTCCGGAATAGTTCCTTGGAACTAGGTCGTTCCGGAACTACACAACTCTAATTTGAATTATTTAAAAATATGAAGAAAGCAGTGCATCCATCATGACTCCCTGTGGACTTCTTTGAAAGAAGCAGTAGAAGTACCACCTCATTCTGAGCCAGCTCAATTGTATTTTGCTGCGAGTATACAGTAATTCGTGTCCTGAAAAATAAAACAGCATATACATTCGTAAAAAAATAACTCTCGTATCCTTGAGCGATTTAATTCGCATTTTTATCAGTGTTGTTGCATTTGACGATTTATCGTCATTTTGACGATTTTTTGGACCAAAAATGAAAAATGATGATTTGACGATTTTATGGTCTAAAATGACGATTTTTCATATTATCCAAGGGAGCCACCGTGCTGTAATGGACAGCACCACCGCCTTGCACTCAGAAGGTCTGCGGTTCAATGCTTGGCCAAAACATCAACATTTTAAGCTGTGGCAAATCCTCTCAGTGTAATGTTGGCATCCATTTCCTGACTATTTCAGCCATGAAGAACTTCTCACAAGGGTATCGTAAGACACGCCGTTCGTACTCGGTGATAAAAGGTAGGTCCCATATAATTGAGCCGATATGAGTCCACGTGCACTCATTGATTTGAGAGAAGTCTCCCTTGTCCCTACGAAGAATAGTATTCAAGCGTATCACAAAATATGACCATAGTTGGACCAAATTAAGTGTTTTTGATCGAAGCTCAAAAATTTGGCTAAAAAAGTTAATTTGCGCGGAACCTATGACCGCGTAAATGAATAAAAATAGGTAAAAACACGTTGAAGCAAACGAGTTTTTTTACGTTGTTGTTCGATTGACGGTAAAGCCGTTTAAAGTACGGATATCTGCCGAAAGAAAAAGTAGAAGAATACAAAAGGAAGATTACACTTTTAATGTATCACTTTTCAAAATTTCCACTGCATCCACCTTTTATGGATGCTGACATTTTGAAGCCAGATTTTAGGTGTTTTTTGTATTTTTTATTTAACAAAGACGCGCATTCGGCTTTTTCTATGAACCATTAATAGGATTAAAGTACTCGCAATTACGCATAATTTGATACGAATATTGACTATGTAGCCCATACAGCGATATTTGTTCGAAAAACCCCATTTTTTGGGTACAGTATTTTCAATATCCTTTTGATTGTGCTGGGACCCCAAGATATTTTAGTTTTTTGACGGTCCGGATCATATAAATCATAGATCGTGAAAATCCATCCACTAGAACGGCGAAAACAGCAACTGCAATAACCGAAAAATGTGTGAAAAATGTTTTTGAAAATATCGGGGATTTAATCGCGTTTTCTGTGGATCGTTTCCTTGTCAATGAAGAAACTGAAACGTCACTCGCGTTTTTGCGAAAACAGCGGTTTTAAAGAGGGTACCAATGGAAAGCTATTTGACCATGCAGAATTGTCCTAGCGGACGCAGGAGTCAGAATAATCGTCAGGACTAAGGGTTACCGCCAAAATGGTCAAATAACTCGGAAACTAGCTGAACTTTTCGACTTTTTTATTATTTCAGTAGATGCTACTCATCAATAGCTTTCCATTGGTACCCTCTTTGACCATGCAGAATTGTCCTTGCGGACGCAGGAGTCAGAATAATCGTCAGGACTAAGGGTTACCGCCAAAATGATCAAATAACACGGAAACTAGCTGAACTTTTCGACTTTTTTATTATTTCAGTAGATGCTACTCATCAATAGCTTTCCATTGGTACCCTCTTTGACCATGCAGAATTGTCCTTGCGGACGCAGGAGTCAGAATAATCGTCAGGACTAAGGGTTACCGCCAACATGGTCAAATAACTCGGAAACTAGCTGAACTTTTCGACTTTTTATTATTTCAGTAGATGGTACTCATCAATAGCTTTCCATTGGTACCCTCTTTGACCATGCAGAATTGTCCTTGCGGACGCAGGAGTCAGAATAATCGTCAGGACTAAGGGTTACCGCCAAAATGGTCAAATAACTCGGACTTTTTTTATTATTTCAGTAGATGCTACTCTTCAAGAGCTTTCCATTGGTACTCTCTTTGACCATGCAGAATTGTCCTTGCGGACGCAGGAGTCAGAATAATCGTCAGGACTAAGGGTTACCGCCAAAATGGTCAAATAACTCGGACTTTTTTATTATTTCAGTAGATGCTACTCTTCAAGAGCTTTCCATTGGTACCCTCTTTGACCATGCAGAATTGTCCTTGCGGACGCAGGAGTCAGAATAATCGTCAGGACTAAGGGTTACCGCCAAAATGGTCAAATAACTCGGAAACTAGCTGAACTTTACGACTGTTTTATTATTTCAGTGGATGCTACTCTTCAAGAGCTTTCCATTGGTACCCTCTTTGACCATGCAGAATTGTCCTTGCGGACGCAGGAGTTAGAATAATCGTCCTGACTAAGGGTAACCTCCCAAAATGGTCAAATATCTCGAAAACTAGCTGAACTTTTCGACTGTTTTATTATTTCAGTAGATGCTACTCATCAATAGCTTTCCATTGGTATATATTTTGTCCTTGCAGGATTGTCCTTGTGGACGTAGTACGCAAATGACCGATCGCTATACTTCTGTTATTACATACAGGTTGTAAATAACCATAGAGCCGGGATTACTTGGTAAACAATAGAAATTAGTAAAAAGTGTCCTTTTTGATCCTTTTTGGCTGAATTGAGTAAATAAATTCGATTTTGTATGAAAATCAATTTTGCAATAGCTTTAATGTTGTGCGCTGCTAACGCTCTGCCAACTGCGTGGTTTGTGGCTTGGGACTTCAATTTAAAAGTTATCGTAATGCACCTATATACACTTTGATACGACCAAAAATGTGCCTCATCTAAATAGCGGTTTTAGACACCAAGTATGTTTGGACGAAATTCGTTTCAGACAATTTGGAGTCGATTTAGACATGTCCGTCCGTCTGTTTGGCTGGTGCGCACGATAACTCTCGAAGGGAACAATCGTTTTCGTCCAAACTTTGCACGTAGTATTATTCCTTCTAGATATAGATCGTGTTCGAATATGGAGTATATTGGTCCAAGTATGTTTGGACGAAATTCGTTTCAGACAATTTGGAGTCGATTTAGCCATGTCCGTCCGTCTGTCTGTCTGACGACACCAACCATAATGGCCACTTCTTCGGGTACTTCCTACACAAAATTCGGATAAAGTGAAGTTTAAGAGCTCCTCTCGGGTCGTCCTGAATTTTTTCAGCAGGTTGTCCTTGCGACTCCCTTTATGACTGTACAATTTTTTTCTTGCGCAAGACTATAATTCCTGATATATTGGCCTTAATGTGCCTAGAAACCCTGACGGCACCAACCAAAATGACTAATCCGCAAGATAATTCTCGCAGGAGTTTCTGATTGGTGAAGACTTTGCACATCATATTATTTTTTCCAGTCATGTATCAGGTTGGAATATGGGCTATATTGGTCCACTCCTTCGGGTACCTCCCACACAAAGTTCGAAAAAAGTAAAGTTTAAGCGCTCCTCTCGCATCGTTTTGATTCTTTTTTCAGTAGGTTGTTTTAGCGGCCTCATTTTCAAAGGTTCAACCTTTTCCAGAGTAAGTCAATACCTCCTGAGCACCATTTTTTTTTTTTGTCAATGAGCTCAGCTGACTGATACTTTCATACTTGTTAATTTTATTAATTCTCTCGTTTAGAGTTAAGCTTTATTGTCGAGATTTTTTTGCAAGTGATTATTAAGGGGTAGTTTACACTATATGTAAATGTCATATGACATGAAAATTTCCATCGTTATATAGTCGTTAATATGTACAATATTGGGGATTTTTCTTACGCCATTTACTTTGTGCGTCCATACCAGCAAAAATGTAATGAGAATGCGTCTTCACATTGCCTGCGTGGGTAGATATGGAATGTTTTTATTTCGTGTCATATGGCATTGATAGATAGTGTAAACAGCCCATAAGTTAGAAACATGGTATGACCAGGAGTGCCGTGCAGTTAACGACCAAGCAAAATTTGAGGGAAGGGGTTCCATGCGATGACGTGATTTCATGGCGTCTTTTGCATTGGTTCAAACGAAGTCGTGAAAGATCCGATCTTTTCATTAGCATTTGAGCAAATGCAAAGGAAGTCGTGAAAGATCCGATCTTTTCATTAGCATTTGATCAAATGCAAAGGAAGTCGTTAAAGATCCGATATTTTCATTAGCATTTGAGCAAATGCAAAGGAAGTTGTGAAAGATCCGATCTTTTCATCAGCATTTGAACCCATGCAAAGGAAGTCGTGAAAGATCCGATCTTTTCACCAGCATTTGAACCCATTCCATCGATCCAATAGAGATTAATTTTGTGTTTTTATTTATACTCATTTTTCTAAATATATAAGATTA
This sequence comes from Musca autumnalis, assembly GCF_047663935.1. Lineage (NCBI taxonomy): Eukaryota > Metazoa > Arthropoda > Insecta > Diptera > Muscidae > Musca > Musca autumnalis. The sequence continues at coordinate 123,382,885 of NW_027411866.1, read as the reverse complement.
ATTACTTACAATAGGCATGATGATGAAATCACAACCAACGTTATTAAAACTCTCGTCATAATGATAATTGCATTGCAAGGAGTTGGTGAAAATGATATGCCAAAGCATTGGTGGAAATGACATGCCAAAGCATTGGTGAAAATGACATGCCAAAGCATTGGTGTAAATGACAATCTTTGGATCCAAAAAGGAATAGCATCTTTTGGGGTCCACGCTCATATAAAATTCATCGATGAAGATGCTAAAAAGATGGCATGCCAGATCACTTTCACCCATGATTGAATGACATCTTTGGCATCTAACATTTTGCTGGGGAAGAGTATAATGCGATATATATGGCTACTCTACAAACTTTGGCGCGCACGAGAGAGAGAGTTGTCGGGAGAGAAGGAGAGAGTATAAACGTCACTTTCTTATTAAGAATGAATGAATGAAAGAATGAAACATAAAACTGATGGCCTTGGTTCGCGCATATTCTCTTGTAGAGACTAGAAAGGTAATATGGTAACAGATACTGATAGTGTGCTAAGGATATGGATAGGGAAAATTTTCAACCTGTTAGTATGAAATACTAATGCTCTCAATTGCATATAAGGTAGTGTGTTGATCCTGAGCAGCCTATGTATGTCCCGTCCATCCACAAGAAAGGACATGAGACTGGGACAAAAATCAGCTCACGATTGCGTATAACGTAGTGTCTGGGATATTGTGTGAACCACTAAAGCTTATGGTCAACGAAATGATTGGGCCATACCAATGCGGCTTTAGACTTTGCAAATCCACCAATGACCTGATATTTACCTTGGAACTAATCCTGGAAACGAGTCCAGATATGCGGATCGATACTTATCATCTTGTTATCAATTAAAGAGCAGCCTTCCATGGCCCCATACGCTCAATGCTAAGTCAATCCAGTTTTAAATTTGATATCCCCTCAGTTAAAATAGGAAGTAACATCTCCGAACCGTTTAGCACCAATGGATCCATAATATATGACAGTTCCTTCCGATTTTAGATATTTTGAGGATTTAAGCTTTATATTTTAACAGAATTACCTGCTATTTGGCATTTGAGGTGAGGTTCCCAGTGGTCACAAAAATTTTCAACATAGTCCCAATTTACATAAGGCGAGTTTACTTGCGGCAATTGTCAGTTTGATGAAGAGAGGGGTGAGGAATATGGTAACCCTTTGCCTCTCAACACCCTCTCTCACCGACAAACTGACAATTGCCGCAAGTAAACTCGCCTAATGTAAATTAGTGTTGGGCAATCTCGTTCATTGAGCGGATCGATCTTTTTCATTCCGTTCACCAAAAAGATCCGGGTCATTTACTTCGTTCGTTGGCTCCTTTTCGTTCAACAATACATTTGACTGTATTATTTTCTTTTGAAGTCGTTCGTTCTCTGCTGCATATGACTCCGTCGTTCTTTTCACCGAATCGTTCTTTTGAAAATGTTCGTTTACGAATGACACAACTGTTGTGTTACTTGCTTGTTTGTGTGCTAATGGGGGTGGTTTTGTTTCTGAACGTAGTGTTGGTGGTTTTGATATGAAAGAACCAGATGAACGAATGATGCAAAAGAAAGATATGACCGAGATGTGCTACTGAATGAGGTGAGTTACTGAGCGAGAGTAGCTCTCTGAATCATTGTTTGTTTTGTGTGGAAATTTGTGCTGCTTCCGCTAACGCAGCGTTTGTTTAGAGCAAAACCAATGCTGCTAATTTTGTAAGCAGCAATGACTCGTCCATCGGGGATCTAAATGAACGATATAAAACAATGAGCTGGATACGGATCCGTTCGTTCTTTTCACGGAATCGTTCCTTTGAGCCGGTTCGTTCATGAACGACCCAACTCTAATGTAAATTGGGACTTATATGGGTATAGCCCCATAAAAAGCTACGTCCCGATTTGCGGTGTTTTAAAAATTTTAGCTAAATTGTGCACAGGCTATTTTTTAGACACAAGACTTCTCCACAATTTATTTATTGTATTTGACAGTTCGTTTGGGTGACACCGTGGTGCAATGGTATGCACACCCTCCTTGCACGATGAATGTCGTGGCTTCGATTCCCCGGCCAGGCAACATCAAACACTTTTCAGCGGTGGCAAAATACACCTCAGTAATTTTGGCGACATTTCCTGAGTATTTCAGCCATGTAAAACTTCTCTACAAGTGGTGTCACGCCGTTCGGACTCGGCGATAAACAGTAGGTCCCATATCATTGAGCTAATATGAATCGGGGTGCACTCATTGATATGAGAGAAGTCTCCCTTGTCCCTTCTGGGATGTCTGTGGAACAATTATATATATATTTGACAGTTCGTTGCTCTGCCAGAAACCGTACAGGCCGGGAGCATGACTTTTCTCTTTCATTTGTGTGTTTTCACAAATCTATTCTACATCGTTCGCAAAGTTGCATACGAAATAAATTCTTTCTTGACGAACTATACATACCTACATGACAAAAAACCTAACGAAATTTGATCACGATATAACTCAGAAGTTTGAGCTACGGCATAACTGTCCTTCCGGGTTCATAATATTATATTCATCGACATTCATAACCAAAAAGAATTTTTCACCCCCCAGCCTTTGATCTCCATATTTGCGCGTACTGATATTTTTCCTTAAAAACGGTTTAAGAAAACGGTTCTTTTGTTCTAGAACTGCAACTAACAAAGTTTCCAGAAGCAAATTAATTTAATTTGTTTGACTACTCTATAAGCTTTTTAACGGTATACATATCAGTTTAATCGGTTACTTAAAACCGGTTCAAAAATCCGTTTTAGTGTCGGAATATCCGGTTCAAAAATTGAGATAACCGGATCTATCCTCCAAGAAAATTTGCTATTAACGTGTTCATCATTACAAGAGCTATTTGTGGTAAATATTTCAGAAGCACCCCAGATGTCTACATAAGCAATAACCAAATGTTATGTCTACATACCAATAAATAACCATGACGAATATACAGAAAAACAAAACATAGTTTATTTCTGAACCAAACCCGATTAAATGTCAAAAAGGACAATTAGAACGGGACAATATCGATTAGTTGTCAAAGAGAACCGTACCTAAAATCTTCTGAGCAACATTTTTGTAGAATATTTGGATGCTGAAAAATCTCATCTTGTGGTACTTTTACTACGGTTCAAGAAATAAAGGACGAAAAGGACATGAAATGCATTGAGTTAGAAGAATGAAATGTTCTACAAAAAGATTCGCCAATCGATTTGACTGAAGACATGTCACCTCAAAATGAAGCTACAATAACGCCAAACTGAGATATGGAGCTATTTTCCCAAGTATTATAGGGAAAAAATCAAAAACTTAATCGCGCGATATCCCAGAAACTTGACCTATGGCGAAAATTTCCTTCTGGGTTCTTAGTATACCCATCAAGGGCTTTCATCTCCAAAATAAATTTTCCACCCCCCAGACTTGAGTTCCATTTTGTGTCACAGTGTTATTCAGTTAAAGTTGGATTTACTTTTACTTGTTGATATTTTAAAGGTTTTAGCCATATTTTCCAATATATTTGGCTGTAAGTAGGCTGCAAAAAATATGGGCACATGTCCCCATCTTGATATAGCCCCCATATAAAGGTACCCCAATTCTTGTATTTTGACGGATTTAACCACAATTAACCAACCGATTTTGAAAATTATAATATTGATCCACGTTTTGGTATGTATTCTTATTTGGGATTCCAACTCAGACTTCAAGGATGCAAAGCTAACCTACCATGCCACCACGGTGACAGCCTGTGTTTTTAAGGAAATGAAAAAGTGGATGGATGACCAACATGTCCACATCTGTGGCACATAGAATTTTCCTCGTAACGCAAACAGATAATGATGATGCATAGAAATCAACACACTCGCACACCAAGATAACGCAAAGTAATTGCATGTTTAGGAGTATGTGTGACGTTTTAAATTCCATTGTTGCCTCTATCACTTCTACTGTGGTATGTGCAACACATAAATGCATAAATCCTACCTCTTAAGTCTAAGGGCAGGTAGGCCCATAAAAATGAAGAAGAGCAAAAAAACAACAAGCTAGCGCAAAAAAATTGAAGCATTCAAGTGTATTGTAAACAACACTTAACCTGGCTTAAAAGTGCAAAGCATTGCATTAACTTTACACAGTGAGGAGTGAGTATACCTACTAAAGCCAATGTCATCAACAGTGTATCCGCATCAGGCTGAGTGTTACAGAAGTGTGTGCGAGTCAAAAGGTATCTACCGAATCGTTCCCATATGTATACAAAACACACACACACCAGTCCGTTATAGTAGTTTGTAGTCCTCTTTCAGGTGTCATCATCCGACATCATGTGTGTAAAAAAAGTGTTTACATTCTTTCATATATTGTAAACGTATCTCTAAAATGGATGTGTGCGAGTCTGTGTGAGTTTGTTTGTGGAATGAAGTATATTTTACGATGGTGTTTGTGTGCCAAATATAAAACATTCTTAAGTACATAACGTGATGGGGGTTTGTGAAACATAACATAGAGGTTATGTGCAACAATATTAATAAAAGGGTGGATCAATATTCGTAAATATGAATATTGCTTTTTTGTTAATGGGAGGAGCCAAAAGTATTGGAAACGTGAAATGAAAAGGGGTTGTCCTACATATCAATGAATAACACAGCACATGGATTTTAATCTGAATGGGACGGACGTAGTCTATATCACAGGTCTCAAAAAACATAGTAATTCTGGGCTTCAAAAAATGTCAAGGCAATTTGTTTTACCTACTGAGAACTAAAGCGGGGTACACACTATCAGCTTTAAATGCCAGTTTTAAGCTTAAGCTTTTTATAGACTTACTGAAGGGTGATTTTTGGACGAGCTGAAAAGAGTCTTTACACCTGACTTGAAAAGAATCTTTATAGACGAACTGAGGGGAATCCTTATAGACGAGCTGAGGGGAGTTTCACAGACGAGCTGAATAGACGGGTTGGGAGTCTAGATAGAAAGCTGAAAGGAGTCTTTGTAGACGAGTTGCAGAGTCTTTATAGACGCACTGATGGGAGTATTTCCAGACGAGCTAAAGGGAGTCTTTATAGACGAACTGAAAGGGGTCTTTATAGACGAACTGAAGGGGGTCTTTATAGACGAGCTGAAGTGAATCTTTATAGACGAGCTGAAGGGAGTCTTTATAGACGAACTGAAGGGAGTCTTTATAGACGAACTGAAGGAAGTCTTTATAGAAGAACTAAAGGGAGTCTTTATAGACGAACTGAAGAGAGTCTTTATAGACGAGATGAATGGATTCTTTATAGACGAGCTGAAGGGAATCCTTATAGACGAGCTGAGGGGAGTTTCACAGACGAGCTGAATAGACGGGTTGGGAGTCTTGATAGAAAGCTGAAAGGAGTCTTTATAGACGAGCTGAAGGGAGTATTTATAGACGAGTTGCGGAGTCTTTATAGCTGAAGGGAGTTTTTATAGACGAGCTGAAGGGAGTCTTTATAGACGAACTGAAGAGAGTCTTTATAGACGAACTGAAGGGAGTCTTTATAGACGAACTGAAGGGAGTCTTTATAGACGAACTGAAGGGAGTCTTTATAGACGAACTGAAGGGAGTCTTTATAGACGAGTTGAAGGGAGTCTTTATAGACGAGTTGAAGGGAGTCTTTATAGACGAGTTGAAGGGATTCTTTACAGAAGAGTTGAAAGGTGTCTCTATAGACGAGATGGGAGTTTCGATAGAGTGCTGAAAGGAGTCTTTATAGACGAGCTGAAGGGAGTTTTTATAGACGAGTTGTAGAGTCTTTATAGACGAGCTGAAGGGAATTATTATAGACGAGCTGCAGGAACTCTTTATAGACGAGTTGGAGGGAGTCTTTATAGACGAGCTGAATGGAGTCTTTATAGACCAACTATAAGGATACATCTGAAAGGCAACGAGACGAAGGGAGTCTTTCTAGACGAACTGAAGGGGGTCTTTATAGACGAGTTGAAGGGAGTCTTTATAGACAAACTGAAGGGAATCTTTATAGACGACCTGAATGGAATCCCTATAGACGAGCTGAAGGGAATTATTATAGACGATCTGCAGGAACTCTTTATAGGCGAGTTGGAGGGAGTCTTTATAGACGATCTGAAGGCAGTCTTTATAGAAGAGCTGAAGGGAGTCTTTATAGACGAACTGGAGGGAGTCTTTATAGACGAACTGAAGGGAGTCGTTATAGGCGAGCTGAGGGGAGTTTTCACAGACGAAGTGATAGACAAGTTGGGATTCTCTATAGACGAGCTAAACGGAGCATTTACATGCGATCTGAACAGAGTTTTCATAGAAGAGCTGAAGGAAGTCTCTATAGACGAACTAAAGGAAGTCTTTTTATAGATGAGCTGAATGGAGTCTTTTAGGTGACCTGTAACCTGTAACTTTTTAGACGAGCTGGGGAGACTAATTTTAAACCAGTTTGATAGAGCCCTTTTAGACGAGCTGATGGGAGCTGAAGGATAGTCCAGATAAGCATAATGAAGTCTCTATAGACGAGCTGAAGAGAGTCTCTATAGACGAGCTGAAGGTACTCTATTTAAACGAAATAGCGAGAGTAGTTGACAGGAGTATTTTTCGACGACATAAAGGGAGTTTATAGATGAGTAGAATTTAAAGTAATTAAAGGAAGTCGTTTAAAACGAACGGTAGGAGTCTTTTTAGACCAGCCGAAGAAAGTAGTTTTAGATGAGGTAAAGGTAGTTCTGAGAAAAGAGCTAATGAACAACAAATCTATAAACGAAATGTACCTGAATAGGACACGTTCTTAGACGACTTCAAACTAGTCCCTATAGACTCCATTGAGCTGCTCTGTAAAGATTCCCTACAGAGAAACTGAAGATAGTCTTTGCAGACTAGGTGAAGGGGGTTTTTCAGGCGAGACGGGAGTCTTTACAGAGGAGCAGAATGGAGACTTAAGAGACTAGTTGAAGCCGAAGATATTAACCTCGTACCGAATGTTCGAAGGAACAGAATGTTCACGCCGGGGACAGTTTGGAACTCCCAGAAAATATAATCGACTATAATCTGAAGTATATGATTTTTGGTTTCAAAAATTTATTTTTTTGGTTTCATACAAGAATTGAGCACTTTCGCAAAATCACACTAATATAATTATTTGCAATAACTATTGGTATATGTAGACGTGTAGAAAAAATACACACATATGGACATGAGTTGCATCAAAGCATACAGACACCACCATCAGTACTTTAAATATAGCTGGAAGTGTGTGTCCATGTGATCCCAAACATATGCACAAAATTGTGTGCTGTGACATTTACTTTTTGTCTATCCTGGGGCTATGATATTTTGTATTTGTTGCTACAGCTGAATATTTAGTATTAGGAAGATATTGTAAATTTATAGTTTGTTTTGTTTGTTGTTTTTGTTGTTGCTATAACAGTTCTACAGTTGTGTATGTTTGTATAAACATTATTGTTTTTCATTTTTTTTTTTTTTGTAAAAAGAAAACATAATATATATGAAAGCAGATATAAAAACATGAATTTTATGTGAATATATTTCCATGGGAATTTTATGCAATTTTTGTTAATACTATAAAATGCATTGCATACTTTTAGGCATAACATATTCATCAGAGAAATTTGTGTTTGTATCGTGTATGCTTTTTAGGATATTATTTTTAATCGATTCAAGAGGATTTTTAGTGGATGGATTGAAAAGAATAGTTGCTGTAATAACGAATAAATATTGTCTTCGTTGGCAGCTGTATGTTCAATGGACTTTATTTCGGACTAGGTAAAATTATATATAAGAAAAATCAATGCCTTAAAAATGGATAAACAATTTCTGGGGAACAGGGAACTATAAGGAGTGATACATCTGAAATGAGACGAGCTGAAGTGAGCCTTTGTAGACAAGCTGAAGGGAGTTTTTGTAGACAAGGTGAAGGGGGATTTTTGAATAAGCTTAAAATAGTCTTTATACACTACCTGAAGGGAGTCTTTATAGACGAGCTGAAGTGAGTCTTTATAGACGAGCTGAAGGGAGTCTTTATAGACGAGCTGAAGTGAGTCTTTATAGACGAGCTGAAGTGAGTCTTTATAGACGAGCTGAAGTGAGTCTTTATAGACGAGCTGAAGTGAGTCTTTATAGACGAGCTGAAGTGAGTCTTTATAGACGAGCTGAAGTGAGTCTTTATAGACGAGCTGAAGTGAGTCTTTATAGACGAGCTGAAGGGAGTCTTTATAGACGAGCTGAAGGGAGTCTTTATAGACGAGCTGAAGGGAGTCTCTATAGACGAGCTGAAGGGAGTCTTTATAGACGAGCTGAAGGGAGTCTCTATAGACGAGCTGAAGGGAGTCTTTATAGACGAGCTGAAGGGAGTCTCTATAGACGAGCTGAAGGGAGTCTTTATAGACGAGCTGAAGGGAGTCTTTATAGACGAGCTGAAGGGAGTCTTTATAGACGAGCTGAAGGGAGTCTTTATAGACGAGCTGAAGGGAGTCTTTATAGACGAGCTGAAGGGAGTCTTTATAGACGAGCTGAAGGGAGTCTTTATAGACGAGCTGAAGGGAGTCTTTATAGACGAGCTGAAGGGAGTCTTTATAGACGAGCTGAAGGGAGTCTTTATAGACGAGCTGAAGGGAGTCTTTATAGACGAGCTGAAGGAAGTCTTTATAGACGAGCTGAAGGGAGTCTTTATAGACGAGCTGAAGGGAGTCTTTATAGACGAGCTGAAGGGAGTCTTTATAGACGAGCTGAAGGGAGTCTTTATAGGGAATCCTTATAGACGAGCTGAGGGGAGTTTCACAGACGAGCTGAATAGACGGGTTGGGAGTCTCTATAGACGAGCTGAAGGGAGTCTTTACAGACGAGCTGCAGGAACTCTTTATAGAAGGGTTGGAGGGAGTCTTTATAGACGAGCTGAGGGGAGTTTCACAGACGAGCTGAATAGACGGGTTTGGGGTCTCTATAGACGAGCTGAAGGGAGTCTTTATATACGCGCTGCAGGAACTCTATATATACTCTATATATAGGAACGAGCTGAAGGGAATCATTATAGACGAGCTGAAGGGAGTCCTCAAAGAAGAGCTGAATTGAGTCTTTATAGACGAGCTGAAGGGAGTCTTTATAGACGAGCTGAAAGGAGTCCTCATAGAAGAGCTGAATTAAGTCTTTATAAACGAGCTGAAGGGAGTCCTCATAGAAGAGCTGAATTGAGTATTTATAGACGAGCTGAAGGGAGTCCTCATAGAAGAGCTGAATTGAGTATTTATAGACGAGCTGAAGGGAGTCCTCATAGAAGAGCTGAATTGAGCCTTTATAAACGAGCTGAAGGGAGTCTTTATAGACGAACTGGGGGCAGTCGTTATAGACGAACTGAAGGGAGTCTTTATATTACTTATTTGTTAAAAATATTTTTGTTTGTATTTACATATATGTAAGTAAATGTTGTTTGTTTTTTTCTATTTAAAGAAAATATCCCTGATGATGATCGTGGAAGACGCATCGAAATATCGGAAATAAATACAATTATAAAACAAAATAAAGTTTGTTTTGTTACTATGACCTTAAGCCGAACAAATATTACCAAGAAAAGCGTAGAGATCAAAGGTTATCAAAAAAGCATACCAAATAAATAGCCTCCATATTTTAAAGAAATTGCGAAAGTTGTTCCCTTTCCACATTTTTTATTTCTATATGTAATTTTTTTAAAAAAATTATTATTTTTTTAGTAACCATGGTTGTAATTTTTATATTTTTCTCTTAATTTATTTATTTTTGTTTATTATTATTGTAAAAACACAATCTTTAGGAATTCTGAATGCAATAAAAGAGTTAAAATTAAAAAAAAAAAAACATTTTAAGTCGGAAATGAAAGCGCACAAAATTAAAGCAGAAATCAATATTTCGTTGTGTATCCTTTATTCTGGATAACCCAGTCGAAATAATTAATTTTCGGAAAATCTAGCTTAAATCCTCGAAATACTGAAAATCTCTATATCCAAATGTGGATCCAGGTCCACAATTTTTGTTGGAAAAGTTTTGTGATCACTAGGAACCCTAAGTACCAAATTACAGCTAATTTAGTAGGAAAATGTGGCTTAAATCCTCAAAATACCGAAAATCGGAAGGTACTGCTATAAGGGGGATATACCAAAATATTAGCCGATAATGTTCATATTCATCCGAAAATGACCCTACAGCATCTTCGGGTCAAATACAAAATCGATTAGATTTAAAAATTAGCAAAATAACGATTTGCAGAAGAGCGGTAGACCTTTCATATTGACAAACAAAATGAAAAAGCCAGAGTAGAATTCGCCAAGACCCATCTGAGCTGGATCGTCAAAAAATGGAGGACTGTGCTGTTTTAAAATTAATTTAAAATATTCAGATGATATAAAGCGTGGATAAAATGGGCAACGGTTAAAACCTAAATATTGCAATGGCGGAACAGGATGGTCTTTAAGTTTTTCTCGGGGTAAGGGATTGGACCAATTCATAAAATTAATGGAATTAAGGATCATTTCAAGTATCGTAACGTATTAAAAGGCGTGATGTTGTCTTATGCTGAAGAAGAGATGTCACTTAAATGGACATTCCAGGAGAGTTTGATCTTGCCGTACTATTTCAATTCAAGAACAAAAAGGAAGGACAAAATATTCTATAAAAAGATTCCTCATTCTATTTAACCGAAAACATGTTATCTCAAAATGATGAAACAATATCGCCAAACAAAGATATCAAAAAATCATTACGTCATAACTACGAAACTTCAGCTTGGGGTTCTTAGTATACCCAAAGGGAATGTTACACCCCCAGACGTTTACTTCCATTTTGTGTCACAGTGTAATGATAGGATTTCCCATAAAGACCACTATGTCTTTCATATGAGTCCAACAGACAAGATGAGCAGTAGACCTATGTGAGAAGACCAGTAGGTCTTCCGGTAGAAGACTTGTAGGACTTATATAGAAGACGTTAAAATGTCCAATTATAATTCGAATGTCATAGAACTTTTAAAGGATCAATTGGACCAAAAATTATTATCGAAATGCATTTTGTAAACAAATTGGAGATGAAAAGACTAGACTTCAAAGGATAGTTAATATCATCTAACTTAGTATAATATATGTACCGTTTGCTTATATGTTTTTTCTAGCTCTATTTTAAAAAAAGTAACGATTTTCAAAAAAATATTTCTGTTTCGAATTTAATATTATATTTCTGTAATGTAAAAAAAAAATTATCGAGAGAGTCGGAGTAGGAGTCGAGTTTTATTTTATTTTATTTATTTTTTTTTTTTTTTTGCTCAGACTCCAGCGAAATTGTTGACTCGTCTCGTAGACTCCGAAACTCTGCACTATGAGCCCAATGACAGGTTTTTTAGGCAACACGTCACTGGAAGCAGCTGGAACTTCCAAATTTCGTTCCGATGTTTAAAATGAGCATACAAATACATTTGCAAAATTTAGTAGGAATCGGTTCAGATATGTAGCTTTCATATATATGTTTCATCCGGTTTCATATTTATATTTAAGCCGCCCTAAGATCACATCCTGATTAATTTAGAGATTATTGGACGTATTGGTATAAAAAACAATAGTAATTGTGACCTCTACCTTCAATTGATGTGTTGGAAGCAGAATACCGCGATCGCGTCTGATTTTTGAAAACTTTATAATTGCAGCTTAAGATCTCTAAATATAGTAGGTATTTGTAGTCCCAGTTACTAAATTTAAAGATCTAGAATATTGAAGACTTCAATGCTTGGTATAACTCGAATAAGGTTACTATCAAAATTGGCTACTTGCCTAATATTAAGGGGTTATCCCTAGTTGTGCAGAACAAAAACCTCATTTTTCATTATTAGTTTTTTTTTTTTTCAAAGAAACAACCTACATTTTTAAGTATTTCTTTTTTTCATCTGAAAGAACAAATCTTATAGTACTATTGGAATTTTTGTTGTTGAAAAATATTGATCGGTCAATTCGTTTTCCAGCTATCGTTGTCACCGACTTCGACTTCTTGCAAGATAAGAATCCTTCGTATCAAAAATTGTTAACATATGTTAATGTTTTGGTTTAGACCCCACACAACGGGACCACCCGGTTCAATGGATTTTAGAGGTTTTTCGTTATTTTGGCCGAAACCTCGTAATAGTGTTTTTTCACTCACAGTTAGACAACAAATGTAATGTAAAGACCAAAATGGTAAAAAATATAATAATTCTTCGTTTATTGTAACAAATTATATAGAAACTATACGGTTTTTTGTGCAAATCTCTTGCAATTTATAACAAATGCGTGCTAAAATAATAATTACCTACTAGTTTAAGGTAACAATAAATGTATTGCAAAGGCAAAAACAGTACTATAAAACTAATCATATTTGGAAATTTTTGTAGTCATTATGCATTTTTATGACTTTTGCAGCTAATTATGGTCTAACAGTATTGAATGTGATAAAGTTTAGTGATAAAAAAGCCGTCATGGAGGGTCTTCATACAGGTAAAAAACGCTTAAGACCATATTAACAATAAAGAAAGACTGACGAATTGGCCACAGACTAGTATGCAAAAAATGAATATTTGACTCAATATATATTGTCGGATAATGGACCAACAGTCCGATTTTGGCTTTGAAAGCATCAAAATATCTCTGGAAAGTATTGGGAAAAATAGGCCCTCAGTGCAGTATTTTGAAACGACCAACAAGAGAGCTCTATTTCCTCTCTCTCAATAGTATTGGAATGACTTGATTTTTACTAAATGGATATATATTACCCTATGCTATCATAATACATCTCAAAAAGTGGCCATTAGAACCCATCAAGTATGGAAATAAAACCCGTTCCAGAAAAGCTGGAATACCGAATTTTTGGGTAGTATATTCTTTACCAAGTAAAAAAGTATGCAAAATTGGGTTCATGGACATAATAATGATTTGGAAGACTTCTCCACTGACATAATTAGGAAATATTTAACAGTCATTATTCTAAAAGTCAGTAAATGGGATCCAGAAAGTTCAAGCCAGTTCAACTATCACCATTCCAAAGGCCTGATCATAACATATTAATCTTATTTGTGTAAATTTCTGATGTAACATAACAACACTATACTTTTCAATACCTCGGGCCAAAATCCTGACCCTTATAAAATCTTTGGGTCCATTTTAAGAAACAAACTCGAAAAAGATCCTCCAACGAAGGATCAAGCTTTACTAAAAATTGGGGAACCAGTACCCCTAGAGTGGAACATGCCGAGCCTTCATTTTGGGTTAACCAAGCTCATTAAAGCCCCAATAAATGCCCAAAGTGGATAAACAATTTATTGAGGAACATTACTTTGGTAATTCTCCAAGAAACCATAGATTTGGTAATTTTTACAATTTATTTATTGTCACCCCCAAGTCTTACATAATTCTTATTTTAGTCCGCATTTCTTAAAAATCGCAAAAAACCTTTGTATAATTTGACGGAATATTGTTTTGAGAACCAATAGCAAGAGATTTACCTAAAAAACAGTATAGTGTTTACATAATTTGTTGCCATAAACGAACAATTACACTGTGCGACACGAAAAAAATTAACCACATTCTGACACCGCAGCGTGATAGAAGACGAAAAATAAGAAGACACGTGTCTCGGCGTTTTTCCCTGTTACTTCGAATTTCGCGGTTATGGACCCCCAAAAACCTGAGGCCTTGATGTCAAAATGGACCATTTTGTCAGTCTCATATCTTCTAAACCGCTAAGAATTTTGGTTTACTTGTGGAGGCAAAGTTGTAGCTCTCATCTTAAAGATTAATAATTGTGAAGACATAAAATCCATTCAACCTTATCTTTAAGGTCAAGTTTTCGTTATAATTTTTTCTCAGATTTTGGCCTACAGATATCAAACCGATCAAAATTGAATCAAACAACCAACATCTTTGTGGTTATTTCAGCTTGAGTCCATATTTTGTTGTAATTCAATTGTTTGAATAACAACAAAATATTTTAAAGTGGATATGAAACACTGTTGTAGGGTAAACAGCTGTAGGGCCATACAGCAAATTTCTCATTTTATTTAATTTGCTAGATGGCTGTATTGACCTGTTTATCGATACAGAGTCGGCGAAAAAGGGAACTGATGAAGTTGTTTGGTGACAACTGAAACTATAGTATTCCCTACCCTTCGCCCGCAACTAATCAATTTCATATCCACTTTAAAATATTTTGTTGTTATTCAAACAATTGAATTACAACAAAATATGGACTCAAGCTGAAATAAACACAAAGATGTAAAATTCTGCAGTCCAACAATAAAAAACGCCAACAAACAACCAACTACAAAAATGTACCATAGATCTCAATAAACAACTTTCTAGAACATACGAATCCTGTAGAAATGATTCTTAAAGGTCAAAATAGCAAAACAAATGCAATATTTGTTTTCTTTTTTCGGTTTCTGCTCCATAGAAATTAAACCATTCAAAATTCAAGAAAACATTCAACCACAATAATGTAGCGAATATATCAATACACAACTTTGTGGAACATTAGAGCCCACTACGAAGTGTTCTTAAAGTTCAAAATATCAAAAAACTTTAGAAAATATTCGATTTTTATACTTTTTTCTCCGATTCTGGTCCATAGATACCAAACCGTTCAAAATTCAAGAATACAAGCAACTACAAAAATATACCTAAGATCTCAGTTAACAACTTCCTAGAACATATGAACATTATTATTCTTTAAGATGACAGCTTCAACTTTGTCTCCACGAGTAAACCAAAATTCTTAGCGTTTTAGAAGATATGAGCCTGACAAAATTGTCCTTTTTGACATCAAGGCCTCAGGTTGTTGGGGGCCCATAACCGCGAAATTCGAAGTAACAGGGAAAAACGCCGAGACACGTGTCTTCTTATTTTTCGTCTTCTATCAGGCTGCGGTGTCAGAATGTGGTTAATTTTCCATGATACAAAAAATTACACACAGTGTTAATATGAAATTGTTTACAATGTTCGTCTTTGCAATACATTTGTTGTCTTCTAACTGTATATTATAAATACTAATCAATGTGAATACAAAATGGTCGCTGAAGTAGTTTTGGCCACAAAATTAGGATATGAGACCCATAGTGCCCTGCTGGAAATAGACACAATTTTACAAAAACTAAGTAATTAAACATTTTTAAAGAAAACCTACACAGTACTCTTGAAACTTATATATTTCGAAAAAGGTACAACCTAGGAAAAAATTACTAAGGTCATTTCACAGCTAAAAGACTCTCTCTACTCCAATTTCGATAAGACTTACCGTTTTCATGCAAATCTTGAAAACCTAACAAAAAAGCTAAAAATGTGACCTGAACATCTATATATCTCAAAAATGGTAAAACCTATGAAGAAATCATAATGGTAAATCCTCTAAAGGATTTTCACAGCTACAACGTTTTCTTTAGCCCGATTTCTATAGGACTTGCGGTTTCCAAGCAAAATCGCGAAAACCTAAAATAAACCTAAAAATGTGAATTTTGACCGCGATTTATTTAAAAATCCCTCCAGCGATTTTTTCTTGTTTCTGTTTTACTTTTCTCACCTATGAACATTGCGGGCTATTGCACTGTGTGACATTGTGTTTACGCTACTTTGTTATACTACACCGCAAAAACTTCCCATGTGGAAGCGGTTTTCACTCAAAGTTAGTTAAAGAGCACCACGTATGAACTTGTTTTTTAAAGTAGCGATACAGTCTATGCATTGTCCCAATTTGAACTTCTATATCCCAATAACGGTAACACCTATGAAATTTTCATAAAGGTCAATCTTGTAGAGAGTATTTATAGCTATAACATTTTCTTTAGTCCAATTTCTATGGGACTTGCGGTTTCCAGCAAAATCGTGAAAACCTAAAAAACCCTAAAAATGTCTACTTTAATCGCGATTTATTTAAAAAGCGCTCCGTCGATTTTTTTTTGTTTTTGATTTTTCTCATCTATGAACATTGTAGTTTCTGAATCCGCAAAAACTTCTTACGTGTAAGCACCTTCCATTTAATGTTGCTTCAACAGCACCGTGCCTAGAAATTTAATCATGAATCATATGTTTAACCAAGAAGTTTTAAATGTATTTTTTTTAATTGTTTGGTTAGAACAAAAATCTGCAATTTTAGGTAACCTTGTTTACACGAGAAAATTCTTTAAATTATTTACATATGTATTTATAAGTGTTACAAATTTCAAACAACTCTAGAAATATTTTTATAAGCAAAGAAAATTAAAGCTGAGGACTTTTGATTTATGTTAACAGGATTTCCTGTTTTTAACAAGGACGTGGAAAAATATGATCTAATATAGATTAATTAAAGTGTAACTCCATGAATCTATATCAAACATTTTCATCCAAAAAGTATATGAAACATTTCCATCAACCAATCAAAATAAGGGGAAACTATTTAATAATCTAAACTACAAGTCAAATGTAAATTAAAAGTCCTTTTTGAAAAAAAACGGAAAATAATTCTTAATTATTAGACATATACCACAAAATATTTATTTATTGTTGTCATTTATTTAACCACTTTATTTGTTTATTTGTCATTATTGTTTATTTGATTGTTGTTGTTGATAGACAATTTGCCATACCAAAGCACAAATGTTGCCATTAAAGCAAACACTGTCGCCGAAAAAAAACCTTTCTTCTTTTCACTTTTTGTCACACCAGTTACACAAGCAGCAAAAAGGACTTTGCCGCTTCTTTTAGCCTTAGGTAATGAAGTGTAGCATAGCACAAAGAACACACAAAAGTCACAGTGGTCGTGGTCGTGGTAGCAATAAATAAGTAAATAAAGCCCAGTCTCGGTGCTGGAGATTTTTTTGTTGGCTCACTTAGAGTGGAGATGGAGATGGAGAAGATTGCGTAAATAAACAGAGCAACATAAAAAACTAGCACAAGAAGAAAAAGAAGAAGACGGCAACGGTGATGAAGTTTAACACTGCCACCAATGCTCCAGTCAAACAGAGAGCTAGAGAGATTGTTTTTTTAGGAAACTTCTCCAAATATGATTTGAGTCAGAAAGGGAGAAAAACAAAACTTTTTCACATTTTTTTTTTTTAATTTGTTGCACTTTTTATTATTTTAACAACATGCTGCACATTTGTTTTATGGTATTTTTCACATATTTGTTGTTATTTTTTATGTTATCCTGTAAAGGATTTCTCTATTTTTCTTTGTTAATTTATTTCCCCAAATTTGGTTTGTTTCCCGCTTTCGAGTTAAATTTCCACAAAAAGGATTTTTTTCCGTCCGTTACAGAGACTTTGGTTGCGGGCGCTCGGTCAGCAAAGTTGAACTAACGGCTAAGAACTGAAAAAGTCATTCGTGCAAGCAGGCAATCCTGGTGTTGTGTGCTTCGGTCCTTTGTTTTGTCAATCATTAACACACACGAAGCCATTACGAGGACCATCTACGACAGCACATCATACGAATGATTGTTGTTACGCAGTTTTTTCTTTCATAAGGATATACAAAGTATGTGGAGCTCTCAAGAGGAGCTCCAACACACACACATCCCTACCTACTCATAGTAATTCAACCAATATTTCCAACTATTTTATGGTAGTGGTAGATGTGGAGAAAATGAAGCTGGCTAAAATTCCATCACAACACATTGTTAAACGAAGAAGAAGAACGCTCTAGTATCCTCATGAATACAAAATGTTGGCCATCAACATTTCGCCATGAATGTAAACAGAGAGAGATTTCAAAATGAAACTGTGACATTTAAATTTACCATCTCTCTCGGCGTTACTCTTTCAGTGCGCTTTGTTGAAAACCACAACAGAGAGCACACTTTTGTAAAAGCGCGCCAATAAAATGTTTACAAACACAATATTACCGTAAATGACAGCTGATTTTAAAAATAACGGAATGTAGCTTTGAAATATGGCAACAATGGCGCTATGTGTCAGTGGCAGCATAACAAGATGTAAATCAGAGGATAAGCAAAGTTCTCACAGCGAATATAGCTACACATTAACCCTAATTCTGTATTCAAAAAATCCTTGTCACTTGGCCACTGTGCTTTTGAACCAAATTTAAATGGAAGGTGCTTATACCAGGGAAGTTTTTGCGGATTCTGAAACTACAATGTTCATAGATGAGAAAATTCAAAAAAATATATATCGCCGGAGCGCTTTTTAAAAAAATCACGATTCAAGTTGACTTTTTTAAGTCTTATCGAAATGGGACAAAAAATGTGTAGCTATAAAAATTCTCTACAAGATAGCTTTTTATGATATCTTCGTAGTTTTTACCGTTAATTCTTCTCATCTATAAACATTGTAGTTTCAGAATCCGCAAAAACTTCCCAGGTGTAAGCACCTTCCATTTAAATTTGGTTCAAGAGCACCGTGTACCTTGTAACCGACCAAAAAAATAACAGGTTTTACCAGTAATTTTTGATCGCAACCAGGGTTTCGGAGTCGAGTTACTTTTAATTTGACTCTGACTATGGAGTTGACTTTTTTCACAAATCCAGACTCCGGAGTCGACTCCGAGGGTAATTTTCAATGCCACTATAAAAGATTAAATATGTACAAGTTTACAATTTTTTCCTATATTAAAAATATATAACATAAAACTCTGTACTGAATTCAACTGATATATTGACATGGCAAAATAGACATACAAATTGATGATGGTGTTGCTCAAATAATAAATATCCTCTGCCTCATCCTCTACTTTAGCCGAATTGTGATATATGACTGGGTGAAATAATACGATGTGCAAAGTCTGCACTAATCAGAAACTCCCTGTGAGAATTATCTTGCTGATTTGCCATTTCGGTTGGTGCCGTCAGGGTTTCTTGGAGCTTTTAGGCCAATATCTCAGGAAGCATAGACTTCAGCATATACAGTATCGGCCAAAACTAAAGCACCCCCTCAGTAAATTTTTTTGAAATGAGAATTTTTTTATGAAAACTAAATTATAAATTTATATTTTATTTTTCTTTTTATTTATTTATATCTTTATAATTGGAAAATACAAAAATAAGGAATTCAGAATTTAATAAACAAAAGTTAAAATTCAAAAAATATTTTAGGTCGCAAATATAAGCGGACAAAACTAAAGCACCCCCCAATTTGAGGTACAACAAAAACTATTGAAATCAATATTTCTTTGGGTATCCTCTATTCTGAATGACACAATCACATCTTTTTGGTATAGAAGATACTAAATTATTAGTTACTGCAGGCGAAATAATTGATTTTCGGAAAATTTAGCTTAAATCCTCAAAATACTGAAAATCGGAAGGTACCGTTATATGGAGGCTATACCCAAACGTGGACCCAGGTCCACGATTTTTGGTGGATATGTTTTGTGACCACTAAGAACCCTAAATACCAAATTACAGCTAATTTAGTAGGAAAATGTGGCTTAAATATCCGAAATACCGAAGATCGAAAGGTACCGCTATAAGGGGGCTATCCCAAAACATTAGCCGATATTGTTCATATTCATCCAAAAATGATGCTACAGCATTCTCTGATCAAATACTAAATCCCTTAGGTTTAAAAATTAGCAAAATACCGAATTGAAAAAGAACGGTAGACGCCGGCTTATTCAGTCGACGACCTGCAAAAAACCTTCCGCCTCCATGTTTTACAGCGTCTTTGCAATATTTAGGATTTAACGGTTGCCCATTTGGTCCAAGCCTTTTACCATCTGAATACTTTAAATTAAACATAGATTCATCGGAAAACAGTTCAAATGGGTCTTGGCGAATGCCAGTCTGGCTCCTTCATTTTTAGTCGACATGAAACGTTTTTTTTGCTGGTCGTCGACTGAAGAAGCCGGCGTCTATCGTTCTTCTGCAATTCGTTCTTTTGCTAATTTTTAAACGTTAGCGTATTGTACTTGACTAGTGGATGCTGTAGCATCATTTTTGGATGAATATGAACAATATCGGCTAATGTTTTGGTATAGCCCCCTTATAGAGGTACCTTCCGATCTTCGGTATTTCGGATATTTAAGCCACATTTTCCTACTAAATTAGCTGTAATTTGGTACTAAGGGTTCTTAGTGGTCACAAAACGTATCCACCAAAAATCGTGGACCTGGGTCCACGTTTGGGTATAGCCTCCATATAACGGTACCTTCCGATTTTCAGTATTTTGAGGATTTAGGCTAAATTTTCCGAAAACCGATTATTTCGCCTGCAATAATTAATAATTTAGTATCCTTTATGCCTAAAAGATGTGATTGTGTCATCCAGAATAGAGGATAAGCAACGAAATATTGATTTCAATAGTTTTTGCTGTACCTCAAATGGGGGGGTGCTTTAGTTTTGTCCGCTTATATTTGCGACGTAAAATATTTTTTGAATTTTAACTTTTGTTTATTAAATTCTGATCTCCTTATTTTTGTATTTTTCAATTATAAAGATATAAATAAATAAAAAGAAAAATAAAAAATAAATTTATAATTTAGATTTCATAAAAAAATTATCATTTCAAAAAAATTTACTGAGGGGGTGCTTTAGTTTTGGCCGATACTGTAGAGCTACTTTACAATCAGTAGCAACGCGTAGCGCACGAGAGAGATATCGGGAGAAAAGGAGAGAAGAGAAACGTCTTTTCCTCAAGAAAAAGAGAGAAATGGAAAAGCGGGAGTGTGAAAAAATCGAGATGTACAGGAGCCAGAATGAAGTCCGAAAATTCTACCAAAGAGTGAAACATCAAACAGATGGCTTTGGTACAGGCACATCCTCCTGTAGAGACCAGCAAGGTAATCTGGTAACAGATACAGATAGCGTGCTCAGGATATGGAAGGAACATTTCTCCAATCTGCTGGTATCCAATAGTAGAGAAGACGATGATACCACAGATCCAATCCCAGAAGATGGTATAGAATGTATACCGCCCGGCCAAGATGAGGTAAAACCAGCAATCAACCGGCTGAAGAATGATAAAGCAGCAGGAGCCGATGGCTTACCAGCCGAGCTGTTTCAAACCGGAGGCGACGCGCTGATAAGGTGTATGCATCAGCTAGTTAGCACCATCTGGCAGGAAGAACGCGTACCCGACGATTGGAACCTGAGCATCCTATGTCCCGTCCACAAGAAAGGAGATAAGACTGTATGCTCCAACTATAGGGGAATAAGTCTCCTCCCTATTGCCTATAAGATAGTGTCAGGGATATTGTGCGAACGACTAAAGCCAATGGTCAACGAAATAATTGGACCATACCAATGTGGCTTTAGACCTGGCAAGTCCACCATTGACCAGATATTTACTCTGCGGCAAATCCTAGAGAAGACCCAAGAGATGCAGATCGACACATTTCACCTTTTTGTCGATTATAAAGCAGCATTCGACAGTCCCCTCCGATCAAAGGTATTCCATGCAATGTCTGAATTTGGTATCCCCGCAAAGCTCATCCGGCTTTGTAAGATGACTTTAACTGATACTAGGTCCTCAGTTAAAATTGGTAGTTTACACTATCTGTCAATGTCATATGACACGAAAAAAAACCATTACATATCTACCCACGGAGGCAATGTGGAGACGTAGTTTTTTTACATTTTTGATGGTGTGGGCCCACAGAGTAAATGGCGTAAGGAAAATCTCCAATATTGCAAAAATTAGCGTATATATAACGATGGAAAATTTCATGTCATATGACATTTACATATAGTGTAAACTACCCCTTAGGAAGGTCGAAGCAGAATCTGCGAAAGTGGGTCTGGCGGTAAACGGCGAAAAGACCGAATTGATGGTGGCGACGCGCAAAGCGTCCATAGAGCTCGGACCAACTGTGGAAGTAGGTACCTACAATTGTGAGGTAGTTAAAGACTTCGTCTACCTCGGCACTGCCATAAACACAACAAACAACATCAGTTGTGAAATAAGAAGAAGAATTGTAGTGGCCAACAGATGCTACTATGGTCTAAGTAAGCAATTTAAAAACAAAGCCACATCTCGTCAAACAAAAATAACACTATACAAAACGCTGATACTACCCGTGCTAATGTATGGCTCCGAAGCATGGGTACTTGCGCAAGCAGATAAGGCAGTGCTTGGTGTGTTTGAGAGGAAAATTCTTCGAAAGATCTACGGGCCGATTTGCGTTGACGGTGAATATCGACGTCGTATGAACCACGAGCTATATAAACTATACAAAGACATGAATATAGTTAAACGTATCGAGATGCAACGATTGCGTTGGCTAGGCCATATCATGAGAATGAGCGATGATGAACCCGCTAAAAATGCGTATGAATACATGCCACATGGCGGTGCACGCAGAATCGGCAGGTCTAAGCTTCGATGGAGCATACAAGTGGATAAAGAAATAGAAAGGCGCGGTATTTCAAAAAGTCAAGCGAAAAACTGAGAGGAATGGAGATATTTTCTTAGTTCGGTCTATGGAACAAATGTTCTGTAATGGGCCAACTAAGTAAGTAAGTAATAGACTTGAGCAAGAAAAAAAAACTGAACCGACGTAAAGGGAGCCGCAAGGAAAACTTACTTAAACTTTCCTTTATCCGAATTTTGTGTGGGAGGTACCAGAAGGAGTGGACCGATATAGTCCATATTCGAACCCGCTCTATATCTGGAAGGAATAATACGATGTGCAAAGTTTGGACCAAAAGGATTGCTCGCTTCGAGAGTTATCGTTCACACCATTTTACAGAAAAATCTTGAACTCTGTGGGGGAGGTATCCGTAGGAGTGGACCGATATGACCCATCTTCGATCCTAAACTAAGCTTGGACGAAATATTACGATACCCAAAATTTGGTTCGAATCGAACGGATCAACGTTCGAGAGTTATCGTGGGCATCAGCCAGCCAGACAGACGGACGGGCATGGCTAAATAGACTCCAAATTGTCTGAAAATGTATATGCCAGTGTTGCCGAATTTGACGATTTTTTGGCACAAAATTAGAAAATGACGATTTGATTTTATACCCTGAAATGACGATTTTTGATGTTAGCCAAAATTGCATGAAATAAAACAGGATAACTGTATTTTAACCAAAATTTAACGAAAAAATTTAAGAGTTTAAAGACAACATTGTTGCAAACACGATTTTATGAGCTTTTTTAATGTTCCTAGCAATTTCCAGCTTTTTTCCCCTCACATTCGAATTATATCAGTTTAGGGTTGTTAATGGACGAAAATCGTCCATTTCGTTGTGAGAAATGTAGGAGTCCAAATTTTGACGATTTTCCAAATTTTATTGGCCATTTGCCCATTTTTTTCGACGATTTCCGATCAAAAACTGTCGATATATTCCCCTTCTAGCCTAAAGGCTGAGGGTATAAAAAATATGTTTTATTTTTAGAACAGTTGAGTTGAATTTGTTTTCAATTACAACACATTCCACATTTTTATTTTGTTTTATTTTGCTCTCTGCTGGATTTGATCATGTGAACTTTTGATTTATAGGCAAATACGTTACAAACTGTGTCTTGCGTACGAGCATTAAGGGTTCTTTAAACGCTTTCATATCCATCACAAACTGTTCGTTATTTTGGTTACAAAAAATTCAAGAGACGACGGTGAGCGTTGAACCCTCGGATTTGTAGTCGGACATACACGCTTTATGTCACCGTACTCATTACTTAGTAAGGAGCAAAGTGTGTAGTTTTGCCTTGTAAACTTTTTAAGAATTATCCCATTATTCTTCATCTTACTGGTAATGCAGAAAATATGTAGTAACTTTATAATGGGTTATTCTGCTCTCGTGGCTACCAAATTTTTGCTTGGAAATTTTCGAAATAAAACATAAAATTTTCTGTTGACACAAATTTAATATACAATTAGTCGCGTGTCGTAGGGGTTGAATTATACCAAGGACCGACTTTAACATACAAAGCCCAGGATTTATGTTGGCCCCTCGTTCATCTCAACTAACTTTAAAGCTCGTTAAAGGTAGTGAGCTAACATATAACGCGCAACCGCCCATAAGGATAAAAATTTGGAATGGGCCTGGGGTTAGTACCCACACCTATAATGAACAGCCCATACCACATCCACAAAAAAAAAAAAAAACAATATACCCTTACTCGGGTGGCGTAGAGGTTGAAATATACCAAGGAATGGTGCCGATCGACTTAAACATGGCAAAGGCCCGGACATATCTTAGTACTTCGTTCATCTCAAATGGACACGGGCCGCCCCATGGTTTCACCTGGGAAATTCAATATGTTTACTATCGAATCCCATATAGAATTTAACAATCGATGACGACAAAAATTTGGGTTTTGTTCAGGAAAATCGCTAGCTAGCTGACTTTAACACCCGTTAAAGTTAGTGAGTGAACATGCGCCGCGCTTTCAACTATAAGAACGTTCTCCCATAAGAAATTCAAACTAACTATGTGGCAACTCCAGGCAGGTTATTAAAGACGGAATATTAAAAACAATAGCACCATTTTATTTATTTATTTCGGTCTATGGAACATAATTTTCTTAGAGACTATGAGATAATAAATATGTACAAATAAGAACAAAATATATTTTTAATCAAATGTATTTATAAAATAAAATTTAAAATTGTCTTTTGAAATGCTGAATTCTATATGCTGTTTAATTTTTTTTTTTTTTTTTTTTGGTAATTCAAGTTAACGGAATTAATAAAACAAAAAGCCCGTGTTAATGGACTATAATTAGCGTAATTAACGCGGTGTAGACAAACGTTGAACACATCATATATATAGGGACGACATCCAAATCAGAACGGATTTTTGTTTAAATCGGTAAAACTTAACAGGGACCTTAGAAAAAATCTTATATTAAACTTGAAGGATATTCAATAAAAATTTTACTGAGTTATAGCAAAATCGGAGAATGATATATAGGGACGATTGTCAAAATCTATAAAACTTATCAACGACCCAAGAAAGCAATGCATATTAAATTTGAACGCAATTCAGTTAAAATTGGCCGATTTATTGCAAAAATATATGTGGGAGCTTTATCCAAATCTGAACCGATTTTTGTCAAAATCGGCGAAACTGATCAGGGGCCTATGAATATATCACGTATTTAATTTGAAGTCTATTCTTTTAAAATTGACGGAGTTATTGCAAAATCAGGGAAAGATGTGTGTGGGGGCTACATCCAAATCTGAACCGATATGGTCCAAAGTTGATATTTTTCATTCTTATGCCCTCATAAGTACTTGCACAGAATTTATCATCCTTGGTCTACTCCCTCTATTTTTGTCCACATTTACAAGGAAGCGGCACCACTGTGCGACATTGATAAAATTGGGTCGTTCGGTTAAAAGAATCTACTAAAGTGGGGCTGGCAGTAAGCGCGACAAGATGATGGTATCGACGTGAAATGCTTCCATAAAACCAATAACATTTTACAAAATGCTGATTTTACCGGGCTAATGTATTTCCGTTCCGAAGCCTGGATACTTGCACAAACAGATGAGGCAAAGCTTGGTAAGTTTGAGCGAAAATTTCTTCGAAAGATCTACGGCCAATCTGCGTTGACAGTAAATATCGACCTCGTATGAACTGCAATCTGTACCAGCTATAAAACGACATTAGCGTGGTGAAATGTATTTAGGTGCAACGATTACGTTGGCTATGCCATGCCATAAGCTAAAAAGTCGTATAAAGGCCAAGGCTTCGATGAAGTAAACAAGTGGAAGATTAGATCGAAAAGCGCGAAATTCCAAAATAGAGAAATGAAGAAACAAATAGAGATGAATCGAAATATTTCCCTAGTTCGGCTATTAGGACAAATGTTCTGTACACAGAAAAAAAGCCACCGCGAAAATATTGGTTAAAAGCTTTATCACCATATTTTTGTCGAATGGTGATAAAATATTACGAATATATGTCACTAGAAAGCGATCGATAAACGATTTCAAACAAATAATTTATTGAAATTTGTTTATGGTTATTAATGAATTTCTGTTGTTAAAATGGGTTTCAACGTTTGTCGCATGTTCTCGCTCTCAAGAGCGAGAGAAAAAAACTTTTTTACGGCATAGAGAGAGAGCGCGCGCTACAACAATGTGCTGTGTTTTTTCATGAAATGTGACTGTCGTTGCTATGTTTATGGGCGGAATGGAGGAATGATGCGTTTGTTTGGCATTTGGTTTGTTTATCTACTTGTGCTCGGGTGAAGGCTTGTATGTATACAATAAGTTTCTTACTGTTTTTTAGGAACCTAACAAACGAAGAGGGAAGGAAAAAATGGTACGAGTTCTCATGTTTTGTTCTGTTTGGTGGTTAAGTTAGGCAGATAATATTTCTTAACCGTCAGTTTGGTTAATTTTGGCAGTCTCTTTAAAGCAGTAGTTGTGTGTGGATCGGTAGCGCAGAAACAAATCAGTGGTTCTGTGTTTTCTTAAAGTAAAAGTGTCTTTCAAGTAAATTAAATTCCTAATACATTTTATAATTGAATTCACGTATCTGAAAAAGGAGAATAAGAATACTTTATTGGACAAAGAAGCAACCGCATGTGATATTGGTAATAACGTCAATACATTTTATATATTTGAAATATGTAATATATTTGTAATTACAGATATCCATTTTTCCGCAGATGATTTTTAATGTGGCAGAAGAATGTGTTTTATTTCACAACTAACGAGAAGCGTTCAACGATGTTCCCTGTATTTTATATTTAAAAGTGTTTTTTTGTTTTCTTTTATTAAAATTGAAGTGAGGCACCAAATAATTATTTACTTCTGTTATTTATTATTATCCATTCCGTTTTTCTTTCTTTCATCTGTTATTTCTTGTTTGTATCTGTTATTTTTAAGTACCTATGTGTGTGCTGTTGCTTTTTGTTTGGCATTTTTATGCGTTTTAATTAAATAAAAAACCACCACCACCATTTATAAATGTGTGTTGTATGTATCTTTTTGTGGCTTTTGGGTTTGTATTTAACAAACAAAAAAATAAATAAACTACGAAATAATTGTAAATATGAACATTTTTTATCGATTGAAAAAAATGCATTCAACAATTTTTTTAATCAAGAAAATATTTTGTTTTTATCAAGCAAAATGTGGAATATTTTGATAAATATTTTTGTCAATATGTGAAATATTTTATCAGATCAAGATAAACAAATTCGATAAATATTTTAGTCAATATTACAATTTTATTTTATCAAACTGTATTTTTACTTTGGGTGCCACCGTGGTGCAATGGTATGCACGCCCGCCTTGCACGCAGAAGGCCAGTGGTTCGATTCCCCGGCCAAGCAACATCAAACATTTTTCAACGGTGGCAAAATACCCCTCAGTAATGTTGGCGACATTTCCTGAGTATTTCAGCCTTGAAAAACTTCTCTACAAGTTCGGACTCGGCGATAAACAGTAGGTCCCATATCATTGAGCTTAATATGAATCGGGGTGCACTCATTGATATGAAAGAAGTCTCCCTTGTCCCGTATGGGATGTTGTGGAATAATGTTTTTTTTTTTATTTTTACTTTGTGATCAAATAATTTTATCGAATTTTGTCAATATGACAATTTTTTTTTATTGCCGGAAAATCGATAAATTTTTGGTTGAACCTTTGAATTTCTTTATCAAATGGCTACAATTTTTTTTCTGTGTAGAGGGCCAACTAAGTAATTAATACAAAAGATTCTTTATCTTAAGAATATTTTTGTAAGGTATCGGAAAAGAATGATCTCAAAGATTTTTCTGTTCGTATATTAAATATTTGAATATTTTGAAAATGGCGCCCAAAAAGTCTATGGATTTTTCGGAAAAACTTTGAGAATACGCCTTCCTATTGGTGAGGTATTACGATACCAAAAATAATAATCCAGAACTTGAAGTATACTCGTGGATTTTTAAGAATATTTTTAGAGAAACGTTTACAAAGTTTCGTGAATTCAATAATTTTTAAATAAAATGAGCATAACCTCTATCTTTGAATAATGTTGCAGTTCTTCTGAGCATTCCTTATTAAATTTCGCTTATTTATTTATTATTATTTATTTATTTTATTATTATTATTATTTTTTTTTTTTTTTTGAAGTCCTCGCATTTTCGCGATGTTTAAAATACAAGTTAAATCGAAGAATGAACATGTTTTTTTCGGAGTTAGTTCTTAAACATTACTGGTGCTTTAAGTTCACAAAATTGTATTACAAAAAGCCGAACCCTGATATTAAGTTCAAGTTTAAAGTTAAACAACCAATAAAGCCCTTATTCCCCTCCAACAGACAAAAACGCACCGCAAAGCATGACAAATTGCCCCTAACATTTCACAAAGCTTTGGCAATTCTAAAAGTTTTCATTTCTCCAGCAGTTTACTTCTCAAAACATTTCATTTCTCCTTCCCGTTTCAAATACCACTTCATTCCTCTTTTAATTTCATGGAGAAAACTTTTTTTGCAAAGCTTTCTCCGCAACAAAGTTGAAGCTTCTCAATTACATTTCTATTCCCAAATGGAATTGAATTGTTGATGTTAGTCGGCCAGCCAGCAAGCAGCTGAATCCGGATTATATTTCAACTTCTATTATAGCAACGGCTTGTTGGTGTGTCAGATGTACGGTGCGGTTGTTCGTTTCGTCATTGGTGGTGTATCATGTGTATCATCATTAGGTGAATAACAATATAACGAAGGAAAGAAAAATTAGGTACTCGTCGTGATTTGTGTGAGCGAAAAGAAAAAATCAATTGCTTGCTCAAAGCTCAAGGCCACCACAGCCAACAACAGATTTGGAGTGTGTCTTCCGGAGTAAGGGCGGTCAGATTGGAGGCCACATTTGTATACAATTACAACTTCGAAAAACATGTGCTTCTTTCATTCCATGGATTATTGATTTGTTGGTGGTGTTGTTGTTGTTTTCACCACGTTGTTGGTGCCCAAGCACAAATGCAGCAGTAGTTAGTTGCAAATGTCAAGGGTGGGGGAATGATGGGGCTAGAGCTCTGTATCTATTTGCTTTGGTGATTTGTTGATTATTTCAATGACAATTCCGAGAATGCTGAAAATTCCTAAGCAATGAATAATTGATTTCACTCAATGTAAATATATATTATTAACCCATTATGAAACAATGGGTCACTGCAATAAAAAAAAACAATGGGATTTTAGATTAAAGGGGGGACTTACGTTTAGGTAGAGTGAAATAAGTATGTGTGTTATCTTTCGTAAAATCTTACCTGGAATAAAAGAAAGAATATATTAATTCATTTATTAAACAAATTAGATGCTTTACAAAAAAAAATAAAATAAAAAACACTGAGATTCGTAAATGTTTAAGAATACTTTTTAAAGAAACCTTTAAAAAGGTTCGTGGATTTTCAAGAATATTTTAGAGAAAACTTTAAAAATGTGCGTTTATTTTTAAGAATATTCTTTAAGAAGCCTTTACAAAACATCGTGGAGTTTTAAGAATATTCATAAAGAAACCTTTACAGAACTTCGTGGAGTTTTAAGAATATTCTTTAAGAAACCTTTACAAAACTTCGTGGATTTTAAAGAATATTCTTAAAGAAACCTTTACAAAATTTCGTGGATTTTAAAGAATATTCTTAAAGAAACAAAACTTCGAGGATTTTAAGAATATTTTTAGGGAAACCTTTACACAACTTTGTGGAGTTTTAAGAATATTTTTACAGAAACCTTTACAAAACTTCGTACATTTTTTAAGAATATTTTTAGGGAATCCTTTACAAAACTTCGTGGAATTTTTAGGAATATTTTTAGAGCAACCTTTACCAAACTTCGTGGATTTTTTAAGAATATTTTTAGCTATATTTAATATTTCTCGTAGATTTTTAAGGATATTTTTAGAGAAACCTTTACAAAAACTTCGTGGATTTTTTAAGAATATTTTTAGAGAAACCATTACAAAGGTTCGTGGGCTTTTAAGAACATTTTTTGAAAAAAACCTTTACAAAACTTCGTGATTTTTTAAGAATATTTTAAGAGAAGCCTTTACAAAACGTAGTGGATTTTTAAGAATATTTTTAGAGAAACCTTTACAAAACTTTGTGGATTTTTAAGAATATTTGTAGAGAAACCTTTACCAATGTGTGTGGATTTTTAAGAATATTTTAGAGAAACCTTTACAAAGGTTCGTGGAATTTTAAGACTAGTTTTAGAGAAACCTTTAAAAAGGTGCGTGGATTTTAAGAAAAATTTTAGAGAAACCTTTGCGAAGGTACGTGGATTTTTAAGAAAATGTTTAGAGAAACCTTTACAAAGATGCGTGGATTCTTAAGAACATTTTTAGAGAAACCTTTACAAAGTTGCGTTGATTTTTAAGACAACTTTTAGAGAAACCTTTACAAAGGTTCGTGGATTTTCCATAATATTTTTAGAGAAAACTTTACAAACGTTTTTAAAAAATATACAGCTATTTTTTTACAAAGGTTCGTGGATTTTTGAAAATATTTTTAGAGAAACCTTTACAAAGGTGCGTGGATTCTTAACACGTTCGCGGACGTGAATGCTATAGCATTCATTTGCAAAGTCAATTTTTTGTCATTTACTTCTATACAATCGTACGTTTTTGCGATTAAAGTGCATAGTACTATTAATTTTATCAATATCCATAATATAATAAATAAAAAATTGTAATAGGACTAATAATTATTTAATAAATACAAAAAAACTAACTTCTGAAAAAATTGGGTGTCCGCGAACGTGTTAAGCACATTTTTAGAGAAACCTTTACAAAGGTGCGTAGATTTTTAAGGATTTTTTAGAGAAACCTTTAAAAAGCTGCGTGGATTTGTAAGAATATTTTTAGAGAAAACTTTACAAAGGTGCGTGGATTTTTATGAATATTTTTATAAAAGTTCGTTGATTTTAACGAATATTTGTAGAGAAACATTTACAATACTTCGTGTGTTTTTATGAAAATGTTTAGAGAAACCATTGTAAAGGTGAGTGGATTATTAAGAATATTTGTAGGGAAACTTTTAAAACACTTCGTGAATTTTTATGAATATTTTTCGAGAAACCTTTACAAAGTTTCGTGGATTTCTTACAATATTTTTTGGGAAACCTTTACAAAGGTTTTAGAGAAACTTTACAAATGTACGTTGATTGCAAAAAAAAAATTAGAGAACCTTTAAAAAGGCGCGTTGGGTTTTTAACAATATTTTTAGAAAAATATTTACAAAGGTGCGTAAAGTTTTAAAGAATATTTTTAGAGAAACCTATACAAAGTTGCGTGGATTTTTATGAAAATTTTTAGAGAAACCTTTACAAAAGTGGGCGGATTTTTAAGAATAATTTTAGGAAAACCTTTACAAAGATGCGTCGATATATTTATTTTTAAGAATATATTTATAGAAACCTTTACAAAGATTCTGTTTGGTAACTACTTCGTCATGCCGATTCACAGTGGAAAAATGCAGGTCTAGCGTGCAGAAAATAAAAATAAATGCTTTAGATTGCAATTTTACTTCATTTATTGATATAATTGGCCTATTTGTATAACTTATATATTTTTTATCTAACTCCCATAGGGCGTTACCGCCTGATTTTTATAGTTTTGAAGATTTTAGCCTCGTTATCCAACTGAAATGGCTGAAATTTGGTATTTAGTCTTCGTTGGGGGTATAAAATATTTCAACAGAGAATTGTCGGCAAAGGCCCACTTTTTGATATAGACCCCATAGAAAGGTACCGCCCGATTTTCGGTATTTTTGAAACTTCACCCACATCATTCATTTGAATATACATAATTTATGGTGGAGGGTGTAATAAGAAGTAAAAATCACCCCATTCTGCACTTTTTGGTAATAAAAACTTGTATTTAACAGTTTGTTTGGAGACGCATCATTGCATTAAGTTTCCTACTTCCACCTGTATCGTTGAACCGTAGGACGGACGTTTTCATTTTGTAATTTCTTATCTGGTATGCCGTTATCAATTCCAAGTGGTATTTTATCTTATTTATCAAAATGTTTCCCATTATCTTAGTTTTATTTGAACCAAACTTAAAAAAACTAATTTCCGAATTGGCATATTTCCTAAAAATTGATATAAAACCAAAAGTCGCAGGTAAAAATTTAATACATTATTCTAGACAAGATACATAAAAAAATGTAAGCTAAACTCGACTAATTTCCATTCTAAACTCCTATTTTAATTGAAGTATTAGAGAAAATGGGCCTTACAGTTATTTACCCCGAAACATCTAAATTAAAGCAACTTATGGGTTACAAAACTGTTTAATTTATTAATTCAGTAGATTCAGCAATAATATATTCTCTGAATTCACACGTCTATCGCAATTTTACACCTAAACAAGTAAAAAAGTGTCAGTCGGCTTTGCCGACAGATATATACCCTCAGCCAATGTGAAGTGAATCTTTCAACTACGGACAGATCGAATGTTTTTAAGGTTTATTCAGAAATTTGTGGCCCTTTTTGGACATTTGAACTTGCCGACAAAATTGTGGATTAGGAATTAACTGCACCAAGACACAAATGTTGAACCTTTGTGGGGGAGGTACCCTTGGGAGGACCGATATGTGTCATTTTAGAAGTTAAACTAAATTTTGACAAAATATTAGAAGATCCAAAGTTTGGACCAAATTGGTTGCCCCATTCAAGTGATATCGTCCTAGCATTTTAGTGACATTTTTTTAATATTTGGGAGAAGTACCAGAAGTTGTGGACCGGTATTGCCCCATGAAACTAAGAAATATGGACTTGCCCCTGAAAAAAAGTTTTACCATCGTAATGGAGGTAGCGAATGCAAATCGCTTCAACAAAAATCAAAGTGATTCGAGAGCAGGTCTTAAAGTGAACTTATCCGAAATTGTGTGTGAGAGGTACCAGAAGGAGTAGACAAATATAGTCAATATTCGAACCTGATCTATATCTGGTGGATATATTACGATGTGCAAAGTATGCATTACATCGGTCACTCCCTTTATGAGTTATCGTGCGCACAATTTTTCCGAACATTTTTGAACTTTTGTGGGGGAGGTACCTGAAGGAGTGGACCGATATGGCTTATCTTCAAACTTAAACTATGTTTAGACAAAATATTACTAAGGCCAAATTTTGGACGGTATCGGCCGATCCGTTCGAGAGTTATCTTGCGCTCCAACCACCTCACACGGTGTCATCGGGGTTTTTTTGCAACTTTCAGGATATTTTTTCAGGAAGTATGGACCTGCCCCTAATGAAACTTGTACCGTCGTATGGGGGGCAGTGAATACAAGTTGCTAAAACAAAAATCAGAGCGATTCGAGAGATGGCCCTAAACTGAACATTTCCGAAATTTTGTGTGGGAGGTACCCGAAGGAGTAGACCGATTGAGTCTATTTTGAAACATTATCTAAGTCTGGTACACACTTTACGATGGGCAGAGGTGGACCAAATCGGTTACTCCCTTCAAGAGTTATCGTGCGCACAAATTTTCCGAACATTTTCGAACTTTTGTGGGGGAGGTACCGGAAGGAGTGGACAGATATAGCCCATCTTCGAACTTAAACTAAGTTTGGGCAAAATATTACGAAAGCCAAAATTTGCACCGAATCGGTTCATCCGTTCGAGAGTTATCGTGCGCTCCAGCCAGCCAGCCAGACGGACGGACATTGCTCAATCGACTCCAAATTGTCTGAAACACATTTCGTCCAAACATACTTGGGGTCTAAAACCATTATTTCGATGAGGCACATTTTGCCCGTATGAAAGTGTATATACCCTCGTTTGCATAAATGCTGAGGGTATAAAAAGGTCATCGTTAACATTGTAAAAAATATCAATTTTAAATGTACCGTTATTCCGTTCTGACTAACTATTTCTAATAATTACATATGCCGTTAAGTACAGTCAACACTCTAGTTCAATACTGTACTAGCGTTTCATAGTTTACTTTCAGTCCATTTTTTGATTTTCTGCATTTCAGATAGATCGGTATTTTTCCCACTGTGCGAATGTAGCATTTAAAATTCCCCTTATTTAAACCCACAGTGCAACACTTGTTATCTCCACATAAAACATGTTATTCGTGGGTATGAGAGAGGGACTCATGTAAACACTTGATGTTTATTTACCTTTAAGCAATATTAAGTGGGTAACAACAACAACTACCGACCAAGAAATTAGACCCCACTAAGTCAGTTCATAAACACTAAATAAATTTGTTTGCTTTTGTGTTTACATTTGTTGTTAAATACCCTACCCACCTACCAGTTAAGGGTAATTGTTTTATGACCGGTAAATAGTCTTAGCCGTGCTTGAAAATGGTATTTAATATTTTTTTTGCTTGTTGCGTTTGTTGGCCAACCCACCATGATGTTCGTCAAAGTATGGTCAGACATGATGGTGGTGTTTTACACAACAGCGCCAAAAAACAGCTTCAGCTCCACACATTTCACAAATGATTTCAACCAGCAAATTGATTTGTTTGGTTCAATGACCGCCGGTAATAAGTATGTAGTAGTAATAATCATGTCTGAATGTGTCGTTTGTTGTCTGTCCATTGGCTCCAGAAATTCAGACTAAGAGCGATATCATATCCATTGAACGAACCACTCTTTACAACAATTGATCTCATTCAGCGTCTGGGTGTTTGGTATTCATTGAACGTCTGAAAGCATGAAAATTGGCAAAAGCCAATATGAAGATTTGGTCATAAATATTACGTGTACATACGACCAGTGTTGCTGTCATTAGTTGGCAACACGAAGTGTAGTATGTGAATGAATTTTTATTGATGGTTAGAAACAAAATGTGTCTATGAATTTGTTTATAACTCACTTTCATTTAAATATTGAATTTGTGTTGTGATCATCTTTTTAAAATAAAATTTATTATCACTCTCGAAATAAGTTACTGAGTTGTTTTACCATATGATTGCCAAGCTCATCGAGACATTATTTTTTGTATTTAAAATAATTGTCAGTCCGACTTTTACACTATGCAACACTGAAAATGCAAACAACTTCTAGTATTAATTTTTTGAAAGTACATATTTAGACTACAAAAACCCTAGTTGGGTTTTGTCCTGTCAGATCCAGTTCGGATTTTATGGCCTCATCTAAACCGGGCTAAATCTACACTTTTTTGCATTTATCAGGCCTTTATTTCAGAAACGAATAGGAATTTGACCTTGCTATCTTTAGCAATATTGTAGCCATAAACTAGTAGAACTTATCTTTTGAAGAAACCACATAAGAAAAACTCCATCTAGGGCATCAAAATCTATAAAATATAGAAAATTTTACATAATTGCTGAAATTCTGGTCAGTATCGGCTAAACTATTGGGAGTTGAACCAAGTAACTTTTTGCAAAAATCTTCCAAATAACAACAATTCTTCAGAACATTCTCAAACTCTAATATGCTTACTTCATGTTGTTTCAGCGGTATTTTACATCATATCTTTTACAACAAGTATTTTAAACACAGTTCACACCAACAGTTTATTCTCGCATTTCGGAGTTCACTACTTTATTGACATTTTTATTAAATCGTCGTTGAGAAATGTACTGAAAACAACGGGACAGAGGCATTTTACAACAATGACATGTTCTGAAGAGTTGTGTATTACATTCCAGGGAATATTTTTCCAAAAGAAAATATTCAGAAAAAATTAACGGTTTTGGAGATCGGTGCGAAATGTATAAAAATTGTGGTATTTTTGCATATATTTTGAAATTTGAGGCAATAAATGTAGTTTTTCGAGTTCATTATTTCTCCAAATATTGTTTTCTTGTCCTTGTCTACAAATTTGTTTCAGAGGTCAGAAGAAGATTCGCATTGATTTCAGAGATATAGCCCCGAATTTCTTTAAAAACTCAATATGTAACCATGTTTAGATGGGGCCATAAAATCCGAGCTGGATCTGACACAACAAAACCCAACTAGGGTTTCTTGGCGTTTGGGTCTGTACTTTCAAAAAATCTTCAGTTCGAATTGTTTGCACAAGATCACCTTAAAAATGTTGCACAGTGTTATCTGCCGATTGTGTTTGCTTTCCATAACTTACTTCGTTTGACAATTACACTACAACTATCTATTACTGTTGTCTCACGCACATCTATAATGATAGTGCCAATTACATTTCGCGTATGCTTCAAACATTATTGGTGTTCCAATTATCACTTTTTTTGATGATCAAAGAGAAATTTTATGGTTACAAATTGAAAAACATTTAATTAT
Source organism: Musca autumnalis (assembly GCF_047663935.1). Classification (NCBI taxonomy): domain Eukaryota; kingdom Metazoa; phylum Arthropoda; class Insecta; order Diptera; family Muscidae; genus Musca; species Musca autumnalis. Next base: position 123,346,771 of record NW_027411866.1, on the reverse strand, counting down.
TTTAAAAGCTTGAGAACTTTTTTAGATGAAGATGTATGGTGTTGTAACGTGATGGAAACTAACAATATTACTGGGTATGACCTACCGGCAATGAGAGTACAATGGAGTGACCCAAAAAAAAAAAACAAAACAAATTGTTTGGATTTCCTGCACCCCAAATTTTTTTTTCCATTTGATCCAAAAACTTTTTATATAAAATTTTATTTTATATCGATCTTTGGGTGACGTAGGGGATGAGAGATACCAAGGAACGGTCCGGCTCTAACGTGGCATAGTCCAGGATTTATCTTGGTCCCTCTCTCATCTCTAGTGGGCACTGACCTCCCCGTGGTGTCACCTGGGGAGCTGCCTTTAACACCCGTTAAAGGTAGTGAGCTAACATGTGCCGCGCGTTCACCCATAAGAACGTTAAAAACTTGGGTTTGGGGCCGGGTTATTAACCCTCCCCTAGAAAAAACAGCCTACTATGAAAAAACGAAAGAAAAGAAAAGCAAACCCCTCTAAAGTTGACGATCCCCCCAAACGGTTTAAGGACCATGATCTGCGAAACTGCACCTGCAATGTTCGCACTCTTTATGGAGAAGGCGCAGTTTACGCATTGGCAGATGTACTTAAAAAATACAAGGCCGACATTACTGCCATACAGGAAATACGATGGAATGGGAAAGGCGTCACAGCAACACATAAAGGTGACGCACTCCATTATAGCTGCCATGACATAAAGCATGAGTTTGGTTGCGGATTTGTAGTTGGTCAAGCTTAAAACCCCTGGTATCCAGCTTCACACCCGTGAATGAAAGACTTGCTACAATTCGAATAAAAGCAAAATTCTTCAACATCAGCTTTATTTGCGCTCATGCTCCCACTGAAGACAAGGACGAACAGACCAAAGATATATTTTATGAGCGCTTAGAAGAAACATATGCACGTTGTCTAGCCCATGACATTAAAATTATTCTAGGCGATTTTAGTGCCAAAATTGGAAAGGAAAATATGTTTGGCCCAACAGTCGGAAAATACAGTCCACAATGAAACATCTGACAATGGCATGAGGCTGATAGACTTCGCAGCGGCAAAAAACATGGTAGTTAGCAGCACCAGATTTAAACATCTCGACATACATAAGGTCACCTGGCTGTCTCCAGATCAGAAAACAAGAAATCAAATTGATCACGTTGTGATAGATGGAAGACACTCATCGAGCGTGTTGGATGTGCGCTCGTTTCGAGGTACGCACCCGGCTAAACGTAGCAAACAAAGTACGAACAGACACAACACGAAAGTTAGACATCGGTAAGCTGCAAACACAAGAGACCGATAACATATCAGCGCAATGGCAAAGCATTGCCCACTCCATGCACACAGCCGCAAAATCTATACTTGGATACCAAAGACCTCAACCAAGGAATCCATGGTAGTATCAGGAGTGTCGTGCTGCTATGGAAGAGAAAAATGCGGCATATAGGGCTACTTTACAATCCGTAGCAACGCGTAGCACACGAGAAAGGTATCGGGAGAAAAGGAGAGAGGAGAAACGTCTTTTCCGCAGGAAAAAGAGAGGGATGGAAAAGCGGGAGTATGAAAAAATCGAGATGTATAGGAGCCAGAATGAAGTTCGAAAATTCTACCAAAGAGTGAAGCATCAAACTGATAGCTTTGGTACAGGCACCTCCTCCTTTAGAGACCAGAAAGGTAATTTGGTAACTGATACAGATAGTGTGCTCAGGATATGGAAAGAGCATTTTTCAAACCTGTTGGTATCCAGCGAAGACGACGAAGATACCACAGATCCAATCCCAGAAGATGGTATTGAATGTATACCACCCGGCCAAGATGTGGTAAAGGCAGCAATAAACCGGCTGAAGAATAATAGGGCAGCCGGAGCTGTTTACAACCGGAGGCGATACGCTGATAAGGTGTTAGTTAGCTACATCTGGCAGGAAGAACGAGTACCCGACGATTGGAACCTATGTATCCTGTGACCCGTCCATAAGAAAGGAGATAAGACTGTATGCTCTAACTATAGGGGCATAGGTCTACTCCCGATTGCCTACAAGATCGTGTCAGGGACATTGTGCGAACAACTAAAGCCTACGGTCAACGAGATAATTGGGCCATACCAATGCGGCTTTAGACCTTGCAAGTCAACCATTGACCAGATATTTACCCTGCGGCAAATCCTGGAGAAGACCCAAGAGATGCAGATCGACACCTACCACCTTTTTGTCGATTATAAAGCAGCCTTCGATAGCCCACTACGTTCAAAGGTATTCCAGGCCATGTCTGAATTTGGTATCCCCGCAAAGCTCATTCGGTTTTGTAAAATCACTTTAACTGACAAGAGATCCTCAGTTAAAATAGGAAAGAACCTCTCCGAAGAATTTTGTACCAAAAGAGGTTTCAGGTAAGGAGACAGCCTCTCGTGTGATCTCTTCAACATCCTGCTGGAAAAGGTTATTCGAAAGGCAAACGTCAAAAGAAGTGGCACAATCTACACCAATAGTCATATGTTACATGCTTATGCTGATGATATAGACATCATGGGACGATCAGTAAAAGAAGTAACGGATACCTTTATGAAGGTCGAAGAAGAATCTGCCAAAGTGGGTCTGGCGGTAAACGCCGGGAAGACTAAGTTGATGGTGTCGACGCGCAATGCGTCCATAGAGATCGGGCCAACTGTTGACGTTGGTTCCTACAATTTTGAGGTAGTAAAAGACTTCGTGTACCTCGGCACCGCCGTAAGCACAACTAATGACATCAGTTGTGAAATAAAAAGAATTGTATTGGCTAACAGATGCTACTTTGGCTTAAGTAAGCAGTTTAAAAACAAAGCCACATCTCGTCAAACAAAAATAGCGCTTTACAAAACACTGATACTACTGATGTATGGTTCCGAAGCCTGGGTACTTGCGCAAGCAGATAATGCAGTGCTTGGTGTGTTTGAGAGAAAAATTCTTCGAAAGATCTACGGACCAATCTGCGTTGACGGTGAATATCGACGTCGCATGAACCACGAGCTGTATATGCTATACAACCACATCAATATATGTAGTTAAACGTATTGAGATGCAACGATTGCGTTGGCTAGGACATATCATAAGAATGAGCGAAGATGAACCCGCTAAAAAGGCGTATAAATAAGAGCCCCTGGGCGGTGCACGCAGAGTTGGCAGGCCAAAGAATAGATGGCGCAAACAAGAGAAGCAAAAGACAGAGAGAAATGGAGATCTTTTCTTAGTTCGTCCTATAGAAGAAATGTTCTATAATGGGCCAGTTAAGTAAGTAAATAGCGATCTTTGTTTCCTTTGTACTTTGTATGAGGCCAAGGGTGCATTTTCTACCAGTCCATTATTGTGGCTAAAAAACGATTTCTACAAAAAATTTTAAAATCGGATCGGATTTTGATAAAGCTCCAATAAGCATATCAAAATCCAATCCTTTTTCAATTTTTAATAGACATTTCTTATCCATTTCTTCAATAAAATATCCGATGCACATGCTTTACTATATTTTTGAACACGATCTGCCGTCTAAATGTATTAATATTTTACTCGCTGCACAATGTACACGGTGCGCCTTAACAAATCACGGTGCTCCTGAAGCAACTTTAAATGGAATGTGATTACACCTGGGAAGTTTTTGCGGATTCTGAAACTACAATGTTCACAGATGAGAAAAATCAATAAAAACACAAAAATTGCCGGAGCGCTTTTTAAATAAATCGCGATTCAAGTTGACATTTTAAGGGTTTTTTAGGTTTTCAAGATTTTTCTTTGAAACTGCAAATCCTATCAAAATGAGACAAAAGGAAATGTTGTAGCCATGACAATTCTCTATAAGATTGACCTTTGTGGTATTTTCGTAGAAGTTTAAATTAGGACAATGTATTGACTGTATCGCCTCCTTATAAAACAATGTCATGTACAGTGGACCTTAACTAACTTCAAATAAAAACCGCTTACAACTGGGAAGTTTTTGCGGATTCTGAAACTGCAATGTTCATAGATGAGAAAAATCGAAAAAAATTCCGGAGGGATTTTCAAACAAATCGCGGTAAAAGTTCACATTTTTAGGGCTCATAGTTTTGACGATTTTGCTTGGAAACCGTAAGACCTATCGAAATGGGATTAGAGAAAATGTTGTAGAGGATTTTTTCTCAAATTTTCTACAATGAAATGTTAATTCCTGTGCATTATTGGAAAGGAGAGATCGTCAAGTTTCTAACGCCACCTTCCGTATAGGCGCATCCTTTTTAGATCCTGAGTAATATGCCAAAACACATTATATTCTTGAAAAATCGCAATTTTTCAAAGTTTTTAAAAAAAAAAAAAAATCTCAAATTTTCTACAATGAAATGCTAAATCCTATTAATTTTTGAAAAGGAGAGATTGTCAGCTTTCCAACGCTACTTTCCTTTTTAGATCCTGGGTAATAGGTCAAAATATATTATATTCGCGAAAAATCGCAGTTTTCCAAAATAGTTTTAATGTTAAATCCTATGCATTTTTTGAAAGGAGAGATCGCCAGTTTTCTAACGTCACCTTCGGTATAGGCGCACCCTTTTTAGATCCTGAGTATTAGGCCAAAACATATTCAGTGTTATCATGAATAAAAATTCCTTGCGGATTTTTTTCCCTTTCCCCAATTTTACAATTTTTTATTTTGGTGAGAATATTGAATAATTACTTGATTCTAGTAGTTTTTAGCACTTCCCTTCAATATCTATTTTAAAAGAATTTCACTTTTCAAAATTATGTTCCATGCGGAAAATTCCGCGGGAAATATTCATGATAACCCTGATTATATTCTTGAAAAATCGCAATTTTTAAAATTAGTTTTCTCTTGAAAAAAAATTTTTTGTCAACATTTTTAAAATGAAATGCTTAGTGCTAACAATTTTTGGAAGCTAGACACCTTCAACTGTCCAACGCGACTTTCCTTATAGGCGCATCCTTTTTAGATCCTGAGTAATATGTCAAAAGATACTAAATTCTTGAAAAATCGCATTTTTTCAAAATATTTTTTTTTTAATTTTTTCAAATGTTCTACAAAGAAATGCTGAGTGCTATGCAGTCGCGTAAACATATATCCTTGAAAATCGTTTTTACCTTTCTACGAATCTGTTATACCTCTAGTATTGTGGTTTTTATCTTCGCTAGATAAAATCGATTTTATCTTCACGCACATCACACATTATTCTCGTGACCTTTGTTTTCCTAATGTTAATTTCAAGTTGAACATTGCGAACAAGTCTCTCCAAGTCTTCTAATTTTGACTGCATGTTGGATATCTTGTGAGTCTTCGAGTTGTCATAAGAGAATCCATGTTATGCTTCTTCTCTGTGACAGAGGGTAGGTGTGACGGTTGGCTTATGATCCCGTTGGGAAGAACTGAGAGTTCTGCATCCTCGTACATCGTTATACTCCCCTTTGCTCAATGCTTCCCATATGGCTTACATTTATTTTTTGCAGATTATGTCTAACAGATATTGACCTAGGCTACGTCTCAGACGGTCCAACCGTTGAGTCCAATTTTCAATGACTCGTTCAAGCTTTTCAACTGGTAACTGGCGAATGGCACGTCTGATGTTTTTTCCCAAGGCCGGAATCGTAGCAGCTTTATCCGTATACAACTTTGACTTTATATATTCTCATAGGAAAAAGTCTAACGGAGTGATATGAGATGATCTTGGTGGCCAATCGACTGGTCCAAAACGTATTCACCGAAGATGTTCTTTCAATAAATTCATTGATTGATGCGATGTGTGGGAAGTCGCGCCGTTTTGTTGAAACCAAATATCTCCGAGATTACGAGCTTCAATTTCAGACATCAAATAGTCGGTTATCACGGCGCAATAACGGTCGCCATCGACGATGAAGTCCTAACCGGCATCATTTTGAAGAAATAGGGTCCGACGATTCCACCTACCCACAAACCGTTATTTTTTCTGAATAAAGTGGCAGCTCTTGAATCTCTTTAATTTGCTCTTCTTCCCAAATGTGACAATTTTGCTTCTTTACATACCTATAAAGCCTGAAATGTGCCTCATCACTGAACAAAATTAGGCTCGAAACACACTCCCCACATAATGCGAATTTTCGTAATAAAGTTGAACGATTTGTAAACATTGTAGAGGCGTAAGCTTTTCCATGATAAAATGTCAAACAGTAGTAAACAAAAATAACAAGAACACGTGACACGACTCTCGCGTGATCTGTCAAAAAAAGGTGTTTCTAACGTTACTAATTTCTTCGAAATGTTCTCTCCATTATCGTTCATTAGTAGTTCACCATTACATTTTTTTACTGCTTGGTTCTTGTTACCCCTTCGACTTGTGGGATTATCTATTGTCCGGTGTTACTTTCTCATGTTGTTCGGGCTTGCTGCATTGAGTAGGATCTAATCGTTAATTATGCGTTTCTTCAGCAAAATTTTGTCCTTCATCTAATAAATACATGTTCCAAATCACTTACCATTTATCTTATCCAATTCCTGAATTACGGACTTAAGTTATAAAATTATGCCCCAGATTTATAAACAATTATGTATACATATTTAACATTTTGTATTTCATAACCTCATTTCTTTCAGTTTTCCCACCATTAAAACAGATAATGTGGCAATTATCAATTTTAATTAAACAGTGAGAAAGAGTTTCGCTGCTTATTGAATGTATGTCTGAGTTGATATAAACCACTTTTAATGTAGACTTGAGAAATGATTTTGTGCGTATAAATGTTGGCAATTAATGCAATAAAAAACGCGGCAAACAGCAAAAGCTTGCTTGGTGTTGAGCTACTGGTGCATGCAAAAATTAATGAATGTGTGACGCCGTAGACTGGGAATGTTTGTCATTGCGAATTGCCCGGCATTCGAATCAATGAAACGACGAATGACTAAATGAAAACATGTATGTTTGCAATTAAACTGATTTCTGGGCGAATTAAAAAAGGAAACACTGGAAGTGAAATGGCGCAAACAGTTGCCGCAAAAAAAAAACAATTAGAGTTACAATCAACAATCAATTTTTATGGGAATGATACTATTTTTCATATATACTCGTAAATATGTTAACACAATATCCCCTCCCTTCTCTCATATCAATGAATACACGCCGGTGCATATTGGCTCAGTGATATGGAACCTACTTTTTGCAGCGGAGTCCGAACGGCGTATTTTACGATACCACCTGCAGAGTTGTTTTTCATGACTGAAATACTCAGGAAATGTAGGCCAATATTACACTAAGGGGATTTGCCACCGGCGAATATTTTTGATGTTCTGGTAGGGGAGTAAACCGCAGACCTTCTCAGGACAAGGCGGACGTGCTTTCCACTGCACCACGGTGGCTCTCTAACTTATACTAGTTTTAGTAGTGAAAGAAAGTTTCAACATAAAGTATTCCATTCCTTAAGGTGTTACCACCAGTTGCAACTTACAAGAAGTTCACATGGCTGAGAATACCGGAGTATGGAATTCTTGACCTTTACTGTAAAATTGCACTTTCAACCGAAAGCCGACTGTCGATTATTTCAAATCTTTATAAATTAAAATCAAATGTCGTTCGTTGGTACTTGCATCAGTTTGGAACAGCTGAATCGATTTGAATAATTTTTTTCTTAAATAGTCCAACTTTGTTTTTACGGAAAGTAAAATTGGTCACACCCACTTTTACGCCCACTTCTTTTAAATATGTTACATCTACAAAACTACTGAACGTATTTTCCTGAAGTTTTCGTGGAATTTACGGGGATAGGCTATATATTTTGTGGAATTTCGGAGGGATCGGTTGCTTCCCCTATAAAACGGTATATTTGCAAAAATTACGAATGTATCGGTTTGAAAATTAAATTTGTGAGACAATGGTGGTTGTGTCTCCGACCTTATTTATTGGAGCCTGAAGACCCGATCACGCCCACTTTTTAAATATATTGTATCTATCTACAAACCTACTGAAGGTATTTTCATGAAATTTTCAGACAATGTTTGAAGTTGTCTCATCGTGAACAGAACAGAAAGAAAATTTTGAGGAATTTCGGAGGGGCTTTGGGCACTTTCCCTGTGCCATATTTTTTAAACGCTATATTTGTTAAAATTGTCGACGTATCGGTTTGAAATTTAATTTGGGAAAAACTGGTGGTTGTTTCTCAGAAGTTTTGACGAGGCAATGCATATTTTTATAGATTTCGAGGGGTGGTAAAACCTTCAAAATTACCAAAATCGGTCGGTACCGTTACGGGCAATGTCAAAACTTAAACCTGTACCGACAATTCTCTGTCGGAATATTTTATACCCCCAACCAACCCCATACCAAATGTTAGCCATTTCGCTTGGGTAATGTGGCAGAAAACGTCAAAATATCGAAATTTGGTACGTTAAGTTCGGCCAGGATGAACTTGTTATACCCTGCACCACTAGTTGTATTGAAGTAAAATGGAACAATTAGTTTCCTTTCGTTTATGAAGAAGACTAAATACCACATTTTTGAAAGTTCAACATACCGAAATTCGGGATGTACCGTTCTATGTGGGCTATATCAAAATGTCGATCCATACCTACAAATTTCTGGCGGAAAGTTTTAAGACCCAAAGAAGACTAAATACCAAGTTTCCGATATTTCGGTAAAACCTTCAAAATACTGAAAATCAAGAGATACGCTTGTATGGGGGATACAGGAACCCGCTGACCTAGTCCGATAATTCTCTCTTGCAATATTTTATAACCCCATGGAAGACTAAAAAAAACAAATTTGTCTTTCGGTGGGATATTGACGTCACAACCTTCAGAATTGCGAACATTACGTTCTATGGGGGCTATAGCGAAACGTGGACCTATACCGATGAATTTCAGTCAGAAAGGCTTTTACCTCCAACAAAGACTAAACTCCAAATTTCAGCCCTTTCGGTTGGTTGCTGTGGCCACAATCTTCAAAATACCGAAAATCGGGAGGTACCGTTCTATAGGGGCTACACGAAGACGTGCACCTATACCGACAAATTTCTGGGAGAAAGTTTAATGCCCCCAACGAAGACTAAGTACCAATTTTCAACCATTTCAACCATGAGGCTAAATCCTTCAAAATGCCGAAAATCAGTTGGTTTCAGCCATTTCGGTGGAATATTGAGGTCACAACCTTCAAAATACCGGACATACCGTTCCATGGGAGCTATACAAAGGCGTGGACCTGCACCGAAAAGTTTCTGGGGAAAAGTTGTGCACCAAACGAAGACTAAATACCAAATTGCAGCCATTTCTGAGGAATATTGAGGCTACAACCTTCAAATTACCGAAAGTCGGGACCTATACCTATATTGGACCTATACCGACAAATTTCATATGGAAAGCTTAATACCTCAAATGATGGCCAAGTACCAAATTTCAGTCATTTCCGGAGATTATTGTATCCACAACCTTCAAAATACCGAAAATCGGGAGGTAACGTTTTATGGGGGCTATATGAAAGCGTGGATCAATACAAACAAAATTCTGGGTGAATGTTTTATACCATACACGAAGATTAAATACCAAATTTCAGCAATTTTGGTGTGATAATGAGGCCAAAACTTCAAAATACCAAAAAATCGATTTGATAACGGGCGCGAAGAAATAAGTTAGAAAGTACCTATTTTTGAATTGCAAAGTATAAAAGGCACAACAAATTGCCATTAAAAATCAAAGCTATGGAACAGCAACTTCGACCAGGTTCCGCTTGTCTATTATAAAATGTTGCCACGAAGTCGAGATCGAAATCAGTTTTAGAATTTTTTTTCGGAAGTCTGTCGGACTCAAACCAAAAGACTATTTCAAAAAATATTTTCTCAATTTTCCTGCTCGTCATTCTTTTTATTCCCCTTTTTATGTGTCACAATAACATTTTGCCATGACTGTTGTGACGCTCCCAAGTGATAATTACATTTAACCTCTGTACGAATATTCAAACTGGTGCATTGCATTGTTGGTTGCATGGCGTTATTTTACGGGGTCACACAACAATATTTTATTGCAGTGCAATGCTTATCTGCCGACTTCTTCATTGTCTTTAGTTCGTTTTGATACTCTGGTGACAATGAAATTTAATTAAACATTAATTAGTTCCATGCATTTGTGGCTTCTGCTTCTTTCTCAGTTGTCAGAATATGGAAGCAATTATATTTTATGGCGTCACATTTGCTTGAATGCAATCGTAAATAAACGTGACGAAAGAAATACGGTTTCGAATGCGACACAATTTTCATTGGTTGCTTTTTTTTTTGCAACTATTTGTTTTATAAATCTTCTTTGAGTTTTATTCTATGGTGAGCACTTGAAATGGGGTATGAGACCAATGAATTTGAATAATAATGGAGCCTCAAAGAAGTAATAGGTTAACTTCCCACAATTGTCGGATTTATGAAGATTGATTGTTTTAAAGGGTGGTTAAATTAATAAACAGAGTTGAATTGGACGAATGATAGTCCAATACTGATTGACGAAAAACTGATGCACCGCCAAGGAGTGACTGCTCGGTGCGCCTTATGGGCTGGTATAATTATCGATCAGTGTTTTTTTGCAAAATGGGGCAGAGCAGGCTGTTACAGTGAATGGTTTTCGATGTCGTGAATTGAAAGATATGGATGTGCATGATATGTACTACACATTGGCTCTTTTGCGTGACAAATTTAATGGCGGTGTTATCTAACATGGTTAGAGATGGACACGTGTCACCATCTTGACACTAACAAACCAAGACTTTAGTTTGTGTTGTTTAGTGTCACGATCGTAACACGCGTCCTTCTCTACGCGTCGTAGCGTCAAAGCAATTTTTCCACTCCGATTGAGAAAGTTCTTCAACAGCATTTTCAGGCGACGAAAACCATCGACCACGTTTTTTTCTTGATGTGCGGAAATAAAAGTAAGTCAGTCGGTTCCAAGTCAGGAGAGTGCGGCGCGGATTATCCATCAATTCCAAATTTTCTCGTCAAAAAGCCTCTGGTTTGAACTGATGTGAAAGAGCTCACATTGTCATGGTGCACAATGATTTGTATTCTCTTGATCGTTTTTCGAATTTCTCCGAAGACTTCAGGCAAATAAATTGTGATGTACCATTCAGAATTGAATGTCCTATGTTGCTCAACCGGAACTGTCGCCGAATGGCCAGTTTTGCCCAAGAAACAGGCAACCATTCGTTTCGAAGTGCTTCTTCCTAAAACAACTTTTGTTGGACTTGACTCGTCTTCGAAGACCCCCACGGTCAATTGCTGTTTTCTTTCGGGCTGACACGCATATATCCATGATTCGTCATCCGTGACGATCTCATTAACGTGTTTTAAAGCACCACAAACGTATTTTTTCAAAATTACTTTGCACCAATCGAAACGAGCCTTTTTGGAGTTATTGTCAAGTTGTGCGGAGTCCAACAAAGACACACATTTTTTACAGACAGGTGTTCGTGTGAATGTATGGTGGTGAACCAATGCCCTCTTACATGACGATCTTGAATTATTAGTTCACGCGCGGCATCAATGTTCTATGGCATAACATCCGTTTTTGAACGACCTTCACTAACTTCGTCAATGAGCGAGCATCGGCCACGAATGAATTTATTGCCATAGGATAGTGCTCCATCCCCCTACAAAGATTTAATTTCATTGATTCACTCTTGCCGTGATAGATAATCCACGTCGAAAGTCGTGAAAAACGACTAGACAAAAATGTACAGAAGTGAATTCCATTTTTTGGCAAAGTGATTTTTTCAAATCACTGAGTAGTGTTGCCTAGGCCAGACACTTTTCTAGCAGCCATCGTATCATAATAAGAAATGACAAATATTTCCTAAATAAATCGTTTTTCATTAAAAAACAACATCGGCATCTAAAATTTGAATATGAATCAGTGTACATTCATTGATATGAGGGAAGTCTTCCTTAACCCCTCCGGAATGTTTGTGGGAACATACATATGTATGTATCTTGGTATTACAGTCACAAGCTTAATACCTATACTAACTCGTATACTAGAATAGAATAAGTTAGTCGAACTAAAAATGTTGAAAAGCTATTTATAGCATTTCTACATGGGTTACAATAGTTCAGTCACTTTCACGCAAATCAGTTGCATAATAAATTATTTCCGGCAGAAAGAACTAAGCACGTTACAGTAATTAAAAGTAATAAAGAAACTATCTGTGACAACAAACGGCTTTTTTACACTCGAAGTTAAATTTAAATTATTTAAAAGAGCTCATTTAGATTTTCTTTTAATGCGTATGAACCTGTCAGACCCGGGGGGCTCCCATGTGAAGATACTGCCGAAAGTTATCCCTTGAATCTTGGGGTAGTTAGTGGTCGGAATTCTGATGCCATCGAATCGTTAACAAATGGCATACTATCGTACAATTATTCGCATACGTTACGGCCTCAATACCGTCTGTAGGAATGGAATACAAGAGAGGTAGAGGTTTAAGAGGAGATATGACCCCACCTTGGGAAACTCCCTTTTTAACTCTTTGGGGCTTGGACTTCTTGTTCCTAAATTCCACATATGGCGAGAGTCCACGCGTGCTATGTATTATCTAACGTTTCAAACAGTAGTCGGAGGGTGGTCGGCTCAATGTCCTGAAGCAGTGTGGAGTGCTTGACAGTATCAAAGGCTTTTGATAAGTCGAACGCCTCCAACACTGTCCAAACGCATGGCTTGTTATGGTTACATTCTCGGCTAATCTGTGTGCAGCGCTGTTGTAGTGCTGCGCTGCTCACAGAATTCATGATGATGATAGCTATTTTTGAGTAAAGCCTCAAGAGTCTTGGCTACGAGCGACAAAAGCGAAATCGATCTGTACGACTCATCTTGCCTGGCTTCAGTAGCGGGACCTCCCTGCCCATTTTCCAGACTTCGGTAACAATGTGGGTGGCTAGCGACAGGTTAAGAATCCATATCCAGCTGTTTCAGCATAACCGTGAAGATTGTATCAGGGTCCAATGCTTATACTCAACGACCAACCTGTTAACTTCCAGTGCACAGTGGATGCGCCCAACGAAAAAAATAAAAAATTCATGACATCGTTTCAAAAATTTAAAAATGCAAATCGCTTCAAAACTTTCCAAATTTTTCGAAAGTCAACTTATTATTTCCATTTTTCGCGGTTCTTAAGGAGAAAAAGCCGCACAAGAATGACTAATTTTGAAGAAAAAAAATTATTTAAAAACAAGTGAGCCAAGACTATAGTCGGGTCGGGGCCGACTATGTGATACCCTACACCACTACCCCTGTTCATAAGCTTTTGACTAATAAAATTCAAAATATTAAAATTGGGATAGCTTATCGCCTTTGCTCTGAATGTCTTCATTAACACAGGTAAATTTTTTTTGAAACGCATTTAAGTGCATCGACTATACAACCCAAATAAAAAATGGAAAAGTGGGATGTATGCCAACCATCAATAGGCTTTTTTCTCTGTTAGACCCCCATCAACCCCCAAAATTTCGTGAGGATCCGATCAAAATTTCGTAGTGTGATTGCACAAAAATGAAAAAGGGATGCATTACCGACTATTGCTATATCTCTGTTGTTTGACCACCTATGACAACCTACTTCACATCGTTGTAAAGGTGATATTTTCTACTTTCCTTGCCAGGTTTTGCTTTCGATATACCTCCTACAGAAGGGAGATATTAACTTTGAAATAAAACGTTGGTCTTTTTTTTTCAAATATTTTTTTCACATTCCGACCCCTGAATAATATCCGATCATTATCAAAAATCAAAAGGGTTTTTCCTCTGTGGGACCCCCAATAACACCCAAAATTCCGTGACGATCCAATTAAAATTGCGGCCTGTAGCGTGATTTCCAAAAAAGTGGAAAAATGGGATGTATTACCGACTATTGCGATATCTCCGTTATTTGAATACCTACGCCAACCTGCTTTACATCATTGCAATGATGAAATTTTTTACTTTCATTGTCAGAGTTTGCTTGTGGAAGGTCCCGAACCAAAGCTGTGATATTCGTCATTATTATTAAAATCGCAAAAATGAAAAGTTGTGTTCTATTAGCGGCTATTGCGATATCTTCGTTGTTTGACCACCTACGACAACCTACGTAACATCGTTGCAAAGGTGATATTTTCTACTTTCATTAGCAGGTTTTGCTTTTGATATAACCATTTAGAAGCGGAGATATTCGCTTTGAAATAAAACGTTGACTTTTTCTCCAAATAAGTTTTTTGCCCATTCCGACCCCTGAATATTATCCGACCATCACCAAAATCAAATCAAAATCAATCCTCTGTGGGACCCCCAATAACACCCAAATTCCGTGACGATCCAATTAAAATTGCGGCCTGTAGCGTGATTTCCAAAAAAGTGGAAAAATGGGATGTATTACCGACTATTGCGATATCTCCGTTATTTGAATACCTACGCCAACCTGCTTTACATCATTGTAATGATGAAATTTTTTACTTTCATTGTCAGAGTTTGCTTGTGGAAGGTCCCGAACCAAAGCTGTGATATTCGTCATTATTATTAAAATCGCAAAAATGAAAAGTTGTGTTCTATTAGCGGCTATTGCGATATCTTCGTTGTTTGACCACCTACGACAACCTTCGTAACATCGTTGCAAAGGTGATATTTTCTACTTTCATTAGCAGGTTTTGCTTTTGATATAACCATTTAGAAGCGGAGACATTCGCTTTGAAATAAAACCTTGACTTTTTCTCCAAATAAGTTTTTTGCCCATTCCGACCCCTGAATATTATCCGACCATCACCCATTAGCCCCCAAAATTTCGTGACGATCCGATCAAAATTGCGACCTGTAGCGTGATTACAAGAAAATGAAAAAATGGGATGTATTGCCGACTATTGTGATATCTCCGTTATGTGGCCACCAACGTAAACCTACTTTGCATCACTCTAAAGGTGGGATTTTCTACTTTCATATTCGGACTTTGTTTTTGGAAGATCCCCAACCGAAGCTGTAATATTCGCCATTATTATTAAAATCGCAAAAATAAAAAGTTGGGTTCTATTAGCGGCTATTGCAATATATTCGTTGTTTGATCACCTACGAGAATCTACTTTACATCATTAGAAAGGCGATATTTTCTACTTTCATGGCCAGGTCTGCTTTTGGTATACCCCATATTGAAGCTGAGATATTCGCTTAGGAAAAAAACGTTGTCTTTTTCTCCAAATAAGTTTTTTGCCCATTACGACCCCTAAATATTATCCGACCATCACCAAAATCAATAGGCTTCTTCATCTGTGTGACCCCCATCAACCCTAAACATTTCGTGACGATCCGATCAAAATTGCGACCTGTAGCGTGATTTCCAAAAAAGTGGGAAAAATGGGATGTATTACCGACTATTGCGATATCTCCGTTATTTGGTCACCTACGCCGACCTAGTTTACATCATTGTAAAGATGGGATCTTCTACTTTCATAGCCAGGCTTTGCTTTTGGAAAGTCCCAACCAGAGCTGTGATATTCGTCATTATAATTAAAATCGCAAAAATAAAATAAGTTGGGTTCTATTAGCGGCTATTGCGATATATTCGTTGTTTGATCACCTACGAGAACCTACTTTACATCATTAGAAAGGTGATATTTTCTACTTTTATTGTCAGGTTTTGCTTTTGGTATACCCCGTATAGAAGCTGAGATATTCGCTTTGGAAAAAACGTTGTCTTTTTATCCACATAAGTTGTTTGCCCATTCCGACCCCTAAATATTATCCGACCATCACCAAAATCAATAGGCTTCTTCCCCTCCGGGACCCCCATCAACATCCAAAATTTCGTGACGATCCGATCAAAATTGCGACCTGTAGCGTGATTACAAAGTTTAGATGGACAGACGGACAGACGGACGGACGGACACACATAGCCAGATCGACTCAGCTCGTCGAGGCATTCATTTTGGTATATATAAGCATGGGTCTACGACCATTATTTCGATGCGTTACAAACTTTTTGCCCAAAACCAACTTATAATACCCTCCCCACATAGTGGTGTAGGGTATAATGAGAAAAAATGGTTATATTTTAATCAAATTTATGAAACAATCACTATTTTTAATGCCTTAACATAAGTTGAATCATTTAGTAAATTGCCTTAGCTTCATTTTTCTACTTATGAAAATTCCTCTAAATTTCAAGGGTTGCCATATATTTTGGTAATAATATCGGTCAAAATGAAAATATTTAATATAGATGTATGGATTTCCTTAAAGTTTAAGTTACTTTCCACAAATTCGCACAAATGGCCTCTAGTACCAAATTGAAGACTAGCGCCTGTAGATTTCAAAACGTCATAGACTTTTTGCGGAAATTTGCAGTTTTGGCAGTTATGACCAAAAGTTTAACACCCTTTTTTAGTTGCTGAATTTATATTTTTTGGAATATTTTTAAGTAATTTTAACATACTTTCTTAAATTTGGTTTCAATATAATGTTTTTGTACTATTAGCGATTTCTATGGTCATGGTAACTTAGATCTGTAATGAGAATTCGCGAAAAAAGATTTTGGGGTATTCACTTTAACAAATAACTTATTTTATTTTTGGGACACCCTAATGTTGGACCACGCTAAAAAGTGGAGATTTTTTCCCCGCATTGAGAACCAAAAATTCATTATTACTAGTAATTCTGCAGACTGGTTAAATCATATTAAGTACCAAGAAAAGGATGGTAACCCTATATGGAGGCTGTGGTCAAAAGTGGACCGATATGACAATTCTTTATAAGATTGTGTTCTGAGGTCTGAGATCATTATAAGAACATAGTCGCTTAGAATATTTGGTTGACATCTGCCCAAATAAATCGATATATAAATCATACTGACAATTTTTCGTGGGGATGCTTACAATGCAATAATAACTCCTGGTACCGGATTACAGCAAATTTGGTTGAACAATGTCTTGGTAACAGTAAAATACTTAAATTCAAGATGATTCGTTTGATGGGAACCACGCGAAATTTTGGACCGAGGACCACAATAATATGTTTTTAGGCCACTATGACCCATTGATAACAATTTCAGTTCGATATAGCATTTAGAAGTATTTTTGTCACATCTTCTCATGTAAGTGCTACCACTGTGCAGTGTGAGCTCCCTGACTTCGAGGTCACTTGGATTTATATGACGTAGCTGACCACGCTCATCTGCTAATCCCTCCGCTCTGCTGGGGAATTTGATCTCACTTCGGGTGTTCGACCGGCAGTTATATAGCGAGCGGCTGCAGGTGTGATGATGTCCCGGAACATCAATTCTGCTACCCGAACATGAGAAGAGTTGGACATATCTCTTCCCATGATAGATGAAAGTGCGGCGTTCTCAGATGTTGAAGTCGGGCGGTCTGCTGATGGAGACGATTATACGGAGGTGGACTGACCCAAGAAAAACGACAGGTGTCGTCATTTGTCAGACCAGGTGACACGATAGATACGTCTGTCGAACTACGGCACTCTCCGCTAATTCTGGTAGGGGCGTCCTCAATCTACTCAGCCAGCACTATACCCCTCTGGTCCTTGCCGAGGACTGAATGACTCAAATCATGATAAGAGCAGAATGTTACGAGCTTCCAAAAGCGGAATAATGTTGTGCCTATAACATGGAGTACGTTTATTAGTCGGCGATAAGTCTGTATTATTTGGAGACTAGTGAAAAAGGAACGCTAGTCCCCCAACTCCACTTTTGATGCGATCCTTCCTCAGTACGTTGTAACCATCACAATGATTTAAACTGCAGTTGTTGTTGAGCACCGCCGCAACCATGATATTCCTCCGACTTACAAAGTCCACTTTTTCGTTGATCTTACTAACTCACAGAAGTTAGAGTGGTGTGTATCTGAAAACCCGAGCACATCCATACTGGTCCTGGATTTTCCTCCGTCCCGATACGGACTAAAGTTATCCAGAACAGACAGATAAACGATACAAATACAAACATATCGTCACCTGAAATGCCCCAAGACGTAAACCCCTAACCCTGTGGTGGCAGCCGATAAACACTTGTCGAAATCAGTGATCTAGCGGAGGGAAATTCAAAATATCAAACTATAAAATTGTGTGATCAGCCGTTTCGGTCCAATATCTGACTTTCGTAATATTTTGTCCAAACATAGTTAAAGTTCGAGGACGAGCCATATCGGTCCACTCGTTCAGGTACCTCCCCAACAAAAGTTCAAAACATTTCGCTAGAATGGAGTGAACGATAACTCTCGATACATTGCACATCGTAATATTTCTGCGAATCTTAGAGAAAGTTCAAATATGGACTATATCGGTCCACTCCTTAGGGTACCTTTCCCCCACAGTTCAACATTTTGTTAAGTGCATTTTAGAATCTGTTCGAATATCCTTTGGTAATTTATTCCAATGTTACTCGTTGTGGTCCGGTTTACAGCGATATTATGTTTTTCATCGGCAAATCCATGCTTCCTGACGGTGTTGTCCAAAATAACTAAGTTATACGATGACCAGCTGATATGACTGGAGGGCGCGCTATCTTCTATCTATCTATCTATCTATCTATCTATCTATCTATCTATCTATCTATCTTTCTATATATCTATCTGTCTATCTATCTATCTATCTATCTATCTATCTATCTATCTATCTATCTATCTATCTATCTATCTATCTATCTATCTATCTATCTATCTATCGAAAATGACTCCCTACATAAGATTCCTTCAGGTACCTCCTCAGCAAAACTTTTGAGCTTTAAACCAAATATACGAGGTTCACTAGAAAACTATGTAGCCTAGACAATAAGCGTACTCAGGACAGTTTTACATACGAACATGTGTTGGGTCCGCGTTGCTGGCCCGTCGTAATGAATTTTAATGACAACTTTTTATGGACTTTCAGCTTGACAATTCAAAAATAGGTATTTTCTAGCTTACTTTTTCGGTCCATTGTCAAACCGAGGAGGATTTTAAATTTATCAACTGATTTTGTCTGTAACCTTTCTTTTCTCTTACGGACTTTGTCGGATTTTTTCGTCCATTGATGCTGTTTAGGATTTATTATCGTCCATGTCCCCTGTCTTAATCATAATGCGATCTAATTATAAAAGTTAAAAAAAGTGTTTAAGTCAAATTCTCCCGCTTATTGAAAATTTGTAAATATATCGTTTTTCTTGATCGGGGCGCAAGCACCGTTTTCTCGAAAATTAATTAAAGCACTCATAAGTTTAGCAATCATAGCGATTATAAAACAATAGGCCCCCGAAATTCGTCTGCAAATATATAGCATTTTGAACACGGTACAATCCTGAACATTTTCTGAAAATTGCACGAAATTAGGTTCAGTAGTTTTGGAAAAATAATGCATTGAAAAAAGTGGGCGCGGTCATCAGCTTTCAAGAAATAACATATTCAAAAAAGTGGGCGTGGTCCGCTATTTTGACTCCAAATATGTACCTACGGTACACACAACCCCTTTGCCTCCCAAAATGTATTCTGAAACCGATATAACCATAAGTTTGGCTTATAGATACAGCGTTTTAAAGAAATTCATACAACGGCAAACAGTGAGCTTTTGCTGTAAATTTGATGGAAATCGGTTCAGTAGTATTGGAGATATAACATATTTAAAAAAGCAGCTGTGGCCGGGTCTTTAGGCCCCAAAGAAGTACCTAGATTGTAGGTTAATTCGTAAATTTTTAAACCGATACATGCGTAATTTTTGCAATCATTTTTAAAAATATCGTATAGGGGAGATACCCCGCCCCCTCTGGAGTTCAATAAAATATGTAGCCTGTTTTCGGGGGCCATCCCTGTACATTCCCTGACAATTACAGTAGTTTTGTAGATGTTACATATTTTAAAAAGTGGGAGTGGTCAAGTCTTTGCGTCCTAAAAAAGTAGGTAAGGTCGGAGACACAACCACAATTGTCTCGCAAATTAATTTTTAAACCGATACATTCGTAAATATTGGAAATAAAGCATTTTAAAAAAATAGGGTATAGGGGAAGCAACCCGCCCCCTCCGAAACTAAATTTGTAGCCTATATTCACCGGGGGCCATCCCTGTACATTCCCTGACAATTTCAGAAAAATCGATTCAATAGTTTTTGTAGATAAGATTAAAATTCGGTCCTGCGGTTCTCAACTGATGCCATTACCAACGAACGACATTTGATTTTTATTTATTTTTAAAGAAATAGGGTATAGGAGAGGTACCCCACCCCTTCCGAAATTCAACAAAATATGTTGCCTATTTTCATTCCCTGTACATTCCTTGACAATTTCAGGAAAATCAGTTCAGTAGTTTTTGTAGAAAAGATTAAAATTGAAATTTGTTGAATGTAGTTTCTGTTGACCTTTGGACTGTCTATTTTTGTTGGTTTAGTTTGGCTTTTAGGTCAGGAATAAAAACAAGAGTTTTTGTTTTTATTTAGTTTGTTTTATTATCCAATATTTCGAACGCCCTGGACGTTCATCGCCAGTGATTTTTAAATTCACTTTATCAGCTATCGGTTACAACATCTGCACTTTACTGGACATTAGTTGTGAAGTGCAGATGTTGTAACGGATAGCTAATTAAGTGAAATTAAAAATCCCTGATGATGAACGTCGAGGGCGTTCGAAATATTGGATAATAAAGCAAACTAAAAAAAATACAAAAACTCTTGTTTTTATTCCAGACCTAAAAGCCAAACTAAACCAACAAAAATTAAAATTGAAAACTGAAAAAAGTGGGCGTGATAAAATTTTCTTTGCATAAAAACCTAAGTTTGGTTATGACGAACTTTCTAAATCGTTCCTGCCGTTCTCAACTGATGCCATTACCAACGAACGACATTTGATTTTTATTTATATAGATTTGCATTAGGGTCTATCTAAATTAGGGCATCATATTTTAATGAGTTGTTTTTTTAAGATTAAATAAAATCTTACATAAAAGGTGATTCGATAAAAGACATCACACCCCCATATAACCGTTTTGTAATGCTGACATTATTTTGGCTGAGATTAAGTATGATGTTGATGTTCAACTGTTTTGGAAAATTTTTGGTCTTCATTTTGACAGCAATACATGCCGATAATATTTATTTTCTTCATTTCCAGTAAAAGCAGAACCCAGAACACATTGCTATCATGTTACTATTTCCAGTGGATTTTTTTTCGAGTGTAACAAAGTCGCCTAAATAAAAAACACAAAATTATAAAAAATCACTTCACAACAATGCTTTGAAAAAAAAAAATAACACAAGGAAAAGTATACAAATCTGCCGTATAATCAGCAACTAACTCATTTAACGAATAGAAAATCAAAAAGCATGGAAAAAATAAATAAAAACTACTAAAAGGAGAATAATTATGGACTAATCTCTACAGCGAAAGCTTTGCTTGAAAGCGACTAAAAAATAGCAACGCACGAATGCATGTATTTTTGTAATTTTGTTTCGTTCACTCAAGCGTTTAGAGACTTGTTGTTTGGAAACTCAGTTTAGTCAGCAGAAGTGGTCAATGCACTGATTGTTTTTGTTTTTTTTTTTATGAATGCACTTTACCATCGCTTCCATTGGCTTTGGTAGAGTGAACCAAGGCATTTTTGTTATTCAATGCTCATTGTCAAAGTCATTTGATATGGCTAAATGCAAAACAGTAATTAAACATTTCCAGCTTAGTTTGTAAATCACATTTGTTATTGTTCTTCTTGCTATTGCCACTTATATTAAGGTGTTGAATGTAGCTGTAATCGTTTTACAATCATAATTCTATCGCTCATTTGCTTTTAAATGATTAGACAGGTGTAATAGCCAACGGACAGTTTTATGACAAATAAATCGTTCGGTAAGTACAGTGAACAATTAATTTTTGTTTACAGACCATTAAATGCCACCATAAAATAATAAAAGCTTGTCTATATTTGTAAAGGGGATATAGATTTGTATCAGATGGAAACTATAACTGTTGACATACAATACGATAAAGAACTTTTATATTTAGGTGTGTAATAAAAAAATTGAAAAATGATTTATCTGTTTATTTAATGATAAGATCTTTGGCTTGATTAGTAATTAACAAGTTTGAACATTGATTTCTCTAGGTAAATCTCTTAAACAGAAAAATGATAATTGGGAATGTAAATGTTGTAAAAACCTAGCTGTAGCTGTGATATTGAGAATGTACCAGAAGATATTTAAGATGTTAGTTGGAAGTTTCAAGGTTGTACTTATGATTTTAATTATATCAATGCACCGTGGCCAATTGGCCGAAAAACCTGGGCAAAACTCTAAAAATGAATGGATTTTGACCTAACCTTGGGTTCTAATGTTTTTAGGGTCGCTGGTTTCATTTTTCATATTATTTGGCCCTCAGGCGGTCACCAGTTTAGTCCCTTTCTTTGGTTCCTTTTCTTATAAAATGTGATCGTTCGTATCAGATCAAAATATTCCAGAAATGTGTTCGCCATAAAATTTTACTATACACTCAGAAAAATATATGTTAGAAACATGTTTCGATCCAAACAAATATTTGTTTGGGACTGATTGGAAAAAATATATGTTGGGATCCAAACATAATATGTTTGTGTCCAAACAAATATATGTTTGCAACATTTTGTAACATACCTCAATTTTATTTGTACCAACATATTTGTTATGTTAGAACATATTTTTATGGGTGGAGAGAGTAGCTAAGAGAGTAACAACAGAGCTCTCGCGGCTGCAGAATGTTGTTTTATAATAAAGAGCTGTGTGTATGCTGTAATAGAAACTTTGGTGCAGTAAAACACGCGTGTTTCGTGCTTTGTTGTTAACGTAGCAAGCGAAGAGGAAAAGAAAAAATGGTATTAATTATGTTGTTATTTTTTCTGAAGTTGTCTAAATACAATCGTTGAGTAAATACGGTAAAGTGAGTGAATAAATCAGTGTTTTGTCTTTTCTTAAAGAAATCGTGTTTTTAGTAAATTAAATGTCCAATACATTTTATAATTGAATCAAAAAGGTGAACGGAAATATTTTATTGAACAAGGAAGAAATCACATTTAATATTGGTAATTACATCAATACATTTTTCATATACATACATATGTATATTTGAAATAGGGATGTACCTATTTATTATATTATATAATCATTTGATTCCAGCTTTCCTGCCGATGATTTCAACTTTGAGGAAAATGCGTTTTATTTCACAGCTAAAGAGAAGCGTTTAGCGATGTTTCTATATACATACATAATTTTTACACCCTCCACCATATGGAGGTTATAATTTAATTTGTCATTCCGTTTGTAATACATCGAAATATTCGTCGGAGACCATATAAAGTATATATATTATTGATCAGCATAAAATTCTATGTCGATTTAACCATGTCCGTCTGTCCGTCCGTCTGTCCGTCCGTCTGTCTGTCTGTTGAAATCAAGATACAGATCGCAATTTTAAAGATAGAGAGTCAATATTTGGTACGGAAGTTTTTATTACTTGCAGGATGGTTGGTATTGAAAATGGGATATATCGGTCCACGTTTTGATATAGCCCCCATAGAACGGTACCTCCCTATTTCCGGTATTTTTAAGGTTTTAGCCTCATTATCCTACCTGAAATTTGGTATTTAGTTATCGTTGGGTGTATAAAACTTTCCACATGAAATTTGTTGGTATAGGTCCACGCCTTTATATAGCCCCCATACAACGGTACCTCCCGATATTCGGTATTTGAAAGGTTTTAGCTTTATTATCCCACCAAAATGGTTGAAATTTGTTAATTAGTCTTCGTTGAGGATATAAAAGGTTCCACCTGTAATTTGTTGGTATAGGTGCACGCCTTCATATATCCCCCATAGAACGGTACCTCCCGATATTCGGTATTTTGAAGGTTTTACCTTCATTATCCCACCAAAATGGTTGAAATTTGGTAATTAGGCGGAGCTAAGTACTTTCGTAGATGAAAGTTAACTAATTATTCCGTTCTCATTCAATTTAATTTTGGAGGAGGGTATAAAAAGTTCGGTCCGGCCGAACTTAACGTTTTCTTACTTGTTTCTTTTTAAATGTCTGACTTTTTATAAATTATTTCATTCAGTTTTCCTTTTATTAAGTTATGTATTTCTTTGGAATTTTTTATGTACCTATGTGCCTGTTGTTGCTTTTGTGTTTGGTATTTCTATGGCTTTCAATAAAACACCACCATTTATAATTGTGTGTATATGTTAGAGATAGTCAGTGAGTGCTTACTGAGAGCAAGTGAGCATACATTTCAATGTGTTTTACATTGAAATTTACGGTCCAATGCTCTCAGTAAGCGCCCACTGGTACATACAGTGGCGGCCATATAATTAAGAACGACATCGTATTAAAAAGTATTTGACTTGCTACGTTCCAAATATTTGAATATTTATATGGAACAAAATTTGTAAATAAAGTACAGGGTAAGCACTTTCAAATAAAGCCAAAACATGTTTCAATTCTCCCTCGTTTATACGAAAGAAACCACGATTTATTAAAATAGTCATAAATCGACCTGGCCACATAATTAAGAACGATATAAGTAAATGTTACTTTAAGGAAATTTTTATACACAATATGTGAATATATCGTTATGTATTTAAGAAATCGGTTACTTTGATTCACTTTTAGTATCAAATGTCCCTCAATGGTACATATTATTGAGTATAAGTTTGATAATTAGCGCACACCTAAGGTCTTCCAAAATTTGCCCATAATTTGACGAATTTATTTTATTTTTGGGATCTAAAGCCACAGTTTTGGCTTCCTCTCATTCCCTCGACGACGGTCTGAATGATACCCTGAGATTGTCGTTCCATAATCGGCGCTTATTTGCCCTTAAATTGGTTTTTACCCCACTTCTTTGAGTCCTTTACGAGGGAATTGTCTTGGAAATAGTTTCGTATGATCCATTTCCACCTTATAAATCGGTAGGATTGTTGTCTGTAGGTAGTAGACAGGAAATGAAACAATAATATCACGTCTATACAAAAATTGGAAGAATTCCACACCGAATATAACATTTACTAACATAATGTTTTGAATGCTCGAATTCCACAATAATTTTGTGTATGTACATCAGACATTAGTTTATACAAAAATTGTATTTTCAACCATAAAAATTATTGATTTGACTGATTGTGATATTAATATGAGCTTCATTGATTAAAAAGTCTTTCATAGCTATGCCCACCACACCCACAAAGACATTGTGCAATGAAGGCTTTTAAAATATTAAACCTTTTATTTTTGTTCGGTATACCGTTAGGCCAATTTTTTGTACAAAACGAAATTATTTTTTTATTTCCTGTCTACTATCTGCAGACAACAATTCTACCGATTTATAAGGTGGAAATGGCTCATACGAAACTTTTTCCTAGACAATTCTCTGGTAAAGGACTCAAAGAAGTGGGGTAAAGACCAATTTAAGGGTAAATAAGCGCCGACTATGGAACGACAATCACAAGGTATCGTTTAGAGCGTCATCCAGGGAATGAGAGGAAGCCAAAACTGTGGCTTTAGATCCCAAAAATAAAATAAATTCGTCAAATTATGGGCAAGTCTTTGAAAACGTTTGGTATGGCCTAATTATCAAATTTAGACTCAATAATAGGTACCATTGAAGGACATTTGATACTAAAAATGAATCAAAGTAACCGATTTCTAAAATACATAACGATATATTCACACATTGTGTATGAAAATTACCTTAAAGTAACCTTTACTTATATCGTTCTTAATTATGTGGCCAGGTCGATTTATGACTATTTAAATAAATCATGGTTTCTTTCGTATAAACGAGGGAGAATTAAAACATGTTTTGGCTTTATTTGAAAGTGCTTACCCTGTACTATATTTACAAATTTTGTTCCATATAAATATTCAAATATTTGAAACGTAGCAAGTCAAATACTTTTTAATACGATGTCGTTCTTAATTATATGGCCGCCACTGTATGCTTGTTTTTTTTTGCGGCTTTTGGGTTTGTATTTGATTGCAGCCAAACATATAATTTGTTTGGACCCAAACATATAATTTGTTTGCACCCAAACATATATTTGTTTGCAGGAAACAAAAATATGTTATGTTTGGGACTGATTGCAAACAAATATATGTTTGCTGCAAAGCATGTTTGGGACATATGTTAGAGAGGCCTTTTTTTCCTCCATGTAGATCAAACGAACATACCAATTCACTGAAACCTTTTATACAGTTTTGCTACTACAAAGTATCAACGATTTACGCCTGATTTAAAAAATATACAAGCATTTGCAAGATTGTGTATAGTATAAAATACGGATTTAA
Organism: Musca autumnalis; assembly: GCF_047663935.1. NCBI lineage: Eukaryota > Metazoa > Arthropoda > Insecta > Diptera > Muscidae > Musca > Musca autumnalis. The sequence goes on along the minus strand of NW_027411866.1, from coordinate 123,320,522 downwards.
AATTATAATTTGCTGAACCAGATTTTTTAAATTTTGTGAATAAAACCAGAGGCAACAAAAGGAATTATATCAATTTAGAGCAAATCCCGCTAAAGCGGGAACCAATTTTCCCAATTAACGATTCAATATGGCGAAAATTCATTGAAGCCATCTTGAAATAAGAATATTCTCCACATAAATATAAGAGTTTCCATTAATTAACGTGATACCTGATGGCTACATACAGTATCGAACAAGACATTTACAACAGACGCATAAAATTTCGTTTTAGCGCTATAATTTGTGTAAAAAACATCTTTTTGTTCAGTTTTTCAGCATAAGGATGTTCTTCATACTCCGAACAAAGCACCCACAATTGGTTTTTGTACCTTATATAGGTGTTCCACTTTTAATAGCGTACTTAAAAGAAATATTCCATATTTTAGCAAGACAAAACAATTGCAACTCACTCCGTCGCTACATAAATGAGGCTCAAAATTATGACTTTTTACATTATTTTTGTGTCATATCCAGATTTTTATTAGTTAATGGTATCTTTAAGACTGAATACATCAATATATACAAGTAGAAATGTTACATTGTGAATAGGAACAGAATATTTTAATCTAATTTGTGTTAGGAACTTGATAAGTTTGAAAAAGGCCTAGGAAATCCTATAACGGGAGAATACAAGCTAGGATCATACCTAAGAATAGCTTTTAGTTACATACGAAGACCATACAAGATAAATTTAATGATTTTTTCACGTTTTTAAGTGATTTTGTATGCTGAAGTCCATAAAAGGTCTGCTGTGAATAACGGTCCCATACCGGGTCCATTTATGGAGGTTCATAAAGACGACAGAAGTGAAAAATTTTAGTTATGTATCGGAATTAACCATGGAAAAATATTACGATTATATAAACACACTTGGACTATATACGAAAGTCCATCTTGCCATATTCTCAAACTTATTGGCGATTAAAGCCCTACGAAGCATAATGTAACAAATTTTTACAAAAATTATAGCGCTTAAACTAAATTTTATGCGTCTGTTGCAAATGTTTTGTCCGATACTGTAATCACAATATCATATATTAACCATACGACCCGCAGGACCTTGAAGTTCCAGTTTTGAATTTTAATCTTGCATTTTCTGTTGTACTCATTTCAATTTCCACATACGTGCTAAGCAAACTTAATCCTATCATTTAAACTTAACCGCAGTTAAAAGCGTGAATCAAAGTCAATAGGCCTGAGGACAACGCGAAATTTAATTGGTGAGTCTTACCCATTTTAAAGTTTGCTTAGCTCTCATCATTTATTATTAAATAATACCAATTTAACTAGTGTTTATTATCTTATCCTAATAACATATTCGATTTATATGGAGATAATAGCTAGAACATAAATCATTTTTTATTTGCTTACAAGGATTCAATATTGTACTATTATTCCAAAATTACTCAATTTTATATGAACTCTAATTTTAATATTCGATAATGTTTACTCAAGTTTTAAATATAAATACTATGAATTGTTAAGTGGTAATTTTTCACTTGCGAAAGGAGAAGGTGTTTATATAAGAGGTGTTTAAAACTGAAAGCTTACAATTCAGCATGGAAGGGAGGCTACGCTGAAGCAGTAGAATATCATCTGCTACTGCACCCTATAGTAACATCATTATTTATTTTTATTCCCACTAATCTTTTCCCAGTTCCTACTATCATTTCAATTCTATTCCTTCTTCTATAAGAGCTACTTTATTTTTACTTTTATGATTTCAAAACCGAGCCTACTCCAGAAGGGAAAGAACTGCCCCAAGACTGAGCACGGCCGAGGTAAGGAGGTAGCCACTTCGGGAGGAAGTAGGGACCGAGTGGTGGTCCGTTACAAATGCGTTCCTATAAAACATATTTTACACTATTTAGTGTAAATTGATAACTTTTTTTCGATTTTTGGTCGGGTTTTTTGGAAAATTTGCACTGTGTATTGTTAGAGAGAATACATTTGGACCACGATCGCAAGTTTAGTCCACATAAGTCAACAACATCCGATAATGACAGGCATATTGGGCAAATGACCAAAAATATGGTCACTCGACTCCAAATTCTAGAGAAGAACCACGGTAAACACATTCTAACAAATCGTCGACTTTTTAAAGCCTGACGATGAATACTAGTGTTCCATATGATCCAATTTCTTTCGAGTATAGTAAACGACACCCCTTTTCCATTTTTTAATAATAATATTCATCCATATTGCTTAGTAAATTAGAAAAAAAAAACAGATTTCGAATGCAGGAAATGCTTAAATAAACACTGATAACAGCTCTTGTGAAGCAATCAGAATTATACCATTTATTTAAAATTCCAAACATTCCAAATAATACGAGCAGATAATAAAATAAACAAGTAAAATAAAATCAGTCGGCTTAGCAGAAAAATAAATACTCTAAATACAAAAAAACCAATGACAGTGATGATAATGGCTTTAAACAAGTAAAAACGTATCAACCGTTTTTGTCGACAGAGAGCCTGTGAGTAGTGAGACTTTCATCAATAGAAACAACGAATACCGGCTACATAACCGAAAGAAATGTTTTTCACTAAAAAGCGCATTTAAACAGGTTTCCAGAATTTTGGACTTTTTGAAGGTGTGAACTTCCCGACAAGAACATAGAAACTTTTGAGTTATTTAACTTAACGATTGTGGTCGTTTCTAATAAATATTTACGTTTTGGTCATACATAGTCCATTTTGTATGTGGATATAATTTTGAGATTCATTACTTTCAAAATTTATCTCCTCCAAAACAGTCATTTTATTTGGTCGCCTTAGGATTTAGAGCTTTAAAACCTTTAGGCCTGGAAACATGGAGTTGGAAAAACATTATATCGCTCTAAAGGATCTGCTAACAGCCCTTAAACGGTACTCTATCGATGATGCACTTTTGTGATTATGTTGTCCTATCCTCCTCTTCGAACTTATTGTATGTTTAGACGAAAATCCAAAGTTTCGACCATATCAGATACTCAATTCCTAAGTTATCGTGCTCATCAGTCAATTTTTTTGGTGCCGATAGGGGTTTTCAGAGGTAGTGGGTTATCTCAGGAAGTATGGACTTACCCACGAAGAAAGTGTACGGTCGAAATAGGGGCTGGTCTTAGGGGCCTTTAATACGCGTTATAAGTTGTAACATTCGGTCCTCGGCAATTACCAGAGCTATACGTTTTGAACGGTCAATATCACATTTCGCCAGATATTACCATTATATCAACTGGTCTGACAAATGACGTCACCTGATTACCTGTCGTTTCTCTTGGGTGAGACCATCTCCCCATCATTCTCCCCCTCTGAACGCCGCACTTTCATCAATCAAGGGAAAGTTAATTTGCCTAGTTTCAGAGAGTTCACTAATCATCGCTTCAGGGATCTGTCCAACCCTTCTGATGTTCATAAACGATTACACTGCTGAACAAAATTTAAAAAGTTGAATGTTTCAACCGATTTTTTTGTCGTTTCTAACTAATATCGGCGAGTTATTTTCAAATCCGGTCTCGGTTTTTCTCCATCAGCTCTTGTTCTTGAGATACAGCTCAAAATCGTTTTTTACGAGTTTTACACCGAACTTCTTTTTTTATACAAACAAATATTTTTGTGGGTTTTTCGACACTAATATATCAAGGACATGTTGTACGCTCGATTCAAAAAGTTTTTGAATATATGAAAAATAGAGAAAACATACGACGGACCTTGTAAAAATTGCATATTTTGTGTACTTTAAGCTGTAATTACGTCATCGTGGGAAGTCATAGGTTCTTCATATATCTATAGTCCAGTATTCAAATATATAATATAAAGTTCATAGCGCCCATGATTCGACCATAACCTAAAAATCGTCATGAAAATTTAAAATAACTCACCGATTTTAGTTAGAAACGAAACAAATTTCGGTTGAAACAAAAGTCGCGTTGAAAAGTGTTATCATCACAGCTGCAGCCGCTCCCTATATACCTGCTGGTTAAATACCCGAACTGTGACCAAATTTCCCATTAGAGTCGGCGGGATTAGCAAATAACCGTGATGAGCTTTGTCGAGCCAACCCCCGTGACCCCAGAGTCAAGGACCGGACACTGAAAGTTAATAGGTTGGTCAGTGAGCATAAGCGGAACAAGTGGCTAAATCATCTACTACCCCAAAATTCTAGGGGTCACGTTCGCCAGCGTCTTCACCTCGTTCGCGCATGCCACAGATATCTGAGAAAACCGGAACGGTCAAAGTCACAGTTCGCCAGATAATTGGTCTGACAAATGACGTCACCTGCAACCCAGACCCTCTCCCCATAATTGTCTTCATCAGTATCATTATCATCATCCTCCCCTTTGAACACCGCACTTTCATCGATCCTGGGAAAGCTCATTGGCCTAGATTTAAAGAGTTCACCAACCAACGCTTCTGAGATCTAGCCAACCCTTCTGATGATCGGGTATTAGAAAAGATTGTAGTATATGCATGCTGGTCAAATACCCGAAGTGAGACCAAATTTCCCTGTAGGGCAACGGGACTATAAGGACAATGAGCGTATTGAGCTTTGTCGAGTCAACCCCAGTGATTCCAGAGTCTGTTCACGTCGTCCGCGCATGGCACAAATATAAGGGACAAGCTGAGATAAAGGAATAAGGTCCCCAAGTCTCTAGCCGCCAGCAGGTAAAGAAACCTTGTTGACCGCATATAAGGTCGGTCTGTCGTAAGCTATGTGTGAAAAATATTCAAACCTGTCACAAAGCCAGGGTGCCTCTTCATGTGGACCACCTACATGAGGAGAAAAAATTATTTTAATACAGCAACACAATGACATGCTCTCGTTGCAGGACACCCCACCCACCCAAGTCAGGAGGGATTCAGCATTCAGAGCATTCAGACTGATGTGGTCGCAGATACCATCAACAACTATGTGATCCTCGGAGTACATTCCTCATCTATGGTAGTTTTAGCTGCCCCAAAACAAACCAGAGTAGTTTTGGCTCAACGGTGTCGGAATGGTGCAGACGTCTAAATCCCTATAGAGCAAGTATTGATGACTCCGTGCAAACCACCTGCCCAGCATGCGGCAGAGGCCCGGTCGACATATTGCACCTTTTAAACTACTCTGCTATACGTACTCAACTAGCTCCAGTACCTTTGTGGTTACAACCCATCGGAACAGCTTCATTCCTAGAACTGGATATATACCTAGAGTCAGATTAAGCAGAAAAATAATCCGAAATATGCAACCCTAAACTGTGTTTTTGCTGAAATTTTTGAATATTGTGTGGGACATATCTGAAGTAGTGGACCGATATAATACATAATGACCTATGTCTGGAAGAAATATCGCGAGCATCATTTTAGCGACAATTTTTTAATTTTAAAGGGGGAGGCACCAGCCAGCCAGACAAACGGACGGACATTGCTAAATCGACTCCAAGTTGTTTAAAGAGGATTCGTCCAAACATAGTTGGGGTATAAAACCATTATTACGATTAGGCACATTTTGCCCGCATGAAAGTGTATATAAATAAATACTGAGGGTATAAAACGATGTTTAATAACTGCGGAACGTCACAATTCATCGGATGCAATGGAACGCTGTTTCTCAAACCGCTGCATGAATAAAAAAATTCCTAACATTAAGTCGAATTGTTTTTCCAAAATAGTCTGGCTTAATCCCATTGTTGTTGTTTTAATATTTTAAAACAACTATTTTATTAGTGGAAAAGATTTGGCATTGTTCGCCAAGGGGTAAGGCAGGGAATACTATAGTTTCGATCCACGCCACTGGATCTCATCAGTTCCCTTGTTTCTTGTTTGTGGATATTCTCCACCGAAGTTATTTTTCAATAACTTCTTCAACAAGAAACTTTTTATACCCAAACATCAATCGTCAGCTCGAAGTATAAAGGTAAGCAAAGAAAAAAGTTCAATGAGAAGTTTTTCCTTGGCAACCTCATACAACTCCGACGAAAGTGTCTGCGAAACAATACAAACCTCTTCCACTTGTATGTGTCGTCGAATTTTGACGAATGCACACACCAAAATTTGGTTGGTCTGCTTTACAGCAAAAACAACACACGTCGTGCCAGTGTCTTCAATTTGAAGCATTGTGGCGTTTTTTTATTGGGATAGCGTTTGCAATTTTGTTTTTTCAAAATAGTCTGGCTGTTGTATGAGGTTGCCAAGGAAAAACTTCTCATTGAACTTTTTTCTTTGCTTACCTTTATACTTCGAGCTGACGATTGATGTTTGGGTATAAAAAGTTTCTTGTTGAAGAAGTTATTGAAAAATAACTTCGGTGGAGAATATCCACAAACAAGAAACAAGGGAACTGATGAGATCCAGTGGCGTGGATCGAAAGTATAGTATTCCCTGCCTTACCCCTTGGCGAACAATGCCAAATCTTTTCCACTAATAAAATAGTTGTTTTAAAATATTAAAACAACAACAATGGGATTAAGCCAGACTATTTTGAAAAAACAAAATTGCAAACGCTATCCCAATAAAAAAACGCCACAATGCTTCAAATTAAGTCGAATTATCAAAATGATTAGCATTTTCATCGCAAAAATGTTAAATGCACCGCAGCAGTGACGAGTTTGTGGTTGAACATCAAGCGAGAATTTTGAGGTTTTATTTTATTAATTCGTCTCACTATATTTTTTTTTAATATTTTTCGGTCGTGGTTTTATTGTGGTTATGAATTAGTTTGACCCAGTTCTTCTATATGAAATGCGATGAATAGAACAAAACAAAATCACATCATTAGATGTTAACGCCACTCAAATTCTTCTAAGCTGATGTTACGAATTGTATGCAAATGTGATGTTGTTTGTTTGTATTGGTGAGACGAAACTATGATAATGTTTACTATAGCAAAAACAGCAATAAAAAGCACATTTATTAACAACAAATGCTGATAATTTTACGCCTGGCTGGCTGGCCACGTCTGTGGAATTAGTTTAGGTTCTTTGATTGTGAGACAGAGAGAGTTAGAGAATTTCAATACTTTTTTGAAATTCTAATGCAAAAGATTTCATTAAGAAATTGCAGGAGACTGATTTATATCGTCGTAATTAATAAATAATTGAAAATCGTCATCACTTATCTGCAGATGTTGTTGCCTTGTCGATGACGAAGTATGTATTTAGATGTTGGCTATTCAATGTGAGCAGGTTATGTCTTAAAGCGAGAATTGATAATTGCAAGGTCAATAACCTCAAAATGTATAAAATAAATTCATTGATTTACGATTGAACAAATAAAAAAGGGCATGATGGTATTTCAATATCGGACTTTAGAAATTCAATTTTTGTCTTGAAAATTCATATTAAACATTAGTTTTGTTAGAAGTACTGAAAGGTCAAGGATTTGTACCCTATTTCAAAGAACTAAAATATAATGGAGAACTACATGAAGATTAATTTTGAATTGCAAAGACATAACCCTAAGAACGTTTTGAAAAAATAAAAGCGATTTTAACAGAATTTACAAAAAATGGGCTGCAATAACTGACTGGTCCTAGAAAACTATGTTGCATCCTGAATTGTGGCGTTCGGTCCTCGGCAATGACCAGAATGGTATAGTGCTAGCTGAGCAGATTGATAACTCTACGTTTTGCACGGTCAATGAGGAGAGCGTACGAAATTTGCGGAGAGTGTCACAGTTCGGCAGATATAACCATAACCATCGACGTAGGGGATGGAAGATACCAAGGAACGGTCCTGACCGGTTTTAACATGGCAAAGCCCAGGATTTATCTTGGTCCCTCTTTCATCTCAAGTGGACACTGACCTCCCCGTGGTGTCACCTGGGGAACTACCTTTAACACCCGTTAAAGGTAGTGAGCTAACATGTGCAGCGCGTTCACACATAAGAACGTTAAAAACTTGGGTTTGGGCGTCGGGTTAGTAACCCTCCCCTAAAAAAACAGCCTACTATGAAAAAACGAAACCCTCTAAAGTTGACGAACCCCGCAAACGTTTTAAGGACCATGATCTGCGAATCTGCACCTGGAATGTTAGCACTCTTTATAGAGAAGGTGCAGTCTTCGCATTGGCAGACGTACTTGAAAAGTACAAGGCTGATATTACTGCCATACAGGAAGTACGATGGATTGGGAAAGACGTCACAACAACACCTAAAGGTGACGCACTGTATTATAGCTGTCATCACGTAAAGCATGAGTTTTGGTTGCGGATTTGTGGTTAGTCGGAGACTAAAACATTTGGTATCCAGCTTCACCCCAGTGAAGGAAAGACTTGCTGCAATTCGAATAAAAGCTAAATTCTTCAACATCAGCTTTATTTGCGCTCATCCTCTCACTGAAGAAAAGGACGAACAGACCAAAGATATATTTTACGAGCGCTTAGAAGAAACATATGACCGTTGCCCTGCCCATGACATTAAAATTATTCTAGGCGATTTTAATGCCAAAACTGGAAAGGAGAATATATTTTGCCCAACAGTCGGAAAATTCAGTCACCACAGTGAAACATCTGACAATGGTATGAGGCTGATAGACTTTGCAGCTGAAAAAAACATGGTAGTTAGCAGCACCAGATTTTAACATCTCGACATCCATAAGGGCACCTGGCTATCTCCAAATCAAAGAACAAGTAATCGGGCGTTTTGGATGTACGATCGTTCCGAGGCGCAAACATTGATTCGGAACACTACCTAGTTGCGGCAAAGGTTGCAAATAAAGCACGAACAGATACAACGCGGAAGTTGGACATCGATAGGCTGCAAACACAACAGATATCCACAGCATTTTCCACTCAACTAGCCCAATTGCTTAATGAGAGCACACCTTGTCCCCATAACATAACAACACAATGGCAAAATATTGCCCACTCCATGCAAACAGGCGCAAAATCCATACTTGGATACCAGAGACCTCCGCAAAGGAATTCATGGTATGACCAGGAGTGTCGTGCTGCTACCGAAGAGAAAAATGCGGCATATAGAGCTACTTTATAATCAGTAGCAACGCGTAGCGCACGAGAGAGATATCGGGAGAAAAGGAGAGAAGAGAAACGTATTTTCCGCAAGAAAAAGAGAGAAATGGAAAAGCGGGAGTGTGAAAAAAATCGAGATGTACAGGAGCCAGAATGAAGTCCGAAAATTCTACCAAAGAGTGAAACATCAAGCAGGTGGCTTTGGTACAGGCACATCCTCCTGTAGAGACCAGCAAGGTAATCTGGTAACAGATACAGATAGCGTGCTCAGGATATGGAAGGAACATTTCTACAATCTGCTGGTATCCAATAGTAGCGAAGACGATGATACCACAGATCCAATCCTAGAAGATGGTATAGAATGTATACCGCCCGGCCAAGATGAGGTAAAAACAGCAGTCAACCGGCTGAAGAATAATAAAGCAGCTGGAGCCGATGGCTTACCAGCCGAGCTGTTTAAAACCGAAGGCGACGAGCTGATAAGGTGTATGCATCAGCTAGTTAGCACCATCTGTCAGGAAGAACGCGTACCCGACGATTGGAACCTGAACATCCTGTGTCCCGTCCACAAGAAAGGAGATAAGACTGTGTGCTCCTACTATAGGGGCATACGTCTTCTCCCTATTTCCAATAAGATAGTGTCAGGGATATTGTGCGAACGACTAAAACCTATGGTCAACGAAATAATTGGACCGTACCAATGTGGCTTTAGACCTGGTAAGTCCACCATTGACCAGATATTTACCCTGCGGCAAATTCTGGAGAAGACCCGAGAGATGCAGATCGACACATATCACCTTTATGTCGATTATAAAGCAGCATTCGACAGTCCCCTCCGATCAAAGGTATTCCATGCTATGTCTGAATTTGGTATCCCCGTAAAGCCCATCTGGCTTTGTAAGATGAATTTAACTGATACTAGGTCCTCAGTTAAAATTGGAAAGAACCCCTCCAAACAGTTCAGTACCAAAGACGATTTCAGACAAGGAGACAGCCTTTCGTGTGACCTATTAAACATTTTGCTGGAAAATGTAATACGAGATGCAAATGTCAAAAGAAATGGCACAATTTACACCAATAGCCACATGTTACTTGCTTATGCGGATGATGATAGACGTCATGGGACGATCAGTAAAGGAAGTAACTGATACCTTTAGGAAGGTCGAAGCAGAAGCTGCGAAAGCGGGTCTGGCGGTAAACGGCGAAAAGACCAAATTGATGGTGTCGACGCGCAAAGCGTCTATAGAGCTCGGACCAACTGTGGAAGTTGGTACCTATAATTTTGAGGTAGTTAAAGACTTAGTCTACCTCGGCACTGCCATAAACACAACTAACAACATCAGTTGTGAAATAAGAAGAATTGTATTGACCAACAGATGCTACTACACTATACAAAACGCTCATACTACCCGTGCTAATGTATGGCTCCGAAGTATGGGTACTTGCGCAAGCAGATAAGGCAGTGCTTTGTGTGTTTGAGAGGAAAATTCTTCGAAAGATCTACGGGCCGATTTGAGTTGACGGTGAATATCGGCGTCGTATGAACCACGAGCTATATCAGCTATACAAAGACATGAATATAGTTAAACGTATCGAGATGCAACGATTGCGTTGGCTAGGTCATATCATAAAAATGAGCGATGATGAATCCGCTAAAAAGGCGTATGAATACGTGCCACATGGCGGTGCACGCAGAATCGGCAGGCGAAAGAATAGATGGCGCAAACAAGGGGATGAAGAGATGACAAGGCGCGGTATTCCAGAAAACGAAGCAAAAAACAGAGAGAGTTGGAGATCTTTTCTTAGTTCGGTCTATGGAACAAATGTTCTGTAATGGGCCAGCTAAGTAAGTAATCACCTGTTCCGACAAATGACGTCACCCGGAAAACCGTCGTTTCTCTTGGGCCAGACCATCTCGCCATTATTTTCTCAATCTCGCACGAAGACAGCTCTTTCATCAATCATGGGAAAGCTAATTAGGCTAGTTTCAGGGAGTTCACTAATTACCGCTTCAGACATCATCACTGCTGCAGTCCCTCGTCATATAAAAGTGACACCAAATTTCCCAGCAGAGGCGGCGGTATTAGCAAATGACAATCCACTTGATATCAGAACCAGGGAGCTGACACTGTAAATTAAGAGGTTGGTCGGTGAGCATAAGCGGAACAAGTGGCTAGATCATGTGAAGCGTTGCGACATAGGAGCAGGAATTGTGGGCAACGGTTAAGTCACTCACGAAGAGAATGAAGATATGACCGCAGTTTGGCGACGTTACGCCGACTGATCCAAAAAAAAGTGCAAGATGTTTTAATCAACAGTTTATCGAGCACCCCGGAAATAACAGAGGAAAGAGAAGAGTACAACGTCGTATTACTTTTCAGCCAGCCGAGGTGATACTACCACAATTTACAATGGATGATGTTTGCATCCGGAACGCCATTCTCAACCAGCCGCTAGGCACCCACATCGTTCCCAGGGAGTTCCCCAAGGCGGGGTGATATCTTTGAAACCGTTTAACCTCCAGCTCTCCTGTATCCACACCCTCCAGACGGTATTGATATCGTAAAGTATGTGATTGATTGTACGATCTTGTTGTCAGATACCATCCGCGATGTCATTTGTAAAAGGCTGAAGTCCTATTTGGCTGATCTTGCCACCCTTTTTCACGCGAGGAATATGCAAATATCCGCCAATAAATCTACGGTCATCCTGTTCACAACATGGACTGCAGATGTGAGCACTGAGTTTGATCGGTGGTAGCAGAAATCCGACCACTAACTACACCAAGATTGTAGGGGTCACATTCAATAGCATGTTCACATCATCCGCCCATGCCACAGCTACCTGCGATAATGTGATATGTAGGAAGAAGTTACTCAAGTCCCTAGACAGCAGCATTTGTGGTACAGTAAAAGAAATCTTTTTGACCACACATATGTAACTCGGTCTAGGTCGGTCTCTGGTAAGCTGTACAGCACCAGTGTTATCAGCGAATATAAGAGCAACGCGATGGAAAAAAAATAATAAATTAAAAGAATTTAATTTTTAAATTTTTGCCTTTTTAGGGCGAAGGCCATTATTTGTGAGGTTTTTAATTAATTTAATTAATCGAGCTATATGACGTAGGGAGATTACATTGAAAAATTGATATCTAGCGAAGTCCTACACACACATCAACCGCTATGCGACGATCGTTTCGTTAACTGGTTAGGTTAACATTCTCAGGCATATTATCTGTTGTTGTTGCTAGACAATTTTCGCCATTTGGAGCTTCTATTTAGCATCCAAGATTGCAAATGTGCATTTGTGAATTTCAAATTGAAGCTTTTTTATTTCCAAAGACGACTGACTCATTTGTCCACCTTCTATTCTGGAAATCAATTTTTCAATATTACATCATATTACAGTTGATAGCTTTTTTTTTCATCATACTGTAGTATGTCTTTCACATCGGAAGATTTTTATGTGGATTGCGGTTCAGAACGCTATGACGTCAGCAACTGCCCTGTCAAACATACTCAACTAGATTTGTGCCTACTCCAAAACTTGGACTTCTAACACTGTGCAGCAGCATTTTTGAGGGGTGGAAAATTCCCTTTGAAAATGAAAGCCATTGGTGAGTATATAAATATCCCAAAAGGAAATTGTCGCCATAGGTCATGTTTGTGAGATATCGCGCGCTGAAATTTTTGATTTGTTTCCATATACGATTTCATGTGATTGACGATTTTATAAGCTTTGTAATGGTATACATATGTATAAGCCTAATCGATTACTTAAAACCGGTTCAAAACCCGGGTTTTATATCGGAATATCCGACTCAAAAATTTAGCGAAGCGGATCTATCTTCCAAGAAAATTTGTCATTGCACCCCAGATGTCTATATAAGCAATAACCAATAGACGTGTATACAAATTGGTCAAAAATTAAAATAACACTTAAAGGCTGTTAAGTAGGACTGCACGAAACCTCCGGTCTTTATGGTGCATATTCAACCCCATACTAACCACGTATACATTTTTCACATTAAAAGTTATAAAGTTCCGCTAAAGTTTCCATATATCGCATTCACGTGATACAAAGTTGTTTTTAATATTTCAATAATATTATTCACGTTATGAAACATTCCAAAATTCCGTGTTGATCAAAAACCAAAACAAAAAATAGTTAAGAATATACATATAAATTTTTTGTTTTATTTCATTATTTTACGCTAGAAACTGTTTGGTATTGTTTCTTAAAAAACAACTTTTTATCTAACAACATTATTCACTTTATGAAAAATTCGTAGAAAAAAAACTAAGTTCTTTGGTGCCATTAACGTTTTGTAATCACATTTGAATCAATACGTTTATTACTTAAACTTGTTACCACCCCCGTTTCCCCTTACATTGCCTTTAGACACGCAATGAATAAATAAATGATAGCGCATCAGTTGTTAAGTTTGTTGATGTTGCCGTAAAAATATTAATTATCATTTATAGAGAAAAACGTGTAAAATGTTGATAGTCAAAAAAAATATGAAAGAAGCGTAAAACTGAAAATATTACTATAGCGTGTTTCAAATATATTTACAAAGTTTTTAGAATACCGTAGACTAAATATCTCCATTCGTATCTTTCTACCTCTGTCTTCATACAGCTGTTGGACATAATTGTTCGAATAATTTTCCAGTTTAATTTACAGTTGTCGCCCTTCATGTCGTTTTAGTTTTTTTTATCTCATCTACAAGTGCACAATGGTATCTCTTGTATGGGTATCTGAAGTTTTTCCGCCGAAGTCCATATCAAATTAAAAATTACGAAGAAAAAACAAATTCAAAATAAACAGGAAAAAATTGTCATCAGAATATAGACTGTTCCAATAATTTTACGTTATGAGTGAATATAACAATTGGAGCTGACCCCACTGAAAACGTTTCCTGCGTAGTATTCGTTCGATATATCGTTATTTTCCAATTTATCATATTTTTGACGTTTACGACATATTTTGCAACGGATATGGAACAAAGAAATTCAAATATAACCAAATACTCTGAATTTTTTACGATACACTTTCTTCTGTATTGTTGCAACGTATTGCAAAATGAGTAGAATTCATTGTCTTTTAACATAGATCAGCAAAAAACCCAAGGAAAGGCAACTTTAAATAATTTGTTTTTGCTGTAGTAAGAACCGGAAATATTAGAATGGTTTTTGTTGGAAAAAAAATCAAACTACTGATTTGACTATGTATATTTAAATGATGGTATATATAGAAAATATATGTTGTATGTTCGTTCTCCTGTCCAATCTGGCTCTGGGTCTATCTCCAGTTCCAGGAAAAGTGGCTACTTCGATGGGATGTAACCACAGATCCACTGGAGTTAGATGAGTAGGTTTGGCGGGGCAGTTGAATAGGTGCTTAGTATCGTGCGGACCCATGCAGCATACTGGGCAGATGTCTTGCACGGTGCGATCGATTCCCGCCCAATAGGAAGGCTACTGCAATATCCCGAGCGTAATTGAGCCAAAACTACTCTGGTTTGTCGTGGCAGCTGACGCTCTTCAGCTGCGATAGATGGGGGATGTACATCGACGACGGCATTCACACAATAATTACTAATGGTCTTAGCAACTGTGTCCGTGTGAATGCTGTTCAAACCTACCTGATATGCCTGTTGATCTCGAGGTTCTCTCCTATATTGTTGGACCGCCGTCTCTAGAGCACGAATATCCTTCTTGATATGCCTGGGTGTATCGGTGGCCAGCAGATGGTGATTGGGATGGCTCTCACGGTAACACCCGGGCAAGTACTGCAACGATAGCATAATCTTTGCCTCCTCATGTAGATGGTCCACTGTAGATTTGAGGAGGCACCCTCTTGCTGTTCTCAGGGCGGCGTTCTGACAAATTTGAATCTTATCCCACTGCGTGTCACATAAATTCGGGGACCAAACTGGCGCCGCATAGCATACCACAGACCGACCTATCGCTTTATACGTTGTCAACAAGGTTTCTTTATCTGCACCAAGTGCTGCCGGCTAGGGTCTTGAGGACCTTGTTCCTACATTTCAGTTTATCGCAGATAGCTGTGGCATGCGAGGACGACGTGAAAGTGGTGTCGAATGTGACCCCTAGAATTTTGGGGAAGTTTGTGATCGGAATTCTTCTACCATCGACCCTGATATTCAGCTCTCTTCTATACTGCGCCGTCCATGTGGTGAACAGTGTGGCCGTCGATTTAGTGGCGGATATCTGCATATTCCTCGCGTGGAAAAATGTGGTAAGATCGGTTAAATAGGAGTTCAGTCTCTCAAAGATGTCATCAGGGTAGGTACCTGACGCCAAGATCGTACAGTCACCCGCATACGTTACGATCTCAATGCCGTCTGGAGGGGACGGAATACAGGAAATGTAGAGGTTAAACTGTTCCGGAGATATCACCCCTCCTTGGGGAACTACCTGTTTCACCATACGGGGCTTGGATTTCTTGTTCCTGAATTCCACATACGACTGGCGACCACAAATATAGTTGATTACCCAACGTTTCAGACTTGACCGGAGGGTTGTCTGCTGGATATCCTCGAATAGCGTGGAGTGCTTGACAGTATCAAAGGCTTTTGATAAGTCAAGCGCCACCATCACTGGTGGCGATCTCTGGTTGAGTCACACGGCGGTCTCTGGTTAAGACCTTGACAAATACATGTGGAGATGGCGTGCAGCGCTGTTATCGTACCGTGCTGCTTACGGAATCCATCCTGATGATCAGCAAATTGATTTCTATTCCTGATACTACGGGCGACAAAAGCGAAATCGGCCTGTACGATTCACCTTTGCTGGCATCCTTGCTTGGCTTCAGTAGCGGGACCACTCTGGCCATTTTCAGATTTCGGGAACAATAAGGGTGGCTAGAGACAGGTTGAGAACTTTAGTTAGATACTCCACTCCCGGCTCTTCCAGACAATTTTCTGCATTATTTTTTTTCTGCCCTTAACCAAGACTATATACCAAATTTATGTCATTCCGAAAATTAAATGCGGATATAGCCTTGAAAATACTGAAAATTGGCAGGTACATCTCTACTACAGGTATTGATATAACCAAATTTTATTATCAAACATCCTAGGTGTAGAAAAAACTTCTGTACCGAACATCCTGTACCCGCTCCATCGAGCTGTATCTTGATTTTAACAGACAAACGGACATAGTTAAACCGGCCGAATATTTCGAATGACAAAGTTAATTGTACCCCATTTTATAATAAATTGTATTTCAGGGATGCCAATATTGGCTGGGTTAAACCAGAAATATATTCGAATATTTCAAGGTCCATATCTCGGGAATTAATAGCGACTTAATTTGGCTAATTATCTGTAGAAATTTTTATAAAATCAAGGGAACACAACCCTGTTTCTTTAACCGGTCGGTCTTCACAATAGCTAAACAAAACACAAAAGAAAAATGCATACCTATCTACTTTACGTTCTCACTTACCTCTTTTACTTTTTGACGTTTCTCTTCCACACTGGCGTCGCTGTCGGCATGACCTCCTAATGGCATTTGTAAATTAACATTTCCCAGGGGCAGATTATTGTTGTCTAAAACGGCAGCAATGTCGTCATTATTGTTGTTGCTATTTCGATTTTTCTTTGACTGGCCATTGACGGGAGGGGCAGCACCCTGTTCATCACCGCCACCGGCACCACCCGCACCAGGTGCTGTATCATCAAATTGCTGGGGTGAACCATCATCGCCCGTATCTTCACTATTGTCCATAGCATTGTCTTTCTGTAGTTGTGGTTTATCCATTATTTCACCGAGTTCTTCTTTTATTTTGGCTTGTAGCTTTTGGCGGTCATTCATAAAATGTGGGTCTTGGTCTTTGGGGGCATGTTTAGCTAAGGGTGGTGCCGGTATAAAAATTTCAGGACCGGCTTTTTGAAATTGTTTATAGACACGCAGCACGCGATCGCCACCAAAATTATCGGGTAGTAGAAATATGCCACCAAAACAAAGGAAGCACAAGGTGGCCAATACCAAGCCAATGAGACATTTCTCACGATTATGGAAATTGGATTTACGGCCTATGGGACCAATGCGATACATTATAAAATTATTTGGGGTTTTGATGGTCTTTTCTTGGTTATTAATTTACGTTTTTTGTTGTTGTTGTGTTATTATTTTTGCGAACGCAGGCGTAATACAGAACGTCAATAAATTGAAGGTGTTTTCTTGTATTCACAGCTGTTTGTTGATGATGAAGGCAATGACAGTCAGTGGCAATCGAGACAAAATACACCATGCGCAGATACAAACAAACCCCTTGGACGTAGACGTCGCAACAACAACAGCAATGATGCGGAGAGCAGAGCGAGACAGTGGCAGAGACTTGACAGCGCAAAACCAACAAAGGAAATTGCCGAAAAATACCGGTAAGATGATGGGTAGGCGAAAATGCAAAATTATTAAGAAAAAACACAATTTAATTTAGCACTTTTATTGTTGTTGTATTTTATATTTTTGGCATTTAACTGAAATCTGATTTTTTTTCTCACACACAAAACACAGACAGAGAACGCACAATACACGTTTTTATTGACGAATTTTTCAATATTTCATTTTTTCATTCTTTTTTCAATTTCTTTAGATTGGCTAAACGTCAAACAATCAAACCAACGTTCCGTCAGCAAACAATGAAGGCGGGATGCGGGATACTACTGTCACGTTGATATACAAATATGTATTCTTTCCACTAAAAAGAGTATACTCCGAATAGCACACACAAACACTGTTAATGCTCCCCCGTACTCACAAACGGCGAACGTACGAACTCACGACAAACAACAAACTTAAATGGAGCATCAACAAACATAAACTGAACGCAACCACCGAGTTGGACCCCAATTCAAAAGCGACAGAGTATTAACAATAATTAGTTGTTATTTTTACAAAACACCAAAAGAGAATCAAAAAGGGGCTGACAAATCAAAACACAAGGGCTGACAATAAAAACGGCACGGTTTTCATTGGTTAGCGTTTCTGGCAATAATAGTTTTTAAGAAATCGTCAAAACGCTTCCCTAGTTTCACAAAGTGTTATCAATTTATGCTTTTAAGAATAATTTAAATAATTTAACCTCACACTGGTTTGTTTATATTTGGTCAAATCCAAACAAAAAACACTTGTGTACACTGCAGACAACACTTTCTTCCTTTCTTCTTCCTTTGACTCGTCTGTAAAGTTTCACCGTTTTACCTAAATATAATTTATTTGTTATTCTTGGTTTTAGAATTCAGCTTGTACGGATATTGTTTAAATGCAACCAATTAAATCTATTGCCTTCATTTATTACCGAAATTATTCAGTCATTTTTAATAATCTAATAAGAAGACACACTTGGGGTATTATAGTTGGATTGGATGCTTTAAATGTTGCAAAATTCTCATTGTTGTCATCGGTGATTACATTTAGCTGACATTCGTAATTATGGTTTCAATTGAAGAATGTTGCCAGATGTAAAGTGTTCCAAGATGGAGAAGTTAAGTGGCGTAGCCACACTACAATTTACAAGGTATATCATTCTTTATTTAAGGGCAAAACATATAAAGGGCTGTTTACACCATCTATCAATGTCATATGGGCTGCCATTTCTTTCACCCATTCGACATTCTCTATGTTTGTCAAAATTGACGTCATCCATACAACTTTCAATTTGTGCGTTCATACCTGCAAGTCTTATTTTCGTATGACATAACCTAAAAATATAAAAACAGCTGTTTTTGTCATTATTTACATTTATTGTTGAGTTGCAATTTTGCGCAAATTTTAATTTTGGTTGAAGAAAACTGAATTGGTAGAATTGGTGTTTGGAGTTATAGAGGCATTCATGTTTTTGGCGCCAAACAATCATTTCAGAGACTGCTTCTTTCGACCAATCGATCTGAAAATAACATTATAAACGCCATTTATTTACTTTACTGAATATTTAAAGATACATACCTTTCCATTTTCTTTTTTTAAAAGATTTTGTTTTTCATTTTTTGTTTGATAATGTCAGAAAACAGCTGATAAATTTATGTTTACATACGAGAATGCCGTATCAAATAGAGCGCTCCCTAAATGAAAAATTTACATATGAGTTGCCAAATCATTTTGATAGATGAAAATTTTCATAGTGGTTACACTATGTGTACAACATTCGCAGGTAGAAAATTTGGCATCTCATACGACATTGATAGATGGTGTAAACAACCCTTAACTCTGCGAGTTGCTAATACCCTAGAGCGTTTTCAGACGATAGGGTTTGACTGCTCAAAACGTGGTTTCCGTTTTGACTCTCATTCGTAATTTTCACATCTAGTGTTGCGTTTTTGAAGTCATTTTATACAAGCGTACTTTTTGAACAAAAAGAAGTACGGTTTTACATAAATGTACCATAAAGCTGAAAACACATACAACGTTTGATTAAAGTTTTGCATTGGGCGTTGGCAAAAAAACAACAACAACAGGTCGACGCCGACATCAAAATCCGGCGTTGATGTGTTTGCCGGCATATATTTCAAATGAATTTGAATTTTTTGGCATCATGCCAAACAGTGTAAAAACGGCCAAAACGACACAAAACTTCCCAGCAAAAAAAAATGGAAGTGGTGCAAGTTGGAGTGAGGATTTCATTACATGCATGGATGCGCTTCCAGTGGACTAATGAAAAAGGCAATCCTTTTCCTCACATTTGGATTACATCCAACAACCACTTTTATGTATAAACGATAAAAAATTCAGTTTTCATTCAACAAATGAAATTAAAGTAATACGGCGTTTATATTATAGTTTTTTGCAGGGTTAACCTTCTTTATGAGGATTTGTTTGAAGTATATACAATGGAAATGACATTTGAAACCCAGACCCACTGGGTTAACCTTGATATATATAAACGGCCTATAAGAATAAAATTAAAATGTCTTATTAATGGCCTGTTCCCGTACTTTACAAAGTGGTAAAAGTCGTAAACGATTTTCATACAAATTTTGTGTACGGGAACGCAAAACTCGTAAAAGTGGTAAAAATTGTAAAAATGGAGTGCTTCCTAGCTGCGTGCTGCGGAAGCAAAATGGAGTGCTTCCTAACTGCGTGCCGCGGAAGCAAAATGGAGTGCTTCCTTTCTGCGCGCTCCCTTGTAAAATTCACTGAGGAATTCATAGAAAAAGAAGCACTTCGTGACACTTGCACCAGTGATTTAACTGCTTCCGTGGATGCAAACTTTTTGCTGGGTTTACTCAAACGTTGTATGTGTTTTCAGCTTAAAGGTTTACGTGTGTATTGTCACTTCTTACAGCATTTAACACAAAAATGATTATTAGTTTACATTTTTATTCTTACACATTTCGCACACACACATTCTTATTTTATAAAAATATGTGAGGAAACAGTTATTACTTATACCATGATCAGATTTACATTAGGCAATTATACCATGATCAGATTTACATTAGGCAATTTTCCTTGACGTATTTTTTCGTTCCCTTTTATACAAACAATTCTGTTCGAACATTTTTTTATTTCAAAACATTTAAAATAATCTCAATTACGAAAACTATAAAAGAAATTAATTAAAAAATCATAACATGTTCTTGAAGTAATGTTTATATAATACAAAATAAATAAAAAAATATTTTAAGGACGAATTTAGCAAAAAAAGTACTTTATGTACGTTTTCGTTCATTTACTTCCACATTTTGTTTCAACACTGGCACAGTTTGCGAATGAGAACCAAAACGGACAACGCGTGTTTGAGCAGTCAAACCCTATCGTCTGAAAACGCTCCTAGACAGACGGCAGAGTTAATTTGCATTAAAAACTCCTTAATTTGAATTAATTTTTTATCCTGACAGACGACAATTTCTGCATTTATGAAACATCTCTTTGTGTTGTTTGTTGGTACCCAGCAGTCCATTTCATAAAGTTAATTTATTGAAATTTTGCCTGTAAAGGCGAAGATCATTTTTAATGATTTTTATTAATTTTCTCGTTTAGAGTTAAGCTCTAAATGATCGAAAATTTTTTCAAGTGAAAAAGAAAGCCAAGGACTCGGAAAAATATTTCCTTTATAATTTTTTTCATTTGACAATTTTCTCCTTTATAAAAGTTTTCATTTCACATTTTCATAGAAACAGAATTGAGCCCCTAGTTTTGCTTAGTTGAGTAGCTCTTCAGACGTATCGCCTGTTGGTTGGCTTCTCTGTCCTAGAACTTTTGGTTTTTCAAATGCAAATGTGTTTTTATAAATTCACAGATATTTAGCAGTTGAATTGTATTTCTTCATGACAAGAATTTCATAAGAGTTCACAACACTAGTGTTTACCAACTAACTTGACTTAGTCCCGAGCCACACTAGAGTAATTCCACTGAAATTTTGACATGAAATTATGCGTCTCTAGATCGAGTTCCATAGTAGAGTAAAATCATGAAATTGCTGTAGTGGGGAATTCGACCTAAGAACACCTAATTTCATGAAAATTTTTAATGAAATTCAATCTAGTGCGGACCGGGACTTAATTCAAAATTAAAAAATATAACTTTTGCATTTTTTTAACCATTTATTTACACTTTTGTCATCGTTTGAGTGTTTTTCTTTTTCTACAACACACATAAACAAAGACATCATAAAACAGTTGCATTTTTTGGTAGTTTATAGCTTTGTTCCTTTACTTTTTTAATGGTAAGAGTGGTAAAAGAGAAAAGTGTCAATATTGCTCAAAATTGCTCTCTCATTAACATTTTTACCAGGAAAGTAAAGGAACGGAAAAATGGCAGATCTGGCATCAATGTCAAAAAGAAACATAAAAATCAATTTTCGTCTTTTATTTCACAGTTTTTAATTTAGTTTTGTCAGCGTTCGACATTTTCTTTTGTTTTTCGTACATTTTCTTCTTCATTGTGAAGTAACCGTCAAACAAAAGTCGAAAAATCAATTCTGCCATTTTTTATCTGCAAAAATTTTGCTGGTAGCCTGTGGTAGAAGAGAAAGCCATTTTCGACCTCTCTCCTCTCTCACTCTTTTAAAAATTGCTTCCAGTTTTGCCACTTTTCGGGGTTAAGGAACGCTTTGCAGGTTAAAAATTGTAACAAATGGTAACCTCAGGTAAGTAAAGGAACACAGCTAATAACGAAAAAGTTTTAGCAAATAAATGACGAAACAGCCCTAAAACCTGTTTTTCGTGCTAATGTAAAAAGCACATTACCCTGCGTTTACATATGACAGGACGGTTGAGTTCATGTATTGATTGTCAACATGGTATAAGTAAAGAGGTAGATTTAAATGGAAAAAATCTATAGAACCCTTGTTTTTCCTGAATTCCTAAAGCTGTAAACAGATACAACCTTTGGGTAAAGTTTTGTGTCGTTTTGGCCGTTTTTACACTGTTGGGCATGATGCCGAAAAATTCAAATTCATTTGAAATATATGCCGGCAAAAACATAAACGCTGGACTTTGGTATCGTCGTCGCCCTGTTGTTGTTGTTTTTTTCTCGACGCCAAACGCAAAACTTTAATCAAACGTTGTATCTGTTTTCAGCTTAAAACATCAAAATTAGTAAACCCAAAAGCAACAAGTGGGTTTGTTTACAATACCAATGTTGAGATTTTGATAAAAACACGCGAAAATGAATGAAGGGCCAAGGTTACTCCACATAATCGAGTTGTGGATATGATAAAATGTTTGTTTCAATGAAAAGCTGACAAATTTCTTCCATACAAATGTTCTAAAAACTATTTTAGAAACCACTGAATTCGATTGCTTTTAAAATTGTTTGGGATATTATTCAAACAGCACACACAAATACAAAAATTGTGTACAGTAGTTTTCGCTTACCTGCACATTGAAAAATTGCAGACATTTTTGTGCACGTAAGCCAAAAATGCGGTTATCATAAATAAATTTGATATAAAATAGCACATTTGTTCTACGCAAGAAAAATTAAATTGGGCAGCTAACGCCAAAACGCAGCTAAAACTAATGCAGCTAAGTGAAAACTACTGTATATTGTTTTGACGTTTTAGGAACAGTCGAAAGAAAAAATTTAAATTGACAGGAAGCTTTAGCTAACCTTTCTTAAGCTATGTTTACATTTACGAAATCCACTCGATTTCATCTGTCAAATCCATAGGTTAAACGTCAAATGAAATCCAATGGTTTTAAGATGAGATTTCATTTGACGTTTGAGCTATGGAATTGACAGATGAAATCGAGTGGATTTCGTAAATGTAAACTTAGCATTATTAAACCATGATTGTCACACAAACAAACACAAAACTTGCCTGTGTGACGTAGGCGTCCAGACAACTGCAAAAACAGTTGTAAAATTATGAATGAAAATCGTCGATTTCTTTTTGTTTTCCGCTCATATATTTTGTTTTTGTTCATTTTCTTTTGTTTTCAACATATTTCAATTATTATCTCACTTATTTTTACAAGAGTGTCAAACATTTGTTAACCCGACTGTCTGTGAAAAAATGATGGATAGCTGGGAGACAGCCGACAAATTTATGTACATATGTGTTAGTAAATCAGAGTTGAATTTGTAGACAGTCTGTCTTGTGTAAAAAGCACATCGCTAGGCGTTTACACCAGACAGTTTGTCTTCAAATACAACTCTGATTTACTAACACATATATACATTTGTCGTTTGTCTTACAGCTGTCCATCATTTTTTCACAGACAGTAAGGAAGACAACTTTTTGGCATTTTTGTAAAAATAAGTGAGATAATAATTGAAATGTGTTGAAAACAAAAGAACATGAACAAAAACAAAATATCAGAATGGAAAACAAAAATAAATCGATGATTTTCATTCAAAATTTTACAAATGTTGTTGAGTTGTCCGGACGCTTACGTCACACAGGCAAGTTGTGGGATTTTGACAATCAATACATGAAGTCAACTGTCCTGTCATTGGTAAACGCAGGGTTAAAGTCGGTCTACCAGACAATCAGATGGTGGCAACCATGTTACTATTTTTTACACGCTCAAATTTGGCGAGTAAAAAGTTTTTAAAAAGGGTGTCATTCAGCGCCATTTTTGTTTAAAAAGAAGTGAACATTTTTCAACTTTTTTGTGTACGGGAACGTAAAAGTGGTAAATATTGTAAAAACTGTTTAGTTCTAGAACAAAGCTATTGAGTTCCTTTTAAAATTAATAGTGCGCCTGAGTGTATGCTACACCAAAAACCAAGGAAAATTTGACAGTAACTGGCATTACTTTCAGTTAAAATAGAGTTTTACAACACTAAACTTGTCATATGGAGAGCCTACCTGTGATGTGAACCACCCTAAATAAGAAGAAAACAACAAAACATAGATAAATAAAGAATTGAACAAAGAAAAAACTGAAAAAGTACTTATAACAAAATGGCAGATAATACTTGAATTTCTTGTGTAGTACTTGAAATTGAATTGGAATGGTCGGTTAAAATGCACTAAAGCCAAAGTGGACATACTTATTAGTATAAGGCCAGTTAAGCAGCTCACAAATGATTAACAATTTACCATGAAAATACGAAGATTTTGATGGCAATGTTTATGAAGTGGAATATAGCGAAGACGATATACAAACAATGAATCCTAATTACTACGACAATCCAATTGAACATTCCGCGAATCAAAAGGCTTCCCAGCACCAGTCAGGACATCGTCAACAGCAATCAACGACTTCGACAACTATGGCGATGAAAAGAACTTTTGACCAGATGCAACAACAACAGAACAGTATCACTTCAATTGGAAGTGGAAATTATCATAACTCCAACAGCAATATGACAAATCCTTATTTTAACACACATTCGTCGTATGCTGGAAGTGTTAGCGGTGGTAGTATGTCATCCCATCCACCTGATTATGACATGTTCAATCAATTAAATGCACACATAGATCATCTTTATGGTTCAAATACAAATTCCCATACCGAAGCTAAACCTATGAAGAAATATAAGCGTGGAGAATCCAGCATACTTTTTAGCCCACCGTTTTTCAAATTGGTAAGCAACGGACATAAACATACATTAATATTTTGTATACAGAGGTAACATCAATTCGGTTTTATTCTTCTTAGAGGTAGCATTTAACAATCCAATTTGTCCATAGGCACCTGCAAATGTCTAGGACAGTTTTCAAAGTAACAATATGATTTCGTGGAACTAGAACGTGTATAAAAAAACTATATGTATTTAGGCAAGATGAGTCGGAAGAATATCATGCTCGTCATGATTTGTGGCATTTGGTTCTCGAAAATGACTAGATAGGTATAGTGCTGGCAGAGAAGATTGGTAGCTCTACGTTTTGCACGGTCAATAAGGACGCGCCTACCAGAATTAGCATTTCGCCAGAAATAACCATCGTGTCTCCTTGTCTGACAAATGACCTCCCCTGGCAACCCGTCGTTTCTTTTGTATTAGTCCATGTCCCGTAAATGTTCGCTAATAAATCGTGACTGTGACCGAAGACTAACTACCCCAAGAGTCGCCACCCATATTGTACCAGAAGACTGGAAGTTGGAAGGGTGGTCCCGCTACTAAAGCCTGACAAGTATGCCAGTAGAGGTTAATCTACAGGCCGATTTCATTCCTGTCGCCAGTAGCAAAGATCCTAGAGGCACTACTCCTCCCCACGATAAGAAGTTTTTTTTTTCACTTGCCCAACATCAACTTGGATTTCGGAATAAGCATAGTACTACAACAGCATTATAGCCATATCCACACATATCAGTAGAGGACTGAACTAGAACAGGCCGTGCGACCGAACAGTCATGGTGGCTCTTGACCTATCGAAGGCCTTCGACACTGTCAACCATGCCAAGCTGTTCGAGGATATAGAGAAGACTACTCTCCAGCCGTGTTTGAAACGTTGGATGATCAACTATATGTGCGGACGCCAGTCGTTTGTGGAATTCAGAGACAAAGAAGTCCAAACCCGGTAAAGTGAAACAGGGAGTTCCCCAAGGAGGTGTGATATCTCCGGAATTTTTAATCTCTACCTCTCTGAAATTCCACAACCTCCAGACATCATGGAGATCGTAATGTATGCGAATGATCTTGGTGTCCTATCGTCGATGACATATGTGATAGGTTAAATGTCTACATAGGTTAAATGTCTACATACCTGACCTAGTGCAGTTCTTCCATCTGAGGAATATGAAAATATCGGGTTGCGGACAAAGTAACCTAGTTGACCTCTTACTATGCAATAGGCCGGTCTGTGGTAAGCTACGCGGCACCAGCGTGGTATGCTAATGTTAACGCTACGCAGTGGAAGAATATTCAAACCCGCCACAATGCTGCCCTGAGGACTGCAAGGGTGACTCCTCATGACACCAGTTCTTGAGGAGACGAAGGTTTTACCGGTGCATCAGCACAACAATATGTTGTCGATGCCGTACCTGCTTGGGTGTTAACGCAGTGTGCATCCCTGTCTGGATTTAATGGACAGGCTTCCCCAACCTAGGCACGTCAGTAGGAATCTTCATGATCTAGAGAGAGAGAGGTCCAAGTTAGAAAAGATAACCTCTAGACCAACGAGCCTATAATGTAGGCTTGGATAGCATTCACGCTGACATGGTTGCACAGCCAGTAAGTACAGAGATACAGTGCGAATGCCTTGCTTGGGTACCACCCCCATCCATCGCAGCAGAAGAACGCCAACTGCCAAGGGAAACACGAGTGGTTTTAGCCCAGTTAAGATCCGGACGATGCAGCAGCCTCAATTCATATTGGGACCGAGTTGACACCACGATAACCAACACATGCGCAGCATGTGGATTGGGGCCACACGATACACTGCATTTGTTTAGCTGCCCAGCTAACCTCACTCACCTGTCTCCGGATTTTTATAGACGTTACCGGTCCAGGTTGCAGAATTCTTGAGTATAGATACCAAGGAACCAGAACCAGATAACCTACAACACAACAACAATAGTTATTTCTTGAAATCTATAAACGCATTATGTCCTTGAAGATTGTTTCTAAAATGAGAATTATATCAATTTAAACATTTCCTCCTCTCATAATTATCAATTTGATCTAATCACGGTATATAACTTGTTTCCCCTTTTATGTTAATTTCAGTTAGAAGGATTCACATCACCCAACCACAAAGATGCCATTGCGGCTCGTTGTTATGCTTGCGGCAAAGTTGTTCGTGGCAATAAAAGTATATCCTCCAACTTTATAAAACACATGAAACGTGGTCATCCAGAGATCAATAAAATCTATGACAGCTATAAAATGTATCGCATCAAGACGGGTGTACTACCGCACATAAGTCAAATAATTGCAGGCTGCAAAATGGATGTAAATAATGGGAAATTTGAAAGAGATGATAGTTCTGGCATTGTTGGTGATTCCAATGATGATGAAAATTGCTCACAATATATTGAGGCATCAGTTGTATTAGATTCATCGGAATTAGGAGATGGTGAAAATGATGCGGAAGCAGAGGCGGAAGATGAGAATAATAAAAATTACGAAAATTCTGACAATGATGATGATTTTACAAATCCCCAACCGACAGAGGCGAATGAAGGTGGTAATTCAGATAATATCAACATTAATATATCAGAAAGAGATTCAACAACCAATCATTTAACGGAAGTAATTAACAAAATTGTTGAAGAAAAACTAAAAGACTTTGTAAGACAATCGGATGTGGAAACATTTCAAAAAAGTTCCTCAGATACGACAGCTTTCAATCAACTCAAGAAGGAAGTAGACAATTTGAAAAAAGAGTGTTCAGCTTTACGGCTGGCGGTGCAGCAATCACAGGCTAGTAAAAGGCAACTACAAAACGAATTGGAAAGTGTGGACAAACTATTACATCAACGGAAACTAATTATACGTAACTTAAAACTTAAAGATGATCAAAAGCCTCAGAAATCAATTGAAATCTTTCTGTGCAAAAAACTTGGATTAGAGGATATCAAAATTATCAACTGCACCATTATACCACCAACTAAACCATTTTCCGTAGATTCTAAGAAAAAATGTCTACTTATTGAATTACAAAATCCTTTGGATGCTAAAAATATTCTCCGACAAATTCCTAAACTTAAAGATACTGGCATTTTTATAGAACCAGAAATTTCACCACTACAACGTAAACGCAAAGACAAACTAATGATTGTGCGCAAAGAATTGTTACGTCGCAAACCGGACTTGAAAGTAATGGTGCGCAACACAACATTGGTCGTTGAAGGTCAACAATTTTATTGGGATGATGTGGAGGGTTTGTGCCATGATGCTAATAGAGAGGCTTTAGAATTGAATGCCATTGAATATCTAAAGAAATTAACAACCCTCGATTTGAAAGAATTCATTGACATTCTACAAAACTATGATGTACAAGTTAGATAGGCGATAGATATTAAGCGAAAATGTAAATAATTTTTATACTATTCATTAAGAGATTATTTTTTAAGACTTTTAAAGTATTTTTTTATTTGTTAAAATATATATTAAACTAGCGGACCCGGCGAACTTCGTCTCGCTATTAAGGAATAAAATTTCATACAAAAACTCAATTTTCGATTTTTCCAATTTTCCGACTTTTCCAGAGAGATTTTCCAAAATTTTCTTCCGTAAAGACCTTCTCCTCGAAAATACGAATAACTGACAAAAAATTTTACAGAAATCGGCCCAGCCGTTCTCATTTTATGAATTACTATACATTTTTTACACCATTTTTATATATATAGATATGTACTGAGAAAAAAACTGTAAACAAACGATTTGGATTTGCTGACGTACTAGAAGTTCTTAGATGTTTTGCATGGTCACTGCCCTATAGACTTATGCATCAGTGCGAACATACTTAGTTCGCTTTTATGACAGAACGTTTTGTTCCATAAGCCGAATTTAGAACAGATTTTCAAACATCCCAATTGTTCTTACTTCTTAAACGGTCTTTTCATCGGAGTTTTCGCCTTCGCTTGAAAACCTTAATGAGCCCTTCGCGTTTCTGATTCCTGGGATTGAACTGAGCAAAAAAGTCCACTGGACCATATATCTACCGTGAAAATCGAGCCTCCCGATTTTGACTTTAAGTTTTTTATTGACGTTTTTTGGATATTTTTGCATATAACAGCCAAACCATTGAGATTTTCGATTCAACACAAAGACAAAAATTGTAGCCAAGACAGTAATTGAAAACTCTCTAATACATCGCGAAAGCATTGGAACGCTCCTTCAGGCAGTTTTGGCCTTGAGAAGGTGCAAACTTTTCGAAAAATGTCGATAAATGACACTGTGCTACAAAAGTTGACCAGAAAAATATTCAAGTGTTCTGATGCAAAATTATATCGTGTTGGGATCCATAGACAAAGACAATGCCTTTAGTTCGTTGGGGTCACTTCGTTTTATTTTTTTAAAACGGTAAAAGTAGTGAAAATCTGGGTTTCTTACATTTTTAAATTTAAATGGACATATCTTCTTTTTTTTCACAACGGATTTCTAGTGATCCTTCTTCCTTTTAAATGGGTGAATAATATCTTTAGAACAAGTTATTATTTGTTTAAATCTGTTAACAAATGGCTAAGTTATAGTGGTTTAAGTCTGAAAACCCCCTGAAAAAAACTATAACTGCATTTCTCATAATTTTCAAAAATAAAATGTTTTTTTGTTTTGTTCAATAATTATTTTCAAAATTATGAGAAATTCCTGATTTCACTTTTATACCGATTAAAGCTCTCTCTATAGAGATTCCAATCGGTATCAGATTTGGTACTGTTAGCTTTATTAAAAGCTTTCCTGCTGTTTTTTTTTTCTAAGCTTTGCTAGCTCCTTGTTCCACCAAACTGTTTGAGTTCTCCTGCCAGGATAAAATAATGGGCAAGACCTCATAACAACCCTGGAGGACACACGTAAGATCTGCATCATGGCCATCTATTTCCTCCGTTGTGCGTGGTTCAGGGAACTCGCACAACCTCGAGGAAATAAGGGAGTTGTAGTTTTCCCAGTTTGCCCTCCTTGGATTCCTATGAGGCGGTTGCCTTTTACTTCCACAGTGGACTTGAAAGTGTATCGCTCTGTGATCTGAAAAAGAGCACTCCTCCGGTACTCTCCAGTTCACTATGGCTGTATCTTCCATATTTGTAAGGGTGAGATCAATGATCTCCTCCCTTACCCTATTATGGAAGGTGGCAGTGTTACCCCTATTACATACTCGTAGATTATTAGTTAAAATAAAATCGAATATGCACTCACCTCTCGCATTGGTGTTTCTGCTTCCCCAGTGGAAATGGTGAGCATTTGCATCACAGCCCATCACTAACCTGCATCCGCCCGTTGTTTCCTCCACTAGTTTGCGCACCAATCCGCTTGGTGGGTTAGGTGCCTCGTACGGCATGTAGACCGAGGCCAGAACTAAAGCCCTACCGGTAACTTCGTCTAGCCTCACTACAGTCGTATCGCCATCACTGTAATTGTAGAGTTCAATAAGATTTAGACTTTTTCTAGCTACAATACAGGTTCTTACCTTGTCTCCATTATTCGTATAGAATAGTGAGAAATGCTTATTGTTTAGTCCAGAAACCCTATTTTTATATAAATAGGGTTCCTGTACCAAAGCAATATCTACTGCAGAGTCTGTGAGGGAGAGAAGGGGTTCAGCAGCCGCGGCCTTACAGTGATGCAGATTTATCTGCAGCACCCGAAGGCCATGCTGCTGAACTACCTTACTGCGACCTCGAGAACCGGAACCGAAGTCCACCAGAACCGAAGAACAGCACTCCCCCACAGTCTCTGATGTAGCCCGCACTCTCACTATCAATGGTGAATCGCATCACCATGCCGTCTCTTTCCTTAAAAAGCTTGAGAAGCCTCCAGCCATCAACAGAAAGGTCCCTGTTCTGCTTCGTCAGCATCTTGACTACTTCCCCTGCATCAGAGTCAGGAGGAGGCACCCACGTTGTGGCTACGATCCTCCTGGGAATCTCATCAACAGGGACAGCAACCAGCATGCAGCCGTTCCAGAGGTCACCAGCACCCTCTATTAACTGAATGAGGAAGTCTCTCGACTCCTCATCCTGACAATAGAGGATTCTGATTCCCCTTTGGACAACCGCTCTGCCGAAGCCGTCTTTCTGGCGTCTACCTCATCGGAGGTGATGGCCTTCCTAAGAAGGCGTTCCACTGCGTGTCGCTGATCCTCCCATCTAGATCAGCCTTATCGATGACCGCCACTCGGAGATTCTCCGGGGCGATCACACCTTCTAGACTCGCTGGCTTCGTAGTTACATACGTTTTACTAAATCCATGTCTGTCCTCTCGTACAGCTCGTGGTTCACACGACTTCGGTATTCACCGTCAACGCATATTGGTCCATAAATCTTTCGAAGAATTTTTCTCTCAAACACACCCAAATTCTGTCTCATCTGATTTCGTGTGTACCCTTGGATCCATACACAAGTAAGGGTAGTATCCGTGTATTTTGTTTGACGAGAGTTGGTTTTGAACTGTTTAATTTACACAAATTTACAATAAAAGCCCCTGCGCCTTAGAGGCAAAAAAGGCAACGATTTATATACATATGTATATCTACATACGTATTACTTTGAATTGAAAATCGCTTGGCAAAACAAAACTAATAAAATCAATTATGTTGCAGATTTAAAAGTGTTTCCACATTGAGTAGTAAGTATTTTTTTTTTAATTAAATTTAAATGTAGACAAACATATACATATATTCTTGAAAAACAGTGGGAGTTCAGTATACAGGTTGGGACCAGAATAGCCAATACGCCGCTTCGTCACTTCTAGCTTATATCTTAATTCCTGGAAGTGACATTCCGGACAAGTGAGATATACTTGAAAGTGGAACCATTGACCTTTCAATTGTTGCCAATTACGAGTATGTTGGTGTGCATGATCAGATAACAGAGTTACAGCCTAATATATTCCGTTATTTGTTTGTAGTGTAATAATAAACTCGCTAGAAGTCGCAATTATACATCAATAGTCACGAAATTTTGCACCGGGTAAGAGTATAGGTCGAAAAAGATGCCTACAATTTTGAATGGTGATCTGATATTCTTTAGCGGGTGAAATGGACCATTACTTTTGTATGAAAAATATAAAAATTGTATTTTTGGTCGCAAAGTAGCCTACATATGGAAAAAAACTACTGACCTTTCCTCTGATGTAAATTGCAATAAAGTGTTTGCTAGATAACGGGCCTACAAAAATATCTTTGTCATGCTAGATAACTTTTTGGTTTTGGTCATAAGTATTATACATTACGAGGGCGGTTCGGAAACTTCTTAGCCTATCAATGAAAGAGAATAGTTAGTTTTTCAAAAATATTTTTATTTTTCAATATAATCTCCTGAAACTTCAATACACTTAGTCCAACGCTTTTCTAGCAATTCTATCCCTTGATTAAAATAGTTTTCCTCAAGGTCTTCAAAATAGTGGTTTACAACTGTAATTGCATCTTCATTTGAGGTAAAACGCTTGCCAGCAAGGAATTTTATTTAGATTTGGGAACAAGTAAAAGTCACTGGACGCTAAATCAGGAGAATAAGGTGGGTGGTCAAGCAACTCGTACTTTAATTCGTTGATTTTAGCCATTGTTAAAACACTCTTGTGCGCTGGTGCGTTGTCTTGATGAAAAATTATTTTTTTGTGTTGTATGCCAGGACGTTTTTCTCGAATTTGTACATTTAATTGATCCAAAAGGTTGCAATAGTACTCTGAATTTATTGTTTTACCCTTTTGCAAATAGTCAATCAATAAAATACCTTTGAAGTCCCAAAAAACCGTTGCCATAACCTTACCAGCCGATTGAATTGTTTTTGCCTTCTTTGGGGCACTTCCTCCAGCTTCAGTCCATTGTTTGGATTGTTCTTTGTCTCTGGAGTATAGTGGTGGATCCATGTCTCATCAACAGTTATGAAACGACGCTTAAAATCCATTTTATTTTGCTTAAAACGATCCAAACAAGCTTGAGAAATGTTCATTCTTATGCGTTTTTGATCGACTGTTAACAAATGCGGCAGAAAGCTTTTTCATCCGCAGTTCTTCATGCAAAATTAAATGCACTCGATCATTTGAGATGCCCATGATATTAGCAATTTCACGCACTTTTATTCGTCGATCATTTAATACCATATCATGCACTTTGGCTACAATTTCTGTTGTTGTTGCTGTTTTTGGACGTCCACTACGTGGTTCATCTTCAATGCTTGTACGACCACGTTTAAATTCAGCAACCCAATTTTTTACTGTTGCATATGAAGGAGCACTTTCACCTAACACATTCACCATATCATTATGAATTTATTGTCCCGATAAACCTTTTTTATGTAAATATTTAATGACAGCACGCATTTCTAATTTTTCCATTGTAAAAAAATTGCGGATGCGTCTTTTTTGAACACCTGTTTCTATATGAAGGAGTTGCCAGATCGAAACAAAATTTAACATATTGTTACGAATGTAACTGATAGGTTAATTTAGTGTAATTTCCGTTAATTTAAAAATTTGAATTGTAACGTAAAGTTCGTATTACGCAGTTACTTTATTTAAGCAACAACAACTACCATGTAGAACTCTCTTCATCATTATAGTTCTTTACCTTTCATTAATGCGCTTTAATTTTGTTTTGCCATAATCATGTAATTATCGTTTAGTTTGTTACTTCTTTATTTCTTGCATTTGTTTGTTGTTGTAATTACGTCATTACTGTGTTTGTCCACTTGTATGTATGTGAGTATGGTTGTTCGCTTAGTGCGAATGTGCGTCTGTGTGTTCGCTGCACAGATTCGAGGTGTTGCCAGATTTTGTAGATAATTCTAGACCAAGGAGATTTTGGGTATAAATAGCGATAGGAACGGCAACATTGAGTTAGTTGTGAATTTTATACTGAAGTGTAAACATCGACTAGTAAAGTAAAGCGGTGTACTTAGCTATAACAGTCAGCTCTGCTGACGTATTACAGAGTATTCCCGCCGACTCGAGAAACAACTACGGAGATATAATGGCTGCTCTTGAACGTAAGTACGGTAGTGCACACAAGCAAGAGATCTACCGAATGGAACTGAGGGGAAGAGTCCAGAAGCCAAATGAGACCTTACAAGACTTTGCGGCTGATATAGAGCAATTGGCGCAGCTGGCATATCCGGGAGAGACACATCCATTGGTGGACCGCATAAAGATTGAGACATTTGCTAGTGGTATTCGCGATCCAGAGGTAAAATTTGCGACGTATGCGGCACATTTGCAGAAACCGTGTCATTTGCCCTGGCCCAAGAAACCGCGAGGATGCTGGTGAAACCTAAAGCTTACAACGTGAGGAGGCTGGACGTTGAGGACTACAATTCCCAGACCGTTGTCGACCCGCTGAAAGATGCACTAATGCATGTGAAGCGAGGGGCTTCTAGAACGAAAAAGACTTGTTATAACTGTCGGAAAACTGGACACATGGCCCGAGAATGCAGATTGCGGCAAGCAAGGTCCAGATCCACCTCACCGCCTTAAAAAAGCGACAACCAACCGGTGGCCAAGAATCTAAAAAGAGAGACATCAGGTGAATCAAATACAGCAAGTTCTGCTAATCACGAGGCGCCGCCAGGAGATGATGAAAACGATGGTCCCACAATTTCTATAGCCATAGTCCAGCAGAAGAATCACAACTTAACGGTTAAGGGCTTTATCAATGGTGTATTGCATACCTTGACATTGGACACCGGTGCAACAAATTCCATTATTAGGCCGGATTTGGTAAAAGGGGAGGTATTGCCGTTAAATGGAGTCAAATTGCGGACGGCCACAGGCGAGACTACAACGGTGCATGGAAAGGCCTAACAAAGGCTAAGTATGGGTAGAAAATCTGTAAATTTCGATTTTATAGTGACCGATATTGTGGACGAAGTTATACTTGGTGTAGACTTCATGATTGCCTTCGATATCAACCTGGACATAAAGCACCGTGTGATGACTTGGTCCAATGTGGAAATACCGATAAGTGTGGGCTACAACGAGAAAAGCAAACATCGCCCGAAATCAGAATCCAGCGAGATCGGTGTCGATGTCCGTACGCTGAAGGTGGAAGCCGCCGACAATTGGTCCGTAGGGAAGCGGAAAAATCCAGCAACGAGGGCGAAAAAGCGAAGATGTACGTCTAGGAATGGTCCATGGAAAAGCGGCCGTACAGCAAGGAAGGACAAGTCCGATGAAGAACAGGTGGCACTTAGGAGGGTGACCACGAAGAAAGAAGATATAACGTCGCGATTCCTGGAGAGAAAGCAACGTCGTCTAGAAGAGCGAAAGTCCAAAGCAGATGGCGTAGAGGGTACGTCTAAATTGGTTGCCACCACTACGGAACGAGAACCGTGTCTAATCAAGAGGAACAGGCTTAAGCGGGAGGCAGTGTTACCAATGCCCATACCCCCGAGAGGGAACTGTGCCTATTTGGGACGAACAGGCTTAAGCGGGAGGCAATGTTACGAATGTAACTGATAGGTTTAAGTTAATTTAGTTTAATTTCCGTTAATTTAAAATTTTGAATTGTAACGTAAAGTTCGTATTACGCAGTTACTTTATTTAAGCAACAACAACTACCATGTAGAACTCTCTTCATCATTCTAGTTCTTTACCTTTCATTAATGCGCTTTTATTTTGTTTTGCCATAATCATGTAATTATCGTTTAGTTTGTTACTTCTTTATTTCTTGCATTTGTTTGTTGTTGTAATTACGTCATTACTGTGTTTGTCCACTTGTATGTATGTGAGTATGGTTGTTCGCTTAGTGCGAATGTGCGTCTGTGTGTTCGCTGCACAGATTCGATGTGTTGCTAGATTTTGTAGATAATTCTAGACCAAGGAGATTTTGGGTATAAATAGCGATAGGAACGGCAACATTGAGTTAGTTGTGAATTTTATACCGAAGTGAAACATCAACTAGTAAAGTAAAGCGGTGTACTTAGCTATAACAGTCAGCTCCGAATAAGTGTAATAAATTAAATAAAGCATTGTAGAAACGTAATCTGAAACGAACCCTGTTTTATTTGGTACAAATCGTATCGGGGAATAAAACAACGTCTACACGGAGATTAGTTAAATCTAATTCCGTAACAATTTGTTCATAACAGAGATGGAAGTTTCCAAAACACTTAACTTTTTTCTCTTTATACCGCGCTTTTTGTGCTGGGCTAAGAAGTTTCCGAACTGCCCTCGTACATCTCTGATATTTGAAAATTAAATTTTCACAATCATTGAAAAGAAGTTCCGAGGAGAGCTATTGTCCAGGGTAGTGGTATAGGGTATCACATGGT
Source organism: Musca autumnalis (assembly GCF_047663935.1). Classification (NCBI taxonomy): domain Eukaryota; kingdom Metazoa; phylum Arthropoda; class Insecta; order Diptera; family Muscidae; genus Musca; species Musca autumnalis. The sequence goes on along the minus strand of NW_027411866.1, from coordinate 123,284,253 downwards.
CGGCCCCGTCCGACTATAGCCTTTGCTTACTTGTTTTTAGATAAGTAACACTAAAAATAATTATTTAAATTAGAAAAACAGGCTAAATAATGAAGTCTACAGCCTAATTTGCAATTTACTAATAGTACCACTGTTGATTGTTCGTAGGCCAATGAAATTTTTTTTAATTTAAGATCATCAATAAAGTTATTTAAAAAAAAGCCCCTTCAGATAAAATGCACTTATGGCAGCGTTTTTTCTAATCCTCGAAACACTTCTGAAACTCGCTTTTTGGTATAGCCAACAGCTCCTGTTTCGATTTTTCTTTTATCTCCTCAATCGTTGATGAATAAATACTTTTGAAAAAATAATATGTATGATTCCTGGGATTAAACTGAGCAAAAAAGTCCACTAGACCATAGGTCTACCGCGAAAATCGAGCCTCCCGATTTTGACTTTAAGTTTTTTATCCACGTTTTTTGGATATTTTAGCATATAACGGCCAAACCATTGAAATTTTCGATCCAATACAAAAACAAAAATAGTAGCCAAGACAGTGATTAAGAACTCTCTAATACATCGCAAAAGCATTGGAACGCTCCTTCAGGCAGTTTTGGCCTTGAGAAGGTGCAAACTATTCGGAAAATATCGATAAATGACATTGTGCTACAAAAGTTGACAAGAAAAATATTCAATCGTTCTAATGCAAAATTTTGTCGTGTTGGGATCCATGGACAACGTAATTGCCTTTAGTTCGTTTGGGTCACTTCGTTTTGTTTTCAAATTTAAACGGACATATTTTCTTTTTTTCACAACGGATATCTCTTGATCCTTCTTCCTTTTAAAGGGGCGAATAATATCTTTCGAACAAGTTATTATTTTTTTTAATTCGGTTAACAAATGGCTAAGTTATAGTGGTTTCTGTCTGAAAACCCCCACGAAAAAACTATAACTGAATTTCTCATCATTTTCAAAAATATAATGTTTTTTTGTTTTGTTCAATATTTATTTTGAAAATTGTGCGAAATTCAGTTATAGTTTTTTTGTGGGGGGTTTCAGACTTAAGCCACTATAACTTAGCCATATGTTAACCGATTTAAAAAAATAATAACTTGTTCGAAAGATATTATTCGCCCCTTTAAAAGGAAGAAGGATCAATAGATATCCGTTGTAAAAAAAAGAAAATATGTCCGTTTAAATTTGAAAATGTAAGAAAGCCAGATTTTCACTACTTTTACCGTTATAAAAAAACAAAACGAAGTGACCCAAACGAACTAAAGGCACTCACGTTGTCCATGGATCCCAACACGATAAAATTTTTTATTAGAACGCTTGAATATTTTTCTGGTCATCTTTTGTAGGACAATGTCATTTATCGATATTTTCCGAATAGTTTGCACCTTCTCAAGGATCTCAATGGTTTAGCCGTTATATTCTAAAATGTCCAAAAAACGTGGATAAAAAACTTAAAGTCAAAATCGGGAGGCTCGATTTTCGCGGTAGACCTATTGTCTAGTGGACTTTTTTGCTCAGTTCAGTCCCAGACATCAGAAACGCGAAGGGCCCATTAAGGTTTTTTTCCTTCCATACAAATCGCCCCGCCCTAATTTATAAGTTTATTTTTTATTAGACGATTTTTTTGTTTTTTTCAGTTGTGGGGAGTAACAAAGTTCGGCCTGGTCGAACTTATCACTTTTTTCCTCGGTTTTATTCCACAGTAGAACAGTTTACAAACCCAAGTTTGTGACAAACACCGCCAATTAATTTGTTAAATGTTTACAAATTAATTGCTGTCTCAATTTAAACAAACAAAAAGCAGAAATAAATCGATGATATCGTTTGTAGATATCATGACATTGCTTTAATAGATGATAGCTACGCTGATTATGATTAGTAGGTGTCAGTTGAGGGGGAAAATAGCAATAAAATTTCAAATAATTTATAATCTTCTCACGACATTTTTGTGGTACTTTTTTGCGTTGTGTTACTGCAACAAATTTTAGTTAAATACTACTTTAAATTTCAGTTCAAAACTGATGTGACTTTTTGTACTAAAGTTATTTTGAAAGCGAAACAAACGACAATTAATCATTTTCTGTTGGATATTAAAATAAATTAGCATATTTATGATGTCCAAAGAAATAAATATTACTTTATATTCATAACGAAGATATCAAATATTTCAAAATGTTAATAAGCGGTTAATATTTTACTGTCATTGAGTCGAAACGTTTAAATGAAGCATTTCACATGCTTCTGACATACAAACATTGTTTGGCAGCGGGTCAAATGTTAAATGCAACGAAAAATGTTGTATTTTAAAACAATTTTGGGTTTTTATTAGTTCTGCATTCTGGTGGGCTAACACTTATCAATTGTGACATTTGAAAAAGGGTCAAAAACTGAAGCCAGTTGGAACTCTATGCTGAGGCATATGAATAATAGGGTGATGACTTTTTTACAACCTCCTATCCTATTTTGATTATTTTTATTATTATAAGGTGATTCAATAAAAACCGCAAGCATAAAACGATTTTAGAATTTTTATTTATATTTTTGTCCATAGTATGGAGGGTATATTAAGTTTATTTTTCTATATTGTTTATCACGGTAAAAATCCATGCCTCCCGATTTTCATTATTTTGAAGAGTTTAGCTACTTTTTTCGGTGAACTACCTGTAAATTGACATTTGAGGTTCCCAGTGGTCACAACATTTTTCCACTAAACATTGTAAAGATAGGTCCTTGTTTCGATATTTTGAGAATTTTAATTACAATTTTTACACGGAGAAAAAATGCAGCAGGTCCAAACATATCGTCTGCTCCGTCGGAAAAGGTCGTAAGTCCCTCTAAATAAATTTTTCAGGAGGAAGAAAAAACATTCCAGCGCTTTCTGCATTAAATATTTTATTATGGTGGTAAAGGCAGTATTTTTCTTTTATTTTTTCCGCTTCAATACCTGTACTTTGTTTGATAAAATTCCATTGCGTTTGGGAGATAATTGGATGTCTTTGGACTTACGACCTTTTCCTTGTACAGTTTTATATTTTTGTAGGGACTTACGACCTTTTCCTATAATTTACGGACGTTTTTAAAATAAAATATTTATACTTTACAAAGCAATGTGCAAAGGGCATTATAAGTTCGTTTTGTCCAATATTCGTGTAACATCGCGAAGTATTTGTCGTAGACCCCCTCCCCTTGCCATTTTTCCATATCTTGACTAGATAAAGCGATATAGCTATGTGTGGCCGTCTTGTAATAAAACTCCAGGCCTCAAATTTGGAACGATCGTCACGAAATTTTTGTGGAGAGGTCGGGTTCCGACCAGAAGTGACCCCATTAGATGTTGGTTATGATCGAAAGATGTGAAATTCACCAACTTAAAACTTTTACCCGACTTTGTAGCTGTCCTGTAGATTGCAGTAATATTCTAATCGGAGCGAAATTTTAAGAATGATTTGAGTTTAGGACAAAAAATAAGCTTGAAATTTAACATGGTGATGAGATAATTATTAGCGGGTTTAATGGACCAAAACTTTTGTGTGAAATCTTCTATATAAAAGACAATGTGTGTATGTTCCGCATTGACTCAAAAACGGCTGAACCGATTTTTTTTTTTGAAAATTTCAGAGAATATACAAGGAACAGCCGAGGTAAAAATAGGTTTTATATTTTTTGAATTTCGGAGGGGACGGGGGTAGGCCCTATTAAAAAAAAACGTTTTTTTGCAAAAGTGATGAAAGTATCGGTCAGAAAATTAATTTGCGAGGCAACGGTCAGATTATGCACAGGGATGTCCCTTAGTGGAAGTAGGCTATATATTTTGTTGAATTTCGGAGGACGGGTTACAGCTCTGCCCTATCTTTGTAAATGCGTTATATATAAAACTTACGAACGATTCCCCAATCCTGGGTACATATTTTAGCAATAAGACCCGACCAGAGTAAAATTCGTAGTCGGTATAACAATGACCGTCTGTCCGTCTTTTGAAATTAAGATACAGCTCGCAATTTTTGAGATAGATCTTCGTGATTTGGTATAGAAGTTTCTATTACTTCTAGGATGTTTGGTATTGACGCCTTCATATAGCCCCCATAGAACGGTACCTCCCTATTTCCGGTATTTTGAAGGTGTGCACTCAATATTCCTCTAAACTGGCTGAAATTTGGTATTTATTCTTCGTTTCGGGTATAAAACGTTCTCCCATAAATTTGTCTATATAGGTCCACGCCTTCATATAGCCCCATTTAACAAGTTCGGCCTGGCCGAATTTAACGACGTTCTTACTTGTTATTGATATTCACTTGCATATCCCAACTAATTTGCGATGCAAAAAAATTAATTGATATAAGAAAAGGTAACATAAACTGCTTCAAGGGCCAGCAATGTGGACCCAAATAGTGTCCTTTTTTGTCTTCCCAAGTATTTCTGCCCCAACTCACTACATCTTTTGTTTTTGTCTGCAAACCATGTAGAATCTTCAGCATGTAATGTCTTCCTGCGTTTAGGAAGTTTATCATCAGAGCTTTCAGAATCACCGTGAAAACCGTAGATAACTAGACCCATGACACCATCGTCTAATTTCATACAGCACCCAATTTGTATCAATGAAAAGGAAAGAGGCCATCTTTCCTAATAATTTCACTTATTGGGGAAAATAGATTTCAAATGTAAATTTTCGTTACAATATAGAAATTATCACATTTTTGTTCAAAAGTTTGGTCCACAGGCTCCGCCAAATATCATCCGATTATCATCCAAACCATTGTACCCCAACCATGGATGACGTCAAACATTATATCTGAACTACATTAGCTGTAGTATTCTTTTAAAGTATACATTTTCCTGTGGACTTACGACCTTTTCGTACTCAAATTTGTACGTTTTGTGGACTTACGACCTTTTCCGACAAGGGCAAAACATATAGAAAAACGCGACATACTACCATTTTCTTTGTATCGTACGACGTGTTTTGACTTGTACTATCATTCTGTAACAAAAACGCGATTTCCAAAAAAGTGGACTTACGACCTTTTCCGACGGAGCAGACGATATATTTTTTTGCACCCAAACATATATTTTATTGGTTAAATTTTTTTCTAGGTGTAGCTGTTATTTGCCGTTTGAAGTTCCAAGTCACAGCACCAAAGCAAAGATTCCCTATCAAAAATTATCAACATAGGTTCACTTTTGGTATAGCCACCTTATAACGGTACCTTCCGATTTTCCGTATTTAAGGTGTTTAGCTAAAAATTTTAACCGAACGGGCTGTAATTTGCCATTTGAGGTTCCCAGTGGTCAAAAAACTTCTCTATCCAAAATTACCATGTTTTGGTATAGCGCCCATATAACGGTATCTCCTGAATTTCGGTATTTTGAGGTTTTCAGCTACAATGTTTAACCGAACTAGATGCAAATTTCCATTACAGCGGAACTTCGATAATTCGTAATCCAAGAGACCGGCCATTTTCTACGAATTTCGAGGAAATGGTTTCAAGGGACAGGCAGTTTGTTACGAATTATCGAAGATTACGAATTATCGCGTTTCTACTGTATATTCCTAACGGTCATAACACCTCACCACTGAGATTTGTCAATATAAGTCCATGTTTTTGGTTTATGGGGGCTTATAACGGTACCTTCGAATTTTAGGTCCAGCAACGGTCGTTGCCAAAAAAAAAAAAAAAAATAAATAAGACGTGCGTGAACGGATAATGCAAGATTGCCATGCTGTATATCGTGAGATAGAGCCATCTTTGGACATTTCTTCCACCAACTAATTTAATATTGTTGTTGCTGTTCTACCAACTGGCCGCAAAAATGGGCTTTTCTGGTTAGATCCAGCACAATCCTGACAATCGCTCAAAAAAGACTCTTGTCGATTTGTGCATAATACAATCGCCGTACTTCCAGCGATTTTTATATGATCGTCATAACGAACCTTGGATCTATGAGCCCGAAACAAAACAACAATCTTCGAAGGCGGGCCAAATCCAAGGAACGTTTTTCATGGAAGAAGCACTTCCTTCATTTGTTTCTTTGGATAAACGGAGCATGTGGCTACTATATGGCTTGAGGAACGCAGGACGGTTAACTCTGAGTGGTACGCTGCAATTTGTTTGTCTGAAGTCTTCTGAGAAATTCGAAAAACGAACAAGGGAAGACGAATCCTTGTGCATCATGACAATGTGAGCTCTCGCACATCGATTCAAACCAGCGCCTTTTTGACCGGACAACGTGGAATTTATGTGCCGTAAAGCCGTGACTTGGAATCCAAAATCATTGGATTCCCGCAACTGATTGTTATGTTTGTTCTCATAAACATTATCGTGATTTAAAATACAAAGAAACTCAAATCACAATATTGCAAAGAACTCTGAATGACCGACCTTCTGTAGGCCTTGCTCTACACATTAGAAAAAAAATTATTTGAAGTCATATTTTGCTATTCACTCTACTATTCCATTTTCAATAAAAATCATTTACCCCACACAATCATTGTGGCAGAGCATATTGTGAACTGATAAAAATGTATTTGAACATAATTTATCTTAAAATACAATTTTCGGTTAGCTTGAGTCAAAAAACCGCCAAAAAGTTGGGTATCTTTGTGAAATAAATGTTCTTCTGATGTTATTTCCATGCCCAAATGCTCCCAGGCATAAGAATAGTCTGATCCACCATTTAAAATACTGCGATATGTAATTTTTATCGCTCATGCTGTGGACTATAATGAACATTTTGGCACTTTGAACGATCTGATCGACGTGTTATGTATTAATTTACAGAACACTGCTACTATGGTAAGTCGGAATGTTGTGGAGCACGTTTGCAGCATTTTTCGGATTCAAACTTAAAGATATTTCCTTCAAATATCACATTTTTAAGAAAAAAAAGTAAAAAGTCGTTAAGTTCGGCCGGGCTGAACTTTTTATACCCTCCACCATAGTCTTAATTAAAATTTAATTAATTTCCTTTCACAATTTTAGGTGAAAAAATCCTAAATTCCGCTAGGTGGGTTAAAAATAGTAGCTAAAATCCTCACCGCTAGGTGGGTTAAAAATTGTAGCTAAAATCCTCAAAATACCGAAAATCGGGAGGTTCGTTATATGAGGGCTATACCAAATCATAGACTTATGTTGACGATTTTTGGTGGAGAAGTTTCGCGACCACTGAGAACCTCAGATGAGGGCTATACCAAACCATGGACCTATGTTGCCGATTTTTTGGTGGAGAAGTTTCGCGACCATTGAGAACCTCAAATGTCAAATTAAAAATTGTTGCTAAAATTCTCAAAATACCGAAAATCGGGAGGTATCGTTACATACCAAAACATACACTTATGTTGACGACTTTTGGTGGAGAAGTATCCTGACCACTGAGACCCTCAAATTTTACATTACAGCTAGTTCGGTTAAAAATTGTAGCTAAAACCCTCAAAATACCGAAAATCGGAAGGTACCGGTATATGGGGGCTATACCAAACATTTATCTATATTGCCGATTTTTGGTGGAGAATTTTCGTAACCACTGAGACCCTCATATGTCAAATTACCGTTAGTTCGGTTAAAAATTGTAACTAAAATCCTCAAAATACCGAAAATCGGGAGGTTCCGTTATATGAGGGCTATACCAAACCATGGCCCTATGTTATCGATTTTTAGTGGAGAAGTTTCGTGACCACTAAGAACCTCAAATGTGAAATTACAGCTAGTTCGGTTGAAAATTGTTGCTAAAATTCTCAAAATACCGAAAATCGGGAGGTACCGTTACATGGGGGCTATACCAAACCATGGACCTATGTTGACGATTTTTGGTGGAGAAATATCCTGACCCCGCAGAGCTTAAAATATCAAATTACAGTTAGTTCGCTTAAAAGTTGTAGCTTAAACCCTCAAAATTCCGAAAATCGGGAGGTACCGTTATATGGGGGCTATACCAAACCATGGACCTATGTTGCCGATTTTGTGTGGAGAAGTTTCGTGGCCCGCAGACCCTCAAATGTCAAATTACAGCTAGTTCGGTTAAAAATTGTAGCTAAAACCCTCAAAATTCCGAAAATCGGAGGTACCGGTATATGGGGGTTATGCCAAAACATTTATCTATGTTGCCGATTTTAAGTGGAGAATTTTCGTAACCACTGGGTCTCTCAAATGTCAAATTACAGCTAGTGCGGTTAAAAATTGTTTCTAAAATTCTCAAAATACCGAAAATCGGGAGGTTCCGTTATATGAGGGCTATACTAAACGATGGACCTATGTTGACGATTTTTGGTGGAGAAGTTTCGCGACCACTGAGAACCTCAAATGTCAAATTACAGCTAGTGCCCTTAAAAATTGTTTATAAAATTCTCAAAATACCGAAAATCGGAAGGTGCCGTTAAATGGGGGCTATACCAAAACATGGACCTATGTCCATACTTTTTTGAATGTAAGTTTATTGATCACTAGGAATCCTAAACGGTTTGAAAATGTGACAAAAAACGATGAAATACCAGAAATCGGGCGGTACCGTTATATGGGGGCTATATCAAAACGTGGACCGATATAGCACATCATCGAACATGACCTGCCTGCAAACAAAAGACGCATCTTTCCAAAATTTCAGCGTCCTATCTCCACGTTTGTGGATGCTAGAGTGATTAACACAGACGGACAGACATGCATAGATCGACTCAGAATTTTACCCTGATCAAGAACGGAAAAACAAACTTAACATACCCTCCATACTATGGTGGCGGGTATAAAAATGTTCTTACTTTCATAAAAATGGCATATTTGAATGTAAATGGCTAGAAGATAAGGGCTGATTTTGATAACTTCTATTTATACAACCATTTTTACAAATTTGTAGATATGAAGTATTTTTTGAAGTCTTTTTCTATATCAAGTCACCCTAGTGTTTTGTCTAGAAATCATTTTCTCAATACATACACATGTACAATCGAAGGGGGTTTTCCTTCATAAATTGTAATGCCTTCCATTTAGGAAGTTTTGTTGATATCAACAAGATTGTTTGTCTTCTAGCCATTTACATTCAAATATACCTGATGAGCTGGCTTAAACCATCAGCGAAACAATCGTAGGATAATGGTTGGGTGTGTGGTACTTCGCTAGAATTAATTTTTCAATACAAACTCCTTAGGCCATGTTAGCTCGATTAATTCAATTAATTAATTAAAAACTTTCATAAATAATAGCCTTCGTCCTAAAAAGACAATAATAAATAAAAACTCACAGCAGAGCCCGGCTGCCCCGGCTGAGATTTGAACCTGTGTCATCTCCAACAAACAGACAATGTTGTCGAGGTCTTAGCGTTCTAAGCCACTGCCAATCTATCATATCAACAATCTTCTTGATATGATATCAACAAAACTTCCGAAATGGAAGGCATTACAATTCACGATTGTACATGTGTATGTATTGAGAAAATGATTCCTAGATGACTTGACTTGATATAGAAAAAGACTTCAAAAAATACTTCACATCTACAATTTTGTAAAAATGGTTGTATAAATAGAAGTTATCAAAATCAGCCTTTGTCTTTTGATGAGCTGGCTGAAAAACACCAGCGAAACGATCGTAGCATAATGGTTGGATGTGTGGTACTTCGCTAGAATTAATTTTTCAATGCAAACTCCTTAGGCCATGTTAGCTCGATGAATTCAGTTAAATAAAATTTGAATTGTTGAGGTCTAAAAATCAATAGAACAATTTTGTCAAAATACTTATGCCACGCAGTGAAATTTTATTTCCATTACAAAAGTGTAAGCGTATATTTGAATTGATAACATTTATAACTAAATTTTGAGTACTCTAGTAAAGGATTAGCCGGAATATTTGTTCATATTTTTGTAGAAGACTAATCCGGTAAAAAACCAAACACATCATTTTTTCAAACTTGTCAAAATAATTATGCCGGCACTGAACATAATCGTATGTAAATACGCATTCATCTTTAAGGGAATTTTACACATGGGTATAGCCGGGAGACATGTTCAGATTAAAAAATTGCAGTAATGATTTCATGTGTGAAATATTTTTTTAAATTTTTTCATTAAAACAATTCTCAAGGTCATTTGTAATATGTTTTGCACATAACGATATATTCGGTATGAATGTGATGATTGGTGTTGATTTCATTAATTAAAAACCATTAACTTATTTGGTAAAGCCAATTATGGTAGTGAAGATCACTGGCTTTGTGGAAGATGCTGAAGTTGATCGACAACGGCCACACGAAGATGATGAATGTTTTTAATTTGTATAGTATTTCCCAGCGAACTGGAATGCATTTCGTTAACAAATATCGTGTTACTAACATCTGTATTTTAAATTATACATTTCTTTACATTTTAAAATTTATTTGTCAGTCCATCTATGGATTGATGACCCGCATAGCTTAGCTGTGAATGTTTGTTTTGTCTGTGGAAATACAATTTAAATAATTTCTTGGTTTTAAGGCTTCCCTTAATTAAAGTTGTTATGTAGTTTCCGTTGATTTGAAGATTTCGTTCATATTTTTGTTGTTTAAATCATGTTTGGGATATTTGTACTAGGGTTAGACATTTTGAGGGAAATAAATAATCGTATGTTTGTATTTCGTGTTTGATATAAAAAGTTTAAACAGACGAGTACGGTGTGAATATTTTACATTATGGGTCATATGATGAAATGTTGTAGCCACATAAATATTGAGAATTTTTATTCAGTATTTTAGCTGTTGTTTCACAACCTTTATAAGTACGAGTACATACTTGAGATAAAGGGAAATGTATGACTTATTCCATAAAAGCTGTTATTTTTATCTCATAGAAAACTATACATATATTTATGTTAGACCACCCGCCTCATCGTGAAAACCAATAAATTTATTCAAATTCCATTAATGAAACCATAACTGTCACAGTTTATTGTTCGATTCACCTCGCTGCATAAATGAGGCGTTAAAAATTAGCAAAAGGCAACAACAAACACATAACCACAAATAAAAATTCACAAATTATGTATTTTATTGATAATAATCTGCTGGCAATTATAAACTGGGGAGCTAATATTGTTTCGATTTGAAAAGACAATATTCCCAAAGATGTTTGTTTTATCGATTTGCACTTCTCAGTTGTTGTTTGATTTGATGAGAAGCTAAATTTAAATTGGCTACCTATTGTCTAGATTTGCAACAAATAAATATTTCTATGACTTTCGATTTTATATCTAAATAAATCACAATATCACTCATCACTGTCGATGTAAAACGTTATTGGGACTCATTAATATGATAATTAAGTTTGAATTCGTACTTCAGTATCAAGGTCATTGGTTTTGGATACAAAGTGTTGATACTTTGCGCAGAGAAGATTGTTTTAAGCCACAAGGTGAAAAAAGAAGAGAAGTTGCATTTGGGCGCCACAATGAATGGAAAACCTGTTTTTGGTGTGCCTATTTTGAGAATTATGTTGTAGCTTGTAAACATTTTTAAATGAATGAACATGAGTTTATTTTACAAAATTCTAGGGTGTTTTATGGTACAGGGTTGTTTGAAGTCAATGTAAAATTAGATAACATATGCATATCAAGATATGTCGTCTATCTTGCCAAAAATTATTTTTTTTTAGTAAATCGGCAATCACTTAAAAATTACAATAAGAGAATATATTAAAATATTTTGCATTTTTTACACATATCAAGCTTTTTGTAGAAAATTAACTTATGTTGAAACTGAGGTATGGGGTATTGTAACTCGCGATCAGTTTTACTATACCATAACTTTTGACCGCATTTCGGTAAAATAAACTGTTTTAGCCCGATTCACTGAGGGGTTTCTTAAAATAATAATTTGAGCGGAAGCTGTGGTCGTACCAAGGTAACAAAATCGGGAAAAATCGTTGAAATAAACGAGTTTCATTATGTTATTTTCCAATTAGTGGTTTTACAACACAATGTAGAGCTTAATGCTCAAAGGAGAAGTTAAAGAGCACACTTCAGAGTTGAAGTTTCTAATGTATGATTTTTTAATATATCCACTGTATCTGCCTCAAACGGATGCTGACATTTTGAAACCTGAAAAATTGGGTTTTTTGAATTTTTGCTTTAATCGGGACGCGCAGCTGGATTTCCCTAAAAGCTTATTATTTATTTTAGTACTCGCGATTTCGGATTTTTTAATGTATAACATGAGGGTGTAGCCCTCACAGGATCACAGTAATCTGCGCCCAAACACGAAATTTTTGTGCGTAAATTTTTCTCAAAAACCTATTTTTTTGGTTTAAAATTTACAAACGTCTTTCGATTTCCGTGGAAACCCGCGTAAATTTAGTTTTTTTACGTTCTGAATCTAACAAGCCACGACACGTAAAAATCCACTTACTAGAACGGCGGATATGATACCCCCCACATTTCGAAAATTTGCAAAAAATTATTTTGAAAATATCGCATATTAAAACGCGTTTTGGATGTGTCAGTTCTACTCAAATAAATAGATCGATACGCGTGTTTAAACTGCGCGAAAACAGATATTTAAAAACTCTCGTAAATCCAGAGATATAATAGATTTTATCTAAAAATTGAGTGCGATGCTACATCCACGGTTCTTTATGGATCACATTGAAACGGCATAGAATGATGTATTTTATAATGGTGATTATTGAAATCTGATGCGCATAAAATGTAAATGAACTTCGCGGAAATTATGACCATTTTACAGTAGTTTGCACCCTAATATGCAGCAGATGCTACATCGTGGCCGCCAAATAGAATTTGATAAACTGTACATCAAATAAAAGGGATTGATTCGCTGTGTTGCAAAATCGGATGCGCATCATGTCATTTTCATAATTACGCGGTTTATATGCGTCTCAAATGTTGTAATATTCAATATTACATTATTTTAACGTTATGCCACAATTGGAATTCCTTGTGATTTAATATAAGGTTCTAATAATATTATCCAATAGGAAAACTATAAGCGAAAAATTTGTTACAACGCAATATCATCATTATTGCGTGAAATTTTGACGAAAATGCCGAAGAACTCAAACATTTTTTTCTCCAACTTTTCCTATAAAACCATAAAAAAATAAAATTAGAATAATATGATTTTAATTTTTTCGTAATATTTTCTTCGTATTTTTGCAAATAATATGAATACTATAGCTCCAACCTTCACAACTTAGGTTTCATTTTATTCCTCAAAATGTCTGGATGCTGTTATAATTTTTTTTATATATTTTTCGTAAGTGTGAGCGCTATTGTTTCAAAAGTATGTTTGTAAATACGTGAAATTATTTAACAAATTTGATTTTTCGCGAATCCATTGAGACTTTGCGATTATTTTTTGCATCATCACAAAGGGTTCGAATTCAGTTGACGATAATAGGATATAACAGCTAACTATTTTAAGCCGCGATTTTTTTAGAATTTTTTCTACTTATCATAATTAAAACGGTCATATCTTTTGCGCGCAACGATCAAAATTAGTTACGAAAACAGATTTGGAATGCTGATTTTTTTCTTAATCTATGTACCAAAAATCATTGATGTACTATCAAAATTTTTTTTTGATTTTTTTGAAATGGAAAAGACAATTTTAGACATTTTTCCTGATATGTATCTGTGGCTTTGTCTGGTTTATACAACATCAAGGTAATAAATGCGAAAATAGCAGAAATAACAACAACAAACAAAAACCAATAGGAGCAAATTAATAAGATAAATTAAAGGAGAATCTATACAAGAAAAATATTGGTAAGTTCGGACGTGCCTTATACCCTTACTTACCTACTTAGTTGGCCCATTACAGAACATTTGTTCCATAGACCGAACTAAGAAAAGATCTCCATTCCTCTCTGTTTTTCGCTTGACTTTTTGGAATACCGCGCCTTTTCATTTCTTCATCCACTTGTATGCTCCATCGAAGCTTAGGCCTGCCGATTCTGCGTGCACCGCCATGTGGCATGTATTCATACGCCTTTTTAGCGGGTTCATCATCGCTCATTCTCATGATATGGCCTAGCCAACGCAATCGTTGCATCTCGATACGTTTAACTATATTCATTTCTTTGTATAGCTTATATAGCTCGTGGTTCATACGTCGTCGATATTCACCGTCAACGCAAATCGGCCCGTAGATCTTTCGAAGAATTTTCCTCTCAAACACACCAAGCACTGCCTTATCTGCTTGCGCAAGTACCCATGCTTCGGAGCCATACATTAGCACGGGTACACGCAGAGAAAAAATATTTGTCGCTTTTGTTGGAACAAAAATATCTGTTTTGGTTCCAAAAATGTATTTGTTTTGTTCAAACATTGTAATCCAAATCCAAAAATACCATCTTTTGTTCCAAACATAGAAAACAAAAACAACTTTCGAATTTCCGCAATATTGTAAAAATCGTTAACAATACCGATTGTAGGAACAATCATAATCTAATTTTGTTTACAAAAAGTATTGTCAACCCTGAAAACCAGCCCAGAAATGTTTGATTTGGGTGCATATACTTCTCATATACACTTTTCACATAACTTGGATATAAATGTCGCGTATAATATTGCAAGCATTGATGAACCCAATACATGGTTTGCTGCATTGGCTGACAACAAAGACAAACAAAAAGCCACAAGCACCCACCACAACATAAGGAATAATTAAACACCATAACAAACTCCCCATATAACACCAAACCTCAAAGCACAATGAAGATAGAAGAATGAAACAAAACAGAAACAAATAAAAACAAGAGTCTCATTGTTGGTATACATACACACAAAAACAAAGATAAAGGCATCATGTCATACAAACAAAACTCACCATAATTGTTTTTTTCAACACGGCATCGAATAGCGAGAGAAGAGAAAAAATTGTCGAAGAAAAGAGAGAACTATTGTCCAGTTGACAAAAACTATTTTTGGATTTAACAAAACCCAATTGTTGGAATCACAATACTACATTTGGAATTTAACAATATCTTTACAATACATATTTTGCTCTTCGAATATTGTTGGATCAATCATATTTTTTTCTCTGCGTGTAGTATCAGCGTTTTGTATAGTGTTATTTTTGTTTGACGAGATGTGGCTTTGTTTTTAAATTGCTTACTTAGACCATAGTAGCATCTGTTGGCCAATACAATTCTTCTTCTTATTTCACAACTGATGTTGTTTGTTGCGTTTATGGCAGTGCCGAGGTAGACGAAGTCTTTAACTACCTCAAAATTGTAGGTACCAACTTCCACGGTTGGTTCGAGCTCTATGGACGCTTTGCGCGTCGACACCATCAATTTGGTCTTTTCGCCGTTTACCGTGCCTTATACCCTCCACCATAAAAACACACCATGAAAGAGTTTTTCGGATACCCCAAATGCCTAAATAAGGTCAGAAAATGTATGTACAAATGTCGTCAATCGAGGGTACCTATGAACTATACCAAAGTGTCGACCTACGAGTATTTTGACAATTTTTGGTGGAGAAGTCAAAGTTAAATATTTATCGCGTAGAAGTTTGTGACCACTGGGAACCTTAAATGTAAAATTACTGATATTTAAAATTACCGCTAGTTCGGTTAAAAAATTGAATCTAAAATCCTAAAAATACCGAAAATCCGTAGGTACTCTTATATGGTGGCTAAACTAATACATGGATCTTTTTTAGTGGAGAAGTTTTGTGATTACAGGAAATTTCAAATGTCAAATTACAGATATTTCGGACAATAAATGTAGCTAGATTTCTCGAAACAATCCTAAAATCGGTATGTATGGTTATATGCGGGCTTTACCTAAACTCGGGCCAAAGCAAAAAAATTATTGTGCAGAAGTTTTGCGACCACTTACTTACTTAGCTGGCCTTTTACAGAACATTTGTTCCATAAGCCGAACTAAGAAAAAATTTCCAATCCTCTCTGTTTGCTGCTGTATTTTCCCAATCTGGGATATGTAGCTTACTAATATCTCGTTTCACTTGTTCGCTCCAACGAAGCTTTGGCCTTCCAGATCTGCGAGAACCTCCATGAGGCCCGTATTTATACGCCTTTTTAGCGGGTTCATCATCACTCATTCTTATAACATGGCCTAGCCATCGCAATCGTTGTATCTCGATTTGTTCAACCACATTGATGTCATTGTATAGTTGGTACAGCTCGTTGTTCATACGACGCCGATATTCGCCGTCAACACGGATTGGCCCGTAGATCTTTCGAAGAATTTTTCTCTCGAACACACCAAGCACTGCCATATCTGATTGAACAAGTACCCATGCTTCGGAACCATACATTAGCACGGGTAGTATCAGTGTTTTGTAAAGTGGTCAGTGTTTTGCGACCACTGGGAACCTTAAATGTAAAATTACCGCTATTTAGGTATAAAATGTTGTTAAAATGATCAAAATTCTGACAACCGGGAGGTACCCTTATATGGGGGCTATACCAAAACGTGGACCTATTTTGACAGTTTTTCTTGTAGATGTTTTGCGCCAATTGGAAATCTCAAATTTCAAATTACAGGTGTGTAGATAGGTCAAAACATGCTGCTAAAAAGCTATACCAAAACATGGACCTACACGCAGAGAAAAAAATATGTTTGATCCAACAATATTCCAAGAGCAAAATATGTATTGTTAACATATTGTTGGATTCATGTAGTATTGTAAATCCAAAAATAGTTTGTGTCAACTGAACAATATTTCTCTCTTTTCTTCGAAAATTTGTTTCTCTTCTCTCGCTATTCGATGCCGTGTTGAAAAAACAATTTTGGTGAGTTGTGGTGTGTTTGTATGACATGCTGCCTTTACCTTTGTTTTTGTGTGTATGTACTTGTGAGACTCTTGTTTTTATTTGTTTCTGTTTTGTTTCATTCTTCTTTCCTTTTCATGTTTGTTATGGTGTTTAATTATTCCTTATGTTGTGGTGGGTTCTTGTGGCTTTTTGTTTGTCTTTGTTGTCAGCCAATGCAGCAAACCATGTATTGTGTTCATCAATGATTGCAATATTATACGCGACATTTATATCCAAGTTATGCGAAAAGTGTATATGAGAAGTATATGCACTCAAATCAAAAATTTCTGGGCTGGTTTTCTGTATTGACAATACTTTTTGTAAACAAAATTAGATTATGATAGTTCATACAATCGGTATTGTTTACGATTTTAACAATATTGCGGAAATTCGAAAGTTGTTTTTGTTTTCTATGCTTGGAACAAAAGATGGTATTTTTGGATTTGGATTACAATGTTTGAACAAAACAAATACATTTTTGGAACCAAAACATATATTTTTGTTCCAAAAAAAGCGAAAAATATTTTGTTGTTATTTATTGTTGACCTGTTGTATGGTAATTTTAATGTGATGTATATTTCGGCTAAAGGTCAGTGAAAAAACGTTGTTTGTGTTTAGTTTTAAATTTTTATTTTTGTTCCAATATTTCGGTTGACTTCGTCAACCATCTTCAGGGATAAACTACAAAAAGAACAATCATTTACAATTTGATCATTACAATTATAACACAAAAATTACATTTAAAGAGAAAAGCCTCTGCTTTCTTACGCCGTTTGAGCTAAACTAAGTTTTTCTTTCTTGTTGTCTTGAGTGCTTGTTGACTAAGTTCCTGTATATGTGTGCACAGTGGTCAGTATCAGTTTTATAGTTCATTCTAATGTTTGTAGGGGTATTTATTATGTGCAACATTTCTAAAGTATATCGTCTTTTGTAATTGCTTTCTTGCGTTAATATATCCACATCTTTGAAATTTGGCGTATGTCCAGTTAATGTGCAATGTGCTGCTAAGGCCGTCTTTTGTTCTAAGGGTTTGTCCGTATTTTGATCCGACTTATGTCCGGAAAGTCTGGTTTTTAATTTTGTTTTAGTTGTACCAACATATACCTTAGGGCATATGTTGGTTCCGTCTCCATTGCACTTGATTCTGTAAACAACATTACACTTATCCTCCTTTTTTAACTTCGATTTTGTTTTGCTAAATATGTTGTTGACGTTGTTCGTAGTCCTTAGAGCTAACTGGTAATTGTCCTTATTATATATATTGGAATTCTTAAACCTCTCTGAGAATCCAGGTACATAGGTAATCGCTTTGTATGCTTTTGCTTCTTTGGTTTCCTTGACAATTCTATGTTTTTCTTTCGTATGTTTTATTAATTCTTCGATAGTTTTATGTGGGAACTCATTTTTGGCTAGAATGTCGTAAATCTTTTGTTCGTTTGCCTGATGAAAATGTTGAAAAAATGAAATGAAAATGAAAAATATTTTTTCTGTGCGTGTATGTCGACGATTTTTGGAGGAGATCTTTCGTGACTACTGAGAACCTCAAATGTCAAAAAACAGCTTGTTCGGTTAAAAATTTAAGCTAAAATCTTCAAATTACCGATAATCAAGAGGTTATATGGGGGCTATACTAAAACATGGACCTATGTTGACAATTTTTGGTGGAGAAGTTTCGTGACCACTGGGAACCTCAAATATTAAATTACCACTATTTCGGTATAGAATGTAGCTAATATTCTCAAAATACCGAAAATCTGGAGGCATCCTTATATAGGGCTTTACAAAAGCATGGACCTATGTTGACAGTCTTTAGTAGTAACCATTAAGAACCTCAAATATCAAATTAAAGTTAGCCAAAAAATTTTAGCTAAAATCCTCAAAATACAAAAAAAAATCGGATGGTACCCTTATATGGGGACTAAGCTATATCCATGTGTTCCATGTTTTATTGTTATTTTGAAGGTTTTATGCCAAGTTTACACTCACGCTCCAAAATCCACTGGATTTCGAGAAATCCTGAAATTCACCCCGGTGTTTACACTTATTTTTTTGTTGATTTCAAACATATCACAATAATTAAAGTAGATGCATATGCGCAGGTAACTGAAAATGAATTTTCAAAATTTAATTAGTCGTTAAAACGCCGTTTGCATTAGCGCCGTTTGCAAGGTTAACCTTCTTTATGAGGTGATATTTGACGTTTAACATTTGAAACACAGTGAGTTTATTAAATCCGGTTAAGTGCAAGCGGCGTATAAAAATGTACGACAATATAGAACTTTACTGATTTATTTCGAAAATGATCTACAGTATCGGACAAAACATGACAAAATGTTCTTCATACTCGGAACAAAACACCCATAATTAGTTTTTGTACCTTATAAGGGCGTTCCACTTTTAATATCGTACTTAAAAAAATATCCCATTTTTTAGGAAGACAAAACAAATGCAACTCACTCCGTCGCTATATAAATAAGGCTCAGAATTGTGACTTTTTACATTACTTTTGTGTCTTATCGAAATAATGGTTTTAGACCCCAAGTATGTTTGGATGAAATTGTGTTTCAGACAATTTGGAGTTGATTTAGCAATGTCCGTCCGTCTGTCTGTCTGCCTGGTTGGATGGTGCGCTCGATAACACTCGAACGGATCAACCGATTCGGTTCAAAATGTGGCTTTCGTAATATTTTGTCCAAACTTAGTTTAAGTTCGAAGATGGGTTATATCGGTCCACTCCTTCGGGTACCTCCCACACAAAATTTGGGAAAAGTTCAGTTTAGGACCTGCTCTCGAATCGCTTTAACTTTTGTTGTAGCAAATTGTATTTACTGCCCCCCATACAACGCTATAAGTTTCATCACGGGCAAGTCCATACTTCCTGAGAAAATAGCCTGAAATGAACAAAAAACCCCTCTGACACACTGTGTAGGGGTTGGAGCGCAAGATAACTCTCGAACAGATCTGCTGATTCGGTTCAAAATGTGGCCTTCGTAATATTTTGTCCAAACTATGTTTAAGTTCGAAGATTAGTTATATCGGTCCACTCCTTCAGGTACCCCCCCCCCCACCAAAGGTTCAAAAATGTTCGGAAAATTGTGCGCACGATAACTATTGAAGGGAGTGACAGATTTGGTCCATACTTTACACGTCCTAATATATCTAATAGATATAGATCAGGTTCGAATATGGACTATATTTGTCCTCTCCTTTTGGTACCTCCCACACAAATTTTTGGCTAAGTTCACTTTAAGACCTGTTCTCGAATCATTTTGATTTTTGTTGAAGCAACTTGCATTCGCTGCCACAATTTCGACAGTAAAAGTTTTTTCAGGGGCAAGTCCATACTTCTTGAGAAAACAGCCCGAAAGTTGTAAAAAACCTCTATGGCACATATGGGTGGAGAGCTTGAACCGAATACTGCATGCGTCCACACTTTGGATATTATAATATTTCTTCGAGTATACATAGCAACCGATTTGGTCCAAACTTCGGATCTCTACATATTGTCGAAACTTAGTTTATGTTCAAATTTGGGTCCTATCTGTCCAATCCTTATGGTACCACCCACACAAATGTTCAACATTTTTGTGCGGTTAAGGGTATGTTCGAGGATCCTTTGGACATTTTTACTGAAGGTTTTCCTAGTGGCCCTGTTTACAGGATTATTATGTTTTTCGTAGGCTAGTGTGATAAAAACCCCTATCTATCTTTATCCCCGCAAATTTTGAGCTTAATAATAGTATAACAGAAGAATATAATCTAGGATCATGTTTCAAATAATGTTAGCGTATCGCTATCATTTGCATTCCGCACTGACGCCGCATAGTTTACCGCAGGCCGAGTTATTTTTTTATAAAAGGCCTACAATGTTTCTTTGTCAGCACCCCAAGTTCTGCCGGCCAGAGACTTCAGCCGGGACATTATACAAGAAATCAAATCGACCACTTCTTGGTGAGCAAACTTTTTTTGGGTTCTTTAATGGATGTCAGGTCAAGGCGAGGGGCCGATATTGACAGTGATCACAACCTTGTAGTAGCAACGTTACGATTGAGACCAGCACCAATAAATAACTCAAGAACAAATAATGAGAGTTATAATACAGCTCGGCTCAAGGATCCTGCAATAGTGACATCATAAAACCAAAACCTACATCTACGCCTCAATGAAAACTCCCAGAACAGTTGGCAACACATCAAGCAAGCATGTAAAACATCAGCGAAAATGGTTCTCGGTACTAAACCCAAAAATATAAAACCTTGGATTGGGCCAGAAACGTGGAATGAAATACAAAACCGCAAAAAGCTTCACAACGCTATTTTTTGTTCTAAATGTCCAGGCACCAAAAATCAAGCGCGAATTGCATACCGTGAATCAGCACGCAAAGTAACGTATATGTTCCGTATTGACTGTGAGAGATATTTAAACGAAATAGCAAACGAAGCTAAACTAGCATCGAACACCGGCAACCTAAGGGGCGTGTACACTGCCATTAAAGAGCCGTGCGGTAATAATATCAGAGGTACGGCAATCTTGAAGGCTAATGATGGTTCAGACCTAACGACCACCGAAGAATAATTAGTCCGGTGGATCGTATCTGAAACTGATATACTAATTACCAGACGCAACCCCAGAAGAACTATTTCAACGGATCCCCCAACAACAACGGAAATGATAGCTATATTGGACAATATGAAAAATTGTAAGTCGGCAGGCCCAGATAACATTGCGGCAGAGCTTTTGAAGTATGGGTCCAATACGATAGCGGAATACTCAACTCCTCTTATTCACAATGCATGGATCAACAACAACATTCCAAATGACTGGAAAGAGGGTACGGTTATCACTATTCCCAAAAAAGGTGATTTAACACTCTGCAAAAACTGGAGAGGTATAACATTGCTGAACTCGATCGGCAAAATTATAGCTACACTAATTCTACAAAGAATCCAACCTGTAATTGATGAGACGTTGCGTAAAGAGCAAGCAGGGTTTAGACCGGGGCGATCGTGTGTAGATCATGTTAACACCTTGCGTATTATAATTGAACAATCGATAGAGTACAATTCCCCGCTTTATCTACCTTTTATTGATTTTGAACGTGCATTTGACACCGTTTCTCGTGATGCTATCTGGTTAACACTGTTAAATAAGGGTAAACCAGAAAAAATAGTTGCTCCAATACAAGAACTATACAACGAAGCAGAATATAAAGTACGTTTGGTAAGGAGAGCAACCCTTTTAGTACATCAGCTGGAGTGAGACAATGATGTGTATTATGCCCCACATTATTCCTCATACTGTTGGACTGGGTAATGGAGGAAACAAATTCACAAGTTCCTGAGGGTATAAGATGGAATTTAAACAGTTTTCTTGGTGATATTGACTACGCCGACGACATCTGTCTGATGACTCATAAACACTCTGTTATAGAAGCAAAACTTAAGAAATTATCCGAAAACGCGAATAAGGTCGGATTACGAATTAATTTCACCAAGACCAAACTAATGCGTATATGTTCCGAAAACTCAACCCCAATGACAATCAATGGTACAACTATTGAAGATGTGTCTTCATTCAATTACCTAGGATGTACAATATCTAGAGATGGCGGTTCAGCGAAAGACATAAATGATCGTATCAATAAGGCGCGATCAGCATTTATGAAATTTTATAAAATATGGAGATCCAACAATATCCAAGAAAACTAAACTTAGAATATTCAACAGCAGCGTCAAGTCTGTTTGCTATATGGATGTACAACATGGAGCTTTACAAAAGCAACGCAACAGAAATTACAATCATTTGTGAACCGCTGTCTGAGGCAAATATTACGCATTTATTGGCCCAACTGGATCTCAAACGAAGCTTTATGGCAAATGGCAAACTGCAGTCCATTATCCGTTGAAATAAGGAAGAGAAAGTGGACATGGATTGGTCGGACACTTAGACGACCACCATCAGAAATATCAAGATTATCATTTGAATGGAATCCTCAAGGGCACCGCAGCCAAGGGCGCCCACGTAATACATGGATACGATGTGTGAAACAAGAATATGAAGCAGCTCAACTTTCATGGAACCAAGTCAAGATGCTAGCAAGAGATAGAGAGAGATGGAGAGATTTTGTTAATGCCCTATGTTCTTCGTGAACGTTTTGTTTGTGTATATAACAATTGTATTAGCAAAAAATATTGGTCCACGTTTTGATTGAACGGTACTTAAAATCGGTGGCCTCAATATCCCATCGAAATGGCTGAAATTAGGTATTTAGTCTTCGTTGACGGTATAAAACATTCCACAAGAAATTCGTCAGCATAGGTCCAAGACTTCATATAGCCCCCATAGAACGGTACCGCCCGATTTTCGGTATTTTTAACGAAATGGATAAAATTTGGTATTTATCCCCCAAGGGATAGAATTATGAGAACCGCACCTTTGGATTTCCGTTATATTGAAGGTTGTGTGTGACCTCAAAATCCCATCGGAATGGCTGAAATGTGCTATTTAGCCTTCATTGGTATAAACGTTTTCACCAAAAATTTGTCGGTATAGGTCCACGGTACCCCCATAATTGGTATTTTGAAAGTACAGGTCGACGTTTTCAGGCATCCCCATACAGCGGTACTCCCGATTTTCGGTATTTGGAAAGTTTTAGCAACATTATTCAACCGATATATGTAACTGAAATTTCGTATTTAGTCTTCGCTAATGGTATAAAACATTATATCAGGTACAAAATATCGCTTGAAAAAAAATCAGACACTATAGGTTTGGGTGTCACCGTGGTGCAATGGTATGCACGCCCGCCTTGCACGCTGAAGTTCGTGGGTTCGATACCCCGGTCAGACAACATCAAAAATGTTCAAAAATAATGTTGGTGACATTTCCGAGTATTCCAGCCATGTAAAACTTCTCTACAAGCGGTGTCTTAAGACGCGTCGCTCGGTCTCGGCGATAAACAGTAGGTCCTATATTATTGAGCTAATGTGAATTAGAGAAGTCTCCCTTATACATAAGTCCACGTTTTAGTATAGACCCAAACTGGGTGTTAATTGGATTTTAGTGTTCCCAGAAGATAGAAATCTTACCCGTAACAAACTATCCATATGTATCCAGGTTTTAGTTACATTTTCCTTCTGAAATGGATGTAGTTGAAAATTAGTGCAAAAATGGACAATTGTCTATTTTTTCTCTTTTCAAAGTGGTTGATCTCTAGATGACTTTTAATCAGTTTAAATTTAAAGGAGTGTCTTGTTATACATTTTTGACAATGAGGAATAACTATTATTATATGATTTAGGAAGTTTGGTTAAAAACACCTCTGCATTGCATAGAAACTGCCATGAAGTTATATTTCTTAATTATATATAAAAAAACAATATAAAATACATGAAGTATAACACATGTTGATGCTATCTTCAATTTAATGAATTGCATATTCATTTGAACTAGGGATAAGATAAAATGTCAAAAGTTCGAATGATTTAAAGTTGGAATTAAATTCATAAATTGGTTATGCAAATTTGCTATATGTGTACACGATAGAAGGCAAAACATTTTTTTGCATGTTTTATTGAAGATTTTTGAAGGATGACATAGTACAGTTTTTTTTCTTTTAGCTATTGAGTTCAAAGTCAACACCATTCACCCGATCTAATACAATGATATATCTGCAATGGATTGTCGTAAGTAGAAAGGCGTTTTACGAGTCTAGGGATCCCCAAGTTTTGCATTGACAAAACAAAACATCTGTTATTTGAGAATGGAACAGCCGAAAAGATAAATGATGTGTTGGAGATCATAACCTTCTGAAACTATAATAATCCCGATACAAATCTATTTTTTATTCAACAGATTAATAAAACAAATATACACCAAAAGCCAATGAGAAATATTAATAAAAGACAAATATTTATATTTTTTTTTGGCTTATTGTCTGTCGTTACGGGCAAAATGGTTGCGGCTATTTGACCATCCACTACAGCACATGTATGCAAATATTTTGATTGTCTCGAATGAATCAAAACATATGTTTATAACAAATCAATTCAAATACGATTTAAATTCATATTTTATTGTTTCTTTTTGCCTTAAACTCCTTCTGTGATTTAATTTTGGTGTGTTTCTGTTGTAGCTTTTTATTGGTCGATTTCAACGAAT
The DNA here is from genome assembly GCF_047663935.1 of Musca autumnalis. Classification (NCBI taxonomy): domain Eukaryota; kingdom Metazoa; phylum Arthropoda; class Insecta; order Diptera; family Muscidae; genus Musca; species Musca autumnalis. Next base: position 123,259,350 of record NW_027411866.1, on the reverse strand, counting down.
CGGAAAATATAAACATTAATCAAAATAATGACTAAAATTATATTAAATAAGAAAAACATAAATCTGAAGACCCAACATCATTTGTAATGACAAATTAATAGCTCAACAACCAGCCAAAACAGTGCTTCATTGTCTCCTAAAAAAAAACAACTCAATCAGTAAAATTCACATAACGAAGACAGTATTGCAAATATCATTGCTTTATCCACTATGTATTTACCAACAACATTACAAACTGTATAAATTAAAACGGCACTGCGATTATTAGTGAAAATGCTAAAATATGTATTAAAATTTATCAAAATCTTAATTTTCAGCACAGTGGGCGAAAATAGTATACTTATGTGTCATCCCATCAAAAATTTGGGAGCTACATTGCATTACAATGTAATATAAAGCAGCTACCTTTTGCATTACTAGTAAATGAGAAATAATGAGTTTTTCCATTAAAATTCAAGGCAAAATTACTAAATGTCCAACTACAAAACTGAAAGCCGTTGGTTCGAGATTTATTGACGACAATACGAGTACAAATAATAAGTAAATAACTACGAGTAGCCTAGCAAAATACTTGAAGGCAAATGATCTGAACAGCATATTTCAAAATAATGTAAACAAGCCCTCCGAACCAGCGAGACTTGATCAAGCCCGAAAAAATAGCCTCGTATAAGATAGATATATTGGGTCTAAGTGATGTCCGATGGACTGATAGTAAACTGCATGATTGTTGCAATTCAAATAACAAAATAAGACGCGTGGGATTTATTATTTCCCCTAAAGCTCAGAGTGCACTGATTGAACACAAAGACAGAATCATCAGAGCAAGATTTAAATGCAAATTTTGAAACATAGGCATCGTACAGTGTTACGCCCCGAACAGAACCTGATGAAAATGATATTATAGATGATTTCTACAACCAACTCGATGCGATAACGAACTCGCTGCATACCGGTGATATGAAATTTTGCATAGGTGATTTCAATGCAAAAGTAGGGTCAGATAACGAAAACCTGCAATCGGTCATGTGGAGTAACGGTCTTGGAGAGGTAAGTAACAATAATGGATAAAGACTAGACTTCTGTGCACGCCATCGGTTTTTATGGGTGGGATTAAAATCCAGCACATAAATATCCACAAATATATATGGGAATCACCGAGACATAATACACGGATCCAGTCTTAGTGACAGCATACATACAACTAAAGCGTACATTGACGTCAAGTCTGTCTTGCTATGCGGATGTACGACATGTAGCTTTACAAAAGCAACGCAACAAAAGTTACACTCCTTTGTGAACCGCTGCCTCAGGAAAATATTACGCTTTAACCCACCAAAAATTTGGTAGCACATGCCATTACTTCATGCATTACCGAGTAATGAGAGCTCGTTACTCTCCGCATTATCAGGCAGTACATAAATAATGACTTACACATAACAACTTACTTTACTCATTACTAAGTACTTACTAAGTAATGAGTACGGTGGCACAAGTCAGAAGTTAGTGTGTTCAAAAACATGTAAAAACGGCGTTAAGTTCGGCCGGGCCGCACTTGTTATACCCTCCACCACAAGTTGTATTGATGTAAAATGGAATAATTAGTTTCCTTTCGTGTATGAAGAAGACCTATTACTAAATTTCAGCAATTTTGGTAAAACAATGTGAGGCACCGTTCTATGGGGGCTATTTCAAAATGTCGATCTATACCGAAACATTTCTGACGGAAAGTTTTTAGACTCAAAGAAGACTAAATACCAAATTTACTATATTTCGGTAAGATAATGTGACCAAAACTTAAAAAATACCGAAAATCTAGAAGTACGCTCCTATGGGGATATACACTCTGTTTCATGTCAATAGCACATTTCAAATTGCTTTTTGTTACTTCAGTTTAGTCGATATCCGTGGAATAACCTCGGGAAAGTTTATATATCTTGGTTTGTAATTTTATGAAGTATCTTTGTTGGCTCAGACTCAGAGCAATAACAATCACCTGATACTTAAATGGTTAACTTATCTTAATGCCATCATTGACCCGTATTATGGAATAGAAGTCGAAGGAATTTGAAGTTTCTCGATCAAAAATACCCAATTTTCAGTAGAATTTCAAGTTTATAGGAAACGTGGACCTATACTGATAATACTCTTCTGGAATATTTTATAACTCTTGGAAGACTAAATAACGAATTTCAGCCATTTCGGTGGGATATTACGTCACAATCTTCAGTATTACGAAAATCGGGAGGTACTGTTCTAGGGAAGCTATATGGAAACGTGGACCTATACCGACTAATTTTAGTCGGAAATGGGCCAATATGGAAGCGTGGACCTGTACAGGCAAATTTCTGCTGAACAGTTTTATATCACATTGAAGACTAAATACCAAGGGGTCGATTATGGATAGCAACCCAACTCCAGTTGCGTTGCCTACAGCAAATTTAGTAATATAATTGTCTATTTCTGCATTAAAATTTATACTTTTTTACAATTAAATTAATAGCTGAAGGTTCAAAACACTGATATTGATTGAATTTGACAAATATTTCCGTCTTTTTACTCATTTTAATAGCATGATTTTCTCTTCTGGCTACGCAACTACAGTTGAGTTGCTATCCATAATCGACCCCCAAATTTCCGGCATTTTGGTGGAATATTGAAGCCACAACCTTTAAAATACGGAAAATCGGGAGGTACCTTTCCATGGGGGCACATGAAGTCGTGGACCTATACCGACAAATTTAAAGGGGAAGTTTGAGTATTCCCAACGAAGTCTACAAAACCAAAGCCATTTCGGTGGAATATTGAGGCCACATGGACCGATACCGACGAAGTTCAGGGGGAAAGTTTTATACCACCAACGTAGACTAAGTACCAAATTCCAGCCATTTCGGTGTGATAATGAAGCTAAAAACTTCAAAATACCGAAAATCGGGAGGTACCGTTCTATGAGGGCTATATCAAAACGTGGACCGATATATCCCATTTTCAATACCAACCATCCTGCAAGTAATAAGAACTTCTGTACCAAATATTGACTCTCTATCTTTAAAATTTCGAGCTGCATCTTGATTTCAACAGACAGACAGACGGACGGACATGGTTAAATCGCCATAGAATTTTATGCTGATCAATAATATGTATACTTTATAGGGTCTCCGACGAATATTTCGATGTGTTTGTCCATATTTACATTAGGCAATTTTCCTTGCGGCAATTGTCAGTTTGTAGGTGCTGAGAGGCAAAGGGTTACCATACCTCACCTCTCTCCTACAAAATAACAATTGCCGCAAGGAAAATTGCCTAATGTAAATATGGACCTACAAACGGAATGACAAATTTAATTATACCCTCCATATGGTGGAGGGTATAACAAGAAAAATGTGGAGTGTTGAATTTGAACATAAATTCACCCAAATGGTTCTAAAACAGAATTCGGCACTTCTTTACTCGCGAGCTAGCAAAGAGAGCTTCTCTCTCCACTCACTTATTGAAAAACCTTGCACTGACAACAGTGTTTGCTCAAATTGTTGTTTTTGTGTGCCGAATGCTGTTCTAAAATTATAACGTACGTGTTTTAGCTTTTTTTTAATGTCGGTATGTGGTTAAATATGTACTTAAAAATATATTTAAGGATGTGCTTCCTTCCTATGACATCCCCAGGTAAAAATAATGACTTTTACGTTAAATTTGTAAGTAGTTACTACTGCCAAAATTGACTTAATAAAGTCATTACTTGGTAATCACTTGTTGGGCCAGTATACTGGGAACCGCAGCCGTAATACATGGATACGCTGGGTGAAACAAGAATACGAAGGAGCTAAATTTACATGGAGTCAAGTCAAGATGCTAGCAAGAGATAGAGATACAAGGTCTTTAGCGAGGTGCACATCAATAATTAGTGATCCACATGAACCGCATAACCCGTTACAAAGTAATGTAATGTGTTATTTCTAAGAAATTTTGCAAGAAAAATCACTTATTTCACTCACTACTAAATAATGAATAATGGTGGTCCATAGACTATCTCTTGTTCTTGATATACTCGTACATACACATAAGCGTTTAAACAACAGCTCGCCAGAATCGCCATTGAGGAATCCGATCCGATCGTATCCGTTAACTACAATCCCACGGAGGCGGGTTCATTGATACCAGATTGTCCCGGAACCACACATCACCCGTGTTCCGGCTAGCGGCTGCCACCTCAGTGTACACATGTAGCATAACAACAACAACTGTAGTTTAAAACGTTGTGATGGTTTCAACGTACTGAGGACGGATCGCACCAGGGGGTGGGGAATTAGCTTTCCTATTGCGTCAGTCTGTCCAATACAGACCTATCTCGCTTGAGACTGGCTCACATGGAATGTATGGGTGTAGCAGTCAGGTGTGCAACAGCCGAGGTAGAGTTGCTTAAGATAGGACGCCCCCACCAGTCATAATCGTCGTGCCATCTAGTCTGAGAAATGACGACACCTAACAATCTGTCGTTTCTCTTGGATCAGACAATCTCCCCATAATAATCTCCATCAGAAGACCGCCATAATTCATCATTCATTCATCTCCATCAGAAGACCGCCATAATTCATCATCTCTGAACACCGCACTTTCATAAATCATAGGAAAGCTGACATAGTTTCAGTTTCACAAATCACCGCTATAATGATCTGCCCAACCCTTCTGATGATCGGGTAGAAGAAACGACGTTCCGAGACAATATCACTTCGCCTGACGTTCGCCATTTAGTTGCTGTTCTATATACTCGAAGTGAGACCAAATTTCCGGGTATTAGCAAATGAGCGAGATGAGCTTCGTCGTGCCGACCCAGTGAGCCCCGAGTCCGGGAGCTGACACTGGAAACTTAGCTAAATCATCGGAAGAGTTGGAGAGGGAATAAGCGAATTGTGGGCAATGATGAACTCACTCTCGAACTCTGGAAGGAAGGAAGATAGGACCTCAGTCATGTTTGGCTATGAACTAATAAATGTATATACAACAAAATCTCTCATTTTCTGTTCTTAACATATGTCGTACAAACTGATGTTGGGGCCAGTCATCTGGTTTTGGTTTGAGTGAAGAGGGTAACTTTTACTAAACCCGTAAACAACTGTCTGCGAAATCTATTGCTTCAAAATTTTCGAAGATAAGAGCTGAAAAACATTTGTAGTCTATGCATTCATTAGTCTATGGTTTGGCGACGTTATGTTGACTGATGCAAAGAGGTGCGCAAGTTATTTTAATCGACATTTTGGGAAGCACAACGGAAGTGACAGAGCGAAGAGTATTACGCTTGCCGAGGATGAACCATCACAATTTACAAGACATGATGTTGCGAATGTCATCAGGAACAAGACCCTTGAGGCTGAGTTGCCGACTATCAGCATGCCTCCATGAGGATTGCAACAGGGTCCCTGCTCATGATACCGGTGGGTCAACTTCAAAAAGAGGTGAATATTTTACCGGTATTTTATCATAACAAGATGTGGTCGATGTAGTACCTGCTTGTGTGTTACCGCTGTGAGCATCTCTGTAACGACCAGGCACGTCAGGAGAGATTATCATAATCTAGGGAGAGAGAGTCTCAAAGGAATAGGCGGGAACCTCTAAATCAAAGTGTTTCACAGGCAGGCCTGAATCAGGGTTTAAAATGTTAACGCCATATTAGCAAATGCACCGAATATTTCCAGCTTTGCCTGCTAAAATTTCTTCGAAATATGTTTAGCAAAAAGAACAACAGCAACATGTAGCAACAAATTTCACAAAAATATTAGGGGTGTATTTTTACTTACTAAATGTTGCTGAAACATTTTTTTCAGCAACATTTCCTTTGTACAACTGTCAAAATATGCAACATTAGTAATAATTATTACAAATTATCACGTAAAAAGACACAACTATTGCTAGCGATGCTGATGCTATTTGATATTGTCGCTATAATAAAATAGCAACGGACACGCATACTCATATTTTGCAGCACACATGATCAACACATATCAGGAAAGAGAATAAGCAACAAAGTTTTAACAGCTTAGCCATATTTTCAGCAAACAATTGTTTTTGAGATCAGGGTTACCAGTGTAATGCATTTAAAATCACGATATAATTTATTCCACTTTTTCGTTCAAAGGACATGTGAATTTTTGGTGAAGCCGTTCAATATATATTTTTTATTTTTAAACAATTATAATTAGTATTCTTTAGGTTCTACCAAATGCCTCCATCATCATTTTGACATTAAATGACACCCTTTTTATTACTGCGTTGGCAACTCTAATCACAAAACCACCCTCGGTTGCTAATTCCCTCTTACGAATGGTCAGCCGACAGCTAAATATGTAGCGTGGTTGTCGATTATGCCTAACGAAAACAAGATTAGGCACAAAAAAACGAAATAAGCAAAAATTTACAAAAATAAATATGCGTTCGGTTGCTTATTTAGCGGTGTGTGTGAATATTGTGTAGCAGTTGAAGTGTACAGCTAATGCTAATGTTTTTAGATGCTGACTTTTAAACCCTGGCCTGAATGCATTCACGCTGATGCAGAAATGAAAATAGAACGCTAGCTGCCAAAGCAAACACGAGTGGTTTAAGACCCGTTAAGATCCGTACAATGCAGCCGCCTCATGCATATTGGGTTCGAATTGATGTTACGACACTCTGCATTTGTTTAATTGTCTAGCTAAACCCGCTCACCTGTATTTTGATTCATTATGGACGCAGCCAGTGTCGGTTTGAGAATAATTGAATTTGGACACAGAGGAACCAAGGGCAGACAATTAAAAGATATACGAACCAACATATTTGCGATGCTAGAGCAAAACAACAATCCCACGGCAGCCGGTTCTTACCGAATAAAGACGAATGCATAGGGTTCCGTCCAGCGGCTGCCAACCCAGCATCAAGCCTTTGCTTCTACGTAGGTTTCATGCTGATACAACAACAACAACTACCTTGTTGAAGCTCAGCTTACACAACATACATTTTTAAACACTAAAAACTTTAAATTGCAAATTACAGCTATATATTTTGATCGGAAAATGTAGATACAATAACCAACGTAGCTAAAATCGTGAGTTGCCGTCATTTGGAAGCTATACCAAAATATGGAATGTCACAATTTTTCGATGAGAAATTTTCAGGCCTTTTGAAACCTTAAATGTTGAATAAGCGCTAACTTGGTCAAAAATGGAACCGTTATATGGGGCTACATCAAAATATAAACCTATGCCTATCGTGGAGAAGTTTTCTGATCATTCAAATTTTTAAATGCCAAATTACAACTAATTCTATTCGAAAATTTGACTAAACTCTTAGAAAACCCTTAATCGGTTGGTACCGACAAGGGACGGATATTTTTAAATTAGTTAGTGTACCCTCCATTATATGGTGGAGGATATAACAATTTAATTCTATTTACATTGGTCACTACAGTAAGTACATTTAAAATCTAATCCAAATTTGGTTGTATGTGTCAATATCAAATCTTTATAATTTAATATGACAATATATTTCATTGTAGGCGTCGCTAAAAATTCGAAAAATGTCAATAGAGTGTTTATATGAAGTCGTGAATTCGTTGAAACACTTGTTGTGGCGATCATGAACCACATTTTGAATACAATGCCATTTAATAATTGTATTTGTTTGGCAAAAATTAGCCAATGTCTTTGAAACACTTTAATTTACACTCTCCACTTGAGATTTGTTATTCCATGAGATATAATTTGTTTGCGATGAATTGAATAAATATGTTGTCGTATTGTGTTTCCAAACTTATAAACATGATATAAAATACATCTGAAATATTATCATGAAGTAGCAATTGCCAATTAAGTGGCAAAATAATTCATGTGTAACATATTTTGCAAAATTTGTCGGGAATTTATGCTAAAGGAAAACGGCATACATTTTCAAACCGTAGTATGGAGAGTATAATAAGTATGTCCTTCCGTTTTTAACGCATTTAAATAATCAGTTGCGACCCTCAAATATTCTGGAGCAGGGTAAAAAAAGTAGAAAAATTGGGATAGGATGCTGGAATTTTGCACGTATGCGTCCTTTGTTTGCAGGCTGGTCAATTTCGAAGATGGGCTATATCAGTATATGTTTTGGTAGACCCCATATTTAAGGTATTCTTATATTTCTAGGCTACATTTTCTGACCAAATAGCTTCTTGGGTTTTCCTATCTTCTCTAGTTTCTGAGATATCACGTTTCGGGCCGAAAGCTTAAGCTCTTTTCAGGTATGACATTAATATTTTAATAAACTGCAATTTCAAAAACATCTTCCAAAAACCAGAACTTTAATTTCCGATTTAGAAGGTTTGAATTTATTGAGGCAAAAATAGTAAACTGTTTTTGTCACTTTGTTCCATGTGATTTACAATATTTTGCATTTTTGGCTTTTATCAAAGATATTCTATATACTATTACACGCAGATGGATTGTCATCTCAAGCGCGATGGGGAGGTCCAGTAAGCGTAAAGATCATGATAGCGATGCCTGAAACCAATAGAAAATTAAAAATGAATCGAAATTTGGCAACGACCCTTAGCATGAAAAAACTGACACCAATTGCAACCTGGAATGTAAGAACACTTTTTCAATCGGGTAAACTGGCTCAAGTCGCAAGAGAAGCGTCCCGCTTTAACATAGAAATTTTTGGTATATCTGAAGCGAGATGGTCCAACTATGGCGATCACAAACTCTCTACTGGACAAGTATTTTTATACTCGGGACTAACCGCTTCCAATGCACCCCACCACCATGGTGTCGGTCTACTACTCAGCCGTAATGCCCACCAATCTCTAATCAAATGGGATCCTATTGATGAAAGAATTATGACGGCAACGTTCCGCACTAGATGTAGAAATGCCACTATAATTCAGTGCTATGCACCCACGGAAACTTCACCATTTTGCGAAAAAGATCGTTTTTATAGTAAACTCAATGGCACGCTGAACAACATTCCTCGAGGAAACATTAAGATCTTGCTTGGCGATTTTAAAGGTCCCATAAGATTACATGGGTTTCCCCAGATGGCCGTACCGAAAATCTGATTGACCATATCTGCATAAATAAGATGTGGAGACACAGTCTCTTAGATACGCGGAACAAACGTAGTGCGGACATTGGCTCAGACCATCATCTTCTGATCGGCGAATTCCGCCTAAAAATTGTGCGCACTGACACTCGTAACATCCACACATCGACACGATTAGACATCCAAAAACTCAAAAATCCAAACATCCGACAGCAATAACGTCAACAGCTACAATTAAACATCACAAACATAGCACCGCATGGTGATGCTTTTATCGATGCAGGATCAAAAGTACTCGGTCACCAACGCAAAACCAAAAAAGACTGGATATGTACAACTACCTGGGAGGTTATAGATGAACGCCGAAGAAAAAAGGCAGCTGTAAATTCAGCAAGAACTCGTGTTTTAACAAACAAATCTGCAAAGCGAATGTGTAGACACGATAAGCTGATGTGGATCGGCTCGATTGCGACACAAGCAGAAACTGCAGCTGCAATTGGGAAGACTAAAATGCTTTACGAATGCACAAAACGATTGTCAGGTAGACCAATAAATGGAAATGTCCCAATAAAAGCTAATGATGGCACAATTCTTACCTCAGAAGTAGAACAGCTCTCACGATGGTATGAGCATTTCACCGAGCTCTTTCAGGTTCCATCTGAGAATAATGACAACCTGGCGGAATTCGTACCTCATTACGCAATCCAGCATATCAACCGCGTCGGGTCCCAATGCCCCAGCATCACAGAAATTGAGTCGGCAATTAGGAGTATGAAAAGTGGGAAGGCGGCCGGTATTGACAATGTCCATGTAGAACTCTTTAAAGTGGATAATGAACTATCTGCTATGGCTTTGCATAAATTATTTCAGGATATCTGGACGTCAGAAACGTTTCCAAACGATTGGCTACAAGGAATAGTGGTAAAAATACAGAAAAAGGGGCACTAAGCGACTGCAACAATTGGAGAGGAATCGTTATCCTGTGCAGCTGTCTAAAAATATTCTGCAAAATCATTCTAAACCGTATTGAGAAGAAAATTGACGATACGCTTAGGCGCCAATAAGCCGGATTCCGCAGTCGCAAATATTGTGTCGACCATATTGCCACTATACGCATAATAATGGAACAAATAAACGAAATGCAAGATTCGCTCCACCTTGTCTTCATTGACTTCAAAAAAGCGTTCGACTTAATTAATCACCAGAGTATTTGGAAAGCTATGAGCAGAAAAGGTGTCCCCGACAAGATTTGTAACCTAATCGAAGCACAATACCACCGTTTTGAATGCAGAGTAAGACATGGCGATAAACTCTCCCCTGCTATATCCGTAAAATCCGGGGTGAGACAAGGATGTGTGCTGTCACCGCTGCTATTTCTTATTGTTATTGATGAAATACTTGTCAGGACAATCGACAACAATCAGCGCCGAGGAATATTGTGGCACCAATTAAAGATGGGACACTTCAACGACCTTGTATATGCTGATGACATTGTTTTAATATCTAAGCGGTTATCAGATGTACAAAGCAAAATAACCGACATAGCATCAACTTCAAGTACATATGGCTTAAAGATTAACGTGGACAAGACCAAATCACTTCACTTAAACTCCTCTCAAAGACAACCGCTCTCTCTGTATGGACAAGACATCGAACAGGTGGCGAACTTTACGTACCTAGGCAGTCAAATTACGAAAGATGGAGGTACACGTGATGATATATCAACCCGTATCCGAAAGGCTAAGGTCGCTTTTGCGGGTTTGTATAAAATATGGAGGTCCAATCAACTAAGTACCAAAACAAAGATACGCATATTTAAAAGTAATGTTCTGTCAGTCCTTCTTTATGGATGCGAAACCTGGCTTGTGTCCAACGAGCTCACAAATAAGCTGCAATCTTTCGTTAATAGATCCCTGCGTTTTATTCTCCGCATATTGTGGCCAAATAACTGGATATCAAACTTGGATCTTTATCAGAGGAGTGATATTAAGCCGATTGCCACAGTAATCTGTGAAAGGAAATGGAGGTGGATAGGCAACGTTCTTTGTAAACCAGCGGATGATATATGTCGAGAAGCCTTTGATTGGAATCCACAAGGAATGCGAAGAAGAGGCAGACCAAGGGGTAGCTGGATAAGAAACATTGAAGAAGAAATAACCATACATCCAGGAAATCTATCTTGGAATAATGTTAAAACTTTAAGTTCAAATAGAAATGATTGGAATAATTTTGTATTGACACTATGTGCCCACGATTTGGCGTAAAAGCAATAAATAATAATAATAATAATAATAATAATAATAATAATAATAATAATAATAATAATAATAATAATAACAATAATAATAATAATAATAATAATAATAATAATAATAATAATAATAATAATAATAATAATAATAATAATAATAATAATAATAATAATAATAATAATAATAATAATAATAATAATAATAATAATAATAATAATAATAATAATAATAATAATAATAATAATAATAATAATAATAATAATAATAATAATAATAATAATAATAATAATAATAAATTACACGCAGAAAAATATATGTTAGAAATATGTTTGGATCCGAACAAATATCTCTTTGGGACTGATTGCAAACAAATATATGTTTGCAACATTTTGTAACGTATCTCAATTTTATATGTTTGGGTACCAACATATTTTTTATGTTAGAACATATTTTTCATAGGTGGAGAGTATCAAGATTTCCCCCTGAAATTTGTCGGTGTAGGTCCACGCTTTCATATAGCCCCCATAGAACGGAACCTCCCGATTTTCGGTATTTTGAGGAGGTTTATTTTGTTGGAGGTGAAAGTGGGTGCCGTGGCATAACTCCCAAAACGATTTTTGTAAAAATGTGCGCGATTTTTTACAAAAATATTTTAAATTTTGAGGAAAATATAAACTTTTTAAAACAGAAAAGTGCCGCAGGCGAAAATATTTTTGGAAAAAATCGCGCGCAAATACCTTCTGAAAAATAAAAGCGCCGGAGGCGAAAATATTTTTGAAGAAAATTGTTTCCAAAAATATTTTAAATTTTTAAGAAAATAAAAACTTTTTTAAAAAAGTAGAGCGACACAGGCGAAAATATGTTTGAAAAAATCGCGCGATTTTTTACAACAAATTTTTAATTTTATAAGCAAATAATAAATGTTTTTTTTTCAAAAATATTTTCGCCTGCGTTTTTTTTTTTTAAAAAGTTTTTATTTTCATAAAAATTTAAAATATTTTTGTAAAAAATCGCTCGATTTTGTTCAAAAATATTTTTGGTAAAAATATGCAAATACTTTTTGAATATAAAAAACGACGAAGGCGAAAACATTTTTTAAAAAATTGCACGATTTTACGATTTAAGAAATAACATTTTTTGTAAAAATCGCTCAAATAAAAAATAGCGATTTTTCTTATTACTACAATTTAAGAAAAAACTATATTTAGTCTATATTAAAAAATAATGGATGTATACGAAATGTCTTTGTCGAATACCATATTCTGGTAAAAGTTTTCCGAAAAGTTTGAAAAAAAATCGTTGGGAGTTATGTTCGCAAAACAAAGCGGACATAACGCCCAAAATCATTTTGGGAGTTATGTCAGTGGGAGTTATTAATTTAATAATATTGTACATTTCATTGCATATTATGGCAAATCTATGAGACTATGTCTTTATTTTAGCCGATAGCCTTAGATGCTAGTGCTATTTTTTATATAATTTTATTGTAATTTTTTATTATAATAAATGTTTGAAATAAATAAATAAATAAAAATGTCTTTATTTCATATTTCACTTAATAATAATAATTTGTTTTTGCACCCACTGTGCCAAAAAGGCTAAGCCAACGAAATTGATCGTCTAGCTAGATAAACGACTAACTAGATCACACTAATACACCTTACTCTGTCTATCTGATATTATTAATTTGTATAATTTTTTGTTTGTTTTCACCTAAGTCAACTTATGAAGTGCTGCGCATGCTCAACTCAAGCACAATGGAGATGAGTGGATGAGACATCAACGAGTCGTTTTTATGAATGAAACAAAGACGCGTAAAACGCTTAGATTCGTTTATTGGAAGATTAGATTGATATAAAATGTGTGGATAGGTCAGTTAGTAGTAACATTGCATGTTGGAACCTCGATAGATACACACAAGACCAACATCAAGATGAAGGTAAGTTAGAGATAACATTGGATTTTTGTGATGGCAAACGAGCAACTGTGGATTACCGCTCAGCCTCTCACAAAACACACACAAGCGCTGTCTTTTTCAAATTATTTCTAATATTTTACCTTTTTTCTGATAAAATTTAATGTCATAACTTCGTCTGGATTTGATTGGAATAAACGTTGATGTCCAGCTTTTTGCCCATTTTGTTGGATTACTATTATTGGGCTTTGTCGCCGCCGATATTTCACTGAAATTGAAAGAACAACAACAAAGCCAATATTTACCCCCAAACACTGGAGAATCAAGAAATGAGCAACAAAACTTTGAAGAATCTAAATATGGCAACTCGAAATATCAAGTGTTCGAGGTACATAACGGTTATAATAGTCCAGCGAGAGATTCTGGACGGCCACAAGAAATACACATAGAACACATCAATGCACCACCTGGTTTTCCTTTGGATGATCCAAATCTTGATGCCACTTTGCTGAGAATTGTTAACGATGGTGCTGCCGGTGAGAGTAGGATAGAGGATAATGAAGTTATTCCGAAGAACGAACAAATACCCATACCATTCCCCTCAAACTATCGTCATGATTTTCCAGAAAAATCATCCAGGAAAAATAATTACAATGAAAACCATCAACAACAACAGCAACAATCGAATGCATTTGTAAATTCCTATGAAGTTCCGGAGTTGTTGCCACCCCAAAACGAAGTTGCTCCTCAAGCAACACCATTCAAAGGCAGTCCATATTTACCACCCGTAACTGGTAGTGGAGAAAGTACAGGTCAAGTATTTAAGGCTCCCGAATACTTACCACCCCTTGGAAGTCAACAGTCAACAGGTAATGATAACAGACCCTTCAAAGGGCCAGACTATTTGCCACCTAATGTAGGATCATCAAATCAAGGGCAATTCCAACCCAGTGTGCCATTCAAAGGTCCAGATTATTTGCCACCACCGGCAGGTGTTTCCACTAACAACCATCACTACAAGGGCCCCGAATATTTGCCCCCCACTGGAGGAGTAACAAATCAAGGTTCTTCATACCAAAATAATGCATCCCAAGGCAGATCATTCGACAATCAACAATATAATGCCCCGGAATATTCATCAAGCCAGGGAGCAGCAAATCAGCCACAAAATTCCTACCAAACGCAAACATCATTTAAGGGTCCCGATTATTTACCACCTCTGCCAACTTCTAACGGAGGTGCCACTAATCAAGGTTCCTACCAAACGAACACACAATTTAAGGCTCCCGATTACTTACCGCCACCACCAAGCTCAAATGGTGGATCAGCAAACCAAGTTCCATACCAAACATCCAACCAACCTCAACCACCTGCTAATGGTCAAAATTCCTATGCCAACAATAATCCCTTCAAGGGGCCAGATTATTTGCCACCACCTCCACCACCTCAAAGTAATCCCTTCAAAGCTCCAGAATATTTGCCACCTCAAGTAAGTGCAGAACAACAGAGTGTAGCTCAAAATGTATTCAATGCTCCTGGTATTTTGCCGCCCGGATATGATTTCGTTAAGCCAGAAAATGCCGAAGCAGCCATCAACGAACTTCACACCTTACCCGATGATGATGCCAACAACAACAATAAACAAGAAGTTACTGTACATGCCCATTTAAAGGTATCTGGAGGAAAAGTGCAGTCAAGAAATCACGTATCTGCTGGCCAATATCAAGGTCCTGGTTATTTACCACCTGTTACTGGGCAACAACAATCCTCAGATATTATCTATGGTAATCCTAAGCCTGGTAATACTCCACTAAGTCCAACTGCCCTTGCTTCCAGTTATCAGACTTCATCATCACAACAATCCCAAACCCAGAACAGATCCTATCAGGCTCCAGGTTATTTGCCGCCTCCACCACAATCGCAAACCCAAGGTGGGTCCTATCAGGCCCCTGGTTATTTGCCACCACCACCCCAATCCACGCCAGCAAAGGGTGGTTCCTATCAGGCCCCTGGTTATTTACCACCACCACTCCAATCGACGCCAACACAGGGTGGTTCCTATCAAGCACCTGGCTATTTACCACCAAGCCCAGGACAAATTTCCGAACGAAATGTGGAAACAGAATCGAAGAGTTATAGTGCTCCTGGTTATTTACCACCCGGTTATGATTTCCAAAAACCTGAAGAACAACAAGTAGTCAATCAGGGATCATCGATTCAAAGTCAAACTGTTCAACAATCAAATATTGCTGCAACCAGTAACTATCAGGCTCCCGGCTATTTACCTCCTGGTTATGATTTCCAAAAACCTGCAGAACATGAAAACAATCAAGGAACAAATATTGGTAACAACAACTTCAAGGCCCCTGGATATTTGCCACCCAACAATCAAACTCCATTCAAGGGTCCCGAGTATTTACCTCCATTAAATGCAGGTGGAGCTAATGATGAACCTTCAGGTCTATTACCACCCACGACAGTTCCGCAAATTTCAACTTCAGTATTCCAGGCCCCCAATCCTGTGTCTTCTAACTTTAAGCCATCCGCTTATTTGCCACCCACTTCCAATGAACCTAGACCCTCCTATGCCCTACCTTCTGCAGGATATCAGGGACCTGCTTATTTACCACCATTTGTTAGTTCACCTCAAACTCCAGCACCACAACACAGTTATATGCGCCCTCTGAGCAGTTACATGACCAGTGTACAGCCCTATGAACGTTACGGCAGTGCCAGAAAGCCCTTTGCCGAATATGGACCACCACCCGCAGCCACAACAACAGCAATCACAACAACCAATGAAGTTGCCCCCATGTATAAAGAAGCAGCCAGCAGACCCCAGTATTACGCTCCAGCCATGTCCTATGCCCAAAACACAATCAGTACACAGGCTTATAGTCAAGAAGCCACTCATAGCTTTACCAGCTCCGCCTTTAATGAACAAACACGTCAAGCCTTGCAGGCATTTATGCCCAAAGACTTACGACAAGAAATCCCCAGTGGTCGTTCAAATGTTGTCACCAGTTCGTCAACAGCCATTTCCAGCAGCACCAATACAAAGGTGTCTTCTGCTCCAACAGCTACGGCTAAAATACGCACCGTACAAATTGTAAACCCTACAGCCGTGAAAACTCTTAAAGTTCTGGAGTCCCTGGATCACAGCGGTGTTAAGACGATAAAAATTCTAGGAACCAGTAATGAAGAACCCAAGGGAGAACATCGTGTCGTAAAAGTTGTTAATGGTCATGAGCAGTCAGTACAAACGGTCAAAATCTTTAACGATCATCAGGATGTTATTGAGCAGCACACAAGTGGAGGAGAATCCCATGCATATTTGCCACCACGCCGTAAACGTAATCACAAAAGGGTCACACCCAGGGGTCGCAGACGTATTGTTAAGAGTTAAAAGGTCTTCCGACCTTCCGACACTCATTCATATAACATCATCTCTTCGACCCAATTCGAATGTCGTGTTGCGTTTTTGGCAACACGTTATAGCATATCTTAGCTTTAATCATAACCACTAACTAAATTACGACATCTCTCACTTGCTTACCTGTGCGAATTTCGTAAGCCTATGTGAAAACATCGTTTATGGCTGGGACTCATTATGGACCAATTAATAGCCCATTTTTGGTTTAATTACTATCTCACCCCACATTAGCAAAGTTTCATCAGTGGCTAAAGCAAGTCATTAATTATGTGATTTGTTAATTGTCGTAATCATTATCATTTACAGCCGTCAGTAGTCAGCAGTCAGCACCAGTGCCGAGCATCTTGCCCCATTTAGTTTCAAAACTTCACCTCATTTTCTTTAGTTTTTGTTGCCATTTTTTGTTTGGTTTGTTACATTTTATTGTTAGTATTTTTTGTTTGTTAGTGATCGTTTTCTTCGCATTGTATGTAAATTGTTTCTTACCAAACAAAACACAAACATACTTATTTTAGCCATATATTAAAAAAATTATATTTTTACGAATAAATTAAAAAAAAAAATAATTAACATATTTTGTTTTATTTTCGTTGCAACTTCTGTGGGAATTTTGTTAATAGTTTCATTTTCTTTGATTTGGAATTTAAATTGTTCAAACACGTTAACAGGTCACCACAGAGATTTTGTTAGTTGAACAATTTAATTCCGATTTATTTATTGTATTCTACATCAATGGAGAAGGTCATAGAAGATAAACTGAATAAACTAGAATAAAGAACTCTTTAACGTATGACTAGCAGTAGATTTAAAAGTTAAAAAACTAGAAATCTTTTATCTAAGTTATTGTGTGGGAATTTTTCAATGTTAAGCATATTGAGATAAATCGATTAATTCAGAAATTCTATTTGAAATTCAAATATTTTATTTGTAATTCAGATATTTTATTTGAAATTCAGAATTTCCATTTGAAATTCAGATATTTCATTTGAAATTCAGAATATATCGTTTGAATTTCAGAATTTCCATTTGAAATTCAGAAATTCCAATTGAAATTCAGATATTTCATTTGAAATTCAGAATTACTTTATAACGCTAGCAAGTCTCTCTGTTGATGTAAATAAACCACATCATATTTAAATTATATTTCATAAATTGATTATTTTCAGAAAAAATAATTGATGGGTTCTAAATTTCAAATGAAATATTCTAAATTTCAAATGAAATATTCTGAATATCAAATGTAATTTCTGAATATCAAATAGAATATCTGAAGTACAAATAAAATATCAGATCTTCAAATGGAATATCTGAATTATAAATAAAATATCTGAACTTCAAATGGAATATCTGAATTACAAATAAAATATCTGAATTTCAAATAAAATATCTGAATTTCAAATGGAAATTCTGAATTACAAATAAAATATCTGAATTTCAAATGGAATTTCTAAATTGCAACTGCTATTTTCTAAATTACAGTTGAAAATGGTGTAGAACGGTACGAAAAGTACTAAAAGGTACTAAATATGGTACCCTGTGTATTAGGTAAACGGGTAGATCTAGACTGATGGCGAGTAGGAAAGATGTACCATAGGGCTTTTGGATGTTCGATCTATACTTACTTACTTAGTTGGCCCATTACAGAACATTTGTTCCATAGACCGAACTAAGAAAAGATCTCCATTCCTCTCTGTTTTTCGTTTGACTTTTTGGAATACCGCGCCTTTCCATTTCTTCATCCACTTGTTTGCTCCATCGAAGCTTAGGCCTGCCTATTCTGCGTGCAACGCCATGTGGCATGTATTCATACGCCTTTTTAGCGGGTTCATCATCGCTCATTCTCATGATATGGCCTAGCCAAAGCAATCGTTGCATCTCGATACGTTTAACTATATTCATGTCTTTGTATAGCTGATAGAGCTCGTGGTTCATACGGCGTCGATATTCACCGTCAACGCAAATCGGCCCGTAGATCTTTCGAAGAATTTTCCTCTCAAACACACCAAGCACTGCCTTATCTGCTTGCGCAAGTACCCATGCTTCGAAGCCATACATTAGCACGGGTAGTATCAGCGTTTTGTATAGTGTTATTTTTGTTTGACGAGATGTGGCTTTGTTTTTAAATTGCTTACTTAGACCATAGTAGCATCTGTTGGCCAATACAATTCTTCTTCTTATTCCACAACTGATGTTGTTTGTTGTGTTTATGGCAGTGCCGAGGTAGACGAAGTCTTTAACTACCTCAAAATTGTAGGTACCAACTTCCACAGTTGGTCCGAGCTCTATGGACGCTTTGCGCGTCGACACCATCAATTTGTTCTTTTCGCCGTTTACCGCCAGACCCACTTTCGCAGATTCTGCTTCGACCTTCCTAAAGGTATCAGTTACTTCCTTTACTGATCGTCCCATGATGTGTATGTCATCAGCATAGGCAAGTAACATGTGACTATTGGTGTAAATTGTGCCATTTCTTTTGACATTTGCATCTCGTATTACCTTTTCCAGCAAAATGTTGAATAGGTCACACGAAAGGCTGTCTCCTTGTCAGAAACCTCTTTTGGTACAAAATTCTTCGGAGAGGTTCTTTCCAATTTTAACTAAGGACCTAGTATCAGTTAAAGTCATCTTACAAAGCCGGATGAGCTTTGCGGGGATACCAAATTCAGACATTGCGTGGAATACCTTTGATCGGAGGGGACTGTCGAATGCTGCTTTATAATCGACAAAAAGGTGAAATATGTCGATCTGCATCTCTTGGGTCTTCTCTAGGATTTGCCGCAGGGTAAATATCTGGTCAATGGTGGATTTGCCAGGTCTAAAGCCACATTGGTATGGTCCAATTATTTCGTTGACCATTGGCTTTATTCGTTCGCAAAATATCCCTGACACTATCTTATAGGCAATAGGGAGAAGACTTATGCCCCTATAGTTTGAGCATATAGTCTTATCTCGTTTCTTGTGGACGGGACATAGGATGCTCAGGTTTGAATCGTCGGGTACGCGTTCTTCCTGCCAGATGGTGCTAACTAGCTGATGCATACACCTTATCAGCGCGTCGCCTCCGGTTTTAAACAGCTCGGATGGTAAGCCATCGGCTCCTGCTTTTTTATTATTTTTCAGCCGGTTGATTATTGTTTTTACCTTATCTTGGCCGGGCGGTATACATTCTATAACATCTTCTGGGATTGGATCTGTGGTATCATCGTCTTCGCTACTATTGGATACCAGCAGATTGGAGAAATGTTCCTTCCATATCCTGAGCACGCTATCTGTATCTGTTACCAGATTACCTTGCTGGTCTCTACAGGAGGATGTGCCTGTACCAAAGCCATCTGTTTGATGTTTCACTCTTTGGTACAATTTTCGGACTTCATTCTGGCTCCTGTACATCTCGATTTTTTCACACTCCCGCTTTTCTATCTCCCTCTTTTTCCTGCGGAAAAGACGTTTTTCCTCTCTCCTTTTCTCCCGATATCTCTCGCGCGCTACGAGTTGATACTGATTGCAAAGTATCTCTATATGCCGCATTTTTCTCTTCGCATTTTTCTCTCCTGGTCATACCATGAATTCCTTTGTGGAGGTCTCTGAAATCCAAGTATGGATTTTGCGGCTGTTTGCATGGAGTGGGCAATATTTTGCCATTGTGTTGTTATGTTATCAGGACAAGGAGTGCTCGCGTTAAGCAATTGGGCTAGTTGAGTGGAATATGCTGTGGCTATCTGTTGTGTATGCAGCCTATCGATGTCCAACTTCCGCGTTGAGTCTGTTCGTGCTTTATGTTTTTTGTAGCTGCAAAGTCTATCAGCCTCATACCATTGTCAGATGTTTCACTGTGGAGGCTGAATTTCCCGACTGTTGGGCCAAAGATATTCTCCTTTCCAATTTTGGCATTAAAATCGCCTAGAATGATTTTAATGTCATGGGCAGGGCAACTGTCATATGTTTCTTCTAAGCGCTCGTAAAATATATCTTTGGTCTGTTCGTCATTTTCTTCAGTGGGTGCATGAGCGCAAATAAAGCTGATGTTGAAGAATTTAGCTTTTATTCGAATTGCAGCAAGTCTTTCATTCACTGGAGTGAAGCTGGAGAATAGATGTTTTAACCTCTGACCAACTACAAAACCGCAACCAAACTCATGCTTTGTATCATGGCAGCTAGAATACAGTGCGTCACCTTTGTTGTGACGCCTTTCCCAGTCGATCGTATTTCCTGTATGGCAGTAATATCGGCCTTGTATTTTTCAAGTACGTCTGCCAATGCGAATGATACTAAATTTAGTATAATTTAGATTTGGGTGAACAGATAGAGCTGGAATCCTGAAATGAGGGTCATTGATGAAGGGTAAGAAAGATGTTCCATAGGGGTTTTGGAAATTCGAACTAAAAGTGCACGAAAATTACTCTAAAAGGTACTAAATTTGGTACAATTTGGATTTAGGTGAACGGATTGAGCTGGAATCCTGAATTTTGGAATTATGATTACTGTTGTATTATAGGATTGAGGTAGTTTTGGAAATTCATACTTATGGGTACGAATAGTACTAAATGGTACTAAATTCGGTACAATTTGAATTTGCATGAACGGATATAGCTGGAATCCTAAAATATGGTATTATGATAACTGTTAGATTGTTGGTTTGAGGTAGTTTTGGAAATTCGTACATATGTATGTATACGAAAAGTACTAAATGGTACTACATAGATGTGTGTACAATTTGGATTTGGGTGAAGGAATTGAGCTGGAATCCTGTATTTTGGAATTAAGATTACTGTTGGAATGTAGGATTGAGGTAGTATTGGAAATTCATACTTATGGGTACGAAAAGTACTAAATGGTACTCAATTTTGATTTGGGTGAACGGATAAAACTGGAATCCTGAGATTTGAAATTAAGATTACTTTTGGAGTGTCATGTTGAGGTAATTTTGGAAATTCGTACTTAGGGGTACGAAAAGTACTAAATGGTATCAAATTTGGTACAATTTGTATTTGGTGGAACGGATGGAGCTTGATTCTGAAACGTTTAATTAAGATTACTGTTGAAGTGTATAATAGAGATATGGAGGTAGTTTTGGGAAATCGTAATTATGTGTACTAAATGTTACTAAATTTAGTTTGGGTGAATGGATGGAGCTATAATTCTGAAATTTGGAATTAAGATTCATGTTGGAGATTAGGATTGGGATATTGAGATAGTTTTGGAAATTCGTACTTTGTCTACGAAATATACTAAATGGTGGTAAATTTGGTACAATTTGGATTTGGTCGGACGTATAGAGCTGGAATCCTGAAAATACGATTATTGTTGGAGTGTAGGATTGAGATATGGAGGTTTGGAAATTCGTACTTACATATGTGTACGAAAAGTGATAAATGGTACTAAATTTGGTATTGGTGGCAAGGATATTACATTTTTGAAATTTGGTATTTGGGGAAAAGTTTGGCGTGTAGTTTGCATTCTCTTTTCTATAATGAAATGAGAACTTTTCGCTAAAGAAGGAGCGGATACATACTAGTGTTATAATAAAACTTTGTCATGAAGTGTATTATAAGTTGTTTTGGGATCAAACGTTTGTAACGCCTCGAACTAAAGGTCGTAGACCTACCTTCGTCTTGACGATCTGAGTCGATATAGCTACAGAGATGGTCTGTCTGCAAATTATGACGTATCTGAAATACATTTCTTATGTATATTACATACGTCGGAAACGTCGTAAACCTAGCCAAACAAACAAGGCTTTTGACAGAATAAACTTAAATAATATTAAATATAAAATATTAAACTTAAATATGAGCGTTTTTTATTCATTTTATATACACATGGGAAAAATATCAAAAAGTAGGGAGAAAACTTTATGTAAAACACCCTTAGAGACAAAAAAAGTTTAAGGATAAAAATTTGATATATAATATCAACATAATCAAACGAATTTTATAACCTAAAAATCTATAATTTTTTATAATTATAAAACTCATATTATTATTATTTGTTGAGATCCTATTTTATTAAAAAACAGGCGTAAATAGAATTCACTCTAAAATGTACATTTTATATATTTTTTTATATTATATGGACATTATACATATGTTTGTTTATTACTTCATCCGCAAATTCTTTGAATCATACGTAAAGTAGTGGTAGTGTTCAGAATATATTGTAGATGGTGTGCTAAGTGCGTAATCCAATTTATTGATCAATGATTTCAGTTATTTTAAAAATTGAAATATGAATAAAAAAATATGCTGTTATTTTCAAAAAAGGTACGGACGCTATACAATAACAAAGACAGGTTTGCAGAATTAATATTAAGTGAAAAATATGATGGTAACATACATTTTTTGAGGTTTATAACGTTTACTACTTTTTATACGTTTTCTACGGGTATATGACGTTTACAACTTTCTTACCGTCGAAAACCTAAAAAATCGTCATACAGACCATCTCTGTATAGCTATGCGTTTTCGCCCGTCCATCCCGTCTGCATGGCCATCAAAACTTTTGTAATTACGCTATGGGTCGCAATTTTGATCGGATCGTACAAAACAGATAAGTGAAAATAATTAGCAATATCGAATTTTGTTATCTGGGGCTCAATTCTATTTCTATGATACTGTGAAATAAAAACTGTTATAAGGGAAAACACTGTCAAATGAAAAAAAAATTATAAAGGAAATATTTTTAATTTCAAATTTTCATAGAACAAGAATCCAGCACCTGGTTATCACATCGATATCCTGAATATATATTAACAAACACGGTGAGCCTAACTAACTTTAAATAAAAGGTGCTTATACCTGTGAAGCTTTTGCGGATTTTGAAACTACAATGTTCATAGATGAGAAAAAACAAAACACAAAATAATCGACGATCAAAGCTCAATTTTTTAGGGTTTTTATGTTTTCACGATTTTTCTTGGAAACCGCAAGTCCTATTGAAATGGCATTACTGAAAATGTTGTAGCTGTGAAAATTCTCTTCAAGATTGGCCTTTATGATATTTTCGTAGGTTTTACCATTTTTGGGATATAGAAGTTCACATTGGGACAATGCGCTGACTGTATCCCCTCCCCTTAAGACAGTGTCATGCACGGTGCTCCTTAACTAAATTTTAATGAGTATTTTGAAACAGTAATGAGATGAGAAAAATTCATAAACAAGAAAAATCGCCGGAGCGCTTTTTAAATTTCACTTTTTTAGAGTTTCACATTTTTAGAGTTTATTAGGTTTTCATGATTTTACTTGGAAACCGCAAGTTCTATTGAAATGTATGTACGTAGCAATTTTGGTTTTGAAAACGGGCTATGTCGGTCCACGTTTTGGTATAGCCCCCATACAAAGTGACGCGTCGTCAGTTTAAGGAATTTTTAAGATATGTATCCCATTTGACCACCGAAACAAACATTTCTAACAACAACCACCACGTTTGCTATAGCCCCCATATAACACCCCCTATATGTATGTTGTAATTTGGTATTTTGTGTTTACAGAGGCTAAGAAACAAAAAATGTTTATATACGTTCACGTTTTGATATATCCCCATAGAACGGTACCTACCGATTTTCGGTATTTTTTAAGGTTTTAGCCTCATTATATCCCCAAAGTGGCTGAAATTTGCTATTTAGTCGCTTTCGGGGCAACAAAACTTTCCCTCAACTTGTCGGTATCGGTCCACGTGTTTATGTACCCCCCCATAGAACACTATGTCCATGATGAAATTATAAGGTAGCGTAAAACGCCAGCGTCGTAGTTTCAATCTGTCAAATTTTTTGTTATTGTGAATAAATTATATGAAAACGTAAACAAACATTTTGACACCTTGAAGAATTTTCGGCCAAAATAAAGTTGTTATTGCCCTACTTCCGTGACTGGTAAATAGATCCAATTTTCGGTATTTTGAAGATTTTAGCCTCATTATTACACCGAAATGGCTGAAATTTGGTTTTTGTTCTTGTGTGGGACTACAAAACTTTCCACCAGAAATTTGTCGGTATCGATCCACGTTTTGATATAGCCCTCATATAATGGTACTTACCGATTTTCGGTATTTTGAAGGTTTTAGCCTCATTATAACACCGAAATAGACGACATTTGGTATAGGTTCACACCTTCATATAGCCCAATAGAAATGGCTGAACTTTGGTATTTAGTCTTTGTTTGTGGTACACTTTCCACCTGAAATTTGTCGGTATAGGTCCAAGCCTACATATATCCCCCATAGAACGGTACCTCCCGACTTTCCACCTAAAATTGGTCGGTATACGTCCAAGCCTTCATATAGCCCCCATAGAACGGTACCTCCCGATTCTCGGTATTTTAAAGGTTGTGACCTCAATATGCCACCGAAATGGATAAAATTTGATACTTAGTCTTCGTGGAGGTCATAAAACTTTCCACCTCAAATATGTCGGTATTGGTCCACGCTTTCATATAGCCCACATGAACGGCACCACCCGCTTTTCGTTATTTTGTAGGTTGTGGCCTATATATTTGGTAGAAAATTAAAGCTGGGGGTTTGCAACTTTCCACCTGTAATTTGTCGGTGACGTCCTCAGATAGCCCCCATAGAACGGCACCTCCCGATTTTCGGTATTTTGAAAGTTGTGGCCTCACTAATCCCCATAGAACCGTACCTATCGGTTGTGGCCTCAATATACCACCGATATGACTGAAATTTGGAATTTAGACTTCCATTGCAGAAGAGAATTATCAGTGTAAGTCCATGTCTTCAAATAGCCCCCATAAAAGCATATTTCCCGATTTTCGGTATTTTGAAGGTTGTACCATCAATATCCCATTGAAACGGCTGAACTTGTATATTTAGTCTCCGTTGGTGGTATAAAACATTTCATCTAAAATTGTCCGGTATTGTTCCATGTCCTTATATAGCCCCCATAGAATGGTCTCTCCCAATTTTCGGTATTTTGAATGTTTTAGCCACATTATTCAACCGGAGTAACTGAATTTTAGTATTTAGTCTTCGCGGGAGTTACAAAACTTTCCTTTCGTCCAGAAATTTATCGGTACAAGTCAACGTTTTATACAGCCTCCATAGAACGGCGCCCCTGATGTTCGTTGACCATCCCAATCCGGATTATCCAGGTTTAGGCCTAGTCGGTATTGCCCAATTGTATGTATTTCGCTCAATTCGGAAAATTTTAAATATTGGTCCATGTTTTGGAAAGAACAACGATGACGCCACAATAAAAGGAAGGAAACGAAATTAAACTGTTTCTATTTACTTGAATAAAGTTTGTGTGGATGGTAAAACAAGTTCGGCTCGGCCGAACTTAATGCATTTCTTACTTGTTATATTTTGAATAAGATCGTTACACGAGTTTCATTTCCATATGACGCGAAAACATCGCCCACTAATAGGAGCGACTTAATAAAATACACTAAAGATTTGCTGAAATATGACATTCCGAAACTTGTTTATTCATTTCCGAGATGTTTACATGCTGCATGTGTGTATACGAAATACTAGCAGCAAATTTCCTAGAAATACCGGCTAGGAATGAAAAGTTGCTTATGAATTAAACTGTTACAAGTGTGTATCCCGAGAACTTAAAATTCTTTTGAGACTTGTTCTGCAGTTCAGTCTATTTGGAACAAATTTGTTCCATTCATACCATATCATTCATTACCTTATCTTAAAAATATTTTTTAAATTGATACAATAAAGGTTATTCTATTCTATTTATATATTCTTCTGTCATTTTTGCTGAATTTTTAGGCTCAAGCAAAGTGTAAATACTTTCAAATTAGACCAAACTGGTTCTATTTATTCGAAATAATAATTATTTATGAGTGGTTTACAAATAAAAACAACAAGTCTGTGAATTGAAATAGCTAAATTAATTCGAAACACGTAAATGAATATTTTTGGCAATAAACAAAAGCGCAGTAAATTATTTCTTAGATTGCAATTGAATAATTCACAACGGTTCCTTCATCTGTATCTACGTGTGTAGATGATATTAATTAAACTAGTGTATGATATTGAATAACGCCTACTTATTCTATTGTTTTGAGTGTGTACCAAAATACCCAAATTGCAAACGTAATCAATTATTACACTGGTCAACAAAATGAAAAATTGAGTGTTTCCTTTAACTATAGCAAAAGGTATTTGGATTAAGCAAACAAACGAATATATAGAAGGTGCCTCCATCTTTCAACTTATATTGACTGCGATAAGCAGAATCGGTTCATTGCTTGTACGTTTCAACTTCGAATTGGATGGCAACAAAAAAGATCGACGCATTAAGAAAAGTTGTTTTTCACCTTAGCAATTAATATCGTGTGTATTACTTGCTAATTTATTATACGGGTACTTGTTTTTATCAATTAGAGTCAATCCAAATTCTTACGATCTCATTTGAACTCATGGAAAATAACCAATAACCAGAAAAAATAAATAATTGACAGAAATTTAAAAAATAGTAGATTCTTATTCTCTTCTTATTTTTCTGTGTTGTCTTTGATTTTGACTTATTATTCGATCATAAATATATGCTCTTGGGAAATCATTCCATGAATGTTAATAGAAAATTTTTATTAGACACTAAACGAAGAGGGTATTTATTATAAGTTGTTTTTGTCCCAAAGGTTTGTAACACATCGAAATAATGTTCGTAGACTCACCTTTATATACGTATATACCGAAATTAATGCATCGACGAGCTGATTCGACCTGGCTAAGTGCATTTATGGGGTGGCCCCCACTTGTAAATTTCAGAAAATCGAAAATTTTTTATTGGTTTATTTTTAAGTGCCACCGTGGTGCAATGGTGTGCACGCCCGCCTTGCACGCTGAAGGTCGTGGGTTCGATTCCCCGCCAGGCAACATCAAACATTTTTCAGTTGGCGACGTTTCCTGAGTATTTCAGCCAAGTGAAACTTCTTTACAAAGTGGTGTCTTAAGACACGCCGTTCGGACTCGGCGATAAACAGTAGGTCCCATATCATTGAGCTAATATGTTTTGGGGTGCACTCATTGATATGAGAGAATTCTCCCTTGACCCTTCGGGGATGTTTGTGGAACAATTATTATTATTTTTAAGTAGAATAACCAAAAAACGTCAGTTTTTTCAGCCAAAAATTGAAATTTTGAGTTTTTTGGACAACCATTTCAGTAAAATCTATTTTTTTTAAATTGATCAATGAAGGACTAGATCTTTATGTTCTAAATAAGCCCACAAAAATATATGATGATCGGTTACTTAGTTTTCGAACTAGAATTGGCATCGCAAAATGCCTTTACAAAAAAGGGTTTCGTGGACGGTTATTTGCCACGGAACCACATAATATTTTATTGCTTTTTCAGAGGAAAAAAATCGTCCAAAAAGTTTGTTAGTTTTCTTGGAAAAAAATCATGAAACATTTTCTTTTTTGGACTTTACAAGGGGGCATCACCCCTTAGCAAGGTAGCTAAAGTTGACGACTGCGAATCTGCACGCGGAAGGTTCGCACTAGGGTGTCCAAAACCGAAACCGGTTAACCGGTTACCCGGTTTTGAGTGACAAAACCGAAACCGGTTTTCGCCAAAAACGTCATTTTCGGTTAACCGAAAAAACCGGTTATTTGTGTCGGTTAACCGGTTTTAAAAAAGGAGTAATATTTTAAATATTTCATTACAATTGTATTCTCAAAAGTAAGCTAAACTTAACTAACACCAGGTACGGCAAAGTTTTAAATGTCAGATATCTTTAAATCTTAGAAATATTTTGTGTAAAATGTAGAGTTGTGCCAATTTAGTTCACTACGCAGTTCCAATGGTACCCACCATTTGCATGAAAATTTTGCGTATACGTGATATCACACGTTAGTTTGTGTTTGAAGTTACTCATACATTTTGGAACTAATACAGTGAACTAGGAACTAGAGCTATAGTAGCTACAATTTAAAACGAGTGGTTGGTCCAACTTAGTCATTATTCAAATGACCGCCGAATTTTCAGGCATTTCACGATAATTTGAGGTTGGCAAAGCAAGACGAAGAATCCGAACGTAATAAAATGTAAACTTAATTCTTTTAGTACACAATTTTATATTTGTAAGGGCTTTTACTGTCCTTAGGGCCGAATTTCAATCTTAATTTTGCTGTCCTCACTTCGAGGTTTATTGTCAAATAACAAGGATATTATGAGATAATTATTATATAATAACGAAGTCAATATACTTAATTTACCCCTTGCCGCCCATTTTTAATCAAATATATATCAATTATTTAACAAAACCGGTTTAAACCGGTTAACCGGTTTTGAAATATGGGCAAATCCCAGAAACAGTCTACCAGCCAAAATTTTTTTTATTATATCCAAATTAATTTATTTTTTCACAGAAGATTAGGCTGGATATCTAATTTTAGAAATATGTTAAAAACTTTTTTTTCTATCATTATTAACACAAAAATTATTACAAAATTCTACCCTACCTCAGGTTTTTTAATTTTATACAAAAATTGTACATTTTTTACATGTTCATATTATTACTTTAGTGTTAACATAAGTGGTAAACTCAAAAGCTATATTGTTATTCACTCAATTCTCTTAGATTTTGACAGAAAATATTATCTTTTACTATTTTGGAAAAAGTGAAATTAGGTATGAAAAGACAGATCCAAGTGGTGTAGCGTTCGTCACGAAAAATTATGTTTTTTTTTATACTGTGGGCAGAAATTTCTTTTTTTTAAATTCATCTATAAATTTAAATTAAATTAATATCCTGATTTTAAGGAAATAGAAAAAAAATCTACAATAATAAAAAATAAAAAAATTACAGTGCATTAATTTCTGTAGCGTTCGTCACGATTTGAGTTCTCCCAAAAAATAAAAAAAAAAACATTTGCCTTTTAATTCTGTTTTCACTTTCTCTTGTATTCTATTTTTGTTTTATTCTGTTTTCGTAGCGATTTGAGTTCAGTTAATTGTTAAGAAATTAAAAAAATGAAATGATATTTCAAAGTTATATTTATTTTCTGATGGATGTGCAAGTCGATTTAAAAACAAATTCATTTTAAGTAGTATACACTTTTTCAAAGAAAAATTTGAGTGGAATTTTTTGCAACTGCACGGAAAGGGTGCTGTAGACGGAATCAGAGCTGTCGTAAAGAAAAAAAATTGGAAAATGGTAAAAGCTCCGAATATTGTTCTTAATAACGCCCATGATTTTTTTTTTAAATTGGCAAAAATGAATACAAATGGTATTTTCATTTTATATATAAGCAGAAGTTATATACAAAAATCAGCTGGAATTCTTTCGGAGAGATGGGCTAACGTTAAGAGCATTCCCGGAATTAAAAGCAAACATTATTTTTCGTCATATAACAAAAATGTGCTCAAAATCGCACTAACGTCAGATTCATTAAAACATAAAATTTATTTATAGACATATACGCATTGATAAACTTATTTATGAACATAAAATATGACTTAAATAACGTTATTTACAAGAAATATACATTGTTTCGTTAAAATAAATACACTGGTTTTTATTTACTATATACTGGAAAAAATGTAGCGTGCATCACGTAGCGTGCGTCACATTAGGTTCGCTGATTTTGGAAAAAAAAAATACAAAATTGTTTGCCTAAAAATTAATTGTTTTAGAATTCTCTTATATTCATCTTTCTTTTAAAATTTTCATTTTGTGTGCTTTATTATGCAAAATTTGCTAAAAATTATGAAAACATAGCACAAGGTCGGAAGCTACTTCCACTTTTTGTGGCGTGCGTCACAATAACTTATAATCAATTTTTTCCGCTAATTATACTTGTTAAAAAAAATTGTTTTATGGCATTTGAAAGTGCTACCAAATTCTATTAAATACCATGTATAGATTCAATGCATCTATCTGGAAAGTTCAAAAAATGTTACTATTTTTGCCCGAAAACGCGTACAAATGTAGCGTTCGTCACGCAGGATTTACCCATATCTGCTGTTGGCCGGAGGTTAAAACATCTGTTCTCCAGCTTCACCCCAGTGAATGAAAAACTTGCTACATTTCGGATAAAAGCTAAATCTTTCAACATCAGCTATATTTGCGCACATGACCGTTGTCCTTCCCTTGATATTAACATTATTCTAGACGATTTTAATGCCAAAATTGGAAAGGAGAATATCTTTGGCTCAATAGTGGGGAAATTTAGTCTCCGCGGTGAAACTTCTGACAATTGTACGATGCTGATAGACTTTGCAGCGGCAAAAAACATGGTAGCACCAGATTCATATTCATAAGAGCACCTTGCTCTCTCCAGATCAGTAGACAAGAAATAAAATTGATCACGTTTTAATAGATGAAAGTCAGTCATCGAGCGTGTTGGAGGTACGCTCGTTCCGAGAAGCAAACATAGAGTCGAACTACCACCGTGTTGCAGCAAAGGTACGTACCCTGTTAAACGTAGCAAATAAAATACGAACAGATACAACAGTCGACAGTTAGACATCGGTACGCTGCAATCACAACAAATAGCCACTGCATATTCCACACAAGTGGCCCAATTGCTTAATCAAAGCACTCCTCATCCCGATTGCATATCAGCGCAATGGCAAAGCATTGCCCACTCCATGCAAACAGCCGCAAAATCAATACTTGGATACCAGAGACCTCCACCAAGGAATCCATGGTATGATCAGGAGAGTCGTGCTGCTACCGAAGAGAAAAATGCGGCGTATAGAAGAGAGAATTTGTATGCTGAATCGTACGAAAACGTAAAGGCGAGTTCTCATCTTGTTCATCTGTGCCGTAGCAACGCGTAGCGCACGAGATAGATATCGGGAGAAAGAAGAGAGAACAAACGTCTTTTCCGCAGGAAAAAGTGAGAAAAAGAGAAGCGGGAGTGCGAACAAATTGAGATGTACAGGAGCCAGAATGAAGTCCGAAAATTCTACCAAAGAGTGTAGCATCATCTGGTACAGGCACCTCCTCCTGTAGAGACCAGCAAGGTAATTTGGCAACTGATACAGATAGTGTGCTCGGGATATGGAAAGAACAATTTTCCAAGTGCTGGTATCCAATACTAACGAAGACATCAAAGATACCACAAATCCAATCCCAGAAGATGGCATTGAATATACATATACCGCCCGGCTAAGATAAGGTAAAAACAACAATAAACAGGTTGAAGAATAATAAGGCAGCAGGAGCCGATGGCCTACCAGCCGAGCTGTTCAAATCCGGAGTCGACACGCTGATAAGGTGTATGCATCAGCTAGTTAGCACCATCTGGCAGGAAGAACGCATACCCGGCGATTGGAACGTCAGCATCCCATGTCCAGTCCACAAGAAGGGAGATAAGACTGTGTGCTCCAATTACAGAGGTATAAGTCATAAGTATCTGACATATTATGTGAACGACTAAAACCTATGGTCGATGAAATAATTGGACCCTATCAGTGCGGCTTTAGACCGGGTAAATCCACCATTGACCAGATATTTACCTTGAGACAAATCCTGGAAAAGAGCCAAGAAATGCAGATCGACACCTTCCATCTTTTGTCGATTATAAAGCAAGCTTTGACAGCCCTATACCTTCAAAGGTGTTCCAAGCCATGTCTGATTTTGGTATTCCCGCAAAGATCATTAGGCTTTGTAAAATGACATTAACTGATACTCGGTCCTCAGTTAAAATATGAAAGATCCTCTCCGAAAACTTAAATACCAAAAGAGATTTCAGACAAGGAGATTGCCTGTCATGTGATCTCTTCAACATCCTGCTGGAAAATGTCATACGAGACGCAAACGTCAAAAGAAGTAGAACAATATACACAAACAGCCATATGTTACTTGCTTGTGCCAACGACATTGACATCATGGATCGATCGGTAAAGGAAGTAACTGACACCTTTGCAAAAGTCGAAAGGGAATCTGCTAAAGTCGGCCTGGCAGTAAATGGCGATAAAATCAAGTTGATGGTATCGCCGCGTAATACGCCCACAGATCTCGCACCATCTGTGAATGTTGGTACCTACAATATTGAGGTAGTAAAGGACTTCGTCTACCTCGGCACCGCCATAAACACAACAAACAACATCAGTTGTGAAATACGAAGAAGAATAGTGTTGGCCAACAAATGCTACTTTGGGCTGAGTAAGCAGTTCAGGAATAAAGCCACATCTCGCTATTGTATGGTTCCGTGCTATTGTATGGTTCCGCAGCATGGGTACTTGCGCAAGCAGATAAGTCAGTGCTTGGTGTGTTCGATAGAAAATTTCTTCGAAAAATCTACGGGCCAATCTGCGTTGACGGCGAATATTGACGTCGTATGAACAACGAGCCTTATCAACTATACAACGGCATCAATATAGTTGAACGAATCGATTGCGATGGCTAGGCCATGTCATAAGAATGAGTGATGATGAACCCGCTAAAAAGGCTTCGTTGGAGCGAACAAGTGAAACGAGACATAAGAAAGCTACATATCCAAGATTGGGAAAATACAGCAGCAAACAGAGAGGATTGGAGATCTTTTCTTAGTTCGGCTTATGGAACAAATGTTCTGTAAGTATATACATATGTATATTCTGGATCAGAATTATATTCTACGATCTCGCCATGTCAGTCTGCCCATCAGTTGCAATCACTCTAGCGTATATTTGCCATAGGCAGGTCAACTGCCCACGTTTTGGTATAGCCCCCATATAACGGTACGGTAATGGTATTTTGAGGATTTTAGCTACAATCTTTAATCGAACTTCTCCACCAAAAATCGTCAACAAAGGTCCATATTTTGATATAGCCCCCATATAACGGTACCTCCCGATTTTCGATATTTTGAGGGCTTTAGCTACATGGTTTGACACAAATACCAGTAGTTTGACATTTGGGATTCCCAGTGGACACAAAACTTTTTAACTAAAAATTGTCAACATAGTTCCATATTTGGGTATAGGTCCCATATACTTCTTTGAATTGATGGTATGCCAATGTCTACATTGCCTTTGCCTTGTTATTTGTTTAAATTTTTAGAACGTACAAAAATGATGTTTCCAATTCACGCTTAACATCCGAAACTTCCCCTATCACTTACAAATGCTCTTCAACTAATCTTTTCATTGTTTAAAATTGAGCCTTTACAATAGACTTCTTCTCACTTTTTTCATAGCTGTAGGCCTTAACATTGACCTCTTTTATTGAAACAAAAAATTTGTCAGTATTTAAAAACTGTATTATTGAAAATCACATTTGAAAAAAAACAACAACAACTACAATAGAAATGGGTTAATAAACTCAAAATCGTTTTATTAATTGTATGCATGATGCATATATTTATTTATTGGATCTCTTTATTTCCATTCATTTGGATTAGTTTTCAGTAAAACAAACAATCATTTTGGGTTTGATAATTGTGGGTTTTTATTTGTTGAATTGGATATTTGATTTGGCATCATCGTCGTTTAACAGAATCTGATGTTTTTTATATGAAATTAATAGCTGTTATTGTTGTTGCAAACAATGTTATTTGTGTTGAATATATTTGGAGATCAATGTTGGTTAAAATGATTTAGATTTGAGTTAGTTATAAATTATTTATTTTTAGTTTAAAAAAGATAACATAAAAATTTTAAAGATGATTTATTAAGTTTAGGCGGACCAAAACCTTGGCTAATAACGGTGCTATATTCATATAACCCTAGGAATATACTCATAAAATTTAAAATTAAATCCCTAAATATAACAGTCCATACAATAATATCGATATATATGTACATTAGACTGATCCAAAAAAACATTTTTTTTCGATTTGATTCACCACCTGGGGGATCTTTGTTTCCATTGAAATTTGTATAAAGCAAATGGCTGACATAGCTATATAGGGCCCAAAATCGGCCAAATATTCATATTGGAGCTATATTAAACTCTGATCCGATTTTCAAAATTTTTGTAGGATTCGGTTTTTAGCCACAATAATAAACTGGTAATGTTTTTTCATCGATTGGACCATAAATGCGGCCTTTAAAGAATTTTTGTGGAAATGCACCTTTGGCCCCATATAAATTACTATGGAAACAAAGATCCCCCAGGTGGTGAATCAAATCGAAAAAAAAAAATGTTTTTTTTTTGGATCAGGATCGAGTGGCACGGGTTAACGTTAAACGATTGACAAAAAAAGCATATGTAAGGTTTTTGGATCAAAGGGGAAAAATGTAGGGGGGAGGAATTATAATTTCTTTTGCCGCCCTAATGTACATGCTCGTAGTAATTAGTACTCATGTTTCATATGCTGGAATTCTGTAACTGTTTTTATACCCACCACCATAGTATGGAGGGTATATTAAGTTGGGTTTTCCGTTTGTAACGCATTGAAAGACGCTGTATTTTTGCACCCGAGTGTCTGTTTTCCATAGGCAGGTCAAGTTCGAAGATATGCTTTGTCGGCTCAAGTTTTGGTATAGCCCCTCCCGATCTTGAATATTTTGATGATTTTAGCCACATTTTTTGACCAGACTACCTGTAATTTAACATTTGAGGTTCCCAGTTGTCACAAAACATATCCACCAAAAACCGTTAAAATAGGTACATGTTGGTGTAACCCTATATAACGGTACCTCTCGCTTTTCGTTATTTTGAGGATTTTAGCAACATTTTTTGGCCAGACTACCTGTAATTTAACATTTGGGGTTCCCAGTGGTCAGAAAACATCTCTACCGGAAACTGTCAACACAGGTCCATGCTTTGGTACAGCCCCCATAGAACGGTACCTCCTGGTTTTCGATATTGTGATGATTTCAGCTACATTTTTGACCGTGCTACCTGTAATTTGACGTTTGAGGTTACCAGTGGTCACAAAACATTTCCACCAAAAACTGTAAACATACATAGGTCCATATTTTGGTATAACCCCCATATAACGGTACCTCTCGATTTTCGGTATTTTTTAGGAATTTAGCTACAATTTTTAACCGAACTACATGTAATTTGACAGTTGAGGTTCTTAGTGGTCGCACAACATCTCCACCAAAAACTGTCAACATAGGTCCATGTTTTTGTATAACCTCCCATACATATATCGGTCCCAATCGATTTTAGGTCCATGTTTTGGTATAGCCCCTATATCAGTAGCTCCCGATTTTCTGTATTTTGAGGATTTGCGCTACAATTTTTAACTGAACTACCTGCAATTTGACGTTTGAGGTTCCCAGTGGTCACACAACGTCTCCACCAAAAACTGTCAACATAGGCCCATGTTGTGGTATAGCCCCATGTAACCGTACCTCTCGATTTTTGAGAATTATTGCTACATTTTTGACCAAGCTACCTCTTATTTGACAGTTAAGGTTCCTAGTGGTCACAAACCATCTCCACGAAAATTGTCCACATAGGTTCACGTTTTGGTTTACCCCCACATAACGGCACCTCCCGATTTACGGTATTTTGAGGATTTTAGCTACATTTTCCTCCTAAATTTGCTCCAATTTGGCACTTGGAGTTTGAAGAGATCAAAAAACTTCTGCACCAAAAATTACAAAGATAGACCCACGTTTTGGTATAGCCCCTATATAACGGTACCTCCCGATTTAAAGTATTTTGAGGCTTTTTGCTACATTTTCTGATCGAATTAGCTGAAATTTGTCATTTGAGGTTTCCAATGACCAAAAAACTTCTCCACTAACAATATAGGTCTACGTTTTGAATAGCCACAATATAACGGTACGCCCGATTTCAAGTATTTTGACGTTTTTAACCACATTTGCAGGCCGAATTAGATATATTTTGTCATTTAGGGTTCCCAGTGATCAAGAAACTTCTCCATCAAAAATTATGGACATATGTCCATGTTTTATTGTAGCCCCCCATATAACGGTAGTGTACAGGAAATATGATAATTATTGTGCTTTTTTCAGAATATTTTATGGTGGAGGCAGTGATGCCAGATAAGTTTTGTCGAAAATCATCAATTTTCGGGAGCCAAAATCGTCAAATCGGCAAATACAGTATTTCAGTTCAAATTATTACTATATAAATTAGAAAATAAAATGTTAAGTAAAGAAAACAAGTACCAATTCATAAAACAAAACAGTTTTGTGACAAATGACCACCTACGAAATACTGTTTTAAAAAAAAGTGGTATTCTCTATAGGTCGAGAAGGACTGTAACTATCATCATATATTTTTGTGGGCTTATACAATACCAACCCAAGCCTCACTTGCCGCTTCTGGCAATTATACTAAATTATTAAGTACATAAAAATCTTTTCTTTAAAAAAGAGATTTTTTTAATTTTGAACGTTATTTTGGTGAAAAAAACTACCCAATTTTTTAACAAAGTTTGTATTTAATAATCAACCATTTTTTTTTTAAATTAACATTTTAAATTCCCTCGTTCAAGACAAGATTGTTAGGTACTTAATAAGCCAATAGAAATATGTGATGATCCGTCCAGTAGTTTTCGAGATAGAGCGGACACCGCAAGACGATTTTGTAAACAGTGCCTCGTAGATGGCCATTTGCCACAAAACTATGCAATATTTTTCATCAAAAAATTACCGAAGGTAGATCAAAATGTGTCTTTTCTCATGAAAAAATATATGTTAAAAATGTAATACTTTTTTTGAAAAAACAATCATAAAAAAATTTATTTTTTGAGCTGTACGACTAAGTTTTAAGAGGTTAATTAAAAGCCTGTTTATATTATAGGCTTTTTTGGGTTTACCTTCTTTATGAGGATTTATTTGACGAATGCATAATGGGATTGTCATTTAAAACCCAGTGGCTTTATTAAATTCGGTTTTATATAAATGTAATATAATAAGGTGATAGATTTATGTATAGTTGTATTTCAGAGATCAATGCTACCAATGACAATATTCACACAAAACGCAAATTTTTTGTGAAAAAGTTGTCACAACTAAAAATCGTCATTTTAGGGGTAAAAATCGGCATTTCTGTTGTTTTGGTCCAAAAATCGTCAAAATGCCTATAAATCGGCAAATCTGGCATCACCAAGTGGAGGGTATAAAAAGTTCGGCCCGGTCGCATTTTTACTTGTTTTAAAATAGAGACTACATCCATTTACTACGGTATTAACCTCTTAACTTCTGTATTAACTTTCTTAACGCTCTTCAAAGTCCAACCAAACTCCACCATTATGCAATGCCAGAAAATTTTTGGGATCCAATTTAAATTCCCTTTGAGTTCTCGGATTTATGTTGATATGAAATCTCCGGATCAGCGATGTTATGGCCGCCTTACTTTGGAATAGTGCAAAACGCATACCTATAATAGATGAAGGAGAATATCGTGAAATATGAAAAATGTATTTAAATGTAAAAAATAATTGTACCCAAGCATGTCCTGGGTCCATCACCAAAACCTAAAAATACCCCATGATCTCGATAATGCTTAACACCACCATTTTCCTGTAAAAATCTTTCGGGTTTAAATTTATACGGCTCTGGATAGTATTTACTGTCATGATGCAGCGCATAAATGGGTATTATTATCGAGTCACCTTTTTGAAGCGTTAAAATGTTTCCATCCTTATTTTTGAGTTGGTAGGATTTTGAGCAGCATTTCGTCGCCCACAAGCCGGGAGGATAAATGCGGAGAGATTCTAGAAAAATAATAAAATAACACATTATTAGCTATGAAATATTGTTGATAGAATTGAATTGGTATAATTCGTATGCCGATAAATCGAAACTTCCAATAATTCATATTAAGTGGGCGGTCCCCCACTAAAAATTGTGAATTATAAGAATTTTACAGTATTGTGTTATTTTTGTAGGGGATGAACAGAGACTTCTAAAGTTGACGACCCCCGTTAACGTTTTAAGAACCATGACCTGCGAATATGTGCCTCGAATGATCGGACTCTTTGTAGAGAAGGTACAGTTTACGCACTGGCATAGTTACTTCGGAAAGGCGTCACAACGAAGCTGTTAGTTTTAGGTTAAAATATTTGGTATCCTGTTTGACATCGGTGGATGAAAGACTTGCTACAATTCAGATGCACGCTAAATTTGTTATTATTTGCGCTCATGTCCCCACGGAAGACAAGGAACTGCAAAACAAAGATATATTTTACAAGAACTTAAAAAATATATTATCGGTGTTCGACCCATGACAAAAATATTATTCCGGACGATGTTAATAGGAACAGGAGAATATCTTTGACCCAATAGTCGGTGGAACATCTGACAATGGAATAAGTATGATAGACTTCGCAGCGGCGACAAATATGGTAGTTAGTAGCACCAGATTTAAGCACCTCGACATTCGTAATACTGACTGTCAACAGATCAAAAAAAAAAAAAAAAAAAGTAAAAACGTACGTTTGCCGGGCCGAAATTTTTATACCCTCCACCATAAAATAGTCTTACTTAAAATGGAATAATTTCACAATTTTAGGTGGAAACATTTTTCTACCATGAACACACAAAATGCCTAACTTATTTAATCTAACAAATGTATTCAGCCTGGGGAAGATGCCACCTATGGGGCTATATCAAAGTGTCGACCTGTCTTTACAATTTTTGGTGGAAAAGTTTTATAACTGCAGGGAACCTCAAAAGCCAAATTACGGGTAGTTCGATTAAAAATTGTAGCTAAAATTCTCAAAATACCGAAAATCGGGAGGTACCGTTATATGGGGGCTATACCAAAACATGGACCTATGCCCATAATTTTTGGATTATAAGTTTGTTGATCACTAGGAACCCTAAATGTCAAATTATATCTAATTCGGTTTAAAATGTGACTAAAAACTTCAAAATACCTGAAATCGGGTGGTACCATTATAAGGGGCCTATGCTAAAACGTGGACCCATATGGCCCATAATCGAACTTGACATGCCTGCAAACAAAAGACGCATTTTCCCAAAATTTCAGCGTCCTATCTCAATGCTGAAGTGATTACCACAGATTGGCGGACGAACGGACATGCATTGATCGACTCATAATTTTACCCTGATTAAGAATATATATACTTTATAGGGTCGCAAATGATTATTTCAATGCGTTACAAACGGAAAAACTAACTTAATATACCCTCCATACTATGGTGGAGAGTACAAAAAAATAGAAGTGAAAACGGTGTTAAGTTCGGCCAAGCCGAACATATTACCTATATCGACAAAAATGTTTTATAGCTTTTATAGCTTTTATAAAAATACCGAAGGAGGTTTAATGGGGGACTATACCAAAGCAGGGACCATGTTGACAAATTCTGATGGAGAAGTTTTGTGACCACTGGGAACCTCAAATGTCAAATTATAGATAGTTTGGTCAAAAATGTACTTAAATTCTCAAAATACCTACAAATTCGAGGAGAAGTTTTGCAACCACATGCAACTTGCATATTAAATTACTGGAACCCATGGTATGACCAGGAGGAGATACCACCACAATTTAAGAAGAGCGAAGTTGAATACGTTTTCTGAAAAGTGAAATCATCCAAAACGTTGGTCATCCTTAATTTATCGTTAGCCACCCATATTGTACCTGAAGCCTGGAAAATTGACAGGGTGGTCCCGCTACTGAAGAGGTGAATCGTACAGGCCCATTTCCCTCTTGTCGCCCGTAGCAAAGATTTTTGAGGCACTACTGATGAAAAGTTTGCCAGTTGGCCAACATCAGCATAGATTCCGGAAAACACACAGCACTACAACAACATTATACGACATATGTACACGTATCAGTCGAGCACCGGAGCAAGCCGAACAGTTATGGTGGCTCTGGACTACCGTCTACCATGCCAAACTCTTAGAGGATATAGGTCGTGTTTGAATCAACTATATGGACGACAGTCGTTTTTAGAATTCAGAAATAAGAAGTCCAAGACCCGTATAGTGAAACTGGGTGTTCCCCAAAGCGGGGCGTTAGCTCCGGAACTGTTTAATCTCTAACTTTCTAAAACTCTACACCCTCCAGACGATATAGATATCGTAATGTAAGTGGATTATTGTACGATCTTTGCGTAGGGTACTATCGTCGATGAGATATGTGGTAGGTTAAATGTCTACATATCTGACTTAGTGCAGTTCTTCCATCTGAGAAGTATGAAAATATCCGCCGCTCAATCCACTGCCGCACTGTTCACCTGTGGGCTGAAATGAGGCATATTGGTTGATGGTGCCTTGATTGCGGCCACTAACCGTCCGATTTAAGGTTTTAGCCACATTATCCATCCGAAATGACTGAAATTTGGTGTTAAGTCTTCATAGATTTCTGTGGGCTTATTGAATATATAAAAATGTTTTCATTAAATAAGAGAATTTTCCTTAAAAGAAAGAACGGCGTTAAGTTCGGCGCGGAGAAGCCGGACTATGTGAAGGCGTGGAACTATACCGACAAATTTCTTATGGAAAGTTTTATACCCCAAATGAAGACCAAATCCCAAATTTCAGCCATTGAGGCCACAACATTCAAAATACCAAAAACTGGGATGCGATGTTCTATGGGGGCTATATGAAGGCATGGACCTATTCAAATGAAGACCAAACACCAAACTTCAGCCATTTCGGTGGAATATTGAGGGGAAAGTTGAATACCCCCAACGTGGACTAATTTCAGCCATTTCGATGGATTATTGTTGTCATAACCTTGAAAATACTGTTCTATGGAGGCTATATTAAGGCGTGGACCTGTTGTATGGAGACTATATTAAGGCGTGGACCTGTACCGACACATTTCTGGAGGAAAGTTTTATACCACCTTCGTTGGTGGTAATAAAAAATTTCAGCCATTTCGGAGGAATATTGAAGCCACAGCCTTCAAAATACGTAAAATCGGGAGGTTCTATGGCGACTATACGAAGGCGTAGACCTTTACCGACAAAATTCAAAATACCAAACTTTAGCCTTTTCGGTGGAATATTGAGGCCACAACCTTCAACCTGGGCCTATACCTACAATATTGATATGGAAAAATTGATACCCAAAATGAAGACTAAATACCAAATTTCCATTTCGGAGGAATGTTAAGGCCACAACCTTCAAAATACCGAAAATCGGGAGGTACCGTTCTATGGGGGCTATATGAAGGCGTGGACCTATACCGACGAAATTCTGGAGAAAAGTTTTATACCCCAAATTTCAGCGATTTCGGAGGAATATTGAGGCCACAACCGTCAAAATACAGCAAATCGGAAGGTACGGTTTTATGTGGGCTATATGAAGGAGTGGGCCTATACTGACAATATTCATATGGAAAGTTTTATACCCCAAATGGAGACTAAATACCAAATTTCAGCCATTTCGGAGAAATATTGAAGCTACAACCTTCAATACCAACAAATTTCATATAGAAATTGTTGTACCCCAAATGAAGACTAAATACCAAATTTCAACCATTTCGGTGGAATATTGAGGGCACAATCTTCAAAATACCGCAAATCGGGAGGAACCGTTCTATGGGGGCTATGTGAAGGCATGGGCCTATACCGACTAAATTCTAAGTACCAAATTTTAGCCATTTAGGTGTGATAATGGATCTAAAACCTTCGAAATACCGAAAATTGCATGATACCGTTCTATGGGGACTATATCATAATGTGGACCGATATCGCCCATTTGAAATACCAAACATCCTAGGAGTAATAGAAACTTCTATACCAAATTAAAAATTTCGAGCTGTATCTTGATTTCAACAGACGGACATGGTTGGATCGACTTCGAATTTTACCCTGATCAAGAATATATATACTGTATACGGTCTCCGATGAATATTTCGATGTGTTACAAACGGAATCGCAAATTTAATTATACCCTCCATATTATGGTGGAGGGTATAAAAACGGACCACAGTGGAAAAAATACCGATCTAGCGTGCAAACGACAGTTAAAATAATTTGTTTTACATCAGGCAGAGCGGAATAAAGGTTCATTTTTTGTCCACAATTTATGTAGTGGTTTTTAAAATATTTTTTTGTAGTAAATTTGCTATAGTCGCATGCAGTCTTCCTACAAAGTAATTTTAAAGCTTTATTGTATTACACATTTCGTGAAGACAGGTGAGTAAAAATATTTAATATAAGATGTTATTTATTGTAACTCGGATTTTACACTAAAAACATGTGACATCCGATTTTCTTTCAACTGTCGCAGGATGGCGCGTAGATTTTTTTATTTTATTTTTAGTACATTTAGTTCTTTACAAATTTGTAAAATTTTAGCTGCAACAAAATATTTTATAATTGTTGGAAATTTCGATTTTGAATGTACACCATATTTTTTAAATTCCCTCGTTTAAAGACAAGATTATTAGGTACATAATAAGCCTACAAAAATGTATGATGATCGGTCTATCTTTATCGAGCTTTAGTAGACACCGCAAAACGCTTTGTTAAAAAAGAGGATAACCCCTTAATGACGTGGCCACTGAAAAAGGTAAATAACGTATTCGTGTGCAAATATGTGCAGCTGGCTTTTTTATACATTTGAAGTACTCACTTTTCACAACTCAAACAACAAATAATATCGATATACACTTTTATACAAAATTGTTCGCACCAGGGTTTCGGAGTCGAGATAT
This sequence comes from Musca autumnalis, assembly GCF_047663935.1. Classification (NCBI taxonomy): domain Eukaryota; kingdom Metazoa; phylum Arthropoda; class Insecta; order Diptera; family Muscidae; genus Musca; species Musca autumnalis. The sequence goes on along the minus strand of NW_027411866.1, from coordinate 123,216,238 downwards.
TTTCAGACTTCGACTCCGACTCCAGACCATATTTTTTTCACGACTCCGGCTCCGACTCCGAGGGTAAATTCCAATAGCACTTAAAATTAATAAAGCGTGCACAAATTATTAACTTTTTCCTATATTTGGGCCCATATAGGCTAATCTGTTGGTTTTTCCTAAAATATTCTTTAGAAAAGCATTCGTTGGAATATAATAAATATTTTTGTGGGCTTATCAAGGACAACAAAGATTAGTCCTTCATCGATCGATTGTGTATAAAAATATTAGATTTTACGGGAATAATGGATAGAAAAATTCAAATTTAAAATTTTTGGCTTAGAACTGAAATTTTTGGTCATAAACGGGCAAACACAATTTGAAGAATTAAATCGTTCGATGAATTACTAGATTTTGATGTACATATTTACTAGATTTTTATAGAATAATTAAGATTTTATCTAATCTTATATAAATCGCATCAAAATATTATACAGGGATAAGGGGTCATAACACTGTAACATAACACTGTAACCATCCGAATTTCATGCATCGTAGTTAATCACTACTACGAAATGTACGGAAATACATTAAAATAACGTTTTTTTTTTTTTTTTTGAGAATGGAGCGGATAGAACTATGTAAGGACAATAAAAACGTGACAATATCGATATATTGGATGTGGGGAACCTACTTGTAGGATTTATATAGGAGACGTTCAATGTCCAATTAATTCGATCGTCAAAGAACATCAATTTTGCTTGCAAAAATATAAAGAATCAATTGGACCGAAAAGATATTCTCGACATGCATTGTGTAAACAAATTGGAGATGATAAGACTAGACTTCAAATGATAGTAAATATCCTCTAATTTATTATATAGTAGGTACTGTTTGTTTTTTATCATTTCCCAACAATAAATTTGTACTACGGGGTGCTTGGTTTTTACCATTTTTGGCCACGGTCGTGACACTGTGCGACTCCCTGATGTGTTTTGGTGTAAGCACGCAGAGAAGATATATTGTGGGAGCAATCATATTCTAAGAGCAAAATAGTGTTTTTTTAAAAATGTGAAAATATATATTGTTGTTTCAACCATATATTTTGTGTTAGGAAACATAATGCCACAAAATGTATTGTTACACCAATAATATATTTTATCAGATTTTTAAAATACACTATTTTCCTCTTAGAATATGATTGCTTCTACAATATCTCTTCTCTGCGTGAGGAACGCAAAATGTGCAAAAGTGGTAAAAAATTTAATAACTTTTTAGTTCTGGAACACAACTTTTGTTCACTTTTCTTTTTCACTTCACTCAAGTACTCCGTATTATACAATTTACTTACCATGGATACAGGCATCTAAATAAGGCATTTCATTCAATTTGTTAAAAGATATTTCAGCTTCATTTTCGGACGATCGTTGAATTTCTTCAAATAATGTATTCTGACAGGTAGGTTCCAATGCTAACTGTAATTTAATATTTTCCAGTTTTATATTTTCCCATTTTCTTGTAAAATCCACAACTCACCATTAACAAACAATGAGAAATAACAGTCGCCGTAGTATCCAAGCCATCTATTAAGAATGTCATTGTGTGAGAATATAAATCCATCTGACTGAGGTTTTGCAAATCTTTAATTTTCAATAAATGGTCTAAAATATCATTGGAAGCACAATGTTCGAGACATCTCAATTTATAGGCCCGATCTATAAGATCTGTAAAGAATTTCTCACAATCTTTGGGAAAGAATTTCATTTGGTAAACTTTCAAAATCATGGGAAATAAACCGACAAGCAGTGTAAAAATTGTAAAAGCTATATTGTCGGAAGCAAATTTGTTTACATTTTCCGAAATTGGTAGTGGCCGATCGGTGAAACTGTTTGCCTCTATACTCAAAATACTGCTACATAAACTTTCCGCTGTGAAACGTAAAGCTAGCTGTAAGAAAGAAAATTAGTTTTGAAAATAGTTCCAATGATCTAAACTCCACTTAATAGATACCTCTTTCCCATTGATTCCACACAAACCTTGTTTGATAATAAATTTCGACATTTGTTGGCAAATTAAAGCAATTGCATGGTAGGTTTGCTTAATATGGGAACCGGTTAGAGCTGGTGATATCAGTGAACGCTGCAATTGCCATTCTTTTCCACTCAATATAAAGGGATTTTTGGCTATGAGTGGGTCTTTCGTTGTGTCGATCTGCAAAAGAAATTATTTTTTTAGGTAAACTGATATTTATATAACAAAAGAATTTGTTGGAATAAACCATATGGTATTTATTCTGCTGCTGTTTAGCACAAATGATTTAAAAATATACAAATTTTAAAATCACGTTTAATTATGTAAATTGTTTTTAAGTAAAATATTTATACTTGAGTAATTGCTTTTGGTAAGATAAGTAATAACAGAAACCAACAAGACAGTGTGGTGCACACGATAACTTTTGAACGGAACAAATGATTTGGTCCATAATTGTTTCTCGAAATATATTTAGATCAGGCTCGAATATGGACTATATCGGTCCACTTCTTCAGGTACCTCCAACATACAATTTAAAATTTTCTCACAATTGAATTTAAAGGACATGTCGGATTAGAGATGTATGAGCGTTGTCCTGGTTTTCTTAATTCCATAGCAGTCACACATCTCCTTTAATATTGCCGACTCAAATGTCTACCTTGGTCGGAATGTATGTATCTCGGATGAAACGCCAGAATTTGTAATCGATACTCTCTGAATATTGGACAAATACCGATGAAGTGTTACAGGGTTTCTTTTTCGCGAAGGTTGCAAATCGTAAAGTTATTTGCGTCTGGCTCTGGTATATTGTGACTTCTATTAAGTAAAAAAAGGTCACACCTAGTCTTAAATATTCAGGATATCTCTTGTTGGCTGTAGATCTCATCTAAATATAGGTCTAAGTTCTTATAGATAGGGAAATTACTTTGAGGAGCCCTCTTTAAATTTTTAGCTTTATAATCTGATATTAATCGATCTATTAAAGTTGACTCCATAATATTCCAATCATTTTGAGAAATATACTCTTCCATTGTTTGCATTTGCACTGTATTCAGCACCTAGTTTAAAGATCTGATCCAGAAGATTGATTTCCGCAACAATATTTCGCTCAGCTTTCATGGTAATCTGTCTTTGCTGCATTGGAACAAAATCCTACATATATGTATATTATAGATACAATTTGAGCTTGTGGATATGTCCTGCCTCTATGCCTGGTTCGATCAAAAGGGTATAGTTTGGCGTCGAATCCGGTAATTTAAAGACCCATTTGAGAAAGAAACGTTGAAGCTTAACTGTCTCACCAAAGTGTAGGTGACCCCATACTTGCGCCGCATATGATTGAATTGCCCTACAAACTGCTTGATATACAGTCTGTCGCAAAAGTTAGTATACACTGTTGGAATAAAAATGTATTAGGGATAAATATCACTATAACTTATTGAAAACACAAACAATTAGTTTTATTTGATAGACAATAAGGTTGTCTTCCGTAATAACAATTAAAAGTGCGCAATATTTGCATACATTAGCAAATGTACGGTTCGAATCCCAAAAAGACCAAAATTTATGTACGTTACATTTCTGAGGCAAATCAATCTCATTTTTGTTTATAAAATTCTTCCATGTTACATTCAATGAAACGACGTCAATCAAGGATCGCACAACAGAGTTCGATACAAAAGAATGGTTGAGGCCCTATGCTCCACAGGGAGTGAAGGATAACAGAAGAAGACATTCAATGCACTCTTTGCTTGACTATTTCAATTTTGAATGTGTTTTCGGAACGACATTTGCGGAGTAACAATGACACCAAGATAATCGTATTGTCAAACGATTTCAATCTGCTCGCCACGGTATATAGGTTTTTCCTTTGTAGATAATCTGCCTCCTTTTCGGAAAACCATTATTTTTGACTTGTTCTTATTCACTATTATATATAATTTTGAACAGTATTCTTCCAAATTCGTTGCCATATTCTGAAGTATTTGGATATCCTCTGCTAAGATAATGATATCGTCTGCGTACAACAATAATCTGATATTCAGATTCTCTATAGTAACTCCTCCATTCAAGCAGTCGTGAAGATCATTAATGCATAGTGCGAAGAGGTGATAACAGGCAGCCCTGTTTCACACCAGATACTGCGTCAAAATAATATAATCTTTCCTCTCAATTCAGTACAGCTGATTTGGTTCTTTTATATATGCTTCCTATCATTTTCACAAACTTGTAATTTGTAAATTAATAGGCTCCGGCAAATATCATCAAATAAAATCCACGAAATGTGCATACAATTTAAATTTAAAGTTGACTATTGAGGCCAGGTTGTACACATTACCAGCTGTTGAATAATTCCTCCTGAAAACAGCCTGCTCGAATAGTCTTTCAATGATAACTTCATAAAGATTTTAGCCACACTATTCACGAAAGATATTTCCCTGTAATTGGACACCTCGTTTAGACTTATTTTTTATGGACCGGAAATATAAGGGTATACGAAAAAGAATCCTCTACGTCTTTAATTTCGTAGTCTCCTTTGAAAGATCGAGCTAATTCGGTAAGAAAACCATCAGCGGCGTTGATAAAAAACGCATAAAGGATTCCGTCTTCACCCGGTGCCTTCTGATATTTTACCATTCTTAGCATGTGCTTGATTTCATCCATTGATATTTCCTTATCCAAATAGTGGTCTGTTATGAGCATTCATTGCAGACTGTTTAACAAGTGTCGAACGTATTCTTTAAACACTTCGGCTGATATTTTTTGGCTTATTTTTAGTTCCTGTTTTTGCATATCTCACATACCTCTTTGTACTTCTTCTTTGCATGAAAATATGCCTGCTTCTGGATTTCGTTGCTGGTCTTCCGAAATTTGCGTAGTTGTTCAAATACTTTTTTCTAGCCCAATGACATGTTTCATTGAACCATTTAGTTTTGGGGGTATATGCTTTTGATTATATTGTTTTTGTTTGATGCTGAAACAATAATGTCAGCTAAGTCTTTCAAACAAAGGCTTTCGTTTGTTTCTCGAAGATTTTGAAGATTGTAATTGAATTTATTTTGGTACAAATTTTTCTCTGATTCTTTCCACAATTGTTTGGTTAACAATTTCAATTTATTTGCATATTGAGCCGGTGAACTTAATTCCATTGTAACTACTATTGGCTGATGATCAGACCATTTTTTCTACATGAAAACTGTCCACATATTGTAGCAAGGCATGGGACATTACGCATATATCATTAACAGACTCGCCAGCAGTACTAATGTATGTGAAATTTCCATCCTCATCGCCTACCGTCCGTCCATTTAGAACGATTAAATTATGTTCGTTGCAGAAATCGAGATATGAAGGACCCCTTGTATTAACTTCATTGTTTTACATCTGTTCCAGCCATAAAAAGATCACCTTTGTTGTCAATAACTCTCATGGGACCACCTTTTATTTCCAATTCTGACATTTTCTTCTCAATGTCCAGAAACTTCTCGTCCTGAGCCAGAAATTTCTTATCAACGGACTGAATTTTCTTATCCAAATCTTTAATATGTACTTTTACATCTTCCATTCGCTTTTTAATGACTTGTGTAACAGTCTCAAGCTTCTCGTTAATTTATATGGAATTTTCCTCTAATTTATCTTTGTATTTGGCAAATTTTTGCTTCCTCTAAGCCTGTTTCCAAAATGTCGAACTCATATGTGTGGACGTCCTTGCCGAGGCGCTCGAACTCAACCAAAAGACGTTTTTGTAGCTCAGCCTTATTGCGAAGCTCCCTTTTCAAGTCTTCCACTCGTAGATCCTTCAAATTCATTGTAAGATTTTTCGTAATCCCACTTCTGATACAAATCGTTACGGAATTTGGGTTTAACTTAATTACGTGTACCAAATAAAACGAGGTTTCGTTTCAAATTACGATTCTACATTGCTTTATTGACTTTACTTCACTTATTCACACAAGACTTCAGTACAGTTAGTTTATACTTTTCTTCTTTAGATTACACTGACGGTTTAAAGTCGCGGTATAATGTACAACTCAACTGCCCACCCACACCGCTCGAGTATTTATACCCGCTTGCGTATGCGTAGGCTGTTCTAGCAGCCTTCATCTGGGAGGTTCTACAATGTTCAAACGAGATGCGGATACACAAACAGACACATTAATGTAAACAGCTAATAGGGAAGCGGTAAGAAATAAGCGAGAGCAGAAGGGGGTAATAGTGAATGACGTCACCTATTGATTTTGGTGATGATCGGATAATATTTAGGGGTCGGAATGGGCAAAAAACTTATTTTCCAAAACGAATATCTCAGTTTCTATAAGGGGTGTACCAAAAGCAAAACCTGACAATGAAATTACGCATTTCTAGCGATGTAAAGTAGGTTGTTGTAGGTGGTCAAATAACGAATATATCGCAATAGTCGCTAATGAAACCCAACTTTTCATTTTTGCGACTTTAATTATAATGACGAATATCACAGCATTTGTTTGGGACCTTCCAAAAGCAAAGCCTGACTATGAAAGTAGAAAATCCCATCTCTATAATGATGCAAAGTAGGTTGTCGTAGGTGACCAAATAACGGAGATATGACAATAGTCGGTAATACATCCCATTTTTCAATTTTTTAAGCACTCTACAGGTCGCAATTTTGATCGGATCGTCACATCATTTTGAGGGTTTGTGTGAGTCCCTCCCATAGAAGAAGAAGCCTGTTGATTTTGGTAATGATGGGATAATATTCAGGGGTCGGAATGGGCAAACAACTTATGTGGAGAACACATTTGTTCACATCAGTTTGTATTAATGTATCATCTTCTTTTTTGCACCACGGTTTTCTCCATAGAAAAAGTTCACACGGCCGCACTTTTATAATTTTTTCTTTTCTAAATATTTTAAAATAATAGGAAAATTACATACCAAATTGAATTTACCATGCAATTTTTCAATTATTGTCACACAAATTCATAATAAATTTATAAATGTATAATTTTATGAAAAATATTAAATAACGACAAATAAAAAATATTACCCACCAATTTACCAACATCATTATCATCGAAATGTTTGAATGCTGTTACAAAAATATCATGCACGATTTGTGGCTCAATTACCATTAGAGTTGGCGTGCGCATCAAATAGGTTCCCACGTAGTTGTCAGTTATTTTGTATCGCCTAAAAACAGACAAACACAAAAAATCATTCATTCACGGTATTAATAAGCGGAAAATCGACCATTCAAATGCATCAAAAGGCAAAACTTTATAAACAAACTTATAATCGTTTTTATTCATTTGTTAATTTATCCGCAATTAACACCATCGTTGTCACTTAACTTGTAAATATCGCACAAATCATCAGCAAAATGTTGACGTCGCAACAATAGGTTGGGAAATGAACCGAATAGTGGGTACGGCCTTGGAGCACGCACATTTCTATTTTGCCAATGATCAAAATTCCAAATGAGAAATAAATAAATGAGAAAGCTTAGGCATGTGAATATTATTAAGAGAAAATATAACATTTTTTTCGTTAGAATTATATTGACAGATGATTTTCTTCCGCTCTACCGACCGATATTCAACAGAGTTTCGAAGTGACTGAACTATTGCATGCAGTGCAGTTTTCTAGTAACATTTGTGTGAAAATTTAACAGCACAGCATCATACCCTATAGTAGGAATTATTTTAAACTATATTGTATCTAATTTGCACGTTTTGGGGATGCTTTTTCTGAGTTCTTCAGGACGCGTTGTGTACATGGAAATATCGCGTGTCTGTTGAGCACCTAACATATGTAATATGTACCATGATCTCGTATGGGAACAATAGGTAGAAAAGTAGTAACCCTAGTTGACGAGAAGGCACAGCTTACATCCTGATGGGAAACTGTTTGTAAAGAACTTGTATGTATTGCAGCTGTCATGAAACCGGACATGAGTTTGCCTGTGTGTTGCACAAATCACCTCGGCGGATGAAAGAAAGACTAGCGGCTAAAAAGTAAGAAATGTGTTAAGTACTGCCGGGCCACCACTGTATTGAAGTAAATATGAATAATTAGTAACTACTAAGCTTAAGTATAATTCCTTGGAGGAGAATAATATCTTAACTGATGATAATTACTTTATTCTGATAATTTTCAGAAATAGCAACACTCTTTTAAAGACCTCATCGTTGTTACATCTCTGACTACAAACAACACCAAATCACAGCAATATCGGTTCGAATATTTGACAAAACAACCCTCGAAATACATAAAATTGGACAACAACGGTTAAATGGAGGCTAAAACCTACATATATATGGATAGTTTTTTTCGAGAAAGTTTTTTATTTTCTGGGAATACAAAATTCCAATCAACAACCAATTCGGTAGGGAAATGTGACTAAAATCTTCAAAATATCTTAAATCGGGGAGTACCCTCAGATGGGGCCTTTCGCAAAACTTGGACGTATACTGCCTGATTTTTTGCAAGAGATGCTTTGTACCTGTTATAATGTTTTATACCCCTGGCTAAAACTTTTAAAATGTCGAAAATCCTTGAGTGCCGTTGTATGGGGGCTATACCGAGAAATTTGTGGTGGAAAGTTTTATACCCCCAACGAAGGGTAAAACCAAATTTAAACCATTTCGGTAATATTGGGATCACAAACTTCAAAATACCGAACATCGGAAAGTACCGTTCTATGGGGGTTATATAAAGACGTGGACCTATACAGACAAATTTCAGGTGGAAATTTGTATACTCCCAACGAGGACTAAGTACCAAATTTCACTCATTTCGGTGGGATTTTGAGGCCACAACCTTAAAATACCGGAATTCGGGAGCTACCGTTCTATGGGGGCTATATGTGGCTAAAAACTTCAAAATATCGAAAAGTGGGAGGTACCGTTCTATGGGGGCCATATCAAAGCGGGCACCGATATCGAGGTCACAACCCTCAAAATACCGAAAATCGGGAACACCGTTCTAAGGAAACTATAAGAAGACTTGGACCTATACCGACAAATTTCAGGTGGAGATCTTTATACCCCCAGCGAAGACTCAATACCAAATTTCAGCCATTTTAGTAGGATATTGAGGGCACAAACTTCAAAATACCGAAAATCGGGAGGAACCGTTCTATGGGGGTTATATGAAGGCGTGGCCCTATACCGACAAATTTCACGTTGAGGTGGTATAAACCCCCAACAAGGACTGAGTACCAAATTTTACCCATTTCTGTGGGATTTTGAGGCCACAACATTTGAAATACTGGAATTCGGGAGGTACCGTTCTATGGGGGCTATATGAAAGTTGCATACCTCCAACGAACCCTAAATACCAAATTTTGGTCATTTCGGTGGGATATTGAGGCTAAAACCTTGAAAATACCGAAAGTCGGGATGTACCGTTCTATAAGGGCTATATGAAGGCGTGGACCTTTGCCGAAAAAGTTCAGGAGGAAAGTTGTGTACCCCCAACGAAGTCTAGGTATCAAATTTCAGCAATTTCGGTGGGATAATGTGGCTAAAAACTTCAAAATACCGAAAAGTGGAAGGTACTGTTCTATGGGGGCGTTCACCGATATAGGCCATTTTCAATACCAAACATCCTAGGAGTATTATATACTTCTGTACCGAATTATAAAACTCTATCTTAAAAATTTCGTGCTGAATTTGGATTTCAACAGGCGGACGGACGTGAAGACCGACATGGCTATTTCGACTTAGAATTGTATGCTGATCAGGAATATATATATATATATTTTATAGGGTCTCCGACGAATATGTCGATGTGTTACAAACGGAATGACAAATTTAATTAACCCTCCGTATTATGGTGGATGGTATAGTTGGGATAAAATGTTAATTCTGACCTGAAGTCAGTAGTAATACGTAGCACTCAACAAATTTTTGTCAAATTTTCGAATCGAGATTGCTGTAATTTGGTATTGTGTTTAGTCAGAATATAGAAAGAACAACGATAAGCTCTTTTAAAGGGGGTTGCTACACTTTCCTTCTGAAGTGGATGTAACCTGGTAGTGTGGAATCTCAATGGGTAGAAAATCTCCACATAGGAAATTATCAGTGGTGGTGAGGGGTATAAAAATTTCGGCCCGGCCAAACTTAACGCGTTTCTTACTTGTTTACTTGTGTCAATGACTCCAACTTCGCAATGATTTACCATTTAATGCAGCTTAAAACTGTATTGTTTTCGAAAAGTTATCAAAATATAGAATACTTGTAACTAAAACATTCTCGAAATATGCATGAATATTTTTGTACACATTGATAGTAAGAAAGAAGCCAATTAATTTCCATCATCAAAAGATTACGTGTTTAGATTAGTCGAGTTTGAAAATGTCAGATAAAATACAAGTTTGAATTCGGAATTACATGCAATACGAGATTTGTTATGTCAAGCGAATATGATAAATAACCTGTCATTTGGGATGTTTGCTTTTCTGTATTTATAATGAACCAAATCATTTAGTAAGACTATGATAAAATTAAGTTAATTGACTAGTGATAAGATGAATGCGTTCGCAATGAAATTTTTATGGCCTATAAATTCACATTATTGCGAAATGATTGAAACAATTATGCCGACCTAATCAGCATACTAAGTAGCTAACTGATATATGTATAGTTTAGTGTTATTTTTGAACTCATAGGTATTGATTAAATTTATTAAAGTGTAACTATAAGCCAACCTATCATTAGGATATTACAGAGGTCTCACAATTGCTTTGTTCCTGTAGTTTTTATACCCTACACCACTATGTGGGGAGGGTATTATAAGTTGGTTTTGGCCAAAAAGTTTGTAACGCATCGAAATAATGGTCGTAGACCCATACTTATATATATCAAAATGAATGTCTCGACGAGCTGAGTCGATCTGGCTATGTGTGTCCGTCCGTCAGTCCGTCCGTCCGTCCGTCTGTCCGTCTGTCCGTCTGTCCATCTAAACCTTGTAATCACGCTACAGGTCGCAATTTTGATCGGATCGTCACGAAATTTTGGATGTTGACGGGGGTCCCGGAGGGGAAGAAGCCTATTGATTTTGGTGATGGTCGGATAATATTTAGGGGTCGGAATGGGCAAAAAACTTATTTGGATAAAAAGACAACGTTTTTTTTCAAAGCGAATATCTTAGCTTCTGTACGGGGTATACCAAAAGCAAAACCTGACAATAAAAGTAGAAAATATCGCCTTTCTGATGATGTAAAGTAGGTTCTCGTAGGTGATCAAACAACGAAGATATCACAATAGTCGCTAATAAAATCCAAATTTTCATTTTTGCAATTTTAATTAAAATGACGAATATCACAGCCTTGGTTGGAGACTTTCCAAAAGCAAAGCCTGGCTGTGAAATTAGAAGATCCCATCTTTACAATGATGTAAACTAGGTCGGCGTAGGTGACCAAATAACGGAGATATCGCAATAGTAGGTAATACATCTCATTTTTCCACTTTTTTGGAAATCACGCTACAGGTCTCAATTTAGATCGGATCGTCACGAAATTTTGAGGGTTAATGGGGGTCACACAGATAAAGAAGCCTATTGATTTTGGTGATGGTCGGATAATATTTAGGGGTCTTAATGGGCAAAAAACTTATTTGGAGAAAAAGACATCGTTTTTTTCCAAAGCGAATATCTCAGCTTCAACATGGGATATATCAAAAGCAGAACCTGGCCATGAAAGTAGAAAATATCGCCTTTCTAATGATGTAAAGTAGGTTCTCGTAAGTGATCAAACAACGAATATATCGCAATAGCCGTTAATAGAACCCAACTTTTTATTTTTGCGATTTTAATAATAATGACGAATATCACAGCTTCGGTTGGGGATCTTCCAAAAACAAAGTCTGACTATGAAAGTCGAAAATCCCATCTATACATTGATACAAAGTAGGTTGGCGTAGGTGGCCACATAACTGAGATATCACAATAGTCGGCAATACATCCCATTTTTTTCATTTTTTTGTAATCACGCTACAGGTCGCAATTTTAATCGGATCGTCACGAAATTTTGGGGGATAATGGGGATCCTACAGAGAAAGAAGCCTATTGATTTTGGTGATGGTCGGATAATATTCAGAGGTCGGAATGGGCAAAAAACTTATTTGGAGAAAAACTCAACGTTTTATTTCAAAGCGAATATCTCTGCTTCTAAAAAGGGTATATCAAAAGCAAAACCTGGTGATGAAAGTAGAAAATATCACCTTTGCAACGATGTTACGTAGATTGTCGTAGGTGGTCAAACAACGAAGATATCGCAAAAGCCGCTAATAGAACACAACTTTTCATTTTTGCGATTTTAATAATAATGACGAATATCACAGCTTTGGTTCCGGACCTTCCAAAAGCAATGTCTGATAACGAAAGTAAAAAATCCCATCATTACAATGATGTATAGCAGGTTGGCGTAGGTATCCAAATAACGGAGATATCGCAATAGTCGGTAATACATCCCATTTTTCCACTTTTTTGGAAATCACGCTACAGGTCGCAATTTTAATTGGATCGTCACGAAATTTTGGGTGTTATTGGGGGTCCCACAGAGGAAAAAACCTTTTGATTTTTGATAATGGTCGGATATTATTCAGGGGTCGGAATGTGACAAAAAAAAAAAAATATTTGGAAAAAAGGCCAACGTTTTATTTCAAAGTTAATATCTCCCTTCTGTAGGAGGTATATCGAAAGCAAAACCTGTCAAGGAAAGTTGAAAATATCACCTTTACAACGATGTGAAGTAGGTTGTCATAGGTGGTCAAACAACAGAGATATCGCAATAGTCGGTAATGAATCCCTTTTTTCATTTTTGTGCAATCACACTACGAAATTTTGATCGGATCCTCACGAAATTTTGGGGGTTGATGGGGGTCTAACACAGAAAGAAGCCTATTGATGGTTGGCATACATCCCACTTTTCCATTTTTTATTTGGGTTGTACTGTCGATGCACTTAAATGCGTTTCAAAAAATAGACCTGCGTTAATGAAGACATTCAGAGCAAAGGCGCTAAGCTATCCCAATTTTAATATTTTGAATTTTATTAGTCAAAAGCTTATGAACAAGGGTATTGGTGTAGGGTATCACATAGTCGGCCCCGACCCGACTATAGCCTTGGCTCACTTGTTTTATTGTAAAGTTAGCAAAAGATCGATGTTCTAGCACAAAATTAGAAAAATAGTACTTAATAGTACTAGTTTGCAGGTTCTGAAACACAACTAAGTGATCGTTTGGCATTGAAAGTCTGGCAGAGATGCCGCTTATTTCATTGGCCATAAGTATTATCAACTCACACAGTACGTTCGTCAGAAATTTTATGTTAGAGGTGTGAGACTTACACCATTCAGAATTAAAATTTTCTGACCACAACCAGCAATTGTCTTTATCGAATTTTTAGTTGTTTATGGAATTCTATAGAAAACATGAGAGCAAGGAAAACAAAATGCAAAATACGTCAAAATATTAGAAAGAGTTAACGTTGCGTGCCGCTAAAGAAAATTACTTTTTTCTTACCTAATTTTCCTCTTGAAAACACCAAGCAAGCTGCCTTATCTGCTTGCGTGTTGCAGAAGATACGAAAGCTCAATTCGGAAAATGGTGTATATTGATTAGGCCGGGGCGATTTGAAAACCTTAATGGGCCCTTCGCGTTTCTGATTCCTGGGGTTGAACTGAGCAAAAAAGTCTACTGGACCATATGTCTAAGATGAAAATCGAGCCTCCCGATTTTGACTTTAAGTTTTTTATTGACGTTTTTTGGATATTTCGGCATATAACAGCCAAACCATTGAGATTTTCGATCCAACACAAAGACAAACATTGTAGCCAAGACAGTAATTGAAAACTCTCTAATACATCGCAAAAGCATTGGAACGCTCCTTCAGGCAGTTTTGGCCTTAAGAATGTGCAAACTTTTCGGAAAATGTCGATAAATGACATTGTGCTACAAAATTTGACCCGAAAAATATTCAAGTGTTCTGATGCAAAATTATATCGTGTTGGGATCCATGGACAACGACAATGCCTTTAGTTCGTTGGGGTCACTTCGTTTTATTTTTTTATAACGGTAAAAGTAGTGAAAATCTGGGTTTCTTACATTTTCAAATTTAAACGGGCATATCTTATTTTTTCCACAACGGATTTCTTTTGATCCTTCTTCCTTTTAAAGGGGTGAATAATGTCTTTTGAATAAGCTATTATTGTTTTAAATCGGTTAACAAATGGTTAAGTTATAGTGGTTTATGTCTGAAAACCGCCACAAAAAACCTATAAAGGAATTTCTCATAATTTTCAAAAATATAATGTTTTTTTTGTTTTGTTCAATATTTATTTTGAAAATTATGAGAAATTCCTTTATAGGTTTTTTGTGGGGGTTTTCAGACATAAACCACTATAACTTAGCCATTTGTTAACCGATTTAAAACAATAATAGCTTATTCAAAAGACATTATTCACCCCTTTAAAAGGAAGAAGGATCAAAAGAAATCCGTTGTGGAAAAAATAAGATATGCCCGTTTAAATTTGAAAATGTAAGAAACCCAGATTTTCACTACTTTCACCGTTATAAAAAAATAAAACGAAGTGACCCCAACGAACTAAAGGCATTGTCGTTGTCCATGGATCCCAACACGATATAATTTTGCATCAGAACACTTGAATATTTTTCGGGTCAAATTTTGTAGCACAATGTCATTTATCGACATTTTCCGAAAAGTTTGCACATTCTTAAGGCCAAAACTGCCTGAAGGAGCGTTCCAATGCTTTTGCGATGTATTAGAGAGTTTTCAATTACTGTCTTGGCTACAATGTTTGTCTTTGTGTTGGATCGAAAATCCCAATGGTTTGGCTGTTATATGCCAAAATATCCAAAAAACGTCAATAAAAAACTTAAAGTCAAAATCGGGAGGCTCGATTTTCACGGTAGATATATGGTCCAGTGGACTTTTTTGCTCAGTTCAATCCCAGGAATCAGAAACGCGAAGGGCTCATTAAGGTTTTTTTGCTTCCACACAAATCGCCCCACCCTAATATTGATCCATGTTTGGGAAAGAACAATGTTGACTTTCCATATGAACTCTTTCAAAGGGAATATTATCAGTTAAAATATTCTGTTCTTGCAAAGAAAAAGAGGAAGATCTTTGAATCAAATTGGGATGTGTGACAGAATTGTGGCGAAATATATCGTAACAACATTTAATTTAAATCGGTTCGGAGTTAAATATAGCTCCCATATATATTTTATTATGAAATACAAACAGTTACCGAGAGGTATATAGTAATACTGACCTATTAAAATTGTAAGATATACATTAAGATATAAATAAATTATTAAGATGTAAATCGGTTCCATTTCATCTTATAAACCTTTATAGGTAACGGAAACATGAAAGGCGTCCAAAAAATCTATTGTTTTCTCCTCCGAATAATAAGTCATCACTTTGATCTTTTCCTTACTGGTTTTCGTTTGAAACGCATTGAAATAATCATTTGCGACCCTATAAAAGATAAAATGCTGATCAAGATAAAATGCTGAGTCGATCTGGCCATGTCCGTCTGTCGGTCAGTTGCATTTCCCTTGCGTCTACAATAACACTGTGAACCGAAATTTTGGGGGGTGGAAAATTCCTATTGGAGATGAAAGCCCTTGGTGAGTATATACAGAACCCCGAAGGACAGATTCGCCGTGAGTCGATCTTTCGCGATATGGCGTGATGAAGTTTTTGCTAGAGACCCTGTAAGCCATCAGGAGTTAGCGTTATATCTTTGTTCACTGTTGCTTTAGCTTATTTTTGTTATGACATATCTTCAGTCAAATCGAATGAGGATTATTTTCGTAGAGCATTTCGACCTTATAACTCGCTTTCTTCAATGTCCTTTTCGTCCTTTATTTTAAGAGCCGCTATAAAAGTACCACAAGATGACGTTTTTCAGCTTCAAAATGCTCTGCAAAAATGTCGGCCAGAAAATTTTAATATCGCGAAAGATCGACTCACGGCGAATCTGTCCTTCGGGGTTCTGTATATACCCACCAAGGGCTTTCATCTCTAACAGGACTTTGAGCTTCATTTTGTTGCACAGTGTAATTGAGCTAGAACGCTATATTTTTGCACCCTATATCGGGCCACATTTTGGTGTATATCCTGATTTTCGGTATTTTGAGGATTAATTTGACATTTGAGTTTCCCAGTGATCCCCTAATCTTTCCATCAAAAATTGTCAACATCTGTCCATGTTTTGGTATAACAACCATTTAACGATTCCTGCGGATTTGAAGTGTTTTGGAGAATTTCTCGACCGAACTATCTGTAGTTTGACATTTTATGTTCCCAGTGGTCACAATACCTTTCCACTCCTCAACATAGTTGCACACTTTGACATAGCACATATATAATGGTACCGACCCATTGAAAACATTTTCAATCATTTTCTGTCCTAATTTAGGCATTTGGAGTATACGTGGTCGAAAAACTTCTACACCTAAAATTGTGGATAGGAAAAGAAACTAATTATTACATATTAGTTCACAATATTTATTTTATGGTTCCGCCGGGCCGAATTTTTTGCTTGGTCCATATTAGTTCAGAATATTTCATGGTGGAAGGTATAAAAAGTTTTTTTATATGCCCAAAAGTATGCATCAATTTCAAGTAAGTTAAGTTTAATGATATGGTTGGTCGTCTTGCTATTCAACAAGTTTTAACATAAACTAATTAAATATAGCCCATAGACAAAGAAAAATATAGACACCAAAAGCTTTCACTTTCTGTTCCTAACAGATGTCGCACAAAGTAATGTTGGGTCTAGTCGACTGACTCACGGTTAACTGGGGCATCGTGAAATTTCTACCAGACTTAGATGAGGTTCCAATATGGACTCATTCCTTCGGGTACCTCCCACACAAAATTTCGGAAAAGTTCAGTTTAAGACCTGTTCACGAATACCTTTGATTTTTGTTGCAGTAACTTCCATTCACTGTCGTCTATACGACAGTACAAGCTTTATCAGGGGCAAGTTCATACTTCCTGAGAAAATAGCCTGAAAATTACGAAAAACCACTATGATACCGTGTGTAGTGGTTGGAGCGCAAGATAACTCTTGAACTGATCTGCCGATTCATTTAAAATTTGGCCTTCGTAATATTTTGTCCAAACTTAGTTTAAGTTCGAGATAAGCCATATCAGTCTACTTCCTCAGAGTTCAAAAATGTTCTGAAAAATTCTGCGCATGATAACTCTTGATGGTAGTGACCGATTTGGTCCATACTTTACCCATCCCAGTATATCTACCAAATATATATCAGGTTCGAATATGGACTACATGTGTCCACTCCTTCGGGTGCCTCCCAAACAATATTTTGAATAAGTTCACTTTAAGAACTGCTCTGGAATCAATTTGATTTTTGTTGAAGCAACTTTCATTCAATGCCTCCGTTACGACGGTAAAAATTTTTTCAGGGGCAAGTCCATACTTCTTGAGAAAACAACCCTAAAAGTGTAAAAACGCTCTATGGCACCATGTAGTGGCTGGAGAGCACGACAACTCCCGTAATATTTATTGGAATATTAGATGAAATTCGAAGGTGGTGCTTGTAGGTCCGATCCTTCCGGTACCTCCCTCACCAAAAATCGATAATATTAGCTAAAATATTACACGCGATATTTGTCGGTTCATACGCTTAAAATTGTCAAAACCCCTTAAATATATGTATACGTTTTTGGAAAAAAAGTGTTTCAATTCTCACAGGCTGAGGGTATATCAGCAAAAATTTTTAAAATCGTCTTTTCCATTTCAAAAAAATCAAAAAACATTTTTGATACTACATACATCTATGACTTTTGGTACATAGATTAAGAAAAAAAATCGTCATTCCAAATCTGTTTTCGTTACCAACATTGATCGTTGCGCGTAAAAGATATGACCGTTTTAACTATGCTAATTAGAAAAAAAATCTAAAAAATCGCGGCTTAATATAGTAAGCAGTTATATCCTATTATCGTTAACTGAATTCGCACCCTTTGCGATGCTGCAAAAAAAAATTCGAAAAGTTTCAATGGATTCGCGAAAAATTAAATTTGTTAAATAATTTCACGTATTTACAAACATATTTTTGAAACAATACCACTTATACTTGCAAAAAATATATATAAAAAAATTATAGCAGCATCCAGACATTGTGAGGAATAAAATGAAACGTGAAGTTTGGAGCTATAGTATTCTTGTTATTTGCAAAAATACAAAGAAAATATGACGAAAAAATAAAAATCATGTTATTCTAATTTTATTTTTTATGGTTTTATAGGAAAGGTTGAAGAAATAATGTTTGAGTTCTTCGTCATTTTCGTTAAAATTCCACGCAATAATGAAGATATTCCCTTGCAACAAATTTTTCGCTTATAGTTTTCCTATTGGCGAATATTTTTAGAACATTATATTAAATCACAAGGAATTCCAATTGTGGCATAACATTAAAATAATGTTATATTGAATATTACAACATTTGAGACGCATATAAACCGCGTAGTTATGAAAATGACATGATGCGCATCCGATCCCTTTTATTTGATGTACAGTTTGTCAAATTCTATTTGGCGGCCACGATGTAGCATCTGCTGCATATTAGGGTGCAAAATACAGTAAAATGGTCATAATTTCCGCGAAGTTCATTTACATTTTATGCGCATCCGATTTCAATAATCACCACTAAAAAATACATCATTCTATGCCGTTCCAACGCGATCCAACAAGAACCGTGGATGTAGCATCGCACTTAATTTTTAGAAAAAATCAATTGTATCTCCGGATTAGCGATAGTTTTGAAATATATGTTTTCGCACATTTTAAACAGACATATAGATCTATAAACAAGTGAGCCAAGGCTATAGTCGGGTCGGGGCCGACTATGTGATTCCCTACACCACTACCCTTGTTCATAAGCTTTTGACTAATAAAATTCAAAATATTAAAATTGGGATAGCTTAGCGCCTTTGCTCTGAATGTCTTCATTAACGCAGGTCTATTTTTTGAAACGCATTTAAGTGCATCGACAGTACAACCCAAATAAAAAATGGAAAAGTGGGATGTATGCCAACCATCAATAGGCTTCTTTCTGTGTTAGACCCCCATCAACCCCCAAAATTTCGTGAGGATCCGATCAAAATTTCGTAGTGTGATTGCACAAAAATGAAAAAAGGGATTCATTACCGACTATTGCGATATCTCTGTTGTTTGACCACCTATGACAACCTACTTCACATCGTTGTAAAGGTGATATTTTCTACTTTCCTTGACAGGTTTTGCTTTCGATATACCTCCTACAGAAGGGAGATATTAACTTTGAAATAAAACGTTGGCCTTTTTTCCAAATATTTTTTTTTTTTGTCACATTCCGACCCCTGAATAATATCCGACCATTATCAAAAATCAAAAGGTTTTTTCCTCTGTGGGACCCCCAATAACACCCAAAATTTCGTGACGATCCAATTAAAATTGCGACCTGTAGCGTGATTTCCAAAAAAGTGGAAAAATGGGATGTATTACCGACTATTGCGATATCTCCGTTATTTGGATACCTACGCCAACCTGCTATACATCATTGTAATGATGGGATTTTTTACTTTCGTTATCAGACATTGCTTTTGGAAGGTCCGGAACCAAAGCTGTGATATTCGTCATTATTATTAAAATCGCAAAAATGAAAAGTTGTGTTCTATTAGCGGCTTTTGCGATATCTTCGTTGTTTGACCACCTACGACAATCTACGTAACATCGTTGCAAAGGTGATATTTTCTACTTTCATCACCAGGTTTTGCTTTTGATATACCCTTTTTAGAAGCAGAGATATTCGCTTTGAAATAAAACGTTGAGTTTTTCTCCAAATAAGTTTTTTGCCCATTCCGACCTCTGAATATTATCCGACCATCACCAAAATCAATAGGCTTCTTTCTCTGTAGGATCCCCATTATCCCCCAAAATTTCGTGACGATCCGATTAAAATTGCGACCTGTAGCGTGATTACAAAAAAATGAAAAAAATGGGATGTATTGCCGACTATTGTGATATCTCAGTTATGTGGCCACCTACGCCAACCTACTTTGTATCAATGTATAGATGGGATTTTCGACTTTCATAGTCAGACTTTGTTTTTGGAAGATCCCCAACCGAAGCTGTGATATTCGTCATTATTATTAAAATCGCAAAAATAAAAAGTTGGGTTCTATTAACGGCTATTGCGATATATTCGTTGTTTGATCACTTACGAGAACCTACTTTACATCATTAGAAAGGCGATATTTTCTACTTTCATGGCCAGGTTCTGCTTTTGATATATCCCATGTTGAAGCTGAGATATTCGCTTTGGAAAAAAACGATGTCTTTTTCTCCAAATAAGTTTTTTGCCCATTAAGACCCCTAAATATTATCCGACCATCACCAAAATCAATAGGCTTCTTTATCTGTGTGACCCCCATTAACCCTCAAAATTTCGTGACGATCCGATCTAAATTGAGACCTGTAGCGTGATTTCCAAAAAAGTGGAAAAATGAGATGTATTACCTACTATTGCGATATCTCCGTTATTTGGTCACCTACGCCGACCTAGTTTACATCATTGTAAAGATGGGATCTTCTAATTTCACAGCCAGGCTTTGCTTTTGGAAAGTCTCCAACCAAGGCTGTGATATTCGTCATTTTAATTAAAATTGCAAAAATGAAAATTTGGATTTTATTAGCGACTATTGTGATATCTTCGTTGTTTGATCACCTACGAGAACCTACTTTACATCATTAGAATGGCGATATTTTCTACTTTTATTGTCAGGTTTTGCTTTTGGTATACCCCGTACAGAAGCTAAGATATTCGCTTTGAAAAAAAACGTTGTCTTTTTATCCAAATAAGTTTTTTGCCCATTCCGACCTAAATATTATCCGACCATCACCAAAATCAATAGGCTTCTTCCCCTCCGGGACCCCCGTCAACATCCAAAATTTCGTGACGATCCGATCAAAATTGCGACCTGTAGCGTGATTACAAGGTTTAGATGGACAGACGGACAGACGGACAGACGGACGGACGGACGGACTGACGGACGGACACACATAGCCAGATCGACTCAGCTCGTCGAGACATTCATTTTGATATATATAAGTATGGATCTACGACCATTATTTCGATGCGTTACAAACTTTTTGGCCAAAACCAACTTATAATACCCTCCCCACATAGTGGTGTAGGGTATAAAAAACAGGTTTTTTATAAAAATTTAAGCTGAGATTGTTGTGAACCTTTGAAGGCTACATGCCCGAGTTATACATCAAAAAATGCGTAATCGCGAGTACTGCAATCTCATAATCATTTTTTTAACGGGTACATTTGCGCGTCCCGATTAGAGCAAAAATTCAAAAAACCCAATTTTTCAGTCTTTAAAATGTCAGCATCCATTTGAGATTGATGCAGTGGTTATATTAAAAAATCATACATTAGAAACTTCATCTCTGAAGTGGATTCTTTAACTTCTTCTTTGAACATTATAAAGCCACTAATTCAAAATTGACTTAAAAAACTCGTTTCCTCCAACGATTTTTTTCCTATTTTTTACATTAATATGACCACAGCTTCCGCTCAAATTATAATTTTAAGAAATCCATCGGTGAATCGAGCTAAAACAGTTTATTTTACCTAAAAGCGTTCAACAGTTATAGTATATTACAACAATTCGCGATTTACAATACCCCATACCTCAGTTTCAACATAAGTCAATTTTCTACAAAAAGGCCGATATCTCTGTCGGTAAAGCCGACTGATCCTTTTTTACTTGTTTTGTAATTTTTCGACTTCATCGAGTCAAATTAACTAAAATGCCCTTTAAGTGAATAATAACTTTATAAATGTTTAAATTTTTATGAATTTTGGTTTGAGTGAAGCGAGTAGCTTTCACTCAACCCGTAAAAAACTGTCTGCGACATCTATTGCTTCAATTTTTTCGATTATAAGAGCTGAGAAACATTTGTAGTCTATACATTCATTAGTCTATGTTTTGTGCAGTGTTTGGGCATAAAAATTAATTATACCCTCAGCCTTTAGGCTATGGAGGGTATATACACTTTGATACGATGAAAATGTGCCTCATCGAAATAATGGTTTTAGACCCCAAGTATGTTTGGACGAAATGTGTTTCAGACAATTTGGAGTCGATCTAGCCCTGTCCGTCCGTCTGTCTGTCTGTCTTTCCTGCTGGCTGGAGCGCACGATAACTCTCGAACGGATGAACCGATTTGGTTCAAATTTTGGCTTTCGTAATATTTTGCCCAAACTTAGTTTAAGTTCGAAGATGACCTACATCGGTCCACTCCTTCCGGTAACTCCCCCACAAAAGTTCGAAAATGTTCGGAAAGTTTGTGCGCACGATAACTCTTGAAGGGAGTGACCGATTTGGTCCATACTTTGTATAGCGTAAACTTTCTACCAGGGTAATATGAGGTTCCAATATGGCCTCAATAGGTCCACTCCTTCGGGTACCTCCCACACAAAATTTCGAAAAAGTTCAGTTTAGGGCCATCTCTCGAATCGCTTTGATTTTTGTTTTAGTAACTTGTATTCACTGCCCTCCATACGACGGTACAAGTTCCATCAGGGGCAAGTCCATACTTCCTGAGAAAATAGCATGAAAGCGGCAAAAAACCCCTATGACACCGTGTAAGGTGGTTGGAGCTCAAGATAACTCTCGAACTGATTTGGTCCATACTTTGTATAGCGTAAACTTTCTACCAGGGTAATATGAGGTTCCAATATGGCCTCAATAGGTCCACTCCTTCGGGTACCTCCCACACAAAATTTCGAAAAAGTTCAGTTTAGGGCCATCTCTCGAATCGCTTTGATTTTTGTTTTAGTAACTTGTATTCACTGCCCTCCATACGACGGTACAAGTTCCATCAGGGGCAAGTCCATACTTCCTGAGAAAATAGCATGAAAGCGGCAAAAAACCCCTATGACACCGTGTAATGTGGTTGGAGCTCAAGATAACTCTCGAACTGATCTGCCGATTCGGTCCAAAATATGGCCTTAGTAATATTTTGTCCAAACATAGTTTAAGTTTGAAGATAAGCCATATCGGTCCACTCCTTCGGGTACCTCCCCCACAAAAGTTCAAAAATGTTCGCAAAAATTGTTAGTACGGTAACTATTGAAGGGAGTGGCCGAATTGGTCTATACTTTACACATCCTAATATACATATCTATCAGATATATATCAGGTTCAAATATGGACTATATTTGTCCACTCCATCCGGTACCTCCCACACAAAATTTCGGATAGGTTCACTTTAAGACCTGCTATCGAATTACTTTGATTTTTGTTGAAGCAACTTGCATTCGCTGCCTCAATTACGAAGGGAAAAGTTTTTTTAGGGGCAAGTCCATACTTCTTGAGCAAACCGCCAGAAGAGTGTAAAAACCCCCTATGGCACCATATGTTGTGGCTTGAGATCCACTTCCATAACGGTCAATGTCGATCCATTCCTTTTAGTATCTCACACACACTAAATACATACGTATTTTTTCAATATATGTACACAGGCTGAGGGTATATCTCTGTCGGCAAAGCCGACTGATACTTTTTTACTTGTTTTTATTTTGGTCCGATGGTCGGTACAAATCCATTTTGGTCCGTTTTTTTGTGAACAATTTTAAACAAGTAAGAACGGCGTTAAGTTCGGAGGGGGTGAACTTTTTAGTGTAGTAAATAGGAACAATTAATTTGGTTAATGTATGAAAGTATTTAGTTCTTCCTCCACATTAAGGTTTATTCCTAGGAAAATTCCTATTTATTGAGAATTTTCTGCATGGAGGTTTTCTACCCATTTATAGCAATCTCGGTTCGTAAGTTGGCAAACAATCCTTGAAATACATAAAATTATGCAATACCGCTTCATGGGGCCTAGGATCATACCGACATATATATGAAAAGTGTTTTGCGAGTAAGTCTATCTTCTGGGAACACAAAATTCCAATTGACAACCAGTTCGGTAAAAAAATGCGACTAAAATCCTCAACAAAGCTTAAAACTGGTGGTACCCATATGCTGAGGCTATACTTTTTCCAAGGGATGTTTTTTTAGTCATTTTGGTTAATAAATGATGCTAAAACATTCAAAATACCGAAAATCAGGAGTACCGTCCTGTGGGGCCTGTATAAATACGTGGACCTGACCAAGAAATGTCTAGAGGAAATTATTGTAACTCCAACGAAGACCAAATTTCAGCCATTTCGGTAGAATAATGAGGCCACAACATTCAAACTACCGCAAATGTAGTGGTACCGTTTTATTTCTGGTTGGATGTTCTTTACCCCAACGAAGATTAAATACCAAATTTCCAACTTCGGTGCGATAGTGAGGTCACAACCTTTAAAATACCGAAAAGCGGGAGGTACAGTTGTATGGGGCTATATCAAATCTTGGACCGATATAGCCAATTTTCAATACCAAAAACCTAGGGGGAATGAATATAAAGCTCTATTTTAAATATTGCGAGTTGTAATTTGATTTCCGCAGACCGACTTGGTTATATCGACTTTGAGTTTTATGCTGGTCAAGTATATATGTACTTATAGGGTCTCCAACAAATATTTCGATGTGTTACAAACGGAATTCTAAAGTTAACTATACGCCGTATATTATCGTGGAGCGTATAAAAATTATAAATACATTTTAAAAAAACTCAATCTCAGAAAATATGTTTTGTTTGAATTTTAAATGTTGGGCCGTTTTTTAGGAAGATGTTGGTCCGAAAAAATTTTTTCGAACGGCAACACTGGTTTTGTGGCTTATGAGCAAATGCATGTAAAACAGTTATTTTCTAATTGTTTACCCATATGTCTGTCCTTTCTCGTTAATGAAATGACATTTGACCTTTTTATTATATAATATTAAATAAAATGGAATAATTAGTTTTCTTTCCTGTCCACAATTGTACGTGGAAAAATGATTTGACCTCGAATAACCCACCTGACCAAAATTTTGAAAATTCATGTTAGCGAAAATGTCTTGTTTTGCAAAGATGTAAACTTTATATTAGACATATTCTACTGATGAAATAATTTTCAATACTATTTTTTAGTTCATATGGCGCAAGACTTCTTGACCAATTTTATCTTGTTTTTAGAACTTTTTTGACAATATGTCACAGTTAATATATGGTCAAATCAATGAATATATTAATAATGCCATATATTTTTGGGCGTATCATTTATCAAATAATTCACAACTACAGTGAATGTTATGAAATTCAGTGATATCACTTCGGTAAGACCAAAGAAAGCGAATACAACGGAAAACTTTAAAATTTATCATAACATTTAATTTTCAAATATCTTAACATTATAATTTTCAAAAATATGCAGAAATCCGATGTCTTCTTCTCACAAAGAATTTCTGAAGGCCGAGAACTAATGCTGAACAATAGTTAGTCTATCCATCAAGAAATTCTAGCACCTAATCGCGGTTATGCAAATGACAAATTCTGTCGCCAAATCGTGCATCTGTCAATAGACTAATTTTTGCGTACAATCGTCGGACTTCACTTATAGAAATTCTTTTCATAAATTTATCAGGAACAAAGGAAACTCTGGAATCCAGTCTTAACTTCTTTTAAAATGAAATTATGTCGCCCAATCCAAGGTCTATACATGTATACATTCTTTTAGCAAAAATCCATAAATACAATTTTTGCCAATCTAAATTTTTTTATACTCTCAGCCTTTAGCCAGAATGTGCCTCATCGAAATAATGACTTTAGGGCGAAAGTGTGTTTGGAAGAAATCTGTTTCAGAAAACTTGGAGTCGACCTATCTATGTCCGTTCGTATGTGTAGATACCTGTAGAGCACGATAATTCTCAAACAGATCAACCGATTCGGTCCAAAATTTAGCCTTCGTGATTTTTTGATCAACTTCGAAGATGGGCCATATCGATATATTCAATCGGCAAACTTCCGCAGAGTATTTTAAAAATTTTAAGCGAAGTGCAGTTTTAGACCTCTCTGGATAAGCTGTGTAGGCTTAAGACCTCAATGGTCATGGCTTCACTTCCTTTTTGTTATAAGTGAAAATATGAAATAAATAAATTAATAAATAAAAAAACTCTCTGGAAACGCTTCGCTTTTTTGCAACAAGTGTTCCCGGGGCTCCTATTATACCGCCCGAAAGCTGTAAAGAACACCTAAGGAAAGTGTGTGTTGTTGCTAATGCGCACGACAACTTTCGAACCGGATAATGCGTTGGTCCAAACTTTGTTTATCGCAATATTTCAGCGAGCATTATACATACAAAATTCGGAGATCCTGCTTTTCGGTCTACTTCTTCCGGTATTTTCAGAATTTTAGCTAAAGTGGTATGCGCGAGTTTTCTTAAACGGAGCAACAGATTTGGTTCAAACTTTGGATTTAGTAATATTTTTTTTCCAGACTTAGTTTTTGCTCGAAAATGGGGCATACTGGGGTACCTCCCTCGCAAACCTTTAAAATAGCTATTTAAGAGCAGTTTGATGTATATTTGAGGATCTTTAGAAATTTTTACTGAAGGTATTCCTTGTGTTTCGTGGGCAAGTACATATTTCCTGACATTAGAGTCAAAAGCTGAAAATTATACTGTGGCGAACTGAAATGACTGGTGGGCGCTATATCTTCTAAAAGTAATGACTCCCAAAATAAGATCTACTCCCAAAATGAACTACGTCGGTCCGGTCAATTTATCTATACCTCCTCCGCAACACAATGAGACAAATCCATATTTTGTTTGCAAGTTCGTACGTTCGAAAATGGGTAAACATTTCTGAAAATCTCCTAATGCATAGTTTTTGAGTTTAAGGATTTTGGCTGTGTAGACGCTATTCGATCTGGCTATAGATGAACGTTTCAGTTCGCACAGGCTCAGGGTATATTCCTGTCCGCAAAGTCTTATAGTACTTGTTGAGATTTTTACGAAGAAGATACTGTTTCCGATTGGAAAAAATATGTAATACAGTGGTGGCCAATACATTTGCAACAAAATTGCACGTTTTAGGAAATTTTATTTAAAATATTTTTTGAAATTAAAATTAAGTATTTATTTGCAATTATTTATAGCTCATTCATTTCGTTTTTCTGGAAGTGTCTACATACTCAATTTTGGTGTTTAGTTATCATTTGATGAGCTTTCTAAAACTTTTTAAGTTCCAATGATACTGCCCGTTATAACTTCAATACATCAGTCTCCATCATTCTGATATGGACCAAATCCCTACGATCATATGTTTTTCAATACCCAGACTTCTGGCTTTTGCAAATAAATGATGCAACTGCACTCTAAGCTTTGAATTTTATTAAATTGACAACTGAAATGTGAAGAAAATTCCATTAGTTTTGAAAATTTTGACCCTTGGTCCCATCCATATCCATACTTCTCCCGTACGACCAGTTTCAAAATTTATTCACTTTTAATCTTCCCAAAACAAATACAAATTACTTCAATCAAACAAAAAAATTATATTTTACAAAATATTGAAGATTTTTGCATCGGATTTGGTTCAGTTGCATATGTTTTGACCATTAAATTTTTAGGCGTGTTATGTATTTTCATATTTTTTTCAAATTTTTTGTTGTATAACGTGTCAAAATTTTTATATTCTTATATTTGAGACAATAAAATATAAATAATTGCAAAAAAAAATTACTTTCAAAAAAATATTTAAAATAAAATTTCTAAAAAGGTGCAATTTTGTTGCAAATGTATTGGCCACCACTGTAAATCAATATATATAAAGTAGAAAAATGTTTGTACGTTTGTTTGTTTGAAGTTTATTGACTCAAAAACCGCTGAACTGATCTTCCTGAAATGTTCAGAGTATATTACTACATGGCCTGAAGGTAACCTAGGCTATAAAAATTTCAGAAATTTGTAATTGTTCTGAAATTTCAAAATAGTTCATTAAAAAACTTGTTAGAGGAAATATACAAAAACTTAAAACCACAAAGATTAAGCAACGGTTTTACATTTTATTGTTGAATTGCTCTTATAAAAAATTTCAAAAGCAAAATATCGCAAAAATGGTTTTTTGGATGTTGTAAGCCAAAGTATTGGACGTAATATGTTACAAACGTTCAATAGATACAAATAAAAGTAGTGTTCTGACCTCAGTAACACTTACAGTCAGCCTAAAATTCCGATTAAACGCTTAAACAACACCTTAAAACTTAACAAGAACTATGCATGAAATTGCTCAAAAAGCCTAACTTGTTCATTATTTTTAAATTTTCAAATATGTTGGACAATAAGTATAGCAATCTAGTTAAATAATTCTCTGTAATGCTTCCAATTACTTTACATATTTCTTTAACAATTTAAAACAGTTTAAAATTTTACTCAAAAATTATAAAATGTGTAACATAAGCTAATATCCTATGGGAACTAAAATCATTTCTGTCTGGCTGACTGGAGCGCACGATAACTCTCGAACGGATCAACCGATTCGGTCCAAAATTTGGTTTTCGTAATATTGGGATATACCGGTCCACTCCTTCCGGTATCTCCCCCACGAAAGTTCGAAAATGTTCGGAAAATTGGTGCGCACGACAACTCTTGAAGTGAGTAACCGATTTGGTCCATACTTTGCACAACGTGAAATTTCTACCAGACTTAGACGAGGTTCCAATAGGGACTCAATCGGTCCACTCCTTCGGGTACCTCCCACGCAACATTTCGAAAATGTTCAGTTAAGCACCTATTTTCGAATCGCTTTGATTTTTGTTGTAGTTACTAGTATTCATTACCCCCTATAGGCAAGTCGATACTTTCTGAGAAAATAGCCTGAAAGTAGCAAAAAACCACTATGATACCGTATGTAGTGGTTGGAGCGCACGATAACTCTCGAACGGATCTGCCGATTGGGTCTAAAATTTGGGCTTCGTAATATTTTGTCAAAACAAAGTTTAAGTGCGAAGGTAAGCCATATCGGTCCACTCCTTCAGGTACCTCCCCCACAAAATTTCAAAAATGTTCGGAAAATTGTGCGCACGATAACTCTTGATGGGGGTGATGGATTTGGTCCATACTTTACACAACCTAATATATCTACCAGATATATATCAGGTTCAAATATGGACTATAATTGTCCACTCCTTCCGGTACCTCCAACACAAAATTTCGGAGAAGGTCACTTTAAGACCTGCGCTCGAATCACTTTGATTTTACCGAATTCGCTATTAATTGGATGTTTGTATTCCCGGAGATAGAAAACTTACTCGTAAGCAAACTGTCCATATATATCCAGGTTTAAGTCTAGCCGCTATTGCCCAATTTTGTGTATTTCAAGGATTTTTTGTCAAGTTTTCGAACAGAGGTTGCTGTAATTTAATATTAATATTATTTAATAGATTAATTCGGGAAATTGTAAATATTGGTTCATGTTTTGAAAAGAACTACGATGATGCCCCATATGAGCTCTTTTGAAGGGAGTATTATCAGTTGGAATATACTACTCCTGCAATAAGAGGAGCTTACTTACTTTACTTAGCTGGCCCTTTACAGAACATTTGTTCCATAAGCCGAACTAAGAAAAAATCTCCAATCCTCTCTGTTTGCTGCTGTATTTTCCCAATCAGGGATATGTAGCTTTGTGATATCTCGTTTCACTTGTTCGCTCCAACGAAGCTTTGGCCTTCCAGATCTGCGAGAACCTCCATGCGGCCCGTATTTATACGCCTTTTTAGCGGGTTCATCATCACTCATTCTTATAACATGGCCTAGCCATCGCAATCGTTGTATCTCGATTCGTTCAACTATATTGATGTCATTGTATAGTTGATACAGCTCGATGTTCATACGACGCCGATATTCGCCGTCAACACAGATTGGCCCGTAGATCTTTCGAAGAATTTTTCTCTCAAACACACAAAGCACTGCCTTATCTGCTTGAGCAAGTACCCATGCTTCGGTACCATACATTAGCACGGGTAGTATCAGTGTTTTGTACAGTGTTATTTTTGTTTGACGAGAGGTGGCTTTATTCCTAAACTGCTTACTCAGCCCAAAGTAGCATCTGTTAGCCAACACTATTCTTCTTCGTATTTCACAACTGATGTTATTTGTTGTGTTTATGGCGGTGCCGAGGTAGACGAAGTCCTTTACTACCTCAAAATTATAGGTACCAACATTCACAGATGGTGCGGTGTTTATGGACATATTACGCGTCGATACCATCAACTTGGTTTTTACGCCGTTTACTGCCAGACCAACTTTAGCAGATTCTCTTTCGACTTTTGCAAAGGTGTCAGTTACTTCCTTTACCGATCGACCCATGATGTCAATGTCGTCGGCATAAGCCAGTAACATGTGGCTGTTCGTGTATATCGTTCCATTTCTTTTGACCTTCGCGTCTCGTATGACCTTTTCCAGCAGGATGTTGAATAGATCACACGACAGGCCGTCTCCTTGTCTGAAACCTCTTTTGGTAGTAAACTCTTCGGAGAGGTTCTTTCCAATTTTAACTGAGGATCTCGTCTCAGTTAATGTCATTCTACAAAGTCGAATGAGCTTTGCAGGAATACCAAAATCAGACATGGCTTGGAACACCTTTGAACGTATAGGGCTGTCGAATGCTTTATAATCGACGAAAAGATGGAAGGTGTCGATCTGCATTTCTTGGGTCTTTTCCAGGATTTGTCTCAAGGTAAATATCTGGTCAATGGTGGATTTGCCAGGTCTAAAGCCGCACTGATAGGGTCCAATAATTTCATTGACCATAGGCTTTAGTCTCTCACACAATATGCCAGATACTATCTTATATGCAATAGGGAGCAGACTTATGCCCCTATAATTGGAGCACACAGTCTTATCACCCTTCTTGTGGACTGGACATAGGATGCTCACGTTCCAATCGTCGGGTACGCGTTCTTCCTGCCAGATGGTGCTAACTAGCTGATGCATACACCTTATCAGCGTGTCGCCTCCGGTTTTGAACAGCTCTGCTGGTAGGCCATCTGCTCCTGAATAAGAGGAGCTTAGTACTTTTATAAACGAAAGGAAACTAATTGTTCGTGGTAGAGGGTATAAAAAGTTCGGCCCGGCCGAACTTAATGCCTTTCTTACTTTTTTCTCTAAAACGGATAGATTTCCTGTAATCAGGCTATCTTTTAAAAATGCCTAATGCGTGGAAATGCATAGGCCAAATGAAACTAATGTGGAATGACAGATAACAGACAATACTAAATCAAAATGAAAAAAACCTACGAAAATATTCAGAATTACCGAGTTATTGCAACTATTTTTGTTGCGTTTATTTATGAGTATTTATTTATGAGTATCCTGTATAGTTTTTACAGGATTCGACTTTTTATAACTCTGGAACCGTTAGTAAAGAAAACTGCAATGATGAGCAGTATCAAAACAAAAACAAGTAAAAAGTATCAGTCGGCTTTGCCGACAAAGATATACCCTCAGCCTATGTGAATTGAAACTTTTATCTAAGGACAGATCGAATGTATTTGGGGAATTTTGTGGCCCTTTTAGGGCATTTGAACTTGCCGACAAAAATGTGGATTAGGATTAAAGTTCAAAAGTGTTGCGGAGGAGGTACTTAAAGGAATGGACCGGTATAGTCCATTATGTAAGTGGATCTTATTTTGGGAGTCATATCTTTTCGATAGATATCGCGCCCACTAGTCATTTCAGTGGGTCAACGTATAACTGTTGGACCAGTATGCTAGGAAGCATGAACTTGTCCACGGAAAACATAATATCGCTGTTAACAGGACCACAACGAACAGCATCGGTATACATTTCCAAAGTATCTTCCGACAGATCCTAAAATGCACTTAGACACAAATGTTGAACTTTTGTGAGGGAGGGACCTTAAGGAGAGAACCGATATGGGCCATTTTAGAAGTTAAACTAAAAATATTAGTGGATCCAAAATGCATACCATTTTAGTGACATTTTTTAAATATTGGAGGAAAGTACCGGCAGTTATGGACCAGTATTGCCCATCGTCGAAATAAAACTAAGTTTGGACATAATATGAAAAAAGCCAAATTTTGGACTAAGCCGGTTGATCAGTTCGAGAGTTATCGTGCTCTCCATAAACTACATATGGTGCCATAAAGTTTTTTACAACTTTTGGGCTGTTTTCTCAAGAAGTATGGACTTGCCCCTTATCCGAAATTTTGTGTGGGATGTACCCGAAGGATTGGACATATATAGTCCATATTCGATCCTGATAAATATCTGGTAGATATATTAGGATGTGTAAAGTATGGGCACTCCCTTCAAGAGTTATCGTGCACACAACTTTTCCGAATATTTTTGAACTTTTGTGGGAGAGTTACCTGAAAAACTTATCTTCGAACTTAAACTAAATTTAGAAACGAATCGGCAGATCCGTTCGAGTGTTATTTTGCGCTCCAACCACTGCACACGGTGTCGTAGGGTTTTTTTTGCAACTTTCAGGCTATTTTCTCAGGAAGTATGGACTTGCCTCAGATGAAACTTGTACCGTTGTATGGGGGGCAGTGAATACAAGTTCTTTAAACAAAAATCAAAGCTATTCGAAAGCTGGTCCTAAACTAAACTTATCCGAAATTTTGTGTGGGAGGTACCCGAAAGAATTGAGTCCATATTAGAACATCATCTAAGCCTGGTAGAAATTTCACAATGTGCAAAATATGGACCAAATCGGTTACTCCCTTCAAGAGTTATCGTGCGCACACATTTTCCGAACATTTTTGAACTTTTGTGAGGGAGGTACCGGAAGAAATGGACCGATATCATCTTCGAACTTAAACTAAGTTTGGACAAAATATTACGAAAGCCAAAGTTTGGACCGAATCGGTAGATCCGTTCGAGAGTTATCGTGCGCTCCAGCCAGCCAGAAAATCAAAAACCACTTTTTGTAAAAGTGTTCGATTTCAATCAGAAGGTCCCCACATATTACTTTTAAAAGTATTATTTCAATGAGCTGCAAACGGAAAACAAACATAATATACCCTCCGTACTATAGTGGTTGGCAGAAAAATGTTACACATTGTTTTTGTGCCCTATGTCCGTCTTACTTATTTGCCTAGAAGTGTACATTAAATTGTTTAATAAAATAAGAATTTCTTCAGGGGACCGTATATGTCTAGGTCCAAATTCTTCAAAAAACATTGAATAATCACCCGTCTTTGATCTAAATAAAAATACTTATCCACCCAGTATCCATTGACATGGGACGTGTTCCGTAGGATGTCACAAACTTTTAATGTTTATGACGTTTTTGCATGCATGTCAATTTGGGTTTTTTACTCACATGTTCGTTTTGAAATCTTTGATGAAAAACAGCGAATTTAATTGATATTATACAACTTGATCACGTTTAACAATTCAACGACATTTTCATTAGAAATTTGTAGTATTGCACTTACGACAAGTGCCAGAAGTTGACAGGTGTTGCAATCCGATTACTCAAAGTTCCCTATAGAATCAGAACTGAGAGACATACAACTTTGTGACTACACCTTAGTAATATTTATAAATAAAAATCAAATGTCGCTCGTTGGTAATGGCATCACTTGAGAACGGCTGGACCGATTTGGATAATTCTTTTTGTGAAATGTTTGCCATAACCCAACTTAGGTTTTTATGCAACGCCCACATTTACGCCCAATTTTTATACCCTCCATTATAGTATGGAGGGTATATTAAGTTTGTCATTCCGTTTGTAACACATCGAACTAATCATTTGCGACCCTATAAAGTATATATATTCTTGATCAGGATAAAATTCTAAGACGATCTAGCCATGTCCGTCTGTTGTAATCACTCTAGCGTCCGCAATAATTGAGATAGAGTGCTGACATTTTGCACCCGAGGGTCTTTATTCTATAGACAGGTCAAGTTCGAAGATGAGCTATATCGGTCCACTCTTTAGTATAGCCCCCATATAACGGTACCTCCGGATTTGAGGTATATTGACGTTCTTCGCCACATTTGCAGACCGAATTAGCTATAATTTGGCACTTAGGGTTCCTAGTGATCAGCAAACTTATATCCCAAAGGATATGGGCATAGGTCCATGTTTTGGTATAGTCCCCATATAACGGTACCTCCCGATTTTCGGTATTTTGAGAATTTTAGCCACAATTTTTAACCGAACTATCTGCAATTTGACATTTGACAACATCGTTTTGGAATAGCCCCCATATATCGGTACCTCCCGATTTTCGGTATTTTGAGAATTTTAGCTACAATTTTTAACCGAAATAGCTGTAATTTGCCATTTGAGGTTCTCAGTGGTCATGAAATATCTCTACTAAACATCGTCATCATAGGTCCATGTTTTGGTATAGCCCCCATATAACGGTACTTCCCGATTTTCGGTATTTTGAGAATTTTAGGCACAATTTGTAACCGAACTATCTGCAAATTTGATACTTGAGGTTCTCAGTGGTCATGAAACATCTCCACGAAACATCGTCAACATATAACGGTACCTCCCCCATATAACGGTGCCTCCCGATTTTCGGTATTTTGAGCATTTTAGCTACAGTTTTTAACCAAAATATCTGTAATTTGACATTTGAAGTTCTCAGTGGTCATAAAACATCTCCACGAAACATCCTCAACATATAACGGTATCTTACGATATAACGGTACCTCCCCCATATAACGGTACTTCCCGATTTTCGGTATTTTGAGAATTTTAGCCACAATTTGTAACCGAACTATCTGCAATTTGACACTTGAGGTTCTCAGTGGTCATGAAACATCTCCACGAAACATCGTCAACATATAACGGTACCTCCCGATATAACGGTACCTCCCCCATATAACGGTACCTCCCGATTTTTGGTATTTTGAGCATTTTAGCTACAGTTTTTAACCAAAATAGCTGTAATTTGACATTTGAGGTTCTCAGTGGTCATGAAATATCTCTACTAAACATCGTCAACATAGGTCCATGATTTGGTATGGCCCCATTATAACCGTACCACCCGATTTTCGGTATTTTGAGCATTTTAGTTAAAAATTTTAACCGAACCAGCTGTAATTTGACATTTGAGGTTCTCAGTGGTCATGAAACATCTCCACGAAACATAGTCAACATATAACGGTACCTCCCGATATAGTGGTACCTCCCCCATATAACGGTACCTCCCGATTTTCGGTATTTTGAGCATTTTAGCTACAGTTTTTAACCAAAATAGCTGTAATTTGACAATTGAAGTTCTCAGTGGTCATAAAACATCTCCAACGAAACATCATCAACATAGGTCCATGTTTTGGTATAGCCCCCATATAACGGTATCTCCCGATTTTCGGTATTTTGAGAATATTAGCTGCAATTTTTAACCGAACTAGCTGTAATGATCGGTATTTTGAGAATTTTAGCTACAATTTTGTCTATTCAAAAATAATCGTCAATATAGGTCCATGTTTTGGTATATCCCCCCATATAACTGTACCTCCAGATTTTCGGGAATTTTCAGTGGTCACGAAATTTCAGCACTAAAATTCGTCAACATGGATCCATTTTTGAGCGTCTACATTGTTTTGATGAAACTACCCTCAATTTGACTCTTGAAGTTCCCTGCAGCTATAAAACTTTTCCGCCACCCGTAGGTGGTACCTTTCACCTAGCTGAACACATTTTTTTAGATTAGATTAGATAACACTGTGCAACAAAATGGAGGTGAAAGTCTGGGGCACGGAAAATTCCTCTTGTGGAAGAAAGGCCTTGGTGAGTATATTATGAACCCCGAAGGACAGATCCGCCGTGAGTGGAACTTCCGCGTTATGGCGTGATGAAATTTTTGTTAGAGACCCTCTGGGCCATCAGGAATTAATGTTATATCTTTGTTCACTTTTGCTTAAGTGCTCTACAAAAACAACAAACAAAGATATAATACTAATTCATGATGGCTTACAGGGTCTCATGCAAAAACTTCATCACTCCATAACGCGGAAGTTCGACTCACGGCGCATCTGTCCTTCGGGGTTTTTAATATACACACACCAAGGGCTTTCATCTCCAAAAGGAATTATCTCTGCCCCAACATTTGTCAAAGTTTCGTACCGAGATTGTTGTAATATTGTGTGTGGCCAGGAGTTCAAAAGCTCAATTCCGAAAATTGTAAATATTGATCCATGTTTTGGAAAGACCTACTATGACACCCCATATGGGCTCTTTTGAAGGGAGTATTATCAGTTGGGATATATTACTCCTGCAGTAAGAGGAAGTGCTTAGTACTTTCATAAACAAAAGGAAACTAATTGTTCTTATTGTTGTGGAGGGTTCAAAAAGTTCGGCCCGACCGAACTTAACTCGGTTTTTACTTGATAATGGTTTTCCAAGTGCAGATTCAACAATCATGCTCTACTATTGTTTTTGCAAGTGGACGTTTTCCCTGTCCGTTATGGTTATATGTAGAATAAGCTTGGAAAATTGTAATTTATATTTAATGATCATATAAAAATTTGTTGTGGTAGTTACTACGTTAACAGCAATAGCAAGTAACACTAAATTATCAATATTTTTAGTATCATTGTGGCTTTAATTTCTCTATATATAAAGATGAGTTCGAGTAGATTAAGTAAATCAATATTCTGTTGAGGATGAAGCTTCAATCAGCAGTACAATTTATTGCCAGTACATTTTTCCTTTGTTCCTTAGCCCAGCAGGGGAAGGCTCAACGTTTTAATACAACTGGTTTGGGAAGTTCAATTGGAGATATTATTCGTGGATTGGGCTCAGAAACAATAAGAGAACTACCAACACCAGAAGAATTGTTTTATACTTCAATTCAAGTTTTAGTTGGTTTTCCTGAACAAACAATTGTTGCAATTATCGATCAAGCATGTAAGTAGAAAGCAAAATGTCAATTTCTAGATTCCTTTAAATCAAAGTTCTTTAAGGTTCCCTTTACTTGGCCTCGGGTGCAATAAATCCTCGTTTTACACCAAATGTTGAGGAGATGTACTTCGAATTGAGAACGTCTTGTAAAAATGTAAGTGTTCCACTGCTAGAAGCTGAAAAACTTGCTGATCTGCCAGAATTTGATATAAACAAAAAGGTTGCTATTTTCGTTAGCGGTTGGCATTCTGATAGCAATGAGTCCTATATTCAAGATTTTGCCAATGCCTATAACTGTCGCGGTGATTATAATTTTGTGGTAAGTTAAAGAGAACACGTTTTTATACACTTTGTATTAGGTAATCGACGAATTATTTATTGTTCTTTTGATTTTAGTATCTAAATACCGCTGCTGCTATACAAACGCTCTATACATGGTCAGCCTATAATACTGAGGAAATTGGTAATATTCTAGCTGAGAGTCTACGCAAATTTACGGAACGTGTACCCGTCGAAAATATCCATGTAATAGGACACAGTTTGGGTGCACAAATTGTGGGCAAAACCGGACGACAATATAAAAACTTAACTGGACAATCCTTGCCCCATATTACTGGTTTAGATCCAGCTAATCCATGTTTCAATGAAGGTGAAACGTTATCGGGTATTTCACGTGGCGATGCTTCATTTGTTGATATAATTCATACAAATCCTGGTGTTGCGGGTATACCAGAATCAGTGGGAGATGTTGATTTCTATCCGGGCGGAAAAGGTCCCATTAAACCTGGTTGTTTTTATTTTGGTTGCTCTCATGAACGCTCACTGTATTATTTTATTGAATCTATATATCCTGAAAATGAACGCAATTTCTTGGCGAAGCGTTGTAATTCATTGGCGAGTTTAGATGGTGAACGTTGTCGTGGATCTGAATCTCCCATGGGATATGCGGTACCGTATGATTTGGCGGGGGATTATTATTTGGATGTAAATGCCGACCAGCCATATGGGCAAAATGCTTCAGATAATGCCATTATTCGACCAAATCAATGTGGTCTGTGTGAAAGTCAACAATAAAAGTTGAAAGCTTTGACACTGTCGTAAATATAGAATATTTATAAGAATATATACAAATTTACCTACATATATTATATATTGAACCTGCACTTTATGTTTATAAGCACTTGTTAATAAATTGTTTTAAAATGAAATGTTATTTGTTGGATTATTCTAAACCAATGTCGTGCTTTGATATTGTTAAAGTTACGAAGTTTTTCGGCAATTCACACACACACGACCCGAACGCAACGAAAGAGCACACAAATGTTTTGATTTGTTTTTGTTTTGCAGCATGCGTGCATATAACGTTACTAACACACTGTCAAAAGTTGCAAATATTGAGAATTTTGTGTGCCCTCTTCTGGGTTGGCTGTGTTCTAAACCGGCGTTTACAAACGACAGTTTTAGGCAGACAATAGCAAAAATACAAATATTTTTCACCAATACATTAGCAAATTTTTATGTGTGTATTCCCAGCAAACCAAATGTCGTATGTCCGACGCGTCTTAACAATTTCGGAAGCAAAATCGTTCAGATTTCATTCCGATTTCTAAACGATTTTCTGAGTCGGAAATAGTTCAGATTTTGTACCGATTTCGGAGCGAATGTCGCCATTAAATTTCCATTCCGAAATTCCCAAGGATTTTCTTCAGATTTCGTTCGGAAATCGGACCGAAATCGATCCGATTTCTTTCCGAAATTATGCCAACCACTTCATACAACTTTCGTCCAGATATCGATTTTGGATACGACATTGGACGTAGCGTCCGAATTTTGTTCCGATTTCGTTACGATGTCGGTACGACTGCTTTGCTGATGCGTCTGCTCAAAGTCGGAAGTTTTTCCGACGCGTCTGATCGACTTCGGTCCGAATTCTGTCCGACATGACTGGGGAATTTTTCTCTCGCTCTCTCTCTGAAGGGAATTTTTTCTACTTCCTCTTGTATTTGGGTTGCAATATTTGTTATAAGCAAGCAGAGAGAAAATAAATTGTAAATGTTTAATTGTTGATTTGCCGACGCTGATGAAGTACGAACTAAAAAATGAGTGTTCGGGCATTGGTTGGTTTATTTTTGTTATGCGTCTTGATACATGATAGTGTTTAAAGATAATTCATAGTGATCCGTTGTATAATATTTGTTTAGTTTTATGAAGTGAGTTAAAGTTAAAATTTTCTCGGTCAAACTTCAACACTGTTTCGTGTAAAGTCATATGTTTTATACATATTGTCAAAGTTAAGTTTCTGAATACTTTTATATCAACTTTTACATGTGAATACAAGTATTTTATATATTAATAACAATTGTTTTACATATGTCGCAGATGCTGTTGATGAACTTATTGTTTTTCACTGTTAAGTAAACATATTGCTTTTTTCTACACGCAGAAAAAACATGGCCTCTCTAACATATGTCCCAAACATATTTTGCAGCAAACAAATATATGTTTGCAACAGTCCCAAACATAACATATGTTTGGGTCATGCAAACAAATATATGTTTGGGTGCAAACAAATTTATGTCAAAACAATTTATATGTTTGAGTGCAAATAATTTAAATGTTTGGGTGCAAACAATTTAAATGTATGGGTACAAACAAATAGAAACCCAAAAGCCACAAAAAAAAAACAAACACATGCACCAGTGGGCGATTACTGAGAGCAAGGGAGCGTAAATTTCAATGTAAAACACTTTGAAATGTATGCTCTCTTGCTCTCTGTAAGAGCTCACTTGTTATCTCTATAATATACACACAAATGATGGTGTTTTTGTTTATTGAAAGGCACAACAACAACAGACACATAGGTACATACAAAATTCCAAAGAAATACATAACACACTTTAATAAAAGAAAAACTGATTGAAATAATTTGTAAATAGTCACACTTTTAAAAAGAAAAATATATAGAAACGTAGTTGAACGCTTCTCCTTAGTTCTGAAATAAAACAAATTTTACTCAAAGTTGACATCATCAGTGGGGAATCGGCATCTGGAATCAAATGATTATGTAATAAATAAATATGGATATACCATATTTCAAATATACATATGTATGTAATTACCAATATTAAATGCGATTTCTTCTTTGTCCAATAAAATAATTCCATTCAACTTTTCGATTCAATTATAAAATGTATTGGGCATTTAATTTACTAAAAATACAATTTCTTTAAGAAAACACAAAACGCTGATTTATTGACTCACTTTACCGTCTTGACGCTACGCTGGCAACTAAAACACTGAAGAAAGAAAAAACAAAATAATTCATACCATTTCTTCTTATCCTCTTCGCCTGCTACGTTGGTTAACAACAACAAAATAAGAAACACACGAGTTTGACGCATACACGCCATCAAAGCACCAAAGCCCCCTTCTTCGCTTCTACGTCTTCTATTATACAATACACACAACTCTTTTTTTATAAAACAGCATTCCGCAGCCGCGAGAGCACTGTTATTACTCTCGTTGACAAACATCCTCTCTCCACCCAAGAAAAAGATGTTCTAACATAAAAAATATGTTTTACCCAAACATATCAAATTGAGATATGTTACAAAATGTTGCAAACATATATTTGTTTGGACCCGAACATATATTTGTTTGCAACCGGTCCCAAACATATATTTGTTCGGATCTAAACATATTTCTAACATACATTTTTCTGCGTGTACCAATTGCCAAAGTGACGCATACATATTTAAAAGCCTAAGATGATATTAAACCTTTAATAATAAATCAGAAATACATACGATAGTTCATCAGAGTACGGGCCGAATTCGGTCCGAAAGTCAGCCAAAACTTCCTAATTTCATAAGACCGATATCTGTCCGAATGTCAGTTAAAAAATCCGTAATTCATACGATAGTTAATCAGAATTCGGTCCGAAAGTCGACAAACACATCCGATTTTCATCGGAATTTCGATCAGAGAACACGTCAACTACTCCATATGACTTTCGGTCAGAATTCGGAGCGAATTCGCATTCGAACTCGGATGTTTCATCCGATTTTGGTTTGCCGGTTTGAGAAAAGTATAAATGTATTGGTGAAAATGGTTTGTAACTTTACTATTGTCTGCCCAACACTTTTGTCAACTCCTATGTAAATATGTTTTCCATTTGATCCACGTTGCCACGTTGACAATTTTGAAAAGCAAAATAGAAGTTGTCATCCCAAATAAAAAACGCCTACCCTTCATAATAGAAAATTTGTGAAGTTATAATTGATTAAGTGAAAGTAGTCGAGTTAAAATTTGGACACATTGTGGTAGGGGTATTATGTTTTTGTGCATTTGTATGTAACATGCAAAAGGCAACGAGATAGACCCGTAGTTCCTTTTAGGCATATACATAGAATCGCTTTCTGAGTCGATTTATGCATGTCCGTCCGACTGTCCATGTACTTTTATAATCAAAGTATAGGTCGCATTTATTGTACGATTCAAATAAAAATTGGGGAATATAATTTTTCTGTCCGATTTGCTAAATTATATTGAAATCAGTTCAGATTTGGATATAGTTCCAATATATATTTTCATCCGATTTTGGAACAATTTTTTGGAGCATCAACACCCTTTTTTGGTGCAATATACATATTACATATTGGGGGTTTGTAAATATCTGGCCTAACAATTAAAACGCGAAT
This sequence comes from Musca autumnalis, assembly GCF_047663935.1. Taxonomy (NCBI): domain Eukaryota; kingdom Metazoa; phylum Arthropoda; class Insecta; order Diptera; family Muscidae; genus Musca; species Musca autumnalis. Next base: position 123,174,686 of record NW_027411866.1, on the reverse strand, counting down.
ATTTACCATCAAAAATAGTATTATTGTTTTCTTAAGTAGTCTCAAACATGATTTATACACTTTTTCATGCGATCAAACAAATTGTTGAAGCACTTTTTCCACTCCGGATGACACATCAAGTCCACGTTTTGTCCGATCAAACAGGCGCTGCACACTGGTCGAAACACCTGATCTAGCGGCGCGAAAGTCAAAAAATCGAACTATAAAATTGCGAAATATTTTCCATTGTATCGATTACAGACACTTTGCAGACAAAGATTTTGTTTTTTCATTTTTGTTGTTGTAAATATTCACTCAGTTATTCACTATCAAATACAAGAGTTTTTGTTGCATCAGATTTTAAAAAATTGTAGCAAAAAAATTAACTTCATATTTGTTTAAATGTTAAATAAAATCGTAATGAAACTGGACAAGATTTATTAATTAAATGGTTTTATTTAGCTCACCCCGTTTGTTTTATTTATTATTTATTCTTGGGTCAAATTTAGTAATTCAAATTTCACCCTCTTCCTGTCAACCGATTAATCTGAAATTTTGTATACACTTTGGATTTTGGTGACAATACAATTATATTTATTCATTATTATAGCTGATGTCCTTAGTAGCCAATGCTACCTTCTTATTAAATTTGTATTTACTACTAGTTAATGTAAATAAAATAAAAAAAAAACAAGTGAGCCAAGGCTATAGTCGGGTCGGGGCCGACTATGTGATACCCTACACCACTACCCTTGTTCATAAGCTTTTGACTAATAAAATTCAAAATATTAAAATTGGGATAGCTTAGCGCCTTTGCTCTGAATGTCTTCATTAACGCAGGTCTATTTTTTGAAACGCATTTAAGTGCATCGACAGTACAACCCAAATAAAAAATGGAAAAGTGGGATGTATGCCAACCATCAATAGGCTTCTTTCTGTGTTAGACCCCCATCAACCCCCAAAATTTCGTGAGGATCCGATCAAAATTTCGTAGTGTGATTGCACAAAAATGAAAAAAGGGATTCATTACCGACTATTGCGATATCTCTGTTGTTTGACCACCTATGACAACCTACTTCACATCGTTGTAAAGGTGATATTTTCTACTTTCCTTGACAGGTTTTGCTTTCGATATACCTCCTACAGAAGGGAGATATTAACTTTGAAATAAAACGTTGGCCTTTTTTCCAAATATTTTTTTTTTTTTGTCACATTCCGACCCCTGAATAATATCCGACCATTATCAAAAATCAAAAGGTTTTTTCCTCTGTGGGACCCCCAATAACACCCAAAATTTCGTGACGATCCAATTAAAATTGCGACCTGTAGCGTGATTTCCAAAAAAGTGGAAAAATGGGATGTATTACCGACTATTGCGATATCTCCGTTATTTGGATACCTACGCCAACCTGCTATACATCATTGTAATGATGGGATTTTTTACTTTCGTTATCAGACATTGCTTTTGGAAGGTCCGGAACCAAAGCTGTGATATTCGTCATTATTATTAAAATCGCAAAAATGAAAAGTTGTGTTCTATTAGCGGCTTTTGCGATATCTTCGTTGTTTGACCACCTACGACAATCTACGTAACATCGTTGCAAAGGTGATATTTTCTACTTTCATCACCAGGTTTTGCTTTTGATATACCCTTTTTAGAAGCAGAGATATTCGCTTTGAAATAAAACGTTGAGTTTTTCTCCAAATAAGTTTTTTGCCCATTCCGACCTCTGAATATTATCCGACCATCACCAAAATCAATAGGCTTCTTTCTCTGTAGGATCCCCATTATCCCCCAAAATTTCGTGACGATCCGATTAAAATTGCGACCTGTAGCGTGATTACAAAAAAATGAAAAAAATGGGATGTATTGCCGACTATTGTGATATCTCAGTTATGTGGCCACCTACGCCAACCTACTTTGTATCAATGTATAGATGGGATTTTCGACTTTCATAGTCAGACTTTGTTTTTGGAAGATCCCCAACCGAAGCTGTGATATTCGTCATTATTATTAAAATCGCAAAAATAAAAAGTTGGGTTCTATTAACGGCTATTGCGATATATTCGTTGTTTGATCACTTACGAGAACCTACTTTACATCATTAGAAAGGCGATATTTTCTACTTTCATGGCCAGGTTCTGCTTTTGATATATCCCATGTTGAAGCTGAGATATTCGCTTTGGAAAAAAACGATGTCTTTTTCTCCAAATAAGTTTTTTGCCCATTAAGACCCCTAAATATTATCCGACCATCACCAAAATCAATAGGCTTCTTTATCTGTGTGACCCCCATTAACCCTCAAAATTTCGTGACGATCCGATCTAAATTGAGACCTGTAGCGTGATTTCCAAAAAAGTGGAAAAATGAGATGTATTACCTACTATTGCGATATCTCCGTTATTTGGTCACCTACGCCGACCTAGTTTACATCATTGTAAAGATGGGATCTTCTAATTTCACAGCCAGGCTTTGCTTTTGGAAAGTCTCCAACCAAGGCTGTGATATTCGTCATTTTAATTAAAATTGCAAAAATGAAAATTTGGATTTTATTAGCGACTATTGTGATATCTTCGTTGTTTGATCACCTACGAGAACCTACTTTACATCATTAGAATGGCGATATTTTCTACTTTTATTGTCAGGTTTTGCTTTTGGTATACCCCGTACAGAAGCTAAGATATTCGCTTTGAAAAAAAACGTTGTCTTTTTATCCAAATAAGTTTTTTGCCCATTCCGACCCCTAAATATTATCCGACCATCACCAAAATCAATAGGCTTCTTCCCCTCAGGGACCCCCGTCAACATCCAAAATTTCGTGACGATCCGATCAAAATTGCGACCTGTAGCGTGATTACAAGGTTTAGATGGACAGACGGACAGACGGACAGACGGACAGACGGACAGACGGACGGACGGACGGACTGACGGACGGACACACATAGCCAGATCGACTCAGCTCGTCGAGACATTCATTTTGATATATATAAGTATGGATCTACGACCATTATTTCGATGCGTTACAAACTTTTTGGCCAAAACCAACTTATAATACCCTCCCCACATAGTGGTGTAGGGTATAATTATTCATTATCATTATAAATTCAAGATGGCGGCCGCTACAAAATGGCGGATAACGTAGGTTTTATCAATCCCATCAATATGGGTATCAAATGAAAGGGCTCAACAAGCTCAACAAACAATATACTATAAAAAATTGAAATTCAAGATGGCGGCCGCTACAAAATGGCGGATAACGTAGGTTTTATCAATCCCATCAACATGGATATCAAATGAAAGGGCTCAACAAGCAGAATACAATATACTATAAAAAATTTAAATCCAAGATGGCGGCCGCTACAAAATGGCGGATAACGTAGGTTTTATCAATCCCATCAATATGGGTGCCAAATGAAAGTGCTCAACCAGTAGAATACAATGTACTATATAAAATTAAAATCCAAGATGGCGGCCTCTACAAAATGGCGGATAACTTAGGTTTTATCAATCCCATGAACATGGGTATCAAATGAAAGGTCTCAACAAGTAGAATACAATTTACTATGCAAAATTTTAATCTAAGATGACAGCCGCTACCAAATGGCTGATAACAATTTTTTTTATCAATCCCACCAATATGGGTATCAAATAAAAGGGATTGACAAGAAGAATACAGTGCACTATACAGTACATCTTATACATCCGAAAGCCATACAGTTTCCAGCTAAGTACAATTACAGGACGGCTGAAAGAAGAATGTTGGCTTTAATACTATCATGGGCTTCTACAATACATAAAATGCAGGGCAGCACTGTGGATCACGTAGTCGTATACTTAGGTGCGAAGCTGTTTGAAGAAGGTCAAGCCTACGTGGCTCTTAGTAGAGTAAGATCTTTGCAGGGACTACGTATAGAATAGTTGGACTGCAATAAACTAACGGGCAAGAAACCTTGCAATAATGAAGCACTAAACGAATTAAACAGAATGCGAAATAAAAACTAAAAACTAGAAAATAAAAATAGGTAAAAAAACTTTTTAAGTTAAACGGTTTTATGTTAAACATACATTGCAATGTTTAAGTCCATAATTCCATAATTCGTAGACAATTGACGTACCCCACGGTTTTATTTTAGTCTAGTCTATGCATATGTTTACAATTCCCACGACTGTATCTATTTTATTATTTTTTGGTTTTTAGTACATTTTTCTTAAACATTGCAATGTATGTTTAACATAAAACCGTTTAACTTAAAAAGTTTTTTTAACCTATTTTTATTTTTAATTAATAGCAGAGTGTGTGATTTAAATTATAAAAATTAGTTTGGGGTCTGGAGGTACTTAGTTATATAGCAATAAATTTTTAAAAAAATTGAATTTTTTAGTGTTTTTATGGTTTTATGGGTTGGACTCTCTGGATACGGAATAACCACATTAGGGCTGCAAATATTTGCAAATCTTTTGATGACTACACTTTTAAAATAAGGGATTTTGCATGACATTCATACAAATTTAGCTGTGCATTTGTATGGGAGCTAAATCAAAATATGGACCTATCTTGAGAAATGTTTGCAAGGAGGAAGGAGTTCTGCCCCCGGAGACACTATAATACCATATTATAGCTAAATATGTTATTAAATATGGGATAACAAGTAAAAATTCAACGAATCGGGGGTACCATAAAAGGGGCTACATCGAAACATAAATCCGTATTGAAAATGTTTTGTAAGAAGATTTTATACGCAGTGAGAACACGGAATGCCAAATTACAGCCAAGCTGGTTTAAAAATGTGGTCATGATATTCAAAATACCTTAAATAGGGAGGTACGGTTACATGGGGGCTATATCAAAACGTGCACCTATGTCCATAATTTTTGGTGGAAATATTTTGTGACCACTAGGAACCCTAAGTACCAAATTACAGCTAATTTGCTACCAAATTGTGGCTTACATCCTCAAAATACCGAAAATCGGAAGGTAGCGTTATATGGGGGCTATACCAAAACATTAGCCGATATTGTTCATATTTGGTCCATTACACTGTGACACAAAATGGAACTCAAAGTCTGGGGGGTGGAATATTTCTTTTGGATACGAAAGTCCTTGATGAGTATACTAAGAACCCAAAAGGAAATTTTCGCCATAAGTCAAGTTTGTGAGATATCGCGCGATAAAGTTTTTGATTTTTTCCCTATAATACTTGGTAAAATAGCTCCATATCACTGTTTGGCGTTGCTGTAGCATCATTTTGAGATGACATGTCTTCAGTCAAATCGATTGGCGAATCTTTTTGTAAAACATTTCATTCTTCTAACTCAATGACTTTCATGTCCTTTTCGTCCTTTATTTTTTGAACCGTAGTGAAAATACCACAAGATGAGATTTTTCAGCATCCAAATATTCTACAAAAATGTTGCTCAGACAATTTTAAGTACGGTTCACTTTAGCAACTAAACGATTTTGTCCCGTTTTCATTGTCCTTTTGGTTTTGGTTCAGAAATGAACTATGTTTTTTTTCTGTATATTCGTCATTGGTTATTTATTGGTATGTTGATATAAGAATAAACATATATGTATACCGTTAAAAAGTTTATAGAGTTGTCAATCAAATGTAATTAATGCGTTGATTGAAACTTTGCTAGTTGCAGTGTTAAACCAAAAAACTCGTTTTCTTAAACCGTTTTTGAGGAAAATATCAGTACGCGCAAATATGGAGATCAAAGGCTGGGGGCGAACAATTCTTTTTGGCGATGAAAGTCGATGAAGATAATATTACGAACCCGGAAGGACAGTCATGCCGTAGGTAAAACTTTTGAGCTATAGCGAAATGAATTCTTTCTTGACAAACTATACATACCTACATGACAAAACGTACATGACAAATTTGATCGCGCGCCATAACTCCGAAGTTTGACCTACGGCATAACTTTTAACGGTATACATATATGTTTAATTGGTTACTTAAAACCGGTTCAAAAATCGGTTTTAATGTCGGAATATCCGGATCAAGAATTGAGATTACCGGAACTATCCTCCAAGAAAATTTGTTATTAACGTGTTCATCATTACATGAGCTATTTGTGGTAAATATTTCAGAAGCACCCCAGATGTCTACACAAGCAATAACCAATTCTTATGTCAACATACCAATAAATAACCAATGACGAATATACAGAAAAACAAAACATAGTTCATTTCTGAACCAAAAACCGATTAAATATCAAAAAGGACAATGAAAACGGGACAAAATCGATTAGTTGCCAAAGTGAACCGTACCTAAAATTGTCTGAGAAACATTTTTGTAGAATATTTGGATGCTGAAAAATCTCATTCTGTGGTACTTTTACTACGGTTCAAAAAATAAAGGACGAAAAGGACATGAAAGGCATTGAGTTAGAAGAATGAAATGTTCTACAAAAATATTCGCCAATAGATTTGACTGAAGACATGTCATCTCAAAATGATGCTACAGCAACGCCAAACAGTGATATGGAGCTATTTTACCAAGTATTATAGGGAAGAAATCAAAAACTTTATCGCGCGATATCTCACAAACTTGACCTATGGCGAACATTTTCTTTTGGGTTCTTAGTATACTCATCAAGGACTTTTATCTCCAAAAGAAATTTTCCACCTCCCAAAAATGCTGCTGCACAGTGTTATTACCCACAGGTACAAGCTGAGTTTGTGCAAAATTTCATTGACCTATCTCAATTCGTTTGCAAGTTATTAATTTCACGCCGCTAGATTAGTGCTTTCGACCACCGTGCGCTGGTTTGAATCGATATATGAGAGCTCACATTGTCATGATGCAGAATGATTCGTGTTCTTTTGTTCGTTTTTCGAATTTCTCAGGAGGCTTCAGACAAACAAATTGTAGTGTGCCACTCAGAACTGACCGTCCTACAATTTTCAAGCCGTATAATCGCCACACCTTAAGTTTTGCCGAAGAAACAGGCGACCGTTTGCTTCGATGTGCTTCTTACATGAACAACTTTCGTTGGATTTGGCTCGCTTTCGAAGACCCAAGGTGTCTATTCCTGTTTTGTTTCGAGCTCCTTAGCATAGATCCAAGATTCGTCGTCTGTGGCGATCTTAAAAATGTCGTTTGAAGCAGCGTGATTGTTTTTATTCACTATTTCTTTGCACCAATCCCCAACATCCGTTTTTTGAGCGATTGTCCAATTTTACTAGATCTAACGAGAAAAATCGATTTTTGGGGTCAGGTGTTTGCACAATATCAAATGTTAGTTGGTGGAAGAAATGCCCAAGGATGCCTCTATCTCACGGTATTTAACATGGCGATGTTGCACTGTCTGTTCACCCACGGATTTTTTTGTGGGACAATCGCCGATGTTAGTCGACCCTCACGACCATCGTTTTTGGCGAGTGTCGACCACGATTGAATTCATTAAACCAATTTTTCATAGTGCTATAGGATGGCCCTTTATCGACATACAAAGATTTAATTTGATCGTGATTATCCACGTCGAAAGTTGTGAAAAATTATCGGTCGAAAATGTTCACTAGTACATTAATTTTTTTTCAAAGTGATTTTTTCAAGTCATTGTAAACAACAGAAAACATGGTCGCACAGTGGTTCAGAAGTCGATTTTCCTTGTTGTCATCGATTATTAATTTCTATATGGGATTCGATAGTAAACATATTGAAACTAAGGAAAGCAAAAAATTATATCAAAATATTGGAAGGTGTGGGCGTGGCGTGCTCCTAAAAATGAAAAATGTTTCCCAATTTTGAAAAATACGTAATTTTTGCAAATTTCTGGAGAAAGAAACATCTATTTCTCATAAACTATAAAAAATATTCTGTTCTGTTTTTTGTAGGTAGGTAGGATTCTTGTCGTTAAGAACCGTTTCAAAAATTACCGTAGCGTTTACACGAAGTGAAATTTTAGTGAAATTGTAAATGTGGTGGACTAGAACTTTTAGGGAACAGTTTAGAACATTGTTCCGTTATCACAGAATGATGGCCTCTCGGCCTCTTTGAGCCCATATATACTTTTTTCACGGCCCGTTCCGTCCGTTTAACACTTCTTTAAAATTTTTGAAATTACATGGGTAAAAACATGTGTTCCTTACATACCATTTCCCATATAATACTTTTTTTTTAAATAGTTATAAGAGTTTTATGAAAACCCAAGGAGTTTTTTTTCAATTTCGGAAAAAATTTTAATTTTTTGAAAAACAATATTTGAACAAATTTTTTAAACTATTTGTTCCAATCTTTTTTTTAATTTTTTTTTTGTATTTTGTGGGTTGCTTATATGTGTTTGAGCTGTTTTAAATAGTTAGAACATACATATGAAAAACTCAATAACACTCATATTTTCATGCAAAATATGAAAAAACCTCAGATTTTTAATATTGGTCTTGAATTCCTCTGCAACTGCTGAACCGAATTTTGTGGCTTTTAATATGTCAAAAAGCTGAAAGTGTTATCTGGTGAACAAAAAAAGTATTATGAAAATATCTCTATCCGTTCAAAAGTTACAAAGTTTTGAGCAGGAAAAAACGATTCTGAACCACTGTGGGTAGTATGTCAAACTGTCCTGAGTACGTTTAGGCTAAGAAAGTTTTCGTGCAGCCCTCGCATTTGACGAAGGGTAACATTATCAGTTTGAGAGTTGGAAAACAAACTAAAACAAGTAAAACATTAAGTTCGAAAACAATTGTTATACCCTTCACCATAAAATATTCTCAACTGAAATGGAATTACAAGTTTCCTGTTAGGTGCAAAAATTGTTCGACCACGGATGCACTAAATTACTAAATTAGGTAAAAAAGTGTATCTAAAAATGTCTTCAATCTGTTGGTACCTTTATATGGGGGATATACCAAAACCTGGATCTATGTGGACGATTTTTTGTCGAATTACAGCTGGTTCGGTTAAAAATTCTAGCTAAAATCCATAATAAACCGAAAATTGCAAAGTACTTATTTTCGGTGGAGAAGTTTCGGGATCACCGAGAACCTCAAAATATCAAAAATTGTAGCTATAATCGACTTTTGGTGGAGAAGTTTCGTGACCACTGAAAACCTAAAGTGTCAGATTACAGCTAGTTCGGTTAAAATTTGTAACTAAAATCCTCAAAATACTGAAAATCGGGTTGTACCGTTATATGGTGGGTATTCCAAGATATGGACCTATATTGACGATTGTTAATGGAGAAGTTGTAAATTACAAACAGTTCGGTCAAAAAATGTAGCTAAAATTCTCAAAATACCTTAAATCGGGGGCTATATCAATTCTCTATTGGAAATTTTTTTGGTTATTGGGAACATCAACCATAACTCAAAAGTTCGGCTCAGAGTGTTCTGAATTTATCCAAAACGTATTTTCACCCCCAAAAGGGGGTTTCCGATCTCAGATCTTGAGCTCCATTTTGATGTATATTGTTACTATGATGTCCTATTAAAATAGGGTTTTGGTCACAAAAATCGAATACTTTATCACTGAATAAGGATCTTTCAGGCAGATAGTGAAAAGAAAAAGCCCGTTGTTGTTCCTTAAAAAAATTTTAACAAATATTCATAAAAAATCACAATTGTAACTTCATTGTTATATTTATCATGATATTCACCATGAAATAGTTAGCGTGAGCATTTAACTTTGTGTTTTATCTACACTATCGTATCATCAGTTCTTCAAACAATCGGCTATTCTTTTATAATTGTTACCTTTATAGAATTGTCTTTTACAAAAATGAATAGAACAAATAACAAAACATGTGAATCATTAAACATCAGTTTCATATAAAAACGAAGTTTTAGAATTGTTCCAAACCGCAATAGTTCACGTTAATATCAAAATGATCGGAAGGAAATTTATTGGCGCAATAGTTTTAGTTTGTGCTATTACCACCGAAGGCAATGCACAGTCCATGGATTTTAATGGTATAAAAAATTCGGCCGTTAACATGATGCAGGGTTCGGGTTCTCAAGGAGAAAAGAAAATACCATCTCCTAGTATACTGTTCTCTACACCAATTCAAGTTTTATTCGGTTATCCAGAACAAGTCATGTTTTCGGTTCTCAATCAAGCATGTAAGTAAGGACAGGGACCAATAGAAGTATTGAAAATATTTGATTTGTTTAATTATTATTTTTTATTTAAGGTTCTCTTATCATGACATCGAATATAAAAAAGCCTCTCGTTACACCAAAACCTGAAGAGATGTATTACCAGTTGAGAACATCTTGTAAAAATATAACCGTTCCCCTGCAACAACCCGAAAATCTAGTTAATTTGCCGGAATTTGATATTAATAAAAAGGTGGTTATTTTCCTAAGTGGCTGGGCAACTACAGGCAGTGAAGATCATATTCAAGAACTGGCCAATGCCTACAATTGTAGAGGAGATTACAATTTTGTGGTAGGTTGACGATCCACTTTTAATTTTGAACTCAATTTAAAAATGTGGAAATGATTTATTTTTTTTATTCTCTAGTATTTAAATATTGCAGATAAGATTGAAACCCTCTACATATGGTCAGCATTAAATACTGAAGAAATTGGCAAAGCTGTGGCTGAAAGTCTAAACAAGTTAACCTCATCTGTATCCATAGAGAATATTCATTTAATTGGTATTAGTTTTGGAGCTCAAGTTGTTGGTGCAGTAGGGCGAAAATTTAAAGAATTAACTGGTCAACCGTTGCCACGTATTACTGGATTAGATCCTGCCAATCCTTGTTTCAATAAAAATTCTGGTATACATCGTGGTGATGCTATGTTTGTTGATATAATTCATACAAATCCTGGTGTTTTGGGCAAATCGGAGCCTTTGGGTGATGTTGATTTCTATGTGGGCGGTAAAAAACCCATACAACCAGGATGTCTTCAATTCAGCTGTTCCCACCTGCGGTCAGTTGATTATTATATTGAAACTGTATTACCGGGAAATGAGGCAAATTTTATGGGCAAACGTTGTGATTCGGTGGAGAGTTTAAATGCTAATCACTGTGATGGACCTGAGCATCCTATGGGCTATTCAACACCACATGATGTGGAGGGTATTCATTATTTGGAAGCGAATGCCCAACGGCCATATGGTCAGAATGCTCCAGCCAACGCAAATGATCATCATTGTGGACATTGTGGAGATGAATAAAATAATTTGAAATATTGTGCAAATGTTAAAAAGCTTATATTTTTTCTAAATTATAACTAAAATGTAGAAAAATATTGTTACTAATAAAAGTGAACATTGAATAATTCGTCCGGGTTATGCTCAGCTATTGTTAAAATTCTTCGTTTAGTAGTAAGTCCTAAAAACAAAGAACTAGGCGAGAACCTTTGTATCATGAGCCAAACGCACCTGTCGTTTATGTTGCTTTTGCAATCCTGAGTGGTCTGTTGCCAAGACCATACGCCGTAGTTAAGCTTGCACACGCAGAAAAATATATGTTAGAAATATGTTTGGATCCAAATATAAATTTGTTTTGGACTGGTTGCAACCAAATATATGCTTGAATCCATTTAACGGTACCTCCCGATTTAAGGTATTTCGGGGACTTTAGGTCCATTTTCCGCCCAAATTGGATCCATTTTGACACTTGGAGTTTCAAGAGGTCCCATTTCTCCTGACTTATAGTATTTAAGGTACATTTTCTGACCGAATTAGCTGAAATTTGACATTTGAGGTTCCCAATGACCAAACAACTTCTCCAAGATAGGTCGACGTTTTGGTATTGGCCCCATTTAACGGTACCTCCCGATTTATAGCATTTAAACTACATTTTCTGACCGAATTAGCTGACATTTTGCATTTGATGTTTCCAGTGACCAAACAACTGCTCTACAAAATATTACCTGTTGTTACTCTCTTTGAAAAAGTCCTCTCTCCACCCATAAACAAATATGTTCTAACATAAAAAATATGTTGTTACCCAAACAAATAATATTAAGATATGATACAAAATGTTGCAAACATATATTTGTTTGGACCCAAACATAATATGTTTGGATCTAAAAAATATTTGTTTGGATTCAAACATATTTCTAAGATATATTTTTCTGCGTGTAGGATGTTTGGTACTGAAAATGGTCCACGCGGCCCACGCCTTCATATAGGCCCCATGGAACTTTACCTCCCAATTTTCGGTATTTTGAAGGTAGTGCCTTCAATATCCCACCAAAATTACTGAAATTTGGTATTTAATCTTCGTTGGGAGTATAAAACTTCCCACTTGAAATTTGTTGATATATGTCCACGTCTTCCGATTTTCGGTATTTTGAAATTTGTGGCATCAATATTCCACCGAAATGGCAAAAATTTTGTATTTCTTCTTCGTTGGGGGTATAAAACTTTTTACACCTGAAATTTGTCGGTATAGGTCCACGCTTTTATATAGCTACCACGTTAGGTGCATACAACTTTCCATCTTATACGAGTATATAGTCCGCACAGAGCGATACCTCCAGATTTTCGGTATTTTGAAATTTGTGGTCCCAATATTCCTTTGAAATTTCTGAAATTTGGTATTAAGGCTTCGTTGGGGGTATAAGACTTTTGAAGATTTTAGTCACATTTTTTACCGAATTGGTCGTTAATTGGATTTTTGTGTTTCCAGAAGATAGAAGTAGAAGATTAAAACTTACTCGCAATCAAGCTGTCCCTATACATCAGGAAAAATGTCTAAAATTGTATTTTCCATTTCAAAAAAATCAAAAAAATATTTTGGTACTACATCAATGATTTTTGGCACATAGATTAAGAAAAAAATCAGCATTCCAAATCTGTTTTCGTTACTAACTTTGATCGTTGCGCGCAAAATATATGACCGTTTTAATTATGATAATTAGAAAAAATTCTAAAAAAATCGCAGCTTAATATAGTTAGCTGTTATATCCTATTATCGTTAACTGAATTCGTAACCTTTGCGATAATGCAAAAAATAATCGCAAAGTCTCAATGGATTCGCGAAAAATCAAATTTGTTAAATAATTTCACGTATTTACAAACATATTTTTGAAACAATAGCGCACATACTTACGAAAAATATATAAAAAAAATTATAACAGCATCCAGACATTTTGAGGAATAAAATGAAACCTAAAATGTGAAGGTTGGAGCTATAGTGTTCATGTTATTTGCAATAATATGAAGAAAATATTACGAAACAAGTAAGAAAAGGCTATAGTCGGACGGAGCCGACCATAGGATACCCTATACCACTATCCCTGGACAATCGCTCTCCACGGAACTTCTTTTCAATGATTGTGAAAATTTAATTATCAAATATCAGAGATGTAATGTATAATACTTATGACCAAAACCAAAAAGTTATCTAGCATGACAAAGACAATTTTGGAGAAGGAAAGGAAAATTTAGTTCACACAAACTAAAATGTAATGAAACCCACTTATGTAGTACTACTACTTCCGTTGTTTAACCGCTACGTTATTGAAATTTTAACCAATTTCACACGTTTCAGTCCATTTAATCCGCTAAGTATTATCTGATCTTCACGTTGGTTTGTACGCTTCTTCTTCATCATAAACTCAACCTTTTTTTAAAATTTTGCGGGTTTTTATTTTGACCTACAGAGCCGCTACAAAATTGGTTAAAATTTTGTTTTTGGTCCATTTCATCCCCTGAACATTTCACGATCATCACCAAAAACTAATCATTTCTGTATGGGCCCGAACCCAACCTCCTTAAAAAACTCGTTACCATCGGTCCATAATTGCGGCCTTAAGCTTGTTTGCAATTTTTAATGGACGGACACACGTCGCTAAATCGCTTTATCGCGTCGAGATATGAATTTTGGCATACCAAATAAGGGGTCTAGGACGAACTTGTGGAGAGACAATATGTCGCATGGGATAAAAATGTGGTTCTCTACACAGAACCCATTATATATTAGGCAGTAGACCCGTTATCTAGCAAACACTTTATTGCAATTTACATCAGAGGAAAGGTCAGTAGTTTTTTTCCATATGTAGGCTACTTTGCGATGTATATATGTCCTCAAGGAATTAAAATATCGACCAAAAATAAAATTGTTATATTTTTCATACAAAAGTAATGGTCCATTTCACCCGCTAAAGAATATCAGATTATCATTCAAAATTGTAGGAATCTTTTTCGACCTATACTCTTACCCGATGCAAAATTTCGTGACTATTGATGTATAATTGCGACTTCTAGCGAGTTTATTATTACACTACAAACAAATAACGGGATATATTAGGCTGTAACTCTGTTATCCAATCATGCACACCAACATAATTGACATCAATTGAAAGGTCAAGCGTTCCACTTTCAAGTATATCTCACTTGTCCGGAATGTAACTACCAGGAACTAAGATATAAGCTGTATATTAAAATTTTTCACAATTTTCACAAAAAATTGTTGGTCCATTTAACCCTCTAAATATTATCCGATCGCCATCTCAAATTGCAAGCTTCTCCTTTGTGATATACTCTTACCTTATTTAAAATTACGCGTTGATCGGACTATTATTGAGACCTACAGAGCCGCTACAAAATTAGATAAATATTATGTTTTTGGTCCATTTCACCCGCTAAATATTTCACGATCATCACCAATAAGAATAGGGATCTATTCTGATCTGAACCCGACATCCATACAAAATTTCGTGACAATCGGTCCATAACTGCGGCCTGGAGCGTGTTTACAATTTATAATGGACAGACGGACGGACTGACGGACGGACACACATCTCAAAATCGCTATATCTCGTCGAAATATGAAGAATGGTATACCACATTGGGGGTCTCCGACGAATATTTCGCGGTGTTACATGAATTTTTACCAAAACAAACTTAAAAATAAAATCATATTATTCTAATTTTGTTTTTATTTTATAGGAAACGTTGGAGAAAAAATGTTTGAGTTCTTCGGCATTTTCGTCAAAATTTCACGCAATAATGATGATATTCCGTTGTAACAAATTTTTCGCTTATAGTTTTCCTATTGGATAATATTATTAGAACCTTATATTAAATCACAAGGAATTCCAATTGTGGCATAACGTTAAAATAATGTTATATTGAATATTACAACGTTTGAGACGCATATAAACCGCGTAATTATGAAAATGACATGATGCGCATCCGATTTTCCAACACAGCGAATCAATCCCTTTTATTTGATGTACAGTTTGTCAAATTCTATTTGGCGGCCTCGATGTAGCATCTGCTGCATATTAGAGTGCAAAATACAGTAAAATGGTCATAATTTCCGCGAAGTTCATTTACATTTTATGCGCATCCGATTTCAATAATCACCATTAAAAAATACATCATTCTATGCCGTTTTAAAGCGATCCATCCAGAACCGTGGATGTAGCATCGCACTCAATTTCTAGAAAAAATCTATTATATCTTTGGATTTACGAGAGTTTTTAAATATCTGTTTCGCGCAGTTTAAACACACGTATCGATCTATTTATTTAAGTAGAACTGAAACATCGCGTTTTAATATGCGATATTTTCAAAATAATTTTTTGCAAATTTTCGAAATTTGAGGGGTATCATATCCGCCGATCTAGTGGGTGGATTTTTACGCGTCGTGGCTTGTTAGATTCAGAACGTAAAAAAACTAAATTTACGCGGGTTTCCACGGAAATCGAATGACGTTTGTAAATTTTAAACCAAAAAAATAGGTTTTTGAGAAAAATTTACGCACAAAAATTTCGTGTTTGGGAGCAAATTACTGTGATCCTGTGAGGGCTACACCCTCATGTTATATATTATAAAATGCGAAATCGCGAGTACTACAATCAAATAATAAGCTTTTAGGGAAATCCAGCTGCGCGTCCCGACTAGAGCAAAAATTCAAAAAACCCCATTTTTCAGGTTTCAAAATGTCAGCATCCGTTTGAGGTAGATACAGTGGATATATTAAAAAATCATACATTAGACACTTCATCTCTGAAGTGTACTCTTAAACTTCTCCTTTGAGCAACACAATGTAGAGCTTGTGGTGTAAAACCACTAATTGGAAAATAACATAATGAAACTCGTTTGCTTCAACGATTTTTTCCGATTTTTTTACATTAGCACGACCACAGCTTCCGCTCAAATTATTATTTTAAGAAACTCCTAAGCGAATCGGGCTAAAACAGTTTATATTACCGAAATGCGGTCAAAAGTTATGGTATAGTAAAACTGATCGCGAGTTACAATACCCCATACCTCAGTTTCAACATAAGTTAATTTTCTACAAAAAGCTTGATATATCCAGATTTAAGACTAGCCAGTGTGGCCCAATTTTATATATTTCGAGGGGTTTTTTGTCAAATTTTCGAACCGAGTTTGCTGTAATTTAATATTATGTGTTGCCAGGAGTTCAAAAGCTCAATTCGGAAAATCGTCAATATTGATCCAGGTTTTGGAAAGAACTACGATAACGCCCCATATGAGCTCTTTTGAAGGGACTATTATCAGTTTAGATATATACCCTCTTGCAATAAGAAGAAGGACTTAGTACATTCATAAACGAAAGGAAACTAATTGTTCTTATTCACTTTAATACAGGTCGTGGTGGAGGGTATACAATTTCGCTTTAGAATTTAAGCCGAATTGTAAATTTCAGAAGTCTTAAGTGTCGAAATATCCACAAATGCCTCCTGATTTCATAATAATCTCAGCATTTAGGCCAGAGACGGGCTTCTTTGCAAAGAAGTATAGGGACGGCGGCCACTGAGTTTGTTTTGCATTTGCTTCTCTCTCCCACTTACAGTGTACGTGAATAAAAACAAACGATAAACATCATGTGGCTGTTGTTTTCTTCACCTATACATGCACACATACTAAAACATTGATGGAAATTCTTGGGAGACGCTGCTTTAGGCTAACGAGGGTATGTACACTTTGATACGACCAAAAATGTGCCTCGTCGAAATAACGGTTTTAGTATAGTATATTTTTACGAAACTCGTTTCAGACAATATGGAGTCGATTTAGCCATGTCTGTCTGGCTGGTGCGCACTATAACTCTGGAACGGAAATTTTGCACGTCTTAGTATTTTGCCCAAACTTATATGAAATTCGAAGACGGACCATATCTGTCGACTCTTTCGGGTACCTCCCCTACAAAAGTTCAATATGATTCTGTAAAAGGGTGCGAATTACAACTCTAGAAGGTACCAAGCGATTTGGTCCAAACTTAGCACATCGTATTATTCCTTCTAGATATATATCGGGTTCGAAAAAAGTGAAATTTAGGAGCTCCTCACGGACCGTTTAGAGTTTTTTCAGCAGCTTGTTTTTGCGACTCCATTTACGACGGTACAATTTTTTTTCGGGCGCAAGTCCATATTGCTTGAAATAATGGCTTTAAATTGCGAAGAAACCCTGACGGTACCAACTTAAATGACATATCCACAAAATAGGTATTGCAGGGATTTTCTGATTGGTCCAAACTTTGCACATCGTATTATTTCAACATGTATCACTTCATCGGGAGTTTAAAAGCTGATCTAGGAACATTTTGGTTTTTTTCCAAAAAGTTCTTCTTGCAGTCCCTGTTACGGCGGCCCAAAATATCCAAAAAAAGCCTGCAGGTACCAGCTACATTGGGTAGTACGTAAGACATACATACATACATACATTGGATTATTTCTTACAGCTTCGAATTATGTCAGAATAGCGACTACAGCGGCCCACTCGGTAGGGTGCCTCCCACAAAAAGATTAGAAAGATTGCAGTTTAAGGACTCGTCTGGGATAGTTTTTAAAATTTTGGTAACAAGTTTTTTATGTTAAACCGGTACAAAATTGTGTTTGTTTCCTTTCTTTTGGTCCGAAGCTGAGGGTATATCTCAGTCGGCACAGGTGAAAGATAAGTTCTAACTCTGTAAAGTGGAAAATGTTTAACAAAAACAGTTGTTTCATAAATTTTGATCCACTTTTTTACACGTTCGCTTCTTCGAGTTTTTATACCCTGCACCACTATGGGAGATTATATGTCAGTCACTCAGCCACTCACTCAGTTTCCACTACGCACAGAGGGGAAATTTGTGTTAAAATTTGATCAAAAGCCCTAGAAAGCTCATTTATAGTCGGATTGATATAAAATTTTGCACAAAGCATATCTTCTATACAAGGATTAAGAATTAATAGAAAATAATGAAAATCGGTCCAGATTTGGATGCAGCTTCCATATATATTCGCATCTGATATGAGATAAAAATGCACCAAAATCACTGAAATTTGACACATGCAACCTGAACTAGCCTAAAAAACATTGAACCAATTTTCAAACAAATCGGTACAGATGTATATATAGTCCCATATACATATATTTCATTCCAAATTTTATTTTTTGAAACTTACTTAAATTAAATTTTTCTGAATTCACATAAGAAAAGCCTTGAATGTTTCTGAATAATGCATACATATTTGATAGGTGTTGGTTTAGTCTGATAAATAAGAGTCCCGGTTATAAGGCGGAACAAAATGTAGTGTGAGTAAACATTGCAATTCCATATAAAAATATTTCATATTTTAGTTGAGAAAAATTTGATTTTTTCGAAATGGCGCAAATATGCGCAATTTTGTATGGTTGAGTCTGATATTTGAGACTCAAGCGCATAAAACATTAGAAGAAACTATGGTCGGGAAACGACGGGGAAATAGACTTTTTCACTATTGAAATTGTAGTAATCTTAAAAATTATCATAAAAAAATTTTATAAAGAGGATATGTATCACCATTATTAAATAGCAAAGATGTAAATTCAATCTGAAAATTTTAAATGCTAATCTTGTTCGGAGACTGTTCATAAACAATAAATCTTGGAAAATATAAATTTTCTCGAAAATAATGTCATTTTAATGTTCACCTAATCTCTTAGTTTTCGAAAATTTACTTTTTGTTCTCAGTATGACTGAGTTCAATCGACTGCTGCATTGGATTTGTTCAGCTTACAAAGTCGAAGATGGTTATAGTAAATGTAGAAAAGAGTCTGGTTGCCGTTTATCAACATTTTTTTTCATAAAAAATGATTTTCATATTCTGAGTTTTGAGCAACTTTAGGCCTATGTTTCCCCTCTGTGCTACGTGGAAAGGGTATAATAAGTTTGTTTTGGTAAAAATTCATGTAACACCGCGAAATATTCGTCGGAGACCCCCAATGTGGTATACCAATCTTCATATCTCGACGAGATAAAGCGATATTGAGATGTCTGTCCGTCCGTCTGTCCATTATAAATTGTAATCAAACTCCAGGCCGCAATTATGGACCGATCATCGCGGAATTTTGTATGGAGCTCGGGTTCAGATCATGGTGTACATGATAAGATAACAGAGTTACAGTCTAATGTACCTAGACCGTTGATTTTGTTTGTTTTCTGATTTTCCTCTTCTATGTGTAAACACCTTTCATTTAAAGTTAGTTAAGGCGCATCGTGTACAATAAGTTTATTTGTTCCATAAAAAATTTGATTTGTGGAAAGCTAATTCCCAGAGGTAGTGGTGTATTGTATCACATGGTCGGCCCCGTCCGACTATAGCCTTGGCTTAGTTGTTTTATTTATATATGAATTGCCCGCACTAATCCTCTATATTCAACCTTGATTTTGAACATATGTTCCAACAAATTTTTGCGTATAGGTTTAAAATCTAATTGTTTAATATTAGCAAACTTTCATTTATCTATGCACAAATATGTTGTGCGTTTTGTTTGTTTACTTGTGTCTACCGACACCTTTTTCAATTAAACAATTAAAATCAAACAAGATCTCTGCTTGCTTTACCGAATCATCATTATTTGCTTAGAATTTGCTATAAAAGTACAATTTATGTTATTCATTTAATTAGTTTTCCAACTATGGAGTTTCACGCTACAAAGAAGTTTATTATAACAATTCTGATTCTTAGCATTGTGGTTCGTGGTGGCTCAGGCTTCTCGGTAATGGGTTTGGATTTATTAAATTCTGCCACTAGTATTATATCTGGTGTTGGTGCAGAGCTATTACAGAATTTTCCAACAGTATCCCGATTGTTTTCAGCAACGAAACAAATGTTATTCGGTTTACCGGAGCAGGCTTTATTTAAAGTTCTAAATCAATTGTGTAAGTGTTTGAAGTGTAAATGAAATGTATGTTGGTGCAATTGTAAATGTATATTAGGGTTAGAACAAAAAATATATGCAAGTACAATGTGGGGAATATTGGCCTGATAATAACAACCCGTTTCTTTGGACGATTCGGTGAACAAGCGATTTCTGACGGCCTTTTGATATTTCTTTTTTCTTTCTTCCTTATAAAAAATTAGATTTTAATTTTTCGAACACACACAAAATTTAATTTATACTTACGAAGAATGGCTTTTCACTTAATATTTTAATGAGAAATGAGTAAGAATAACGTTAAGTTCGGCCGGGCCGAACTGAATAGAAGCAACTATTTTCCTTTCGTTTCTTGAAAGTACTAAGCTCTTCGGGAGGTACAGTTCAATGGAGGCAAAATGAAGACGTGGACATTTTCTTATAATTCTCTTCTGGAATATTTAATATCCCAATGGAAGACTAAATACCAAATTTCAGCCATTTCAGTTGGACATTGAGGCCACAAGCTTGAAAGTGCCGAATATCGGAAGGTACCGTTATATGGGGCCTACATGAAGGCGTGGACCTATACCGACAAATTTCAGGTGTAAAGTTGTATACCTCCAACGAATACCTAATTTGAAAAATTTCGGAGTAATTTTGAGGCTACAAAATACCGAAAATCGGGAGGTGCCGTTCTATGGGGGCTATTTGAAGGCGTGGAACTATACCGATACATTTCAGGTGTATAGTTTTATACCTCCAACGAAGATTAAAAATACAATTTCCGAAATCTGGAGATACCGTTCTATGGGGGCTACATGAAGACGTAGAATTATACCGACAAATTTCAGTTGTAAAGTTATATACCTCCAACGAAGAAAAAATACCATATTTCAGAAATTTCGATGTAATTTTGAGGCCCCAACCTTCTAAATACCGAAAATCGGGAGGTACCGTTCTATGGGTGTTATATATATGAAGGCGTGGACCTATACCGATAAATGTCAGGTGTAAGTTTTATACCTCTAACGAAGACTAAAAGAAAATTTCAGAAAGTTGGTGGGCCACAACCTTCTAAATACCGAAAATCGGGAGGTACCGTTCTATGGGGGCTATATGAAGGCTTCGACCTATACAGACAAATTTCAGGTCTAAAGTTGTATACCTCAAACGAAGACTAAGTACCAAATTTCAGAAATTTTGATGTAATTTTGAGGCCCCAACCTTTAAAATACCGAAAATCGGGAGGTACCTCTGTATGGGGCTATATGAAGGCGTTAACCTATACCGAAAATTTTCAGATTTAAAGTTTTGTGCCCCATCGTTATATCGACTTAGAATTTCATGTTGATCAAGAATATATATAAAGTATATATATTTATATATAGGGTCTCCGCCGAATATTTTGATGTGTTACAAACGGAATGTCAAATTTAATTATACCCTCCATATCATGGTGAAGGGTATACAAATATATAAGAAACGTATCTGTCTTTTTTAAAAACTAAAAATCTAAATCCGCAATGAAGCTTGAATGCAGTCAGTTCCGAATTTTTCTTCATGATAGCGTCCCATATTTTTAATATTCTTCCCGGCTTACACAACTTTGTACTGATATTATTGATATTTAAAAAAAAAAACTGTAAAAAAGTTATAACCCTAATGTGCATATATACATACCTATTTGAAATAACTGTTTTTATATGACCTTAACACCTTTAAATTAAGCAAACATAATGACAGAAAGTTTTTAAATATTTATCTTGAAATGTGTGCAAATATTAAACACTGTGTTACGAATAATTTGTATGTATTCTAAATATTTTAAGGAATTCGGTTCAATTTATAGAAAAGTTGAGAAAGTATTTCATAGTACAGAATCTTAGGAAGATATTTGCCAAAAAAGTTAGTTTAAACAAATTATAACAACCTATTTTGACGCCAGAGAAACAGCGGCCAAAAAAACTCCATGTGCAAATATCAACAAAGTATGTTGGTCACTCAATCATAATAATTGGGTAAAAATTGGGTCATGGTTATACAACGTACATCCCCAATTCGAACTATTTTGCGGATTTACATTAACTTTTTCAAAAGATTGTCCTATAATTTGAGTTCTGGCCCCTCAACAATTTGGGCGCCAAACAAGCTACACTTTGCATTACCAGTAAGCTGAAAAATACTGGGTTATTTCGTAACGTTCAGATCGTATGTTTCTGACTACAATGATCACCGTCGACAAACAATTTTTTTGTTAGCAAAATTACGAAGACTTGGTGTAAGCGTTTAAACAATCCTTAATGTTGGTACGCGTGGCACAGTGCGTAGTGTGTTTGACTACAAATCCGAAGTTCGCAATTCGAAGATAGCATGGGCAATAAATATCTTCAAGCCCTTTTAATCACGAGGTCCGGACGATATCTTTCCTGCAATGCTACAAAATACACTGATGTTTCTTCTACACTGATCACTCAACTCAATCAAATCTGCGGCGGTCTGGATTGCAGGAAATCTTAGGAGGAGCCAAAATCAATCGTTTCGATGTGTAGGGTCCCTGGACATTGCAACATCGAAGAAATTAAACAGCGGATGAACAGGCGCGTTGCGGATCTGAGTCAACCGATACTGAAATCGACAACTCAATAAAGCCACCTTTGTGCCATTTCATGCGGCAGTTAGAACAAATATGTATATCAGGACAGAGCTGGTCAGATTTGGCACATCGAACACGGTTGTAAGGTAATCTAGCCCACCATCTCCGAGAGAAGGACTACATCTCTGCTCTCCTTGAAGAAATCAGACCTGACCTGCAAATGGGAAAAATATGATACTGTTGACGGCTGCAGGTTGTGCGAGGATTAGGAAGAATCTGAGACAACTGAACACCTATTATATCGCTGCTCAATGCTCATGCATATGGAATTTAATACTAAACACATTAAAACTAAGGAAGCCAAAAAAAAATGTTCAAAATATTGGAATGCCTGGGCTTGGCGTGCACCTAAAGACGACCTTTTTCGAAATTTTGGAAAATACGTAATTTTTGCAAATTTCGGGAGAAAGAAATAGCTGTTTCTCGGAAACTGTAACAGATATGGTGTTCATTGTTTTTTGTTGGGTAGGTAGAATTGTTGTCTTTAAGAACCGTTTCAATAAATTACCATAGCGTTTCAGCCCACATATATTTTTGTACTCGTCACGTTCCGTCCGCTTAACGCTTTTTAAAATTTTTTGAAATTACATGGTATGCTTTTTCCATACCGTTTCCCATATAAATTATAGCTTTTTTACACAAATGATTTTTATACCCTATACCACAATGTGGAAAAGGGTATTATAAGTTTGGTTTGATAAAAATTCATGTAACACCGCGAAATATTCGTCGGAGACCCCCAATGTGGTATACCAATCTTCATATCTCGACGAGATAAAGCGATTTTGAGATGTGTGTCCGTCCGTCCGTCCGTCTGTCCATTATAAATTGTAAACACGCTCCAGACCGCAATTATGGACCGATCGTCACGAAATTTTGTATGGAGGTCGGGTTCAGATCAGAATAGATCCCTATTCTTATTGGTGATGATCGTGAAATATTTAGCGGGTGAAATGGACCAAAAACAAAATATTTATCCAATTTTCTAGCGGCTCTGTAGGTCTCAATAATAGTCCGATCAACGCGTAATTTTAAATAAGGTAAGAGTATATCACAAAGGAGATGCTTACAATTTGAGATGGCGATCGGATAATATTTAGAGGGCTAAATGGACCAAAACTTTTGTGTGAAAATGGTGAAAATTTTTAATATACAGCTTATATCTTAATTCCTGGAAGTGACATTCCGGACAAGTGAGTTATACTTGAAAGTGGAACGCTTGACCTTTCAATTGATGCCAATTACGTTGGTGTGCATGGTCAGATAACAGAGTTACAGCCCAATATATTCCGTTATTTGTTTGTAGTGTAACAATAAACTCGCTACAAGTCGCAATTATACATCAATAGTCACGAAATTTTGCACCGGGTAAGAGTATAGGTCGAAGAAGATGCCTACAACTTTGAATGATGATCTGATATTCTTTAGCGGGTGAAATGGACCATTACTTTTGTATGAAAAATATAACAATTTTATTTTTGGTCGATATTTTAATTCCTTGAGGACATATATATTTCGCAAAGTAGCCTACATATGGAAAAAAGCTACTGACCTTTCCTCTGATGCAAATTGCAATAAAGTGTTTGCTAGATAACGGGCCTACTGCCTAATATATAATGGGTTCTGTGTAGAGAACCACATTTTTATCCCATGCTACATATTGTCTCTCCAAAAGTTTATGTAACACCAATATTCGTCCTAGACAAATTATTTGGTATGCCAAAATTCATTTCTGGACGAGATAAAGCGATTTAGCGATGTGTGTCCGTCCATTAAGAATTGTAAACAAGCTTAAGGCCGCAATTATGGACCGATTTTTACGAATTTTTTAAGGAGATTGTGTTCGGGCCAGGATAGATATTATTAGTTTTTGTTGATGATCGTGAAATGTTCAGGGAGTGAAATGGACCAAAAACAAAATTTTAACCAATTTTGTAGCGGTTCTGTAGGTCAAAATAATAACCCGCAAAATTTTAAACAAAGTTTGAGTTTATGATAAAGAAGAAACGTAAAAACCAACGTGAAGATCCGATAATACTTAGCGGGTTAAATGGACTGAAACTTTTGTGTGAAATTGGTAGAAATTTCAATAACGTAGCGGTTAAACAACGGAAGTAGTAGTACTACATAAGTGGGTTTCATTACATTTTAGTTTGTGTGAACTAAATTTTCCTTTCCTGCTACAAACATGTCTTTGTCATGCTAGATAACTTTTTGGTTTTGGTCATAAGTATTATAAATTACATCTCTGATATTTGATAATTAAATTTTCACAATCATTGAAAAGAAGTTCCGTGGAGAGCTACTGTCCAGGGATAGTGGTATAGGGTATCCCATGGTCGGCTCCGTCCGACTATAGACTTTTCTTACTTGTTTTAATATGAGTTTTTATAAGAGTTAAAATAATTTTATGAAAACCCAAGTAGAATTTTTTTTTAATTTTGGAAAAAATTAAATTTTTTGAAAAAAAAAATTTGAAAAAAATTTTGGTTAAAATAACACGCTCACATCTTCGGAAATGTTCTTTCCCCAATTCGAGAGTGATTTAAACATTGCCCAGCTTTTACTCGATCATGTACCAATGTTGCATTGCTTCATATAGAGGGTATAATCAAATTTGTCATTCTGTTTGTAACACCTTAAAATATTCTTCGAAGAACCCCACACAGTATTTATATTCTTGATCAGCATAAAATTCTAGGTCGATATAACCATGTCCGTCTGTCCTTCCTTCCCTAAATAGAACTTTATAATTTGGTACATACGTTTTTACTACTCCTAAGATGTTTGATAATGAAAATGGGTCACATCGGTCCATGTTTTTATATAGCCCCCATAGAACGGTACATCTCGATTTTGGGTATATTGTAGGTTTTAGCTACGTTATCTTATAGAAATGGCTGACATTTGGCTGTAATTCTTCTTTGGAGCCCCCTAGTATAGGTCCACCATTTGACATATCGTCCATACAAAGGTACCTACCGACTTTCGGTATGTTGAAGATTTTAGCCACATTATATCACCAATAATTTGTGGGTATAGAACCTCGTTTTCATGTATTCGCTATGAAAAGGTTGAAATTTTGTATATAGTATTCGTTGTGGGTATGAAACATGGCTACAGATAATTGTGGACATAGATGAACGTTTTAATACAACTCCCGTAGAAGAGGCGTTGCTGGTTCTCAGATTGGAGGGTAGGTACTAAGACACCGCTCGATGTGAAGTCTTTTAAAGTATTAGTCTACTGTAGTGGTATTTCGAATTCTCAATGGGTAGAAAAGCTCAAAGAAGAAAATTACCAATATGGGTTCATATTTTGGCATATGTTCAATATGAAGGTAACTCTCTCCATCGCACAGTGCGAAATATGGGAACTTTAGTGGAACTTTATTTACTCAAAGCTTAAAGTACATAGAACTAACGATATTCTTGTTGGAATCCATTGCTAGGTATCCCACGACAAATGTCTCATATTCAGTTTTGTGATTTACCAAGCGAAACAACTAGAAATGCAAAATTGCCTCAAGCTTTGCTTAAGAAATATATTGATAGAAACAAATGGTAAGTTAATTGACTATATTTTTGTCGGTGTTATAATTCTTGACAATTTTTTAATTATTTGGCGTTTATAGAGTTGTTGTGTCTAATTTAGGTTGGTTGCTATTCGTTCCCCAAAATTTTGCTTTTTTAAAAGCCTTTTAAATTTTTTATAAGTTTTGGAGGTTTTTTAATGTGTTGTGGTGATAATAAATCGCACATTTTCTGAGAGGTAGGATAGTTTTCTTTGGGTAAACCTAAAATTAGCTGCAGGTTTCCGCAGGTTTGAGAGATGTGCAACTTTTTCGGAATGTCGTTTGAATATTCATATATCTATATTTTTGAAAATTTGATAGAAGTTCCCGCATTAGACGTCATTGTTGGTTTCGGGTATGCCAAAATGGCTTCAAACACTAAAAAATTTTGCTTTTTATAGTTTGAAGGTTATTCCTGCTAATTTCATTCACGTTATAAAAAAATGGTCAAATTTGAGCAGTTTTCGCAGGACATCGTAAAGTACATAAAACAAATCATAGTTACACCAGATGCTTTTAGGCGATAGCCTCATTTGTAGAGCCGCGTAATAAGATGAACATATCCTCAATCGAAAAGTTCAATTTGTAATCCAATGATACTATAAAAAAAAAATCTCATATTTTTTTTTATTTTTATGCCCTCAGCATTTATTCCAACGAGGGTATATACACTTTCAAACGGGTAAAATGTGCCTCAACGAAATAATGGTTTTAGACCCCAAGTATGTTTGGACGAAATGTGTTTCAGACAATTTGGTGTCGATTGAGCAATGTCCGTCCGTCTGTCTGGCTGGCTGGAGCGCACTATAACTCTCGAACGGATAAACCGATTCGGTTCAAATTTTGGCTTTCCTAATATTTTACCCAAACTGAGTTTAAGTTCGAAGATGGGCTATATCGGTCCACTCCTTCCGGTACCTCCCCCACAAAAGTTTGAAAATGTTCGGAAGATTTTTACGTACGATAACTCTTGAAGGAAGTAACCGATTTGGTCCATACTTTGCAAATCGTGAAATGTCTACCAGACTTAGATGAGGTTCCATTATGGACTCAATCGGTCCACTCCTTCGGGTACCTCCTACACAAAATTTCGGATAAGTTCAGTTTAGGACCTGCTCTCGAATCGCTTTGATTTTTGTTTTAGCAATTTGTATTTACTGTCCCCATTCGACGGTACAAGGGGCAAGTCCATACTTCCTCAGAAAATAGCCTGAAAGTTGCACAAAACCCCTATGACACATTGTGAGGTTGTTGGAGCGCAAGATAACTCTCGAACGAATCTGCCGATTGGGTCCAAAATATTGCCTTATTAATATTTTGTCCAAACATAGTTTAAGTTCGAAGATAAACCATATCGGTCCACTCCTTCAGGTACCTCCAACACAAAATTTCAAAAATGTTCGGAAAAATTGTTCGTACGGTAATTTTTGAAGGGAGTGGCCGAATTGGTCCATACTTTTTATATCTACCAGATATAGATCAGGTTCACATATGGACTATATTTGTCCACGTCATCCAGTACCTCTTAAACAAAATTTCGGATAAGTTCGCTTTAAGACCTGCTCTCAAATCACTTTGATTTTTGTTGAAGCAACTTGCATTCGCCGCCTTAATTACGATGGTAAAAGTTTTTTTCAGGGGCAAATCCACACCTCTTGAGCAAACAGCCCGAAGGGTGTAAAACCCCATATGGCACCATATGTACTGGCTGGAGATCCACTTCCATAATGGTCCATGTCGATCCATTCCTTTAAGTATTTCCTCCGCCAAACTTTTGCTCTTTAATCCTAATCAACATTTTTGCCGGTTCATACGCCCAAAATTTTTAAAACTTTCTAAATACATACGTTTTTTTTGGAAAATATTGTTTCAATATACACAGATTGAGGGTATATCTCTGTCGGCCAAGCCGACTGATACTTTTTTACTGAGGCGTATGGTAACCCTCTGCCTCTCAACATCCTCTCTCACCGACAATCTGACAATTGCCGCAGAGGAAAATTGTCGAATGTAAATATGGACTAAGTTCGGGGGAAGGGCAATTCGGGCCAAATCAAGGATCTATGCTGTAAATTGTTTCATTAGAACATTTTCTATTCAAAGAATACAAATTTTCAAGTAAACTAAACTCCGTTGGCAATAATTACGTAACACCATCAAAATATCTCAAATGGGGGACCCCTCATATTGGAGCTATAGCAAAACGAGAACCAACGTTGCTAATATTTCGCAAAGCGCTTTTCTACCTGCGAAGAACACAAAAATGCCAAAATACAATCAAACAGGTTGGTAAATGTGCTTGGGACCTTTAAAATATGGAAATAGGAAAATTGGTTAAAAAAATGAACCGCATACGTAAAAACGGTCGTCACTGTTACATGAGCGCACCGCGGGTCTTTCTGGCCCATATTTAGCACCATGATACCCACTTATATAAGAAACATTTTTGCAATAACCGCTATAAACTGCAAATTTAGAGCAAAAGAACATTAGCTACAAAACAACATTAGTTAGCGGAAAACCTCCTGAAGCCAAGACCATCCACCCACGAAGCACCCTTACTTAGATGAACCCCTTCTCTCAGAAAGGGTCTATAGAAACACCCCTTCTTTCAGAAAGGGTCTATAAAAGCACCCTTTCTTTGGGAAAGGGTCTATAGGAGCACTCTTTTTCGGAAAGGGTCTATAGAAACACTCTTTCTTTGTTCATGTTCTTTATCAACCGGGATGAATTTGGAGACGAGATGTTTAAACTACAGTTGATAACTAATCCACATCCAATCTCATGCCATGGTTCATGGCAGCAATAATACAGTGCTGCAGTGTGACGTCTTTTCCATTTTATGACACTTCCTGTAGTCTGGCCATGTAAGCTGAAGACCCGCAGATCATGTTTCTTAAAACTTTTGCGGAGGCCGTCAACATTAGGCGGCTTAAGCTTCTTTTACTAACACTGAGTGTAATTTTTTGAATCACGTTTTATTAACCATATTCTGACACCGCAGCGTTTCGCCGGTTTTCCCTATCTATTTGAGGCTTTGATGTCAAAAGGGATCATTTTGTTAGGATCATATCTTTCCAGCAGTTAAGAAATTTGATTTACTCTCAGAGGCAAAGTTGTAGCACTTCTCAAAAAGAACCAAAACTGTGAACACATAAACTATCAAACTTCATCTTTTAGGTCATAATCGTCAAGATGTAATTTCTTTTTACATCTTTTCTCGGATTTTGGTCTACAGATATCAAACCGATAAAATTTGAAGCAAACATGTACTTTAGATCTCAATAAACATATTTTTAGAACTTACGAACTCTGTATAAACGGTTCTTAAGTTCAAAATAGCAAAGCAAATTGGATGTTTATCCTGTTTTCTCTGTAGCCCAGTCAAAATAGACATTTGAAATAGCAAAAATTCTCACAAAGCGGAATTTTAGTGGAGAGATAGGGTTTGTCATTAGAAGCAACGCCCTAAAAGTCCCCATCAATCCCAAAAAAATTTATTCGGGTCAAAGGTAAAATTTTAAGGGTTTTTTAGATTTTCGAATTTGTTTTTTGAAAACGGTTGATCTAATCAAAAAGTGACTAAAGAAAATATTGTAGACAGATTTAAAAACCGGGTTAGACCCGGTTTTACTGAATCAATTACTGCAAAGTGGATATCGTTTGAAAGCTTATGAAAATACCTAACACGTAGTTTGGTTATTTTAACCGGTTAGCCTCATAATGTACTTACTTGTCTAATTTTTAATTTGACCTCGCTATATCTCGAAAATGGTAAGTCTTTTTTAAAAATCATAAATATCATTCTTGTAGATAATTGTTAAATCTACAACTTTTATTTTAGCCGGCTTTTGCTAAGTCTTACTGTTTTCGAGAAAAAAACTGAATAATTCCTCTAAAAGTGAACTTTGACCCCGAATAACTTGTTTTGCACACATGGGATCGATGGGGACTTTTAGAACGTTGCTTCTAATGGTAACAACTAGCTCTCCACCAAAATTCAGCTTTGTGAGAGTTTTTGCTATTTCCCCCTTATACGCATGTCTATTTTGACCGGGCTATCTGGTTCTGGTCCGCATCTACTAAACCGTTCAATACGCAAGAAAACAATCAACTACAATAATGTAGCAAAGATATTAGTAAACAACTTTCTGAAACAGACGATCTGTCTGCGAAAGGTTCTTAAAGGTCAAAATAGCAAAACACTTTAGAAAATATTCGATTTTTATACTTTTTTCTCTGATTCTGGTCCATAGATACCAAACCTCCCAATATTAAAGAATACAGTCAACTACAGAAAGTTGTTTACTGATATCTTTGCTACATTATTGTAGTTGAATGTTTTCTTGCATATTGAACGGTTTAGTATCTGTGGACCAGAACCAGAGAAAACAGGATAAAAATCCCATTTCCTTTGCTATTTTGACCTTTAAGAACCGTTTATACAGAGTTTGTATGTTTTAAAAATATGTTTATTGAGGTCTAAAGTACATTTTTGTTTTTGGTAGTTTGCTTCAAATTAGATCGGTTTCACATTTGTAGACCAAAACCCGAGAAAAAATTTAAAAAGAATTTACATCTTGACGATTATGACCTAGAAGATTAAGTTTGATGGAGTTTATGTGTTCATAGTTTTGGTTCTTATTGAGATTAATTCAAATTGCCTCTGAGATTAATTCAAATTTTCTAACGGTTTGGAAGATATAATCCTGAAAAAATTAACCCTTTTTGACTTCAAAGCCGCAAACTTTTGGAGGCCTATAACCGCGAAAGTTGATGAGATAGGAAAAACGGCGAGACACGTGTCTTCTCTTTTTTGCGGTGTCAGAATATGGTTGCATACTGTTATTGTACCCTCCACCATAATATGGAGGGTATAATAAAATTTGTCATTCCGTTTTTAACACCTTAAAATATTCGTCGGAGCATAAAATTCTAGGACGATATAACCATGTCCGCCTGTTCCTTCGACTCTCCCTCCGTCTAGTGAAATCAAGATACAGCTGGCATTTTATAAGATAGAGCTTTATAATTTGGTACAGAAGTTTCTATTACTCCTAGGTTGTTTGGTATTGCAAGTGGGCTATATCGGTCCACGTTTTGATATAGCCCCTATAGAACGGCACATACCAATTTTCGGTGTTTTGAAGTTTTTAGCCCATTATAACACCGAAATGGCTGAAATTTGATACTTAATCTTTGTTGGGGGTACAAAACTTTCCCCCAGATATTTGTTGGTATAGGTGCACGCCTTCACATAGCCCCCATAGAACGGTGCCTCCCGATTTTCGGTATTTTGAAGGTTGTGGCTTCATTGTAGCACCGAAATGGCTGAAATTTGCTACTTAATCTTCGTTGGGGTACAAAACTTTCCCCCAGAGATTTGTCGGTACTGGTGCACTATTTTCGGTATTTTGAAGGTTGTGGCCACAATAATCCTGAAGTTAGGTATTTAGTCTTTGTTGGAGGGGCCCTCATAGAACGGTACCTCCCGATTTTCGTAATTCTGAAGGTTGTGACGTCAATATCCCACAGAAAGACTGAAATTTGTTTTTTAGTCTTCCATGTGGTTATAAAATATTCCAGAAGAGTATTATCAGTGTAGGTCCGCGGGTTTCTAAATATCCCATAGAAGCGTACTTCGTGATTTTCGGTATTATGAAGGTTGTACAGAAATGTTGGAAATTTAGTATTTAGTCTTCTTTGATTCTAAAAACTTTGCGGCAGAAATTTTTAGATAGAGATCGACGTTTTAATAAAGCCCCCATGGACCGGTACCTTCTGAATTTCGGTATTTTGAATGCTAGCCACATTGTTTTACTGAACTTGCTGAAATTTGGTATTTAGTCTTCTTCATAAAAGAAAGGAAACTAATTGTTCCATTTTATTTCAATACAAGTCGTGGAGGAGGGTATAACATGTTCGGCCGAACTTAATGCCGTTCTTACTTGTTTTTCCCATAGAAGTGAGTTTTGGTGGAAAGCCAACCTACTATCCCATTGCCCAAACATGTGAATTTTGAAGTTCTGATAAATGAACGTGGTGTTTGATATTTAGGGAGGGCAAAAGACTGACACTGTAAACCCAGGGATCATACCACACAGAAAATTTACTCTGAAACTCAGATTCGATAAGTTGTGAGCAACTGCTTCTTAAATTCGCATATAGTCAATTATTGCTATTATTTATTCTTTCAGGTTCACTTTATGTGGCTTCGGATAATATCGATCCTCGAATAACGCCCAAACTCAATGAAATGCACCTACAACTTAGAACGCCATGTTCAAACATCAGTGTTCCCCTGAATGAAACACAAAAACTACTTGACTATCCGGAATTTGATGCCACCAAAAGAGTAGTTATTTTTATAACAGGCTGGATGTCTGGAATTGATGCAGACTACATAGAAGATATTGCCAGGGCATTTCACTGCAGAGGCAATTACAACTTTTTGGTGAGTTGGACATAAGCTTCAATTAATTTAATTATTTGTATTAAAAATTGTTCTCAATTACTTAAGGCTCTCAACGCTTCAAATTTTGTCCAAACATTGTACACTTGGTCGGCCTTTAATACTGACGCTGTGGGCACTTATGTGGGTAAAGGTATTGCAAAATTAGCCAAACAAATTCCAGCGAAAAAAATACATTTGATTGGGCACAGTTTGGGTGCACATATTGCCGGCAAAGCAGGTCGCCACTTTAGAAAACTCACTGGACAAACTTTGGCACGTATAACTGGTTTAGATCCCGCCAATCCTTGCTTTAATGAAGGTGAAGCTCTATCGGGCTTACATCGTGGTGATGCCGTTTTTGTTGATGTTATACACTCGAATCCTGGTGTTTTGGGGAAAGCCCAACCCTTGGGCGATGTTGATTTTTATCCTGAAGGTTTAGCACCCATAAAGCCGGGTTGTGTCATATTCAGTTGTTCACACAGTCGTGCCTATGAGTATTTCATTGAAACAGTTTTTCCTGGAAATGAAAATAATTTTCTTGCAAAACGTTGTAATTCATTGACTAGCTATAATGCGGGTCAGTGTGATGGTTTGGAATATCCAATGGGTATTGCAACACCCAGCTACATAAAAGGAGATTACTTTTTGTCGGTTAATGCAAAAGATCCTTTTGGTAAGAACGCCTCACGATTGGCGGCGGATATGAGCCAATATTTGTGTGGTCGTTGTAGTAATTAGTTGATGTTATTATTATATATATTTTTAAGGAATTTTAATAAATATTTAATGCTTATATTAAAAAAGTAGTTTTATTATTGAAAGATTTTCCTATTGAAAATATATGACCGAAAAAAAATATGTCATCAATTTTACGAAATTTTTGAAAATTTTGTGTGTAAGGTACCTGAAGGAGTAGACCGATATAGTGCATATTCGAACCTGAAATGAATAATATGTGGAATAATAATGTGGGGGAGGTACGAGCGCCCAGCTCTGGCCATAACATTGTTCTAGGTGATTTTAATGCTAGTATTGGGAGGGAAATTATCTTTGGTCCCACGGTCAGTCTTCATAAAGTAAGATCTGGAATGAGGCTGATCGATTTTACAGCGACTAAAACATGGTAGTGAGCATCAGGTTCCAATACTTCGACATACAGTCAGGGACAAAAGTTTACATACACCCCACAAATCTCAGGTTTTAGGACAAGTGATGATTTTTACGAAATTCCAAGTATGCAGTTTTATTTCTTCTCACTAATAAACAATATTTGAAACAACAAAAGTATAATCAATAATACAAATAACGGTAAATTTTACAAAAACCAATAAATGGTGGGGACAAAAGTTTACATACACCCAAAGGAAATTGTGTATTGCCGTAGAATTTATGGAATTAGCGGCAAAATGTCTACATTTTATTGTTTCAGCGAACGAATCTTGGTGTCCAAGATATATTTTAGAGAAACAAAAATAATTTTTGGGGGGTTAAATGCCGTTATTTAAGGTCAGAATTCTTGTATTCCTCATCAAAGCTGACCCTTGCTTAATTCTTTGCGTTTTAAGGTATTGTACTTTATAAAAAGCATAAAATTAGTGTCAGATGGCAAATCTTGAGACCCTAGAAAGCTTTGAAGATGTTCCTGTTCATAATATATCTTCCTGGAAGTCGGTAATGCACGTTTTTTCTCAGATTTTGCTTAAAGTTAATAGATTCTGAAGAATTCTTTGCGCAAATTACATCCAGAAGGCTTTGAAGTGCCTTGTAATATGGTCTGATACAATCCTTGGACATCAATTGACTCAGAAATGTACAATTATCCGAAACTTTTCGCACCTATAGTGACGGTAATTATCATAATACAAAAACGACATTGTTCACGGTACAAATTTCATGCTTTTTTGGTAGTGTTTATATTTTGATGCTATGGAAGCTTTGGGAGCAGGTTTATAACAGAATATTTCACATTTCTGGTTCAACTGATGTCCAAGGATTGTATCAGACCATATTACAAGGCAATTCAAGGCCTTCGGTATGCAATTTGCGCAAAGAATTCGGCGGAATCTATTAACTTCCAGCGAAATCTCAGGGAAAACGTGCCTTATCGACATCCAGGAAGGTATATTATGAGCAAGAACAGCTTCTAGAGTCTCAAAATTTGCCATCTGACACTAATTTTATGCTTTTTATAAAGTACAATACCTTAAAACGCAAAGAATTAAGCAAGGGTCAGCATGGATGAGGAATACAAGAATTCTGACCTTAAATAACGGCATTTAAGCCCCAAAAATTATTATTGTTTCTCTAAAATATATCTTCGACACCCAGAGACGTTCCCTGAAGCGATAAAATGTATAAAAATTGCCGCTAATTCCATAAATTCTGCGGTAATACACAATTTTCTTGGGTTGTATGTAAACTTTTGTCCCCACCATTTTTTGGTTTTTGTAAAATTTACCGTTATTTGTATTATGGATTATACTTTTGTTGTTTCAAATATTGTTTATTAGTGAGAAGAAATAAAACTGCATACTTGGAATTTCGTAAAAGTCATTACTTGTCCTAAAACCCGAGATTTATGGGGTGTATGTAAACTTTTGTCCTTGACTGTATGTACACTAGGGTTATGACATTTTGAAATTTTTTCTCAAAAACGATTTCCTGTAGTGAGAATGAATGAACTTTTGCCTATTAATGCCTTAAATAACATTCATTTTATTTTATTATGAAAAAACGTTCCGCACAAACCACTTTCATTTTTTTGTTGAAAAAATACTATGAAATGAGAAATTTTTTTTCTCAAAAAATTATTTCCTTTTGCATGAATAAATGGCCTTTTGCCCATTAATGACTAATAGTACGTTTATATTTTAAAAATGTCAATTCCATTGCTTAGATTTCAAATAAATCCTCATAAAGAATGTTAACCCTGCAAAAGGCTATAATATAAACATTGCCTAAAATAACTTTTATTTCACTTAAATATTGAAAAAGGTCCCGCACTAACCACTTTTAATTTTTATGATATATGAAATTAAGTTATCTATACTTATAAAAGAGTTCAGTAATGATGACTCACTGACTCACTGACTGACTGACTGATAATCAACGCCCAGACTAAACGGCTAAATCTAGAATCTTGAAATTTTGGGTGAGGGTCACTCTTGGTCCGAAGGTGTCGGATAAGGCTGGATTTTTGGAAATTCGAACTAGAACTGTACTAAAAGTACTAAAAGGTACTAAATATGGTACCCTTTGTATTAGGCAAACGCGTAGAGCTAGAATTCTGAAATTTGGAATGAGGTTCACTGATGGAGAGTTAGAAAGGTGTACCAAATGGTTTTTGGAAATTCGAACTATAAGTGTACGAAACGTACTAAAAGTTACTAAATTTAGTACTATTTGGTATTACGTGAACGGATAGATCTAAAATCTTGAAATTTGGAATGAAAATCAAGGTTTAGAAGATGAGTTGATATAAGGAGGTGGTTTTGAAAATGTGTACTCATGTGTACGAATAGTACTAAATGGTACTAAATTTGGTACAATTTGAATTTGGGCGAACCGATAAAGTTGGAATTCTGAAATTTGGAATTACTATTACTGTTGGAGCGTAGGTTTGAGATATGGAGGTAGTTTTCGAAATTCGTACATATGGGTACGAAAGGTACTAAATAGTACCAAATAAGGTACAATTTGGATTTGGGGGAACGGATGGAGCTGGAATCCTGAAATTTGGAATTAGGATTACAGTAGGGGTGTAGGATAGAGGTATTTTGGAAATTCGTACTTTTGGGTACGAAAAGTACTAAATGGTACCAAATTTGGTACAATATGAATTTAAGTGATCGGATAGAGCTGGAATAGTGAAATTTGGAATTAAGATTACTATTGGAGTGTGGGATTGGGATACTTTTGGAAATTCGTACTTATGGCAACGAAAAGTACTAAATGGTACCAAATTTGGTACAATTTGGATTTGGGTGATCAGATACATTTGGAATCCTGAAATTCGAAATTAAGATTACTTTTGGGGTGCTGGATAGAGGTAGGTTTGGAAATTCGGACCTATGGGAACAAAAAGTACTAAATGGTACTAAATTTGGTACAATTTGGATTACGGTAATCTGATGCAGCTGTAATTCTGAAATTTGGAATTAAGATTACTGTTGGCGTGTAGGATTGTGGTAGTTGTGGATATTCGTACTCTTGGGTACGAATAGTACTAAATAGTACCAAATTTGGTACAATTTGGATTTGGGTGAACGTATATAGCTGAAATTCCGAGATTTGGAATAAGGAGTACTATTGGAGTGTAGGATTGATAAAGTTTTGGAAATTTGTAGTTATGGGTAGGAAAAGTACTAAATAGTACTAAATTTGGT
The DNA here is from genome assembly GCF_047663935.1 of Musca autumnalis. Lineage (NCBI taxonomy): Eukaryota > Metazoa > Arthropoda > Insecta > Diptera > Muscidae > Musca > Musca autumnalis. The sequence continues at coordinate 123,137,598 of NW_027411866.1, read as the reverse complement.
ACAATTTGGATTTCAGTGATAGGATACATTTGGAATCGTGAAATTCGGAATTAAAATTGATATTGGAGTGTTGATGGAGGTAGGTTTAGAAATTCGTACTATGGATACGAATAGTACTAAATGGTACCAAATTTGGATTTGAGTTATCGGATGTATCTGGAATTCTGAAATTCGGAATTAAGCTTTTTGTTTGAACATAGCACTGAGGTAGCTTTGAAAATTTGTACTTATGTATGTGTACGAAAAGTACTAAATGGTACCAAATCTGGTACAATTTGGATTTGGGTGAACAGATATAGCTGGAATCCCGAGATTCGGAATAAGGAGTACTGTTGGAGTGTAGGATTGATAAAGTTTTGGAAATTTGTAGTTATGGGTAGGAAAAGTACTAAATAGTACTAAATTTGGTACAATTTGGATTTCAGTGATAGGATACATTTGGAATCCTGAAATTCGGAATTACGATTGGAGTTGGAGTGTTGAAAGGGGAAGGTTTGGAAATTCGTACTTTGGATACGAAAAGTACTAAATGGTATCGAATTTGGTACAATTTGGATTACGGTGATTGGATGCAGCTGCAATCCTTAATTTTGGAATTAAGATTACTGTTGGCTTGTAGGATTGAGGTAGTTCTAGAAATTCGTACTCATGGGTACGAAAGTACTAAATGGTACCAAATTTGGTACAAATTTGGAACGGATATAGCTGGAAACCCGAGATTTGGAATAAGGAGTACTGTTGGAGTGTAGGATTGATAAAGTTTTGGAAATTTGTAGTTATGGGTAGGAAAAGTACTAAATAGTACTAAATTTGGTACAATTTGGATTTCAGTGATAGGATACATTTGGAATCGTGAAATTCGGAATTAAAATTGATGTTGGAGTGTTGATAGAGGTAGTTTTAGAAATTCGTACTATGGATACGAATAGTACTAAATGGTACCAAATTTGGATTTGAGTTATCGGATATATGTGGAATCCTGAAATTCGGAATTAAGCTTATTGTTTGAACATAGCACTGAGGTAGTTTTGAAAATTTGTACTTATGGGTACGAAAAGTACTAAATGGTACTAAATTTGGTACAATTTGGATTTCGGTGATCTGATGTAGCTGCCATCCTCAAGTTTGGAATTAAAATACCTGTTGAATTGTAGGATTGATAAAATTTTGGAAATTTTTAGTTATGGGTAGGAAAAGTACTAAATAGTACTAAATTTGGTACAATTTGGATTTGAGCGAACGGATAGAGTTGGAATCAAGAAATTTGTAATTAAGATTACTGTTGGAGTGTAGGATTGAGATATGGAAGTAGTTTTTGAAATTCGTACTTATGAGTACGAAAAGTACTAAATTTGGTACAATTTGGATTTGAGCGAAAGGCTAGAGCTGGAATCTTGAAGTTTGGAATTAAGATTACTGTTGGGGTGTAGGATTGAAGAAGTTTTGGAAATTCGTACTTATATGTACGAAAACTATTAAACGGTACTAAATTTGGTACAACTTGGATTTGAGCGAGCGGGTAGAGCTAGAATCAAGAAATTTGAAATTAATATTACTGTTGGAGTGTCGGATTGAGATATGGAAGTAGTTTTGGAAATTCGAACGGCTAGAGCTGGAATCTTGAAGTTTGGAATTAAGATTACTGTTGGGGTGTAGGATTGAGAAAGTTTTGGTAATTCGTACTTATATGTACGAAAAGTACTAAACGGTACTATATTTGGTACAACTTGGATTTGAGCGAACGATTAGAGCTAGAATCTTGAATTTTGGAGTCAATATTACTGTTGGGGTTAGTTTTGGAAATGCGTACTTAGTTTTGGAAATGCGTACTTAGTTTTGGAAATGCGTACTTATGCTTACAAAAAGTACTACATTTTGTACAATTAGGATTTGGGTGAAATTATAGCGCTCGAATCCTAATATGTGGAATTGGATGAACGGATAGATCTGGATTCATGAGATTTGGAATTAAGATTACTGTTACCATTTGCTTATAACGTCCGATTTAAGAAATATGTGCCATAAATATACGAAAAGTTGTAAATAAGGATTTGGTACAATTTGTTATTGTGTAAAGGGAATTTTGAAATAATAGGAGGAGGTTCGTATTTATCTATTTACATGTAAACTACTAAATAGTTCTATAATTGGTTCTGGGGGAACAGATAGTGCTGGAAATGAGGATGGCGGTTGTTGGGTTAGGCCGTATTTGCGCTGAGAACCTCAATTAAAATATTTCAAAAAATGTGGATTGCTCTTGATGTGAAGGCGTGACGAAAATCGAACAAAAGTGGTACGTATTAGTACACAAAATGTTTCCACCATTCTATATTATATATTGTTTATTTGTTTTGTATATTTAACGCATACGAAGTAGCGGGCACTTTGCTAGTATATAATATAAAACAAGTAAGAAAAGTCTATAGTCGGACGGAGCCGACCATGGGATACCCTACACCACTATCCCTGGGCAATCGCTCTCCACGGAACTTCATTTCAATGATTGTGAAAATTTAATTATCAAATATCAGAGATGTAATGTATAATACTTATGACCAAAACCAAAAAGTTATCTAGCATGACAAAGACATTTTTGTAGCAGGAAAGGAAAATTTAGTTCACACAAACTAAAATGTAATGAAACCCACTTATGTAGTACTATACTTCCGTTGTTTAACTCCTATGTTATTGAAATTTTTACCAATTTCACACAAAAGTTTCAGTGCATTTAACCCGCTAAGTATTATCTGATCTTAACGTTGGCTTCTTCTTTATCACAAACTCAAACTTTGTTTAAAATTTTGCGGGTTATTATTTTGACCTACAGAGCCGCTACAAAATTGGTTAAAATTTTGTTTTTGGTCCATTTCATCCCCTGAACATTTCACGATCATCACCAAAAACTAATCATTTCTATTCTGGCCCGAACCCAACCTCCTTAAAAAATTCGTTACAATCGGTCCATAATTGCGGCCTTAAGCTTATTTACAATTTTTAATTGACGGACACACATCGCTAAATCGCTTTATCTCGTCGAGATATGAATTTCGGCATACCAAATAAGGGGTCTAGGACGAATATTTCGTGGTGTTACATAAACTTTTGGAGAGACAATAAGTAGCATGGGATAAAAATGTGGTTCTCTACACAGAACTCACTATATATTAGGCAGTAGGCCCGTTACCTAGCAAACACTTTATTGCAATTTACATCAGAGGAAAGGTCAGTAGTTTTTTCCATATGTAGGCTACTTTGCGAAATATATATGTCCTCAAGGAATTAAAATATCGACCAAAAATAAAATTTGTATATTTTTCATACAAAAGTAATGGTCCATTTCACCCGCTAAAGAATATCAGATCATGATTCAAAATTGTAGGCATCTTTTTCGCCCTATACTCTTACTCGGTGCAAAATTTCGTGACTATTGATGTATAATTGCGACTTCTAGCGAGTTTATTATTACACTACAAACAAATAACGGAATATATTAGACTGTAACTCTGTTATCTGATCATGCACACCAACATAATTGGCATCAGTTGAAAGGTCAAGCGTTCCACTTTCAAGTATATCTCACATGTCCGGAATGTCACTTCCAGGAATTATGATATAAGCTGTATATTAAAAATTTTCACAATTTTCACACAAAAGTTTTGGTCCATTTAACCCTTTAAATATTATCCGATCGCCATCTCAAATTGCAAGCTTCTCCTTTGTGATATACTCTTACCTTATTTAAAATTACGCGTTGGTCGGACTATTATTGAGACCTACAGATCCGCTAGAAAATTGGATAATTATTATGTTATTGGTCCATTTCACCCGCTAAATATTTCACGATCATCACCAATAAGAATAGGGATCTATTCTGATCTGAACCCGACCTCCATACAAAATTTCGTGACGATCGGTCCATAATTGCGGCCTGGAGCGTGTTTACAATTTATAATGGACAGACGAACGGACTGACGGACGGACACACATCTCAAAATCGCTTTATCTCGTCGAGATATGAAGATTGGTATACCACATTGGGGGTCTCCGACGAATATTTCGCGGTGTTACATGCATTTTTACCAAAACAAACTTATAATACCCTTTTCCACATTGTTGTATAGGGTATAATGATATATATTTTATATTATGATGATAAAATTAGTGAGAAACAAACGGTTATGTCATTTTGGGTATGTCGTTTACTCCTATACCTTGTTTCAGTAAAATATCCGTTTACAGTGACTTCAAAAAAATTTCAAAAGTTCGGAAAAATTTAAAAGCTTTTTTTATCGAAAAATTTTATGTAATCTTATGTAGAAACTCATCACGTTATGATACAGGGTTATGAGGTTGTAAAAAAGTCATAACCCTAATGTACACAACATCATGTTATGATAGACGGAATACACTCTTCTAATGTGTTAGATGTCTGACCGATTCGAGAAGCCAACATTGTTTTGGACCACTTCCTTTCTTCCTAATGTTGCGGCAAAAGTGCGATCTAAAACAGGGGTACCGCAAGATGCCGAGAAGCTGCAAACACAACAGATTGTACAAGCCTACTCCGCACAATGGTTCAGGAATCGATTTTACTGGCCAAAACCCAATTTTTTGTCGTCACCAATTGTTAATTTATATATGGGATTCGATAGTAAACATATTGAAACTAGGAAACCAAACAATTAAGTCAAAATATTTCATGGTGTGGGCATGACGCACACTGTCGCGAGTTCATATTAACTATGGCCAAAAATAGAAGGAGTTATTGTAGGTGCATCAATTTTGGTACACATGGTGTAGGTCCACGTTTTCACATTGAAATTTGTCTGATAAGTCCACGCCTTCATATAGCCCCCATAGGACGGTACCTCCCGATTTCCGGTATTTTGAAGGTTTTAGTCTGATTATCACACTGAAATGGCTGAAAATTGGTATTAAGTCTCCGTTTGGGACTTATAACGTTCCACCAGAAATCAGTCGGTATAGGTCCTCGTCTTCCTATAGCCCCCATAGAACCATGCCTCCTAATTTTCGGTATTTTGAATGTTGTGGCCTCAATATCCACCCGAAATGACTGAAAGTTGGTGTTTAGACTTCATATTTTTTGTGAGCTTATTGAATACATCAAAATCTGGTCTATATATATATGAGAAATTTCCTTTAAAAACATTTTTTGAACGATTAATGGTCAAAAAAGGTAAATTTTTTGTAAAAAATAGAATTTTAAATTTCGCTTATCACCATTTTTTTTTAAAAAATTGATATTTGTAAAAGTATCTTTTTTTAAAGCAAGATTATTGGGTACTTAATAAGCCCACAAACATATATGATTATCGGTTCATTCGTTTTTGAGCTATAGCCAACACCGCAAAAGGCTTTGCTAAAAAAGGGGGTAACCCCTGAGTGAGGTGGTCGCTGAAAAAGAGAAATAACATGTTCGTCTGCAAACCTCTGCAGCTGGAACCTTTATACCTTTTGAAGTACTCACTTTTCACAATTCAAACAGCAAATAATATCGATATACACTTTTATAAAATTTTTTCCCCACTCCACTAATTCTAAAATTTGGTTTACAAAATCGATTTGCTAAGTACCACAGAATTGGGTAGCTGCAAACACCATATGATTCCTATTTACTCCCAAACAAAATTAAATCTATGTTTATTACATCCAAAGCAACCCACGGTGCTCTTGAAACAATTTTAAATGGAAGGTGCTTACACCTTGGAAGTTTTTGCGGATTCTGAAACTACAATGTTTATAGATGAAAAAAATCAAAAAACAAAAAAAAATCGCCGGAGCGCTTTTTAAATAAATCGCGATTTAAGTTGACATTTTTAGAGGTTGTTTAGGTTTTCACGATTTTGCTTAGAAACCGCAAGTCCTATGAAAATGGGACAAAAGAAAATGTTGTAGCTATGAAAATTCTCTACATGATTGACTCTTATGGTATTCTCGTCGGTTTTACCGTTTTTGAGATATAGATGTTCAAATTTGGACAATTCAAATTCAATTCAATTCTGTATCGCCCCCTTATAAAACAATGTCATGACTGCAAATTACAACTTAGGATAAGTTACTCAAGCAAGTCTTGTAGAGAATTTTCACAGCTTTAAGGTTTTCTCAGGTCCAATATCGATAAGACTTACCGTATTCAAGCAAAATCGCCAATCCTCTAGAGAATTTTTCACAGCTACAACATTTTCTTTAGCTCCATTTCGATTGGACTTGCGGTTTACAAGCAAAATCGTGAAAACCTAAAAAACACCTAAAAATGTGAATTTTGACCGCGATTTATTTAAAATACCCTACAGCGATTTTTTCTTGTTTTTGGATTTTTCTCATCTATGAACATTGCTGTTTCAGAATTCACAAAAACTTCCCCTGTGTAAGCGGTTTTCATCAAAAGTTAGTTAAGGCGCACCCTTCATGTCATTGTTTTATAAGGGGGCGATACAGTCAGTGCACTTTCGAGGTGTAAGCACCTTCCATTTAAAATTGTTTCAAGAGCACCGTGAATCTTAATGAATTTATTTTAGGACGATAAATTACTTTAAATATTAAAATTTTGGAAATACACATTTCCAACAATTATCGGATTTGAAACTTCACATCGACAAAACTACTTGACAAATAAATACCATAATTAAAATTCCTTCAAATTCTCATCAATAAATTTGTATTCCGAAGTACTTGATTTTGACCATTTTTGGCCACGGTCGTGACAATGAGTGACGTGCTCCTAATGACGACCATTTTTTTTCGCAGTTTTGGAAAAAACGTAATTTTTGTAATTTTTTGGAGAAAGGTGTATTTCTCGAGTACTATAACAGATATTGTATTTATTGTTTTTTTGTTAGGTAGAGAGGATTGTTGTCTTTAAGAACCGTTTCAATAAATTACCGTAGCGTTTACTCAAATTGAGCTATTTTAATTTTCCTCATTTACAAAATTTTAGTAAAATTCCAACTTTAGTGGTCTAGAACTTTTAGAATAATGCCCTCTTTCAGCCCATATATACTTTTGTACCCGTCCCGTTCTGTTCGTTTAACACTTTGTATATCCTCCGCTATAATATGGGGATTATAATTAAATTTGTTATTCCCTTTGTAACACATCGAAATATTCGTCGGAGACTTATAAAGTACATATCGTCTGCTCCGTGGGAAAAGGTCGTAAGTCCACTTTTTTTGGAAATCGCGTTTTTGTTACAGGATGATAGTACAAGTCAAAACACATCGTATGATACAAAGAAAATGGTAGTATGTCGCGTTTTTCTATATGTTTTGCTCTTGTCGGAAAAGGTCGTAAGTCCACAAAACGTACAAATTTGAGTACGAAAAGGTCGTAAGTCCACAGGAATATTTATATTTTAAAAGAATACTACAGCTAATGTAGTTCAGATATAAAGTTTAACGTCATCCATGGTTGGGGTACAATGCAAAGAACTAGCATACACCTTTGGATGATAATCGGATGATATTTGGCGAAGCAAGTGGACCAAACTAAATGTGATCATTTATATATTGCAACGAAAATTTACATTTGAAATCTATTTTCCCCTATAAGCGAACTGATTATGAAAGACGGACTTCTGGCCTTTTCATTGATACAAATTGGGATGCTGTATGTGTTCAAATACCTCATATATTGAAAAATTTGTAAAAAAAAAATCAAAATGTTCACTGCTTTTACTATCGTATATCTTACTTAACTTTATTAACTGGTGATTTGTGGTTTCTCTAGGGACATTTATTCACACAACGAGATTAGTTTGTATTCTGAATTCAATAAATTAATACCTTCTAACGGACGGGTAAGTGCAATGATTATATTATTAAATGATTCTAAAATAATAATTGATTGAAATGTTATTAAACATAGAAGACATCACGGTTTTTGCTAACAAAGAGCAGTATGGGTCTAGTTCCCTATGGTTTTCACAGTGATTATGAAAGCTCTGATGATAAACTTCTAAACGCAGGAAGACATTACATGCTGAAGATTCTACATGGTTTGCAGACAAAAACAAAAGATGAAGGGAGTTGGGGCAGAAATACTTGGGAAGACAAAAAAGGACACTATTTGGGATTACAATGTAGCTAAGAAACCACGTACATTAACGGAATTAATCATGAAATTTAATTGAAGGAAAAATACAAGTTCGTAGGTACAACGTGTCATGTTTTATATTAAAAAAACGTTGCTGGCCCTTGAAACAGTTCATGTTACCTTTTCTTATGCCAATTATATATTTTTGCATCGCAAATTAGTTGGGATATGCAAGTGACTATCAATAACAAGCAAGAACGTCGTTAAATTCGGCCAGGCCGAACTTGTTATACCCTACACCATGAGTTGTATTGAATTTTACTTCAATTAGTTTCCTTTCGTTTATGAAGTAGACTAAATACCAAATTTCAGCAATTTCGGTAAAACAATGTGGCTAACCTTCAAAATGCCGGAAATCGGGAGGGATATATGAAGGCGTGATCCTATACAGACAACATTCTAGGGGAAAGTTGTATACCCCCAACGAAGACTAAACTAAATACCAAATATGATGGGATAATGAAGCTAAAACCTTGAAAATACCGAATATCAGGAGGTACCGATCTATGGGGGCTATATCAAAACGTTGACCGATATTCACCCTTTTCAATACCAAACATTCTAGAAGTAATAGAAACTTCTATACCAAATCACGAAGATCTATCTTAAAAATTGCGAGCTGTATCTTAATTTCAAAAGACGGACAGGTCATGGTTATACCGACTTAGAATTTTATTCTGATCAAGAATATATAATGTATAGGGTCAAAACAAACAAACATTGTTCCACAACATCCCATACGGGACAAGGGAGACTTCTCTCATATCAATGAGTGCACCCCGATTCATATTAGCTCAATGATATGGGACCTACTGTTTATCGCCGAGTCCGAACGGCGTGTCTAAAGACACCACTTGTAGAGAAGATTTACAAGGCTGAAATACTCAGGAAATGTCGCCAACATTACTGAGGGGTATTTTGCCACCGTTGAAAAATGTTTGATGTTGCCTGGCCGGGGAATCGAACCACCGACTTTCTGCGTGCAAGGCGGGCGTGCATACCATTGCACCACGGTGGCACCCAGTATGTATAGGGTCACCGCTGAATATATCGATATGTTACAAACTGAATGACAAATTTAATTATACCCTCCATATTATGGTGGAGTGTATAAAAATCTTCAGAAATGTTGGTGTCGATATGCAATTTTAACATATCGCCAAAGAACTGATGACTTGAGGCATGCTGACTGTGTCCACCTTCTTATAATGTATCTTATATACCTGATGAAACTATAGCTATCGATATGTTGCCTTCTAATCCAAACACTTGCTTTCCAATAAGACCAAAGCTTCGTTATGCATAACATCTGGTATTTCCATTGAATTGTAGCATATTTAAGAAAGTGGTCGGTTCTCATTTGCTAAAATATGTACCCAGGATTGGGAAAACTGAATCGTTCGTAAGTTTTATATATAGCACACTGGTGTAACCCGCTCCTCCGAAATCTAACATAATATATAGCCTACTTTAACCAAGGGACATCCCTGTGCATAATCTGAAAATTACATGGAATAAGTACTTAGGGTCGGAGATTCAACAACCGTTGCCTCGCAAATTTATTTTCTGACTGATACTTTCATAACTTTTGCAAAAAAATAAAAAGTCTATTTTCACCTCGGTTGTTCCTTGTATATTCTCTGAAATTTTCAAAAAAAATCAGTTCAGCCAATTTTGAGTCTATGCGGAACATACAAACATACACACATTGTCTTTGATATATAAGATTTCACCCAAATTTTTGGTCCATTAAACCCGCTAATAATTATCTGATCACCATGTTAAATTGCAAGCTTATTCTTTGTCTTCAACGCAAATCATTCTTAAAATTTCGCTCCGATCGGAATATTACTGCGATCTACAGGACAGCTACAAAGTCGGGTAAAAATTGTGGGTTTGGTCCATTTCACACCTTTCGATCATAACCAACATCTAATGGGGTCACTTTTGGTCGGAACCCGACCTCTCCACAAAATTTCGTGACGATCGGTCCAAAATTGAGGCCTGGAGTTTTATTACAATTGTTAATGGATGGACGGACACACATAGCTAGATCGCTTTATCTCGTCAAGATATGAAACAATGGCAAGGGGAGGGGGTTTACGACAAATACTTCGCGATGTTACACGAATATTGGACAAAACAAACTTATAATAGCCTTTCCACATTGTTTTGTAAAGTATAAATATTTTTTTTAAACGTCCGTAAATTGTGGGAAAAAGTCGTAAGTCCCTACAAAAATACAAAACTGTACAAGGAAAAGGTCGTAAGTCCAAAGACATCTAATTATCTCCCAAACGCGACGGAATTTTATCAAACAAAGTACAGGTATTTAAGCGGAATAAATAAACGAAGAATACTGCCTTTACCACCATAATAAAATCTTTAACACAGAAAGCGCTGGAATGTTTTTTCTTCCTCCTGAAAAATTTATTGAGAGGGACTTACGACCTTTTCCGACGGAGCAGACGATATGTATATTCTTGATCAGCATAAAATTCTTAGTCGATTTAACCATTTGAGCTGTATCTTGATTTGATTCGCACTTTTTAGGATAGGGCTTTATAATTTGGTACAGAAGTTTTTTTTACTCCTAGTATGTTTGTTATTGAAAATGGACTATATCGGTTCACGTTTTGATATTGACCCCCACAGACCGGTACTTTCCGAGTTTCGGTATTTTGGATGTTTTAGCCTCACGATTACTCCGAAATGGCTGAAATTTAATATATAGTCTTTGTTAGGGGTATAAAACCCTCCAACTGAAACTTGTCGGTATAAGTCCACACCTTCATATAGCCCCCATAGAAAGGTACCTCCCGATTTTCGGTATTTTGAAGGTTGTGGCATTAATATCCCATCGAAATGACTGACATTTGGTTTTTATTATTCGTTATGGGTATAGGTCCACGTCTTTATTTAGCCCCCATAAAACGGTACCTCCCGATGTTTGGTAGATTGTGACCTCAATTTACATATCAAAGTATCGTAATCGCGAGTACTTTGATCCTATTATTTTTTTTTTTTTTGAAGTAGCCGAATGCGCGTCCCAGTTAAATCAAAAACAGAAAAAAACGTAAAACCAAAATGTCAGCATTTTGAAAATCTTCACTTTGTATTTTGCTACTTTTAATTTGGACAGATGTCCGTCATTTATATGGTTTAACCAGCAACCGAATTACAACGTAAAACCCTCTTTAGCTTCATGGTGTTTTTACAAATTTTTATTCATAACTTTCAGCAAATTAAATTTTTTGTCATATTTTTGAACATTGTTCAAAAAGCTTAATTTAATTAAGCAATAGTCATACTACAATAGTTTCCATATTATAAAAGTGCAAACCTTGGCTTCATGCTACTACTTTTTTGACTTTTACTCATATATAAGTTTATATAAAAGCACAAAACCGTGTGCATTATTAAGCATAAGTATGGCACGAGTGCACAATTTTTGGACGATAGATCTTCAATAATTTCACAATTATCCGTTTGACATTTTGATATAGCGTTCGAGTGTTCAGTAGCAGAAGGTGCTAAACAATGTCAGTTTTCCAATTTGAGAAGATTAGATTTATTAGAAATGTATGATATATTTAATTGTTGCACAAACATAAGGCCACATCAATTTTTCAACCTCACAGTAATGTTGGCGACATTTTCTGAGTATTTCAGCCATGTAAAACTTCTCTACAAGTGGTATCTTTGGACACGCCGTTCGTACTCGGCGATAAACTGTAGGTCCCATATCATTGAACCAATATGAATCGGGGTGTTGATTTGAGAGAAGACCCAAGGAATATTTTATTTTTTCACTATTAATAAAATATTCCTTGTTTTTTTTTATCAAACTAAATTAGCTTTCAACGAATCAAAATTCCTTTATGGAACAAATTCTCTTCTTTTCTCTCAAATTAAATTAAATTAAACAATTTTTTCCAAAATATGTCTTTTTAATTTTTTGTATTTTTATATTTTTTTATTGGTGTTTGACCTTTTTAAAATAGTTTGAAAATGTGAAAAACTTAAAAGCAGTCATATTTTGATACAAAATTTGAAAAAAATCAGATATTTAACTTTGAACTTGGATTCTTCTGAAAAATACGCATCTTCCCAAAATTTCCTAGGATCCTAGAGTGATTACATACATATGTACGTACGGACGGATACGCATAGTGGTGGAGCATATACAAATCATACATTGTTGTAAAATAATTCAGCTAAATCTCGGGTTTTGTTGTTTTTAAATTTTAAAACAACAAGTTTTATTTAAAGTGGGATGTAGTTAAAATTGATTTAATTTCGGGAAAGGCAAAGAATACTAGTTTCGTCCAACGCCACTTGGACTCATCAGTTCTCTTAGTTCTTTGTATTGAAACAAGGAACTCTTCCCCAATTTTATGACGACCAGAGCTCAAGAATAAACGTAACCGATGAATTCGTTTAAATGCGAATTCATCAGAAATATTTAAAAAATCTCTTAGCCGCATATGTAATCCAGGTAACTACTTCCCACTGTTATGGCCTTTGCATTGCAAAGAAACGCATAACAAATTTTGATGGTTTGTTGTAAACAACAACAAACTATCGTCACCGTGCTGTGTGTCTATTTTTAGATTCACTTTTGGCAGTTTTGTTGAGATGTGTATTATTTTATTGTCGTAAAATAATTTAGCTAAATCTCGGGTTTTGTTGTTTTTAAATTTTAAAACAACAAGTTTTATTTAAAGTGGGATGTAGTTAAAATTGATTTAATTTCGGGAAAGGCAAAGAATATAAATAAAACTTGTTGTTTTAAAATTTAAAAACAACAAAACCCGAGATTTAGCTGAATTATTTTACAACAATAAAATAATACACATCTCAACAAAACTGCCAAAAATGAATCTAAAAATCATAAATTTTTCACGTTTCGCTCCCAAATTGTGTCCAGTGGCCCAACGGAAATAAACATCATACGAGTGCCCCCGTAGCATTTCTTACATCTTCATTTATTGCTACTAAATAAAAATGCCAAAAATAATTTTTTGTATTTTTTATTTTCGCTATTATTTGTTGGATTCGATAAATTTATATGTATGTATATGATTGCTTATAGTAATTTTATTATTTTCAGTACACTTTTTCATCGATTGACAAATTGTTTGAATATTTTTTCACAAAAACTACAATAGCAAATAATTTTTTGTAAAACATTTCATTAACAATATTGCCAATGCATGAAAACTGTTCAAAAGACTTAGATTTAAACTAGATAAGGAATTGAAGTTACAGTTTTTTGGTTGTTGTTATTAACTTATAAATAAATTAAAAATTTAACTTAATAATAAATCTATACACTAAAAAATATAAGAAATAAATAGAGAGTGAGTGAATAAAATAATAAATTTTGGATTTTTTGTGTTTTAGTTTTAGTTTTTCTGTTTGTAATAAGTTCAACAAATTCTAAATAAGAACAGACAAATTGTTATAAAATACTGGTTTTTATACAAATATTAAAATATTCATAACGATTTTTATAAAGGAAATTGTTTTTCACACACACAAAGAAAAAATATGGAAAATTTACAAAAAATAGGGCTTTTGAATAGGAATTTCCAATAAAGTGTGAAGGCCAATGCATATGAGTTGTACAACAAGTAGCCGTCTTCTGTTGACCACTATGAGAGTCTACTACCCTGGCCTTTCACCATTAAAAACATATCTATAATCAAATAAAAAATAAACACTATTTGAAACCTTTAAGGGTTCCAATACAAAACATGAATATTTTATCTTCTTCTTTTGAGGGGGAAAAAGAGAGGTAGCGGATTATAGTTGCATAAATCCATTCAAAACAAATCACAAAATGGTTTTAATTTATAGCATAACTGATAATCACCAGTTATTATTCTCTTGCCAAAAATATAGCCAATCAGGTGGGATAAACTTCAACAAAAATAAGTCGTTTTCCTATCACCTTAACAAAAAATATATGTATATGTTGAGGGATTTCGATTTTTAAATAAAATCATTTCTCGATAATGTTTGTGGGGAGCGGGAGATACCAAACTCTTGTTTATATTCATATATGTATGTATATGTACGTATTTAGAACAACTATTCATCAATCATCTAACGTTATATGAGGATTTGTATATGTAAAACCTAGGAACTGTTTCTGATCCATGGATTGTAGAATATCCTTATCGATGGGCGTTAAACGTACACGTTCTCTTGTAAATACACGATCAAAGTATTGTGTATCGAGAGGGTGTTTCTGAAAAAGGTATTAATTTTCGTCACAAACGTTATTTAAACAATATTTTAGGGATACTCACCACTTGTGGTCTAAATGGTGGCTCTATTAGCCGTTTCTCCAATAGATTCCAGTCAATGGGTCTGAAGAATATATGTTCTACAACATCTCCAGCTGGACTGTATTGATTACCAATACGTTTTGTGTGATCTTTTTCTAAAAGCTGTAAATAAATCGTTATCGTAAAATAAATTTAAAATAATTTTTGTAATGTTCACTTTTGTTCTATAACTTACCCCTTTCAGTATGCTCGTTGCCTCCGCTGATATATAAACTGGGAACCATGGAATTTCATTGCATATTGACCAAAATAGTTCGTCTTCATCACAACCGCTAAACGGTGATTGTCCAATTAGCATTTCATATAATAAAACGCCAAAGGACCACCAGTCGACATTTTGATTATAATTTTCGCCCTGAAATAAAACAAAACAAAAACAATTCAGTTTTAATTAATTGAGCTATTATCACCTAACACGGTGCTCCTGAACTAACTTTAAATGGAAGGTGTTTACACCTTATAAAACAATTACCAATTCATAAAACAAAACATTTTTGTGAAAAACGACTACCTACGAAACACTGTTTTTGAAAAAACGGTGTTCACTATAGGTCGAGAAGGACTGTACCGATCATTATATATTTTTGTGGGCTTATTGAGCACAACACCGCCCAACCCTCACTTGCCGCTTCTGGGATGTTTGTGGAACAATTATACCATATTATTAAGTACATAAACAAATGAAAATGCAAACAACTTCTAGTGGGCATTTTCTGAAAGTACATATTGAGACTAAAAAACCCCTAGTTGGGTTTCGTGTTTTTAGATCGGGTTTTGATTTTATGGCCTTATCTATACCGGGCTAAAATGACAATTTTTTCCATTGTTCCGGGCTTTATTTCCGAAACTAATAAGAACTTTGCTTTGCGGTCTTCAGCAATATTGTAGTCCTAAAGTAGTAGAATTTAAGTGTCAAATATACGAACTAGAAGAAACCGCACCTAGCGCATCAAAATTGTTAAAATATATGAAAGTTTACATAATTTCTGGAATTATGGTCAGTTACCGCCAAACTATTGAGAGTTGAAACAAGTAACCTTTCGCAAAAATTTGCCAAATAATGTGCTCAGCAATTCTTTAGAACATTATGAAACTGTAAAACACTTATTTCATGTTGTTTAGGCGGTATTTTATATCATACTTTCTACTAAACATATTTCAAATAACGTTCACACAGGCTGTTTATTCTCATATTTGAAATTTCAATGTATTTTTGATATACATATTTGTCAAATTGTAGTTGAAAAATATGCTAGAAACAACGCGATAGAGGCGCTTTAGAACAATGATATGTTCTGAAGAGTTGTGTATTACATTCCAGTGAATATTTTTGGTAAAAATAACATTAAGAAACATTTAACCGTTTTTGAGATACGCTGCGAAATATATACAATTTACGGAATTTTTAGATATATTATAAAATTTGAGGCAATAAATGATTTTATTCATCATCATTATTTATCCAAATACTTTCTTCTTGTTGTTATCTACAAGTTTGCTGCGGATGTCATATAATGACTAGCATTAGTTTCAAAGATATATCCTCGATTTGCTTTAAAAAGTCAATATTTTACCATGTTTAGATAGGGCTATAAAAGCCGAACCCGATTTAACAAAACAAACCCCAAAGACGGTTTTTATATATTAAGTCTGTACATTCATAAAAACAGCATTAGAAGTTGTTTGCACAAAATTACCTTGAAAATGATGCACAGTGTTATTAGATACTTAATAAGCCAATGAAAATATGTGATAATACGTCCAGTCGTTTTCGAGAGATATAGGGGATACCGCTGGTAGATGGCAATTTGCCACACAAAACTATGCAATATTTTTCAATAAAAAATTACCGAAGGTAGATCAAAATGCGCCTTTCCTCATGAAAAAATATCCGTTAAAAAAGTCTGGTACTTTTCTTCGAAAAAAATCATAAAAAATTATGTTTTTTGAGCCGCACGACTAGGTGTTACCCTTTAAACAAAACTAATACAAATATAGTTTTAAAAGGTTAATTAATAGCCTGTTTATATCATAGGGATTTTTCGGGTTAATCTACTTTATGAGGATTTTTTTGACGTATACACAATGAAATTGGCATTTAAATCCCAGTGGCTTTAATAAATTCTGTTATATATAAACGTACTATTATAATAAGGTGATAGATTTATGTAGAGTTGTCTTTCACAATATTCACACAAAACGCAAATTTTATGTGAAAAAGTTGCCATTACTTAAATTCGGCGTTTTATTGGTAAAAATCGTGAAATCGGCTTAGAACCAGGGGTGCCAAGTTGCTGGTTTTCCCGCTACTTGTGGTGATTTTTGACGTACAAAAACCACTGTTTTGGCAGGAATGTCAACTGTTTTAAGGTAAAAATCGCTACAGACCGATGGTGCGTATGTGGCTGTAGCGATTTTAAAGTATGTAAATTATAGATCAGGATACAATTCTAGGACGATCTAACCATGTCCGTCTGTTGTTCCATAGGCGTTAAAAGATTTTCCGCCCAAATCGGCTCCAATTTGGCACTTGGAGTTTCAAGAGGTCAAAAAATTCTGCACCAAAAATTGCGAAGATAGTACCACGTTTTGGTATAGGCCGCATATAACCCTACCACCCAATTTAAAGTATTTTGTGGATTTTAGTTACATTTTTTGACCGAATTACCTGAAATTTGATAATTAAGGTTCTCATTGACCAAATAACTTCTCCACTAAAATTTTCAAGATAGGTCCATGTTTGAGTATAGCCCCCATAAAACGGTACCTCCCGATTTAAGACATTTAAGGCTTTTAGCTACATTTTCTGGCCGAATTAGCTGAAATTTGACATTTTATGTTCCCCATATAATGGTCAAGAGGTCAAAAATTTCTGCATTTTGAACCGAACTAGCTGTAATTTGACATTTGAGGTTCTCAGTGGTCACGAAACTTCTCCACCACAAGTCACAAATCTTGGTATAGCCCCCATATAAGGGTACCCCCGATTTTCGGTATTTTGAGGATTTCAGCTACAGTTTTTGACCGAACTAGCTATAACTTAACGCTTGAAGTTTTCAGAGGTAACGAAACTTCTCAACAAAAATTGTCTACCCAGCATCAGAAATAGGTATCCAGTTGAAGATCATCAGCATGGATTCGATAAGAAGCACAGAACTGAAGCATCGCTGCACGCCATCTCCACTTTTATTAGCCGAGGAAGGCTCAACTAGAACTAGCCATGCGGCAGAACAGTGGTGCTAGCCCTCGACTTATCAAAATTCTTTAATACTGTCAAGCACTTCACATTTTTTGAGGTCAAAGAGCAGTCTACCCTTCGGCCAAATTTGAAACGTTTTCTAAACAATTTTTTATATGTGTGGACGCCAGTCGTAAGTGGAATTCAGGAACAGAAATCGAAGTCCCGTAGGGTGATATCTCCAGATCTGAACATCAAAATTTACGGCTTACATTATTTCAGCCATGTATAACTCCTCCACATGAGTTGTCGCAAAACAAGTCATTCGATAAACAAGTAAGAAAAGCGTTAAGTTCGGCCGGGCCGAACTTTTTATACCCTCCACCACAAATTTCAGCCATTTCGGTGGATTAATGTGACCACAACCTTCAAAAAACCGAAATTCGGAAGGTACCGTTCTATGGGGGCTATATGATGGCGTGGACCTATACCTACAAATTTCTGGGGGAAAGTTTTATAAGCTTAAAGAAGACTAAATACCAAATTTCAGCCATCTCGGTGTGATAATGAGGCTAAAACCTTCAAAATATCGAAAATCGGGAGATATCGTATTATGGGGGCTATATCAACACGTGGACCTATATAAACATTTTATGGTAGAAATGTTTCTTAGATTCTGGAAACACAAATACAAAGTTACAACCGATTCTTTGGTCAAATGGGTCTGATACATTCAAAATATATTAAAATGACGCG
This sequence comes from Musca autumnalis, assembly GCF_047663935.1. Taxonomy (NCBI): domain Eukaryota; kingdom Metazoa; phylum Arthropoda; class Insecta; order Diptera; family Muscidae; genus Musca; species Musca autumnalis. The sequence goes on along the minus strand of NW_027411866.1, from coordinate 123,119,196 downwards.
TACTTTATAAGGGGCCTTATTGGGGGGCTATACCAAAACGTGAACCTATATAACCCAACTTTGGTAGGAATGTTTTCTGGCCTCTGAAGACACAAAGTACCAAATTACAACCAATTCCGTGGTCAAATGGGTCTAATACGTTCAAAATATATTAAAATGACGCGTACTTTATATGGTGCCTTATATGGGGGCTATACCAAAACGTGGACCTATATAACCTAACTTTGGTAGGAATTTTTTTTGGCCTCTGGAGACACAAAATACCAAATTACAGCCAATTCTGTGGTCAAATGGGTCTAATACATTCAAAATATATTAAAATGACGCGTACTTTATATGGGGCCTTATATGGGCGCTATACCAAAACGTTGACCTATATAACGCAACTTTGGTAGGAATGTTTTTTGGCCTCTGGAGACACAAAGTACCAAATTACAACCAATTCGGCGGTAAAATGGGACAAATGTCTTAAAAAATCCTTAAAACGACGACGCGTCACGCGTCATTTTGTATGGGGGCTATACGAAAGCGTGGACCTACATAGCCCGCTTTCAATACCAAAAGTCCTACGTACATATAATATATTTTCCCAAAGTTTCATCAACCTACGTCAATCCGTTCGGACGCTAGAGTGATTTCCACAGACGGACGAACATGGCTATATCGATGTAGAATTGCACGCTGATCAAGAATATATATACTTTGTGGGGTCTACAATGAGCATTTCGAGTAGTTACAAACGTAGTGACAAACTTAATATACCCCCATCCTATGGTGGAGGGTATAAAAAGTAGCTGCCACGTCATTAAGCCAATATGAATCGGTGTACACTAATTAATATGAGAGAAGTCTCCCTTGTCCCATCGGGGATAATGTGGGAACATATGTATGTATGCCTGTCTCGCTACTGGAGCTACATAAAGGTTAATCGTACAGAGCGATATCGCTTTTGTCGCCCGTAGAAAAGGCTTTTGAGACTTTAAAACTACCTAGCATCAGGAATAGCTATTCGGGTTCTATTTTGGGTTCTCAGGCCAAATTTTTGTATGCCCTTTTGTATGTTACCTTAACCAGAGATGGTAGGCGCCCATATTTAGAGCTATACATCGCAAGATTAGGAATAAAGCTATGAAAATTAGGTGGTGACAGATTGACCTAAGAATTCAAGGCCCTTTTGGGGGTTTGCCTAATACCATTACCTTCATTTCGGACCGTGGACGTGGTAGTTAACGAAAATGCCAAATTAGAGCCTAACCAATGGAAACATCTGGTTAATACTCTCGGAATATGTAAAATCTGGTGATACCTATACCTACGATAAAAGGTATAATAAAAGGTATTAAAGAAAGTCGAAGTCCCGTAGCGTGAAACACGGACTTCGCCGAAGAGGGGTGATATCTCCCGCTCTGTTAAACCTCTATCTTTTTTGTCTTCCATCACCCCCAGACGGAACTGAAATTGTTAAATATGCGGCATCGGGTACCTTCCCTAATGTCATTTGTGAAAGTCTGAACTCTTATTTGATCGACAATGGCAAGCTCTCGTTGCAGTACTTGCTCGAGCGTTGAGAATCATCTTAATCACCGCATGGTAGTAAAGGCATGCCAAGAGGGATTTTCATGATCTCTAGATAGAGCAAGACTACTAAGCATCCACACAGATGGAGTCTCATATGTCATAAACAACTATCGTGTAAAACGGTCCTCGGTGTATATTCCGAAATTATCGCAGCTGAAGAATGATAGCTGTCACGACAAACCAGATTAGTTTTGGCTCAACTACGTTCGGGATGGAGCAGATGTTTAAATTCATATAGAGCAAGGGTTTCATTTTGAGCATCATTAAAAACAACCACAACTAGCATATAGCCTGCGTGAAGAATTTCCGTTACAAATGTTTTCAGCAGTACCACGGTGCTCTTGAATCAAATTTAAATGGGAGGTGCTTACACCTGTGAAGTTTTTGCGGATTTCTAAACTACAATGTTCATAGATAGAAAAATCAAAAAAAAAAAAAAAATCACCGGAGGGGTTGTTTAGGTTTTTGCGATTTTGCTTGGAAACAGCAAATCCTATCAAAATGGGAATAAACAAAATGTTGCAGCTATCAAAATTCTCTACAAGATTGACTTTAATGATATTTTCGAAGGTTTTACAACTTTTGAGATATAGAAGTTGAAATTTGAAGAATTCAAATTCAATTCAATTCTGTGTCGTCTTCTTATAAAACAATATCATGACTGCAATTTCCCAACTTAAATTTATGTATCTAAAAAATAGTACAACCTAGGAAAAATTAAATAAGCCAGTCTTGAAGACAATTTTCATAGCTATAAGATTTTCTCAGGTCCCATGCCGATAAGACTTGCCGTATTCAAGCAAAATCGCGAAACCATAACAAATAAACCTAAAAATGTAAACTGAACTTCTTTATCTCAAAAATGGTGCAGCCTGAGATCAAGTCATAAACGTCAACTTGAATCGCGATTTATTTAAAAACGATCCGGCGTTTTTTTTTTGTTTTTTGATTTTTCTCATCTATGAACATAGTAGTTTTAGAATCCGCAAAAACTTCCCAGGTGTAAGCACCTTCCATTTAAATTTGATTCAAGAGCACCGTGGTACTGAACGTTTTATAAACAATTAAAAAGTATCAGTCGACTTTGCCGACAGATATATACCTTCAGTAGGCCGGGGCGATTTGTATTGAAGGAAAAAACTTTAATGGACCTTCCGCGTTTCTGATTCCTGGGATTGAACTGAGTAAAAAAGTCCACTAGACCGTAGGTCTACTGTGAAAATCGACCATCCCGATTTTGACTTTAAGTTTTTTATCCACGTTTTTTTGGACATTTTGACATATAACAGCCAAACCATTGAGATTTTCAATCCAAGACAAAAATTGTAGCCAAGGCAGCAATTAAGAACTCTCTAATACATCGGAAAAGCATTGGAATGCTCCTCCAGGCAGTTTTGGCCTTGAGAATGTTCAAACTTTCGAACAAGTTATTTTTTTAATTGGTTAACAAATGACTATGTTATAGTGGTTTAAATCTGAAAACCCCCACAAAAAACTATAACTGAATTTCTCACAAACAAAACAAAAAAAAAACATTAATTATATTTTTGAAAATTATGAGAAATTCAGTTATAATTTTTTTGTGAGGTTTTTCAGTTTTAAACCACTATAACAAAGCCGTTTGTTAACCGATTTAAAAAATAATAACTTGTTCGAAAGATATTTTTCACCCCTTTAAAAGGAAGAAGGATCAATAGAAATCCGTTGTGAAAAAAGAAGATATGCCCGTTTAAATTTTAAAATGTAAGAAACCCAGATTTTCACTACTTTTACCGTTGTAAAAAATAAAACGAATTGACCCAAACGAACTAATAGCATTTTCGTTGTGCATGGATCCCAACACGATAGAATTTTTCATCGGAACGCTTGAATATTTTTCTGGTCAACTTTTGTAGCACAGTGCCATTTATCGACATTTTCCGAAAAGTTTGCACCTTCTCAAGGCCAAAACTGCATGAAGGAGCGTTTCAATGCTTTTGCAACGTATTAAAGAGTTCTTAATTACACTCTTGGCTACAATTTTTGTTTTTGTGTCGTATCGAAGATCTCAATGGTTTGGCCGTTATATGCCAAAATGTCCAAAAAAACTTGAATAAAAAACTTAAAGTCAAAATCGGGAGGCTCAATTTTCACCGTAGACCTATGGTCCAGTAGACTGTTTTGCTCAGTTCAATCCCAGGAATCAGAAACGCGAAGGGCCCTTTAAGGTTTTCAAATCGCCCCGGTGCACACTGGTCGAAACCACTGATCTAGCGGCGCGAAAGCCAAAAAATCGAACTATAAAATTGCGAAATATTTTCCATTGTATCGATTACAGACATTTCGCAGACAAAGATTTTGTTATTTAATTTTTGTTGTTGCAAATATTTACTCAGTTATTCACTATCGAATACAAGAGTTTTTGTTGCATCAGATTTTAAAAAATTGTTGCAAAAAAAATAAATTCATATTTGTTTAAATGTTAAATGCATTCGTAATGAAACTGGACAAGATTTATTTTTAATTAATAGCAGAGGGTGAGATTTAAATTATAAAAATTAGTTTGGGGTCTGGAAGTACTTAGTTATATAGCAATAAATTTTCAAAAAATTCATTTTTTTTGTGTTTTTATGGGTTGTACGCGCTTGTTCCATAGAGTGCATCTTGTAAACTTGGCCGAACTTACGTTCGATTATTTTGTGGGGAATGAAATTGGACTCTCTGGATACGGAATAACCACATTAGGGCTGCAAATATTTGCAAGTCTTTTGATGATTGCACTTTTAAAATAAGGGATTTTGCATGAAATTCATACAAATTTAGCTGTGCATTTGTATGGGAGCTAAATCAAAATATGGACCTATCTTGAGAAATGTTTGCAAGAAAGATTTCTACCCCCCGGAGACACTATAATTCCATATTTTAGCTAAATATGGGATAACAAGCAAAAATTCAAGGAATCGGGGGTACCAAAAAAGGGATACATCGAAACATAAATCCGTGTTGAAAATGTTTTGTAAGAAGATTTTACACGCAGTGAGAACACGGAATACAAAATTACAGCCAAGTTGGTTAAAAATGTGGTCATGATATTCAAAATACCTTAAATTGGGAGGTACGGTTACATGGGGGATATATCAAAACGTGCACCTATGTCCATAATTTTTGGTGAAAATATTTTGTGACCACTAGGAACCCTAAGTACCAAATTACAGGTAATTTGCTACGAAATTGTGGCTTAAATCCTTAAAATACCGAAAATCTTAAGGTATCGTTATATGGGGTCTATACCAAAACATCAGCCGATATTGTTAATATTTGGCCCATTATTACCCACAGGTACAAGCTGAGTTTGTGCCAAATTTCACTGACGTATCTCAATTCGTTTGCAAGTTATTAATTTCGCGCCGCTAGATCAGTGCTTTCGACCACCGTGCGGTGTAACCTTCATCCTATGTGAATTGATACTTTCATGTATGTAAAATATAGAATCGAATACCGACTATGCAACCAAAATACAGACGTATGAACTTGCCAAAAAAATATATATTTGGATTGAAACTCAAAAGTGTTGCTGAGGAGGTACCTGAAGGTATGGATCGACATAGTCCATTTTTGTAGGGTGTTTTATTTTAGGAGTCGTTTCAGTTGGTCACCGTATAACTTAGAGGTTTTGGAGCAATACATCAGGAAGCATGGACTTGCCCACGAAAAGATAATATTGCAGGACCACAAGTAGTAGCATCAGTATGAATTTCCAAAGGATTTCGAACTGTCCCTAAATTGCACGTAAACAATAATCTCGAACATTTGTGGGGGAGGTACCCAAAGGAGAAGACCAGTATGAACGATTTTCGAAGTTAAACTAAGTTTGGACAAAATTTTACAAAGCAAAATTTGGAACGAATTAGCTGATACGTTCGAAAGCTACCATGAGCTCCAGCCAATACACGTGGTGCGGTAGGGTTTTTTTCAGATTTCAAGCGATTTTCTCAGAAAGTATGGACTTGTCCCTGAAAAAACTTGTACCGTCTTAATGTATCGAATACAAATATGTACAACTAAAATTTGAGAGGATTCGAGAGCAGATCTTATACTGCAATTTTCGAAATTTTTTTGTGTATAGTACATATTCCAACCTGATATATTTCTTCTAGAAATAAGTATGGAACCAACTCGGTTACTGCCTTCGACAATTATCGTGCATACTACGGATAGTTAACGGAAAGCAATAATCGATTTTTCGATTTTGGACTAAAACTAAAAAGGCGATTTTTCGGTCTGGCGATTATTTCAGTTGTCCAAAAACTTGACTTTCGATTTTTTCATAAAACCAAGTAAAATCAAGTCAACAATCAACTGGCAAACTCGAAAATCGATCACAAGATAATCGATTATGCGATTTTCCCTCCTGACAAAAGTCGACTACGATTTTTAACTTTTGACTGCAAAAAGTCGATTAATCAAATAATTGAAAGTCGTGATATGTTTTGAACTTTTTTGGGGGAGGTACCCAAAGGAGAAGACCAATATGAACGATTTTCGAACTTAAACTAAGTTTAGACAAAATTTTACGAAGCAAAATTTGGCACGAATTAGCTGATCCGTTCGAGAGTTATCATACGCTCCAGCCACTACACATGGTGCTTTAGGGGTTTTTATAGGTATCGGGTCATTTTCTCATGAAGTATGGACTAGCCCCGGAAAAAAACTTTTACTGTCACAATTGCGGTAGCGAATACGAGGTGTTTGCAAAAAAAACTATCTAACTGCACTTTTCCGAAATTTTGTGTGGGAGGTACCTGAAGTTGTGGGCTGATTTAGTCCATATTCTAACCTCATCTATGTCTGAAAGAAATATTACAATGTGCACAATATTAACCAAATCGATTGCTTCCTCTGAGAGTTATCGTGTGCACAATTTTAGCCGAGTAGGTTAAGCCGTTCGAGAGTTATCGTGCGAGCTAGCCAACAGACGGATGGACATGGATAAATCGGCTCCAAATTGTATGAAACAAATTTCGTCCAAATATACTTGGGGTCTAAAACCATTATTTCGATGAGGCACAGTTTTGGTCGTATCAAAGTGTATATAACCTCATTAGCCTAAAGACTGAGGGTATAAAAAGTGTTCTAAATATTTCGACACTTTTGGCCGCAACCCTAACTTACCTTAATTATTTCAGGCGCCATATAATCCGGTGTACCACAGAAACTATCAGCTGTTTTATCCAAATATATTTGTAATTTACACATACCAAAATCGGCAATTCGTACATGTCCTTCGTAATCCAGCAAAACATTATCCAATTTGAGATCTCTGTAGGTAAGGGAAGGCAGAATGAGAGAGAGAGAATATTATAGTATGCTTTTATATTGATTTAATTAAGTCTTTATTTACCTATATATAATGCCCTTTTTATGCAAAAATTTCAGACCCGATATAATTTCAGCACCATAAAAGCGTGCACGTTCTTCTGTAAAACGTCCACTTTCCTGTATGTGAAACATTAGATCACCACCATTTAGATATTCCATAACAAAGAATAGATGGCTCTGGAAATAAAAAAATTAAGATTGCTTTAAAATATACATACATACAAATATGATCTAAGTACATATAAATAATACTACTAAATATAAATTTTACTATTACTTTAGATATAAATATTTCTTGTATATCCATTTTCTAAACTTTTTAAAAATCTACAATATTTCATTCAGGAATTTGCAAAATTCGTTATTATTTTATACTCAGTATTTTTGAAAAGGATTAAATAAAGCTTACTGTCACATTGTAAACATAGCCACATTTTTTTGATGTTTTAATTCTTGGTCTAGCAGATTCTTTTTATTCGAAACATTCATTGCAATATTTATATTAGTGACTCAGAATGTTTTAAATCCTTGAGTGGCATTTCCCTAATATAATGAACATCGTGAATCATCCATCTTAATGTATTTTTGGCCTAGATATTTTTAAATACTGAGATATTTATTTCTGGTAACATAAACACTTCTCATTGATGAATGTCATGACATCTTTGTTATTGATTTGTATCCAATCGCTTTTCCTTTTCTTGTCCGTTCATTATAATTGTTCGTTCTTTCGTCTTCTCAAGGATTTGTGGGTATTATCTGTGTTATATACCTGTGCACTTGACTTAATTTTCACCTACAATGTCATACACAATTAAAATGTTCTGTTTGTTCTCTTTTCTCGTTTTGCTCTATGACATTTAGTGCGTAAAAATATATGTCAATGCGAGCACGTTTCAATTGTTTTCTTAAATGTGAATGAAAATGTAGTTAGAAAAGAAAACTCACAAGAGAGACGCTATTGGCGGCATCATTAGTGCGTGGATGTCGTATGTAAGGAAGTTGAATTAGACACACGATTGATGGAAATTAATTGTTTTTTCATTGATAATTATTCTTAACGAAAATAAATTTCTATTAAATAACAATATTAAAATATTATTATTTGTAAGTTCTTCTTCTGGGTGTCCTTATAGCATTATACATACTTTCCATTCGCAGACGTTTGCAAGAAAGTATCTTTTTTGATTCCGACATAAAAATGTTCATATTAATCAAAGTCAGACGAAGTTCAATATATTGCAGATTCAGGTAGTGATTAAGACCGCAATAGACTCATAGTAACAGCAACTAAACCGTAGCGTTAATCCCTATCAATGGGATGACATGTTAAGGGTCACCCCCATTGTAGACCCCATATTTATACTCTCCGCCATAGGATGGAGGGTGTATTTAGTTTGTTTTTCAGTTTGTAACGCATTGGAGTAATAACTTGCGGCGCTATAAAGTATATGGGGATTTCTAAGTGAAATCGGAAACTTTTTCAAAATCAGGTTTTTGATTTCCTTTTTTGCTGCTCATCAGCAAAACATTTCAGTATATTTTCAGATTTTTTTTACTAACGGTTCCAGAGATATTAAGTTGTATCGCCTTAAAAAAAGTCGAATTCTGTAAAAACTATGTGCAAAGAAATACTCACAACTTCTTTAATATGGCAAAGAGGAAGCTTGCAATTTGAGATGGTGATCAGAAAATATTTAGAGGGTTAAACGGACCACAACTTATGTGTGAAAATAGTGAACATTTTTAATATACAGCTTATATCTTTATTAGAGTGGGGCGATTTGAACACCATCACGGGCGCCTCGAGTTTCTGATTCTTGGGATTGTACTGAGCAAAAAAGTCAACAAGACCATATGTCTACGGTGAAAATCGAGCCCCCGGATTTTGACTTGAAGTGTTTTTCAAAGGATTTTTGGATATTTTGGAATATAACAACCAAACCACTGAGATTTTCGATCCAAAACAAAGACAACAATTGTAGCCAAGACAATAATAAAGAATTCTCTAGTACGTCGCAAAAGCATTGGAACGCTCCTTCAGGTAGTTATGGCCTCGAGAAGGTGCATATTTTTCGGAAAATATAGATAAACGACACTGTGCTACAAAATGGAACTCAAAGTCAGTGGGTGGAAAATTTCTTCTGGAGATGAAAGCCCTTGGTGAGTGTACTGAGAACCCAAAAGGAAATTTTCACCATAGGTCAAGTTTCCGAGATATTGCGTGATTAATGGTTTAATTTTGGTCCCTTAATTTGTGAACAAATAGCTTTATATCTCTCTAAAGCGATATTGTAGCTTAATTTTGACATTACATGTCTTCAGTCAAATCGAATGGTGAATCTTTTTGTAGAATATTTCATCCCTCTAACTCAATTCCTTTCATGTCCTCTTCGTCCTTTATTTTTTGAACCGTAGTAAAAGTACCACAAGGCGAGATTTTACAGCATCCAAATATTCCACAATAATGTTGTTCAGAAGATTTTAGGTACGGTTCTCATTGATGACCAATCGACATTTCCCCGTTTTCATGATCCTTTTTGACATTTTACCGGTTTTTGTTCAGAAAACTATGTTTTGTTTTTATGTATATTCGTTATTGAAATACTGAAATACTTACCATAAAAAGCTCTTGTAATGACGAACACGTTAATAACAAATTTTATTGGAGGAAAGATCCGGTTATCTAAATTTTTTAACCGGATATTCTGATATTAAAACCGATTTTGGAACCGGTTTTAAGTAACCAATAAACCGATTATGTATATCATTAGAAAGCTAATAAAATGGTGAATCAATTGACAGCCAGTAGCTGATTACAACTATGTTGGTTACGAAGCTTTTCAAAATAAATATTGAACAAAACAAAAAACATTATAGTTTTGGATAAAATGTAGGAAAAATAAGAAATAGAACATTTTATAATTCTGCGCTATGGAAAAATGAAAAAATGAGTTATGGCGAAATTAATTCGTTCTTGATGAACTTTAAGTGCATGATAAAAAAACAACATAACACAAATTCATCTCGCCATAACTCAGAAGTTTGACCTATGACATAAATGCCTTTCCAGATTTATAATATTATCTTAATCGACTTTCATCGCCAAAAAGAACCCAGTGATATTTTACATCAAAATCGGTTTAAGAACGCGGTTTTTTGTTTTAACTTCGTAACCAACAAAGTTGTAATCAGCTACTTGCTGTCATTTGATTGACCATTTTATTAGCTTTCTAATGATATACATATACGGTTAATCGGATACTTAAAACCGGTTCCAAAATCGGTTTTAATATCAGAATATCCGGTTCAAAAATTTAGATAACCGGATCTTTCCTCCAATAAAATTTGTTATTAACGTGTTCGTCATTACAAGAGTTATTTATGGTAATTATTTCAGAAGCACCACAGACCAATAACGAATATGCATAAAAACAAAGCACAGTTTTCTGAACAAAAACCGGGTAAATGTCAAAAAGAACCATGAAAACGGGGAAATATCGATTGGTCATCAATGAGAACCGTACCTAAAATCTTCTGAGCAACATTTTTGTAGAATATTTGGATGCTGTAAAATCTCGCCTTGTGGTACTTTTACTACGGTTCAAAAAATAAAGGACGAAAAGGACATGAAAGGAATTAAGTTAGAGGGATGAAATATTCTACAAAAAGATTTACCATTCGATTTGACTGAAGACATGTAATGTCAAAATGAAGCTACAATATCGCTTTAGAGAGATATAAAGCTATTTGTTCACAAATTAAGGGACCAAAATTATACCATTAATCACGCAATATCTCGGAAACTTGACCTATGGTGAAAATTTCTTTTGGGTTCTCAGTACACTCACCAAGGGCTTTCATCTCTAAAAGAAATTTTCCACCCACTGACTTTGAGTTCCATTTTGTAGCACAGTGTCGTTTATCTATATTTTCCGAAAAATATGCACATTTTCGAGGCCATAACTACCTGAAGGAGCGTTCCAATGCTTTTGCGATGTACTAGAGAATTTTTTATTATTGTCTTGGCTACAATTGTTGTCTTTGTTTTGGATCGAAAATCTCAGTGGTTTGGTTGTTATATTCCAAAATATCCAAAAATCCTTGAAAAAAAACTTCAAGTCAAAATCCGGGGGCTCGATTTTCACCGTAGACATATGGTCTAGTTGACTTTTTTGCTCAGTACAATCCCAAAAATCAGAATCTCCAGGCGCCCGATAACACTTTTTTCCTTCCATACAAATCGCCCCGGCCTAATCTTTATTCCTCGAAGACACATTTCGCCCACGTGATTTATTTTGACAGTTTTTTCGGCTTTGACACTTCTGTGCCACTTTTTTATTTTGATACCAAATGCACCACTTTGTGAAATATTATGTCACTATTTTTAAATTAAATATATTGTAACATAAACTCTCTACATAAATCACAAAGAGGAGTAAAAAAATCAAACTACACAATTTTGCAGCACGGTTTTAAAGTACGTGCGGTATGTTTTTGTGTCAGGTTGTTTTTAAGTGGTATTTGCATCTGTAAAAGCATTTTTTCGTTTTGAAGGAATGAGCTATAGTCAGACAGTTTGATCTGCGTAACGGCTACACTCAAGACTCTTTCCTATCAAGTGAAGATATTTACAATGTTATCCTATCTACATTAGAACAACACACAGTGTTGCCGCGTGGACAAAAATCAAAAAATGTGATGTTAACTTTTACATATGTTTATGTTTTTTTTTCTTACCGTAAACACATCCGATACAACGAATCTGAAAGAATCTTGTCGATATGTGCATCCATAATGAAGTTATAGCTCTTTAAATATGAACAAATAAAAAAGTATCAGCCGGCTTTGCCGACAGAGATATACTCTCAGCCTGTATATATTAAAACAATTTTTTCCCAAAAAACGTATGTATTTTGGGGTTTTTAAAAATTTGAACCGACAAAAATGTTCATTAGTATTAAAGATCAAAAGTTTTTGCGGAGGAGATACTAAAAGGAATGGATTTACATTGACCATTAAGTGGATCTCCAACCACTACATATGGTGCCATAGAGGGTTTTTACACCATTCGGGATGTCTGCTCAAGAAGTATGGACTTGCCCCTGAAAAAACGTTTACCATCGTAATTGAGGCAGCGAATGCAAGTTGCTTCAACAAAAATCAAAGTGATTGGATGGCAGGTCTTAAAGTGAACTTATCCGAAATTTTGTGTGGGAGGTACCGGATGGAGTGGAAAAATATAGTCCATATTTGAACCTGATCTATATCTAGTAGATATTTTAGGATGTGTAAAGTATGGACCAATTCGGCCACCCTCTTCAAGAGTTACCGTATGAACAAATTTTCCGAACATTTTTCAACTTTTGTGGGGGAGGTACCTGAAGGAGTGGACCGATATGGCTTATCTTCAAACTTGAACTATGTTTGAACAAAATATTAGTAAGGCCAAATTTTGGACCGAATCGGCAGATCCGTTCTAGAGTTATCTTGCGCTCCAACAACCTCTCACGGTGTCATAGGTTTTTTGCAACTTTCAGGCTATTTTCTCAGGAAGTATAGACTTGCCCCTAATGAAACTTGTACCGTCGTATGGAGGGCAGTGAATAAAAGTTGCTAAAACAAAAATCAGAGCGATTCGAGGGATGGCCCCAAACTGAACTTTCCCGTACGAAAGCGTATATACCCTCGTTAGCATAAATGCTGAGGGTATAAAAATATTTCCCAGGTAATCTAAAGCGATGATCATATGAAAATTAGACAACATTTAAAATACATAACATTTTCTGAAAAGTTTGTTGGGGTGATGGGTGGGCTACAGATATAAAATTTTAGTACAAAAAGTTGACATCAACTGCACATGGGCAAAGTACCGTTATCAAGAATTAAAAATTTAACATTGGTAAAAAAAATATATATTCTTAATATTTGTTAGAGTATATCTTTTGATTGCCACCTATTGCCACCTTGATTTCCGTGAATTGGACATATCTTCCGAAGCCATATGTGTAAAAACATTCAGCCCATCCCTGCAACCTTCTGAGATATATCGGTTCAGACTTTATATAGCCCCCATATATATATTTTCCCGATTTTGCTACAACTTGTTCAATTTTGATCGGATAGCAATCAAATTTGGTACGTGTTATTTTCTTAGGCCCCTGAAGAGCTACACCGATTTTCACCAAAATCGGTTCAGATTTCGATATAGCCCCCATATATATCTATCCCCGATTTTGTTATAACTCGGTCAATTTTAATCGAATAGTCTTCAAATTTTATGCGTGATATTTTCATAGGCCCCTGAATAGATTCACCGATTTTCGTAAAACTCGGTTCAGATTTGGATATAGCCCTCATATATATCTTCCCCCGATTTTGCTATAATTCGCTCAATTTTTGATGAATAGCCTTCAAAGTTCATAACATAACATTCCGTGGAAGAATTTTGTGGGAATTTCTACGGATAATGCACTTAGGGCCATTCTTAAATCTTGTATTTAAAGTACATTAAACCAATGAAACAGCAAATAATTTTTTTTTACTTCTACATGTATAGGATAAGCGCTAGTGTCCGAAATTTCGAACACCATTTTCCGGGAAAACGAAAAATTGCACATTTTGTTGAGTATATTTTTGACATCAATTGGTAATTTTTATTAAAAACTAAATAAAAAATTGTCTCGAAATGGGTTAAAAACATCTTAAAAACAAAATGACAGTTTTTAAGTTTTTAAAAGTCTGATTTTTTATTTATTTTTGTAAAATAATAAATCCTTCACACTGGAATAAAGGAAAATTTGAATTGACAAATTTAAAAAAAAAATGTTAAGAAAAAATGATAATCTAACTACCAAAAAGGACTTAAAATTTTTGTAATTAATCGTAGTTAAATACAAAAAAATTTCAAGAAAATATAAAAGTACAATCATTGTTAAAAATTGTTTTTAAATATTAAATAGAGAAAATTACATCCAAGCCCACTGTCCATTTTTTTCTATTTTGTATTAAATACCTGATGAAACAACAATACATACAAAAACGATAAAGACGTTATGTGTATTTCTTTGCATATAATTTTTTACAGAATTCGACTTTTTCAAGGCGCGATATCTCTGTTAGTCAAAAATCTTAAAATATGCTAAAATGTTTTGCTGATGTGCCGCATCACCATAGCAAAAAATAAAGGATATCAAAAACCTCATATTGAAAAAGTGTCCGATTTCACCCAGAAATCCCCATATATTCTTGATCAGGTTGTAATCACTCTACCGTTCACAATATTTAAGCTAGAACGCTATATTTTGGCACCAGAGTATCCTTTTGCCATAGGCGTTTTGGTGTAGCCCCCATATAACGGTACTTCCCAGAATCCGCAAAAACTTCCCAGGCTTAAGCACGTTCCAATTAAAGTTGGTTCAGGCACACCGTACATTTCAGGCCAATCCTAAAAGAGTCTTTAAAGTGCACTTGTTCCAAAAATTTTGAAAATTGGTGTGGGAGGAACCAGAATGAGTGGACCATATTCGAATCTGTACTATGTGTAGAGGAAATATAAAGACGTGCAAAGTTTGGCAGCATTTTAGCGGAAAAAGAACTTTAGTGTGGGAGGTAGCCGAAGGAGTGGACCGATATGGACCATCTTCGAATTTGATCTATTCAGGGGTCGGAATGGGCACATAACGTTTGTGGTGAAAAAGACAAGGTTTTACTCTAATGTGTATATCTCCGCCTCTATTACGAGCATTCCAAAAGAAGACTTCGATGGAAGATGGAATTATTACATTTACAATGATGCATAGGTGGTCAAACAACGGAGATATCGCAATAGTCTTTAATGAATTCCAGTTTTCCAGGTCGCAATTTTGAACAGATCGGAACAGGAAGAAGCCTATTGACTTTGGTGATGGTTGCATAATATTCATGAATGGGCAAAAAACTAATGTGGAGCAAAATTCAACGTTTTATTCTTCTAATCTAAAGGAAAGTCTGTCTGTCTATTCCAAAAGGAAAGCCTGTCAATGGATGAAGAAAATATCACTTTTATAATAATGCAAGATATGTTGGTGTACATCCCATATTTGCATTTGTATAGCCTAATCGGTTGCTACGTCTATGAGAAATCGCGAATACCATTGTAGCGAATATTTCCGAACTTTTGTGGGGGAGGTACCGAAAAGAGTGGACCTATAAGCACCACCTTCGAATTTCATCTAATATTCGAAGAAATATTACTATATCCAAAGTGTGAACGATCGCAGTATTCGGTTCGAGCTCTCCAGCCACTATATGTATATGGTGTCATAGGGTTTTTTTACAACTTTCGGACTGTTTTCTCAAGAAGTATGGACTTGCCCCTGAAAAAAACTTTTACTGCCGTAATTGAGTCAGCGAATGCAAGTTGCCTCAACAAAAATTAAAGTGGTTCGAAAGCAGGTCTTAAAGAGAATTTATTCAAAATTTTGTGTGGGAGGTACCCGAAGGGGTGAACAAATATAGTCCATATTCGAACATGATCTATATCTGGTAGATATATAAGGATGTGTAAGGTATGGACCAAATCGGTCACTCCCATCAAGAGTTATCGTGCGCACAAATTTTCCGAACATTTTTGAACTTTTGTGGGGGAGGTACTTGAAGGAGTGGACCGATATGGAACTTAAACTAAGTTTGTACAAAATATTACGAAGGTCACATTTTGGATCAAATCGGCAGATCCGTTCGAGAGTTATCTTGCGCTCCAACCACTACACACGGTGTCATATGGTTTTTTGGACATTTCAGGCTATTTTCTCAAGAAGTATGGACTTGCCACTGATGAAACTTATACCGTCGTATGAGGGGCAGTGAATACAAGGTGCTACAACAAAAATCGAAGCGATTCGAGAGCTGGTCCTAAACTGAACTATTCCGAAATTTTGTATGGGAGGTACCCGAAGTAGTGGACCGATTGAGTCCATATTGGAACCTCATCTAACTCTGGTAGTAATTTCACGATGTGCAAAGTATGGACCAAATCGGTTACTTCCTTCAAGAATTATCGTGCGCATAAATTTTCCGAACATTTCTGAACTTTTGTGGGGAGGTATCGGAAGAAGTGGACCGATATAACCCATCTTCGAACTTAAACTAAGTTTGGACAAAATATATTGAATCCAAATTTTGGACCGAATCGGTTGATCCGTTCGAGAGTTATCGCGCGCTTCAGCCAGCCAGACAGACAGACGGACGGACATGGCTAAATCAACTCCAAATTGTCTGAAACACATTTCGTCCAAACATACTTGGGGTTTAAACCCATTATTTCGATGAGGCACATTTTGCCTGTATGAAAGTGTACCCTCATGAGCATAAATGCTGATGATATAATTAGTTATTTTTGTTCTGTATGTTTGTATTTTTAAGTACATTCCTTAGAATGTTATTCCTAAATGTTTAGTGTTTATTATGACGAAACAAATTGTTTTCATCGACCGGGTTGTTAAGTTCCTTTCTCCCTTGCTAAATGAAATGTTGCCCTTATTATTTGCCACCGTTGGAGATTACTTTTCCTTGCATGGGATGAATACCTTAAGTCCGATTAATATTCAAATTACAAATTATCTATGGAAATTGATGAAAACAGAGTAATTTATTTTTTCGGAAGAAGGTCAATCGCATCAAAAATAACCCAATTTCCTACTAACACCTGCAGATAACATTTTATCATTGAAATCAATTTAATTAATCACTCGCATTTATTTTCCTATTTTTCACACTGATAATTTGTGGAAATACGCAGTTCAATTAAATTTAATTGGATACCAAATAAAATCTATGCCAAGAAGAGGGACCAACATGCGGATATCACAATGCATTTAAAATGTGTATAAAACACAGGGTCGTCGCCATTTATTAATAGCTTCTTTCATTAGCACGTAAACACTAAAGGTTTTCGCCATGTACCGCCCCCGCAGAGAGGCGTGCGCTATTCTATTTTTTGTTCGGTTGGTTAATGCGACTTGTGATCTTTTTTTTTTTGATAAGTACGCATAAAAATAACCACAACAAAAGAAACAACAATTTTTCATAAAACAATTCTAAAATAAAACATAGAATTTTATGTAAAAGATACATGCGAACAAATCACTTATATTAACTGTCTGTCTAACGTTTGCCTGCCTGCCTGCTTGTTCGTTTATATTATTGTTTGCTTGTATAAGTATGTTTGATTTGAACGTAATGATGATATATTTTAGCATAGCTTTTCGGTTACGCTATTATATTATGTGCTATACAAAACCTCCCCCATGGCGACGGTGATCGGCGATGATACTAATGCTTTGGCTGCGGTATAACAAACAAAAAACACTTTTGTAGGTGGAAATCAACATATTTTGTTCACAAATCATATGGTATGGCACCGGACGAATTGTACGGAACGGTATGTGTGAGCGAGTAAATTAAGAATTTACTTTAGCATACTTGTCTCTAAGTGCGTGCGTTTGTGTGTGCATGTTTGTCTAGGTGTATTCGTCTGATCCCATTACGAATCTAGTTCAATTTTGCTTGATAGATACCCTGATCCATAAAATGGTCATTGGCACTTGAATGGCGGTAGAGCTGTAGCCGCATCACCCTTATACCTGGCTATAATGAATTGGCGACTGCAACGAACAACAAATGAATGAGTCTCCGCTGTTTGTAGGCAGAGGTGGTTTGTCGAGTTCGGTTTTTTTCGTTGCAAACAAAAAATAGTTTCAATGATGGCCATTTTATTATAAAATTAGATTATTTTACCTTTATTTTTGGGGTCTTTCATTATATTTTTATGTATGTATGTAAATTGATGTTTTATATACTAAGTGGTACAAGCTTGAGACGCGTGTCAAGCGAACACGAAACAGATGGAAGGGAAACGCTATAAAAGTTAATTTGACTATTTTATTTGTTTGTTTATTAATTTAATTCGTTTTTTTATTGGTATTGTTATATGACGTATCTTTAATGACGTAGATTTTCTAAAAAATAATGCGCCTCTGGACATGATGATTACATCCACCACATGCAAACATTTTTAAGTTTTAATACATTTTCAAATAACAGGCATTTCAGACTTTACTCCGGACTTTCTCACTGGGGAGATGATTTGTCGACTTTTTTCTCACAAAAAAATGTTTCTAAATGAACCATGGTGCAAGAAAGAAGGTGATACAGTAATACCAACTGATGTCTTCATTTGCTGTCAAAACATATTTTTAATCAGAAATAAACAACAAATATTTCGCTTATATAAATAATGTCTGTATACAACATCTTTATTTAAGCATCGCGAATAATATTTTGCCGTTTTCTTCAAAATTTTGTGGATATTTCGCGCAAAAAAATTCGACATCAAATGAAGACTACGGCCTGAATTCGCCCGAATTCGCCTTTTGGATCACCTTATTAAATTCGCCTTGGAATGAACTATAAATGACTTGTAACTTGTGTTCCATTTAAATATGGAAAAGGATCACACTCAAACCACGACAACATCATATTTATACCCTCAGCCTTTAGGCTAAGGAGGGTATATATACTTTGATACGATGAAAATGTGCCTCATCGAAATAATGGTTTTAGACCCCAAGTATGTTTGGACGAAATGTGTTTCAGACAATTTGGAGTCGAGCCATGCCCGTCCGTCTGTCTGTCTGTCCTGCTGGCTGGAGCGCACGATAACTCTCGAACGGATGAACCGATTCGGTTCAAATTTTGGCTTTCGTAATATTTTGCGCAAACTTAGTTCAAGTTCGAAGATGAGCTACATAGGTCCACTCCTTCCGGTACCTCCCCCACGAAAGTTCGAAAATGTTCGGAAAGTTTGTGCGCACGATAACTCTTGAAGGGAGTGACCGATTTTGTCCATGCTTTGTACAGCGTAAACTTTCTACCAGAGTAATATGAGGTTCCAATATGGTCTCAATAGGTCCACTCCTTCGGGTACCTCCCACACAAAATTTCGGAAAAGTTCAATTTAGGGCCATCTCTCGAATCGCTTTGATTTTTGTTTTAGCTACTTTTATTCCCTGCCCTCCACACGGCGGTACAAGTTTCATCAGGGGCAAGTCCATACTTCCTGAGAAAATAGCATGAAAGTTGCAAAAAACCCCTATGACTCTGAGTGAGGTGGTTGAAGCGCAAGATAACTCTGAACGGATCTGCCAATTCGGTCCAAAATATGGCCTGAAGATCAGCCAGATCTGTCCACTCCTGCAGGTACCTCCCCCACAAAAGTTCAAAAATGTTCGGAACAATTGTTCGTGCGGTAACTCTTGAAGGGAGTGGCCGAATTGGTCTACACTTTACACATCCTAATATATCTACCAGATATAGATCAGGTTCAAATATGGACTATATTTGTCCACTCCATCTGGTACCACACACACAAAATTTCGGATAAGTTCACTTTAAGACCTGATATTGAATCACTTTGATTTTTGTTGAGACAACTTGCATTCGTTGGCTCAATTACGATGGTAAAAGTTTTTTTAGGGGCAAGTCCATACTTCTTGAGCAAACAGTCCGAAGAGTGTAAAAACCCCCTATGGCTCCATCTGTTGTGGCTGGAGATCCACTTCCATTACGGTCAATGTCGATCCATTCCTCTTAGTATCTCCTCCGCAAAACTTTTGATATTTAATCCTAATCAACATTTTTGTCTGTTCAAACGCCCAACATTTTTAAAACCCCCTAAATACATACGTATTTTGGGAAAAAAATTGTTTCAATATACACAGGCTGAGGGTATATCTCTGTCGGCAAAGCCGACTGATACTTTTTTACTTGTTTTGTAAAAAAAAATTAAATTTTTTTTAAATGACAAATAAATAAAATCGAAAACGGAAAAATAGTTTGAAGTCTTACAAGTTTCACGAAAAGTTCATAGGTAAGCAAAATCAGATATGTATTTATCATACAAATCGATGAATATCTTTCCTTTTTATTTAAGTGAAGGTAGCTCATTTTGAATCGGATAGATCTGTTTGGAAAAAAACGTTGGCGATTTCTTTATGATTCTCGGTCTGGCTGAACTTAACGTCAAACATCCTAGGAGAAATGGAAGCTCCTGTACCAAATTTAAAAGCTCTATCTTAAAAAGTAAGAGCTACATCTTGATTTCAACAGACAGACGGAAGGACATGTGTTTCGGGTTGTGAAAAGAATAAATACCTATAGATATTGGTGATGATCGTAAAAAATTTTGTGGATGAAATGGATGAAGTACATAATTTTTATCCGATTTTATAGTTGCTCTGTTGGACGCAATCCGAACGCTTATATATTTAAATATAATTTGGGTTTATAATAGAGAAAAAAATGCGACGTAGAGGATGGTAGATACCAAAGAACGGTCCTGACCGGCTTTAACATGGCAAAGCCCAGAATTTATCTTGGTCCCTCTTTCATCTCAAGTGGACACTGACCTCCCCGTGGTGTCACCAGGGGAACAGCCTTTAACATCCGTTAAAGTTAGTGAGCTAACATGTGCCGCGTGTTCACCCATAAGCACGTTAAAAACTTTGGTTTGGGCGTCGGGTAAGTAACGCTCCCCAAAAAAAGCAGCCTACTATGAAAAATCGAAAGAAAAGAAAAACATATCCCCATTGTTGTTGTGAAAAACAAAACAAAAGCATTTGAAAGAAGAAAAGTTCGAGGACAGAGAAGCCGCTCGACGTCCGATATGTCTGTGCAGCCTTTACCAAAGGCGAAACATGTCATGTCACATAGTGGTGGGTTCGAACCGTCGGCTTTCCTTTTTCACTTGCATTATTGATTGATCATCCAGCTCGATTCCAACGAGAAATTAATTAAAAATTAATACTAAAAATGATCTTCGCCAAAAAGGCAAAATTTTGTAATAAAAATAAAATCAGCTGAGCCAGGTTCAAAGTCAAACTCATTACTTTCAAAGGCAGCACTAAGCGTTTGTCATGAAAGCACCAATAAATGGGTAAATCTCCATTGTTGTTGTAAAAAACAAAACAAAATGCATTTGAAAGAAGAAAAGTTCGAGGACAGCGAAGCCGCTCCACATCCGATATGTCTGAGGAGCCTTTACCAAAGGCGAAACATGTCATGCCATGGGTTCGAATCGTCGGCTTTCCTTTTTCACTTGCATTATTGATTGATCATCCAGTTAAAGTTGACGATCTCCGCAAACGTTTTAAGGACCATGATCTGCGAATCTGCACCTGGAATGTTCGCACTCTTTATAGAAAAGGTGCAGTTTACGCATTGGCAGATGTACTTGAAAGTACAAGGCCGACATTACTGCCATACAGGAAATACGATGGATAGGGAAAGGCGTGACAACAACACCTAAAGGTGACGCACTGTATTATAGCTGCCATGACACAAAGCATGAATTTGGTTGCGGATTTGTAGTTGGTCGGAGGTTAAAACATCTGGTCTCCAGCTTCACCACAGTAAATGAAAGACTCGCTGCAATTCGATTAAAAGCAAAATGCTCCCACTGAAGACAAGGGCGAACAGACCAATGACGTATTTTACGAGCGCTTAGAAGAATTTTATGACCGTTGCCCTGCCCATGATATTAAAATTCTTTTAGGGGATTTTAATGCCAAAATTGGAAAGGAAAATATCTTTGGCCCAACAGTTGGGAAACTTAGTCTTCACAGTGAAACATCTTACAATGGTATGTAGCTGATAGACTTTGCAGCTTCAAAAAACATGGTAGTTAGCAGTACCAGATTTAAGCATCTCGATATTCATAAGGGTACCTGGCTGTCTCCAGATCAAAGAAGAAGAAATCAATTCCGAGGAGCAAACATAGATTCGGACCACTACATTGTTGCAGCAAAGGTATGTACCCGTCTAAACGTTGCAAATAAAGCACGAACAGATACAACGCGGAAGTTGGACAACGGTAAGCTGCAAACACAACAGATAGATACAGCATATTCCACTCAACTAGCCCAATTGCTTAATGAAAGCACTCCTCGTCCCGATAACATATCAGCACAATGGCAAAATATTGCCCACTCCATGCAAATAGCCACAAAATCCATACTTGGATACCAGAAACCTCCACCAAGGAATCCATGGTATGACCAGGAGTGTCGTGCTGCTGCCGAAGAGAAAAATGCATATAGGGCTACTCTACAATCAGTAGCAACGCGTAGAGCACGAGAGAGTTATCAGGAGAAAAGGAGAGAGGAGAAACGTCTTTTCCGCAGGAAAAAGAGAGAAATGGAAAGGCGGGAGTGTGAAAAAATCGAGATGTACAGGAGCCAGAATGAAGTCCGAAAGTTCTACCAAAGAGTAAAACATCAAACTGATGGCTCTGATACAGGCACATCCTTCTGTCGAGACCAGCAAGGTAATTTGGTAACTGATACCGATAGTGTGCTCAGGATATGGAAAGAACATTTTTCCAAACTGTTCGAAGATACCACCGATCCAATCCCAGAAGGTGGTATTGGATGGCCCGGCCAAGATAAGTTAAAGACAGCAATAAATCGCCTGATGAATAATAAGGCAGTAGTAGCCGATGACCGAGCTGTTCAAAAACGGAGACGACACGCTGGTAAGGTGTATGCATCAGCTAGTTAGCACCATCTGGCAGGAAGAACGCGTACCTGACGATTGGAACGTGAGCATCCTATGTCCTGTCCACGAGAAGGGAGATAAGACTGTGTTCTCCAATTACGGCTATTGTAGAATGACATTAACTGATACTCGCTCCTCAGTTAAAATAGGAAAGAACCTCTTCGAAGAATTTATTGCCAAAAGAGGTTTCAGACAAGGAGACAGCCTGTCGTGTGATCTGTTCAACATCCTGTTGGAGAAGGTCATACGAGACGCGAAGGTCAAATGAAGTGGAACAATATACACGAACAGCCATATATTACTTGCTTATGTCGACGACATTGACATCATGGGTCGATCGGTAAAGGAAGTAACTGACACCTTTGCAAAAGTCGAAAGGGAATCTGCTAAAGTGGATCTGGCAGTAAACGGCGAGAAGACCAAGTTGATGGTGTCGACGCGCAATGCGTCCATAGAGATCAAGCCAACTGTTGACGTTGGTTCCTATAATTTTGAGGTAGTAAAGGACTTTGTCTACCTCGGCACCGCCGTAAACACAACCAACAACATCAGTTGTGAAATACGACGAAGAATAGTGTTGGCCAACAGATGCTACTTCAGAAGTTTAGGAATAAAGCCACATCTCGTCAAACAAAAATAACACTTTACAAAACACTGATACTACCCGTGCTGATTTATGGTTCCGAAGCCTAGGTACTTGCGCAAGCAGGCAAGGTGTGTTTGAAATAAAAATTCTTCGAAAGATCTATGGACCGAACAACGAGCTGTATCTGCTATACAACGACATCAGTATAGATAAACGTATAAAGATACAACGATTGCCATGGCTAGGCTATATCATAAGAATGAGCGATGATGAGCCCGCTAAAAAGGAGTATAAATTCGAGCCACATGGCGGAGATTGTGCAAACAAGTGGATGAAGAGATGAAAAGGAGTGGTATTCCAGAAAGCGAAGTAGCAAACAGCATTGGTGAAAATTACTTGGTTTTGTTCACGAGTAATGTAATATCTCGAAATATTGGTCCTTTAAGTATACTGGTTTTTATACCTTGAGAAGATAAAACAATCTAGATTTGTATGTCCGTTGGTCCGTATGTTCAGTACAAAATTTTAATGAAACCGCAATTATAGACTGATCGTCATAACATTTTATTATTTATTTATAATATGGCTTAAATCATAAACTGTTGAGGATGTAGAATTTTTCTAACTTAATGTCCAAAAGTAGTGGTGTAGGGTCGGTCCCGTCCAACTATAGCCCTCGTTTCGTTGTCAATTAACGACAACTCTATCGGAAACATGTGGACTTACTTTACCGAACTACTACTACTACTGAACACCGTTACTTACACACATAACTTTTAAAAAGATTGATTAAAGGTTAAATAAGACGTGTGTGTGTTATGGCAATTAAATTGTATCCTACATTAATCTTATGCCATTAGTTTCTCTAAATATATTTTTAATTTCCTATAATACTAAATTTGTTGTAGTTTTATAGATATTTAGCTACAAAAAACACATGCAAATAGATTTCTTTTAATTGTCTATAATATGCAAATGTTAGACACTCACCTCTGTTTGAAATGTACAAAACAGGTGACACAAATACGGATGTTTTGTGCCCAAGGCCAAAACTTTACGTTCTATCAGCGTTGAATCGACATCATCATCTTCGAGGACAACATCTTTTTTCAAACATTTAACTGCATAATAATAAGTTGTATCACGTAGTTCAGCTAATAGTACCTAAAAATAACAAACCAAAATCAGGTTAAGGGGTAATGAAAATTATAAATTATCATCGTCATTGGTAACTCACTTTGCCAAAGCTGCCTTTACCTAGCACAGCTAGGAAATGAAAATCATCAACTGAATAATTCTTAAATCTAGGTATAACTGTGGCTGGCGGTGTAAAACGTCCGGACTTTTGGAATTGTGAATATGTATATGAAGTTTCTAAGGAAAAAATAATATTACAAATTAGTTAATATTCAATATAGTTTATAATTTTAAGATCAATATAATCGAAGATATTTTTTACAAAATTGTGATCACTTTTTGGCTGTGAAATTATTAGTTTACAGCATTTTTAAATATTTTTGTCCATACCATCATCTTCTTGTTCCTCATTTGGTTCTATTTTGTATGCAGGATTTGAACTGGGAGGCGTACTTGGTGAATCTCTTGTTTCACGAGCACCTGTTTTAAAAAAATATATATTTAAAAAAAATATTCCTGTGGTTGTCTAGAAAATGTCACGTAAACATTTTTTTTTTAAAAATATGAACATCACATTATTTATGGATTGAGAGACATGTACGTGTTCAAGGTAAGTCATTTGGGTAATTAGAGTAAACTAATTATGTTAGTTCGATTATCGATTATTGAAGGATTCTTGTCAATTGACGTCAACAGTTTATGAGGTTAACGCCACCAAATGTTACTGATGCCAGACAAACACATTTGAAAATTTGGTCAAGGTTTTAGTGATCATTTTTCAATCATATGTCATGAAATTTCCAAAAACTAAATTTTTTGTATGTGTGTTTGTCTAGGATAAATGTATGTATGTACCCATAGCTGAGTTTCAATGTTGGGTTATTGATAATAGTAATTTCCAACAAATGATTATAAAAAGAAATTAAGGGGTTATCCCCATCATTTTATCGTTTTTCATGAATTTTTCAAGGAAACTATCTTCATGTAAGTATGTTGGTGGGCGTTTTAAGCACCTAATAATTTTGTCTTAAAGCGACGCAGAATTTAAAAATACGTATCTACTTTAAAAAAACAGTAAACTGTCAAAATAAAAATTTAAACTTTAACAAAAATTTGCTGTTTTTTAAATTTAGGAAAAATAATTAAAAAATTAATTATTTTTTATTCCCTCCACCATAATATGGACGATATAATTAAACTTGTCATTCCGTTTGTAACACATCGAAATATTCATCGGAGACCCTATAAAGTACATATATTCGTGATCAGGGTAAAATTTTTAGTCGATATAACCATGCCCGTCTGCTGAAATTTGGTCTTTGTAATTCGGTATAGAAGTTTCTATTACTCCTAGGATGTTTGGTATTGCATATGGGCTATATCGGTCTACGTTTTGATATAGCCCCCATAGAACGGCACAACCCGATATTCGGTATTTTGAAGGTTTTAGCTTCATTATCACACCGAAATGACTGAAATTTGGTACTTAGTATTCATTTGGTGTATAGAACTTTCCCTGAGAATTCCATCGACATGGCTGAAATTTGGTATTTAGTCTTCATTTGGGATATACAACTTTCCATATGAAATTTGTCGGTATAGGTCCACGTTTCGATATAGCGCCCATAGAATGATACCTCCCGATTTTCGTAATTCTGAAGGTTTTGACGTCAATATCCCACCGGAATTACTGAAATTTGTTATTTAGTTTTCCATGGGCTTATAAAAAATTCCGGAAGAGAATTATCATTATAGGTCTACGTCTTCCTATATCCCCCATAGCGTCGTATCTCTTGGTTTTCGGTATTTTTTACGTTTTAGCCACATTATCTTACCGAAATATCGGAAATTTGTTATTTAGTCTTCTTTCAGTCTAAAAACTTTCCACCAGAAATTTGTCGGTATAATGTTAGTGAGCTTACATGTGCGGCGCTTTCACCCATAAGAAAGATAAAAACTTGGGATGGGCTTTGGGCTAGTAAAAAAAAAGAAAGAACAAATATGAATGGTGTTAAGTTCGGCTCGGCCGACATTTTTATAACCTCCACTACGGATTGTATTGAAGATAAGAGGCACAATTAGTTTCCTTTCGGGTTTTCTAGTTTTTCCTCTACGTGCTTAATCGTTGGAGGTGTAGAATATCATCACTGATGAAAATCACTTTATATAGATAAAAAATACCAAGTTACATTTACTTCAGAAGGAACATGTAGAAAGACTTGTGTTTTCCGATTTGAGCTCTTATAAAAGTTATAATAAATTGTGGACTGCCAAATTTCAGTCATTTCTGTGGGATATTGACACCACAGCCTTCAAAATACCGAAAATCGGAAGGGACCGTTCTATGAGGCTAGATGAAGACGTAGACCTAAACCTATAAAATTGTGTATCCCAAACGAAGATTAAATACCTTAATTTAAACCATTTGGTTGGATATTGAGTCAAAAACCTTCAAGATTCCGAAAATCGGGAGGTATCGTTCTATGGGGACCATATAAAGACATGGACCTATACCGAAAAATTTCAGGTGAAAAGTTCTTTATCCCCAACGAAAACTAAATGCCAAATTTTAGCCATTTCGGTTGGATTGAGCCCACAACCTGCAAAATACCGAAAATCGGGAGGTACAGCTCTATGGAGACTAAACGTGAAACTTCTATACCAAATTATAAAGCTGTACCTTAAATATTGCGAGCTGTTTCTTTCAACAGACAGACGAACGGACAGACGGAAATAGTTATATGGACTTAGAAGATTTTCTAATCACTTTATTTATCCTTATACTTTATTGACACTCCGACGAATATTTCGATGCGTTACAAACGGAATGACAAATTTAATTATATAGTGGAGGGGTAAAATCTGAACAAAAAATTTAAAATTGGGCCATTTTTTTCCTTTATTGTTCCTCTTGGGAGCATAGGGCTTCTACAAGAAAATTATATCTTTTTTTATCGATACATATTGTTTTTCAATCATTGATTGATTTATTAATTCGTGATAATTCATTTTGGATTGTTCTGCACCATGTGTTTTTTGGACGTCCTGGACGTCGAGATCCTTGAGGGTTCCATTCAAGAGCAGCACGAGAAATACTGGTGACCGGCTTTCTTAAAGTGTGTCCAATCCATCTCCACTTCCGTCTAGCGATTTGCTTTGTAATAGATTCTTCTCTCATCCTGGTATGTAAATCTATGTTTGAAATAGTGTTTGGCCAAAATATGCCACAGATTATTGGGAGACATTTGTTGATGAAGCTTTGCAGTTTTTGGGCTAACGTTTTTGACATGAGCCATGTTTCACTGCCATAAAGAAGTGTTGACTGCACGCATGAGTTGAAGATTTTAATCAGATTTTGTTTAATCGGCCAAATGCTGACCTGGCTTTCTTCAGCCGGTTGTCAATATCGTCGTCAACACCGTTGTTAATCGACATCATGCTACCCAGATAACAAAAACTTTTGACAAACTCTGAGCTATAGCTTATGCTACTGGATTTGAAAAAAACTCGCCAATTTTAGTTAAAAGCACAAAAAATGGTATGAAATAAATTTGTGTTGACCGGTGTAATCAATTCTATTAATTTTTATGGCCCGATTATTTATTCCTTGCCAAAAATTGGTATCAATTGTGTTCATACATACAATATACATACATATGATCCCCCAACAACCCCAAAGGTACAAGGGACACTTCTCTTATATCAATGAATGCGCCGATTCATATTGGCTTAATGTTATGAGATCTACATTTTATCGCTGAGTCCGAACGGCGTGAAATTCTCGGGAAATATAAGCCAGTATTACACTGAGGGGATTTGGCACCGCCGACTATTTCCATCCAAGTGCAAGGCAAGCGTTCTTACCAATGCGCCACATACTATATAGTCTGTCCATAATTTTACACCGATTTGTCTAACTTACTTTGCTCTGTTTCCTTTAATTTTTCAAGTCATTAAACTCGACATACTTTATTTGTATTTACTTTAATGTAATAAATAAATAAAATAATTTATTTGTAGTCTTTCCTTCTGATTCCATAGACATTCCGATTATTTTACGAACACGAACTTTTATCCATTCTTCTGAAATGTAGAGCGATCCTTTAACTCATTTTTTTAATTAGCGACAAAAATTGGTAAAATTAAAACGCACTCTTGCTGCCGGTAGAACTTAACGACTATTTTTTATTGGTCGCTAACTTACCGTAAAATATCGATAGTTACCAAAATTATAAGCATTTTAATATTACCGTTTTTTGTCGGTAACTCAGAAAATTAGTTAGAGAAAGTTTGACATGATTTGAAGAGCTTATTTCTCTCTGTATTACGAGTACACACCCAAAAAGTTAGTCTTCTTTTACATGACAAACAACATAACTATTTTTATAATCTTTCATATCCATTATTAAATATTACTTAATGGTAATCATAAAATATTTAAAAACACGAAAAATATTTCAAATATTATAAGTTGGATAATACGGTGTCTCTTCATATTCAATAAATCATGTGACGTTCATATTTTGGTGGAATGTTTTTTTGTTTTTCTGTTTGTTTTTTTTTTCGTTTTGAGACTTCTTTATCCAGTTGATGATGAAAGTAAAGTATGTATATTTGTCTATCTGCAGACATACAAATTTATTTATTTTATTTTCTTGTACTTCCATCATCTTTTTTTTGTTTTCAATTCTGTTTTGAATTTTCTTTTACCTCTTTTTACGTTGGCCAAAGCTTCAACAATTAATTTCTGATTGACGCCACACAAATTGGCCGTAAGACGTTCACATTTTTTGTGACAATTAACGTCACACTCTGGAAGAAACAAAAAATCCAATCCAAACAAAGTAAGACAGAAGAAAAAGGAAGAAAAAACTTTGATCAGTATTTGGTTGGGGGTGAGTGGTTTGTTTTGCTGGATGGTGGTGGTCAGACAATTGGTTGGTCAAAACTGCCACCATCATCCATACATGACCAGCTATGTTTGTAGTTGTAGTTTTAATTTTTGTTTAAATTTTAACAATTTATATAGAATTTTAAATATACAAATAATGAATTAATTGAATACACGTTTTCTTTCTTTTTGTTGCGAAGATTGGAAGTGTGGGGAATTTTTTCTTGTTATTATTTGTTTAAGTATGTTGTATGTGAAAATGAACACATAACAGATTATGTGTTCTATTCTTTTAGTTTAGAAATAGTAATTAAAAAAGTTCTTACATTTAGTTGATGTAGGACAAAGCATTATAGTATTATGTTGGACAATGAATAAAGTTAATTTGAAAAGAAACATTTATTCATGTCGTTTATATGTATTTTGTTAAATGAAACCTCAATTGGCGATAAAGAGTAAGATTAATAAGTAAGATTAATGTTATATGTTAATATTTTAATGTTATATTTAGCTTTTGGAATAGTCAAGGGCCTAATTGGGGTCCAATTCCCATTTTCTATACATATTGAACGATTTTTGAAAACAACTCGATATAGAATGTCTGGTTTCGCAGCAATGGGATAAGGTAGTGAATCTTCGCATATCGAAGTCCATTTCCAAATTGTAACTTTAACACAAGGAATGGAGTGTACACGATGAAGAATTGGAACCTTATACTTCTGATAATTCCGTTTCCACCAGGGGTTCAGAGTCGAGAAATTTCTGATTGGATTCCGACTCAAACTTCGGATTCGGATGGAAACCAAATTCCACAAAATTAATAAAAATATGTACAAGTTAGTTGGAGTATCCATAATCTGTTCTTTGAACTATCTTAGATCGGAAAGTAGCAAACATACGAAAATGTTCTCCTGTTGATCACTTTAAAAAAGAGTACAAGTAAAACCTAAGTTATATGAAATAAATTACATCGAATGGGCGAACTTTGTACACCTTCCCCAAGACAACTGTTTATACCAGACGTGACCAAAAAGAGAACAGCACAAAATGTGAATGTATTCAAACTATTGGCAACTTATGACTGTGTGTAAGTGTGTTTTTACGCACGCACGCTACAAAAAAAAAAAAAAAAAAAAAAAAGACAAATCAAAACATTATATCGCTCATTTACTCAAAGAGTGACATATTTCAAAAAATTCAGTTTCGAGAAAAACGCGTTTTAATTTGCCGATTGAAATTTGACTTCCCAACTTAAAAACACAAAAACTAAAAGAATTACTTGGACCATACTTTGCAAACAGCTAGCCCGATATTACTGCTAAATTTCTGTGCAAGATCAAGCATGATTTGAAGTGTTTTAGTGCTTCATAAATTCAAAAAACATTTTTGTTGATTTATGCCAAACTCTTAGTAAATGAGCTGCAACTCATTGAGTTTTAGAGATATCAACATGAAAAATTGACACAAGATAAAATAGAAGTCGTAGAAAAAATAGAAACTGCTAACTCAGAAAACGCATTTTTTGACTTATGCCACTCTTTGAGTAAATGAGCGATATCTTTTTCGTACGCTCTTTCTATGCATTCGGGTCGTATGTGTGTAAATTGCCGAAAAACTTCGGCACCGCTGTGTCAAAGAAGAACACATTTGGTTTATACCCTCCACCACCACTGTACTGAAGTAAATATGAACAATTAGTTACTACTAAGCTCTTTCTCTACGTTAAGTATAATTCCTTGGTGGAGAATAAAATCTTAACTGATGATAATCACTTTACTTACTTACTTACTTACTTAGCTGGCCCATTACAGAACATTTGTTCTATAGGCCGAACTAAGAAGAGATCTCCATTCCTCTCTATTTGTTGCTTTGCACACTGGAATACCGCGCCTTGTCATCTCATCATCCACTTGTTTGCACCATCTATTCCTTGGCCTGCCAATTCTGCGTGCACCGCCATGTGGCATGTATTCATACGCCTTTTTAGCGGGTTCATCATCGCTCATTCTTATGATATGGCCTAGCCAACGCAATCGCTGCATCTCGATACGTTTAACAATATTCATGTCGTTGTATAGCAGATACAGCTCGTGGTTCATGCGACGTCGATATTCACCGTCAACGCAGATTGGTCCATAGATCTTTCGAAGAATTTTTCTCTCAAACACACCAAGCACTGCCATGTCTGCTTGCGCAAGTACCCAGGCTTCGGAGCCATACATCAGCACGGGTAGTATCAGTGTTTTGTAGAGCGTTATTTTTGTTTGACGAGATGTGGCTTTGTTTTTAAACTGCTTACTTAATCCAAAGTAGCATCTGTTGGCCAATACAATTCTTCTTTTTATTTCACAACTGATGTCGTTTGTTGTGTTGACGGAGGTGCCGAGGTAGACGAAGTCTTTTACTACCTCAATATTATAGGAACCAACTTCCACAGTCGGTCCGAGCTCAATGGACGCATTGCGCGTCGACACCATCAACTTGGTCTTCTCACCGTTTACCGCCAGACCCACTTTAGCAGATTCTCCTTCGACCTTTATAAAGGTATCAGTTACTTCTTTTACTGATCGACCCATGATGTCTATATCATCAGCATAAGCAAGTAACATGTGACTGTTGGTGTAGATTGTGCCACTTCTTTTGACGTTTGCCTCTCGTATAACCTTTTCTAGCAGGATGTTGAAGAGGTCACACGAAAGGCTGTCTCCTTGTCTGAAACCTCTTTTGGTACCAAACTCTTCGGAGAGGTTCTTTCCTATTTTAACTGAGGACCTCGTGTCAGTTAAAGTCATTTTACAAAGCCGGATGAGCTTTGCGGGAATACCAAATTCAGACATGGCTTGGAATACCTTTGAGCGCAGCGGACTGTCGAAGGCTGCTTTATAATCGACAAAAAGGTGGTAGGTGTCGATCTGCATCTCTTGGGTCTTCTCCAGGATTTGCCGCAGGGTAAATATCTGGTCAATGGTGGACTTGCCAGGTCTAAAGCCGCATTGGTATGGTCCAATAATCTCGTTGACCATTGGCTTTAGTCGTTCGCACAATATCCCTGACACGATCTTGTAGGCAATAGGGAGTAGACTTATGCCCCTATAGTTAGAGCATACAGTCTTATCTCCCTTCTTGTGGACGGGGCACAGGATACTCAGGTTCCAATCGTCGGGTACTCGTTCTTCCTGCCAGATGGTGCTAACTAGCTGATGAATACACCTTATCAGCGTGTCGCCTCCGGTTTTGAACAGCTCGGCTGGTAAGCCATCGGCCCCTGCTGCCTTATTATTCTTCAGCCGATTTATTGCTGTCTTTACCTCATCTTGGCTGGGCGGTATACATTCAATACCATCTTCTGGGATTGGGACTGTGGTATCTTCGTCGTCTTCGCTGCTATTGGATACCAACATATTTGAAAAATGTTCTTTCCATATCCTGAGTACACTATCTGTATCAGTTACCAAATTACCTTGCTGGTCTCTACAGGAGGATGTGCCTGTACCAAAGCCATCAGTTTGATGCTTGACTCTTTGGTAGAATTTTCGGACTTCATTCTGGCTCCTGTACATCTCGATTTTTTCACACTCCCGCTTTTCCATCTCTCTCTTTTTCCTGCGGAAAAGACGTTTCTCCTCTCTCCTTTTCTCCCTGTATCTCTCTCGTGCGCTACGCGTTGCTACAGATTGTAAAGTAGCCTTATATGCCGCATTTTTCTCTTCGGTGGCAGCACGACACTCCTCATCATACCATGGATTCCTTGGTGGAGGTCTCTGGTATCCAAGTATGGATTTTGCGGCTGTTTGCATGGAGTGGGCAATGCTTTGCCATTGCGCTGATATGTTATCGGGATGAGGAGGGCTTTGATTAAGCAATTGGGCTAGTTGAGTGGAATATGCTGTGGCTATCTGTTGTGATTGCAGCTTACCGATGTCTAACTTTCGTGTTGTGTCTGTTCGTACTTTGTTTGCTACGTTTAAGCGGGTGCGTACCTTTGCTGCAACAAGGTAGTGGTCCGAATCAATGTTTGCGCCTCGGAACGATCGTACATCCAACACGCTCGATGAATGTCTTCCATCTATCACAACATGATCAATTTGGTTTCTTGTTTTCTGATCTGGAGACAGCCAGGTGCCCTTATGAATATCGAGATGATTAAATCTGGTACTGCTAACTACCATGTTTTTTGCAGCTTCAAAGTCTATCAGTCTCATACCATTGTCAGATGTTTCACTGTGGAGACTGAATTTCCCGACTGTTGGGCCAAAGATATTCTCCTTTCCAATTTTGGCATTAAAATCGCCTAGAATGATTTTAATGTCATGGGCAGGGCAACGGTCATATGTTTCTTCTAAGCGCTCGTAAAATATATCTTTGGTCTGTTCATCCTTTTCTTCAGTGGGAGCATGAGCGCAGATAAAGCTGATGTTGAAGAATTTAGCTTTTATTCGAATTGCAGCAAGTCTTTCATTCACTGGAGTGAAGCTGGATACAAGATGTTTTAGTCTCCGACTAACTACGAATCCACAACCAAACTCATGCTTTACGTCATGGCAGCTATAATACAGTGCGTCACCTTTAGGTGTTGTTGTGACGCCTTTCCCAATCCATCGTATTTCCTGTATGGCAGTAATATCGGTCTTGTACTTTTCAAGTACGTCTGCCAATGCGAAGACTGCACCTTCTCTATAAAGAGTGCGAACATTCCAGGTGCAGATTTGCAGATCATGGTCCTTAAAACGTTTGCGGGGTTCGTCAACTTTAGAGGGGTTTGTTTTTCTTTTCTTTCGTTTTTTCATAGTAGGCTGTTTTTTCTAGGGGAGGGTTACTAACCCGACGCCCAAACCCAAGTTTTTAACGTTCTTATGGGTGAACGCGCGGCACATGTTAGCTCACTACCTTTAACGGGTGTTAAAGGCAGTTCCCCAGGTGACACCACGGGGAGGTCAGTGTCCACTTGGGATGAAAGAGGGACCAAGATAAATCCTGGGCTTTGCCATGTTAAAACCGGTCAGGACCGTTCCTTGGTATCTTCCATCCCCTACGTCACCACTTTATACTATTAATTTTCTGTTTGGAGGTCCACTGAGATTTCAAAATACCAGATTACATCCACTTCAGAAGGAAAATGTTGCAAAATTCTTTGAAAGAAATCATCGTTGTTCTTTCTATCTTCTGACTAAACACAATACCAAATTACTGCGATCTCGGTTCAAAAATTTGACAAAAACCCCTCGAAATTCATAAATTTGGGCAATACCAGTCCATGGGGCTTGGACTAAAACCTATATAAATGTATATGGATTATGCCGGGCGATTTGTATGGAAGGAAAAACACCCTATTGGACCCATCGCGTTTCTGATTCCTAGGATTGTACTGTGAAAAAAGCCCGTTAGGCTATATGTCTACGGTAAAAATCCAGCCTCCCGATTTTGACTTGAAGTTTTTTATCCACAAGGCCAAAACAATGTACAAGATAGTTCTTAATTATTGGCTATAATTTCTGTCTTAGTGTTGGATCGAAAATCTCAATATATTGCCTGTTATATGCCAAAATATCCAAAAACGTGGATAAAAAACTTCAAAATCGATTTTCACCGTAGACATATTGTCTAGTGGACATTTTTCTCAATACAATCCCAGGAATCAGAAACGCGAAGGGTCCAATAAGGTGTTCAAATAGCCCCACCCTAATTTGGATAGTTTTGTGTGAATAAATTTTCTATCTTCTGGGAACACCAAATTCCAATTAACAAACAATTCGGTAGGAAAATGTAACTAAAATCTTCAAAAAAATCTATAATTGTGTGGTATCCTTAGATGGGGCCTTTGGCAAAACGTGGACGTGATTTTTTGCAAGGATTATTTTGTACCTGTTATAATGATTGGTACCCCTTGCTAAAACTTTCAAAATATCGAAAATCCGTGAGTGTCGTTCTATGGGGGCTATGTAAAGACCTATACAGTCAAATTGCTGGTGCAAAGTTTTTTACTTCCAACGAAGACTAAATACCAAATTTCAGCCATTTCGCTAATTCGAAATCCTCGATAATTAGAAAATGGACGGTCCCTTGGATTACGAATTATCGAAGATCTACTGTACCCAAAATCCGGAGGTACCGTTCTTTGAGAGTAAATTAAGACAAATTTCTGTTGGAAAGTTTTGTACCCTAAACGAAGACCAAATTTTATCGCCATTTCGGGGCGATATTGAGGTCACAACTATTTTTGGTTGTCGCAGACAAAATTTATCGCGGTTTTACTTCTGCTTTTAAGAAAAAATTATTAAAAACGTTAATTATTTTGATGAGCACAATTGTCACTAGAAGGTTATCACGAAGAGACGTCAGTGAGTAGATTGCATAATATTTGTAAAATGTTACTCTGTATTCACGGAATTTACAAAAAAATGGACAAAATGTTAAATGCAATCCGACTTTTTTCAAAACATAGGTCCATTTACCCCTCAAAAAATACAAAAAAATAGTTTTAAATCTAAACTTCACAGGCAGTCGAATGAGACCATAATTATTATAATCGGGATAATAGTAGCCAATAGCCAAAAAAAAACACATATTTGGTTAAAAAATAAATTTTCGTTTGAAGAAATAGTTTTCACATAAGTTGAAAATAACAAAAAACATTTTTCCACAACATCCCATACGGGACAAAGGAGACTTCTCTCATATCAATGAGTACACCCCCATTCATATTTAGCTCAATGATGTGGGACCTACTGTTTATCGCCGAGTCCGAACGGCGTGTCTTAAGACACCACTTGTGGAGAAGTTTTTCAAGGCTGAAATACTCAGGAAATGTCGCCAACATTACTGAGGGGTATTTTGCCACCGTTGAAAATTGTTGATGTTGTCTGGCCGGGGAATCGAACCCACGACCTTCTGCGTGCAAGGTAGTTTTTACCGTTATTGAGATTGGGACAATGCATTGACTGCATCGCCTCCTTATAAAACAATGTCATGACTGCAATTTCCCAACTTAAACTTATATATATCGAAAATGGTACAACCTAGGAAAAAATTACGAAAGCCAATCTTGTAGAGAATTTACAAAGCTAAAAGATTCTCTCTAGTCCCATTTCGATAAGACTTACCGCTTTCAAGCAAATCCTGAAAACCTAACAAAAAAGCTGAAAATGTTACCTGAACATCTATATATCTCAAAAATGGTAAAACATAGGAAGAAATCATAACGGTCACTCCTCTAGAGAATTTTCACAGCTAGAACATTTTCGTTAGCTCCATTTCGATAGGCAAAATCGCGAAAAATTAAAATAAACCTAAAACCGCGATTTATTTAAAAATTCCTCCAGCAATTTTTTTTGTTTTTGGATTTTGCTCACCTATGAACATTGCTGTTTCAATTTCCACACAATCTTCCCAGGTGTAAGCGGTTTTCACTTAAAGTTAATTAAGGCGTACCATGTATGACATTGTTTTATAAGGTAGCGATACAGTCAATGCATTGTCCCAATTTGAACTTCTATATCTCAATAACGGTAAAACCTACGAAATTATGGTAAAGGACAATCTAGTAGAAATCATAGCTATAACATTTTCTTTTGTCTCATTTCGATAGGACTTACGGTTTCCAAGCATAATTGTGAAAACCTAAAAAAACCTAAAAATATCAATTTGAATCGCGATTTAATTAAAAAGCGCTCCGGCGATTTTTTTTTTTTGATTTTTCTCATCTATGAACATTGTAGTTTCAGAATCCGCCAAAACTTCCAAGGTGTAAGCTACTTCCATTTAAAGTTGCTTCAACAGCACCGTGGTACTTCTTTTATTATTCTTGAAAATTGACGGATTTTGCTTTATCTACATACGTTCACATAGAAGTTTTCAAATTAAGGAAAGTTATCGGGATGTTGAGATAAATTATTAGACTTTTTAAACTGAAATAGAGTTCAAATAAATGGCTTTAACTTTAACATCGACATATTTTTATTTCAAGCCGATCAATCAAGAACCTTGGATGTAGCATCACACACGTTTTTTGTGATTAAATGAGGTTTTAAATCTCTGTTTTTGCAAGAACGAAGATGATGTACTAGTTTTTTCATTGCAGTGGAAACCCACAGAAAACGGGATATTTTCCAAAACAATTTTAGGTGATTTTCCTAATTTGAAATTTTTTGTATCTCGCGTTTTTTTAGATGGATTTTCACGACTATTGATTTATTAAATCCGGAACGTAAATATCTAAAATTTGCTATAAAGTACGAGGAAATCGAATGACAATTGTAAGTAAATGTTCACACAAAATTTTCGTATTTAAATGCAGATTTCTGTGAAGCTGCGTAGACTACATTCACGACATATCAAATCACTCAGAATCGTTAGTTCTGCAATCCTATATACGAAAATTTGAAAAAGCTGTTCGCGGAAGGAAGTTAGAACAACATTTAAAAATCACCTAAAATCTGGCTTCAAAATGTTGGCATCATATAATTTTTGAAAAGTTAGACATAAGTGGGATGATCCTTATTTAGTTGTTTTATAGTTTTACTTTGCCAGGCAAATCGTGAAAAATGTGGTTTAATCAAAAATCGAGAGAAAACAAAAAACGACACGTTGGCTTCAACCCATTTTTTTAAACATAAATATAGCCACAGCTTCCACGTAAATTAACTTTTAAGGCCAATATTTGTTGCCAAGTCTAAAAACATTTCAATTTATCCAAAAACATTTAATTTGTATAATAAACACGCACAATTCGCGAGTTATAAAAGGGTAAACCTTGGCTTCAACAAGGTCTCCAACGAATATTTCGATATGTTACAAACGGATTGACAGATATTAATTATACCCTCCATATACTTTGTTTGCTTCTTTTCATTATATCATAGACTGAGTGCATATATCTGCCGTTAAAGCCGACTTATACTTTTTTACTTGATTTATTTCATAATTCATACAAGTGGGATCTCTGTGCTGTGGTAACATTTTCAGGTTCTGCAAAAACTACATTCTTTTCTAATGTATTCTCACGTCATCTCCTGCTTTATTTTCACAACTTTTCGTCTCATTCTCTCAAAATAAAACTGTACCCAATGTACTATTGTTGCAGCTAATCACCTAATCAATCTAATTCCTTGTGACTACCTCCATCTACGAAAACAAATTATCTATGTAAACCATGTGGCGATTTACATCAGCAACACAACAGTACATTTTTCGTTATTCGTTGTGTCAGAAATGTGTACATCTAAAATTAGATCTAATACGAGCGAACAAATATTGGATTAAAAACGACAATTATAAAAACATTACACTAAAGTTTATGTGCCGGATCAAAAGGATTCTTGGAACTGGCGTTAGTGTGGCAAATTATGAACAATAAGTGTTGAAGAACTCAATAAAAATGTTGTTTATAGCATAATTAGTTAATATGTGTGCTTTAACCCTTGATGTGGTAAATGGGGGTTGTTATGATAACATTTGAAAATGTAAACATGTGTAATGTGTGCCTAATAAATATATCGAGAATGCCTCTGCTTGATGAAGAACTTTTTTTAATAAGTCCTCCTACTATATAAAATATATATAGAATAATGCAATAATGACCTATTAGTATTTTGAGGGTTAATACACTCAACAAAGAGAATGGAATAAAAAAACTGATAAACCCAAACAGAAACTACATCGAAATAACATCCGTTTTGGCAACAAATTAGGAAGAAGTGTGAACAAAATATAAGAAATAAAGAAGAAGAAGATATCATTAAATTATCTTGTAAAAAAAACAAGTTTAGAGAGGGGGAAAGGGCACAGTACATTATAGACAATAGCCAGCCTGCCAGCCGTTGTTAGCGTTAAGAAAGTGACCAGAAAAACGAAATATGTTAGTTTTTTTCTCGTTGATTCAGTAAATATACAACAAAATTGACCTTGTAAGCTACATACAGTAAACAATGAGGCAAAAACTATATTGACGCCAATTTGTGGTCACCTAATAATATAACAGGCAGCAATCGCATGATTTTCATCCAAGCAAAACTATGTGGGATGTGTACTCCCATAATCATATTTCAATTTAATTCTCACAAATAATGAACTCATTTTTCTTGTTTGAATACAAAGTTCAATGACTTTTATTTCATTTCTTTTATTTTCAGTTTTTTTTATTAAGAAATCTACCCAATCGCTTTAAGAATTTGGACATCACAATCAAAAACTCACATATCCATTACACAAATATCCACATTTTTTTCTTTTTTTTTTTCTTGTCATTACATTCATTTGTTTATAGTGTTAATATAATTTTATGATTTATTTTATCATATTTAGTGTGTTGGCCATTTTCAAAATAAAAAAAAAAAACTGTTGAAAAATAAATACTAAGAAAGAAAATTGCAATGAGTTCATTTTCTTGAAATAAGTTTTTGTTTCGTGATGTGCCTGAATTTTTGTTTGTTGTGCTTTCGCATAAAAATTCTTTCATTTCATTTGCTTTTTTCTTCTTTTATGACATATTACGCATACGTCTTGGTAGCATACGCTATATTTGCTTGGTCATTATAAAAGCGTGGACGAGTGACTATAAAATGTTTCGTCGGTATTTCAGTGGAGTGATGAAAAGTAATACATATCATCTTTACATGTGAGGAGTGATGACATATATCAGTCGTCAGAGAATATTGATTTTTTTA
Source organism: Musca autumnalis (assembly GCF_047663935.1). Lineage (NCBI taxonomy): Eukaryota > Metazoa > Arthropoda > Insecta > Diptera > Muscidae > Musca > Musca autumnalis. The sequence goes on along the minus strand of NW_027411866.1, from coordinate 123,079,391 downwards.
ATTTACAGCGTTTGTTAAAACCCCCTGTAATGCTGACAATATTTCTGAGCTATGTAAAACGTAAATAGATGGCATTGTATTATTTATAGTTCTTAGTTCACATCAAGTAATAACAAAGAGATGGCATATTTCTGGCCAAATTAGAAATTGATTAGAACTCTTCTAGCTATTTAAGGTGAGTGGATAATAAAATATATAATCTTATAATGAAATATAGACACACTTTGAAATTTCAAAATATCTTTCCAAAAAAGCTCCTCTTTTTCATACATCCATCCTATTACAATAAAACTAAATACTCAATATATTTTCTTTTTATGGCGGAAAAATGAAATAAATATCTATTAAATGACGATGGACACGTACTTACATATACAGACACCCAAATATGCACATAAATGAAAAAACAAAAAACACAAAAATAAACGAAAGTGTTTAAAATATCCACATATATTTGTGCTGTGTAAATTGCATGTGACGACAACGAGGAAGTTAAAGTGGTTTCATACGTTGGAATTTTTATTTTTATATGTAGGTGCAATTAACAGTGTGGGCGATAATTTAGGAAAATGAGGACAGAACTGTGGCACGTTCGTTTAGTGCATAGTTGCACTAATGGCGGCAAGGTAAATGACCGACAAAAATTGTTTTTGGGTTGAGTATCAGATATAATATATATCATACTTATATAAAGTATGGTAATTTTCTGAAATTCCCAAAAAATTACTGCCACTCTCTCATTGGATGGGGTATTATCCGGGTAAAAGCTAAATTTTTAAGTACCGTATTATCTGGACCCTTGTCCAAAGAAAAGTTTTATATTAAACAAATTGCCGATAACAATATGAACACTTTTGGGTCATTTATCTTAACGATTAATTTTGCTAATGAATGTGATTTGGATTGAAGAGCAAAATAGTTGAACTTTGCGCTGGTGGTACCTAAAGAAATGAACCAACATAGTCCATTTTGGATGTGGATAAATTTTTGGAAAAAATGTTTATTTCAGTGTAACAGGACCGCAAAGATTACCTTCGTAAACAAATCAAAATGATTTCCTTTAATTACATTTAAGTGGAAATTTAGAACTTTTGCGAGAAATGTGTTGTCCGGTATATAGTAACATGGGACGCCTTCGCCATGTTTTTGTTCAAAATGTTCTAATATCGACACCGTTAAAGTTTTTTAAAATATGTATTATTTTTAGTAAAAATATTAGCATATCTTAATTATAAGTTTTGATATATAAATGGTTATAATTATACCCTCCACCATAGTATGGAGGGTATATTAAGTTTGTTTTCTGTTTGTAGCACATCGAACTAATCATTTGCGACTATATAAAGTATATATGGTAAAAACTACATTTCCTTTGCAATTCAATTTGAAAAAATTCAAAAACAATTTTTTCGAGCACATCTACAATTTTTGGTATAGAGGTTAAGTTTTCAAACCTGTTCGCGTTCACAAAATTGGACGATGCACGCAAAAGTTATAGCGGTTTTTATTCTCATTTAAAGAACAAATATTTAAAAACATCTAATTTATTGTTATAAGAAAATGTATGCATAAATCGTTTACAGCATTCCATATCTATTCGTAGATGTTTAAATATTTATTAAATTTATTACGATTTTCGCGGAATAAAAAAATAATAATAAATTTTTAAGTAAATTTAAATTATCCTGTCCCAGAGTCCATACAAACCCTCAAAAAAATAAATTAAAAAATATATACGGATGCGTAGAAAAATATGAAACCAGATTCATAGAGATTGGGTACATAAATTACATATTTTAGCAACAACAAAAGAGAAAAACTTTTTGTTGGAAAATATTTTTGCAAATATTTTTTTGGTCTGATTCGAAAAATTAGTAAAAAATATTTGGAAGTTGATGGGTACTGCTAAAACTTCATCAGAAATATGGTTTACCATCGTGAAAGCATAGTTGCTTACTGTGATAACTTATATGTATAGGAAATTAATAGCAATATTGAAATTACAATCCTTCAAAAAATGTGAAAATTAAAAAGCTTATTATTCACGATTTAGTTAAAAATAGTTGATGCGCATCCGTTTTTGAATACAGGCAATCAATCTCTTTCAATATTTCTGCATATTTCGATTTTCACTCAGAGGCCAAAGTTTGCCGCCAGTTGCATCTCACAATGCCAAAAACCTTAAAGTGGGTAAAATTGCGCAATGTGCATACGATTTTGATGCGCATCCGGTTTCAGTAGCACCCATCAAAAATACGTCAATATACACATATTTCAATTAGATTCTTCAAGAATCGCGGCTGTGCCTCTACATTCTTTTTTGCGTAAGATACCCATATTACTATGACACGTTTTCGCAAATATTATAATCGCGTATAAAGGATTCCATTTACGTAAAAAATTTAACGAAAATCGCGGTATAGTACTCGGATTTGTCAAAATATTTTTTGCTGATTTTCCAATTTTCAAGGTATTCGATGGAGGAACGGTTCATTATATCCGTCGCTTAAAAAAAATCAAGGACACTTGTTAATTTTTCACGCAAAAAATAGGTTTCTTAAGAAAATTGACGCATCAAATGTTGGTCTTTAGACTCCAATTACTAGGATGCTATATGGAGCACACTCATGAGATATACACTAACCGATGTAAAATCACGAGTTCAGTAATCATATAATGAGTTTTGAATATGATCTTGTTGCGTGTCCGGATCATTAAAAAAGTTCAAAATACCCCGAAATTCCGGCTTCACAATGTCACCCTCAATTTTAGGTGGTTGCAATGGATATATCGAAAAATCATACACTAGTATAATGTTGCCCATGGAGTATTCTATCATTCTTTCTTTGGGCATAGGTCTATAAAATGTAAAGTTAAGCCCGAAATCGGAAGGGAACATAAAAAAACTTGTTGGCTTCAACCCATTTTTAACAATTTTTCTACATTGATGCCAACACAGCTTCCACGTAAATTAATTATAATGGTCTACATTACGGGATCCATCCTAAAACACTTCATTTTAAAGAATTTCAGTCATACTATATAGTTCGCGAATTCTGTAAGGGTTTTGGTATAGCCCCCAAATAACGGTATCTCTCGATTTTCGGTATTTTGAGGATTTTAGCTACAATTTGTAACCGAACAATCTGTTATTTAAAGTTTGAGGTTCCCAGTGGTCACAAAAAATCTCAAACGAAAACTGTCAACATAGGTCCACGTTTTGGTACAGCCCCCATATAACGCTACCTCCCGATTTCCGGTATTTTGAGGATTTCAACTACAATTTCTAACCGAACTACCTGTAATTTGACGGTCGAGGTTCCTAGTGACAACAAAATATCTCCACTGTCAACATAGATCCATGTTTTGGTATGGCCCCCATATAACGGTGCCTCCCGATTTTAAGGATTGTAGCTAAAATTTTTATCCGAACTACCTGTAATTTGACGTTTGAAGTTCCCAGTGGCCACAAAACATCTCCACCGAAAACTGTCAACTTAAGTCTATGGTTTGGTATAGAGTCCCTATTTACCGGTACCTCCCGATTTTTAATATTTTGCGGATTTTAGCAGCAATTTTCAACCGAACTATCTGTAATTTGACAGTTGAGGTTCCTATTGATCACAAAATATCTCCACGAAAACTGTCAACATAGATCCATGTTTTGCTACAGCCACCATATAAATTTACCTTCCGATTTTCGGTATTTTGAGGATTTTAGCTACATATTTGACCGAACTACCTGTAATTTAACATTTATGGTTCCCAGTGGTCACAAAACATCTCCTCCAAAAATTGTCAACATAGGTCCACCTTTTGTTGTAGCCCCCATATAACCTGCCGATTTTCGTTATTTTGAGGCTACATTTTATGACCGCACTACCTGTAATTTGACGTTTGAAGTTTCCAGTGATCATAAAACTTCTCCACTAAAAATTGTGAACGTAGGTCCATATTTTGGTATCGTCCACATAGAACGGCACCTCCCGATTTTTGGTATATTGAGGATTTTAGCAACAATTTTTAACCGAACTATTTGTAATTCGATATTGGAAATTCCCAGTGGTCATAAAATATCTCCAATAAAAACAGTCAACATCGGTCCATGATTTGGTATAGCCCACATATAACGGCACCACCCGATTTTCGGTATTTTGAGGATTTTAGCTACAATTTATGACCGAAGGATGTGCAATTCGACATCTGAGGTACCCGAAAACTTCTCCACCAGCAGTTATCAACATGGGTCCACACTTTGATTTATCCCAATATAAAGATTTGTTTTGGTTTTAAAATATTATTTTTGAGAATTTACAAAAAAATATCTAAAAAGTGGCGATGTCTCTCCACCCATGCACAGTGGATCCACTTGTATGGAGAATGTGGCCAAAAATATTAAGAGTGTAAAAATCTAGCCAATGCGCCGGTTAACGCTTTGCGTTGCTGCGAAGAGTGTTTTAAGAAACCATGAGCGTAACATTCCCCCCCCCCCCCCTTTCCCATCAGGAGGGGGTATACGGTAATAATAATGTCCCGATTATGTTATGATGCAAAAATAGGCTTGGGGAAACAATACAATCTCCAAAAACAACATAAAATCCAATCAATTTAGCGGATTAAAACAAATCAAAATTTTTGTCTGAAAATTGGTAAAATTTTTAATACAGATCTTATAGTGTTCTTCCTGGAAGGCACGTACCGCCAACGTAAGACAAATTGGGAAGAAGATTTCTTCATCTTGCCACTGACGCCAATTATTTTAATGTACGTGATCAGATAACAGAGTTATACGCTAATACATCCATAGAAACCCTATTCTAGGGCAGCTTTAGTCAGCAGCCCACCATTTATAGTCTAGGACTAGATGGCAGCTGATTTTAAATTAAACCCATGAACTACTTTGGAAAATTATTCCCGAGGTGGGCATCATACACTAAGAAAACTAGAATTCCACAACTTACTATTTTTTAATGAAAATTAAGCTATTACCTTCTCCTTCAAAATCCACTATAATATTTTGCTATACGTATTAGTTTCGCGATATTTTGAATATATTTACTTGCACTTAAAATATAGGTTGCACTCACAACAAAAAATATTAGTAAAATGTTCCGAATTTTGAAGCTATTTTTCAGAAGATCGCGTTCGAATGAAACAAAAACTAATATATTTTTAAAAAGGTCCATGTCATAGCTGTCAGTGTTGCCAGCTGTTGTACCAAAATGTTGACATTCATTTTTTTATTTTTGGCCAATGGGTGGATCCACTGTGGACCGGGCCGAAAATTTTCAGGGGGAAGTTTTATACCCCCAACGAAGACTAAATACCACATTTCAACCATTTCGGAGGAATATTGAGGCCACAACCGTCAAAATATGGAAGTACAGTTCTATGGTGGCTATATGAAGGCGTGGACCTACACCAACGAATTTCATATGGAAAGTCTTATACGCTAAGAGAATACTAAATACCAAATGTCAGCCATTTCGGATTATTGTGGCCACAACCTTCAAAATACCGAAAATCGGGAGGTACCTTTCTATGGGGGCTATATGAAGGCGTGAACCTATACCGACAATATTCTGGGGGAAACTTTTATACGCCCAACGAAGACTTAAGTACCAAATTTCAGCCGTTTCCGTGTGATAATGAAGCTAAGACCTTTAAAATACGGAAAATCGGCTGATACCTTTCTATTGGGTCTATATCAAAACGTGGATCATTTGCAATACTAAACATTCTAGGAGTAATAGAAACATCAAGATAACAAATCTCTATCATAAAAATTGCGAGCTGTATCTTGATTTTAACAGACGGAGGAACGGACGGACTGAAGGGCTTGGTTAAATCGACATACTTTATAGGGTCTCCGATGAATATTTCGATGTGTTATAAACGGAATGACAAATTTAATTATACTCTCCATATTAAGGTGAAGGGTATAAACACAACAGTGACAGTACAAAGGTATTAATTATTGTTGATTACAACCAGCTATCCCTATAATTTATGGACCGCATCGGAATGCAGAATTTCGTCGATTTTAAGGTTAACTGTAAGAAAAACAATCCAAACCACAGTTTTTTTTTATTTTTTACCAAATTTCATTAATTTCATTTCATTTTTTTATTTTAACAAAAGCACTTCTCCTTCATATCTTCCACTGTGTCGTGTACTCACAAGATATTTGTTTAATTTGCTTATTTTATATAAATGAAAATTTTACGAAGGCGTTATATATTTCAGTTTCTTGAAAATGCATCTGTTTGTATACATCGTAGACAGCAATTAGTATACAAATTCACACGTTTATGTACGTTGATACAAATGGGAATTAAGGCATAGATATTGTTATTGAAAACAACGCAAAATTGTTCATTGCTAATCTTTTTCGTTTTTGTGGGTCATGGCAATTGAAATCCTTCAAAAAGTGATCACAATTTTGTACCTAAATGCATTAGGCCATTCATTGATGGTCAACCTTAGACTTACCTAGCATTTTTTTCGGACTTGAAGGTGCTGTACCACCTTCAAAACCAGAATCATTGCTGCAGGTACTCATGCGTATAATATTGGGATCACCGGTACTTGTTGGAGTACCAACACCACCCGCACCACCAGAAGCTGTTGCTGAATTCAACTCATCTTCATACTCTTCTGAGGCACTGGTACATTCATCACTTGTGGTTTCATCGGTTTCCTCATTGGAACCGCTCTCTTCACTATCTTCACTATCATCGTCGGAATCCTCATCGGGATAAACGATTTTTTCACGTTTCCAAAGAGGACGCGGTGTAGCGACTAGCGGATAACGCGGTGCTTCTTCTTTAACATATAATTTACGCGTAGTATCGATTTTTACTTTTTTCTGTGGATCGAAACGTGCCGCTTGTGCTGCTGCAGCGGCAGCAGCAGCAGCTGCCTGTTTCTCCTTGCGGTGACGTTGCTTAATTTTCTTTTTCATACTGGGTGTGAAATTATTCCAACCGTCTACACTGTTCCAATCGAAATCACTATCGTCGTCCGAATAATTTGTATTCTCGTCACTATTATTCACGGACGATCCTTTATAATCTTCTATATCTGCGTCAACGTCTTGTAAACACTGTGCCAAATTCGATACTGTGGCGAACTTTGATAGATTACCGCCGCATGTGTTGCTTTGGCTGATGGCATCGGCTTGTTGGTTGTCGGTGCTGATCGTTTTGTTGCCGCCAATTTGCTCTGGTTGGCGAATTGTTGTTGTTTCATTTTCGCCTATTGTGGTTGTAGCCGATGTCGAAGTCACTGCTGATGCTGGTGGTGCTGCTACTGCCACTGCTGTTGACGGCTTTGTTGCGGCGTTAACTTTGCCAGAGCCGGTTGTAGCTTTCAGCAGCTTTTTACTGTCGGGCGTCTTTTTGTTGGCATTTTGTTTTGCCGGCGATGCATTTAATTTTGCAGGTGCCTTTGCAATAAATTCATCGGCGTTAATTACATTTGTTGTTGTTTCTGTTGTTGGTGATTGTTTTGCTTTGGCTTTAGTTGGTGTTGTTGTTGCAGTTTTGGTGGGTGTTTTCTTTTTTAGGGGCTTTGCCTCTGCTGCAGTTGCGGCGTTAGATTTTGTTTCCGCTGGTTTTACTTCCGCTTGTTTTGTGGCCGCTGTTTGAGGTGGCGATTGTACAGCAGTAATTTTGGCATTGCTTTCAGTTTTGTTGGTTGTCAAAGTAAGTGGCTTTGCCAACAATGAAGGGGTCTGTTGGTCATTTGTTTTTGTCGTCGTCGTTGTTGGTGCTGTTGTTGTTGTTGCTGGTGATGTTTTATTAATGTCTAATTCATCTGTTTTGTTGGCGCTGTTGTTCACTTTAGCTTGTGTTGTTTGTTTTGCCATCGTCGTCGTCTTTTGCTCTTCTCGCTCTTGTCGTTCAGGTGACTTGGCCTGTTGCCCGGCTATTTTTGTCATCGGCATCGTAGTAGTGGTCGTTGTTGGGCTATCTAAATTGGTTGTTGTTTTGGTTTCCTTGGAGTCCATAGAAACTGTGTTGCTTGGGGGTATAACTTCAGGCTTTTTGTTGAGATTCAAACCTTTCGTTGCACTGGGTGATAGAGGTGTCTTGGAGGCATCTGGAGTTTTGGGAGTAACTATTTTCGTTGTGGGGAGAACAGCCTTGTTCTCTAATTTGTCTTCTTTTGGTTTCAAATCCTTTTTCCAGGGTACCTCCTTCCTTTCCTTAGCCTCTTCGGGCTTCTTAATTTTGTCTTTTGTATCCTTCTTTAGAGCTGATTCATTTGAGTTCGAACGTTCCATTACAGATTTGGCTGCCTGTTCAGCTGCCTCTTTAAGATCTTCCTGTTTTTGTTCTGCAACTGAGGCCTTAATTTCATCCAGATTGGAGACTTCTTCCGTCGTCGTTGATTCCAGTAACTTTTCTCGTTTCTCCCAAAGGCTGTCCAATAATTCTTGCTTTCTTTTATTCATGTAAAGAGTTTCCCTAGAGCCAATTTGGGCCCAAAAATCTTCTCCGCTGTCGGATTTTTTGATGGCAGCTTTCCTTATGGCCTTGGGTGTTGCCACTTTTGGTTCTTCGGATGTGTTATCTTTTAGAGACTTTTTGGGCGCCGCAATTTCAGGCTCCTCAGGGATGATTTCTTTTAATGGTGTCTGAGGTGTTTTTGGGGTTGCGGGAAGAGATTTTAATTCGACGGTAATGGAGTTTGATTTTTCCAGAACTTTATTAATGGGTTTGGGTTTTGAGACGCTATCCAAAGATTGCGAAGTTTTTAGAGGTCCGCCAAGTGGTTTAAGTTTTTCTTGTTCAGCGATAGGTTTGGGGGAATCCTTTGTTTTTGTCGGAGTTTTCAGTTCTATGGTTATGGAATTAGATTTCTCCAGAACTTGGCCGGCTGGAGGTGGTGTTGAAACTGTTCCAACCTCCAATGATTGTGAATGCTTTAGCATTTTTTCATCTTTGGCCATTGTGGATGTTGTCGAGGTGTTGGGCACCACTTTGAGGTTGTCTTCCTTGGCGAATTTGGCCTTTGAAGGCTTGAGTTCCACTGTAAGTGAATTTAGTTTTTCAAGAGGTTCCTTGGTCTTTTGTAACGCTGGAGACTGTGGCTTGTTAGCAGGGATTGTGGGTGTAGAAACCTTAGGAGATTTTGGTGTTTCCTCATTGGTAATGAGTTTTGAAGGAATTTTCGGACCCCCAGTTGAAGTTTGATCAGATAATTTGGCTGAGCTGGGAGTTGTTGGTTCTTGCTTTGATTTTGTTGCACCTTCTTTTGATTCAGTCTGAGAAAATCTTGGAGTTTTGGTAGCTTCCTCTGGGGTACTGACTTTTGTGGGTGTCCTGGGAGTTTCCTGAGTGGCAATGACTTTCGTGGGACTTTCGTTGGTATTTTTGATTAAAATCTTGCCGGTCTTGGGAGTTTTTGGTTCTTCTTCTTGTTTTGCTTCCTGCCTTCTAACCTCCTCCACACTGGCCTCATCAAAAGTGAAAATTTCAGCTGTTGTTTTTGGCACAGGTTTCTTGGCTTCGCTTAGTAACTTTTTCTTGGGTGATACTTGGGGCTTTGGCAACGGGGACATAAAACCCTCGGGCAATTGTGCCGGTTCCTTTACCTTGGGGGCCTTTTTCACGCTCTTCTTTTTGGGTAATTTGAACACCTTGTGGATTTCGTGATGCTCCTCCACCGTTTCAACATTCGCCGTGAATTTTGGTGTTGTTGTTGTTTCCAATTCAACTCTTTTGGGGGTGGTTTGAGTCACACCTATAGAACAAGAGGGATCATTTTCAATTTCCACAATGGCTGTTATTTTATGCCTTATTTTCTTGCCTTTTTTGGAGAGACGTTTTGAGGATCGTTTCTTCATGGTCAGACCGCCACCGTCCGAGCTATCGTGGCTATCACGACGCTCCAAATTGATAACTTGAAAGGTACCCGAGGGAGATTTTTGCACTTCATTTAGTAACTGTTGCTCTTGGATCAGAGAAGCTCTACGCCTTAAGGCTCCCGCATTGAGATCATCATCAATTTTATCCGAAGAAATATCTTCACAAATATCATGGAAAGTGGGACACTGAGGTATGCTTAGCTTTCGTACCGTTTGCAAATTACTATCCAATTCCAAAATTACTTCTTCAAAAGCTTTTGGTTCTTCTTCTCGTGTTTCGGAAACTTTTTGCTCTGTCTCACTTTCCATATCTTTGAGTTTCTTTTCTTCTGGTTCGGGAGCGTCCGTATAGAGATCTTCAACCTTTCGATTTCGATTACGCTCCTTGCTACGCGAGCGTATGGTTGATAAACGTACTACTGGACGATTACGTTTTATGGTAGAACGATTACGATGGGTTTCATAGGGTTCTTCGGTGCCTTGATTATCGTCGTATAACGATGTTTTGGTTTGAGACTTGATCTCCTCTTGCTGCTCTTGTTGCGCCACACGGTTGTGGCCACTCATTATCTTGGCCATTTCAGACTCATGTTCCAGCTGGGCCTGTCTCAAGGCTTCTTCTTTACGTTTGCGATAACGATTTGCCGATACATCAATGTCGGCTGTATTAATCAATATTGGTTTGGGTGGTGTATATTTTGGAGTGTGGTGATGGTGGTGAATTGGTGTTGAGCTGGTGCTGCTGGTATAACTGGTGTATTTGGGTGAATTTATGCGTGTCAAAGGTGAAAGTGCACTGTGTCGTGAAACACTTATCAAGGGTGATGATTCGGTGATGGTACTTAACTTTGGTTGATAGCGTGACGATGAAGTTAGGCCATGTGTTGAATAAGACGGTGATCGTGGTGCCGATATGGGTACCACATAACTGCCGGGTATGGTCCGATTATATGTTGAGGTATAGGGACTATATGCGGAGGATGTACTTATGCTGCTCGCTCCCGGATAATAAGGGGAAAAGAGGGGCGTACTGCCGCCACTATAGAAATAATTTGAATCACTGTATAAAGGCATGTTTGGTTTGGGACACTTGTTTTGTCGTTTGTTATTTTTTCACTTATATTTTTCTTCTTCTTCTTTAATATTCTCTTTGTAAGCAATTATCTAAAGAATTTATTATGTTATGCACTTTGTTTCATAATTTATTTTTAAACATATCCTCTAACGGTTGTGTTTTGTTTTCTTTGAATGCAACACATTCTTTGCACGCTTGATTCAGCTAGCGTAAAATCGGCGTTTTTTGTGTGTTTCGGTTTCTTAGATATTTTCTGCAGTTGTTGTTGCTGCTGTTATGTTACTCTAAAAATAATTGTAAAATAATTATATTCACACTTGTTTTTATTTTTAAATTTCGAACGGAAAAAATCAACAATTCGTAATTGTCAACTAAACAACCAGGCAAGTGAACGAACGACGACGGAACTCACGGACATACGGAAAACGAACCAAACGAACAGTACGTAATGATTCGTCTAAATGGACTGAGAAGGCAAATTTATTTCCACGGTGAATTTTTTCCACAAACACACACGAAAATTTATTTCCAATTTTATTTTCGCCACTCCGTTGATGCCGATGGCCGCTAGATATTTCACGTTTTTCTCCCGTGTTATTGGTTGTTGTTGTAATTTTTCATATAAAATATTTTTCGTTTTATTTGTAAAATATATGTATGTATATTTTTAATTATTAACTATTCTTCATCAAAAAAATAAATTATGCAATATTTTTTCATTTGCTTGCGTTTTCAAAATTTATTTTGTGTTTGTATATAATTTTCTGTTCTCTTTGTTTTCTTTTCTCAGGGTTTAAATCCGACAGTTATTCTTCTAGATTCTGTTGATTTAAATAAAAAGTCAGTCCTTTATTAACTCTTTATTTTTGATTGGCCAAAAATTGATTGTGTGGAAGTGTGCCACTCTCTCACAGAACGTGCGGTTAATCAAATGATATTTGGTGCAATTTTACTTTGACATGTGCCATGACATCTTTGTTCGTTGGTGTTTTCTTTTATTTATTTTGTGGGCGTGTGGACCATTTTTACGATGATTTAAAGATTTAAAATCCATAAATTCTTGTTGGAAATATTAGGAAATTTTAATTTATGGTTCCGTATGTTACTCGATGACGTTTCTAACTCGTTGAAAGTCATTTGATGATTACTTTCTACAACATTTTGTTTGTTGATTACGACAGATGTCTTGTTTTTGGTATATGCGAAAATATTTTGAAAGCAGAAATACATAGTAATGCAAACGATTTACATCAATATGAAATAGTTTGACGTCTGGTAAAACGAAAGTTCTTTAGCACTGTACTTCAATTTCGATTTAAATTAATTTATAGTAATACACGGTGCTCTTGAACAAACTTTAAATGGAAATAGCTTACACAGGGGAAATTTTTGTGGATTCTGAAATTACAATGTTCATAGATGAGAAAATAAAAAAAAATCGCCGGAGCGCTTTTTAAATAAATGGCTATCAAAGTTCACATTTTTAGGGTTTTTTACGTTTTCACGATATTACTGGGAAACTGCAAGACCTATCAAAATGGAACTAAAGAAAATGTTGTAGCAGTGAAAGTTCTCTACAAGGTTGATCTTTATGATATTTTCATAGGTTTTACCATTTTTGTGATATAGAAGTTCAAATTGGGACAATCCACTGACTGTATCGCCTCCTTATAATACAATGTCATTCATTTACGGTGCGCCTTAAAACATTTTAAATAAAAACCGCTTACACATGCGAAGTTTTTGCGGATTCTGAATCAGCAATGCTCATACATGAGAAATATCCAAAAACAAGAAAAAAACCCCTAAAAATGTGAACTTTGACCGCGATTTATTTAAAAAGCGCTCCGACGATCTTTTTGTTTTTTTTTCTCATATATGAATATTGTAGTTTCAGAATCCACAAAAACTTACCAGGTGTAAGCTCCTTTCATTTAAAGTTGGTTCAAGAGCAGCGTGAATAATGAAGTGAAATGATATACTTTCTGTGATTCTTTAAATACGGATTTTGTTCGTAAAATGGAATAATAAGATTCCTGTCCCTTCCACAATTTCTGATGGAGAAGTTTTTCGACAACGGATACCCCAAATGCCTAAATTAGGTCAGAAAATATATCTATAAAATTTCTTCAAGCAGGCAGTACCATTAATGGGAGTTATATCAAAGTGTGGACCTACATATAAGGAAAATTTTTGGTGGAGAAGCTTTGTGACCACTGGGAACCACAAATGTGAAATTAGAGACAGTATGGTCAATAAATGTAGCTGAATTGCTCGAAACTCCTAAAATCATGTGGTAACGTTATGTGCAGAATGAACCGAAACACGGACCTATTTTGACAATTTATGGTGGTGATGTTTGTGACAACTACCGTTATACCGATATGACCATAAATGCGGATTTTAGAGAATTTTCGTAAAAATGCAAGTGTGGCCTCATACAAATTACTATGGAAACAAAGATCGCCTGGGTGGCACGGGTTTACCTTGACCGATCGTCATAAATTTTCATATTAAGGTTTATGGGTTAAATGGAAAAAAATTAGGGGAATATTTATCTTAACCGATAAATTTGATTTGAATTAATACGAACATCCATTTTTGAAGTGGATCTAATTTTACTTTCCTTGACCTTAACCGATCGTCATAAAATTTCATATATAAGGTTTTTGGGTCAAATGGAAAAACATTAGGGGTAGGAGTTCCAATTAACAAAAATTTTTGATCAACATAAGATTCTAAGTCGATACAACAATGTCCGTATGTCCGTCCATTTTTTGGCCCGTCCATCGGTCTATTGAAAGCAAGTTAAGATGAAGATTTATAATTTAGTACAGAGGTTTCAACAACTGCTAGGATGTTTGGTATTGAAAATGGGCAATATTGGTTCACGTTTTGATATGACCCCATAGATTGGCAGTATTTTCAAGATTATAGCCGCATTATCCTACCGTGTTAAATTTGTTTGAAGATAAAACAAGTAAAAAAGTATCAGTCGGCTTTGCCTGTGCAAATTGAAACATTTTTTTCACAAAAATCTTATGTATTTAGGGGGTTTCAAAATTTTGGTCGTATGAACCGACAAAAATGTTGATTAGGATTAAAGTTCAAAAATTTTGCAGAAAAGGTACTTAAAGGAATGGACCGACATAGACCATGGGGTGCCATAGGGGGTTTTTACACCCTTCGGGCAGTTTTCTCAAGAAGTATGGACTTGCCCCTGACACAACTTTTACCATCGTAATTAAGGCAGCGAATGTAAGTTGCTTCAACAAAAATCAAATTGATTCAATAGCAGGTCTTAAAGTGAACTTATCCAAAATTTTGTGTGGGAGGTACGGGATGGATTGGACAAATATAGTCCATATTTGAACCTGATCTATATCTGGTAGATATTATGCGAATGTGTAAAGTATGGACCCAATCGGTCACTCCCATCAATAGTTATAGTGCGAACATTTTTGAACTTTTGTGGGTGAGGTACCTGAAGGAGTGGACCGATATGGCTTATCTACGAACTTAAACTAAGTTTGGAAACAATATTACGAAGGCCAAATTTTGGCCGGAACCGGCATTTCCGTTCGAGAATTATCTTGCGCTTCCACCCATAATTATGGTGTCATAGGGTTTGTTTTTCAACTTTCAGGCTATTTTTTCAGGAAGTATGGACTTGCCCCTGAGGAAACTTGTACCTTCGTATAGGGGACAGTCAATACAAGATGGTACAACAAAAACCAAGGCGATTCGAGAGCAGGTCCTAAACTGAACTTTTCCGAAATTTTGTGTGGGAGTTACTCGAAGGAGTTTACCGATTGAGTCCATATTGGAACCTCATCTAAGTCTGGTAGAAATTTCATAATGGGCAAAGTATGGACCAAATCGGTTACTCCCTTCAAGAGTTATCGTACGCACAAATTTTCCGAACATTTTCGAACTTCTGTGGGGGAGGTACCGGAAGGAGTGGACCGATATAATCCATCTTTGAACTTGAACTAAGTTTGGACAAAATATTACGAAAGCCAAATTTTGGACCGAATCGGCAGATCCGTTCGAGAGTTATCTTGCGCTGCAACCACTACACACGGTGTCATAGGGTTTTTTGTAACTTTCAGGCTATTTTCTCATAAAGTATGGACTTGCCCCTAATGAAACTTACATCGTCGTATAGAGGACAGCGAAAACAACTTGCGTAAACAAAAATCAGAGCGATTCGAGACCAGGTCCTAAACTGAACTTTTCCGAAATTTTGTGTGGGAGGTACCCGAAGGAGTGGACCGATTGAGTCCATATTGGAACCTAATCTAAGTTTGGTAGAAATTACACGATGTGCAAAGTATGGACTAAATCGGTTATTCCCTACAAGAGTTATCGTGTGCACAAGTTTTGCGACCATTTTTGAACATTTGTGGGGGAGGTACCTGAAGGAGTGGACCTATATGGCCCATCTTCGAACTTAAATCGAATCTGGACAAAATATTTCGATACCCAAAATTTTAACCGAATCGATTGATCCGTTCGAGAGTTATCGTGCGCACCAGCCAGCCAGGCAGACCGACAGACAGACAGACAGACGGACGGACATTGCTAGATCTACTCAAAATTGTCTGAAACGGATATCGTACAAACATACTTGGGGTCTAAAACCATTATTTCGATGAGGCACATTTTTGGTCGTATCAAAGTGTAAATACCCTCTTTAGCCTAAAGGCTGAGGGTATAAATATTACTACAGAGTATCATTGGTACGCTTTGTTTATAGCTCCTGCAAAACAATACTTTCCGATTTTGGAAATGTTTAAGGTTTTAGCTATATTACACTGTGCAACATGTTTAAGATAATCTTGTGCAAACAATTTGAGCTGAGGGTTTTTGAAAGTACAGACCCAAACGAAAAAAACCCCTAGTTGGGTTTTGTAGTGTCAGATCCAGCTTAGATTTTATGGTTAAATATTGACTTTTTAAAGCAATTCTGCGCTATACTTTCTATGGTCAAACGCTGCATATTAAATCCCACAAGAAACTATTTTATTAAAATTGACCGAAATAAAATCAGTTATCCGTGGATGCTTTTATTTTAAGGAATAAAACATAACTTACTATTACTTTAAAATTGTCATAAGAAAAAAAATATTTCTGACGACAATTCCGACAGATTCCCTTTTATGTTTATACCCTACACCACACTGTGTTATGTGGTATTATGTCTTTGGGCATTTATATGTAATTTGGAAAAGGAAACGAGACAGATCCATGGTTGCTTCTTTTGATCCACATAGCATTATATTCTGAGTCGAGTTGTATATGTCCGTCCGTCCGCCTATCCATGTATTTTTGTAAACATTATTATACCCTCCATCATAATATGGAAGGTACAATTAAATTTGTCATTCCGTTTGTAACACATCGAAATATTCATCGGAGACCCTATAAAGTATATATATTATTGATTAGGGTAAAATTACAAGTCAATATAAACATGTCCGTCTGTTGAAATCAAGAGACAGCTCGCAATTTTTAAGATAGAGCTTTGTAATTTTGTATAGAAGTTTCTGTTACTCCTAGGATGTTTGGTATTGGAAATGAGCTATATCGGTCCACGTTTTGATATATCCCCCATACAACGGCATCACCCGATTTTCGGTATTTTGAAGGTTTAAGCTTCATAATACCAAAATGGCTGAAATTTTGTACTAAGTCTTCGTTGGGGGTAAACAACGTTCTCCCAGAAATTTGTCATATTGCCCCCATAGAACGGTACGTCCCAATTTTCTTTATTTTTAAGGCTGTGGCCACAATAATCCATCGAAATGGCTGAAGATTCGTATTTAGTCTTCATTGTGGGTATAAAACTTTCCTCCAGAAACTTGTCGGTACAGGGCCACGTTTTAGTACAGCCCCCACAGAACGGTACCTCAGTGTTTCCGGTATTTTGAAGGTTGTGGGCTCAATATTCCTCAGAAATGCCCGAAATTTGGTATTTAGTCTTCGTGGGGGGTATAAAACTTTCGCTCAGAAACTTGTCGGTACGGGTCCATGCCTTAGTAAAGCCCCCATAAAACGGTACCTCCCTGTTTCCGGTATTTTGAAGATTGTGGCCTCAATATTCCACCGAAATGACTGAAATTTGTTTATTTTGTGTATTAAACGTTCCATATGGAATCTGTTGGTATAGACCCACACCTTTATATAGACCCATAGAACGGTTATGGCTACAATAATCCACGGAATTGGAATTGAAATTTGGTGTTTAGTCTTCATTCGGGATATAAAATCTTCCATATGAAATTTGTGGGTATTGGTCCACGCCTTTATATATCCCCCATCGAATGGTACCGCGCGATTTTTGCAATTCTAAATTTGACTTCTAAATGACTGAAATTTGTTATTTTGCCTTCCATGGGGTTATAACATATTGTAGAAAGGTATTATTAGTATAGGTCCACGTCTTCCTATATACATACCAGCATACCCCTTGATTTTTGGTATTTTTTAGATTTTAGCCACATTATTTTACCGAAATTGCTGAAATTTGGTATTTAGTCTTTTTCATAAACGAAAGGAAACTAATTGTTCCATTTTATTTCAAAACAGATCGTGGTGGAGGGTATAACAAGTTTGGCCTGGCCGAACTTAACGCCATTCTTATTTGTTTTTTAAGATGGGATTTTAAATTTTGTATTTATTTCTACATTTATCGGCAACAATCGGCAAATGGGTCCATATCTATATCTGCTTTATATCAATCTGCATCTTTATATGTAAGTATGTTTATGCTGTTGTTTTCTTTTGTGCTTTTTGTTCAATATGATATTTACTGATTTACTTTTCTATAGAAAACTTAAATCGATTACATTACAAATAATGCCGAACCCAAAATTATTTATCAGCCCGTAGAGAAAACACAATAACATTTTAGTTATTTGTAAAATGTCCATCCCTTTTAGATACTGAGATCATCGCATCTTTTTATATATCGAGTATAAAAAATAATATTTTCGTATCACATGATGGCGATAATGATGACGAAGAAGAACCACATTATGATGCTAATACTGTTGATTATTAAGCAGTCTTGCTTTGTTGGTGGTCTGCATTTATTGAAAAAATTAAAAGCCAATCAGATAAATAATATTTATGATGACAGTTAACATTTGTGCCGTTTAAACGATAATACGTTAAATTCAAATTGACAACGAATTCATGTTTGAACTTTTCTTCATTGAAGACGTCGACGACGACGATCATGATAATTGTCCAAGTCGATAAAACAATATTTATTTTGGCATATTTTTTTGTTGTAGACAAGAAGAAAAATTATAAATTTCTTTTTAAAAATACATTTTGAAAATATTTTCTATTTTTCACAAATATTAGATGTTTGTTGTATGCTGCTGATGTATGTAGCTCATCGCACAATAGTATTCGACGACCAGTTCGACAGGTATACAACAATCACGCAAAATTTTTTCTATGACGTAAGACTCCGTTGGCTTTTGAGTAGAAGAAGTTCTAGAAGATTTTTTGCTCATTCTCAGGAAGATATTTTGTATTGTATTTTTTTATTGGGACATGTCACAGCACTTGTTTTTTAAACACCGAATATCATTTGATTTAGCTTTTGCAAATATTTAAAATATATTTATTTTATGCATTTTCTTTATTGTTGTTTTAAATTCACAAATAAAATTTGATTCATTTTAAAAAAATAGTCATTATTCTCTAAGAGAGACACACACTTGCACGATTTATGTAGTAGGAATTTTTTGTTTTAAAAACGAACCGCTTTTTCAGAATTCACCGCAATAACTGAGACAATATTTCAAAAAATCTGGTCTTCTGTTTGCTGAGACACGACACGAATTTCTTTCTGCAAAATGTTCGAAAATATTTTTTATTTTCATTTTTCATTCAGTGTTAAGTTGATTTTTTCTCCTGTGTCTTCGGCCAACAATAGCAACAACAACAGCAACACATTTTGAGAGTATTATGCGAGTTCATGTGAAAATAGGCAAATTAACAGTGTTGCCATAATACACGATTTAGTAGAAATCATTTGCTTTAAATGACTAGTCTATATGTACAGGAATTGAAAAAATTCAATAAAATAAAAAAGAATTTTTAAAATTCTGCATAATAGGATTTTCGAGAATTAGCAAACGGCAGAATAATACTAATTGACTTCAAACTATAAAGAAAAACAAGTAAAAACAAATATGTTCGGCCGGGCCGGCCCTCCATCATAAAATATTCTGAACTAAAATGGAATTATTAGTAGAAAGCGGAATCCTATGCAAATGGTTAGGATGGTCGTAGAGAAAATCTGATTAGACAGAAACTCGTTTTATGACAAAATAAAACGAATTAGGCCCAGAAAAGTTTTGCATATATTGACATATTTTCATATAATTAGCATATGCAAGGATTTGTGGCCTTGATACCCCACCCAAAATGGCTAAAATTTGGTATTAAGTCTTCGTTGGACGTATAAAACTTTCAACCAGAAATTTGTCGGTATAGGCCCACGTCTTCATATAGCCCCCATAAAACGGAACCTCCCGATGTTTGGTATTTTGAGGGTTGTGGCTTTAATATCCCATCGAAATGACTGAAATTCGGTATTTAGACTTCGTTGTGGTATACAAATTACGACCTCATATTTGTCGGTATAGGTCCACGTCTTCATATAGCTCCAGAGGTATTTTGAAGGTTGTGGCTGTGGTTATACATTTCTTATGTTTATTGACATTGTTGAAGATAATTTTGAAATATTTGCTGCATACGAAAATATGTAAAATGCAAAAATTTTGCATATGCAAAAAATAAAATTTGCGTATGCAAAATTTATGCATTTTGCATATTTTTGCATATTTGATATGTTTCGATTGCAATTTAATCAGAAGCCAAAAATATGCCCAGTCCCAAAATTTGACATTAATCAGATCAAAAATAGTGGTTGCATAAAATTCCGTTCTCTAAAAATTAGTTCCCTGTTAGCTACATAGATTGTTCGACCACGGATATCCCAAATGCCTAAATTAGGTCAAAAAATGTATCTTAAAATTTCTTTAATCTGTTGGTACCTTTATATGGGGGGTATACCAAAACATGGACATATGTGTACGATTTTTTTTTCAAATGTCAAATTACAGCACGGTTTAAAATTCTAGCGAAAATCCTAAAAATACCGAAAACAGCGAGGTACCGTTCTATAGGGGTTATATCACAAAATGCACTTATGTGGACGTTTTTTGGTGGAGAAGTTTCGGGACCACTGAGAAACTCAAATGTCAAATTTTTAGCTGGTTCGGTTAAAACTTGTAGCTAAAATCCTCTAAATATCTTGACAAATTTTAGTGGAGAAATTTCTTGGTCGTTATGAACCTCAAATGTCAAATTTCAGCTAGGTTAGTCAGAAATGTAACTAAAATCGTCAAATCCTCCTAAAATCATATACCAAAAACGTGGACCCGTATAGCCAATTTTCGAACTTGACCTGACTATGGAAAAATATACACCCTGGTGCAAAATTTTAGCGTTCTATCTCCAATATTGCGGACGCTAGAGTGATTACAACGGACAGGCGGACCGACACGGCTATACCGTTTCAGAATTTTATCCTGACCGGGAATATATATTCTTTATATGGTTGCAAATGGTTAGTTTGATGTGTTGCAAACAGAAAACAAACTTAATAATATGGTGGTGGGTATAAAAAAGCGTTAAGTTGTTGGAGATGTTTTTACCTCTGGGTACCTCAAATACCTAAGTTTATCTAATTTGCTTAGCTACAAAATTAAAAGTACCCTAAACTACTTTTGGACAAAATATTACGAGATCCAAAGTTATGCCGAAATTTGTTGATCCGTTCGTGAGTTATCGTGCCCTCCAGACAGACAGTCTGAAACTGTTATTTCGATGAGGCACATTGTTATCGTATCAAAGCCTATATACTCTCGGTAGCTTAAATGCAGAGGGTATAAAAAAGCTTTAACTGCGTTCAAGCGAAATTGTATGAGTTTTAGAAGGAGTGATGTACAAAGGAGTGGACCGGAGTTTTGACTAACATAGTATCCGGTTCGAAGGAACTATTGACTTGTCCTTTAAGTAAAGGTCGCGAGGACAAACTGTTAAGAAATCATGGTGTGGACCAATCCAACCTAATTAATGTCTGGTAGAAATATTACAATATGCAAAGTATGGACTTCAAGAACTCTTCAATAAAAAAAGAAAGAAAGTATCAGTTGGCTTTACCGACAGAGATATATCCTCAGCTTATGTGAATTGAAACGTTCATCTAAGGAGTGATCGAATGTATTTAGGGACTTTTCAGAATTTTGTAGCGCTTTTTGGACACTTGAACTTGCCGATAAAAATGTGGATTAGGATTAAAGTTTAAAAGTGTTGCGAAGTACTTAAAGGAATGGACCAACATAGTCCATTATGGAAGCGGATCTTATATTGGGAGTTAAACTAAATTTGGACGAAATATTAGGAGATCCAAAGCTTGGACCAAATTGGTTGCCCCGTTCACACAATTGTTCGGAACATTTTTGATCTATTCTGGGGGAGGTACCTGAAGGAGTGGACCGATATTGCTTATCTTCGAACATAAACTAAATTTGGAAAAAATACTACGAAGGCCATATTTTGGACCGAATTGGCAGATGTGTTCGAGAGTTATCTTGCGTTCCAGGCTATTTTCTCAGGAAATGTGGACTTGCCCTTGATGAAGCTGTAAA
Organism: Musca autumnalis; assembly: GCF_047663935.1. NCBI lineage: Eukaryota > Metazoa > Arthropoda > Insecta > Diptera > Muscidae > Musca > Musca autumnalis. The sequence goes on along the minus strand of NW_027411866.1, from coordinate 123,057,703 downwards.
TACAACTTGTTAGAACAAAAATCAAAGCTATTCGAGAGCAGGTTCTAAACTAAACTATTCCGAAAATTTGTGTACCCGAGGTACCCGAGGGTGTGGATCGATAGGTTGCATATTGGAACCTCATCTATGTCTGGTAGAAATTTCACGATCTGTAAAATATGGACCAAATCGGTTACTACCTTTAAGAGTCGTCGTTCGCACAATAAATGCTGAGGGTATAAAAATGGTGTGGACCCCATACAGTCCACAATCTAACCTAATTTATGTCTGGTAGAAATTGTACAAAATATTACAAATCAGAAAATCCAGAGGTAGAAAAGAAGCAACTTGGCTCAAAAACATACAGCAATAGACCGCATATCGCAACGCACACAATTTTATCAACACCTCGCGAAATAGACGAAGTTGTGTGAACAAAATATTTCGGTTCCAAATTTTGGATAAAATCGGTTGATCCCTTCGAGAGATGTCGTGTGCTCAAGCCAGCCAAAACGTCAGACAGATGGACAGACACGGCTTAATCGTTCCAAACTGTTTGAAACGGACTTCGTAGAAATATATAAGTTACCATTCTATGGCAGTTATATCAAACAGTGGACCTATACTGACAAAGTTCTGGGGGAATATATTATTGCCTCAAAGAAGGCTAAATACTAAATTTCAACCATGTTGGTAAGATTATGTGGCAGAAACTTTAAAAACATCGAAATTACTATGGGGGCAATATCAAACCGTGGAAAGTTTTGTAGCCTGAAAGAAGACTAAATTCCAATTTTCAGTCATTTTGTTAAGATAATGTGGCAAAAAAATTTAAAAATAGGGAAAATCGGGAGGTCCCATCATATGGGGTCTATATCAAACCGTGCTCATATACTGACAAATTTCTGGGGCAAAGTTTTGTATGCCTAAAAGAAGACTAAAAGCCAAATGTCAGCCATTTTGGGAAAACCTTTAAAACCGTAGACTTGTACATATCAAACCGTAGACCTATACATACAAATTTCTAGGGGAAAGTTTTGCAGCCTCAAAGAAGACTAAGATAATGTAACAGAAACCTTTAAAAATTAGCGAAAATCGGGAGGTGCCATTCAATGGGGTCTATATCAAAAATGTGGACCCATATAGTGCATTTTCAATGCCAAACATCCTAGGTGTAATAGAAACTTTTGTACCAAATTATTAGGCTCTATCTTAAATAGTGCGAGCGTTATCATGATTTCAACAGACGGACGAACGGTCATGATTATATCGACTTAGAATTGAATGCTGATGAAGAATATTTATACTAACAGGTTACAAAGTTAATTATACTACACCACTAAAAATTGCAAAGATAGGCCCATGTGTAGGTATAGCCCCCATATAATAGTACCACCCGATTTAAGGTGTTTTTAAGCTTTTAGCTACATGTTCTGACCGAATTAGCTGAAATTTAACATTTCATGTTCCCTATGAAAATCTTATCTACACAAAATGATCAAGATAGGTCACGTTTTGGTAAAGCCCCCATATAACGGTATCTCCGATTTTTGGTATTTTGAGAATTTAAGGTATAATTTCTAACCGAACTAGCTGTAATTTGACACTTGAGGTTTTTAGCGGTCACGAAACTTCTCCACCAAAAATTGCTAACCAAGGTCCATGTTTTGGTATAGTCCCCATATAACGATATCTCCCGATTTTTGATATTTTAAGAATTTAAGCTACAACTTCTAATCGAACTAGCTATTATTTGAAATTTTAGGTTGTCAGTGAACTCGAAGCTTCTCCACCAAATATCCCACTAAAAGCCTTCAAATACCTTAAACACTTTTAGCTGCATTTTCTGACCGAATTAGCTGAAATTTGACATTTGATGTCCCCACAACCAAAAAGCTTCTCTACAAAAATTATCAATATAGATCCACGTTTTGGTATAGGCCCCGTATAACAGTACCTCCATCGGGTAGTTTGAGGCTTTTAGCTACATTTTCTGACCATATTAGCAGAAATTTGACATTTGATGTTTCCAGTGACCAAAAAACTTCTCCACTATAAATTATACCCCATATAACGGTACCTCCCGATTTAAGGTATTTTGGGGATTTTTTTTGACCGAACTAGTTGTTATTTAACATTCGAGGTTCTCAGTGGTGCCGAAACTTTTCCGCCAAAAATCATCCACATAGGTAAATTTTTTGATACAGCCCCTATAGAACGGTTCCTTTAAATTTTCGGTATTTTGAGGATTTTAGCTACAATTTTTAACCGAACTAGTTGTAATTTTACATTGCGTCGGTGTCATGCTTAAGTATTCCATACGCCATTTTCGACTTTTTGAGATATAGGTGGTTTCTGTGGTTTTCGCGTAAGCTCTTTCTGAATTTTTGGTCGGCAAATATGTTCTATATACTACTACTAATAAATTTAGTCAGGAATATAAATATTTTCTTCAGTCAGTTCCAAGCAGTTGTGATGCAAACATTAAAATGCGATTATGTCAAAATGGTGTATGGAACACTTAAGCATGACATCGACGATTTGAAGTTTTCATAGGTCCCGAAACCCCTCCGCCAAAAACCGTCCACATAGGTCCATTTGTTGGTATATCATCCACATAAAGGTACCAACAGATTGAACAAATTTTTAGATACATTTTTTTTTGCCAAATTTAGGCATTAGGGGTATCTGTGGTTAACGATTTTTTGTCCAAAACACCAAGGCATCCCTGCAAATAGATCAACACACGGAAAACGAAAAAAAGAACACAAATCCATTTCATTGAAGTCGATGATGTACCAAATAAATGGGCAAATAAGATAAAACAGCAAGCTTTCCCAAATTGCGAAAATGCCAGACAGTGGCAGAGAATGTTTGCGAGTTTAATGAGAAACATTTTTATACACTTTTGTTTGCAGTTGACGGTGTGTAGATCTGCAGATGTTCTGTGTTTTTATCTTATACATTTCGAATACAAACATAAATACATGTGCCGAAAAGATCAAGAGAAATGTTAAGTTATTGGCAGTATTTCGTTTTTGGTTATCATTTGTTTAAAAATTCGAATTTATGCCTTAGTTCGAAAATTAAGGTGAATTCTCATAAAAATTGAGAATTTATTTTAATGCAGATTATTTTGTATTGAGGAGGAAAATTTTAATGATCAAAATGATCATAGTTATCATTTTGTATGTATAGGTGTTCATTTTAATATTTGGACAACAAATACTAAAATTGGTAGAAAAAAAAATAGATTGGTCGGTGGATAGAATGGGAGGAAGTTATTACAATTAATAACTTTTGGTTTAAAAAGTGAGAGGCAAACAACACAGTTTTATTAAGTTAAACAAAAAAAAAAAAAAAAAAAACAAGTAAGCAAAGGCTATAGTCGGAAGGGGCGACCATATGATACCCTACACCACAACCTCTAGGAATTAGCAATGTGCAACCGCCTTGCACGCTGATTCCCATCAAATTGTCTACGGTGGCAAAATAACCCTTAGTAATGTTGGCGATATTTCCTGAGTATTTCAGCCATGAAGAACGTCTGTACAAGTGGCAACTTAGGACACGCCGTTCGGACTCGGTGATAAAAACTAGGTCACATATCAATAACTTAATATGAATCCATTGATATAAGAGAAGCCTCCCTTGTCTTTACTAGGATGTTTGTGGAAAAATATATAAATTATACATTTCTAAATAACATTCGAAAATTGGAAAATTCACATTGATTAGCCCCTCCTGCTAAATCTTCAAATTGTTTTGAATATCAGGTTCCGTTTTGGAATACACCTAAAATAAATAAATATATGGTAACATGGGGCGCCTTCGCCACGTTTTTGTTCAAAATGTTCTCATACCGACACCGTTCAAGTTTTTTCAAATATTATTTTTGGTACACATATTAGCATATCTTGACTATAAGTTTTGATATATAAATGTTTATAATGTTGTTTTTAAAATATAATTTTTGAGAATTTACAAAATGTCTAGAAAGTGGCGAATCCTCCCCACCCATGGGGCAGCTTCGCCATCGATATTGAACATTCTCCAACGGATTCTAAAAATGTAATTCACCATACTTCTTCCTTAAATATCAACATTATGCTAACAAGGAACATGTTGTCTATTGAATAATCAAAAATGATTTTAAAATTCACAAAAAGTAACCGATTCTAGCGGATAAATGAAGTAGGTACCTTGAATTTAGGTACAAAAATCATAATATAACTAAAACAATATAAGTGTAGGATAATATTTTATTTTAACTTCACATTATAGTGTGGTTTATCTATGGTATAAAGAATTTAACTTAAACATGATAAATTTCTAACATTAAACCACCACGCCCTTATCATGGCGTAGGCGCCCCACCCCTTACATTTTTCATTATATTAATATATTGACATTTGTAATTGCTTTTTTCATGCGAATTATTGGGATTTATATTCTTCAGTAGTTGTCCCCTAACGGTATAAAATGTGTTTTTGATATCACAATAAGTAAAGAAGATATCACAAAAAATACCTACCATAATTATTTTTCGCAATACCCTGAAAACACAAAACCACGTGCGTCCGCTATCATACCGATGACACAAGTGCCAACTTTTGGGAGATGATAGATCTTCATTAAACTCACAATTTTGCCTTTAACGGATTTTTTCTAGCACTTATATTTTGCGAGAATATCGGCGCTGGCGTAGCCGCCCCAGTGGCGAAGGCGCCCCATGTTACCATATATACCATGCAATTTGGCATATTTGATAATTGGGAAGATTGCGAGTTTATTGAAGATCTATCGTCCAAAATTGTGCACTTGTACCTCACATATGCTCCGAAAATAGTTCATTGTGGGCATATATTGTGATATCAAAAAATATATATATATTTTATACCGGTAAAAATAACTAACAATGTATAGAAATTCAAAAATTTTGCATTCAAAAAAAATTTTAAATCGCAAAATTATTTATATTCAATTACACACCAAAGAAGGTAGTATAAGTCAGCTGCGCTAACGGTGATATATATACCTTCAGCCTCTAAAATTATATTTATTTTGTAACACGAATTTGCTTCAAAATACGTGGAATCTGTAGGTATCGTAATATGGGGCTATACCAAATCAATTTTAGTAATTTAATTTTGAGTTTTGGAAATATTTGAGAATTGTTTTTTCAGATTTGTAATTTGGAATTTGTAATTTGGATCTTTTGGACTATTATCCCAAGAAGTATGACTTACCCCGGGAAATGGACCAGAATAGGGACCGTAAAAATAACCTTCTTCAAAAAAAAAAAAAAGAAAAAGAAAATGATAATCATATAGATCCGATACGGGTCCTCAAACAGCACTTTTCCAAAATTTTGTGTGGGAGGTACTCGAAGGACGGACCGATATAGTCCATATTCCGACCTGACACGTGACTGGATGAAATAATACGATGTGTAAAGTTTCGACCAGTCAGAAAATCGCCTTGAGAGTAGAGTTTGGGAATTCCCGACTTTTTTTCATTCCCGGGAAATCGGGAATACAAGTTTCTCATTCCCGGGAACCCGGGAATTCCCGGGACTATGAGAAATCGAGTTTGTGGGGCATAGACGTGACAGAGAGCAAACATAAAGGAAAGAAATACTCCTTATATGTATAGTTGTATCATTAGTTTTCTCTTTGGAACAAAATGGAACAATATTAAGACGATACGCCAAAATCTTGAACGTGCCAATACATCATATATGGCATCTGTTCAAGCCAACCAATTCTTCCTGACTAATTTGTGGAGATTAGAGCTTTGTTCCTTTACTTTTTTAATAGTAAAAGTAGCAAAAGAGAGAAGTTCTCTCTTCTCTCAGAAAACTGTGAAAATTGCTCTCATGTAACAAGTTTTTCACAAAAGCAAAGAAACGGAAAAATAGTAGATCTGGCAGCAATTTAAAAAAACAAACATGGCTGCTTAAAAAAGATAACAAACAAAATAAATTTCACTGTTTTTTATTTTTGTATTTAATTTTTTTATTTTATTTTATTTCATTTTATTTTGCTTTGAAAAAGCGCGTAGTTTTCTTTTTTCCTTTTGCCTTAATTGTCAAATAAATGTCAAATCAGCAGTTTGACAGATTTTCCACTTTTTACACAACAAAATTTGTCGAGCAGAAAGTAGTAAAAGAGAAAGCCATTTTGGCTCTCTCTCCTCTCTCACTCTCTTAAAAATTGCTTCCATTTTTACTACTTTTTGGGGTTAAGGAACGCTTTCCGAGTTTAAAGTGGTAAACATTTTAAAACTTGAAGAAACTTTAACGTAAGGGAACCAAGCTTATACATATATTGATGTGCGACTCTATTTTTTAGGTCAATGATATGGGGTGTTGTTTTTATGGTTCGAAGGGCGTGTCGACCATAGAATAAATCCGTTGATAATGGATTTTTACAAGGTTGACCTTTTGTGTACAAAGCTTTACAATTGCACCACGGTGGCACCAAAGATATAGAGACGTACTTAGATGAACATACATACTATAGTTATTACTGACTTCCATTCCTAATATACACGATTTGCCACTTGCACATTATACAGTTTTTATACCCTATACCACAATGTGGAAAAGGGTATAATAAGTTTGTTTTCCCAAAAATTCATGTAACGCCGCGAAATATTCGTCGTAGACCCCTCATGTGGTATACCAAACTTCATATCTCGACGAGATAAAGCGATTTAGCGATGTGTGTCCGTCCGTCCGTCCGTCCGTCTGTCCGTCCATTAAAAATTGTAATCAAGCTAGAGGCCGCAATTATGGACCGATTGTCACGAAATTTAGTATGGAGGTCGGGTTTGGACCAGAATAGAACTGATTAGTTTTTGGCGATGATCGTGAAATGTTAAAGGGATGAAATGGACCAAAAACAAAATTTTTGCTCGATTTTGAAGCCGCTCTGTAGGTCGCAATAATAGTCCGATCGGCGCGAAATTTTAAACGTAGTTTTGGTTTGAGATGAAGAAGTAGCGTGCAAGTCAACGGTATGATCGGATAATATTTAGCGGGTTAAATTGATCAAAACTTTTGTGTGAAAATTGGTAAAATTTCTAATGCACATCTTATAACAGCTAGCCCGGAAAGCTAGTGCACAGGGATAGTGGTATAGGGTATCACATGGTCGGCCCCGTCCGACTATAGTCTGTTCTTACTTGTTTTTATTTTAAATTTGGAAACAACAAATATGAGATTAAGCTTGACTTACATACAAATAGTTTGGTAAAAATATCTAAAATAAAGGGTCAACCTGGAATAACAATGAAGAGGCTATAGTCCGTACTTTGATTTTGAAGCACTATCCTTCTACATTTTGCCTGTCAACATCAAATTCAAAAAAATTACCCTACAATCTCCCTGACACCGCAAATTGTCAAGTATTTAAATAAACGCAAATCATGAAATGAATTGAGTGCCACCGTGGTGCAATGGTATGTACAGCCGTCTTGTACGCTGAAGGCCGTGGGTTCGATTCCTCGGCCAGACAACATCAAATTTTTAACGGTAGCAAAATTTCTCCTCAGTAATGTTGACATAATTTTCTGAGTATTTCAGTCATGTAAAACTTCTCTACAAGTGGTATCTTAGAACATGCCGTTCGGACTCGGCTATAAACTGTAGGTTATATATAATTGAGCTAATATGAATCGGGGTGCACCTATTGATATGGGAGAAGTCTCTCTTGTCCCTTTTGGGATGTTTGTGGAACAATTATTATTATTATAATGTAAATCATATGGCTCCCAAAATTCGAGTATTATCAGTAGGGCTTGAGAATATCGGCATAAAGTCCATTTATTCGCATCGTATGAAAATTTTCACAATAGTGTTTCAAATCACCTCCTTTGAATATTTATACCCTACACCACTATGTGGAAAGGGTATTATAAGTTTGTTTTGGGAAAAATTCATGTAACACCGCGAAATATTCGTCGGAGACCCCAATGTGGTGTACCAATCTTCATATCTCGGCGAGATAAAGCGATTTTGAGATGTGTGTAATGTGTTGTAATCAAACTCCAGGCCACAATTATGGACCGATCGTCACGAAATTTGGTATTGGGGTCGGTTTCACATCAGAATAGATCGCTATTTTAATTGGTGATGATCGTGAAATATTTAGCAGGTGAAATGGACCAAAAACATAATTTGTATCCAATTATGTAGCTGCTCTGTAGGTCGCAATAATAGTCCGATCGCCTTGAAATTTTAAATAAGGTAAGAGTATATGACAAAGAAGAAGTTTGCAATTTGAGATGACGATCAGATAGTATTTAGAGGGTTAAGTGGACCACAACTTTTGTGTGAAAATTGTGAAAATGTTTAATAAACAGCTTATATCTTTGTTCCTGAAAGACACATTCCCCACTCGTAAGTTATATTTGGAAGACGATCTCTTGGCCTTTCAATTGATGTCAATTATGTTGATGAACGTGATCAGATAACAGAGTTACAGCCTAATATATCCAGTTTTTTGTTTGTAGTGTAATCATAAACCCGCTAGAGGTCGCAATTATAGCTCAATAATCACGAAATTTTGCACGAGGTAAGAGTTTAGGTTGAAGAAAATGCCTTTAATTTTGCATGATGATCTGATGTTATTTAGCGTTTGACATGCTTTTGTATGAAAAATATACAAATTTTATTTTTGGTCCATATTTTCATTCCTGGAGGGCATATACCGCCAAAGTAGCCTACATATGGAATAATAACTACTGGCCTTTCCCCTGATGCAAATTACAATAATGTGTCTGCTAGATAACGCACCTACTGCCTGATATATAATGTGTTTTGTGTAGAGAACCACAATTTCCTCCCATGCTACAAATTGTCTCTATCATGACAGAGAAATTTTCAGTTCAGTTGTCAAATTGGATTTTTATACAAATATTGCAACATGGGGTCGCCTCGCCACCTATTTTATACCTCAGGATTTAGGGTAAAGGGGATACAAACAAAATAAGACCAAAGATGTGTCTCATCGAAATATTGGTTTTAGACCCCAAGTATATTTGGACGAAATTCGTTTCAGATAATTTGGAGTCTATTTAGCCACACCTCCCCCAAAAAAGTTCAAAATTGTTTTCGAAAAATTGTGTGAACGATAACTGGCGAAGTGAGCAATCGATTTGCTCCAAACTTTCCATATATTATTATTCCTTCCAGATATAGATCGGATAAGACTATATCGGTCCTTAGGGTACCTCCCATACAAAATTCGGAAAAGGGAAATTTAAGAGTCCTCTCGAATCGTTTTGAATTTTTTTCAGCAGATTGTACTTGTGCCGCAAATCCGCAAGTTAACTCTCAAGTAGAGTTTCTGGTCGGGAATTCCCGACCCGGGATTTCCCGGGAATTCTCGATTTTTTTTCAAACGGGTTTTCCCGGGAAATTTTTTTGAAATTCCCGGGAATACGGGTATTTGTATTTTTCATATATAAGTCTTATATTATTTGTCTTATATTATTATTTAATGTTGAAAATATAGTGGAATATCGATTGTTCATGTCCTAATAATTCGTAATTCCAGATCATGTGTAACAAACTTAGGGTCCATAGTAAAAAATCTCGATAATTCGGGTAAAGTACATACATTTTGGTACTCTCAATAATTATTATTTTTTCTGGAATTCGAGGTCTGTATAACCTCTCATAATTCTGAACTTTTTGGAGCCATTTCCTTGTTGTTCTAGTCCATATTTTGATTAAGGGCATTCTTGAAGTATATTATTTTGCTAAGATATAAACTCTGTGATCGATTCGAATTGTTGTTTTCTCCAAAATTATTGTATGTAATATTAAAAACTGTATAATGTGCAAGTGGCAAATCGTGTATATTAGGAATGGAAGTCAGTAATAACTATAGTATGTATGTTCATCTAAGTACGTCTCTATATCTTTGGTGCCACCGTGGTGCAATTGTAAAGCTTTGTACACAAAAGGTCAACCTTGTAAAAATCCATTATCAACGGATTTATTCTATGGTCGACACGCCCTTCGAACCATAAAAACAACACCCCATATCATTGACCTAAAAAATAGAGTCGCACATCAATATATGTATAAGCTTGGTTCCCTTACGTTAAAGTTTCTTCAAGTTTTAAAATGTTTACCACTTTAAACTCGGAAAGCGTTCCTTAACCCCAAAAAGTAGTAAAAATGGAAGCAATTTTTAAGAGAGTGAGAGAGGAGAGAGAGCCAAAATGGCTTTCTCTTTTACTACTTTCTGCTCGACAAATTTTGTTGTGTAAAAAGTGGAAAATCTGTCAAACTGCTGATTTGACATTTATTTGACAATTAAGGCAAAAGGAAAAAAGAAAACTACGCGCTTTTTCAAAGCAAAATAAAATGAAATAAAATAAAATAAAAAAATTAAATACAAAAATAAAAAACAGTGAAATTTATTTTGTTTGTTATCTTTTTTAAGCAGCCATGTTTGTTTTTTTAAATTGCTGCCAGATCTACTATTTTTCCGTTTCTTTGCTTTTGTGAAAAACTTGTTACATGAGAGCAATTTTCACAGTTTTCTGAGAGAAGAGAGAACTTCTCTCTTTTGCTACTTTTACTATTAAAAAAGTAAAGGAACAAAGCTCTAATCTCCACAAATTAGTCAGGAAGAATTGGTTGGCTTGAACAGATGCCATATATGATGTATTGGCACGTTCAAGATTTTGGCGTATCGTCTTAATATTGTTCCATTTTGTTCCAAAGAGAAAACTAATGATACAACTATACATATAAGGAGTATTTCTTTCCTTTATGTTTGCTCTCTGTCACGTCTATGCCCCACAAACTCGATTTCTCATAGTCCCGGGAATTCCCGGGTTCCCGGGAATGAGAAACTTGTATTCCCGATTTCCCGGGAATGAAAAAAAGTCGGGAATTCCCAAACTCTACTCTCAAGGCGATTTTCTGACTGGTCGAAACTTTACACATCGTATTATTTCATCCAGTCACGTGTCAGGTCGGAATATGGACTATATCGGTCCGTCCTTCGAGTACCTCCCACACAAAATTTTGGAAAAGTGCTGTTTGAGGACCCGTATCGGATCTATATGATTATCATTTTCTTTTTCTTTTTTTTTTTTTTGAAGAAGGTTATTTTTACGGTCCCTATTCTGGTCCATTTCCCGGGGTAAGTCATACTTCTTGGGATAATAGTCCAAAAGATCCAAATTACAAATTCCAAATTACAAATCTGAAAAAACAATTCTCAAATATTTCCAAAACTCAAAATTAAATTACTAAAATTGATTTGGTATAGCCCCATATTACGATACCTACAGATTCCACGTATTTTGAAGCAAATTCGTGTTACAAAATAAATATAATTTTAGAGGCTGAAGGTATATATATCACCGTTAGCGCAGCTGACTTATACTACCTTCTTTGGTGTGTAATTGAATATAAATAATTTTGCGATTTAAAATTTTTTTTGAATGCAAAATTTTTGAATTTCTATACATTGTTAGTTATTTTTACCGGTATAAAATATATATATATTTTTTGATATCACAATATATGCCCACAATGAACTATTTTCGGAGCATATGTGAGGTACAAGTGCACAATTTTGGACGATAGATCTTCAATAAACTCGCAATCTTCCCAATTATCAAATATGCCAAATTGCATGGTATATATGGTAACATGGGGCGCCTTCGCCACTGGGGCGGCTACGCCAGCGCCGATATTCTCGCAAAATATAAGTGCTAGAAAAAATCCGTTAAAGGCAAAATTGTGAGTTTAATGAAGATCTATCATCTCCCAAAAGTTGGCACTTGTGTCATCGGTATGATAGCGGACGCACGTGGTTTTGTGTTTTCAGGGTATTGCGAAAAATAATTATGGTAGGTATTTTTTGTGATATCTTCTTTACTTATTGTGATATCAAAAACACATTTTATACCGTTAGGGGACAACTACTGAAGAATATAAATCCCAATAATTCGCATGAAAAAAGCAATTACAAATGTCAATATATTAATATAATGAAAAATGTAAGGGGTGGGGCGCCTACGCCATGATAAGGGCGTGGTGGTTTAATGTTAGAAATTTATCATGTTTAAGTTAAATTCTTTATACCATAGATAAACCACACTATAATGTGAAGTTAAAATAAAATATTATCCTACACTTATCTTGTTTTAGTTATATTATGATTTTTGTACCTAAATTCAAGGTACCTACTTCATTTATCCGCTAGAATCGGTTACTTTTTGTGAATTTTAAAATCATTTTTGATTATTCAATAGACAACATGTTCCTTGTTAGCATAATGTTGATATTTAAGGAAGAAGTATGGTGAATTACATTTTTAGAATCCGTTGGAGAATGTTCAATATCGATGGCGAAGCTGCCCCATGGGTGGGGAGGATTCGCCACTTTCTAGACATTTTGTAAATTCTCAAAAATTATATTTTAAAAACAACATTATAAACATTTATATATCAAAACTTATAGTCAAGATATGCTAATATGTGTACCAAAAATAATATTTGAAAAAACTTGAACGGTGTCGGTATGAGAACATTTTGAACAAAAACGTGGCGAAGGCGCCCCATGTTACCATATATTTATTTATTTTAGGTGTATTCCAAAACGGAACCTGATATTCAAAACAATTTGAAGATTTAGCAGGAGGGGCTAATCAATGTGAATTTTCCAATTTTCGAATGTTATTTAGAAATGTATAATTTATATATTTTTCCACAAACATCCTAGTAAAGACAAGGGAGGCTTCTCTTATATCAATGGATTCATATTAAGTTATTGATATGTGACCTAGTTTTTATCACCGAGTCCGAACGGCGTGTCCTAAGTTGCCACTTGTACAGACGTTCTTCATGGCTGAAATACTCAGGAAATATCGCCAACATTACTAAGGGTTATTTTGCCACCGTAGACAATTTGATGGGAATCAGCGTGCAAGGCGGTTGCACATTGCTAATTCCTAGAGGTTGTGGTGTAGGGTATCATATGGTCGCCCCTTCCGACTATAGCCTTTGCTTACTTGTTAATATTACATACAATAATTTTGGAGAAAACAACAATTCGAATCGATCACAGAGTTTATATCTTAGCAAAATAATATACTTCAAGAATGCCCTTAATCAAAATATGGACTAGAACAACAAGGAAATGGCTCCAAAAAGTTCAGAATTATGAGAGGTTATACAGACCTCGAATTCCAGAAAAAATAATAATTATTGAGAGTACCAAAATGTATGTACTTTACCCGAATTATCGAGATTTTTTACTATGGACCCTAAGTTTGTTACACATGATCTGGAATTACGAATTATTAGGACATGAACAATCGATATTCCACTATATTTTCAACATTAAATAATAATATAAGACAAATAATATAAGACTTATATATGAAAAATACAAATACCCGTATTCCCGGGAATTTCAAAAAAATTTCCCGGGAAAACCCGTTTGAAAAAAAATCGAGAATTCCCGGGAAATCCCGGGTCGGGAATTCCCGACCAGAAACTCTACTTGAGAGTTAACTTGCGGATTTGCGGCACAAGTACAATCTGCTGAAAAAAATTCAAAACGATTCGAGAGGACTCTTAAATTTCCCTTTTCCGAATTTTGTATGGGAGGTACCCTAAGGACCGATATAGTCTTATCCGATCTATATCTGGAAGGAATAATAATATATGGAAAGTTTGGAGCAAATCGATTGCTCACTTCGCCAGTTATCGTTCACACAATTTTTCGAAAACAATTTTGAACTTTTTTGGGGGAGGTGTGGCTAAATAGACTCCAAATTATCTGAAACGAATTTCGTCCAAATATACTTGGGGTCTAAAACCAATATTTCGATGAGACACATCTTTGGTCTTATTTTGTTTGTATCCCCTTTACCCTAAATCCTGAGGTATAAAATAGGTGGCGAGGCGACCCCATGTTGCAATATTTGTATAAAAATCCAATTTGACAACTGAACTGAAAATTTCTCTGTCATGATAGAGACAATTTGTAGCATGGGAGGAAATTGTGGTTCTCTACACAAAACACATTATATATCAGGCAGTAGGTGCGTTATCTAGCAGACACATTATTGTAATTTGCATCAGGGGAAAGGCCAGTAGTTATTATTCCATATGTAGGCTACTTTGGCGGTATATGCCCTCCAGGAATGAAAATATGGACCAAAAATAAAATTTGTATATTTTTCATACAAAAGCATGTCAAACGCTAAATAACATCAGATCATCATGCAAAATTAAAGGCATTTTCTTCAACCTAAACTCTTACCTCGTGCAAAATTTCGTGATTATTGAGCTATAATTGCGACCTCTAGCGGGTTTATGATTACACTACAAACAAAAAACTGGATATATTAGGCTGTAACTCTGTTATCTGATCACGTTCATCAACATAATTGACATCAATTGAAAGGCCAAGAGATCGTCTTCCAAATATAACTTACGAGTGGGGAATGTGTCTTTCAGGAACAAAGATATAAGCTGTTTATTAAACATTTTCACAATTTTCACACAAAAGTTGTGGTCCACTTAACCCTCTAAATACTATCTGATCGTCATCTCAAATTGCAAACTTCTTCTTTGTCATATACTCTTACCTTATTTAAAATTTCAAGGCGATCGGACTATTATTGCGACCTACAGAGCAGCTACATAATTGGATACAAATTATGTTTTTGGTCCATTTCACCTGCTAAATATTTCACGATCATCACCAATTAAAATAGCGATCTATTCTGATGTGAAACCGACCCCAATACCAAATTTCGTGACGATCGGTCCATAATTGTGGCCTGGAGTTTGATTACAACACATTACACACATCTCAAAATCGCTTTATCTCGCCGAGATATGAAGATTGGTACACCACATTGGGGTCTCCGACGAATATTTCGCGGTGTTACATGAATTTTTCCCAAAACAAACTTATAATACCCTTTCCACATAGTGGTGTAGGGTATAAATATTCAAAGGAGGTGATTTGAAACACTATTGTGAAAATTTTCATACGATGCGAATAAATGGACTTTATGCCGATATTCTCAAGCCCTACTGATAATACTCGAATTTTGGGAGCCATATGATTTACATTATAATAATAATAATTGTTCCACAAACATCCCAAAAGGGACAAGAGAGACTTCTCCCATATCAATAGGTGCACCCCGATTCATATTAGCTCAATTATATATAACCTACAGTTTATAGCCGAGTCCGAACGGCATGTTCTAAGATACCACTTGTAGAGAAGTTTTACATGACTGAAATACTCAGAAAATTATGTCAACATTACTGAGGAGAAATTTTGCTACCGTTAAAAATTTGATGTTGTCTGGCCGAGGAATCGAACCCACGGCCTTCAGCGTACAAGACGGCTGTACATACCATTGCACCACGGTGGCACTCAATTCATTTCATGATTTGCGTTTATTTAAATACTTGACAATTTGCGGTGTCAGGGAGATTGTAGGGTAATTTTTTTGAATTTGATGTTGACAGGCAAAATGTAGAAGGATAGTGCTTCAAAATCAAAGTACGGACTATAGCCTCTTCATTGTTATTCCAGGTTGACCCTTTATTTTAGATATTTTTACCAAACTATTTGTATGTAAGTCAAGCTTAATCTCATATTTGTTGTTTCCAAATTTAAAATAAAAACAAGTAAGAACAGACTATAGTCGGACGGGGCCGACCATGTGATACCCTATACCACTATCCCTGTGCACTAGCTTTCCGGGCTAGCTGTTATAAGATGTGCATTAGAAATTTTACCAATTTTCACACAAAAGTTTTGATCAATTTAACCCGCTAAATATTATCCGATCATACCGTTGACTTGCACGCTACTTCTTCATCTCAAACCAAAACTACGTTTAAAATTTCGCGCCGATCGGACTATTATTGCGACCTACAGAGCGGCTTCAAAATCGAGCAAAAATTTTGTTTTTGGTCCATTTCATCCCTTTAACATTTCACGATCATCGCCAAAAACTAATCAGTTCTATTCTGGTCCAAACCCGACCTCCATACTAAATTTCGTGACAATCGGTCCATAATTGCGGCCTCTAGCTTGATTACAATTTTTAATGGACGGACAGACGGACGGACGGACGGACGGACACACATCGCTAAATCGCTTTATCTCGTCGAGATATGAAGTTTGGTATACCACATGACGGGTCTACGACGAATATTTCGCGGCGTTACATGAATTTTTGGGAAAACAAACTTATTATACCCTTTTCCACATTGTGGTATAGGGTATAACAACAAGTTTAAAGCGGGATGTAGTTAAAATTGTTTACTTTAGGGGATGGCAGAGAAGACTAGTTTCGTCCAAAGCCACTTGGACTCATCAGTTTTCTTCGTTCTTACCAAAAATAAATCATCGAAAATGGCAACGCTTGTTTTCTTTGAATGCAGCAGCATTACAACGTGATCACAAGTGTTTTTTATTATTTTTTGCTATTGTTGTACATTTCAGTTTTTCTTCCTTAAAATAAACAAAAATATCATTTGACAATATATATGAGATAGATGACATTTTTCTGACTAGTTGCTTGTTTGCGTTTAATACCCTCTTAGTGAAAATTGTATACATTGATGCAGGTTGGCCCAGTTGTTAGCCAAATGTAGAAGGGATTTTTTCGTCTCTTTTTGTTTTGTTGATTTAATTGTTGTTTTTGTGCCATTGATATTTGTGTGTGGGACATATGCAAAGCTATGAGACCAAATGGTACGTCAACATATCTGTTGTGTGACGAAATATTTGAAAACTACTGGTATAGGCTAGCCAAAAAAATACGACATTTTTAGAATATATAGAAAATTTTTATTTGTAATGCCTTGTAATATTATTGTGAATTAAAATTTCGATTAAATTTAACTATTTATGTTAATATTCCATGATTTAGGAAAATAGTAGAAAACGGGGTCCAATGATTAAGGGGATTTTATTTATTTTTAGGCTAAAGACTCCCCACATAGCTTTTATTGCAGACTCTGAAGTTAACTTTGGCTTATATATTGGATATATGTAAACAGTATTACGCTGATTGTGCAATACCACTTTTAGGGAAGTTTTACATGTGAATTGAAATTAAATTTAAATATAATATTATTGTCAGAATTTTATGATTTGGTAATTTGTAGAGGACGTAAAAACCATTTCCGACAAACATCACCGAATGGTCAAGGAAGTTTTATTTATTTTCATCCAAAAGACTTCACATATTATTGTCAGCACCTAGTCCGAGCGGCATGAGAACACTGTGCGGTTGATAAGTTTTACATGCCATAAATATTGTAGAAATTTTGATATGGTTACACTGACGGTTTTATCATCTGTGTTTTATCCAATGGAAATTACGCATACTCAAGACCATCTAATTGGATTCCCGTCTCTGTGTCGGCAAAACGGAAGGTCAATGCTGCTAATAGAAAATAGTATGAGGAAGGTCAAAATTTCTGATGGTATGGACGACAAAAAGGCCGGCTTTGACATGACAGGCAGGCAGACAAGGGAGTCAAGCTCATCAACTGTCAGGACAAGGGATTTCCTCATCCGGACAGTGAAAGTCTCTGATGAATTTTTTGAAGTTGCAATCTTCCCGCGATTGCTATTGAAACTGATCTGGAAACAAAAAAACATTCACATTTTTTCTGGTCAAAAAGGCGCTGGTTTGAATCGATGTGTGAGAGACTTTATGCAAACAAATTAGTGTACCACTCGGAATTAACCGTCCTATGTTCCTCAAGCCATATATTAGCAAAATGGTGCGTTTATCCAAAGAAACAAATGTACGAAGTACTTGTTCCATGAAAAACTTTCCTTGGATTTGGTTCGGCTTCGAAGATTGTTGTTTTGTTTCGGGCTCATATGCATAGATCCAAGGGTCGTCGTTTGTGACGATCATATAAAAGTCGCTGGAAGCACGGCGATTGTATTTATGGATAAATCGACAAGAGTCTTTTTTTGAGCGATTGTGCTGGATTATGATTATGCCATTTTTGCGGACAGTTGGTGGAACAACAACAACAATATTAAATTAGTTGGTGGAAGAAATGTCCAAAGATGGCTCTATCTCACGATATACAACATCTTACATTATCCGTTCACGCACGGCTTAATTTTTTCTGGCACAACGTCCTTTTTTGAGCGACCCTCCGAAAATGTTCACAAGCAAATTCCATTTTTTGCAAAGTGATTTTTTAAAGTCACTGTAAACAACACAACACAAACCGTCCTGAGTACGCTTAGGCCAAAATGGTCAAACTTTCCAAAAAAATGTCAAATGGCTCCTGGTAACATTGCGTGTTACCTACGCCAGAAACGTTGCTGGTTCCCCTCGTACCAATTACATACGATGTCTTTAATGCATTCCTGCTAAATTGAGTGCGATTCTCACAGCGATGAAGCTGGCTAAAGAATAATATGCTCCTATTACAGGGACATTCGCCTATAAAATCGTAAACAGTATACTGTGAGAGAGATCAATGAAATAAGTGACTTTAGGTCTGGAAAATTTAACATGAGTGAGTGATATCTTGAGATGACTCAAAAGAAACAGATCGAAGCTAATATTTTTGTTGAGGGCACCTCAACATTTGTTTGCTCATAAATATTCCAAACTTTGCATAGTTTGGTATTTCCGCAAGGTTCATATGGCTTCGGAAGGTGGTTTTAACTGACCTGCGGTTCTAGATTAAAATAGAAAATAACCTATTCGAACAGTTTAATGCCAAACTATTTTCAGATTCCGAGGCAACTTTAAAAGGTCTCAAAATAAAAAAAAAACGAATAGAATGTTTTCATCTTTTTTCGTTTTCGAGAAACTGTACCTTTGGCTCCATACGAATTATTTAGGAAACATAGATCGCTTGGTTGGCACATGTTAACGTCTACCGATCGCCATAAAATTGCATATACAAGGTTTTTAGATCAAATGGAAAAAACCTTAGGGGTATGAGTTCCAACAAATGCTTTTTGTGTCACCCTAGTGTACAACCTTAAAACTGCTTAATATCTGGGGAAACCTTCATATTGGGAATATACCAAAAGTTGAATCTATATTCATTATTTACTGCGTGGAGGTTTTCTACCCATTGAGAATTCGTAACATCAAATGTCGATCGCTACAGTGACATTGAAAACCCACAATACCTCTTCTATGGGTGCTTTATCAAAACGTGAATATGTAGCGATCATATTCAGCGGGAACGTTTTATACGCCTAACGAAAGCTAAAAACCAAAATTCAGCCATTTTGGTTAGATAATACCAGAAACCCCTTCAAACTGCCGAAAATCGGGAGATACCGTTCTATGGAGGCTATATCAAAACGTATACCTATACCGACAATTCTCCGCAGGTATATTGTATATCCCCAACGAAGGCTATATACCGTATTTTTAACTAATCATCTAGGATAACGCGGTTAAACCTTAAAAATACTGAAAATCGTCGTTGATGCTCTATGGGGCTATATAAAAAGCACAAATTTCTGAGGGAATGTTATGTAGCTCCAAAGAAATGTCAACCACGTCATGATGATAATGTACCTAAAACGTTCAAAATAAGTTCCGAAATCGGGATGAACCTATTCTATTGGGGATATATAAAAACATAGAACTATACTGACAAATTTCTGGGTGAAAGTTTGGAAGCCCCAATGAAGACTAAATAGCAAATTTCAGCCAGTTCGGTGCGATATTGAAGCCACAACCTTCAAAATACCGAAGGTACCGTCTGATGGGACTATGGCAATACCAAACATAATAGAAACTTCTGTACCAAGTTATAGAGCTCTATCTTAAATATTTCGAGCTCTATCTTGATTTCTTGATATCGACTTAGAATGAATATAATTTATATACTTTAAAAGGTCTCCGACGAATATTTCGATGTGTTACAAACGGAATGGCAAATATAATTATACCCACCATATTATGGAGGAGGGTATAACAGATGGTATTCTAGATTGAAGAAGTAGGATATGTGTACGTCGCACAATGGTTCAAGAATCGATTTTCCTGGCCAAAACCCCAATTTGTTGTCGTCATCGATTTTTAATTTCTGTATGGGATTCGATAGTAAACACAATGAAACTAAGGAAACCAAAAAATTAGGTCAAAATGTTGGAAGGTGTGGGTGAGGCGTACTCCTAAAGACGAAAATGTTTGACCAATTGTGGAAAATACATAAGTTTGTGCAAATTTCTGGAGAAAGGAATAGCTATTTCTCGGAAACTATAACAGATATTGTATTAATTAATAAATTAGGGTAGCGTCTACACGAAGTGAAATTCCAATTTTAGTGGACTAGAACTTTTAGGGAACAGCAAGGAGCAAAGTTCTGTTTGCGCAGAATGATGCCAGAGAGTGTCCTCTTTCAACCCATGTATACTTTTGTACCCGTCCCGATCCGTCTGTTTAAAACTTTTTTTAAATTTATGGATATTGCATGGATAAAAATATGTGTTTTTTTCATACCGTTTCACATATTAATTATAGATTTTTACTTAAATTGACATTTTTGAGTTTGTTCATATTTGAGTTTGTGTATGAGTTATATGAAAACCCAAGGAGCCTTTTTTTAATGTTTGAATAAAAATTTTAATTTTTTGAAAAAAAAATTTTGATTCACTTTGGTATTTTTTTTGTGATGTGTGTTTAAAGTAAGACCAGCTTAATCACAGATTTGTTGTTTTCAAATAAATAAAAACAACAAGTTTTTAAAAGTGACTGTAGTTAAAATTGATTTACTTTAGGGAAGGGCAGAGTTTTGACCAGGAAAAAACGTTTCTGAACCACTGCACTATAGGTAATTTGGCCTGTTTTTGAGGCAAAAATTAATAGCGGTGGACTTATGGGATTTTTATAATTTTTTAATGCTTTATATGCAAACGTAAGATAAAACAAAAAATTACACAGTGAATTTCGGATATAGCGAACATCGGATATAAGAAACTACGTTTATAGCGAACAAAGTTTTTTGCTTCCAAAGAATTTTTCTTAATACTTGTACACACATTCAACTTTTTAAAACGACCACGATTATAGCGAACAAAAATTGTTACACCGCGAGTAGAATTTTTAACAATTTGTTAGGATTTACAGGGCCTCTTTAAAGCGCAAGCGGATAGTGACGAATTTAAGCCCTGTTTCAAATATTTTAACATATGATTTTTAATAGTACGATTTAATAAGGATTTTACAGGTGAACGCATTTATAACGAAAGCTGGATACAACGAACAAATTTTCTTTTTCCTACTCCATATTCTCATTTTACCTATCATAATGAACTAAAATACTGATCCGCCAAAAGATTTTTATAAATATTGTTATGTTTAAAATATTGTTTCGAGGAGAGATCTTAATGAAAATTATTTTTTAAAGGACCAAATAAATCACGCAATCATGATCCCTGGCTAGAACGTATTACGGATATAATTAACAAAAATTTTGACCACAGCACGTCTGTGCATTTTTACAACACATGGTGAATATTTTTTTTTTTTTAGAAAATTTCTATTTAGTTCAAATGGACTACTTTTTTTGTCTTTAATATTGAATTCACCAAACAAAAATTAAATAAAGTAGTTTTTTCTACAAAGAGTGCACCTTCAAAAAAGAGATATAACTCAAAAAATCGCACTTTCGTAATTATGTAGTTGATTCAGAACCCTTTGCTTAAGATATCCCCGGTGGCAGAATTTCAGACAAAGTTGGATAATTTTGTAAAAATCTAAAATATAAAAATTTAATTATGTTAAAAAAAAATTTTTTTTGGTTGAATTCTATATGACGATTTTTCCTTAGTAACAAACATTTTAAAGAAAATTATATATTAAAACAGAAAGTACACACCGGCACCATTCAACTTAATATCCTATATATGTACATATTTGGTTATCACCAAACTCTTACAAATAGCGTTTAAATTCTGCTCTGAGTTTTAATCTTTTTTAATATTTTTTATTTTGTCTTAAAAATAGTTTGTTTCTTCTTGTACATTTTTGCCATCATGTTTATAAAACATATACATGAGACGATACATTTGCTATGTTATAGCTTATTGCACTTGATTGCTTTAATGATGCGTAGAATTTAATTAATCGACTTGTACCACCACCGTAATCATTTATTTCCGTGAGGACTGTTAAAGAAGTGCATACATATAAAGTATAAATAAATTAACAAAAAAATTGTTTGTCAAATTTTAACCTGTCTGTAATGGAATTTTTAAATAAGAGATTTATTTGACCCATCTAAGAGCAATAGATTTGCTTTCCCCTACTTAGTGGGTAATTGTTTTCTCAAACGTAATTCATATTTTCAAGTAATGGGCAGAAATAAAACTTTTGCGAGTAAAATAAAAAAGTGTACAAAATTAGCACTTTGGCTAAGCACCGACTCATAAGGCATAAGTCTCACAAATATTGGGCGTATTTTTCTACAACAAATTCGGACATAACTCCCAAAATTGATTAGGCAATTGTGTTACGGCACAGGTATAAGGAAGTTGTAAAAAGGTCATCTCTCGCCAAAGCAGTGCCTGTAGTGCGATTCTGTAACTTTTTTAATAACGAACCGACATCGGTAGTTAACGAAAATATTCGGTTGAGTTATGGAATGTGCTATTCTGTAACTTTATGTTACCGATTGTAGAAATCGTTAACTCATACCGACGAATATCAATGTGAAGAAAAATGTCAATTATTATATTTTAATATTAATTAAAATATATTTTGAAGCTGAAAACATTATTTCGTCGCAAATACAAAACATAAAGCGTTTAAGAAGGAAACAATTAAGATTTTTGAAGGAATGTGGCTCAAATGTGTGTCTTTTGGATGACTACGGATGCCAGTAAAAAGCATTTCTTAAGATGTTTTTATTGTGTGTGTGATTTAAAAGTAATAAAAGTGATAAAACCATCATTAATCTTTTTTTAAAAGCACAGTTGTATTTTTTTAATTGAAAGTTGGGATCATATTTTGGGTTGTGGGGCTCTGTATGGAAATTCAGAATAGTGTAAACAAAGCTAGTTTCGCCATATGATGATTGAGCTTTGATATTTGACATGACTTAAGCCCCTTCAGTGATCGTGGATCCAAGTTACCGTCATTTGAGTTGATATATTCACATATTCAATTCAGGCTCACATTAAATTAAATTTCTCATAGCGGAGAGTATGTATGTAAAGTTCGAAAATCCAAGCTTATACGCCATTTTTAGCATTCTGATTGTTAGTGATGCTGAGTTTAAATCTATAAGATTATCACAGAACAAAGTAGGTTATAGTAATACTATTCACGTGTTAGCCTCAATGCTAAATTAAAGCCAACGAAAGCCTCTTAGAAAGATAGTGTTAAGGACATTGGTATAGGTCTTACATAGCAGTACCACACTTGAGTTCTTTTGAAAAATTATCTAACGTTTTTCCTCTAAAACAAAGGTTAGCGCAGTCTTCATATGTAAGGTAGCATAGGGGCAGCTTCCCCACTGTTGCGCCTTCGCCAGCGCCGATTTAATTGATGCTACATAAAGGTGGTCCAAGGGAATGTTATAAGTTAATCGAATATCTACAAGTTCTCTTTGATGATCTTTACGCAGCTTCAATAAAATCGGTGCTGTCAAAAGCACAACAGTGGCGAAGCTGCCCCATGTTATTCTACACAGGTAACACTTATGTAAATGCCTTAAGAAGATTTTTCTCAATAGGGCGGCATTTACCTTGTGTGCCCTCTTTATTATCTTCATATATGTTCATTTAAAAACGCCATTGTTAAAAGAAATCATCAAAATACAGCAATAATGTACTGTCGTTAAGACTTAAAGACTACTTTTTTTGGTTGTTAACTTAACAATAATTTTCGGTAATTAACAACAAAATTTACCTACAAAAATCGTTAAAACTGGTTACAGAATAGCACTTACCGAAAATTAACGTTAACTTCCGACATTCGTCGTTAATTCTGTCGTTAAGGAGTTACAGAATCGCACTACTGATGACTTTAAGAGAAGAATAGTGTAAAAGATCTATAGGCCAATAAACGTTGTCATTGTATATCGGTGTCGTGAATTACAACCTGCATCAAGGTCACGGCGGCAGCTTCTTCGATACCGGATTGACCCAGAACCACACAATTTCAGTGTTTCAGTCAGCGGCTGTCACCTCAGCGTACATTAGAGTGACCCAAAAAACAAAAAAACAAAAATAATTTTTGGAACACCCACCATTTTTTCCATTTGATCCAAAAACCTTATATATGAAATTTTATGACAATCGGATAACCCGTGGTAACCTAGGGATCTTTGTTTCCATAGTAATTGGTATGGGACCAAAGGCGTATTTCCACGAAAATTCCCTAAATGCCACAACTATGGTCCGATCGATGAAAAAACTTTACCAGTACATTATTGTGACTAAAAAAGGATTTTACAAAAAAAATTGAAAATCGGATGGGATTTTGATATAGCTCCAATATACATACATATTTGGCATCTATCGTAGCTGAAGAGAGTCTCGACAAATCAGATTAGATTTGGATCAATTACCGGGATGGTGAGCCGTCTAAATTCCTATAGGGCCCGAGTTGTATTGAAGCAAAATGGAAAGTACTGAACTCATTCGTTACTTCAAGGCTTACTCCTAGAAGAAGTAGAATATGCTTCCTACCTCCAATGTGTTGATCCAAAAACCTTATATATGAAATTTTATGGCGATCGGTTAAGGTCAACCTGTGCCAACCTAGCGATTTTTGCATCCATAGTAATTTGTATGGGACCAAAGGTGCATTGCCACGAAAATTCTCGAAAATCCGCATTTATGGTCAAATCGAAAATTTTTACCAGCATATTGTTGTGGCTAAAAAACAAATCCTACAAGAAATTGTGAAAATCGGATCAGATTTCTGTATAGCAATATTGGGTAATGTGCTTCCATCGATCGGACCATAATTTAGGCATTTAGAGAATTTTCGGAAAATTCAACCTTGGCCTATACAAATTACTATGGAAACAATGATCGCTAAGTTGGCACGGGTTAACCTTAACCAATCGCTATCAAATTTCATATATAAGGTTTTTGGATGAAATGAAAAAAAAATTGGGAGAAAGAAAATTATTTTTTGTTGTTGTTTTTTTTTTGGTCACTTTACGTTAAATCGGGATGTACCTTCATAATGGCCAAGAAATTTCTCCACTAAAAATTTTTAAAATAGGTCCACGTTTTGTTATAGCCCCCAACTAACTGTACCTCCCGATTTAGGATATTTTGAGGCTTTTAGCTACATTTTCCGCCCAAATTGGCTCCAATTTGGCACTTGGAGTCTTAAGAGGTCAAAAAACTTCAGCACCAAAAAATGAAGGAGATAGGTCCACGTTTTTGTATAGGCCCCGTATAACGGTACCTCTCGATTTAAAGTATTTTAGCTACATTTCTTGACCGATTTAATTGAAATTTGACATTTGAGGTTCTCCACTAAAATTTTTCAATATAGGTCGTTTTACTATAGCCCCCATATAACGGTACCTTCCGATTTAAGGTATTTTAAGGCTTTTAGTTGCATTTTCTGATCGAATTAGCTGAAATTTAACATTTGATGTTCCCAATGACCAAAAAACTTCTCTACAAAAAATTATCACGCTAGATCCACGTTTTGATATAGCCCTATACAACGGTATATAACGTTACCTCGCGATTTAAGGGATTTTAATTAATTTTTTCTACCGAACTAGCTGTAATTTGACATTTGAGGTTCTCAGTGGTCGCGAAATTCCTTCACCAAAAATCGTCAATATAGGCCCATGTTTTGGAATAACCCCCATATAACAGTATCCTCCGATTTTCGGTATTTTGAGGATCATAGCTAAAATTTTTTTAATTAGCTATCTGAAATTTTACACTTGATGTTTTTAGTGGTCACGAAACTTCTCCACCAGAAATCGTTAACATAGGTCCATGGTTTGGTATAGCCCCTATCTAACGGTATTTTGAAAATTTTAGCTAAAATTTTTAACCGTACTAGCTTTAATTTGACTCTTGAGATTGTCAGTGGTCACGAAACTTCTCCGCTAAAAATCATTAACATAGGTCCATGTTTTGGTATAGACCCCATATAATGGTTCCCCCGATGTTCGGTATTTTGACGATTTTGGCTAAAATTTATAACCGAACTAACTGTAATTTGACAGTTGAGGTTTTCATTGGTCACGAAACTTCTCCGCAAAAAATCGTCAACCTAGGTCCATTTTTTGGTATATCTCCAATATAAAAGTACCAACAGATTTAAAAAAAATGTATATAAAATTTTTGGCAAAATTTAGGCATTTGGGGTATCCGTGGTCGAACAATTTTTGCACCTAACAGGAAACAAATTATTTAATCTTAGTTCAGAATATGTTATGGTGGAGTGTATAAAAAGTTGGGTCCGGTCCAACATAATGTTGTTTTTACTTGTTTGTTTAAATCGTGGACCTATATTAACATATTTTTTGGGGAAAAGTTTTGTAGACCCAAAGAAGGCTACCAATTTCCATTTTGGTCTGATAACACTGTGACACAAAATGGAGGTGATGAAAGCCCTTGGGGAGTATATTAAGAATCCCGAAAGAACATTTCGAAGTGGAAAAACGTCTTCTTGCGGTATTTTTATAGCGGTTCTTAAAAAAGGACGAAAACGACATTGAAGGAAGCTAGTAAGAAGGTCGAAATGCTCTACGAAAATAATTCTCATTCGATTTGACTGAAGACATGTCAACTCATAAATAAGCTAAAACAATAGTTTACAAAGATATAACGCTAATTTCAGATGCCTTACAGGGTCTTCAGCAGAAATTTCATCACGCCATAACTCGGAAGTTCGACTCACGGCGGATCTGTGCTTCGGGATTCTTAATATATTCACTAAGGGCTTTCATCATCATTAGGAATTATATCTGACCCAAAATTTCGGGCTAAAACCTTAAAAATAACATAAAATCTGGAGGTACTTTTCTATTGAGGCTTTTTAAATACGAAAGATCCTAGGAATGATGGAAACTTCTGTACCAAATTAATATGCTCTACCTTAAATATTGCGAGCTGTATGTTGATTTCAACAGGCGGACATGATTATATCGATTTAGAATTTTTGATTATCAGGAATATATATACTTTAATGGGGTCCCCCCTCCGGAGGGGAGTGTATAATTATGGTTTTGGCAGATTTCAACCGTTAAATATTTTACGATCATTACCAGTAACAATAGATGTATGTATATTCTGGTCTGAACACAATCTCCATATAAAATTTCCTGACGATCGGTCCATAATTGCGGCCTGGAGTTTGATTATAATTGATAGCTTGTTCTCGCGGAGATATGAATATTTGTAACCCTAGGAGGGATATTTCGCAGATTTACATGAATGTTTGTCAAAACAAATTTGGCATTGTATTGCATAATGATTTCGTCTACCAAGACAAGTTATGTTTCTGCTTAAAGGGGATAAATTCAGCTTATGGAACAAATGATCTGTGTCGAAGCCTTTCGCCTTCATGTATTTTCAATTTTTGCATATCTTATTTATAAGTTCTCACATTATAAGATTAAACTTTGTATATTCTTATATTTCCGCCGCTCAGAACAGATTATTGATTGCCACATTTTATTAAGTCCCTCAAATAATGTGGAATTGCTGTAAAATTGAAGGCATAATCATTTTTGGTTTTTAAACACGAGCTATTGATACATGAATTTTGTTATTATTTGTTGCACCTCTCTCCCATCATCATCAGTATGTAAACATAAGTATGTGTGTGTGTGTAAAGATGTAGTGCTGCTGTTTTTGGCACAATTTATTTGCATGACAATTGATTTGTTTATTTTTATAGTTGATGTGTAATTTTTTCTGCTATATTTCGATTATATTTTATATCCTATTAAAATCGGCATAATATATGCGGACATGTTTTGGCTAAAGAATTTATTATACTGTTTGATATAAGAAGACAATTAACCCCTTAATTGCGGTGAGGTACCTAGTACAATATCGGGTTGTTGTATACAAATTATATTCAAGCAATTCAAATACGGTAATATGAAAATGCGAGTTGGAATATATTCATTTAGGTTTCTTTTGGCAAAACTTTAAATTCTCAGTTAAAACATATTTTGTGAAAAGGGTTAAAGGATGGTTGTATGCATCGTCTGGTTTAGTTGTAAAACTTTTTGGTTTCCCGTTCTTATTTGCATTTCTTAATTGTCGACAAAATTTGTTTGCATTTTGCGTTAATTTCACTCATTTTGAAACAATAACATTTGATGTCGTTGGTGGCGGCTCGATTTGTTGGTTTAGTCTTATCTGTTGTTTGTCCTGTTTTTGTAATTGTTGTTTTTGTTGGGACAATTTACGTCAATTTAAGTGGTCAGAACTATTTTGTTTTGTTCAATGTGTTGCTGTGGTTGCGTTTGTTGGTTTTTCATTTAATAATTTTCAAATGTTATTTTTATTATTGTCGTACATCAAAACAATACAGAAGGTATAAAAATAGTTTTGCTAATATACGAACATGCCCAAAACATATCGATCATAATTTCAACTAGGGGTTAAAATGTGGACAGTAGTATAATTAGCCAATATAGATTTATGAAGGCAAAACAAAGAATAAAAAATAAGGAATTGAAAGAAAATACATGAGAAAGAAAATCTAGTGAGGTGGATGCAAGGCAAGAAATAGTTACAAATGTATGTAAATAGCAATGGTAAGGACTTATATCAGACCAGGATGTATTTCCCATTTTTTCTTTATACCAAGTGAACGCTGTTCTGTCTGTGGGATCATCATTAACGCACATTATAAATATATAAATATTGAGTTAACATATCTGTCCAACTACTTCGTCCCTCATTATCAAAAAATGTATTGATTGACCACTTCAATCAGTCGATGTAATTGCGGAAAATGCGACTATCGAAACGGCAGGTTTGAAAAAGCTGGTGTCAAACACATTTAACCGTCATATTATTGAATAAATATGTATATATTTCACAATTTCCAATATTCACAAAACACCTAAGGAAAAATCTCAATATTTGAATACTATAATTCATGTGATTCTAAAGAAAAAAAAATAATGAATGCGAAATAAATGAGAATAATTAATGGGAAACAATAAAAGAAGATATATCTTATGAGGGGATTTACGCACTGAGTTATGTTGAAAATGTTGTTGTTTCAATAGTAGAAGAGACACTTGTTTATATGTATGCGTGTTTGTACGTATATGCATAATTGTTCTTCTTTTTGTGATAAAATGATTCATTAAGAAATACGGAAAATATATTTTCCGTGTACAATTTTTAATGCACAAATGTATTAATAGGTAATTTCAATAATATAAACAATATAAAAAATAAGAAAAAACAGCTTGCCAAATTGGCATTTAGACGAAAATAAAGAGACTGTACAAATAATAAATTTATGAAGCAATATTCATAAATGTATAATTCATACACTTTTATAACATATTTTACATTATAATTGACAGACATGGTTTTGTTGTTGTTGTTGGCAAAAAATGTAAAGAAAATCAAAGATTTAAATAGCGAAAATCGCATACAAGCCCACTGTGCATTTTTTTTCTATTTTTTATTAATGAAGTTATGAGTATTTCATGGCATACCGTATTTACAGAATTCGACTTTTTAAATCTAGCGGCGCAAAACTCCGAAAGCTTACCTTATGTTATATGAAAGTAATT
This sequence comes from Musca autumnalis, assembly GCF_047663935.1. NCBI lineage: Eukaryota > Metazoa > Arthropoda > Insecta > Diptera > Muscidae > Musca > Musca autumnalis. Next base: position 123,027,940 of record NW_027411866.1, on the reverse strand, counting down.
TATTGTGTCTTAATCTAAACATATTGCTGGAACCAAAAATACTAAACAATTTTGTATTTTATTGTTGTTGACCGTTATAGCGGTACTTACATTTGGCGATTTTATTCGTGACTGCTAAATCGAATTGTTTGTATTTTTATTAATTTTCTCGTTTAGAGTTAAGCTTGATGATCGGAAATCTTTTGCAAGTGAAAAATGAAAGCCAAGGACTCGAACCCACACAGTCACCAAATTACGTGACCTGGTTTCGCTGTAAGTTGAACAGCTCTTCCCTTTGATGTCATGAGTTTTTTGATTTGAACGCTAACACGCCGCACAGTGTTGCCGCGTGGACAAAAATCAAAAAATGTGATGTTAACTTTTACATATGTTTATGATTTTTTCTTACAGTAAACACATCCGATACAAGGAATCTGAAAGAATTTTGTCGATATGTGCATACATAATGAAGTTGTAGCTCTATAAAAATTAAAAATATATCCCAGATAATCTAAAGCGAAGATATATATGGGGGCTATATCCAAATCTGAACCGATTTTTACGAAAATTGGTGAACCTATTCAGGGACCTAAGAAAATATTACATATTAAATTTGAAGGCTATTCGATCAAAATTGACAGAGTTATAGCAAAACCGGGGAAAGATATATATGGGGGCTATATCCAAATCTAAACCGATATGGACCAAAGTTGAAATATGTCATTCCAATGTCCTCACAAGTACTTGTGCAAAAATTTATCAACCTAGGTCAACTCCTTCTATTTTGGTCCACTTTTGACAAAATTTTTGATATGTTTTCAAGGACGTGGGTTCAAATCCCAGCACGGCTCAGTCTGTTTTTTTATTTTTTGAAATTTTGCCTGTTTGACGAAGATCATTTTTAATGATTTTTTATTAATTTTCTCGTTTAGAGTTAAGCTTGATGATCGGAAAGTTTTTGCAAGTGAAAAAGGAAAGACAAGGACTCGAACCCACACAGTCACCAAATAACGTGACCTGGTTTCGCTGTTAGTTGAGCAGCTCTTCAGACGTATCGACTGTGTATTTGTTTTCGTAGTCATAAATTGTTGGAAACATGAAAGTAAAGAGCAGACTGTTTTTAACTCAAATCACTGGGCCTCAAAGTTTCCATAGTATGGAGCCAAAGGTGAATTTTCACGAAATCGCTCCACAGACCACATTTATTGTCCAATCGTTGAACAAAAAGTACGAGTTCATTTCTGTGGCTAAACAAGTAATCCTACAATTAATTTTGAAAATCGGTTTAGATTTTAATATTGGCTATATGTATATAGGGCCCATGGAAACTTTGGGCCCCTGTGGAAAACATTTGCAACCTTAAAATCTAACAAAACTAAACACTTTAGGTAGGTGCCGCATAAAAAAATTCGACATGGATTTTTTTAAAACCATCCTAGCAAAGAGTGCATAATTTATTTTATTTTTTCAAAAGCTTTGAAGTTCTGATTTAAAAGGAAAGTAATTGCAAGACTATTTACTGTTGTAAATGTTCCCAAAAATAATCTCTCAATATTAGAACACAATTTTTCGACTTTAAGTGTTTTATATGAAGTGCAACAATTTTCATTCACCGGTATTCACGACCGGATATTGTTTTTCTAAGTATACACTCCGAGGTAATTACTCCGAAAATTTCGACTGCTATTATTTGTTACTCTTCATTTTATCGCCGTCTTATTTTGAAGTAAAAAATGCTTTAAGTTCACAGTATCATTATATGGGAACTATACAAAAACGTGGACCTATGCCTAAAATTTTTGGAGCAGAATTTATTTGACCTCTGGGAACACCGTAAATCGGGCGGTACCGTGATCTACACCAAAACGTGGACCTATTTAGACCATTATTAAGATGCATTTACTTCGGGCATCCATTGCATCTCACCGAATTTTGATACGGATGTAACAAATTGAGAACATCCATATTGGTGCTGGGTTCTCCAAAAGAATTCGGAGCAGGCATTCTGGGATATGCTGCTCCCAACACAGAAAAAAAACGATACTAATAAAAACATGTGTACACTAAGCCGCTGGCCGGAAATCAGATGATGTGTGGCACCGTGTTCAGTTCCGGAATCGAAACACACGCTGCCATGAAATGACAGTCGCTCATGTAGCATTAAACACCAGCCGTTGCTGTTCCTACCTCTGAAAATGCATCCTCCGATGTGAGAAAAGAATACCGTAGTCGTGGCGGTACAGGAAACCAAGCTCAATAACAACTACTCGAACAACGGGACGAAGGAAAACCCAACACCAATATGGATGTTTCTCAGTTTGTCACATCCGCAGCCATCACATTTAGGTACCGGAAGTGGGTGCATCTCAGCGATTGCTCTAGACTCGTCCATTCGAAGGACTACGATATGAACTATGCATGCTGCGTGAACAGGCCCCAGTAAGACGACTCCCACGCAGTAGCACTAAACACTTACCCCTGAAAATGCATCCTTCTTGCAATTCAATTGCACTGGACCCCAAGGTAAAATCGAAGAAATTGTGTATTTAATGAGTCGGAACAATATTGTGGAATATCATCACTGCTGCAGCTTCTCGTCATATACCCATCAGGCAAGATGACAAAAGTGAATCGTACAGACCGATTTCGCGTTTGTCGCCCCTACCAAAGAGTCTTGAGGCTTGAGAAATAGCTATTCACCGCACGATAACAGCGCTGTACGCCATCTCCACATATATTAGTAGACAGCGGAATCCTATGCAAATGAATATATGGTTAGGATGGTCGTAGAGAAAATCTGATTAAACGAAACTAGTTTTATTACAAAATAAAACAAATTAGAAATTTTTGCATATTTAGCATATCGTGCATATTTTGACATATTTGTACATATCTGCATAAAATGAGCATATGCAAAACCATATGCAAAAATACATTTAAGGATATGTGGTCTAAATATCCCACCGAAATGGCTGAAATTTGGTATTAGGTCTTCATTAGTGGTATGCAACTTTAAAACTGAATTCTGTCCGCATAGGTCCACGTCTTAATATAGCCCCCATAGAACGGTACCTACCGATTTTCGGTATTTTGAAAGTTGTAGCCTCAATATCCCACCAAAATGACTGAAAATAAGTATTTAGTCTTCCTTGGGGGTATAAAACATTCCACCTTAAATTTGTCGGCATAGGTCCACGTCTTCATATAGCCCCCGCAGAATGGTACCTCCCGATTTTCGGTATTTCGAATGTTGTGCCCTCAATATCCCTCCGAAATGGCTGAAATTTGGTATTAAGTCTTCATTGGGGGCATAAAACTTTCCACCTGAAATTTATCGGTATAGGTCCACGTCTTCATATAGCCCCCATAGATTGGTACCTCCCTATTTTCGGTATTTTGAAGGTTATGGCCTCAATATCCAACCGAAATGACTGAAACTTGGCATTTCGTCTTCGTTGTGTGTAAAAAACTGTCCACCTAAAATTTGCCGGTTAAGGTTCAGGCCTTCATATAGGCCCCATAGAACGATACCTCCCAATTTTCGCTATTTTGAAGGTTGTGGCTGTGGTTATACATTTCTCTATTTTATTGACTTGTCTGAAGAGAATTTTAAACAGAAAAATTGTACACACAAACATTTTTGTACCTATTATTTACCTATTTATTTGTTGCATAAGAAAATATGTAAACTGCATAAATTTTGCATATGCAAAAATTTATGCCTTTTTTCATAAATTTGCATATGTCATATGTTTCGATTGCAATTGAATCAGAAGCCAAAAATATGCCCAGTCCCAAAATTTGACATGAATCGGACCAAAAATAGGGGTTGCATAAAATTCCGCTGTCTATATATTAGTCAAGAAGTCAACCAAAAGAATTTGATACTGATAAGCACTCCACGCTGTTTGAGGACATCGAGTAGACTAACCTCCGGCAAACATTGAAACGTTAGATAATAAATTATAAGTGTGATCGCTAGTCGTATGTGGAATTCTGAAGTAAATAGTCCCAAGTCCGTAGATTGAAACAGGGAGTTGCCAAAAATAATGTGATAAATCCAGAAATGCCCTCCGGCCAATTTTCAAATGTATTGTATGCGTGGTCGTTGGTAGTACGTGGAATTTAGAAACAAGTAGTCGCAGCCATGTAGAGTGAAACAGAATGTTCCCAAAAATAATCTGATATTCCCCGAAATCTCGAACCATTCTGTACTCCATCCCCTCCAGACGGCATTGATATTGTAACGTATGCGGACGATTGTACGATCTTGGCGTCAAGTGCCACCAATTTGGTTGATCTTACTACTCTTTCCGCGCGAGAAATGTGTAAATATCAACCACAAAATCTACGGCCACTCCTCCACCACGAACTGCATTAAACAAATAGAAACAATTAATTTCCTTTCGTTTATGAATGAATTAAGCTTTTCTTCCACGTTTTATTCCTTGGAAAAGCCATTTATATTGATTATTTCCGGTGTGGAAGTTTTCTACGCCTTGAGAGTCCAAATTACCGAGTTAAATCCACTTCAGAAGGAAAATGTAGGTGTTCCCTTTAAAAGAGCTCACAGGGGTCGTCATAGTTGTTCTTTCTAACCCATGGGCCAATACTTACAATTTTGCGAATAAATAAAGCGAATAAAGACTAAATACCAAATTCCAGCCCCTCCGGTGGGATATTGGGGCCACAATCATCAAAATACCAAAATCTGGAGGTACCGTTCTATGGGAGGCTATATCAAAACATGAACCGATATAGCTCATTTTCAATACCAAACACGGTACCGGTAACAGCCTAGCTACATTTTCTGACTGATTTAGTTGTATTTTGAAATATGGGATTAAAAAAACTTCTCCACAAAAAATTGAGGACATATCCACGTTTTGGTGTACCTCTATATATAGGTAATGTCGGTTTTTAAGCATTTTAAAGTTTTTGTCTACATTTTCTGACCGACTTAGATGTATATTGGCATTTAGGGTTCACAGTGGTCAAAAAGCTTCACCTACAATTGTAGACATAGGTCCACGGTTTCTTATAGTCCCCGTATAATGATATCGGAACTTAACGCGTTTTTTACTTCAAAATAAGACGCTGATAAAATGTTTCGGAGTAATTACCTCGGAGTATATACTTTAAGAAAAGTTTTTTGATTATATTAAAAGTTTTGGATGGGGATTTGATGGGTGGGCTATAAATATACAATTTTAGTACAAAAAGTTGACATCAACTGAACATGGGCAAAGTACCGTTATCAAGAATTAAAAATTTAAATTTGATAAAAAAAAATATATATATAAATTCTTTATATTTCGTAGAGTATATCGTTTGATTGCCATCTATGGCCACCTTGGCTCTTGATTTCCGTTTATTAAACATCTCTTCCGGAGCTAAATGTGTAAAAACATTCTGCCCATCCCTGCAACCTTCTGAGATATATCGGTTCAGATTTTATATAGCCCCCATATATATCTTTTCCCGATTTTGTTACAACTTGTTCAATTTTGATCGAATAGCCTTCAAATTTAATATTTGTTATTTTCTTAGGCCCCTGATCGGATTAGGATATAGCCCCCATATATATCTTTCCCCGATTTTTCTATAACTCGGTCAATTTTAATCAAATAACCTTCAAATTTTATACGCGATATTTTCTTAGGCCCCTAAATATATTCACCGATTTTCGGAAAAATCGGTTCAGATTTGGATATAGCCCCCATATATATCTCTCCCCGAATTTGCTATAATTCGCTCAATTTTTGATGAATAGCCTTCAAATTTAACATGGGATGTTCCTCAGGCACAAGTATTTATGAGGGCACACGAATGAAAAATATCAACTTTGGTCTATATCGGTTCAGGTTTGAATATGGCTTCCACATATAACTTCGCCCGATGTCACTCAATTACGGATAATTACGTCATATTTTCCTAATTCAATCAATATCTCACATACATTGCGTGTTAAGTGCATCGAATACATAAAATCGGGCGAAAATATATATGAGAGCAATATCCAAATCTAAACTGATTTTTGTCAAAATCGACGAAACTGAAAAAGGGCTTAAGAAAACATCCCATGTTAAATTTGAAGGCTATTCATCAAAAATTGACCGATTTATAGCTAATCGGGGGAAGATATATGTGGGGGCTATATCCAAATCTGAACCGATTTTTGTGTGAATATATTCAGGGGCCTAAGAAAATATCACGTACAAAATTTGATGGCTATTCGATTAAAATTGACCTAGTTATAGCAAAATCGGGGAAAGATATGTATGGGGGCTATATCCAAATCTGAACCGATTTTTGTGAAAATCGGTAGAGCTACTCAGAGGCCAAATTACATATTAAATTTGGAGGATATTCGATCAAAATTGACCGGGTTATAGCAAAATCGAGGAAAGATATATATGTCCACTTTTGTATGTGTTTTCAAGGACGTGGGTTTAAATCCCAGCCGGTCTCAGCTTGTTTTGTTTTGTTTTTTTTTTTAATTTTGCCTGTTAGGGCAAAGATCATTTTTAATGATTTTTATTAATTTTTTCGTCAGTTGTTTATTATTTTTGGGTCCCTCTAAATCTTTAGACACCATAAATTATTTTCATATAACATAAGATAAGTTTTCGTTTTCTGTTTGATTTGAATTTCGAACACAGTGTAACGGTTCCAGAGATATCGAATTCTTTAAAAACGATATGCAATGAGATGCTCATAACTTCTTTAATATTGGTCCAATTTGAAAAAAAAAAATTGGCTAACTTTCCTCCTTATTTTCTTCATCTCCGCAGCTGCGACAGTAGCGTGAAAAATGTAGGCGCTTTGCATGGTTACCAATTGTACAGCAATTAGTCTTGCCAAACTTTGTCGATTTTGGCTACTCTGGAACTTTGCACGTTACATTCCTAGGCTATCCACATTTTCTGATGTCATTCAGATAATCTAAAATCAATTTTATTTTAATGATCCAATTTTGAAAACCATGACCATTATGGGTGAAAAAACTCATAATGACACAGCATATCGATTGTCCTTGAAATCAAGTTTTTTCTTTGTCCATTTTTTTGTAACACCTCCGCTTGACAGAATGATCTAAATAATCAGACATTTGTTGTGCATCGTTTTATGAAATTTATTTTTAATACGCGGCTAAATAAAGAAACGTCAAATTCGTATACAATACATTAAATATATACATACGTACAGCATTGCATTCTTAAGGGGAATGGTGGAAACATTCTTAACATGACCTATAGCATTCACAAGAACAGAAAGAAATTATGAGATACTTAACCTTTGTGGTCTTGACAAAGAGGAGAAAGTTTTTATATTAACAAACAAAATTAGAAAACCAAATTTTATCATGAACATTGTTAAATCTCTTCCATAAAAATGCATTCTTCTTCGAGAAAAATGTCATTGAACTTGGTTAGCATTTGAAAAATTGCATTCAGGTGGTGAATTTACTGATGGAAGACTTTTTGTCAATTGTCGGAATTGTGTGTGTATATTACGAAAAATTTATAACATTTTGCTAGCCACTGAGTAAGCAGTCCGTCTATTGTGTGTCATCAATGCTGTCATTGTGCCAGCTAACACAACAACCAGTGTGGTCAGCCTCCTCCCCACACAGCCATAATAAATATGATTTCGAAATCAGGTGTGAATTGTTGATGGTGTGTGAAGCTATTTTTTTGTTTCTCTCATTAAATAAGCACAACCACTACACACGAATACTTATATGTATATGTATTTATGGCCAATGTTTGCATGATGTGTTCGTTATACAAGGAAATGTAGATAAAACAACATTTTAATTCTTTTCGATTTATTGCTTTATTTTCTAAATCATTGTGTTTATGCAAGAATCAATCAAAATGTGTTATAGTTGTTTTGTGTTTAGCCAGCAAGCCGACAAATTAAAAAAAAAAACAGAACCACTAACAATTCAAGGAATCCCCCTATACGTATACGTTGTAGCTAGAATTGCTTTTATTACTCATACGACCTGTTTGTCTGAGGGAGAAATGGGTTTTCTGTGTAAAATATTTTTCAAAAGAACACAATTTGATAATGATAAAAACAATTTGAAAAATCATTTGCTTTTTTGAAAATAATCAATATTAACTGCGTAAATATGCCAGCGGCTGTGTATAAATATTGTAATTCACCGAATTTTTGAAAAATATGTTCATCGAATAAATTAGAATTTGCATTTAATGAATTTTACTTTTTGGACTGTTCTGCGTATTGTTGAGTATTTATTGACACATCAGATAAAGATAATATTAACATTTTATGAGGCATATATCAGTGCACTGTGGCCGGACTTGCATGGGAAGAGCGGGCAAAAATACTTACTGTGCATACATCAATACGAACATTTCTGTAAAGGTTACTGTAACAGCAAAAATTGAGAGATAGTCAGCCTGGAGTGGACTGTATAGCGGTTGAGTACAGGTTAAGCGGTGGCAACTTCCTCAACTAACGGTTAAGTTGGACAAAATTAAATGTTTTTTATTTTTAATGGGCTTTTTTGGTCAGATTTATTAATGAATAAAATTAAGGTAAATTCATTAAAAAATCTGACCAAAAAAGCCAATTAAAAATAAATAAACAATCGTTATATTCAATTGGTCACAGCTAAAAGATAAAAGATTTTTTGTTTTGGTAAAGTTGCTGATAACGATACACATTGTTGGGTAACGATTCGCTACTATGGCGACGGTCCTTTATAATGCAATGTAATTAATGAATAGCATGACAAAAACGGAGTGGTGCCACCGTAGTGCGATGGTATGCACGGCCGCCTTGCACGCAGAAGGTGGGAGGTTAGATTCCCCTGCCAGGCAACATCAAACATTTTTTCAACGGTGGCAAAATACCCCTCAGAAATGTCGGCGACATTTCCTGAGTATTTCAGCCTTGAAAAACTTCTCCATAAGTGGTGTCTTAAGACACGCGGTTCGGACTCGGCGATAAACAGTAGGTCCCATATCACTGAGCTAAATATGAATCGGGGTACACTCATTGATACGAGAGAAGTCTCCCTTGTCCCGTATGGGATGTTGTGGAACAATGTTGTTTTTTTTTTTTTTTTTTTTGTTTTGACAACAACAGAGTAATTCTCAGTCGTTTAGTGCAACCGTTCACTTAAGGGGTTATCCCTAGTTGTGCAGACCAAAAAAAGTAATTTTTCATGAATTTTTTTCAAAGAAACTACCAATAATTTTAAGAACACCTTTTTCTACCTAGAAGAGCACATCTTATACTACTTTTGGAATTTTTGTTGTTGAAAAATATTGCATAGCCTTGTGTTAAAAAAATCTGTCTCGCTTAAAGACAAGCTGTTTATGTATATAATAAGCTTAGCAAATCATATGAAGATCGGTCGATTCGTTTTCGAGCGTTTAAAGTTTCTACGCTACATACAAATCACAATAAATTGTTCCCTTCCAATGCTCATATCTCAGGCAATTTTGTTCGGATCGAGTTAAATTTTTTTACGGCCTGTACTTCAAAATAAGCCAACAATATTTTTTTTTTTGATTTTTTGAAAGTGACAAGTAGATGTAACCCATTAAGTATTTCATTATGTAATGGGACTGGTAGGCTTGCTACTGCAGGAAGCTAGCCACACGGCCTTGAGTACAATTGAGTGTTCGTACTCCGTAAACTGACACATGAGTGTAGAGAGTGTTGGGAAGTATTTTTGAGGGCTACTCCACCTTCGGGTGTTGTTCCATTAGTCGGTACTTGTAGTATACTTTAGAAGTTAGCGTAGCACTAGTTCTAACGGATGACGACAGCACGAGCGGCGCACCGAGTGGCCAACACGAATCACCGGGTGGCGGAACATCTGCAACACGAGACCCGAGGGCCCGAACAACCAGTCTGAACGCCGAACCCCGAATTGCCAAACCACCTCAATAAGAGCACTGAATCGCCGACGGCCGATCAACTTGGGGTAACCGGACGTCAGCAAAACGAACAACGAATCATATAGTTCCAGATTAACTTCACATCGTAGCCACGATTCACAGAGTCCTCGATCATCATCAGACCGTCTACTACGATTATTCTCAAATGGTCTACTACTGAACTGCAAACCATCCAATTCCAGAGCATCTTCGCATTCGAACACATAGTCATCGAGTTCCCGGTCGACTGCAAATCGTCTGGATCCGAACCAAAAAACGAATCACTGAACCCGATCACCACATCAGCCACTTATCTTGTAAGAAGCTTCCAACCACCAATACTGAATCCAAGTTGCCGATCGCCCAGTGTCAACTATCCGATCTACCATTTGCTATTTAAACACTTCTTATCGTATTTCAACATCAGTAGATTATAAATTAGTTTGACATCAATAAATATTCGATTTAACCCCTATGAAAGGGAGATTACTTGTCTTTTCATTCCGTAAGGTTTAGTGAGCCCTTATGGTGACTCTGGACACGACTGAGCTTAATCCAGCTAACGACAAACCCACGTTACAGTATGCGGCGGGATTTATTATTTATACTTTTCAGTTTAGCGGTTGTGGTAAAGTTTTTCTTAGTTTACCCTCAGTATTAATGGGTATATACACCTTCATACGAGCAAAATGGTTTTAGACCCCAAGTATGTTTAGACGAAATCCGTTTCAGATAATTTGAAGTCAATTTGGCAATGTCCGTCTGTCTGGCTGGAGCGCGATAACTCTCGAATGGATGAACCAATTTGGTCAAAACTTTGGCTTCATCATATTTTGTCCATACCTAGTTTAAGTTGTTTTTTATACTTTTGGAAACGCATGTTGAAGAAAACTAGACAGAATTTTATCCAAATCATTTCCAAAATTTTAAAATAAGTTGGGTTTCTGCTACCAGGAGCAATACTAGAGGAAGAGGCATATGTGGCCAGTTATTTGGAGTTAATAAAAGTTTGGAAAGCGAAGGATTTCAACATAAAATCATCAATAGAGGGAGGCAAGTAATAATAAAATGCGAGCTAAACTCATTCCGATTCGAAATAGTATCGGTATGTTTAAGAGGCGAAACTTGGGATGAAGATTTTGAAAGCTTGAAATGTGGAGTTGAATATAGTCAATGTAATAAAATAATTATTGGCGACCATAATGCGCGGATTGGATATCAACAAGAGCTTCCAATAGAAGTGGCAAAAAACTGCTTTAACATCCGTAAATCGAAAGATAAAATAACAAACTCCAACGGCAAAAAATATATAGAATTTTGCGGTAACAATGGTCTGGTAATATTGAACGGCCGAGCCAAAGGAGATGAGGAAGGAACGTTCACATTTGCTGATAAAAATGGCAGCTCCGTAATTGACTTGTGTTCAGTGTCCCCGGAAATTCTTGACGTTTTGAGCATGTTCCAAATAAATGATGAAATATGGTCTGACCATTTTCCTGATGTAGTGACGATTTCCATACCATGTGCAAATACCAAGATATCTGAAAAATCCAATCTTTTACAAAAATTAGCGTGGAAAAATGAACACAGAAACTCATACCAAAACGCTTTGAATTGTAAAACTGAGTCACTACCAGCAAATCCACTCATCAAAGACTTAACTGGAGTAATATATGAGTTATATCCAACCAATTGTTGTAACAAAAATATTAACTTCAAAAATAAATGGTTCGATAGGGCATGTTTGACAAGTAGGAGCGACCGAATCCCTTATGAGTTTTTCATGCATTCAACTGATCTATTCTTAGAACGTTTATGTCATCATTTTACACGGATTTTTAATAGCTTCCAGGAATAATATTTCGAATACATAAAAAAGGAGATACTATGGATGTAAACAACTATAGAGGAATAACATTCATGAATTGTATTGGAAAAATCATGATTGGCATGATAAACAGAAGAATAGTGAGATGGATGGATAGAAACCAGATCTTCAATGAGTACCAGGCCGGGTTTCGTAAAGGCTACACAACTGTCGACAACATATTAAATATAGCTGCAATAGTAAATCTGAAGTTTAATGAAAATAATAAAAGTATAAGCCTTCTTTGTAGATTTCAAGGCCGCATTTGACAGGATTCCAAGAGATCTACTAATATACAATCTTTTTGACATATGTCTTCCAGCTAAAACCTTCGTGGAGAAAATATATAAGATTACCAGGTCAGCAGTGTGGTCCGGAAACCAACTATCTGATTACTTCGATACCGTAACTGGAGTAAAACAAGGTTGTCTTTTATCACCAATTTTATTTGCAATCTACCTTAACGACCTTAATGACCATCTAGAGGGAGAACTTTATATTGAAGAAACAAACATCCGATTGCTCATGTACGCGGATGACATAGTAATTATGGCCGGTAATCCTTACACCCTGCACAAAATGATTAATAAATTCGAATCTTACTGCGAAAGATGGGGAATGGAAGTAAACCAAGCAAAGTCAGAAATTATGGTTTTTAGAAGAGGAGGTAAACTGGCGGCAAACGAAAAATGGTCGTTCAAAGTAGAATCGTTGAGAATTGTCAATAAATACAAATATCTAGGAATGGTATTAACCCCAAAACTATCTTTTAGTAAACATCTTAAAAAAAAGAAGAGACAGCTAAAATGGCAGTAAACTCGACTTGGAAAAATTTTATCGCCAAACCGTCAGTACCACTTACGGCAAAATGCAAACTGTTTTTATCTGTTAGCCGATCAATTTTCTGTTATGGAGCACAGGTATGGGGAAGCTCCTATTTTGAAGAAGTCGACAAACTGTACCGCTATTACATAAAAAGAATACTAAGACTACCAGAAAGCACTCCGAATTATCTAATCGCACTGGAGACGGCATACGAACCTGACTATATATACACTTATTCGCTTCACCTAAAATATCTAGCTAAAGTGTTATTTGACCTTGAGAGTCATAGACTGCCACACATTCTTGCTTAACAACTATGTAACAAAAACATCTCTTGGTACAAAGATTTTATGCTAAAACTTGATGAGCACAATATCACAAACAGAAATGTTATCATAAGTAAACGATACTGTAAAGATGCAAGCCAGAAACTTTTCCTGGAAATGAAGAATAAGCATTACAGCTTACACATTCAAAAAGCTGATCAGACTGTATATATATTATTTAAATTCCTTGATTTTAGCGTCGGACCTTTCTATTATAGTAAGAATTACAGTCAAGAATATATCACGCTCATAATGAAGGCTAGAGGATACCTGTTTTGGCTAAATTACAATAGGCACAGGAATGCGGTCGAACAGAGGTGCTCCATGTGTAACATGGGAGAAGCGGAAACATTCGGAAATATGGGCGCTGTCCCATATTAAAAGGTATACGATTAAGAAATTTCCTCAGAACTGAATTGTTATTTGAAGAAATTATTTCAATCTTAAACGGTGGTGAGGTCTTTTGTTGAATTAGTTTATGCAGATTCCTGAAAGAAGCTCTTAATTACCGAAATATTCTAATCAATGAATTTAATTATTAACTAATCAAAATAGTAAAAAAATAAATCACTTAAATTTCCAGCTGACGGTTTTAATATAACCAAGCTGAATAATTTCTTTACTTATTTTAGGAATAAAATGTTATTTTATTAACTATTTATAACGATTTTTGGAAAATAAATAAAAGAAATAATAATAAAAAAATAAAATAGTTTAAGTTCGAAGATAAGCCACATCGGTCCACTCCTTCAGGTACCTCCTCAACGGAAGTTCAAAAATGTTCAGAAAAATTGTACGCACGATAACACTTAAAGGGAGTAACCGATTAGGTCCATACTTTGCACATCGTGAAATTTCCACCAGACATTGAGGTTTCTATATGGACTCTATCGTTCCACTCTTTCGGGTACCTCCCACACAATATTTTGCATAAGTTCGGTTGAAGACCTGCTCTCGAATCGCTTTGATTGGTGCTGCAATAACTTTTATTCACTGCCACTTACGGTGGTACAAGTTTATTCAGGGGCATACTTCCCGAATGTTGTAAAAACCCCTATGGCACCATGTGTAGTGGCTGGAGCACACTATAACTCTCGAACTGATCAACCGATTTGGTCCAAAATTTTTCTTTCGTATTATTTTGTTCAAATTTAGTGTAAGTTCGAAGATGGGCAATATCGGTCCACAAATTTCGGTATTAAAAAATTGTCACTTATATGGTACACGCTATATTTGTTTAATGGACCAACCGATTTGGTCCGAACTGTGGATCTTCTTATATTTTGTAATAATTGTTTCACAAACATCCCATACGGGACAAGGGATACTTCTCTCATATCAATGAGTGCACCCCGATTCATATTAGCTCAATGATATGGGACCTACTGTTTATTGCCGAGTCCGAACGGCGTGTCCTAAGACACCACTTGTAGAGAAGTTTTACATGGCTGAAATACTCAGGAAATGTCGCCAACATTACTGAGGGGTATTTTGCCACCGTTGAAATTTTTGATGTTGCCTGGCCAGGGAATCGAACCCACGACCTTTAGCGTGCAAGGCGGGTGTGCATACCATTGCACCACGGTGGCACCCAAATTCGAAAATGGCCCATATTGGTCTCCCCACTTACCAAAATAAACTAAGTCGATCAATTCCTTCGTGTTCCTCCTCCGCAATACTTTTGAGCATTTAACCTAATCCACATTTTTATGGGCAAGATGTAATGTCCAAAAAAGAACCACAAAAATCTGAAATCCTCCTTAATATATAATTTTTGTGGAAAAGAATTTTGGTTTTGTAGCCGGTATTCGATATGACCGTAAATGAAAGATTCAATTCACATAGGTTAAGGGTATATCTCTGTCGGCAAAGCCGATTGAGACCTTTTTACTTGTTTATTACATCGTCCGATTACCAAAATTACATATGAACCGAACTTCGTCTGAAACTATAGGCAAAATGGAGTATAGTGGAACTTAAGATTTCATGTTTTCTCAGGAGGATGGCCTCTTAAAGGACATTCTCATTTCAAAGGACAACATGTTTCAAAAAATATTTGAAATACACGCACGATGATGATATATAATAATTCTCATTTATTGCATTTAAGGAAAACAAGGACCTCAAAAATGTCCTTGAAAAATTAAATACTAAAAAATCCTTCGAAAACATCCTACAATTGTTTTCAAAAAAATATATGTTAATTCCTTTATGTAGGGCAAAACTTCCCGAAATTTTAACATTCTAGCTTTGTAAGTTATTTTTAATAAATATTTACATGAAATTCTATATCAATGTGCGACACGAACAAAATTAAAAAAGAATATCGAGCAAACCATATTCTGACACCGCAGCATGATAGAAGACCAAAAATAAGAAGACACGTTTCCCATCGTTTTTCTCCATCACTTATATTTTTTCTAGGCTCATATCTTCTAAACTGCTAAGGATTTTAATTTGATCTCGGAGGCAAAGTAGTAGCTCATATCTTAAAGAACTAGTTCTGAGCACATAAAATCCATCCAAACTCATATTCAAGGTCGAAATCGTCAAGGTTAAATTTCGTTTATAATTTTTTTCCTGGGATTAGTCTACATGATCAAAATTGAAACAAACTACCAATTACAAAAATATTCTCAATAAACATGTTTTTACAACATACGAACACTGTAGAAACGGTTCTTACAGATCATAATAAGAAAACAAATTCGATTTTTATCCTTTTCTCTGGTTCCGGTCTATAGATACTAAACCGCTAAAAAAAATCTGAACTAAAATGGAATAATTAATTTTCTTTTCTCTCCATAATGGAGAAGTGGAGAAGTTTTGCTCAAAAGACTGTTCGGTCAGATGTCGGACGCTATAAAGAGATTTCGCGGTCAAACTTCACATTTTTGGGTTTTGTTTACGTTTTCATGATTTTGCTTGGAAACCACCAGTCTTAACGGAATAAGATTAAAGAAAATTATGTAGCAATGAAAATTCTCTACAAGATTGTCATTTATGATATTTTCGTAGGTTTTACCATTTGTGAGATAGAGAAGTTTAAATTGGGACTATGCACTTATTGTATCGCCTCCTTATAAAACAGTGTCATGCACGGTGCGCCTTAACTAACTTTAAATTAAAACCGCTGACACCTGCGAAATTTTTGCGGGTTCTGAAACAGCAATATTCGTAGATGAGAAAAATCCAAAAGAAAAAAAGAAAAATCGCCGGATCGCGGTCTTAGTTCACATTTTTGGGGTTTGTTTATGTTTTCACGATTTTGTTTGGAAACGCCAAGTCCTATCGAAATGGGTCTAATGAAAATGTAGAATATTTTCACTGCTACAACATTTTCTTAAGTTCTTTTTCGATAGGACTTGCGGTTTCCAAGCAATATCATGAAAACTCAAAAAACTCTAAAATTGTGAACTATTACCGCGATTTATTTATAAAGCGCTACCGCGATTTTTTCTTGTTTTTGGATTTTTCTCATCTATGAATTTTGATGTTTCAGAATCCCCAAAAATTTCTTAGGTGTAAGTTGTTTTTTTCATTAAAATTTAGTTTAATGACAATACAGTAAGTGCATTGTCCCTATTTGAACTTCTATATCTCAAAAATGGTAAAACGTACGAAAATATCATAAAGGTCAATCTTGTAGAGAATTTTCATATATAATTGTCTTTAAATCCATTCCGTAAAGACAGCTGGTTTCCAAGCAAAATCGTGAAAACCTAAACAAACCCCAAAAATGTGAAATTTGACCGCAGATTTTTGTAAAAATCCCTCCAGCGATTTTTTTGTTTTTTCTCATTTATGAACATTGTAGTTTCAGAATCAGTAAAAATTTCCTATGTGTAAGCACCTTTCATTTAAAATTAGTCAAGGCGCACCGTGCACCTTCCGTAATATGGTGGAGGGTATAAAGATTTATCAATTTATCCACCTGAAATGTAAGCTGACATTGTCGTTTTTTAGCAGAATAAAATGAATATCGTATGGGATTTTCCCGAAATGGACCAACAAACATTTGCCTCCAAGTTTTCTTATCAAATCAAAAAATTTATTTTTTGAAATAAAATTACAACAATAAGGAAATCTTATTATTTTGTTGTCCCTGTAATATGCATGTTAAAAACCCAAAATTTATAATTTTGGTCTCACATTCCTCTATGCATTTTTTTTAGATTCTGTAGATTTTTGATTTATTTTTTTTATGTTTAAAGGCACTCCGGGGTTAAGATTTTTTATTAATTGTTATTTTGAGAAATATTTAACCATCTACGAAAAGTTATCAAATGCCGTTAACGATTTATACATACATTTTCTCATTACAACAAACAATAAATTTAAATATATGTTTTCTTTGTATAAGAATAAAAACCATCATAACTTTCCACGGAGCATCAACTTTTGTGAACGCAAAGAGTAAATTCGCTGATATACTCGCAAAAAATATCAATTGTTTTCTATGGAATTGTTAAAAAACGGAATTTTCTCATATGTAGTTTACACGGAATTTAGATGTAAATAAAGCCGATATGTTAATAATAAGTAAAATTATTATACATTTTTATTAAAACTTTTAATTGTAATAAATATTCTTAAAATAAAAAAGACGGAAAACATTTGTTTATCATTGTTTATATTCCAAATTATTTTCACCATAGAATTGATTTCAATGGGTTAAGAAAAAATGTTTTTGGTTTGTGTGCTTACTAAGTATACAAGTAGTTATTTAAATATCCAACAGATGGCGCTGCTGATTTTTTCTTTAAATTTCCCACACCACGTGTATTTCAATTAATTCACCATAGTATATATGTATATGTGTTAGTCTATTCATATTGAAACGTTTAATACATATAATGAAACATTTTTACTTACCTTCACATTTCAGTCCTTGTATAAAAAATCCACCCATTATTGAACCACAATGATCACAGAAAGTTGGTGACATAAATGTGTGCGGCTTGAAACGATGTGGCATATCAATTTTAAAACGTTCCCGCAACAACTGGAGTAAGAGACATGTTTGTATTATTGCTATGTTTCAGCTTATCGTACCAAAATTTCAATTCGTTATGATAACTTACAATAGTACTTGCTGAATCAAATACAGATCCTGAACATTTTCCCAAAAGTTTTTCATGGCATTTTTTATGAACAGCAGTTTGACAGGCTGAAAAATTAATTAAATATTAACAGTTAAGTTAATAGAAAACATGTAAATGCAAAATTTAGGTAAATTAATAAAATTTAATAAAAGTTACCAATGGCTATATTCGAGGTACTCCCATCAATAATACACTACACCACTACCCCTGTAGCTTTAGCCATTCATACATCAAAACTCATTAAAAAAAGGTATGTTAAGGTAAGGTTACATTAGGCAAATACTTGCTCCAGCGACCGGCAGTGTGCGCTAACTGTGAGCAAGTGAGCGTAAATAATGCATTGAAATTTATATTACTTTCAGTAAGCGCACACTGCCGGTCGCCGGAGTAAATATTTGCCTAATTCTTATAAAATACCTTTATTCTTATAAAATAATAGAAGTCCATGGAACAAAACATACTATCCACCGCGTATTATGTTACCAAGCTATATATGTTCTAAAGAAATCCGATGAATTGGGAAATGGCCACTATCGGCAATTCACATTGTACTTCCTAACAACTTTTGTTCTTCTTGGTTAACAGGTTATTGCATTATATCCTTAGAATATCTTTGATGTCATACTTGGTATGGATTGGAGATGGACTCTTCTTTCATATTAATGAAAGGACAGCGGAGTTTTATGCAACCACTATTTTTGGTTCGATTCATGTCAAATTTTGGGAGTGGGCATATTTTTGGTTTCTAATTAAATTGCAATCTAAACATAGGAAATATGCAAAATTATGCAACAAATATTTCAATAAAATGTACCAAAATGTTTGTGTGTACAATTTTTCTGTTTAAAATTTTCTTCAGACAAGTCATATGGAAAGTTTTATGTCCCCAAGGAAGACTTTTTACCAAATTTCAGCCATTTCGGAGGGATATTGAGGCCGCAACCTTCAAAGTACTGGCAATCGGGAGGTACCGTTCTATGGGGGCTATATGACGACGTAGACCTATACTGACAAATTTCGGGTCAAAAGTTTTTTACCCCCAACGAAGACTAAATACAAAATTTCAGTCATTTCGGTGGGATATTGAGGCCACAACCTTCAAAATTACGAAAATCGGAAGGTACCGTACTATGGGGGCTATACGAAGACGTAGACCTACACCGACAAATTTCCGGTTGAACGTTTTATACCCCCAACGAAGACTAAATACAAAATTTCAGTAATTTCGGGGGAATATTGAGGCCACAACCTTCAAAATACCGAAAATCGGGAGGTATAATTTCAGACATTTCAGTGTTATGTTAAGACCACAACCTTCGAAATATCGGAAATGGGGAGGTTCTGTTCTATGGGAGCTATATAAAGACGCGGACCAATTTCAGATGTAAAGTTTCATACTCCCAACGAAGACCTAATACCAAATTTCAGCCAATTCGGTGGGATATTCAGGCCAGAAATCCTTGCATATGGTTTTGCATATGCTAATT
This sequence comes from Musca autumnalis, assembly GCF_047663935.1. NCBI lineage: Eukaryota > Metazoa > Arthropoda > Insecta > Diptera > Muscidae > Musca > Musca autumnalis. Next base: position 123,008,428 of record NW_027411866.1, on the reverse strand, counting down.
TTATGCAAATATGTAAAAATATGCAAGATATGCAAAATACGCAAAAATTTCTGGGCCTAATTCGTTTTACTTTGTGATAAAACGAGTTTCTGTCTAACCAGATTTTCTATACGACCATCCTAACCATATATGCATTTGCATAATGGTAGCATACAGAAAATAAAGCACATACATACTCTACATATTTATTATTGGAAAACTTAGGTGTTATTTTCTTTATTTTATAATGCGCAGACTGACTATTTATGTATGTATCCATATAAGAAGAGTGAATTTCCTTTATTTTTGATGCTGCTCATTAGGAAACCAATTGAGTATGTTTAAAATTTTTTATGAGCATCGGTTTAAGAGGTCGAATTCTGTAAAAATTATGTTCAAAGAAATACTCATAACTTCTTTAATATTGGTCCAAATAGATTTTTTTGTATTTTTTTTTTGTTTAGACATCTAATAAAAATAGAAAACAAATTTGCAAAATGGGTTTGGATGCGATTTTCTCAATTTAATATTTAAAATCAAGTTTTATCCGAAGCGTTGTATCTTCGATTTTCTTGAAACTTTGTTTTGTATTCAACTACCGTTAATTATATGTTCTATTTGGTAGTGAGATTCGAATAATTACTATATTTTTTAATTTTTTAAAATTTGTCAACAACGTTTTTCCTATATACGACTGTATAATTCCCAGATGTAGTTTTTTGATCATCAATTTAGTTTATGTCCAACTGGCACAGTAATAGCTATACCATTTTCAAAATCGAAAAATGACGGAGTTTTTAAGATGTTTAAGATAAATTCCCAAATGAAACTACAAATGTTAAAAAATATGTTTTTTTTATTTTTTTTTTGTGAAAACTATAATATGTTCCACACTGGTATAAGGAAAAACTTTGTTGACAATTTTTAAAAAATAGGACTTAAAATTGTTGTAAATAATGGTAGTTTAATACAAAAATTTTTCAAGAAAATCGAAGAGTGCAATCATTGATAGAAATTGATTTTAAATATTAAATCTCTAAAATAGCATCCAAGCCCACTGTGCAAATATGTTTTCTATTTTTACAACGCTTTATTTAACTTGCTTTGGTCCGTTTAGTTAAAATCTGATAACTCATTTTTAACACAGTCGCAGTTGACCAATCGAACTAAAATTTTGCGCAGTTTTCAGATTTAGATGACAATACATGAATATGGAATCAAAGCCAATATTGGTCCATTTTATAGTGTTTTAACGGTGTTTTATTTAAATTGCATTTCAAATCTGGTAACTCAATTTTGACACAGTTGCAGTTGACCAATCGGACTATTACTTTGCACACTTTTCAGATTTGGATGACAATACATGAATATGAAATTAAAACAAGTAAGTACGTATCAGTCAGCTGTTCTTACAGAGAAATACCCTTAGCCACTGACCAAGAAAAAAAAACAATAAAACCAAACCAAACATAATAATTATGCCGTAATTTAAAATATATTGATTTTTATATCACGAGTTTGCTTTAAAATCTTTAGGTACCGTAACGTGGGCTTACACCAAATCATTGACATATACCAAACATTTTTGGCAACCAAACTTCCTCATAAAGGACTCAAAATATTAAATTATGTTAAAATAAGTTTGAAAGAAATTTTTGAAAAAGTTTTAGAGTTAGCTTGCACAATATCCGACAGGGTTTTGAAGCTTTTGGACCATTATCTTAGGAAGTATTGACTTACTCCGAAACAAAATGTACCATGGTAAATGAGGCCGCTCCAACAATCTACTGAAAAAGAGTCTAAACGATGCGAGAGGAGCTCCTAAACTTCACTTTATCCGAATTTTGTGTGGTAGGTACCCGAAGGAGTGGACCGATATAGTCTATATTTCAATCCCATACTGGACTGGATGAAATAATACGATGTGCTAAGCTTGCATCAATCAAAAACTCCCTGCGAGGATTATCTTGCGGATTTACCATTTTGGTTGGTGCCGTCAGGGTTTCTTGGAGCTTTTAGGCCAATATCTCAGGAATTATTGACTTACTCCGGCCAAATATCTCAGGAAGTATGGACTTCCGCAAGAAAAAAATTGTACCGTCATAAAGGGAGCCGCAAGGAAAACTTACTGAAAAAAATAGCAAAACCATCCGAGAGGAGCGCTTAAACTTCACTTTATCCTAATTTTGTGTGGGAGGTACCCGAAGGAGTGGACAGATATAGTTCATATTCGAACCAGATCTATATCTGGAAGGAACAATACGATGTGCATAGTTCAGACCATTTTACAGAAAAATTTTGAACTTTTGTGGGGGATGTACCAGAAGAAGTGGACCGATATTGCACATCTTCGAACTTAAACTAAGTTTGGACAAACTATTACGATACCCAAAATTTTGTTCGAATCGGTTGAACTGTTCGAGAGTTATCGTGCGCACAAGCAAGACAGACAGACATTTTTCGTATCAAAGTTTCACCCATTCAGAATTCCCGAACATATTATATATTGTATAATTGAAATTCTTTAAAATGAAGTGTTTTAGGAGAAATCCCATAAGGTCGACCATTAAAATTAATTTACGTGGAAGCTGTGTTGGCATCAATGTAGAAAAATAGGTAAAAATGGGTTGAAGCCGATTTCTGGCTTAAGCTTACATTTTATAGACATATGCCCAAAGAAAGACTCAAAGAATACTTCATGGGCAATATGATACTAGTGTATCATTTTTCGATAAATCCACTGCATCCACCTAAAATTGATGCTGACATTTTGAAGCCGGAATTTCGGTTTTTTTTTTTTAATTTTTTTAATAATTCGGACGCGCAGCAAGATAATATTCAAAACTCATAATAGGATTATAGAACTCATGATTTTACGGCGTTTAATGCATATCTCATGAGTGTGCTCCTTACAGCATCCTAGTAATTGGAGTCTAAAGGCAAAAAAACCTATTTTTTGCGTTTAAAATTTACAAGTGTCATTCAATTTCCTTTGTACCACGCGTGAATTTAGTTTTTTTTTACGCGACGGATCTAATGAGCCCATCCGCGATCGAATCCATCCACTAAAATCGTGGATATAGATGCCCTGAAAATAGGAAAATCAGCAAAAATTTATTTTGACAAGTCCGCGTACTAAACCGCTATTTTCTTCAAAATTTTTTACGTAAATGGAATCCTTTATACGCAATTATAATATTTGCGAAAACGCGTGTCATAAATTACAGAGATTCGCGAGTAATATGGATTTTTTACCAAAAATAGAATGTGGAGGCACATCCGCGGTTCTTGAAGAATCTGTTTGAAATATGTGTCAAAATCGTATGTAAATTGCGCGATTTTTACCCACTTTAAGGTTTTTTGCATTGTGTGATGCAACTGGCGGCACACTTTGACCGCTGAGTGAAACATCGAAATATGCATAAATATTGAAAGAGATTGATTCGCTGTATCCAAAAACGGATGCGCATCAACTGATATTAACTACTTCGCGAATAATAGGCTTTTTAATTTCCACATTTTTTGAATGATTGTAATTTCAATATTACTCTTAATTTCCTATCCTTATAAGTTATCACAGTTATATTTCTTGATGAAGTTTTCGCAGTACACATTAACTATTGTATGGGATTTTAACGAAATAGTTGGAGAACTCCCAAATATTTTTTTATAATTTTTGGAATCAAACCAAAAAATATATTTGCAACAATAAGTTTTTCTCTTTTGTTGTTGCTATAGTATGCAGTTTATGTACCCAATCTCTGTAAATTTGGTGTCATACTTTTCTACGCATTGTCTAGATTCCGCATATATTTTTTAATTTATTTTTCGAGGGTTTGTACGGACTCTGGGACAGGATAATTTGGATTTTCTTCAAATTTGTTTATTATTTGTTGATTTTCCGCGAAAATAATAATAAATTTAATAACTAATAGATATGGAATGCTATTAACGCTGTTAAAAGATATGGAATGCTGTTAACGTTTTATGCATACATATTCTCATAGCAACAAATAAGATATTTTTAAATATTTTTTCTTTATATGAGAATAAAAACCGCTATAACTTTTGCGCGCATTGTCCAATTTTGTGAACGCGAACAGATTTGAAACCAGAATTTCTTTCTTAATCTCTATGCCAAAAATTGTAGACGTGCTCCCAAAAAAAATTTTTTTAATTTTTTTCAAATGAAATTGCAAAGGATTTTTGTTTTGCGCCATATACCTTTCTAGCCTAAAGGCTGAGGGTAGAACAAAGATTGGCCCATTTTACAGTGTTTCAACGGTGTTTTATTTAACTTGCCTCTCAACTCTGTAAAAAAACTTTGTAAAAAAAAACTTGCATTTGCCTTCGCCTAATAGGCAAAATTTTCAAATAAAAATAAAAATCAGCTTGAGCCAGGCTGGGGTTCGAACCCACGTCCTTGAAAAACACATGGAAAAAAGTGTTGTCACGGCGTGTTAGTGTTCAGAACCAAACTCATAACTTTCAAAGGCGACGCTAAGCGTTTGTCATGAAAGCCATACAAAGATTTGAACAAAAAAATCAACTTTGTAAAAAAAAAACAACTTGCATTTGAAAGAGGAAATAAGTTAGAGGATAGCGAAGCCGCCCCACAGTCGATGTGTCTGAGGAGCCTTCCTAAACCAAAGGCGAAACATGCATGTCACACAGTGGTGATTGTGTGGGTTCGTATCGTCGGCTTTCCTTTTTCAAAAAGCATCTTGGTCAGTACGCTCGTCTCTAACGAGAAATTAATTAAAAAAAATATTTTTTTTTATATTTTTCATACAAAAGTAATGGTCAATTTCACCCGCTAAAGAATATCAGATCGTCATTCAAAATTGTAGGCATCTTTTTCGACCTATACTCTTACCCGGTGCAAAATTTCGTGACTATTGATGTATAATTGCGACTTCTAGCGAGTTTATTATTACACTACAAACAAATAACGGAATATATTAGGCTGTAACTCTGTTATCTGATCATGCACACCAACATAATTGGCATTAATTGCAAGGTCAAGCGTTCCACTTTCAAGTATATCTCACTTGCCCGGAATGTCACTTCCAGGAATTAAGATATAAGCTGTATATTAAAAATGTTCACAATTTTCACACAAAAGTTTTGGTCCATTTAACCCTCTAAATATTATCCGATCGCCATCTCAAATTGCAAGCTTCTCCTTTGTGGTATACTATTACCTTATTTGAAACTACGCGTTGATCGGACTATTATTGAGACCTACAGAGCCGCTAGAAAATTGGATAAATATTATGTTTTTGGTCCATTTCACCCGCTAAATATTTCACGATCATCACCAATAAGAATAGGGATCTATTCTGATCTAAAACCGACCTCCATACAAAATTTGGTGACGATCGGTCCATAATTGCGGCCTGGAGCGTGTTTACAATTTATAATGGACAGACGGACGGACTGATGGACGGACACACATCTCAAAATCGCTTTATCTCGTCGAGATATGAAGATTGATATACCACATTGGGGATCTCCGACGAATATTTCGCGGTGTTACATGCATTTTTACCAAAACAAACTTATAATACCCTTTTCCACATTGTGGTATAGGGTATAAAAAGGATGATGTTAGTTACTACGCTTATAACTCAAGAACGGCTGAACAGATTTTGACAATTCGCACCACTTCGGAATGGTCTCATGGCAGAAAAGGATAAAACCTAAAAAAATCGCGAACATTTGCGAAAAATTAGCAAAAATATTTTTTCAATAAAGTATATTTTTCAACAAATTTCTATCGAGCTTCGCGTTTGGAGTAAATCTTGGCACTTATTTGGACAGTTTTTGGCGAAAATTGTATTTGCACCTACTGTGAGGGTCCATTGTTAGCCTCTGTTTTGTCAATTCACAATCAAATCGATTTTCATTTATTTTCAAGCGTCTTTTTAGTAAATTTACAGCGAAAAATTATTAAAAGGGCTTAGTTTAGAGTTTGTAAAGATTAGTGGTGGTTTCGGTCAGATACCGATTGAAAAGGCTAAGATGATAATGCCAAAAGTAGTTTCCACAGTTTTGAGGAAAAAGGTACAAATCCACAAAATTGGTGGGTTAATCGAAACATCAAGAGCTCCGAGGTTATTTCATTGGAAGTGAAGTTGTGGCATATATGTATACTTTTTAACCGTAGGCAAAAACATCTTCGAAAGATAAACTTCCGATGTATGCGGTATAATATTTAAGCTGTACCAGATATATTTTGATACTGTCATGATACCAACAAATAATGCCGCCACTATAAAAGGAGTATGAATTCAATCAATTTAGTTCCGCCACTGTAAAAGGAGTATGAATTCAATAAATTTAGTTCCCGCAGAGCTGGAAGGCAATTACAAACGACCAAATACATACATACAAACATACATACATACATATGTACATTGGTACTGTTGGTACACTGTATGTATGTCATTCGAAAAAAGGATGATATTCAAAATTGGAAAAAACAAGAAATCGGAAGTACTGGAGTTTTTTTGGTCGAATTATCTAACAAATATTCTTTAACGGCGACATAAGTAGGTAAATACTTATAAATCGTTAATTAGTTTGTGATATTAATTTGACTATGTTATTTACGTCGAAATTAAATATAGGGTGACCAAGTAATCGACAAGTCACGTGTTAGTGTGACAAGGCTTCAAGCATCCGAAACACACAAAGAACGGCAACTAATAGAATAGCTCTGTCCGTGTTACCAGAGCCATTGCATCTAATACCGAATTTGCTATGTTGACGGTTTTTGGTGGAGATGTTTTGTGACCACTGGGAACGCCAAACGTGAAATTACAGGTAGTTCGGTTAAAAATATTAGCTTATATCCTCAAAATACCGAAAATCGGGAGGTAGCGTTATATGGGGGCTATACCAAAAAATCTTGACCGGCCTACGGAAAAAAGACGCTCGGGTGCCAAAATGTAGCACTCTAGCTCAATTATTGCGAACGCTAGAGTGATTACAACAGACGGACTGACAGACGGTTATGGCTAGATCGTCTTAGAATTTTATCCTGATCAAGAATATATGTGCAAATGATTAGTTCGATGTGTTACAAACAGAAAAACAAACTAAATATACCCTCCATACTAAGGTGGAGGGTAAAAAAACAGACGATAACGATCGGATGAAAATCGGTAAATAGGTTAAAATGGGTTAATTGCTTAAAACGTAAATTTAAATAAGCACTATATTCAGCATTAAATTCAAATTCATATTCAATTGCTTTAGTGAAATATCGTGCTCAGTGGTGGAAACAAGAGTTGCAAACAAGAAAACCATCGATTATGAAACGAGTAAGGCGTTATGATATTATTTTGCTTCAACTGCGCTACCAAATATTTTTATTTACATTGCAAAACGTGTTATTTGCTTAAAAAATATATCTTAGTCCCGATTTAGAGTTACCTAATTTTTTTCGCGGCTATTATCAGTTCAAAACAAAGAAATATTTGCCATTGAACACGGTGATAGCAATAATAGTATTATAGGTTTGAACCAAAGCCATAAAGTTCTGTACCTAACAAACTGCGAGACGAAGTTCGCCGGGTCCCCTAGTAAAATATAATTTAAAAAAATTAAGTTTCAGTGTTTTGTTTACAAATGCACTTAAAACTAGAAAATAATTTGTCGCTTAGCCTCAATAAACATATTCTTTCTCATGATGGAATCTTTCAAATAAAACGCTTGCATTTAAATTATAAATGGTGGCAAAATAACGGATTTTTAACGGATTTCATTAGTTTTACCCATTTTTGGGAAGTTGACTAAATTTCATTTTTGCTCAAAGTAAATAATTACTCTATTAGGTATCTTCTATGCAGCTTAGAGCACAAGGAAAATCACTTTACTGTTTTTTAATGTGGTTTTTTCACACTTAAACCACTATAACATATCCATTTGTTAATCGATTTTAAACAATTATGGCTTGTTTAAGGAAAGAAAAAATTATAGAAACCCGTCGTGCAAAAAAGAAGTAATGCCCGTTTAAAGTTGACAAAACATTAAAAATACCGAAAATAGGCGGATATAGGAAGACGTAGACCTATACCGATAATTAACTTATGAAACATTTTATAACCCTATGGACGACTAAATAACACATTTCGGTGGGAAACTGAAAACTTCAGAAAAAATTATAATATATTTAAATTCAGAAAATTAACTACAATATTTTTAATTATGTATATAGTCTGTAAGGAAAATATCCATAGACTAATAAAGAAAAAATTATTGCCTACAGATTTGTATTAGGTCCGAATATGTACTACATCGGATCACTCCTACGGGTACACCCTACCCAAAGATTGGAAAAAATGCACTCGTATTGGATCATTCTGAATTTTGTTGCAACATGTAGTTTTTCCATCCTGGAAAATTTTCCCACTTTTTTCTTCGGGTACGTGGCTGAGGGTATATCTCTGTCGGCTCAGCTGACTGATACTTTCTTACTTGTTTTTTTTTTTTTTTTGGTAAAATAACAAATGTTTCACACTGTTATAAAGGAAAAATTGTATTGACAAATTTTAAAAAATATGAAAAAATAGTAATCATTCGAATTCCACTACCAAAAAGACTTCAATTTTTTGTAATTGATCGTAGTTTAATACAAAATATTTCAGGAAAATTAAAGAGTATTGTCATTGTTAAAAATTGATGTTTAATATTAAATCGCGAAAACTGCATCCAAAAAAATATTTTTTCAAATTGGACCAATAGTAACGAAGTTATGAGTATTTCTTTCCAAATAGTTTGTACAGAATTGGACTTTTTCAAGGCGCGATATCTCTGGAACCGTTAGGCCATGTTTATATTATAGGCTTTTGTAGGGTTAACCTTCTTAATGATGATTTATTTGACGTATTCGCAAAGGAATGGACACTTGAAACCCAGTGGGTTTGTTAAATCCGGTTATATATAAACGTACTATTAGTCAAAAAAAAAAATCTGAAAATGTACTGAAACGTTTTGTTGATGAGCAGCATCACCACAGCAAAAAATAAAGGAAAAACATCATTTTGAAAAAGTGTCCGATTTCACTTAGAAATCCCTATATACACTCTGCTGGATCTCTGACGAATTGCATGGTTTATCTTATGGTTGTGCGTATAAAAGATACTATTATGGAAGTGGTTCCATGCGATGTCATGTTTTCATTATTCTTTTGCATTATTTCAAAAGTCGTGAAAGATCCGATATTTTCATCAACATTTCATAAGAAAAGACAAGAGAGACTTCCCTCATATCAATGGGTGCACCCCGATTCATAATAGCTCAATGATATTGGACTTTTTTTCGCCGAACGGCATGCCTGATCTTAGAATTTATCTAACGAACACCTTTTGAAGGATTAAAGTTTTTACAAATGTAATTTTTATTCGTTAATTAATTAACTTGAGAATAATGTTATATTTCAACTTGAGAATAATATTATATTTTAACTTAAGCATAATATTATAAAATGTACAAACGTTTCAAAGGCTCTCTGAAAATTATTTGTATACATATTTTTGTTGATTGACATTTGTTGATACATATATTCGTTTTCATAAATTTTTTTTTTCGTATTTTGCATCGATCTTAAAATTTTTTATGTGATTAAACTCATATCCGTGCTGTGTTAAAAAAATAATAAATGGAAAAAGTATTGAAAATAAAATCTGTAATAAAGCAAATTTGCAAAGAAGTTATTATCAAAAATTTGAAGTCCGAGAAAAATTCAAGAGTGGTGCTATAAATAGCGGTTCTGATAAAAACAATATTCCGCGTTCTTGAAGTTGTAATGAACAAAGTGAAAGTTATGAATCTTCAATTAATTATATAAATAAAGAAATCAATATTCGAGATGAGTTGGGTAAGTGCATTCTAATCTTTTTGTAATAAGATGCAATTTTAAACATTTTTGTTGAAATGCGGGTTTTTCTAAGGGTTTTATACAGCAATAAATGCCTAAAGTTAAAACATTTTATGTGTGTAGAGTGTGGAGTTTTAAAAAATTTAATTAAAAGCTCTGCATTATTAAGTGGATAGTTCTAGATCTACAAAAGGATACGAGAGCATTAAAAACTCTCTCAGAGATGCCCGAAGTGTTCCGCTTGTTAACAATATTATTCACAACCTGACAAAATGATAATAATGATAATATGTAGAACAACAGAAAATTTTATAACTTACTTATGCACTGATAACCCTGCTTGCCAAAACCCCACAAAAACAAATTACAAAAGGCACAAAATGTTGGTTGGCGAAAAAATTTCGCCACAAAACGATGTCCATTAATATCGTGTGTTCTGAAATAAAAATAAATGGTTTAGTATAAACTCCAATAAGTTATAATGCATTTCTTGATACTTTTGATGTTTAATGGCACCACGACGATTTGTAATACTCCGTGGTCTGGTACGTCGATCCACATAGCCCGTTGTTTTTTCTCCATATGAACGATGTGGTGAATATGAATCCTCTTTGGAGTGTTGGCGGGGTAATTCATAACTTGAATATCTGCTATGCTGGGGATGATGTAGCAATGATGAATTGCTATTGTACAAATCACTGTAATAACCGCTGCTGCGTTCGGCAATACTTGATGTTCCGTCTCTACTATCTCGATCACGATCTCTGTCCCGATCTCTGTCACGTTCTCTCAGACGTACACCACCACCGCTGCTTGATGTACTATTGCTGCTGCCACCGAGGCCTAATAATGCTGCAGCAGAACTACTGGCACTACCTCCCGTGAAGTTTGACGGTTTGTAGCGATTCTAAAAATAAGTAAAAGAAAAAAATATAAATAAATAAACACACTGTGAGCGATCATTGGATTTTATTTGTGGTAAAACACAGAAAAAACATAAACAATGGAATCAATGGTGGAACATTTTATACATGAAATACTTATACAAATACCAATCTAAAAAAAACTGTTGTAATTTTTGTGGCCAGAGATAGACGATGTTTTTTAAACCCTACACGATATATTAAAAGAAAATCAATAACTTGTTGGTGGTAATAGGACCGTTATTTTGGAGCGAAACTATTAGTCGGAATGTTTATCAGGTGGTTACGAAACTTTGGGAAACTTACAGAAGAATTATGTGTTTGTGAATAAAAGCTTGTAAAGAAATATCATATAACGGAATGGACTTCAGAGTGTCAGTAGTGGAAAAATAACTGTAACTATTTTTTCATTACTAAAAAAATCGGTAGAAATTAAAACAGAAAATTATGAATAAAGGCTTAAAATATATGTTAGCAGCACTATTGTTAGCGGTAAGTACCGCCGACAAGTTTATTTTCGTCGCTTACTTACCGAAAAAATCGGTAATATTAGAAGTTATTGACACTTAATGAAAAATAATAAATACAATTTTTCATTTGACATTTATTTCCTTTATAAAAGTTTTCATTTCAAATTTTCATAGAACATGAATTGAGCCCCAGCTCTAGGCTTATTACAGTGTTTTATTTAACTTGCTTCGGTGTCCGTTTAGTTCAAATCTGGTAACTCATTTTTAACACAGTTGCAGTTGACCAATCGAATTAAAACTTTGCACACTTTCAGATTGCGATGACAATACAGATTCAGATTGGATGAAATCAAAACCAATAGTTGTCCATTTTTCCCGTGTTTTTACATTGTTTCATTTATCTTGCTTTTCAAATGTGGTAACTCATTTTTGACACAGTAGCAGTTGACCAATTGAACTAAAACTTTGCACTCTTTTTTGGATTTGGATGACAATACATGAATATGAAACCAAAACCAATATATGTAAGTCAATTTTTCCTATCGCACCATATAACGGTACCACCCGATTTCAGGTAATTTGAAAATTTTGACTTCATTTTTAGCCCGAATTGGCTCAAACTTGGCATTTGGAGTTCCCAATAGTACAGGAATTCCCCCACTAAAAATTGTGGAAATCAAGGTTTAGTATAGTGCCCATATAGCGGTACCACCCGATTTAATTCAAATATATTAACTCATTTTTAACACAATTGCAGTTGTCCAATCGAACTGAAACTTTGCTCACTTTTCAGACTTGGATGACATGAAGCCAAAACCAATATGGGTCCTATAGCCCCCATATAGTGGTACCACACAATATAAGGAGTTTTGAGGATTTTGTCTCATTTTAATCGTAATTAGCTGTAACTTGGCATTTGGAGTTCCCAAATGTACAGAAACTTCTCCACAAAACATTTTGTACATGGGTCAGATTTTGGTGTAGCTCCCATATAACGAAAGAATCCGATTTCAGCCAATTTAAAGTTTTTATCTACATTTTCGACCTAAATTGACTGTAATTTGGTTATGGAGGTTCTCAGTGGTCAAAAAATGTATTTACTAAAAAGTTAAAAATAAAAGATAACACTGTGCTACAGTTAAAATTTGCAGGGGTTCTAATGCGTAAATTCGGTTTTGTGGGAGTCCACAGGAGACGAAAATACCTTTGGTTTCTTTGGGTCACTTCGGTTTTTATTTTATAACGGTAAATGTAGTGAAAAATGGGCTTTCTTGCATTTTCAACTTTAAACGGACATTACTTCTTTTTTCCACAACCGATTTGCACACACTGTTTTTCATTATATAGCGGAGAGTAATGACTTTCGAATAAGCCAAAGATTTTTAAAATTGGTTAACAAATGGCTAATTAATAGTGGTTTAAGTGTGACAAAAACGCATTAAAAGCAGTAAAATGTTTTTCCTTGTGAATGCGTTATGGCATTTTTTGTGTTTCAACTTTTTGGTTTTTTTTTCATATTTTCCTTTATAAAACATTGATACCTTGTTCGTAATTGTTAAGCAGGATAATCACAATTAGAATCATACATGCTAAGATACCCATCTTTTATAAAGGAAAATATGAAAAAAACCAAAAAGTTGAAACACAAACAATGCCATAACGCATTTATTTTTCAACCGATTTCGTTGGTTTTTTCCCATTTTGGAAAGCCAACTAAATTTCCTACATGCTAACTGTAAATAATTGTACTGTTAGGTATCATTTACGCAGCCTAGAGCACAAGGAAAAACATTTTACTGTTTTTAATGCGTTTTTGTCACACTTAAACCACTATTAATTAGCCATTTGTTAACTAATTTTAAACATCTTTGGCTTGTTCGAAAGGCACTTCTCTCCCCTTTATAATGAAAAACAGTGTGTGCAAATCGGTTGTGGAAAACAGAAGTAATGTCCGTTTAAATTTGAAAATCCAAGAAAGCCCATTTTTCACTACATTTACCGTTATAAAATCAAAACCCGAAGCGATCCAAAGGAACCAAAGGTATTTTCGTCTTCTATGGACTCCCACAAAACCGAATTTGTGCATCAGAAATCCTGCAAAACAATTTTGTCCACTTTTGTATCATAGTGTAATTAAAAAAATTAAGTTTCAGTGTTTTATTTATAAATGCACTTAAAACTAGAAAATAATTTGTCGCTTAGGCTCAATAACTATATTCTTCACATGATGGAATCCCTCAACTAAAACGCTTGCATTTAAATTAAAAATGGTGGCAAAATGAAACGGCAAGCGTTTTATTTGAGAGATTCAATCATGTGGATGAATATACCCAGCAAACCAAAAGTCTGATGTCCGACACGTCTGAACAATTTCGGAAGCAAAGTCTTTCAGATTTCGTTCCGATTTCTAAACGATTTTTCGGAGAGGAAATTGTTAAGATTTTGTACCGATATCGTTCCGATTTCGGAATGAATGTCGGCAAGAAATTTCCTTTCCGAATTTCCCAAGGATTTTCTTCAGATTTCGTTACGAAATCGGACCGAAAACGATCCGATGTCGCTCCGACATTTCGTTCCGAAATTATGTCAACCACTTCATACAACTTTCATTAAGATATCGTTACGATTTCGGATCAGATATCGGACGTATCGTCCGAATTTTGTTCCGATATCGTTACGATGTCGGTACGATTGGTTTGCTGGGTAGTTATTGAGGCTAAGCGACAAATTATTTTCTAGTTTTAAGTGCATTTATAAATAAAACACTGAATCTTATATTTTTACAGTGTTTTATTAAACATGCTTTGGTGTGTGTTTAGTTCAAATCTGGTAACTCATTTTTAACACGGTTGCAGTTGACCAATCGAACTAAAACTTTGCACACTTTTCAGATTTGGATGACAATACATGAATATGAAATCAAAACCAATATTGGTCCATTTTTACACTGTTTTACAGTTTTTTATCTAATTTGCTTTTCAAATCTGGTAACTCATTTTCAACACAGATGTAATTGACCAAGCGAACTAAAACTTGGTACACTTTTCAGATTTGGATGACAATACATGAATATGAAACCAAAATCAATATGGGTCCATTTTTCCTGTATCCAGCGGTACCACTCGATTTAAGGTATTTTATCGTAATTTTAAGCCCGTATTGGCTGCTTTTTGACAAATAGGTACAGAAACGTACCCATTAAAAATTATGGACATAGGTCCAGTTTTGGTATAGCCCCATATAGCGATACCGCCCGATTTCAAGTGTTTTTACAGTGTTTTATTTAACTTGCTTTGGTGTGTGTTTAGTTCAAATCTGGTAACTCATTTTTAACACGGTTGCAGTTGACCAATCGAACTAAAACTTTGCACACTTTTCAGATTTGGATGACAATACATGAATATGAAATCAGAACCAATATTGGTCCATTTTTACACCGTTCTACAGTGTTTTATCTAATTTGCTTTTCAAATCTGGTAACTAATTTTTCACACAGTTGCAGTTGACCAATCGAACTAAAAATTTATACACATTTCAGATTTGGATGACAATACATGAATATGAAATCAAAACCAATATTGGTGCATTCGTACAGTGTTTTTACGGTGTATAACTTCACCCCCTTTAAAATCTGGTAACTGATTTTTAAAACGGTTGCAGTTGACCAATCGAAGTAAAACTTTGCACACTTTTCAGATTTAGATGACAATATGTGAATATGAAACCAAAATCAATTTGGGTCCATTTTTCCTATAGCCCCCATATTTTGCTGTTCCCGTATTTTGCTGTTCAAATCTGTAACTCATTTTTCACACAGTTGTAATTGACCAAGCGAACTTTGCACACTTTTCAGATTTGGATGACAATACATAAGTATGAAACCAAAACCAATATGGGTCCATTTTTTCCTGTAGCTCCAATCCAGCGGTACCACTCGATTTAAGGTATTTTATCGTCATTTTAACCCCGTATTGGCTGTTTTTTGACAACTAAGGTTTCCAATGGTACAGAAACGTACCCATTAAAAATTATGGACATAGGTCCAGGTTTAGGTATAGCCCCCATATAGCGGTACCGCCCGATTTCAAGTGTTTTAAGGATTTCATCTTAATTTTTATACCGAATTGCGTGTAACTTGGCATTGGAAATACCAGTGATACAGAAATTTCTCCACCAAAAATTGTGACATAGGTCCAGGTGTTGGTATAGCCTCCATATAACGGCTCCACCCGGAAACTTATATGTTTTTATTTGTTCATGGATGATGGATCATTGAGCCTCACCATTTAAGGAAATTTTTAAATATATCGTCTTTATTGATCGGGGACGCAACTACCGTTGTCTCGAAAATTTTTTTAATTTGCAAGCAGATGCACTCATAAGTTTAGCAAATATAGCGATTATAAAACAATAGGCCCCCGAAATTCGTCTACAAATCAAAGGTTTTGGTGCAAATTTGATGGAAATCGGTTTTTGCAGAAAAAATATATCGAAAAAGTAAAATTTTCTTTCCATAAAAACCTAAGTTGGGTTTGATTTTTATTCATAAAGGTATGGCGTTTTTTTAAATATTGCAAAGGGAAGTACTCCGCTCACTTCGAAATTCAAGAAAATATACATTCTATTTTCAACGAGGGTCATCCCTGTACATTCCCTGAAAATTTCAGGAAAATCGGTTCAATAGTTTTGTAGATGTAACATATTCTAAAATGTGGGCGTGGCCAAGTCTTTAAGTCATTAAAAGTAGGTAAGGTCGGAGACACAACCTTGCCTCTGAAAATTTCAACTGATGTCATTACCAACGAACGACATTTGATTTTTATTTATACTTGCAGAAAAATATATGATAGAAATATGTTTGGATCCAAACAAATATTTGTTTGGGACTGATTGCAAACAAATATATGTTTGGATCCAAACATAATTTGTTTGTGTCCAAACAAATATATGTTTTCAACATTTTGTGACATATCTCAATTTTATATGTTTGGGTACCAACATATTTTTTATGTTAGAACATATTTTTTACGGGTGGAGAGGATTTTTGTCAAAGAGAGTAACAACAAGGCCCCGCAGCTGCGGAATGCTGTTTTATAAAAAAGAGCTGTGTGAATGGTGTAATAGGAGACGATGAAGCTTTGCGGTCAAACAGGTGCATTTCGTGCTTTGTTGTTCTTAACCAACGTAGCAAACGAAGAGGTAAAGAAAAAAAAATGGTATTAATTATGTTGGTAATCTTTCATCAGTGTTCTAGAGAACATCGTTGAGTAAAGACGGTAAAGTGAGTGAATAAATCAGTGTTTTGTTTTTTCTTAAAGAAATTGTGCTTTTTAGTAAATTATATGTCCAATACATTTTATAATTGAATCAAAAAAGGTGAATGGAAATATTTTATTGGACAAGGAAAAAATTGCATTTAATATTGGTAATTACATCAATACATTTTTCATATACATACATACACACATACATACATACATACATAAATACATACATGTATATTTGAAATATGGATGTACCTATTTATTACATTATATAATCATTCCAGATGCCGAGTTAAGATATTTCTCCCATATATATTTTCATCCGATTTGATCTTTATTTACATTTTTAGAGTGGTGTAGGGTATCGTAAAGTCAGTACCGCCCACTTTGATATTTTCCTTTCTGGTTTAATTAATGTTTTACCCTCCACCAAAATGTGGAGAGTATAATTGACTTTGTTATTCCGTTTATAACACATCGATCAGCCTAATATTCTAAGTCGATATAACGATGCCCGTCTATCCGTCCGCATTTTAAAATCAAGAAGAAATTTGGTACAGAAGGTTTTAATACTCTTAGGATGTTTGGTGTCGGTCCACGTTTTGACATATCCCCCATACTACCTCCCGACGGTACCTCCCGAACTCCCAAAAATTTGTCGGTATAAAACCACGTTTCCATATAGCCCCCATAGAACGGTACCTTCTGATTTTCGGCATTTTGAATATTTTTTGATATTTTGGTATTTGGTCTCTTTTTGATGCTACAGAATTTTCCACCAGAAATTTGTCGGTATAGGTCCACGTTTTCAAGTAGCCCCAATAGAGCGGTTCCTCCAGATTTTCGGTATTTTTAAAATTTTAGCCTTATTATTATACGGAAATGACTCAAATTTGGTATTAATTATTCGATATGTGCATAAAACATGCTAACAGAGAATTGTGGGTATCGGTGTGGAAGTGGTATTGCGGGTTCTCAAATTGGAAGGTATACCGATGCCGTTCATCATTGTGAAAGAACTAGTCAGTACACTATTGACTGTAGCGGGTTCTCAAATTGGAAGGTATAAAATAAAAATGGTGGTCGCAGTATTTAAGATAGAGCTTTATAATTTGGTACAGACGTTTCTATTGCTCTTGATACGATATAAATGTGTCTCGTCGATTAGACACCAAGTATGTTTGGACGAAATCAGTCAGAGAGTCGATTTAGCCATGTCCGAATGTATGGTTGGGGCCCACGGTAACTCTCGAACGGATTAACCGATTTGGTCCAAATTTAGGTTCTCGTAATATTTTGTCCCAGTTTAGATCAAGGTACCCGAACCTCCCACACCAAATTAAAAAAAAAAATTCCACACAAAAACGACCAATATAAGTGCATGTTTTGATATATACCTCCCGATTTAACATATGAATACCTCCAATACTGCGAAATTAAGTTCGTCCGGTCTCCTATATTTTATACTACTAGACCCGGGTTCGCGTTGCTGGCCCATCGTATTGAGTTTTAATGACAACTTTTTATGGACTTTATGCTTTACCATGTCCAGGGACGTACGCAGGGGGCCCGGGCCCCCCGAAATGGTTTGGTCGACTACAATTTTTTGAGCTACTTTAACAAATTATTACGTTTTTTCTCTAAAATAACTTTTATTTTTGAAATTTTGAAAAGAAAACTTAGATTGTTCTGAAGTTTATGTACTAATAATGTATTTTATGAACAAGTTGTCTAAGAAATATTTAATTTTTTTTGTTTGAATACTCTTTTTGAGAAAAACTTCCAGTAAAATCTGAAGTACTTCTATATCTCATGTAATTTCATAATCAAATAATAAAGGCTCGAGGAGTTCTGCAATAAATACAAAAGGTCTTGAGGCTTTAAACTCATTCTGTATTCAAAAAATGACGAGTTTAGTATTGTGCGGATTGGAAGTGCATAAAAAGAAATGTTTACTGGACTATATGTACGATATATCAATTGTTTTCCGTGGAGTATATCTCTAAAACCAATTAGACAATTGTTTTACTACCTTCATTTTTTATATCCTTCACCATAGTATGGAGGGTATATTAAGTTTGTTTTTCCGTTTGTAACGCATTGAAATACTCATTTGCGACCCTATAAAGTATATATATTCTTGATCAGGGTAAAATTCTGAGTCGAACTGTGCACGTCCGTCCGTCCGTCCGTCTGTGGTAATCACTCTAGCATCCACAAAAATGGAGATAGGACTCTGAAATTTTGGGAAAATGCGTCTTTTGTTTACAGGCAGGTCAAGTTCGATGATGGGCTATATCGGTCCACGTTTTGGTATAGCCCCCATGTAACGGTACCCCCCGATTTACGGTATTTTGACGTTTTTAGCTACATTTTCAAACCGATTTATCTATAATTTGACATTTAGGGTTCTTAAGTATCAATAAACTTATATAACGAAAGTTGTGGACATAGGTCCACGTTTTGGTATAGCCCCATATAACGGTACCCCCCGATTTACGGTATTTTGACGTTTTTAGCTACATTTTCAGACCGATTTAGCTATAATTTGACATTTAGGGTTCTTAAGTGCCAATAAACTTATATAAGAAAACTTGTGGACATAGGTCCACGTTTTGGTATAGCCCCTATATAACTGTACCCCCCGATTTACGGTATTTTGACGTTTTTAGCTACATTTTCAGACCGATATAGCTATAATTTGACATTTAGAGTTCTTAAGAGTCAATAAACTTATATAACAATATTTGTGGACATAGGTCCACGTTTTGGTATAGCCCCCATATAACGGTACCCCCGATTCACGGTATTTTGACGTTTTTAGCTACATTTTCAGAACGATTTAGCTATAAATTGACATTTAGGGTTCTTAAGTGCCAATAAACTTATATAACAAAGCTAGTGGACATAGATCAATGTCATGGAATAGCCCCCATATAACGTTACCGCCCGATTTCAGGTATTTTGAAGTTTTAACTCGCATTTCTAGACCGAATTAGCTACAATTTCATATTTAGGGCTCTTAGTGACCAAACAACTTATATTCGAAAAAATTATGAACACAGGTACATGTTTTGGTATAGCCCCATAAAACGGTACCTCCTGATCTACTTGATCTACTTGAGCTGTAATTTGTAATATTTGCCATTTGAAGTTCTTAGTGGTCACCACACCTCTCCACCAAAATTGTCTGAAATATTGGGAAAATGCGTCTTTTGTTTGCAGGCAGGTCAAGTTCGATGATGGGCTATATCGGTCCACGTTTTGGTATAGCCCCCATATAACGGTACCTCGGTATAACGGATTTCGGTATCCCCATATAACGGATTTTCGGTATTTTGAGAATTTTACCTACAAGTTTTAACCGAATTATCTATAATTCGAACATTTGACATTTGAAATTCTTAGTGGTCACCACACCTCTCCACCAAAAAATGTCAAGAAAGGTCGATGTATTGATAAAGCTCCCATATTTTCAGTAATTTGATGATTTTAACTACAATATTAAACCGAACTAGCAGTAATTTGACATTTGAAGTTCTTAGTGGTCACAACAACTCTCCATAAAAAGTTGTCAACATAGGTCCATGTTCGGATATAGCTCCCATATAACGGTACCTCCCAATTTTCAGTAATTGGCAATTTTAGCTAAAATTTTTAACCGAACTAACTGTAGTTTGACATTTGAAGGTTGTAGTGGTCACCACACATCTGCATCAACAATTTTCAACATAGCCCCACTATAACGATACTTCCCGATTTTCGCTACTTTGAGGATTTTACTTAAAATGTTTAACCGAACGTAGGTCCATGTTTTGGTATAGCCCCAAAACAAACCTCCCGATTTTCCGTACATTAGCTTTATTTTTTGGACGAACTTTCTGTAATTTGAAATTTAAAAGCCAACAAAAATTGTTCATTTAAGTTCATATTTTCGTATAGCCCACATACCTCCGAACTAGCGGTTAATGACATTTGAAGTTCCCACGTTATGTACCGATTTTCGGTATTTTGAGGATTCTAGCTACAATTTTTAACCGAATTAGGAGTTATTTGACATTAAAGGCTCCCATCAAAAACTGTCAACATAGGTCCATGTTTTATTATAACCCCTATATAACGGTACCTCCCAATTTCTAGCCCACCAAAAATTGTCAACATGCATAGTTAGATATAGGCACCATAAAAAAGGGCATACCGAATGAAACATTTTATGTACATTATCTGACATTTTAACGTAGGAGGGTATGAAAAGTTCGGTCCGGCCGAACTTAGCGCTTTTTTACTTGTTATTATTTATTTAATTTATTATTCTTTTCTGGAGTTAATTATTGGTATACCAATAACATTAATAGGGTTTTTAGATATATTTTCTTATCAGAATCAGTCCTCGCGGTAAAAATGTGTTCAGTTGATAACTTAATAAGGCAAAAATAAGACAAAACTGTTTTAATGGGGCTGAAGTTAATGTCTGATATATGGATATGTACTTTAAAGAAGAAGATCTACTGGAAATCTTTGAAATAGAATCGAAAATGCCAAATAAGAGCTACTGTGGTTACAAATTCTGCGATACATTAAAACATAAACCTATATGGGTAATATTCATTTGAAAGATTTTTTAGTTATTGCGTCAATTCTGTTGGAGAATTTGGTTAAAAACTTCAAACTACCAGGCGGCATTTTTGTATGGGGACTATACTGAACGTGTTCTGATATGTTAAATTTCAAATCTAAACATCCAAAGGCTAATTTATTATACTCTGTTCCAAATTTCAAAGTTATATCTAAAATATTGTAAACTCTCTCTCTATTGGGGTAGGTACCCCACCTCCTCCGAAATTCATAAAATTTACTTTACCACGGCAAACCTTGAGCATTTGCTGCAAATTTCATGGAAATTGGTTTAGTAGTTTTAAAGATATAAAATATTTTAAAAAGTGGGGTCCGTGTTGTTGCAGAACTGATACGAATAAACTAAATGCTTAATGAAAATTTTATGTTACAAATCAAATTCTTAAATCAACAGAAATGCATCTAAATGTACTTATGTCTACCAGTTACACTCGTTACAATATTTTAAAAAGTGGGCGTAGTCAAATTTTCTATCCAAAAACCTATGTTGGGTTATGGCGAACATTAAAAAATATACATACATATATATATATATATATATATATATATATATATATATATATATATATATATATATATATATATATATATATATATATATATCCAAATTGGTCCAGTCGTCCTCAATTAATCCAGTTACCAACGAATGACATGATTATTATTTGTAAAGATATGGCGTTTTTTAAATATGGCATAGGGCATATTTTCACCATGGGCCATGCCATCAGGAAAATCGGTTAAGTTGTTTTTTTAGATGTAACATATTTTATAAAGCCAAGCATTTTGACCCGAATAAGTAGGTAAGATGGTAGACACTACCATAATTGTCTCGCAAATTAATTTCCAAACCGATGTATTCGTTACTATTGTAACTATAGCATTTTAAAAAATATTTTTTTAGAGTGTCATTAGCTTGTAGACAATTTAATGACAATGTCACCGTAAATAGTCAACAAATTGGTGATATGATGGCACTTAGAACTCAAACAAGAATGTGGGACATATATGAGATCTACATAAGTAAATACGATGGATTGGGAAGGCGTCACAACAACAGCTAAAGGTGACGCACTGTGTTATAGCTGCCATGACGTAAAGCATGAGTTTGGTTGTGGATTCGTAGTTAGTCGGAGACTAAAACATCTGGTATCCAGCTTCACCCCAGTGAATGAAAGACTTGCTGCAATTCGAATAAAAGCTAAATTCTTCAAGATCAGCTTTATTTGCGCTCATGCTCCCACTGAAGAAAAGGACGAACAGACCAAAGACATATTTTACGAGCGCTTAGAAGAAACATATGACCGTTGCCCTGCCCATGACATTAAAATCATTCTAGGCGATTTTAATGCCAAAATTGGAAAGGAGAATATCTTTGGCCCAACAGTCGGGAAATTCAGTCTCCACAGTGAAACATCTGACAATGGTATGAGGCTGATAGACTTTGCAGCTGCAAAAAACATGGTAGTTAGCAGTACCAGATTTAATCATCTCGATATTCATAAGGGCACCTGGCTGTCTCCAGATCAGAAAACAAGAAACCAAATTGATGATGTTGTGATAGATGGAAGACATTCATCAAGCGTGTTGGATGTACGATCGTTCCGAGGCGCAAACATTGATTCGGACCACTACCTTGTTGCAGCAAAAGTACGCACCCGCTTAAACGTAGCAAACAAAGTACGAACAGACACAACACGAAAGTTAACATCGGTAAGCTGCAATCACGACAGATAGCCACAGCATATTCTACTCAACTAGCCCAATTGCTTAATCAAAGCACTCCTCATCCCGATAACATATCAGCGCAATGGCAAACAGCCGCAAAATCCATACTTGGATACCAGAGACCTCCACCAAGCAATCCATGGTATGATCAGGAGTGTCGTGCTGCCACCAAAGAGAAAAATGCGGCATATAGGGCTACTTTACAATCCGTAGCAACGCGTAGCATACGAGAGAGATACAGGGAGAAAATGAGAGAGCAGAAACGTCTTTTTCGCAGGAAAAAGATAGAGATGGAAAAGCGGGAGTGTGAAAAAATGGAGGTGTACAGGAGCCAGAATGAAGTCTGAAAATTCTACCAAAGAGTCAAGCATCAAACTGATGGCTTTGGTACAGGCACATCCTCCTGTAGAGACCAGCAAGGTAATTTGGTAACTGATACAGATAGTGTACTCAGGATATGGAAAGAACATTTTTCAAATCTGTTGGTATCCAAAGCAGCGAAGACGACGAAGATACCACAGTCCCAATCCCAGAAGATGGTATTGAATATATACCGCCCAGCCAAGATGAGGTAAAGACAGCAATAAATCGACTGAAGAATAATAAGGCAGCAGGGGCCGATGGCCTACCAGCCGAGCTGTTCAAAATCGGAGGCCACACGCTGATAAGGTGTATTCATCAGCTAGTTAGCACCATCTGGCAGGAAGAACGAGTACCCGATGATTGGAACCCGAGTATCCTGTGACCCGTCCATAAGAAGGGAGATAAGACTGTATGCTCTAACTATAGGGGCATAAGTGTGCTCCCTATTGCCTACAAGATCGTGTCAGGGATATTGTGCGAACGACTAAAGCCTATGGTCAACGAGATAATTGGACCATACCAATGCGGCTATAGACCTGGTAAATCCACCATTGACCAGATATTTACCCTGCGGCAAATCCTGGAGAAGACCCAAGAGATGCAGATCGACACCTACCACCTTTTTGTCGATTATAAAGCAGCCTTCGACAGCCCGCTGCGTTCAAAGGTATTCCAAGCCATGTCTGAATTTGGTATCCCCGCAAAACTCATCCGGATTTGTAAAATGACTTTAACTGACACGAGGTCCTCAGTTAAAATAGGAAAGAACCTCTCAGAAGAGTTTGGTACCAAAAGACAAGGAGACAGCCTTTCGTGTGACCTCTTCAACATCCTGCTAGTAAAGGTTATACGAGAGGCAAACGTCAAAAGAAGTGGCACAATCTACACCAATAGTCACATGTTACTTGCTTATGCTGATGATATAGACATCATGGACCGATCAGTAAAAGATGTAACTGATACCTTTATAAAGGTCGAAGGAGAATCTGCTAAAGTGGGTCTGGCGGTAAACGGTAAGAAGACCAAGTTAATGGTGTCGACGCGCAATGCGTCCATTGAGCTCGGACCGACTGTGGAAGTTGGTTCCTATAATATTGAGGTAGTAAAAGACTTCGTCTACCTCGGTACCTCCGTAACACACAACAAACGACATCAGTTGTGAAATAACACAACAGATGCTACTTTGGTTTAAGTAAGCATTTTAAAAACAAAGCCACATCTCGTCAAACAAAAATAATGCTCTACAAAACACACAAACACAAAACACGCGCAAGCAGACATGGCAGTGCTTGGTGTGTTTGAGAGAAAAATTCTTCGAAAGATCTACGGACCAATCTGCGTCGACGGTGAATATCGACGTCGCATGAACCACGAGCTGTATCTGCTATAAAACGACATCAATATTGTTAAAAGTATCGAGATGCAGCGATTGCGTTGGCTAGGCCATATCATAAGAATGAGCGCTGATGAACCCGCTAAAAAGGCGTATGAATACATGCCGCATGGCGGTGCACGCAGGCCAAGGAATAGATGGCGCAAACAAGTGGATGATGAGATTAAAAGGCGCGGTATTCCAAAGTGCAAAGCAACAAATAGAGAGGAATGGAGATCTGTTCTTAGTTCGGCCTATAGAACAAATGTTCTGTAATGGGCCAGCTAAGTAAGTAAGTAAGAATTAAAAATGCCAAATAAGAGCTACTGTGGTTAAAAACTCTGGGATACATTAAAACGTAAACCTACATGGGTAGTATTCATTTGCGTTACATCGTAGCAAAGTTGATATTTTCTACTTTCATTAGCAGGTTTTGCTTTTATTATACTCCATATAGAAGCGGAGATATTCGCTTTGAAATAAAATGTTGACTTTTTCTCCAAATAAGTTTTTTGCCCATTCCGACCACTGAATATTATCCGACCATCACCAAAATCAATAGGCTTCTTCCCCTGGAAGAAGCGTGATTACAAGGTTTAGATGGACAGACGGACGGACACACATAGCCAGATCGACTCAGCTCGTAGACATTCATTTTATTGTATATATGTATAGGTTTACGACCATTATTTCGATGCGTTACAAACTTTTTGGCCAAAACCCACTTATAATATCCTCCCCACATTGTGGTGTAGGATATAAACATTTTAAGGGGGTAGGGTCATAAAGGAATACTTGAGCAAATAATAATGTATCTGAGTGCGTGTGAGATATATTTTGTTTATACAATTTTTACAAAAACTTACATCGTATGCATACTGTTGTTGCTGCTGCTGCAGACTTCGTGAAGAGCGCGGCCGTTGACCGCTAGAGTTGCTACCATTTGATTTTTGTTTGCGCACTTGGGCGCGTGTAAACATCATCTCGTGGCCGTCTTGTATAGCTTATGGTGCCGCTGCGTTGAAACTATTCAGAGTAGAGAGTGTTGCTGGTCGCTGATGTTATTCTTGTTCGAATTTTCTCAAAGAATTTTTGTCTGTGTGTTGTTTTTATTTTTACTGTAATATTTGGTTTGTGTTTTCGTCAATTTTTTTGTTTTTCTCAACACCTTTTGCTCTTTGGCAATGATTTGTTTTTCATAGTTTTGTAGAGCATCAAATATTTGGACGAAGGAGTGGTTCATTGTTTTCAAATGCAGATTTTCAAATGCAGATTTATTCTCCGTCCACGACACACATGCATATCAGATAGTTCATTTTAATGGTTTATGTGCATGCGTGAATTTTCTCTGTTGGCTGTATTTTAATAGACATATAGGACAAGTGTTTATGTTCCTTTTGTTTATTTTGATTTTTCTCTCTTTTTTGTGTTTTTCTTTAGTTGAAATTTATGATTTCTTCGTGTTGATTTGTTGCTCAATTTTACTTTTAATCACAACAATATTGTTTTATTTTGACCGGTTTATTTTGTCAGCTGTTTTTTTTGGCTATCATTCGAAAATTTCCACAATTAAAAATAATTTCACTGGCAGTTCGTTTGAAAATTGGATCTGCAAATAAATAATTGAAAAAAGAAATATTAATTTTTTAAACGAATAAAATTCAGTTTATGTAAAAACATGCGCAAAAATGACTTCTTTTGACGGGAATACTTTTTCTACACAACACTATTTATAAGTGTGGTAGCGATCTGTGAATGCTCAACCCTAATTACTAATTTTTCATGAATTTATTTAAAAGAAACTACCCATAGTTCTTTCTCTTATCTGAAAGAGCACACCTTATACTGCTTTTGCAATTTTTGTTGCATAGTTTTGTGGTAAATGGCTACCTGTGAAACCCTATTCTTGTAAAAGAGTTTTGCGGTGTCAACGATAGCTCGAAAACGAATGAGACGATCTTCGTACATTTTTGTGGGCGTTAATAATCTTGTTTTTAAACGTAACAGAATTTTAAAAAATCTTTTTAAAAACAAGTAAGAAGGCTATAGTCGGACGGGGCCGACCATGTAATACCCTACACCACTTCCTCTGGGCACTATTTTTTTCCATTAAATTTATTTTATGCGATTGGAACAAGTTATGTGTTAATTTCTTAATTTTATAAGGGACAGACGTGTCTTAAAAAAACTAAAATTTGTATAAGGAAAATAAAAAAATTTTAACGGACACGGTGCCCTTGGACTAACTTTAAATGAAAAGTTCTTACACCTGGGAAGTTTTTACGGATTCTGAAACTGCAATGTTCATAAAGCAACATTTTGTGAACTTTGACCGGTATTTAAAAAACCCTCCGGCGATTTTTTGGTTTTTCGATTTTTATACCCTACACCACCTTGTGGTAAGGGGTATTATGCCTTTGTTCATTAGTTTGTAACAGGCAAAAGATAACGAGATAGACCCATAGTTCCTTTTAGGGATATACATAGAATCACTTTCTGAGTCGATTTACGCATGTCCGTCTGTCTGACCGTCTGTCCATGTATTTTTTTATAAACAAAGTACAGGTCGCATTTATTGCCCGATTCGCATGAAAATTGGGGAAGATAGTTTTTTGGCCAAAGGACGAACTTTATTAATTTTGGTAAAAATCGCTTCAGATTTGGATATAGCTCCCATATATATTTTCGCCCGATTTGAGGTATTTGATGCACCAAACACGCTGTATCTGTCCAATTTTGATAAAATTTGAAATGTGTAATGGAATTAGGTCTATAGATAAATGTGCTAAATTATATCGAAATCGGTTCAGATTTGGATATAGCTCCCATATCAATTTTTGGCCGATTTTTGGTATTTGGTGCACGAAAGCCGTTATATACGTCCGATCTCAATGAAATATGGAATGTGTGACGGAATTTAGTCTAGAAAAAAGTGTGCCAAATTTTATCGAAATCGGTTCGGATTTGGATATAGCTCCCATATATATTTTCGCCCGATTTAAGGTATTTGATGCACCAACGACGCTATGTATGTCTAATTTTGATGAAGTTTGGAATGTGTGACGGCGTTTGGTCTAGAAATATATGTGCCAAATTATATCGTAATCCGTTCACATTTGGATTTAGCTCCCATATATATTTTGCAGTGGTGTAGGGTATCATATAGTCGGCCCCGCCCGACCTTGATCCTTTCCTTACTGGTTTTTATCTATGAACATTGTAATTTTACAATCCGCAAAAACTTCCCAGGAATAAGCACCTTTTATTTATAGTTATTTGAAGCGCACCGTGCGAATCGATCATTGTAATGAACAATATTTCTATTATTTTTTACCAAAGGTACCACAAAAATTTCAAAACCTCGTACAGCATTGTAATTTGCACTAATTAAAACAAGTGAGAAAAGGCTATAGTCGGTACGGGGCCGACTATGTGATACCCTACACCACTACCTCTGTGCATAATTCTTTCACTAGAAAACATTTCTTTTAAGGAGATACGAAAGTGTTCACCTATCTGGCTTTTATACCAAATGACCTAAGGCGAACTGAATCAAAATAATTAATATTTAATTTTATATTTGACTACTATCGACATCACCACCATCAATATGCTTCTATCTCTATGAGAAAGCTTCGTGCTGATCCGATCAAAATTCCGACCTGTAGTGTGATTGCAGAAAAAGTGGAAAACGGCTATTGTGATATCTTTGTTGTTTGATAAGATATGAGAACCTACTTTACATCATTAGAAAAGTGAAACTTTCAACTTTCAATGTCAGATTTTGCTTTTGGCATACCACATATAGAAGCTGAGATATTCGCTTTGGAAAAAAAGTTTTCTTTTTATATAAATAAGATTTTTGCCCATTACGACCTCTAAATTTTATCCGACCATCACCAAAATCAATAGGCTTCTTCCCCTGCGGGACCCCCATCAACACCCAAAATTTCGTGACGATCCGATTAAAATTGCGACCTGTAGCGTGATTTCCAAAAAAATGGATAAATGGGATGTATTACCGACTATTGCAATATCTCCGTTATTTGGCGACCTACGCCGACCTAGTTTGCGTCATTGTAAAGATGGAATCTTCTACTTTCATAGTCAGGATTTGCTTTTGGAAATTCCCCAGCCAAAGCTGTGATATTCGTCATTACAATTAAAATCGCAAAAATGAAAATTTGGGTTTTATTTGCGACTATTGTGATATATTCGTTGTTTGATCACCTACGAAACCCTACTTTACATTATTAGAAAGGTCATATTTTTTACTTTCATTGTCAGATTTTGCTTTTGGTATAACCCATACAGAAGCTGAGATATTCGATTTGAAAAAACGTTGTCTTTTTACCCACATACGTTTTTTTGCCCATTTCGGCCCCTAAATATTATCCGACCATCACCAAAATCAATAGGCTTCTTCCCTTGCGGGACCCCCTTCAACACCCAAAATTTCGTGACGATCCGATCAAAATTGCGACCTGTAGCGTGATTACAAGGTTTAGAAGGACAGACGGACGGATGGACCGACACACATAGCCAGGTCGACTCAGCTCGTCGAGACATTCATTTTGGTAAATATAAGTATGGGTCTACGACCATTACTTCGATGCGTTACAAACTTTTTGGTCAAAACCAACTTATAATACCCTTCCCACATAGTGGTGTAGGGTATAAAGAATGGGAATTTCTCTATCATGATTGAAAATTTTTATACCCTCAGCCTTTAGGCTAAAGAGGGCAAAGTGTAAATACCCTCCAAAAATGTGCCTCATCGAAATAATGGTTTTAGACCTCAAGTATGTTTTTTTACGATATCCGTTTCAGACAATTTGGAGTAGCAGGGACGTACGCAGGGGGGGGCACGGGGGGGCCCGGGCCCCCCCCGAAATGGTTTGGTCGAACAAAATTTTTTAAGCTACTGTAACTAGTTATTATATTTTTTTCTCATAAAAATGTTTTATATATTTGAAGATTTCAAATTAAAACTTATATTTTCTTAATAGCCTAGACAGACGGCAGTCTTAATTTGCATTAACAGCCTTAATTCAAATTAATTTGAACATTATCCCCTTTCTTAATGCACAAAATCGAAGGAAATTTAAACTGAATTAAGCAATTTCAATATGGCAATGCTGTTGAAAATCAATTGTCTTTTGTCAAATTTCCATGTTTAAGAAAATAAAAAGGGAAAGCAAATCAGCAATTTTCGCGTTTCTTCAAAATAAGTAGTGGTCTTTCGCGAGTAGAATAGCAGCTAATCGTTTTTCACGCTTTCTAACAAATCTCTTTTTCAAATTTTTATTTTCACAAAAAATTTCATTACCCACCATACCAATTCTATCGAAAATTATATCTTCCTCAAATGTTTTTTAAAGTTTTGCAATATTTGTATAATATTAAAGACTCAAAAATATCGCGAATAAATTAAATTTATTTTTGCTTCATCGTGGTGAAAATATCAAAGGTAGAAAGTGTATTTGTTTCGCATATTTTGGCGAACTTTTGTAAAGCTTTATGAAATGGTCTGCTGGGTACAAACAAACAACACAAACAGCTGTTTCATAAATGCAGATACTATCGTCTGTCAGGGTGAAAAATTAATTCAAATTAGGACATTTTTAATGCAAATTAACTCTGCCGTCTGTCTAGGGTATAAGTTTCTGAACAGAAAATGTACATCATTAACAAGTTTTGTAAGAAAATATTTAAAACAAATTTTGTTTGTAAGCTGTTTTTGAGAGAAACTTCCAATGAAATCTGAATTACTTCTTCATGTCATATCATACCACTATCAAATGCTAATTCCTCAATGAATATACCCCATGTCAATTACACTGTGCAACAAGGTTTCTGTGCGGTGGAAATTTCCTTTTGGAGAAAATTTCCAAAAGGAAATTTTCCCCACAGGTCAAGTGTCTGAGATATCGCGCGATGAATTTTTTGAATTTTCGCCTATGATGCTTGAGAAAATAGCTTTATATCTCTGTTTGCCGTTATTGTAGCTTCGTTTTGAGATTACATGTCTTCAGTCAAATCGAATGGCGAATCTTTTTGTAGAATATTTCATTAATAAATTACCACAAGATGAGATTTTACAGCATCCAAATGTTCCACAAAAATATTGCTCAGAGATATTGTCATGTTTTCATTGTCCTTTTTGACATTTACCCGGTTTTTGTTCAGAAAAACCCTATGTTTTGTTTTTCTGTATATTCGTTATTTGTTATGTATTGGTAGGTAGACATACCCATTGGTTATCGCTTATATTGACATTTGGGATGTATCTGAAATATTTACCATATATAGCTCCCGATATGCTAAACACGTTAATGACAAATTTTCTTGGAGAATAGATCCGGTCATCTAATATTTTGAACCGGATACAGCGATATAAAACACGGATTTTGTACCGATTTTAAGTAACCGATTAAGGTTATATGTATATCATTAGAAAGCTAATAAAATTGCCAATCAGGGAAAATAATTTTTTTGATAGCATCTTACCTGAGTTCGGTGCTAAAACAAAAAAACCAGTATTCTTGAACCGTTTTTAAGGAAAAATATCACTGCGCGTAAATATGAAGATCAAAGCTTGGTGGGTTAAATATTATTTTTGCCGATGAAAGTGGATGAAGTTATGCCGTAGGTCAAACTTCTGAGTTAGAGTGAAATGGAATTTATGTCATAGGCGAAAATTCAAAAAATTCATCGCGCGATATCTCAGAAACTTGACCTATGGGGAAAATTTCCTTTTGGGTTCTTAATATACTCACTAAGGGCTTTCATCTCCAGAAGGAATTTTCCACCGCACAGACCTTGAGTTCCAATTTGTGGCACAGTGTTATTTATTCGAACTGTATAGAGCTCTCGAGGCTTAAAACTCATCCGGTTATAACAAAAATAACGAGTTCAGTATTGTGGGAATGGAAATATATAAAAAAATCTATTGAATAAAATGTATGAAGGGTCGGTCCTTCGTGGACTACATATTGAAAGCCAATTAGAAATTTGTTTTACTGCCATCGCCAAAATTTTGTTATTCTGTTTTAGACAAATTTGCTGCTAAAAAGTATGAAAAAATAATGAAGACAAATGAATTTTTGTGCGTCACTTGGTTTTTACTTATCATCACCGAAGTATAATTGTAGCCTCAGACTTTAGATAACGAGATTATATACACTAGGATTGTATCGTATAGATTTCATCAAAATAATGATTTAAGTCTTCACATATGTTTGGACGATATTCGTTTCAGCCAAGATGGAAGTACTTACCTCTCTGTTTGTCTGGCAGGTTGGAACTCATGATAACTCTCGGTCCAAGTTATGGATCTCGTAATGTTTTGTCCAAATTAAATTTAAGTCATATCGAGGTATCATAAAAATTCAAAAATGTTCATTAAAATGGTCGAAGAGACTAACCGATTCGGTCTAAAATCGAACCTAATATGGTTCGCAAGTTTACTTGCAAAAGTACATCAAGGTCCAAGAGAATATGTTTGGATAACATCTTCAGGTCTCTTATACAAGTCTAACATAACTGCAGTTTAAAGGCTGTTCGATGATTCTTTGGACATTTTGTAGTCTTGTTTACAGCGATATCCTACTTTTTGTGGACAAGTTTATGCTTCCTGACAAAGCTCTAAATACTACGGTGGCCAACTAAACAGCTTATGGGCGCGGTAACTATCGAGAGGAGTGTCTCTCAAATAATTATGTGGGGTTCAATAAGGATCGATTGTTATTTGTCAAAACTATATAGAACTAAGTCCATTAAAGTGTTTGTTATCGAGTCCAAAAACTTCTAATCGTACAATTAAGAAAACAAATTATAACGCTTCTTTTGTAACATAATATTAAAAGTAAAAATAATCCAGGTATCAGAATCTATCTCTTTCGGTAAATAACACTGTGCAAAATTTTTAAGGTAATCTTGTGCAAATAATTTGAAGTGAGGATTTTTTGAAAGTACAGACCCAAAGTACAAAAGCCCTAGTTCGGTTTTGTTGAGTCAGATACAGCTTGGATTTTATGGCCCCATCTAAACATTGTTAAATATCGACTTTTTAAACAACTCGGGGCTATATCTCTGAAACCAATGCAAATCTTCTTCTGACCTTTGCAGCAAATTTGTAGATAAGGGCCAAAATAAAATATTTGGGGAAATGAAAAAAAAAAATAAATTTTATAATACATCTAAAAATTCCATAATTTGTATACATTTCGCACCATATGTCCAAAACTGTTAAATTTTTCTTAATGTTTTCATTTGGAAACATATCAACGACAACGACAGCTGATATTCTTAAAAATTAGGCTAAGATCATCGAAATAGTGAAAATTTTGCTATAGCAACGACAACTGCAATTCTTTGTGGTTGTAAAATTCTTCGATAAACCATAACGTGGACCTGTATGATTAAAAACTTCAATATACTTCAATAAATTTTACATGGCGACATTACCGAACGTGACCCGATATTGTCTATTTTCAATTCTAAATATCCTACTCTGTAAATATTTAAAATTGTATCCTTAGTCCCAATTTACATTAAACGATTTTTCTTGCGGCAATTTTTCTCGTTCTCTTTTAAACTTGCCTCTTGCGTTTATACAGGCAATTCTGTTTCTGCAAGTTTTGTTTTCAAAACAATGAAAATAATGTTAAAAACGAAAAATATAAAAGGAATTGCCTGAAAATTGTCGGTACGAGCAATTTTTTTCCACTTCCATATCCGTTACGTGTCTCTTCTACAAACTGAGACTTGTCGCAAGTAAACTCGCCTAATGTAAATTGAGACTAAATATTATGAATTCTTTCTATTGAATTTATATACTTTGTACTTTAAAAAAACTGCTGACGGAGTCAGAAAAAATATCAATTTTGTACAGTGTTTTGTTTTTGTTAAAATAGAAATTTTGATTTTAACTGTTCAAAATTTTTAAAAATTGATTTTTTAATTCCTTTTCGATAACGGACAAGATTATTAGGTTCGTAATGATCCCACAAAAATATATGCTGATCGGTTTATTCTTTTTCAAACTACAGTGGGTACCGCAAACTGCTTTAGTAAAAACAGTGCTTTATAAGCGGGCATTTGAATGTAAGATTTTTCAAAAAAAAAAAAAAAAAAAAAAAAAATAGAAGGTAACTTAAGGTTTAATAGATTTCTTATAAAAAATGCATGAAAATGGCTTTTCTCATGCTTATAAGTGGCCATAACCCCTTATAATAGATTTACGTAACGCTACACAACATTTGAATTTTTCATGATTTTTGGTCAAGTTGTGCCCCCCCCCCCCCCGAAATGAAATCCTGCGTACGTCCCTGTGGAGTAGATCTAGCAATGTCCGAAATATTTTTTCCACATTCGATTTAAGTTCGAAGATGGGCCATATAGGTTCACTCCTTCAGGTACCTCCCCCAAAAATGTTCAAAAATTGTCGCTAATCTTGTGCGCACGATAACTCTTGTAGGGAATAACCGATTTGGTCCATACTTTGCACATCGTGTAATTTCTACCAAACTTAGATGAGGTTCCAATATGAACTCAATCGGTCCACTCCTTCGGGTACCTCCCACACAAAATTTCGGAAAAGTTCAGTTTAGGACCTGGACCCAAATCGCTTTGATTTTTGTTTACGCAAGTTGTATTCGCTGTCATCTATACGACACTGTAAGTATTATTAGGGGCAAGTCCATACTTCCTGAGAAAATAGTCTGAAAGTTACAAAAAACCCTATGACACCGTGTGTAGTGGTTGGAGCGCAAGTCTAACATAACTGCAGTTTAAAGGCTGTTCGATGATTCTTTGGACATTTTGTAGTCTTGTTTACAGCGATATCCTACTTTTTGTGGACAAGTTTATGCTTCCTGACAAAGCTCTAAATACTACGGTGGCCAACTAAACAGCTTATGGGCGCGGTAACTATCGAGAGGAGTGTCTCTCAAATAATTATGTGGGGTTCAATAAGGATCGATTGTTATTTGTCAAAACTATATAGAACTAAGTCCATTAAAGTGTTTGTTATCGAGTCCAAAAACTTCTAATCGTACAATTAAGAAAACAAATTATAACGCTTCTTTTGTAACATAATATTAAAAGTAAAAATAATCCAGGTATCAGAATCTATCTCTTTCGGTAAATAACACTGTGCAAAATTTTTAAGGTAATCTTGTGCAAATAATTTGAAGTGAGGATTTTTTGAAAGTACAGACCCAAAGTACAAAAGCCCTAGTTCGGTTTTGTTGAGTCAGATACAGCTTGGATTTTATGGCCCCATCTAAACATTGTTAAATATCGACTTTTTAAACAACTCGGGGCTATATCTCTGAAACCAATGCAAATCTTCTTCTGACCTTTGCAGCAAATTTGTAGATAAGGGCCAAAATAAAATATTTGGGGAAATGAAAAAAAAAAATAAATTTTATAATACATCTAAAAATTCCATAATTTGTATACATTTCGCACCATATGTCCAAAACTGTTAAATTTTTCTTAATGTTTTCATTTGGAAACATATCAACGACAACGACAGCTGATATTCTTAAAAATTAGGCTAAGATCATCGAAATAGTGAAAATTTTGCTATAGCAACGACAACTGCAATTCTTTGTGGTTGTAAAATTCTTCGATAAACCATAACGTGGACCTGTATGATTAAAAACTTCAATATACTTCAATAAATTTTACATGGCGACATTACCGAACGTGACCCGATATTGTCTATTTTCAATTCTAAATATCCTACTCTGTAAATATTTAAAATTGTATCCTTAGTCCCAATTTACATTAAACGATTTTTCTTGCGGCAATTTTTCTCGTTCTCTTTTAAACTTGCCTCTTGCGTTTATACAGGCAATTCTGTTTCTGCAAGTTTTGTTTTCAAAACAATGAAAATAATGTTAAAAACGAAAAATATAAAAGGAATTGCCTGAAAATTGTCGGTACGAGCAATTTTTTTCCACTTCCATATCCGTTACGTGTCTCTTCTACAAACTGAGACTTGTCGCAAGTAAACTCGCCTAATGTAAATTGAGACTAAATATTATGAATTCTTTCTATTGAATTTATATACTTTGTACTTTAAAAAAACTGCTGACGGAGTCAGAAAAAATATCAATTTTGTACAGTGTTTTGTTTTTGTTAAAATAGAAATTTTGATTTTAACTGTTCAAAATTTTTAAAAATTGATTTTTTAATTCCTTTTCGATAACGGACAAGATTATTAGGTTCGTAATGATCCCACAAAAATATATGCTGATCGGTTTATTCTTTTTCAAACTACAGTGGGTACCGCAAACTGCTTTAGTAAAAACAGTGCTTTATAAGCGGGCATTTGAATGTAAGATTTTTCAAAAAAAAAAAAAAAAAAAAAAAATAGAAGGTAACTTAAGGTTTAATAGATTTCTTATAAAAAATGCATGAAAATGGCTTTTCTCATGCTTATAAGTGGCCATAACCCCTTATAATAGATTTACGTAACGCTACACAACATTTGAATTTTTCATGATTTTTGGTCAAGTTGTGCCCCCCCCCCCCCCCGAAATGAAATCCTGCGTACGTCCCTGTGGAGTAGATCTAGCAATGTCCGAAATATTTTTTCCACATTCGATTTAAGTTCGAAGATGGGCCATATAGGTTCACTCCTTCAGGTACCTCCCCCAAAAATGTTCAAAAATTGTCGCTAATCTTGTGCGCACGATAACTCTTGTAGGGAATAACCGATTTGGTCCATACTTTGCACATCGTGTAATTTCTACCAAACTTAGATGAGGTTCCAATATGAACTCAATCGGTCCACTCCTTCGGGTACCTCCCACACAAAATTTCGGAAAAGTTCAGTTTAGGACCTGGACCCAAATCGCTTTGATTTTTGTTTACGCAAGTTGTATTCGCTGTCATCTATACGACACTGTAAGTATTATTAGGGGCAAGTCCATACTTCCTGAGAAAATAGTCTGAAAGTTACAAAAAACCCTATGACACCGTGTGTAGTGGTTGGAGCGCAAGAAAACTCTCGAACGGATCTGCCGATTCGGCCCAAAATTTGGCTTTCGTAATATTTTGTGCAAAATTAGTTCAAGTTCACTCCTTCCGGTACCTCCCCACCAAAAGTTCGAAAATGTTCGGAAAATTTGTGCGTGCGATAACTCTTGAAGGGAGTAACCGATTTGGTCCATACTTTGCACATTATGAAATTTCTACCAGACTTAGATGAGGTTCCAATATGGACTCAATCGGTAAACTCCTTCGAGTACCTCCCACACAAAATTTCGGAAAAGTTAAGTTTAGGACCTGCTCTCGAATCGCCTTGGCTTTTGTTGTAACATCTTGTATTCGCTGTCTCCTATGCGAAGGTACAAGTTTCCTCAGGGGCAAGTCCATACTTCCTGAAAAAATAATCTGAAAGTTGAAAAACTAACCCTATGACACCCATGTTTATGGGTGGAAGCGCAAGATAATTCTCGAACGGAAATGCCGATTCCGGCCAAAATTTGGCCTTCGTAATATTGTTTCCAAACTTAATTTAAGTTCGTAGATAAGCCATATCGGTCCACTCCTTCAGGTACCTACCCCACAAAAGTTCAAAAATATTCGGAAAAATTTTGCGCACGATAAATCTTGATGGGAGTGACCGATTTGGTCCATACTTCACACATTCTCATAATATCTAGCAGATATAGATCAGGTTCGAATATGGACTATATTTGTCCACTCCATCCCGTACCTCCCACACAAAATTTTCACTTTAAGACATGCTATTGAATCACTTTGATTTTTGTTGAAGCAACTTACATTCGCTGCCTCAATTACGATGGTAAAAGTTGTTTCAGGGGCAAGTCCATACTTCTTGAGAAAACAGCCCGAAGGTTGTAAAAACCCCCTATGGCACTCCCATGGTCTATGTCGGTCCATTCCTTTAAGTGCCTTTTCCGCAAAATTTTTGAACTTTAATCCTAATCAACATTTTTGTCGGTTTATACGACCAAAATTTCGAAATCTCCTAAATACATAAGTTTTTTGTGAAAAAGGTGTTTCAATTTGCACAGGCTGAGGGTATATCTCTGTTGGCAAAGCCGACTGATACTTTTTTACTTGTTTATCATAATTGCGACACTTTGTAGCGTGGAAGGTAAATATAGTGCTTTATACAAAAACAAAAACGATAAAGAAACCTATTTATGTATATGTTAAACAGTATTTTCATCAATGGAGAGGTTAAGAGTTAGTTTTCAAGTTTCACGTTCCGGAATATGGACCACGGAATTTAAAATATGCACCAAAACTTGTATTAAGATATTTACCGGCAACAAATTATAGTAAATTTCACCCGCTATATACTATCAGACCATTATCCAAAGTTATTGTCATTTTCCTTGACCAAACTATAACAAACTATATATAAACTATAACTGCGACATCTAGCTTTTTTATGTCCACACTTCCCACAATTAAAACTGTGGGATCTCTGTATATATTAGGCTGTAACTCTGTCATCTGACCATGCACATAAACATAATTGGCTTCAGTGAAAAGGTCAAGAGTTTCTCTTCTGAATAAAACTTGCGTGTGTAGAACATATCTTCCAGGAGTAAAGTTATAGACATTATACTAAAAATTTTATCAATTTTTACACAAAAGTTCTGGTCCATTTAAGCCGCTAAATAGTATCTGATCATCATGTTAAATTGCAAGCTACTCTTTGTCGTAAACCCAAACCTTACCTAAAATATAGCGCCAATCAGACTACCATTGCAACCAACAGAGACGCTAAAAAATATGATAAAAATTTTGTTTTTGGCACATTTCACCCCCTAAATCGACCTCCGTACAAAATTTCGTGAAGATTGGTCCATGTAGTTATACCCTACACCACTATGTGGTAAGGGGTATTATGTGTTAGTGCATTTGTATGTAACATACAAAAGGAAGCGAGATAGGCCCATAGTTCCTTCTAGGGATATACATAGAATCACTTTCTGAGTCGATTTATGCATGTCCGTCCGTCCGTCCGTCCGTCCGTTCGCAACGTACAGGTCGCATTTGTTGACCGATTTCGCTGAAAATTGGGGAATACCATTTTTTTAGCCGTCGGAAGATCAAGTTCGAAGATGGGCTATATCGGTCCAAGTTTTGGTATAGCCCCCATATATATTTTCGGCCGATTTCACGTATTTTCTGTAACACACACGCTATATATGTCCGATTTCGATGAAATTTGGAATGTGTGACTGAATTTGGTCTAAAAATAAATGTGCCAAATTATATCGAAATCGGTTCAGATTTGGATATAGCTCCCATATATATGTTCGTCCGATTTCTCGTATGTGATGTACCAATCACGCTATATACGTCCGATTTTAATGAAATTTGGAATGTTTGACTGAATTTGGTATAGAAATAAGTGTGCCAAATTATATCGAAATCGGTTTAGATTTGGACATAGCTCCCATATATATTTTCGGCCGATTTCACGTATTTTCTGTACCAAACACGCTATATATTTCCGATTTCGATGAAATTTGGAATGTGTGACTGAATTCAGTCTAGAAATAAATGTGCCAAATTATATCGAAATCGGTTCAGATTTGGATATAGCACCCATATATATTTTCGGCCGATTTCGCGTATTTGCTGCTCCAAACACGCTATATAAGTCGGATTTCAATGATATTTGGAATGTGTGACTGAATTCGGTCTGGAAATAAATGTGCCAAATTATATCAAAATCGGTTTAGATCTGGATATAGCTCCGATTTATATTTTACATATTCACAGTGGTGTAGGGTATCATATAGTCGGCCCCGCCCGACTTTGATCCTTTCCTTACTGGTTTTTTTTTTAATTTTATTACGACTGAGTTAAACTCATCAACCAATATTTTTTATAGTTTACATATCAGGAAAAATGTCTAAAATTGTCTTTTCCATTTCTAAAAAATCAAAAAAAATAAAATTTGATACTACATCAATGATTTTTGGTACATAGATTAAGAAAAAAATCTGCATTCCAAATCTGTTTTCGTTACTAACTTTGATCGTTGCGCGCAAAAGATATGACCGTTTTAATTATGATAATTAGAAAAAATTATAAAAAAATCGCGGCTTAATATAGTTAGCTGTTATTTCCTATTATCGTTAACTGAATTCGTAACCTTTGCGATGATGCAAAAAATAATCGCTAAGTCTCAATGGATTCGCGAAAAATCAAATTTGTTAAATAATTTCACGTATTTACAAACATATTTTAGAAACAATAGCGCTCATACTTACGAAAAATATATAAAAAAATTATAACAGCATCCAGACATTTTGAGGAATAAAATGAAACCTAAGTTGTGAAGGTTGGAGCTATAGTATTCATGTTATTTGCAAAAATACGAAGAAAATATTAGGAAAAAAATTAAAATCATATTATTGTAATTTTATTTTTTTATGGTTTTATAGGAAAAGTTGGAGAAAAAATGTTTGAGTTCTTCGGCATTTTCGTGAAAATTTCACGCAATAATGATGATATTCCGTTGTAACAAATTGTTCGCTTATAGTTTTCCTATTGGATAATATTATTAGAATCTTATATTAAATCACAAGGAATTCCAATTGTGGCATAACGTTAAAATAATGTTATATTGAATATTACAACATTTGAGACACACATAAACCGCGTAATTATGAAAATGACATGATGCGCATCCGATTTTCCAACACAGCGAATCAATCCCTTTTATTTGATGTACAGTTTGTCAAATTCTATTTGGCGGCCACGATGTAGCATCTGCTGCATATTAGGGTGCAAAATACTGTAAAATGGTCATAATTTCCGCGAAGTTCATTTACATTTTATGCGCATCCGATTTCAATAATCACCATTAAAAAATACATCATTCTATGCCGTTTTAATGCGATCCATCAAGAACCGTGGATGTAGCATCGCACTCAATTTTTAGAAAAAATCTATTATATCTCTGGATTTACGAGAGTTTTTAAATATCTGTTTTCGCACAGTTTAAACACGCGTATCGATCTATTTATTTAAGTAGAACTGACACATCCAAAACGCGTTTTAATATGCGATATTTTCAAAATAATTTTTTGCAAATTTTCGAAATTTGAGGGGTATCATATCCGCCGATCTAGTGGGTGGATTTTTACGCGTCGTGGCTTGTTAGATTCAGAACGTAAAAAACTAAATTTACGCGGGTTTCCACGGAAATCGAATGACGTTTGTAAATTTTAAACCAAAAAAATAGGTTTTTGAGAAAAATTTACGCACAAAAATTTCGTGTTTGGGCGCAGATTACTGTGATCCTGTGAGGGCTACACCCTCATGTTTTACATTAAAAAATGCGAAATCGCGAGTAATACTATCAAATAATAAGCTTTTAGGGAAATCCAGCTGCGCGTCCCGATTAGACCAAAAATTCAAAAAACCCCATTTTTCAGGTTTCAAAATGTCAGCATCCGTTTGAGGTAGATACAGTGGATATATTAAAAAATCATACATTAGAAACTTCAACTCTGAAGTGCACTCTTTAACTTCTCCTTTGAGCATTAAGCTCTACATTTTGTTGTAAAACCACTAATTGGAAAATAACATAATGAAACTCGTTTAATTCAACGATTTTTCCCGATTTTTTTACATTAGTTCGACCACATCTTCCGCTCAAATTATTATTTTAAGAAACCCCTCGGTGAATCGGGCTAAAACTGTTTATTTTACCGAAATGCGGTCAAAAGTTATGGTATATTAAAAGTGATCGCGAGTTACAATACCCCATACCTCAGTTTCAACATAAGTTAATTTTCTACAAAAAGCTTGATATACATAATTCAGTATAATATTGGTAGGTTTATATGGAGTTAGTAATTCATTAATTACGCTCTAACGGTTAAGCTTTTCGACTTAAATCCAGGGGAGTTTTCCTTCTAAACCGCCTGCTGTTTCTGATCATGATGTCGTGATATATGTTTAACATATATCGGTTTTGGTGATGACGGAGTTTGTTAGCATATGCCCGTGCATGAAGTTTTATTTCGTCTTTAATCGTAATATGAGTTTAGTATTTCGTACATTTCAGTTGGTAGATATTTATGCAATTTATGTAGTAGCCCCTTGTGCCACACTTTGCCAAAAGCTTGACTCACATCCAGAAACACTGCGGAACAAACTTCTTTGCTATCAAAACACTTTTCAGCCATATTTATTATTCTATGGACTTGTTCTATAGTTGAATGACTTTCTCGAAATCCAAACTGGTGCGAAGGAATTAATGGATCTATCTTGTATTGCCACTAAACTTGAGTTGCGTTGTCAGTTGTCTGCGCGACTGAGACGAAATTTTGTACCATTAATGTCAACTCAACTGGGTGGTCGATAAACATGTTATCGATCAGTGTTTTTTCAAACTAGTGACCTCTATTCGCCAAAAAAAAAAAACATTTTAAAAATAATTGCGCTTTGGATAACTCTTTTGTGTATTCTGGAGAATATTTTAATATTTTGGCTGAGTTTTCGAGCAAATTTGGAAAACAACCCAAGATTGAAATATAACCTGCCCATTGAATCTTCGGATCTTCAAGTTTTATTTGCTGTCCCAAAAAATTATAAGTTCGGTGGAATTATTTTTTGATGATGAAGAAAATGTACAGGACATAGCATCTATTAGAAGAAATTTGAGGGACAAGTCGAATCCATTGGAATTGGCATCTGCTC
Organism: Musca autumnalis; assembly: GCF_047663935.1. Taxonomy (NCBI): domain Eukaryota; kingdom Metazoa; phylum Arthropoda; class Insecta; order Diptera; family Muscidae; genus Musca; species Musca autumnalis. Next base: position 122,966,090 of record NW_027411866.1, on the reverse strand, counting down.
TGTAAGCTGATGATCATGTGGAAAGATCTGTATAATCAGTAAATTATTTCAGGTTTAAGGCGTATTTTCGATTGCCAAAGGATGCCGTAGTTTACATTGTGGAAACGTTAAATGATGACTTCAAAGTAAGTTACAGATCAACAGCAATACCCCCACTTTTAAAAGTGTGCACAGCGTTGCGATTCTTTGATAACGGAAGTTTCCAAAAGTCCCATGGCAATGATTTCAACAATTGCATGGCTCAATCTACATTGTCGAGAGTATTGAAGGAAGTTGTCCACTTGATAGAGGACAAATTGTGCCAAAATTGGATCGTTTCGAAGTTGACAGAGGAGGAAAAAAGACAAAATAAAAACCATTTTTATTCAAAAACGAAATTCCCTGGTGTAGTTGGCTTTATAGATGGAACCCATGTGCACATTGGATTTGCACTCAATTTATCAATTAATATTTCAAACTGTTTTTTTATTGTTATTTTCACCATATTTTTGATACACAAAATTAATTAATTATGCAAATAATCAATAATTGTTAACAAAATGTTTATTTTTCCTTCTATTTTACTTCTTGTTTCTTCGAAAATGTTCACTGCAACTGAAAACTTCAGTTGAGAGTTGTCATACGTGGATCAATTTTGACAACTGGCAACGCCACTCAACGATAATTGTTATCGATGATCGACCCCTAAGTTTCTTGTTTCAATAACTTTTTTTAATCGTGAAGCTAGCAGTTTTTCGAATATTTTTGATAACATTGGAAGTAATGATATTGGTCGGTAGGATTCCAATTTATTTGGTGGTTTACCTGGTTTTTCAACAACGATAACTTCAGCCTGTAGTGTGATTACAATATTTAATGGACTAACGGGCGGGCACACATTTCAAAATCGGTTTATATCGTCGAGATATGAAATTTGGTTTACCACATGAGGTCTACGGCGAATATTTCCTGCTGTTACATGAATTTTTCGAGAAACAAACTTATAATAAATACCCACATTGTGGTGAATGGTATAAAAATTGTGAAACTTAAATTTTATTGTTTTTTTTTTTTAAAAATTGGACAACAAATTCTTAAAAAAATTTGTTTCGCTTAAAACCATGATTTTTATGTTTTTAATAAGCTCACCAAAATATATAAAGATCGGTCCATTCAAAATGTCATTTCGAGAAAAACGTTTTTTAAGTTGCGCCTCTACACACAAAACACATTGGGTTCCCCGCTTTGAACGGTCATGTCTCATCCAATTTTGCTCTGTACTTCGAACTAAGCCAATTTTATTGTGTTTTAAAATTTATTGGTAGAGGTATCCCCTTAAGTTGGCAGAATCGCTCTTCACTACAATTTCCAATAAAGTGTTCAGATTCAGTTCATAATGCGATATTGGTGTTCTTACTTGTTAAATTAAGACATATTTTTCATTAAAGATTCTATCAAAAGTAGAGCTATGTCGACAATTGTTTAGGTTATATTTTCCGTTCAATAAGAACCTAAAATTAAAAATTACAGCTGATTTAGTTCAGAGTTCACCTAAATGTGTTCGAAATAATGAAATCGTAAAGGTTTCGCTTGAAAGAACAAGGATGAACAGAGACATGTTTGAGATAGTTTGACAATAAATTCCATGGCAACACGAAATGAACGTTCAAAAAGTAAATGTAAAAAACTTCCCAAAGTATGTGGGTATTTATAGACGTAATACTGTTAAAAATATTTGCCGGTAGACCATTTTTGATAATAAAGAAGAGGAAGTATATATGTATATAAATTGGATTCAAAAAAATTTTGAAAGTGCACCCCAGGAATTCAAAGGAATAAAACACATAGCCAGAACGACACTGACTGTCATATACAAATTTACCGAATTTGTACCTGTAAAGACTTCCAGACCATACAACATGTAAGGCCCATCTAAAGCGTACAAATGCTATAGCATAAGATTCACTTAGCAACAGACCCGAGCAATATGGCCGGAAAAAATTGAATCCGACCAAACACTGCACATTTTGTCTTGTTTATGTTTATGCGTATGTTATTACGAATGCATAACTCAGAGACTGAGCTGAGAATTTTGGATAGACACACAAAGATCATTCACATATAACATAAAAAGAAATAAACTTACAATTGACCCCTGAGGAACGCCACAGTGCAAAGAAGTGTTGGATTCACAGCCGTTCACAACAACAAATTGCTATCGATTGTACAGAAATGATCGAATGAGATCATAGGACAAAAATGAAAACTCAGTATACAGTTTGTGAAAAAGGACACTCCCTGCAAAAATCTATACTAAATAAATAATGGGGTTTTATAGTATGTACTTTTTGGAAGTCGTAACTACTTACAAAACCCAATACCAACCTATTATTTAAGCGAAATCCAGATTGACAGCTGCTTATTAAGGACGACGAATCAATATGGACACAAATTTGATCTTTTAGTAAAACCTCTAGGACCTTAGATAAAGCAGGTAACATAGATATATGCCTAAAGTCAGAACTCAATCAACCCGAAGTTCCTTTTTTTTCAAGATTGGAACAATCTTCGTAAGCTCCTATCCTAAGGGGAATTTCCAAGTCATAAAAAGTTTGTTATAAAAATTTAGAAGATGTGTAAGATGGACACGTTAGTTCATGTTCATTAACATTGCGAAAATTTAAGTCATTGTCACGAGGTGTTGAGTAAAAAGACATAGATTTGGATGACATCGCAGTAAAATAATCGTTCATTTCATTAGGACTAATATCACAGATGAAGCTATCACTTTTTACATAACCACATTGGCAAATGCGCGACCAAAAGTTCCTAGAGCTGGTAACATGAGTGGGAGCTTCAAATGGAAAATGCAAATCATATTGAATAAGCAGGAACGCATGGTAAAAGTTAACTGCTGAAAAACAGAACTGATTGCTCTTTTAGATAGACGGATGACAACTAACGAGATAAACATCAGTAATAGAGTACGGTGGATCACCGTAATTATGACGGACCATCCCTGCAATTTAACCCCCATCATCCATTTAAATATCTTATTATGTATGTACTCGTGTGTAACGTAGACGATAACAAGTTATCACTACCTAAGAAGGCATGTGTAATGAAATGTGGCTGTGTATTTTATTTTATTGTATACACCCAGCAAACAAATGTCTGATGTCCGACAAGTCTGAACAATTTCGGAAGCAAAGTGGTTCAGATTACGTTCCGATTTCTAAACGATTTTTCGGAGAGGAAATAGTTCAGATTTTGTACCGATTTCGGAACGAATGTCAGAAAGAAATTTCTTTTCCGAATTTCCCAAGGATTTTCTTCAGATTTCGTTACGAAATCGGACCAAAATCGATCCGATGTCGCTTCGACATTTCGTTCTGAAATTATGTCAACCACTTCATACAACACAGATATCGTATCAGATATCGGATGTATCGTCCGAATTTTGTTCCGATTTCGTTACGATGTTATATATGCATATCTACTCACATAAAGTAAGTATTTAACAGAACACATCCGTTTCGTACATTATTCTTTTGTTGGTTTTGTCAAAACTGCTTCCGTTAAGTTTATCTATTTAATTTTTTTTTGCAAATGTATGTTTTGTTTGTTTTTTATATATAAGTATAAAACACATATACATAAATAGACGTTGAGGGCTTGTTTAGATCACTAAATATATTTGACAAGATGCCCACATGAAATATTTATTTTCAATGTTAGCATTAAAAGCTGTTTCTATTATTAAAAAAAGAAAACAACAAAACGGAAACTATGAATGAAATTTCCTTAACTCACTTTCTAGGTTATTGGGAAAAATTGTATAGTAGAACAAAATTTTTAAATTCACTTTTTGTTCAGTAGTGCGATTGTCTAAGTCATTTTTTGAGTTACCGACAATTGTCGGTAAAATTAAAATGCTTATAATTTCGGTAATTACCTATGTTTTTCGGTAAGATAGCGACGAATAAACAGTAGTCGTAAAATTCTACCGATAGCAAGAGTGTTGTCAACTTTTACTTGTACTTTTCATTCATTATTTTTCGTTTTAATTTTACCGATTTCTGTCGTTAACTCAAAAAATGTGTTAGAGAATCGCACTACTGATGTGTATTACTTTATTATTGTAAGGTATTTCAGCGTAATCTTAGTTTTTTGTTGTTTTTAAATTTTAAAATCAACAAGTTTTTTTATGTGTGATGCAGTTAACATTGATTTAATTTCGAGAAAGGCAGAGAGGTCTAGTTTCGTCCAACGCCACTTGGACTCATCATTTCTCGTAGTTGTTATTGAAACAAGGAACTCTTCCCCAATTTTATGACGACACGAGCTCAAGAATAAATGTGACCGACGAATTCCTTTAAATGCGAACAGAAACATCTAAAAACTCCCTTAGCCGCATATGTAAACCAAATAACTACTCACCTTTGCTGAGAATCAACATAACAAGTTGATGGTTTGATGTAAAGCAACAACAAACTATATTCCACCGTGCTGTGTGTGTCTATTTTTAGATTCACTTTAGCAGTTTTGTTGCGATGTGTATTACTTTATTATTGTAACCTCTGCTGGTCTTCTTGATAAGTTGTTGTATTGAAGTAAAATGGAACTATTAGTTTCCTTTCGTTTATGAAGAAGACTAAATACCAAACTTCAGCTGTGTGGCTAACCTTCAAAATACCGAAATTCGGGAGATACCGTTCCATGGGGGCTATATCAAAACGTCGATCTATACCTACAAATTTCTGGAGGAAAGTTTTTAGACTCAAAGAAGACTAAATACAAATTTTCGATATTTCGTTAAAACCTTCAAAATACCGAAAATCAGGAGGTACGCTTCTATGGGGGATATAGAAACCCGCGGACCTATACCGATAATTCTCTTCTGGAATATTTTATAAAAAATTTCAGTCTTTCGGTGGGATATTGACGTCACAACCTTCAGAATTACGAAAATCGGGTGGTACCGATCAGAGAAATACAAACAAAACAAATGCATTTGTGAATGTATGAGTGAAAAAAAGCAACAACCAAATAATTTTTATACCCTACACCACTATGTGGTAAGGGGTATTATGTGTTAGTGCATTTGTATGTAACATACAAAAGGAAGCGAGATAGACCCATAGTTCCTTCTAGGGATATACATAGAATCACTTTCTGAGTCGATTTATGCATGTCCGTCCGTCCGTTCGAAACATACAGGTCGCATTGGTTGACCGATTTCGCTGAAAATTGGGGAATACCATTTTTTTAGCCGTCGGAAGATCAAGTTCGACGATGGGCTATATCGGTCCAAGTTTTGGTATAGCCCCCATATAACGGTACCTCCTGATTTAAGGTATTTTAAGGATCTTAGCCGCATTTGTTGCCCAAACCAGCTGAAATTTTACATTTGAGGTTCCCAAAGGCCGCGAAATTGCTCCACTAAAACTTGTCAAGATAGGTCCACGCTTCGGTATAGTCCCCATATAACGATACCTCCCGATTTAAGGTATTTTATGGATCTTAGCCACATTTTTTGCCCAAACTAGCTGAAATTTTACATTTAAGGTTCTAAATGGCCGCGAAATTGCTCCACTAAAAATTGTCAAGATAGGTCCACGGTTCGGTATAGTCCCCATATAACGATACCTCCCGATTTAAGGTATTTTAGGGATCTTAGCCACATTTTTTGCTTGAACTAGCTGAAATTTTACATATGTGGTTCCCAGTGGCCACGAAATTTCGCCACTTAAATTGAGCCAAATTATATCGAAATCGGTTCAGATTTGGATATAGCTCCCATATATATGTTCGCCCGATTTCACGTATTTGCTGCACCAAACACGCTATATACGTCCGATTTTGATGAAATTTGGAATGTTTGACTGAATTCGGTCTAGAAATAAGTGTGCCAAATTATATCGAAATCGGTTCCGATTTGGATATAGCTCCCATATATATTTTCGGCCGATTTCACGTATTTTCTGTACCAAACACGCTATATATTTCCGATTTCGATGAAATTTGGAATGTGTGACCGAATTCAGTCTAGAAATAAATGTGCCAAATTATATCGAAATCGGTTCAGATTTGGATATAGCACCCATATATATTTTCGGCCGATTTCGTGTATTTTCAGCTCCAAACACGATATATAAGTCCGATTTCAATGATATTTGGAATGTGTGACTGAATTCGGTCTGGAAATAAATGTGCCAAATTATATCAAAATCGGTTAAGATCTGGATATAGCTCCGATTTATATTTTACATATTCACAGTGGTGTAGGGTATTATATAGACGGCCCCGACCGACTTTGATCCTTTCCTTACTGGTTTTTTGTTTGTTTTTGTTCATGCACAGCGTACGTGAGGGAGAAAGTAAGTACCAAATTTCAGCCATTTCCAACTTTGGTGGGGGAGGTAACTAAAGGAGTGGGCCGATACGGCCCATCTTCGAACATAAACTAACACGAGAGTTATCGTGCGCACCAGCCAACCAGACAGACGGACAGGGCTAAATCGACTCCAAATTGTTTGAAAAGAATTTACTCCAAACATACTTGGGGATCTAAATCCGTCATTTCAATAAACATATATTTGGTCGTATCAAAGTGTATCTATCCTCGTGAGACTAAAGGCTGAGGTATAAAAATACCAATATTTCGAGGTATTGCATTGCTTTTTATCAAAGGTGGTACCCAAACTTCAATTTAAAAGACTGGGAATTTTTCTATCATGGTTTTAAAAACTTTTCTATGATGATTGCGACCTTTAACGTAGTTAACATTGTGCAACATTTTTAAGGTAATCTTGTGCAAAAAGTTTGATCTGAAGATTTTTTGAAAGAACAGACCCACACGACAAAAACCATATTTTGGTTTTGCAGGGTCAGATCCACCTTGGATTTAATGGTCCCAATCTCAACATGGTTAAATATTGACTTTTAAAGGAGTTGGGGGCAAATGTGTAGATAAGAGCAAGAACAAAATATTTGAAGAAATAATGAATTCGAATAACTGCATTTATTGCCTCAAATTTTTTATTATATCTAAAAATTCCATTAATAAATATGTCAATAATGTGGTGATATTCCAAATACGAGAATAAACTGGTCGTGTGAACAGTGCACAGTGGTCCCACTTGTATGGGAAGGTGCGACAAAAATATTTATAATCGTCGATAATCTGAAGTTTTCAGTATATGCTAAAAATAAGTAAAAAATACTTTAGCCAAAAAATCATCAATATGGGTCCGGTTTTTCCTATAGCCCCCATGTAGCGATACCACCCGATTTCAGGTATTTTGAAGCTTTTATCTACATTTTCGCCCCTGATTGGCTGTACTTTGGTATTTGGGGTCCCCAATAGTCAAAAACCTTTTGCGCCGAAAGTTCGTTTCAAGAATTAAAAAAATATGGAACAAATACTAAACTTGAATATATTTCCCACAAAAATTATGGCCAATTTCATCCGCTGTATACCATCCCACTATTATCCAAGAGAATTGACATTTTCCTTGACCAAAAGCCTTACCTCGTGCAAAAATTTTTCAGTATTGAACTACATATAACTGCGAAATCTAACTTGACAATGACAGTGTGGTTTCCATGTATAAAATAGGCTGTAACTCTTTTATCTGACCACGTACGTATTTGTATTAATGGAAAGGTCGAGAGTTCCTCTTTCAAATATAAATTACGTGGGTGGAATATATCTTCCAGCAATGAAGTCAAAAAAGTTTTGGTCCATTTGACCCGCTAAATATTATCTGATCATGATTATCTGGTCATGTTAAATTGCAATCTTCTTCTTTGTCGTAAAGACAAACTTTACTTAAAAATTCGAGGCAATCAGACTACTATTGCGACCTACAGAGCCGCTTCAAAATCGGACAAAAATTTTGTTTTTGGTCCATTTCACACCCTTAATATTTTGCGATCATTGCAAGAAACAATAAGGGTATACTCTGGTCTGAACCCGACCTCCATACAAAAGTTGGTGAAAATTGATCCATAATTGCGGCCTGTAATTTGATGGGCGGACAGACGGACGGATGGAAAGACGGATACACATCTCGAAATCGCTTTATTTGGTAGAGATATGAATTTTGGCATAACACATGGCGGGTCTACGACGAATATTTCGCGGTGTTACACGAATTTTCGGAAAAAAACAAACTTAAAATACCCCTTCCACATTGTGGTGTATGGTAATACTACTTTTAGGGAAACTTTCTTTTCTATCTCAATTACAATTACTTTCAGCAAAATGCTTCATTTGACTCAGAAAATTTCAGGAAAATCCGACTTTTGATTCGCTAAGGAACTAACAGACAAACCAACAAACAATTTTCTGTTTTACATGTATAGATGAAATCTTGAAACCCTATTGTTAACATTAAACATTCCTAACGATGTGTGTAGTAAGTAGTGGCACCTGTTCGACTAAACGATTTGTTGGACGTGTGCGTGCCATTGCCAAGACTATAATCATGAATACATATATGTATATTCTCGTATGTACATATATGCCGTCTATGTCTTCCTATTTTCAATTATATTTGACGTTGTTGTTGTTGCCATCGATGTCATTGGGCGATGTCGGTGTGAATTGTATACTTTTGAAAAGTTGTTACATCGTAGGTATGACGTTGGGATAACGTGTTTTCATTATTTATAAATAAATATTTGTTGTGCGAAAAGAAAGAACAAAAAAGTTCAACGGAAAATATAAATAAATAAAACACAAACATCGACAAATCAAAAAAAAAAAAAAAAAAAAAAACGCGCAATAAAACCTAACAGATTTACATTCAATTCAGACATTGGAATGTTAGCTATTACGTATGAACTACGCAACAGTTGGTTGAAAACGAACTTTGCTGTGCGGTGTGCATAATATCCGACATTGAAATTAAAAGTATTTTAATTGCGTAATTTTTATGGACTATCTGGATCAACCTATGATGGGGCATGAACCAAAAGTGTAATTGGTGGATTGTAACATCTCACATTTTAACGGTATATAAACTTCTTACAGTAATGGTAGGCTGGATAGGATAGACGTCACGTCAGGACAGAAAACCTTATCAGTAATTGCAACGATCTTTCGGCAATGAGAGAAAGTCGAACAAATAAGATGATTGCTGTTGGAGGAACGTCCGAGAAACATAGTTTGGAAAGCATTACAGCTTGCAAAAGATACATCGATGTTCCTTGAGAAAAGAATACATGTTCTTGGCAAGAAGGAAAAAACTGAATGTCAAGTTTTTGGTACAATATCTGGCAACTCCGAAAGCTATGACATGGACATTCTTTAAAATATATTTGAATTTGTTTCATTCGGACGCGATCTGGTTAAAAATAGCTTCGGAACATTTGACTATTTTTTGTTGTTGTGAGCACAACTTACTATTTACGTGCAAGTAAATACATTCGCAATATCGCAAAACTAATACGTATATCAAAATATTATAATGGATTTTGAAGGAAAATGTAATAAGTTATTTTTTTAACAGATAGTGTTAGCTGTATGTTTTTTAGTGTATTTTTAATGTCATTTCGATCATATACTTAAATATGACCGAAGGTTTCAGTCATGAAGCCAAGCAGTGCCCACTTTGGGAATTATACGATTTTAAGATTATCCCGTATTAATATGAGCTGCCATCTAGTGCCAGACTATAAATGGTGGACCGCAGAATAATGCTGCCCCAGAATATTGTTTTTATGGAAATATTAGGGTATAACTCTGTTATCTGACCAGGTACATTAACATAATTGGCATCAATGGAAATGTCAAGGTCCAAATATGACTTACGTGGGTGGTACGTGTCTTCCAGGATGAATGCTATAAAATTCAACCTGCTAAATTGGTTGGTTTTTATCTTGTTTTATAGATTATTGAAAGGGGGAGAATGCTATGCTCATGGTTTCGTATAACAATCTTAGCAGCAGCACAAATTGTACCCAGCTCATTAGCTTCATATTTACACTGGAAATATTTTTGGTCACTTTTTCCATACAAGTGGATCCACTGGAGGGACTTGGAGAAAATATAAGATTACCTGTGATGCCAATAACATTGCCATACAATTAGATTCATTCTGCTAGTGGCGCGTGAAAATAGAGCGTAAATTTGAAAACACGAGTCGTCGCGATTGTTTATATTAATTCGAGTTTTGCAAACTTCGAACGTCGTGTAAAAAAATTGATCTAACGATGCGATACGGTTCTTCTAATTTACCCTGAATTTGTTCCACAGTGTTATATTGGATCACACTGTGATATGAGGAAGGCACTTATATTGGATGTATAATCGATTCAGGGAGAAAATATCGACTAGGAAACTACCTTGTTGCAGCAAACGTTCGCACTTGTATTAAATAAATTACAGAGTACCCGAGAGAGGTTTCGGCAGGAAAGGAGGGTGGAATAAGTTATTTTCCGCAAGACGTAGGTAAATGAGAGACATTGAAGAAATAGGAGTGTGAAAAAATTGTGGTGTACAGGATTCAAAATAAAGTCCGAAAATTCCATCAAAGAGTGAAGCATCAAAATGATGTCTTTGGTGTAGGCAAGAGGAGATGCGGTCAAGATATTGTCCCAGCAAAAAAAGTCCTCCCAAGGGTTTTGTAAGGGATTTTTGGCAGCCGTAACTACTCGCAAACCCCCTTTCTTCCCCATTATTTTAACAAGGGCATGTCGCACTCAGTTTGTAGTTATTTTATGACCACTAGAATAACTAGTTATTCTGTGGTCACTAGAAGTTGAAAAGTAAGTTGAAAAAAATTCTATTTTTAGAACAGTTAATGAAGAGATTTTTTTTAATTTCATCACATTTCTTACTTTTATTTTACTTTATTTTATTTCGCTCGCTATGCGAGTTGAACACACGAACCCTCTGATTTCTAGCCAAAGACACTACATACTATGTCACGCACACGAACATTAAGGGTTGCTTAAGAACATAAATGTGCAGTACACATGTGCACCACGAACTGTTATTTTTTAATTTAAAAAAACTCGCGTGCCGACAGTGAGCGTTGAACACACAACCCTAGGATTTATAGTCGGACACACACTCACTGTGCCACCGTCCTCATTACTTAGTGGGGAGCAAAGTAAGTAGGTTTGCCTTGTAATTTTTTTAAGAAGTATCCCATTACTTTTCAGATTACTTGTAATGGGAAAAGAAGCTTGTTTACATTACTTTGTAATGGGTTACGTAATGACTAACGGATCCAAATTTTTGCTGGGGTGTTGGCAGAAAAAGGGAAAATCCCTTTTTCAAGTTACTAGTCCAGTAGTACCGACGACAACGACGCCAGAATACCGTACTGAATGTTAGACGTTAGCAATTGTCGGTGGATTTCCAGCCGAGGGATGGCGATTCGCTGGTAATCTGTACTGTAGAGTAATTCGGCTATGAAAAAAGTTTATAGAACTAGAACTAAGATAAAAATAAAATCTGACTGTAATCATTGATATGAGAGATTATATTTTCGAGTATCGATCCTTTTCTCAAAAGGAACTAATTCCTTAGAAACTAGTTCCTAGAAAAATAGAGTGTATTCGTTTTCTTTTTTTCGACTCATAGCACTGCTCCCTCTCGAAATGCATCGATAATTTCGGAGCTCTGATTCTAAGCTATGTATGGATTTCTGCAAAGTTTATACAGCTCAGATTTAAAGAGCCGGTTCTCTGCTTAAATAGGACAAACGAAGTTTCAGTCAAGGAGACATTCTTTCATGTGATATTTTCGACATCCTGCTGGAGATGGTTACACGAGAAACATAGCTTAAATTCATTAAGGAAAGAATCGAAGTCGGGCGTGGCCGACTATATGTATATGATACCCAAAACCACCATGATTTTAAATTAATTTTTTCAAAAATTTGTTGATACCCTAAGCATTTATGCTAACGAGGGTATAAACACTTTCGTACGGGCAAAATGTGCCTCATAGAAATAATGAAAATGGGCCGAAAGCTATGGCACCATGTGTAGTGGTTAGAGAGCACGATAACTCTTTTGTAACATTTTGTCCAAGCTTAGTTTATGCTTAGACCACTCTGACCTAACACCAACAACTGCATTTGGAATTTTCACCACCCACATTATATTAGTTGGGAACGTGGACTTGGGAGGTACCTTTATATGGGGACTTTAACATAAAATGAAAAATTGGCCTGAGAGTTTAAAACCCTTTTTGGGGGTTTGCTCTTTTGACTTAAACCCATCAACGACATTTGGAATTTACCACACCCAATACCAAATCAGTTCGGAGCATTGACTTGGGAGGTACCGTTATTGTGGGGATATACCAAAATATATACCTTTATTGAAAATCCTCTGCAGGAAGGTTTTCTATTCCCACAGAAACCAAAAATACAAATTTTCAGCCTAATCGATTGGAAAAGAGGTACTTTTATATTGGCGCTACTGCGAAACATGGACCTACTTTGAACATTTTCTGCAAAAGAGTGTTCTTCGCCCTTGGGAAACGAAGATGCCAAATTTTAGCCTAATAAGAAGGTAATACCAAAACGTGGTCATATATTGATAATTTTGGCAAAGATGGTTTCTATTTACTTAGAACTCAAAATACCAATATTTGGCGAAATTTTTTAGAAAATGTGGGTAAAACGTAAAAAATACTGGAAATCGGGGTATACCCTTATATGTATGTGGGTTATAAAAGGTCTCTATGAATTTTCAATGCGTTATCTTTAATCTTGTGAAGTGTAGCGCATAATATTAGGGTCCCATAGCCTTTGGTTAGGGTGATATATATACATACATATTTAAGAGACTCTAAAAAACAAGTTTGGTATGAGAATCCAACACTTTTTTGGGATTTTGATCTACTAACCCCCGCTTGGAATTTTACACTAAAATATGTCGCAATCATATAAAATAAATTCCGTGGAAACTAGTGCCCACGTGTAGTCGGCACCGTCCTTCTCTTGATTGATCTTGTGTAAAATTTTTGCTAGTTTAGTGAAAATTTTCTGGTTCTTGAACAAACAACTATTCCAACAAATTTTGCAACGTTTTTGGGATACCAACATGAAATGTTAACACTATATGAAGTTAAATGTGGTATAAAAAAGATATTAGTATTATATACCATTTTTTCAAATTTTATGCTAGGAAACCGTTCCCGAATTCCAAGAAGTAAAACAAATCATATTACACCTTCTTAACACATAGGGTAAGTGCACCTAATGTCGGCATATACCAGTAGTCGGCACCTTTTGAATTTGAAGTCAAATAACTGAAAATTAAGAAAACAAAATAGGAAAATAATCTTAAAAATGCTTCAACAATATTGTCAGCTAACTTTATATAAAATTTCATTGAGCTAGGACCAATTTTTATATCGAAATTTAAGTTTTTGTCAGTGAAGGGTTTTCACTACAACCGAAAATGCATGTTTCTTAAGAAAAAAATTGTGGAGATGTTAACCTTATAAGCTCTGTAATTATATTAAAATGAAGAAATGTTCCACAACATTTTTGTTGTATAGGTAGAGAACAGTTAAAAGAACACTTTAGGAAAAGAAATTTTTAAAAAATATTTATAATTGTGCAATTTTTGCTGATGCCGACTTTAGGGACAAAAAAATATAAACTTTGCCTGAAGTCGGCATGGGGTTGTAAACATTGGTTTTTATCGATTACTTTTAGCTAGAAATTATAGAAAATACTAAATAAATACTTTAAAGGCTAATTAATAAGAAATTGTTTCAATTTGAAAGGAACTTTAGCCATGATTTGAAGTACGTACGTTGTGGGGTGCCGACAACTGGGTAATAGATGCCGACTATTGGTACGAACTAATTCTTTTAAACAATATGTTTAAATTTCCTTATTTTTTGAAGTAAAATCAATAGAAATGTATATAATAAACTAGAAACGTCTAAATAACTAATCCTTAAGCTATTGTTCTTTCAAATATTTAAGAAAAATATAAAGTATACATTTGTTCTTTGTTTAAATATAACATGCCGACTACTGGATCATATCATGCCGACTATTGGGTAATGGTGCCGACTACTGGTGAAAAAGCAGTATTTCACTAAAATTGTAATTTTTGCATGTTGAACAGAAATAATCAAAAAAATTGTTTACATATTCTAAAACTACACAAAATAACGAATCATAACAACTTAAATTCAATTTGATTGGACATTTAGACTCGGAATTACATACGGCTAAAGATGCGATAATCCTTAAAGTGCCGACTACTGGTGCACTTACCCTATCACCAAAAAATCAAATTTACAATAGAGAAAGAAGAAAACAATAGACTAGCCTACTTGGATATGTTGATAATAAGAGACATGGATAAAATCAAAACAGATTGGTACACTAAAAAAATGGCATCTGGACGAATAATAAACTTCCATTCGACACAACCAAAAAATATGAAAGTGAATACTGCAAAAAGTTTACTGAATAAAATCCTTTTCTTAAGCGACGAGCAATTCAAAAACAACAACATACACAAATTTACCGACATTTTAACCAAAAACTGCTATCCACCTGCACTAATAAACCAAATCATAAATAGTACAAACACAAACGATAATAAAAACATTGAGAAAACGGAAACATGTTTCCTAAGTTTACCATATGTTCCTAAACTTACAAAGACTAAATGTATGAAACAAAGACATAAATACAACTAAGACTAGACAAAATGCATGCAACAACAAAATGTTTACGAAACTTTGTATAGACACATTACCCTTAACAGGTTGCAGTTAATTCAAAATCGCAACCAAGGAGGAACATTTCATGTAATGGTATCAGAAACGAAATTTATGAATTCAAGGATCTATTCAAGAATAGTTCTATGTCAATTGGATCGGTAAATTCGGTTAAATACGTAAAAATGTATAAAAGAAAAAAATGTTATATCACCATATCGTGATATAACATTATGTTAAATTCAAAAGCCATTCACTGAAGAATGATAGCAAAAAAAATGTCTTATCTTGTTGTATTTATGTCTTTGTATGAAAGACATCATTGATAACACAACAACATCACTAGCATACAAATCAAACGAAACACTTCAAACACTATTTAAAAGGCGCAAAACAAAAGGAGACACATTACAGCAGAGCAATGTTGTTTACGAAATTACATGTAAAGGCAATGACAAAGAGGAATGTGGAAAAGTATACGTTGGCACAACCAAACGAAAGCTAAGTATACGAATGAGCGAACATCAAACTGACATTAGGAATGGTTCAGAAAAAACAGCACTTTCTCAACACATTAAAGACAGTGGACACACAGCGGACTTAAAAAATGTCAAAATACTGGATAAGGAAAGAAAAGAGAACAGAAGATACACACTAGAAAGTTTAAGGATACAACAACGAATTGACAGATCAGTAAACACAAAAGAAGATAAAGACAAGACAAAACATCAGTATTCCATTGCAATCAAGTAGTAACAGTTCTGTGATATTAGCTTAGTTTTAACTTTAATTATTTTTGCAATTATTTTTCTATTATTTATATTAATTTATGTGTGTGCAGTCCCGTTTTTTAATATAAGGAAAAAAGTTTAAAATAATGTGAAATATCTAATGTAAGTTAAAACAAGTGTAATATCTAACAGAAAAAAGTCTAATAAGAATCCCCCTTTTTATTTTGTTAATAGAATTTCGCCAATAAAATAACGCTCTTGAGAAAGTTGGAATAAAACCAACGAAACGTCGAGTGGAAATGAAATAAAACTTAGTTTTTTATTCTCATTAAAAATACCTGACCAAAAAGCCCAACAACAACACATTTCAGTGTAAAACTTTCACTTCTATTTTATCTAAAATGGCGCTGAATGACGTTCTCGTCTGCTAGCAGCTTGTTTGCTGGCATCTGATTGGCTGATACGATGGTTTAGACATTTCGGCCAGATTGTTTGCAAGTTTTATTTTTTTCCCGTACATTTTGGATAAATTTCTATGGTAAAGGAAATTTTGACGGTGTGCTCTTTTGCTAGTTTTACCATTAAACAAGTAAGAGAGGGCTATAGTCGGACGGGCCGAGTGGTGTATGGTATCACATCCACTTCCTCTGTTTTCAGTTTTCTACGGAATTTATTTTATATGATTGCGACACGGTAAGTTATTAATATAGTTAACTGATATTTTTGCATCATTTATTATACCCTACACCTCTACGAGTATGTGGGGAGGGAATTATAAGTTGGCTTTCGTCAAAAAGTTTGTAACGCATTGAAATAATGGTCCTAGGCCTATACTTATATATCGACCTTTTTGTAGAAAATTAACTTTTGTTGAAACTGAGGTATGGGGTACTGTAACTTGCGAACAGTTGTACTATACCATAACTTTTGAACGCATTTCTGTAAAATAAACTGTTTTAGCCCGATTCACCGATGGGTTTCTTAAAATAGTAATTTGAGCGGAAGCTGTGGTCGTTTTAATGCAAAAAATGGGAAAAAATCGTTGAAGGAAACGAGTTTTTTAAGTCAATTTTCAATTAGTGGCTTTACAATACAATGTAGAGTATAAGGTTCAAAGAAGAAGTTAAAGAATACACTTCAGAGATGAAGTTTCTAATGTATGATTTTTTAATATAACCAATGCATCAATCTCAAACGGATGCTGACATTTTGAAGACTGAAAAATTGTGTTTTTTGAATTTTTGCTCTAATCGGGACGCGCAACTGTACTCGTTTAAAAACTGATTATGAGATTGTAGTACTCGCGATTACGCATTTTTGATGTATAACTCGGGCGTGTAGCCTCCAAAGGTTCACAACAATCTCAGCTTAAAGACGAAATTTTTGTGCGTAAATTTTTCTAAAAAAACAGTTTTTTGGATTCAAAATTTACAAATGCCATTCGATTTCAGTGGAAACCCGCGTGAATTTAGTTTTTTTACGTTCTGAATCTAACAAGCCTTTGCGCGTCTAAATCCATCCAGTAGATCGGCGGATAAGATACCCCTCAAATTTCGAAAATCTGCAAAAAATGTTTTTGAAAATATCGCGTATTTAGACCCGTTTTAGATGTGTTATTCCTATTTAGATAAATAGAGCGAAACGCATATTTAAAATGTGCGAGAACAGATATTGAAAAACGTTCGCGAATCCGGAGATATAATAGATTTCTTCTAAAAACTGAGTGCGATGCTACATCCACGGTTCTTGATGGATCGCATTGAAATGACATAGGATGATGTATTTTTTAATGGTGGTCATTGAAATCGGATGCGCATAAAATGCAAATGTACTTCGGGGAAATTATGGTAATTTTACTGTTTTTTGCACCCTAACATGCAACTGATGCTACATCGTGGTCGCCAAATGGAATTTCACAAACTGTACACCAAATAAAAGGGATTGATTCGCTGTGTTGGAAAATCGGATGCGCATCATGTCATTTTCACTATTACGCGGTTTATATGCGTTTCAAATGTTGTAATATTCAATATAACATTATTTTAATGTTATGCCACAATTGGAATTCCTTGTGATTTAATATAATGTTCTAAAAATATTCGCCAATAGGAAAACTATAAGCGAAAAATTTTTTGCAATGGAATATCTTCATTATTGGGCGAAATTTTGACGAAAAAAGACGAAGAACTCAAAAATTTTTTCTTCAACCTTTAACCATAAAAAAATAAAATTAGAATAACATGATTTTTATTTTTTCGTCATATTTTCTTTATATTTTTGCAAATAAAATGAAACTTCACGACTTATGTTTCATTTTATTCCTCACAATGTCTGGATGCTGCTATAATTTTTGTATATATATTTTTTGTAAGTATAAACGCTATTGTTTCAAAAATATGTTTGTAAATTCGTGAAATTATTTAACAAATTTTATTTTTCGCGAATCCATTGAAGCTTTTCGAATTTTTTTTTTTTGCATCATTGCAAAGGTTGCGAATTCAGTTAACGATAATAGGATACAACTATATTAAGCCGAGATTTTTTTAGAATTTTTTCTAATTAGCATAATTAAAACGGTCATATCTTTTGCGCGCAACGATCAAAGTTGGTAACGAAAACAGATTTGAAATGACTATTTTTTTCTTCATCTATGTACCAAAAATCATAGATGTAGTATCAATTTTTTTTTTGATTTTTTTGAAATGGAAAAGACGATTTTAGACGTTTTTGCTGATATACCAAACTTAGTGCCCCACAAGCTGAGTCGATCTGGCTATGTTTGTCCGTCCGTCTGTCCATTTAAACCTTGTACTTACGCAACAGGTCGCAATTTTGATCGGATCGTCATCAAATTTTGTGTGTTGATGGGGGCTTATTGGTAATGGTCGGATATTATTCAGCGGTCGCAATGGACAGAAAACTTATTTATAGAAAAATTCAGCGTCTTATTACAAAGCGAATATCTTCGCTTCTATAAGGGGTATACCAAAAGCAAAACCTGACAATGAAAGAGGAAAATATCTCTTTTACAAGTATGTAAAGTAGGTGGTCAAACAACACGGATATCGCAATAGTCGCTAATCCAACCCAACTTTTCATTTTTGCAAGTTTAATTATAATGACGAATATCGCAGCTTTGGTTGGGGACCTTCCAAAGGCAAAGCCTAGCTATGAAAGCAGAAAATCCCACCTTTAAAATGATGCAAAATAGTTTGGCGTAGGTGGTAAAACAACGGAGATATCTCAATAGTCGATAATTCATCCCATTTTTTCATTTTTTGTAATGTCACGAAATGTTGGTGGTAAATGGGGGACCCAAAGAGGTAGAAGTCTATTGAATTTAGTGATGGCTGGATAATATTCAGGATCGAAATGTGCGAAAAAATTATGTGGAAAAACTTCAACGCTTTAGTCTTATGCGAATATCACCGCTTCTAGTAGGAATATTCCAAGAAAAGCCCGTCAATGAAAGAAGAAAAAATCTCCTTTATATTGATGCAAATTAGTTTGGCGTAGGTGGTCAAACGACGAAGATATCTTAAGAGTTCGTAATACAACCCATGTTTCCATTTTTTTTGTAATCAGGCTATAGGCCGCAATTTTTCATCGGATCTTCACGAAATTTTGAGAGTTGGTGTAGGTGCCACAGAGAAAGAAGAAAATATCGCTCAAACAAGGTAGATCACAATTATCCGTAATGCATTAAATTTTTCCATTTTTTAATCTATTTTAAAGGTCAAGAGTTCCTCTTCTAAATACAACTTACAGGGGTGGAACATATCTTCCTGGGAGAAAAATATTGTCAATATACTAAAAATTTTACCAATTTTCACACAAAAATTTTGGTCAATTTCACCCGCTAAGTATTATCTGAATATCATGATAAATTGCACGCTTCTTCTCGCGATGACCATCAATGCGACCTACAGAGCCGCTACAAAATCGTATAAACATTTTGTTTTTGGTCCATTTAAGCCCTTAAATATTCATCATCGCCAAAAACTAATCGTTTCTATTCAGGTTGGAACCCGACATCCATACCACATTTCGTGACGATTAGTTTGATTACAATTTTTATTGGATGCAAGGACACAAAATCGCTTTATTTCGTCGAGAAATGAATTTTGGTATACCACATGAACTTTCGGAAAAATAAAACTTATAATACACTTTCCACATAGTGGTATGAAAAGTGCGGGAACAAAGCAATTGTTTTCTCCAAAACTGCATATTTTTATTTAAAACACTCTTTGAGCGAATGAACGATATATGTATATATATGTATATGATCTACACCCATTATTTCAACAAATCACAGTTTTTATCATATCAGAGTGTATTTGCTAGATATGTATGAAATGTGGACCGATTCAGGTGAACTAAGGTATATTCGTTTTTATTAATAAAACGAGATGTAGGGTGAAACTGGGCTGTTTAAATCCCCTGTTTCCATTTTTACTTTGTATATTTATAGTATTTAAAATATATTTGTATAAATCTCTATTGATTTAATTTAAAACTAAATCGATGAATGATACGCCGCTGTGGAATGTATATACATACATATGTATGCAAGTATATATTTGCAAAAACAAATGAAATCAAAGACCAACAAACAGACACTTTTCATTTCAATAGATGATACTTGCTTTCATTTTTGAATTGCTATTTTTTGTGTTGCCTTATTTTTCGCATTTGTTTACTTGAATTAAAACGGTTTTGTTTTCTTTCAATTAACTTGAATGGGAAAAATGGTCTTTTTAATTTCGTGCCGCTTTTTTGTTAACCATGAAATAACAAAACACAGATTTTAATTTAAACAAAATTATTTAATATATTTTAATTGGAAGTGTATTTAGTCAACTTGATGTATATATTTATGCTGACCTTGAAAAAGTTCAATGAATTTTAATACATATACCGCACTTTTATATGAATCAGTTTGCTTTATGTTCAGGATGTTTTAATAGATTACTTTTAATAAAATAATATTTGAAATAAAATGGATAATGAAATATATAAACTTAAGCATTTATTATGGGTCAGAATATTGTTTCATCAATTGGGTTTTAATTTACTCAATCGCTGAGATAATATAATGATACTAACCTTTGTTTATTTTTTTAAGATACTGTGAAAAAGGATATAAAAACAGAAATTAAGAATGAAAAGTATGTTTTGTCTGTAAAATACACATGACGGGTATAGGAGGAGTATATAACTGATTAAAAATCGACATAGGAGGGACACAAGCGATAATGACATAAAAGAAACTGCCCTGCGGAGGCTAACGAATACAACTATACAGATCATCTCAAAATATTTGTTTGGTATTAAATCGATATAATGGAATATGAATAATATAAAAATATGTATATGAAGGTTTTTCGGTTTAAGACTTTCATGGCATGACATAAAATTTATTACTATTGCTGCTATAATTTCCATCCCACGCATTTCTCAAAATTCGATCATATATTGATAGCAATCGATTTTTTATCGTAGTATCTACAATGATCATAAAATGTCTATTAAAAATATTTATTGATATTTGTTGGGTATATTTGTTTCTTTTTTCTTCGAGCAATAATAGAAAATTAACTGTTTCTTTTAAATTATTGCATTTTTGTATAAACTTGGCAAGTTTATTTCGATATTGAAACAAATTGGAAAATTTATTATTCAGTATGTTTAAATTGACATTGAATATAAAATGACATAAGAATTATTAATAGAATGACTTCAATGAAGAATAAGTATTGATCGATTTTAAGTATAGAGAAAAGTAAATTTTCCATGAACTTCCAAATACTCGAAATCGAAGTGAGTCGATATAGTTGATCTTCGAACATAACCTGTCAGAAAACAAAAGACACAGTTTTCCAAAATTTCAGATTGATCCAAAAAGATAAAGCACAAAAAATGCACTTTTTAGTATCTTTTAAGCAACCTAGAACAGGAGGAGATGCATCTCGCTGTTTTTAATGCATTTTTGTATACCCTCCACCATAGCACGGATGGTATATTAAGTTTGGTTTTCCCCTTTTTATACCCTCCACCATATGGAGGGTATAATTAAATTTGTTATTCCGTTTGTAACACATCGTAATATTCGTCGGAGACCCTATAAAGTATATATTTTATTAATCAGCATAAAATTCTATGTCGATTTGACCATGTTCGTCTGTCCGTCCGTCCGTCCGTCTGTCTTTGAAATCAAGATACAGCTCGCAATTTTAAAGATAGAGAGTCAAAATTTGGTACAGAAGTTTTAATTACTTGCAGGATGGTTGGTGTTTCTTCTCGAAACTATTTGGGCAAAATCCCAACAACAAAAAGTAGCGGCAGCTGGGGAGCAAAATTGGAGCCAACGAAGAGAGGAAAAAAAGGCACAACACTTGCAAATGAAACAAAAAGAATAAAAAACACTTTTTTATTTCCGAACGATATCGGCTTCAAATAAGAACACTTTTTTTTTTATTATTATTAAAAATTCACAAAATATTGTTTATTTAGAGAATTCAAAGTTATTTTATTTTAATCGAAATATTAGTTTACAAAAAAAAAAAAACGATAGCGCCAAATATAAATACGCGCTCAAAACAACGAAATTCAACTATTAATTTTTTCAATCAAAAACGCGTCTTTGCGCTCAAATAGCAAGATCAACTATAAGTATAAATCTTATTACAACAAAAAATATGGCCAGTGACATCTTCATAAGGTGTTGCCATATAAGAAATTGATCCTTTGATACAGGGTTACCAGATCGGTTCCGCCGCCCGCTTATCCGAAATCAACGGCGCTTCACGAACGTGAACATCCCGGCCCCCGTTCAGTCTTTGGGAATCACGATTTCTGAAAAGACTTGAACCAAAACACAAACAAAAAATTAAAATAAAGAATGTGGCTCTGCCACAATTACCAATCTATATATACAGCGACCACACAAAGCAAGACACGATCCCGAACTCGACTTCAAAGCAATCTTCTAGATTTGCTCACAACCGTTTGTCCTTTAGCAAATGGTCCATCGATTGGCATCATTAAATTCGGTCTGTCTCCATCCGTAAAAGTCTTCCTTTTGTAAAAGGCTGGCATACTATTAGTTGCAACCTCAGGGCATCTAGGTTCCATTCCAGCTACGCCTTTGAACGAACGATTTTCACCATTGGCATTATCATTGGACGAACTAGGTCCATTTTCGGTTTTCTCCTTCGACGAACTAGGTCCATTTTGAGAAACAATTTTCGAAAAATTATTCGATTTAACTTTGGACGAACGAGGTCCACTATTTAGAATGGCTTTGGACGAACGAGGTCCTTGCCCAGATAATGTATAGGACGAACTAGGTCCTTTTATTGATTTGGATACGGACGAACTAGGTCCCATTCCCTTTAAATGTGGCATTATATCAACTGATCGTACAACCATATCATTTTTCTCTTCACAACGTTTAATTTGTGGACTGTATTTCAAAACATGAGGTAGCTCACTATCTACCAAAGTGCAACATGAGATCAGAGAACTTGCCTCAGAAATTGGTCCCGTTAAAACCCAACCAAAAATAGTTTCTTGGGCCACTAGAGAATTCAAAACATTTCTGCGAACCCCATCCAACAAAATCTGAGGATAAATGTCTCCTCCAATCAGAATATCTATTTGGCTGCTTTTTCCAAATTTGGGATCAGCCAACGGTGCAATTCCCAACGAAATATAATTAGGTATATCTATTGTATAACTGGGCAAATTCCCCGTTAACCTGGGCAAAACATAAGCAGAGACGTCAACATCGCATTCTACACTATGGGGAGATTTCAAAACAAAGTTACATTGTTTCACTGAAGATCCGGCAATGGCATCATTCAGTCCTGAAACCCTGGTATTGACTCGTCTAACTGCCAAATTGAGACGCCTCTGCAATTTTTCGGTTATGAACGTAGCCTGAGAGCCTGGGTCAATTAATGCTCTTGCAGTATAAATAACACCGACAACTTCTATGTTAACAAGAGCTGTATCCAATAAGACTTGGTTGCGGGCATCAGCAAAACAATTTTGTATATTCGCCTGTTGGATGGTATTAGGCCTAACATTCACATCAGCATTAGAATCCGAATTTAATTTTTGTGATTCTCTATGCAACATTGTGTGATGTTTGCCTTTACATATGGAACAACAAGATGTACTTGAACATTTTTTCAACAAGTGATTGTTGCCAAAACATCTTATGCAAAGATTGTTTCTCTTTACCGCTCTAAACTTTTCACTTTGGGTCATTTTCAAAAATGTGGGGCAATATTTCAATATATGGTCTTCTTTACTCGGAGAAGGAATCTCTTCAGAATCAGCTATTTCTAGAGACTCGGTGTTTTTCAAATCAAAAACGGTTTCCAACGATTGAAACCTGGCAGTTAAAAAATCATCCAAATCGGACCATTTGGAAATATCAGTCTTATTTCTGACTGTTTGTTCCCACAACGACAAAGTATTAATAGGCAGTTTGGTGGAGCACAAAAACACAAATATTGGGTCCCAAATATCAATATCAATTTGGTGTAGCTTTAGGGAAGTAATGCAATTATTGACATCCCTTTGAAGCCTTTTGATTTCGGAAGCAGATTCACTTTTAACAACAGCAAGGTTAAAGAGATTTTTCAATTGACTATTTACCAAAATTCTCTTATTCTCGTATCTATCTCACAAATTCGACCAAGCACTTTGAAATCCATCATTTGTCAAAGGTGATTTTTTAACTATTTCCAAAGCCTCCCCTTGAGTACTTTGGCGTAAATAAAACAATCTTTCCACCGGCGTGATAGATTTACAATCAATGTATACCGCGGTGAACATGTATCTAAAAGACGGCCACGACAAATAATCACCATGAAAAATTTCAGTCGTACACGGAGGTAGACGCAAACGATGGTCGGAAACATTGTTTTCCGAGAACCTTGCTCGATGGCTGGGGCTAGCTATTGTGGATGACAAAGTAGAGTTGTCCACAAAGGTTTGGGATAATTCACCCATATGAGCAGAACAACTCATATAAGCTTCCCTACACTGTCTATAGAGATAAGCTACTTCATCTTTCGATCCACTACACTCAACACAGACATTTTCATAAATTGAGTTAATCCTTGCCCAAAGTCTTTTCAGTTCAACCTTACGAGGTTCAACATCAAACATAGTGACACTACTCTTGGTGGCATTAAAATCTGCATCAAATTCTAAAAGCAAACCAGCAAGCGCTTTAAATTTAAGAAACACTTTCGATTCTGCCATTTTATTTTCAAAAAATTCAAAATTTCAACAAAAGGAAACTCACAAATATTTAAAATAGCTATAAAAGGCAACGATATCAACAAATTCCAACAAATTGACTTATTCCACAATCAGCACACCAATAATGTGTTATTGCAAATTTAAGGACGACTCACCTTGTTATTACAAGTCTCCTTCTAGCTTGGACTGCACCTGTCAATAGCATTAAGCAATGGGCAACAACAAACAGCCCAGAGAAATTTGCATGAAAACACACAAACTTGCTATTTCAATATTAGCGATCACTCTCACCAAATTATTTATATTTTTATTTTGCGTTTTCCTTCAATTTTGCTTCTTCACTTTTTAAAAATATTTTAACTTAATAAAATAATAAAACTGATTTGCAAAAATAATAATAAGAAGGAAAATGAAAATACAAAAACACACAATCAACTAACAAAAAGGAGATCAACGAGAAATCCACTGTTAGTTGTTGGTGTTTATCAATCAAAGTAAAAACCTAATTGGTAAATACAAACACCAAAAAATAAATCGCAAACGCTGTAAATACCAATGTACGATTTAAACCTAAAATTGTGACACGCCAATAAATAAAAAGAGAAAATTGCAATATAAAAATTCCACAATGTTGCAATTTGTAGAAACAATACGACAGACCTTCTTATTGCAAGTCTCCTATGTGACTTGTCAATATTGTGAAGAGCAAATATTCCACCAAATAAGTATCCAAAAAACACAGAGTTCTTATATTTTAATCAAATAATCATAAATATGATTAAACACAATGGATTTAAGTTAGAACTATTGCCACTTCAATGATCCAATAAACAAGTATTTCTCCACAAGAAATTGCAATAAAATTATAAAATTGTCCGTCCGCAAGAAGAAGAACACAACAAAAAATTGTCGGTAGAATAATTTTTAAAAACACAAATATTCCAACTGGCAACAAATTATTTATTATTAAAAAAACAAATTAATTTTGCACTTATTGAATTCTTTAAATTATTAATTTAATTTAAAAGAATTTCTACTTCGCCACTTGTTCTCCCGATGGAATGAAAAACCAAAACAAAACTAGAAGAGAGAACAGGGAAGAAGAAGCACAACAGTGATAGTTGTTTGTGCTTTTCTCTCACAACGTCGATCAGTTGAACAGCGTTGCCAACCACTAATCTGAAGTATTAGGTGGCCGGTCAACAATGCAATATTATTGCAAATTAAATAAATTTTTATTTTAATTAAATTTCAATAAAACATTTGAAATTTATATAAAAATGCATGCAAATAAAATACCTTTTTCCCAAAATAAGACAAATTTACTCCTCTTGCTCCGGATCCGGCTCGAAGGACAATGTTTCTTCTCGAAACTATTTGGGCAAAATCCCAACAACAAAAAGTAGCGGCAGCTGGGGAGCAAAATTGGAGCCAACGAAGAGAGGAAAAAAAAGGCACAACACTTGCAAATGAAACAAAAAGAATAAAAAACACTTTTTTATTTCCGAACGATATCGGCTTCAAATAAGAACACTTTTTTTATTATTATTAAAAATTCACAAAATATTGTTTATTTAGAGAATTCAAACTTATTTTATTTTAATCGAAATATTAGTTTACAAAAAAAAAAACGATAGCGCCAAATATAAATACGCGCTCAAAACAACGAAATTCAACTATTAATTTTTTCAATCAAAAACGCGTCTTTGCGCTCAAATAGCAAGATCAACTATAAGTATAAATCTTATTACAACAAAAAATATGGCCAGTGACATCTTCATAAGGTGTTGCCATATAAGAAATTTATCCTTTGATACAGGGTTACCAGATCGGTTCCGCCGCCCGCTTATCCGAAATCAACGGCGCTTCACGAACGTGAACAGTTGGTATTGAAAATGGGATATATCGGTCCATGTTTTCATATAGCCCCCATAGAACGATACCTCCCGATTTTCGGTATTTTGAAGGTTTTAGATTCATTATCACACCGAAATGACTGAAATTTGGTACTTAGTCTACGTTGGTTGTATAAAACGTTCCCGCAGAACATTGTCGGTATCGGTCCATGCCTTCATACAGCCCCCATAGAACGGTACCTCCCGATTTTCGGTATTTTGAACGTTGTAGCCTCAATATTCCCCCGTAATGGCTGAAATTTGGTATTTAGACTTCGTTGGGATACTCAAACTTCCCCTTTAAATTTGTCGGTATAAGTCCACGCCTTCATATAGCCCTGATGGAAAGGTACCTCCCGATTTTTCGTTTTTTGAAGGTTGTGTCTTCAATATTCAACCAAAATTTGAAATTTGGTATTTAGTCTTCAATGTGATACAAAACTGTTCGCCAGAAATATGTCTGTACAGATCAACGCTTTCATATTGCCCATTTCTGACTGAAATTCGTCGGTATAGGTCCACGTTTCGATATAGCCCCCATGGAACGGTACCACCCGATTTTCGTAATACTGAAGATTGTGACGTCAATATCCAACCGAAATTACTGAAATTCGTTATTTCGTCTTCGAAGAGTTATAAAATATTCCAGAAGAGTTTTATCAGTATAGATCCACGTCTTCCTATATCCCCATAGAAGCGTACTTCTTGATTTTCGGTATTTTTTAAGTTTTAGCCACTTTCTCTTACCAAAATATAGGAAATTTGGTATTTAGTCTTCTTTGAGCCTAAAAACTTTCCATCAGAAATTTGTCGGTATAGATCGACGTTTTGAAATAGCCCCCCATAGAATGGTGCCTCACATTGTTTTATTTGCTGAAATTTAGTATTAAGTCTTCTTCATACACGAAAAGAAACTAATTATTCCATTTTACTTCAATACAACTTGTGGTGGAGGGTATAACAAGTTCGGCCCGGCCGAACTTAACGCCATTCTTACTTGTTTAGCATTGAAATAATCAATTGCGATCCTAAATATTATATCGTCTGCTCCGTCGGAAAAGGTCGTAAGTCCACTTTTTTTGGAAATCGCGTTTTTGTTACAGGATGATAGTACAAGTCAAAACTCGTAGTATGATACAAAGAAAATGGTAGTATGTCGCGTTTTTCTATATGTTTTGTCCCTGTCGGAAAAGGTCGTAAGTCCACAAAACGTACAAATTTGAGTACGAAAAGGTCGTAAGTCCACAGGAAAATGTATACTTTAAAAGAATACTACAGCTAATGTAGTTCAGATATAATGTTTAACGTCATCCATGGTTGGGGTACAATATAAAGAACTAGCCTACACCTTTGGATGATAATCGGATGATACTTGGCTGAACCTGTGGACCAAACTTTTGAACAAAAATTTGATAATTTGTATATTGCAACGAAAATTTACATTTGAAATTTATTTTCCCCTATAAGCGAACTGATTATGTAAGATGGACTTCTGGCCTTTTCATTGATACAAATTGGGATGCTGTATGTGTTCAAATACCTCATATATTGAAAAATTTGTAAAAAACATCAACATTTTTGCTGTCGTATATCTTACTTAACTTTATCAACTGGTAATTTGTGGTTTCTCTAGGGATATTTATTCACATGGAATTAGACGATTGTGTCATGGGTCTAGTTCCCTATTTTAACAGTGATTCTGAAAGCTCTGATGATAAGCTTCCTAAACACAGGAAAACATTACATGCTGAAGATTCCACATGATTTGCAGACAAAAACAAAAGATGCAGGGAGTTGGGGCAGAAATACTTGGGAAGACAAAAAGGACACTATTTGGGATTACAATGTAGCTAAGAAACCACGTACATTAACGGAATTAATCATGAAATCGTAAAGCAAAAATGCAAGGTCGTAAGTACAACGTGTCATGTTTTATATTAAATAAACCGGTCCACGTTGCTGGCCCTTGAAACAGTTTATGTTACCTTTTCTTATGTGAATTATATTTTTTTGCATCGCAAATTAGTTGGGGTAGGCAAGTGACTATCAATAACAAATAAGAACGTCGTTAAATTCGGCCAGGCCGAACTTGTTATACCCTCCACCATGAGTTATATTGAATTTCACTTCAATTAGTTTCCTTTCGTTTAAATACCAAATTTCAGCAATTTCGGTAAAACAATGTTGCTAACCATCAAAATACCGAAATTCGGGAGGCACCGTTCTATGGGGCTATATGAAGGCGTGGACCTATATAGACAAATTTATGGGAGAAGTTTTATACCCCAAACAAAGAATAAATAACAAATTTCAGCCATTTCGGAGGAATATTGAGGCCACACCTTCAAAATACCGGAAATCGGGAGGTACCGTTCTATGGGCGCTATATGAAGGCGTGGACCAATACAGACAACATTCTAGGGGAAAGGCTAAATACCAAATGTCAGACATTTTGATGGGTTAATGAAGCTAAAACTTTGAAAATACCGAACATCAGGAGGTACCGTTCTATGGGGCTATATCAAACCGTGGACCGATATACACCCTTTTCAATACCAAACGTCCTAGAAGAAATAGAAACTTCTATAACAAATCACGAAGAGCTATCTTAAAAGTTGGGAGCTGTATCTTAATTTCAAAAGACGGACAGACGGTCATGATTATACCGTCTTAGAATTTTACTCTGATCAAGATAATATATAATTTATAGGGTCTCCGCTGAATATATCGATATGTTACAAACTGAATTACAAATTTTATTATACCCTCCATATTATGGCGGAGTGTATAAAAATCTTCAGAAATGTTGGTGTCGATATGCAATTTTAACATACCGCCAAATAACTGATGACTTGAGGCATGCCGACTGTGTCCACATTTATATAATGTATATCTTATATACCTGATGAAACTATAGCTATCGATATTTTTCCTTCTAATCTAAACACTTGCTTTCCAAGAAGACCAAAGCTTCGTTATGCATAACATCTGGTATTTCCATTGATTTGTAGCATATTTAAGAAAGTGGGAGTGGTCGGGTCTTATTGCTAAAATATGTACCCAGGATTGGGGAAACGGAATCGATCGTAAATTTTTATATATATATATATATACTAGCAAAATGCCCGCTACTTCGTATGCGGAAAGGATATAAAAAAAACAAATAAACAATATATAATATGGAAATGACAAACACTGAAAATTTGGTCGCACTTAGTACTGTACGTACCCCTTAAGTTCGATTTTCAAAAAGATCAGCCGTATCTCACCCTTACACATTATCAGCGAGATCACCGTTGCACACCAATACACACCCTAACTCCAAAAAATAAAAATTCCAGCACTGTCCCTACACCCAAAAACAAATTGAGTACCATTAAGTAATTTTCGTATACTTATGGTACGTATTTCGACGACATATCTCAGCCATACACGGACATTAATACAAAATAATTACAGTAAATTCCATAATAATTACAGTAATTCCAAATCTCAAGATTCCAGCTGTATCCGTTCGTCCAATTCCAAATTGTACCAAACTTAGTATCAAGTCGAACTCTTCGTACCCATAAGTAAGATTTTCCAAAACTACCTCAATCCTTCACTTTAGTAGTAATCTTACTTCCAAATTTCAGGATTCAAACTCTATCCGTTAAATCAAATTAAAATTGTACTAAATTTAGAACAATTTAGAATTTTCGTACCAATTTTCAAAACTTCCTCAACGCAACAGGGCTACAATAATCATACTTTCAAATTGCAGGATTCCACCGCTATCCGTTCACCTACATACAAATTGTACTAAATTTAGTACCATTTAGTGCTTTTCGTAACCATAAGTTTGCTTTTTCAAAACAACCTGAATCCTACTCTTCGACTGTAATCGTAATTCCAAATTTCAGGATTCCAGCTCTATTAATTCACCCGAATCCAAATTGTATCAAATTTAGTACCATTTCTTTCCCAAACAAAAATTTCAGGATTCCAGCTCTACCCGTTCACCCAAATCCATATTGTACCATATTTAGTACCATTTAGTACTTCTCGTACCCATACGTACGACTTTTCAAAATTTCCTCAATACTACACTCCTACAGTAATCTTAATTCCTAATTCCAACACTATCCGTTTACTAAAATTCAAATTGTACCAAATTTAGTGCTTTCTGTACCCATAAGTACGAATTTCCAAAACTACCTCAATTCTACTGTCCGGCAGTAATCTTAGTTCCAAATTTCAGAATTCCAGTTCTATCCGTTCATCCAAATCCAAATTGTACCAAATTTTGTAATATTTAGTACTTTTCGTATCCAAAGGTGCGAATTTCCAAAACTATCTCAATCCTACACTCCTACAGTAATCTTAATTCAAAACTTTAGGATTCCAGCTCTATCCGTTCACCCAAATCCAAATTTATTACTGCTCGTAATCATAAATACGAACTTCCAAAACCATTTCCTTATTTCAACGCCATTTCCCATCCTTGATTCCCATACCAAATTTGAAGATTCTAGCTTTATCCATTAAAAATATGCAATTGGCTCCAAATTTAAAAACTTTTAGTACTTTTCGTACACTTATAGGTCGAGTTTCTAAATACCCTTTGGTACATCTTCCTAACTCTCCATCAATGACCACTCGTTCAAAATTTTAGAATTCTAGCTCTTCGCGTTTGCCTAATACAATGGATTCCATATTTAGTACACTTTAGCACTTTTCGTACCTTTCTACGACGAATTTCCAAAAACCCCTTTACACAAAAACAAATTGTACCAAATTCTGTACAATTCGATTTTCCAAAACAACCTTAATCCTTCACTTCAACAGTAACAATAATTCCAAATATTCCAAAATTCCAAGTTGTACCATTTGGTACATTTCGTACCCATAAGTACGAATTTCAAAAACTACTTCCATCTCAATCCTATACTCCAACAGCAGTCTGACCAAATTCCAGGATTCCAGCTCTATCCGTTTCCCCAAATCCAAATTGTACCACAGGTAGTACCACTTAGTAATTTCCGTACCCTTACTACCTCAGTCCTACACTCCAATAGTAATCCTAATTTCAAATTTCAGGACTCAAACACTATCCGTCACCCAAATCCAAATTCTACATCTATAGCCTGCCGCGAACGGGTTGCAAATTCTAACTCTTTCCGTTTACTAAAATTCATACTTCAAATTAAAATAAATAAAATTAAAATACTTAAAATTCAGGATTCCAGTTTTATCCGTTCACCCAAATCCAAATTGTAATAAATTTAGTACCATTTAGTACTTTTCGTACACATAAATACGAATTTCCAAAATTTCCCCAATCCTATGCTCCAACAATAATCTCAATTTCAAATTTCAGGATTCCAGCTCTGTCCGTTCACTCGAATCCCTATTGTACCAAATTTAGTACTTTTCGAACACATAAGTACGAATTTCCAAAACCACCCTCATATCTCAGTCCTACACTTCACAGTAATCTTAATTCCAAATACAGTTTCCAGCTACATACATACGTTCACCCAAATCCAAATTGTACTAAATTTAGTACCATTTAGTACTTTTCGTACCCATAAGTACGAATTTTCAAAACTACCTCAATTCTACACCCCACCAGTAATCTCAATTCCAAATTTCGAGATTCCAACTATATCCGTTCACCCAAATCCTCATTGTCCCAAATTTAGTACCATTTAGTACTTTTCATTCACATAAGTAAGAATTTCCAAAACTTCCCCAGTCCTACACTCCAACAGTAATATCAATTCCAAATTTCAGGAATCCAGCTCTATCCGTTCACCCAAATCCAAATTGTACTAAATTTAGTACCATTTAGTACTTTTCGTACACTCAAGTTTCCAAAAACTCTTTGGTGCATCTTTCTTACTCTTCATCAGTGATCCTCAGTCCAAATTTGAGGAATCAAGCTCTATCCGTTCACCCAAATCGAAACTGTACCAAATTTAGTGCTATTTAGTATTTTTCGTACCCTATGTACGAATATCCAAAACTTCCACAATTCTAAACTCCACCAGTAATCTCAGTTCCAAATTTCGAGATTCCAGCGGTATCCGTTCACCCAAATCCCCATTATACAAAATTTAGTTCCATTTAGTACTTTCCGTACACATAAGTACTAATTTCCAAAACCACCCTCATATCTCAATCCTACACTTCAACAGTAATATTAATTCCAAATTTCAGGTTTCCAGCTCTATCCGTTCATTCAAATCCAAATTGTACTAAATTTAGTACCATTTAGTACTTTTCGTACCCATAACTACGAATTTTCAAAACTACCTCAATCCTACACCCCACCAGTAATCTCAATTGCAAATTTCGAGATTCCAGCTATTATCCGTTCACCCAAATCCCCATTGTATCAAATTTAGTACCATTTAGTACTTTTCATACACATAAGTACGAATTTCCAAAAGTTCTTCAATCTTACACTCCAACAGTAATCTCAATTCCAAATATCAGGATTCCAGCTCTATCCGTTCACCCAAATCCCTATTGTACCAAATTTAGTACTATTTAGTACTTTTCGTACACATAAGCACGAATTTCCAAAACTACCCTCATATCTCAATCCTACACTACAACAGTAACCTTAATTCCAAATTTCAGGTTTCCAGCTCTTTACGTTCAACCAAATCTAAATTGTACTAAATTTAGTACCATTTAGTACTTTTCGTACACATGATTGGTAATTTTCCAAACCATTTCCTTTTAGAAGCACCACTTCCCAACCTTGACTCCATACCAAATTCCTATATTCCTGGTGCCTATTATTGATTTCATTACTTATTTAGCGATTTCTTCAAATTACAGATTTTGAAATTGAATAGTTATGACTGTACATCTCCATATACGATAAAATTCTTAATTGCAAATAAATCGTGGTAATATGCACAATTTTATTGCACTTTCATTGATTTGCAAACATTTAGTTATTACCAAAAAGTGAGGTCCATACAGTTTTTAGTTGTTGTAATTTCTGGCCGATTTCTGAATTTATTCCCCTAATGTTGTCTTCAACAGCAACTCATTTGTTCAACAAACCCAACATCATTTATTGAAAGAATTTTTGTTTTAATTTTAAATTGAAAATCATCAATCTTTTCTAACTGTATTTTAACGAATGAAAATGTTTTGTGCGACACCTGTTTATACCATTATCACCAACTGCGACATCTGTTGCAATGGAAGATAACAAATGTCTTGTCTTTCCATTATTTAGTGGTTTACGATAAAATAAGTGCGCCTAGAAGTAAACTACAAAATTTGAAATTATGTGTGATCGTTTACGGTATCATGAAGTTATAGCATTGTTAATTTGACACATGTCTTGCAGAGGGCCAACTAAGTAAATAAGTACGTAATAGTAATGAAAAATAAGGATTTTTGTTGTTGTTATTTTTTGTGGTTCCAGGACGAATTTTCTAAAACCCGGCCTTATCTCGCACATTTGCATCAACAGTGACCCACTGGTAAAATTTCAAGCTCCTAGCTTTAGCCGTTTTGGCTGGGCGTTGATGATGAGTCAGTCAGTCAGTCAATCACTTATCACCAAGCTCATTTATATATATAAGATACTAGCAAAATGCCCGCTACTTCGTATGCGGAAAGCATATAAAAAACAAATAAACAATATATAATATGGAAATGACAAACACTGAAAATTTGGTCGCACTAATACCAATTTTAATCAATATTTTTATCTTACAGTACGTACGTACCCTTTAAGTTCGATTTTCAAAAAGATCAGCCGTATCTCACCCTTACACATTAACAGCGAGATCAACGTTGCACACCAATACACACCCTAACTCCAAAAAATAAAAATTCCAGCACTGTCCCTACACCCAAAAACAAATTGAGTACCATTAAATAATTTTCGTATACTTATGGTACGTATTTCGACGATATATCTCATCCATACACAGACATTAATACAAAATAATTACAGTAAATTCCATAATAATTACAGTATTTCCAAATCTCAAGATTCCAGCTGTATCCGTTCGTCCAATTCCAAATTGTACCAAACTTAGTATCAAGTCAAACTCTTCGTATCCATAAGTAAGATTTTCCAAAACTACCTCAATCCTTCACTTTAGTAGTAATCTTACTTCCAAATTTCAGGATTCAAACTCTATCCGTTAAACCAAATTAAAATTGTACAAAATTTAGAACAATTTAGAATTTTCGTACCAATTTTCAAAACTTCCTCAACGCAACAGGGCTACAATAATCATATTTTCAAATTGCAGGATTCCACCGCTATCCGTTCACCTACATACAAATTGTATTAAATTTAGTACCATAAGTTTGCTTTTTCAAAACAACCTGAATCCTACTCTTCGACTGTAATCGTAATTCCAAATTTCAGGATTCCAGCTCTATTAATTCACCAGAATCCAAATTGTATCAAATTTAGTACCATTTCATTCCCAAACAAAATTTTCAGGATTCCAGGTCTACACGTTCACCCAAATCTATATTGTACCATATTTAGTACTTCTCGTACCCATACGTACGACTTTTCAAAATTTCCTCAATACTACACTCCTACAGTAATCTTAATTCCAACACTACCCGTTTACTAAAATTCAAATTGTACCAAATTTAGTGGTTTTCGTACCCATAAAACGAATTTCCAAACTACCTCAATTCTACTGTCCGGCAGTAATCTTAGTTCCGTTCATCCAAATCCAAATTGTACCAAATTTAGTACCATTTAGTACTTTTTGTACCCAAAGGTACGAATTTCCAAAACTATCTCAATCCTCCACCCCTACAGTAATCTTAATTCAAAACTTTAGGATTCCATCTCTATCCGTTCACCCAAATCCAAATTTATTACTGCTCGTAATCATAAAAACGAACATCCAAAACCATATCCTTATTTCAACGCCATTTCCCAACCTTGATTCCCATACCAAATTTGAAGATTCTAGCTTTATCCATTAAAAATATGCAATTGGTACCAAATTTAGAAACTTTTAGTACTTTTCGTACACTTATAGGTCGAGTTTCTAAATACCCTTTGGTACATCTTCCTAACTCTCCACCAATGACCACTCGTTCAAAATTTCAGAATTCTAGCTCTTCGCGTTTGCCTAATACAATGGATTCCATATTTAGTACACTTTAGCACTTTTCGTACCTTTCTACGACGAATTTCCAAAAACCCCTTTACACAAAAACAAATTGTACCAAATTCTGTACAATTCGATTTTCCAAAACAACCTTAATCCTTCACTTAAACAGTAACCATAATTCCAAATAACAGGATTCCAGCGCTATCCGTGCACTAAAATCCAAGTTGTACCATTTGGTACATTTCGTACCCATAAGTACGAATTTCAAAAACTACTTCCATCTCAATCTTATACTCCAACAGCAGTCTGACCGAATTCCAGGATTCCAAATTGTATCACAGGTAGTACCACTTAGTAATTTTCGTACCCTTACTACCTCAGTCCTACACTCCAATAGTTATCCTAATTTCAAATTTCAGGACTCAAACACTATCCGTCACCCAAATCCAAATTCTACTCTATAGCCTACCGCGAACGGGTTTCAAATTCTAACTCTTTCCGTTTACTAAAATTCATACTTTAAATTAAAATAAATAAAATTAAAATACTTAAAATTCAGGATTCCAGTTCTATCCGTTCACCCAAATCCAAATTGTAATAAATTTAGTACCATTTAGTACTATTCGTACACATAAATACGAATTTTCAAAATTTCCCCAATCCTATGCTCCAACAATAATCTCAATTTCAAATTTCAGGATTCCAGCTCTGTCCGTCCACTCGAATCCCTATTGTACCAAATTTAGTACTTTTCGAACACATAAGTACGAATTTCCAAAACCACCCTCATATCTCAGTCCGACACTTCACAGTAATCTTAATTCCAAATTTCAGGTTTCCAGCTACATACATACGTTCACCCAAATCCAAATTGCACTAAATTTAGTACCATTTAGTACTTTTCGTACCAATACGTACGAATTTTCAAAACTACCTCAATTCTACACCCCACCAGTAATCTCAATTCCAAATTTCGAGATTCCAACTATATCCGTTCACCCAAATCCCCATTGTCCCAAATTTAGTACTTCTCATTAACATAAGTAAGAATTTCCAAAACTTCCCCAGTCCTACACTCCAACAGTAATATCAATTCCAAATTTCAGGAATCCAGTTCACCCAAATCCAAATTGTACTAAATTTAGTACCATTTAGTACTTTTCGTACACTCAAGTTTCCAAAAACCCTTTGGTGCATATTTCTTACTCTTCATCAGTGATCATTAGTCCAAATTTGAGGAATCAAACTCTATCCGCTCACACAAATCGAAACTGTACCAAATTTAGTGCTATTTAGTATTTTTCGTACCCTATGTACGAATTTCCAAAACTTCCACAATACTAAACTCCACCAGTAATCTCAGTTCCAAATTTCGAGATTCCAGAGCTATGCGTTCACCCAAATACCCATTATACAAAATTTAGTTCCATTTAGTACTTTCCGTACACATAAGTACTAATTTCCAAAACCAACCTCATATCTCAATCCTACACTTCAACAGTAATATTAATTCCAAATTTCAGGTTTCCAGCTCTTTCCTTTCACCCAAATCTAAATTGTACTAAATTTAGTACCATTTAGTACTATTCGTACACATAAATACGAATTTCCAAAATTTCCCCAATCCTATGCTCCAACAATAATCTCAATTTCAAATTTCAGGATTCCAGCTCTGTCCGTTCACTCGAATCCCTATTGTACCAAATTAAGTACTTTTCGAACACATAAGTACGAATTTGCAAAACCACCCTCATATCTCAGTCCTACACTTCACAGTAATCTTAATTCCAAATTTCAGGTTTCCATCTACATACATACGTTCACCCAAATCCAAATTGCACTAAATTTAGTACCATTTAGTACTTTTCGTACCCATAAGTACGAATTTTCAAAACTACCTCAATCCTACACCCCACCAGTAATCTCAATTCCAAATTTCGAGATTCCAGCTTTTATCCGTTCACCCAAATCCCCATTGTATCAAATTTAGTACCATTTAGTACTTTTCATACACATAAGTACGAATTTCCAAAAGTTCTTCAATCCTACACTCCAACAGTAATCTCAATTCCAAATATCAGGATTCCAGCTCTATCCGTTCACCCAAATCCCTATTGTACCAAATTTAGTACTATTTAGTACTTTTCGTACACATAAGTACTAATTTCCAAAACTACCCTCATATCTCAATCCTACACTTCAACAGTAATATTAATTCCAAATTTCAGGTTTCCAGCTCTATCCGTTCATTCAAATCCAAATTGTACTAAATTTAGTACCATTTAGTACTTTTCGTACCCATAAGTACGAATTTTCAAAACTACCTCAATCCTACACCCCACCTGTAATCTCAATTCCAAATATCGAGATTCCAGCTATTATCCGTTCACCCAAATCCCCATTGTATCAAATTTAGTACCATTTAGTACTTTTCATACACATAAGCACGAATTTCCAAAACTACCCTCATATCTCAATCCTACACTACAACAGTAACCTTAATTCCAAATTTCAGGTTTCCAGCTCTTTACGTTCACCCAAATCTAAATTGTACTAAATTTAGTACCATTTAATACTTTTCGTACACATGATTGGTAATTTTCCAAACCATTTCCTTTTAGAAGCACCACTTCCCAACCTTGATTTCCATACCAAATTCCTATATTCCTGGGGCCTATTATTGATTTCATTAATTAGTTATCAATTTCTTCAAATTACAGATTTTGAAATTGAATAGTTATGACTGTACATCTCCATATACGATAGAATTCTTAATTGCAAATAAATAGTGGTAGTATGCACAATTTTATTGCACTTTCATTGATTTGCAAACATTTGGTTATTCACGACATCTGTTGCAATGGAAGATAACAAATGTCTTGTCTTTCTATTATTTAGTGGTTTACGGTAAAATAAGTGCGCCTAGAAGTAAACTACAAAATTTGAAATTATGTGTGATCGTTTACGGTATCATGAAGTTATAGCATTGTTAATTTGACACATGTCTTGCAGAGGGCCAACTAAGTGCATAAGTACGTAATAATAATGAAAAATAAGGATTTTTGTTGTTGTTATTTTTTGTGGTTCCAGGACGAATTTTCTAAAACCCGGCCTTATCTCGCACATTTGCATCAACAGTGACCCACTGGTAAAATTTCAAGCTCCTAGCTTTAGCCGTTTTGGCTGGGCGTTGATGATGAGTCAGTCAGTCAGTCAATCACTTATCACCAAGCTCATTTATATATATAAGATAAGATAGCACATTTAAAAAATAGAGCACAGGTGTAACCCGCTCCTCCGAAATTCAACAAAATATGTAGCCTACTTCATCCAAGGGACATCCCTGCGAATAATTTGAAAATTACATGGAATACGTACTTAGGGTCGGAAATTCAACAGCCGTTGCCTCGCAAATTTTCAAAAAAATCGGTTCAGCCGTTTTTGAGTCTATGCGGAACATACACACATTGTCTTTTGTATATAAGATTTCACCCAGAAGTTTTGGTCCATTAAAACAAGCTTCTTCTTTGTCTTAAATTCTATTCATTCTTAAAACTTCGCGCCGATCGGAATATTACTGCGATATACAGGACATTTACAAAGTCGGGCAAATATTGTGGGTTTGGTCCATTTCACACCTTTCGATCATAACCAACATCTAATGGGGTCACTTCTGGTCGGAATCCGACCTCTCCACAAATTTGCGTGACGCACGGTCCAAAATTGAGGCCTGGAGTTTTATTACAATTGTTAATGGATGGAAGGACACACATAGCTAGATCGCTTTATCTCGTCAAGATATGAAAAATTGGCAAGGGAAGTGGGTCTACGACGAATACTTTGCGATGTTACACGAATATTGGACAAAACAAACTTAATACCCTTTCCACATTGTTTTGTAAAGTATAAATATTTTATTTTAAAAACGTCCGTAAATAGTAGGAAAAGGTCGTAAGTCCCTACAAAAATACAAAACTGTACAAGGAAAAGGTCGTAAGTCCAAAGACAACCAATTATCTCCCAAACGCGACGGAATTTTATCAAACAAAGTACAGGTATTGAAGTGGAATAAATAAACGAAGAATACGGCCTTTACCACCATAATAAAATCTTTAATGCAGAAAGCGCTGGAATGTTTTTTCTTCCTCCTGAAAAATTTTATGAGAGGGACTTACGACCTTTTCCGATGGAGCAGACGATATATATTCTTGATTATATATATTCTTGGTATCTTGGAATATCAATGGTTAGGAAGCCTCACCGCAGAAATCTATATAAATAAAAATCAAATGTCGTTCGTTGATAATGGAACTGATGCCAAAACATGTACAAAACTACTGAATCGATTTTACTGAAATTTTCAGGGAATGTACAGGGATGGCCTCCGGTGGAAATAGGATGTATATTTTCTTGAATTTCTAAGGGGGCGGGATACTTCCCATTGTAGTAGTACTTCTTTAGATGTTATATCTCCAATACTTCTGGAGCAAAAGCACAATATACATATGCCGTTGTTATCTATGTATATATTATGAATTTCGGAGAAGGTGGGATACCTTGCCCACGCCTTTCTTTTAAACGCTATATGTAGAAGATAAGCTTATGATTATATCGATTATTCCAATTTGGTCTTTGTCTAAAGGGGGTATTAGGTGTATTACATCCTCTCAATATATATGTATGTATGATCTATATCACTGTTACTTGTTTGTTAATGAACATCCACCAAAGAGTGACAACGTGGTCGGTCCGGTAAGATTATAGAACTTTGTTATGCATTACAATTAAACTGGTAAAATAAAAAATCAATGTAATAACTGTTAAAGGTTCAGAGCCAAACACATAACCTCCGAAGTCTGCGCTAAACGCGTTTGTCGTGGAAACCATACAGGTTGAATTCGAAACCAGTAAGGATGAAAGTCGGGCGGGGCCGACTATATAATACCCTACACCACTGTGAATATGTAAAATATATATGGGAGCTAAATAACTAACTACCGTCACACATTCCAAATTTCATTGAAATCGGAAAAATATAGCGTGTTTCGTGCATCAAATACCTCAAATCTGCCTAGAAAAAGAGAGCTATATCCAACGATATAATTTGGCACACTAATTTCTAGGCCAAATCCCGGCAAACATTCCAAATTTTATTGTACGATTTCAATATAGAATATATATGGGAACTATATCCAAACTTGAACCGATTTCTATATAATTTGGCTCACTTATTTCTAGACTAAATTCCGTCGCACATTCCAAATGAAATCGGACATATATAGCTTTTTCGTGCACCAAATGCCTTAAATCGGGCGAAGATATATACGGGGGCTATATCCAAATTTGAACCGATTTTTACCAAAATAAATAGCGTTCGTCCTTTGGCCAAAGAAACTATCTTCCCCAATTTTCATGCGAATCGGAGAATAAATGCGACCTGTACTTTGTTTACAAAAATACATAGACAGACGGACATGCGTAAATCGACTCAGAAAGTGATTCTATGTATATCCCTAAAAGGAACTATGGGTCTATCTCGTTTCCTTTTCCATGTTACAAACCTGTAAGGAAAGGATCAAAGTCGGGCGGGCCGACTATATAATACCCTACACCACTGTGGATATGTTAAATATATATGGGAGCTAAATCCAAATCAGAACAGATTTTGATATAATTTTTCACATTTATTTATAGACCAATTTCCGTCACATAGTCCAAATTTCATCAAAATTGGACATATATAGCGTGTTTCGTGTATCAAATACCTCAAATCTGTCGACAATATATATGAGAGCTATATCCAAATCTGAATCGATTTCGATATGATTTGCCACAGTTATTTCTAGACTACCCACCGTCACACATTGAAATTTGGACATTGAAATCGGACAAATATAGCGTGTTTCGTGCATCAAATACCTCAAATCTGCCTAAAATATATATGAGAAATATATCCAAATCTGAACCGATTTCGATATAATTTGGCACACTTATTTCTAGGCCAAATCCCGGCAAACATTCCAAATTTTATTAAAATCGTACATATATAGCGCGTTTCGTGCATCAAATACCTAAAATCGGCCGAGAATATATATAGGAGCTTTAGCCAAATTTGAACCGATTTCTATATAATTTGGTACACTTATTTCTAGACTTAATACCGTCGCACATTCCAAATTTAATTGAAATCGGACATATATAGCGTGTTTCGTGCAGAAAATTCCTTAAATCGGGCGAAAATATATATGGGGGCTATATCCAAATCTGAACCGATTTCTGTATAATTTGGCCCACAAATTTCAAATTTCATTGAAATCGGACATATATAGCGTGTTTCGTGCACCAAATGCCTTAAATCGGGCGAAGATATATATGGGGCCTATATCCAAATCTGAACCGATTTTTACCAAAATAAATAGCGTTCGTCCTTCCCAAAAAAACTATCTTTCATGCGAATCGGACAATAAATGCGACCTGTACTTTGTTTACAAAAATACATGGACAGGCGGACAGACAGCGTAAATCGACTCAGAAAGTGATTCAATGTATATCCCTAAAAGGAACTATGGGTGTATCTCGATTCCCTTTGCATGTTACAAACTAATGCACAAAGACATAATACCCCTCACCACAAGGTGGTGTAGGGTATAAAAAGTACATCACTGTAAAAAACAATGAAATGAAAAGTTCGATGACAGAGAAGCCACTTCAAAGCCAATATGTCTAAGAAGCTAATGCAAAAATATCAAAATAAATTCCGTTGGAAACAATGCCCAGAGTAAGTGGGTGGTGGGGCCGGTCCCATTATAGCCCTCTCTTACTTTTTTATGCTATACATAACACTTTCTTAAAGACTAAGAATAAACATACTCACATAGTGAGTTCATCCCAGCAAAATGTTCGATGCCAAAGATGCTATTCAAGAATGGGTGCAAGTGAAATGGAATGTCATTTTTTCAGCATCTTCACTCATTCTTTTTACAAGAGCGTAACCCCCAAAAGATGCAATTCATTTTCAGATCCTAAGCATGTCATCTTTACTAACTCGATGGAATGGCATCTTCAACAATTCTTTGGCATGGCATCTTAACCAATGCCCAAGAATAGCATTTTCACTAATCTTTGGCATGTCATTTTCACCAACCCTTTGGCATGTAATTTTCACGTCTTGTTCGGAAAATGGAAAATGCTGTATTGAAAAATGATTTTCATTTTATTTTATTAATTCAAAGGAATTAATGAAATAACTATAATTTATTTATCATCATAAAGTTTACATCTATAATTGCAGTTTGTTCTCGATGTTGTAACAGTAGTTAATATGTTTGTTTTCTCATTTTTCTGCTTAATCTGTATTTCGCTATTTGTATGGTTTGTAACCACAAAGCTGCAAACTTAAGTTTCTTAGCAGGATTGGTAGGACAATTGAAAAGGAGCAGCGTGTCGTGTCATCAGTACTTCCCCTATAGGAATTTTGACGGCTGCACCATCCCGAGCGTATTGATGCAAAACTACTCTGGTTTGTCCTGACAGCTGGCGCTTCTCAGCTGCGATAGATGGTGGATGTTCTCCAAGGACCGCATTCACACGATAACTGTTTACTGCATCTGTGACTGCATTCGTGTGAATGCTACTTAAACCTGGTTGAAAGGCTTGGTGATCTAGAGGTTCTCTCTTGTAACGTTAGACTTCTCTTTCTAGATTATGAGCACGGCTTGCTCTGAGTGAGTCCTCTGCTAATACGGAGATGGCCTTCAGCGCAGTTGTTGTGCTGCTTACGAATCCTGGAAAGTTATTTCTGATGCTGGAAGAACTATAGCCACAAGGGTCCTTGCTACGGGCGACAAAAGCGAAATCGGTTTGTAAGATTCACCTTTGCTGGCATCCTTTTCGGGCTTCAGTAGCTGGCCTATTTTCCAGACTTCGGGAATAGAGGGGGGCGCGTGTCGTGCCGTGAGTAGTGCGTGTTCGTGCCTTCTCGAAAAACGCCGTGTTTGTGCGTGTCGTGCCGTGATCGTGTTTTTTTTGTTCGGCACGGTTTTGCACGACACGACTAAACACGATCTGCACTATGTGACACGATCGTGCTAAATTTTTGGTCTCCCTTTAGAAGTCGTGCAAAATAACTTACTAAACACGAACATCGAACAGGAATATAAAACCGACCAAAATATTCCTAAAATTATTAGCTTCGTTTTTGTAGTCTGGTACTTATTGCCGTTTTGTTATGGAGAGGCCAGAGTATGAGTGAAAAATGATGATGATTGTTTGCCATTTGTTT
Source organism: Musca autumnalis (assembly GCF_047663935.1). Classification (NCBI taxonomy): domain Eukaryota; kingdom Metazoa; phylum Arthropoda; class Insecta; order Diptera; family Muscidae; genus Musca; species Musca autumnalis. The sequence continues at coordinate 122,922,102 of NW_027411866.1, read as the reverse complement.
TGTTTTGAGAGAAGCAAATACAACAACTACTCTGAGGGTTAACGCAATATATTCTCTTTGGATGATGTTATTGAAAAACATCCTCTTCCCGAATTGAGAAAACTGATTGACTGCGTTGTAAGATATTTTAAACACCCGGAGCTAAATAACAAATTGTCGAAAATGTTAAAACAAGATATAAGAACACGTTGGAATTCAACATATATTATGCTTGAGAGCATATACCAAGCCAAGAATGAGATTAAGAGTATTTTGCTAGAAAAGAATGAGTTGGATCGTATATCTGACTTAAAGTTTTCATTTCTAGAACTTCCATTGGGTTTTCATAAAATATTAAAAGATACATTAAGCTCGGAAAAATACCCTACTATGCACATATTTGCCCTTTGGTCTAAAAAAACTTTTGAAAGTCTGCTCAATTGCTACCATTGCCTCTTAATTCATGAAAGTTTTGAAAGCTAAAACTAAACAATCATTAGAGATGATAGTCCGAAAATTTCCTCTTGAGGAAGAAAGGCCTTGGTGAGTATACTTAGAACCCCGAAGGACAGATCCGCCTTGAGTCGAACTTCCGTGTTATGGCGTTATGAAGTTTTTGCTAGAACAGGGTCTCTAGCCGCGACAAAATCGATTAGTTGTCAATGAGAGCTGTACCTAAAATTTTTTGATCGACATTTTTGGAGAACATTTCGAAGCTGAAAAACGTCATCTTGTGGTACTTTTATAGCGGATCTTAAAATAAAGGACATTGAAGGATGCGATTTAGAAGGTCGAAGTGCTCTACGAAAATAATCCTCATTCGATTCGACTGAAGACATGTCATCCCAAAAATAAGCTAAAACAACAGTGAAAAAAGATATAACGGTAATTCCAGATGCCTAGCAAAAACTTCATCACGCCATAACGCGGAAGTTCGACTCACGGCGGATCTGTCCTTTGGGATTCTTAATATATGTACTCACCAAGGGATTTCATGCACAAAAGGAATTATCTCTGCCCCAAAATTTGTGTTCACAGTGTTATTAGAGTTTTTGGATAAAAATGGCATAACGACGAAAAATGAAAAAGTCTCCAATTGATACAGAAATTGATATATATTATCGAGTGCCGTATCTAGCCAGACTGATGTTTTAAACATTTGGAAATAGTCTAATCTAAAATATTTAAAACAAATAGCCAGGAAATGTTTGACTTAGAGGTGGGCGCGTGTCGTGCCGTGAGTAGTGCGTGTTCGTGCCTTCCCGAAAATCGCCGTGTTTGTGCGTGTCGTGCCGAAATAAATTTTTGGCCGTGCGTGATCGTGTTTTTTTGTTCGGCACGATTTTGCACGACACGACTAAACACGACCTGCACTATGTGTCACGATCGTGCTAAATTTTTGGGCTCCCTTTAGAAGTCGTGCAAGAGACCATACTAACAAGAAAATCGAACAAGAAAATAAAACGACCAAAAAATTTACCAACTGTGGTTTTCCAAAAATACTTTGCCGTTATGTTATAGAGAGGCCAGAACAAAAATTTGATGTTTGTTTGCCATTTGTTTTGTTCATGAGAGAGAATCAAATACAGAAACAACTCAGCGGGTTAACGCAATATACTCCCAGCAAAATTTATTTTATTTTGTTCTATGTGAAGTAGTGATTGAATAGCTTTTTTTAAAGCAGTCCACGCAGAGTCATGAAAAATGCATTCCGTTCTTCACATTTCGACAATGTCCGATTTGAATCCATTTCATAAAAATTTCACATTTTAGCAATGTTTACATTTATAATAACTTTTTGCAAGAACACAAGAAACAATTTATTTTATGGTATTTTAATTACTCAGCAAAATGTTTGTATCCAAAAAGATAATCATGGGTGCAAGAAATATCAGACTGCATCTTTGTTTGTAGCCAAAAAAGTAATTGAATAATGAGTGCAAGTGGCTATGTCCTTTTACGTGAAAGAAGTCATGATTTTTACATGGACATGATGCAGCTAGAATGCAATCAATTTTAGATAACTCTATGCAAGAAGCATTTTAAGATGTTTTTGGGTATTTTTGAGTAATAAAAGCTAACTTTCTAGAATAAAAGTATATGATTTATTTGAGATATTCCATTTTTTTATATTCATTATATTATATTTCGATCGAACTATTATCAAACTACTGTTTTTTTAAACAAAAATGTTTTACAAAAACATGAGTTTGGTAGTAATTTGAACGAATTTTAATTCGAATCACCCCACAGCACAGTGCGAAATTTGGGAAGTTTAGTTGAACTTTAAGGGATTTTCAACGAAATGAAATTAATTAAACTTTTATTGAATTCGTTAGCTAAGTACTCCACTGCAAATGGTCCATACTCAGTTTGCCGATTTACTCCACGAAACGACTAAAAAATGCACTTAAAGTTGCACTTTTGTTTAATATATTTTTTTTGTAAGAAATATATTTTTGATTCATTAAAAAAATGGAGTGGCGCGGACAAATGGAAAGTCAGTATGCCATGATTTATTTTTCTTAATATTTTACAAAATAATAATGATATTTTACATTTAAAACAAATGCAAAAAACTCTTATTGTTTTCGTACAATTTTAGTCGGAAAGGAGTTTTTTTTGAAGTTTTCAAATTTGTAATTTTTTATTTTCCGTGGTCATTTCAAAAGTGAATTACGTACATTCACGTGTTAAGATATATATAATCTGAAAGATTGGATTCTCCTCTGTTCGCAAAGCTATAAAACTGGTGCGGTATCGCGCGGTCTTTGGAGATATTCAAGATTTTCTAAAAAGACTTCGGGAATTTCATTCAGTTGCATTTTCCAAAAGTGGAAGGTAAACGGACAATGAACGCCATTGTTTACTGTGTTTTGAAGAAATGGACTCACTAATTCTAACATTGATAATTTCTCTAAAATTAAGAAACCTCTCGCAATTTTTCATAGTTTTGACCTCTAAATGTTGGTGATTTACATATAGTGCAACATTTTTAGATGCTGCGGTACAAATACCAAAATACGTTAAAAATTGTAATGCAGTGCAGACCCGAACTTGATCTGAGAGACATTATTACCAAAATTAATGGTACAGACCCGCTGAATGGACCAATAAACATTATAGATACAAATGAAAACAACAAATATTGACATTTTACTCGTTAATAGATGTGTAGGGTTGTGGGGCTGCACCCAGAACTGGACCTATGTTGACAGCTTTTGTGTGAGGAGATTTTTTATTCGCTAACATCTTAAAATTTACATTTGCTTCAAAATCGACTGCAATTTTTGTCTTTAACCTTTAAAATACCCAATATGAGGGAACCCGGCATGTGGGGCTATTCCAAAACGCGAACCTATATTGAAAATATTTTGTACATAAGTTTTCTATTCGCTGAAAACTCAATATACCAATTTGCATCAAAATCGATTGAAAAATGAATGTAAAACGTAAAAACGGCAGCAACCGTTACATGACTGCTACAGGAATCCGCGGGTCTATGTGGCCCAATTTGAGTCCCACACTGTCCACTAATATAAGAAACACTTGTGCAAAGTTTTAGGAATCTACACCTTTTCCTTTAAAAGTTATTAGTAAAGTTCCGCTAAAGTGCTCATATTTTGCACTGTGCACAGAGGGGAAATTTGTGTTAAAAGTTGATCAAAAGCCCTAGAAAGCTCATTTATAGTCCGATTGATATAAAATTTTGCACAAAGCATATCTTCTGTATAAGGATTAATCCTATAGAAAATAATGAAAATCGGTCCAGATTTAGATGCAGCTTCCATATATATTCGCATCTGATATGAGATAAAAATGCACCAAAATCACTGAAATTTGACACATGCAGCCTGAACTAGCCTATAAAAACATTGAGCCAATTTTCAACAAATCGGTACAGATGTATATATAGTCCCATATGCATATATTTCATTCCAAATTTTATTTTTTGAAACTTACTTAAATTAAGTTTTTCTCAATTCACATGAGAAAAGCCGTGGATGTTTCTGAATAATGCAAACATATTTAATAGGTGTTGGTTTAGTCCGATAAATAAGAGCCACGGTTATAAGGCGGAGCAAAATTTAGAGTGAGCAAACCTTGCAATTCCACATAAAAATATTTCATATTTTAGTTGAGAAAAATTAGATTTTTTCGGAATGGCGCAAATATGCGCAATTTTTTATGATTGAATCTGATATTTAAGACTCAAGCGCATAAAACATTAGAAGAAACTATGATCGGGAAACGACGAGGAAATAGACTTTTTCACTATTGAAATTGTAGTAATCTTAAAAATTATCATAAAGAGGATATGTATCACCATTATTAAAGAGCAAAGATGTAAAGTCAATCTGAACATTTTAAAAGCTAATCTTGTTCGGAGACTGTACAAAAACAATAAATCTTGAAAAATATAAATTTTCGCGAAAATAATGTCATTTTAATGTTCACCTAATTTCTTAGTTTTCGAAAATTTACTTTTTGTTTTCAGTATGGCTGAGTTCAATCGACTGCTGCATTGGATTGGTTAATCTTACAAAGTCGAGGATGGTTATAGCAAATGTAGAAAAGAGTCTGGTTGCCGTTTATCAACATTTTTTCATAAAAAAACGATTTTCATATTTTGAGTTTTGAGCAACTTTAGGCCTATGTTTCCCCTCTGTGCGTCCTAGAGAAACAGATCATAAATATTAATTAAATGTTACCTCATCTTTTTTAAATAATTTTTCCAAATGGCCCTGAGGTTTCACATCAGTGAAAAATCCTCGCTTAATAGATGTTAACTTTTTCAATATCCTCGCTTGCGAATCAATTTTTAAATGAATCGAAAATTCAATTCAAAATACTTTCCATGGAATGTATATTTATTCACTACAAAGAACTAATGCAAAATATGTGCTTAAGAAGCAAATTAGACAGTATCCTCACTGCACCAGGCCCTTGTAGTCGTTAGTCCGAAATCACTTGCACTCATGATTCAACTACTTCTTTGGCTACAAACATTTTGCTGGGACTGTCTTTGAAAATCAGTTGTTTATCATTCTAAATTTGATATTGAAGACAAGTTCGGAAATTCTGTATTTGTAACCGACAATGGCTCCAACGTTGTTTCGGATTTTAAAAAATTTAAAGGTATACCTTGAGCTTGTCACAATTTGAATTTAGTTATGGATGATGTTGTTAAAGAATTGGGAAAACTGATTGACTGCTCCAAAAAGCGTGTAAGATATTTTAAACACTCGTAGCTAAACAACAAATTGCCGAAAACGTTAAAACAAGTTATAAGAACACAATGGAATTCATATATATTATGCTTGACAGCATATACCAAGTCCAGAATGAGATTAAGAGTATTTTGGTAGAAAAGAATGAGTTGGATCGTATATCTGACTTAAAGCTACAACCTCTATTGGGTTTTGTCAAAATATGCAAAGAGTGTTCCGAAAACTTAAGGTCGGAAAAATACCCTACTATGCATATTTTTACCCTTAGGTCTGAAAAGCTATTGAAAGTTTGCTCAATTGATACCTTTGACTCTCAATTCATGAAAGATTTGAAAGCTAAAACTAAACAATCATTGCTTAAACGCTTTGTGCCAATAATGGCACATCTTATAGGGACGTTTTTATTTCCGCTGTTTAAGGAGCGGAATTTCTTATTACAAGATAAAAGAAATGACGTAATAGCTAATGTAAAAGAAATGTTACTTGATTTACAAGGTGAGAACATAGAGTGTTCTAATGATGAGGAGGAAATAACAATGCGACATTTACACGAATTTTCAGAGTTTTTGGATCAAAACTTGGCAAAAAGACGAAAAATTGATACTGAAATTGATACATATTTAGCGAGTGCTGTATCTTGCCAGACTGATGTTTTAAACTTTTGAAAACAGTCGAACCTAAACTATTTAAAACAATTAGCCAGGAAAATTTTGGCTATACCCGTCAGCTCAGCAACGAGCGAGAGATTTTTTTTCCACATCTGGAAATATTCTCAACGAAAGACGAACTAGACTTTTGAGCTCTAACTTGGACAAAATAATGTTTTTAAATAAGAATATGTAAATGTTTGTTTATAAGTAATTTTGCAATATGTATATTTTAGAACATATGCATTTTTTGAACAAATAAATGTACAGCTATATCGATATATCTTTTCTTTAATTTCGTGCGTGAGTGTGCGTGTTCGTGCCTTCTGGAAAAACGCCGTGTTTGTGCGTGAAAGTGCATAAAAATTTTGGTCCGTGTTCGTGCATGTTCGTGCCTAATTTTTTAGGCACGCGCCCATCTCTAGTTTGACTATACTCGTCAGCTCAGCAACGGGTGAGAGGTTTTTTCCATATCTGGAAATATTCTCAACGAAAGGCGTACTAGACTTTGAAGTCGAACTTGAACGAAATAATGTTTTAAAATAAAAATAGAAAAATTAGAAGTACATATGAATATTTTTTAAAAACAAATAAATGTACACCTATATCGATTTTTTTCTTTTTGTAATTTCGTGCGTGAGTGTGCGTGTTCGTGCCTTCTCAAAAACGCCGTGTTTGTGCGTGAATGTGCATAAAAATTTTGGTCCGTGTTCGTGCATGTTCGTGCCTAATTTTTTAGGCACGCGCCCATCTCTATTCGGGAATGATGTGTTTGGCAAGCAACAGGTTGTAAATTTAAGTGAGAAACTTGACTTCCGGCCGTCCCAGATGTTGCAGTCTAAACAACGCCGCTGCACGCAACAGAGTTTACTTCCTCCGCAACAGGTTTTGATTCATCTTACAAAAGGATTTTACTTCCCATCAGTGCAGTGCATATTTCGACATTGACTCCAACTGCAGATTACTATATCGTGAATTTTATTTTACAACGTTTTGGAAATGTTTGTTGTTTTGTAGGGATCTACAAATCGACTTGTTGAGCAGGGTTCTCCAGAGCAGGCAAGGAAACTTTTATAATTGGCCTGTTCCTTTACTTTAAAAATGGTAATTATTGCAAAAATGGTAAAAGTGGTGAACTGTTCTCATATAAATTGTATGCTTTTAAATTGTATGCTTTTAACCTCAGGCACGTAAAGGAACACAACTAATACCAAAGAGTGCAGTCCGAGTCTACTTTTAGCTCAATGGTTGGGACTTCCTAGCATAATAAATCTTACATTGCTTTAAACGTACATATTTAGATAAATAAAAGAATATATACATATGTTAATATAAAACAAGTATAAAAGTATCAGTCGGCTTTGCCGACAGAGATATACCCTCAGCCTGTGTATATTGAAACAATTTTTTCCAAAAAACGCATGTATTTAGGGAGTTTTATGAATTTTGGGCGTTTGAACTGACAAAAATGTTGATTAGGATTTAATATCAAAAGTTTTGCGGAGGAGATACTAAAAAGAATGGATCTCCAGCCACTACATATGGTACCATAGGGGTTTTTTACAACTTCAGGGATGTTTGCTCAAGAAGTATGAACTTGCCCCTGAAACAACTTTTACCATCGCAAATGAGGCAGCAATGCAAGTTGCTTCAACAAAAATCAAAGTGATTCAATAGCAGGTCTTAAAGTGAACTTGTCCAAAATTTTGTGTGGGACGTACCGGATGGAGTGGACAAATATAGTCCATATTTGAACCTGATCTATATCTGGTAGATATATTAGGATGTGTAAAGTATGGACCAATTCGGCCACTCTCTTTAAGAGTTATCGTACGCACAATTTTTCCGAACATTTTTGAACTTTTGTGGGGGAGGTACCTGAAGCACTGGACCGATATGGCTTATCTTCGAACTTAAACTATGTTTGGACAAAATATTACTAAGGCCAAACTTTGGACCGAATCGGCAGACCTGTTCGAGAGTTATTTTGCCCTCCAACCTCCTCACACGGTGTCATAGGGGTTTTTTGCAACTTCCAGGCTATTTTCTCAGGAAGTATGGACTTGCCCCTGATGAAACTTATACCGTCGTATGGAAGGCAGTGAATACAAGTTGCTAAAGCAAAAATAAAAGCGATTCGAGAGATGTTCCTAAACTGAACTTTTCCAAAATGTTGTGTGGGAGGTACCCGACGGAGTGGACCGATTGAGTCCATATTAAAACCTGATCTAAGTCTGGTACACGCTCCACGATGGGCAAAGTATGGACCAAATCGGTTACACCCTTCAAGAGTTATCGTGCGTACACATTTTCCGAACATTTTCGAACTTTTGTGGGGGAGGTACCGGAAGGAGTGGACCGATATAGCTCATCTTCGAACTTAAACTAAGTTTGGACAAAATATGACGAAAGCCAAAATTTGAACCGAATCGGTTCGTCCCTTCGAGAGTTATCGTGCGCTCCAGCCAGCCAGACAGACAGACACACAGACAGACGGACGGACATTGCTAAATCGACCCCAAATTGTCTGAAACACATTTCGTCCAAACATACTTGGGGTCTAAAACCATTATTTCGATGAGGCACATTTTGCCCGTATGAAAGTGTATATACCCTTCATAGCCTAAAGGCTGAGGGTATAAACACAAAATTCATCTCTATTGGATCGATGGAATGCTAAGGAAAAGATCGGATCTATCACGACTTCCTTTGAATTGGTTCAAATGCTGATGAAACGATCGGATCTTTCACGACTTCATTTGAACCAATGCAAAAGATCCAGTGAAATCATGGCATCTCATGGAACCACTTCCATAAAATTTTGCTGGGATGTATAAAAATCACCGGCTGGGAAAATTGTTGGTTTTGCTTCTTTGAAAAATTAATTCAATTCTTTTAAATGGAAATTATCTGTACGATCACCGCAAACAATGACTGTTTTGATAAACAATAAGAAGCGCACTTTTTAATGTTAATTTGCAAATAATTGTTTGTTTTCAAAACAATTTCATCATCATTCTTTCACACAAAAATGTACCTCAAGATATAATGACGTGTTATACTGAATAAGCTGAAGAGCATCATCATTGCTTCCTAACACTCTGTATGTATAAAAATATTTTTGTGCAAACGGAAATGTTTTATTTCTGTCGGTTTTCCTTCATTACTTCATTGATTTTTTTGCTTGCCATTTTGTATTGATTTTAAGAAATACCTATTTAAATGCTATAAATAGTGGGCGGTAATACCTCCAAAAACATTGAATTTATGAGGTAGGTTTTTCGAAATGCAACACAAACCACGGTTAAGAAAATTAGTTTTCACTGCGATATGCAGAAACATCCATATAGAAATAAATTTACATACGTATATGTATGTATGTACATACATATGTACATATGCATAAGCTATTCTGTCTATAAGTGGTGTTGCGTGGTCCATTTAGTTTCTTATTAATGGCTTTGGCATAATAAAATCGTAAAAATTCCTCTTAAATTTGTGTTGTTTGATGTTACTGTTGTTGTTTTCATTTGGTTGTTGCTATTCAATAAAGTATCTACGTCACATGACAATAATATTGAACATTTTCTTTCACGGTTGAGCATCAACAGAAACAAAAGCGTGAAATTATTAAACAGCTTGCCAACATTTGATGTTTTCTCTTAAAAAAAATGCCCATGATAATTGTATTCAGGAAAAGCTAAATTTGTTTTTACTGAAATATGATTTGATGTTGTGATGTTTGATTTCGGTACACACGTCCCAGAACACCATTTGGTAATAAATCTTCAGATTTTAATGCAAATATAAAATATGTAATTTTATATATGATTTTTATTGTTCTTTTTTTATGAGCAATAATTGTTATTGAAAATCACAAACCATAACAAACTAACATAAACAAGTAAGAATTACTTAAATTCGGCCGTGTCGAACTGTGTAAACATCTTCTGGGGTATATACAAAAATATAGATAAGTTGTTGGTTTCCTTTATTTTTTGCTGTGGGGATCCTGCATCAGCAAAACATTTTAGTATATTTTCAGATTTTTTTGCTAACGATTCCAGAGATATTGCGCCTTGAAGAAATCGAATTCTGTAAAAACTATATGTAAATAAATACTCATAACTTCTTTAATATTGGCCCGAATAGAAAAATCTTTTCTTGTATTTTTTTACCCACCACCATAGTATGGAGGGTATATTAAGTTTGTCATTCCGTTTGTAACACATGCAACTAATCATTTGCGACCCTATAAAGTATATATATTATTGATCAGGATAAAATTCTAAGGCGATCTAGCCATGTCCGTCTGTCCGTCCGTCTGTCCGTCTGTTGTAATCACTCTAGCGTCCGCAATAATTGAGATAGAGTGCTGAAATTTTGCACCCGAGGGTCTTTTTTCCATAGGCAGGTCAAGTTCGAAGATGGGCTATATCGGTTCACTATTTGATATAGCCCCCATATAACGGTACCTCCGGATTTGAGGTATTTTGACGTTCTTCGCCACATTTGCATACCGAATTAGCTATAATTTGACACTTAGAGTTCTCAGTGATCAACAAACTTATATCCCAAAGCATATAGGCATAGGTCCATGTTTTGGTATAGTCCCCATATAACGCTACCTCCCGATTTTCGGTATTTTGAGAATTTTAGCCACAATTTTTAACCGAACTATCTGCAATTTGACATTTGAGGTTCTCAGTGGTCATCAAACATCTCCACGAAACATCGTCAACATAGGTCCATGTTTTGGTATAGCCCCCATATATCGGTACCTCCAGATTTTCGGTATTTTGAGAATTTTGGCTACAATTTTTAACCGAACTAGCTGTATTTTGCACATTTGAGGTTCTCGGTGGTCATGAAATATCTCCACCAAATATCGTCAACATAGGTCTATGTTTTGGTATAGCCCCCATATAACGGTACCTCCCGATTTTCGGTATGTTGAGCATTTTAGTTACAATTTTTAACCGAACTGGCTGTAATTTGACATTTGAGGTTCTCAATGGCCATGAAACATCTCCACCAAACATAGTCAACATAGGTCCATGTTTTGGTATGGTCCCCTTATAACCGTACCTCCCGATTTTCGGTATTTTGAAAATTTTAGCTACAATTTTTAACTGAACTTCCTGTAATTTGGCGTTTGAGGTTCTCAATGGTCATAAAACATCTCCAACGAAACATCGTCAACATAGGTACATGTTTTGGTATAGCCCCCATATGACGGTATCTTCCGATTTTCGGTATTTTGAGAATTTTAGCTGCAATTTTTAACCGAACTGGCTGTAATGATCGGTATTTTGAGAATTTTAGCTACAATTTTGTCTATTCAAAAATAATCGTCAATATACGTCCATGTTTTGGTATACCCCCCATATAACTGTACCTCCCAATTTTCGGGAATTCTCAGCGGTCACGAAGTTTCTTCACTAAAATTCGTCAACATGGGTCCATTTTTGAGGGTCTACATTGTTTTGTTGAAACTACCCTCAATTTGACTCTTGAAGTTCCCTGCAGCTATAAAACATTTCCGCCAAAAAATTTAAAGATAGGTTGAGTCTTTGATATAGCCCCGTAGGTGGTACCTTTCACCTAGCTGAACACATTGTTTTAGATTAGATTAGATAACACTGTGCAACAAAATGGAGGTGAAAGTCTGGGGCACGGAAAAATCCTCTAGGGGAAGAAAGGCCTTGGTGAGTATATTATGAACCCCGAAGGACAGATCCGTCGTGAGTCGAACTTTCGCGTTATGGCGTGATGAAATTTTTTTTAGCGACCCTGTGGGCCATCAGGAATTAGCGTTATAGTGGGAGGCAGTAGGAGTCTATCCATTGTCGAAAAGTTGTTCCACCTAAAATTTTGAAAGGACCCTAATTATTCAATTTTAATTAAGACTATTTTATGGTGGAGGGTATAAAAAGTTCGGCCCGGCCGAACTTACCAACTTTTTACTTGTTATTTTTTACTAGCTCACCCGGTTCCGCGATGTTGGGCCATCGTTTGGAATTTCCTCTATATTTTTGAACCGAATTGTCGATAAATCGATGTTTCGGAATAACCCTTATGCAATGGTATCTCTAAATGTAAAATAGAAAATTACTTTAATTATAGCCTCCACCATAAGATGTATAACTCTATGATTCTGCTTGAAACACATCGGAATAACATAAAAATAAGTCGATATAGCAAGATGCATCTCGATATATTTAACAAAGAGCTTTTCAATTTGGTACAGAAATTATCCCCCCGAAATTTGGTATTTAGTCTTCAGTGTGGGTATAAAACATAGAATATTCGGTACAGGTTTTGTAAATAGTGTTCATATATGTATTTAGTCTCCCTTGGATGTATCAAATATTTTAGCAGAGAATTGTCGTTATAAATCCACGTTTTCATATGGCCCCCATAAAATAATACCTACCGATTTTTGGCGATTTTGAATGTTTTATTATTCAACCGAAGTGGCTGAAACCTGATTTCAATATAATTTATGCGGGTGGGTATACAAATTCGGACCGGTCGAACTTAACGTTGTTTTTAATTGTTGTTAACAAAGTGCTGTTTCAATGAACACGTTATTATTTTACAATCCTAAACATGAAAAAATCAGTGATTCATAAAATGACTTCAAAATGCTAGTTGGATTTATCTAGACTGTGCTGTATAAGAAAACTTGGCCTTAATTCCAAGCATTAAGTTCAATGTTCATGGCGTGGATGCTGTCCCACTTACTAAATTTGTAAATCTAATCAGTAAGAAAAAGTTTTCAAAATTCAAAAAGTTTCCAAAACGCCCACTAATTAAAGGGGCCACAATTTTGGGTATTCTCACACCTAATGAACCTACACACACAATTTCATCAAATTCGGTCTAGTCGATTCGGAAGTTTAATTTAGAACATCATACACAACGTTTAGCCTTTAATTGTGATGGTGTCCGATAATGATTTGGATATAGTACTATAAATACACCGCGTTGCTGTCCCATCGTTTTAGTGACCAATGCACAATTAGGTTTTGCCTGATTTCTCAACCGTTTTTTGGAATTTCGGTCATGCGACGTTTTACATTATCGGAGTTGTACTGTATTCCAAAACATCGGGTTGATGGCGTTTTCCCACCTATTGAAGCCACTGTTTAAAACATTTTTGTAGTCACGCTTACTAAAAAATTAAGGATATTATCTATAATTATACATTTTTGAAAAGTTGGACTGACCGCGATTTTCGACTTCCATTCAGAATCAGAACCATAGTATTGCAAACAATTTTTAAGCAACACGTTCAAAAATATCTTTGATTTTACGTTTTCTTAAAAAAAAATTGTGGGGGAGGTACCCTGGTCACTCCACTAAAAACCTATTCTCAGACCTAAAAACACAACATACAAAATTTCATCGAATTAGGTCCATCCTTTTAGGAGGAGTTTAATTTCGAACATCATGGCAATCTCGTAGAATTTTATATACATATATCTATATAGATAGATAGATAAATAAATAGATTAAAAATTGCACAGTGGGCTTGGATGCAATTTTCGCTATTTAATATTTAAAATCAATTTTTAGTAATGATTGTACTTTAAGATTTTCTTGAAATTTTTTTTAAACTACCATCAATTACAAAAATTTTAAGTCCTATTTGGTAGTGGGATTCGGATAATTACTATTTTTTTCTAAACTTTTTAAAATTTGTCAATAAAGGTTTTCCTATATACCACTGTACAAAATATATTATTTTACCACAAAGATAATATGTTGCATTTATTAGCATTTGTTTTGTTGTTTTATTTAGGAATTTATGTTAAACTTCTTAAAAACTTATTCAATTTGCGATTTTACTTTACTTTATTATTTGGTAGATTATTCGATTATTCATATAATTCCCGAGTTGTTGTTATTTATTATAACCTACACCACTATGTGGGGAGGGTATTATAAGTTGGTTTTGGCCAAAAAGTTTGTAACGCATCGAAATACTGGTCGTAGACCCATACTTATATATACCAAAATGAATGTCTCGGCGAGCTGAGTCGATCTGGCTATGTGTGTCCGTCCGTAAACCTTGTCCGTAAACCTTGTAATCACGCTACAGGTCGCAATTTTGATCGGATCGTCACGAAGTTTTGGATGTTGATGAGGGTCCCGGAGGGGAAGAAGCCTATTAATTTTGGTGATCGTCGGATAATATTCAGGTGTCAGAATGGGCAAAAAACTTATGTGGATAAAAAGACAACGTTTTTTCCAAAGCGAATATCTCAGCTTCTATATGGGGTATACCAAAAGCAAGACCTGACAATAAAAGTAGAAAATATCACCTTTCCAATGATGTAAAGCATGTTCTCGTAGGTGATCAAACAACGAAGATATTACAATAGTCGCAAATAAAACCCAAATTTTCATTCTTGTTATTTTAATTATAATGACGAATATCACAGCTTTGGTTGGGGACTTTTCAGGCTATGAAAGTAGAAGTTCGCATCTTTACAATGATGCAAACTAGGTCGGCGTAGGTGACCAAATAACGGAGATATTGCAATAGTCGGTAATACATCCCATTTTTCCATTTTTTTGGAAATCACGCTACAGGTCGCAATTTTGTTCGGATCGTTACGAAATTTTGGGAGTTGATGGGGGTCCCGGAGGGGAAGAAGCCTATTGATTTAGGTGATGTTCGGATAATATCTAGGGGTCCGAATGAGCAAAAAAGTTATTTGGAGAAAAAGTCTACATTTTATTCCAAAGCAAATATCTCAGCGTCTATAAGGGGTATATTAAAAGCAAAACTTGGCAATAAAAATAGAAAATATCACCTTGAAACGATGTAACGTAGGTTGTCGTAGGTGGTCACACAACGAAGATATCGCAATAGTCGCTAATAGAACCCAACTTTTCATTTTTGCGATTTTAATAATAATGACGGATATCACAACTTTGGTTGGGGACTTTCTAAAAGCAAAGCCTGGCTATGAAAGTAGAAAATCCCATATTTACAATGATGCAAAGTAGGTTGGCGTATGTGGCCAAATAACGGATATATCGCAATAGTCGGTAATACATCCCAATTTTGATCGGATCGTCACGAAATTTTGGTGATTATTGGGGGTCCTACAAAGGAAGAAGTCTATTGATTTTGGTGATGGTTGGATAATATTCAGGGGCCGGAATGGGCAAAAAAGTTATTTGGAGAAAAAGTCAACGTTTTATTTCAAAGCGAATATCTCCGCTTCTATAAGGGGTATATCAAAAACAAAGAACAAGAAAAGTAGAAAATATCACCTTTACAACGATGTGAAGTAGGTTGTCATAGCTGGTCAAACAACAGAGATATCGCAATAGTCGGTAATGAATCCCTTTTTTTCATTTTTTGTGCAATCACAATACAGGGCGGAATTTTGATAGGATCCTCGAGAAATTTTTGGGGTTGATGGGGTCTCACAGAGAAAGAAGCCTATTGATGGTTGGCGTACATCCCACTTTTGCATTTTTAATTTAAGTTGTACTGACGATGTACTTAAATGCGTTTCAACAAAATTGACCTGTATTAATGGACACTCAGAGCAAAGGCACTAAGCTATCACAATTTTAATATTTTGAATTTTACCAGTTAAAAGCTTGTACACAGGAGAAGTGGTGAGGGTATCACATAGTCGGCCCGGACCCGACTATAGTCTTGGCTCACTTGTTTGATTATAAATTTAGTTAGTTTATTGTCCGGCTGGTACAATAATTGCTAATCCATTTCCAAAATCGATAAAGATATCCGTTTTTACGATATTTAAGATAAATTCCTAAATAAAAAAGAAAAAAAATGTTTTTTATACCCTCAGCATTTATGCTAACGAGGGTATATGGAAAATGTTGCCAATTATTTCATATTCCATTTCCAAAAAATTGCATTTTTTCTTTTCGCGCTACATTAACGATTTTTGGTACATAGTTTAAGAAAAAATTCCCCAGTACAAATCCGCTCGCGAGCAAATTTTTGGTTGTTGCGGACAAATGTTATCGCGGTTTTACTTCTGCTTTTAAGAAAAAATTATTATTAAAACGCTAATTATTTTATTGAGCACAATTTTCACTAAAAAGTTATCACAAAGCGACGTCATTAAGTAGATTGCATAATATTTGT
Organism: Musca autumnalis; assembly: GCF_047663935.1. Classification (NCBI taxonomy): domain Eukaryota; kingdom Metazoa; phylum Arthropoda; class Insecta; order Diptera; family Muscidae; genus Musca; species Musca autumnalis. The sequence continues at coordinate 122,906,101 of NW_027411866.1, read as the reverse complement.
AAAATGTTACTCAGCATTCGCGGAATTTACAAAAAATCTACAAAATTTTAAATGGAATCAGAATTTTTTTTTTAAATATAGGTCCATTTACCCGTCAAAAATTACAAAAAAGTAACAGTTAAAGAAAGACTTCACGGGGAATCAAATGAGACCAAACTTATAATCATCGGGATAGTAGTTAGGATATTATAGCCAAAATAAGCACATATTTGTTTTACAAAAAACAAATTTTGGTTTGGAATAATAGTTTTCACATGCATTCTAGAGTTAAAAATATTTGAAAAATTCTATAGGAGTACATCTTTTATTTTTCTTGAAACTCCCAAGAAAATGGGCGGATTTTGCTTTATCTACATTCACATACAAGGAAATAGAGTTCCAATAAACCGCTTTAACTTATATACATTATTAAAATATGTGTAAATCGCGTAATTATCAAAATCGTTAATTTGTATATATTTTTCGAAATATAACTTGGATGCTTAGATGTAGCATCGGCTGCATCTAAGCATTAAAACTCTTATAAAACATCGCTAATTTGCGCAAAGTTCATACAATTTCGTTCCGCATCCGGTTTTAGTGTCACCATGAAAATCTGCATCGATATATACCTATTTCGAGGCAATCAGTCAAGAACCGTGGATGTAGCATCACACACTATTTTTGGGATAAAATGAATGTAGTTCTCTTAACAGTGAAGTTTTTAAATCTCTGTTTCCGTAAAAAGGAAGATGCTGCACTAGTTTTTTCATAGTAGTGCAAGCGGCCGACAGAATACGCGATAAAATGCGCGATATTTTCAAAAACAATATTAGGTATTTTCCTACCTTGGAATTTCTCCTATCTCGCGTTTTAGTAGATTGATTTTAATGAATAATGATTTATTAGATCCGCAACGTAAAAATCCAAAATTTGCAATCATGCACGTGTAAATCGAATGCCAATTGTACAAATTAGACCCGAAATATATGATTTTTAGAAATTTGTTCGCACAAAATTTTCGTATTTGGATACAGATTTCACTGAAGCTGTGTAGGCTACATTCACGACACATATATCAAATAAATCAGAATCGTGAGTTCTTCATTCCTATATATGATTTTTTGAAGAAAATTTCAAAAAACACTTTAAATCTGGCTTCAGAATGTCAGCATCATTTAATGGTAGACGCAGATCAAATTTTGAAAAGTTATACATTGGTGGGATGATCCTTATTTAGTTGGCTTCTACTTTAACTTTGACAGGAAAATCGGGAAAAATGTGGTTTAATCACAAATCGAGAGAAAACAAAAAAGTCACGTTAGCTTCAACCCATTTTTTTAACATAAATATAGCCACAGCTTCCACGCAAATCAACTTTGAAGGCCAATATTTTTTGCCAAGTCTAAAAACATTTCATTTAATCCAAAAGCATTTAAATTGTACAATATACAACCACTATTCGCGAGTTATGAAGGGATAAACCTTGGCTTCAACGATGTTAAATTTTCAATAATATTGCCCATAAACACTTTCATACGGGCAAAATGTGCCTCATCGAAATAATGGTTTTAGACACCAAGTATGTTTGGACGAAATGTGTTTCAGACAATTTTTAGTTTATTTAGCCATATCCGTCCGTCCGTCTGTCTGTTTGGCTGGAGCGCACGATAACTCTCGAACGGATTAACCGATTCGGTCCAAAATTTGGCTTTCGTAATATTTTGTACAAGCTTAATTTAAGTTCGAAGATGGGTTATATCTGTCCACTCCTTCCGGTACCTCCCCCACAAAAGTTCGAAAATATTCCGAAAATTTGTGCGCACGATAACTCTTGAAGGGAGTAACCGATTTGGTACATACTTTGCACAGACTTAGATGAAGTTTCAATATGGACTCAATCGGCCCACTCCTTCGGGTACCTCCCACACAAAATTTCGGAAAAGTTCAGTTTAGGGCCATCTCTCGAATCGCTTTGATTTTTGTTTTAGCAACTTGTATTCACTGCCCTTCTTACGACACTACAAGTTTTATCAGGGGCAAGTCCATACTTCCTGAGAAAATAGCCTGAAAGTTGCAAAAAAACCCTATGACACCGTGTGAGGTGGTTGGAGCGCAAGATAACTCTCAAATTTCAAGAAAATCGAAGAGTTCAATCATCGATAACCTATATATAATAATAATTATTGTTCCACAAACATCCCTTGCGGGACAAGGGAGACTTCTCTCATATCAATGAATGCACCCCGATTCATATTAGCTCAATGATGATAACGGCGTGTCTTAAGACACCACTTGTAGAGAAGTTTTACATGGCTGAAATACTCAGGAAATATCGCCAACATTACTGAGGGGTATTTTGCCACCGTTGAAAATTTGATGATGCCTGGCCGGGGAATCAAACAAGCGACCTTCAATGTGCAACGCGGGTGTGCATACCATTGCAACACGATAACCACTGTGCAAAACTTTTTTCTTTTTTTATTACATGGCTGATAAAAAATTAAAAATGCAAAAAAAAGATTTCTTGTATTTGGACCAATATAAAACTAGTTATGAGTATTTCTTTGCATATAGTCTTTACAGAATTCGACTTTTTCAAGGCGAGATATCTCCGGAAATTTTAATAAAAAAAATCTGAAAGTATACTAAAATGTTTTACTGATGAGCTTCAAAAAATAAAGGAAATCAAAAACCCCTTTTTGAAAAAGTGTCCGATTTCACTCAGAAATCCCGAAATGTACATTGTGTGGGGACTATACAAAACATACACGCAGAGAAAAAATATTTTTCGCTTTTGTTGGAACAAAAATATCTGTTTTGGTTTCAAAAATGTATTTGTTTTGTTCAAACATTGTAATCCAAATCCAAAAATACCATCTTTTGTTCCAAACATAGAAAACAAAAACAACTTTCGAATTTCCGCAATATTGTAAAAATCGTTAACAATACCGATTGTAGGAACTATCATAATCTAATTTTGTTTACAAAAAGTGTTGTCAACCCAGAAAACCAGCCCAGAAATTTTTAATTTGAGTGTATATACTTCTCATATACACTTTTCACATAACTTGGATATACATGTCGCGTATAATATTGCAATCATTGATGAACACAATACATGGTTTGCTGCATTGGCTGACAACAAAGACAAACAAAAAGCCACAAGCACCCACCACAACATAAGGAATAACACCAAACCTCAAAGCACAATGAAGATAGAAGAATGAAACAAAACAGAAACAAATAAAAACAAGAGTCTCATTGTTGGTATACATACACACAAAAACAAAGATAAAGGCATCATGTCATACAAACAAACTCACCATAATTGTTTTTTTCAACACGGCATCGAATAGCGAGAGAAGAGAAAAAATTGTCGAAGAAAAGAGAGAACTATTGTCCAGTTGACAAAAACTATTTTTGGATTTAACAAAACCCAATTGTTGGAATTACAATACCACATTTGGAATTTAACAATATCTTTACAATACATATTTTGCTCTTCGAATATTGTTGGATCAATCATATTTTTTTCTCTGCGTGTAGATAATATGGATAATTTTTGTAAGGATTTTTTTACATTCTGGGAACACATAAGTTAAATAACTACCAATTCTGTAGGGAACTGTGACTAAAATATTCAACTTATATGGAGGCTATCTTGATTTTAACATTTGGACGGACATTTTTCGATCAATCGATTATTAATTGTATGCCGATCAAGAATATTAAAACATAATGGGGTCTCAGACGGATATTTGTTGGTGTTGCGAACGGCATCACAATTTTAATAAACCCCATCTAATGGTGGAGGTTATGAAAATTAATAATGTTGCTAAAAACCTCACAATACCGCAAAATCGGGTGGAAGTCTATAATGAAAAGGCGACCTCTTTTTACAATTATACATAAGTAGGAATATTTAATACCCCCTAGCGAAGACTAAATACTAAATTTCAGCCACTTCGGTTGGATAATAAGTCTAAAATCTTCAAAATACAGAAAATCGTCGGTACCGGTCGATGTGGGCGATAACAAAACGTGGACCTATACCTCTGAATAAATATTTTATACTAGCAAAATGCCCGCTACTTCGTATGCGGAAAGTATATAAAAAAATAAACAATATATAATATGGAAATGGCAAACACTGAAAATTTTGTTGCACTTATACCAATTTAAATCAATATTTATTTTTATTTTAGTACTGTACGTACCCCTTTATTTCGATTTTCAAAAAGATCAGCCGTATCTCACCCTTGCACATTAACAGCGAAATCAACGTTGCACAGCAATACTCAGCCTAACTCCAAAAAATACAGATTCCAGCACTGCCCCTACACCCAAAAACAAATTGAGTACCATTAAGTACTTTTCGTATACTTATGATACGTATTTCGACGACATATCTCAACCATACACTGACATTAATACAAAATAAATACAGTAATCGTAATTCCAAATCTCAAGATTCCAGATGTATCCGTTCGTCCAATTCCAAATTGTACCAAATTTAGTATCATTTCGTACTATTCGTACCCATAAGTAAGATTTTCCTAAACTACCTCAAACCTCAATTACTATTAAATCTTAATTACAAATTTCAGTATTCCAACTCTATCCGTTAAACCAAATCCAAATTGTACCAAATTTAGAACAATCCAAATTGTACTAAATTTAGTACTTATCGTACCCATAAGTATGATTTTGGAAAACTACCTGAATCCTACTCTTCGACTGTAATCGTAATTCCAAATTTCAGGATTCCAGCGCTATCAATTCACCCAAATCCAAATTGTACCAAATTTAGTACCATTTAGTACTTTTCGTACCCATAGATACGACTTTCCTAAACTACCTGAATCCTACACTTATACAGTAATATTAATTCCAAATTTCAGGATTCCAGCTCTATCCGTTCACCCTATTCCAAATTTTCAGCTCTACACCCCATACCAAATTTAAAAGGATTTAGTACTTTTCGTATATTTATGGTGTGCACGTATTTTTTAAACCACCTCCATATACCAACGCTACACACCAAAACTCTCCCTGACTCCAATAACAAATTGAGTGTCATTTCGTAATTTTCGTATACATATGGTATGTATTTCGACAACCACATATATCAACCCCACACTGACATTTATACCAAATAATAAAAGTAATATTAATTTCAAATTTTTAGAATTCCACCTCTATCCGTTCGTCCAATAATAAATTTTACCAAACTTAGTACCAATAAGTACTCTTCGTACCCATAAGTACGATTTTCCAAAACTACATCAATCCTTCACTTCAACAATAACCGTAATTCCAAATAACAGGATTCCAGCGCTATCCATGCACTCAAATCCAAACTGTACCATTAGGTACATTTCGTACCAATAAGTACGAATTTCAAAAACTACCTCCATCTCAATCCTACACTCCAAATTCCAGGATTCCAGCTCTGTCCGTTCCCCCAAATCCAAATTGTACAAAAGGTAGTACCACTTAGTACTTTTCGTACCCATAATTACGGATTTCCAAAACCATCTAACTCCTACACCCCAAAAGTAATCCTAATTTCAAATTTCAAGACTCAAGCGCTATCCGTCACCCAAATCACATTTAGTACTTTTCATATCCATAAATACGAATTTATAAAACTACCTTAGTCCTACACATTTCAGGATTCCAGCTCTATCCGTTCACCCAAATCCAAATTGTACTAAATTTTGTACTTTTCGTACACTCATAGTTTCCAAAAACCCCTTTGGTACATCTTTCTTAGTCTTCATCAGTGACCCTCAGTACAAATTTGAGGAATCAAGTCTATTCGTTCACCCAAATCCTAACTGTGCTAAATTTAGTACTATTTAGTACTTTTTATATCCATAAGTACGAATTTCCAAAACTTCCACAATCCTAAACTCCACCAGTAATCTCAATTCCAAATTTCGAGATTCCAGCTCTATCCGATCCCCAAATCCCCATTGTACAAAATTTAGTACCATTTAGTACTTTTCATACACATAAGTACGAATTTCTAAAACTACCGCAATCCTATACTCCAACAGTAATCTCAATTCCAAATTTCAGCATTCCAGCTCTGTCCGTTCACCCAAATCCCTATTGTACCAAATTTAGTACAATTTAGTACTTTTCGTACACATAAGTACGAATTTCCAAAACCACCCTCATATCACAATCCTACACTTCAACAGTAATCTTAATTCCAAATTTCAGATTTCCAGCTCTATACGTTCACCAAAAACCCAAATTGTACTAAATTTAGTACCAATTAGTACTTTCGAACACATAAGTACGAAATTTCAAAACTACCTCAATCACACTCCACCAGTAATCTCAATTCAAAATTTCGAGGTTACTGCTCTATCCGTTCACCCAAATCCCCATTGTACCAAATTTAGTACCATTTAGTACTTTTCGTACCCATAAGTACGAATTTCCAAAACTACCCCAATCCCATACTCCTAGAGTAATCTCAATTTCAAATTTCAGGATTCCAGCTCTGTCATTTCACCCAAATCCCTATTGTACCAAATTTAGTACTTTTCGTACACATAAGTACGAATTTCCAAAACCACCCTCATATCTCAATCCTGCACTTCAACAGTAATCTTAATTCCAAATTTCGAGGTTCCAGCTCTATCCGTTCACGCAAATCCCCATTGTACCAAATTTAGTACCATTTAGTACTTGTCATACACATAAGTACGAATTTCCAAACCTATATCAATCCTACACTCCAACGGTAATCTTAATTCCAAATTTCAGGTTTCGAACTCTATCCGTTCACCCAAATCCAAGTTGTACTAAATTTAGTACCATTTAGTACTATTCGTACACATAACTACGAATTTGCAAAACTACCGCCATCTCTCAATCCTATACTCCGTCGGTAATCTTAGTTCTAAATTTCAGGTTTCCAGCTCTATCCTTTCATCCAACTCCAAATTGTACTAAATTTAGTACCATTTAGTACTTTTCGTTAACATGAGTACGAATTTCCTAAAGCATTTCCTTTTATAAACACCACTTCCCAACCTTCATTTACATACCAAATTCCAAGTTTCTAGCTAAATCCGTTCAAAATATACAACTGGTACTAAATTTTGTATCTTTTAGTACACTTAGAGGTCGCTTTTCCAAAAACCCTTTGGTACTCTCCATCAGTTACCCTCATTCCAAATTTCAGAATGCTAGCTCTTCCTGTTCGCCTAATACAAAGGGTACCATATTTAGTACCTTTTAGTACTTTTCGTACCCTTCTAGGTTGAATTTCCAAAAACCCAGCCTTATCTCACCCCTACACACCAACAGCAACCCACAGTCAAAATTTCAGCTTTCTAGCTTCAGCGGTTTCGTCTGGGCGATGATATGCCAGTCAGTCACTCACTCAGTCATCACTAAGCTCTTTTATATGTATAGATTCCTAGTAAAGACTAAATACGACATTTTAGCTACTTTCTTTAAATAAGTTTCTAAAGCCTTCATAATAATATCAATCTATAGCCCTATCGAACAATAAATACCAAATTTTAATGTGGCTAAGCCCTTAAAATACCGAAAATCGGGCGGACAGTTTCATTGGGGCTACACCAAAAGACAGACGGACGGAGAGAAACGGGAAATCGTTATAACGACTTCGAATTTTATGTTAATAAAGAATTAATAATTTATAGAATTTCCAACGAATATTTCCATATTTTGCAATCTAACTACCCTTCATTTATCGTAGAGGGTAAAAAAGTTTAAACAATCATAACTAAATGTTGAGAAGTTTACCCTCGGCGTTGCAATATGCTAATATGGGGCGCCTTCACCACGTGTTTGTTCAAAATGTTCTCATATCGACACCGTTAAAGATTTTTCAAATATTATTTTTGGTAAAAATATTACCATATATTGACTATGAGTTTTGATATATAAATGATTATAAATTTGTTTTTAAAGTATTATTTTTGAGAAATTATAGAATGTCTAAAAAGTGGCAACAGACTAAAACGGTGGTCAATTTAAACCGCAAAAATGGTTGGTTTTTATTGCTGTTTTGCAGATTGTTTTGTTTCCCATGCCTATTTTTGCATCATAAGATAATCGGTACTTTTGTTAATAACGATTTGTATTAACAGCATAAAACAGTTAAAGAGGGAAGATTATTATGTTCATAGTTTCTAAAACAGTCCTCTTGATATTAACACTGGAAAAAATTTTCGCCACTTTCTCCATACAAGTGGATTCACTGTGAGTTGAAGTGAATTTGTGTTCAATTTTAAAATGCTCCGGTAATGGTAATATACTGCAATCGGGGTCAATTGCATGAGGACCACACTTGAACCTAGGCCTGTAATTTTTGGTACTATATTTTGAAGTCAATTGTATATATTTATTGAAATCATAGTGAAAAGCTATTTTGCCATTTTAAACATTTTTATCTTTCTATACCCTCAGCCATAGTATAAGAGGTATATTAATTTTGTTTTTATACCCTCAGCATTTATGCTAACGACGGTGTATACAATTTCATACGGGCAAAATGTGCCTCATCGAAAAAAATGGTTTTAGACCCCAAGTATGTTTGGACGAAATCCGTTTCAGACAATTTGAAGTTGATTTAGCCATGTCCGTCCGTCTGTCTGTCTGGCGGGCTGGAGCGCACGATTACTCTCAAACGGATCAACCGATTCGGTCCAAAATTTGGTTTTCGTATTGCTTTTTTTTCAGAACTTAGCTTAAGTTGCGATACATCCCCCACAAAAGTTCGAAAATGTTCGGAAAATTTGTGCGCTCGGTAAAGGGAGTAACCGATTTGGTCCATACTTTGCACATCGTGAAATGTCTACCAGACTTAGATGAGGTTCCAATATGGATTCAATCGGTCCACTCCTTCGGGTACACGCCACACAAAAGTTTAGGACCTGTTTTCGAACCTCGTTAATTATTGTTGAAACAACTTGCATTCACTGCCTCCCATACGACGGTACTATTTTCATCAGGGGCAAGTCCATACTTCCTGAGCAAATACCCTGAAAGGTGCAAAAAAAACCCCCATGGCACCGTGTGTAGTGGTTGGACCGCAAGATAACTCTCCAACAAATCTGCCGATTCGGTCCAAAAGTTGGCCTTCGTAATATTTTGCCCAAACTTAGTTCAAGTTCGAAGATAAGCCATATCGGTCCACTACTTCAGGTACCTCGCCCACAAAAGTTCAAAAAAGTTCCGAAAAACTGTGCACACGATAACTCTTGAAGATAGTGACCGATTTGGTCCATACTTTACACATCCTTATATATCTACCAGATATAGATCAAGTTCAAATAGGGACTATATTTGTTTACTCTTTCGGGTACCTCCCACATAAACTTTCGAATAAGTTCACATTAAGACCTGCTCTTGAATCACTTTTATTTTTGCTGTAGCAACTTGTATTCGCTACCTCAATTACAAAGGCAAAAGTTTTTTCAGGGTTAAATCCATACTACTTAAGAAAACAGGCGAAAGGTTAAAAACCGCTATGGCACATTATGTAGTAGCTGGATATAACTTTCGAACTGATCAACCGATTTGGTCCAAAATTTGGCCTTCGTCATATTTGTCCAAATTTAGTTACAGTTCGAAGATGAGCAATACCGGTCCACAACTTCCGGTATTTTCAATTCGAAGATGGGCAATACCGGTCCATAACTTCCGGTACTTCCCCCCAAAATTTAAAGAATGTCACTAAAATGGTATGCACTATATCTCTTGAACGGGGCAACCAATTTTGTCCAAACTGCGGATCTTCTAATATTTTGGCCAAATTTAGTTTAACTTCTAAGTTCAAATGTCCAAAAAGGGCCACAAAATACATTCGATCTGTCCTTAGATGAAAGTTTCACTTCTCATAGACTGAGGGTATATCTACATACATTTTTACTTGCTTTTGTATAAGTTTCAGCTAGTGCTTGAAACCGGTTTTTGGAGTCGGAGACTGGAGTCGGAGTCTAGCAAATTTTGCTGGAGTCGGAGTCGTGAAAAAAGCTTTTTCCTAATTTTATCAAAAGAATCTTTATTTTATTTTTATATGGTAGAGAGATTAACATTAATAAATTTAGGGAATCCATTATTCATTTTATAAGAAAACTATGAGAAAATATGTAAGCAAAGGCTTAATTATAATTATTTTGTGGTCCAATTTATCCACATAATTTTTGCAAAAAAATGTAAAGTTCCATGACAATATAATTAAATGAACCTTTGCGTGAGTGTTCAAGCTGAGTCGATTCCTTAACGTACCACCACATTTATGGCAAAACTTATATACACTTTGGAACTCTGGTTTTATATCTGGTTTATTTGCACCCTACACTATAATGTGGAAAGTGTATTACAAATTTGTTTTGACCAAAATGCATGTAACACTACGAAATAGTAGTCCTAGTTCCCCTTTTGGTAAACCGTTCTTCACATATCGACAAAATGAAACGATCAAACTATGTGTGCCAGCTCGTCTGCCCAGTCGATCTCTCCATTAAATTTTAATCAAACTTAAGAACTGAATGTCGCGCAATTTTGTATGGAGGTCAGTTTCCGATAATAATACAAGCAAATACACTAACTCATACGGAAAATCAACCAAAAATGTTTTTTATTAAATTTCTCGTTTAGAGTTAAGCTTGATGATCGAAAATTTTTTGCAAGTGAAAAATGAAAGCCAAGGTCTCCAACCCACACAGTCACCAAATTACGTGACCTGGTTTTGCTATTAGTTGAGTAGGTCTTCAGACGTATCGACGGTGCGATGGCTTCTCTGTCCTAGAACTTTTGGTTTTTCAAATGCAAATGTGTTTTTATACATTTCACAGATATTTGGCAGTAGAATTGCATTTCTTCATGAAAAACAAGCGCTGCCTTTGAAGTTATGAGTTTGGCTTTGAATGCTACCACGCCGTCACAACATTTTTCCATGTGTTTTCAAGGACGCGGGTTCAAATCCCAGCCGGGCTCAGCCTGTTTTTTTATTTTTTGAAATTTTTCCTGTAAAGGCGAAGATCATTTTTAATGATTGTTATTAATTTTCTCGTTTTGAGTTAAGCTTGATGATCGAAAATTTTTTGCAAGTGAAAAAAAAATGTTTTGCACTTAAAATATATTAAAGAAAATATTTTAAATACTTAATATTTCTAAGTTTGATCGGTAAGGTCTACACTTCAATCCAAATATATCATTGTTATTACCATTGTCATTGAACTACACATTTCACAGAGGTCACAGTCAAAGTGAACCATTTTAATGAAACCTCAATTTTGTTATTACTGAACATTTCATAGTACGAATTTTGGTTAGAAAACATGAGTATTATCCATATGGCATCGATTTTAAGATATAAGTTGCATATTAGAATTAACAGTGTGCCAATGTTCTTGCTATGGTTGTTAAAGGCTTTTATTGAAAGAAGAAAACATTGTCGGCTTAATTTTTGGATCTTTACTGAAGTTAGGTGCTTGAAAACTTTACTTAATATTTTAGCCACATGACTGAGAATAGATATAGCCATCTATATAATGGTATTTTGTAGTAATTTTGTTACATATACATATCCTGACTGCAGGAAATGCTGCACATTATCCGGTCATTGCCGTAATATCTATTTCACTTATTACACTGTGCAACAAAATGGAGGCGAAAGTATGGGGCACGGAAAATTCCTCTTGGGGAAGAAAGGCCTTGGTGAGTATATTAAGAACACCGAAGGACAGATCCGCCGTGAGTCGAATTTCCGCGTTATGGCGAGATGAAGTTTTTGCTAGAGACCATGTAAGCCATCAGGAATTAGCGTTATATCTTTGTTCACTGTTGATTTAGTTTATTTTTGAAATAACATGTCTTCAAAATGAATGAGGATTATTTTCGTAGAGAACGTCGACCTTCTAACTCGCTTCCTTCAATGTCCTTTTCGTCCTTTATTTTAAGAGCCGCTATAAAAGTACCACAAGATGACGTTTTTCAGCTTCGAAATGTTCTGCAAAAATTTTAGGTACGGCTCTCATTGACAACTAATCGATTTTATTGAAAATGTCTATAAATGGCATTGTGCTACAAAAGTTGATCAGAAAAATATTCAAGCTTTCTGATGCAAAATTCTATAGTGTTTTGATCCATGGAAAACGAAAATGCCTTTAGTTCATTTTGGCCACTTCGTTTTATTGTTTTATAACGGTAAAAGTAGCGAAAATCTGGGTTTCTTACATTTTCAAATTTAAACGGGCATATCTTCTTTTTTCACAACGGATTTCCATTGATTATTTTACTTTTAAAGGGGTGAATAATTTCAAAGACATAAATACAACTAAGACTAGACAAAATGCATGCAACAAAAAAAATGTTTACGAAACTTTGTATAGAAACATTACCCTTAACAGGTTGCAGTTAATTCAAAATCGCAACCAAGGAGGAACATTTCATGTAATGGTATCAGAATCGAAATTTATGAATTCAAGGATCTATTCAAGAATAATTCTATGCCAATTGGATCGGTAAATTCGGTTAAATACGTAAAAATTTATAAAGGAAAAAAATGTTATATCACCATATCGTGATATAACATTATGTTAAATTCAAAACCCATTCACTGAAGAATGATAGCAAACAAAATGTCTTATCTTGTTGTATTTATGTCTTTGATAATTTCTTTCGAACAAGTTATTAATTTTTTAACGGTTTACAAATGGCTAAGTTATAGTGGTTTAAGTCTGAAAAACCCCACAAAAAAGTATAACTGAATTTTTCAGGTAAGGCTTGGTTTTTGGAAATTCGAACTAGAACGGTACGAAAAGTATAAAAAGGTACCAAATATGGTACCATTCGTATTAGGAAAACGGGAAGATCTAGAATTCTGAAGTTTGGAATGAGGGTCACTGATGGCGAGTTAAGATGTACCAAAGGGTTTTTGAAAATTCGACCTATAAGTGTACGGAAACTACTAAATGTTACTAAATGTAGTACCAATTGTATATATTGAACGCATATAGCTAGAATTGTGAAATTTGGTATGGAATCAACGTTGGTAAGAAGTGTTGATGTAAGGAAATTGTTTTGGAAATTCGTACTTATGTGTACAAAAAGTATAAATGGTACTAAATTTAGTACAATTTGGATTTGGGTGATAGAGCTGGAAACCTGAAATGAAGAATTAAGATTACTGTTGAGATATGGAAGTAATTTTGGAAATTCGTACTTATGTGTACCAAAAGTATTAAATGGTACTAAATTTAGTACAATTTGGATTTGGGTGATAGAGCTGGAAACCTGAAATGTAGAATTAAGATTACTGTTGAGATATGGAAGTAATTTTGGAAATTCGTACTTATGTGTACCAAAAGTATTAAATGGTACTAAATTTGGTACAATTTGGATTTGGGAATATTTGGAATAATAGTTATTGTTGGAGTGGAAGATTGAGGTATGGAAGTAGTATTGGAAATGCCAATTAAGTTGTAGGAAAAGTACTAAACGGTGCTAAATTTAGTACAATTTGAATTTGGGTGACCGGACAGAGCTGGAATACTGAAATTTTGAATTAAGATTACTTTTGGAGTGAAGGATTGAGATAGTTTTGGAAATTCGTATGGGTACGAAAAGTACTAAATGGTACTTAATTTGGTACAATTTAAATTTGGTTGAACGGATAGAGCTGGAATCCTGAAATTTTGAAAAGTTCTAACTGGTGGAAATTAGATTGATTATATTCTTATTAATAAACGCTTCAGCTCAAGCGTAAAAAAGACTTCGACGTACCCGGGGGCGGACGTGCCATCGGATCACAACTTATTAATGTCTAAATTACGAATTAAACTTTCTGCACATGCCAAGCGGGCCAACCACAAGAAAAAGATTGATGTACAGAAACTACAGGAGCCAACAGTTCGAACAAAGGTATTGCAACTTTTAAGCAACGAACTCACCTCAGTAAACAGTGAAGATGGAGAAAATATTTGGGAATCCATAAAATGTGTCATTAAAACAATAGCTGACAACAATCTTTCCTACACATGAAAACCACAAAAAAAGATCGGATGACAAAACAGATACTGGACTTAATGGAAGCACGGCGAAAATATAAAAACACGAATTACGAATTGTACTACGAAATAAACAGGGAAATACAAATTAATATACGCCATGCCAAAAAATGAATACATTATTGACCAATGCAGGGAAATAGAGCGACTGCAAAAATTACACGACGACTTCAATCTTCACAAAAAAATTAAGGAAGCTGCTGGGATATACTACAGAGGAATATCAAAAGTATTATATAATGAAAATAATGAAGCCGTCTTGGATACTACTGAAAAGCAAAATATATGGAGCAATTACATAAAACCATTTTTACTGACGAAAATCGGTCAATCTATGAAAGACGGGTAGACCAACAATTATCCGGGAGACCAATCACAAGAACAGAGGTTGAAACAGACATAAATGCATTAAAAGATAAAAAGCGTGCGGTCCAGACGAGATTCCTTCAGAATTGTTGAAGTTAATTGATGGTGATAACGTAAACCTTCTTACGAAACTTTTTAACTACGTTTACGAAACTAGTAAATATCCCAAAGATTGACTCACATCAACTTTTATAACCATCCCTAAAAAAAGTCGTCCAGATTGACCACTTGCAGCGAAAAATACGGTCTTAAAATTAACATAAAAAAACGAAATACATGGTCATCAGTAAACATCATACATATGCTAATGCGGCCCCATTAAAAATAAATGAAATAAATGTAGAAAGACTCCAAAGCTTTAAATATCTTGGAGCGATAATCAACGACGAATGGGGCATTTCTAAAGAAATAGCCTGCAGGATTGAAATGGCCAGAGACACATTCTTTAAATAAAAGTATAAAAAAAGTATAAGTAAGTATAAGTATATATATATAAAAGTATAAAAAAGTTTTTACAAGCCATAATGTAAACTTAAAAACCAAATTAAGATATATGAAAACATATTTATGGTCTGTCCTATTGTATGGCATGGAACCATGGACCTTAAAATCGGTAGATATGAAAAAAACTGGAAGCATTTGAGATGTGGACACAATTCATATCAAATAATGAGTTTCTAGGAAGATTCAATAAAGAAAAAGAACTGATGAATAACATAAAGAGACGGAAAACGGCATACTTGGGCCACATTATGAGAAATCCGAAATACAAACTGCTGCAAATTATTATCCGTGTAAACATTGAAGGAAGGCCTATTAGAGAAGAAATGGTACTAAGTTTAGTACAATTTAGATTTGGGTAAACGAAAAGAGTTGGAATCCTGAAATTTAAAATTAAGATTACTGTTGGACTGTATGATTGAGTGAGTTTTGGAAATTCGTACTTATGGGCACGGGAATGGAACTAATGTGTTACGAACAGTACTTTAATAAAAATAAATATTGATTTAAATTGGTATTAGTACAACAAAATTTTCAGTGTTCGCTATTTCCATGTTAAAATATCTATATTTGTTGTTTATATCTTTTCCGCGTACGAAGTAGCGAACACTTTGCTAATATAAGTACATATGGTCCAAATATAGGAAAAAGTTAAAAATGGTGTATGTTTTATTAATTTTCAGTGTTATAGGAAATTACCATCGGAGTCGATTCCAGAGTCGGAGAATTGAATAAAACTTGCCTGGAGTCGGGGTTGAAGGAAAAATGGCTCGACTCCGAAGCCCTGGTTTGAAAAGATCAATTGAGCGTTAGTGATTTTTATCATATTTTTCAATTTCTATAGTTATTTTTTATGGTCGGAGAAAAAATCTCAATTGGCGGATTTGCATTTAAAATGGTTTCCAGAACAAACAAAAGTTAAGAAAAAAAAAAACATTTATTCCAACAAAATATGTGTATTAGAGCAAAATATTTATATAAGAAGATGCTGCACTAGTTTCTTCATTGCAGGGGAAACGACGCACAGAAAACGCGATAGAATACGCGATATTTCCAAAAACAATTTTAGGTGATTTTCCTACTTTGGAATTTCTCATAACTCGCAATTTTGTAGATGGATTTTCACGAGTAACGATTCATTAGATCCGGAACGTAAAAATCTAAAAGTTGCAATCAAGTTCGAAGAAAGCGAATGACAACTGTAAAAATTAGGCCCGAAAAATATGATTTTTAGAAAAATGTTCGCATCAAATTTTCGTATTTGGATACAGATTTCTGTGAATCTGTGTAGACTACATTCACGACACATATATCAAATAGTAAACGTTTTTGTAAAGTCGTATAGTTTTAGTATACTAATTTTATACTTGTTTATTCCTAACATTTTATTAATACTCACCTCAAAAGTGATAGCTAATATGTATCCACAGTGGCAGTGTTTACAGAATATGTGATTGTAGGCGAGAAAACCGAGAAAAACAAATTAAATCACTCAACTTCTTGAAATTCATGGTAATCTTTTTTAAGCATACACGAGATATTGCAATTTTTTTGATAACTTTTACTTTCACAAAACATATTAAGACTCGTGTGGTTTAATTTTTGTTTTATTATTCACTTTTTTTCCATCGGCTCTTAATGTTGGATTTATCAATTAAAGAGATGAAGAGATAACGCCCATATTTCTTTTTCTAAGATAAACACTGATAATCTCTTTGATTTTTCCTCGTTTTTTGTTGGTGCCGTGATGAGGTGAAAACACAAAAGGAAAAACACAAAAAACAGGCAAAAACAAAATTTTATGATGGTGGTCTGAGCAATCGAAAAAATATGTATGTATCGATTGTTTTCGTTAATTATTTATATTTACTTCACTTTTTTATTTATTTTTTAAGTATACCATGGATATATGCTGGAAAGATTTTCTTTGGGTTATTTTAGGAACATTTTATATTGGGGCTTTTTTCCTTTATTATAAATAAACCATTTAAATAATTTTCCTTTTAAATGAAATTAATTATTTAAAATTTTCTTTTTTGTTTATTCACAATATGACGTCACCTGGGACATCATGTTCGTTTCGTTAGTCGTTTTTGTTTAAATTGGATACAGGTGGATTTATAACAAGACTTTTTTTATTTAAAGATATTCTTCTTTTTCTAAGAGATTTTCATTTATTGTTGTTGGCTCGAGAGCGATACTTGCCACCCAATTTTAGATATTTATTAATATTTTTCGAAAATTATTATAATTTTGTTTCATCTAATTTTTTCTTATTAAAATTTCTTCATTCACTTTAAAATAAAAAAAAAAACATTAAAAAAATTTATTCTTTATTAGATTTTTCGTATGATCTGTTTTTTATCACAATTTTTTTCATCAGCTTTTCAATTTTTTTTTGTTGGGCCTATAATGGCCCTGATACATTCAATTTATAGGCCACAATATTCACAGAAATACTCATTTCCACACACACACACACCCGCGAATGGAAACACCTAAATATTTGTATTATTGCCACATTTCCATGCCGCTGTTGTTCTTTTTTAGCCACCGACAACGACGAGGTAACTGTATAATAGGTTTTTCCGAAAACATTTCGTTGCCTTCAGATTTATATTTTTTGTTTTGTTTTAATTTTTGATGTATTTTTTTCGTTGGTTCTCCGTTTGTTCTATATTCCTCCGCACATTTGTTCAGTTGCAAGTATGGCCCGTATCTAAAAGTGATCTCCACATTTCCTCGATCTTAATGCGATGGACGCTCATCACTGAGCACCATCTCGAGCGTATTGTGTCTAAAAACGTTTAGGATGTTGTTTTTATAAAATGAGGGACGGAAATGTTCTCTCATTTATTTTCCGTGTGCCATATAGTACTCTGTGCATGGAAGGCGAAATGCTGGGAAATATTGTCGAGTAAATGAGTTGTTTTTTGTTGGTGTTGCTGTATGCATTGGAATGCTTTGAATTTTGTTTATACCACTTGCTCTCGTAGTAATAATATTGTGGCTATGAAATTGGGGAAAAAAATTTAAATAAAGGTACTGGATACCCTTTGAGGCATATGTATATAATCCACTTTAGGGTTAAAAGATACCAAGAAATGATCCTGACCGGCTTTAAGATGTCAAAGCCCAGGATTTGGTCCCTCTCTCAACTCAAGTGGACACTGACCTGCTCGTGGAGTCACCTGTGGAGCTGCCTTTATCTCCCGTTAAATGTAGTGAGTTAACATGTGCCGTGCGTTCACCCATAAGAGCAATAAAAACTAAAGTTGACTGCCCCCGCAAACGTTTTAAGGACCATGATGTGCGAATCTGCACCTGGAATGTTCGCACTCTTTATAGAGAAGGTGCAGTTTACGCATTGACAGATCTACTTGAAAAATACAAGGCCGATATAACTGCCATACAGGAAATACGATGGATTGGGAAAGGCGTTACAACAACACCATGACAGAAAGCATGAGCTTATTTGCGGATTTCTAGTTGGTCGGAGCTTAAAACATCTGGCCTCCAGCTTCACCCCTGTAAATGAAAGACTACAATATGGATAAAAACAAAGTTCTTCCATATTAGCTTTGTTTGCGCCCATGCTCCCACTGAAGACAAGGACGAACAGACCAAAGATATACCTATGTAAAATAATTATATGTGCAAACTAATATTGTGATATTTATTGTCGAAAACAAAATATATTTCCAATATTCTTTTTACATTGTAGTTAGTGCTTACGATTGCTTTTAAAATATAAAAGAAAATTGCGTTCTTATTAATTTCATATTAAAGAAAAATACTTTATAAAAAAATTTTCATAGAAAATATTTATATGTGCAATAACAAAAATTTTTAAAAAATACATAATATGAACAAGATTGGTGTACATTTAACATGATATTGTATTGCCCTTGTAGATTAGGACTTGTAGCCTTCGTGTCATAGAACCGACTAGGTTTCTTAAGGTGTTAGTGGTGATATACTACCATTCCGCCAATAATGCACATTTCAATTCTTTCAGCGTAGTGCACTCCTTTGACTTCGCGAAAACTTTGGCGGATAGTATGCCCCGAAGGTCTTCAATGGGTTTGTGACCATGAGTTATAGCTGGCCACTCCAATAACGGTACATTTCGTGCCTTTAAAAACTTCTTTGTAGGTCGAAGAAGGTGATTCGGGGCATTGTCCTGGTGGAAAGTCCAATTATATCCGTACAGTTCTCCAGCACAATCTATTAAGTTGTTCTCTAACAACTAAATTTATGTTTCGGCACTCATTTTTGTCGGAACAAAACTTAAAGTAGACTTTCGTCGATGTTATGTGTTCCCTTTATGACGTGGCAGACGCAAATGTTTTATAATTCTCATATGATTATTTTTTATTGGCTTGTAAATTAAAATCGACTGTCTCAACTAAAGGGATTACAAATTAAATCCAAGGAAGATATTACCATTAAACAAAAAGTGAGAGGACATAAGCAAAATGTAGAAAAAAATTGAAATTTTATACCGTTAGAATTTATTTGAGAATTGGGAATTTTTCGCAGAGGATCTCTTATGGTATGCGCTGCATTCGGAGCTGGATGAAAGCCTAATTTAAGTTTTGTTCCGACAATAATAAATACCGAAACATATGTTGAGTTGTTAGAGAACAACTTAATAGATTTTGCTGGAGAACTGTACGGATATAATTGGACTTTCCAGCAGGATAATGCCCCGAATCACCTTCTTCGACCTACAAAGAAGTTTTTAAGGCACGAAATGTACCGTTATTGGAGTGGCCAGTTATAACTCATGGTCACAAACCCATTGAAGACCTTCGGGGCATACTATCTGCCAAAGTTTTCGCAAAGTCAAAGGAGTGCACGACGCTGAAAGAATTGAAATGTGCATTATTGGCGGAATGGGAGTATATCACCACTAACACCTTAAGAAACCTAGTCGGTTCTATGACACGAAGGCTATAACAAGTCCTAATCCACAAGGGCAATACAATATCATGTTAAATGTACAACAATTTTGTTCATTATTATGCATTTTTTAACTATTTTCGTTATTGCACATATAAATATTTTCTATGAAAAATTTTTTATATATTATTTTTCTTTTATATGAAATTAATAACAACGCAATTTTCTTTTATATTTTTAAAGCAATCGTAAGAACTAACTACAATGTAAAAAGAATATTGGAAATATATTTTGTTTTCGACAATAAATATCACAATATAAGTTTGCACATATAATTATTTTACATAGGTATTTTACGAGCGCTTAGAAGAAACTTATGACCGTTGCCTTGCCCATGACATTAAAATTATTCCAGGCGATTTTCATGCTAAAATTGCAAATGAGAATATCTTTGGCCCAACAGTCGGGAAATTCAGTCTCCACAATGAAACATCTGACAATGGAATGAGGCTGTTAGACTTTGCAGCGGCAAAAAACATGGTAGTTAGCAGTACCAAATGTAAGAATCTGTATATATTTATAAGGGCACCTTCATGTCTCCAGAGCAAAGAACAAGAAATCAAATTGATTTCGTTGTGAGAGATGGAAGACATTTATAGAGCGTGTTGGTTGTACGTTCGTTACGAGGAGCACACATAGATTAGGGCCACCACTTTGTTGCAGCAAAGGTACGTACCCGGTTAAACGTAGCAAATAAAGTCACAACACGAAAGTTAGACATCGGTAAGCTGCAAGCACAATATATAGCAGCAGCATATTCCATTCAACTGACCCAATTGCCTAATCAAAGCACTCCTCATCCCGATATTAGCAAAGCGTAGCGCACGAGAGGGGTATCGGGAGAAAAGGAGAGAGGAGAAACGACTTTTCCATAGGAACAAGAGAGAAATGGAAAAGCGGGAGTGTAAGAAAATCGAGATGTACAGCAGCCAAACTGATGGCTTTAATACAACAAATCCTCCTGCAGATACCACCAAGCTAATTTGGTAACTGATAAAGATAGTGTGGTCGTGATATTGAAAGAATATTAAAAAAACTGTTGGTATTCAATAGTAGCGAAGCCGACCAAGATCCAATCATAGAAAATGGTATTGAGCGTATACCGCCCGGCCAAGATGAGTTAAAGGCAGTAATTAACCTGTTGAAGAATAATAAGGCAGCAGGAGCCGATATCCTAAGAGTCGAGCTGTTCAAAACCTGAAGCGACACGCTGATAAGCTGTATTCATTAGCTAGTTAGCACCATCTGGCAGGAAGTACGCGTAACCGACTATTGGAACCTGAGCATCCTGTGTCCCGTCTAATAGAACGACTAAAGCCTATGGTGAACTTAATAATTGGGTCATACCAATGCGGCTTTAGACCCGGCAAGTCCACCATTGACCACATATTTACCCTGTGGCAAATCCAAAAGAAAGAATCCTGGATCACAGCAGAGATTCTAGAACTTCGCGAAAAACGAAAGATATACAAAAACAGCAACTACGAAACTTATTGGGAAAATAAACCAAGAAATTAAAAACGCCACACGAGCTGCAAAGAACGCTCAGTTAAACAAACAATGCGAAGAAATTGGAAAGTTACAGAGATGACATGACGACTTCAACTTACACAAAAAATTAAAAGAAGCATCCGGAATATGCCCGAAAACTCATCCCGCTCTACTCATAGATGAAAACAATAAAGCTATTTTCGAGACAGAAGAAAGAACGTGTGTTTGGTACAAATATATTAAAACCACATTCACTGATGATGAAAGACCAGAAAATAACAGTAACGCCGAATCGGACATGACAGGAAACCCGATCACCGAAGACGAAATTAATTCGGCAATTCAATCAATGAAAGATAAAAAAGCCGCCGGCCCTGATGAAGTACCCGCTGAAATTCTGAAAAGTATAGAAGATAACAACATTCAGCTACTGTTGAAACTCTGCAATCATATTTATGACACAGGACAATACCCAAATGACTGGCTAAAGTCCACGTTTATAGCTATACCAAAAAAAGCAAATGCCCGAACATGCGGTGATTACAGACTCATTAGTCTAATGTGCCAGGTCCTAAAAATATTCATTAAAATACTACACAAAAGAATATACCCCAAGTGTGAGGCATATATGGGGAAGACACAATTCGGCTTTAAAGAAGGCATGGGAACGCGAGAAGCACTGTTAAGTATTCAAGTCCTTATCCAAAAATGCAGAGATGTCCAAAAAGATATTTTCTTATATTACGTTGACTACGAAAAAGTCTTCGACACGGTCAGGCATGAAAAATTATTGGAAATCTTGGTTGATACCGGTATAGCAGAAAAGGAAATAAGATGCATAAAGAACCTTTATTGGCAGCAAACTGTAAGTATTCAAGTGGATGGAGAACTTAGTGACACTGTATTAATATCCAAAGGCGTTAGACAAGGATGCATCCTTTCACCATTATTATTCAACATACATATATTCCAATAAAATATTTCAAAAAGCAGTGGAAAACGAACAAATTGGTGTAAGGCTAAACTACTCTGAAGTAATAAATAGTATACGATACGCCGACGACACAACATTAATTGCCTGTTGTCTACATGGCCTACAGAGACTAGTTACCTTACTCAATGAAAAAAGCGAATTATACGGTCTAAAAATAAATATTAAGAAGACGAAATATATGGTAATAAGTAGAAGAAATAACCAAAACAGCACATCGCTCATAATAAAAAATGATGAAATAGAACGGGTAAGGAACTTTAAATGACCAATGGGATGCGTCAAAGGAAATAATGTGCCGAATAGAAGTAGCCAGACAATCTTTTTTCAAATATTATAAAACATTTACAAGTCATGACATTAACATTGCAACGAAAATGCGATTTATTAAATGCTATATATGGTCCACTTTACTTAATGCTGCCGAAACATGGACAATAAAATCAACGGACGAAAATAAATTGAATGCGTTTGAAATATGGATTTATCGCAGAACTCTGAAAATTCCATGGACAGATCGTGTACAAAATGAAGAAGTGCTAAGAAGAATGCACACAGAACGACAGCTTCTTGACACCATAAAAAATAGGAAAACATCTTATTAGGGACACATAATGAGAAACGAAAAATACTCAATCATCCAGAACATAATAAAATGCCAAATTGAGGGAAAAAGGCCAAGGAAAGAAGAGAAATATCATGGATAAAAAATATTTTAGATTGGACAAATACGCTAGATGAGAACAACCTTATAAATGCTGCGAGGAATAGAGAACTCACTATTGCAAAATAAATTTCCATAATTGATATTATATATACATCTAAAATAATCAATTTGTAATTGTATGATCGCCAAAATCCGAATACGGATCGGCAAATAAAGAAGAAGAAATCCTGGAGAATACCCAAGAGATGCAGATCGACACCTACCACCTTTTTGTCGATTATAAAGCAGCCTTCTACAGTCCCCTGCGCTCAAAAGGAATTCCAAGCCATGCATGAATTTGGCATCCCAGCAAAGCTTATTCGGCTTTGTAAGATGAGTTTAATTCAAAGATTCTATCCGAAGAGTTTAGTACCAAAAGAGGTTTCAGACAAGGAGACAGCCTTTAGTGGGACTTATTCAACATGCTACTGGAAAAGGTTATACGAGATGCAGATGTTAACATCATAACGAACCGACATCGGTAGTTAACAAAAGTATTCGGTTGAATAGGGTGCCACCGTGGTGCAATGGTATGCACTCCCGCCTTGCATAGTGAAGGTCGTCGGTTCGATTCCCCGGCTAAGCAACATCAAACAATTTTCAACGGTGGCAAAATACCCCTCAGTAATGTTGGCGACATTTCCTGAGTATTTCAGCCATGTAAAACTTCTCTACAAGTGGTGTCTTAAGACACGCCGTTCTGACTCGGCGATAAACAGTAGGTCCCATATCATTGAGCTAATATGAATCGGGGTGCACTCATTGATATGAGAGAAGTCTCCCTTGTCCCATCTGGGATGTTAGTGGAACAATTATATATATATACTAGCTGACCCGGTCCGCGTTGCTGGCCCGTTTTTAGTTTTCCGTGTAAACATTCCCAGCAAAACTTGAAGGAAGGAGGTCTATGCTATGACGTGATTTCATGACATCTATTGCATTGGTTCAAAGGAAGACGTGAAAATCCGATCTTTTCATTAGCATTTGAACCCATGCAAAGGAAGTCGTGAAGGATCCGATCTTTTCATCAACATTTGAAACAATTCCATCGATTCAATAAAGATGAATTTTGTGTTTTTATTTATACACATTTTAAAATATATAAGATTTACAATAGGTATGATGTTGTCGGAGACTCGAAATCGCAACCAACGTTGTTAAAACTCTCGTCTTAATCATTGCCATTGCAAAGGGTTGGTGAAAATGACATACCAAAGCATTGGGGGAAATGACATGCCAAAGCATTGGTGAAAATGACATGCCAAAGCATGGGTGCAAATGACATGCTTTGAATCCAAAATTGAATAGCATCTTTTGGGGTCCACGCTCATATAAAATTCATCGATGAAGATGCTAAAAAGATGACATGCCAGATCACTTTCACTCATGATTGAATAGCATCTTTGGCACCGAACATTTTGCTGGGTTTATAACCCATCTACATATTTATATATCTTCACCTTTTCAGATTCAATTCGAATCATTTTAGTTGTAATTCGAGAATTCCATTTATAATTCGTAACATTTTGTTTGTAATTCGAGAATTGCATTTGTAATTCGAAATATTTCAATTGTAATTCGAATTATTCCATTTGTAATTCGAATTTATCTGTTTGTAATTTGAATTATTATATTTGTAATTCGAATTATTTCATTCGAATTTACTTGTAATTTGAACTATTTTATTTGTAATCCGAATTATTCCATTTGTTCCTTTCCTTTTTATAAATGGAATAATTCAAATTACAAATGGAATAATTTGAATTACAAATAGAATAGTCGGTTTACAAATGGAATAATTTGAATTACAAATAGAATAATCGAATTACGAATGAAATGTTGCGATTTTCGAACCGAATTGACGTAACTGTGCATTTTTCTTGTAACTTCATAAAATAAAATTTTTAGCAGATTTAAAATAGAAAATTCTTTTTACTCTGGAGGGTATCCGCCATAAGATGAAGGGTATAGCTAACATTTTGTTTCCGTTTGTAACACTTCGAATTTTTTTTTAATCAGTATAAAAATGAGTTAATGTAGCGATGTTCTTCAGCTAAAATCAAAATGCAGCCCACAAACATTGAAATTTGTAATGAATTTCTCCTAGGATGTTTGGTATTGGAAATGGGCTATACCGGTCCACGTTTCGATATAATCCCCATGGAACTGTACCACCCGATTTTCGGTATTCGCCATTAAATAGGATTTAGTCTTCCTTTTTGATAAAACACCCGATGTTGGGTATTTTCAAGATTTGTGCCAAATTATTAAACTGAAATGGCTATAATTTGGTTTGTTGGTGTCCGTTGGGGGTCGTAAATACTCCTGCAGAGAATTGTCGAACGGTACCTTATGATTTTCTATAGTAAAGAGGTTTTACCTAATTTTCCCTCCGAAATGGTTGTTGGTCTCCGTCGGGCGTCGTAAACATACCTGCAGATTCTTGTCGGTATAAGTTCACGTTCTGATATAGCTACCATAGAACAGTTTGGAGATTTCCCACCGTCATGGCTAGAATTTGGTATTTAGTCTTCGTTGTGTATAGAAGACATTCCCACATAGACTATTCGGTACATGTTTAGGTTTTTATATAGACTACATAGAACGGTACCTCCCGATTTTCAGTATATGCCAGGTTTTAGCCGCATTATTCAACCGATATGGCTATATTTGGTATTTAGTCGCCCTTGGAGGTTTCAGCCACATTATCCAACCGAAATGGCTAAAATCTGGTTTCAATAAAAAATGGTGGTAAAAACGTTCGGCTCGGTCGAACTTAACGCCGTTTTTACTTCTTGTTAACAAAGTGCAGATTCACATTTTTATTTTAAGCTCCTAAACATGAAAACATCAGTGACTCATGAAAAATGAATTCAAAATGCTAGTTGAATTTATCTAGACTTTGCTATATAAAAAACGTGATCTTGATCGATTTATTCCAAGCACTGAAGTCAACTTTCATGGCGTGTTTGCAGTAAGAATAAAGTTTTCAAAAATTGGACGTAATCACGGCATTCTGCTTCCAAAACACCCATTAATGGCAGAGGCCACCATTGCTGATGTATTGAATACTAATATATCTAATAATCTCTGAGATTTCGCGATTTCGGTATTCTCCCACCTTAAGAACCTACACACAAAATTTCATCAAATTCGGTCCAGCCGATTCGGAAGTTTAAAGAACTTGACATACATTTAGATAGGTTATAGATACACCGCATTGTTGGCCCGTCGTTTCAGTGACCAATGCTAATTTTTTAGACGTTCTAGTTATTTAACCATCTTTAAAATAATGTTTTGCCTGATTTCTCAATCGATTTTTTGGAACTTCGGTGAAGCGACATTTAACGTTATCGGGGTTGTACTGTATACCAAAATGTGGGGTTGATCGCTCATTCCCACTTATTGAAGCCAGTGTTTATTGCGTTTTTTTATCACGCTTACTAAAATTAGGTATATTATCTACAATTATACAATTTTGAAAAATTGGACTGACCGCGATATTCCACTTCCGAGATGACCATTCAGAATCAAGACAATTATTACCATAGTATTGCAAGCAATTTTTAAACAATACATTCAAAAATATCTATGATTTAACGTTTTCTTAAAAAAAATTGTGGGGAAGGTACCCTGGTCACTCAACTGACCAGTATAAGAAATAGCTAAAAACCTATTCTCAGACCTAAAAACTCCACATACAAAATTTTGTGGAATTCGGTCCAGCCGTTTCGGAGGAGTTTAATTTCGAACATCATGGCAGACTCGAAGAATTTTATATATATATAGATTATATTCGGTTGAATTAACGATTGTGTTATTCTGTAACTTTATGTTACCGATTGTAGAAATCGTTAACTCATACCGACGAATATCAATGTGAAGAAAAATGTTAATTAATAAAATATACAGTCGAAATCGCTTATAACGTCGTCGTTTATAGCGTCATATCGGTTATAACGACGATATCCAAAAGTCCCAAATCTCTGGGGCCCTTTATAGCCCTATCGCTTATAACGACATATCGGTTATAGCGACAAATTCCGTCGGTCCCTAGGCCGACGTTATAAGCGATTTCGACTGTATTTTTAAGCTAAGAACATTATTTCGTCGCGAATACAAAACAAAAAGTGTTTAAGGAGGAAAAAATGTCTGTTTTTTGAAGAAATGTGGCTCATATAAGTGTCTTCTCTTCAAGTATTCCAGCATGCTTAACCCAAGGATACCTTCAATTTCTAAAGCGAGTGTGTATGTATTTCTAGGAGCTAAATTACCAATACATTCATGCCATAGATGTTGGTGGTTTTATTGCAGGATATGAATAAACATGTCATTAGGCATCATGTAATATCTCTGCAAGCAAATTAGCCTGCAAAATGTTTGTAACCAAAACAGTAGTTGAATAATGAGTGCAAGTGAATCGGGCCTACATCTTGTTACGTAAAAGAAGTCACAATTTTTACAAGGGCATTTTGGTGCCACCATGGTGCAATGCTATGCACGCCCGCCTTGCGCGCAGAAGGTCGGGGGTTCGATTCCGCGGCCAAGCAACATCAAACATTTTTCAACGGTGGCAAAATACCCCTCAGTAATGTTGGCTACATTTCCTGAGTATTTCAGCCTTGAAAAACTTCTCCACAAGTGGTGTCTTAAGACACGCCGTTCGGACTCGGCGATAAACAGTAGGTTCCATATCATTAAGATAAATATGGAATGTTGTGGAACAATTTTTTTTCTGTTTTGTGGTGCGGCTAGGATTCTGTAAATTTAACATGATCACTTCTTTTGCGTGATGGATGCCAGTAAAAAAAACATTTCTTAAGACGTTTTTGAGCAATACAACCAAATTTTCTAGGATAATAAGTAAATAAAATATAACAATTCCGGATCACTAGCCTGAAAGTCACTTCTTATTCTGTGTGTGATTTAAAAGTAATAAAAGTGATAAAACCCTTAATCCTTTATTTAAAGTGCAGTTGTATTTTCTTTCTAATTAAAAGTTGGGGTCATATTATGGGTTGTGGCGCTTTGTAAGGAAATTCAGAGCAGTGCAAAAAGAGAAATTTGACATGACTTCAGCCCCTTCAGGAATGTTCGTGAATCCACGTTACAGTCACTTGAGTTTACATATTCACATATTTATTTCACGCCCACATTGAATGAAATTTGTCATAGTGGAAAGCATCTTCGGTAAGTTCGGGAATATAGTTCATACCGATTTTTAGTATTCGGATCGTTAGTGATGTTAAGTTTAAATCTGCATAAGAGTGTCTAAAAACAAAGATCGTAAGAGGAATACTATATACGTTTTTTCCTCAATACGGCATTACAGCCAACGGAAGTCGACTAGAAAGCAATGTGCAATAGTGTTAAGAGCCTTAAAATATGTCCTTTATAACAGCTCCTCCCTTGTATTCTTTTGAAGCTTTAGCTAATGTTTTTCTTTTTTTATAAGTAAGACAAAGGTATTTTAGCGTAGTCTTCATATGTACATATTTACATCCCCCCTATTACATATATACCTTAGGGAGATTTTCCTAATTAAGCTGAATTTACTTTGTATACCCGCCTTATTAACATAAAAAAATCAAATAAAAACGTCTTTGATAAAAGAAATCAGCTAAATATTGCAATAAGGCACTGTCGTTAAGTTTTAACCGATATATTTTACCGACAAAAATCGTTAAAATTGGTGTACATTCGTCGTTAATTATGTCGTTAAGGAGTTATAGAATCGCACTACTGAGCAGGAGAAAACGTTAACTATAATATAATTGTTAGTGAATTTTGAGCTTGAAGGAACATTTTGTAGTTGTTTATGTTCTGGAATTTTTAACGGTTCGGTATCTATTGACCGGAATCGAAGAAAAAACTATAAAAATCGAATATTTTTCAAAGTTTTTTTTTTTTTGCTATTTTTGACCTTTAAGAACCGTTCATAGAGAGATCGAATGTTCCAGAAAGTTGTTTGCTGAAATATTTGCTTCACTATTGTGGTTGATTGTTTTCTTGAATTGTGAATGGTTTAGATTTGTAGTTGATCGGGCAGCAACCGAAAAAACAGGATAATAATCGCATTTGTTTTGAAATTTTGACCTTAAAGAACCATTTCTAACGAGTTCATCTGTTCTAGAGATCTAAGGTACAATTTTGTAGTTGGTTGTTTGATTAAATTTTGATCGGTTTGATATCTTACTTATTTACTTAGCTGGCCTTTTACAGAAGATTTGTTCCATAAGCCGAACTAAGAAAAAATCTCCAATCCTCTCTGTTTGCTGCTGTATTTTCCCAATCTGGGATATGTAGCTTTATGATATCTCGTTTCACTTGTTCGCTCCAACGAAGCTTTGGCCTTCCAGATCTGCGAGAACCTCCCGTATATATACGCCTTTTTAGCGGGTTCATCATCACTCATTCTTATAACATGGCATAGGCATCGCTATCATTGTATCTCGATTCGTTCAACTACATTGATGTATAGTTGATACAGCTCGTTGTTCATACGACGCCGTTTTTCGCCATCAGCATAGATTGACCCGTAGATCTTTCAAAGAATTTCTCTCTCGAACACACCAAGCACTGCCTTATCTGCTTGAGCAAGTACCCATGCTTCGGAACCATACATTAGCACGGGTAGTATCAGTGTTTTGTACAGTGTTATTTTTGTTTGACGAGAGGTGGCATTATTCCTAAACTGCTTACTCAGCCCAAAGTAGCATCTGTTAGCCAACACTATTCTTCTTCGTATTTCACAACTGATGTTATTTGTTGTGTTTATGGCGGTGCCGAGGTAGACAAAGTCCTTTACTACCTCAAAATTGTAGGTACCAACATACACAGATGGTGCGGGGTTTGTGGACAGATTACGCGTCGATACCATCAACTCGGTTTTTTCGCCGTTTACTGCCAGACCAACTTTAGCAGATTCTCTTTCGACTTTTGCAAAGGTGTCAGTTACTTCCTTTACCGATCGACCCATGATGTCAATGTCGTCGGCATAAGCCAGTAACATATGGCTGTTCGTGTATATCGTTCCATTTCTTTTGATCTTCGCGTCTCGTAAGACCTTTTCCAGCAGGATGTTGAATAGATCACACGACACGCCGTCTCCTTGTCTGAAACCTCTTTTGGTAATAAACTCTTCGGAGAGGTTCTTTCCTATTCTAACTGAGGATCTCGTCTCAGTTAATGTCATTCTACAAAGCCGAAGGAGCTTTGCAAGAATACCAAAATCAGACATGGCTTGGAACACCTTTGAACGTATAGGGCTGTCGAATGCTGCTTTATAATCGACAAAAAGATGGAAGGTGTCGATCTGCATTTCTTGGGTCGTTTCCAGGATTTGTCTCAAGGTAAATATCTGGTCAATGGTGGATTTGCCAGGTCTAAAGCCGCACTGATAGGGTCCAATAATTTCATTGACCATAGGCTTTAGTCTCTCACACAATATGCCAGTTACTATCTTATATGCAATAGGGAGCAGACTTATGCCCCTGTAATTGAAGCACACAGTCTTATCACCCTTCTTGTGGACTGGACATAGGACGTTCCAATCGTCGGGTACGCGTTTTTCCTGCCAGATGGTGCTAACTAGCTGAGGCATACACCTTATCAGCGTGTCGCCTCCGGTTTTGAACAGCTCGGCTGGTAGGCCATCTGCTCCTGCCGCCTTATTATTCTTCAGCCGGTTTATTGCTGTCATTACCTCATATTGGCTGGGCGGTATACATTCAATACCATCTTCTGGGATTGGATCTGTGGTATTTTCGCCGTCTTCACTGCTATCGGATTCCAACAGTTTGGAAAAATGTTCTTTCCATATCCTGAGCACACTATCTGCATCAGTTACCAAATTACCTTGTTGGTCTCTACAGGTGGATATGCCTGTACCAAAGCCATCAGTTTGATGCTTCACTCTTTGGTAGAATTTTCGGACTTCGTTCCGTCTCCTGTACATCTCTATTTGTTCACACTCCCTCTTTTCCATCTCTCTCTTTTTCCTGCAGAAAAGACGTTTCTCCTCTCTCTCCTTTTTCCCGATACCTCTCTCGAGCGCTTCCCGTTGCTACTGATTGTAAAGTAGCCCTATATGCCGCATTTTTTTTCTTCGGTAGCAGCACGGCACTTCTGGTCATACCATGGATTCTTTGGTGGAGGTCTCTGGTATTTAAGTACTGATTTTGCGGCTGTTTGCATGGAGTGGGCAATATTTTGCCATTGTGCTGATATGTTATCGGGACGAGAAGCGCTATCATTAAGCAATTGGTTCAGTTGAGTGGAATATGCTGTGGCTATCTGTTGTGTTTGCAGCTTAGCGATGTCCAACTTTCGTGTTGTGTCTGTCCGTGCTTTATTTGCAACATTTAGACGGGTACGTACCTTTGCTGCAACGAGGTAATGATCCGAATCTATATTTGCTCCTCGGAACGATCGTACATCCAACAGGCTCGATGAATGTCTTCCATCTATCACAACGTGATCAATTTGATTTATTGTTCTTTGGTCTGGAGACAGCCAAGTGCCCCTATGAATATCGAGATGCTAAAATCTGGTACTGCTAACTACCATGTTTTTTGCCGTTGCGAAGTCTATCAGCCTCTTTCCATTGTCCGATGTTTCACTATGTAGACAGAATTTCCCGACTGTTTGTCCAAAGATATTCTCCTTTCCAATTTTGACATTAAAATCGCCTAGAACAATTTTAATGTCATGGGAAGGACAACGGTCATATGTTCTAGGCGCTCGTAGAATATATCTTTGGTCTGTTCGTCCTTGTCTTCGGTTGGAGCATGAGCGCAGATAAAGCTGATGTTGAAGAATTTTGCTTTTAATCGATTTGTAGCAAGTCTTTCATTCACTGGGGTGAAGCTGGAGACCAGATGTTTTAACTAGCCCGACGCCCAAACCCAAGTTTTAAACGTTCTTATGAGTGAACGCGCGGCACATGTTAGCTCACTACCTTTAACGGGTGTTAAAGGCAGCTCCCCAGGTGACACCACGGGGAGGTCAGTGTCCACATGAGATAAATCGAATATAAATCCTGGACTTTACCATGTTAAAGCCGGTCAGGACCGTTCCTTGGTATCTTTCATCCCCTACGTCGCACGTTGGGGCAAGATTGAAAAAACGGATCTTAATTGAAAAATTGAAACACAATTTTTTGATAATCTGTCTTGACAGGGTTAACGAGTATAAAATTCTACCTCACTAGCCAAAATAGCAAAGTCGTATGTTGTTTACTTTTCGTGTAGCACAGTGTTAAATTTAAACATATTTTTAAAATTTAGTAAATAGGTGAAAAGTATTAAATTTTGCTGCTTTTAAATCGCCATAACGTAGTTTTTGCTACATAAACTTGGCATTTTCAAAATGGATATTTCGAACAGAGGTAATTCTTAATATTTTAGGAAAAAATTGTACTAAAAAAGTCTTGTAGAAATGTGTTTAAAAAATTCGTCAAAATGTGTCCAGATTTTGCATAATTTTGAAATGTATTGGATTATAACAAAAAAGAGTGTCGAGAAGGTCGTGAGAATTTTTTTTGTATTTTTCTCTTGATTGTTGTCTTTGATATTGCGCAAACAAAACTTGTGTCTTGCTTGCGCATTTTGAGTTATGTCAAAAATGGTAGAAATAGCTGTGGGTCAAATTTTTGTATTTTGGGGATTTTGTCATCATTTTCCCTGTTATTGTTGTACAGTATGTCGTGTTTTGCTTTAATGTCTGTGTTCACCCTACATAAGACAATGTGTGCAGGTCCACCATTATGATATAGTTACTATATATAATGATTTACATAAAATGATGGCGATGCACAAGGGGTGAAATCGCATAAAATGGAGATTAATTAAAAAAAATTAAATTCGGTTTTTGGTATAATTGTCGTTACATGGTAATATGGTACAAAATTCTAAATCCTTAACCAAATTGTCAAGATGATATATTGTTTACTTCTACAGTTACACTGTGATAAAGCTAAAGAATTTTTAATAATTTAAAGAACACCATTAAAATTTAATTTTTTTGGTGTATAAAGAGTAATATTTTTTTACGCATCAAAAGTGCCCTTTTTAGAATGGAATCGTCAACTTCAGTTAGAAATCTTAGTCGTAGAAAAATATATTTATGGCAAAAAATAAGTTTAGAAGCATATTAAAAATTAATTTAAAATGTGTCCATTTTCCCCTATTTTTGAAAAGTATTTAGAGTTAAAAAAGTAGCGGAATATTTTATATGGAGGTTACTCCAAAACGAGAATATATAGAGATGATGTTTGATAGAAATATTTTCAATCCCTTCAAAATGCACAATTCACAATTTGTGCTAGTTTAGTTGCAATATATGCACAAAATATTCGAAAACCCCCAAATTTGACTGTAATTATATATGGGGTCTATACCAAAATATTGACCTATATTGACAAATGTTCACATTATGAATTCATAGGCATTCAGAACTTTTAATCCTACATTACAGATAAATGTACTAATAAATGTACTAAAAAATGTGGTCAAGACCCTCGAAATACATAAAATCGGGAGATACCCTTGTGTGGGAGCTACACTAAAATATTGACCTAATTTAACAATTTTTGCCAAATATTAGCTTAAACAATAATTTATCATATTAGAAGATTTTAGATTCATCAAATAAGAAATGTAGGCAAAACGGTAAAAACACTTCATAGTTTTTATGGTACCCATTGATGAGGGCTTCGAATATGCCTCTCCAATCCCTCAATTTGCACCAAACCTGTGTTCCGTTATATTGATTGAAGTGTAAACATTTGAAATATATTAACATTAGATCACACAAATGCTTCCCTGATATAATCTCCTTTTTTTGGAATCTTGCCCCAATGTTCGGAAATTATAATGGAAATTATAACGGAAATTTGACCTTAAAAATTTTGACCTTGAAGATGAGGTTGAATCAATTTTATTTGTTTACAATTATTATTATTTGAGATGAGAGTGTCTACTTAGCTTCCACGTGCAAACCATAAATCTTAGTGGTTTAGAATAGAGTTGGATAGTTCATGAACGAACTAGTTCAATTGAACGATTCATTGAAAAGAGCGTATGAACTAGATCAGTCGATATAGTTCATTATAGTTCAATAGTTCACTGAACAATAATCTGTCGGTGACCGTATGATCAACGAACGATTTACAATCTAGTTCAAGATGTCGGTCACAAATATATAAAGTGACGGCGTCGTTTATGTTAAGGGATGCCTTTGTAATGTGATCAGTTTGTTTATGTTATGGATCAAGGTACATGGAATAGCTGTCCGAAAATTAAGATTTCTACAAAAACATACGAGACATAACATATTACAATATGTCGAATCCAGATTCAATCTGCCTTTTTGGATAGAAAAAAAGGGAAAAAATAAAAAGAAACACACACACACAAACCTTTTTTGCAATGACAATTTCTACACACACACAACACACGATTTTTTGCCAGCCACCGAAATGAAGGATGATTTTTCTAAAATTAATTAATCTTTCTTTAAGAATGCAATAAAACTATGCAAATGTAATATTTTTGTTATGGAGTAGTTAAATTATATAAGTCATTTGTTTGTTTGTATTTGGTGTATGTATGCGTTTTCATCAAACGACCGATTAAGAGCCGGTGAACGATTTTGATCCGAATGATTGAACTGGACAGTGAACTATGAACTAGATTACTGACCTAGTTCAGTTTAAAGAGCTGAGCTATTGAACTAGATCTTTCAAATGAACTAGATTGTACAACTCTAGTTTAGAAGATATGAGCCTGACAAAATGATCGCTTTTGTCATCAAGGCCTCAGGTTTTTGGGGGCCCATAAACGCGGAAGTCGAAGTAACAAGGAAAAATGCCAGGACACGTGTCATCTTATTTTTCGTCTTCTATCACGCTGCGATGTCAGAATATGGTTAATCTTTTTCTTGTCGGAGAGTGTTATTATACCCTACACCATAGTATGTTTGGTTTTCCGTTTGAAAGGCATTGAAGTAATAACTTGGGAGCCTACATATTCTCAGGTATGTCCGTCTTTTGTAATCACTCTAGCGTCCACAATATTTAAGCTAGAACGCTATATTTTTGCACCAGAGTGTCTTTTTTCCATAGGCAGATCAAGTTGAATGATGGGCTATATCGGCCTACGTTTTGGTGTTGCCCCTATATAACGGCTACATTTTTAACAAAACTAGCTGTAATTTGACATTTAAGGTTATATGGGGTAACAGCACTTCTCCACCAAAAATTGTCAACATACGTTCATGTTTTGGTATAGCCCCCATATAGCGGTACCTCCCGAGTCTCGGTATTTTGGGTATTTTAGCTAAAACGTTAATTGAACTAGCTGTAATTTGACATTTGAGGTTTTCCGTGGTCACAAAACTTCTTCACTAAACATCACCAACATATGTCCCTGTTTTGATATAGTCCCCATATAACGGTACATCCCGATTTTCGGTATTTTGAGGATTTTTGCTAAAATTTTTAACCGAAATAGCTGTAGTTTGACATTTGAGGTTCTCACAAAACTTCTACACAAAAAAAGAACGTCAACATAGGTCCATATTTTTATATATCCCCTATATAACGGCAGCTTCCAATTTTCAGTATTTTGAGGGTCTTAGCTACATTTTTGGACGGAACTGCCAGTAATTTGACATTATTCCATTTAAGTTAAGGATATTTTATGGTGGAGTGTATAAAAATTTCGGTCCGGCAGAACATAACCACTTCTTGCTTAGTTTATCTACTCCCTTTAAGATCGGAGTACTTAAAGCATCAACATTTGGGTGTATCATTTTTGCATCCTGAGCTGTACGTACGTCATTGTAATTTACATGAATGTAACAACTTGGACCAACTTATGGGCCACGTGGGCCCACATGTCAACTCGGCCGCCCTTGGGGAGTTAGTCAGACGTATAGCAACACCTTAAGAAGATGTCAAACTGAAATAAAACTCCATTGAAGTGAAACGGCAACTTACAGGGATCTCTACAGCTTAACATCGGCTACAATCGCACTCGCAGAAAATAGTAAATGCAGAGCATGCGGGAGAACGACGAAACGTTGGAATATTACATCTGTAATTGCCCACTTAAGACCTTAAGAACTCAACTATTGGGAAACGATACAATTCAAGAACTTAAATAAATCAGGGCATATAAGGGATTTGTCAACGGAACGGAGCGAAAGCGGAACAAGTAGTCAGAGAGTGCCAGCATTGGAGCCGGAATTGTAAGCAACGGTTAACGATTAAGTCACTTTCGAATCCTGGAATGAAGGCAGATAGGACCTCGACCACGTTTTTGCTACGCTGACTGATCCGAAGAGGATCAATCGACAGTTTCTGGAGCATCCCGAGAGTGAAAGAGCGAAGAGAAGAGTATTTCGTCGCATTAGATATTTTCTTGTCGAGGATGAACCACCACAATTTGCAATGGCTGATATTGCAAAGGTTGGGTCCTGATGGAATTTCCATGGTAATTCTGAAACAGCTGGATGTACCGGGGGTTGAGTATTTCACTACAGTTCTCAACCTGTCGCTAGCCACTTACGCCGTTCCCGAAGTCTGGAAATGGTCAGGGTGGTCCCGCTATTGAAGCAACTTGCATTACACGCAGGTGAAACAGACCCTTGAGGCTTTAGTCCTCGGCAGCGTCAGAAATAACTAACAAAATAAATAACAGTGGCCTATCATCAGTATGGGTTCTGTAAGCAGCACAGCATGACAACAGCGCTGCTCGCCATCTTTACACGTATTAGTCGAGGACACAACCAGAGCAAGCCGTGTGATAGAACTGTGATGGTGGCGCTTGAGTTATCAAATGATAGTGAAGAAATGAGAAGAGTGAGACTGCGATTTTTTTAAAAAATCCCTCCGACGATTTTTTTTCATTTTCCTCATCTAGGAATATTAGAGTTTCAGAATACGCAAAAACTTACCAGGTGTAAGCACCTTTCATTTAAAGTTAGTTAAGGCGCACCGTGTACAGGAGGATGAGCTATGTTTTTTTTAGTTTTGTAAAAATAGCGTTTTTAAAAATTAGGGCGTAATGGAGGTTCCCACCCCCTCTGAAATTCAACCCCTGCACATTCTCTGAACGTTTCAGGAAAATTGATATATGGGTCTATGTATCTCTCAAAATGCGCCACCTTTAGCCGTTTGTTAGACACTTTTTATACCCTCAGCACCCTCAGGGTACCTCCCCCACAAAAGTTAAAAATTTTTCGCAAAAATTATGCGCACGATAACTCTCGAAGGCAATAACCGATCTGGTCCATACTTTCCACATCGTGATATTTCTATGAGACATAGATCAAGTTATAATATGGACTATATTTGTCAAACCCTTCAGGTACCTCCCACAAAAATTTTTGGAAAAGTGCATTTTAAGACTTCCTCTTGAATCGTTTTGATTTTTCTTGCAACAGGTAGCAATCAAGGCCCCTATTGAGAAAATGACTCGAAAGTTGCCATATCTCACAAACGAAGCAACCGATTTGGTCCAAATTTTGGATCTCGAAATATTGTGTCCAAACTTAGTTTATGTTCAGAAGAGGACCCTATTGGTCCACTGCTGTGGGGTATCGCCCACATACATGTTTAACACTTTTGTTTTTTTCCTTTGGACATTTTTATCGAAGTTAATCCTAGTGGCCCCGTTTACAGCGATATTATGTTTTGTCGTGGGCAAGTCCATGTTTCCTCATATAATGGTCCAAAGGTCTAAATTATATGGTGACCAACTGAAATTACTGGTGGGCACGATATAGATGAATGACTCCCAAAATAAGACCCACTTCCAAAATGGACTATGACGGTCTCTTCATTTAGGTACATTCCCGCAAAACTTTTGGTCTTTAATTCAAATCCACATTTTTGTGGGCAAGCTCATACGTCCAAATTTTGTTTTGTTTGGGAAAGAAATGTTTCAATTCACACAGGCTGAGGGTATATTTCTGCCGGGAAAGCCGGCTGATACCTTTTTACTTGTTCTATTCCATTACACATACTGTAAGGCGTTAATATCAACCTTGTAGCTAATATATTTACCACACACAATATAAGCATCCTGGGGGCGGTTTCATTCAGCTTAGCTTACAGTGCCGTTGATTTTAATACAAAAACATATAATCCTTACCTCAATTTTCATTTCAGTTTTTTTTTTTTTTTTTGCCCAAATACATATTTTATTAACAAAATTATATCATTTCAATTCCCATGGCCCCAGAGAAGGGGCTACATTTCAAAATACATTTTGCGTAGCACCACTGTGCAATGCTACACAAACTTTGATGTTGATATATTTCGACGAATGTTTACCATGAACCCATCCAATGTGTTTCCAATGAACTTTTTATGTATTCCGCCTTGACCAAATTTTTAAAATTAATTACAAAATGTTTCTCTGGCCAGATTCTGTGTGTGTGTTAAATTGGAAAAATCCACTTGTGGCTACCGTATGTTTTGTGGGGTGTGTTCTCATTTGTATTGTCGAACAATGTCACGGTGTGGCTTTTTGGGGGAAATTATCACAACTTGGATGGTGTTAGACACAATGTTAAATGTCAAATTATCATCCATAATGACACATATTTTAATTTACACCTAATAAATTGATATGAAATATGGTTGTCAATGACAATATGGTGTTTGTGTGTGTGTGTGCATTTATAGAACGTTTTTAAAACAATTGTGTTTGGGAACAAAAAATAAACAACTTTATGATAGATCGAGGTCATTGTCATAACATAAAATTTGTATTTTCATAAAAAAGAATTAACACGAAAACTAATAAAACAAAGATTCAATAAAACATATGTATGTAAAAGGTTGGTTGGACACAATCGACTGTGTGGGATTTTTTATTAATTATTCTAAAACCAAAACGTATTTTTTCACTTAAGAAGAATATAATGATATTTTCCATTACTTTGTTTTTCTTTTTTTTTTTTCTTAACAAAGTTTGTATTTCAATTTTACAATTTTCAAAAATTTTGTTCACGTGTACTTTGTTCCATTTTCCAAATGTTTGCAATGTCTAATTTTCCATTTTCAGCTCACAATGTAAGTAATTTTAGTTCTATTTTTACTTAAAAGTGGACTATTAAATATAGACAGATGTGCGCAAAAAGAGATCCAACGATCTTACAACGCATTAAAACACACTTTTAAAATACATACCTGTGCAATGTAAGTTATGGAGAAATTTTCATAATGAATGAGTAGTAATATTTCAAATATTTTGTTGCAATTGTGTTATTTAAATTAATTAACCTTAAGTAAGATAAGACATGGCTAAATTATAAATGTCAAATATTTTTAAATATGAAAAATATTTTCCGTAAATGGTCCTAAAATGAATATTTTTTCCAACACTCTTATTTGTCCAACGCCTTAGTCGAATGACAGAACGTAAAGGACAACGATAACTAAATTAAGGTTTGGTTCGAAAATTTGAGGTTGCAAAGCAAGATCGACTCTAGCAGATTCCCTTTCGACTTTTGCTAATATATCAGTTACTTACTTTACCGATCGACCCATAATGGCAATGGCGTCGGCAAAAGCAAATAAATTATGGCCAACAAGATATTGATGAGATTACACGACAGGCAGTCTCCTTGTCTGAAACCTCTTTTGGTAGTAAACTCTTCGGATAGGTTATTTCCAATTTTAACTGAGGACAGAGTATCAGTTAATGTCATCTTACAAATCCTAATGAGCTTTGCTGGAATACCAAAATCAAACAAGGCTTGGAATATCGTTGAGCGTATAGGGCTGTCTAAGGCTGCTTTGTAATCAACAAAAAGATGGTAGGTGTCGAACTGCATTTCTTAGGTCTTTTCCAGGATTTGTCTCAGTTTGATGTTTCACTCTTTGGTAGAACTTTCGAACTTCAGGCTGGTTCCTGTACATCTCGATTTTTTCACACTCCCGTCTTTCCAGTTCTCTCTTTTTCCTGTGGAAAAGACGTTTCTTTTCTCTCCTTTTCTCCCGATACCTCTCTCGTGCGCTACGCGTTGCTACTTACTGTAAAGAAGCTCTATATGCCGCATTTTTCTCTTCGATAGCAGCACGACAATCCTGGTCATATCATGGGTTTCTTAGTGGTGGTCTCTGGTATCCAAGTATGGATTTCGCAACTGCTTGCATGGATTGGGTAATATTTTGCCATTGTGCTGTTATGTTATGGACGAGGAATCCTTTGCCTAAGTACTTAGCCCAGTTGAGTGGAATATGCTGTGGCTATCTGATGTGCCACCGTGGTGCAATGGTATGCACACCCGCCTTGTACTCAGTAGGTCTGCGGTTCGATTCCAGGCATAAAATATGTAAACTTCTTTTCTTTTACTACACAATTTTTGGTTAGTAAAGGCTAAAACTATTCTTAAAACTCAATTTAAGTCTTAATTTAGTGTCCAAATCTTTATACCCTCATAATTTATGCTAACGAGGGTATATACACTTTCATACGGGCAACCGTTTCAGATAATTTGGAGTCGATTTAGCCATGTCTGTCTGTCTGTAATCGAACGGATTAACCGATTTCGGGTACCCCAACAAAAAATTTCGGAAAAGTGCAGTTTAAGACCTCCTATCGCATTGACGTTACAAGTTTTTTCAGGGTCCATACACGTCCATACTTTCTTAGAAAATGGCCCGAAATTTGTAAATACCAGCTATGGCAACATGTTTAGTGGATGGAGCGCACGATAAACCGAGTCGGTTCCAAATTTGGCAATCGTAATATCTTGCGCAAAGTTAAAACAAGTTCTACGATGGACCATATCGGCCCCCTACTTTGGATACCTCCCCCACAAAAGTTCAAAACTTTTCCCTAAGATGGTGCGCACGATAACTCTCGAAGGTATTAACTGATCCATACTTTGCGCATCGTAATATTTCTACGAGGCATATATCCGGTTAGAATATGGTATATATATGTATGTCAACTCCTGCGGGCACTTCTCACACAAAATTTCGGAAAAGTTTAGTTTAGGACATCCTCTCGAATCGTTTTGATTACGATACGATAGTACAAGTTCTTTGTAAGCTGTAAAACAAAAGCTATATCAAAACATGGCCCTATATTGACACTCTTTGATGGAGCAATTTGTGACCACTGGGAGCCTTATACATATGTCAAATAACAAGTACTTCGGTCGAAACTGTAGCTAAAATCCTCAAAAGCCCATAATCGAAAAAAGCCCATTATCTAGCATAATTATTGTGGACGCTAGGGTGATTACCACAGACAAAATACTATCCATATATATGCAGGGTTGAGTCTAGCCCCCATGAACCGGTATTCTATAATTTTATGTATTCGAGGCTGTTTTTGTCAAATCGAGAAAACAAATAAAAAATAAGTAAAAACGACCAATATTTCGAGGTATTACATAGCATTTTAACCAAAAGTAGCCAAAAAAATCTTTAAGACACCGTATGTCATTGTATTAGTATACATTTTAAAAGTGGAAATTTCTTTATCATGATTTCAAGATCTTTCTATTATGATTGAGATTTTATAGCATGGAAGGTAAATGTAGTTCTTTGCAAACGAACCAAAACAACAGTATTTCTCTTATTTAACTGCAATATTGCTATAATTTGCATCAAGGGAGAGGTCAAGAGTTAGTTTTCAAGCTTCGTGCTTAAAATATTGACCAAAAACTAAATTTGAACATTTTTCTCACAAATATTACAGCCAATTTCAACCGCTAAATACTTTCCTATCCTAACAGCCGGAGCAAAATAATACCCCGATTCACGTTGCTCGACTTACAAAGGACTTTCTAAAGGCACCGTTATTGGAGTGGCCATCTGTAACTCATGGCCACAAACCCGTTGGAGACCTTCGGGGCATACTATCCGCTAAAGTTTTCGTAAAATCAAAGCTGTGCACGACGCTGAAAGAATTGAAATGTGCAGTATTGGCGGAATGGGAGTATATCACCACTAAAACCTTAAGAAACCTAGTCGGCGCTATGACACGAAAGCTACAACAAGTCCTAATCCACAAGCACAATACAATATCATATTTAATGTACAACAATTTTGTTCATTGTTATGAATTTTTTAAATATTTTCGTTATTGCACATATAAATATGTTCTATGAAAATTTTTTATAAATTATTTTTCTTTTATATACATTTTATTTTATATTTTAAAATCAATTGCAAATATATTTTGTTTTCGACAATAAATATCACAATATTAGTTTGCACGTATAATTATTTTAGGTAGGTATAAGTGCGACCTCTAACTTGATTATGATTACACTACACAATTTAAACTGTGGGATCCCTGTATAAAATAGGCTGTAATTCTGTTATCTGACTACGTTCATCAACATAATTGGAATCAATGGAAAGGTCGAGGGTTTTTCTTTAAAATATAACTTACGTGGGTGGAACATGACTTCCTGCAATTAAAGTTTTGGTCCTTTTAACCCGCAAAATATTATCTGATCATCATGTGAAATTGCAACCATCTTCTTTGTCATAAACCGAAATTTGACTTATTATTGCGTCCTACAGAACCGCTAGAAAATCGGACAAAAATTTACGATCATCGCCAAAAACTAATTGTTTCTATTCATTCCAGAACTCGACCTCCATGCAAAATTTCGTGACAATTGGTCCATAATTGCGGCCTGGAATTTTATTACAAGTTTTAATGGACAGACTGACGGATATACATCTCAAAATCGTTTTATCTCGTCGTGATATGAATTTTGGTATACCACATGTGGGGTCTACGATGAATATCTCGCGGTGTAGGAGTAACAATTTATTTTTATACTCTCAGCCTTTATGCTAGCGAGGGTAAAAACACTTTGATACGACCAAAAATGTGCCTCATCAAAATAACGGTTTTAGACCCCAAGTATGTCTGGATGAAATTAGTTTCAGACAATTTGGAGTTGATTTAGCCATGTCCGTCCGTCCGTCCGTCTGTCTGCCTGGCTGGCTGATGCGCACGATAACTCTCGAACCGATCAACCTATTTTGGGTATCTTAATATTTTGTCCAAACTTAGATTAAGTTCGAAGATGGGCCACACCGGTCCACTTCTTCGGGTACCTCTTCCACAAAAGTTCAAAATTTTTCTGTAAAATAGTGTGAACGACAACTGTCGAAGGGAGCAATCGATTTGGTCCAAGCTTTGCACATGGTATTATTCCTTCCAGATATAGATCGGATTCGAATATGGACTAAATCGGTACACTCCTTTGGGTACCTCCCACAAAAAAATTCGGATAAATTGAAGTTTAAGACATCCTCTCGGATAGTTTTGAAATTGTTTTCAGTAGGTTGTCCTTGGGTCTTCCTTTACGACGTCCATACTGCCTGAGACATTGGCCTGAAAGCTCCAACCAAAATGACAATTCCGC
Organism: Musca autumnalis; assembly: GCF_047663935.1. Taxonomy (NCBI): domain Eukaryota; kingdom Metazoa; phylum Arthropoda; class Insecta; order Diptera; family Muscidae; genus Musca; species Musca autumnalis. Next base: position 122,862,615 of record NW_027411866.1, on the reverse strand, counting down.
AAGATAATTCCCGCAGGTAGTTTCTGATTGGTGCAAACTTTGCATATCGTATTATTTCATCCAGTCATGTATCAGGTTGGAATATGGACTATAACGATCCACTCCTTAGGGTACTTCCCATACAAAATTCGGAGAAGTGAAGTTTAAGATCTCATTAGGCATCGCTTTGATTCTTTTTTCATTAGGTTGTTCTAGCGGCCTCATTTACAACGGTACAATTTTTTCCGCTGTAAGTTAATACTTCCTGAGATAATGGCCCAACAGATCCAAAACCCCGCCGGCACATACTAAAATGGCTATTGTGCAAGACTACTCTAAAAATTTTAAACATTTCTTCCAAACTTAGTTTAACATAATTTAATACTTCGAGAAGTTTGGTTACTAAAAATGTTTGGTATACTCGTATATCAATGATTACGGTACGTACAGATTTTAAAGCAAATTCGTGATACAAAATCAAAATTTTTAATACGGCATAATTATTGTGTTTTGTTCGGTTTTGTTGTTCTTTCTTTGTCAGTGGCTGAGGGTATATATCCGTCAGCACAGCTGATTGATACTTTCTTACTTGTTTTTTTTATACCCTACACCATAATGTGGAAAGTTTGTTTTTCGTTTATTTCTTGTAACACAGGGAAATATTTCATGTAACACAGCGAAATATTCGTCGTAGACCTCCCTCGTGGTATAGCAAAATTCATATCTCGACTAGATAAAGCAATTTTGAGATATGTGCCCATTAAAAATTGTAATCAAACTACAGGTCGTATTATGGACCAATTTTCACGAAATTTTGCATGAAGGTCGAGTTCTGGTTACAATAGAAACAATTAGCTTTTGGTGTTGATCGTAAATGTTTATACCCTCAGCCTTTAGGCTAAAGAGGGTATTTACACTTTGATACGACCAAAAATGTGCCTTATCGAAATAATGGTTTTAGACCCCAAGTATGTTTGTACGATATCCGTTTCAGACAATTTTGAGTAGATCTAGCAATGTCCGTCCGTCTGTCTGGCTGGCTGGTGCGCACGATAACTCTCGAACGGATCATTGGATTCGGTTCAAATTTTGGGTATCGAAATATTTTGTCCAGATTCGATTTAAGCTCGAAGATGGGCCATATAGGTCCACTCCTTCAGGTACCTCCCCCACAAATGATCAAAAATTGTCGCAAAACTTGTGCGCGCGATAACTCTTGTAGGGAATATCTGATTTGGTCCATTCTTTGCACATCGTGTAATTTCTAGCAAACTTAGATGAGGTTCCAATATGGACTCAATCGGTCCACTCCTCCGGGTACCTCCCACACAAAATTTCGGAAAAGTTCGGTTTAGGACCTGGTCTCGAATCTCTTTGATTTTTGTTTACGCAAGTTGTATTCGCTGTCCTCTATACGACGCTGTAAGTTTCATTAGGGGCAAGTCCATACTTCCTGAGAAAGTAGCCCGAATGTTGTAAAAACCACCTATGGCAACCCCATGGTCTATGACGGTCCATTCCTTTAAATACCTTTTCCGCAAAATTTTTGAACTTTAATCCTAATCAACATTTTTGTCGGTTCATACGACCAAAATTTTGAAACCCCCTAAATACATAAGTTTTTTATGAAAAAAGTGTTTCAATTTGCACAGGCTGAGGGTATATCTCTGTCGGCAAAGCCGACTGATACTTTTTTACTTGTTTTGTTCGAGTTTGAGGCAGCTCTGTAGGTCGCATTAATGTCAAGTAAAATTTCGGTTCATGCCAGAGGGTTGCAATTTCACATGATGTTCATATAATATTTAGCGGGTTAAATAAAAAATTTTTGGACGAGGTAAGAGTTTTGGTCATTTTCCTTGACCAAATCAATCATCTTGGATAACGATAGGATAATATTTAGCGGTTGAAATTGGCCATCATACTTGTGGGAAATTTTGTTTTTGTTCTATATTTTACGAGGGTCACTAGAAAACTTTCTGGTCTAGGCAACACGCAGTGTCGCCAGGCGTCATTTGATTTGTTATTTGGAAAGTTCTCACTGCTACAACATTTTCTTTAGTCCCATTTCTTTAAGACATGCGGTTTCCAAGCAAAATCGTGAAAACATAAAAAAACCTCAAAAATGTGAACTTTGACCGCGATTTATATAAAAAGTCATCCGGCAATTTTTTGTTATTTTTTTTTTCATTTTTATCATCTTTGAACATTGTAGTTTCATTAAAAAATAAAGACTATAGCCTTCTCATACTAGTTTTTTATAAATATAAAATAAATAAAGAAAAGGAAATTGTATTGACAAATATAAGAAAAATGTGTACTATTTTTCCAGCATTTACCATCAAAAATAACATTATAATATGCCTGATGATCGGATTTAACCACCCGTGAAACGTAGTATAATGGTTGAATGTGTGGGACTTCGGTGAATTCAATATTAAAGTAGTTAATTCAATATTAAAGTAGTTATGAGTACTCACGGTGCTTTTGAATCAAATTTAAATGGAAGGTGCTTACACCTGGAAAGTTTTTGCGGATTCTGAAACTACAATGTTCATAGATGAGAAAAATCAAAAAACTAAAAAAATCGCCGGAGCGCTTTTTAAATAAATCGCGATTCAAGTTTACATTTTTAGGGGTTGTTTAGGTTTTTGCGATTTTGCTTGGAAACCGCAAGTAATGTCAAAATGGTAATAAAGAAAATGTTGTAGATATCAAAATTCTCTACAAGATTGACCTTAATAATATTTTCGTAGGTTTTACAACTTTTGAGATATAGAAGTTGAAATTAGGACAATTCAAATTCAATTCAATTCTGTATCGTCTCCTTATAAAACAATGTCATGACTGCAATTTCCCAACTTAAACTTATATATCTAAAAAAATGGTACAACCTAGGAAAAATTACATAAGCCAGTCTTGTAGAGAATTTTCACAGCTATAAGATTTTCTCAGGTCCCATGCCGATAAGACTTGCCGTATTCAAGCAAAATCGCGAAATCCTAACAAAAAACCTAAAAATGTAAACTGAGCTTCTTTATCTCAAAAATGGTACAGCCTGAGAACAATTCATAAACGTCAATCCTGTAGAGAATTTTCACAGCCACAACATTTTCTTTAGTTCCATTTCGATTGGTCTTGCGGTTTCCAAGCAAAATCGTGAAAACCTAAAAAACACCTAAAAATGTGAATTTTGACCGCGATTTATATAAAAATCCCTACAGCGATTTTTTCTTGTTTTTGGATTTTTCTCATCTATGAACATTGCGGTTTCAGAATTCACAAAAACTTCCCCTGTGTAAGCTGTTTTCATTAAAAGTTAGTTAAGGCGCACCCTTCATGACATTGTTTTACAAGGGGGCGATACAGTCAGTGCATTGTCCCAATTTAAACTTCAATATCTCAAAAATGGTAAAACCTACAAAAATACCGTAAAGGTCAATCTTGTAGAGAATTTTCATAGCTACAACGGTTTCTTCAATCTAGATTTGATAGGAGTTGCAGTTTCTAAGCAAAATCGTGAAAACCTAAACAACCCCTAAAAATGTCAACTTGAATCGCGATTTATTTAAAAAGCGCTCTGGCGATTTTTTTAGTTTTTTGATTTTTCTCATCTATGAACATTGTAGTTTCAGAATCCGCAAAAACTTCCCAGGTGTAAGCACCTTCCATTTAAATTTGATTCAAGAGCACCGTGTACTTCTTTCCATATAGTTTTAACAGAATTCGACTTTTTCAAGACAAGATATCACTGGAACCGTTAGTCAAAAAAATCTGAAAATATACTGAAGTGTTTTGCTGATGAGCAGCGTCAAAATAGCAAAACATAAAGGAAATCAAAAACCACTTTTTGGAAAAACAAAAACACAAAAACCACATTTTTATACCCTCAGCATATATGCTAACGAGGGTATATCACGAATATGGTCAATTATTTAATATTCCATTTCAGAAAAAAGGATAATTTTTTTGCGCTACATCAATGATTTTTGATATGTAGGTTAAGAAAAAAAATCCCAAATCGCGAGCCAATTTTTGGTTGTTGCGGACAAAAGTTATTTCGCTTTTTAAGAAAGAAAATATTATAAAAAATATTTTAATGAGCACCATTGTTACAAAAAAGTTATCTCGAAGTGACTTCAGCGAGTAGATTGCATAATACCTGCAAAATGTTACACAGAATTCGCGGAATGTACATTCAGTTGATAAATATAAGTTGAATATAAGTCAACTTTTTTCAAAATTAAGGCCCATTTAGTGGTCAGAAAATTACATAAAAATTACTTATGGATCAAAATTTCACAATCGTACAGACTGGTGTTATAGTTTTGATGTTACAGCCAAAATAAGCACATATTTTGGTCAAAAAAGAATTTTTTGTTTGAAAAATGTAGTAGAAAATATTGGAAAAATCTATAGGAATACTTCCTTCATTTGGCTTAAATCTCCCAACAAAATAGACAGATTTTGCAATATAGACATTCATATTAAGATTTCCCATTGAGGAAGATAATTGGGTTGTTGATGGTATTTCAATGCTTTTGAAATGGAAACAGACGTCAAATAACCCATTTTAATTTATATGCATTTTAAAATACGTGCAAATCGCGTAATTATCAAAATCATTTTGTCCGCATGTGATTTTCGTGTACAGCAAGACTATATCTTTTAATTTGTATATATTTTTCGAAATTTACTTTGGAGGCTAAGATGTAGCATCGGCTGCATCTTAGCATTAAAAAACCTATAAAATATCCCTAATTTGCGCAAAGTGCATACAATTTTTGTCCGCATCCGATTTCAGTGTTCACCATGAAAATCTATATCGATATATATCTATTTCAAGGCGATCCATAAAGAACCGTGGATGTAGCATCACACACTATTTTTTGGGATAAAATGAATGTAGGTCCCTTAACGGTGAAGTTTTCAAATCTCTGTTTCCGCTAAAACGAAGATGCTGTAGTAGTTGTTTCATTGCAGTGGAAACGAACCGCAGAAAACGCGATACAATACGCGATATTTCCAAAAACAATTTTAAGTGAGTTTACTACTTTGGAATTTCTTGTAACTCGCGTTTTAGTAGATGGATTTTCACGGGGAATGATTTATTGGATCAGAAACGTAAAAAACTAAAATGTGCAATGAAGTACGAAAAAATCGAATGACAATTGTTAAAATTTATATGCAGATTTCTATGCAGCTGTGCAGACTACATTCACAATATTCGTATCAAATAACTCAGAATCGCAAGTACTACAATCCTATATATGGTTTTTTGAAAAACCTGTTGGCGGAATGAAATTAGAAGAAAATTTCAAAAAACACTCTAAATCTGGCTTCAAAATGTCAGCATCATTTAATGGTAGAAGCAGACGAAATTTTGAAAAGTAATACATTAGTGAGAAGATCCTTATTTAGTTTGCTTTTGCTTTTACTTTGACATGAAACTCGAGGGAAGTGTGGTTTACTCACAAATCGAGAGATAACAAAACAAGTAAAAAAAGTATCAGTCGGATTGGCCGACAGAGATATGTATACCCTCAGCCTGTGTATATTGAAACATATTTTTTTTCCAGAAAACTTATGTATTTAGAGGGTTTTAAAAATTTTGAACGTATGAACCCAGAAAAATGTTGATTAGATTTAAGAGCAGAAGTTTTGCGGGGGAATTACTTAAAGGAATGGATCGACATTGACTATTATGGAAGTCGATCTTCAGCCACTACATATGGTGCCATAGGGGGTTTTACTCCCTTAGGGCTGTCTACTTAAGAAGTGTGGTTTTGCCCCTGAAAAAAACTTTTACCATCATAATTGAGGCAGCGAATGCAAGTTGCTTCAACAAAAATAAAAGTGATTCGATAGCAGGTCTTAAAGTGAACTTATCCGAAATTTTGTTTGGGAGGTACTGGATGAAGTGGACAAATATAGTCCATATTTTAACCTGATCTATATCTGGTAGATATATTTGGATGTGTAAAGTATGGACCAATTCGGCCACTCCCTTCAGAAGTTACCGTACGAAAAAATTTTCCGAATATTTTTGAAATTTTGTGGGGGAGGTACCTGAAGTAGTGGACCGATATGGCTTATGTTCGAACTTAAACTATGTTTGGACAAAATATTACAAAGGCCAAATTTTGGACCCAATCAGCAGATCCGTTGGAGAGTTATCTTGCGCTCCAACCACCTCACACGGTGTCATAGGGGTTTTGTGAAACTTTCAGGCTATTTTCTCAGGAAGTTTGGACTTGCCCCTGATAAAATTTGTATCGTCGTATGGAGGGCGGTGAATACAAGTTGCTAGAACAAAAATCAGTGCGATACGAGAGATGGCCTTAAACCGAACTTTTCCCAAATTTTGTGTGGGACGTACCCGAAGGAGTAGACCTATTGAGTCCATATTAGAACCTCATCTAAGTCTGGTACATATTTCACGAAGGGCAAAGTATGAACCAAATCGGTTACCCCCTTCAAGAGTTATCGTGCGCACAAATTTTCAGAACATTTTCGAACTTTTGTGGGGGAGGTACCGGAAGGAGTGGACCGATATAACCCATCTTCGAACTTAAACTAAGTTTGGGCAAAATATTGCGATAGCCAACATTTGGACCAAATCGGTTCATCGGTTCGAGAGTTATCGTGCGCACTAGCCAGACAGACGGACATTGCTCAATCGACTCCAAATTGTCTGAAACACATTTCGTCCAAACATACTTGGGGTCTAAAACCATTATTTCGATGAGGCACATCTTCATCGTATCAAAGTGTATATACCCTCCTTAGCCTAAAGGCTGAGGGTATAAAAAGACATGGTAGCTTCAACCCATTTTCACCAGACTCATTCGGCCCACTCTTTCGGGTACCTCCCACACAAAATTTGGGAAAAGTTCAGTTTAAGGCCACCTCTCGAATCGCACTGATTTTTGTTGTTGCAACTTGTATTCACCGCCCTCCATACGACGGTACAAGTTTCATTAGGGGCATGTCCAACTTCCTGAGAAAATAGCCTGAAAGGTGCAAAAAACCCGTATGACACCTAGTGAGGTGGTTGGAGCGCAAGATAACTATAGAACGGATCTGCCGATTCGGTCCAAAATTTGGCGTTAGTAATATTTTGTCCAAACATAGTTTACGTTTGAAGATAAGCCATATCGGTCCACTCCTTCAGGTACCTCCCCCACCAAAGTTCAAAAACGTTTGGAAAATTTGTTCATACGGTAACTCTTGAAGGGAGTGGCCGAATTGGTCCATACTTTACACATCCTAATATATCGACTAGATATAGATCAAGTTAAAATATGAACTATATTTGTCCACTCCGGTACCTCCCACACAAAATTTCGGATAAGTTCACTTTAGGACCTGCTATCGAATCACTTTGATTTTTTTTTGAAGCAACTTGCACACATCCTCTATTACGATGGTAAACGTTTTTTTTTTCAGGGGCAAGTCCATACTTCTTGAGCAAACATCCCGAAGGGTGTAAAAGCCCCCTATGGCACCATATGTAGTGGCTGGAAATCCAGTTCCATAATGGTCAATGTAGATCCATTCCTTTTAGTATCTCCTCCGCAAAACTTTTGATCTCTAATCCTAATGAACTTTTCCCAATATTCCCAATATTTTTAAAAACCCCTAAATACATACGTTTTTTTGGAAAAAATATTTCAATATATACAGGCTGAGGGTATATCTCTGTCGGCAAAGCTGACTGATACTTTTTCACTTGTTGACCAAGAAATTTCTCCACTAAAAGCTGTCAAGATAGGTTCACGTTTTGGTATAGGCACAATATAACGGTTCGCTCTCTGCTGGATTTGATCATGCGAACTTCTGATTTGTAGCCGAACACACTACAAACTGGACCACGTGTACGAAAATGAAGGGTTGTTGAACCTCTTACATGTACAACACCATCTGTTTTTAAATGGTTTTATTTAGCTCACCTCGTTTGTTTTTTTTTTAAATGGTTTTATTTAGCTCACCCCGTTTGTTTTATTTATTATTCTTGGGTCAAATTTAGTAATTCAAATTTCACCCTCTTCCTGTCAACCGATTAATCTGAAATTTTGTATACACTTTGGATTTTGGTGACAATACAATTATGTTTATTCATTATCATTATAAATTCAAGATGGCCGCCGCTACAAAATGGCTGATAATTTATGTTTTATTAATCCCATAAATATGGGTATCAAATGAAAGGGCTCAACAAGCAGAATACAATATACTATAAAAAATTGAAATCCAAGATGGCGGCCGCTACAAAATGGCGGATAACGTAGGTTTTACCAATCCCTTCAATATGGGTATCAAATGAAAGGGCTCAACAAGCAGAATACAATATACAAAAAAAAATTGAAATGGCGGATAACGTAGGTTTTATAAATCCCATCAATATGGGTTTCAAATGAAAGGGCTCAACAAGCAGAATACAATATACCATAAAAATTGAAATCCAAGATGGCGGCCGCTACAAAATGGCGGATAATGTAGGTTTTATCGATCCCATCAATATGGGTATCAAATGAAAGGGCTCAACAAGCAGAATACAATATACTATATATAATTGTTCCGCAAACATCCCAGATGGGACAAGGGAGTCTTCTCTCATATCAATGAGTGCACCCCGATTCATATTAGCTCAATGATATGGGAACCTACTGTTTATTGCCGAGTCCGAACGGCGTGTCATAAGACACCACTTGTAGAGAAGTTTTTCAAGGCTGAAATACTCAGGAAATGTCGGCAACATCACTGACGGGTATTTTGCCACCGGGATGTTGCCTGGCCTGGGAATCGAACCCACAATCTTTAGCGTGCAAGGCGGGAGTGCATACCATTGCACCACGGTGATACCCAATTATATATACACCAATATACTATAAAAAATTGAAATCCAAGATGGCTACAAAATGGCGGATAACGTAGGTTTTATCAATCCCATCAATATGGGTATCAAATGAAAGTGCTCAACCAGTAGAATACAATGTACTATATAAAATTAAAATCCATTGATGATCAATTCCATCAACATGGGTATCAAATGAAAGGTCTCAACAAGTAGAATACAATTTACTATGCAAAATTGAAATCTAAGATGGCCGCCGCTACCAAATGGCTGATAACAATTTTTTTATCAATCCTACCAATATGGGTATCAAATAAAAGGGCTTGACAAGAAGAATACAGTGCACTATACAGTACATCTTATACACCCGAAAGCCATACAGTTTCCAGCTAAGTACAATTACGGGCCGGCTGAAAGAAGAATTTGGCTTTAATACTATCATGGGCTTCTACAATACATAAAATGCAGGGCAGCACTGTGGATCACGCAGTCGTATACTTAGGTGCGAAACTGTTTGAAGAAGGTCAAGCCTACGTGGCTCTTAGTAGAGTAAAATCTTTGCAGGGTCTACGTATAGAGGAGTTGGACTGCAATAAACTAACGGGCAAGAAACCTTGCAATAATGAAGCACTAAATGAATTAAACAGAATGCGAAATAAAAACTAAAAACTAGAAAATAAAAATAGGTAAAAAAACTTTTTAAGTTAAACGGTTTTATGTTAAACATACATTGCAATGTTTAAGATAAATGTACTAAAAACCAAAAAATAATAAAATAGATACAGTCGTGGGAATTATAAACATATGCATAGACTAGACTAAAATAAAACCGTGGGGCACGTCAATTGTCTACAAATTATCGACTTAATGTGCGATAGAAGAATCGTTTAATTCGTCGTTAGGCAGTTGGCCCGCAGACGGTGAGGAAATTACTTACTATTTCTTGCTCATGGAAATTCCAATAGTTATACACTCCATGTAAATAAAAGAGATGTTTCAACTAGTTTATCGTTGGACATTCACACTGCTGCCTGGCGAGGAAGCGTTTCACTGCTCGTAGTTTGTCTTTAATCGACAAAGTACTACTCGCTCACCACTATGAAACCCTAAAACTCGCTTATAATCGAGCTTGCTAGCTTGTTTCCACATTCTAGCCCTACTTATCACACGTCCATTGTTGTCGGTTGAACAACTGCCTAATTATAGTGTAACATTACAAAACAAACATTTTAATCAACAATTGTAGACAATTGACGTGCATATGTTTATAATTCCCATGACTGTATCTATTTTATTATTTTTTGGTTTTTAGTACATTTATCTTAAACATTGCAATGTATGTGCAACATAAAACCGTTTAACTTAAAAAGTTTTTTTACCTATTTTTATTTATTAACAAAAAAAAAAAAAAAAAATCGCGCGCCGACGCACCGTGGGAAAATATACCGATCTAGAGTGCAGAAAATCAAAAAATGGACTTTAAAGAAACTATGAAACATTAGTACAGTATTAAACTACAATGTTGACTGTACTTAACGGCATATACAGAGAGGGACAAAAGTTTACATACACCCCCTAAATCTCGGGTTTTAGGGTAAGTAATGATTTTACAAAAACTGAATTTTACAAAAAAATTATGGGGACAAAAGTTTACATACACCCCAAGGAAATATGTGTACTACCGTAAAATTTATGGAATTAACAGCAAAATTTGTTTAAATTCAGTTCGATTTTGTGCATTTAGAATGTGGATAATGCACGAATTAATTTGAATCAAGGCAGTTAATGCAAATTAACGCTGCCGTCTGTCTAGGGTAAAAGATTAACCGGCTGTATATGAAGCCATAAAGTGACCGAAAAGTTATTGCAGATAGATTACACTATGTAGCTTCTACTACTGAAAAAATGTCGAAACGATCCTTTAAAAGCTCATAAGTTTAACTTTATCCGAATTTTGTGTGGGAGGTACCCGAAGGAGTGGATCGATATAGCCCATATTCGAACTCGATCTATATCTGGAAGGAAAAATACGATGTGCAAAGTTTGGAACAAATCAATTGCTCCCTTCGATAGTTATCGTTCACACAAAAATTTTAAAGTTTTGTAGGGGAAGTATCCGCTGGTTAAATCAGCTCCAAATTGTCTGAAACGAATTTCGTCCAAACATACTTGGGGTCTAAAACCATTCTTTCGATGATGCACATTTTTGGTCGTTTCAAACTGTATAGAAACTTCGTATCAAAGTGTATAGTCTAAAGGCTAAGGGTATAAAAATGCAAATTGAGCAAATATACCAATAAATGAAGTAAAATTGTCAATCTGAAGCTATTCTTATCTTGGTTATGAATAAACACATGAAAAAAATTCTACTTTTATTTTCTGCACGCTAGATTTTTCCCACTGTGCGACGGTAAGCGTAGAATACACAACACGCTCTGTGTACTCATTACTTAGGTAGTAGTAAAGTATGTAGTTTTATACTTGATACATTACTCTGTAATGGGTTACCCAATGAATAACGGATCCGAATTTGTGGTGGGTCCCGATTTAAAGCATTTGGAGGCCGAATTAGCTGAAATTTGACAGTTGAAGTTCTCCATGACTAAAAAACTTCTCCTCTAAAAATTACCAAGATAGGTCCACGTTTTGGTATAGCCTCCATATAACGGTACCTGCCGATTTAAGATAGTTTGAGGCTTTTTGCTAAATTTTCTGATCGAATAGCTGAAATTTGATATTCGATGTTCCCCATGACAAGAAAATTTCTCCACTAAAAATTACCAAGATATATCGACGTTTTGGTATAGCCCCCATATAAGGGTAACTCCGATTTAAGGTACTTTGGTGATTTTATCTAGTTTTTCTTTTGACCGGAATAGCTGTAATTTGACATCTGAGGTTCTGAGTGCCGAAACTTCTGTACCAAAAATCGTCAATATAGGTCCATATTATGGAATAGCCCAATATAACGGTACCCCCGATTTTCGATATTTTAGGATTTTAGCTACAATTTTTAACCGAACTAACTGTTGAGGTTCTTAAGGGTCACGAAACTTCTCCAACAACAACCGTCAACACAGATCCATGTTTTGGTATAACCCCCATATAACGGTATTCTGGCTATTCCCGTTTCTCATGTGGTGCACATTTTAGAACTTTAGAACATTTCTAGTATCAATTTTCCTTCCCACAAAAAGTGAGCCACATACAAAAGATGAAGCTTCTGTCGTTTGACCAGGACGCTAAAAAGTTAGTCACTAAACACTAAGAAATTTAATAAATAAAAGAGTGGCATAATTCGAAAAATCGAGTTTACAATCTTTTACTTCATATTGTTTTACAATTTCATGTTAATATCTTGAGAATAAAAGATTTACATCCCAAGTTTGGTAAAGTTTTTACTTTTTCGATTTTTTGAAACCACTAAAAAAAACTTAATCATGCTTTATCTTGCACAGAAATTTAGCACTCAAATCTGGTTAGCTCTATGAAGGATTTTGCAGTTATTTATTTCTTTTGTAATAATATTTCCAATTTGGAAAGTCCAAAACTTTAAAAAAATTTTCTAAAAATCGATTTTTTGAGTTATGACACTCATTGAGTAAATAAGCAGCGATATGTATATAACGAATTTTAGAGGTTGTTGCCACTCTACATGTATTATTTTTATAATTAAAATAATAATGCACGAAATATTTCATGTCATAGTAATAGCTGTGTAAATATCTTACAAATAAATGTTTTTCGTTTTAATTATTTCTAAGAACATTGTGAACAATAAGTTTTTCTTTCATTCATTGTCATATATGTATGTATAGATGGCAATAGTGTAAATTCCAATATTATTATTTGTTCCACATGCAAAATCAAAACTAAAAACAAAAAATATCAAAACATATTTCGCCATGACTCATGAGAAATATTTTGCGAAAAAAACCAAAAATTTTTAGAATTTTCATAGCTTGTCTTTTACCACTTTTAATCCGCATCATTTATATGTTGTGTGGGTTATGTGTGAATGATTTTTTGTTGTACCATTTTTCATATTTGTATGTATAAAGTTTGATTTTAGATTTTTTTTCTTGGAAATCTATTTTCATATCCATGTCACACCGGCAAATGAGTCATTTATTTATTCAGATATTTCATTAAGTGGATATGTAATAATTCATTTGAACATGAAACAAAACATACAATTGTTGATATTTGTGAATGTGTTTTAAGATTCTTTGAATTTCTATTTTTTCAGTAGAAAATATTTTTGTAGTTTTATTTAAATAAAAATCCTCCAAAAACAACATTAAACAAAAATGTTGTTACCCTCCAAGCAAGCAATTAATTGAGTGAATGAAAACGTGTGTCGATCTGAAACGTCTATATCACGACAGTTTATGCTCCGGGTGGGTGTTATACTATTACATACGAGGGGAACTAGAAAAGTTTTCAGCCTAAAAACGAAAAAGCGAATATTTACCACCAAAACTAGTTTTATTGTTTTCTTAAGTGGTCTGCAGCATGATTTATACACTTTTTCATGCGCTCAAACCAATTGTTGAAGCCCTTTTTCCACTCCGATTGAGACACCACCAAACATGCTTCGTTGAATCGTTGAACACATCATTGGGTTCCAAGTCAGGGCTGTACGGTGGATGACCCATTAGAGTGGTTTTAAAAAATCGGTGTCTGATTTTTTTATGCGGCACCCACCTAAAGTGTTTAGTTTTATTAGATTCATGGGCCCTATATATAGCTAATATTAAAATCCGACCCGATTTTGTAGGATTTCTTGTTTAGCCACAGAAATAAACTGGTAAAAAATTCTCATTGATTGGACAATAAATGTGGCCTTTAGATCAATTTCGTGAAAATTCACCTTTGGCCCCATACAAATTACTATGGAAACTATGAGGCCCCAGTGGCACGTGTTAACATATTCCGATTGTGCTCAAAATTTGGCAATCTTAAAATCTAACAAAAAGAAAAACTTTAGGGTGGTGCCGCCTAAAAAAATCAGACATCGATTTTTCCCTTTGAGTTAAAACCAGTCTAATGACCCATCAATTACACGTTTTGTTCGGTCAAAAAGGGGCTGGTTTGGTGCTTACACCTGGGAAGTTTTTGAGGATTCAGAAACTACAATGTTCATAGATGAGAAAAATCAAGCGCTTTTTAAATAAATCGCGATTCAAGTTTACATATTTAGAGGTTTTTTAGGTTTTCACAATTTTGCTTGGAAACCGCAAGTCTCATCGAAATGGGCTTAAAAAATGTTGTAGCTATGAAAATTATCTACAAGATTGGCCTTTATGATAATTTCGTAGGTTTCACCGTTATTGAGGTATAGAAGTTCAAATTGGGACAATGTATTGACAGTATCGCTACCTTAAAAAACAATGTCATACATGGTGCGCATTAACTAACTTTAAGTTAAACACGCATATACCTGGAAAGTTTTTACGGATTTTGAAACAGCAATGTTCATAGGTGAGAAAAATCTAAAAAAACACGAAAAAATCGCTGGAGGGGTTTTTATATAAATCGCGGTGAATATTCATATTTGTAGGTCTATTTTAAGTTATCGCCATTAAGCTTGGAAAACGCAAGTCCCATCGAAGTGGGGTTAAAGAAAATGTTGTAGCTGTGAAAATTCTCTAGAGGAATGATCGTTATGATCTATTCCTAGGCTTTACCATTTTTGAGATATATATATGTTCAAGTCACATAAGTCTAATCAAAACGAGATTAGAGAGAATCTTTTAGCTGTGACAATTCTCTACATGATTTTTTCATAGGTTGTATCATTTTCGAGATATATAAGTTTAAGTTGGGAAATTGCAGTTATGACATTGTTTTATAAGCATGATTTTTTCATAGGTTGTACCATTTTCGAGATATATAAGTTTAAGTTGGGAAATTGCAGTCATGACATTCTTTTATAAGCAGGCGATACAGTTAATGCATTGTCCCAATTTGAACTTCTATATCCTAATAACGGTAAAACCTACGAAATTACCTAAAGGTCAATCTTGTTCATACCTACAACATTTTCTTTAGCCCGATATCCTATCCTGCGATTTCCAAGCAAAATCGTGGAAACCTCAAAAACCCCTAAACATGTCTACTTGAATCGCGATTTTTTTAAAAAGAGCTGCGGCATTTTTTTTATTTTTCTCATCTACTAACATTGTAGTTTCAGAAACCGCAAAAACTTCCCAGGTGTAAGCACCTTCCATTTAAAGTTGTTTCAAGTGCACCGTGATTGCCATGGTACACAATGATTCGTCTTCTCTTGTTCGTTTTTCGAATTTCTCCGGAGACTTCAGGCAAATTGTAGTGTACAACAACCGTCCTACGTTGCCGTATATTCGGCACATTTGCTTCGAAGTGCTTCTTCCATAAACAATTTTCGGTCGATTGCTGTTTTGTTTCGGGCTCATACGCACAGATCCAAGATTCTTCTTCTGTTATGATCTTATGAACGTAGTTTGAAGGACCGCGATCGTTTTTATTCACAATTTCTTTGCACAAATCGGCAAGAGCCTTTTTTGAGCGATTGTCAAATTGAGCTTGTTCTGACGAGAAAAACTCATTTTTGCGACCAGGTGTTCATGTCCAATGTCCAAATATGTCTCTATTCACGGTATACAACATGGCGATATTGCTTTATCCGTTCACAAAGGGGTTCATTTTTTCTGGCACAACGGCCGCTTTTAGACCTTAGACCTTCGCATTTCGCCGAGTGTCGGCCACGATTGAAGGATGTTGCGACATACAAAGATTTAATTTGATGATGCACTCTTGCCGTGATTATCCACGGATCGGACGAAAATGTTCACAAGCAAATTCCATTTATTTTGCCAAAGTGATTTTTTCAAGTCGCTGTAATCAACAAAACACATTACACGGTGCGCCTTAACCAAATTTAAATAGAAGGAGCATACACCTGGGAAGTTTTTGCGGATTCTGAAACTACAATGTTCATAGATGAAAAAAATCAAAAAATTAAAAAAATCGCCGGAGGGCTTATTAAATAAATCGCCGTAAAGTTCACACTTTTCGGGGATTTTAAAATTTTAACGATTTTGGTTGAAAACCGCAAATCCTATGGAAGTGGGACTAAAAAAAGTCTTGAAGTAGTGAAAATTCTGTACAAGATTGACCTTCATGATGTTTTCGTAGGTTTTACCGTTTTTGAGATATAGAAGTTCAAATTGGAACAATGCACTGACTGTATCGCCTCCTTACAAAACAATGTCATGACTACAATTTCCCAACTTAAAATTATTTATCTCAAAATTGGTACAACCTAGGAAAAATTACAGAAGTCAGTCTTGTAAAGAATTTTCACAGCTATAAGATTTTCTCAAATCATGTCAAATGTCAATCATCGATAAAAATTAATTTTAATTATTAAATCGCGAAAATTGGATCATATTTTTATTAGAAAGCTGGAAAAAAGAGCAAAGTATTAAAGATGTTATGAGTATTTCTTTACATATAGTTTTTACTGAATTCGACGCTATATCTCCGGAAAATATACTGAAATGGTTTGCTGATGAGCAGCATCAACACAGCAAAAATAAAGAAAATCAAAAACAACTTTTTGAAAAAAGTGTCCGACTTCACTAAGAAAGGGTCTCCGACGATAATTTCGATGTCTTGCAAACGGAATATCGAATTTAATTATATCCTCCATATTATGGTGGAAGATATAATGAAAATAGCCTGGTTACAACAATATAATTTCATCATTTGGCGACACAATGCCGTTTAATAGCAGTGTACTATCGGATGATTTTTTGAGAAGTAAGTGCACATTTCATTTAAGTGAGCCGCTCCAGATTCTGATATTTGTCTCGACACATATCGCAGCTGATTATATATTCCGCCATAGGAAAACATGATATTATTTAATAAATTGAATTAATGGAGCTAACTTGGTTTAAGGAGTTTTCTATTAAAAAAGTGAATTCTAGCGAAGTCCCACACACCCAACCAATATGCTACGATCGTTTCGCTGGTGGTTTAATTCAGCTCATCAGGCATATCGGATGTGAATGCTAGAAGACAAAGGCTGAGTTTGTTAACTTCTATTAATACAAATATTATTGCAAATTTGCAGATATGAAGTATTTTTGAAGACTTTTTCTTATCAAGTCAACGTTGTATCCTGTCCAGAATCATTTCTCAATACATACACATTTACAAATCGAAGAGGTTTTCCTAAATGCCTTCCATTTCGGAAGTTTGATTTGATAGATTGGCAGTTTCTGAAAACGCATAGACCTCGACAACATTGCCGGTTTGTTGGAGAGGACACAGGTTCAAACCTCTGCCGGGTTCTGCTGAACATCGTCGTAATAAGACAACAATAAATGATTAATAGAGTTGGGTAGTACCGGACTTGTATAGTTCCTCCAGCAAAAAACGGAATTTTATATTGAAGAATTTCAGATCTTCGCCTAAAAGGCAAAATGTACAAATAGATAAAATCAGCTGAGCCAGGCTGGGGTTTGAACACACGCCCTTGAAAAACACAGGAAAAAAAGTGTTGTCACGGCGTGTTAGCGTTCAGAGCCAAACTCTTTACTTTCAAAAGCAGTGCTTAGCGTTTGTCATGAAAGCACAACCAAATGGGAAAATCCCCATTGTTGTTGTAAAAAACAAAACAAAATGCATTTGAAAGAAGAAAAGTTCGAGGACAGCGAAGCCGCTCCACATCCGATATGTCTGAAGAACCTTTACCAAAGCCGAAACATGCATGTCAGATAGTGGTGGGTGTGTGGCTTCGAATCGTCGGCATTCCTTTTTCAGATGCATTATTGATCATTAAGCTCGATTCCAACGAGAAATTAATTAAAAATTTCAAATGTAATTTGATTCATTTCATTTCAAATTCGAAACATTTCACTTGTAATTTGAGAATTATAATTGAATTTCGAATTTTTTCATTTTTAATTTGAGAACTCCATTTAAAAATTGATTTATTTCATTTATAATTCAAATATTTTCATTTTTAATTCGTATTATTACATTTGAAATTCGACTTACAAATAAAATATATCGAATTACAAATGGAGTAATTCTATTCTTAAATGTAATAATTCAAATTTGATATATAATAAGTCATTTATCAACTGAAAAAATCAAATTAAATATGGAAAAGTTCGAATTACAAAAGGACAAATTTGAATTAGAAATGAAATAATTCAAATTACAATTGAAAATATTCAAATTTTAAAAGAAATAATTCGAAATTCAACCAAAATTCTCAAATTACAAGTCAAATTACAATCGAATTATAACTGAAATTGTTCCAATTACATGTGCAAATTGTGTAGATTTGTCCAACTGATTACTGATTAAGTAAGGAATTAAATTACAATTCAAATCAGTAATGTTTGTGTTTTTAAATCACCATATATAATCGCATATGTACATATTATTCGACATCTTACGCTGTATAAATATGCATACTTAAATTTCTATCTAATAAAATTAGTTCCTTTCATGAAAAAAAAATTAAAAATCTTTTAAGTCTTCACCTCGCTATAGATTTAGTTTAATGTATGTTCTTCCCATCAATAATATTTGTCTTAACTTAAATCATTATAATATCAAACAGTTTATATTGTCAACATGCCCATACGCACATACAAAATGAAGACAAGAAGTCCTGATTATCTTTCATTAAATTCACTCTCCTACTCTACGAGTATCTCGTTCTCTTCTACCATTCCTTTCCTTTTTATAAATTTCTGATTCACTTCATTTGCAGTTGCTTCAATTATGCACTCAAGTGAAACATGTTATTTCATATACTTGCAATCTTTAAATACTAATTACATTTCTGTCAGTCAAGTGCAACAACAGGAACAACAGCAAACAGAACTGTGCTGTGCACTGCAGTACAAATGAGTATGCTTTAGCATGGGACCAAAACTAAGACAACTACTGGCAACCAGCATGGCTTCAACAACATCAGAGCATCCAGTATCCAGGCAGCCAGCCAAGCATCAATGACAATACCAAATTATCATGTTGAACGAATGAAAATTCCTATTTATTTGCATTATTATCAAAATGTTAAACGAAATATTAGTTCAAATCCTTCTTGTTCGACGATATGTATGCAAATAAATATACTCAAGTGGAATTGAGTAGAACAAAGAGTCATCGAACCGGCGATAAATCTCTCTTTTACGGAATGAACAAATGCTTATGTTGGTTGGTGTATTATAAATAATTTTAACAGTGTTTGATTAGAGAATTAATACAGTTTATAAAGTTTGTATGGAATCCGTATTAATATTGCTATAAAATAAGCATTTTTTCCTAAATTGGCCTTTAGAGTTAAATTAAGCTTATATTAGGTTCGATATTCCATTTGTACTTCATTGAATATATGAAATTCGCTCTCGTGCAATGGTACCTGTCATTCCGGGCACAGGACAGTCAACATCAAATCAAGGGTGTCAAAATGCCCGTCAGCGTAATGTAGCGACATTTCCACCATTTACAAGTGGTGTCGTAAGGCACGCCGTATGGACTCGGCGATAAACAGTAGTTCCCATATGATTGATCTAATAAGAATCGGGGTGCACTCATTGATATGAGAAAAGTGTTCGTTGTCCCTTCTTAGATGTTTGTGGAACAATTATATCGACGCCTCCAAACAATAGTATGCTAAGTCGACTTAGCATGTTTTCAAGTTCTTTACATTTTTATATTTAACGTCCTTTAACTTAAATTCTGTCAAATTTTGGTAATAATCGGACAATCCGAACAGAAGTTATAAATAAATATTTACTTAGCATAGTACTGAAGGTCAAAGAAATTTCCAAACTTTTAGAGCTTGTCCTGCAAAACTCACTGTTCAGCATTAGCAAACTATTATTTGGAGGAGTCGAACGTCCTTTAACTTAAATTCTGTAAAATTTTGGTACTAATCGGACAATCCGAACAGAAGTTATAAACAAATATTGACTTAGCATAGTACTGAAGTTCAAAAAAAAAAAAATCCACACTTTGAGAGCTAATCCTGCAAAACTCACTTTTTAGACTTAGCATACTATTATTTGGAGGTGTCGATATGTATGTCGATTTAACCATGTCCGACTGGGATAAACTCATAAAGGTCAAGACATCTTTGGAATTCGAGAGCTTACATAGTTAATTAATTAATTTTCATCATTCATAGTCTTCGTTGGGGCTATAAAACTTTCTCCCAGAAATTTGTCGGTAAAGGTCAACGCCTTTATATAGCCCTCATAGAACGGTACCACTCGATTTTCTGTATTTTGAAAATTGTGTTCACAATAATATACCGAAATAGCTGAAATGGCCCATAGAACGGTACCGCCCGATTTTCGGTATTTTGAAGGTTTTAGTCTCATTATTACACCGAAATATCTGAAATTTGATACTTAGTCTTCGTTGGGATTATAAAACTTTCTCCAAGAAATTTGTCGTTATAGGTTCACGCCTTTAAATAGCCGATACCACCCGATTTTCGGTATTTTGAAAGTTTTAGCCCTATTATCACACCGAAATTGTTGAAATTTGGTATTTAGTCTTTCTGACTGAAATTCGTAGGTAAAAGTCCACGTTTTGATATAACCCCCATAGAACGTACCTCCTGATATTCGGAATTCTGAAGGTTGTGACGTCAATATCCCACCGAAAGACTGAAATTTGTTATTTAGTCTTCCATGGAGTTAGAAAAAATATTCCAGAAGGGAATTATAAGTATAGGTCCGCGGGTTTCTTTATCCCCCATAGAAGCGTACCTCTTGATTTTCGGTATTTTGAAGGTTTTACCGAAATATCGGAAAGTTGGTATTTAGTGTTCTTTGAGTTTACAAATTGTCCGCCAAAAATTTGTTGGTATGGATCGACGTTTTGATGTAACCCCCATGGAACGGTGCCTCCCGAATTTCGGTATTTTGAAGGCTAGCAACATTGTTTTACACAACAACTATTACCATAAACTAATGAATTTATAGACGACGGAATGCTCTCACCGAGTATGTTCGAATTGAGTGTGGTAACTAAGAAACTCAATATAAAATGTCAAAAAAATACTTGTTAGTAAATATTTTGTTCTGACAAAAGACTATATGGGGTTAGTTTTTGATGGGAACTATATCCTCAGATAAAAATATCCAAGAAAATATTGCCATTTTCTCCAAAAATCGTCTTCGAACTTTTTTGAGTTTTCGGGTTTGAGTTACTTGACCGCGGAAAAATTGAGTATGTTCGTCGTCTATGCTACTACTAGGAAACCCCTTAGAGTTATGGGGAACAACGCTTTGACAACACTCCACCAACAGGCCTCACACTGGTAAATTTCATTCCTATGAATTTTTACCACCATCGTAGTCAGTGCTAAAGGTGAATAATTGGCATTAACTTCGTACCGGTAGTCACTCTAATATTTCAAAGTTGGTTGTTGATAGGGATCTGTCTACTGCAAGGAGTTTTCTACACGGGTTGGAACTAAAGATTGTTCTAAATCCGCTAACATACACCTTGGTGTTACCGTGTTGGGAGAACGTTTTAAGATCTACCCATTAACTTGTGGTGGCTAATACATTCGACGTTGGACAATCGGCTTTTTCAGTTCTACACGGATTTTCAGTTCTGCAGGACTTTCGAGTCATCGGTTCCATTCGGCACTGGACCTTCGTGTTTTTCAGTTCTACAGGGCTTTCGCATCATCTGTTCCATTCGGCACTGGATCTTCGGGGTTTTCAAGTCTACAGGGCCTTTGGGTCAGCTGTTTCACTGTTTGAGTAATAGTCGTACATTGTAGAAACTAGTACGTAGTCCTAGACTAACACCCGAACGCCGTACCCATCGTGTTTCCGAACACCGATACCCGAGCATCAACAGCCGAACGCCGAATCCATATTGTTCCCGAACATCAACAGCCGAACCCATCGTTTTCTCGAACATCAACAGCCGAACGCCGGACCCATCGTCTTCCCGATCATCATCAGCCGAACGCCGAATACATCGTCCTCCCGATCATCTGCAGCTGAAAAATGAATACATCGTCTTCCCGATCAACTGCAGCCGAACGCCAAATACGTCGTCTTCCCCATTATCTGCAACCGAACCCCGAATACACCATCTTCCCGATCATCTACAGCCGAACACCGAATACACCGCCTTCCCGATCATCTTCAGGCGAACACCGAATGCATCGTCTTCTCGATCATCTGAAGCCGAACACCGAATACAGTGTCTTCCCGATCATCTGCAGCCGAACACAGACAACACCATTTCCCTCGAAAAGGAACCCGCTAATTGAACACGATCTCCTCAGTTACCAAACACCAGCGAGTCTGCATAATCCTCGCACTAACGATTAATACCCATTGAATTCATTCTTATCGCATATAAAAACAAATAGATTTTAAATTAGTAGTTAAACAATAAATCCCCGAAAGGGAGAGTACTAGTATTTCCATTTTGTCAGGTTTAGTGGGTCCTTATGGGTACCCTGGACGCGACTGAACTTATCCCAGCCGACGACAAACCCCCGTTACAAGTTGCTTAAGGTATACATCTCCCGATAAAAAGATGTAGTCCAGATTAAAGGTCCAACATAAACCCTCTTTTGGAAGGTCATAACCGCCTGGTCTTGGGGGACTTTAATGCTCATCATGATTTGTGGCATTCAGTCCTAGGCCATGACCAGAGTCGTAGTGCTGGCTGATTACATTGATAGCCCTACGTTTTGCACGGTCATTGAGGACGACTATAACAAAATTAGCGGATCGTATTACAGTTCGGGTGCCACCGTGGTGCAATGGTATGCACGCCCGCCTTGCACGCAGAAGGTCGGTGGTTCGATTCCCCGGCCAGGCAACACCAAACATTTTTCAACGGTGGCAAAATACCCCTCAGTAATGTTGGCGACATTTCCTGAGTATTTCAGCCTTGAAAAAACTTCTCTACAAGTGGTGTCTTAGGACACGCCGTTCGGACTCGGCGATAATCAGTAGGTCCCATATCATTGAGCTAAATATGAATCGGGGTGCACTCATTGATATGAGAGAAGTCTCCCTTGTCCCGTATGGGATGTTGTGGAACAATGTTATTACAGTTCGCCACATATAACCATCGTGTCAACTGGTTTGACAAATGACCTCTCCCACCTTTCTGATGACCGTTCCGTAACATCATCACTGCTGCAGCCGCTCGCCATATACCTGCTGGTCAAATACCCGAAATGAGATCAGATATCCCACCAGAGGCGACGGGATTAACAAATGAGTGATGAGTCGTCGTGCCAACCCAAGGATCAGGGAGCTCATGCTGGAAGTTAACAGGCTGGTCGTTGAGTCTAAGCGGAACAAGCGGTTAAATCATGTGAAAAATTGCAACGTGGGAGCCGGAATATGTGAATTGTGGGCAACGGTTAACGGGTAAGCCACTCTCGAATCCTGGAAAGAAGGAAGATAGGACCTCAGTCACGTTTTTGCGAAGTTTCGCTGACTGAGCCGAAGAGGCGCACACATTATTTTAATCCACAGTTTGTCAAGCACCCCAGGAGTCGTTAAATCTTAAAAAGCGTTGGGCCCTAATGGAATATCCATGGTAATGCTGAAAAAACAGATGAGTACTCAACCGTCGCTAGCCACCCCCACTGTTCCTGAAGACAGGAAAATGGGCAGGATGTCTCGCTACTGAATCCACACAAAGTTTCCAGCAAAGGCGAATTGTATTAACCGATTTGCCTTTTGTTTTATTCCTCTCCCAGCATCAGAAATTGCTATTAAGTTGCCGATCATCAGCATGGTTTCCGTAAGCAGCACGGCATGATAAGACTTAACCAGGCCAAGCCTTGCGAAAGAACTGTGTTAGTGGCGCTCGATTTATCAAAAACTTTTATACTGTCAAGCACTCCAGGCTGTTTGAGCAGACTACCCCCCGGCCATGTTAAAATACTCCATATTACATTGTATAACACTAGGCACGGTGCTCTTGAATCAAATTTAAATGGAATGTGCTTACACCTGGGAAGTTTTTGCGGATTCTGAATCTACAATGTTCATAGATGAGATAAATCAAAAAACAAAAAAAAAAATCGCCGGAGCGCTTTTTAAATAAATCGCGATTCAAGTTGACATTTTTAGGGGTTGTTTAGTTTTTCACGATTTTGCTTAGAAAACGCAAGTCCTATCAATATGAAGCTGAAAAAAAGTTGTAGCTATGAAAATTCTCTACAAGATTGATCTTTACGGTATTTTCGTAGCTTTCACCATTTTTGAGATATTAAAGTTCAAATTGGGACAATGCCCTGACTGTATCTTCCCCTTATAAAACAATGTCATGAAGCGTGCGCCTTAACTAAATTTTAATGAAAACCGCTTACACAGCAGACGTTTTTCTGAATTCTGAATCAGCAATGTTCATAGATGAAAAAACTACAAAAACAAGAAAAAAACGCTGTATGTATTTTTAAATAAATCGCGGTCAAAATTCACATTTTAGGTGTTTTTTTAGATTTTCACGATTTTGCTTGGAAACCGCAAGTCCAATCGAAATGGAGCTAAGGAAAATTTTGTTGCTGTGAAAATTCTCTACAGGATTGACATTTATGATTTGTTCTCAGGCTATAGCATTTTTGAAAAATATTCAACCCTGCCAGAATGCCGCACTGAAGACTGCAACAGAGTGCCTCCTCATGGCACCAGTGAACCATTTTC
Organism: Musca autumnalis; assembly: GCF_047663935.1. Classification (NCBI taxonomy): domain Eukaryota; kingdom Metazoa; phylum Arthropoda; class Insecta; order Diptera; family Muscidae; genus Musca; species Musca autumnalis. The sequence continues at coordinate 122,838,063 of NW_027411866.1, read as the reverse complement.
ATGAGGAGACGTGGATTTTACCTGTGTATCAGCACAGCAGGATGTTGTCGATGCAGTACATGCTTGGGCGTTATCGCGGTGAGCATACCTGTCACGATTAAATGTGCAGGCTTCTCCCACCCTGGTACGTCAGGAAAGATCTTCATGATATAGAGAGAGGTCCAAAGGTATAAACGAGAACCTCTTGACCAACGACCCTGTCAGGTAGGCAGTACAGATACACAGTGTGAATGCTGAACTTAGGGACCACCTCCGTCCATTGCAGCTGAAGAACGCCTACTGCATAGGCAAGCATGAGAGGTTTTAGCCCAGTTAAGATTTGGACAATGCAGCAGCTCCGAATTGATTCCACGATACCCAACACATGCCCGGTTCGGACTTTGATTATGGTCGATATTTTAGGTGTTTTTTTAGATTTTCACGATTTTGCTTGGAAACCGCAAGTCCAATCGAAATGGAGCTAAGGAAAATTTTGTAGCTGTGAAAATTCTCTACAGGATTGACATTTATGATTTGTTCTCAGGCTATAGCATTTTTGAAAAATATTCAACCCTGCCAGAATGCCGCACTGAAGACTGCAACAGAGTGCCTCCTCATGGCACCAGTGAACCATTTTCATGAGGAGACGTGGATTTTACCTGTGTATCAGCACAGCAGGATGTTGTCGATGCAGTACATGCTTGGGCGTTATCGCGGTGAGCATACCTGTCACGATTAAATGTGCAGGCTTCTCCCACCCTGGTACGTCAGGAAAGATCTTCATGATATAGAGAGAGGTCCAAAGGTATAAACGAGAACCTCTTGACCAACGACCCTGTCAGGTAGGCAGTACAGATACACAGTGTGAATGCTGAACTTAGGGACCACCTCCGTCCATTGCAGCTGAAGAACGCCTACTGCATAGGCAAGCATGAGAGATTTTAGCCCAGTTAAGATTTGGACAATGCAGCAGCTCCGAATTGATTCCACGATACCCAACACATGCCCGGTTCGGACTTTGATTACGTCGATATATGAAAGTCGGTATTCTAGGAATAATATTACGAGTTGTAACATAATTTTATTTATAACTAGCAGACCTCAGTCCGCGTTGCTGGCCTGTCATAATGAGTTTTAATGACAACTCTTTATGGACTTTATTCTTAACACTTTAACATAGGTATTTTCCACCTCACTTCTTCGTTCCACTGTCAAACCGAGGAGAATTTTAAATTTATCAAGAGATTTTGTCTGTAACCTTTATTTTCTCTTACGCATTTTGTCGGATTTTTCGTCCACTGATACTGTTTAGGATATATTATCGTCCATGTCCCCTGTCTTTATCCTAAAGCGATCTCATTATAAAAGTAAAAAAATGGATAAGTCGAATTCTTCCGTGTATTGAGACTTACAGTGTTGGCCAATACATTTGCAACAAAATTGCACATTTTAGAAAAATGTCTCTAAAATATTTTTTTGAAAGTGAAATTAAGTATTTTTGCAAATATTTATAGTTAAATGAAAATAAAAAGTTTTGAAACTAAAACAACAACAATTATGAAAAAAAATTGAAAATACATAACACGCCTTAAAATTTAATGGTCAAAACATTTGCAACTGAAACAAATCACATGCAAAAACCTTCAATAGTTTGTAAAATATTATTTTTTATATGATTAAAATTATTTGCTTTTGTTTTTGGAAAGTCTAAAAGCGAGTAAAATTTTTAAACTGTTATCAGCCATACGCACTTTGCCGGTGGGGTGGCGGGTCATAGGGGAGAAGCATCAACATGGGTTCATGGGTCAGAAACTGCGGAAATAATGGAATTTTTTCACATTTCAGTTTTCAATTTAATAAAATTCAGAGTCTAGAGTGCAGTTATATCGTTTATTAGCAAAATTCAGAAGTCTGGGTGTCGAAAAATTTTGAGGGTGTGGTTTGGACCCTTGTAAATGTGAGTGATACTGATCTTTTGACCTTATAAAGGGCGGTATCATTGGAAATTCGGGAGTAGGGTGTCCAAAAAACCGGTTTTTCCAAACAAAACGGTTTCCGGTTAACCGAAATTTTAAATAACTTTAAAAACCGGTTTTCGGTTTTTAAAAATTTTCAAAACCGGTTTAAACCGGTTTTGTTAAATATGTACAAATTTGCTCATAATTGATATATATTTGATTAAAAATGTGCGGCAAGGGGTAAATTAAGTATAACGACTTCGTTATTATATAATTATCTCATAATACCCTTATTTTATTACTGTTTTTTAAAACCGGTTAACCGACACAAATAACCGGTTTTTTCGGTTAACCGAACATGACGTTTTTGGCGAAAACCGGTTTCGGTTTTGTAACTCAAAACCGGGTAACCGGTTAACCGGTTTCGGTTTTGGACACCATATTCGGGAGTCTATAAGCTTGAAAAGATTTAGAAAGCTCATCAGATGATAATTTGCCACACACATTTAGTAGATAGACATTTCCGGGGAGAGCAGATGCTTCCCAATAAAAGACCATTTTTCAATACATGAAGTGCTCGCTAGAATACCTTATGGATATCCCACAATTTTATGAAAAAAATGTGATTATAATGGATTTGGGTGCCAAAAACATTATCAAGAAAGAAGAATTATAAAAAACAAGAATTATATAAAAAAAAATGCACTCAGAGACTATAAAACATGGTATTTATAATATACTGTTAATGCGCTTTGGCGAGCACTAAATGTGTTGAAATAGTTTCTTTTATTACTTTTATTATTCTTTCTTTTATTACGAAGCATGTAGTTCTCCCGGAAATATACTACATATACTAAATTTGTGTAGTACATTATCATCTGATGAGCTTTCTAAAACGTTTCAGGTTTATAGACTCCCGAAATTCCAATGATGCAGCCCCTTATAACGTCAATAGGTCAATATTGCTCACGCTGGTAAGGGTCCAATCCCCACGCTCATAAACGACATAACTGCGCTCTATACTTTGAATTTTATTAAATTTAAAACTGAAATGTGAAAAAATTTCCATTATTTCCGCAGTTTCTGACTCTTGAACCCACGTTCATGCTTCTCCTCACTGACCCGCCACCCCATCGTTGAAGTACGTATGACTGATATCAGTTAAGACAGGCTGATGGACCGTTGAAATTTGTAAATATATCGCCTTTAATGATCGTGGGTGCAACCACTGATGTCTCGAGCATTAATTTGCAAGCCGATGCACTCATAAGTTTAGCAAATACAGCGATCATAAAACAATATGCCCCCGAAATTCGTCTACAAGTATATAACATTTTAGACCACGGATCGGTCCTGAACTTTTTTTGAAAATTTCATGGAATTAGGTTCAGTAGTTTTGGAAAAATAATGTATTGAAAAGAGTGGGCCTGGTCATCAGTTTTCAAGATATAACATATTTAAACAAGTGGGCGTGGTCCGGTATTTGGGCTCCAAATATGTACCTAGGTTACACACAACCCCATTGCCTCTCAATACCGATATAATCATAAGTTTGGCTTAGACATATAGCGTTTAAAAGTAATGCGTGGGGAAGGTATCCCACCTTTCATTTTTTTTAAATATTGCAAAGGGAAGAACCCCGTCCCTTAGAAATTCAAGAAAATATGCAACCTATTTTAAACGGGGCCATCTCTGTATATTTCCTTGAAAATTTCAGGAAAATCGGTTCAGTAGTTTTGTAGATGTAACATATTTTAAAAAGTGGGCGAGGTCAAGCCTTTTAGTCCTAAAAAAGAAGGTCGGACCCACAGCCACAATTGTCTCGCAAATTAATTTCCAAATCTATTCGTAAATATTAAAAATATAGCCCCTTCCGAAATTCAACAAAATATGTAGATTATTTTCACCGGGGACATTCCCTGGCAATTTCATGAAAATCGGTTCAGTAGTTTTTGTAGAAAAGAATAAAATTGAAAAAGTTGGTGTAAAAGATGGTGTCGTCAAATTTTCTTTGCATAAAACCTATGTTGGGTTATGACAAACATTTAAAAAAAAATTATTACCCAAATCGGGCCAGCCGCTCTCAACTTATGTCATTACCAGATATCCTCTCCACATTTTGGTGTAGGATATAACCATTAGTATAACACTTTGAATTTGATGTGACATTCTCAAATGTTAAATAAACAAAACAAATTTCAACCAAAAATCTTATAATTTCATATGAATATTATACAAATGGTCCTGAGTGTTTCTTCTTCTTTTGGTCGAACACTCTTCAATTTCAGCTAATTTATGATTTGCACTTTTAATGACTTGTTTGTAATTGATTGACCCACTGCTGTAAATTGCGGGTGATGAAAAACTAAAATCCAATAAGTTCGCATGCAAGAGCTCAATAATTATAAAGCAATTTAAATTTTCTACATGATTTCCGTTGAGAACTCAAGACGTAGATGATAGCAAACACACAACAACAACAACAATATTTGTTGATTCACTAAATTGTACGATTAAACACATGTATTATAGGGTGTTCTGAATCGAAAAGATTTAATTGCAAAATCAAAGGAGGTAAATCGAGGTAATGAATTTTACTCGCAGTAACGTATTAGCTGTCGGACTAAATGACAGCGAGGTAGAAATAACGTAAATTCTCACTGACATCCTGCTTTACTATGCGACATTTTAACATACTTTTTCGATTGGCCAATGTAAACATTTCCCACTTGGGTTACCCTATTCATAGAACTAGAGACTCAACAGATTATTTTCCCAAAATGGCTTCCCTTCGAAAAATAATATCCTTGTATGCAATAAATGCTATTAGAATGCGCACTTCATAGACAGATGCTACCAGCAAAAATGCAGCTGTTGCTTACTGGGAAATGTTTATTATATTGTCGATGCCCTCATTGAAACAAAATACAGTCCCATTGAAATGCTTACAAGTCAAAATAATTGCCAATGGAAGTTAAGGAAAGTGTTCTTAATGAATATTTCGAAATTGAGAAAACAGGACAGAGAATTTGCTTCCTAAAAAAACTATTGCGAATTGAGATATGAAATGAAATAAAATAGGTAAAATATTAATGTATACCAAACCAAAGAAAAGCGAGTGAAATGGTAATATATCATGTAGTTCTAACTCTTTCGAATTTCTCAGGAGACTTCACGCAAACAAATTGTAGCGTACCACTCAGGATTAACCGTCATATGTTTCTCAAGCTGTATAGTCACCACATGGTCAGTTTTGCCGAAGAAAGAAGCGACCATTGGCTTCGAAGAGCTAGGATTTCGCTCGCCTTCGTTTACCTACAAGGTCGAATGCTGTTTTGTTTCCGACTCATACCCATACATCCAAGATTCGTCGTCTGTGACGATCTTATAAACGACGATCTTATTCACAATTTCTTTGCACCAATCCACAAGAGTTTTTTTGAGCGATTGTCAAATTGTGCTTGATCTAAGAAAAATGCATTTTTGCGGCCAGGTGTTCATGCAATGTCAAAAATTAGTCAGTGGAAGAAATGTACAAGGATGCCTCTATCTCACGGTATATAACATGGCGATCTTTTTTGAAAATCTTGCCTATTAAGGCGAAGATCATTATACCCTCAGCCTTTACACTTTGATACGACCAAAAATGTGCCTCATCGAAATAATGGTGTTAGACCCCAAGTATGTTTGTACGATATCCGTTTCAGACAATTTTGAGTAGATCTAGCAATGTCCGTCCGTCTGTCTGTCAGTCTGTCTGTCTGGCTGGTGCGCACGATAACTCTCGAACGGATCAATCGGTTCGGTTCAAATTTTGGGTATCGAAATATTTTGTCCAGATTCGACTTAAGTTCGAAGATGGGCCAATTAGGTCCACTCCTTCAGGTACCTCCCCACAAATGTTCAAAAATTGTCGCAAAACTTGTGCGCACGATAACTCTTGTAGGGTATAACCGATTTGGTCCATACTTTGCACATCGTGTAATTTCTACCAAACTTAGATGAGGTTCCAATATGGACTCAATCGGTCCACTACTTCGGGTACCTCCCACACAAAATTTCGGAAAAGTTCAGTTTAGGACCTGGTCTCGAATCGCTTTGTTTTTTGTTTACGCAAGTTGTATTCGCTGTCCTCTATACGACGCTGTAAGTTTCATTAGGGGCAAGTCCATACTTCCTGAAAAAATAGCCCGAAGGGTGTAAAAACCCCCTATTGCACCCCCATTGTCTATGTCGGTCCATTCCTTTAACTACCTTTTCCGCAAATTTTTTGAACTTTAATACTAATCAAAGTTTTTGTGGGTTCACACGACCAACATTTTGAAACCCCCTAAATACATAAGTTTTTTGTGAAAAAAGTGTTTCAATTTGCACTGGCTGAGGGTATATCTCTGTCGGCAAAGCCGACTGATACTTTTTTACTTGTTTTAATATTAATTATACCCTCAGCCTTTAGGCTAAAGAGGGTATTTACACATTGATACGACCAAAAATGTGCCTCATCGAAATAATGGTTTTAAACCCCAAGTATGTTTGTACGATATCCGTTTCACACAATTTTGAGTAGATCTAGCAATGTCCGTCCGTCTGTCTGGCTGGCTGGTGCGCACGATAACTCTCGAACGGATCAATCGATTCGGATCAAATGTTGGGTATCGAAATATTTTGTCCAGATTTGATTTAAGTTCGAAGATGGGTCATATAGGTCCACTCCTTCAGGTACCTCCCCAACAAAAGTTCCAAAATGTTCGGAAAATTTGTGGGCACGGTAACTCTTGAAGGAAGTAACCGATTTGGTCCATACTTTGCACATCGTGAAAATTCTACCAGACTTAGATGAGGTTCCAATATGGACTTAATCGGCTCACTGCTTCGGGTACCTCCCACACAAAATTTCGGATAAGTTCAGTTTAGCACCTGCTCTCGAATCGCTTTGATTTTTGTTGCAACAACTTGTATTCATTGCCCCCATACGACGGTACAAGTTTCATCAGGGGCAAGTCCATACTTCCTGAGAAAATAGCCTGAAAGATGCAAAAAGCCCCTATGACAGCGTATGTAGTGGTTAGAGCGCAAGATAACTCTCGAACGGATCTGCCAATTGGGTCCAAAATTTTTCCTTCGTAATATTTTGTCCAAGCATAGTTTAAATTCGAAGATAAGCCATATCGGCCCACTCCCCCACAAAAGTTCAAAAATGTTCGGAAAAATTGTGCGCAGGATAATTCTTGAAGGGAGTGACCGATGTAATCCATACTTTGCACATCCCAAAATATCTACCAGATATAGATCAGGTTCGAATATGGTCTATATATGTCTTCTCCTTCTGGCACCTCTCACACAGAATTTCGGATAAGTTCACTTTAAGACCTGCTCTCGAATAACTTTGATTTTTGTTGAAGCGATTTGCATTCGCTACCTCCATTATGACGGTAAATGTTTTTTCAGGGGCAAGTCCATATTTCTTGGGAAAACGGCCCGAAAGGTGTAAAAAAACCCGTGTGTCACCATATGTGGCTGTCGGAGAGCACGAAAACGCTTGAACTGTTCAACAGATTTTGTCCTACATTTGGTCTTCGTCATATTATATCCAAACTTAATTTCATGGGGCAATACCGGTCCACAACTTCCGGTACTTCTCCCCAATATTTAAAAAATTTCACTAAAATGCTAGGTCGATACTTCTAAAATGGCCCATTTCTTTCCTCCCTAAGGGTACCTCCCCCACAAGGTTCAACATTTATGTCTTAGTGCAGTTAATTCCTAATCCAAATTTTTGTCGGCCTATTCAAATGTCCAAAAAGGGCCACAAAATTCTGAAGAGACCTTAAATACATTCGATCTCTCCGTAGGTGAAAGTTTCACTTCACATTGGCTGAGGGAATATGTATATCTGTCGGCAATGCCGACTGACACTTTTTTACTTGTTTTAATTAATTTCTAGTTGGTATCGAGCTTAATGACAGATGATTTTTGTGAGTGAAAAAGGAAAGTCCCGATTGGTGGTATTTTGAAGGTTTTGGCCTCAATATTCCTCCGAAATGGATGAAATTTGGTATTTAGGCTTCGTTGGTAGTGTACAACTTTCCCTCCGAAACTTGTCAGTACAGGTTCACGCCTTCATATAGCGCTCATAGAACGGAACATCCCGAATATCGGTATTTTGAAAGTTAGCCATATTGTTTTACCGAAATTGCTGAAATTTGGTGTTTAGTCTTTTTCATAAACGAAAGGAAACTAATTGTTCAGTTTTACTTCAATACAACTCGTGGTGGAGGATATAACAAGTTCGGCCTGGCCGAGCTTAACGCCGTTCCTAATTGTTGTTATTTCCGACCGATTTCTGCATATATTGCCTTGATGTTGTCAAACACAGGTAAATTAACTCATATATACAAAAAACAAACATTATCACGGTGCTTTTGAAACCAATTTAAATGGAAGGTGCTTGCACCTGGGATGTTTTTGCAGATTCTGAAACTTCAATGTTCATAGATTTTTAAATAAATCGCGATTCAAGTTGACATTTTTATGGGTTGTTTATGTTTTCACGATTTTTCTTTGAAACCGCAAGTCCTATCAGAACGGGACTAACAAAGATGTTGTATCTATCAAAATTCTCTACAAGATTGACCTTTATGGTATTCTCGCCAGTTTTACCGTTTTTGAGATATAGAAGTTCAAATTGGGACAATTCAAATTCAATTCTGTATCGCCCCCTTATAAAACAATGTCATGACTGCAAATGGCCAACTTAAACTTATATATCTAAAAAAATGGTACAACCTAGAGAGAGAATTTCCACAGCTTTAAGATTTTCTCAGGTCCCATATCGATAAGACTTGCAGTATTCAAGCTAAATCACGAAACTCTAACAAAAAAAAAAACTAAAAATGTAACCTGAGCTTCTTTATCTCAAAAATGGTATAATCTGGGAACAAATCATAAAGGTCATTTCGATGGGACTTGCGGTTTAAAAGCAAAAACGTGAAACCCTAAAAAACGCCCAAAAATGTGAATTTTGACCGATATTTATTTAAAAATCTCTACAGCGATTTTTTCTTGTTTTTGGATTTTTCTCATCTACGAACATTGCTGTTTCAGAATTCACAAAAACTTTCCCTGTGTAAGCGGTTTTCATTAAAGGCGCACCCTTTTGTTTTATAAGGGGGCGATACAGTCAGTGCATTGCCCCAATTTGAACTTCTTTATCTCAAAAACGGTAAAATCGACGAAAATACCATAAAGATCAATCTTGTAGAAAATTTTCATAGCTACAACTTGAAATGGCGATTAATTTAAAAAGTGCTCCTGCGATTTCTTGCTTGTTTTTTCCCATCTATGAACATTGTAGTGTAGTTTTTTATTACCACAGACCTGATATGTATCAGAATTTTACCCTGATCAAGAATCAATGTATATACTTTATAGGGCCGCAAATGATTATTTTAATGCGTTAAAAACAAACTTGGTATACCCTCTACATTCCATGGTGGCATTTCGCCATACATCCCCTAACTAATCCTTTAGATAAGTGTAAATACAGAAATTCTTTATTATATATCTTTGAATATTTCTTTCCTCTTCACGCAAAGAATAATTAACGTTTTTATTTGTCTCTTCTCAGCGCTAAGGATGTGGCCAGCAAACTTGCATAAACTATTGTTTACAATTTTGAATAATTCTGCTATAGCATGAAGCATGTCCAAAGAAATAAAACAATAATTGTGAATACGAATAAGTCTATGGCGTAAAACCATTGGCAGCATCCACAGAGGATTAAAATGCATATTTATGCATGGGAAATTTAATGGGCGTTTGCAAATGCTGTAGTTGTCTTTAGTTTGATAATAGCAGAATGGGAGATTTTTATTCAAATTATATTTTATTTGGATATTTCGTAATGTTTTAAACATGCAACTCCGAAGTCATATTACTCATAAATAAATGGAGCGAGTGTATGGCGTTCCTTAAAAAATGCAACATCTCTTATGAGAACGTTTAAAGGTATGGGTTAGAAACACACTCTAACAAAAACTCATATATTAATTAAGTTAAAGACTTTTCGACTTCTTTCTCAAAAAAATGTTCATCAATGAAATATTGCTTATTAATGGATAAAAAGGTTAATTCCATTCTACATAGTATTGAAAAACATCACACACAAAACACTTTGAAATATATTTTTGTGAAAAATATGTTTTTTTTTCTTCTTTTTAAATCATATAAATCCAAAGCGGAAACGACTGTCCTCCTATAACTTTCTCGAAAAGCCACATCACTCATGAATAGACATCGGATTTTGCATATTTTTCAAAAATTGGAATAAGAATATTTGATATTCTTACGTGATTTTAAATATATTTTGCCACATTTTTACAAATTTTGTCATATTATATGCAAATATGTCAAAAATATGTATAAAATCACCCAAAAATATCAAAAATTTTCTATTTGAAATTTTGAAAAATATACAAAATCCGATGTTTACTTATGAACAAAACCACAGATCATAAAAATCCATGAACATTTCTCGTTTTTATTTAGAAATAAGTGAAGGTACCTAATTTTTGATCTCATTGGAAAAAGTTGACAATTTCTTTATGATTCTCACATTTAAAGAAAATTAGTGAGTAACAAAAGTGTTTTATAAGTTTGTTTTGTCGTGGACCCCCATGTGGTATACCAAAATTCATATCTCGACAAATTGTAATCATTAGACATCGGATTTTTGCATGTTTTCTATTTCTCATTTGGATCTAGGCGTTTTGAGGGTCAATTTTTCGATATTTGGGGTCATATCAAAAATATGCAAAAAATATGCAAAATATATGCAAAAAATATGCCAAAAATATGCAAAATATGCAGAAAAATATGCAAAATATGCAAAAAATATGCAAAATATGCAAAAAATATGCAAAATATGCAAAAAATATGCAAAATATGCAGAATATGCAAAAAATATGCAAACAGTTTTTGGTCGAAAATCGTCAAAAAAGTCATAAAATTTACAATTAAAGTTGGAAAAAATCATCAAAAAAACTTTAAAGTGTCCTAAATTAAGACTGTTGGCCATTTAACGTCGATTTTTTAGCAGATTAGTGTGTTATTGATACCTCTTACGACGGTGTGGTGTAGGGTATATGGTATTGTAATACTATTTTTATTGTTAAACTATGCAAAAATATAAAATTGTTGGCGTTTTTTATTGTTGGACTGCAGAATTTTACATCTTTGTGTTTATTTCAGCTTTAGTCCATATTTTGTTGTATTCAAGTATTTGAATAACAACAAAATGTTTTACAGTGGATATGAAATTGATTAGTTGCGGGCGGAGGGTAGGAAATACTATAGTTTCAGTTGTCACCAAACAACTTCATCAGTCCCCTTTTCCGCCGACTCTGTATCGATAAACAGGTCAATAAGCCCATCCAGCAAATTAAACAAAATGAGAAATTTGCTATATGGCCCTAAAACTGATTACCCTACAATTTGAGTCGAACTAAAGAATTTTATATCCACCACTGTTTTTATGTCGTCTTTGCTTTGCAAAGAATGCGAACATAGGAGTGTTGCTTCAATAAGCGGGGGTAAAACAACGAGAAAGTTGTTGTTTTTGCATTACGCATTTTTGCATTAGGCATCAGCACGGCCTTGTTGATCAATGCGTAATGCAAAAACAACAACTTTCTCGTTGTTTTACCCCCGCTTATTGAAGCAACACTCCTATGTTCGCATTCTTTGCAAAGCAAAGACGACATAAAAACAGTGGTGGATATAAAATTCTTTAGTTCGACTCAAATTGTAGGGTAATCAGTTTTAGGGCCATATAGCAAATTTCTCATTTTGTTTAATTTGCTGGATGGGCTTATTGACCTGTTTATCGATACAGAGTCGGCGGAAAAGGGAACTGATGAAGTTGTTTGGTGACAACTGAAACTATAGTATTTCCTACCCTCCGCCCGCAACTAATCAATTTCATATCCACTGTAAAACATTTTGTTGTTATTCAAATACTTGAATACAACAAAATATGGACTAAAGCTGAAATAAACACAAAGATGAAAAATATAAAATTTGATAAAATATCAATCATTTTATGTAAATTTAATATTTTCTTTGTCTTAATTTGTAGTTTTAGGCTGGTTTTAACTCAAAGGTAAGAAATCGATGTCGGATTTTTTTAGGCGGGGGTGCCACCTAAACTGTTTACTTAGATTAGATTTTAGATAGATTTAAGATTAAGATTGCCAATTGAGCACCATTGGAATAAGTTGACACGTACTACTGGAGCCTCGAAGTTATGAAAATCTCGTCTCTCTCGGCGACCTATATCTGTGGAACGGTTAAAGCTATTTGCCAGTATTATGCATTAAAGGCCATTCTGTTTATTTTATATTCAAAAATAAAATGGGTAAGTATTACTGAATTCGAGATAGAAAGCCAGTGTCCCGATTAACGTGACTATCTGGGTATAGCCGACTACTTGGAGAACGCATTGTTTTAGTTATTCGTCCTTTGTAATTAATTGGCTGTAATCTGTGGTGAGCTCGGCTCGGAGTTAATGTGACTTTTTTATGAATTTCGATCAGTTGTTCTTTTGTAAGTTTGGGTCGAATATTTCCGGAGAAGTTTCCATCTTCGCTTTGTTAAGATTTTTGTCGCCATTTGACTCTTTACGGTGTTTTGCAGGACTAAGATACCACAGGTGATTTATCATTTTTTATTTCCTTTTTCTCTCTATGTTTTCGTATTTCAATAGATTTTCAATGAGGTCTAGGTCTTCTTTTGATGCTAAACGCTTCGTAGAATATGAAGAACCATCAGTCCCGAAAATAATCAAGCGCAGCTTCAACAAAAACTCCTAACCATGGAATTGTCATTGCTGCTGGATCCCTGTAAAGTGTCCTATAGCAACGTTAGTCGTATCATTTTTTCTACAGTAGAAGCTCTCGAAGAGGACCCCCAAAAATATATGATCTTTAGAAGCTTTATCCGTTTATTCCGGAGAATAAACAGCGTAAATTACTAGCAACTACTTCAAGGAAGATACCCCAAAACAAGGCCATTTGCGTGCACTGGCATGGAAAACTATTACCAGGTATTCCCAAAACAGCGCAGAAAGAACGGGTTGCTGTTCTGGTATCATCTGGTATGGGGGTAAAGAACAACTCCTGGGCGTTCCTGAAACTGACAGTAGCTCAGGAAAGGAACAAGACTTAGCAGTGTACGAATGCCTAGAATAATGGGGTCTTACCCGCTTGAGCAGATGTTAAGTCGAGAGTTTCTGTACCTGCGTACAGATTTATAAGAAGTATTGTTGAGAGGGACTGCAAGTTTGGCAGCACGTCCGGACATCAAACAAAAATATTCACGCGATTTCTATAAGAATAGTCTGCCATTGACAAATCCAAGTTCGATGTAGGCGAGAATGTTTTAAAACTACTTCCCAGCTGACTTCCCAGGAACAAGAGGTCGTAGAAGCACTTTGTGTTTTCATCTTTCGAGCCCGGTTTAACGCGCCCAGAACGTTTCTTATTTTGTTTATTTATTTTGTATCAAAGGACAACAACTGAGTGTTAAAAATGAGAGCGTGGGTTATTGATTTTACAAAACCTATAATGAACAAGATAATGTTTATGTAGATATAATATTGGATGGATTGGGTAAACATAATCAATAGGTTGAAAAGGATTAGAGACAATAGATTAAGTTTAATACAACAAATAGTGAAAACGAAATTCAGAAATATTGTTTAGGTCCAAATAAAGACCTAAACCGCATTGAAGATTTATTAAATACGAAACAAATATCATATAAAGGAAATAACAAAATGATAAATCATCTGTGGTATCTTAGTCCTGAACTTGTTGGCCTGATCTGATAGTTCAAACCACCGTAAAGAGCCAGATGCGAAGATGGAAAAAACCAAACTAATAGTACGGTTACAATAGAGTTTTTTTGCCAGGTTAACCCACTTCGGGAGTATTTATTTGACGTTTGCGCTATGGAATTAACATTTGAAATCCAAACCCACTGAGATAGTTCGGCTAAGTGTAACCAGGGTATATCAAAAGAACAACTGCCGAAATTTCCAGAAAAAGTCTACCAGGCGTAATTACAGGGCATACTTACTTGTTGTTCAAGAGATTAAGCATTTACTCTGATTTTCTTGAAAAAGATCCTGTAACTTGACCGCAGAACATCAATTACCAGGAAGGGTAAAGGATGTTAAACAACTTGAAAGTTGTGAACGACATAGCAGAGCAAGGAGTCGAGTTCATCACCAAGTAGTCATCTTTACCCAGATGTCTCCAAAATCACATTATGTCAGCCCCTTACATAAATTTAAATATGAACAAAATGTAAAAGACATTTGTTTTCATTCCCAATAATTGATAATATGGGAAGAAATAAAAAATTAAGTTACAATGTTTTATTTACAAAAGCACTTAAAAATAGAACATAATTTTTAACGATGGATTCTCTCAAATAAAAGGCTGGTAGCCGTTTAATAATGCCACAATTTTTAATTCAAATTCAAGCGTTTTATTTGAGAGATTTAATCATTAAAAAATATTTTCTAGTTTTAAGTGCATTTGTAAATAAAACACTGTAACTTATTTTGTAAACTATTTTTTTATTTTTAACTTTTCAGCATTTAATTTTTTTGACCACTGGGAACCTCATAACAAAATTATAGCCAAACTAAGCCGAAAATGTAGATAAAAACTTTAAAATACCTGAAATCGTGTTGTACCGTTATATAGGGGCTATACCAAAACCTTGACCTGAGTCCAACATTTTTAGTGAGGAAGTTTCTGTACTATTGGGAACCCCAAATGCCAAGTTATAGCCAATTCGGCCTAAAAAATTTACCAGAATCCTTAAAATACTTTAAATCGGTACTAAAACTTTGCACACTTTTCAAATCTGAAAAGTGTGCAAAGTTTTAGTTCGATTGGTACAACTACAACTGTGTGGAAAATAAGTTACTAGATTTGAACTAAACAGACACAAAAGCAAGTTAAATTAAACACTGTAAAAAGGGTTTTTCACAATAGACTCCATTTTCACCCAAAGGCGTTTTCGGGACATTGGCTTTATTATCTTGAATTCAGTATTACACTGTGCAACATTTTTAAGGTGATCTTGTGCAAACAATTCAAACTGATGATTTTTTGAAAGTACAGACCCAAACGACAAGAAACCCTAGTTGGGTTTTGTTGTGTCAGATCCAGCACGGATTTTATGGCCCCATCTAAACATGGCTAAATATTGAGTTTTTAAAGAAATTCGGGGCTATATCTCTGAACCCAATGGGAATCTTCTTCTGACCTCTGAAGCAAATTTGTAGATAAGAACAAGAATAAAATATTTGGAGAAATAATGAACTCGAAAAACTACATTTATTGCCTCAAATTTCAAAATATATGTAAAAATTCCACAACATTTTTCAACGACGATTTTATAAAAATGGCAATAATGTAGTGAAATCCGAAATACGAGAATAAACTGTTGGTGTGAACTGTGTTTGAAATACGTGTTGTAAAAGATATGATGCGAAATACAGCTTAAACAACATGAAGTAAGCATTTTAGAGTTTCAGAATGTTCTAAAGAATTGTTGAGAACTTTATTTGGAAAATTTTTGCAAAAGGTTACTTGGTTCAACTCCCAATAGATTAGCCGATACTGACCAGAATTTCAGAAATTATGTAAAATTTTCTATATTTTATAGATTTGGATGCCCTAGATGGAGTTTTTCTTATGTGGTTTCTTCAAAAGATAAGTTCTACTAGTTTAGTGCTACAATATTGCTAAAGACAGCAAGGCCAAATTCCTATTCGTTTTTGAGATAAAGGCCTGATAAATGCAAAAAAGTGTAGATTTAGCCCGGTTTAGATGAGGCCATAAAATCCGAACTGGATCTGACAGGACAAAACCCAACTAGGGTTTTTGTAGTCTAAATATGTACTTTCAAAAAATCCATACTAGAAGTTGTTTGCATTTTCAGTGTTGCACAGTGTTACTTACGTATTTTGTTGTTCGGCAAGAAATATTAAGAATAGTATGGCATTTAATTTAATGCATAACACGGGCAAATAGTTTTAACCGTTCCATAGATATGGGTAGCTGAAGTCGTCAAAGAGCCAAAAAGTCGAGATTTTCATAGCTACGAGGACCTAGTGGCATGTGTTAACATATTCCAATTGTGCTCAAACTTTAACAATCTTAAAATCTAACCAAACTAAACACGTTAGGGGAGTGCCGCATAAAAAAATCCGACATCGATGTTTTCCCTTTGAGTCAAAACCAGACTAATGCAACAAATTAAGACAAAGAAAATATTGAATTTTAAATAAAATATTTGAAAATTTAAAAAATTTTATATTTTTTAATAGGTTAATAATAAAAAATGGTATTGTAATACATATAACCATATTTTTATATCCACACTGTGGTAAGGGGTCTCAATTGCATAATAATCTGCTAACAAAGCGACGTTAAACGGCCAACAATTTTAATTTAGGACACTTTGATGATTTTTCCCAACTTTAATTGTCAATTTTACGACTTTTATGACGATTTTCGGCCAAAAACTGTTTGCATATTTTGCATATTTTTTGCATATTCTGCATATTTTTTGCATATTTTTTGCATATTTTGCATATTTTTTGCTTATTTTGCATATTTTTTGCATATTTTGTGCATATGCAAAATATGCAAGATAAATACAAAATATGACCCTGCCATTGAATTTAGATTTCTTTGAAACGAATTTTGGTCCAATCAGAATCTTCGTATCTCTATTGTTAAAAAAATTTGCAAATTTGCAAAATCCGATGTCTAGTAATCATACTACAACTTAGTCTTACCGCAGTTTGGTCCGCAAGCATGGACCAATCATCACGAAATTTTGTATGGAGGTCGGGTTCTGACAAGAATAGAAACGATTGTCCCATAAAACGGTAGCACCGAAATCAAGTTTTTAGTTTTTATCTAAATTTTCGTATAAGATTGAATGTCCTTTGTCTTTTATGGTTCAGAGTCGTTAGAAAAGTCTCTTTCAAAAATTGTGGACATTGGCCTACGTTGTGCCCGCATATAACGGTGCCGCACGTTTTTAGATGACTGAATTAGCTAAAATTAGGTCGTTAGGTTTCCCAGTGCCCAAAAAAATCTCCACACTGAATTGTGAAAATTAAATATTCCATATAAGTTCAGAATATTTCATGGGAGGATATAAAAAGTTCGGCCCGGCCGAATATATACAATTCGTGGTTGGGCGTACAAACGCCGTTCTTACTTGTTTATTCCTGAAATATTTTTTTTGCAATCTAAACGGTGCCTAAGTTTTTAACCTTACTTATTGACGTTTCTTCAGCACTGGCAACACTTATAAAAAGGTATGTAGTCAGCCGCTGGATTACTTCTGAATTTTCTTTATTAATTAAAAAATACTGAAGAAGTAGTGTTGTACTGAATTTTCAGCCCATTTTGGATGGTATAAAAAATTCGGCCCGGTCGAACTTAACGCTTTTTATTTGTTTTATCCCCACCAGTTCCACTTATTTGTTTCGTTTTGGAAACTATAGCCCCGTCCACTTTTACGCCCATTTTTTTCAAGTTTCAAGTTAAATCCTTTCTAAAAAACTACTGGACCGATTTTTCTGAAACAGTCAGGGAAGGTTAGGGATGGCCCCCTGTGAATATAGGCTACAAATTTAGTTTCGGAGGGGGCGGGGTACATTCCCTACACCCCATTTTTTTCATGGTTTGGAAATTAATTTAAGAGGCAATTGTGGTTGTGTCTCCGACCTTACCTACTTTTTTAGGAACCAAAGACTTGACCACGCCCACTTTTTAAAATAAGTCACATCTACATGACTACTGAACCGATTTTCCTGAAATTTTCAGGGAATTCACAGGAATGGAACACGGTGAAAACATGAATATCTTCTTGAAATTCGATGGTCCGGGGTACTTCCCTTTGCCATATTTAAAAAAAACCCCATATCTTTATGAATAACAAGTATGAAAAGTCTATAGTCGGACGGAGCCGACCATGGGATACCCTATACCACTATCCCTGGACAGTCGCTCTCCACGGAACTTCTTTTCAATGATTGCGAATATTTAATTATCAAATATCAGAGATGTAATGTATAACACTTATGACCAAAACCAAAAAGTTATCTAGCATGACAAAGACATTTTTGTAGCAGGAAAGGAAGATTTAGTTCACACAAACTAAAATGTAATGAAACCCACTTATGTAGTACTACTACTTCCGCTGTTTAACCGCTACGTTATTAAAATTTTTACCAATTTCACACAAAAGTTTCAGTCCATTTAACCCGCTAAGTATTATCTGATCTTCACGTTGGTTTGTACGCTTCTTCATCATAAATTCAAACTTTGTTTAAAATTTTGCGGTTTATTATTTAGACCTACAGAGCCGCTACAATTTTGTTTTTGTCCATTTCATCCCCTGAACATTTCACGATCATCACCAAAAAGTAATCATTTCTATACTGGCCCGAACCCAACCTCCTTAAAAAATTCGTTACAATCGGTCTATAATTGCGGCCTTAAGCTTGTTTACAATTTTTAATGGACGGACACACACCGCTAAATCGCTTTATCTCGTCGAGATATGAATTTTGGCATACCAGATAAGGGGTCAAGGACGAATATTTCGTGGTGTTACATAAACTTTTGGAGAGGCAATATGTAGCATGGCATAAAAATGTGGTTCTCTACACAGAACTCATTATATATTAGGCAGTAGGCCCGTTAACTAGCAAACACTTTATTGCAATTTACATCAGAGGAAAGGTCAGTAGTTTTTTTTTCATATGTAGGCTACTTTGCATCAAGCAATTAAAATATCGACCAAAAATAAATTGTTTATATTTTTCATACAAAAGTAATGGTCCATTTCACCCGCTAAAGAATATCAGATCAACATTCAAAATTGTAGGCATCTTTTTCGAACTATACTCTTACCCGGAGCAAAATTTCGTGACTATTGATGTATAATTTCGACTTCTAGCAAGTTTATTATTACACTACAAACAAATAACGGAATATATTAGGCTGCAACTCTGTTATCTGATCATGCACACCAACATAATTGGCATCAATTGAAAGGTCAAGCGTTCCTCTTTCAAGTATAGCTCACTAGTCTGGAATGTCACTTCCAGGAATTAAGATATAAGCTGTATATTAAAAATTTTCACAATTTTCACACAAAAGTTTTAGTCCATTTAACCCTCTAAATATTATCCGATCGCCATCTCAAATTGCAAGCTTCTCCTTTGTGATATACTCTTACCTTATTTAAAATTACGCCTTGATCGGACTATTATTGAGAACTACAGAGCCCCTAGAAAATTGGAAAAATATTATGTTTTTGGTCCATTTCAAACGCTAATTTGGTCCATTTCACCAATAAGAATAGGGATCTATTCTGATCTGAACCCGACCTCCATACAAAATTTCGTGACGATCGGTCCATAATTCCGGCCAGGAGCGTGTTTACAATTTATAATGGACAGACGGACGGACGGACGGACGGAAGGACGGACGGGCACACATCTCAAAATCGCTTAATCTCGTCGAGATATGAAGATTGGTATACCACATTGGAGGTCTCCGACGAATATTTCGCGGTGTTACATGAATTTGTACCAAAACAAACTTATAATACCCTTTTCCACATTGTGGTATAGGATATAAAAATCAAAGGCCGTCATAACGCAATTCAGGTTTTGATGGAAAGAAAATTTTATTTTTTCAATTCTCAATTTAATTTTTTTCTGCAAAAACCCATTTTAATCAAATTTGCAGCAAAAGCTCAATGTTTAATGTTGTTATGTATATTTTATGAATTTCGGAGGAGGTGGGGAACCTTCCCCACGCCTTTCTTTTAAACGCTATATGCATAAGCCAAACTTATGATTATATGAGTCTCAGCATAAATTATGGGTGAGAATAGGGTTTTGTGTACCATAGGTACATATTTGGAGCCAAAATACCGGACCCACTTTTTTAAATATGTTTTATCTTGAAAGCTGATGACCACGTCGACTCTTTTCAGTACATTATATTTTCAAAAATACTGAACTTAATTTCATGAAATTTTCAGAAAATGTTCAGGAATGCCTCGTAGTCCAAAATGCTATATATTGTTTTACATTCGCTTTGCTAAACTTATAAGTGCACCGATCGAAAAAAAAAACGATATATTTACAAATTTCCTTAAACGGTGAGGTTCAACTCTCCATCAGCCATGCAAAACTAATACAAATAAGTCTCAATAAGCAGGAGAATTCGACTTTACCATTTTTTATTCCCCCAGCATTTCAGACAATTTGGAGCCGATTTAGCCCTATCCGTCCGTCCGTCTGTTGAAATCAAGATACAGGCAAAATATGCCTCATCGAAATAATGGTTTTAGACCCCAAGTATGTTTGGACGAAATGTGTTTCAGACAATTTGGAGTCGATTGAGCAATGTCCGTCTGTCTATCTGTCTGTCTGGCTAGTGCGCACGATAACTCTCGAACGGATGAACCGATTTGGTCCAAAACTTGGCTATCGCAATATTTTGCCCAAACTTAGTTTAAGTTCGAAGATGGGTTATATCGGTCCACTTCTTCCGGTACCTCTTGAAGGGAATAACCGACTTGGTCCACACTAGGCACATCGTGATATTTCTACCAAATATGGTTCAAATATGGACTCAATCGGTCCACGCCTTCGGGCACCTCCCACACAAAATTTCAGAAAAGTTCGGTTTAGGACCTGCTCTCGAATCGCTTTTTGCTGCAGCAACTTGTATTCACTGCCCCCATACGACGTTACAAGTTTTATCAGGGGCAAGTCCATACTTCCTGAGAAAATAGCCCAAAAGTTGCAAAGAGGTCCTATGACACCGTGTGTAGTGGTTGGAGCGCAAGATAACTCTTGAACGGATCTTCAGATTCGGTCCAAAATTTTGCCTTCATAATATTTTGTCCAAACATAGTTTAAATTCGAAGCTAAGCCATATCGGTCCACCCCCTTAGGTACCTCCCCCACAAAAGTTGAAAA
The DNA here is from genome assembly GCF_047663935.1 of Musca autumnalis. Taxonomy (NCBI): domain Eukaryota; kingdom Metazoa; phylum Arthropoda; class Insecta; order Diptera; family Muscidae; genus Musca; species Musca autumnalis. The sequence continues at coordinate 122,817,027 of NW_027411866.1, read as the reverse complement.
ATGTTTGGAAAAATTGTGCGCACGATAACTTTTGACGGGAGTGACCGATGTAATCCATACTTTGCACATCCTAATATATCTACCAGATATATATCAGGTTCGAATATGGACTATATTTGTCTCCTCCTTCTGGTAGCTCTCACACAAAATTTCGGATAAGTTCACTTTAAGACCTGCTCTCGAATCACTTTGATTTGTGTTGAAGCGATTTGCATTCGATGCCTCCATTAAACCGTAAACGTTTTTTAAGGGGCGAGTCCATATTTCTTGGGAAAACAGTCCGAAAGGTGCATAAAGCCCCTATGTCCCAAACTTAGTTTCATGGGGCAATACCGGTCCACAACTTCCGGTACTTCTCCCCAATATTCCAAACTTTTGATCTCCTAATATTTTGTCAAAATTTAGTTTAGTTTTGTCAAAATTTAGTCCTCACTAAGGGTACCTCCTACACAAGAGTTCAACATTTGTGTCTTGGTGCAGTTAATTCCTAATCCACATTTTTGCGGCGAGTTCAAATGTCCAAAAAGAAAGGTTACACACAAAATATGTTGATAAATTTAAAACCCTCCTCGGTTTGACAATGGACCGAAGAAGTGAAATAGGAAATACCTATTTTTGAATTGTCAAGTATAAAGTGCATAAAAAAGTTGTCATTAAAGTTCATCACGACAGGCCAGCAACGCGGATATATATAAAATTCTAAGTCGATATAGGCTTCTCCGTCCATCCCTCCGTCCGCCGGTTGAAATCAAGATACTGCTCGCAGTTTTTAAGATAGAGCTTTATAATTTATTATGGAAGTTTCTATTACTGCTATAATGTTTTGTATTGAAAATGAGTTATATCGGTCCACGTTTTGATATAGTCCCCATAGAACAGTCCCTCCCGATTTCCGGTATTTGAATGTTGTTACCTAAATATCGCTCCGAAGTGGCGGAAATTAGGAATTTGTTGTTGGTATAACATTCCACCTAAAATTTATCAGTATAGTTCCATGTCTTCATATAGCCCCCATAGAACGGCACTTCCAGATTTTCGGTATTTTGAAGGATTTTGCTTCAACATCCAACCGAACTTGCTGAAAATTATTATTTAGTCTTCGTAGGGGGTATAAAACTTTTACCTTCATATAGCCCCCATAGAACGGTACCCCCATTTTCCATATTTTGAAGGTTGTGGCCCCAATGTTCAAACGAAATGACTGAAATTTGGTTTATAGTCTGCGTTGGGGATATACAAATTTTCGCCTGAAATTTACAGGTGTAGGTCTACGTCTTTATATAGCCCCTATAGAACAGCACCTCCCGATTTTCAGTATTTGGAAGGTTGTGGCCTCAGTATACTACTGAAATGGTTGACATTTGGTATTAGGTTTTCGATGGTGGTTTAAAACTTTCCATCTGAAATTTGTCGGTATAGGTCCACGTCTTCATATAGCCCCCATAGAACAGTACCTCCCGATTTTCGGTATGTTGAAGGCTGTGGCCTCAATATACCACTGAAATGGGTGAAAATTAGTTTTAAGTCTTCTATGATTTTCCATCTGAAATTTGTAGGTATAGGTTCGCGTCTTTATATAGTCCCCCAAAGACCGGTACCTTCCGATTTTTGGTATTTTGAAGGTTGTGGCCTCAATATCCCACCGAAATGGCTGAAAATTGATTGGGGTATAAAATTTTCAATCTGAAATTTGTCGGTACAGGTCCATGTCTTCCTATAGTCCCCTTCCAATTTTCGGTATTTTGAAGGTTGTGGCACCAATGTCCAACCGAAATGCCTGAAATTTGGTATTTAGTCTTCGTAGGGGATATAAAACTTTTCACCTGATATGACTGAAATTTGGTATTTAGTCTTCGTTGGATGTAAAAACTTTCCACCAGAAATTTGTTGGTATAGGTCTTTAAGTAGCCCACATAGAACGTCACTCACGGATTTTCGATATTTTGAAAGTTTTAACCAGGAGTACATAACAGGTACAAAACATTTTCAGTATAAAGTGAAAATTGTCAGTATAAAGTGATTATCATCAGTTAAGATATTATTCTCCTCCACGGAATTATACTTAACGCAGAGAAAGCGCTTAGTAGTTTCTAATTGTTCATATTTACGTCAATATAGTGGTGGTGCAGGGTGTAAAAAGTTCGGCTCGGCCGAACTTAACGTCGTTCTTACTTCTTTGCTCTCAAATATCACCTGTACCTAGCACCATGAAGCTCCCGTTATAAAAAATCCAATTTAATTAATTTAAAACTAACACAAAGTTATATATATTCAAATTATTTCGAATGTTTGTTTACCTTTGCACCTCTTACCATTTATTTGTCACAAACAACCTTAATAATCCAATTTGTCGCTTACTCTAAAATTAAGGTTTATTCACAAAAAAATAAATAAATCTAGCGTTCTTTTATTGGGTTAGGCAACATCAAATGAAATAAATTCAATAAATCTCATTTTACTTTCTAGCTGAACATAAATTTTCTTTTTTCACACCGGATAGACAGATAGTTGACTGTTTTTGCACTACAGGTGGTGGCCTTTACAGAGAAATGCTACCGGAAGTTAATAAAAGTAAAGAAGCAACGCCTTCATACCATCTGACTGTTCATTGAGGGGAGGATAGCTTACGAAAAGTTGTTGCATTAGATATGAAAACGAAAAAATAAATGGATCGACATACGGAAATAACATAAATCCTTTGTAGATGTTTTCTTACCACCTTATGCGCAATAAAAGTATATGTATTTCTTCCATCATTGTTTTTGTAGTTGTCGCTCGCTTGGGATATTTTAGCAATTGATGATTGTACACCATGGGGTTAGTGTTGGGTCTTACTAACATTTTGTCACCATAGTAAGTCTCTGTATGGCGCTACATAAACATAATGTAGTCTGATAGGACCATCTTACCTATTGACCAAGAGGCACGTGACCTTATTATTATGGGTCACCATAGACAGTTGACTCCGTTTGGTTGGAGTTGTGTTGTCGTGCCCACAGCACGATGACACTTGGGAGGCATTTGGTTAATGTAGACATTTGTTAGAGTGAAAAAAATTTAGCTGACCAAGAAAGGAAGTGTTGGTTGTAATGTATTTTCGGTAGGGCAATAAAATCCTTTTTATTGCTTCATATATTCTAATTAAGATAATTTCATTTATATGGAAGTAAGTGCCTTTAGAAGATGGTGAACAATGTTGTGGAAGATGTCGTGTTTACAGAGTCGTAGATGGACAAGTTGTACCAAAATGTTGTAGGATATTGCATTATTGGGCACAGAGATGTCAAGTTGATGGTTTTCCCGCTACTTATGGTGATTTTTGACGTACAAAAAACACTTTTTAGGAGCTGTAGCGATTTTTTATTTTAAATCGCAACAGTAGCGATTTTTGCTGTTTAAGGAGCGATTATAGTGATTTTTACGCAACATTGTTTACTGTCATCACTTCTAAAGTAAACGAAAAATAGTATATTGTGCAGGGAGTGAAATATTCATATATTTAGAGGCCAGATAGTGTTCAAAAATACAGAAAAGCATGGGAATTGAGATATTTTATTGAAGAAATGGATATAAACATGTATGTGCGATTTTTTTAAACTTCTCTCTTTCTGTGTTACACTTGATAGTTTCTGCCGTTTTACACATTTTCCTAGTGTTTTTTTGTCTTAGTCAGTGAGGATTTGTGGTGGTTTTTAACACAACTTATCTGTAGCGATAAGTTGGCATCCCTGATTGGGCACATTCACATCAGCATTAATATGCTATTAGGTTATTAGGTGAGGGTGGTAACATAGTCATTATCTTAATACATCTTATACCCCTTGATAGTACCCTCGTGCAACCTTGTCTATATGTGAATAGGTTGCTTATGAAAATGCGTTTTGATCATGGGCGCATAGCGAAGAAGCGACACGAAATCGAGAGATGTGTCCGGATAGAAGTGTGTCTGAGAATATCGCACATTTACTCAAAGACTGTCATAACTAGACAGCGGAATCCTATGCAAATACACTTATGGTTAGAATGGTCGTAGGGAAATCTGATTAGACAGAAACTCGTTTTGCATATTTTTGCATATCTGCATAAAATGAGCATATCTAAAACCATATGCAAAAATATATTCAAGGATTTGTGGTCTAAATATCCCACCGAAATGGCTGAAATTTGGTATTAAGTCTTCGTTAGGGGTATGCAACTTTACAACTGAAATCTGTCCGCATAGGTCCACGTCTTCATATAGACCCCATAAAACATTACCTATCGATATTCGGTATTTTGAAATTTGTAGCCTCAATATCCCACCGAAATTACTGAAAATTGGTACTTAGTATTCCAACTGAAATTTGTCGGCACAGGTCCACGTCTTCATATAGCCCCCATAGAATGGTACCTCCCGATTTTCGGTATTTTGAAAGTTGTGGCTGTGGTTATACATTTCTCTATTTTATTGACTTGTCTGAAGAGAATTTTAAACAGAAAAATTGTACACACAAACGTTTTTGTACCTATTTGTTGCATAAGAAAATATGTAAAATGCATAAATTTTGCATATGCAAAAATTTATCCATTTTACATATGTCATATGTTTCGATTGCAGTGTAATCAGAAGCCAAAAATATGCCCATTCCCAAAAATAGGGGTTGCGAAAAATTCCGCTGTCATAACTGAAAAAAGCGTTTTCTGAGTTTGAATTTTTTTTTTGTACGACTTCTTATTTATCTTGTGTCAAATTTTCATGATCATATCTCTAAAATTCAGATTTTTGGGCCAAAATTGAAAAATGTCTATTTGACGATTTTATGATCTAAGCAGACGATTTTTCACATAAGACAAAATTGCATGAAATAAAACATGATAGGGTACGAGTATGTATACCAATAGTCGGCCTCTTAAGCATTTTCTTTCTTTCAACTCTCCGAGTGAAAGTGTCTAGTTCCATATTTGATAAAATTCGTTATTGTTATTTAAAAAGTAAACAGTTTTTACACTGACAATGCATATTTCCATTCATAATGTGTCAAATATGTAACAAAATATAGAGATTTATCATAAATCAATTAATTTGCTTAATGACATTCTTAAGTGGCCGACTTTAGGAACACTATCAAAAATTATTGCACCAGTAGTCGGCCAATTATAACAAACTAATGTCAAACTATGCATTCTATTGTGTTGAATCACGATAACACAGTTTTTTTAAATCGTTTTTAATCTGACTTTAGAGTACTTACACGCTGCCTTTGAACCAAATTTAAATGGAAGGTGCTTACACCTAGGAAGTTTTTGCTTATGCTGAAACTACAATGTTCATAGATGTGCAAAATAATAATAAAACTAAAAAATCGCCGGAGCGCTTTTTTAAATAAATTGCGATTCAAGTTCACATTTTTAGAGATTTTTTAGGTTTTCACGATTTTCCTTGGAAACCGCAAGTCCTATGGAAATGGGACCAAAAAAAATTTTGTAGCGGTAAAACTTCTCTACAAGATCGACTTTTTGAGATAAAGAAGTTCAAATTGGGAAAATTCACTGACTGTATCGTCTTCTTATAAAAAAATGTCATGACTGGTATTTTCCAACATAAACTTATACATCTCAAAAATAGTACAACCTAGGAAAAAAATACGAAAGCCAATCTTGTAGAGATTTTTTACAGCTATAAGATTTTCTTTAGCCCCATTTCGATAAGACTTACCGTTTTCAAGCAAATCGTGAAAACCTAACAAAAAAACCTAAAAAGGTGACCTGTACTTCTATATCTCCAAAATGGTAAAACATGGGATAAAAAATCATAAAAAAATTTTGTAGCGGTAAAACTTCTCTACAAGATCGACTTTTTGAGATAAAGAAGTTCAAATTGGGAAAATTCACTGACTGTATCGTCTTCTTATAAAAAAATGTCATGACTGGTATTTCCCAACATAAACTTATACATCTCAAAAATAGTACAACCTAGGAAAAAAATACGAAAGCCAATCTTGTAGAGATTTTTTACAGCTATAAGATTTTCTTTAGCCCCATTTCGATAAGACTTACCGTTTTCAAGCAAATCGTGAAAACCTAACAAAAAAACCTAAAAAGGTGACCTGTACTTCTATATCTCCAAAATGGTAAAACATGGGATAAAAAATCATAACGGTCAATCCTCTAGTGAATTTTCACAGCAACAACATTTTCGTTTGCCGGACTTCCGGTTTCCAAACAAAATCGCGAAAACCTGAAATAAACATAAAAAATTGTTCAGCGGAAAGGATTAAATTTGGTATTCGCTGGAGTTACAAAACTTTCCTCCAGAAATTTTTAGGTACAAGTCAACGTTTTTTACAGCCCCCATATTATATGGGCCATATAATATTACTCCCGATTTTTTGTTAGTTTGAAAGTTTTAGTTACATTATCCATTTTGAAATTTGGTATTTAGTCTTCGGTACAAACCATTCCTTGCAAGAAATCAGGATCTTTGCGTAAATGAGCGATATATTATAGAGGAATGGGTATAGCGAATTCGTCTAAACAATAGACTGCCCGTAAAGATTACGAAAGTCCAAGTAACAGTTATTTCGGTTGAAATGTAGCTAAAGCTTAAAACTATAAGAAATCAGTAGATTCAGTTATACGGGGGCTTTGTCAAAACATTGATCTATGCCAACAATTTTTGGTATGCAGACTTCTGGTTCATATAGAAATGTTCGATTCAAAATGACTGAAATCCGTAATTACCGTTTTGTATACAAGGTGTAGACCAAAAAGTTACTCCCTTCGTTCTAGTCAGCCATACAGACGTACCACACTGGTAGCACTTACATGGGAAGGTGTGACGAAAATACTTCTAGATGTCCTAGTGGCCTTTAAACACTCTAACAATAATATTGTAGTCCCAGGTCCAAGTTTTCGCGTGGTTCCCATGTAACGAATCATCCTGACTTAAACTATTTTACTGTTACCAACACATTGTTCAATCGAATTTATTGTAATCCGGTACAAGGAGCTAAATTTCCCCACGAACAATTGTCAGTATTGGTCCATGATTTGGTATACTCCCATATGATTTATATTTCGATTTATTTTGGCGAATGTTAACCAAATATTCAAACCGAATGGGTTTTAATAATGAACGGAGAATTGGGAACACCAACTTATAAGGAAATGTGATATCTGTCTACGTTTGACCACAGGCTCCATATAGGGTTGCCATCCATTTTTCGGTACTTTATAAGATATAATCACCTTTTTCTGCATACTTACCAGCAATAACGTATTTTTGATTCTCAGTGCGGGGAAAATTTCTATGTTTTGGCGTGTTGCAACATTAGGGTTTCCCAAATAAAAAATAATTATTAAAGTGTATACCTCCAAAACATTTTATTTTTCTTTTACGAGTTTTCAGTGCGGCTCCAAGTTACCATGATAAAAGAAATCACTAATAGCAAAAAACAAGTAAGCAAGCCTATAGTCGGACGGGGCCGACCATGTGATACCCTACACCACAACCTCTAGGAATTAGCTATGTGCAACCGCCTTGCACGCTGAATGTCAGGGTTCGATACCCAGGCCTTGCCACCTACGGCAGAACTGTCCTTCCCGGTTCATCACATTATCTTCATCGAAATTCATCGCTAAAAATAATGTTTCACCCCCAGCCTTTGATCTCCATATTTGCGCGTACTTAAATTCATAAGCGAATTAATTTAATATGATTGGCAACTCTATATGCTTTTTATGTCGGAATATCCGTTTCAAAAACTGAGATAACTTGATCTATCCTCCAAGAAAATTTGTTATTAACATGTTCATCAATACAAGAGCTATTTGTGGTAAATATTTCAGAAGCACCCCAGATCTCTACATAAGCAATACCTATTGGTAATTTCAACATACCTATGCATAAACAATAACGAATATACAGAAAAACAAAACATAGTTTAATTCTGAACCAAGTCCGAATAAATGTCAAAAATGAAAACGGGACAAAATCGATTAGTTGTCAAAGAGAACCGTACCTAAAATCTTCTGAGCAACCTTTTTGTAGAATATTTGGATGCCGCAAAATCTCATCTTGTGGTATTTTCACTACGGTTCAAGAAATAAAGGACGAAAAGAACATGATTGGCATTGAGTTAGAAGAATGCAATGTTCTACAAAAAGATTCGCCAATCGATTTCACTGCAGACATGTCACCTCAAAACGTATCTACAACAACGCCAAACAGAGATATGGAGCTATTTTCCCAAGTATTATAGGGAAAAAAATCAAAAACTTCATCGCGCGATATCTCATAAACTTGACCTATTGCGAAAATTTCCTTTTGGGTTCTTAGTATATTCATTAAGGGCTTTCATATCCAAGAGAAATTTTCCACCGCCCAAAAATGCTGCTGCACCGTATAATTTGCATGCAAACAAAATTATAAATACCAAAATTATTTATTTTCAAATACACACCAAAGAAGATAGTAGAAGTCAGCTGCGCTATCGATGATATACACTCAGCCTCTGAATAAAAAAGAAACAAACACAATAATTATGCCGTATAAAAATATATTGATTTTGTATCAAGAGTTTGCTTAAAAAAATACGTGGAATCTGTAGGCATCGTAATGTGGAGCTATATCAAATCAATTTTAGTATGCTAACTTCTGAGTTTTAAAAAAAAGTAAGATGTGCAAAGTTTGAACCATTCAGAAAATCCCCTTATTTTTTATGGTTTCTTGGAGCTTTTCTGCCATAATCTCAGGAAGTATGGACTCGCTATTGTAATTGTACCATCGTAAAGGGGACCGCAAGAACAATCTGCTGAAAAAATTCAAAACGATTCGAGAGGACTCTTATGTTTCACTTTTCCGAATTTTGTGTGGGACGTACCCGAATCGATCTATCGATCGATTGCTCACTTCGCAAGTTATCGTTCACACAATTTTTCGAAAAAAATTTTGAACTTTTGTGGGGGAGGTGTGGACCTATATAGCCAATATTCGAAATTAAACTAAGCTTGGGCAAAATATTACGAAGTATAAAATTTGGTTCGAATCGGTAGATCCGTTCGAGAGTTATCATGCGCACCAGCCAGCTAGGCAGTAAGAGAGACAGATGAACGAACAGGGCTAAATCGACTCCAAATTGTCTGAAACGAATTTCGTTCAAACGTACGTCTAAAACCAAATTTTTTGATGAGACACATCTTTGGTCGTATTTTATATGTATACCCTTTACTGTAAATCCTGAGGTACAAAATAGGTGGGGAGGCGACCCCATGTTGCAATATTTGTATAAAATTATTGTGTTGAACTGAACTGAAAATTGCTCTGTCATGATAGACAATTTATAGCATGGTAGGACATTGTCGTTCTCTACACAAGACCCATTATATATTAGGCAATAGGCCCGTTATCTAGCAGACACATTATTGCAATTTGCATCAGGGGGAAGGTCAGTAGTTATTATTAAAATATGGACCAAAAATAAAATGTGTATATTTTTCATACAAGACTAATGGTCTATGTCACGCGCTAAATAATATCAGATCATCATGCAAAATTGTAGGCATTTTCTTCAACTTAAACTCTTACCCCGTGCAAAATTTTGTGACTATTGAACTATAATTGCGACCTCTAGCGTGCTTATGATTACACTACAAACAAAAAAAACTGGATATATTAGGCTGTAACTCTGTTATCTGATCATGCACATCAACATAATAACATAATCAATGGAAAGGTCAAGAGATCGTCTTCCAAATATAACTCACGAGGGAGGAATGTGTCTTTCAGGAACAAAGATATAAGCTGTATATTAAAAATTTTCACAATTTTCATACAAAAGTTGTGGTTCATATATCCACATATCCAAATATTATCTGTTCGCCATCTCAAATTGCAAGCTTCTTCTTTGTTATATACTCTTACCTTACTTAAAATTTCGCGTCGATCGGACTATTATTGCGACCTACAGAGCCGCTACAAAATTTGATAAATATTATGTTTTTGGTCCATTTCACCCGCTAAATATTTCACGATCATCAACAATAAGAATAGGGATCTATTCTGGTCTGCACCCGACCTCCATGCAAAATTTCGTGACGATCGGTCCATAATTGCGGCCTGGGTTTTGGATTTTCAGATCGCTTTATCTCGTCGAGGCATGAAGATTGGTATACCACATTGGGGGTCTCCACGAATATTTCGCGGTGTTACATGCATTTTTCCCTCTCCACAATTTGGTAATATTTGGTAAACCTTCCCTTCAGTTTAAATTAAGGCGTGAATAATAGTCCTTTGTATCAGAAACGCGCTTATAATATAGCCATTTTTTTATACCCTCCACCATAGTATGGAGGGTATATTAAGTTTGTTTTTCCGTTTGTAACGCATTGAAATACTCATTTGCGACCCTATAAAGTATATATATTCTTGATCAGGGTAAAATTCTAAGTCGATCTGAGCACGTCCGTCCGTCCGTCCGTCCGTCCGTCTGTGGTAATCACTCTAGCATCCACAAAAATGGAGATAGGACGCTGAAATTTTGGGAAAATGCGTCTTTTGTTTGCAGGCAGGTCAAGTTCGATGATGGGGTATATCGGTCCACGTTTTGGTATAGCCCCGCATATAACGGTACCCCCCGATTTACGGTATTTTGACGTTTTTAGCTACATTTTCAGACCGATTTGGCTATAATTTGACATTTAGGGTTCTTAAGTATCAATAAACACATATAACAAAATTTGTGGACATAGGTCCACGTTTTGGTATAGCCCCCATATAACGGTACCCCCCGATTTGCGGTATTTTGACGTTTTTAGCTACATTTTTAGACCAATTTGGCTATAATTTAACTTTTAGGGTTCTTAAGTATCAATAAACTTATATAACAAAAGTTGTGGACATAGGTCCACGTTTTGGTATAGCCCCCATATAACGGTACCCCCGATTTGCGGTATTTTGACGTTTTTAGCTACATTTTTAGACCGATTTAGCTATAATTTAACTTTTAGGGTTCTTAAGTATCAGTAAACTTATATAACAAAAGTTGTGGACATAGGTCCACGTTTTGGTATAGCCCCCATATAACGGTACCCCCAGATATGCGGTATTTTGACGTTTTTAGCTACATTATCAGACCGATGTTGCTATAATTTGACATTTAGGGTTCTTAAGTGTTAATAAACTTATACAACAAAAGTTGTGGACATAGGTCCACGTTTTGGTATAACCCCCATATAACGGTACCCCCCGATTTACGGTATTTTGACGGTTTTAGCTACATTTTCAGACCGATTTGGCTATAATTTGACATTTAGGGTTCTTAAGTATCAATAAACATATATAACAAAAGTTGTGGACATAAGTCCACGTTTTGGTATAGCCCCATATAACGGTACCCCCCGATATACGGTATTTTGACGTTTTTAGCTACATTATCAGACCGATGTAGCTATAATTTGACATTTAGGGTTCTTAAGTGTTAATAAACTTATATAACAAAAGTTGTGGACATAGGCCCACGTTTTGGTATAGCCCCCATATAACGATACCCTCCGATTTGCGGTATTTTGAAGTTTTTAGCTACATTTTCAGACCGATGTATCTATAATTTGACATTTAGGGTTCTTAAATGTCAATAAACTTATATAACAAAAGTTGTGAACATAGGTCCAAGTTTTGGTATAGCCCCCATATAACGGTACCCCCCGATTTGCGGTATTTTGACGTTTGTAGCTACATTTTCAGATCGATTTAGCTATAAATTGACATTTAGGGTTCTTAAGTGTCAATAAACTTATATAACAAAATTTGTGGACATAGGTCCACGTTTTGGTATAGCCCCCATGTAACGGTACCCCCCGATTTACGGTATTTTGACGTTTTTAGCTACATTTTCAGACCGATGAAGCTATAATTTGACATTTGAAGTTCTTAAATGTCAATGAACTTATGTGACAAAACTTGTGGACATAGGTCCACGTTTTGGTATAGCCCCCATATAACGGTACCCCTCGATTTACGGTATTTTGACGTTTTTAGCTACATTTTCAGACCGATATAGCTATAATTTGACATTTAGGGTTCTTAAGTGTAACCAAACTTATATAACAAAAGTTGTGGACCTAGGTCCACGTGTTGGTATAGCCCCCATATAACGGTACACCCGATTTACGACATTTGACGTTTTTATCTACATTTTCAGACCGATTTAGCTATCAATTGACATTTAGGGTTCTAAAATGTCAATAAACTTATATAACTAGTGGGCATAGGTCCATGTTTTGGAATAGCCCCCATATAACGTTACCGCCCGATTTCAGGTATTTTGAAAATTTTACCAACAAGTTTTAACCGAATTATCTGTAATTTGAACATTTGACATTTGAAATTTTTAGTGGTCACCACACCTCTCCACCAAAAATTGTCAAGAAAGCCCCCATATAACGGTACCTCCCGATTTTCAGTAATTTGATGATTTTAGCTACAATATTAAACCGAACTAGCAGTAATTTGACATTTGAAGTTCTTAGTGGTCACAACACCTCTCCATCAAAAATTGTCAACATAGGTCCATGTTCGGATATAGCTCCCATGTAACGGTACCTCCCAATTTTCAGTAATTTGGCCATTTTAGCTACAATTTTTAACAGAACTAACTGTAATTTGACATTTGAAGGTTGTAGTGGTCACCACGCATCTGCATCAACAATTTTCAACATAGCCCCAATATAACGATACTTCCCGATTTTCGGTACTTTGAGGATTTTACTTAAAATGTTTAACCGAACGTAGGTCCATGATTTTGTATATCCCCAAAACAAACCTCCCGATTTTCCGTACCTTAGCTTTATTTTTGGACGAACTTTCTGTAATTTGAAATTTAAAAGTCAACCAAAATTCTGCAACAAAAATTGTTCATTTAAGTTCATATTTTCGTATAGCCCAGATACCTCCGAACTAGCTGTTAATGACATTTGAAGTTCCCACGTTATGTACCGATTTTCGATATTTTGAGGATTCTAGCTAAATTTTTTAACCGAATTAGAGTTATTTGACATTAAAGGCTTCCATCAAAAACTCTCAACATAGACACATGTTTTATTATAACCCCTATATAACAGTACCTCCCAATTTCTAGCCCACCAAAAATTGTCAACAGTTAGATATAGGCACCATAAAAAAGGGCCTCCCGAATAAAGCATTTTATGTACATAATCTGACATTTTAACGTACTCACTTAAAGTTGGCGACAGGAATGAATATTTTATGGTGGAGGGTATGAAAAGTTCGGCCCGGCCGAACTTAATGCTTTTTTACTTGTTACTTTTAATATATTTTTTTCCTGTTTTCCGTAAGAACCGCGAAAACTTGCAAAAATAAGTTGATCTTCGAAAAACTGGGAATGTTTAAAAATAATTTGTATCTTTAAATTTTTAAAATAATGACATGATTTTTGTCGTTGGGGGCATCTACTGTGCGTACGGACATGGCTAAATCGACCAAAAATGGTCTTAAAGGATTTCGTCTTAAATACGTGGATCTAGTGAGTCATGTTTATCTTCGTTTGAAAGTGTAAATACCACCATCTTAAGCCATAAAGTAGAGGGTATAAAGTGCTGATTATGGTTTGTGGCTGTAGTTTTTTATCTTTAGTGTCATTATCTCATGTACGATGGGCACTCCAAGACTTCCGCGAAAAATTTTAACTTGTGTGTAGTATGTACCCAAAGATGTGGACCAATATGAGTCATCTTAGAAGTTTATTTAAGTTTGGAGTTATCGTGCGGACCTGAAATTAAAGCTAGTTCGGTTAGAAAATTTAGCTAAAACCTCAAACTACCGAAAATCGGGAGTTACCGGTATATAGAGTCTATACCAAAACATGGGCCTATGTTGACGACTTTTAGTGCAGAAGTTTCGTGATCACAGAAAACCTCAAATGCCAAACTGCAGCCAGTGTGAATAAACATTGTCGCTAAAACCTCAAAATACCGAAAATCGGGAGGTACCGTTATATGGGGCCTATACCAAAACATGGGCCGATATAGCCCATCTTCGAACGTAACCAACCTATTTCAAATTTTTTGGGAGTTAATGCGGGCCCCTCAGAGGCAGAGGCCTATTAAGTTTAGTGATAGTCGGATAATATTCAGGAGTCGGAATAAGCAAAAAGCTTATGTGGAGAAAAGTCAACGTTTTTTTTTCTTATGCGAATATCTCCGCTTCTAGTAGGAGTATTCCAAAAGGAGTATTCTGGTAGGATTATTCAATGGAAGAAGAAACGATCCCCTTTATATTGATGCAAAGTATGTTGGCGTAAGTGGGCAAACAACCGAGATAAAGCACAAGTCAATAACATAACCAATTTTTCCATTTTCTTGTTATCAAGCTACAGCTTGAAATTTTGATCGGATAGTCCCGAAATTTTGGGTGTAGATGCGAGCCCCACAGAGGAAGAAGCCCATTGATTTTGATGATAGTCGGATAATATTTAGGGGTCGGAATGGGGAAAAACTCATGTGGAGACAAATTCAAAGTTTTATTCTTTGTGAATATATCGGTTTCTGGTAAGGATATTTCAACGGAAAAGCCTGTCAATGGAAGAAGAATATATTACCTTTACATTGGTGTAAAGTAGGTTGGCGAAGGTGGTCAAACAAGGGAGATACCACAATAGTCGGTAATGCATCCAATTCTTCCATTTTTTGCAATAACGCTGCAGGTCGTAATTTTGATCGGATGGTCATGAAATTTTGGTTGCTTATGGGGGTCCCAGAGAGAAAGAGGCTTATTATGTTTCTTGGTAGTCGGATTATATCCCCTAAAAGAAATGTTTACCAGTGAGAAGCTTATGCACAGGGGTAGTGGTGTAGGGTATCACATGGTCGGCCCCGTCCCGGCTATAGCCTTTGCTCACTTGTTTTTTTTTTTTTTTTGGACAGTGTTATGAACATATGTATGTATATGCTCACAGAATGCTCCATCTGTCTATCATAAAATAACGAAAATTAACGAAATAAAACCTCACGTTTCAAATAATTATGGTATTTGTATGGCTTCAAAGGTTTTTCTTTTTAACGTATAGCCTTGGAGCGTTCTTCCTTAAAAATACATAACTCACAACTTTATCATACATAATTCATTGTCGAAGATATTTTATTAGACGCTTTCACCCAAGGAATATGCATATCCATCCGAAAAGATTTTATATGTTCTCAATAAGTTACCAGGGCGAAAGGTTAATATTATTAAACTTTGATTACGTTCAATAAGTTTCTTGTATACATAAGACGACACATTTATACAATCTATTGTCGAACTACGCTCCTGACATGCTTACATTTTTTTAGGTAAAATCCATTAAAACATGCTTGCATATATTATGCAGATACTAATACACACGAATTTGATGGCAGGTGGTAGTCTCTTAAATATGTTCAATCTTCCATTACTGTTATAATGGCTATTCGATTTTGTTCGTTTTATAGACGGGGTAATTTGTATTTTATAGTTATGGCCCTAATCAAGGCATTTCGAAGAATGATGAAGTTGTAACGACAATGATGATGCTGTGCACAAAGTAACGGGATGATTTACCTATCTTTCCCCAAAAAAGAAAATCAATGAAAAATCAACACGTAGACAATAAAATCGTATGTTAATTGAACTTTAATTATGTTTTACGATAATTAATTACTTAAATGTATGTCTATTTGAGGAAATGGTAATGACTTTATTCTATGTAAATATTGACATAATGAAGATTGCCCTAATTTATAATAATAATAAAGAAAAGTGTATCAAAAACAAATTTGAGATAATTATTAGTTATTAAGAATTACTACGACCTACTATTATTTAGACCAGGGGTGCACAAGACAGCGCACACGTGCGATCTGTGAATGTTTCTCTTTCCACACACATAATTCAACCCATTGAAAAAGTATGCACTCACACAATGACACCCCTAAAGTATACAATTGAAAACAAATATGAGAGGGCTATAGTCGGACGGGGCCGACCATGCGATATCCTACACCACTTGCCCTAGGCATTAGTTTTCCACTGAATTTATTTAATATTATTACGACATGTTATATCGTCGGTGTCATGCTTAAGTGTTCCATACGCCATTTGCCCGTTTTGAGAGAACAGCATTTTAATGTCTTGTGTCAAACTGCGTGGAGCTGACTAAAGAAAATATTTATATTTCTGACTTGAATTATTAATAGTAGTATATAGAACAGATTTGCAAATATATAGAGGAATATGTATTGGAATATACAAGTTATAGAACATTTTTAAAAATAGAATTTTTTTGATTTGTTCCATATGGCACAAATGTGAAATATTTTAAACTATATGGAACAAAGTGTCAAAAAAATTTTCCATCTTTGCCTCAATAAATTAATAACAAGTAAAACAAGCGTTAAGTTCGGTCGGGCCGAATATTTACAATTTTCCGAATCGAGCGAAATACATAAAATTGGGCAAAACCGACTAGACCTAAACCTGGATATTCTGGATTTGGATAGTTAACAACATCGGGAGCGCCGTTCTATGGAGGCTGTATAAAACGTTAACCTGCACCGATACATTTCTGGAGGAAAGTTTCGTAACTCCAGCGAAGACTAAATACCAAACTTTCAAAATACCGAAAATTGGGAGGATATTTCTATGGGGGTATATAAAACATGGAACAATACCTGAAATTTTCATGTGGGAAGTTTTATACCACCAACGGAAATTAAATATTAAATTTCATCCGTTTCGATGGGATATTGATGACACAACCCTAAAATACCGAATATCGGAAAGTACGCTTCTATGGGGTTATTTGAAGAAAAGGGTTTATACTGATAATTCTCTTCTGCAATATTTTATACACCCATGGCAATTTAAATACAAAATTTCAGTCATATCGGTGGTATATTTAGGCCACAACTTTCAAAATACCGTAAAAGGTACGGTCCTATGGGGATATTTGAGGACGTCGACCACATTTCGGCCAAAATGTTTCATACCTCTACCAAACAACCTAATAGCAAATATCAGCTATTTTGATGGAGAACGAGCTATATGTAGAAAATCTGGTGGTACCGTTCTGTTGAGGCTATATGAAGACATGGACCTTTACCGACAAATTTCAGGTGGAAAGTTTTATACCCTCAGCGAAGACTAAGTACCATCTTGCAGCCATTTCCGTGTTATAATGAGGCTAAAAACTTCAATAGACCGAAAATCGGGGTATACCATTCTATGGTGGTATCCCCCAAAACATGCACGTATGCCGACAAATTTCTGAGGGAAATTTTTGTAGCCAAATTTCAGCCACTTCGGTGGAATAATGAGGCTAAAACCTTTAAAAATACAGAAAATCGGGCGGTGCGAGGACCGATACAGATAAATTTCTGGGAGAATGTTTTGTATCCCAAAAGAGGACGAAATATCAAATTTCAGGCATTTTGGTAGTATAGTATAGCTAAAACCTTCAAAAATACCGAAAATTGGGAGATATCGTCCTATGGGGACTATATGAGGGAGTGTGACCTATACCGCCAAATTTCATATGGAATGTTTTATACCCTAAATGAAGACTAACCACCAAATTTCAGCCATTTCGGTCGAATATTTAGGCCACAACCTTCGGAATACCGAAAATCGGGAGGTACCGTTCTATGGGGGCTATATGAAGGCGTAGACCTAGACCGACAAATTTCATATGGAATGTTTTATACCCCAAATGGAGACTAACCACCAAATTTCAGCCATTTTGGTGGAATATTGAGGCCACAACCTTCAAAATACCGAAAATCGGGAGGTACCGTCCTATGCGGGCTATATGTAGGCGTGGACCTATACCTAAAAATTTTTGTGGGAAAGTTCTATACACCCAACAAAGACTAAATACCAAATTTCAGCCATTTTGCTTCGATAATGAGGCTAAAACCTTCAAAATACCGAAAATCAGGAGATATCGTCCTATGTAAACATTTTATGGTAGAAATATTTCTTAGCCTGTGGAAACACAAAATACAAACTTACAACCGATTCTGTGGTCAAATGGGACTAATACATATTGGGCGTTATATGGGCGCTCTACCAAAACGTGGTCGAAATGTTTTTTAGCCTCTGTAGACACAAAATACCAAATTACCACCAGTTTGGTGCTCAAATGGGCATAATACATTCAAAATATCTTAAAACGACGCGTACTATATATCGGGCCTTATATGGGGGCTATACCAAAACGTCGACCTATATAAACAAAATTTGGTAGAAATATTTTTTGGCCTCTGGAGACACAAAATACCAAATTACAACAAATTCGGTGGTCAAATGGGACAAATATCTTAAAATTTCCTTAAAACGACGACGCGTTATGCGTCACTTTGTATGGGGGCTATACGAAAACGTGGACCTACATAGCCCGCTTTCAATACCAAAAGTCCTACATACATATAATAGATTTTGCCAAAATTTCATCCACCTACTTCAATCCGTTCGGAAGCTAGAGTGATTTCCACAGACGGACGGGCATGGCTATATCGATGTAGAATTGCACGGTGATCAAGAATATATATAGTGATTGTTTCGAGTAGTTACAAACGGAATGACAAACTTAATATACCCCCCATCCTATGGTGGAGGGTATAAAAAATAATTAAAAAACTTAACATTCAGTGTTTTATTTATAAATGCACGCAAAACTAAAAAATAATGATGGAACCTCCCAAATTTAAATGCAAGCTTTTGTTTTTTTTTTCTCGAAAAGTCAAAAATGTCGTATGGAATACTTAAGCATGTCACTGACTATATGTAAAAGTGTGTATTAAGAAAAAAAAAACAAATAAAAGAATTTTTGGACTCTTTTTGGACATTTGAGCTTGTCAACAAAAATGTGGATTAGGATTAAAGTGAAAAAGTTTTACGGAGGAGGTACTTAAAGGAATGGACTGACATAGTCCGTTATGGAAGTGAAACTTATATTAGAGTCATATCTTTTTGATAGATATCGCGCACACTAGTCATTTAAGTGGGTCATCGTAAAGCTTTTGGGCCAGTATGCCAGGAAGGATGAACTTGACCACGGAAAACATAATATGGCTGTAAACAGGACCACAATGAACAGCATCGGTACACATTTCGAAATGATCTTCGAACAGACCCTTAACTGCACTTAGACACAAATTTTGAACTTTTGTGGGAGAGGTAACATAAGGAGCAGATTGATATTGGCCATTTTAGAAGTTGAACTAAATTTGGACAAAATATTAGGAGACCCAAAGTTTGAACCAAATTGGTTGCCCCGTTCAAGAGGTATCGTACATACCATTTTAGTGACATTTTTTATATTGGGGTGAAGTACCGGAACTTGTGCCCATCATCGAACGGAAACTATGTTTGGGCCAAATACGACGAAGGGCAAATTTTGAACCAAATCGGTTGATCAGTTCGAGAAGTATAGTGCTCTCCAGCGACTACATGTCGTAAGGGTTTTTACACCAGTTGTTAACCTGTTTTCTCAAGAAAAGCTTTTAACGTTGCAATTGAGGTAGCGAATGCTAGTTGCTTCATCAGAAATTAAAGTTAGTCAAGAGCTTATCCGAAAATTTGTGTGGGAGGCAGGGACGTACGCAGGGGGGGCACAGGGACTTCGTGGACTACATTTTGAAAGCCAATTAGATATTTGTTTTACTGTCATCGCCAAAAGTTTGTTATTCTATTTTAGACAAACTTGCTGCTAAACAGTATGATAAAATAATGAAGTCAAATGAATTTTTGTGCGTCACTTGATTTTTTCCTTATTATCACCCAAGTATAATTGTAGCCTCAGACTTTAAGGTTAGGAGATTATATACACTAGGATATGGTACAAATAGGTCTCATCAAAATAATGATTTTAGACTACACATACATATGTTTGGACGATATTAGTATTTACCACCGTCCCACAGAGGGGAAACATAGGCCTAAAGTTGCTCAAAACTCAAAATATGAAAATCGTTTTTTTATGAAAAAATGTTGATAAACGGCAACCAGACTCTTTTCTACATTTGCTATAACCATCCTCGACTTTGTAAGATTAGCCAATTCAATGCAGCAGTCGATTGAACTCAGCCATACTTAAAACAAAAAGTAAATTTTCGAAAACTAAGAATTTAGGTGAACATTAAAATGACATTATTTTCGCGAAAATTTATATTTTTCAAGATTTATTGTTTTTGTAAGTCTCCGAACAAGATTAGCATTTAAAATTTTCAGATTGATTTTACATCTTTGCTCTTTAATAATGGTGATACATATCCTCTTTATGAAATTTTTTATGATAATTTTTAAGATTTCTACAATTTCAATAGTGAAAAAGTCTATTTCCCCGTCGTTTCCCGACCATAGTTTCTTCTAATGTTTTATGCGCTGGAGTCTCAAATATCAGATTCAATCATAAGAAATTGCGCATATTTGCACCTTTCCGAAAAAATCAAATTTTTCTTAACTAAAATAGGAAATATTTTTATATGGAATTGCAAGGTTTACTCACACTAAATTTTGTTCCGCCTTATAACTGGGGCTCTTATTTATCAGACTAAACCAACACCTATTAAATATGTTTGCATTATTCAGAAATATTCACGGCTTTTCTCGTGTGAATTGAGAAAAATTTAATTTAAGTAAGTTTCAAAAAATAAAATTTGGAATGAAATATATGTATATGGGACTATATATACATCTGTACCGATTTGTTTGAAAATTGGCTCAATTTTTTTAGGCTAGTTCAGGTTGTATGTGTCAAATTTCAGTGATTTTGGTGCATTTTTATCTCATATCAGATGCGAATATATATGGAAGCTGCATCCAAATCTGGACCGATTTTCATTATTTTCTATAGGATTAATCCTTGTACAGAAGATATGCTTTGTGCAAAATTTTATATCAATCGGACTGTAAATGAGCTTTCTAGGGCTTTTGATCAGCTTTTAACACAAGTTTCCCCTCTGTGCGTCCGTCCGTCTGTATCTCTGTTTGTCTGGCAGGTTGGAACTCATGATAACTCTCGAACGGCTCAACCGATTTGGTTCAAGTTACGGATCTCGTAATGTTTGTCATATCGGTACCTCCGCCATAAAAGTTCAAAAATTTTCACTAAAATGGTCGAAGGGACTAACCGATTCGGTCTAAAATCGAACCTAATATGGACTATCTCGGACAACATTTTCGGGTCCCTCATACAAGTCTAACATAACTGCAGTTTAAAGACTGTTCGAGGATCCTTTGGACAAGTTGTAATCTTGTTTACAGCGATATCCTATTTTTCGTGGACAAGTTCATGCTTCCTGACAAAGCTCTAAATACTACGGTGACCAACTAAAATAACTTATGGGCGCGGTAACTATCTAAAATTAATTAGCTTATTATTAGTGAATAATTAAGTGGGGTTCAATAAGGATCGATTGTTATTTGTCAAAACTATATAGAACTATGTGTTTGTCATCGAGTCCAAAAACTTCTAATCGTACAATTAAGAAAAACGAATTATGACGCTTCTTTTTTAACGTTATATTAAAAGTAAAAATAATCCTGGAATCAGACTCTATCTCTCCCGGTAAATAACACTGTGCAACATTTTTGAGGTAATCTTGTGCACACAATTTGAAGTGAGGATTATTTGAAAGTACAGACCCAAAGTACAAAAGCCCCAGTTGCGTTTTGTTGAGTGAGATCCGGCTTGGATTTTATGGCCCCATCTAAACATTGCTAAATATCGACTTTTTAAAGCAACTCGGGGCTATATCTCGGAAACCAATGCAAATCTTCTTCTGGCCTCTGAAGCAAATTTGTAGATAAGGGTCAGAATAAAATATTTGAACAAATAATGAACTGGAAAAACTAAATTTATTGCCTTAAATTTTATAATATGTTTGTTTTGTTTTAGTTGAAGATTCAATCATATGATAGTTTAAGAGTCTGGAGTTTTCCCCATTGGCTTAACTTCATCACTTTCCTCTTTGCAGAGAAAAATGTTTACAAAACGCACTGACAGCTTGCAAAATTTACTGATCGCTACCAATATCATGATTTCATACCGGCGAAGGGAATTATCAATTGGCTTTTCAGTTTTTGCTGTCAGCTTGCAAATATTTTGTTCTGGTGTTTTTTTGGGAAAGCCGAAAAGTGAGCATCATTCTCATTAACATGAGAATACTCGATGCTTAAAGAGTTCAGGTTTTCACTAAAAAATCATCATTTCAAAAACTGAAAAGCCAATTGATAATTCCCTTCGCCGGGATGAAATCATGATATTGGTAGCGATCAGTAAATTTTGCAAGCTGTCAGTGCGTTTTGTAAACATTTTTCTCTGCAAAGAGGAAAGTGATGAAGTTAAGCCAATGGGGGAAACTCCAGACTCTTAAACAATCATATGATTGAATCTTCAACTAAAACAAAACAAACAAAAAACAGCGAAGGCTCGCGCAAAACGGAATTTTGTAAATAAAATTCCAACGACATACTCACAGGTAACTGTGTTGATGTTATTTCAACTTAACAGAAATCGATGATTTCTTAGTTGAATCGTGCTGTCAGCTTGCAAATATTTTGTTCTGGTGTTCTTTTGGGAAAGCCGAAAAGTGAGCATCATTCTCATTAACATGAGAATACTCGATGCTTAAAGAGTTCAGGTTTTCACTAAAAAATCATCATTTCAAAAACTGAAAAGCCAATTGATAATTCCCTTCGCCGGGATGAAATCATGATATTGGTAGCGATCAGTAAATTTTGCAAGCTGTCAGTGCGTTTTGTAAACATTTTTCTCTGCAAAGAGGATAGTGATGAAGTTAAGCCAATGGGGGAAACTCCAGACTCTTAAACAATCATTTTATAATATATCTAAAAATGCCATAATTTGTATGGATTTCGCACCATATCTACAAAACTGTTAAATTTTTCTTAATGTTTTCATTTGGAAACATATCAACGACACTGGCAGCCGATATTCTTAAAAATTAGGCTAAGATCATCGAAATAGTAAAAATCTTGCTATAGCAAGGACAACGGCAATTCTTTGTGGTTGTAAAATTCTGTGATAAACTATAACGTGGGCATGTATGATTAAAAACTTCAATATACTGAAAAAGGGACGTACATTTTACATGGCGACTTTACCGAATGTGGCCCGATATTGTCTATTTTCAATTCTAAATATCCTACTCTGTAAATATTTGAAATTATATCCTAAATATTATGAATTCTTTCTATTGAATTTATATACTTTGTACCAATATTTCATATAAAATTCGAAATTTTTGGCTCATTTTAAAGTTCATGTAGAATAGAATATGTGCCAAAATTACCGAGATATTAGCTTTCGAAGGAAAACATTTATTGTATTTTGTATGTAGCATAGAAACTAAAAACGTCTTTTCCTCGAAGTGGCACTTTTTTCCGGTCTTTATACGTTTTTGTGGGACTATTATACACATAAATCATGTGCTTAACCGAGAGAGCCTTTAAAAAAATGCTGACAGAGTCCGAAAAATATCAATTTTCACAGTTTTTTTTTGTTGTTACAATCGAAATTTTGATTTTAACTGTTCAAAATGTATAAAAATTGATTTTTTTAATTCCATTTCGATAATGAAGAAGATTATTAGGTTCGTAATGATCTCACAAAAATATATGCTGATCGGTATATTATTTTTCAAACTACAGTGGGTCCGCAAAATGCTTTAGTAAAATGCTTATAGGCGGGCATATGTCAGAAAGATCAATAAAAAAAAATATTAAAAGGTAACTCAATGTTTGATAGATTTCTTATAAAAATACATGTAAATGGCTTTTCTGATGCTTATAAGTGGCCATAACCCCTTAGAATACCTTTAAGTAACGCTACACAACATTTGAATTTTTTATGATTTTTGGTTTTTTTTTATGATTTTCGAATTTAAACTAGGTTTGGACAAAATATTACAAAAGCCAAATTTTTTGACCGAATCCAGACAGACGGACGGACATGGCTAAATCTACTCCAAATTGTCTGAAACGGATTTCGTCCAAAAATACTTGGGGTCTAAAACCATTATTTCGATGAGGCAAATTTTGCCCATATTAAAGTGTATTACCCTCGTTAGCATAAGTGCTAAGGATAGAAAAAACCTAAAGCATTTAAAAGAGCTTTATGTGATTTTTACCGAATTGAACAAGTAAGAAAGCACCAGTCAGCTGTGCTGACGGAGATATACCCTCAGCCTGTGACCAAGAAAAGAAAAAACACCATAATTATATCGCATACAAAGTATATTGATTTTGTATCACGAGTTTGCTTCAAAATTTGTGGAATCTGTAGGCACCGCAATGTGGGGTTATACCAAATCACTGACATTTACCAACAATTTTTAATGAGCATAATTCTGATTCAAACTTCAGCTGAAAAAGGAAGGTACTCGAAGGAGTGGAACAAACCCAATCTATATCTAGAAGGAATAAAATGATGTGCTAATTTGGGACCAAATTGGTTGCTCCCTTCGAGGTTGATTGTTTTCTTGAATTTTGAACGGTTTAGTATCTATGGAGCAGAAGCCGAGAAAAGCGGATAAAAATCGCAATTGTTTTGCTATTTTGACCATTAAGATCCATTTCTTCAGAGTTGGTATATTCTAGAAAGGTGTTTGTTGAGATCTAATGTGCATTTTTGTAGTTGGTTATTTGCTTCAAATTTGATAGGTTTGATAGCTGTATAACAAGACTTGAGAAACAATTTTAAAAGAAATTTGACCATGGTGATTTTGACCTTACAGATGAAGTTTGATGGATTATATGTGTTCACAATTTTTGTTCTTTAAGACAAGAGCTACAACTTTGACTCTGAGATTAATTCAAATTTCCTAACGGTTTGGAAGATATAGTCCTGACTAAGTGACCCTTTTTACATCAAAGCCTCAAACCTTTGGATGACTGTAACCGCGAAAATTTATGAGATAGAATAAAAACCGCTATAACTTTTGCGAGCATCGTCCAATATTGTGAACGCGAACAAATTTGAAACCAGAATGTTTTCCTTAGCCTATATACCGAAAATCGAAGATGTGCTTTCAAATTTTTTTTTCCGAATGGAATTGTAATAGAAATTTGTTTTTTACCATATATGTTTAAGTATGGGTCTACGACCATTATTTCTATGCTTCTATACTTTTTGCCCAAAACCAACTTATAATACCCTCCCCACATAGTGTTATAGGGTATAAAAACACATTTTTGCGGCCAAGTGTTCATGGAATATAAAATTTTAGTTGGTGGAAGAAATTCCGAATGATGCCCCTATCTCACGGTATATAATTTGGCGATCACGGCTTAATTTTTTTTTCTGGCACAACGTTCGTTTTTGGACGACCATAACGAACTTCGTGTATTGGCCACGATTTAATTCACTAAAGCAGATTTTCATAGTGCTATAGGATGGTCCTTTATCGACATAAAAATATTTAATTTGATCGATGCACTCTTTACGTGATTATCCACGTCGAAATTTGTGAAAAATTCCGTTGTTTTTGCAAGATGATTTTGATTGACAACACATGGTCGTATGTCAACCTGTCCTGAGTATGCACAGACTAAAAACTGCCAAACTTTCCACAAAAAAATGTCAAATTGCGCCTGGCAACACTGTTTCCCCTTGTAATGCACGGTGCTCTTGAAACAATTTTAAATGGAAGGTGCTTACACCTTGGAAGTTTTTGCGGTTTCTGAAACTATAATGTTCATAGATGAGAAAAATCAAAAAACAAAAAAATCGCTGGAGCAATTTTTACATAAATCGCGATTTAAGTTGATATTTTTTAAGTTTGTTTTGGTTTTCACGATTTTGCTAAGAAACCGCAAGTCCTATCAAAATGGGACTAAAGGAAATGTTGTAGCTATGAAAATTCTCTACAAGATCGAACTTTATGGTATTCTCGTCGGTTTTATCATTTTTGAGATATAGAAGTTCAAATTGGGACAATTCAAATTCAATTCTGTATCGCCCCCTTATAAAACAATGTCATGACGGCAAATTCTCTACTTAAACATATATATCTAAAGAAATGGTACAACTTAGGATAAGTCAATTAAGCCAGTCTTGTAGTAATTTTCACAGCTTTAAGATTTTCTCAGGTCCCATATCGATAAGACTTACCGTATGCAAGCAAAATCGCGAAACCCTAACAAAAAAACCTAAAAATGTAAACTGAGCTTCTTTATCTCAAAAATAGTACAAGCTGGGAACAAATGATAAAGACAATCCTCTAGAGAATTTTCACAGCTACAACATTTTCTTTAGTTCCATTTCGATTAGACTTGCGGTTTCCAATCAAAATCGTAAAAACCTAAAAAACACCTAAAAATGCGAATTTTGACCGCGATTTATTTAAAAATGCCTACAGCGATTTTTTCTTGTTCTTTGATTTTTCTCATCTATGAACATTGCTGTTTCAGAATTTACACAACTACCCCTGTGTAAGCGGTTTTTATCAAAAGTTAGTTAAGGCGCACCCTTCATGACATTGTTTTATAAGGGGGCGATAAAGTCAGTGCATTGTCCCAATTTGAACTTCTATATCTCAAAAATGGTAAAAACTACGAAAATACCATAAGGTCGATCTTGTAGAGAATTTTCATAGCTACAACATTTTCTTCAGTTCCATTTTGATAGGACCTGCGGTTTCTAATCAAAATAGTGAAAACCTAAAAAACCCCTAAAAATGTCAATTTAAATCGCGATTTATTTAAAAAGCGCTCCGGCGATTTTTTTGTTTTTTGATTTTTCTCATCTATAAACATTGTAGTTTCAGAATCCACAAAAACTTCCGAGGTGTAAGCACCTTCCATTTAACATTGTTTCAAGAGCACCGTGAATGCTCTTTTACATTTCTTGAAAATTTCAGCTATGATAAACGTCTATACAAGTGTCGTCGTAAGGCTAGCCGTTCGGACTCGACAATGAAATCTTGGTACCGTATCCCTGATCCAATATGAATCGGCGTGCACTCATTGATATGAGAGAAATCTACTTTGTCCCTTTGGGGATGTTATAGCAACATAAGTATGTGTGTATGTACTGAAGTCTTTAGTGGGACAAGATGATGAAGTTGATATATCTTTCAAGTATAATACCTGTGTATTTTTGCTTTCTTATTTATCTAAAATCAAACGATTTGCCAAGGCGCAAAAACTATTTTTCAACTTGAATATCGCAAAAGCTTTCCTTCTCACTTCCCCACATACATAATATTTTCCATGAAATAGAAATGAAACGTCGGTATTTATGGATGTTGCACTTTTTTGGGAAAAGTGATGTTCGCCAAATAGCATTTTCTAAAATGTACAGGTGGAAAAAGTACGCCATAGGCGAAAGAATGTCCATTCCCATAGTGTGTGGTTGACTATTTCACTTTATGTTCAGTCCATGCAATTTCTAATTTCCTCTACCTTCGATTGACATCACTCTGGTGGTGGTCGTGGTGGTGGTAGCTGTCACATGGCTTTTGCTTTAGCAGGTTATGACACAAACGTTTTAAGTGCAATATGCCAACGGTTAATAGCATCCGTCAATAAATGCACAATATCCGGCAGTTGTACAGAGGGTGATTGTCATTGTCATGGCAACGTTTTACACTTGAGAATTTTTTTCTTTCAGCGTTATATTCTACATTATTCAGTTGTGTGTGTAGTTGTAGTTTATACACATTTTCAATACATATTTCCTAGTTTCGATAGCGCCGTTAGATTTTTTGATGTATTCAACAAAACGTTCAGCTTTTACCGTTCATTTGCGTATGTATGGGTATTCTTAAATTAACTAAAAACATTTTTAGTAAAAACGAACATGAATAGTCAAGGTGAAAAAATTGTTACACCGAATAACATAGCAAGGCTATCTTGCGTTAACGACTTATACGATCAGTATACATTGTTAGGAATATATTCGGCTTCTGTGCTTCATGCTATGAAACTGTTATAAAAGCAAGGGGATAAAGACATATAGACATGACAGATTTATGCCCTACATACCCAATAGGATGTGTTTACACGACCACATTGATGATTTATGTACGACATTGCCCGCCATTTTAATTCGTTGGCGAAATTTCCACAAACATGAGACTGATAAGGAATAGTTTTTGTTTAAAATCTTTTAGAATACATTATCTTGTAATTCGTCAACGATGAACCTCAATCTGTATTTGAGACCTCCGCCAAGGAACCCCAATGAATATGAATAGTTAATTTCCAATCGTTTATGAAAATACTAAGCTCTTCTTCAATGTTAAGGCTTACTCCTTGAAGGAGCAGAATATCTTAACTGATGAAAATCACTTTACATTAACACTTTTCTGGGTAGAGGTTTTCTACCAATTGAGATTGCAAACAAGTGGGCAATACCGGTTAAATGGGGGTCTAGACTAAAAACTGGATATACATATCGTCACCATAAATGCCCGAAGACGTAATACATAAAACTAAAATACATGCTCTGGCAAAATTTCAAGCTTCTACGTTCAAAAACAACGATCCTATTCAAGAAATGGCATTTCCAAAAATGGGATAATATTGCAGATTTTGTGGTAATGGAGGATCTCAAAACTAAGCACTTTAGCGGTTTTGGTTTCACTACTTATTCCCCTTCGTATATAATAGATAATATCCCATATACTCGCCTTCATAAGATTAATCTATATATATAAATGAGCTTGGTGATAAGGTACTGACTGACTGACTGACTCAACATCAACGCCCAGCCAAAACGGCTAAAGCTAGGAGCTTGAAATTTTACCAGTGGGTCACTGTTGATGCAAATGTACGAGATAAGGCTGGGTTTTAGAAAATTCGTCCTGGAACCACAAAAAATAACAACAACAAAAATCCTTACTTTTCATTATTATTACGTACTTATTCACTTAGTTGGCCCTCTGCAAGACATGTGTCAAATTAACAATGCTATAACTTCTTGATATCGTAAGAGATCACACATAATTTCAAATTTTGTAGTTTACTTCTAGGCGCACTTATTTTATCGTAAACCACTAAATAATAGAAAGACAAAGACAAACCGATCCTGATTTTGTTTTCACATAACAGGTGTCGCACAAAAGATTTTCATTCGTAAAAATCCAGTTAGAAAAAATGATTACAAACGATGCATCTGTAAAAATTTTGATTTTCAATTTAAAATTAAAACAAAAATTCTTTCAATAAATGATGTTGGGTTTGTTGAACAAATGAGTTGCTGTTGAAGACAACATTAGGGGAATAAATTCAGAAATCGGCCAGAAATAACAACAACTAAAAACTGTATGGACCTGACTTTTTGATAATAACTAAATGTTTGCAAATCAATGAAAGTGCAATAAAATTGTGCATATTACCACGATTTATTTGCAATTAAGAATTTTATCGTATAAGGAGATGTACAGTCATAACTATTCAATTTCAAAATCTGTAATTTGAAGAAATCGCTAAATAATTAATGAGATCAATAATAGGCCCAGAGACAAAGATTGGTTCTGTAATTGAAAACGATTTTGGAGTATGTGTGTTACGTGTAAAAGGCAGAAAAGTATTACATAACAAGTATTCATCACGAAGGGTTAGGAAAAGTTCTCTCCCCGCAAAATATAAAGGAACGAATCAGATTTTCTACTAAGAAGATTTCAAGCCCCCTAAAGTACTTTGATGACATTATATTTTCTGATGAGATGAAAATTATGTTCCACTATTACGACGGTACCCAAAAAATATGGCGCAACCCTCTCACAGCCCTGGAAAATAAAAATGCAATACATACTGTAAAGTTCGGAGAACTGTAAGTTATGGTATGGGCATAGACAAATGAAGTGTATAGACAAAGGATTACTCATGTTGAGTGCTGTCAACAGACTCAAACCAAAATACTCAACATTTTTCGAAGTAGATTTTTGAGGAAAATTGCAAGATTTTCTTTTACATCTGAGTATGTACATTTCGTCAAAAACTAACCCCATACAGTTTTTGTTAGAACAAAATGTTTTTAAAATTGTGTTTTTAATTGAGTTGTTCTGAAAACGAAATCGATGTTAACAAATGAATCGTATAGACAAAGGATTACTCATTCGATTTGTTCCTAGGTTTTACCATTTTTGAGATATAGAAGTTCAGGTCACAGTTTTAAGTTTTTTGTTAGGTTTTCGCGAGTTTGCTTGAAAACGGCAAGTATTGTCATAATGGGAATAAAAAAATTTCAAAAGCTGTGAAAATTTCGTAATTTTTTCGTGGGTTGTACCATTTTTGCGATATATAAGTAAAAGTAGAGAAATTGCAGTCATGACATTGTTTCATATGGAGACGATACAGTCAGTGAATTTTCGTAATCTGAACATCTATATATCAAAAATGGTAAAACCTACGATAATATCATAAAATACAATTTTGTAGACAATTTTCACTGCTACAACATTTTATTCCATTTTGATAGGGCGCGAAGACCTAAAAAACCCCAAAAAAATGTGAACTTTGACCGTGATTTATTTAAAAAGCGCTCAGGCGATTTTTTTTTATTCCCAGGTTTATTCCCAGGTGTAAGCTGTAAAATATGGCGCAACCCTCTCACAGCCCTGGAAAATAAAAATGCAATACATACTGTAAAGTTCGGAGAACTGTAAGTTATGGTAAGGGCATAGACAAATGAAGTGTATAGACAAAGGATTACTCATGTTGAGTGCTGTCAACAGACTCAAACCAAAATACTCAACATTTTTCGAAGTCGATTTTTGGGAAAAATTGCAAGATTATCTTTTACATCTGAGGATGTCGATTCCGTCAAAACTAACCCCATACAGTTTTTGTTAGAACAAGATGTTTTTAAAATTGTGTTTTTAATTGAGTTGTTCTGTTTGCAATTAAGAATTATTATGGCGTTCTTGGTATATAGAAATGTAGAGTCTATAACTTTTCGTCACTAAATAATTTAGGAAATCAATAATAGACCACAAACCAGATTCAAATTTTGGTTTTGTAATTGAAAACGATTTTGGAATATGTGAGTTACGTGAAAAAGTCAGAAAAACATTATCACGAAGGGATAGGAAAAACCACTGCTCTCCCCGTAAAATATAGGGAAACGAATTTTCTACAGAGAAGATTTCAAGCCCTTTAAAGTACTTTGATGACGTTATATTTTCTAATGAGACGAACATTATGATGTATTATTACGAGGGGACCCAAAAAGTATGGCGCGAACTTCTCTATAACGAACTTCCCAATAACGAATTTTTCTCTATAACGAAGAAATACTGAAAACACAGTTTTTTCAATCCATGCTCACCTATTTTAACCTCTATATAACGAACTTCCCTATAACGAATACTTCTCTATAAAGAAGTTTTTTAAGCACAAGTTATATTTCCCACACAAAATAACCACCCTATAACGAATTAAAAAACAATATCTTTCAACAGCGCTCTTATTGAAGTCCACTTTATTTTTACATTGCGCACACAATGTGTCAAAACAAAACAGTTTATGAAGAAAATTATCAGTTAAAATATTTTTTGTGGTGATCGAACGCAAACTACGATAAAATTGTAGAGATCAGCAAGTTTATCATTTGGTTTTGTTTAGATTCGAAGACTGATGAATCGCGCAATATGTTTTGAATTGCCTTTCCTTTCCCAGTTTAAGAAATAGTTGCGAAACAAAGTTCCCGATCATATTTGTTTTCCCACTGCTCATTGGGATGACTTTTTTGATGAAGCAAAGTAGCTTAAGGGGTATTATCAATTTGTGCATTTGTATGTAACATGCAAAAGGAAACGAAATAGGTCAATGGTTCCTTTCCATGATCTACATAGCATCACATTCTGAGTCCATTTATACGTGCCCGTCCATCCGTTAATGCACTTTTGTCGCATTTATTATCCTATCCGGGTTAAAATTTATGATGGTCGCAATTTTGACCAAAGGACTATAGCCATTGCTTTTGACGAGAATAGGTTGAGATTTGGATATAGCTCCCATATATTCTCCCGATTCCGTATATTCTATCCACCAAACAACTATTTTAAAACAAATGTGTAATGAAATCTGTTCAGTAGTGCGATTCACAAACTAATTTTGTGAGTTACCGACAAGTGTCGGTAAAATTAAAATGCTTATAATTTCGGTAATTACCGAAAGAATACGTGGTAATACCTTAAACTGTCGTACTTTACTGGTTAAAGAATTTGTAAATAGGAACGGGTGAAACTATACGCTACATTTCAATTAATTTATTTATTATCCTCCTTTATATTGGTGTGAATTCTCCGCTAACGAAGTAGCGGGCACTTGTTAGTATTCCATAAAACAGTTTTTAATTTTATAAAGTGTTTTGCTTCTCCTGTAAAGTTTTGGTTTTGTGGGTTACGTCTTCGGTACGTATATAGGTATATCTCAATTTTTTTGTTCCGATGAATCAAAAACGACTCTGTTCAATGGGTGCCGTGACATAACTCTCAACGGACATAACTCCCAAACCAATTTTGGGACCTATGTCCGACCCCCTCCCCCAGGACATAATACCCAATGGAAGTAATGACCGTTTTTAAAAATTTTTTTCTAAATACAATTTTTATTTCAAATGTATAAGACAATTAAAAAAAAATAACTTTTATTTCATAGACATTTTTGATTTCATAATACTATTTATAATTAATTTAAAATTTATTTTATGAAAAGTAAGTAGTAGTCCATACAAATCGAACTATATATTCAACAATTGAAAAAAAATTTCCCTGCCGGATGTATATAAATATATATTTTTTGGAAGCCATTAAGATGAATGGAAATGAAAAAAAAACCTGTAAAAATAAAACACAGTCGGCTTACGAAACTAATTGGTGATATGCCGGGAAGTGGAAATGCGTCGCAAATATTAAAAAATTCGCGCGATTTTCGCAAAAATATTCCCTCATTTTAAGAACTTTAATATAAAAATATGTATTTAATTACCATTTAAATAAGGAAAGGCCAAATTTTTTTTTTTAAAAATCGCGCGTTCATTTACAAAAATATTTTCGCTTTTTAAGAAAACAATAAGTGTTAGTAAAAATAGTTAGTAAAATATGCCTCAAAAAATGTGGCACGCTGTTGATTTGCAAGGGTGATTTACGGCTGTTTTTTTTTTTTTTTTTGTGAAAATTTTCATTTTTCGTCATTTCCATATTAGATATTGTTTATTTGTTCTTTTATATCATTTCCGCTTACGAAGTAGCGGGCAGTGTGCTAGTTTTTAATATTTGGAATTTCACTAAAATAGCTTATTCTATAAACGCTTCTATAACGCTAAGCCGTTCCTTAACCTTTCCTATTTACCTAAGACAAAAAAAAAAAAAAAAACAATGAACACAATATCTTTTATATTTTCCGAGAAATAGCTCTTTCTTCCTCCAGAAATTTGCAAAACTTACGTATTTTCGTGGGGGAACCTTCCCACATACATCACACTTTCCAAAATGTTGATATATTTTTTGGTTTCATTATATAGAAATTAAAAATCGGAGACGACAAAAAATTGGTAGTTTGACCAGGAAAATCGATTTTTGAACAATTGTGCTTCGTCCATTGAACTTGGACCAATTGTGTGAGTTGGAAACTACAATTTTGAAGTGTTAAATGACTTCAACTGGCTCGACACAATACACAAATACAACAAACAACACGAGTTCTCTAATTATAAGAAGCATAATTCAGGCCATCAGATGCTACTAAATAAGCAGTTCAGAAAAAAAGCCAAAAAATCCAACAAACAAGTTCAAAAAAATCAAAATTTTTTCGCTAAAATGGTGCACACGAGCTGATCAACCAGTTTGATTTAAAATTTGTTTCTCTTAATATTGCATCCATCAGGTTCGAATATTGACTATATCTGTCCAGACCATTGGGTACTTCCCAAACACAATTTTACATAAATGCAGTTTAAGGCAGTTTTTTTTTTCTCACAAAAGTTCAAGATTTTCGATTAAGCGTAGTTTTAAGGCTGTGTAAGGTTCGTTTACAATTTTTCAGTGAAGGTAATAGTCTAAAAGCGTTAGAAACGGTGACCAACAAAATTGGCTGGTGGGCGCGATAGGGAGTGACCCACATTGGTCCAATATTTACACATCGTAATATTTCTCTTAAACTTGAATCAAGTTCGAAGATATATGTACTACTATATGAGACAACACCTTCCGGTACTTCCCTCACAAAGGTTTAATATATTCGCTTAAATGCAGATTAAGGGCTGTTCGAGGAAATGTTCATCCAAGGGAAATGTTCATCTGGGTACAACAATATAATATTTTCGACGGCCCCATTGTACGTTCCCCCGAATTTCGGAATTGTGAAGATTTTGGCCACAGTATGCAACCGAAATGGGTAAAATTGGTATTTGGTGTCCGTTGGGGCATTAAAAATTCTTACAGAGAACAGTCGGAATAGTTCCATGTTTTCATATAGTCGCCATAGAACGTTATCTCCCAAACTTGGGAATTTGGGAGGTTTTAGCCACATTATCCAACCGAAATAGCTGGAATTTTCTGAAATATTTAGTCTTCATTGGAGTGTAAAATATTCTGCAAAAGAATTTTCCAAGTCCACAAATACCCCCAAAAAAACGCACAGTGGGAAAAATTCCGATCTAGCGCGCAGAAAATCAAAAAATGGACTTGAAGGAAACTATGAAACGCTACTACAGTATTGAACTAGAGTGTTGACTGTACCCAACGGCATATGTAATAGTTATGTAGAAATACACCATTTTCATATGTAATTCGAAGGATTTCAGTTGTAATTTGATTATTTCATTTGAAATATGAAACATTTCACTTGTAATTTGAGAATTCCAATTGAATTTCGAATTATTTCATTTGTAATTTGATAATTCCATTTGATATTCGAATTATTTCATTTGTAATTTGAATTTTTTCATTTGCAATTCGAATTATTTCATTTGTAAATCGAATTTTTCCATTTGTAATTTGAATTTTCTATTTGTAAGTCGAAGTTTGTCATTTGGAATTCCAAACAAAAAAAGTTTAAATTAAAAATTGAAAAATTCGAATTACAAATGAAATAATTCGAATTACACGTGAAAATGGTGTAGTTAGTCAGAATGGAATAACGGTACGTGTGAATTCTGTGAATATGCGGAATCTTTTGTATTTTTGATATACCGTAATGGTATTTAAATAAATTAAATAGATTTGTAACCCATAAGTTATTTTAATTTAGATGTTTCGGGGTAAATAAATGTAAGGCCCATTTTTTTCTAAATTCTTCAATTCAATTATATAAATTTTTAGGAAATATGCCAATTCGGGAACTAAGCTTTTTAAAGTTTGGTTCAAATAAAACTACGGTTATGGGAAACATTTTGATAAATAAGATCAAATATCACTTCCAATTGATCACGGCATAGCAGATAAGATACGGGAGGAAGTAGGAAAATTAATGCAGAGATGCGTCTCCAAACAAACTGTTAAATACAAGTTTTTATTACCAAAAAGTGCAGAATGGGGTGATTTTGAACTCTTGTTACACCCTCCACCATAAATTATGTATATTCAAATCAGATTTCAGCCATTTCGGTTGGATGATGTACGTGAAATTTTTAAATTACCGAAAATCGGGCTGTACCGTTCTATGGGGGCTATATTAAAAAGTGGACCTGTACCGACAATTCTCTGTTGGAATATTTTATACCCCAAACGATGGCTAAATGCCAAATTTCAGCCATTTCAGTTGGATAACACGGCTAAAATCTTCAAAATTACCAAAATCGGGCGGTACTTTCCAATGGGGCCTATATCAAAAAGTGGAACCTGTAACAACAATTCTCTGTCGGAATATTTTATACCACCAACGAAGACTAAATGCCAAATTTCAGCCATTTCGGTTTGATAATGAGGCTAAAATAATCAAAATTACATAAATCGGGAGGTACCGCCCTATGAGAGTTAGATCAAAAAATATATAAATAATACAAGTAGACCAATTATATCAATAAATGAAGTAAAATTGCCAATCTAAAGCTTATGGATAAACATACAATAAAACATCGACTTTTATTTTCGGGCGGTTAAAATTTCGTATTTTGTCTTGGTTTGTACTAAACGTTCCTACATATAAAAATTATAAAAATAATCATCAAAACAGATGTTCAGCAGATTTTATTTACGGTTTTCAAAGACAACTTATCGACTTTTGCCCTTTTACCAAAGGCATTATAACTAACTTTAAATGAAAGGTGCTTACACATAGGAAGTGTAAGGAAGATTCTGAAACTACAATTTTCATAGACGAGAAAAATCAAAATAAAAAAAATGGCCGTAGGGATTTTTAAATATAACGCGATCGAAGTTCACATTTTTACCAAATTTTACCAATTTTCACACAAAAAATTTGGTCATTTACCGGCTAAATATTATCTGACCATCATGTTAAACTGCAACCTTCTTCTTTGTCATAAACTCAAACATTACTCATTACTTCCGTTATCTAACCGTTGTATTGATATAAATTTCATTAAGAGTTGGTTTTCAAGTTTCACGTTCCGAATGGGAATGAATTTAAAATATGCACCAAAAATTATTTTTAGATATTTTTCCGGCATCAAATTATGGCCAATTTCACCCGCTGAATACTATCCGGTCATTATCCAAAGTTATTGGCATTTGTCTTGACCAATTGTGCAAATAGTTATCAGTATTGATTTATAACTGCTTGATTATGTTTACACCTCTCACAATTAAACATGTGGGATATCTGTATGTATTAGGCTGTAACTCTGTTATCTGACCATGTATATACATAAACATCATTGGCTGCAATGGAAAGATCAAGAGTTCCTCTTCTGAATATAACTTACGTGTTTGGACATAACTTCCAGGAGTAAAGTAGTCATTATACCAAAAATTTTACCAATTTTCACACAACAGTTCTGGTTCATTTAACCCAATAAATAAAGGGTGATCCATTGAGAGGTTCCTACTTTCTTTGATCGAAAAAACACAGAAAAATCAAATTGAATGGGGAATGTACATTATTATTTGAAAGAACATTCGATGGCATTTATTTTTTGCAGATTATGTCTAACAAATATTGGCCGAGGCTACGTCTCAGACAGTCCATCTGTTGAGTCCAATTTTCAATGACTCGTTCAAGCTTTTCGACTGGTAACTGGCGAATGGCACGTCTGATGTTTTCCCCCAAGACCGAACTCACACAATTTTGACTTTACATATTCTCACAGAAAAAAGTCTAAAGGAGTGATATGAGACGATATTGGTGTCCAATCGACTGGTTCAAAACGTGCTCACCGAAGTGTTCTTTCAATAAATCCATTGATTGATGCGATGTGTGGGAAGTGGCGCCGTTTTGTTGAAACCAAATATCGCCGAGAGTAAGATCTTCAATTTCAGACATCAAATAGTCGGTTAACACGGCGCAATAATGGTCGCCATTGACGATGAAGTCCATGAAGTCACGCATGATCTGTCAAAAAAGGCTGTTGAAAAAAGTACCTCTTCACCCATTATTATCTGATCATCAAATTAAGTTGCAAACTACTTTGTCGTAAACCCAAACCTTACATAAAATGTCGTGCCGATCAGACTACCATTGTGACCTACAAATCCGCTACAAAAATTTTGATTTTGGTCCATTTCACCCACTAAATATTTTTTCAAGCATCACCAATAACTATAGGGGTCTATTCTGGTCTAAACCCGACCTCCATACAAAATTTCATGAAGATTGGTCCATAATTGCGGCCTGTAGTTTGATTACAATTTTTAATGGACGGACGGACGGACACACATTTCCAAATCGCTTTATCTCGTTGAGATATGCATTTTGGTATACCACATCTACGATGAACATTTCGCGCTGTTACATGAATTTTTCGAAAAACAAACTTACAACACCCTTTCCACATTGTGGTGTAGGGTATAAATACAGGTGTAGTTATATAAGCTATAATATTTGAGTAGTGTGCAAGGAAGCCGTTGAAGTTATCTCTATTTTAATAGTGAATGGTTTATGTTCTCATGCATGTGGAGTCTACTTTTCTACATGTTTTCCTCTATGTATGGCCGAACTATCCATACTTCAAGAGTAGTGATGTTTCATTGGCGTATTGCAAATTGACTAACCGGTTGTACAATTTTCAACTAGATTTCGAAGAAACTGGTAATGGATAGTAACAGAAGAAGTAATCTTTTGGAACTCTCACAATAAGTAGGCAAAAAGGCAATGTCAGTTGTTTACTCATGGAAGTCGGAATACAATATGGTCAAAATCAAAATATGAATACTTGGCTACATTGTTAAAATGAGAACAAATTTTGTCTAAAAACGTGGTTCAATCCCTCAACTAAAATGATTAATTATTTTAAGTTTATAACAAATACAAATTATATGTGATAATAAAATATGTCGTAAATAATAAAAATTAAATGACCTGTTCGATAGTATATCGTGAATAACCCTTATTTTACTTAACCGGTTCTTTATTCATTGCAGTACCTAAAAATTAACATTGTGTGCTAAACTCGTCACAGCTAGAGGACACTGGCAACCATTATGAGTTCACAAATTGGTCCATGCTTTGATTTTTTTGCTAAATAATTACATTAAATCCCTTTTCCATTAGTGTGTAGAGTTCAATTACCAACTGGGCCAACAAAAAGAAATGTTTTGCATTCTCTGTTCATGGATATTATATGGAAAAGAGACAGACAGGCAAACCGACAGATCGAGCGTGTTACGAAGGACAACATGAAAGCATGTCAGCTTGAATTGTAGCAGAATAGATAACAGCAGCAACGACTGGACAAAGGAGACATGGTCGGTCCATCTCTGTACACATCTCCATATTGTTAATGTTCATTCTTTTCAATGTGATTATTTGTGTAAATGGCTTTGAAAGTGTCAGAAAGTGAATTGCTGTTGTTTTTCTTGCTGGTGCTGCCGTTATTGTTGCTTTTGTTGTTTTTATTGTGCTCTGCTACCATACCATCATCCACTCTATTAATTTAATTTCATTCATTTGCAACATTTCCTAGTTCATTCATTTCACTAAAATTTTCATTCACTCAGTCCATTTGAGTTTACAATATTTCAGCATCAACTAGTTGTCGCTTTCGCTGTTGCTGTTGTTGTTATTGTTGATATTATTATTGCTGTCGTTACTAAAATGAGGTCATTACATAGTAGATGATGTTGTCCATTGTTTGCCATTTTACGAGTATAAAAATGTTAACTCTTATTAACAACGTCATCGGATGTAATTAAGAAAAAAGAAAACTATTACTTCGTTGTTATAACAATTTAATAATTCAATTTAACTGTAAATTTATTTTCAAACATAATTTATTTTTATCGTTTCCATGGAGGGGTTATAATAGTTCTGTCATTTATATAACAAGAATGCTTTCAATAGAAATTAGGAGAAGTTATTGGCATGGATGCTGTTGGTTTTGGGAAACAGAAATAAAAATGGTTATATTCCTGAATAGTTCACCCGCTAAGTTTACGAATTTTCCACTTTTTCCTCAATTTTTTCCAGCAGTGAATATATGTTAATATAGTGAATATATGGAATAACGTGTATTCCATTTGAATATTGAACAAGTTTTTTGTACCCTCCACCTTGAAATATTCTGGCCTAAAATTAAATAATTACTTTAATTTCTGTTACGAAAGTGTGCCAGTGTCCAAAATTTGGCAGTAGAAATGCCAATTACATCAAATATGAGCCGTAAATGTAGATAACAACTTCAAAATACCTGAAATAGGACGGTGCCGTTATATCTTGGCTATTCCAATACTATGTCTACAATTTTAGATGGATAAGCTTTCTGTCAACTGGAAATATGTGAAATAACATTCAATTTTGGCCGAAATGTCGTTTTCCCAAACCGTAGACCAATGGCCACAATTTTTTGTGCAGAAGTAGTTGAATTATTTCTATATATATATATATATATATATATATACTAGCAAAATGCCCGCTACTTCGTATGCGGAAAGGATATAAAAAACAAATAAACAATATATAATATGGAAATGACAAACACTGAAAATTTGGTCGCACTAATACCAATTTTAATCAATATTTATTTTTATCTTAGTACTGTACGTACCCCTTAAGTTCGTTTTTAAAAAAGATCAGCCGTATCTCACCCTTACACATTAACAGCGAGATCAACGTTGCACACCAATACACACCCTAACTCCAAAAAATAAAAATTCCAGCACTGTCCCTACACCCAAAAACAAATTGAGTACCATTAAGTAATTTTCGTATACTTATGGTACGTATTTCGACGACATATCTCAGTCATACACGGATATTAATACAAAATAATCACAGTAAATTCCATAATAATTACAGTAATTCCAAATCTCAAGATTCCAGCTGTATCCGTTCGTCCAATTCCAAATTGTACCAAACTTAGTATCAAGTCGAACTCTTCGTACCCATAAGTAAGATTTTCCAAAACTACCTCAATCCTTCACTTTAGTAGTAATCTTACTTCCAAATTTCAGGATTCAAACTCTATCCGTTAAACCAAATTAAAATTGTACTAAATTTAGAACAATTTAGAATTTTCGTACCAATTTTCAAAACTTCCTCAACGCAACAGGGCTACAATAATCATACTTTCAAATTGCAGGATTCCACCGCTATCCGTTCACCTACATACAAATTGTACTAAATTTAGTACCATTTAGTGCTTTTCGTAACCATAAGTTTGCTTTTTTAAAACAACCTGAATCCTACTCTTCGACTGTAATCGTAATTCCAAATTTCAGGATTCCAGCTCTATTAATTCACCCGAATCCAAATTGTATCAAATTTAGTACCATTTCTTTCCCAAAAAAAAAATTTCAAGATTCCAGCTCTACCCGTTCACCCAAATCCACATTGTACCATATTTAGTACCATTTAGTACTTCTCGTACCCATACGTACGACTTTTCAAAATTTCCTCAATACTACACTCCTACAGTAATCTTAATTCCTAATTCCAACACTATCCGTTTACTAAAATTCAAATTGTACCAAATTTAGTGCTTTCTGTACCCATAAGTACGAATTTCCAAAACTACCTCAATTCTACTGTCCGGCAGTAATCTATCCAAATTTTAGAATTCCAGCTTTATCCGTTCATCATAATTGTACCAAATTTATTACCATTTAGTACTTTTCGTACCCAAAGGTACGAATTTCCAAAACTATCTCAATCCTACACCCCTACAGTAATCTTAATTCAAAACTTTTTGATTCCAGCTCTATCCGTTCACCCAAATCCAAATTTAGTACTGCTCGTAATCATAAATACGAACTTCCAAAACCATTTCCTTATTTCAACGCCATTTCCCAACCTTGATTCCCATACCAAATTTGAAGATTCTAGCTTTATCCATTAAAAATATGCAATTGGTACGATTGGTACAATTGGCTCTTCGCGTTTGCCTAATACAATGGATTCCATATTTAGTACACTTTAGCACTTTTCGTACCTTTCTACGACGAATTTCCAAAAACCCCTTTACAGAAAAACAAATTGTACCAAATTCTGTACAATTCGATTTTTCAAAACAACCTTAATCCTTCACTTCAACAGTAACCATAATTCCAAATAACAGGATTCCAGCGCTATCCGTGCACTCAAATCCAAGTTGTACCATTTGGTACATTTCGTACCCATAAGTACGAATTTCAAAAACTACCTCCATCTCAATCCTATACTCCAACAGCAGTCTGACCAAATTCCAGGATTCCAGCTCTATCCGTTCCCCCAAATCCAAATTGTACCACAGGTAGTACCACTTAGTACTTTTCGTACCCTTACTACCTCAGTCCTACACTCCAATAGTAATCCTAATTTCAAATTTCAGGACTCAAACCCACGTCACCCACATCCAAATTCTATCTCAGTCCTACACTTCACAGTAATCTTAATTCCAAATTTCAGGTTTCCAGCTACATACATACGTTCATCCAAATCCAAATTGTACTAAATTTAGTACCATTTAGTACTTTTCGTACCCATAAGTACGAATTTTCAAAACTACCTCAATTCTACACCCCACCAGTAATCTCAATTCCAAATTTCGAGATTCCAACTATATCCGTTCACCCAAATCCCCATTGTCCCAAATTTAGTACCATTTAGTACTTTTCATTCACATAAGTAAGAATTTCCAAAAGTTCTTCAATCCTACACTCCAACAGTAATCTCAATTCCAAATATCAGGATTCCAGCTCTATCCGTTCACCCAAATCCCTATTGTACCAAATCTAGTACTATTTAATACTTTTACACATAAGCACGAATTTCCAAAACTACCCTCATATCTCAATCCTACACTACAACAGTAACCTTAATTCCAAATTTCAGGTTTCCAGCTCTTTACGTTCACCCAAATCTAAATTGTACTAAATTTAGTACCATTTAGTACTTTTCGTACACATGATTGGTAATTTTCCAAACCATTTCCTTTTAGAAGCACCACTTCCCAACCTTGATTTCCATACCAAATTCCTATATTCCTGGG
Source organism: Musca autumnalis (assembly GCF_047663935.1). Classification (NCBI taxonomy): domain Eukaryota; kingdom Metazoa; phylum Arthropoda; class Insecta; order Diptera; family Muscidae; genus Musca; species Musca autumnalis. Next base: position 122,774,458 of record NW_027411866.1, on the reverse strand, counting down.
GCCTATTATTGATTTCATTAATTATTTAGCGATTTCTTCAAATTACAGATTTTGAAATTGAATAGTTATGACTGTACATCTCCATATACGATAAAATTCTTAATTGCAAATAAATCGTGGTAATATGCACCATTTTATTGCACTTTCATTGATTTGCAAACATTTAGTTATTACCAAAAAGTGAGGTCCATACAGTTTTTAGTTGTTGTTATTTCTGGCCGATTTCTGAATTTATTCCCCTAATGTTGTCTTCAACAGCAACTTATTTGTTCAACAAACCCAACATTATTTATTGAAAGAATTGTTGTTTTAATTTTAAATTGAAAATCAAAATTTTTACAAATGCATCGTTTGTAATCATTTTTTCTAACTGGATTTTAACGAATGAAAATCTTTTGTGCGACACCTGTTATTTGAAAACAAAATCAGGATCGGTTTGTATTTTTTGCGTAATTGATGTTTATACACCATTATCACCAACTGCGACATCTGTTGCAATGGAAGATAACAAATGTCTTGTCTTTCTATTATTTAGTGGTTTACGATAAAATAAGTGCGCCTAGAAGTAAACTACAAAATTTGAAATTATGTGTGATCGTTTACGGTATCAAGAAGTTATAGCATTGTTAATATGACATATGTCTTGCAGAGGGCCAACTAAGTGAATAAATACGTAATAATAATGAAAAATAAGGATTTTTGTTGTTGTTATTTTTTGTGGTTCCAGGACGAATTTTCTAAAACCCGGCCTTATCTCGCACATTTGCATCAACAGTGACCCACTGGTAAAATTTCAAGCTCCTAGCATTAGCCGTTTTGGCTGGGCGTTGATGATGAGTCAGTCAGTCAATCACTTATCACCAAGCTCATTTATATATATACTAGCAAATGCCCGCTACTTCGTATGCGGACGGGTATGTCAACCGTATATAACGGAACATTTTCTGGAGGCATTTCAATTTGGGCTTTTTTATTATCAGGGTGTAAGTAACTTCTAGTTAACAAAATTGTCGCATTGGACCACGTTTTCAAATTAACATACCAAAGCAGTCAGAACAAAAAACTTTTTTTTTTTTGAATAGATACTTCACGTTTGACTACTTAATTTCAGTACATTATTTAGAAACGCCTTGGCGTTAACATCAAATCAATGGAACAATATTCAGTACAATTTTTCAAACTCAGAACTTTGTCTCAAATTTTAGAGTGATCTTCATAACAAATATTTTTCCATTTCGTATTTTTTGTACAAATAGCGTATTTTCAAATTATATAATCCCAGCTTTGTTCCTACACGCAACACCAAACTTTGTACCTTAACTGTTTACACAATTTTTCGTACACATAGGTAAACGTTTCAAAAGTTACTTCCTTATATTCAACATATATCCTAACCCCAATTCTCTTTTTCAGCTTTATCTGTTCTTCTAAAACCCATTATAGTACTATTTAGTACTTTTTTATAAATAAGTACGAATTTTCAAAACCTCCTCCCTACCTCCACTCTAAACACCAATTGCTAATCTAATACCGAATTTCAAAATTCCAGTTCTACTCTTTACAAAATCACAAATTGTACAAAATTCTATACCATATAGCAAATACCAAAGGTACCAAATTTTGTACAATTTAGCACTATTCGTACACGATTTTCCAAAATGTACTTTCATACCTCAGCTCTATCCGTTCACCTAAACAATTTATAGCCAATGTAGTTCCATTTAGCACTTTTCCATAAGTACGAATTTCCAAAACTACCTCAATCCTACACTCCAACAGTAATCTGTTTACGCAAATACAAATTGTATCGGATTCCGTACCATTTAGTACTGATTCGTGCACATTAGTACGATTTTCCAAAGCTACCTCCATATCTCGATTCTATATTCCAACAGTAATCTTAATTCCAAATTTCAGGATTCCAGCCCTTCAAATCCAAATCATACTAAACTCACTACCATTTAGGACTTTTCAACCTTTGGTACACTTTTCTTACTCTTCATCAGTGACCCCCATTCCAAATTTCAGGATTCCGGCCCTATTCGTTAATCCATATCCAAATTGTACTATATTTAGTACTATTTAGTACTTTTCGTATACTTTTATTTCGAATTTCCAAAAACCTTTCTTTTTTACTCTCCATCAGTGACCTTCATTCCAAATTTCAGGATTTAAGCTCTATTTGTTCACCCAATCCTAAATTGTACTAAATTTAGTACCATTTATTACTTTTCGCACACTTATAGTTCGAATTCCAAAAACATTTCATTTTTACTCTTCATCAGTGACCCTCATTACAAATTTCAGGATTCAAGCTCAATCCGTTCACCCAAATCCAAATTGTAATAAATTTAGTACCATTTAGAACTTTTCGTGCAGTTATAGTTCGAATTTGCAAAAATCTTTCTTTGTTACTCTCCACCAGTAACCCTAATTTTAAATTTCAGGATTCCAGCTCAATCCGTTCACCCTAATCAAAATTGTACTAAATTTAGTACCATTTAGTACTTTTCGTACCCTTATAGTTCGAATTTCCAAAAACCTTTCATTGTTACTCTTCATCAGTGACTCTTATTCCAAATGTTTTTATTCCAGCTCTATCCGTTCACCCAAATCCAAATTGTACTATATTTAGTACCATTCTGTACTTTTCCTATACTTTTAATTCGAATTTCCAAAAACCTTTCTTTTTTACTCTCCATCAGTGACCTTAATTCCAAATTTCAGGATTCCCGCTCTATTCGTTCACCCTAACCCAAATTGTACTAAATTTAGTACCATTTATTACTTTTCGCACACTTATAGTTCGAATTCCAAAAACATTTCATTTTTACTCTTCATCAGTGATTCTCATTCCAAATTTCAGGATTCCAGCTCTATCCGTTCACCCAAATCCAAATTGTATTAAATTAAGTACAATTTAGTACTTTTCGTGCACTTATAGTTCGAATTTCTAAAAACCTTTCTTTGTTACTCTCCATCAGTGACCCTCATTACAAATTTCAGGATTCAAGCTCAATCCGTTCACCCAAATCAAAATTGTACTAAATTTAGTACCATTTAGTACTTTTCGTGCACTTATAGTTCGACTTTCCAAACACCTTTCTTTGTTACTCTCCACCAGTTACCCTAACTTCAATTTTCCGGATTCCAGCTGTGTCCGCACGGTGCTCTTTAAACAATTTTAAATGGAAGGTGAGTACACCTTGGAAGTTTTTGCGGATTTTGAAACTACAATGTTCATAGATTAGAAAAATCAAGAAACAAAAAAAATCGCCGGAGCGCTTTTTAAATAAATCGCGATTTAAGTAGACATTTTTAGGGTTGTATAGGTTTTCACGATTTTGCTTAGAAGCCGCACGTCCTATCAAAATGGGACTAAAGAAAATGTTGTAGCCTTGAAAATTCTCTACAAGATCGACCTTTATAGTATTTTCGTAGTTTTTACCATTTTTGAGATATAGAAGTTCAAATTGGGACAATGCACTGACTGTATCGCCCCCTTATAAAACAATGTCATGAAGGGTGCGCCTTAACTAACTTTTGAAGAAAACCGCTTACACAGGGGAAGTTTTTGTGAATTCTGAAACAGCAATGTTCATAGATGAGAAAAATCCAAAAACAAGAAAAAATCGCTGTAGGGATTTTTAAATAAATCGCGGTCAAAATTCACATTTTTAGGTGTATTTTAGGTTTTCACGATTTTGCTTGGAAACCGCAAGTCCAATCGAAATGGAGTTAAAGAAAATGTTGTAGCTGTGAAAATTCTCTAGAGGATTGACGCTTATCATTTTTTCCAAGCCTGTACCATTTTTGAGATAAAGAAGCTCAGTTTACATTTTTAGGTTTTTTTGTTAGGGTTTCGCGATTTTGCTTGAATACGGTAAGTTTTATCGATATGGGACCTGAGAAAATCTTAAAGCTGTCAAAATTCTCTACAAGACTGGCTTAAGTTACTAATCCTAAGTTGTACCATTTTGTTAGATATATAAGTTTAATTTGGGAATTTGCAGTCATGAAATTGTTTTATAAGGGGGCGATACAGAATTGAATTGAATTTGAATTGTCCCAATTTGAACTTCTATATCTCAAAAATGGTAAAACCGACGAGAATACCATAAAGATCAATCTTATAGAGAATTTTCATAGCTACAATATTTTCTTTAGTGTTATTTTGATAGGACTTGCGATTTCTAAGCAAAATCGTGAAAACCTAAACAACCCCTAAAAATCTCAACTTAAATCGCGATTTATTTAAAAAGCGCTCCGGCGATTTTTTTTGTTTCTTGATTTTTCTCATCTATGAACATTGTAGTTTCAGAATCCGCAAAAACTTCCGAGGTGTAAGCACCTTCCATTTAAAATTGTTTCAAGAGCACCGTGTCCGTTCACCCAAATCCAAATTGTACTAAATTTAGTACCATTTAGTACTTTTCGTACCCTTATAGTTCGAATTTACAAAAACCTTTCATTGTTACTCTTCATCAGTGACCCTCATTCCTAATGTCTGTATTCTTGCTCAATCCGTTCACCCAAATCAAAATTGTACAAAATTTATTACCATTTAGTACTTTTCGTACCCTTATAGTTCGAATTTCCAAAAACCTTTTTTTGTTACTCTCCACAATTGACCCTAATTTCACATTTCAGGATTCCAGCTGCATCCGTTCACACAAATCCAAATTGTACTAAATTTAGTACCATTTAGTACTTTTCGTACCCTTGTAGTTCGAATTTCCAAAAATCCTTTGGTACATCTTCCTAAATCTCCATCAGTAACCCTCATTCCAAATTTCAGAATTCTAACTCTTACCATTTGCCTAATACAAACGGTACCATATTTAGTACCTTTTGGTACTTTTCGTACCCTTCCAGTTCGAATTTCGAAAAATCCAGCCTTATCTCACCCCTACACACCAACAGCAACCCACACTAAAAATTTCAGGTTTCTAGCTTCAGCCGTTTCGTCTGGGCGTTGATGAATCAGTCAGTCAGTCAGTCACTCACCTCACTACTCTTTTATATATGTATGTATATATATATATATATATATATATATATATATATATATATATATATATATATATATATATATATATATATATATATATCAAGCTTTTTGTAGAAAATTAACTTATGTTGAAACTGAGGTATGGGGTATTGTAACTCGCGATTAGTTTTACTATATCATAACTTTTGACAGCATTTCGGTAAAATAAACTGTTTTAGCCCGATTCACCGAGGGGTTTCTTAAAATAATAATTTGAGCGGAAGCTGTGGTCGTACTAATGTAAAAAAATTGGAAAAAAATCGTTGAAGAAAACGAGTTTCATTATGTTATTTTCCAATTAGTGGTTTTACAACACAATGTAGAGCTTAATGCTCAAAGGAGAAGTTAAAGAGTATACTTCAGAGTTGAAGTTTCTAATGTATGATTTTTTAATATATCCACTGTATCTACCTCAAACGGATGCTGACATTTTGAAACCTGAAAAGTGGGGTTTTTTGAATTTTTGCTCTAATCGGGACGCGATTTCCCTAAAAGCTTATTATTTGATTGTAGTACTCGCGATTTCGCATTTTTTTATGTATAACATGAGGGTGTAGCCCTCACAGGATCACAGTAATCTGCGCCCAAACACGAAATTTTTGTGCGTCAAAAACCAATTTTTTTGGTTTAAAATTTACAAACGTCATTCGATTTTCGTGGAAACCCGCGTAAATGTAGTTTTTTTACGTTCGACGCGTAAAAATCCACCCACTAGATCGGCGGATATGATACCCCTCAAATTTCGAAAATTTGCAAAAAATTATTTTGAAAATATTGCATATTAAAACGCGTTTTGGATGTGTCAGTTCTACTTAAATAAATAGATCGATACACGCGTTTAAACTGCGCGAAAACAGATATTTAAAAACTCTCGTAAATCCAGAGATATAATAGATTTTTTTTTTTTAAAAATTGAGTGCGATGCTACCTCCACGGTTCTTGATGGATCGCGTTGAAACGGCATAGAATGATGTATTTTTTAATGGTAATTATTGAAATCAGATGCGCATAAAATGTAAATGAACTTCGCGGAAATTATGACCATTTCACTATATTTTGCACCCTAATATGCAGCAGATGCTACAAAGTGGCCGCCAAATAGAATTTGACAAACTGTACATCAAATAAGAGGGATTGATTCGCTGTGTTGGAAAATCGGATGCGCATCATGTCATTTTCATAATTACGCGGTTTATATGCGTTTCAAATGTTGTAATATTCAATATAACATTATTTTAACGTTATGCCACAATTGGAATTCCTTGTGATTTAATATAAGGTTCTAATAATATTATCCAATAGGAAAACTATAAGCGACAAATTTGTTACAACGGAATATCATCATTATTGCGTTGAAATTTTGACGAAAATGCCGAAGAACTCAAACATTTTTTCTCCAACTTTTCCTATAAAACCATGAAAAAATAAAATTAGAATAATATGATTTTAATTTTTTCGTAATATTTTCTTCATATTTTTGCAAATAACATGAATACTATAGCTCCAATCTTCACAACTTAGGTTTCATTTTATTCCTCAAAATGTCTGGATGCTGTTATATTTTTTTATATATTTTTCGTAAGTATGTTTAAAAAATATGTTTGTAAATACGTGAAATTATTTAACAAATTTGATTTTTCGCGAATCCATTGAGACTTTGCGATTATTTTTTGCATCATCGCAAAGGTTACGAATTCAGTTAACGATAATAGGATATAACAGCTAACTATATAAAGCTGCGATTTTTTTATCATAATTGACCGTTTTAATTATGATAATAATTCTCCCAGGCAAAGTCAACAAAAACAGCCTGTAACTTTCGCGAATTCGTTGCAAATGACCCCATATTCTCTTGTCCGATAGGTTAAAAAAATATAAACATAAAATTCACGAGTTTATAAAGAAAAACCAAAAATTGCAATAGTGTCAAAAAATCCTAATATGGTCCGAAATGGCGCGATTTGAGAACAAATTGGTCCAGAATGCTTTGATAATGATTTTAAATTAGATTACAAAAATATAAAAAATTTAATGAAAAGCAAATATGTTGTTATGACAGATAAAATTAAAAAATGCATTACTGAACTTCAATGCATTTGGTGCGGAAACTTTTTTCGCGGTAGAGAAAAATTGACACCGTATTTCATAATAGTTTTTCATGCTCTACACGGCTATGTGGTGGTATTTTTGATATTTGCAAAAAATTGCAAAAAGTTATATCCCTAATATACATACAGTCGAACTTCTCTAAAACGTTTTTCCCTATAACGAATTTTTCTCTACAACAAAGAAAAATTGAAAATGACTAGCCTAGGCACGCTAGTCGGAAATTAGACATCTAAAGGGAAACAACTGAACATTGTTTTAAATAGGCTGGTTTTCTTAGTATAGCTATAGAAGCGGCTGATATTGAAGAAAATAATATTTCTATGGCAATAGTGGGTCTCAATATGTACAGAAATAATTTTGAATACCATGATAAAGCAGATTGCGACACCTTCACTATGAATTATCCCATTATTGGAGTCTGGAAACAATGTTCCCGATATTTTTTTATTCCATTGCTCATTGATAAAGATAAAGATTTTGATAAATCAAAGTGGCAAAATCAAAAACAAATGAAATTCATTTCTTATTTCACTCCTAAATAAAAAAGCAATTTATGTTCATTTATGTATATACAGACGTTTGTGTCTTTATTACTCATCTATGTATGTATGTAGGTAAAATTAAACATTTTGCCTTGGTTTTCCTATAACGAATTTTCTATCTAACGTACATAGTAATTCTTAGGTTCTCAAGTGCTACGTTATAGAGAAGTTGGATTTCCCTTGTCCATGGAACATGAGCCTCTTATGACTCGCGATAGAACTTCATAATTCAAATGCAATATCACTAAATGACTTCATCTCGTCGACAAAATCAAAAAGAAACATTGTTTTATATAAATGTTATAGCTTACGAATAATACATTGACACTTGGGTATAAAAAGTTTCTTGTTGGAAAACAAGAAACAAGGGAACTGATGAAGATCTGTGGCGAGATCTGAAACTATAGTCTCCCCTGCCTTACCCCTTGGTAAACATCGCCATTTTTTCCCACTAATAAATTAAAGTTGTTTAATAAAATATTAAAACAACGACTATGGGATTAAGCCTGGCTATTTTGAAAAACAAAATAGAAGTCATAATCTCAAATAAAAAACGCCAACCCTCTCAATATTGGTTTCATAATTACGAGAATGCAATACAATAATCCTTAGTTATCGCGGATTTTGAATGTCAAAGAAAGAAAATAAAAGGGGCCCTACTACTTTGTTTTAAATTTATTAAAATTCCTATATAAGGTCTCTACTTGTTTCCTTGTTTAGCTATAAATCCCAATGAAAACTAACCTATTAATCCCAATGCTTTAAATGAGACTTCCTTACTAATAGGAGGGCTAATGAACTAATTCCTTTAGAGGAAAGGACCACTCAACATCGATTTTTCAACCCTAGGTTTTAAATACTGTTGCTTATCATAGCCAGTTATCAATGTTTGTTATATATTATTCTTATCAATCATCAAGTATCAATTAAAAAAGCAACTGGAAACTCCTCTTTCATGATCTTAATCAGTTTCTATCATGGTTGCGAAATTGTGTAACATGGAAGGTAAACGTAGTTCTTTAAAAAAAATTTTCAAATGAACTAAAGCTTCTGATTAACCCGACTCCTATGTACAACTTCGCTAAAGTCAATCTTACTCAACTGAAACCCATGCTGTATAATACTGTATGGGATTTTAATGATGATTTAGACTTATGTGTGTCAAGATTTTATAGTCAACTTGACGCTGCATTTTCCACTTTAACAAAGAAAGCATTTGACCTGGTTTACACCGAAGTTAAGACGTTTACGTAACTTTAAGAACAGACTCTTCAAGAAGTTTAAGAAATGCAACAGCTCTTTCAATTACTCAAAATACTTAATTGCTAGAAATGAATATAATATTGAAAACTCAAAGTCGTATACGGTTTATCTCACCAAAATCAAATATGATTTAGAAAATAATCCTAAAAGTTTTTATAAATTTGTGAACTCTACACGTAAAGTTCAAACGTTTCCCAATTGCATGAGATTTGATCGTAGAGAATCTTCTGATAGTATAGAAATCTCAAATATATTTGCTAATTTCTTTGAATCATCTTATTCCTCTATAGGATTTAATGGTCAATATAACTTTTCTATTGAAACATTTAATAATTTTTCTGTATTACTTTAACTTATAAAGAGGTTTTAGTGGCTTTGAATTCATTACGTATTTCAAGTAAACCTGGAACGGATGGGGTTCCCACATCCGTTCTTAAATCTTTAATGAATCTTTACGCCAAAGATATTTTCCACTCCAGTGGCGGTCTAGCTATATTATTCCACTTCATACGTCTGGTAATAGATGTTTGGTTTATAATTATAGATGCATAGCAAAATTAAGCGACATTCCTAAATTATTTGAACTATTAATATCTCGAAGATTAAAATATTTCATGAAATCAATAATTTGACCTCTTCAACACGGTTTTATTCAAGGAACATCAACAACCACAAATCTCTTGGAATTTGTTACGCATGTGCATACGACATTTAGTAATAAGAATCAAATTGATGTTATTTGTACTGACTTTAGTAAAGCCTTCGATACGGTTGTACATAAAATATTGCTTTACAAACTTAACGTAATGGGGTTTCCTTGCGTTTTTTTTAAACCGGATATCCACCTACTAAGAAGGTCGTACACAGAATGTGTTATTTAATAGTTGTGTATCGACAAATGTTACTGTCTTTTCTGGTGTTCCACAAGGTAGTAACTTACTGGGATTTATTAAGCGATGGTCCAAAGAATTTCAGGATCCTTACGTGACCTATACGATTTTATGGAAGTCGTCTTATGTTAATTGACCTACCCACACTCGAGAGAAGACGTTTCATGATGAAATCAATGTTTATTCTAAAACTGACTCGTGGATTAATTGATTCCCATTTTTATACCCTACTCCACAATGTGGGAAAGGTATTATAAGTTTGTTTTGCTAAAAATTCATGTAACACCGCGAAATATTCGTCGTAGACCCCCAGTGTTATATACCATTTTTCATATCTCGACGAGATAAAGCGATATAGCGATGTGTGTCCGTCCGTCCGTGTGACCGTCTGTCCATTATAAATTGTAATCAAACTCCAGGACGCAATTATGGATCGATCGTCACGAAATTTGGTATGGAGGCCGGTTTCACATCAGAATGGATCGCTATTGTTATTGGTGATGATCGTGAAACGTTTAGGGGGTGAAATGGTCACAATAGGTAGGTCACAATCATAGTCCGATCAGCCCGAAATTTTGAATAAGGTGTGAGCTTATGACAGAAAAGAAGCTTGCAATTTTACATGACAATCAGATAGTTTTTAGCGGTGTGAAACTTTTGTGTGAAAATTTAAAAAAAGAATACATATCTCTAAACTTTATTCCTGGTAAACACATTCCGACCACGTGAGTTATTTTTGAAGGACGATCTCTCGACCTTTCCATATATGCCAATTATGTTGATGTACGTGCTCAGATAACAGAGTTACAGCCTAGTATATACAGAAATTTCACAGTTTTAATTGTGTGTATAGTAACCATAACCAGAGTTCGCAGTTATAGTTTAATACTGTAAAATTTTTACACGAGGTAAGAATTTTGGTAAAGGAAGATGCCAACAATTTTGAATAATGATCGGATAGTTCTTAGAGGGTGAACTTTTGTGGTAAAAATATCCAAATTCAATTTGTGGTCTATATTTTATTTCTAGGAGACATATTTCGGCAACCTACGAAAATAAACTTGAAAACCAACATGAATATAGCGGTTAGATAACTGAACTACTGCCTAACATATAATTGGTTTTTTTTATTGTTGTGATTTTCTTGCATAGAACTACATTTACAATCCATGTTACAAAATGTCGCAATCATGATAGAAAAGTTTTCAAATCGTGAAAGGATTCCCAGGTTTTTAAACAGATACAAATTAAAATGCTGTACGGGGTCTTGGAGTTTTTGTGATACCTTTGGTAAAAAGTAAAAAAATAGTACCTAGTAAATAAGCTAGTCTGTAAGGATTGTAATTCCATATACTCAATAAATAAATAAATATTGGTCTTTTTCATTGTCGATTTGATAAAAATCACCAAAACAATTTCTAAAATTCTTTTAAAATTTGTTTATACCCTGAACATTTAGGTCAACGAGATTATCGAAATAATGATTTTAGACTCCAAGCATGCTTGGACGAAATCCATTTCAGACAATTTGGAGTCGATTTACCCATGTCGGTCCGTCGCACTGTGGTCCCAGCCCGCGACAAAAATACAAAAATCGATGTCTAAAAATTATGATTGCAACTTTTCAAATCTATCGTAGACACATCAAATTTCAGTATTCCGGCTTTCTTTTTACAACTCCTAACGGTACTAGCTAAAGCAGAGCCACAGAAGTGAGCATTTGCATTTGAAGAAATTGAGGCATTGAAATTTCCTTTAACGTACTGACAAGTTACAAGTGATATCACAATAACGTAATGTGTAGAATTACTATAGTAAGAAATGGAATTTAATGTTGATGGTATTGTTATTGTTTTTAATTGATAACATCATAAATTTGTATCTTTATTTTGTAGTAAAATTGATCTGTCTTGAAATGTATTTTTGTGAGTGTTTATACCCTACACCACTATGTGGTAAGGGGTATTATGTGTTAGTGCATTTGTATGTAACATACAAAAGGAAGCGAGATAGACCCATAGTTCCTTTTAGGGATATACATAGACTCACTTTCTGAGTCGATTTATGCATGTCCGTCCGTCCGTCCGTTCGCAACATACAGGTCGCATTTGTTGACCGATTTCGCTGAAAATTGGGGAATACCATTTTTTTAGCCGTCGGAAGATCAAGTTCGAAGATGGGCTATATCGGTCCAAGTTTTGGTAAAGCCCCCATATAACGGTACCTCCCGATTTAAGGTATTTTAAGGATCTTAGCCGCATTTGTTGCCCAAACCAGCTGAAATTTTACATTTGAGGTTCCCAATGGCCGCGAAATTGCTCCACTAAAAATTGTCAAGATAGGTCCACGGTTCGGTATAGTCCCCATATAACGATACCTCCCGATTTATGGTATTTTATGGATCTTAGCCACATTTTTTGCCCAAACTAGCTGAAATTTTACATTTGAGGTTCTCAATGGCCGCGAAATTGCTCCACTAACAATTGTCAAGATAGGTCCACGGTTCGGTATAGTCCCCATATAACGATACCTCCCGATTTAAGGTATTTTAGGGATCTTAGCCACATTTTTTGCTTGAACGAGCTGAAATTTTACATATGTGGTTCCCAGTGGCCACGAAATTTCGCCACTTAAATTGAGCCAAATTATATCGAAATCGGTTCAGATTTGGATATAGCTCCCATATATATGTTCGCCCGATTTCACGTATTTGCTGCACCAAACACGCTATATACGTCCGATTTTGATGAAATTTGGAATGTTTTACTGAATTCGGTCTAGAAATAAGTGTGCCAAATTATATCGAAATCGGTTCCGATTTGGATATAGCTCCCATATATATTTTCGGCCGATTTCACGTATTTTCTGTACCAAACACGCTATATATTTCCGATTTCGATGAAATTTGGAATGTGTGACCGAATTCAGTCTAGAAATAAATGTGCCAAATTATATCGAAATCGGTTCAGATTTAGATATAGCACCCATATATATTTTCGGCCGATTTCGTGTATTTTCAGCTCCAAACACGATACATAAGTCCGATTTCAATGATATTTGGAATGTGTGACTGAATTCGGTCTGGAAATAAATGTGCCAAATTATATCAAAATCGGTTAAGATCTGGATATAGCTCCGATTTATATTTTACATATTCACAGTGGTGTAGGGTATTCTATAGTCGGCCCCGCCCGACTTTGATCCTTTCCTTACTGGTTTTTATTTAATATTGTGAAAAGAAATAGACTTTTAGAACCTTGGATCCTCACGTTATTTTTATTTAAATATTCGTGGAAGTGTCTAGAATTAGGAAAAAATGATCTCGTCTGCCGAAAGTTGCCGAGCGGTATTCAGTTTTCATTATACTGAGTATACTCGGAGTTTTGTGAATGTTTAGTATAGTGTTTTTGGGTGTTTTCAAGCAATCGGAGTTATTGTTTTGCATTTTGTTTCCATCTTATTTTATAAAAAATTATGTTTTTAGGATTACAGTACGAATGTGTGTTTCACATTTGTATTTTTTTGAAATATGGTGTTCAAAAAACTTTGTCAATGCCAGCATGGGACAGACGGTATTCGAAGAAATTATAGCAAACCTTCAGGTGGATGTTGCGGGATATTATTTCTCTAAGATGTCAGATCGTATGCTCTATCTCTGCAAAGGAATTTCAAAAGTCTGGATACAGAACAAGAGAACAAAAAATTGATAAAAGACACCATTATTTTTGAAAGATACATACCACTTCAAGAAATAACGCGTTGAAAGTAATAACGCGGAAGGCCTGCCGTAAATTTGAGCTCCACAAAAAAAAAAAAAAATAAATAAACAACGTAGAATGGTTAAATTGGCAAGCAGGACCACACGTATGGTATTGTTTACTGTTTATATATCGTGGTGCATTTTTAGTCTATCTGTTTGAGGCTTATATGACATTGTTTACATCTAATATAATCTGGTACGCCCTTGGTCCATATGTTAACCCACCTAGTAAGAATATTCTGTGCCTCATATTGTTGATACATGTTACCAGTTAATACTTGTCAAGAATAAAATTCATAAAATATCTTGATTTTTACAAACGTTTTTGTAGAAAATGTAGACCAAATACTTAGCTATGCCAAATATCGGGAGTTAACATGATATATGACTATACCAAAATGTGGACATATATTGATGAATTTTGGCAAGAATATTTCATACAGATTATAAACTCGAAACGTCAAACTGCAGCTCATTCAGTTGGAAAATATGGCCAAAATCGTTAAATTATAAAAAAACGGGAGGTACGTCTATATGGGGGATATACCAAAACATGGACTTCTACCGACCATAGATCTATGCAAGATGTTTAATACCACAAAAGAAAATTTCAAATTACAGCGAATTCACTTCGAAGATAAACCTTGAAATTAATAAAAAATTGGAAATACCGTTCGATCCGACCGTTCCTGACGATTTTTGGGGAAAATTATCTTCTAGTCACTACCAGTTTACGGTCAAATTTTCAAATCGATATCTTGATTAGAAATATTTTTGTCGCTCTCTCCCATACAAGCTAAACCACAGTGCGTCGGTCTGACTGGCTGGTGCGCACGATAACTCTCGAAGAATCAAACTATTTCGTTCAAATTTTAGGCCTCTTAAATTTTGTCCAAACTTAGTTTAAGTTCGAAGGTAGACCATATTGGTCTACCGCTTCCGTTAATTACCCCCACAAAAGTTCAAAATTTTTCGCTAAGACTATTCGCACGATTGTTCCAGAAGGGACTAACCGAATTGTTCCATACTAGGAATGTGGAAATATTACATCCATGCATATAACGGCCCACTCCTTTGGGAAAATTATAGTTTAACAGCTCCTCTCAAACCGTTTTGAATTTGCTTGAAACATGTTCGCCTTGCGGCCCCTTTTACGGCGGTGCAATTTTTTTAACTGATTAGTGCCTAAGCTAACCCTCGAAGAAAGAAACCGGTTTGGTCTTAATTTTGTACATCGTATTATTTCTTAGAGACTTCGATTACTTACGTCCGAACATGGACTACATCGGAACACTCCTTCGTGTGCATCCCACACAAATTTTGGAAGAGTGCCGTTTAAGGACTCGTCTCGGATTGTCTTTGTGGGCCTTGTTAAGACGGTAAAAAAAACATGGAGATGTTATAAGTATTGAGTTTACTTATTGTCTTTGTGTCTCAGGCTGAGGGTATATCTCCTTCGGTAAAGCTGACTGATACTTTCTAACTTGTTTTGATAATATGTAGCGAAAAAGCCTCGGTTGGTCATTATAAAATACGGAAAATAATACCTTACGTTTCCTGTAATAACTGCGTATATATGTATGTTCTACATTTCTGGTATGTTATCATGTATGTATATCAACTTACATATGTACTTATGACCGGACGGCTAAAATATGTCGCAATCATATGAAAGAAATTCCTTGGAAAATAGTGCCCAGGTGAAGTAGAGGGTATCACATGGACAGCCCTGTCCGACTATAACCTTCCCTTACTTGTTATTAGGTGAAATAAATTTTAACCTCCCATATATGTGCCGCTCGTTAAAACCAATTATGAAGCTAATATTCCCACAAAATTCTATGAACGAACGACGATTTTTTTACGTTGTTCGATTAGAAATACTCTCTGAACGGCGAATAAGTATGTCCCATCCCTAACAAATGAGAGAATTTATCGAAAAAATTAATTATGACATGTCTAAATTCAAAATTGAAAAATTTGTTGAAATCACAACATTTTGTAGAAATAAAAATAGGTAAAAAAACTTTTTAAGTTAAACGGTTTTATGTTAAACATACATTGCAATGTTTAAGATAAATGTACTAAAAACCAAAAAATAATAAAATAGATACAGTCGTGGGAATTATAAACATATGCATAGACTAGACTAAAATAAAACCTTGGGGCACGTCAATTGTCTACAATCGTTGATTAAAATGTTTGTTTTGTAATGTTACACTATAATTAGGCAGTTGTTCAACCGACAACGATGGACGTGTGATAAGTAGGGCTAGAATGTGGAAACAAGCTAGCAAGCTCGATTATAAGCGAGTTTTAGGGTTTCAGAGTGGTGAGCGAGTAGTACTTTGTCGATTAAAGACAAACTACGAGCAGTGAAACGCTTCCTCGCCAGGCAGCAGTGTGAATGTCCAACGATAAACTAGTCGAAACATCTCTTTTATTTACATGGAGTGTATATCTATTGGAATTTCCATGAGCAAGAAATAGTAAGTAATTTCCTCACCGTCTGCGGGCCAACTGCCTAACGACGAATTAAACGATTCTTCTATCGCACATTAAGTCGATAATTTGTAGACAATTGACGTGCCCCACGGTTTTATTTTAGTCTAGTCTATGCATATGTTTATAATTCCCACGACTGTATCTATTTTATTATTTTTTGGTTTTTAGTACATTTATCTTAAACATTGCAATGTATGTTTAACATAAAACCGTTTAACTTAAAAAGTTTTTTTTACCTATTTTTATTTTCTAGTTTTTAGTTTTTATTTCGCATTCTGTTTAATTCGTTTAGTGCTTCATTATTGCAAGGTTTCTTGCCCGTTAGTTTATTGCAGTACAACTCCTCTATACGTAGTCCCTGCAAAGATCTTACTCTACTAAGAGCCACGTAGGCTTGACCTTCTTCAAACAGTTTCGCACCTAAGTATACGACTGCGTGATCCACAGTGCTGCCCTGCATTTTATGTATAGTAGAAGCCCATGATAGTATTAAAGGCAACATTCTTCTTTCAGCCGTCCCGTAATTGTACTTAGCTGGAAACTGTATGGCTTTCGGGTGTATAAGATGCACTGTATAGTGCACTGTATTCTTCTTGTCAAGCCCTTTTATTTGATACCCATATTGGTGGGATTGATAAAAAATTGTTATCAGCCATTTGGTAGCGGCGGCCATCTTAGATTTCAATTTTGCATAGTAAATTGTATTCTACTTGTTGAGACCTTTCATTTGATACCCATTTTGAGGGGATTGATAAAACCTAAGTTATACGCCATTTTGTAGAGGCCGCCATCTTAGATTTTAACTTTATATAGTACATTGTATTCTACTGGTTGAGCACTTTCATTTGACACCCATATTGATGGGATTGATAAAACCTACGTTATCCGCCATTTTGTAGCGGCCGCCATCTTGGATTTCAATTTTTTATAGTATATTGTATTCTGCTTGTTGAGCCCTTTCATTTGATACCCATATTGATGGGATTGATAAAACCTACGTTATCCGCCATTTTGTAGCGGCCGCCATCTTGGATTTCAATTTTTTATAGTATATTGTATTCTGCTTGTTGAGCCCTTTCATTTGATACCCATATTGATGGGATTGATAAAACCTACGTTATCCGCCATTTTGTAGCGGCCGCCATCTTGGATTTCAATTTTTTATAGTATATTGTATTCTGCTTGCTGAGCACTTTCATTTGATACCCATATTGATGGGATTGATAAAACCTACGTTATCCGCCATTTTGTAGCGGCCGCCATCTTGGATTTCAATTTTTTATAGTATATTGTATTCTGCTTGCTGAGCACTTTTATTTGATACCCATATTGATGGGATTGATAAAACCTACGTTATCCGCCATTTTGTAGCGGCCGCCATCTTGGATTTCAATTTTTTATAGTATATTGTTGTTGAGCTTGTTGAGCCCTTTCATTTGATACCCATATTGATGGGATTGATAAAACCTACGTTATCCGCCATTTTGTAGCGGCCGCCATCTTGAATTTATAATGATAATGAATAAATATAATTGTATTGTCACCAAAATCCAAAGTGTATACAAAATTTCAGATTAATCGGTTGACAGGAAGAGGGTGAAATTTGAATTACTAAATTTGACCCAAGAATAAATAATAAAACAAACGGGGTGAGCTAAATAAAACCATTTAAAAAGGAAAAAGATGAATGGAAATTAATGAACTAAACATTTTATATAGATGCAGAAGGAAGACGGTTGTGTTTCCTTCTTAATTCCACACACATTTCTTGTCCATTAGTTCAAAATCGCGTAAAAAATCAGAAACAAAAAGGAAACAAATAACTGACCGCCTGTTCATGTATGTCGCACGGAAACCTGTACGAAAGGAAAGCAGTCGCTCGCTTCCGTCTAAAAATGCGTTGATGTATTTCGCAAACTATCGTGCGACTGCCGTTACGTATCCTATGCGAAATACTACTAATTTGAATGTACATTTGTACAACTATGTTCCATAAATGAGAGCCAAACGAGAAATGAAAACAAAATCCACATATACATACAAATATTGGAATATGTGTGATTTGTTTTGTTTGAAAAATAAAATGTGTCGGTATTTTTAATTATTTTATTTAATTGATTTCTTCAAAATAATTAATGAAAGCGCCATTAAAACGTGTCTACAAAATTTTTATTTTGTTTCAAGATTGTGTTGCATTAATTTGTTTCAAGATTTTCGGTGTTATTCGCGAGTTTGCTTTCTACTCGGCAGCTACAAAGCAAGTGAGTGATTTTGACATTCTCTTTCTATAAGAGATAGTCCTTTCGAAATACATAAACCCAATTTGAATGGAAAAGTGTACGTTTACGTGTTATTTCGTATGGCTTGTCGGTCGCATAGATTTTCGTTTCGAAGGCGTTTACATGAACAGAAAATGATTTTTTCCCACTTCCGGAGCGCAAAAAACCTTTCGGTCGACATACATGAACAGGCTGTGAAAGTCTATATACACAAACATTGTTTTGACATGTCTCTCTCTTTAATTTTGAAAATAGAAACATTTAAAAATATATTGAAAATACAAAATTATTCTGAATTTATGGAAAAATGAATGAAATGTGTGTAGTTAAGTATAGAAGATACATTTGAAGGAAAGTCTATTGCTTTTCCTATTCATTTAATGTATATTTTATGTGTTTTCGGTTCAAATTTTCGTGAAAACAAGGAAACAAAAATGAAGGAAATGTTGTTTATGTTTCTGTTAATTACGAATGGTGTCGTGGAAACGGGTTAATTCGTGTACGTCGTTCGACAGGCGAATAACGTAATTGAAACGCTCGTGTGAACATGACATTACTGTCTGCCGGCTGATTTAATATGCAGCCGGTCATCCCATCATTCTACTAACCCTCCATAGTCCGGTATATGGGGTGAACGCGTTCCCTACGATATAAGGAGGTGGCCCCCTCGGTCTGTTAGGGCGGGTATGAGTGGCGTGGGACCGAACGAACAAAAAAAAAAAAAGGTTTTAGGTTTGCACGATTTTTTTTGGAAATATCAAGTCCTATTGAAATGGCATTAGAACAAATGTTGTAGCTGCGAAAATTCTCTACAATATAGACTTTTATGACTTTTTCTTAGGTTTTACCAGGCAGCCCCAGCTCGTCTATATAAAATTAGAAAAGAAAAACACACACGTCCATACACACAGAAAAATATATGTTAGAAATATATTGGGATCCAAACAAATATATGTTTGGAACTGGTTGCAAACAAATATATGTTTGGAACTGGTTGCAAACAAATATATGTTTGGAGCCAAAAATATTATGTTGGGGTCCAAAATGTTTGCAACATTTTGTAACATATCTCAATTTTATTTGATTGGGTACCAACATATTTTTTGTGGGTGGAGGGAGGATTTTTGTCAAAGAGCGTAACAACAGGTTAAAGCTAAAAACACATTAGAAACAGAAGCGACGACGGAAGGGTGACAAAGTTCGTTTTTGCTTTGATGGTGTGGTGTCCATTCTTTGTTGTTGCGATTTATTTATCCACAAGCGAAGCGGAAAAGAAAAAAATGGTACGAATTATTTTTGTGCTTTTTGAATAAAGACCGTAAAATGAGTGAAAAAAATCAGTGTTTATGTTTTGCGCTTTTTAGTAAATTAAATGTCCAATGCATTTTTTAATTGAATCAAAAAGCTAAATTTGAAAAATGTATGTACCTTTTTATTACATTATATAATCATTTGGTTTCAGATGCCGATTTCCAGTTGAAGATTTCAACTTTGAGGAGAATGTACTATATTTTACAGCTAACGAGAGGCGTTCAACGATGTTTCTATATTTTATAATTAATAGGGTTCATTAGATTTTATACTCTACACCACTATGTGGAAAGGGTATTATAAGTTAATGTAAAAATGCATGTAACACCGCGAAATATTCGTCGGAGACCCCCAATGTGGTATACCAATCTTCAAATCTCGACGAGATAAAGCGATTTTGAGATGTGTGTCCATTATCAATTGTAATCAAACTCCAGACCGCAATTATGGACCGATCGTCACGAAATTTTGGATGGAGGTCGGGTTCAGACCAGAATAGATCCCTATTTTTGTTGAAGATGAACGTGAAATATATAGCGGGTGAAATGGACCAAAAACATAATTTTTATCCAATTTTGTAGCGGCTCTGTATGTCGCAATAATAGTCCGACTAACAAGAAATTTTAAATATGGTAAGAGTGTATGACAAAGAAGTAGCTTTCAATTTGAGATGCCGATCAGATAAAATTTAGGTGGTTAAATGGACCAGAACTTTTGTCTGAAAATTGTGAACATTTTTAATTTACAGCTTATATCTTTGTTCCTGAAAGACACAATCTTCCCTCGTGAGTTATATTTGGAAAACGATCTTTTGACCTTTGCACTGATGTCGATTGCGTTGATGTACGTGATCAGATAACAGAGCTACAGCCTAATGTATCCAATTTTTTGTTTGCAGTGTAGTAATTAACACTCTAGAGGTCCAATTATAGCTCAAGAGTAACGAAATTTTGCATGAGGTAAAAGTTTAGGTAGATAAAATGCCTGTAATTTTGCATGATGATCTGATATTATTTAGCGGGTGACATAGACCATTAATTTTGTATGAATAATGTAAAAATTTTATTTTTGGTCCATATTTTAATTCCTGGAGGGCATATACTAGGTTGTACCATTTTCAAGATATATAATTATACCCTATACCACAATGTGGAAAAGGGTATTATAAGTTTGTTTTGGTAAAAATTCATGTAACACCGCGAAATATTCGTCGGAGACCCCCAATGTGGTATACCAATCTTCATATCTCGACGAGATAAAGCGATTTTGAGATGTGTGTCTGTCCGTCCGTCCGTCTGTCCTTTATAAATTGTAAACACGCTCCAGGCCGCAATTATGGACCGATCGTCACGAAATTTTGTATAGAGGTCGGGTTCAGATCAGAATAGATCCCTATTCTTATTAATGATGATCGTGAAATATTTAGCGGGTGAAATGGACCAAAAACATAATATTTATCCAATTTTCTAGCGGCTCTGTTGGTCTCAATAACAGTCCGATCAACGCATAATTTTAAATTTGGTAAGAGTATATCACAAAGGAGAAGCTTGCAATTTGAGATGGCGATCGGATAATATTTAGAGGGTTAAATGGACCAAAACTTTTGTGTGAAAATTGTGAAAGAGTATATGTCGAAAAAGATGCCTACAATTTTGAATGATGATCTGATATTTTTTAGCGGGTGAAATGGACCATTACTTTTGTATGAAAAATATAAAAAAAATATTTTTGGTCGATATTTTAATTCCTTGAGGACATATATATTTGTAAATTGCAATAAAGTGTTTTTAGATAACGTGCCTACTGAGAACCACATTTTTATACCATGCTACATATTGTCTCTCCAAAAGTTTATGTAACACCACGAAATATTCGTCCTAGACCCCTTATTTAGTATGCCAAAATTCACATCTCGACGAGATAAAGCGATTTTTTAAGAAGGTTGGTTTCGGGCCAGAGTAACAATGATTAGTTTTTGGTGATGATCGTGAAATGTTCAGGGGATGAAATGGACCAAAAACGAAATTTTGTTGCGGCTCTGTAGGTCAAAATAATAACCCGCAAAATTTTAAACAAAGTTTGAGTTTATGATGAAGAAGAAGCTTACAAATCAACGTGAAGATCAGATAATACTTAGCGGGTTAAATGGACTGAAACTTTTGTGTGAAATTGTTAAAAATTTCAAAAACGTAGTTGTTAAACAACGGAAGTAGTAGTACTACATAAGTGGGTTTCATTACATTTTAGTTTGTGTGAACTAAATTTTCCCTTCCTGCTACAAAAATGTCTTTGTCATGCTAGATAACTTTTTGGTTTTGGTCATAAGTATTATACATTACATCTCTGATATTTGATAATTAAATTTTCACATTCATTGAAAAGAAGTTTCGTGGAGAGCGATTGTCCAGGGATAGTGGTATAGGGTATCACAGGGTCGGCTCCGTCCGACTATAGACTTTTCTTACTTGTTTTTATTTGGGAAATTGCAGTAATGACATTGTTTTATAAGGAGGCGATACAGTACATTGTCTCAGTTTGAACTTCTTTATCTCAAAAATGGTAAAACCTGCGAAAATGTCATAAGGGTCAATCTTGTGGAGATCTTTCACAGCCACAACATTTTCTTTAGTCCTATTTACATAGGACTCGTGGTTTCCAAGCAAAATCAAGAAAACCTAAAGAACCCCTAAAATGTGAACTTAAATCGCGATTTATTTGAAAATCCCTCCGGCGATTTTTTTGTTTCTAGATATTTCTCATATATGAGCACTGTAGTTTCAGAATTTGCAAAAACTACCCAGGTGTAAGCACCTTCCATTAAAATTTGGTTAAGGCACACCGTGAATTGTTTTCGAAAAATTGTGTGAACGATAACTGGCGAAGTGAGCAAACGATTTGCTCCAAACTTTCCATATATTATTATTCCTTCCAGATATAGATCGGATAAGACTAGATAGGTCCACACCTTAGAGAAATTTGAGAGTCCTCTCGAATCGTTTTGAATTGTTTTCAGCAGATTGTACTTTCGCCGCAAATCCGCAAGATAACTCTCAAGGGAATTATCTAATTGGTCGAAACTTTACACATCGTATTATTTAATCCAGTCATGTGTCAGGTTGTAATATGGACTATATCGGTCCGTCCTTGGAGTACCTCTCACACAAAATTTGGGAAAAGTGCAGCTTGACGACCCGTATCGGATCTATTTGATTTTTTTAGAAGGTTATTTTCATGGTCCCTTTTCCGGGATAAATCATACTTCCTGAGATAATAGTCCAGAAGTTCCAAAAACTCCTGCCGGCTCCAACTAAAACTACAAATCTGAAAAAATAGTTCTGAAACTTTTTCAAAACTCAGAAGTTTGCTTATTAAAATTGATTTGGTATAGCCCCATATTACGATGCCTACAGATTCCACGTATTTTGAAGCAAACTCGTGTTACAAAATAAATATATTTTTATACGGCAGAGGCTGAGGGTATATCACAGTTAGCGCACCTGACTTATACTATCTTCTTTGGTGTGTAATTGAATATGAATAATTTTGGGATTTATAAATTTGTTTGCATGCAAAATTTTTGAATTTCTGTTCATTGTTAGTTATTCCTACCGGTATAAAATATATTTTTGATTTCACATTATATGCTCACAATGAACTTTTTTCGAAGCATATGTGAGGTACAAGTGCACAATTTTTGGACGATAGATCTTCAATAAACTCGCAATTTTCCCAATTATCAAATATACCAAATTGCATGTTATATATATATATATATATATATATATATATATTTATTTATTTATTTATTTTAGGTGTGTTTCAAAAAGGAACCTGATATTCAAAGACAATTTGAAGATGTAGCAGGAGGGGCTAATCATTGTGAATTTTCCAATTTTCTAATATTTTTTAGAAATATATAATTTATATATTTTTCCATAAACATCCCAGTAAAAACAAGGTAGGCTTCTCCTATATCAATTGATTTATATAAAGTTATTGATATGTGACCTAGTTTTTATCGCCGTGTCCGAATGGCGTGTCCTGAGTTGCCACTTGTAGAGACGTTTTTCATGGCTGAAATACTCATGATATTACATGGTCTTTCTTGTTCTTTCTAAAAGTGTGACACTATTTCTTTTATTTGGAATTTTGTATGTATCTATGCTACTGTTGTTACGTTTGTGTTTGGTATTTCTATGCATTTCAATAAAAGAAAAACAACCTCTATTTATAAATGTGTGTATGTCGGAGTAACGCAATGGGTCTCCCGTGAGCGTAAATTTACTCTCGGTCAACACCGGTTAGAGTCTACACAGGTTGTGACTAAATTTCACATTTATAAATGGTGGTTGTTTTTCATTTATGTGTATATGTTTTTGTGGATTTTGGGTTTGTATTTATATTTCATCTAAACAATTATTTGTTTGCACCCAAACAAATATTTGTTTGCACCCAAACATATATTTGTTTGCAGGACTCAAACATATGTTATGTTTGGGACTGCTTGCAAACAAATATATTTTTTCTGCAAAATATGTTTGTGACATACATATGTTAGAAAGGCCTTTTTTCCTCCGTGTACAAATTGAGTGTTTGCAAAACATTAACCCCCATTATAAGTCTTCTTTTGTTATAGTTTGGATTTACCGAACAGATTTATAGCGTCCCGGTTAACATACAGTTAAAAGTGATGATTGAATTTCAAGGAGGAGCTTGGCACTAACTTTCAATGTAAAAATTATATTTTTAATTTAAACCAATTTAGGTTTATTTTGCGTTTTCAAATCCATCAGATAGTAAAAGAACACATATAATAATGGCCCTTAATGTGTTAATACAATATTTTTCTTGAGTGTAGCAATACAATATAATTCTTAGCCTGCCCTTTCTACTACAATAAATTGGCTCTATATTCTAAAAATACAACAATTGATCATTGAAGAATTTTCCCACAATGCGTGCCATAAAATTATCATAAAATCTTAAGTGCAACTCTGGGGTAGCGCTCACGAAACCAACTATTGATAATAGCTACCGGTACCTGTGGGATCTTCAAATCTTATCTTCAGTGACAAAATAGATAGATATATATACAATTCTATTCAAAGTATTTTGAAAAACCATTTTTGAGATATATAGGTTGCAATTGGGACAATGAACTGACAGTATCGC
The DNA here is from genome assembly GCF_047663935.1 of Musca autumnalis. NCBI lineage: Eukaryota > Metazoa > Arthropoda > Insecta > Diptera > Muscidae > Musca > Musca autumnalis. Next base: position 122,749,577 of record NW_027411866.1, on the reverse strand, counting down.
CTCCTTATATAACATTGTCATACACGTTGTGACTTAACTAACTTTAAATGGAAGGTGCTTACACCTGAGAAGTTTTTGCAGATTCTGAATCTACAATGTTCATAGATTTGAAAAATCGACGAAGGGATTTTAAAATAAATCGCGGTCAATGTTCACATTTTTTAGGTTTTCGGGATTTTGCTTGGTGACCGCAAGTCCTATCGAAATGGAACTAAAAAATATGTTGTAGCAGTGAAAATTCTTCTATGAACATTGCTGTTTCTGAATCTGCAAAAACTTCCTATTTGTTAGCTGTTTTCATTTAAAGTTAGTTAGGGCGCATCGTACATGACATTGCTTTATAAGGTGGTGATACAGTCAGTGCATTGTCCCAATTTGAAACTCTATATCTCAAAAATGGTAGAACCTACGAAAATATCATATGAACATTGTAGTTTCAGAATCCCCAAAAACTTCCTAGGTGTACGCACCTTCTTAGTTAGATGATGTTAGTTCCTTTATCTAACTGCTACATTGATATAATATGACCCCAGAATTTAAATTACCGATTAAAAATTAAATTTAGATACTTTTCTCACAAAATTTTACACGCTCAATACTATTTGATCGTTATCAACAATTATTGACACTACCTTTGACCAAAACGATTACCTCGTGCAAACATGTGTAAGTATTGAACTATAACTGCGACCTTTAGCGTGATTAAGGTTACACTACACACAATTAAAACTGAGGAATACCTGTTTGTACTAGGCTGTAACTCTGTTATCTGACCGCGTACATCAACATAATTAGCACCAATGAAAAGGTCAAGCGTTCCTCTTCTAAATGTAACATAGTTTCCGGGAGTAACGATATAGTCGTTTCACTAAAAACTTTACCAATTTTCACACAAAAGTTCTGATCCACAATATCCTCATATTGTGCTGACCCGAGACTACATAAAAAGTGTAAAGTACTTGAAATGTGACGGTACCGTTATATAGAGCCAATTTAAAGCAAGTTGGAGAAGTTTCGTGACAGAAGTATTTGCAGTGTTGAATGCCTTAGAACTAGTTGTAGGAGTGACGAACCATGTATATAGGATATTCACAGTTTATGTGGATAGCCAAGCTGCTCTAAAGGCGGTCGGATCCTAAACTATTAAATCACAGACCGTTCAAAGTTGTAGATCAATCTTAAAAACTTGTAATGTGGAGGATCAGTTTTGCTGCTTACCAGTCACTGTAATGTTGAAGGAAATGAGATAGTGTGTGAGGGGGAAAGTCGTAATACTTGTTGTCCCCCACACAAACCACTACACTAAAAAGGGTGGACCAAAGGCCAGGTAGGCTGTTTACGTTGTGCTAATTTTTTTTTTTTTTTGTATTGAGTTAGTCCTTTTTTGCCTGTGAACGAAGGAATTTGTTTTGTTCCCAAATTTAAATGTAGAAATAACTTGTGATGTTTTTTGTTGCATAGCGGGGGGTACCGTTGGGAACAGAGTATTCTCATAGTGAATAGGCATACGAAGTAAACAAGGTACCGTTGTGGCGATAACGCTGACCGGAGGGAGCCAGTGCTGCGGCGGCGAATTGCGAAGCTGAGAGAGTGGTCGACAGCAAAGGTTTAAAGGAGACATGCGCACGGGAAAACAGTGAGCCAGGGTCGAGTGTTGATCGAGCGCGGATCGAAGAAAGTGAGTGATCAAGTGTGGTGAGCGGTCGTACGTTGTTGGTGGCTGAAATAAACAGGGAGCGAATACACTTCGGATTTTTGTGGCTGTTCCTGTGCAAGGATAAACGTGATAACTCAGAATTATATGATTTTATTTTATGAATTCTATACCCCTTCCCAAGTGCAATCCTAAAGTTAGTGTGAATGTAGGCATTTTAGGGGAACTTGTGTTTAATAGAATGCCTATATGTCTCAATTAGTGCCGAATTTTAATAGCGTTGAACTTCAGGGAGGGCCGAACGGTCTCCTACATTATGAAAAACGTTGAACTTCAGGGAGGGCCGAGCGGTCTCCTATATTATTAATAGCGTTAAACTCCAGGGAAGGCTCAACGGTCTCCTATATTATTCATAGTGTTGAACCTCAGGGAGAGCTGACATAGTACATACGAGGGCCGAAAGGTCTCCCTTTGGGTGCCAGGGTTACATAGCGCGTACCAGGACCGAAAGGTCTCGTGCACTAGAGTTGATTTCGCCTGTCCGAGGGCCGGCAGGTCTCGTGCATTGACGCTTAACCAGCGTACTCATAACTTAGTAAGGAGTAACTTAAGTAATTATTTTTGTTTACATTACTTTGTAATGCGTTACATTATGACTAACGGATCCGAATTTTTGCTGGGTGATTGGTAAAGACAGGGCTCCCAGTCCTCAAAGCTAAGAACGAAAACCATAAGAACTTGGCATGATGTACCTGTTTTTAAGGTATCGAAGTCAATCTGGCCAGGAATCTCAGGGCGTACAACTCTGCAACTTCTCTCATTACGTGAATCAGAAATCAGGATCGCTGTAGGAGTCAATACTGGTCACTGCCCCAAACAAAAGGCGAGGACAACAACATTTAGTACTGCAGACGATGTGAGGATGTGGAAGAGACTGAAACAATCGAACACCTTCTCTGCCTGTGTCCTAGACAGTCAGTAAAAAGACACAGGCTCTTTGGAGAAAATGAGGTAGTATCTCTCTCTTATTATTACTCCATTGACCCTGCAGCCCTGTTACCCTACTTCATGGAGCCTTAAGTGGCTATAGGGCGGGTCACTAAAGACTATGAAAGTTGAACTGACAACTTCATCCCCATATTATTGTTATATCTACTTCCCCTCCTATCACCCTCTCTCTCTCTTCTTATTTCAGGATGAATACAATGGACAGCAGGTCTCCGAGTGAAGTGGCTGTTAAAAATTAACGGCAGCTGTGCATCCTATAACCTAACCTTATTTTGATACCTGAAACCCGGAAAAGGTTGCGTAAGATCTGTTGATTCATTTCTGAGTCAGGGTCTGGACATTGGTTCAGTATTTAATTTTTCCATTCTGAACATTTTAAAGAACTATCTGTAGATATGAGTAACTACCCAAAAGCTCTCAAATATTTGACGACCCACTGGGAAAAAGATAAATCTCTAACCAGCAGTGCCCGAAGCACTCTGTGCTGTGATCGTGCTATCAAAGTTAAACAAGACTTATATATAACACCTGCCTCAACAAGGACCGGGCAAATCCACGGCTTTAGACAGGGCAAATCCACCATTGACCAGATATTTACCTTGAGACAAATCATGGAAAAGATCCAAGAAATACAGATCGACACCTTCCATCTTGTTGTCGATTGTAAAGCAGCCTCTGACTGTCCTATACGTTCCAAGGTGTCCCAAGCCATGTCTGATTTTGGTATCCTCCCGCAAAGCTCATTCGGTATTGTAAGATGACATTAAAATAGGAAAGAACCTCTCCGAAGAGTTTATTAAAAAAAGAGGTTTCGGACAAGGAGAAAACCTGTCGTGTGATCTTTTCAACATCCTGTTGGAAAAGGTCATACGAAATGCGAAGGTCAAAAGAAGTGGAACAGTATACACAAACCACCATATGTTACTTGCTAAAGGAAGTAACGGATGCCTTTGCAAAAGTCGAAAGGGAATCTGCTAAAGTTGATGCTATCGACGCGTAATACGTCCACAGATCTCTGTGAATGTTGATATCTACAATTTTGAGGTAGTGAAGAACTTCGTCTACCTCGGCTGAGAAAATGCGGCATATAGGGCTACTGTACAATCAGTAGCAACGCATAGCGCACTAGAGAGGAGAAAAAAGAGAGAAATGGAAAAGCGGTAGTGTGAAAAAATCGAGATGTACAAGAGTCAGAATGAAGTCCGAAAATTCTACCAAAGAGTGAAGCACCAAACTGATGGCTTTGGTACAGGCACATCCTCCTGTAGAGACCAGCAGGGTAATTTGGTAACTGATACAGATAGTGTGCTCGGGATATAGAAAGAAAAAATTTTCAAACTGCTGGTATCCAATACTCACGAAGACAACGAAGATACCACGGATCCAATCCCAGAAGATGGTATGGAATGTATACCGCCCGGCCAAGATGAGGTAGAGACAGCGATAAACAGGCTGAAGAATAAGGAACCGGTGACTTACCAGCCGAGCTGTTCAAAACCGGAGGCGACACGCTGATAAGGTGTATGCATCAGCTAGTTAGAACCATCTGATAGGAAGAAAGCGTACCCGACAATTGGAACTTGAGCATCCTATGTCCAGTCAACAAGAAGGGAGATAAGACTGTGTGCTCCAATTACAAGGGTATAAATCTGCTCCCTTTTGCATATTAAATAATATCTGGCATATTATTTGAGGGACTAAAGCATATGGTCAATGAACTAATTGGACCCTATCAGTGCGCCTTTAGACCGGTTAAATCCACCATTGACCAGATATTTACCTTGAGACAAATCCTGGAAAAGACCCAAGAAATACAGATCGACACCTTCCATCCTTTTGTCGATTATAAAGCAGCCTTTGACTGTCCTATACGTTCAAAGGTGTTCCAAGCCATGTCTGATTTTGGTATACCCCCGCAAAGCTCATTCGGCATTGTAAGATGACATTAAAATAGGAAAGAACCTCTCTCAAAAGTTTATTACAAAAACGTGTTTCGGACAAGGAGAAAACCTGTCGTGTGATCTCTTCAATATCCTGTTGGAAAAGGTTATACGAGATGCGAAATTCAAAAAAGTGGAACAATATATACAAACAGCCATATGTTACTTGCTTATGCCGACGACTCTGACATCGTGGGTCGATCGGTAAGGGACGTAACTGATACCTTCGCAAAAGTCGAAAGGGAATCTGCTAAAGTCGGTTTGGCAGTAAAAGGCGCCAAAACCAAGTTGATGGTATCGACGCGAAATACGTCCACAGATCTCGCACCATATGTGAATGTTGGTACCTACAATTTTGAGGTAGTAAAGGACTTCGTCTACCTCGGCACCGCCACAACAAACAACATCAGTTGTGAAATACAAAGAAGAATAGTGTTGGCCAACAAATGCTACTTTGGGCTAAGTAAGTAGTTTAAGAATAAAGCCACATCTCGTCAAACAAAAGTAACACTTTACAAAACACTGATACTGCCCGTAAGACAGTGCTTGGTGTGTTCGAGAGAAACAGTCCTCGAAAGATCTACGGGCCAGTCTGTGTTGACGGCGAATATCGACGTTGAACGAATCGAGATACAACGATTGCGATCATAAAAATGAGTGATGATGAACTCGCTAAAAGGGCGTATGAATACGGGGCGCATGGAGGTTCAAGCAGATCTGGTAGGCCAAAGCTTCGTTGGAGCGAACGAGTGAAACGAGACATCAGAAAGCTACATATCCCAGATTGGGAAAATACAGCAGCAAACAGACAGGATTGGAGATCTTTTCTCAGTTTGGCCTATGGAACAAATGTTCTGTAAAGAGCCATCTAAGTAATTAAGACACCACTTGGAAATCAATTTTCGCTTAAGATAAAATATATGTGTATATGTAAATTTTGCAAATTAATATTCCGATCTATCGTGGATAAAATATGGCATAAGTGTTCTTCCTTTATGTTCTTCTTTAACTGATACAAAAAAAAAAAACATTATGACCATTTTAGCTGGAATAACCAAAAGCTATTTTATCAGTATCGATTTCATCCTTCTGTCTCTTCTGACGTTCGTATGTATCATTTTACAATACAAACAGGCACAAAATAACATAAAATAAAAATGCTACAAAATCCAATAGGATATTATGGCATTTTCAAAGCAATTGAGGTGAAAAAGCGGATTTACACAGATTATGTTGTTCTTTTTTGTTTTGTTCATGTATCATCTCTTTTCCACGAACAGAAAAAATGAGTGATTTTTGTTGTGTTAGTCTGTTTTGTGATAACTGTCTGTATACAGAGCGATATCATACCCATGTAGACATGCATACATATACCTCTATAGTGTATTCCCATAGATTTGTTATCCTGTCTACTTTGGTCATTCCAGGAATAAAAACAAAGTGAATTGTTTGGATGTTTTTGTTTTTTTTTTGCTGCTTGTGGTTGATATTTTTCTTTATTTTATGCTGTTGTTGTTAATGCCAATATTTGTGATGTAGTAAATGTCAAATTGAAAAATGTTGTTTACGTTAGTTGATTTTGTGTGTGTGTGTTTTTTTTAACATCTCCTACATTATATTTTATAGCATTTGTGGATGTGCTATTCCATTTGTTCATTACTTTTAAATCAATAACTTCCAAGCTAATGGAGACATGTTGCTAAAATTTTGAAGAAATCAATGTTCTCAATGAATATAAACCTGTTTGCAAACATTCTTCAGTAGCCCCCATATATGGAGGGTATAATATGGAGGGTATAATATAATTTTTCATTCCGTTTGTAACACATCGAAATATTCGTCGGAGACTCTATAATTGTGTATATATTCTTGATCAGCATAAAATTCCAAGTCGATTTTACCATTTCCTCCTGTCCGTCCGTGGTATAATTACATTTTTCATTCCGTTTGTATCACATCGAAATATTCATCGGAGACTCTATAATTGTGTATATATTTTTGATCAGCATAAAATTCTAAGTCGATTTTACCATTTCCGCCTGTCCGTCCGTCTGTTGAATTGGCATAGAAGTTTTCTATAATTTGGTATAGAAGTTGTTATTACTCGTAGGATGTTTGGTATTGGCAATTGACTATATCGGTGCACGAATTGATATTGCCCCCATAGAACGGTACCTCCCGATTTTCGGAATTTTAAGGGTTATGACATCAATATCCCCTCGAAATGGAGAAAATTTGGTATTTAGCCTTCGTTGTGGGTATTCCACTTGAATTTTTCGGTAAAAGTCTATGCTTTCATAAAGCCCCCATAGAACGGTACCTCCCGATTTTCGGTATTTTGGAGGTTGTGGTCTCAATATCTCACCGAAATGCCTGAAATTTGGTATTCAGTCTTGGTATAGGTCCACGCTTTCATATAGCTCTCATAAATCGTTACTTACCGATTTTCGGTATTTTGAAGGTTGTGGCCTCAATATACCACCGAACTGACTAAAATCAGGTATTAACTCTTCGTTGGAGATATAAAATTGTCCACCTGAAATCTGTCAGTATAGGTCCACGCCTTCATATAGGCCCCATAGAACGATACCTCCACATTATCGACATTTTGAAGGTTGTAGCCTTAATATCCCACCGAAATGGCTGAACATAGGTATATAGGCACATTGTTGGTTGTTGTTGTTGTAGCAACGCATATATGTTCGTTCGGGTATTATTTCAGTTATCAAGTTCCTCTGTGTCCAGACTCAAGAATTCTGCAACCTGGACTGGTTGCGTCCATAAAGAATGAGGAGACAGGTGAGTGGGGTTAGCTGGGCAGTTGAATAAATGCAGAGTATCGTGTGGTCCCAATCCACATGCTGGGCATATGTTGAGTATCGTGACGTCAATTCTGGCCCATTACTAATTGAGGCGGCTGCATCGTCCGGATCTTAACTGAGCTAAAACCACTCGTGTTTGCCTTGGCAGCTGGCGTTCTTCTGCTGCGATGGATGGGGGATGGTTTCCAAGTACGGCATTCACACTGTATCTTCGTACTGCTTGCGCAACCATGTCGGTGTGAATGCGATTCAAGCCTGCCTGATAGGCTCGTTGATCTAGCGGTTCTCTTTTATACCTTTGGACCTCTCTCTCTAGATCATGAAGGTCTCTCCTGACGTGCCTGGGTGGGGGGAGCCTGTCCATTAAATCGTGACAGGGATGCCCACTGCGGTAACACCCAAGCAGGTACTGCATCGACAACATCTTATTGTGCTGACGCACCGGTAAAACCTTCGCCTCCTCATGAAGATGGTCCACAGGTGTCATGAGAAGGCACCCTGTTGCAGTCCTCAGGTCGGCGTTCTGGCAGGTTTGAATCTTCTTCCACTGCGATGAGCTAACCTTTACGGACCACGCTGGCGCCGCATAGCTTACCACAGACCGGCCTATTGCATTGTAGGTGGTCAACAAGGTTTCTTTATCAGCACCCCAAGTGTTGCCAGCGACTTGAGAACCTTGTTCCTACTTCTGATCTTATTGCAAATAGCTGTGGCATGCGCGGACGGCTTGAACATGCTATCGAACGTTACACCCAGTATTTTAGGGTAGTTAGTGGTCGGAATCAGTGCACCATCGACCAATATGTTCAGTGGGAGCCTCATCTCAGCCGTCCATGTGGTGAACAGCGTGGCTGTGGATTTAGCGGCGGATATTTTCATATTCCTCAGATGGAAAAATTGCACTAGGTCAGCTATGTAGACATTTAACCTATCACATATGTCATCGACGATAGGACCCGACGCCAAGATCGTACAATCATCCGCATAAATCACGATCTCTATGCCGTCTGGAGTGTGTGGAGTTTCAGAAAGGTAGAGGTTAAACAGTTCCGGAGATATCACCCCTCCTTGGGGAACTCCCTGTTTTACTCTACGGGTTTTGGAGTTCTTGGTTTCTGAATTCTACAAACGACTGGCGTCCACACATATAGTTGATTACCCAACGTTTCAAACATGGCTGGAGATTAGTTTTCTCTATATCCTCGAACAGCTTGGCATGGTTGACGGTATCGAAGGCCTTCGATAGGTCAAGAGCCACCATGACTGTTCGGTCGCACGGCCTTTTCTGGTTCTACTGATATGTGTGGATATGGCGTCTTATGCTGTTGTAGTACTATGCATTTTCCGAAATCCATGTTGATGTTGGTCAACTGGAAAACACCTTCTCATCGTGGGGAGGAGTAGCGCCTCTAGGATCTTTGCTACTGGCGACAGGAGTGAAATCGGCCTGTACGATTCACCTCTGCTGGCATCCTTGCCAGGCTTCAGTAGCGGGACCACCCTGCCAACTTTCCAGGCATCCGGTACAACATGGGTGGCTAACGATAGGTTGAGAACACTTGTTAAATACTCAACTTCAGGTTCATCCAGCTGCATAAGCATTACCATCGATATTCGGTGCGGGCCCAACGCTTTGGATGATTTAGCGTTTTGCCCACTAGCCTGTTGACTTCAAGAGTAAGTTCTCTAACTCTTGGGTCTTCGGGGTTCGTACGACGAAGCACATCACGTTCATTCGCTAGTCCTGTCGCCTCTGCTGGGAAATTTGGTCTTATTTCGGGTATTCGACCAGCAGGTATGTAGCGAGCGGCTGCTTTAGTGATGATGTCTTGGAAAGTTTTCTCAGCTTAGTATAACGTAATTTAATATTTCGACTCCTTTATTAAGAAGTTTTGTTAATAAAAATGTTTGGTATATGTATGTCAATGATTTGGTATAGCCCCACATTACGGTACCTTAAGATTTTAAAGCAAACTCATGATTCAAAATCAATATATTTAATATACCGCATTATTATTGTTTTTTTTTGTCTGTGGCTGAGGGTGTATAGACATACATATTTGTAGAGATTTAACTTATGCTGAAGCGCATGTTTGGCGTATTTTAAAACGCGAACTGTTGTACATCAACATAAACTCTGAACGTATATCGGTAAAATTAACTGTTTTTTCACGATTCACAGAGGGATTTTTTAAAATAATTATTTGTGCGGAAGCTGTAACCACATTAATGTAAAAAAAAAATAGGGAAAAATGTGTTGAAAGAAACACGTTTTTGTTTCTTATTCTCCAATTATTAGCTTTATAACACAATGCACAGCTTAATGCTCAAAGAGAAAGTTAAAGAATACACTTTAGACATCAAGGCTTCCACGTATAATTTTTGTCGAATTTTCACTTTTACCGCGTCAAAAGGATGGTGACATTTTGAAGCAAAAAACATTTGGTTCTGACATTTTTTGCTCAAATCCGGACGCGCAACAAGATTTGTCTAAAAGCTTAGTATGTGATTGTAGTACTCGTGAATTAGCATTTTTATACCCTCCACCATAGTATGGAGGGTATATTAAGTTTGTTTTTCCGTTTGTAACGCATTGAAATACTCATTTACGACCCTATAAAGTATATATATTCTTGATCAGGGTAAAATTCTAAGTCGATCTGAGCACGTCCGTCCGTCCGTCCGTCTGTGGTAATCACTCTAGCATCCACAAAAATGAAGATATGACGCTGAAATTTTGGGAAAATGCGTCTTTTGTTTGCAGGCAGGTCAAGTTCGATGATGGGCTATATCGGTCCACGTTTTGGTATAGCCCCCATATAACGGTACCCCCCGATTTACGGTATTTTGACGTTTTTAGCTACATTTTCAGACCGATTTGGCTATAATTTGACATTTAGGGTTCTTAAGTGTCAATAAACTTATATAACAAAAGTTGTGGACATAGGTCCACGTTTTGGTATAGCCCCCATATAACGGTACCCCCGATTTGCGGTATTTTGACGTTTTTAGCTACATTTTTAGACCGATTTAGGAATAATTTGACATTTAGGGTTCTTAAGTATCAATAAACATATATAACAAAAGTTGTGGACATAGGTCCACGTTTTGGTATAGCCCCCATGTAACGGTACCCCCCGATATACGGTATTTTGACGTTTTTAGCTACATTATTAGACCGATGTAGCTATAATTTGACATTTAGGGTTCTTAAGTGTTAATAAACTTATATATTAGAAGTTGTTGACATAGATCCACGTTTTGGTATAGCCCCCATATAACGGTACCCCCCGATTTACGGTATTTTGACGGTTCTAGCTACATTTTCAGACCGATTTGGCTATAATTTAACATTTAGTGTTCTTAAGTGTCAATAAACATATATAACAAAACTTGTGGACATAGGTCCACGTTTTGGTATAGCCCCCATATAACGGTACCCCCGATTTGCGGTATTTTGACGTTTTTAGCTACATTTTTAGACCGATTTAGCAATAATTTGACATTTAGGGTTCTTAAGTATCAATAAACATATATAACAAAAGTTGTGGACATAGGTCCACGTTTTGGTATAGCCCCCATGTAACGGTACCCCCCGATATATGGTATTTTGACGTTTTTAGCTACATTATCAGACCGATGTAGCTATAATTTGACATTTAGGGTTCTTAAGTGTTAATAAACTTATATATTAGTAGTTGTGGACATAGGTCCACGTTTTGGTATAGCCCCCATATAACGGTACCCCCCGATTTACGGTATTTTGACGTTTTTAGCTACATTTTCAGACCGATATAGTTATAATTTGACATTTAGGGTTCTTAAATGTCAATAAACTTATATAACTAGTGGACATAGGTCCATGTTTTGGAATAGCCCCCATATAACGTTACCGCCCGATTTCAGGTATTTTGAGAATTTTAACCAACAAGTTTTAACCGAATTATCTGTAATTTGAACATTTGACATTTGAAATTCTTAGTGGTCACCACACCTCTCCACCAAAAATTGTCAAGAAAGCCCCCATATAACGGTACCTCCCGATTTTCAGTAATTTGATGATTTTAGCTACAATATTAAACCGAACTAGCAGTAATTTGACATTTGAAGTTCTTAGCGGTCACAACACCTCTCCATCAAAAATTGTCAACATAGGTCCATGTTCGGATATAGCTCCCATGTAACGGTAGCTCCCAATTTTCAGTAATTTTGCAATTTTAGCTACAATTTTTAACAGAACTAACTGTAATTTGACATTTGAAGGTTGTAGTGGTCACCACACATCTGCATCAACAATTTTCAACATAGCCCCAATATAACGATACTTCCCGATTTTCGGTACTTTGAGGATTTTACTTAAAATGTTTCACCGAACGTAGGTCCATGTTTTTGTATAGCCCCACAACAAACCTCCCGATTTTCCGTACCTTAGCTTTATTTTGTGGACGAACTTTCTGTAATTTGCAATTTAAAAGTCAACAAAAATTCTGCAACAAAAATTGTTCATTTAAGTTCATATTTTCGTATAGCCCAGATACCTCCGAACTAGCTGTTAATGACATTTGAAGTTCCCACGTTATGTACCGATTTTCGATATTTTGAGGATTCTAGCTAAATTTTTTAACCGAATTAGGAGTTATTTGACATTAAAGGCTCCCATCAAAAACTGTCATCATAGGCCCATGTTTTATTATAACCCCTATATAACAGTACCTCCCAATTTTTGGTGGGCTAGGGCCTCCCGAATGAAGCATTTTATGTACATTATCTGACATTTTAACGTACTCACTTAAAGTTGGGGACAGGAATGAATATTTTATGGTGGAGGGTATGAAAAGTTCGGCCCGGCCGAACTTAATGCTTTTTTACTTGTTTATGTATAAGTCGTTCGTGCAGTCTTCATATGATCGCAGCAATCTGCGCTCAAATTTTACAACTTTCTTACGATTTCCGTGGAAACCCGCGTTTTGGATAGGTAATTTTTGCTTAAATAAATAGAATTGTACGCCTGTTTAAAATGTGCAAAAACAGATATTTAAAAACTGTCGGGAATCCGGAGATAAAATAGATTTTTTCTAAAAATTGAGTGAGATGCTACTCGTACATCCACGGTTCTTGATGGATCGCACTGAAATGGCATAGAATGGTGTATTTTTTAATGGTGATCATTGAAATCGGATGCGCATAAAATGTAAATGTACTTCGTGGAAATATATAGCCATTTTACAGTTTTTACACCCTAATGTGTACCAGATGCTACATCGTGGCCACCAAATAGAATTTCACAATGTATATCAAATAAATGGGATTGATTCGCTGTTTTCGAAAATCTGATGCGCATCATGTCATTTCCACTACTACGCGGTTTCTATGCGCTTTAAAAAGCTGTAATATTTACTTTAACTTTATTTAAATTGTATGCCACATTTCGAAGTCCTTGTGATTTAACATAATGATCTAAACACTTTCGCCAATAGGTAAACTATAAGGCAAAAATTGGTTGCAACGAAATATATTCATTATTGTACGAAATTTTGACTAAAAAGAGAAAGAACTCTAAATTTTTTTTTCAACTTTTCGTTTAAAATCATAAAACTACAAAATTAGAATAATATAATTTGGATTTTTATCCTCATATTTTCTTCGCATTTTTGCAAATAACATGATTATTATAGCTCCGAACTTTTACATATTTTATAAGCGCTTTTATTTCAAAAATATATTTGTAAATAAGTACAATTTTGTAATAAATTTGATTTTTCGCGAATCCATTGACACATTTTAGGAGTATTTTGACATCATCTTAAAGGGTAAAAATACAGTAAATAGGAATTAGATATAACAGCTTATCATATCAAGCCACGATTATTTTAGGATTTTTTCTAAATATTAAAAAAATTAAAACGGTTATATCAAGGTTATTAACAAAAATATATTTGGAATGACTATATTTTCTTAATCTATGTACCATAAATCATTGATGTAGCATCAAATTTACTTTTATTTTTTTTTTTTAAGGAAAACTAAATTAGAACATTGGTGGCGTTTATTTAATTGGGATAGATGTTACAATTTTGATTTTTCAAAATAGTCTGGCTTAATCCCTTTTGTTGTTTTAATATTTAAAACAACAAGTTTATTAGTGGAGAAGGTTTGGCATTGTTCGCCAAGGGGTAAGGCAAGGAAGACTAGTTTCGATCCACGCCACTGGATCTCATCAGTTCCCTTTGTTTCTTGTTTGTGGATATTCTCCACCGAAGTTATTTTTCAATAACTTCTTCAACAAGGAACTTTTTATACCCAAACATCAATCGTCAGCTCGAAGTATAAACGTAAACAAAGAAAACCCTTCAATGAGAAGTTTTTCTTTGGGTACCTAACACAACTCCGACGAAAGTGTTTACGAAACAAAGCAAACCTTCTTCCACTCGTATGTGTCGTTGATTTTTCAACAAATGCACATACCCAAATGCTGTTTGGTAGCTTATATACCAACAACACACAAAACCGTGCCAGTGTTTCTCAAATAGAACATTGGTGGCGTTTATTTAATTTTATTTAAATATTAAAACAACAAAAGGGATTAAGCCAGACTATTTTGAAAAATCAAAATTGTAACATCTATCCCAATTAAATAAACGCCACCAATGTTCTATTTGAGAAACACTGGCACGGTTTTGTGTGTTGTTGGTATATAAGCTACCAAACAGCATTTGGGTATGTGCATTTGTTGAAAAATCAACGACACATACGAGTGGAAGAAGGTTTGCTTTGTTTCGTAAACACTTTCGTCGGAGTTGTGTTAGGTACCCAAAGAAAAACTTCTCATTGAAGGGTTTTCTTTGTTTACGTTTATACTTCGAGCTGACGATTGATGTTTGGGTATAAAAAGTTCCTTGTTGAAGAAGTTATTGAAAAATAACTTCGGTGGAGAATATCCACAAACAAGAAACAAAGGGAACTGATGAGATCCAGTGGCGTGGATCGAAACTAGTCTTCCTTGCCTTACCCCTTGGCGAACAATGCCAAACCTTCTCCACTAATAAACTTGTTGTTTTAAATATTAAAACAACAAAAGGGATTAAGCCAGACTATTTTGGAAAACTAAATTTTACAACTTTTTGCCCATATCTCCGTCAGCACAGCTGACTAATACTTTCCTACATGTTTGATTTTTGTCCACTGCGGCAACACTGTGCACCGTGGTAAAAAAATTGACCATGCGTGTTGAAAAATGGGCAGCATACGTGGTCGATTTCGCAACATGTTTTCCGTCTATGTTGGGCTCTGTTAGTCTCAATAAGTACTTTCAAAAATTGCCTACTAGAAGTTGTTTGTATTTTCAGTGTAGCACAGTTAAAAAGATAAGTATGTGTAGGATTTTGCCGTGATCTGTATGTATCATTGGACCTAGAGTATAGCGTTGTAACTATTACTCCGAATTTACGGAATAACAAAATCAGATACAGCTAAAAATCCTTTACCGACTCTTTTAAAACCGCATACGATTCTTTCTTCCTTTGTATATTTTTCAGATATATTAGCAACATAATCCGTTTGTTATTTGTCACTCTTTTCACTCACCTACATGTGTTTTCTTGTTAGCTATGTTCCCCACACCTATTTTTGAATGAATTTAAGTGATTGCTTTTGTTCATTGCACACTTGTGATCCGGCAGACAAACCTTCCTTGTTTTGCGGTTTTATTGAGAAAAAGAACAAAAATCGTCAAAGTACATTAACATTTAACGGCACCCAACATAAAACAAAATCAATTTTCCACATTGTCCGGTGTAAAAGTTGTGGTTATTTATGCTGTCCTGCAAATGTTGTACATACGAAGGGATTGCGGGGAAGTTTATAACAAATTGACACAAAATTCGAATACCAAATTTCTGTTATCGTAGAAAATTGTAGTTTCATTGAGAACTAAAATAAATTAATTTTGTGATACCCTATACCACTAAAATCACATTTATACAAAAAGTTACTTCTTCATGTTACTCCTACGTTGGAAAAATGTGTAGATTACCATACCGGGCGGCATCAGCCATATACTAAATAAGTTTAGTTTAACGGTGTGTATACTTCATTGCCGATTGGGTTATAATCCAGACCGAATTCATTTCACCTCCTAAATATTTTGACAAGTATAAAAGCATTACCGAACTTTTTATACCTTCCACCATGAAATATTCTGAACTTTTATAGAATAATTAATTTTAAAAATTTTATGTGGTGAGGCTTTTTTTCTGCACTGGGAACCTTAAATACCTAATATTAGCTAATTTGGATAGGTAAATCGGGCGGTACCGGTAGATGGGGGCTATGCGAGAACACGTGCATAGGTCACCTATGACTGTATTGAACCCCAAATGTCAAATTACGGATAGCTCAGTTAGAAAATGTGACTAAAACCCTAAAAATACCGAAAATCGGGAGGTACCGTTATATGGAGGCAGCATCTAAACTTGGAACTATGTTGACAAATGTAAAACTACAGGTAGTTCGGTCAACAAATGTATCTAAAATACCGAAATTACATAAAATTGGGAGGTATTGGGCAGTGGTTACAAAATAACCAGATATATCGCGCGACATGCCCTTGTTAAAATAATGGGTGGGAAAGGAGGTTTGTAATGAGGATTTTTGCTGGGAGGGGCTATAACAAAACATGGACCTATGTTTACAATTTTTGGTGGAAAAGTTTTGTGACTGCAGGGAACCTCAATTGTCATATTGCGGGAAGTTCGTTTAAAAATGTAGCTTAAATCCTCGAAATACCTAAAATCGGGAGGTACCGTTATATTGGAGCTATATCAAAACATGGGCCGATATAGCCAACTTGGGATCTTTATTTGCCTGTGAAAAAATACATTCGGGTGCAAAAATGTGGCGCTTTAGCTCATTTTTTTGCGAACGTAATAGTGATTACAATAGACGGACATAGCTAGATCGACCCAGAATTGTATCCAGATCCAGAATATATACACTTTATATGGTCGCAAATGATTATTTCAATGCGATACACACGGAAAATCAAGCTTAAAACTATGTTGGAGGGTATAAAATAATTGTAATAACAAGCAAGAGCTGCGTAAAGTCGGCTGGGCCAAACATTTTATACCTTTCACCACCACTGAATTGAAGTAAATATGAACGATTAGTAACTACTAAGCTCTTTCTCTACGTTAAGTATAAAACAAAAGGAGGCCACAATATTAAAATACCGAAAATCGGAAAGTACCGTTCTATGGGGACTATAAGAAGATGTGGAGCTATAACGACAAATTTCAGACGGAAAGCATTATACCCCCACAAATACTTAATACAAAATTAAAGATATTTTAGGGCGATGTTGAGGTACCCATCGGAGACTAAATACCAATTTCAGCCATTTCAGTGGTATATTGAGCCCACAACCTTAAAAATACCGAAAATCGGGAGGTACTGATCTATGGGGGCTATATGAAGACGTGTACCTATACCGACAAATTTCAGGTTGAAAGTTTCATACCCCCAACGAAAACTACCAAATTTCAGCCATTTCGGTGGGATTTTACAAACAAATCATACTTCACAATAAAAGATTATGACATTATAACAGCGAATCATCCAGATAACCGAGCCCATGGAGGTGCATCTATAATTATTAAATCTAAAATTATATACAAAGAAGCGGAGCCAATCTTAGAACATTTTATGCAGGCAGCTGGTGTTAATATAATATGCGACAATTTAAAAGTATCTATTTACTCCGTTTATCTTCCTCCTCGATTTAATTTAAAATCTATACAATATGAAAATTTCTTCAAAAATCTTGGAAACAAATTCATCTTCGGTGGCGATTTCAATGCCAAACATACTTGGTGGGGATCTCGGCTATCAAACCCCAAAGGAAGAGAACTGTATAAATGCATCGCTTTAAATAATTACGCAGTTTTGTCAACTGGTAGTCCTACATATTGGCCTGCAGACCCAAATAAAATTCCCGATCTTATAGATTTTTTCATCTACTTAGGAATATGCCAGTCAATGCTAAGTATAAACGCATGTTATGACTTAGACTCAGATCACAGTCCAATTATTCTTAACTTTAGTACAAGAAATGTTCATAAACAAAAAACATTAATTACATCAAAAACCAACATATCTATGGCAGAACATCACATTGAACAACACCTAAATTAAAATATCCCGATTAAATCCGGAAAGGAATTGGAAATGCTGTACAACATTTAACACATGTCATACACAATGCTACAAATCTATACACTCCCGATAAAATTGATTTAAATTCCACAAACTTTTATGTTACGGCTGAAATACGATCAATGATAAGAGAAAAGAGACGATTGCGCAGAATTCGGCAAAATTCGAGACACCCAATGGACAAAACAAATTTAAACAGAGCTTCAAATCGGCTTAAAACCCTTCTAAGTGACTACACAAACCAATCAATTGGAAGCTTCTTAAATAATTTAAGCCCAGATGAAAGTAACGAGCACTGTTTATGGAGAGCAATAAAATATCTAAAGAGACCTCAAAAGAGAAATGTGCCTATAAAACATTCAAATGGAAATTGGTGTAGATCAAACAAGGATAAAGCTGAGGCATTTAAAGACCACTTGGAGAATTCCTTTACAGCTTTTGATTTATGTAGTCCCCAACAAAATAAAATAATTTCCGATTTTTTGGATGTTCCATGCCAAATGAGTCGCCCTATTAAACATTTTACGTTTAGTGAAGTTTGTAAGGAAATTAAAAATCTAAAGAAAAAAAAAACACCAGGGTCAGACTTAGTTGATCATAAAGTCATAAGATTGCTTCCAAAGAAGGGTTTGGTGTTCCTAATAACAATTTATAATTCTATTATGAGGCTGTCCCATTTTCCAGTGCCATGGAAATGTGCTAAAATAATTATGATACCAAAACCTGGAAAACCTGAAAACCTGTTATCATCGTATAGGGCTATAAGTTTATTGTCCATATTTTCTAAACTGTTCGAAATATTGTTTCGAAAGCGACTTTTTCCGATTTTAAATAATATAAATGTTATGCCAGATCATCAGTTTAATTTCAGAGAAAATCACGGGACACCTGAGCATAGACTTTGTCATAGACTGGTGAAGGTTATAAGAGATTGCTTGGAATGTAAGCAGTTCTGTTCTGCTGCCTTTCTGGATGTGAAACAGGCGTTTGATAGGGTTTGGCATCAAGGCTTGTTATATAAATTAAACATTTTTTTACCTGCTCCTTTTTATTTATATCTGAATGGAAGAACATTTTATGTACACATCAATGATAAAGAATCTAATTTTGGCGTCATTAAAGCTGGTGTGCCACAAGGTAGTGTTTTAGGTCCTGTTTTATATAAGCTTTATACAGCAGATATGCCCGTAAGAAATGAGACTATGATTGCTACTTATGCAGATGATACTGCCGTTCTTGCTATTAACGATGATCCTTCATCAGCTACTGACTTACTCCAAACACATCTGAATGATATCGAGGCATGGTTTAATAACTGAAACATTGGAGTCAATACTGAAAAATCTGTGCATGTTACATTTTCCTTAAGGAAAGGAAACTGTCCTTCTCCAAAATTGAATGGACTTACAATTCCTTCTGCGGATTGTGTTAAATATCTCGGTCTGCACCTTAGATTGATTACGGGTGCTTCTTGGTTTCTTAATAATAACGCGATTCATAGAGATTTAAACATAAATAAAATTACAGATGAAATTATCTTATAAATTTCGAACTGTATCCTGATTCCAACAGACGCACAGTGCGAAATATGGGAACATTAGTGGAACTTCACACAAATTTCGAAGTACAGAAAAATCATGATATTCTTACTAAAATATATAGGTAAGGATTCTACCATAAATACCTCATGTTTTATTTCGCTATTTTTCCCGAGAAACATCCAGAAAATCTCTTTAAAGTTAAACTTTTTATTATATAATTTTTTTTATATAATTTTTTCTTTAAAAATAGTACATCGGTTTGTTTAAGTTAATATAGCAGCGATACAAACAAATGGTAATCCACTAGGCCATACATTTTTGTTGTTGTTGTATTTGTGGAGGAAATTGTGATTTTTTTGTCGTTTACAGAATTGGAAAATGTGATCTGATTTTCGTGTTATTCGATCGCAAAAAATTGTGTTTTTAATAAATTAGTGAAAACATTTTTTATACATTCCTTGGAACTTTATTTGAATCCTGACTACGCTGTCCTCTTAAATTTTACATCATATTAAAGGTAGGATATTCCTCTATCAGAAAATGAAAATATTAGCTGCGATCACTTTTGACTCTTCGCATTATGCAATGTTTTTATACCCTCCAGCATAATATGGATTGTATAATTAAATTTGTCATTCCGTTTGTAACACATCGAATACTCTTGATCAGGGTAAAATTCGAAGTCGATATAACCATGTCCGTCCGTCCGTCCGTCTGTTGAAATCAAGATACAGCTCGCAAATTTTAAGATAGAGCTTTGTAATTTGGTATAGAAGTTTCTATTACTCCTAGGATGTTTGGTATTGCAAATGGGCTATATCGGTCCACGTTTTGATATAGCCCCCATATAACGGTATCACCCGATTTTCGGCAGTTTGAAAATTTTAGCTTCATTTTCACACCGAAATGACTGAAATTTGGTAGTTAGTCTTCGTTTGGGGTATACAACTTTCCCCCGTAGTTTTGTCGGTATAGGTACACGCCTTCATATAGCCCCCATAGAACGGTACCTCCCGATTTTCGGTATTTTAAAGGTTGTGGTCTTAATAATCCTCCGAAATGTCTAAAATTTGGTATTTAGTCTTCGTTGGGGGTATACAACTTTCCCCCGGAGTTTTGTCGGTATAGGTCCACACCTTCATATTGCCCCCATCGGTACCTCCCGATTTTCGGTATTTTGAAGGTTGTGGCCTCAATATCCCACCGAAATGGCTAAAGTTGGGTATTTAGTCTTTGGACATCATTACCTGCCGATTTTCGGTATTTTGAAGGTAACGGTACCTCCCGATTTTCGGTATTTTGAAGGTTGTGGCCTCAATATCCCACCGAAATGGCTAAAGTTGGGTATTTAGTCTTTGGACATCATTACCTGCCGATTTTCGGTATTTTGAAGGTTGCGGCCTCAATATTCATTCCCCCGGATTCCACATTATGTTGGAGGGTAAAGGAATTATATGTATGTGTCTACTCTGGTCAGAACCCCAAATTTATACAAAATTTCGGGGCGATCAGTAATTGCGGCCTGGAGTTTGATTTCAATTTTTAATAGACGGACGGGCACTGTTTGTATCGCTTTATGTCGTCGAGATATGAAAAATGGTATACCACATGGTGGGTCTACGACAAATATAAAAACATAAATTTAGTAGTAATTCGCAGGAATTTTTATTCAAATCGATATAAAGAAATAGCCAATCAATTTAACATATAAATTCATGTGTCCTTATACTTTGAGGAGAGTATCATCAGACACTATTGAACTATTGTGAAAAATACATAATTTCTATAAGTAAATTCATTCCATCTATCATATCCCCCTCGTACTCTCAATGACTAGCCGTTATGATATTGAAAAAGTTTGTATGGCTGAGTGTTTGAGAACGACATTTGTTGATGTTTTTTTGCTTTAATCGGATATTGCGGTTGGCTTCATTGTAATTAAGTTAAAGAACAACTTATTTACCCCATGCCCATTCATTCGATATGATTTCAGTTTTTAAAAATGATTTTTATTTCACTGTTAATTTGTTGACAAATTTTTCTTTTGATGTTTTGTATCGCTGCGGTATTAGTTTCATTTTGGGTGAAGCTTGCGGTTAAAAACTTTTACGTTTTTTTTTGTTTCAGCTACATTATTGTAGGGGTATCTAGATTTTTTTGTTGGGTTTGATTAAAATGCTTATTAACAAAGGATTTAACTTGATTTTATCGCGAACTTTGGTGGGGTCTTCTTGGATGCCTTTTCTTTTTTTTTTGTCAAGTTTAGATTTTTTCCTTTAATTACGAATTTCTTAAGAAGGGCGAGACGCTCCACTCAGATTTCCTTTATATTAATATTTTTGATGATTTTATAAACAAACATGAAATAATCAGATATGAAATCTATAATTGTGGCTTTCATTTGAAAAAACTTTTAACTTAATAATGTTTGGTATTTACTATGATGTAAGAGTTATCATAACACATTTGTGTCCATAAAAATTGCAGTTAAGGTTACATTATACATAGCTTCTGTTACTTGTACAGCTCTGAAATTTGTACACATCGTGTGGAACCTAATAAAATTACAATTAATTACAGCTAGTTCGGTTAAAAATTTTACCTAAAATCCTTAGAATACCAAATATCGGGGGTAGCGTTATATGGGGGCTGTACCAAAACATGGATCTATGTTGACGATTTTTGGGGAGAAGTTTCGTGGCCGCTGAAAACCCCAGGTGTCAAAATACAGACAGTTCGCTAAAAAATTTTAGCAAAAATCCTGAAAATACTGTTATATGGGGGCTATAATAAAACGTGGACCTATCTTGATAATTTTTTATAGAAAAGCTTTCTGTTCATTGGGAACATCAAAAGTCAAATTTCAGCTAATTCGGTCAGAAAATGTAGCTGAAAGCCTTAAAATATCTGAATTCGGGAGGTACCGTTATATGGGGCTATACCAAAACGTGGACATATCTTAGAAATTTTAAATGGAGAAGTTTCATAGTCATTGCGAACATTAAATTCAAATTGTAGCTAATTTGGTTAGAAACTGTAGCCTCTAAATATCTTAAATCGGGTGGTACTGTTATATGGAAATTTATTGGCCATTGGTAACCTCAAATGTCAAACTTAAGCTAGTTCGGTCAAATTTAGCTAAAATATCCTCAAAATACCTTAAATCGGATGTTACCGTTATATGGGGGCTATACCAAAACGTGGACCTATATAGCCCAGCTTTAAACTTGACCTGCCTATGGAAAAAATACACTCGGGTGCAAAAAATTAGCGTCCTATCTTAATCAGTGCGCACGCTACAGTTACTACAACAAACGGGCATTGCTAGATTGTCTGATCAGATCAAAAATATATACGAGGGTCACTAAAAACCTTCTGACCTAGGCAACACGCAGTGTCGCCAGGCGTCATTTGAGTTTTTTTTGAAAGTTTGACAGTTTTTAGCCTAAGAGTACTCAGGACACTTTGTCATGCACCTATCGACAGGGGATCCAACGAGAAAAACATCATTTTTGCCGCCAATATCAATATCAAATATTAGTTGGTAGAATAAATGCCCAAGGATGCCCCCATCTCACGGTATATAGCACTGCGTTGTTGTATTCTCGGTTCACACACGGTTTAAGTTTTTCTGGCACAATGGCCGTTTTTGGACGACCCTCACGAACTTTGTTTTTTTTTTTGCGACTGTCGGTCACGATTGAATTCATTAAACCAGTTTTTCATAGTCCTATACATACAAAGATTTACTTTCATCGATGCACACTTGCCATGATTATTCACGTCTAAAGTTGTGAAAAATTATCGGACGAAAATGTTCATAAGTAAATTCCATTTTTTTTTTTTTGCAAAGTGGTTTTTTCAGGTCACTGTAAACAACTCAACACATGGTCGTATGTGAAACCGTCCTGAGAACGCTTAGTCTAAAAACTGTCAAACTTTCCCAAAAAATGTCAAATGACGTCTAGTGACACTGCGTGTTACCTAGGCCAGAAGGTTAGTGAACCTCGTATACTTTATATGGTCGCAAATGATTAGTTCGATGGTTTACAAACAGAAAAACAAACTTTATATATCCTCCATACTATGGTGGAGGGTATGAAAAGTATCAGTCGATTTTGCCAACAGAGATATACCCTCAGCCTCTATGAATTGAAACTTTCATCTATGATAACAAAAACATAATATCGCTGTAAACAGAATCACAAGGAGCATCTTCGATAAATATTTCTAAGGGATCCTCGAACATACCTTAAACTTCATTCAAACAGAAATACCTCAATTTTGTGAGGTAGGTACCCTAAGGAGTGGACCGGTTAGCCCAATTTTTTACCATAAACTAAGTTTGAACAACATATTATTAGATCCACAATTTGGAACAAATAGGTTGCTCCGTTCAAGAGATATCGATTTTACAACATTTAGGAGAGGTGCGACCAATAAGAACCGTCTTCGAAATTTATCTGACATTCGCAGAAATATTACGATATGCAACGTGTGGATCAATGCAGACAGTATCCAGTTCGAAAGTTAGTATGGTAGACCTAGAAAATCAGAGCTATTTGAGAGCAGGTCTTAAAATACACTGTGCCGAAATTTTGTTGAGTGGACCGATATAGTCCACGATTGAACCTGATCTATGTCTGGTTAAAATATAATGATGTGGGAAGTGTGGACCAAATCATTTACTGCATTCTAGAGTTATCGTCAGCACCATTTTACCGAAAAATTTTGAACTTTTATGGGAGAAGTACCCTGAGGAGCGGGCCGATATAGCCTATCTTCGAACTTTAACTAAGTTTGGGTTCTTAAACCATGACTTCGATGAGTCACATTTTGGTTACATGAAAGCGTATATTAACGCTCAAAAAATAATTTTTAATTTAATTTTTTTGAAAAAGTACTTATATTTTCATCAATTACTATCTTGCCCCTTCAGATATAATACACTTATGCCAGCATATTTTCCAATCCTCGAAACACTTCCGCGATTTTTTGTATGGTCAACAGCCCCAGTTTTGATTTTTTTTTAATTCCTCAATCGTAGCAAAACGCTTTCTTTTCATCGGTGCCTTCAATTTTGGGTCAAGGAAAAAGTCAGCGGGGACAAGTCCGTTTGGTTTTTGGCCAAAAACTCACGCACAAGCATTGATGTGTAAGCTGGTGCGTTATCATGGTGCAATATCGATGATTGGGTTTTCCACCATTTCATGTGTTTCTGATGCATTGCTTTGCACACTGGTCGAAACCACTGATCTAGCGGCGCGAAAGTCCAAAAATCAAACAATAAAATTGCGAAATATTTTCCATTGTATCGATTACAGACACTTTGCTGACAAAATTATGTTCAGTTTTTTACGAATTTATTTAACATTTAAACAAATACATATGAAGACAATTTTTTAGCAACAAATTTTTTAAAATCAGATGCAGCAAAATTTCTTGTATTTGATAGTAAATAACTGAGTGAATATTTACAACAACAAAAAAAAATAATTTAAAAAAATTAAGTTTCAGTGTTTTATTTAGAAATGCACTTAAAACTAAAAAATAATTTGTCGCTTAGACTCAATAAACATATTCTTTCTCATGATAGAACATCTCAAATAAAACGCTTGCCGTTTAATTTTGCCACCATTCATAATTTAAATGCAAGCGTTTTATTTGAGAGATTCTATCATGAGAAAGAATATGTTTATTGAGGCTAAGCGACAAATTTTTTTTTTAGTTTTAAGTGCATTTCTAAATAAAACACTGAAACTTAATTTTTTTAAATTATTTTTTTTGTTGTTGTAAATATTCACTCAGTTATTTACTATCAAATACAAGAAATTTTTTTTTTTTTTTTTTAAATTGTTTGTTACTGGGCTTTTTTGGTCAGTAATAGTTTTAAATGATAATAAAAAGAATTTTTATTTAATTTTTGCTCGACGTTTCGTTGGCTTTTTTCCAACTTTATCAAGAGCGTCTTTTATTTGAAATTTTTTCTTATTTCTTCATCGTTATTTATTCCTTATAGTATTAAAAACTGGACTCCACAACATACATTTAATACAATAATTAATAAATAATTAAATAAATAAATAAAATCACAGTTAAACTTAAGCTAATTTTATCACAGAACCGTTCCTACATTATCGCAATTGAATACAAGAAATTTTGCTGCATCTGATTTTAAAAAATGTGTTGCTAAAAAATTGTCTTCATATGTATTTGTTTAAATGTTAAATAAATTCGTAAAAAACTGAACATAATTTATTTTTAATTGATAGCGGAGGGTGTGACTTAAATTATAAAAAATAGTTTTGTGTCAGGAGGTACATAGTTATATAGCAATAAATTAAAAAAAAAAATAAATAATTTTTACAGGGTTTTTATTGGTTTTATGCGCTTTTTCCATAGAGTGTATCTTGTAAACTTGGTCAACTTGGGTTCGATTATGTTTTGGGGATTTAAATTGTATCTTTGGATACGGAATAACCACATTAGGGCTGCAAATCTTTTGATAACTGCACTTTTAAAATATGGGATTTTGCTTGAAATTAATACTAATTTAGCTGGGCATTTGTATGTGAGCTATTTCAAAATATGGACCTATTATGCGAAATTTTTGCAAGGAGGAGTTCTACCCCCGGAGACACTAAAATACCATATTATAGCTAAATCCGGTAATAAATATGGGATAACAAGTAAAAAATAAAAATACATCGGAACATAAATCCACATTGAAAATGTTTTGTAAGAAGATTTTACACGCAGTGATAATGCAAAGGAATGCAAAATAACAGCCAAGTCGGTTGAAAAATGTGGTCATGATATTCAAAATACCTTAAATCGGGAGGTACGGTTACATGGGGACAATATCAAAACGTGCACCTATGTCCATAATTTTTGGTGGACATTTTTTGTGACCACCACATACTAACATTTAACTTAACAACTTACGAAAGCGATCGAGCAAAAGTCGAAAACGGTATATTTTATAAGAAATCGCGCGCGATTTTTTATAAAATATACCGTTTTAGACTTTTGCTCGATCGCTTTCAACATCTTTAGGTTTTATCTATGACTCAATTTTTAATTCACAATAAGAAATAAATCACTCAACACGCTGTCAAACATTCCGTTTTGCCATTTTTCGTGATTTGGAAATGTGTTAATAAATTCCTGAGTGAGATTTCTTCATGCGTCCAACTGGCTTAAAATCAACTGAATGATGTTTACTATTTTAGGCATCAATCAAATCATTTTTAAAATCTACTTAACCATTATAAAAAATGAAGGAGTCTACCATTTTAACATTTTTAAAATTTTGTTCTTTTTAAATTTGAAAGAAATTTCAAAAATAATAGACTGTTGTAGGTTTTGGAACACAGCAATTGAAACCGGATAACATATATTAATTTTAAATCTTTAAAATATGGAAAAAATCATAAAATAATATTTTGGGTGTTATGTCCTTGGGCGTTAAGTCAGGTCGCCTACAAAGTGCATACAATTTTGCTCCGCATCCGGTTTCTGTGTCACCATGAAAATCTACATCGATATATATCTATTTGAAGGTGATCAAGAACCGTAGATATAGCATCACACACTTTTTTGGGATAAAATAAATATAGCTCCCTTAGCAGTGAAGTTTGTATATCTCTGTTTCCGCAAAAACGAAGATGCTGCACTAGTTTTTTCATTGCAGTGGAAACGACCCCCAGAAAACGCGATAAAATTCACGATATTTTCAAAAACAATTTTAAGTGATTTTCCTACCTTGGAATTTCTCGTATCACGCGTTTTAGTAGATAGATTTTCACGGGTAATGATTTATTAGATCCACAACGTAAAAATCTAAAATTTGCAATCAATTACGAGGAAATCAAATGACAATTGTAAAAATTAGTCATGAAAAATATGATTTTTAGAAAAATGTTCGCACAAAATGTTCGTATTTGAATACAGAAATCTGTAAAGCAGTGTAGACTACATTCACAACACATATATCAAATAACTCAGAATCGCGAGTTCTACAAACCTATACATGATTTTTTGAAAAACCTGTTTGCGGAACGAAATTAGAAGAAAATTTCAAAAAATACATAAAATCTGGCTTCAAAATTTCAGCATCATTTAATGGTAGACGCAGATAAAATTGGGGAAAGTTATACATTGGTGAGATGATCCTTATTTAGTTGGCTTCTATTTTTACTTTGACGGGAAAAACATGAAAAGTGTGATTTAATCGCAAATCGTTAGAAAACAAAAAAAGACATGTTGGCTGCAACCCATTTTTACCAATTTTTTAACTTAAATATAGGCACAGCTTCCACGCAAATTAACTTTTAAGCCCAATATGTTTTGCCAAGTCTAAAAACATTTAATTTTATCCAAAAACCTTTAATTTGTATAATATAGAACCTCAATTCGCGAGTTATAAAAGGGTAAACCTTGGCTTCAACTATGTTAAATTTTCAAAAATATTGCCCACATACCCTTTCAAGACTAAAAGCTGAGGGTATAATAAAGATGGTCAGGGTTGGAAATCTAGTCACAGTTTAGCTCATAGGATCTCATTAAAAGTATTAAGCTGAAATTCTTAATGACAAATTTTTTCAATTCAGTGGAAGCCGTTTATTAAATTCTTCCTTTTAAACCCTACAAATATATTGTATCAAAAACGTTAATCTGGTATGAACCTAATACAAAGAATACTGTCATACAATATCGCATTAACTCAGAATTTATTTCTTAAATCATTCCAGTTTAAAAAAGTGATGCAAAACAGAAAAGAGAACTCATTTTTTTCGTGCTGCAGAAAATGCAAAAAAACCTCAACTTCTAACAACATTGTTGTTTGTTTGCCTGAAGATGTTTTCCTTCAATATTTCGCCAGACAACTGAACTCAAGGGAAATGTAATTAAATCTTAAGATGTATGAAAGAAATACTTCGTCATAATTAAAACACCTTGCAATTCAACAAACCAAACATCTGCTGTAGAGGAAGATAAGTCCACAAATAAAAAAAGCGAAGATAAGTTGCGAACAGAAAACTAGAAGAAAAATCCCAATGCGAAATTCGGTTTAAATAACGATGAGTTGAAATAAAGTTATATTTCAGTATTTTGTAACTGATCTATTTATTATTAAATTTTGCCACACTTGTGTTACAAATCAAACATTAATCACATTTCGATCTGTTTAAACAGTCATCATCAATGATTTCCGACATTTCCGCTGCATACAATTTTCATCGTTTTACAATTTCTTAATCCATTGTTCTCTACATTTCCTATTGGCATTGTATTGTGCACAACAACAACAAACGATTGATGCCAAGTATAAAAGTGGTTATAAAGCAATTAACCAAATCATTTGCATTTTAATTGAAATTCAATCAAGCGCAATTTTTTGTTTGTCAACTGGAAAACTTAGCCATAACTTGAATGAGGGGTTGGGGTTAGTCTTTATTTTGGAATGAGATGAGAATAAGAGGAAAATGGACAAAAGCAAATTAAGACGGATATACGATTGTATGCTGCGCTATGCATATGTCTAATAATAACAAGTAAGAACGGCGTTAAGTTCGGCCGAGCCTAACCGCCACTGTTTTGAAGTAAATATGAAAAATTAGTAACGAGACTAAGCTCTTTCTCCACGTTAAATATAATTCCTTATAATATCTTAACTGATAGTAATCACTTTATACTGATAATTTTTTGTGTGGAGGTTTTTTACCCATTGAGATTCTAAAATTCAAGTTTACATACACTTTAGAAGAAAAATGTTGCAACACTCTTTAAAAAAGCTCATCGTTGTTTTTTCTATCCTCTGACAAAACGGAATACCAAATTACAGCAATCTTGGTTCGAAAATTCGACAAAAACCTTCACATATGTATATGGATAGTTTGTTTTGCGAGTATGTTTTATATCATTTGGGAACACAAAATTCCAATAAACGACCAACTCGATAGAAAAATGTGACTAAAATCTTCAAAAGAAATCTTATATTGGGTGGTACACTTTCATGGGGCCTTTGTCAAAACGTGGACGTATGCTGTCTGATTTTTTGCAAGGAATGTTATGTACCTGTTAGACCATGTTTATATTATGGCCTTTTGCAGGGTTAACCTTGTTCATGAGGATTTATTTGAAATATAAGCAATGGAATTGACATTTGAAACCAAGTGGGTTTGTTAAATCGTGTTATTTATAAACGTACTATTATAATGGATAAAACTTTAAAAATGTCGAAAACCCGTGAGTGCCGTTCTATGGATGCTATATAAAGACCTCTAACAACAAATTTCTGGTGGAAAGTTGTATATACCCAACGAAGACTAAATACCGAATTTCAACCATTTCAGTGGGATATTGAGGCTACAACCTTCAAAATACCGAAAATCGGGAGGTACCGCTTTATGGGGGCTATATAAAGATATTGACCTACACCGACAAATCGCAGGTGAAAATTTTTATACCCCAAACGAATACTAAGTACCAAATTCCAACCATTTCAGTGGTATATTGAGGCCACAACCTTGAAAATACAGAAAATCAGAGAGATACCGTTCTATGGGGGCTATATGACGAAGTTAATCTATCCCGAGAAATTTCAGGTGGAAAGTTTTATAACCCCAACGTACACTAAATACCAAATTCCAGCCATTTCAATTGAAGATACCGAAAATTGTTCTATGGGGGCTATATGAAGACGTGGACCTATACCAACAAATTTCCTTCAAACCTTCAAAATACCGAAAATAGGGAGATACAGTTTTATGGCGCTATATCAAAACGTGGTCGGATATAGCCCATTTTCAATACCAATCATCCCAGGAGTAACAGAAATGTCTATGCCAAATTATAAAGCTCTATCTTTTTAAATTGCGACCTGTATCTGGATTTCAACAGACGGGCGGAGAGACGGACATGTTTATATCGACTTATTTCGATATGTTACAAACGGAATGGCAAATTTAATTTAAATTTAATAAACAAACCATAAAAATACAGAAAATTAAAAAAAAAATAAACAATTATTTAATTTTTTTTTTCAAAAAATCCATTTCATGCTCATATATTAAAAAAGTACATTTGTGTAAAAAAGCTATAATTAACCCTTTAAACACCAAAATTTTTTCCGAAGAGATAAAATATTTTTCATATTTATTATGATTAGTAGTGGCAAAAATAAATCCTCTGCGAAAAAAATCTTATCAATTCCTCGTGGTTAGGGAGTTACCAAATGTTGCCTGTAGGCAACATTGGGCCACTGTGTTTATAAAAATTAACAAAGTTTGTTTCTTAAGTCTTTGTAGTATCGTTATATTTTTTATACCATCCACCATAGTATGGATGGTATAATAAGTTTGTTTTCATGTTTGTAACACATCGAACTAATCATTTGCGACCATATAAAGTATATATATTCTTGATCAGGATAAAATTCTTAGACGATCTAGCCATGTCTGTCTGTCCGTCTGTTGTAATCACTCTAGCGTTCGCAATAATTGAGACAGAGCGTTATATTTTTGCACCCGAGTGTCTTTTTTCCATAGGCAGGTCAAGTTCGAAGATGGGCTATATTTGACCAATTTTTGGTACCTTCGGATTTTCTGTATTTTTGGTATTTTATCTACATTGTTTGACCGAACTATCTGTAATTTCACTATTGGGGTTCCCAGTGATTATCTCCAATAAAAACCGTCAACATAGGTCCATGTTTTGGTATAGCCCCCATATAACGGTACCGCCCGATTTTCGGTATTTTGAGAAATTTAGCTAAAATTTTTGACCGAACTACCTGTAATTTGACAGTTGAGGTTCCTAGTAATCACAAAACATCTCCACATTTAACTGTCAGCATAGGTTCATGTTTTGGTGTAGCCCCCATATAACGGTACCTCCCGATTTTTGGTACTTTGATGATTTTAGCTAAAATTTGTCACCGAACTACCTGTAATTTTACTTTTGGGGTTCCCAGTGGTCACAAAATATCTCCACTAAAGACCGTCAACATAGATCCATATTTTGGTATAGCCCCCATGCAATGGTACCTCCCGATTTTCGGTATTTTGAGGATTTTAGCTACAATTTTTGACCGAACTACCTGTAATTTGACAGTTGAGGTTCCTAGTAATCACAACACATCTTCACATTTAACTGTCAGCATAGGTCCATGTTTTGGTATAACCCCCCATATAACGGTGCCCCCCATTTTCGGTATTTTTACCGAACTGTCTGTAATTCGAAAAACTGTCCACATAAGTCCATGTGTTGGTAGAGCCCCATATAAAGGTATCTTCCGATTTTCGGTTTTTTGGATCTTTGCTAAAATTATTAACACAAGAAGGTGCAATTCGACATTTGAATTTCCCAGTGGTCACAAAACTTCTCCACCAAAAACATAGGTCCACACTTTAATTTAGCCCCATAAAAGGTTTCCGACCGATTGAATACATTTTTTATGATTTTTTTTATGTTATTTAGGTATCAGTGGTCCCAAAATATCTCCGCCTAAAATTGTGGGCAGGAAAGAAAGTAATTATTCCGATTTATTTCATAATATTTTATGGTGGAGGGTATAAAAAGTTCGGCCCGGTCGAACTTCACACTTTTTTACTTGTTTATTTTTCATGATGTGGAAAAGCATGAACTGATGAGTTTGTTTAATTCTAGAGGAAAATTGATGGAAATTGAATGAAAATTGGTCTATATTTATCAGATATAGTTCACAAATTAGCCAATTTTTGACGGATGGTAATGATTATATATAATTTTAAATGCTCATATTGGCATTTTCAGAGTAGAAGCGTTTGAAAAATATTTTCTATTTTGTATGCAGACTCTAATCCTGATAATATTAATCTTTATCCAATACATACAATTATCATCATCGATATTTGAACAGATATCCACTTGATATCTTACAAATCCCTAATATGTAATATGTATATTCTACCAAAAAATGTGTCAATCTCCTCTTAATTCAAGTACAATCTTCGAATAATAATATAAATACAACATTTTTCACAAGTCCGAATGTCCCAATGACCCTCTGTATTTCATTTTCTAACCAGCATTTTCGGCTTCTACTAATGTAACCAGTTTATAACCACAATGGCCTAATGTTTAGTGTTGGGCAATCTCGTTCATTGAGCGGATCGATCTTTTTCATTCCGTTCACCAAAAAGATCCGGGTCTTTCACTTCGTTCGTTGGCTCTTTTTCAATCAATAAAACATTTTAGTCCATCATTCTCTTTTGAATGGTTCCTCTTCTCTACATTGATTGTTTTGTGTGTGTCAGTTTGTGATGCTTGCGATAACGCAGCTTGTGTGCGTTTGTGTGCAAAAATTGGTGGTGGTGATTTTGAATATGAACGAATGAAGCAAAAAGAACCAGAGAAGCTAACATAACGAGATGAACGACATGAGCTACTGAACGATATGATTTGCTGAACGATATGAGCTAACTGAATCATTGATTGTTTTGTGTGTGCAAATATGTGATGCTTGCGTTAACGCAGCATGTGTAAGTAGATTTTTTGTGTAAAACTAATTATTCTGGTTCTGCTGCTAATTTTGTAAGCAGTAATGTCTTGGTCATCAGGGATCTAAATGAACGACATAAACGAATGTGCTGGATACGGATCCGTTCGTTCTTTTCACGGAATCGTTCCTTGGAATCGGTTCGTTCATGAACGACACAACTCTACTAATGTTGTCCACAGGAAACTTTCAAATTTCAAAAAATTTTAATTACTGATTGGAATTTCAAATTGTATGTTTGTTTTTTTTTTTTATTTTATTAGATCAACATCACAGTAAAATTTTTAAAAAAATGTTGGCTGCAATTATTCAATTCGTTTGACATTTTATAAAATCACTAAAATATTCCATGTCCGAATTTTTACTCTACTAAGTGTACTTTTAAACAATCATAACTGGAGTTGGTATTTACCGGTTATTTATCCCAAAGCGGGGAACAACATTGACATTGACAAATGAGACTAAAACCCTTAAAAACACATGAAATCGTTAGGAACAATTTTATGGGGGCTACAAAAAAACGTGGCAAAATTCCCCCTCAGTGGCAAAATTCCCCCTCAACGGTGGCAAAATTCCCCCTCAGTAATGCTGGCGACATTTCCTGAGTATTTAAGCCATGAAAAACTTCTCTACAAGTGGTGTCGTAAGGCACGCCGTTCGGACTCGGCAATAAAAAGTAGGTCCCATATCATTGAGCCAATATGAATCGGCGTGCACTCATTGATATGAGAGAAGTCTCCCTTGTCCCATCTGGGATGTTTGTGGAACAATTATTACAAAAAAACGTGGACCTACGTTGATAAATTTTTGCAAGGACATTTTATACACATTGGGAACTCACTGTGCCAAATTACAGCCAATTAGATTGTAAAATGTGACTAATAGATAAAAACCACTTTAAATAGGGAGGTACGGCTATATGGGGGCTATATCAAAACATTGACCTAGAGACCCCATTTTCAGTAGCCGAAGTTCCGTTGATATAGAAAGGATTTGACCCAAATTTTGACACAATACGTCAATTGGTTCGGCAGATAAAGAGTTTTTACCCAATATTTGGGTAAAGAGTTTTTACCCAACATTTGGTAAATACTTGGGTATTTACCCACATGTTTAAAGTATTGTTAAACTCTCTATTTTAAAACAATTTCACAACCTAAACCCTGGAATTAGGTGTAAGAAGTTGTATTGACGATTTAATATAGTAAATACCCAAATAAATATCAACAAATCGATATTTACCCGGTATTTACCCAATATATCCAGGCTATTTAGCTATTTATTTAACAATAATTTCCATTTTTTATTCTTCTGAACTCAACCTACCGACACCCACTTAGTTTATATAAATATGTCAAACGTTGTGGGAAATACGCATATACAAACATGCAAAATTGCCCACAGGCAACGTCGGGCCACGAAGGGTTAATATTGGAAACGGTATGGAGATACACATATTTTTACCCATGTAATTTCAAAAAAATTAAAAAAGTGTCAAATTTGGCTGCAAGAGGCCACTCTCGGGCATCATTTTGTAAAAATGGAAGTGCTCCCTAAAAGTTCTAGTAAACCAAAATTGGAATTTCACTAAAAATAAAATAGTTCACTTCGTGTAAACACTTCGGTAAAGACAACAATTCTACCTACCTAACAAGAAAACAATGAACATAATATATGTTATAGTTTCCGAGAAATAGCTGTTTATTTCTCCAGAAATTTGCAAATATTACGTATTTTCCAAAATTGCAAAAAAATTGTCGCCTTTAACCTAATTTTGTTGGTTTCTTTAGTTTTAATATGATTATTAATGAATTCGATATAGAAATTAACAATCGGTGTCGATACAAAATTGGGGTTTTGGCCAGGAGAATCGATTTATGTACCACTGCGCGTCGTACGACTAATATGAAACTGACGTCTTTAAAAATCCAGTACTATTGGTCTGATGGTCCCTGAACAATTATTTCTTAAAAATCTGCCATTATGATGGTACTTTTAGTACTTTTGGTACACTTATAGATCGAAAAAACCCTTTGGAACATCTTTCCTACTCTTTATCAGTGATCCTCAGTCCTAACTTGAGGATTACAGCTCTAACCGTTCACTCAAATCCAAATTGTACTTAATTTAGAACCATTTAGTACTTTTCGTGCACTTATAGTTCGAATTTCCAAAAACCCTTTGGTACATCTTTCCAACCCTTCATCAGTTATACTCAGTACAAATTTGTGGATTCCAGCTTTATCAAAATTGTACTTAATTTAGTACCATTTAGTACATTTCGTACAGGTATATTTCGAATTTCCAAAATGTCTTTGGTACATCTATCTAACACTTCATCATTGACCCTGAGTCCAAATTTGAGGAAAACAGCTCTATCCGTTCACCCCAATCCATGTTGTACTTAATTTAGACGGCGTTTGCTCTAGAGCTTTTTACCGGGCTAACCATCTTTAGAAGGATTTATTTGACGTTTACGCGATGGATTTGATATTTGAAAGCCAAACCCACTGGGTTAATCTGTTTAAGTGCAAATGGGGTATTAGTAACATTTAGTACTTTTCCTACACATATTCTTACAGTGACCTTAATCCAAATTGTACGAAGTTTAGTATTTTTCGAATACTTATAGTTCGAATTTCCAAACAGCACTTGGTACATCTTTCTTAATCTCTATCAGTGACCCTCATCCCAAATTTCAGAATTCTATCTCCATATTTAGTGCCTTTTACCAAAAACCCAACTGTATCTCACCCCTACATAACAAAAACATCCTACACTGAACATTTCAAGTTTCTAATTTCAGCTGTTTCGGCTGGGCTTTGATGAATCAGTGAGTTAGTCAATGAATCTGTCACTCACCTCAATGCTCTTTTATATACACGGTGCGCCTGAACCAACTTCAAATGGAAGGTACTTACACCTGGGAAGTTTTTGCGGATTCTGCAAATACAATGTTAATAGATGAGAAAAATCAAGAAAAAAAACAAGAAAAATTCGCTGGATGGATCTTTAATTTTTAGGTTTTCACGATTTTGTTTGGAAACGGCAAGTCCTTTCGAAATGGGACTTAAAAAAATGTTGTAGCAGTGAAATTTCTCTACAATAAGCTATTTACTCCCATTTCAATAGGACTTACCGTTTCCAAGCAAAATCGTGAAAACTTAAAAAACTTAAAAATGTGAACTTTGACCTCGATATATTTAAAAATCCTTTCAGCGATTTTTTCTTGTTTTTGAATTTTTGTTTCTCATCTATAAACTGCTGTTTCAATATCCGTAAAAACTTCCCAGGTTTAAGAGATT
The DNA here is from genome assembly GCF_047663935.1 of Musca autumnalis. Taxonomy (NCBI): domain Eukaryota; kingdom Metazoa; phylum Arthropoda; class Insecta; order Diptera; family Muscidae; genus Musca; species Musca autumnalis. The sequence continues at coordinate 122,713,552 of NW_027411866.1, read as the reverse complement.
TTAATTTAAAGTTAATTAAGGCGCACCGTGCATGAAGTTGTTTTATAAGGAGGCGATACAGTCAGTGCAGTGTCCCACTTTGAACTTCTATATCTCAAAAATGGCAAAACCTACGAAAATATTATAAAGTTTAATCTTGTGGAGAACTTTCACAGCTACATTATTTTCTCTAATCCCATTATATGGGACTTGAAAACCTAAAAATGTGATTTAAAAAGCTCTTCGGCGTTTTTTTTGTTTTTTTTTCATCTGTTAACATTGTGCTTTCAGAATCCGCAAAAACTTCTCAGATGTAAGCATCTTCCATTTAAAGTTGGTTCAGGCGCACCGTGTAAATGGTAAAAACCAAAAAAGTTCAACCTCTCAGAATTCGGGAACTGTTTACATATTCTATATAACATAACTGAATTTATTTAAAGCGATACCCTCCTAAATCATTATATCGACCATAAAAATAATTTACGTGGAAGCTGTGTTGGCAACAATGTGGAAAAATGGGTGACCTTCGCGTGAATTTAGTTTTTTTACGCAACGAATCTAATAAGGCCTTCCGCGTTCAAATCCATCCACAAAAACGGTGAATAAAGGAAGATGCCTTGAAAATAGGAAAATCTACAAAAAATATTTTGACCAATCAGCGCACCAAACCGCAATTTTCTTTGAAAAAATTTTACATAAATGGAATCCTTAATATTTGCGAAAACGTGTGTCATAAATTACGGAAAAAGCGAGTAATATGGGTTTTTTTTTACCCAGAATAGAATGTAGAGGCACATCCGCGGTTCTTGAAGAATCTATTTGAAATAGGTAAATATTGACGTATTTTTAATGGACGTTACTAAAATCGGATGCTCATCAAAATCGTATGCACATTGCTCGACATTTACCCACTTTAAGGTTTTTGGCATTGTGTGATGCAACTGACGGAAGCATTAGCCGTTGTAGCAGTGAAATTTCTCTACAATAAGCTATTTACTCCCATTTCAATAGGACTTACCGTTTCCAAGCAAAATCGTGAAAACTTAAAAAACTTAAAAATGTGAACTTTGACCTCGATATATTTAAAAATCCTTTCAGCGATTTTTTCTTGTTTTTGAATTTTTGTTTCTCATCTATAAACTGCTGTTTCAATATCCGTAAAAACTTCCCAGGTTTAAGAGATTTTAATTTAAAGTTAATTAAGGCGCACCGTGCATGAAGTTGTTTTATAAGGAGGCGATACAGTCAGTGCAGTGTCCCACTTTGAACTTCTATATCTCAAAAATGGCAAAACCTACGAAAATATTATAAAGTTTAATCTTGTGGAGAACTTTCACAGCTACATTATTTTCTCTAATCCCATTATATGGGACTTGAAAACCTAAAAATGTGATTTAAAAAGCTCTTCGGCGTTTTTTTTGTTTTTTTTTCATCTGTTAACATTGTGCTTTCAGAATCCGCAAAAACTTCTCAGATGTAAGCATCTTCCATTTAAAGTTGGTTCAGGCGCACCGTGTAAATGGTAAAAACCAAAAAAGTTCAACCTCTCAGAATTCGGGAACTGTTTACATATTCTATATAACATAACTGAATTTATTTAAAGCGATACCCTCCTAAATCATTATATCGACCATAAAAATAATTTACGTGGAAGCTGTGTTGGCAACAATGTGGAAAAATGGGTGACCTTCGCGTGAATTTAGTTTTTTTACGCAACGAATCTAATAAGGCCTTCCGCGTTCAAATCCATCCACAAAAACGGTGAATAAAGGAAGATGCCTTGAAAATAGGAAAATCTACAAAAAATATTTTGACCAATCAGCGCACCAAACCGCAATTTTCTTTGAAAAAATTTTACATAAATGGAATCCTTAATATTTGCGAAAACGTGTGTCATAAATTACGGAAAAAGCGAGTAATATGGGTTTTTTTTTACCCAGAATAGAATGTAGAGGCACATCCGCGGTTCTTGAAGAATCTATTTGAAATAGGTAAATATTGACGTATTTTTAATGGACGTTACTAAAATCGGATGCTCATCAAAATCGTATGCACATTGCTCGACATTTACCCACTTTAAGGTTTTTGGCATTGTGTGATGCAACTGACGGAAGCATTAGCCGCCGAGTAAAACATAACAAAGGGATTGATTCGCCGTGTATAAAACCGGATGCTCATCAACTGATATTAACTTATTCGCGCATTGAATTGCTGCAATTTCAATATTATAAGCAACTAAGCTGTCGTGATTGTAGACCATATTTCGTGATGAATTTTAGCAGAGTATATTAACTACACTGTGCGAAAAAAAAAAAACAAGGAAAACTGAGTAGAATATGAAAGTAGAGCTAAAAATATGAGGCACATGTATCGCCATTTTTAACGTTTACATCGGAAAGTAACCAAAGTAAGCGGGGCAAATTCCGCCCATTTCTATTTTTTTCGAAATATTCCATTTAAGATATCTTGGAATCCTTGAATCTTAGGTATATATTGTCTTTGGCAACTTTAGAGAGGAGGATGTGGGTTCATCGTCCTTTTTTCGAAAATCTTTCAAAAACTCCTTTAAAATGGTTCGCCATATAATTTTACTATACTCGTGTGTCTCAGAATACACCAAATCTGTAAATCTTATCTAATCGCCATGAATCTCTAAAAATGTAAAACACGTTTTAGGGTTACATTCGGACTTCATCGGAGAATATTCAAAAGTGTCCCACAAAACATAATTTTATAGACATGACGTCGAAGACAAAAATATTCTTTTTCAAATTTCACTATTGGTCACCAAAGAAATAAAATGTCTATTTAAATTATATATCATGAAAATATCAGTATCAATTTTGCTGAAAAAAACATGAAAATATTTCCCAATTTTTTTTATGAAGTTTTTTCCTTCGTTTTTCTAGTTGATATATCAGGAAAAATGTCTAAAATTGTCTTTTCCATTTCAAAAAAATCAAAAAAAAAAAATTTTTTTGATACTACATCAATGATTTTACATACATAGATTAAGAAAAAAATCAGCATTCCAAATCTGTTTTCGTTACTAACTTTGATCGTTGCGCGCATAAGATATGACCGTTTTAATTATGATAATTAGAAAAATTCTAAAAAAATCGCGGCTTAATATAGTTAGCTGTTATATCCTATTATCGTTAACTGAATTCGTACCCTTTGCCATGATGCAAAAAGTAATCACAAAGCCTCAATGGATTCGCGAAAAATCAAATTTGTTAAATAATTGCTCGTATTTACAAACATATTTTTGAAACAATAGCGCTCATAATTACGAAAAATATATAAAAAAATTATAACAGCATCCAGACATTTTGTGGAATAAAATGAAACCTAAGTTGTGAAGGTTGGAGCTATAGTATTCATTTTATTTGCAAAAATACGAAGAAAATATTACGAAAAAATTAAAATTATGTTATTCTAATTTTATTTTTTTATGGTTTTATAGGAAAAGTTGGAGAAAAAATGTTTGAGTTCTTCGGCATTTTCGTCAAAATTTCACGCAACAATGATTATATTCCGTTGTAACAAATTTTTCGCTTATAGTTTTCCTATTGGAAAATATTATTAGAACCTTATATTAAATCACAAGCGATTCCAATTGTGGCATAACGTTAAAATAATGTTATATTGAGTATTACAACATTTGAGACGCATATAAACCGCGTAATTTTGAAAATGACATGATGCGCATCCGATTTTCCAACACAGCGAATCAATCCCTTTTATTTGATGTACAGTTTGTCAACTTCTACTTGGCGGCCACGATGTAGCATCTGCTTCATTTAAGGTTGAAAAATACAGTAAAATGGTCATAATTTCCGCGAAGTTCATTTACAGTTTATGCGCATCCGATTTCAATAATCACCATTAAAAAATACATCCTTCTATGCCGTTTCAATGCGATCCATCAAGAACCGTGGATGTAGCATCGCACTTAATTTTTAGAAAAAATCTATTATATCTCTGGATTAGCGATAGTTTTGAAATATCTGTTTTCGCGCAGTTTAAACACACGTATCGATCTATTTATTTAAGTAGAACTGACACATCCAAAACGCGTTTTAATATGCTATATTTTCAAAATAATTTTTTGCAAATTTTCGAAATTTGAGGGGTATCATATCCGCCGATCTAGTGGGTGGATTTTTACGCGTCGTGGCTTGATAGATTCAGAAAGTAAAAAAACTAAATTTACGCGGGTTTCCACGGAAATCGAATGACGTTTGTAAATTTTAAACCGAAAAAATAAGTCTTTGAGAAAAATTTACGCACAAAAATTTCGTGTTTAGGCGCAGATTACTGTGATCCTGTGAGGGCTACACCCTCATGTTATACATTAAAAAATGCGAAATCGCGAGTACTACAATCCAATAAAAAGCTTTTAGGGAAATCCAGCTGCGCGTCCCGATTAGAGCAAAAATTCAAAAAACCCCATTTTTCAGGTTTCAAAATGTCAGCAACCGTTTGAGGTAGATACAGTGGATATATTAAAAAATCATACATTAGAAACTTCAACTCTGAAGTGTGCTCTTTAACTTCTCCTTTGAGCATTAAGCTCTACATTGTGTTGTAAAACCACTAATTGGAAAATAACATAATGAAACTCGTTTATTTCAACGATTTTTTTCCGATTTTTTTACATTAGTACGACCACAGTTTCCGCTCAAATTATTATTTTAAGAAACCCCTCGGTGAATCGGGCTAAAACAGTTTATTTTGCCGAAATGCGGTCAAAAGTTATGGTATAGTAAAACTGATCGCGAGTTACAATACCCCATACCTCAGTTTCAACATAAGTTAATTTTCTACAAAAAGCTTGATATGAAAGTAATATTATCATATTCGTTCTAGGTGAAAAGTGACAAAAGAAGAAAAATTCTACACAAAATGTTATGTAAGGTAAAGGTTTACGACAGAGAAGTAGCTTGCACTTAAACGTGATGATCAGATAATATTTAGCGGGTTAAAATGACCAGAACTTGTGTGTGAAAATTGGTAAAATTTTTATATATTTATTCCTGGAAACTATGTTAAACCAATGTAAGTTATATTTAGAGGAGGAACGCTTGACATTTCCATTGATGCTAATTATGTTGATGTACGTGGTCAGATAACAGAGTTACAGCCTAGTATATACAGGGATCCCTCAGTTTTAAATGTGGGTAGTGTAACCTGAATCATGCAAGAGGTCGCAGTTGTAGTTCAATACTGACAAATGCACGAGGTAATAGTTTTGGTCAAGGATAGTGGCAATATTTGTTGATAATGATCGGATAGTATTTAGAGCTTAAAATTGACCATAACTTTTGTGGAAAAATATCCAAATTTAATCAATAATTTAAATTCTGGGGGAATATTCGGACAACTTACGAAAACTGAACTTGAAACCCAACTTCTGACCTCTCACTTGAGAAAAAGTCCTATTGAAATGGGATTAGAGCAAATGTTGTGGCTGCGAAAATTCTCAACAGGATTGACTTTTAGGACATTTTCGTAGGTTTTACCATTTTTGATATATAGAAGTTAAAATTGGGACAATGCACTGACTGTATCACCTCTCACGGTGCTTGCAACTGGGAAGTTTTTGCAGATACTGAAACTACAATGTTCATAGATGAGAAAAATCAAAAAACAAACAAAAAATAGCCGGAACGCTTTTTAAATAAATCGCGATTCAAGTTGACATTTTAGGGGTTGTTTATGTTTTCACGATTTTTCTTGGAAACCGCAATTCCTATCAGAATGGGACTGAAGAAAATGTTGTAGCTATCTAGATTCTCTACAAGATTGACCTTTATGGTATTTTCGTAGGTTTTACCATTATTAAAATATAGAAGTTCAAATTGAGGCAATGCACTGACTGTATCGCCCCCTTATAAAACAATGTCATGAAGGGTGCGCCTTAACTAAATTTTAATGAAAACCGCTTACACAGGAAAAGTTTTTGTGAATTCTTAAACAGCAATGTTCATAGATGAGAAAAATCCAAAAACAACAACTTCTATATCTCAAAAATGGACTTGAGGTTTCCAAGCTAAATCGTGAAAACCTAAAAAACCTATAGGGTTTGTGAACTTTGATCGCGATTAATTTAAAAAGTGATCCGGAGATTTTTTTGTTTTTTATTTTTCTCAACTATAATCATTGTGGTTTCAGAATCCGCAAAAACTTCCTAGGTGTAAACACCTTCCATTTAAAGTTGGTTCAGGTGCACCGTGACATATAAGTGTATTTTCCTTCAAAACTACCCTGAAGGAACAATGGAGACTTTGCAATCATATAAATAAATTCCGCGAAAAATGGTGTAGGGTATCACATGGTCGGACCCGTCCGTCCATAGCCCCCCATTACTTGTTTTACAGTGTTTTATTTAACTTGCTTTGGTGTCCGATTACTTCAAATCTAGTAATTTATTTTTAGTTGTAGTTGACCAATCCTACTGAAATTTTGCATATTTTTCAGATTTGGATGACAATACATGAATATGAAACAAAAATCAATATGGGTTCATTTCTTCCTATAGCCCTCATATAGCGGTACCACCCGATTTAGTTCAAATCTAGTAACTAATTGTTAACACAGTTGCAGCTGACCAATCAATCTGCGAATTGTGAAAGAAATTTGGTTTTTACCATATACATACATAGATTATTCCATATAATTTCAGAATATTTTATGGTGGAGGGTAGAAAATCTTCGACCCGGCCGAACTTAACACGTAAGTGTTTGTATACAAAAAAACTCTTTTCCTTAACATTTCAATAAGAATAATGCCTTTCCGAATAAATGCATTATTCGACGCATTCGACTTATAGCGCACATCTGTAGCAGAACAGCAGAACATATTGTAAAAAAACATTCCTCTTAATGTAATTAACATAAACGGCACTAACAATACTTATTTAATGTCAGTACCACCGTCAGTAAATATGTATGTTACAAAACCAACAAGAATAAAATCTGCATAATAAAGAAGATATTGTCAATAGGCTTAGTTCTTCCTCTCGACCGTTAACCATACAAGGCACAGTATTCAACCCGAATGACAACAGCATAGTATTTTACACAGGATGGATTAAAGAATAAAATATAAAAAGATGCCAACAACGCAGCAACCATGACAATGAGTGGCATAGAAGGGGTTTCCAAGAAAGAAAAAAACGAAAGAAAAACGAGATGGAGACCTAAAAAGAAAATCTATCCTCAGGGGTATTTTACAGAACTTTTAAGCTAACGACAGCACTTTTAATAAAATTGTGGCTGGCCAAAGTTGTCCGATTTGGTTATCTTCCAGACTGGATTGTCGCTGCAGCTGACTGACTACTGACTATTACTGTCTGACAGTAGCTATCAACCAACAACATTTGCTTTGTTGAAATCTTTACATGGAAACTGACAGACAACCACATTTGTTTTTCCAACTTCTGTTGTCACCCACTTCGATGGGTAGAGCGAAAAAAGTAACAAGGACAATCTGAACAATCTGAGACTGTCCGTGTTAATGTTGCCGCTTGCCTTGTGTTACCAACAGCAACAACCAAAGGCAAATCATTGGTGGCAGACACCACACACACAAAACCAACGAACACGCTTTTTGGCTTCTTGATTTAAACTAACACAATGACAAGCGGCAAATGAAGACAACATTTTTAATACACAAACATTAAACATGCCCAAAAGGTTTGAGGAAACACATCACAATGGGTTCACAGAGAGAGAGAAAAAACGAACAATCCGAGTTCGTTGCTTATGTTTTGTACAGCTTCGTCGTTTCTTCAGCTAGAGCTGCCAAATAGATAGGAAGTGTTAAAGAATGCAAGAAAAGAACGCCGCAAATCGTTAACATGAAAGGCGCAAAAGTGCTGCCGGTAACCAAGAGGCAACCAACCAACCGACAACACTACAGCCCCAACAAAGATGAGAGAAAACTCAATTAAACTTTTGTAATTACAGTTAAAACGGAAAAAAGATATTTAACCAGAATAATTGCATTGAAAGCCAACAAGCGGCAACATTTACAATTACAACAGCAATAAGAACAAGAACAACATAATTCCAACACAGTTTCCTGTTATAGCGAGAGCGTGAAATAAAACTTAATAGTTTTGTCGTTCTGTTTGTGATTTGTGTTGGTCACTTCCGTGAGAAGTGGGTGTAAGATCTTTCATCTAACAGGCATGGACGGACATGGGCAGTTGTTTAAATATTTTTAAGCGTTAACTGTAAAAAGTTAACGCAGGACAAGGATGGTGCAGTTTCCTGAAGCAGATTTTCTTCTAGAAATTGTGACAAATGGACAAATCGAAAACCAGCAACACAACAAAAATCGGTTTTGCAGAACGCTATATTTTTGCACAGATATGTTTCCCGTATTTTCCATGGGCAGTTAAAGTTCGAAAATGGGCTATATTGGTCCACATTTTGGAATAGGCCCCATATAACGGTACTTTGCGATTTTCTGTTTCTTGAGGGTTTTACCTAGACTTTATTTTAATAAATGTTATTTGAAATTTTAGGTTCCCAATGCTGAGATTCCCAGTGGTGGCAAAACTTCTATACCATGTTTTGGTATATCTCCCATATAACGGTACCACCCTATTTTCGGTAATTTGTAATTTGATACTTGAAGTACCCAGTGGGCGCAAAACTTCTAAATTATAAATAGTCAACAAATGTCAATGTTTCGGTTTCCCGTTTTATGGTATTTTGATGATTCTAGAAGATTCAAACTTGTCAACATAGGTCCTGTTTTGGTGTAGTCCACATATAACGGTACCTCCCGATTTTTCGTACTTTCAGGATTTTAGCTACAGTTTTTGAATGAACTTCCTGTAATTAGACATTGAATTTCCAGTTATCTCAAAACTTCTTCACAAAAAATTGTCAACATAGGTCCACGATTCAGTAAGACCCCATATAACGGTCCTTCCCTATTTTTGGAACTTTCAGGATTTTATCTACATTTTTTGAACGAATTACCTGTAATTTGACGTTTGAGGTTTCCAGTGGTCGCAAAACTCTACCCCAAAAATTTTCTACATAGGTCCATGTTTTGGCATGGTCCCCGCTTTTCGGTATTTTGAGAATGTTTGCTAAAATTTTTATCCGAACTTTCTGTAGTTTGACATGTGAGATTCTCCATGTTCTCAAACCTTCAATACCAAACATTGTCAGCATAGCTCCCATGTAACTGTAGATCCAGTTTTTTAGTATTTTGAAGAGTTTGCTACATCTTTTAGCCGAATTTGAAGTTTCCAGTGATCGCTTAACTTGACAACACAAAAATTGTCAACTTAAATCCATGCCATATAATGGTATTACCTGATTTAAGGCCCTTTGAGGAGACTAGCTACATTTTTTACCTACAATTTTTACCGAACTAGCTGGAATTTGTCATTTGCCACGAAACTTCTCCACTGAAAAATCTGAACATAGGTCCGTATTTTGGTATAGCCCCCATGTAACGGTACCTTCAACAAAAATTTTTATCATAAGTTCATAAATCGGTATAGCCCCCACATAACGCTACTTCCCGCTTTTGGTATTTCCTAAATTTTTTGGCAATGTAGCTGTAATTTGGCATTTGAGGTTCACAGTTGACGTAAAACTTCTACATCAAAAATTGTCAACATATCCTCCATGTTATACAGCCCACATATAATGATACCTCCCAATTCGCGTGCTTTCAGGATGGTAGTTAATTTTTTAATGAACTCTGAGTAATTTCTCATTTGAGGTTCCCAGCTCTCGCAAAATTTCTACTCCATCGATTTTCAACATAGGTCCATGTTTCGGTATAGTCCCCATATAACGGTACCTCCCGATTTTCGGTATTTTGGGATTTTCGGGTAAAAATTTTAGCCGTAACCCCAGTGCGTATGATTATTGTTATAATCTTTCTAATTAACAACAATCATACGGTCAGTAGTAACACGAAGTACTAGACCCTAGTAACTAGAGCAGCGTCAGGCACCATACTTTTCTATTGCATACTTTACGGCGTGTCATTGTGTGAGTGCATGCTTTTTCAATGAGTTGAATTGTGTGTGTGGAGAGAGCAACGTTAAATGAGCGCACGTGGGCGCTCTCTCGCCTGACGCTGAACTAGAGAAATATATTGAGGGAATAAGAGAATAGAGAGGAAACAAATTAAAGAACAATTTAACATTGAGATGAAATTTTACGAGGGAATAAAGCACTAGATAATACTGTCTAGTCTACAATCGTGCACAGTGATGTTATTGGGTATTTTAGATATCCGATGGCAGTTTTATTGAAGTGTGTATTACATGTAAAGTAATTCAGCGCAGGGTCAAGAGGTTTGCTTATTTTTTCAATCTAAGTGGATCTAAGCTTCAAAACAGACCAAATAACTTGTTGAAAGCAATATGTTCAAAATATACACGATTTAAATGAAAGGAGCTTACACCTGGGAAGTTTTTGCGGATTCTAAAACTACAATGTTCATAGATAAAAACACAAATATAAAGATCGCCAGAGGGCTTTTTAAAAAAATCGCGGTCAAAGTTCACATTTTTAAGGTTGGGAAAATGTTGTAGATGTGAAAATTCTCTACAAGATTGACTTTTTCCTAGGTTTTACCATTTTTCATATATATTTTTTCTGTTTAAAATTCTTTTCAGAGCCCCAACCTTCAAAATACCGAAAATCAGGAGGTATCGTTCTATGGGGGCTATGTGAAGGCCTGAACCTAAACCGACAAATTTTAGGTGGAACGTGGTTTACTCCCAGGGAAGTCTTAATACCAAATGTCAGCCACTTAAGTGTGATGTTGAGGCCACAACCTTCAAAATATCGGAAATCGAGAGGTACCGTTCTATGGGGGCTATATGAAGACGTGGACCCATGCGGACAAATTTCAGGTGTTAAGTTTCATACCCCTAACGAAGACTTAATACCACATTTCAGCCATTTCGGTGGGATTTTTAGACCACAAATACTAGTATAAATTTTTGCATGTGGTTTTGCATATGCTCAATTTATGCAAATATGTCAAAATATTTCAAAATATGCACGATATGCAAAATATGCAAACATTTCTGGGTCTAATTCGTTTCATTTTGTGATAAAAACGAGTTTCTGTCTAATCAGATTTTCTCTACGACCATCCTAACCATATATGCATTTGCATAGGTTTCCTCCGTCTAGTCATGACTGCAATTTCTTATATCAAAATACAAAAGCCAATCTTGTACAGAATTTTTCACAGTTATAAGAATTTCTCCAGTCCAATTGCGATAAGATTTTCAAGCAAAATTGTGAAAACCTAACAAAAAACCTAAAAATGTGACCTGGACTTCTATATCTTAAAAATGGTAAACTCTACGAACAAATCATGAAGGCAAACCTCTGGACAATTTTCACAACTACAACATTATCTTTAGCTCCAGTTCGATAGGACATGCGGTTTCTAAACAAAATCGCAAAAAAAAAAAACATAAACCTAAAAAATTGAACGTTAACCGCGATTTATTTAAAAATCTCTCCAATTTTTTTTTCCTTTTTGTATTTTCTCATCTATGAACATTGCTGTTTTAGAATTTTTTGATTTTTCTCAGCTAGGAACACTGTAGTTTCAGAATTCGCAAAAAACTTTTCAGGTTCAAGCACCTTTCATTTAAAGTTAGTTAAGGCGTATCGTGTATATCAACAATTTTCATATAAGGACCCTGCTTCGAATCCCTCTATGAAATCACATTCTGTATAATTAATGAGTTTTCGCTCTTCGGCACATTAAGATCGGGAAAAGTGACACCATCTTTAGTCTCTCCTTATTATAGCCTACACCACTATGTGGAAAGGGTATTATAAATTTGTTTTGGGAGAAATGAATGTAACACCGCGAAATATCGGTCCTAGACCCCCGATGTGGTATACCAATTTTCATATTTCGAAGAGATAAAGCGATTTTGAGATGTGTGTCCGTCCGTCCGTCTTATGGACCCATCGTCACGAAATTTTGCGTGGAGGTCGGGTTCAGACCAGAATATACCCCTATTCTTATTGGCGATGATCGTGAAATATTTAGCGGGTGAAATGGACCAAAAACATAATTTTCGTCGCAATAATAGTCCGATCGCCTTGAAATTTTAACTAAGGTAAGAGTATATTAAAAAGGAAGAAGCGTGCAATTTGAGATAGTGATCACATAATATTTAGAGGGTTAAATGGACCACAACTTTTGTGTGAAAATTGTGAAAATTTTTAATATACAGCTTATATATGTATTCCTGGAAGATACATTCCGCCCACGTAAATAACATTTGGAAGGCCATTTCTTGACCTTTCCATTGATGTCAATTATTTTGATATACGTGCTCAGATAACAGAGTTACAGCCTAATGTATCCAGTTATTTGTATGTAGTGTAATCAGAAGCACGCTGGAGGTCGCAATTATAGATCAATAGCCACGAGATTTTGCACAATGTAAGAGTTTAGGTCGAAGAACATGACTACAATTTTGGATGATGATCTCATATTATCTAGTGGGTTAAACGGACCATTACTTTTGTATGAAAAATACAAAAATTTAAAATATGGTCCATTTTTTACTTCCTGGAGGGCATATACCAGCAAAGTAGCCCACATATGAAAAAATACCTTTCTACTGACTACTGACCTTTCCCCTGATGCAAATTACAATAACGTGTCTTATGGGTAACTAGCGGGCCTACTGTCTAATGTATAATAGGTTTTGTGTAGAATACAACATTTTCCTCCCATGCTACAATTTGTCTCTGTCATGATAGAGAAATTCCCAGCATTATTGCAAATTACGTGGAGCCCTAGCATATTAATTGCCCAATTGAATTTTTTATACATATGTATATTGCAGCATGGGTCGCTTCGCCACCTTTTTTAAAAACGCACTATTTGTCGCTACCGTTAACGTTTTTTGGAAATATTAATTTTTGGCACTTACTCCCCTGGTGTATAATTAAATATGAATACTTTAGGGAGCCATACATTTGTTTGCGTGCATATTATTATAATTTCTACTCATTATTAGTTGCTTTTTACCGGTTAAAATATATTTTTGATATCACAATATATATCCACAATGAACTATTTTCGAAATACCCTAAAAAGCACAAAATCGCGTGTATTTCCAAGAATATGTATGGTACAAGTGCAGTTTTTTGGACGATAGATCTTCAATAAACTCACAATGTTCCTTTTGACCATTTGTAAATAGCATTTGTAGTGTTGGAGCAGTGCCCGTCTGTCGAAAATTTCACGGTCAGATATGGCATATTGCATTGTAATTGGGTATATTTAAAGCGGCTTATATATTTATTTATATTAGGTGTATTCCAAAAAGGAACCTGATATTCAAAAAAATGTATAGATTTATCAGAAGGGGCAACCAATGTCAATTTTCTTCCAACTTTTGAACTTTTATTAGAAATGTATAATGATATACATAATTGTTCCACAAACATCCCAGTAGGGACAAGGGAGGCTTCTTTCATATGAATGAGTGCACCCCGATTCATACTAGCTCAATGACAAGGGACCTACTGTTTATCGCCGAGTCCAAACGACGTGTCCTAAGACATCGCATGTAGAGAAGTTTTTCATGGTTGAAATACTCAGAAAATGTCAGAGGGGTATCATTACTGAGGGGTATTTTGCCACCGTTGAAAATTTCCTGTGGTCCGGCCTAGGAACTGTCAAAACATGGAAATTTTACATTTGTTTAAGAATAGTCTTCGGAGACAAAAACCAAAAAAATTATTACGTATCTTCGTTTCTAATATTATTCCATAGAGTGGAGCTATATTTTAACTTCACATCCGCTTTGTACGCAGAATGTCAGGGGTTCGATTTCCCGGCGAGGTAACATCAAACTTTCAACAGTGGCAAAATACACCTCAGTAATGTTGGCGACATTTTCTGAGTATTTCAGCCATATAAAACTTCTGTAGACGATCTTTTTTGTATTGTAAAGAAGTCAGAAATTGAAAACACGCTAAAAACATTAAACTCCTTCGATAAAAGTATACAATTTACACACGAAATAGAAGAAAATGGAAAATTACCTTATTTGGACGCGGTAATAATCAGAGATGACAAGGAATTAATATTAGATTGGTACCAAAAGCCGACAGCATCAGGACGATTGATCAATTTTTACTCTAAGCATTCCAGACGAATAAAGATAAATACAGCCATAAACTTCATTGACAGAGTTCTTAACATAAGCGACAAACGATTTCATAAGAAAAATGGAGAAAGGATTCGAAGTATACTATCGAAGAACGATTTCCCGAAGATAACCATAAATGAATTATTCAAATACGCCTTAAAGAAAACCACCAAAGAAGAAAAAGTGGTGAAACTATACAAGCCAATATCGTATATACCTGGACTATCAGAGAGACTATGTAATTCAAATATCTACAATAAGGACACACACCAGTTAGCATTTAAATCTAAAAATAAATAATGAAGATAAGTGCAATGTAGTTTATAAGATAGGTTGTAATGGAGACGGAACGAACATATGCCAAAAGGTATATGTTGGTACAACTAAAACTAAACTTAAGACTAGGATATCAGGACACAAATCGGATCAGAGAGCAGACAAACCACTCGAACAAAAGACGGCGCTTGCAGCACATTGCACTATTACTGGACATAAACCAAATTTGAAAGACGTTAAAATATTGACACAAGAAAATAATTATAAGAGGCGGTTCACTTTGGAAATGTTAAATATAATAAATGTTCCAAACGATAAAAGAATGAATTTTAAGACTGATACAGACCACTGTACACATATTTATAGAAACTTAGTTCATAAGCATAAGCTGACAAAAACTTAGTTTAGCATCGACGGTGTAACAAACCTGCCGCTTTTTTCAACAATGTAAAAATTTGTGTTATTATTACGTTATTTCCATTTGTTAATTTTTGTCATTTGCAGTATTTCCCTGAAGATGACTGAAGAATACAGTCGAAATATTGGAATAATAAAAAGAAAATAAAAATTAAAACCCCAATTCTTTTAATTTTGACTTTAAGCCAAAAGAACCAAAACGAATAAATATAAAATTTCTCTAAAAGTGGTGTCTTAGTACAAGCCGTTCGGACTCGGCGATATACTGTAGGACCTAAGCTTAATGTGATAAAGTGGCAGTATCGGCAAAGTTATTTCTTACAATAAGCTTATTTGTTCCATAAAGGAATTTGATTTGTTGAATGCTAAATGCCAGGGGCAGTGGTGTAGGGTATTACATGGTCGGCCGCGTCCGACTATTACCTTTGCGTACTTGTTTTTTATTTTTCCATAAACGAAATTTTGATTTATAAAATAATATATTCAAGAATTTTTGTGTACTATATCACAGGGTTGAATTAAAATGCTTGTTGTACTTGAAACGGTGTATGTTTTAAAATCTGGGGACATTTGGTGTGGCATACTTTTTTCCTTTGGTACTTTAGAACAATTTTTCTCCATACATTTTGTTAGCACACAAATTCAGATACCGCAACTGATTGCAAATTATAGAAGAAAATATTTGTTGTAACCAACACGAATTGAAAAGAAAATAAATACGACGGAGAGAAACGAAAAAATTTCCAAGATGACAATATATATTTACATGAGTGTTTGGTAACTATTCAAATGATTTGACAAATTTTATGACATTAGATTATTCTGATGGTTAAAACGTAGTCTTTGTCCAGTAACCTGCTACAGTAATACTCGTATGTGTGTCTGCGTACTTTCTAAATGTTACAGAAAAAATTTTAGCAAGTAGTGTTAAGCAACGTTTCAATAAAACAAATTTCCAATTTGTTAGTAAAAGAACAACGTTCAGTAAAAATTTGTAATAACACTGTGCAACACGAAAATTATTAACCATATTCTGACACCGCAGCGTGACAGAAGACCAATATAGAGAGGACACGTGTCTCGCCGTTTTTTCGTATCTCATCAACTTTTGCGGTTATAGACTTCCAATGGTTTGAGGCTTTCATGTAAAAAGGGTCATTTAGTCAGGACTATATCATCCAAACCATTAGGAAATTTGAATTTATCTCACAGGCAAAGTTGTAGCTCTTGTATTAAAGAACAAAAATTGTGAACTCATATAATCCTTCAAACTTCATCTGCAAGGTCAAAATCGCCATGGTCAAATTTCTTTTAAAATTGTTTCTCAAGTTTTGTTATACAGCTATCGAACCAATCAAATTTGAAGCAAACAAGCAACTACAACTACCTCAGATCTCAGTAAACATCTTTCTAGAATATACGAACTTTGTATAGACGATTCTTAAAGGTCAAAATAGCAAAACAAATGTAATTTTTATCCTGTTTTCTCTGTTTTCTCTGGTTCTGGTCCACATATACTAAACCGTTCAAAATTCAAGAAAACAACCAACTACAATAATGTAGCAAAGGCATCAGTAAACATCTTTGTGGAACATGCGAAATATCTGTGAACGGTTCTTAATAGTAAAAATAGCAAACATTTTTTGAATATATCCAATTTTTATACTTTTTTCTCCGACTCTGGTCGAAAGATACGCAACCGCCCAAAAATTAAGGATACCTTAGATTTCAACAAACAAGTTTCTAGAACAAATGAAGATTCTACGAATGATTCCTCAAGCTCAAAATTCGATTATTTTAGATCATTATTTCCTGTTCAGGTCCGTAAATAAAAAACCTTTCAAATTTCCTTGAGTTTTAACAGTTTGTTATTTCCAACCCTGAGCAGGGGTAATGTTAATAATAATTTAATTGTTCATGAATTTCAGCCCTAAGAATCATTCCTAGAATCTTCATATGTTCCAGAAAGTTGTTTATTGAAATCTTAGGTACATTTTTGTGGTTGACGGTATTCGTAATTTTTGGGCGATTTCGGTTTTCAAAAGTGCTTTGCTATTTTGACCATTAAGAACCGTTCATAGACATTTCGCATGTTCCAGAAAGTTGTTTATTGATGCCTTTGCTACATTATTGTAGTTAGTTGTTTTCTTGAATATTGAATGGTTTAGTATCTGTGTTCCCGAACCAGAGAAAACAGGATAAAAATCCCATTTGCTTTGCTATTTTGACCTTTAAGAATCGACTATACATAGTTCGTATGTTCTAGAAAGATGTTTACTGAGATCTGAGGTACATTTTTGTAGTTGCTTGTTTGCTTCAAATTTAATCGGTTTGAAAGCTGTAGACCATAACCCGAGAAAAAATTTTAAAAGAAATTTGATCTTGGCGATTTTGACCTTGCAGATGAAGTTTGAAGAATTATATGTGTTCAAAATTTTTGTTTTTTAAGACAAGAGCTACAACTTTGCCTCTGAGATAAATTCAAATTTCCTAACGGTTTGGAAGATATAGTCCTAACTAAATGACCCTTTTTACATCAAAGCCTCAAACCTTTGGAGGCCTATAACCGCGACAGTTGATGAGATAGGGAAAAACGGCGAAACACGTGTCTTCTCTTTTTTGGTGTTCTATAACACTGTGGAGTCAGAATATGGTTAATAAAATATGACTCAAAAAATTACACACAGTGTAATTATTACAAATTATAGAGTACGCGGACGCACTTAATATACATAGACAGCAACAAGTGTTTTTTTTTTCTACAAAAACACTTGTTGCTATCTATATTAAGTGCGTCCGCGTACTCTATAATTTGTAATAATTACACTGTGTGTAATTTTTTGAGTCATATTTTATTAACCATATTCTGACTCCACAGTGTTATGTGGTACTAGTGTCAAGACCATTTTTCCTAAATACGAAATGTCAACATTGTTTGATAAAAATAATTGCAAACTAGAAATATTGCATTAGAAAGCAATTAAATTAATATTATTAATGTTGCGTATGTTAATCTTCAACCCTTCAACTGGTAATGTACGTTACATGTGTCTCAAAATTTTCTAATACATTGAAATAAGTCCCAGATTTGAAGAAGCAAATTAAGGGACCCCTAGCTATAAAGCCCGATAAAAGTCATTTTTCATGCATTTTTCCACAAAACTTACAATATCTTTTTGGTAGATTTTTTTTTCATTTGAAAGAGCATATCTTAATTTACACTCTGAACTTTTATTGTTGAAAAATATTATGTGTGTATATTGAGTATGTGGTTTTGTGGCAAATGACTGTCTACGAACCCCCGTTTTATATTAAAGCGTTTTGCGGTGCCATCTCCAGCTCGAAAACTCTCGAAGCGAATAACCGAATTAAACCAAACTTTGCATATGGTAATACTACCTCTAGGCATACATCAGGTTCGAATATGGATTATATCGGTCCACTCCTTCAGGTACCTCCCACACAAAATTTGAAATAAGTGCAGTTTAGTGACACCTCACGAATCGTTATGAAATTTTTTGTGGCAGGATGTTCGTGCGGCCCCCGTTAAGTCATTGTAATTTTTTTTCGAGGGCAAGTCCATAGTTCCCGAGATAATGGCGCATAATCTCAAAAAAACGCTGCACTATGTCGCGAGTTCAAATAAACGGTGGCCAAATATAAAAGGAGTTAGAGTTGGCAGATGCATTTTGGTATAAATACTTATAGTTCACTGACAATGTCGAGAGCAAAAATTGGGAAGGTTGGTCCACGTTTTCTGATAAAAATTATATACATAGGTCCACGTTTTGATATAGCTCCAATAGAATAGAACGGTATCGCCCGATTTTCGGTATTTTCAAGGTTTTAGCCACATTAAACATCCAATGTTGCTGATATTTGGTATATAGTCTTCGCCAGGTCTTGCGAAATATTTGTACAGAGAATTGTTAGTATTATTTCACGTTTTGATATAACCCCCGTGGAACGGTACCACCCAATTTTCGGGTTTTAAGGTTTTAGCCACATTATCCACCCAAAATTACAGAAATTTGGTGTTCAGTCTTCATATATTTTTGTGAGTTTATTGAATACATCAACATTTTGTATCTCCCACACAAAATTCGGAACATGTCAAGTTTAAGGTTTTTATACTTTCATACGGGCAAAATGTGGCTCATCGAAAAAATGGTTTTAGACCCCAAGTATGTTTCGACGAAATGTGTTTTAGACAATTTGGAGTTGATCTAGCAATGTCCGTCCGTCTGTCTGTCTTTCTGGCAGGCTGGTGCGCACGATAACTCCGGAAGGGATAATAATTAATAATTTGGCTTTCGTAATATTTTGTCCAAACTTAGTTTAAGTTCGAAGATGGGTTATATCGGTCCACTCCTTCCGGTACCACCCCCCACAAAAGTTCGAAAATGTTCGAAAAATTTGTGCGCACGATAACTCTTGAAGGAAGTAACCGATATGGTGCATAATTTGAACATCGTGAAATTTCTACCAGACTTAGATGAGGTTCCAATAAGGACCCAATCGGTCCGCTCATTCGGGTACCTCCCACACAAAATTTCGGAAAAGTTCAGTTTAGGACCAGCTCTCGAATCGCATCGGTTTTTGATGTAAAATCTTGTATTCACAGCTCCCATACGACGGTACACGTTTTATCTGGAGCAAGTCCATACTTCCTGAGAAAATAGCCTGAAAATTAAGAAAACCTATAACACCGTGTGTACTGGTTGGAGCGCAAGATAACTCTCGAACGGCTTTGCCGATTTGGTCCAAAATTTAACCTTCGTCATATTTTGTCCAAACTTAGCTTAAGTTCGAAGATAAGCCATATCAGTACACTCCTTCAGGTACTTCCCCTACAAAAGTTCAAAAATGTTCGGTAAAATTGTGCGCATGATTAGTCTTGAAGGGAGTGACCGATGTGGTCCATACATCACACACCCTAATATATCTATTAGATTTATATCACTCAAAATTTCGGATAAGTTCACATTAAGACCTGCTCTCGAATCACTTTTATTTCTGTTGAAGCAACATGCATTCGCTGCCTCAATTACGGCGGTAGAAGCTTTTTCAGGGGCAAGTCCATTCTTCTTGATAAAACTGCCGGAAAGGTGTAAAAAACCCCATAGCACCATACGAGTATGTAGTCGCTGGAGAGCACTATAACTCTCGAACTGATCAACCGATCTGATAATATTAGCTTTCGTCATATTTTGTCCAAACTTAGTCTCAGTTCGAAGATGGGCAACAACTTCCGGTACTTCCCCCTCAATATTTAAAACATTTCACTAAAAATGCAAAATGGAATGCACGATGTCTCTTGAACGCGGCAACCAATTTGTTCAAAACTTTGGATCTCCTAATATGTTGTCCAAATTTAGTTTAACTTCCAAAATGACCGATATTGATTTTCTGGTACAAAATTTATGCGATGACCCACTGAAATGACTAGTGGGCGTGATATCTATCAAAAATAAGATCAACTTTCGGAATGGACTATGTCGGTCCATTCCCTATACCGATAACATTGAGGTAGAAAGTTTTACAGCGTCAAAGAAACTAAATATCGAATTTCAGCGACTTCGGCCACATCCTTCAAAATACAGAAGATTGGGAGATACTATTTTATGGGGGCTATATGAAGTCGTGGACCTATACCGACAAATTCCATTTGGAAAGTTTTGTAGCCCAAACGAAGTCTAACAACCAAATTCCAGTCATTTCGGGGGGATATTGGGGACACAACCTTCAAAATACCGAAAATCGGTATGTACCGTTCTATGGGGGCTATATAAAGTCATGGACCTTTTCCAAAGTTATCCACCCCAGCTAACACTAATAAACACATTTCAAACATTTCGGTGTTATAATGAGGCTGAAACCTTCAAAATACCGAAAATCGTCAGGTACCGTTATATGGAGGCTATATAAAAACGTTTAAAGAAATAGGGTATAGGGGAGGTATCCCGCCAACTCCGAAATTCAACAAAATTTGTAGCCCATTTTAAACGGAAGCCAATCCTATACATTCCCTGACAATTTCAGAAAAATTGGTTCAGTAGTTTTTGTACAAACCCCTCTAAAGTTGACGAACCCCGCAAACGTTTTAAGGACCATGATCTGCGAATCTGCACCTGGAATGTTCGCACTCTTTATAGAGAAGGTGCAGTCTTCGCATTGGCAGACGTACTTGAAAAGTACAAGGCCGATATTACTGCCATACAGGAAATACGATGGATTGGGAAAGGCGTCACAACAACACCTAAAGGTGACGCACTGTATTATAGCTGCCATGACGTAAAGCATGAATTTGGTTGCGGATTCGTAGTTAGTCGGAGACTAAAACATCTGGTATCCAGCTTCACCCCAGTGAATGAAAGACTTGCTGCAATTCGAATAAAAGCTAAATTCTTCAACATCAGCTTTATTTGTGCTCATGCTCCCACTGAAGAAAAGGACGAACAGACCAAAGATATATTTTACGAGCGCTTAGAAGAAACATATGACCGTTGCCCTGCCCATGACATTAAAATCATTCTAGGCGATTTTAATGCCAAAATTGGAAAGGAGAATATCTTTGGCCCAACAGTCGGGAAATTCAGTCTCCACAGTGAAACATCTGACAATGGTATGAGGCTGATAGACTTTGCAGCTGCAAAAAACATGGTAGTTAGCAGTATCAGTATCATCAGTATCATCTCGATATTCATAAGGGCACCAGGCTGTCTCCAGATCAAAGAACAAGTAATCAAATTGATCATGTTGTAATAGATGGAAGACATTCATCCAGCGTGTTGGATGTACGATCGTTCCGAGGCGCAAACATTGATTCGGACCACTACCTTGTTGCAGCAAAGGTACGTACCCGTCTAAACGTTGCAAATAAAGCACGAACAGACTCAACGCGGAAGTTGGACATCGATAGGCTGCAAATACAACAGATAGCCACAGCATATTCCACTCAACTAGCCCAATTGCTTAACGCGAGCACTCCTTGTCCCGATAACATAACAACACAATGGCAACATATTGCCCACTCCATGCAAACAGCCGCAAAATCCATACTTGGATTCCAGAGACCTCCACAAAGGAATTCATGGTATGACCAGGAGTGTCGTGCTGCTACCGAAGAGAAAAATGCGGCATATAGAGCTACTTTACAATCAGTATCAACGTGTAGCGCACGAGAGAGATATCGGGAGAAAAGGAGAGAAGAGAAACGGCTTTTCCGCAAGAAAAAGAGAGAAATGGAAAAGCGGGAGTGTGAAAAAATCGAGATGTACAGGAGACAGAATGAAGTCCGAAAATTCTACCAAAGAGTGAAACATCAAACAGATGGCTTTGGTACAGGCACATTCTCCTGTAGAGACCAGCAAGGTAATCTGGTAACAGATACAGATAGCGTGCTCAGGATATGGAAGGAACATTTCTCCAATCTGCTGGTATCCAATAGTAGCGAAGACGATGATACCACAGATCCAATCCCAGAAGATGGTATAGAATGTATACCGCCCGGCCAAGATGAGGTAAGAACAGCAATCAACCGGCTGAAGAATAATAAAGCAGCAGGAGCCGATGGCTTACCAGCAGAGCTGTTTAAAACCGGAGGCGACGCGCTGATAAGGTGTATGCATCAGCTAGTTAGCACCATCTGGCAGGAAGAACGCGTACCCGACGATTGGAACCTGAGCATCCTATGTCCCGTCCACAAGAAAGGAGATAAGACTGTATGCTCAAACTATAGGGGCATAAGTCTTCTCCCTATTGCCTATAAGATAATGTCAGGGATATTGTGCGAACGACTAAAGCCAATGGTCAACGAAATAATTGGACCATGTGGCTTTAGACCTGGCAAGTCCACCATTGACCAGATATGCAAATGTCAAAAGAAATGGCACAATTTACACCAATAGCCACATGTTACTTGCCTATGCTGATGACATAGACATGATAAGACGATCAGTAAAGGAAGTAACTGATACCTTTAGGAAGGTCGAAGCAGAATTTGCGAAAGTGGGTCTGGCGGTAAACGGCGAAAAGACCAAATTGATGGTGTCGACGCGCAAAGCGTCCATAGAGCTCGGACCAACTGTAGAAGTTGGTACCTACAATTTTGAGGTAGTTAAAGACTTCGTCTACCTCGGCACTGCCATAAACACAACAAACAACATCAGTTGTGAAATAAGAAGAAGAATTGTATTGGCCAACAGATGCTACTATGGATTAAGTAAGCAATTTAAAAACAAAGCCACATCTCGTCAAACAAAAATAACACTATACAAAACGCTGATACTACCCGTGCTAATGTATGGCTCCGAAGCATGAGTACTTGCGCAAGCAGATAAGGCAGTGATTGGTGTGTTTGAGAGGAAAATTCTTCGAAAGATCTACGGGCCGATTTGCGTTGACGGTGAATATCGACGTCGTATGAACCACGAGCTATATAAGCTATACAAAGACATGAATATAGTTAAACGTATCGAGATGCAATGATTGCGTTGGCTAGGCCATATCATGAGAATGAGCGATGATGAACCCGCTAAAAAGGCGTATGAATACATGCCACATGGCGGTGCACCCAGAATCGGCAGACCTAAGCTTCGATGGAGCAAACAAGTGGATGAAGAAATGGAAAGGCGCGGTATTCCAAAAAGTCAAGCGAAAAACAGAGAGGAATGGAGATCTTTTCTTAGTTCGGTCTATGGAACAAATGTTCTGTAATGGGCCAACTAAGTAAGTAAGTAAGTAAGTTTTTGTACAAAAGATTAAAATTTAAAATTGAAAAAAGTGAGCATAAAAGTGGGAGTGGTCCATTTTTTTCCATAAAAACCTAAGTTGGGTTATGACGAACATTTCAAAGAAAGAACTATCGAATAGCAAAGAGCATTTTACTACCCCTTCCATAAATTTATGCGATGACGAAAATATCTGCCGACCATACGATACCTTAGATCACCGCGATTTCAATATAATTTGGCAAATTTATTTTTAGACAAAATTACGTCACACATTTCAAATTTCATTGAAATTAGCTATAATTAAGGGTTCCTATCAGTCAAAACACTTATCCACTAAAAATTGTGGACATACAAATAATTTTTAGCATGTTTTCACATTACGTTAATAAACAATTATTTATTACAATGCCAACTCATCAAATACTTTTATATAAAGAGGTTGTCACTACTGTATATGCCAACATTTGTTGAGTTAATTTGGTATCTCTTTTACATCAAAACCCCACGAAGTATTCAAAAACTGAAACTATTATCTATACTCAAGTTCAAATTTCCAATTTAATTACAATTCTCAGACATTTCGATTTTAACTTATAATTGAAATATATTTCTCTAATGTCTGCTCCCCCTTGGTTTTCAATCCGAAGAACCCTTGTCAATGCACTCGAGCATTTGGTCTTTTCTTTGTTGTAAACATCAATTGTCATACGACTTTTAATGAAAGAAGCTAATCGTAACTCACAAAACCACACAAACCCACTCTATACAACCAACCTGTATCATTATCTGAATGCGTCAAATAAACCCTAAATGTATGTACATATGTACGGGATTTTCAATAAACGTCAAACATGAAATATGTAGAAGTTGGTGTTGTTGCCATAGGGATAAATGTATTAGTACATCACAGTATGCTTGATGGTGGTCTAAAATCTCAATAATGATAAGCTTCAAGAGAATTAGAAAACTCAGTATCAATCTATCTATCTACACACCCACTTAAAATACAGATGTCCTCCCACCAACACACATACATACATACATATTCTTTATTAACAATACCAACATGTGGTCTACAGTACATAATACTCTTATACAATCCGCGTTTATAGCTGTGTATTTGGGGTATGGCAATTGATGAGTTGGGTGGTTGTGCCGGTAAAATCCTTAGGATGCGTATATTAACGATCCAATAGCCTATGGATGATAATGGCGAAAAGATGCCACAAAATCAAATTTTATTTAGCAAATGGATGCTAAGTACACACTTTTGGGTAAAAGTCAAAACGGAAATTACCAAAATAACTCAACATGGTTGAACATGCCTGTATTGTATGTGTGTGTGTTTACATATAGTCATACAACTTTGAATGGTGTTTGGGAGTTGTGGGTTGTTGGCATCAATGTATGGAGATGTGAATTAGATGAAGGATGTTTCAGTGTGTTGTGTTATTATTACAAAAATGTCCATCAATGGATACTCATCAAAATCAGTTGATGTATGTGATTTTATGTTATTAACATACATACGTCAAACAAATTTCCGCCTACCTTTACATATCAAAGATATCAGCGATAATATATATTTATATATATTTTTAATGGGAGACTGTACTGATAAAGGCTATATTCTTTAATTATTTGTTTGATTTCGGCTTCTATGTAGGAGTATCTAAAAAAACTTGATTAAAAATTTAATTTTAACCACACCATCAAACTGCGTCGAACATTACATCGTTATGTATTAAATAATTAAGGAGATAACGAGAGAAGTCTCGTAAATAAAAAACAATGGAATGTAAGGAAATAGACGTATTTAGCAATTAGTATTATTTGAAACATTATAACAACAAATAAACTTATACTTATTTTAGTTTAACCTACACCACAATGTGGAAAGGGTGTTTTTCCGAAAATTAATAGGACTCCGCGATATATTCGTCGTATACCCCCATGTGGTACACCAAAATTCAAATCATAACGATGTAACGCGATTTCGCGATGTGTGTCCGTCTGACCATTAAAAGATCGTCACGAATTTTAGAATGTAGGTCAGCTTCAAACCATAATCGACACCTATTGTTATTGGTGAATATCGTGAAATATTTAGGGGATGAAATGGACCAAAACTAAATTTTTATCAGATTCTGTAGCGGTTCTGTAGGTCACAATGATAGCCTTATCAACGAGAAATTTTATATGGAGTTTAAATTTATGGCAGAGACAATGCTTAAGCGGGTGATATGGACAAAAAAGTTGGGTAAAAATTGGTAAATATAATGACTATAACTTTATTTCTGACAGATTTGTTCCACTCCCGCAGTTTATTTTTAGAAGAAGAACTTTTGACCTTGTCACTGATGCCAAGTATGTTGATGTACGTAGTCAGATAACATAGTTACAGCCTAGTATATACAGGGATTCCACAGTTTTAATTGTGTGTAGTTTAACAATAATCACGGTAGAGGTCGCTTTTATACATATTTTAATACTGAAAATTTTTTGCACAAAATAGGAGATTCGGTCAAGGAAAATGCCCATAATTTTCAAAAATTATCTGATGGTTATAGCGGGTGTAATTGACAATTAATTATTGAAAAATATCCAAATTTGATTTTTCGTCCACATTTTATATTCGAGGGGCATATTCCGAAAAATTACGAACACGAAAACTAACCCTTGACCTCTCCTTTGATGTAAATTATATCAATAATAAATGATGCAAAAATGTCATCTTCTCTTCTTTATTTGCAAATCCGTTATCCGGATATAAGCGATCATACAATATTATTATAAATGTGTTATGCTATTTTATTTTATATTATACAGGCATAAACAGCTCTCTATTTTTTGCCGACGAAATCATGCTTCTTTCATCATGGCAGCCTGTCCAATCTTGTATGTTTTTCAGCCAGTTCAATTCTCTCCTGCCTCTTCCTCTTTTTCCTTCTACATTGCCCATTATGATGGTTTGCATGAATTTATACTTTTCATTTCTCATCAGATGTCCAAAATATGCAATTTTCCGAGCTTTGGCATGTCGCAGCAATTGTATATCTAAACCCATTCTGCGTAAAACGTCCTGGTTTGTTACATGATCAGTCCATGGTATCCTTGAAATCCTTCGGTAGACCCATATCTCGAAGGATTCAAGTTTTTTCTCATCTGCAATTTTGATGGTCCATGTCTCAACTACGTAAAGTAGTACGGACCAGATATAGCATTTCACGAATCTGACTTTTGTTGAGAGGCTTATATCGTGATTTGTAGAGACTGTTTTGTATTTGAAAAATTCATCTCTGGCCATCTCTATACGACGTTTGATTTCCTTGGAAGAGTCCCATTTTTAATTTAACAATACTCCAAGGTATGTGAAATTAGTGACTCGCTCAATATTTTTATTATTAATTTTTAGTGTGGTGTGATAATGGTCATTTTTCTTACTCACAACCATGTATTTTGTTTTTTAATGTTTATTTTTAGGCCATTTGCTTCGCTCACCCTTGTAAGTTTATCTACGAGTCTTTGTAAACCAGGTAGACTGCTAGCTACTATTACGGTATCATCTGCATATCGTATATTATTTATTGTTCGTCCATGTATTTGTATCCCTATTCTCTCATTTTCCACGGCTTCATTAAATATTTTTTGGGAATAGATGTTGAAAAGCATAGGAGACAATATGCACCCCTGTCTTACTCCTTTTGATATAATAATTTCGTACGTAGTTTCGCCATTTATCTCAATCCGTGCAGTTTGACTCCAGTATAAGTTTTTAATGCATCTTATTTGCTTCTCCCCAACTCCAATATCTTTCAATATATCTATTAGCTTGTCGTGTTGAAATGTGTCAAAAGCCTTTTCATAATCTATGAAGCAAAGGAAAACAACTTTCTGGACATCTCTGCACTTCTGCACCAGTATCTGCATGGAGAGTAAAGCCTCTCTCGTCCCCATGCCCTCTTTGAATCCAAATTGTGGTTCTCCCATAGCCTTTTCACATATGGGGTCTATTCTTGTGGGTATTATTCTTAGAAAAATTTATAGGATGTGGCACATGAGGCTAATCAGTCTGTACTCACTGCAATTCCTTGCATGCATCTTCTTCGGTATTGCTACAAAGGTCGATAGTAACCAGTCATGTGGGTATTGACCAGTGTCATATACATAATTAAAAAGTTTTACTATTATTGGTATATTGCGTTCATCTACTAGTTTCAGCATTTCGGACGGGATTTGATCAGGTCATGTAGATTTTATGTCCTTCAGCGTTATAATTGCATGCTCCACTTCAGACTCCTTTATCGGATTTCCGGCAATATTGATATTAACATTTTCGTTGTTGGATCGGCTTTCATCTGTAAACAATTCTTCAATATATTTTTTCCAATGGCTCTTTATTTGTTCTGTTTCAAAAATTGGCTGGTTGTTGTTATCAATAAGCGTTGTGTGGATATTTTTCCTATGAATTCCGGCCGCTTCTTTCAATTTTTTGTGAAGATTAAAATCATCGTGCACATTCTGTAGGTGTTCAATTTCTTGGCACTTTCTATTTAACAGTGTGTTTTTGGCAGCACGAGTTGCTATTCGAATTTCTTTGTTGATTTCCCAATACTTCTCGTAATCAATGTTTTTAAATTTACTGCGTTCTGCTCGAAGCTCTAAAATTTCATTGGTCATCCATTGCTCAGTATTTTTCTATTGCAGTTTCCAAGGGAGTTTTCAGTAATTTTACATATTGTGCCCTTCACATTATACCAGAGGTTTTCCAAATCGTTCATGTCGATTCTTCCTAGTTCCTTGTTCATGCTATCCTTCACTTCGTTTTTAATAATTGGATCATTGAGTTTCTCACAGTTAATTCTGACCCTAGTCTTCTTTTTTCGTATTGTTGCTAGTTTTATTCGGATATTTAACATCAGAAGGTTATGGTCCGATGGCACGTCTGCTCCTGGGTAAGTTGAACATTTGGTCACGCAGCTCCTATATCTTTTATTTATCATAATGTAGTCAATTTGGTTACGCACTATATTATTTCTGTTATCCTGTGGTGATTTCCACGTATAAAGCCTTCTGGGGTGTAATTGAAATAGTGTGTTAGTGATTGTAGTTCCATGCACTTGACAGAATTGTATTAATCTGTCACCCCTTTCATTTCTTTCGCCGAGACCAAAACTTCCTGTAATACCGCATACCTCTTCGCTTCCTACTTTGGCATTGAAGTCGCCTTGAGTTATTGTAGCTTCATGTGATTTCGTCATTTTTAGCAATTCATTGATTTCGTCATAGAATTTTTCAACCTCGTCTGTGTTTCCATCACATGTGGGTGCGTATACTTGAATAATGTTCAAGTTAATCGGTTTTCCTTTTATTTTATCATCATTGACCTATCGGACATTGGAACAAATCCAGCAAACAGCCAGCAACATTTTTGCTAACGATGATACCTACACCTCTTCTGTGTGTCCCTTCCATATTTCCTGAGGAGTATATCGACGTATTTTGGGATTTAAATGTGTGACATTCCGTCCACCATGTTTCACTAACGCCTAATATATCTATGTTAAATCTGTACATTTCATTGATAGTATTGTTAAGTTTTCCAGACTCATACAAGCTTCGGACATTCCATGTTCTAATGTTCAGTGTTTTCTTGTGTTTACCTCCGGGGATTCTTAGCACCCTCGATTGGCCGGAGACTGAGGGCCGTGTGTTTTTTTTTTTTTTGGTTGTTCATATTGTATGATTTTCATGGGAGAGTTACTTCAGTGGTTTCCCGTGGCCTTCTGAAGGGTTTATAGTTTTCCATCTAATTTTCAGCCGCTCCAATGGAGTACAGACGCGATCGAAAAAATCAAACATTTCAGCAAAAAATTCTACAGATTTTGATTTATCGAAAACTATTTTTATACCCTACTTTAGTAATAAGTTCAAACATTATATCAACCACAAGACAGACCTCAAGGTCAAATAATCTGGTCTTTTATTTGATCGGACTATTATTGCGACCTACAGAGCCGCTACAAAATTGGATAAAAATTATGTTTTTGGTCCATTCCACCTGCAAAATATTTCACGATCATCTCCATCCATTCTGGTTTGAACCCGACCTACATGCAAAATTTCGTGACGATCGGTCAATAATTGCGGCCTGGAGTTTGATTACAATTTATATTGGACCGACGGACGGACGGATTCACATCTCAAAATCGCTTTATTTCGTCGAAATATGAAGATTGGTGTACCACATTGGGGGTATCCGACGAAACAAACTTATATGTAATACACTTTCCACATAGTGGTGTAGGGTATAACAAATTCTGTTCGAAGTCTGGTAAATAAATCTGAAATTCATACGATAGTTCATCAGACGTCCGACCGAATTTGGTCCGAAAGTCTTCCAAAACTTCCGAATTCCATAAAATTTTACTCCCGAATTCGGACCGAACGTCGGGTAATAAATCAGAAACTCATACGATAGTTCATCAGAATTCGGACCGAATTCGGTCCCAAAATATACAAAACGAGTTTCATTCGAATTTCGGTCAGAGAACACGTCAACCACGCCATATGACTTTCGGTAAGAGTTCGGACCGAATTCGCATCCGAACTCGGATGTTTCTTCCGACTTTTGGATCGAATTCGGATGTTTCTTTCGATTTTGGTTTGCTGGGAGGGTATACAAATTACAGATTTAATAAATAGGGTTGGGGGAATTGTTTTCTCCACACCACGCAGCCCAAATTGCAATAAGAAAAGTAACAATTGTTTATGTGTTACCAAAGAACAATTGCCTATGTCCATTTGAAGTGAAGAAATGCACATTGGAGGAGGAAACACAAATATGTAGCATGGAATGTATGTTGTTGTTGTGTCTTTTTCGTCATGTTGTCATATTAAAACTGGGTAAGCTGGCAGTGAGTGCGTCGTCATTTTGCCATAAAATGCATTAAAAATTTATGAAGCGCATTAAATTGTAATGCAAAATATGTATAAACCCTGACTGCTGCTGTCTACCCGGCCGCCATCCTGACGGTGTATTGGGAACACTCAGTGCCGAGTGTATAAGTCTATAATAATAAATACGTTGTAAAAGACACACGCTTACCTCCCCTGACGTGCGTCACATAACGCATTCTGCGAACATGAAAATAACTTTGTGTGGGTGGGGGGGTATTTATGAATTCTTTCCTGTTGTAAACTTTAACGTGTCCCTTATGTGCGCGTGTGTGTGACTATCTGTGAGAGCGTTTGTTCCGCTGTGCTTTTGCTGTTGAGTGTTGTTATTTTTTGCCTATACTATCGTCATCATAGTCATCATTCTCAACCATTTCACACGATGCTTTTGTTTGCACTTTTGTTGCTGCCTGCCAGCTACTGTCGTTTTGCTATTTGTTGGCATTTTTAACGGTTAGTGCGCCTTTATGGTAATAACAGCAACAGCAACAACATCAACAACTTTAATGCCAAACATTTAAGCCTCGAGTTAGTATTCGTATGTTGTAAAATGCCAGCGTATTTCTTTACTTACTTTGTCTTGTGTAAACTTTTAGCTTTTATTCTTTCGTTGTGTTGAGTTGCAGGGGAAATTCTAGTATTTTTGTGGCATAACTTGGCATGCTTGTATATTGGATTCTTGTCTTGTTTTGTTTTTGCAATATTTAGCTTTGGCAAAGTTTATGAATATTATCGAACATTAAAGTGTAATTTAATTAAGCCTGTAAATGTTATGCTGCCAAGTAGTATTTTTTCTGTTTATTACTGGCATGTTATCTATTGTCATTTCTGTAGTATCCGCCTGCATGACCGCCTTTTGAGGATATGCCAAACACTTTTGCATGAAATAAAAGCAGTAGAAGGAATTCGAATATACATAAATGAGTGGAAGTTTATTCATGCCATTACACAAATAAAATAATCTGCCTTTTTCCAGAACTGCAAGAATATACTTATATTTACTATTTTTTCGTATCATAAATGAAAAATTGTTATCGTAGTAATACATACATTAAAGTTTGTACGAAGACTGAATTCGAGCTAAAGAGCACGCCTTAAGAGATATGCCAACTTACAAGTTTTATAAAATCGAAAAATTTTTATTGGTTCATTTTAAAGTACAGATATACTAGAAAATGCTGCAAAAAAATTCGAGTCGATCGGACGAAAATTAGCTGCGATATGAGGGTAAGAAAGAGAAAATTCATTGTGATTTGTATGTAACATCGAAGTTTTTCTCGAAATGGCATTTTTTAATGCGGTGCCCACTGTAGCTCGAAACAGATGATCTAATCTTCACATGTTTTTGTGGTATTATTATACATATAAACAGTTTGTTTGAGAGACTTTTTTTTAACGGATTTATGGCGAAAACACTGTCCATTTTTATACCCTCCACCATAGTATGGAGGGTATACTAAGTTTGTTTTTCCGTTCGTAACGGCATTGAAATAATCAGTTATAAAACTTTTCACCAATAATTTTATAGGTAGTTCTACACTTCGATAAAGCCCCGTAGGTGGTACCTTTCACCTGGCTAAACACATTTTTTAGATTAGATTAGATAATTTAGGCATTTGGGGTATCCGTGGTCGAAAAATATGTCTACCTAAAATTGTGAAAGACAACTAATTATTTTTTTTTAATTAAGACTATTTTATGGTGAAGGGTATAAAAAGTTCGGCCCGGCCGAACTTAACGACTTTTTACTTGTTTTGGTTAAAATCGAAATTTTGACTTTGACTTCCGTTTCACTTACCTACAAGATTATTAGTTTCTTAATGTTCCCACAAAAACACATGCTAATCGGTTTATTCGTTTTCGAGCTACAGTGCGCACCGCAAACTGATTTATTAAAAACAGTGTTTCATATGCGGCCAGTTGTCAGAACACTGTGCAATAGTTTTCAACAGCAAAAATTCCGAAAGTAGCTCAAGGTGTGATCTATCAGATAAAAACAAAATCTTTTAAAAAATTGTGGTTTTATTTAAAAAGTCATGAAAAATTTCATTTTTCGTGCTCAATAAGTGGACATAAACCCTTAAGCTACTTTCGGGCTAAGAACCTCGAAATAGGTAAAATAATGAGGTACCTTTATGTGGGCGCTACTTCGAAACATGGACCTACTTCGAAAATTTTCTGGGAAATGGTTTCCTTCCCCCTGGGAAACGAATATGCAAAATTACAACCTATTCAAATAAAAAATGTGGTTAAGACTCTCGAAATAGCTTAAGTCAGGGGGTGTCTATATGAGGGCTATACCAAAACGTGGACCTACATTGATGGCTTTTTACCTAGATGGTTTCTACTTACTAAGAACTCAAATTACCAACATTTGTCTAAATTAGTTAAAAAATATTGATAAAATGTAAAAAAGACTGGAAATCGTGGGATATACTTATATGGGGCTATACCAAAACAAAAAAAAATGGAATGACATCCAAAGGTCTCTATCAATTTGCAAAGCATTATTTTAAATCTTGCGAAGTATTGCGCATAATATTGGGGATATTTGGCCTGAGAACCCAAAACCTTTTGGTGGTTTGATCTATTAACCGAATACAATCACCCCCACTTGGAATTTCTCACCCCCCATAGTGGCTGTTGCTCAGTGTTATCAGTACAAAGCAACAACATTAGTTTTCGATTGGTCGACCAAGTTGGGGATAGAGAACTCATCTTTCCTTCTACTTCTGCTAACAGTATTTCTCGCAGAACTCTCTCCTAAACGCGAGTTGATTAACCAGCTTTCCGCCACCAAGAAAGGCCGCCGAAGTAAAGTTTAAAATTTCTTCAAAATCGACTAGCATTATTGTAAACATGCTGAGATTTTCTGCTCGGTTTAGTATTTACTTGTGCCCTATTTCAAAGACCTGTAACCTTTCCATTTGGAGGCTTGTTAATCTGTCTATCAGCTGATCATCCTTTTTACTGCGGGCTTGATTATGGCTTGCTATTTACAGGTGACCATAAAAATCCATGTAACCGGATAAGTGAACCCTGAACAGTAGACCCAAAACTAACCTCCTCAGATACAATCATGCAAAACTTGTTTACTCACCTATAGACTCACTACAGACGGCTCGAGACTTTCGCTTTATGCTGTCTAGTTCATCAAAAACGGTTTTGTCATTTGCTTTTGATTAGACAAACAAAGTTGCTGTGAAGAACTGATTACTGTGAAAATGGCTGACTGAAGAAATTTTGGTATCTTCAGTCTTATCGCTAACCTTCATCGTCACCCATGCATGCGACACAAACCAATGGACCGACTATGAGGCCTTTGGTCGTATTTTCGGGTTGGTCGATTGCACATAAGCTGCCTTTGAAATGGTCTGTCTGCTCGTATTTGTATTTTGTCGGAACGTTTTAATCTTTTTGTTAGAGCTTTAGTAGTGCTTGCTATTTTTATAAACATTGATGTTCGTTTTCATATAAACACATGTTGACAATATCATATACAGCGGTATATGTGGAGAATGTGTATTTTGTATTTCTCTTTTTTATAGTTTTTATGTTATTGTTATATGATATTTTGTTCTACTTCATATATTTTTATTTGTCTTATCCTTTAGATTTTAATATTTTTTTCTCATTAGAAATAAAATGTAAAGCATTGTATATGTTATGAACATATTCTCTAATGTACCATTAGAGACACAACTAAATGCTGTTGCTGAATTTGATTTGAAATAAAGCTTTGCAATGTGCTATTGTCGTGTTTAGAATAATGATAAACTGACAATGTGTACTGTGGTTTAAAATCATGTTATAAAGTTTTAGCATGTTACAACCAACTGATATTTTTTCAGCTTTTGGTGGATTTATACTTATTGTGACAAAATATATTTGTTTCAATCTTTCAAAAATAAGATCTGAACATATTTTTCAATTCAATACATATTCCAACAACCAACAGAAAAACAAAATATAGTTTTTTTCTGAACAAAAACAGGATAAATGCAAAAAGGACCATGAAAACGCGACAATATCGATTAGTTGTCAATGAGAGCCGTACCTAAAATTTTCTGAACGACATTTTTGCAGAATATGTCGAAGCTGAAAAATGTCATC
Organism: Musca autumnalis; assembly: GCF_047663935.1. Lineage (NCBI taxonomy): Eukaryota > Metazoa > Arthropoda > Insecta > Diptera > Muscidae > Musca > Musca autumnalis. The sequence goes on along the minus strand of NW_027411866.1, from coordinate 122,678,883 downwards.
TTCTGGTATTTTTATTGCGGTTCTTGAAATAAAGGACGAAAAGGACATGGAAGGAAGCGAGTTACAAAGTCGAAATGTTCTACGAAAAAGTTCCTCATTAGATTTGACTGAAGACATGTCATATCAAAAATAAGCCAAAACAACAGCGAACAAAGATATAACGCAAATTTCTGATGGCTTATAGGGTCTCCAGTGAAAAATTCATCACGCCATAACTCAAAAGTTCGACTCACGGCGGATCTGCCCGTTGGGGTTCTGTATATACTCATCAAGGGCTTTCACCCCCAAAAGGAATTTTCCACCCCCCAGACCTCGAGCTCCATTTTGTTGCACAGTGTTATTAAAAGATGTTGAAAATACACAGTTAATTCATGAAATATCCAAATCCTATAAAAGTGTATCTACGATAAACATATTAAAGGTTTTAATATCATCTTATGATGTGTTAAATGCCCGACTTGGTGGGAAAACAAACTGATAAGAACAAAAAATTCGTCAACACGATCTGTGAAATATGTAAAACAATTGTTATTAATATATGAAAAACACAAAACAAACATGTCTTCATATGCATAAAAGTGTTAAGAAATTAACTTTGCCAATATACAAATATAAATAGTGTTAAAGTTTGAGGAAGAAAATCTTTAATTTCATTAACTTCATAAAAATAAAGAAATATGTATGCAAACGATCACTATGAATAACATTTAAACACTATCATGCATCAACACGCATAACATAAATAAACCAAATTTGTTGTTTAAAATTAAAACCCGAGCACTCAATATTTCGTTCGTGCTGCATCAACGTCGGCACATCAACAATTACACATTTACAATGTGCGAGCGAAACATACACAAGTCTCTTCTCTCTGCTTATTTACACTTAATTTTGCCAAAGCAGCACAAGGGAAAATAGAAAAATTCCCTTCAGAGAGGGAGAGAGAGGACGGGCTAAAGTTCGTCAGACTAGTCGGACAGAGTTCGGACCGAATTCGGTCAGACGCGTCTGAACAAAACTTCCGACTTTGAGCAGACGCGTCGGACGTCCGACATTTTGTTTGCTGGGTTTTTATACCCTCCACCTCCGTTTGTAACTCATCAAAATAATCATGTTAGACCCCACAAACTATATATATTCTTGATCAGCATGCAATTCTACAACGATATAGCCATATCCGTCCGTATGTCCGTCTGTAGGAATCAGTCCTTGAAAAAAGCTTGATTCCGATTATTTTTATGTGGTAGAGAGATGAACACTAATAAAGTTTGGGTATCGTTTATTAATTTTATAAGAAAGCTATGAGGAAACGTGTAAGCAAACGCTTTATTATAACTATTTAGTGGTCCAAATGATCCACATAATTTTTGCAACAAAATGTAAAGTTCAATGAAAATATCATTATAATTGCACTTTTTGCGTAAGTGTTCAAGCTGAATCGTTTTCTTAACATACCGCCACATTTATGGCAAAACGTATATACACTTTGAAACACTGGTTTTAGATCCCACCGATTTACAACTTCACTATAATGTGGAAAGTGTATTACAAATTTGTTTTGAGAAACCCCCCGAGCCCCTTTTAATATACCAATTCCAACAACATTCCATAGGATGACTTTTGGTTAGAAAACTTGAGTATTATTCATTTGACATCGATTTTTAGAGATAAGTGTCATATTAGAAGTGAAACAGTGCCAATGTTCTTGCTATAGTTGTTAAAGGCTTTTATTGAAAAAGAAAACATTATCGAAAACACTACTGGATCTTTACTGAAGTTAGGTGCTTGAAAACTTTACATAATATCTAGCCACATGATTGAGCATTCCTGATAGATAATGTCAACTACATATATAAGACGGATTTGGTAATAATTTTGTTACATATACATATCCTGTCTGCAGAAAATGCTGTAATTGGTTCGTAGATGATGATACAGACATTGCCATAATGGTATAAAAATCAAAAACCTTTTAAAAATCAAAAAAAAAAAACTAAAAAAAATCGCCGGTTTTCACGATTTTGCTTGAGAACGGTAAGTCCCATCGAAATGGGGCTAAAGAAAAAATTCTCTAGAGGATTGACCATTATGATTTGTTCGCATTTTTAGATATTGAAGTTTAGGTCACATTTTTAGGTTTTTTTTTTTGTTAGATTTTAACGATTTTGCTTGGTATCGGGAAGTCCTATGAAAATGGGACCAGAGAAAATGTTATAGCTGTGAAAATTCTTTACAAGACCTACTTTTGTAATTTTTCCTAGGTTGTAACAATTTTGTGATATATTAGTTTAAGTTGGGAAATTGTAGTCATGGCATTGTCTTGTAATGAGGCGATACAGTCAGTGCATTGTCCCAATTTGAACTTCTATATCAGGAAAAATGTCTAAAATTGTCTTTTTCATTTCAAAAAAATCAAAAAAAATTTTTGATACTACATCAATGATTTTTGGTACATAGATTAAGAAAAAAATCAGCATTCCAAATCTGTTTTCGTTACTAACTTCGATCGTTGCGCGCAAAAGATATGACTGTTTTAATTATGATAATTAGAAAAAATTCTAAAAAAATCGCGGCTTAATATTGTTAGCTGTTATATCCTATTATCGTGAACTGAATTCGTAACCTTTGCGATGATGCAAAAAAATAATCGCAAAGTCTCAATGGATTCGCGAAAAATCAAATTTGTTAAATAATTTCACGTATTTACAAACATATTTTTGAAACAATAGCGTTCATACTTACGAAAAATATATAAAAAAAATTATAACAGCATCCAGACATTTTGAGGAGTAAAATGAAATATAAGTTGTGAAGGTTGGAGCTATAGTATTCAAGTTATTTGCAAAAATAAGAAGAAAATATTACGAAAAAATTAAAATCATATTATTCTACTTTTATTTTTTTATGGTTTTCTAGGAAAAGTTGGAGAAAAAATTTTTGAGTTCTTCGGGATTTTCGTCAAAATTTCACGCAATAATGATGATATTTCGTTGTAACAAATTTTTCGCTTATAGTTTTCCTATTGGATAATATTATTAGAACCTTATATCAAATCACAAGGAATTCCAATGGTGGCATAACGTTAAAATAATGTTATATTGAATATTACAACATTTGAGATGCATATAAACCGCGCAATTATGAAAATGACATGATGCGCATCCGATTTTCCAACACAGCGAATCAATCCCTTTTATTTGATGTACAGTTTGTCAAATTCTATTTAGCGACCACGATGTAGCATCTGCTGCATATTAGGGTGCAAAATACTGTAAAATGGTCATAATTTCCGCGAAGTTCATTTACATTTTATGCGCATCCGATTTAAATAATCACCATTAAAAAATACATCATTCTATGCCGTTTCAATGCGATCCATCAAGAACCGTGGATGTAGCATCGCACTCAATTTTTAGAAAAAATCTATTATATCTCTGGATTTACGAGAGTTTTTAAATATCTGTTTCCGCGCAGTTTAAACACGCGTATCGATCTATTTATTTGAGTAGAACTGACACATCCAAAACGCGTTTTATTATGCGATATTTTCAAAATAGTTTTTTTGCAAATTTTCGAAATTTGAGGGGTATCATATCCGCCGATCTAGTGGGCGGATTTTTACGCGTCGTGGCTTGTTAGATTCAGAACGCAAAAAAACTAAATTTACGCGGGTTTCCACGGAAATCGATTGACGTTTGTAAATTTTAAACCAAAAAAATAGGTTTTTGAGAAAAATTTACGCACAAAAATTTCGTGATTGGGCGCAGATTACTGTGATCCTGTGGGGGCTACACCCTCATGTTATACATTAAAAAATGCGAAATCGCGAGTACTACAATCAAGTAATAAGCTTTTAGGGAAATCCAGCTGCGCGTCCCGATTAGAGCAAAAATTCAAAAAAACCCATTTTTCTCGTTTCAAAATGTCAGCATCCGTTTGAGGTAGATACAGTGGATATATTAAAAAATCATACATTAGAAACATCAACTCTGAAGTGTACTCTTTAAATTCTCCTTTGAGCATTAAGCTCTACATTGTGTTGTAAAACCACTAATTGGAAAATAACATAATAAAACTCGTTTTTTTCAACGATTTTTTCCGATTTTTTTACATTAGTACGACCACAGCTTCCGCTCAAATTATTATTTTAAGAAACCCCTCGGTGAATCGGGCTAAAACAGTTTATTTTACCGAAATGCGGTCAAAAGTTATGGTATAGTAAAACTGATCGCGAGTTACAATGCCCCATACCTCAGTTTCAACATAAGTTAATTTTCTACAAAAAGCTTGATATATCAAAAACCTACGAAAATATCATGAAGATCGATCTTGTACAGAATTTTCACTGCTACAAGTTTTTTTATACCCTCAGAATTTGTGCTAACGAGGGTATATACACTTTCATACGGGTAAAATGTGCCTCATCGAAATAATTGTTTTAGACTCCAAGTATGTTTGGACGAAATGTGTTTCAGATAATTTGGAATCGATTTAGCAATGTTCGTCCGTCTGTCTGTCTGGCAGGCTGGTGCGCACGATAACTCTGGAACGGATTAACCGATTTGTTCCAAAAGTTGGCTATCGCAATATTTTGTCCAACCTTAGTCTAAGTTCGACGATGGGTTATATCGATCCACTCCTTCCGGTACTTCCCCCACAAAAGTTCGAAAATGTTCGGAAAATTTGTGCGCACGATAACTCTTGAAGGGAATAACAGACTTGGTCCATACTTAGCACATCGTGATATCTCTACCAAACTTAGATGAGGTTCCAATATGGACTCAATCGGTCCACGCCTTCGGGTACCTTCCACACAATATTTCGGAAAAGTTCGGTTTAGGACCTGCTCTCGGATCGTTTTGATTTTTATTGCAACAACTTGTATTCACTGCCCCCCATACGACGTTACCAGTTTTATCAAGTCCATACTTCCTGAGAAAATAGCCTCAAAAGTTGCAAAGAGGCCCTATGACACCGTGTGTAGTTGTTGGAACGCAAGATAACTCTCGAACGGATCTGCAGATTCGGTCCAAAATGTGGCCTTCTTACAATTTTGTGCAAACTTAGTTTAAGTTCGAAGATAAGCCATATCGGTCCACTCCTTCAGGTACATCCCCCACAAAAGTTCAAAAATGTTCGGAAAAATTGTGAGCACGATAACTCTTGATGGGAGTGACCGATCTAGTCCATACTTTACACATCCTAATATATCTACCAGATATAGATCAGGTTCGAATATGGAGATTGGCAACAACTTTCTGTACTTCCCTCCAACATTTAAAACATGTCACTAAATTGGTATGCACGATATCCCTTGAACGGGGCAATCAAATTTATCCATACGTTGGATCTCCTAATATTTTGTGCACATTTTTATACTCTACACCACTATGTGGGGAGGGTATTATAAGTTGGTTTTGGCCAAAAAGTTTGTAACGCATCGAAATAATGGTCGTAGACCCATACTTATATATACCAAAATGAAAAAACTTAGGTGGATAAAAAGACAACGTTTTTTTCCAAAGCGAATATCTCAGCTTCTATATAGGGTATACCAAAAGCAAAACCTGACAATGAAAGTAGAAAAAAATAGCCTTTCCAATGATGTAAAGTTGGTGCTCGTAGGTGGTCGGTCAACCAACGAAGATATCACAATGCTAGCAAATAAAACACCAATTTTAATTTTTGCGATTTTAATTATATATTCGAATATCACAGCTTTGGTTGAAAACTTTCCAAAAGCAAAGCCTGATTATGAAAGTAAAAGATCCCGTCTTTACAATGATGTAAACTAGGTCGGCGTATGTAACCAAATAACGGAGATATGGCAATAGTCGGTAATACATCCCATTTATCCATCTTTTTGGAAATCACGCTACAGGTCCCAATTTTGATCGAATCGTAACGAAATTTTGAGGGTTAATTGGGGTCTCACAGAGAAAGAAGCATATTGATTTTGGTGATGGTCGGATAATATTAGGGGTCGGAATGGGCAAAAAACTTATTTGGAGAAAAGTCAACATTTTATTTCAAAACCAATATCTCTGTTCCTTTAAGAGGTATATTACAACCATGTAAAGTAGGTTGTCGTAGGTGGTCAAATATCAGAGATATGGCAATAATCGATAATGCATCCCATTTTCCGATTTTTTTGTAATCACGCTACAGGTCGCAATTTTGATCGGATCGTCACGAAATTTCGGGGGTTAAAGGGGGTCCCAAAAAGAAAGAAGTCTATTGATTTTGATGATGATCGGATAATGTTCAGGTGTCGGAATGGGCAAAAACTTATTTGGAGAAAGGTCAAAGTTTTATTTCAAAGCCAATGGGTCTCATGCATAAAACGTGAGCTTGAGCTCGGACTCGATTTTTTGAGTAAAAGGTGCTTGTCGTATGCATAATAAAATTTGATGTATTTGCTTTTACTCACTGCTCACGTTTGATCTCTTCTTGCTCAGTTTGAACTTAGAAGTTGAAGGTAGATGAGATTGTTCTCATTTTCATATGCATAAAAACAAGGTTTTGCTTACTTTTGTGAGCTCTTGCTTAAATTTTGTGGAGCATGCCTTTTAGTTGACTCGCGTACACTAAAAAGGAATCATGGCTGAATATGTTGTACCACAAATAAATAAAAAATGTTATCAACAGCGTAAGACAAATTTAGCAAGTGAGGATAAAAAATTATACAGGTTTGTAATCTTAATTATTATTTTTTATATAATTAATAATAAAATGATAAATATATAGATTTGATGGTAGTAGCATTTGCTGGTTAGCGAATTATTTTTTTGAGGAGTCAGAAGAAAGACGTGGTGGTGCCCACAGCAACATTGATAATATTCGACTCTATTTAAGATTCTGTGCAGATCCTGGATTCCAATATGGTATAGCCACAGATATTGGAGTCTATCAATCAACTGTGTCGCGAACAATTGCGGAAGTTGCAAAACTTATATCTGCCAAAGCAAGCGAATGGATAAAATTCCCGAAAGATGCAGATCAAATAAAAGATTGTCAAAGGAAATGGCAAGCAAATTATTGCTTTCCATTTGCAATTGGAGTTATTGATTGTACTCACATAAAAATTAAAAAACCCACAAATCAAAGCGATGAGTACATTTGCAGAAAAGGCTTTCACTCTATAAATGTGCAGGCAACTTGTGATGGAAATGAAATTTTTAAAAGCGTCGACATACCGTGGCCTAGTTCAGTACATGACTCACGCATCTTACGAAATAGCGAGGTATGCAGAATAATGCAAAATGCAACGAACGATGCATTACTTCTGGGAGATGAGGGTTATGGAATATGCCCATGGCTAATGACACCATTCCGAAACCCAACAGCTGATATAGAAAAAACCTTCAACAAAGTGTTTACAAGGGAACGTGTCATTATAGAACGGTGTTTTGGGCAAGTGAAGCAAAGATTTCCGATACTTCAATATAAAATTCGTGTATCGACAGAGCTAGCGCCCCACGTAATAGCCAGTTGTTTCACTTTGCATAACATAGCTAAATTTTTAAAAGACGATTATATCCTTATCAGTGACGATAACAAAAATAATGATGAATGGCAGTTAGGAAATGATAACGAACAACAACGAACGAACAAACAAAAGGAGGATGATCGCGAATTTGTTGTCAAATTAGTTTATAATAAAAATACTTTAAATGAATATATTTATTTTTTATTATTTTTTTTCTTCTACTTCTACTTCACTTCCACTTGACGACATGTTTGCACTTCAATAACAATTAGAGGTTTGATCTCAATTTACTCAAGTAATTGCAATTGGTTTGAACTCATTTTTATGCATACGAAATTGAGCAAAAGCTGTTGCTGTTCGATCTAACTCAACTTACGAGCAATTGCTTACTTGACTCAACTCATCGCTTTTACTCGTTTTTATGCATGAGACCCAATATCTCTGTTTCTTTAAGAGGTACATCAAAAGCATCAAAAGTCCTGCAAGTCTTCTGACAAGGAAAGTAATAAATGTAACCTTTACAACGATGTAAAGCTGGTTGTCGTAGGTGGTAAAATAGCAGAGATATGGCAATAGCCGATAATGCATCCCATTTTCCGATTTATTTGTAATCACGCTACAGGTCGCAATTTTGATCGGATCGTCACGAAATTTTGGGGGTTAATGGGGGTCCCACAGAGGAAGAAGCCTACTGATTTTAATGATGGTCGGATAATATTCAGGGGTCGGAATGGGCAAAAACTTATTTGGAGAATGGTCAACGTTTTATTTCAAACCCAATATCTCTGTTTCTTTAAGAGGTGTATCAAAAGCAAAACCTGGCAAGGAAAGTAGAAAATATCACTTTTACAACCATATATAGGTTGTCGTAGCTGCTCAAACAACAGAGATATCGCAATAGTCGGTAATGCATCCCATTTTCCGATTTTTTTGTAATCACGCTACAGGTCGCAATTTGGATCGGATCGTCACGAAGTTCTTGGAATTTTATGCGGGTTCCACAGAGGTCCCACAGAAGCGAAAAGCTTATGTGGGGAAAAGTCAACGTTTTTTTTTTCTTATGCGAATATTTTCGCTTCTAATAGGAGCCACCGTGGTGCAATGGTATGCACACCCGCCTTGCACGATGAGGGTCGTGGGTTCGATTCCCCGGCCAGTCAACATCAAAATTTTCAACGGTGGCAAAATACCCCTCAGTAATGTTGGCGACATTTCCTGAGTATTTCAGCCATGTAAAACTTCTCTACAAAGTGGTGTCTTAAGACACGCCGTTCGGACTCGGCGATAAACAGTAGGTCCCATATCACTGAGCTAATATGAATCGGGGTGCACTCATTGATATGAGAGAAGTCTCCCTTGTCCCGTATGGGATGTTTGTGGAATAATTATATATACTATAATAGGAGTATTCCAAAAGGAAAGCCCGCCAATGGAAGAAGAAAAGATGTCCTTTATATTGACGCAAAGTATGTTGGCGTAAGTGGGCAAACAACCGAGATATCGCAAAATATGTTATAAAATATAATATATTCAATTTTTCCATTTTTTGTAATCACGCTACAGGTTGGAATTTTGATCGGATAATCACGAATTTTTGGGGGTTGATGGGGGCCCCACAGGGGAAGATGCCTATTGATTTTGGTGATAGTCGGATAATATTAAGGGATCGGAATGGGGAAAAACTCATTTGGAGTCAAATTCAAAATTTTATTCTTTGTGAATATATCGATTTCTAGTAGGGTTATTTCAAAGGCAAAGCCTGTCAATGCACATTGGTCCCAAATCCAAATTTTCTGGCCAAAACTATTTCAACGTGCATTTTGTTTTGAAATTAATTATTGTTTTTAATAAAGGTGTACAAACAGCAATTCTTACGTTTTATCGACCAAAATGACCAAAAACTGCCAAAACTTGTTGTTTTGTGGGGTCTAAACCAAAACATTGACCTATGTTAACAATTTTTGGTACGAAGGATTCATATCTTCCAAGAGGTCGAAATACCAAATTTCAGCCGAATCGGTCATAAAGTGTCGCTAAAATTCACAAAATATCTAAAATCGGATCGTACTTTTATGTGGGGGCTATGACAAAAAATGGACCCATTTTCAAAAAACTTACACTTACTTGTTTTCTACACTCTGAAACCCTTAAATATGAATTTTAAGAAAAATCGACTGATAGATGTAGGTATTACCGTTCTATTTCAATTGGATACTACGTACAGTCACAACAGGTATTTACAAAAAATTCTCCCATCTTAAAATAGAAAAATCCACTTTATTTTAACTGTGGCAAATTTGAGCAAGAATTTATTTCTCAATTTATTAGTTCAGACCCCCAGATATCTTCCAAAATCAATTTGGAGGTGGACAAACTTGGACATTTTTTTAAAAGTTTAAATATATTTTAAAAATATTTGTAAAAAATAATTTTTAATATATATATAAAAATTGATTTTATTACGCTAATTTTACAAATTTCATCGCCCTTTTTGTAAATATTATGAAAGTACTCATTAACAGCTTCCCGATTCATAATAACTTTGGTCTCACTTTAGTATATTTATGCAGCGACGCAATACAAAAAAATTGTATATTTTACAGCACAAAGTCCGTTTTATTATACCCTATACCACAATGTGGAAAAGGGTATAATAAGTTTGTTTTCCCAAAAATTCATGTAACGCCGCGAAATATTCGTCGTAGACCCCTCATGTGGTATACCAAACTTCATATCTCGACGAGATAAAGCGATTTAGCGATGTGTGTCCGTCCGTCCGTCCGTCTGTCCGTCCATTAAAAATTGTAATCAAGCTAGAGGCCGCAATTATGGACCGATTGTCACGAAATTTAGTATGGAGGTCGGGTTTGGACCAGAATAGAACTGATTAGTTTTTGGCGATGATCGTGAAATGTTAAAGGGATGAAATGGACCAAAAACAAAATTTTTGCTCGATTTTGTAGCCGCTCTGTAGGTCGCAATAATAGTCCGATCGGCGCGAAATTTTAAACGTAGTTTTGGTTTGAGATGAAGAAGTAGCGTGCAAGTCAACGGTATGATCGGATAATATTTAGCGGGTTAAATTGATCAAAACTTTTGTGTGAAAATTGGTAAAATTTCTAATGCACATCTTATAACTTTATCCCAAGAAGACGCGTTTCGCCCAAATATGTTTCATATGAAAAAAGAACTCCAGACCTTTCTATTGATGCCAATTACGTTGACGTGAGCGGTCACATCACAGAGTTATAGCCCAATTTTCTACATAGATCCCATCATTATTTTGTAGTTGCTCCGATTGCCGCGAAATTCGAAGAAAAGATCGATTTTGTGACAAAGAAGTAGCATTTATAACATAGTTTAATGTTACATTTTCACATGAGAACAAAATTCTTGCACTTATAGTATTGCATTAGTTACTGTTTTACATTTATTGCTTTAGAACAAATATATGTATGTAGATTATTATTTCAACATGTTATTGTTTTCTTTATTACTTAATAAATGTATACATTTAAATAAAAGTTATCATTTATCAAAAGCTAGCCCGGAAAGCTAGTGCACAGGGATAGTGGTATAGGGTATCACATGGTCGGCCCCGTCCGACTATAGTCTGTTCTTACTTGTTTTTACATAAAAAAGTGTCAACTTTGGTACTGTGCCAATCAACGAATACTAACGTTATTTACAAAAACTAACTATTTTCAGATGACTTGAGGTGTTTTTTTATTATTCTGTGCAAAAAAAAAGTTAAAATTGCGAAACTTCAAAAATAGGGTTTTGGCCAAAAATTTCCTGATTGAAACCTATGTGCAATGGAAGAAGAAAATATTACCTGTACATTGGTGTAAAGTAGGTTGGCGAAGGCGGTCAAACAAGGGATATACCACAATAGTTGGTAATGCATCCAATTCTTCCATTCTACAGGTCGAAATTTTGATCGGATGGTCACAAAATTTTGGTTGCTTATGGGGGTCCCAGAGAGAAAGGGGCATATTTTTTGATTAAAAACCAAAATATGTTTGGTGGTAGTCGGATTATGTTCCCTAAAATAATGTTTACCAATGAAAAGCTTATGCACAGGGGTAGTGGTGTAGTGTATCACATGGTCGGCCCCGTCCCGACTATAGCCTTTGCTCACTTGTTTTTACTTCAAAAATGGCCGATATCGATCTTCTCTTTATGTAAACTCCCCCACAAAAGTTCAACAATTGTGTCAATGTGCCCGTGGATGACAGTTTTAATTCACAAAGGCTGAGGGTATATCTCTGTAGGCAAAGCCGACTGATACTTTTTTACTTGTTAATTGCTAATTTAACACATATTAACCAAAACTGTATTATATTTAGAGGGAACTGAAAAACTCAGAGATCGAGTCGAAAACTAAGCTGCAAAATTGTACCCTGTTTTGGAATAATGTATATATATTGTCATTGTGATTCTCAACTGGAAAAAAATTTCATATGAAAGGAAAATTTTAGATTTTTTTCGGTAAGGATATGGATTGCAAATTTATGTAAAGTTGCATGTGATTAAAATATTATGCAAAGTTTTCAGGCACCTTTTTGGAATTCCAAAAATTACGCCGATAATATATTTTCCTTTCAATAAAGACCTGTAACATGTATAGCATGGTAATCGCTTCTAATATGTAACAGATCTCTTGGAATTGATGTCAAATGGATAATATCCTAACTTTTTCTAACCAAAAGTATTCCTGTCGAATGATTAATGGTACCAAATTTGAGGTATTATTAAAGTAGTTCATTTTGACTGTGTGTAATTTATTAGATTTTGTTATATATCTTCCTACATAATATTGACATTATGTGGTAAAAATATTTGGGATCCAAGTGTTTTTCTTTCAGATCTAACTTAGAAATATAAAGCATTTAAAATATATTTTTTAATGTTTCAAAACATTTTGTGGAAAGTTAGAGTCCAGGAGTAGTGTCACATGATCATCTCCTTCACTTCACTTGTTTTGACTTATATGTTCTTTGAAAGAGTCCTGCAAGTCTTTTGCTAGAAGTCCACTGGACTTCTCATCTTATCTTCTATTAGAGGACTTATTGGACTACTTTGAAAGACCTTGTGGTCTTCTATGAGAAATCCTGCTGATCATCAATATGAAGTCCAACATGTTCTCTACATAAGTCCCAAGATATTCTATGAGGAAACATACTAGACTTCAAGGAAGATATTAGAAAAATTTTATGAAAGGACCTACTGGCTGGTGTTCACGATAAATCTGGAATATTTTGATAAAATTTTCGATTCCACTCCTTCGGGTATAATTCCATAAATTTTTAAAATGTGTGGGATTATGCTAAGTACTACAAACGTTTGGATTGGATCCAGTTTAAGACCTGGTCTTGGATTGCTTACTCCATGTAGTACTTATGATCCAGTTTACACTTAAATAAATTTACAGATTTTGTCATTTGCATTAAACTATCCGAGGAAGATTTTGTTGTCATATCCCACATTCTTGAACAAAGCACCTCTTATACAAGCGTTAAAATTTTGATGAAATATGTATGCAAAGAAATGCTATCACTTCGTGGTGATATCTCTTTGCATGTTAAATTACCGGCATTGCCCTCATTCGCCGTCAACCAATCAATCATCAATCTTTGAAATATAGAGCGTCAAGGTAGGTTATTATTTAACACAGAAGTTTTCTACAACTGAATTTTAAAATGAAAATCTTCGCGAACTTACCTTAACATATATTTCGGCAAAACCGACTAAAACTTTCTAACTTGTTTCTGTTGCTACATTTCGATGTAAGATATAGCAGAATCAATATGGAACATGCATTACAAAATACCTTAGGGAAACAACATATAAGTGTATATGGCGCATGTATAGGAAAAAAGTTAAAAATGGTGCAAATTTAATTCGAGTGTCTTGTCCGACTCAGATGTCTTGTCCGACTCCGGAGTCGTGAAAAAACTGACCTGGAGTCGAAGGGAAAATGGCTCGAATCCGCAGCCTTGGTGTAGATACGTAGAACTTTTGGTATTGAAAACGGTGTACATAGGTCCACGTTTTGGTATGCGTCACTTTAAAATATGTTGAAGGTATTAGTCTCATTTGACCACTGAATTGGTTTTAATTTTGGCATTTTGTGTTTCCAGAGGCTAAAAAAACATTTGTACCAAAGTTTTTTTATATAGATACACGTTTGGTTATAGCATCCATAGGACTGTATCTCCTGATTTTCGGTATTTTGGAGGCTTAAGTTATATCATCCAACCAAAAGGGCTTAAATTTGGTATTTAGTCGTCCTTTGAACTACAAATCTTTCTCATGGAAATTTGTTGGTATCGGTCCACGTTTTGATATACCTCCATAGAACGGTACATCCTAATTTTCGGTATTTTGAAGGTTTTAGCCTCAATAACACACCGAAATGGCTGAAATTTGGTATTTAGACCTCCTTTGGGCTACAGCCCCCATAGGACGATATCTCCCGATTTTCGGTATTTTGAAGGCTTAAGCTATATCATCCAACCTAAATGGATAAAATTTGGTATTTAGTCCTCCGTTGGACTACAAAACTTTCGCTTGAAAATTTGTCGGTATCGGCCCACGTTTTTATTTAACCCTCATAGAAAGGTACATCCCGATTTTCGATATTTTGAAGGTTTTAGGCTCATTATTGCACCGAAGTGGCTGAAATTTTGTATTTAGTCTTCTTCGGGATACAAACCTTCCCCTCCCCCCCCCCCCCCCCGAAATTTATCGGTATCGGTCCACGTTCACGTCCACAGAAGCTACATACCGATTACGGTATTTTCAAAGTTTTAGCCTCAATATACCACTAAAATGGTTGAAATGTGGTATTTAGTCTTGTTTGTGGTATAAAACTTTCAAGACGGTGACTCCCGATTTTAGGTATTTTAAAGGTTTTAGCCTCAACATACCATCCTCATTTAAGATATTATTATCTTTCAAGGAATTATACTTAACGTAGAGAAAGAGTCTAGTAGTTACTTATTGTTCATATTTTCTTCAATACAGTGGTGGTGGAGGGTATAAAAAGTTCGGAAGGCCGAACTTAAGCCCATTTTTATTTGTTTCGCCATAAGTCCGTCAATTTTTTCAAGTCTCCCGCTTAATAACATGCTTTTTAAGTGTATAATATTCCCACAAAAATATATGAAGATTGGATAATACTTTTTCGAGCTAAAGTGGGCACCGCTTTCAAAAAGGCCATTTCGAAAAAACCGCTTTTAAAACTTCGGCTTTATAACGCTCATATATCAGTGATTTTTTCCCACATATTTACGACCTTGTGGCAAGAATTCATGACGCACCCCACCAGATTTAATGCATTTTGAGGAATTTAGCTACGTTTTTTAATCGAACTAGCTGAAATTTTTCATTTGAGGTTCTCAATGGCCGAGAAATTCCTCCAATAAAAAATGTGAAGACGTGGACCTAAGTTTTGGTAAAAGTATTTTGAGGCTTTTCTGACCGAATCAGCTGAAATTTGAGGTTCCAAATTACAAAAATATCTCCTCTTAAAATTGCCAAGGTAGGTCCCCGTTTGAGTATACCCCCCATATAACGATACTCCCCACTAATAATTACATAGATACGCCCACGTTTTGGTATAGACCCCATATAAGGGTACATCTCGGTATTTTGAGCATTTTAGCTGCAATTTTTGATCGAAATAGTTGTAATTTGACATTTGAGGTTCCCAGTGGTCCTGAAACTTCTCCACAAAAAATCGTGCACATAGGTCAATTTTTTGGTATAGCCTCTATAGAACGGTAACTCATAGTTTTCGGTATTTTGAGGATTTTAGCTAAAAATTTTAATTTGTATTTATCAGATGTCTTGAAACTCCTCCACCAAGAATAGGTTCATATTTTGGTATATGGGGTATATAAAGGTACCATCAGATCGAAGAAATTTTTAGATACATTTTTTGGCCTAATTTAGCAATTTGGGGTCGAATAATTTTTGCACCTATCAGGAAACTAGTTATTCCATTTTAGTTCCGAATATTTTTATTGTTTTTTACTTGTTGTTTAATTAAATTGGGTGCCACCGTGGTGCAATGGTATGCACATCCGCCTTGCACACATATGGTCGTGGGTTGGATTCCCCGGCCAGGCCACATCAAAACACTTTTCAACGGTGGCAAAATACCCCTCAGTAATGTTGGCGACATTTCCTGAGTATTTCAGCCATGTAAAACTTCTCTACAGAAGTGGTGTCTTAGACACGCCGTTCGCACTCGGCGATAAACTGTAGGTCCCATATCATTGAGCTAATATGAATCGGGGTGCACTCACTGATATGAGAGAAGTCTCCTTGTCCCTTATAGGATATTTGTGGAACAATTATTATTATTTTTAATTAATATGGAAACATTACTTCCCTAATTCATCATAACATAATGCTGTTTCCTAATAACATTTCATTTTATATTTTCTGTTAATATGCCACATCAACTAAATAATTTCATCTTTCAAAATTCAGTATCAAATTTTGTTTGTTTGTGGTTTTTAAATATTTTATCAGATTTAGATATTCGGAAAACAGATATTAAACTCAACAGAACACAGGAGTTTGTAATGTAAAGGCTTTTTGCACAGATGTAGCCAACCAAAATACCCACGTACATAAATACTCGGCTGTTCAAGAATCAGATATAAAACAATAAATTTTTAATTGCCAAGATTTGTAAAAATATTTTCATAAAAACAACAAGACAACAATAAAACCAAAATGAGATTCTTAATAATTCATAAATTGAAATTAATCCACAAGAGGCTTACAGCCACAATTGAAAATATTTCATACGTAAATAAAACACCATTCATCCCCAAAAAGTAGCCAGCCATCCAGTCAGTCAGTCAGTGAGCCCAACCTGATTTCATTCCTGATAAAAAGGAGAACAAGAAACCAAAAACAGGAATTAAAAAAATAAGCAACAACGATAGGATAAAAACATTACGAAATTTTCAACAAACAAATCCTGTAATTTTTACAGTAACATTACCAACGGTATTCAAAGGGCATTGTAGCATACAATTTGTTTGGCAATAAGCTTGTAATACTACTTATGTGGAACATGAATATATGTATACGTATGTACATAGGATGTCATAAAAAGGAGATCTTCGGTTGGGTCGATTATATCCATGTCTCATAAGTTTCGGATTTTTGTACCCACTTCATGTATACGGTATAGTGTTCATACAACACACAGTTATTCAGAACCGGTCTGCCTCTGACCAGAAATCTGTTTTCAACTTTTACGGTTAGCCCAAATGTACTGGACCTCTAATGGGTTGAATGTATACATATTTCTAAAGAATCGAAATGAAATTTATATTGGCAGTCTAAAGGTTCTATAAACCAATATGGTAGTATTTTCAGGATACATACTTTTTCGGTACATCCCATTGTATGTCAGTATGAACAAATATTGCAAAGTTATTCAATAAACACAATTACATATATACATACATACATATTCGTTCATTCATTTATACGGGAATACACTTAGCAAAGATACCCATAAATAACCACTACAACAAGTTACTTTTTTGTTTGCTTTTGTGTGTTTGGCAGGCAGTTCGACAAAAACTCTCGACTGCATTTCAATTACCTACCACATCAAAAGTCACTGAAGCGGAAAATCATTATAAATTTCTTATGATCATTTGGTGTATATGCAATACTTCCTGCATGAAATGTGTATTTGTTGATGATGTTCACATAACCCAGTAAAATATTTAAACCAAATAGATATCTTATTATCATATTATTTTTCCGTTTGTAACACATTGAAAAAATCATTTGAGACCCTTTAAAGTATATATCACAAATATTGTAAATTATTTTATATTCCATTTCAGAAAAAGAAGGAACAATTTTTTTTCGCGCTACATCTAAGATAAGAAAAAATTTACGATTACGAATCTGCTCGCAATCCAATTTTTGGTTGTTACGGACAAAAGTAATCGCGGTTTTACTGCTGCTTTTAAGAAAAAAAAAAAATATTACAAAAAAGCTAATTATTTTAATGATCACAATTGTTACTAAAAAGTTCTCTCGAAGTGATTTCAGAGAGTAGATTGCATAATACATGTAAAATTTTACTTAGAATTTGTGGAACGTACATAAAATTGATAAATTATTGAATAGAAGTCAACTTTTTCAAAATAAAGGTCCATTTACCGTTCATAAAATTACATAAAAATTTGTTGTGGATCAAAACTTCATGGCGAATCAAATGAGATTAAAATCATACTGATTGGTATTACAGTTTCGATGTTACAGCTAAAATAAGCACATATTTTGGTAAAAAAATAATTTTTTGTTTAAAAAAATATTTTTTCACTTGCCTTATGTGGTAGAAAATATTGAAAAAATCTATAGGAATACTTCATTAATTTTACTTAAATCTCCCAATAAAATAGACGGATTTTGCTTTATAGACATTCATTTTAAAGCATTCCCATTGAGGAAGATAATTGGGTTGCTGATGATATATATCAGGGCTTCTGAAATGAAAATATAGGTCAAATAATCCATTTTTATTTATGTGCGTTTTAAAATACGTGTAAACCGCGTAATTATCAAAATCATTTTTTCCGCATGTGATTTTCATGTACAGTAATACCGTGGATGTAGAATCCCACACTATACGTAAAACACAAAAATGTGCAATGGAGTACGAGGTAATCGAATAACAATTGCAAATATTAGACACAAAAAATATGATTTTTAGAAAAATGTTCGAAAAAAATTTCCGCATTTGGATGCTGATTGCTATGAAGCTGTGCAGACTACAATATACTATCAAATAACTCAGAATCGCTAGTACTACAATCCTATATATGATTTTTTGAAAAACCTGTTTGCGGAATGAAATTAAAAGAACATTTCAAAAACACTGTAAATCTGTCTATGTCTTCTTCGGATACCTCCCCCACAAATGTTCGGAATTTCTCCGTAAAATGGTTCAAACGGTAACTTTCGAAGGGAGCAATTGGTTTGGTCCAAACTTTGCACATCATATTAATTCATCTCTGTATAGATCGGGTTCAAATATGGACTATATCAGTCCACTACTTTGGGTACCTACCACACGAAATTCGAAAAAGTGCAGTTTAAGAATTTCTCCGAACCGTTTTGAAATTTTTTTCAGCAGGTTGTCCTTGCGGCCCCCTTTTACGACGGTACAAGTTTTTCGGAGGCAATACCATACTTCCTGAGATAGTGGCCCAAAATCTCCAAAAAGCCTGTTGCA
Organism: Musca autumnalis; assembly: GCF_047663935.1. Lineage (NCBI taxonomy): Eukaryota > Metazoa > Arthropoda > Insecta > Diptera > Muscidae > Musca > Musca autumnalis. Next base: position 122,660,110 of record NW_027411866.1, on the reverse strand, counting down.
CTAACTAAACTGGGAAGGACGTGAGATAACCCTCGAAGGGAGAAATTGAAATGGTCCAAACGTTGTACATCGTATAAATTTTTACAGCCTCGAATTACGTCTGAATATTGACTACATCGGACCATTCATTCGAGTACCCCTCACTAAGATTGGAAAGAGTCCAGTTAAGGACTCGTCTGTGATTGCCAAAGAAAATCTTCTCATATACAATTTTGAACCCGAGTGTCTTTTTTCCATAGGCCAAATTCGAAAATGGACTATATACAGTATCGGACAAAACACATAAAATTTTGTTTCAGCTCTATAATGTTTAAAAAAAACAATTTTTTGTTTAGTTTTTCAGCATTAAAATGTTCTTCATACTTCCAACAAAACACCTACAATATTTTAACAAAACAATATTTAAGCAAGACAAAACAATTGCAACTCACTCCGTCACTATAGAAATAAGGCTCAAAATTACGACTTTTTACATTATATTTGTGTTATATCCAGATTTTTATTAGTTAACGGTATATATAGGGTGCCACCGTGGTGCAATGGTATGCACGCCCGCCTTGCACGCAGAAGGTCGGTGGTTCGATTCCCCGGCCAGGCAACATCAAACATTTTTCAACGGTGGCAAAATACCCCTCAGTAATGTTGGCGACATTTCCTGAGTATTCCAGCCTTGTAAAACTTCTCTACAAGTGGTGTCTTTAGACACGCCGTTCGGACTCGGCGATAAACAGTAGGTCCCATATCATTGAGCTAAATATGAATCGGAGTGCACTCATTGATATGAGAGAAGTCTCCCTTGTCCCGTATGGGATGTTGTGGAACAATGTTTTTTTTTTTTTTTTTTTAACGGTATCTTTAAGACTGAATACATCAATATATAAAGCTAAAATAGTAACATTATGAATAATAACGGAATATTTTAATCTAATTTGTTTTAGGCACTTGATAAGTTTGAAAAAGGACTAAGAAATTGTATAATGGGAGAATATATTCTAGGATCATCCTTAAGAATAGATTATAATTGAATACGAAGCCCATACAACATAAATTTAATGAATTTGTTCACGTTTTTGAGTGATTTAGTCGGCTTCACTGAAAGAAAAAAGCTTCGTTGTATCAATGAACGGGTTTAATTGATTATTTTTCATTGATGCTATGAAACGTTCCATTAATATAATGAAATGTTTCATTCATGCAATGAAACTTTACGTTATTTAAAATTCAATGATTTTTGGTTTCATTGTATAAACGAAACGGATTTCATTGATGCAATGAAACTTTTAATTTCTATAAATTTAAGAAAATATGTATGTTTTGAATTCAAACTAAATAAAATGGGCTAAAAACCCTAGTACGCAAACATCTATTTAAAAAAAAATGACGAAAAATGTATATATTCGATGTGTTTCGATTGCTTTAAAAATTAATGAAACTGTTTCATTAAATAAATGAAAGAGTTTCATTAAATAAATGAAACATTTTTCAAATTCCTTTTTGCGTTTTGTATTCTTTGTAAATCTGTTAAGTTATAAAATTTGTCTTCTAATTATTTTGTCTTTATTAAATAAATTAAATAAAAAGAAAAAATTTATATATTGGCTACATACATATGTATAGAATCACATACCTAAATATGTATGCATGAATATTTGCCAAAACTAGCAGAAACGTCATCAACTGTACAAAAATTCGCTACTGTCGCCGATTGGCGTTGGTATACATAAATATTCATCCACATTAAAAAGAATGTTCTTCTCAGTTCTTTGTTATTGTTTGTATTGTCGTTCATTGAATTCCATTTGTGGATGTGTGTGAGTATTTAACAAGCAGAAAAAACACGTGTTGGCAAAACAACAAACAAAAAAAAAGTTATTTTATGTCTGGTGTTTTCAACTTTAAAAACTGTGATGCGCTTAACATGAAAAGAAAATGTAAATATTATTTTTTAGGTGTTTAGTTGTTCTTTTAAGTGAATTTCCATTTATATTTTTCATGCAATGGAAGCATTTAGTAGAAAATCTAAAGATGAGTGGAATGGCGGAGAAACTGTTACCATTGGCCAACGAAGCATCTCTTACTTAGAAAAAGGAAATGTTGTATTGCTGAAAGTTAAAGGTTAGTTAATGTTTAGAAAGAAACCCAGATAAATTACTAAAAAATATTTTAGGGTTTTCAATTTTGCTTAGAGATGACAACGCTCTAAAGGATAATTAACTTCGCTGAATGTAAGTATGAAGTGTTTAATAATGTGAAATGAAAATTCAAATATTGGTTAAATTATTTTTTGTAGTTTTTATGTGTTCGTTTATTTACTTTTTTAATTTTCATTTATAGTTGCAATGGAGATAAAAAATAGAAAATCCAATGATCAGTGGAACTACGGAGACTGTCCGTGGCCAATGAAGCACTACTACCTTAAGAAGAAAATGATGTATACTAACATCGTGGACGTACACAGGGGATGACTCAGCGGCAAAAGTTGGAGGTAAGTTATTGTGTAGAAAACCAGTCAATTTGTTAATTGTTTCAATTTTACTTACAGGTGACAACGCCCAATACTATCATTAATGTGCTTAATAACTTTAAATATGACTTGTTGTATTTTTGGTCACAACTAATTGCAATAAAATGAAATAAACATATATAGCATTGACCTCATTTTTGTTCTTTACGTGAGTATGAAATGACTTCATAACATGAATGAAGTCCTACGTTATATCAATGAAATTTGTCATTGATTTTGAACCAACATAAGGCTTCATTGCATAAATGAAGAAGTGTCATTAAAACAATGAAAGTATTTCATTGCATTAATGAAAAAGGTTTATTGCATCAATTAAGGTGTTTCATTGCATTAATGAAAAAGTTTCATTGCATTAACGAACAAGTTTCATTGCATCAATGAAGAAGTTTCATTTCTGAATGAAGAAGTTTCATTGCATTAATGAAAAAGTTTCATTGCATTAATGAACAATTTCGTTAATTTTACTTCAATGAAACTCAATGAAACTTTTTTCATTTATTCAATGAAGCTCTACGTTGGCTCAAAATCAATGATACAACATAGGATTTCATTCATATTACGTAGCTTTTTCTTTCAGTGTTTACCTGGCCCAATTCCTTAAAACAACAGAAGTGAAACATGTTAGTTTTGTATCGAAATTAACCTTAGAAAAAATATTACGATTATATAATACCATTTTGAGATGTGCGTCCGTCCGTCTGTCCGTCCATTAAAAATTGTACGCACGCTACAGGCAGCAATTATGGACCAATCTTCACGACATTTTGTGTGGAGGTCGGGTTCGATGACCGTGAAATATTTAAGGGGTGAAATGGTCCAACAACGGCAATTATATCCAATCGGCGCGAAATTTAATGTAAGGTTTAGGTTTACGACAGAGAAGTAGCTTGCAATTTAACGTGATCAGATAATATTTAGCAGGTTAAATTGGCCAGAAACTTTGTGTGAAAATTGGTAAAGTTATCAGTGAAATGACTATACCTTTATTCTTGGAATCTATAAACATATACATTTAGTATAGGAACGCTTGGATTTTCATTGATGCTAATTATGTTGATGTACGTTTTCAGATAACAGAGTTACAGCCTAGTATATTCGGCGATCCCTCAGTTTTAATTGTGGGTAGTGCAACCTTAAGAACAAGAAAAATAAACTTTATAAAAAATACAAGCAATGTGGTTCCCCTTCTGATTTTGCAGTTTATGTAGTTGCCAGATCGAAATTTACTATTCTAAATAATCGGCTGTATAGAAGATATATTTCGGAAGTCAAACAAAAATTAGTTACAAATCCTAAATCCTTTTATGGTTTTATAAATTCAAAGCGTCAATCGCATACTTTGCCAAAAATCTTAAAGTTTAAAACTATTGTTGCGGAAGATGACATCTCTATATCAAATACATTTGCATCATTCTTTGAAACAACTTATTCAAATAAATCGTACAACAATGCAACCGAATATCCATATCCCTTGCCAGAATTTCCGTCCATAATTCTTCCTTCATTAACAGTTTCTGATGTGCTAACAAAGTTAAAATCTCTAAAAAACATAACATCCCCAGGTCCAGATGGAATACCTGCCTGCATATTAAAGAACTGTGCTGAAAATCTTGCACTTCCTCTTAGTATAATGTTTAATGAATCTATTCGTGCCGGTCATTTCCCTTTAAAATGGAAACAGTCGTTTATTGTTCCCTTATTTAAATCAGGTAGTAGAAATGAGGCTACCAATTATAGAGGTATTGCAAAATTGAATTCAATTCCAAAATTATTTGAGAAAATGGTTACTGAATTAGTATCCTTTCAAGTTTCTCCTATACTGTCCAATCATCAACACGGGTTTCGAAAAAGTCGATCTACCATTACAAATTTACTAGAACTAACTTCAAATGTTAATGAGGGCTTTCGAAATCGTTGCCAAACGGACTGTATTTACACTGATTTCAGCAAGGCTTTTGACAAAGTAAATCATGAACTATTATTACTCAAACTAAACGCTATTGGCTTCTCGCCTTCATTACTTAAATTGATAAAATCATATCTTAGCGATAGAGAGCAAACAGTTAAATTTGGCACTGCTATATCCGATAAAATATATGTTACATCTGGGGTTCCGCAGGGGAGCCATCTTGGACCGGTATTATTTACACTATTTATAAATGATCTGCCAAATGTTTTACAACACTCCAATATTCTCATGTTTGCCGATGATGTCAAAATATTCCAATCATTCAGTGACCCATCGAATCAACATCTTCTACAATCCGATTTAGACCGTTTCTGTCATTGGTGCAATATAAACATGTTGGAGCTAAATGTCCTTAAATGTAAGCACATGTCATTTTTTAGACTAAAGAAGATTGATACGTTTTATTACCTTAATGATCAGATTGTTGAAAATGTTGTATTCATTAACGATTTGGGAATATTCTTAGACAACCGTTTAAATTTCAAGGAACATATTTCTGCGATTACAAATAAGGCCTACAGAAATCTGGGATTTATCAAAAGATGGAGTAGAGAATTTTCAGACCCGTTGGTAACAAAACAACTGTATATATCATTTGTTCGTTCTACATTAGAGTATGGGTCAATTATCTGGGATCCAACTTATTTAATCCATATAAAAGCAATAGAATCTGTTCAAAAGCAATTTCTTTTGTTTTGTCTTAGGGGTCGCGGTTGGACAATACATACACTACCATCGTACAAATACAGGTTAAACCAAATAAAACTCCCCACTTTGAAAAGTCGAAGAACTATGTTGAATGTGACCTTCATACTAAACATTATGCAAGGAAAACTATTTTCTGATTTTATGCTAAAAAAACTTTGCTTTAACGTACCAATCAGACAAACACGTAATTATCAGTTATTATATGTAGATTACTATCGGTCAAACTATGAAAATAATGATCCCTTACGCCGTCTGCTTTTGGAATTTAATAAATTTTGTAGTATAATAGATGTTTGTGAATCACGAGAATCAGTAAAAAGAAAAATTATAATATCCCTTAATGAATAGCTTCTGTTTTTCTCTATTTTTACTTTTTGTAAATTTGATATTTTGTATATATGCATGTACTTAGTATGTATTATAGTCTGTAAGGATTGTATTAATCTATAGACTTAAGTAAATAAAAAGTAAATAAAAAAAAAAAAAAATCTCGCTAGAGATAGCGATCGGATAGTATTTAGCTTGTAAAATTTATCATAACTTTTGTTGGAAAAGTACCAAAATTAAATTTTAATCAGTAATAAAAATTCTGGGGCCATATTCGGACAAATTACGAAAACTAAACTTGAAAACCAACTCTTGACCTTTCACTTGATGCAAATTATATCAATGTAGCAGTTAGATAAGGGAATTACTGTCTAATATTACTGTGCGCCCTAACTAACTTTAAATAAAAACCGCTTACACCTGTTTTTGCAGATTCTGAAACAGCAATGTTTATAGATGAAAAAATTCCAAAAACAAGAAAATAAACGCTGGAGGAAATAAATCGGACTAAAATTTCACATTTTTAGGATTCTTAAGCTTTCAGGGTTTTGCATGGAAACCGCAAGCAAATGGGACTAAAAAAATGTTGTAGAGAATTTTCACTGCTGCAACATTTTATTTAGTTCGATTTCGATAGAACCATAAAAATGTAGAACCGTAAAAATGTGACATTTGACCGCGATTTATATCAAAATCCCGTTTCCTCGTTGATGTTTTTGTTTTTCTCATCTATGAACATTGTAGTTTCAGAATCTACAAAAACTTCCACCTACTACCTTCCACTTAAAGTTCGTTAAGACGCACCGTGCATGACACTGTTTTGTTAAGAGGCGATACAGTCAGTACATTGTCCCAATTTAAACATCTTTCTTTGCTCACTTGTTTTTATGTTGAAAATGAATGCGTTGATGATGGATTACGTCAGGGTTTTAATATTTTAAGTTCAGTAGGGTCAAATTCTACATTGAGAGGTAACTATTTTCGTACTTTCATATAATCAGTCCTGTGTGAAGACTTATTTCAAAATTGTTTGCTGTCCGGAAAAATATAGTTTTTGCCTGTCATTTCAGTTAACCCATCATATGGCTAGTTTCAGAAGTAATACAATGATTTTTCGGTTGTATGTAGTATTTTTTGCCTTTCTACAACCAGTTTTTATTTATGCTCTCTTCTGGCCTATTCGAAAATGAATGTGTGTTAGTATTGGTATGAAATCGGCTTATAGTTTCAGCATATTTTGTCTATCATTTTCGTTGTAACAAAAACTACCTACATACATATTTTGTACATATGAATATTACTATTACAATATCGTTTATACTTATATGAATATTAGGTTGAGGCGAAAATAATTGACACAAGAAACGGACCGTGACAGATTGAATATATGTATGTGACATAGTTTACATTATGAATTTATGTTTAATAGCACTATACCAGGCATTGGGTGAAGCGGTGGACGATTGTACAAAGGATGGTCATGCTTTGTTTATACTTAACAATGTGCAGCGTTCATCTTTGTTCTCTTATCATCTCAAGTGGTATCACACAATTGTAGTACCTGAAAACTAAGTTCAACACCAGATAAAGGCATAGAGCTAAGATGTGTCCTACAATACGTTCACTAACCGGGACAGACCCGGTTATTTTAGACGTTTCGCCCGAATATGTGCGTTTTCCCCTTATACACGCAGAAAAAGTAAGAACGGCTTTTAGTTTGGCCGGGCCGAACTTGTTATACCCTCGACCACCAAGGGTATTTAAGTAGAGTTAGTTTCCTTTCGTGGGTGCCACCGTGGTGCAATGGTATGCACGCCCGCCTTGCACGCAGAAGGTCGGGGGTTCGATTCCCCGGCCAGCCAACATCAAACATTTTTCAACGGTGGCAAAGTACCCCTCAGTAATGTTGGCGACATTTCCTGAGTATTTCAGCCTTGAAAAACTTCTCCACAAGTGGTGTCTTAAGACACGCCGTTCGGACTCGGCGATAAACAGTAGGTCCCATATCATTGAGCTAAATATGAATCGGGGTGCACTCATTGATATGAGAGAAGTCTCCCTTGTCCCGTATGGGATGTTGTGGAACAATGTTTTTTGTGTTAGTTTCCTTTCGTTTGTGAAGAAGATTATTAACCAAATTTCAGCAATTTCGGTAAAACGATGTCGCTAACCTTCAAAATACGGAAACTCGGGAGGTACCGTTCTATGGGGGCTATATATAGGCGTGAACCTATACCGACAAAATTCTGAAAGTTATGACCACAATAATCCATTGAAAAGTCTGAAACTTGGTATTTAGTCTTCGTTTTGCGGGTATTCAACTTTCCCCTCTAGAATTGTCGGTATAGGTCCATGCCTTCCCCCATGAAACGGTACCTCCCGATTTTCGGTATTTTGAAGGTTGTGGCCTCAATATTCATTCGAGGTGGCTGAAATTTGGTATTTAGTCTTCGTTGGGGGTATAAAATTTTCTGCCAGAAATTTGTTGGAATAGTTCCACGCCTTAATACAGCCCCCATAGAACTGTACCACCCTATGTTCGGTATTTTGAAGGCTTTAGCTTCATTATCACTCGGAAATGGCTGAAATTTGGTACTTAGCCTTCGTTGGGGGTATACAATTTCCCCCAAAATTTTGTTGCTATGGGTCCCTTCATATAGCCCCCAAAGAACGGTACCTCCAGATTTCCGGTATTTTGAAGGTTGTGGCTTCAATATTCCTCCGAAATTACTGAAATTTGGAATTTAGTCCTCCTTTTAGGTATAAAACTTTCCATATGCAATTTGTCGGTATAGGGCCACGCCCAATTTTGGTAATTTTTAAAGATGTGACGTCAATATCCCACCGAAATGACTGAAATTTGTTATTTAGTCTTTCATGGGGTTATAAAATGTTCCAGAAAAAAATTATCAGTAAGTGTCCACGTCCTCCTATATCCCCAATAGAAGCGTACCTCTTGATTTACGGTAATTTGTAGGTTTTAACCACATTATCTTACTGAAATATCGGAAATTTGGTATTTAGTCTTCTTTGAGTCTAAAGATTTTATGCCAGAAATTTTTCGTTATAGATCGAAGTTTTGATATAGTCCCCATAGAACGGTACCTCCCGAATTTCGGTACTTCGAAGTTTAGCTACATTGTTTTACCGCAATTGCTGAAATTTGGTATTTCTTCTTCATAAACGAAAGGAAATTAATTATCCCATTTTACTTAAATACCACTCGTGGTGGAAGGTATAACAAGTTCGGCCCAGCCGAACTTAAAGCCGTTCTTCCTTTTTTTATCGTATAATTAAGAATTGTTGGGAGTTGATGCGGGTCCTACAGAAGATTTTGGTGGTAGTCGGTTAATATTACGGGATCGGAATGGGGAAAAAGATCATATGGAGAAAAATTCAAAATTTTATTATTTTGCGAATATCACGGCTTCTAGTAGGGATATTACAGCGGCTAAGCCTGTCGATGCCGATTTCACTTAGAAGTTCCCATATGTACTTCTAAAACATATTATATTACTTATAAATTAGTACATATTACATATTCTTATTTAAAACATTATTTTGTCCAACTTGCAACTTTAAAATCTGGTAAGTCTTTCGTTGAGTATATTTCCAGATGTAGAGAAAAATAACACACTCGTTGCTGAACTATACCCGTCGACACACAGAATACAATCAGATAAAATTATTCATTTATATTCTTTGGTAGCCTCCGCTATCCAGACCCTTCACTTCGGATTCGTAAGCGTAGAGTTCTTTTATGTGGGTAGGTCAAGTTCCGACCAGAAGAGGCCCCATTATTTGTAGGTGATGAAATGTGAAATGGACCAACAACAAAATCGCCATCATATTTTGCAGCAGCACTGGAGTCCACAATGATGGTTTGATCGGCGCGAAATTTTTAGTAAGGTTTGGGTTTACGACAGAGAAGCAGATTGCAATTTAACATGCTTAGCACTAGACAGCGGAATCCTATGCAAATGCATATATGGTTAGGATGGTCGTAGAGAAAATCTGATTATACAGAAACTCGTTTTATTACAAAATAAAACGAATTAGGCTCAGAAATTTTTGCATATTCTGCATATCGTGCATATTTTGACATATTTGTACATATCTGCATAAAATGAGCATATGCAAAACCATATGCAAAAATATATTCAAGGATTTGTGGTCTAAATATCCCACCGAAATGGCTGAAATTTGGTATTAAGTCTTTGTTAGGGGTATGCAACCTTACAACTGAAATCTGTCCGCATAGGTCCACGTCTTCATATAGCCCCCATAGAACGGTACCTACCGATATTCGGCATTTTGAAAGTTGTAGCCTCAATATCCCACCGAAATAACTGAAAATCGGTATTTAGTCTTCGTTGGGGCATAAAACACTGCACATGAAATTTGTCGGCATAGGTCCACGTCTTCATATAGCCCCCATAGAACGGTACCTCCCAATTTCCGAAATTTTGAAGGTTGTGGCTTCAATATCCCACCGAAATTACTGAAATTTGGTATTTAGTGTTCGTTGGTGGTATAAAACTTCCCACCTGAAATTCCTCGGTATAGGTCCACGTCTTCATATAGCCCCCATAGAACGGTACCTCCGGATTTCAGGTATTTTTAAGGTTGTGCCCTCAATATCCCTCCGAAATGGCTGAAATTTGGTATTAAGTCTTCGTTGGGGGTATAAAACTTTCCACCTGAAATTTATCGGTATAGGTCCACGTCTTCATATAGCCCCCATAGAACGGTACCTCCCGATTTTCGGTATTTTGAAGGTTGTGGCCTCAATATCCCTCCGAAATGGCTGAAATTTGGCATTAAGTCTTCTTTGGGGGTAAAAAACTTTCCACCTAAAATTTTTCGGTTTAGGTTCAGGCCTTCATATAGCCCCCATAGAGCGATACCTCCCGATTTTCGGTATTTTGAAGGTTTTGGCTGTGGTTATACATTTCTCTTTTTTATTGACTTGTCTGAAGAGAATTTTAAACAGAAAAATTGTACACACAAACATTTTTTATACCCTCAGCCTTTAGGCTATGAAGGGTATATACACTTTCATACGGGCAAAATGTGCCTCATCGAAATAATGGTTTTAGACCCCAAGTATGTTTGGGCGAAATGTGTTTCAGACAATTTGGAGTCGATTGAGCAATGTCCGTCCGTCTGTCTGTCTGTCTGGCTGGCTGGAGCGCACGATAACTCTCGAAGGGATGAACCGATTCGGTTCAAATTTTGACTTTCGTAATATTTTGTCCAAACTTAGTTTAAGTTCGAAGATGAGCTATATCGGTCCACTCCTTCCGGTACCTCCCCCACAAAAGTTCGAAAATGCTCGGAAAATTTGTACGCACGATAACTCTTGAAGCATGTAACCGATTTGGTCCATACTTTGCCCATCGTGGAGCGTGTACCAGACTTAGATCAGGTTTTAATATGGACTCAATCGGTCCACTCCGTCGGGTACCTCCCACACAAAATTTTGGAAAAGTTCAGTTTAGGAACATCTCTCGAATCGCTTTGATTTTTGCTTTAGCAACTTGTATTCACTGCCCTCCATACGACGGTATAAGTTTCATCAGGGGCAAGTCCATACTTCCTGAGAAAATAGCCTGAAAGTTGCAAAAAAACCCTATGACACCGTGTGAGGAGGTTGGAGGGCAAAATAACTCTCGAACAGGTCTGCCGATTCGGTCCAAAGTTTGGCCTTAGTAATATTTTGTCCAGACATAGTTTAATTTCGTAGATAAGCCATATCGGTCCACTCCTTCAGGTACCTCCCCCACAAAAGTTCAAAAATGTTCGGAAAAATTGTGCGTACGATAACTCTTGAAGAGAGTGGCCGAATTGGTCCATACTTTACACATCCAAATATATATATCAGATATAGATCAAGTTCAAATATGGACTATATTTGTCCACTCCATCCGGTACCTCCCACTCAAAATTTCGGATACATGTTCACTTTAAGACCTGCTTTCGAATCACTTTGATTTTTGTTGAAGCAACTTGCATTGCTGCCTCAATTGCGATGGTAAAAGTTGTTTCAGGGGCAAGTTCATACTTCTTGAGCAAACATCCCTGAAGTTCTAAAAAACCCATATGGTACTATATGTAGTGGCTGGAGATCCATTCTTTTTAGTATCTCCTCCGCAAAACTTTTGATATTAAATCCTAATAAACATTTTTGTCAGTTCAAACGCCCAAAATTTTTAAAACTCCCTAAATACATGCGTTTTTTGGAAAAAAATTGTTTCAATATACACAGGCTGAGGGTATATCTCTGTCGGCAAAGCCGACTGATACTTTTTTACTTGTTGTACCTATTATTGCAATATTTGTTGAATAAGAAAATATGTAAAATGCATAAATTTTGCATATGCAAAAATTTATGCATTTTGCATAATTTGGCATATGTCATATGTTTCGATTGCAATGTAATCAGAAGCCAAAAATATGCCCAGTCTCAAAATTTGACATAAATCGGACCAAAAATAGGGGTTGCATAAAATTCCGCTGTCTACTTATCACATAATAATTAGCAGGTTAAATGGATCAAAATTTTTGTGTAAAAATTGATAAAATTGTTAGCATAATGATTCTATCTGTATTCCTGGAAGATATGTTCCATATCCATAAGTTTAATTTAAAAGAGGAACTCTTGACCTTTCCACTGATGCCAAATATGTTGATATACAGATAACAGAGTTTCACCCAAATACGAGGGCAGTTCGGAAACTTCTTAGCCTAGCACAAAAAGCGCGGTATAAACAGAAAAAAGTTAAGTGTTCTGGAAACTTCCATCTCTGTTATGAACACATGTTAAATTTTGTTTCGATCTGGCAACTCCTTCATATAGAAACAGGTGTTCAAAAAAGACGCATCCGCAATTTTTTTACAATGGAAAAATTAGAAACGCGTGCTGTCATTAAATATTAACATAAAAAAGGTTTATCGGGACAAGAAATTCATAATGATATGGTGAATATGTTAGCTGAAAGTGCTCCTTCACATGCAACAGTAAAAAATTGGGTTGCTGAATTTAAACGTGGTCGTACAAGCATTGAAGATGAACCACGTAGTGGACGTCCAAAAACAGCAACAACAACAGAAATTGTAGCCAAAGTGCATGATATGGTATTAAATGATCGACGAATAAAAGTGCGTGAAATTGCTAATTTCATGGGCATCTCAAATGATCGAGTCCATTTAATTTTGCATGAAAAACTACAGATGAAAAAGCTTTCTGCAAGATGGGTGCCGCATTTGTTAACAGTCGATCAAAAACGCATAAGAATGAACATATCCCAAGCTTGTTTGGATCGTTTTAAGCGAAATAAAATGGATTTTAAGCGTCGTTTCATAACTGTTGATGAGACATGGATCCACCACTATACTCGAGAGACAAAAGAACAATCCAAACAATGGACTGAAGCTGGAGGAAGTGCCCCAAAGAAGGCAAAAACAATTCAATCGGCTGGTAAGGTAATGGCAACGTGTTTTGGGACTTCAAAGGTATTTTATTGATTGACTAACTGCAAAAGGGTAAAACAATAAATTCTGAGTACTATTGCAACCTTTTTGATCAATTAAATGAACAAATTCGAGAAAAACGTCCTGGCTTACAACACAAAAAAATAATTTTTCATCAGGACAACGCACCAGCGCACATGAGTGTTTTAACAATGGCTAAAATCAACGAATTAAAGTACGAGTTGCTTGATCAGCCACCTTATTCTCCTGATTTAGCTCCCAGTGACTTTTACTTGTTCCCAAATCTAAAAAAATCCTTGCTGGCAAGCGTTCAAATGAAGATGCAATTACAGTTGTAAACCACTATTTTGAAGACCTTGAGGGAAACTATTTTAATCAAGGGATAGAATTGCTAGAAAAGCGTTGGGCTAAGTGTATTGAAGTTTCAGGAGATTATATTGAAAAATAAAAATATTTTTGAAAAACTAACTATTCTCTTTCATTGATAGGCTAAGAAGTTTCCGAACCGCCCTCGTATATATGGTTACACTACAAGCAATTAAAACTGTGGATCCCGGGTTTTAATTGCTTGTAGTGTATCCATAATCGCACTAGAGGACACATTTATAGTTCAATATCGACAACATTTCCCACGAAGGAAGATGGTAATAATTGTGGAAAGTGATTGGATAGTACTTGGATGGTGAAATCGATCACATGGTATTTAAAATAGCCATTTTTAATTGTTGGTGCACATTTTAATAATAATTAATAATTTTATGCAGGACATATTTCGGTAATGTTGCTTAAAAATATATGGAACAGAATTTTGACCGTTCCATTGATTAAAATTAAAGTAGCGGTTAAATAACGGAATTGGCAAATATATACATATATGGGTTAGAACTGCAATGTAGTTATTCCATTATTAATTTTTTCAGGTAAACTCTTCCACTGAGCCGAAAAGTTCAGTTTTCAATTTTTCATGGATTCGTCAGTACCGCATAGATCCGTCGCTTTTGCATCATCGACCAGATCGAATTATTTTAAAGAATGGAACGTTTTTAAAACTTAAAAAAATTTATGATTCAAATATACACAAATGTATTCGGCTCGGGATTATGACGGACTGCTTTGCACATGCCTATATAATCAGCGGAATCATTAATCGTTTCATTTTGCAAAACACAAAGGACGTATTACATATAAGCACCACATTTCGTCTGCTACGCACGAAAAGGTCGTAAGTCCACTTTGTTTGGAAATCGCGTTTGTGTTACAGAATGAAAGTACAAGTCGTAACACGTCGTATGATACAAAGAAAATGTTAGTATGTCGCGTTTTTCTATATGTTTTGCCCTTGTTGGAAAAGGTCGTAAGTTCACAAAACGTAGAAATTTGAATACGAAAAGGTTACAAATTTCTCTCAGGAATTCGTCAGTATAGGTCCACGTTTTGATATTGCCCCGACTGAACGGTACCTCCCGATTTTCGGTATTTCGAAGGTTTTAACCTCATTATCACACCGAAATGGTTGAAATTCTTTTTAGGGGAAACAAAACTCTTTTCTAGTAATTTGTCAGTGTAGGTCCACGTTTTGATATAGCCCGTTAGTCTTATTATATAACCGAAATGAGTAAAATTTAATATCTACTCTTCTTTGGGGCAACAAAACTTTTCCCTATAAATTTGTCACTACAGGTCTACGTTTTGTTTAGGCCCCATTGAAAGATACCTCCCGATTTTCGGTATTTTGAATGTTTTAACTTCATGATCATTCCGAAATGGCTGAAATTTGCTTTTATACCTTACACCACCTTGTGGTAAGTGGTATTATGTCTTTGTGCATTAGTTTGTAACATGCAAAAGGAAACGAGATAGACCTATAGTTCCTTTTAGGGATGTATATAGAATCAATTTCTGAGTCGATTTACGCATGTCCGTCTGTCCATGAATTTTTGTAAACAAAGTACAGGTCGCATTTATTGTCCGATTCGCATGAAAATTGGGGAAGATAGTTTTTTGGCCAAAGGACGAACACTATTTATTTTGGTGAAAATCGGTTCAGATTTGGATATAGCCGCCATAGATATCTTGGCCCGATTTATATAAGTGTGCCAAATTATATAGAAATCGGTTCAGTTTTGGATATAGCACCCATATATATTTTCGCCCGATTTAATGCATTTGGTGCTCGAAACACGCTATATATATCCGATTTCAATTAAATTTGGGATGTGCGACGGTATTTAGTCTAGAAATAAGTGTGCCAAATTATATCGAAATCGGTTCAGATTTGGATATAGCTCCCATATATATTTTCGACCGATTTGAGGTATTTGATGCACGAAACTCGCTATATACATATGTCCAATTTTGGTGAAATTTGGACTATGTGACGGAATTTGGTCTACAAATAAATGTGAAAATCGAAATCTGTTCTGATTTGGATTTAGCTCCCATATATATTTTACATATTCACAGTGGTGTAGGGTATTATATAGTCGGCCCCACCCGAAATTTAGTATTTTGTCTTTTTTGTGTGGAGGTTGACCCCTCGGTAGGGGCGGGAGTTGGGAACGTTCATAAAAATTATTATGGAAATTATGTCACAGGACACAGTTTGGACACCCTTATATACTCTCGTAAGTATTAGTGAGAGTATTTTTCTGCATACCTGCATACATCCACTTAATAGCCATTTATGAATTGGCCACCAAACATGCTGAAGAAACTTTTTCCTTCCAGTCGTCGTGTACTATCTAACCGCTTACGTATGTATATGTATATCACTTCAATAGTATACGACTATTGGGACGCATACTTGTGCGTGTGTATTTCTGTTTTAATCCCCACAAACTCATATGTTTTTATTTGTAATTGTGATGTAATATGCATGTTTGTGTTTGTGGCCCCACAGAAGCATATTCGCCTCTTATTAGCAAATAGGCTGCAGTAAATGTTTGCTTTCGTTGTTCATTCTTGTGTGCAACAATTTGAGTTTGGAATTATGCACATATATATACATTTATGAGATATTTTACAGAGACTATGGGTAATTCCGGAATGCCAAATTTTGAGCCTAATAAGTACCACAGATTGTCTTGATAACAAAGGAATTACAAACCTACAACAAAACTTATTTCTATTTTCAGCGCAGCTTTAAGACAATGTACAGATGTTGTTGTGACGCCTTTCCCATTCTGTAGGAATTTTAATCCATAGGTAACATCGGATTTTTTCCCTTGGATTTTGTAAAGAAACACACTGGCTCTATCAGAATTACTTTCATTAAGAGATGTTTGATGTACTCCGGTGAACACCACGGTATTTAATGAAATCCGATATAAAAATATTCGAAATATCCCATACAATGCTTACCATTGCCTCTTTTCTAAAAAAAAATGCTCGTGGGTGCAATGAGTCGAATAATATTATTACGTTTGTATGTGAAAGAGCATTTGTTTTGCTACTCTTAAAAATTAACTGCATTTAAGTGTAACCAATTGCAGGAAGTTACATGTGATCTTATGTGTGTTTTTCGTTCATTTGCTGAATAGTACCAGAAGTGGTCGGATGTTTATCTTTCCTAGTTTCGTGGTAAATTTTAATTAAACATAAATTGGCAAAGCTGCATTTCCAAATACGCTTACATTTTTGCATAGATGATAGGAGTAAATTCTGGAAAATAATTTTTGTTTCTAAAGTGCACGTAATCGGACTAGGCATTTTTGGACGTTCTGGCGAAAATAGATGGGGAAGATACATATGTTAATTAAATAAACGCATTTAAGAATATTACCTAAGGAAAACATGAGTTGTAGTTGTAGATAAGAAATTAGTCCAACAAAATTTCTGTGTTAATTAATCGAGTTTAATACATAAGTTTAGAAAAAAAGAACAGGACTTACAATCGGAAATCTCTATGATATTAAAACGAAGAGGAAAAACAAGTATATTTACTTACCATTTGGGAAATATTGCTTCACAATGACAATACCGATCCAGATTCAATATAGCTTAAAAAGTTGTGGACTATATAAAGCCAAGTCAATAGCCTATGTCAATGGAAATATAGTTATAATTAAATTTGTCTTTCTGTTTGTAACACATTGAAATATTCCTAGGAGACCCTGTTGAAATCCGTCCGTCCGTTCCTTTCCACCAACAATTTGTCGGTATAGGGCTACGTCTTCATATAGCCCGCATAGAGCTGTGCCCTCCGATTTTCGGTGTTTTAAAAATTTTAACCACATTGTACAAACGGAATTAATCGCATTTGGTATTTAGTCTTGTCTAAAGATACAAGGCATTTATACAGGTACAAAACATCCGTTGCAAAAAGTCAGACAGTATGGGTTCACGTTTTGGTGTTGTCCTCATATAAGCGTAGCCAACACCATTTAAGGTTTTTTTGAAGGTTTTAGTCACATGTTTCTACCGAATTGTTCGTTAATTGGATTTTTGTGTTCCCAGAATATAAAAAACTTACGAGGGTTCCAAGTTAGGGCTGTACGGATGACCCATCAAATCCACCTTTTGTCAGGTCAAAAAGCACTGGTTTGAATCGATGTTTGAGAGCTCACATTCACTATGATGCGTCTTCTATTGGCCGATTTTCGGATTTCTCAGGATACTTCAGGCAAACAAATTGTAGTGTACCCCTCAAAATTAACCGTCCTATGTTACTCAAGCGGTATAGTAGCCACTTGGTTAGTTTAGCCGAAGAAACAGGCGACAATTTGCTTCGAAGTGCTTCTTCTATGAAAAACTTTCGTTGGATTTGGTTGGTTATTCACAATTTCTTTGGACCAATCCACAAGAGCCCTTTTTTGAACGATTGTCCAAATGGGCTCTAACGAGAAAACCCAATTTTTGCGGCCAGGTGATCATGCAATATCAAATGTTAGTTGGTGGAAAAATGCCCAAGGATGCCTTTATCTCACGTTATATAACATAGCGATATTGCATTATTCGTTCATGCTCGGCTTATTTTTTCTGGATCAACGTTTTTAGCCGAAATTTATGAAAAATTACACTGTACAACAAAATTGAACTTTTTTTTAAATTACAAGAAACCCCGCACAGATTATTAAAGAGGACCGAAGAAGAGAAGACAAGTGTATCGGCGTTTTGAAAGTTTACGTCGGGAAGTAACCTAAATAGGCGTGGCAAGTTCAGCCCATTTCTACAGGATTTGCAATATTCGACATCAGATTTCTTGGAATCCTTGCATTTTAGGTATAAAGTGCCTTTGGAAATATTACTGAAAAAATGCGGGGTATCTATTTATGAAAAAATTAACCCTCGTGCGAGTCACTAAACGGGTCTTTTTGGTCCCTTTTTCAAAAAACGTTAAAAAACTTCTTTTAAAATGTGATCGTATTAGATCAAAATATTCTACAAAATTATTTGTCATAAAATTTTACTATAGGTCCCCGAATACACCAAAACTCTGAATCGTACCTAAATGCCAGGAATCTGCCAAAAGTAAAATCACGTTTAGGGTTAATGTTGTACTTTACCCGAGTGTATTAAATTTTGTCCCACAAAACTTCATTCTAGATAGAAGACGTCAAAGACAAAAATATTCTCCATCCAATTTCAATATTAGTCGCCGAATAAATGAAATATGTATTTACAATATATATCAAGAAAATATATACATCAAGTTTGCCAACAAAACAATCAAATATTTTTTGAATAAATTTGTTTTGTTCTTTTTTCGAGTTGATGCATGACAGTAACATGAAGTAAAATGGTATAATATAATAAGTTTCCCTTCGTTTATGAAGAAGACTTAATACTAAATTTCAGCAATTTCGGTAAAAAAAATGTGAGGCACCATTCTATGGGGTCTATTTCAAAACGTCGATCTATACCGACAAATTTCTGACGGAAAGTTTTTAGGCTCAAAGAAGACTAAATACCAAATTTCCTATATTTCTGTAAGAGAATGTGGCTAAAACTTAAAAAATACCGAAAATCAAGAAGTACGCTTCTATGGGGATATAGGAAAACGTGGACCTATACTGATAATACTTATCTGGAATATTTGATAACGCTTGGAAGACGAAGTAAAAAATTTCAGCCATTTCGGTTGGATATTGACGTCGCAATCTTCAGTATTACGAAAATCGTGAGGTACCGAATTTTAGTCAGAAATGGGGCAATATGAAAGCGTAGACCTGTACAGACATATTTCTGGCGAACAGTTTTATATCACATTGAAGACTAAATAACAAATTTCAGCCATTTTGGAGGAATATTGAAGACACAACCTTCAAAATACCAAAAATCGGGAGGTACCTTTCCATGGCGGCTATATGAAGGCGTGGACCTATACCGACAAATTTAAAGGGGAAGATTGAGTACCCCCAACGAAGTATAAATACCAAATTTCAGCCATTTCGGTGGAATATTGAGGTCACAACGTTCAAAATACCGAAAATCTGGAGGTACCGTTCTTTGGGGGCTATATGAAGGCTTGAACCGATACCGACAAAGTTCTGGGGGAACGTTTTATACCACTAACGTAGACTAAGTACCAAATTTCAGCCATTTCTGTGTGATAATGAAGCTAAAGCCTTACAAATACCGATAAGCGGAATGTACAGTTCTATGGGGGCTATATGAAGGTGTGGACCGATACCGACAAAATTCTAAGGAAAAGTTGTATACCCCTAAAGAAGACTACGTACCAAGTTTCAGCCATTTTGGTAGGATAATGAAGCTAAAACCTTCAAATTACCGAAAATCGGGAGGTACCGTTCTATGGGGGCTATATCAAAACGTGGACCGATATATCCCATTTTCAATACCAACCATCCTGCAAGTAATAAAAACTTCTGTACCAAATGACTCTCTATCTTTAAAATTGCAAGCTGTATCTTGATTTCAACAGACAGGCGGACGGACAGACGGACATGGTCAAATCGACATAGAATTTTATGCTGCTCAATAATATATATACTTTATAGGTTCTCCGACAAATATTTCGATGTGTTACGAACGGAATGACAAATTTAATTATACCCTCCATATGGTGGAGGGTATAATAATGTAATCAGGATAAGTCATAGGTTCCTGATATTGTATGCGGGGAATATATATCTGACATACGAGTCCTAAAATCCACGATTTTGGTATGGCCCTAAATACTATAATGATGGCAGCTACTCCTGGCCCTAAATACTATAATGATGGCAGCTACTCCTGCTCTGATAAAATTGACTTAATTAACCCTATAAACTGACATACATGTGGGTATCATGAATGATCATAACAAATTTAGGTAGGATATGACTAGTTACTTCGATTTCAGGTTTTAATTCATTCAATTTAGTCAGAGCATAGGTAGATGTCATCACTATAGTATTTAGGACCATGCCAAAATCATGGATGTTAGGACTCGTATGTTAGATATATTCACTGGACAATAGCCTTAGACTATTCCCGCATTTTCACATACAATATCAGGAACCTATGACTTATCCTGCTTACGTTATTTTAGTTTATAGTACTAAAATATGTAATTTTACAAAGTCCGATCTAGGTTATCAATATTTTCCATATATATTTTCAACATAGATATTCCAAAAAGAGTTTGGATCGAGCACACATAATCTTCTTAAAGAATTTATTATGAAAAACATCAATAAAATATATTTTGTGACCGCAGATAACGAAAATGTGAATAAAAACGGTAGAATATGGCCCTAAATCAAATATAAAAACTGAATGCTTCTGGAGATGTTAAATACTATAGCTACAAAGTTCTTTTGTTTAGAGACTCATAATGAAATATGATTTGGAACATTTCTTCTTTTGACACAATTCCCAAAAAGTGAAGCATATTAGGAGATTTTGAATCCACATGGAATAAAGTTTAAGAGTCTAAAAGTTTAACAAATAATTTCTATCTTTAATATTTAGTTTTGTAAAGTAATTTTCTTAACAAAGTATTTTACTTAGATGTCTAGTTTGTTATATTTTGTTCTGATACGATCACACTGTAAAGGAGTTTCTAAAGTTTTTTTTTTTTTTTTTTTTTTTGAAAAAGGGGCAAAAAAGTCCCGTTTAGTGACTCGCATGAGGGTTCTTTGTTTCATAAAAAGATACCCCTCATTATTGTCAGTAATATTGCCAAAGACACTTTATACCTAAAATGCAAGGATTCCAAGGAATCTGATGACGAATATTTCAAAACGTGTAGAAATGGGCAGAACTTGCCACGCCTATTTAGGTTACTTCCAGACGTAAACTTTCAAAACGCCGATACACGTGTCTTCTTTTTTCGGTCCTCTTTCATAATCTGGCCGAATTATCTTGTAATTATTTTTTGTGTTGTAGAGTGTTATCGGACGTAAATGTTCACAAGTGATTTTTTCAAGGCACTATAAACCACACTACACATGGTCGTATGTCAAACTGTCCTGAGTTCGTTTATCCTAAAAAATGTCAAATTTTCCAATGGAAATGTTAAGTGGCGCCTGGCAACACGCAATGTTTTCTAGGCCATTAATTTTTCTTGTTCCCCTCGTACTCGCAAACAAACTGTCCATATATGTATATATTCACATTTAAGTCTAGCCTCTATAGCCTATTTTAATGTATTTTGAGGGTTTTTTGTCAAATGTTCGAACCGAGATTACTGCAATTTATTATTGTGTGTAGCCAAGAGTTCAAAGTTGGAAAGATTTTCAATGAGTACTATCAGTTGGGATATACTTCTCCTGCAATAAGAGAAAGAGCTTACTTTCATAAACGAAAAGAAACTAATTATTAATTATTCACTTCAAAACGGTTCGTGGTGGAGGGATTTAAAAACTTCGACCCGGCCGAACTTAACGCCGTTTTTACTTGTTTTATACCGAAAGGGTATATACACTTTGATACGACTAAAAATGTGCATCATCGAAATAACTGTTTAAGACCCCAAGTACGACGGAAATTCGTTTCAGACAATTTGGAGTCGATTTAGCCATTTCCGTCTGTCTGTCTGGCTGGTTGGTGCGCACGATAACTCTCGAACGGATCAACCGTTCCAAATTTTGGGTATCGTAATATTTTGTCCAAGTTAGTTTAAGTTCGAAGATGGGCCAAATCGGTATACTCCTTCGGGTACCTCCCCCACAAAAGTTCAAAATTGTTCTGTAAAATAATGTATTGAAGGGAGCAATTATAAATAATAAATATTGAAGGGAGCAATTGATTTGGTTCAAACTTTGCACATCGTATTATTCTTTTCAGATATATATCGGGTTCGAATATGGACTATATCGGTCAATCTTTCGGGTACCTCCCACACAAAATTCGAATAAAATGAATTTTGATTTTTTTCAGTAAGTTGTCCTTGCTGCGGTCCATACTTCCTGAGATATTAGCCTAAAAGCTCCATTAAACACTGACGGCACCAACCAAAATGGTAAATCCGCAAAATAATTCTCACAGGGAGCTTCTGATTGGTACCGACTTTGCACAACATATTATTTTATTTAATCATGTATCAGAAAAAGTTTAAGAGCTCCTCTCGCATTGTTTTGATTCGTTTTTTCAGTAGGTTGTTCTAGCGGCCTCATTTACAATGGTATTTTTTCCGGATTGAGTCAATACTTCCTAAGATAATGATCCAAAAGCTCCGAAAACCATGCCGGCAACCTTTATGAAGAAGTTTGTCTGCTAAAATGTGTGGTATATGTCAATGATTTGGTATAGCCCGACATTACGGTACCTACAGATTTTAAAGCAAACTCATGATACAAAGTCAATATATTTTATATACGGCATTATTATTATTTTTTTTTTTAACTTGACAACAAAGATATCCATCGGCATAGGATAAAATCTCAAATCTAACATTTTTTGCGGGGGAGGTACCTGTAGGAATAGGAAATATGGATTTGCCCACGATAAACGATAAACAGACCCTTAACCGCAATTAAACAAAAATGTTGATCATTTGTGTCTGTGGTACCCTAAGGAATGGAGCGATAGAGCCCACTTTTGAACATAAACTAAGTTTGGACAAAATATTTCGAGATGATTGCTATTTTAGCGAATATTTTCGAACTTTTGTGGGGAATGTACCGGAAGGAGTGGACCTATAAGCCATACCAGAACGTGGACCTAAATTTAAAATTTGTTAGGGGAGAAGTTTCGTGACTGCAGGGAACTTCAATGGCAAAAAACAGAAAGTTCGTTTTAAAATTGTAGCTAAAATCATCAAAATACTGAAAATCGTTATATAAGAGCTATTCCATAACATGGACCAATTTTTTAAATTTTGGGTGGATAAGTTTTGTGACCAGTGGGAATTTCAAATGCCAAATTACCGACATTTCGGTAAAAAATGTTGCTAAAATCCTCAAAATACCGAAAATCGGAAGGTACCGTTGAGGGCTATACCTAAATTTAGACCCATATTTGATGGGGTTGTTCAGTCAAAAAACTTAACTAAATCCCTCAAAATATCGAAAATTGGGCGAAACCGATACATGGATGCTATACCAAAACATGGACCAGTATTGACAATGTTTGGTTTAGAAATTTTGTGGCTGTCAAATTGCGCGTAGTTCGGTTAAAAATTCGGGAGGTACAAAACATGGAACTATGTTGGTAATTTTTGTGGAATAATT
This sequence comes from Musca autumnalis, assembly GCF_047663935.1. Taxonomy (NCBI): domain Eukaryota; kingdom Metazoa; phylum Arthropoda; class Insecta; order Diptera; family Muscidae; genus Musca; species Musca autumnalis. Next base: position 122,636,472 of record NW_027411866.1, on the reverse strand, counting down.
TCGTGACCACTTAGAACTTCAAATGTTAAATTACAGCTAGTTCGGTTAAAAATTTAGCTAAAACCCTGACAATCGGGAGGTATTGTTATATGGGAGAACTACAAATCAGGGAACTATGTTGACAATTTTGTTGGAGAAGTTTCGTGACCACCGAAAACCTCAAATGTTAATTAACGGTTAGATCTGTCAAAAAAAGTAGGTAAAACTTTTACAATACCGAAAATCGGGAGGTACTGAAATAGGGGGGCTATACCAATACGTGGACCTATGATTATGATTTTTTTATGGAGAAATAGGAGACCCAATGAGAACCTCAAATGTCAAATTTCACAATTGAGCAAGCCATTACAAAATATGCCAGAACAAATAAAATGCATTATTTGTGTAAAACAAAAATATTAAGAACTTTATTACATTAACACAAATTATGAAAATTCTCCATTGAATTCATTCGCAAATATGCGTGTTTCCTCCACTCTCCATTTGTTCCAAGCTGAACTGTTGTTGCTTCATTTGCTAAATGGGTTGTCTTCCCATCACCAGTTAAGATTTCGACATGTACTCCAACAGCACTCCATTCGGAAATTTACTTCTCTTGAGTTACCGGAAAAGTTTTCACAAATGAAATATTATTTAGTTTGTATTAACAAATGTTTGAAAATGTTAACACGCTTATCTCTTATTGGAAAATGTATGCCGCTGCCTGTAGAGATGTACAACTGATTTATGTACATGTAGGCATCTCTAACAACTGCTAATAATATGTAGCGAACGGAGTGCCTTTTTCACGACTCCCTTTTGACTGCATCCGGATGCCGTTAAATTGTGAGGAATTGGGGTGCCTTTTTCACGACTCCGCTGAACTGCATCCGGATGTTGTTAAAATGTGACAAGTGGATGTGATTCTTTGGATTGCATCCAAATGCAGTTAAAATGTGAGGAATGGAGTGCCTTTTTCACGACTCCGTTTGAACTGCATCAAAACATGCCGTGAGAGAACTAGTCCACATTGCACTACTTCCAAATTATTTTGCTGGGGAAGCACCACTTCATTCAGAAAGGTTCTAAAGAAGCACCCTTTCTTTCAGAAAGGGTCTAAAGAAGCACCCTTTCTTTCAGAAAGGGTCTAAAGAAGCACCCTTTCTTTCAGAAAGGGTCTAAAGAAGCACCCTTTCTTTCAGAAAGGGTCTAAAGAAGCACCCTTTCTTTCAGAAAGGGTCTAAAGAAGCACCCTTTCTTTCAGAAAGGGTCTAAAGAAGCACCCTTTCTTTCAGAAAGGTTCTAAAGAAGCAACCTTTCTTTCAGAAAGGGTCTAAAGAAGCACCCTTTCTTTCAGAAAGGGTCTAAAGAAGCACCCTTTCTTTCAGAAAGGGTCTAAAGAAGCACCCTTTCTTTCAGAAAGGGTCTAAAGAAGCACCCTTTCTTTCAGAAAGGGTCTAAAGAAGCACCCTTTCTTTCAGAAAGGGTCTAAAGAAGCACCCTTTCTTTCAGAAAGGTTCTAAAGAAGCAACCTTTCTTTCAGAAAGGGTCTAAAGAAGCACCCTTTCTTTCAGAAAGGGTCTAAAGAAGCACCCTTTCTTTCAGAAAGGGTCTAAAAAAGCACCCTTTATTTAAGAAAGGGTCTATAGAAGCACCCTTTCTTTCAGAAAGGGTCTAAAGAAGCACCCTTTCTTTCAGAAAGGGTCTAAAGAAGCACCCTTTCTTTCAGAAAGGGTCTAAAGAAGCACCCTTTCTTTCAGAAAGGGTCTAAAGAAGCACCCTTTCTTTCAGAAAGGGTCTAAAGAAGCACCCTTTCTTTCAGAAAGGGTTTAAAGAAGCACCCTTTCTTTCAGAAAGGGTCTAAAAAAGCACCCTTTATTTCAGAAAGGGTCTTTCAGAAAGGGTCTAAAGAAGCACCCTTTCTTTCAGAAAGGGTCTAAAGAAGCACCCTTTCTTTCAGAAAGGGTCTAAAGAAGCACCCTTTCTTTCAGAAAGGGTCTAAAGAAGCACCCTTTCTTTCAGAAAGGGTCTAAAGAAGCACCCTTTCTTTCAGAAAGGGTCTAAAGAAGCACCCTTTCTTTCAGAAAGGGTCTAAAGAAGCACCCTTTCTTTCAGAAAGGGTCTAAAGAAGCACCCTTTCTTTCAGAAAGGGTCTAAAGAAGCACCCTTTCTTTCAGAAAGGGTCTAAAGAAGCACCCTTTCTTTCAGAAAGGGTCTAAAGAAGCACCCTTTCTTTCAGAAAGGGTCTAAAGAAGCACCCTTTCTTTCAGAAAGGGTCTAAAGAAGCACCCTTTCTTTCAGAAAGGGTCTAAAGAAGCACCCTTTCTTTCAGAAAGGGTCTAAAGAAGCACCCTTTCTTTCAGAAAGGGTCTAAAGAAGCACCCTTTCTTTCAGAAAGGGTCTAAAGAAGCACCCTTTCTTTCAGAAAGGGTCTAAAGAAGCACCCTTTCTTTCAGAAAGGGTCTAAAGAAGCACCCTTTCTTTCAGAAAGGGTCTAAAGAAGCACCCTTTCTTTCAGAAAGGGTCTAAAGAAGCACCCTTTCTTTCAGAAAGGGTCTAAAGAAGCACCCTTTCTTTCAGAAAGGGTCTAAAGAAGCACCCTTTCTTTCAGAAAGGGTCTAAAGAAGCACCCTTTCTTTCAGAAAGGGTCTAAAGAAGCACCCTTTCTTTCAGAAAGGGTCTAAAGAAGCACCCTTTCTTTCAGAAAGGGTCTAAAGAAGCACCCTTTCTTTCAGAAAGGGTCTAAAGAAGCACCCTTTCTTTCAGAAAGGGTCTAAAGAAGCACCCTTTCTTTCAGAAAGGGTCTAAAGAAGCACCCTTTCTTTCAGAAAGGGTCTAAAGAAGCACCCTTTCTTTCAGAAAGGGTCTAAAGAAGCACCCTTTCTTTCAGAAAGGGTCTAAAGAAGCACCCTTTCTTTCAGAAAGGGTCTAAAGAAGCACCCTTTCTTTCAGAAAGGGTCTAAAGAAGCACCCTTTCTTTCAGAAAGGGTCTAAAGAAGCACCCTTTCTTTCAGAAAGGGTCTAAAGAAGCACCCTTTCTTTCAGAAAGGGTCTAAAGAAGCACCCTTTCTTTCAGAAAGGGTCTAAAGAAGCACCCTTTCTTTCAGAAAGGGTCTAAAGAAGCACCCTTTCTTTCAGAAAGGGTCTAAAAAAGCACCCTTTATTTCAGAAAGGGTCTAAAGAAGCACCCTTTCTTTCAGAAAGGGTCTAAAGAAGCACCCTTTCTTTCAGAAAGGGTCTAAAGAAGCACCCTTTCTTTCAGAAATGGTCTAAAAAAGCACCCTTTATTTCAGAAAGGGTCTAAAGAAGCACCCTTTTATTCAGAAAGGGTCTAAAGAAGCACCCTTTCTTTCAGAAAGGGTCTAAAGAAGCACCCTTTCTTTCAGAAAGGGTCTAAGGAAGCACCCTTTCTTTCAGAAAGGGTCTAAAAAACACCCTTTATTTCAGAAAGGGTCTAAAGAAGCACCCTTTCTTTCAGAAAGGGTCTAAAGAAGCACCCTTTCTTTCAGAAAGGGTCTAAAGAAGCACCCTTTATTTCAGAAGGTGTCTAAAGAAGCACCACTTCATTCAGAAAGGTTCTAAAGTAGCACCCTTTATTTCAGAAAGGGCCTAAAGAAGCACCACTTCTTTAAGAAAGGGTCTAAAGAAGCACCCTTTCTTTCAGAAAGGGTCTAAAGAAGCACCCTTTCTTTCAGAAAGGGTCTAAAGAAGCACCCTTTCTTTCAGAAAGGGTCTAAAGAAGCACCCTTTCTTTTAGAAAGGGTTTCAAGAAGCACCCTTTCTTTTAGAAAGGGTTTCAAGAAGCACCCTTTCTTTCAGAAAGGGTCTAAAGAAGCACCCTTTCTTTTAGAAAGGGTTTAAAGAAGCACCCTTTCTTTCAGAAAGGGTCTAAAGAAGCACCCTTTCTTTCAGAAAGGGTCTAAAGAAGCACCCTTTCTTTCAGAAATGGTCTAAAAAAGCACCCTTTATTTCAGAAAGGGTCTAAAGAAGCACCCTTTATTTCAGAAAGGGTCTAAAGAAGCACCCTTTCTTTTAGAAAGGGTTTAAAGAAGCACCCTTTCTTTCAGAAAGGGTCTAAAGAAGCACCCTTTCTTTCAGAAAGGGTCTAAAAAAGCACCCTTTATTTCAGAAAGGGTCTAAAGAAGCACCCTTTCTTTCAGAAAGGGTCTAAAGAAGCACCCTTTCTTTCAGAAAGGGTCTAAAGAAGCACCCTTTATTTCAGAAAGTGTCTAAAGAAGCACCACTTCATTCAGAAAGGTTCTAAAGTAGCACCCTTTATTTCAGAAAGTGTCTAAAGAAGCACCACTTCATTCAGAAAGTGTCTAAAGAAGCACCACTTCATTCAGAAAGGTCCTAAAGTAGCACCCTTTATTTCAGAAAGGGTCTAAAGAAGCACCACTTCTTTAAGAAAGGGTCTAAAGAAGCACCCTTTCTTTCAGAAAGGGTCTAAAGAAGCACCCTTTATTTCAGAAAGTGTCTAAAGAAGCACCACTTCATTCAAAAAGGTTCTAAAGTAGCACCCTTTATTTCAGAAAGTGTCTAAAGAAGCACCACTTCATTCAGAAAGGTTCTAAAGTAGCACCCTTTATTTCAGAAAGGGTCTAAAGAAGCACCACTTCTTTAAGAAAGGGTCTAAAGAAGCACCCTTTCTTTCAGAAAGGGGCTAAAGAAGCACCCTTTCTTTCAGAAAGGGTCTAAAGAAGCACCCTTTCTTTCAGAAAGGGTCTAAAGAAGCACCCTTTCTTTCAGAAAGGGTCTAAAGAAGCACCCTTTCTTTCAGAAAGGGTCTAAAGAAGCACCCTTTCTTTCAGAAAGGGTCTAAAGAAGCACCCTTTCTTTCAGAAAGGGTCTAAAGAAGCACCCTTTCTTTCAGAAAGGGTCTAAAGAAGCACCCTTTCTTTCAGAAAGGGTCTAAAGAAGCACCCTTTCTTTCAGAAAGGGTCTAAAGAAGCACCCTTTCTTTCAGAAAGGGTCTAAAGAAGCACCCTTTCTTTCAGAAAGGGTCTAAAGAAGCACCCTTTCTTTCAGAAAGGGTCTAAAGAAGCACCCTTTCTTTCAGAAAGGGTCTAAAGAAGCACCCTTTCTTTCAGAAAGGGTCTAAAGAAGCACCCTTTCTTTCAGAAAGGGTCTAAAGAAGCACCCTTTCTTTCAGAAAGGGTCTAAAGAAGCACCCTTTCTTTCAGAAAGGGTCTAAAGAAGCACCCTTTCTTTCAGAAAGGGTCTAAAGAAGCACCCTTTCTTTCAGAAAGGGTCTAAAGAAGCACCCTTTCTTTCAGAAAGGGTCTAAAGAAGCACCCTTTCTTTTAGAAAGGGTCTAAAGAAGCACCCTTTCTTTCAGAAAGGGTCTAAAAAAGCACCCTTTATTTCAGAAAGGGTCTTTCAGAAAGGGTCTAAAGAAGCACCCTTTCTTTCAGAAAGGGTCTAAAGAAGCACCCTTTCTTTCAGAAAGGGTCTAAAGAAGCACCCTTTCTTTCAGAAAGGGTCTAAAGAAGCACCCTTTCTTTCAGAAAGGGTCTAAAGAAGCACCCTTTCTTTCAGAAAGGGTCTAAAGAAGCACCCTTTCTTTCAGAAAGGGTCTAAAGAAGCACCCTTTCTTTCAGAAAGGAAGCACCCTTTATTTCAGAAAGGGTCTAAAGAAGCACCCTTTCTTTCAGAAAGGAAGCACCCTTTATTTCAGAAAGGGTCTAAAGAAGCACCCTTTCTTTCAGAAAGGGTCTAAAGAAGCACCCTTTCTTTCAGAAAGGGTCTAAAGAAGCACCCTTTCTTTCAGAAAGGGTCTAAAAAAGCACCCTTTATTTCAGAAAGGGTCTAAAGAAGCACCCTTTCATTCAGAAAGGGTCTAAAGAAGCACCCTTTCTTTCAGAAAGGGTCTAAAGAAGCACCCTTTCTTTCAGAAAGGGTCTAAAGAAGCACCCTTTCTTTCAGAAAGGGTCTAAAGAAGCACCCTTTCTTTCAGAAAGGGTCTAAAGAAGCACCCTTTCTTTCAGAAAGGGTCTAAAGAAGCACCCTTTCTTTCAGAAAGGGTCTAAAAAAGCACCCTTTATTTCAGAAAGGGTCTAAAGAAGCACCCTTTCTTTCAGAAAGGGTCTAAAGAAGCACCCTTTATTTCAGAAAGTGTCTAAAGAAGCACCACTTCATTCAGAAAGGTTCTAAAGTAGCACCCTTTATTTCAGAAAGGGTCTAAAGAAGCACCACTTCTTTAAGAAAGGGTCTAAAGAAGCACCCTTTCTTTCAGAAAGGGTCTAAAGAAGCACCCTTTCTTTCAGGAAGGGTCTAAAGAAGCACCTTTCTTTTAGAAAGGGTTTCAAGAAGCACCCTTTCTTTCAGAAAGGGTCTAAAGAAGCACCCTTTCTTTTAGAAAGGGTTTAAAGAAGCACCCTTTCTTTCAGAAAGGGTCTAAAGAAGCACCCTTTCTTTAAGAAAGGGTCTAAAGAAGCACCCTTTCTTTCAGAAAGGGTGTAAAAAAACACCCTTTATTTCAGAAAGGGTCTAAAGAAGCACCCTTTCTTTCAGAAAGGGTCTAAAGAAGCACCCTTTCTTTTAGAAAGGGTTTAAAGAAGCACCCTTTCTTTCAGAAAGGGTCTAAAGAAGCACCCTTTCTTTCAGAAAGGGTCTAAAAAAGCACCCTTTATTTCAGAAAGGGTCTAAAGAAGCACCCTTTATTTCAGAAAGGGTCTAAAGAAGCACCCTTTCTTTCAGAAAGGGTCTAAAGAAGCACCCTTTATTTCAGAAAGTGTCTAAAGAAGCACCACTTCATTCAGAAAGGTTCTAAAGTAGCACCCTTTATTTCAGAAAGGGTCTAAAGAAGCACCACTTCTTTAAGAAAGGGTCTAAAGAAGCACCCTTTCTTTCAGAAAGGGTCTAAAGAAGCACCACTTCTTTAAGAAAGGGTCTAAAGAAGCACCCTTTCTTTCAGAAAGGGTCTAAAGAAGCACCCTTTCTTTCAGAAAGGGTCTAAAGAAGCACCCTTTCTTTCAGAAAGGGTCTAAAGAAGCACCCTTTCTTTCAGAAAGGGTCTAAAGAAGCACCCTTTCTTTCAGAAAGGGTCTAAAGAAGCACCCTTTCTTTCAGAAAGGGTCTAAAGAAGCACCCTTTCTTTCAGAAAGGGTCTAAAGAAGCACCCTTTCTTTCAGAAAGGGTCTAAAGAAGCACCCTTTCTTTCAGAAAGGGTCTAAAGAAGCACCCTTTCTTTCAGAAAGGGTCTAAAGAAGCACCCTTTCTTTCAGAAAGGGTCTAAAGAAGCACCCTTTCTTTCAGAAAGGGTCTAAAGAAGCACCCTTTCTTTCAGAAAGGGTCTAAAGAAGCACCCTTTCTTTCAGAAAGGGTCTAAAGAAGCACCCTTTCTTTCAGAAAGGGTCTAAAGAAGCACCCTTTCTTTCAGAAAGGGTCTAAAGAAGCACCCTTTCTTTCAGAAAGGGTCTAAAGAAGCACCCTTTCTTTCAGAAAGGGTCTAAAGAAGCACCCTTTCTTTCAGAAAGGGTCTAAAGAAGCACCCTTTCTTTCAGAAAGGGTCTAAAGAAGCACCCTTTCTTTCAGAAAGGGTCTAAAGAAGCACCCTTTCTTTCAGAAAGGGTCTAAAGAAGCACCCTTTCTTTCAGAAAGGGTCTAAAGAAGCACCCTTTCTTTCAGAAAGGGTCTAAAGAAGCACCCTTTCTTTCAGAAAGGGTCTAAAGAAGCACCCTTTCTTTCAGAAAGGGTCTAAAGAAGCACACTTTCTTTCAGAAAGGGTCTAAAGAAGCACCCTTTCTTTCAGAAAGGGTCTAAAAAAGCACCCTTTCTTTCAGAAAGGGTCTAAAGAAGCACCCTTTCTTTCAGAAAGGGTCTAAAGAAGCACCCTTTCTTTCAGAAAGGGTCTAAAGAAGCACCCTTTCTTTCAGAAAGGGTCTAAAGAAGCACCCTTTCATTCAGAAAGGTTCTAAAGAAGCACACTTTCATTCAGAAAGGGTCTAAGGAAGCACCCTTTCATTCAGAAAGGTTCTAACGAAGCACCCTTTCATTCAGAAAGGGTCTAAAGAAGCGCCACTTCTTTCAGAAAGGGTCTAAAGAAGCACCCTTTCTTTCAGAAAGGGTCTAAAGAAGCACCCTTTCTTTCAGAAAGGGTCTAAAGAAGCACCCTTTCTTTCAGAGAGGGTCTAAAGAAGCACCCTTTCTTTCAGAAAGGGTCTAAAGAAGCACCCTTTCTTTCAGAAAGGGTCTAAAGAAGCACCCTAAAGAAGCACCCTTTCTTTCAGAAAGGGTCTAAAGAAGCACCCCTTCTTTTAAAGGGTCTAAAGAAGCACCCTTTCTTTCAGAAAGGGTCTAAAGAAGCACCCTTTCTTTCAGAAAGGGTCTAAAGAAGCACCCTTTCTTTCAGAAAGGGTCTAAAGAAGCACCCTTTCTTTCAGAAAGGGTCTAAAGAAGCACCCTTTCTTTCAGAAAGGGTCTAAAGAAGCACCCTTTCTTTCAGAAAGGGTCTAAAGAAGCACCCTTTCTTTCAGAAAGGGTCTAAAGAAGCACCCTTTCTTTCAGAAAGGGTCTAAAGAAGCACCCTTTCTTTCAGAAAGGGTCTAAAGAAGCACCCTTTCTTTCAGAAAGGGTCTAAAGAAGCACCCTTTCTTTCAGAAAGGGTCTAAAGAAGCACCCTTTCTTTCAGAAAGGGTCTAAAGAAGCACCCTTTCTTTCAGAAAGGGTCTAAAGAAGCACCCTTTCTTTCAGAAAGGGTCTAAAGAAGCACCCTTTCTTTCAGAAAGGGTCTAAACAAGCACCCTTTCTTTCAGAAAGTGTCTAAAGAAGCACCCTTTCTTTCAGAAAGGGTCTAAAGAAGCACCCTTTCTTTCAGAAAGGGTCTAAAGAAGCACCCTTTCTTTCAGAAAGGGTCTAAAGAAGCACCCTTTCTTTCAGAAAGGGTCTAAAGAAGCACCCTTTCTTTTAAAAAGGGTCTAAAGAAGCACCATTTCTTTTAAAAAGGGTCTAAAGAAGCACCCTTTCTTTTAGAAAGGGTCTAAATAAGCACCCTTTCTTTTAGAAAGGGTCTAAAGAAGCACCCTTTCTTTCCGAAAGGGTCTAAAGAAGCACCCTTTCTTTCAGAAAGGGTCTAAAGAAGTTTAATACAAACAACTTTAAAGAAAATCGAAGGGGTTAATCCTTGATGTTAAATATTAAATCGCGAAAATTGCATCCAAGCCAACTGTGCAAGTTTTTTAATCACTCTAGCGTTCGCAATAATTGAGCTAGAGCGCTAAATGTTGGTCTTTTTTCCATAGGCAGGTCAAGTTCGAAGATGGGATATATCGGACCACTTTTTGGTATAGCCCCCATATAACGGTACCTCCCGACTTTTGGCATTTTGAGGATTTTAGCTAAAAATTTTCACCGTACTACCTGTCAACAGAGGACCATGTTTTGGTACAGCCCCCAACTCCCGATTTTCTGAATTTTGAGGACTTTAGCTAATGTTTTTGACCGAACTACCTGTAATTTGCCAGTTGAGGTTCTTAGTAATCACAAAATATTTCCACCGAAAAGGTCAACATAGGTCCATGTTTTGGTATTGCCCCATATAACGGTACCTCCCCAATTTCCGTATTTTGAAGATTTTAGCAAATATTTTTGACCGAACTACCTGTTATTTGACAGTTGAGGTTCCTAGTGACCAAAATATCACCTTTGAAAACTGTAAACAGAAGTCCACGTTTGGGAGCAGCCCCCATATAACGTCACCTCCCGATTTTCGGTATTTTGAGGATTGTAGCTACATTTTGCGACCGAACTACATGTAATTTGACGTTTGAGGTTCCCAACATCTCAACCAAAAATTGTCAATATAGGTCTATGTTTTGGTATAGCCCCCATATAACGGTGCCTTCTCATTTTCGATATTTTTGACCCAACTATCTGTAATTCGAAAAACTGTCCACATAGATACATGTAGGGCCTCCATACAACGGTATATCCCGATTTTCGGATTTTTGTGTTTTTGGCTACAATTTTTGATCCAAGTATCTGCAATTCCACATTTGAGTTTCCCAGTGGTCACAAAACTTCTCCGCCAAAAACATAGGCCCTCACTTTGATTTAGCCCCATATAAGGTTCCCGACCGATTGAATACATTTTTATGATTTTTTTACCTTATTTAGGTATAAGTGGTCACAGAATATCTCCTACTAAAATTGTGGACAGGAAAGAAAATAATTATTCCGTTTTACTTCAGAATATTTTGTGGTGGAGGGTATAAAAAGTTCGGCCCTGCCGAACTTAACACTTTTTTATTTGTTTTTCATTTAGATTTACCTATTTACTTATACTATGTATGCTATGTATGCCTCCGACGAATATTTCGATGCTTTGACAGGGATACTAGAAAAATTTGTGGCCTAATAATGATATATGTATTTATCATCAAGAAGTAGTTGTATTGTTTTCTAAAGTACTCTACAGCATAATTTTTAAAATGTTCAACGCTTCAACAGCATCTGTTGGCGACGATATTTGTTGAGCACAACTTTTTTCTTGATCGGTGCGAATAAAAAGAGTTCCTTGGGGAACAAATCGGGGCTGTACGGCGAACGGAGCATCAATCAATTTCCTCGCATTGTTATGGTGCACAATGCTTCGTCTTCTCTTGTTCATTTTTCGAATTTCTCCAAGGACTTCAGGCAGCCCGACCTCCAGATTACAATTGTTAATGGACGGACGGACTTACACACATCTCAAAATCGCTTTATCTCGTCGAGATATGAATTTTGGTATACCACATGGGTTGTCTACGACGAATATTTCGGAGTGTTACATGATTTTTTTCGAAAAACAAACTAATAATACCCCTTACATATTGTGTTGTAGGGTATAATAGAAGAACTAACTACAATGGAAAACTTGCATACAATTGAATATAGTGGTATTTTTCCTGTATGCAAAAAATTCAATAAAGTTATAACCCTAATGTATATTATTGCAATAAAAATATACAATTGGTTTCAATGGATTTTGTAATCATATAATTTTTTTTATTTTATAAGACAATTTGAATTGCATTGTTTAATTGTTGTAATCATATCTGGGAATCAACTTATAATTATATTAAGCGGTGCTTTCATTGTGTAATGTGGTAAGTTGAGAGGAGTATTTTGCGGCTGTCTGTTGTGATTACAGCTTTCGAGTTACTAATTTTGTAAGATATATTAGTGGTTTTTGGTTTGAGGTAATTTTCAGTCAGAGCTGCGTATTTCTTTGCTGTAGTCGAACTTATAATTTTATTGAGCTATGATACATGATGAGCATACAGTAGATGTGACGATGAAAATACAGTCGAAATCGCTTATAACGTCGGCCAAGGGACCGACCAAATTCGGACGCTATAAGCGATAGTTGTTTTAAACGATATTAATAAAAGAGGTCAAATCATATTATGTATAATGTCTTTTGGGTATAAATACGTTGTTTTATTAAGTAAATCAATAAATTCAATTAAATTTTTGTATTTCTTCATGCTATATACGTATAAAAGACTTAAAAACAAAATAATAAAATATAAGGACATTCAATTCATTCTTCAGCAGATATTATTAATATATGACATGGTTTTATTTAAAATAGTCTGTTATTTTAGTTCTGCATTTCTTGGAATTCATAAGTTTAAACTTAACTCAGATCTGAGTTTTGAAAGGGTTCCCAAAACACATTCTTTGTTGTAACATCTGAGTAAATAGATTTTGAAAGAGTTTCTACCGTTAGGCATGCCTCTAACACTGGCGGTAATTGAAAGTTTGGCTTTGTAGTATCCTCAATTTCTTCGTTAGAATTGCTTTCATCTAAAACTTCCAATATTATATCGTCGTCATTATACATGACATCGATGGCAACTAATTCATCAATATCTTCTACATGTTGTTAGAAATGAGAATATATGCAAATGCCTTCAGAATCGTTCAACGGACCATTAATCCCGCATAAAGATAACAGTTAGCAATGACAGAAGACGCTAAATTTTTTAAGGCTTCCAACAATAACACTGCATCCAATACATTTTTTATTCTTGTCAGGATATTGGATATTTGTCGATCCGAGTAACGTGTTTTTAATGATTTTTTTACTCCTTGGTCTATGGGTTGTAAAAAAGATGTGGAAAAAGTCAAGCTTAATTGACTTGAGACCGCCTACATGGCAGTCGTAATTCTGTTGTCTAACCCCATCTTCGAACATGTTGTGCATATGTTTGGTGGTTTAAAGTAGTTTGATTTAAAAAATACATACAACAAACTATTGACAAAAATGTTTCTTCCTCGTGTGGTTCGACGTTATAGCCGATAGTAAAACTCAAATATTTCACAAAAATCCGACGTAACAACCGATATGACGCTATACGCGATGACGTTATAAGCGATATTTATTTGTGTGGAATATAAAGGGCAGAAATTTGGGACTTTTGGATTTCGTCGTTATAAGCGATATTACGTTATAAACGACGACGTTATAAGCGATTTCGACTGTATTATCAAATTGATTTTTCAATAACACAAAATTGAACAGAATTAAATAGTTAACCACAATGACGCAATTAGTAATCGGAATGTGTGTTATGTGTTAAACATAAATGTAATATAAATAAGAATATTATTGGCTCAGATATATGTATAATATATTTTACATTATAAAATTTAAATTGTTCTGGACTTAGAAATCGGGTCAGAAATCTCGGGGTATAAAGAGAGAAATGTGATATGGTAATGTAATTGAGGGTATTAAATTGTCATTTTCATTTTGTCTACATTTCCAAAGTATTTTAAACACATTAACCTTTTTTCTATAAGATGTGTCTCACTATGTTTGACGCACCTTCGGACTTGGAGAAATAACCGTAAGCCATAATCGGGTTACTCTCTGTGTTTTTCGATGCGAAGCGTCTTAAATGGTAAGTAAAGGATTTTGTAGACAACACCTCTCTCCTTTTCTCGCATAGCTACCGATTGTTAAGTACCCAGCAAAATGTTCGATGCCAAAGATGACATTCAATCATGGGTGCAAGTGATCTAGCATGTCATCTTTTTAGCATCTTCATCGATGAATTTTATATGAGCGTGGACCCCAAAAGATGACGTTCTTTTCTGGATCCTAAGCATGTCATTTTAACCAATGCGTTGACATGTCATTTCCACCAATGCTTTGGCATGTCATTTCCACCAATGATTTGACATGTCATTTTCACCAATGCTTTGACACGTCATTTTCACCCATGCTTTGACATGTCATTTTAACCAATGCTTTGGCATGTAATTTTCACCAACCCCTTGGCATGGAATTTTCATGTCTTGTTTGGAAAATGGAAATGCTGTATTGAAATATGGTTTTCATGAAAAACAAAATTATTTATTAATTCAAACGAATTCATGAAATAGCTACAATTAATTTATCAGTTTAGTTTTTCAAAAGTTTACATCCAAAATTGCAATGTAATCACCACCGCTGCAACGCAAAAGATTACTTCCTCCGTTCTCCGCAACTGATATTCTTTCATCTCACAAAAGGTTTTTTCAATTATCTTCCCATCGCCAGTTCAGATTTCAACGTGGACTCCAAATGCACTCCTTTAAGTATTTTAATTTCGTAAATTACTTTTATTTTATAATTTTGGTATTTTATAACAACATTTTGGTAATTTATACTCTTTTGTTTAGTGACGGAAATATGTAGGGATCTACAACCCGGCTTGCTTTAGGGATCTCTAAGAACAAAATGTAACGAACGGGGAGGAGAGACTTTTTATGGAAAATACCATTTATGCTTAATTAATTTATTTTTAATTGTTTCTTTCCAAAAGTAGTTTCTTCTTTATTTTCAGATTCTTGTTCCTTTTCGTTTCGGACTTTTTTTTCAAATTCCAAGAAGCGAGATTTGATTGATTTCATTCTATGTCAGATTTAGAACAGACAAGGGAACTTTTAAAATAGCAATGTGTGCAGTCCGATTCTATTTTGAGCTCGATGGTTGGGACTTCATATAATACCAATTGTTCAGAAGTTTTAGATGTTTGATATGCAGGAAATGTAAGACAACATCACGACGACAGTTCTAACAACTTTGGTCTGTTCCAGAAACTGCAAGGATCTACTTATTTTTACTACGATAACAATTTTTCCTTTATGTTATCGGAAAAAATAGTAAAAATTAGTAGATTCTTGCAGTACTGGAACATACCAAAATGAAAATAAACAGGTGTGTAAATAAAAACACAAACATCATCTCTATTGGATCGATGGAATGGGTACAAATGCTGATGAAAAGATCGGATCTTTCACGACTTCCTTTGCATTGGTTCAAATCCTAATGAAAAGATCGGATCTTTCACGACTTCCTTTGAACCAATGCAAAAGATGACATGAAATCAAGTCATCGCAAAGAACCCCTTCCGTCAAATTTTGCTGGGTAGACCTATATGCCGCATTTTTTTTCTTCGGTAGCAGCACGACCACGATCATACCATTGGTTCCTTGGTGGGGATCTCTGGTATCCAAGTATGGATTTTTGGCTGTTTGCATGGATTAGGCAATATTTTGCCATTGTGCTGATATTTTATTGGGATGAGGAGTGCTTTGATTAAGTAATTGGACCAGTTGAGTGGAATATGCTGTGTCTATCTGTTGTGTTTGCAGCCTACCGATGTCCAACTTCCGCATTGTATCTGTTCGTGCTTTATTTTCAACGTGTAGACGGTTACATACCTTTGCTGCAACAAGATAGTGGTCCGAATCTATTTTTGCTCCCAGGAACGATCGTACATCCAACACGCTCGATGCATGGTGGCAACCATGTGCCCTTATGAATATCGAGATGCTTACATCTGGTACTGCTAATTGTCCGATTTGTCAATGTGGATACTGAAATTCCCGACTGTTGGGCCAAAGATATTCTCCTTTCCAATTTTGGCATTAAATTCGCCTAGCATAATTTTAATGTCATGGGCAGGGCAACGGTCATAAGTTTCTTCGTCCTTATCTTCGGTTGTTTTGCTTTTATCCGTACTGTAGCAATCCTTTCATTCACTGGGGTGAAGCTGGTGACCAGATGTTTATCCTCTGACCAACTACAAATCCACAACCGAACTCATGCTTTGTGTTATGGCAGCTATAATACAGTGCGTCACTTTAGGTGTTGTTGTGACGTCTTTCCTAATCTATCGTATTTCCTGTATGACATTAATGTCGGCCTTGTACTTTTCAAGTACATCTGCCAGTGCGTAAACTGAACCTTCTCTAAAAAGAGTGCGAACATTCCTGGCGCAGATTCGCAGATCATGGCCCTTAAAACGTTTACGGGGGTCGTCAACTTTTCTTTTCTTTCGTTTTTTTCGTAGCAGGCTTCTGTTTTCTAGGGGAAGGTTACTAACCCAACGCCCAAAACCAAATTTTTAACGTTCTTATGGATGAACGCGCGGCACATTTTAGCTCACTACTATTAATGGGTGTTGAAGGCAGCTCCCCAGGTGACACTACGTGGGGATCAGTGTCCACTTGAGATGAGAGACGGACCAAGATAAACCTTGGGCTTTGCCATGTTTCCTGCAGCGAATTGTCGGTTTTATTCCACGTTTTGGTATAGCCGCCATAGAACGGTATCGCCTGATTTTGGGTATTTTGAAGGGTTATAAAACAGTGAATTGTGCCCGTTTTACTATAGCTGGTATATACATATATTCCCGATCAACATAGCATTCTAATTCGATTTAACTTCGTCTGACCTTCTGTCTGTTGTAACCAAGTTAGAGGTGACAATATCTAAGGGTATGTATGGATGTTTGCATGTAGTGGGCAATACTAGCCTTATTTCCTGCGTTTATTCGGGTAGGTAACTTTGCTGCAACAAGTGTATGTTTCTACCTCGGAACGATCGTACATTCAACAAGTTAGATGAATGCTTTCCACCTATCATAACGTGACTAAATGGATTTTTTTTGGTCTGGTGCCCTGAATGAATGTCGTGATGCTAAAATCTGGTACTGCTATCGCATGTTTTTGCCGCTGCGAAGTCTATCAGCCTCATTCCATCGCCAGATGTTTTACTGTGCAGACTGAATTTCGCAACAGTTGGGCCAAAGATATTCTCCTTTCCAATTTTGACATTAAAATCACCTAGAATAATTTTAATGTCATGGGCAAGACAACCGTCATATCGATGCTTCACTTTCGCAACCTCGTATCTTAGAAAAATACGATTTTCCTTTTTATATCGAACGATTGCAACTTTTCGTTTTATTACTTCAACAATTTATTATCTCAATATGTTGTCGATATTCCCTAAAACTGAATAAAATATGTTCTCGTATCTCAATAGCTCTTATTTTCGTAACTGCAACAAACTCGTACCTTAATTCCCACGCGTATCAGCGGAAGCTAGGATCCTGCAATTTTGAGTGAGGGTTTCTATTGACGATAAGGTGTGTAATAAGGCTGGGTTTTTGGATATTCGTACTAGTACTAAAGTACTAATTGTACAACTTGAGTGACTGAGTGGTAATTAACACCGAGGGGAAAATGCTTAACCTAGAATCTTGAAATGTTGTGTGAAATGTTAGGTGTGTAATAAGTTTGGGTTTTGTGAGAATCCGGTATTCATTCTGTTTGTAACACATTGAAATATTCTTTGTAGACCATATAAAGTATATATTCCTGATCAGCTCAAAATTATAAGTCAACATAACCACATCCGTCTGTCCGTCCGTCCGTCTGTTGAAATCAAGATACAGCTCGCAATTTTTAAGATAGAGCTTTGTAATTTGGTATAGAAGTTTCAGGATGCTATGGGATTGAAAATGAGCTATATCGGTCCACTTCTTTATATAGTCCCCATAGAACGATACCTCCCGATTTTCGGTATTTTGTAGGTTGTGTACTTAATATCCCACCGAAATGGTATTTGGTATTAAGTGTTAGGTAGGTGTGCAAAACTTTACAACTGAAATTAATTAGTATAGGTCCACGCCTTCATATAGCCCCATAGAAAGGTACGACCCGATTAGCACACCGAAATGGCTGAAATTTAGTAGTTAGTCTTCGTTGGGGGAACAAAACTTTCCACTTGAAAATTGTCGGTGTAGTTCCACGCCTCCATATAGGCCCCATAGAACAGTACCTGGCGATTTTCTGTATTTTGAAGGTTGTGTGCTCAATATCTCAATTTGCGTCACCGTATATAACAATGTAAGCAGTTGGTAATCGGGGAATGTATGCCTTTATTGATGTAAATAAGAGAAAATCTTATTACAATCTATGGTGCACTCAACAAATATGGGAGTAGTGAAGCAAAAACCTAGTATTTTTTAAACAGTTGTTGTTGTTTTAATTTTTTAAAACAACGAATTTATTAGTGGAGAAAGTTTACATTATTTGCCAAGGGGTAAGGCAGGGAAGACTAGTTTCGACCCTCGCCTCTGAATATCATCCCGCAATAACCCACAAAGGAACCAATTATTAAATTTGTTAGAACTTTGAATCAAAAATACAAAATTTAATATTATTTTTTCGGTACACCATAGATTGTTATAAGAATTACTCTTATTTACATCAATAAAGGTATACATTTCCCAAATTATCTACTGTTTTCCCTGTTATTTAGTGGCATTATAGACTAATGATTGCGATGCTTGCCTCATATGATAATTCTCAATCCGATATTAAAACAGACCGATTTTATGGTTCTAATGAGCTGGTAAGGATGGTTTCAACATCCAGTATTACCCCCAGTTTATGTATTTTGAAACGAAAATGTGTGCGCATGAAACACACCCAAACTTTAGTTTTTGAAATATTATTACCTTTGCTTTTACTTCAAAACAAAAAACAAATTTGAAAAACACACTCAAATTTGGTAGTTTTTCTTGCGCATTCATTTTCTTATCGACATACATGAACAGGCTGTTAGTTTCAGGCCTTCTGACTATTGGGCGTCATGTCGGCTTATAAGTTTCAAATAAATAATAAGTTAGAAACTGTAAATCCTCAATTCCAGACTCCTTCCCCCTCAATATCCCTAAAAATGAACGCTGTGTACACACTCTAAAGACTCCTAAACAATCAATCTCACGTATAAGTAGTCTATTTGTACGGTTGAATGGCTATATTCGGTCATTACGTTTACACATGAATGAATGCCCAAAAGTATGCAATACACTTCTATCGATATAGTGCCCAAATGGAGCAAAATGCTTCAAGCAAAATACATTCACTACAAAACGGCAGGCAAACTACAACAAATTTGGTTATTTCACAAACAGTTGTTTGTGTGTCGAGTATGGATGTGGCCGGTCCATTTCTAGCTACTGCCATTGCACCTCATAACCAAAAGCTATTTTCTCTCATCAGAAAGGTGTATTGTTTGTGCTGTGAATAAATAATGAGTTAGGTTGCACTTTGTATGCGAGGGCTAAAAATTGTCGGTTTTTTTCAATTGCACCTGGACTATTGACAAACTGAATGAATGATAATAACTGTTCATGACAATTATGATGCTGGTGATGACGATGAAGATGTAAACCTCAACAATTGTGCAAAACTCTATTTGGTTTGATTCATACCGTTGATGAAAAATGTGGGCACTATCGTTGGGGTGCATTTGTGAAAGATGTGACATTGAAATGTAAAATATTTCCAATTTTCAGTTTGATTTCCACTTGATAAGTCTAGAATACTCTACTACCTACGCCTGGTATGAATAATTCACCTTTTCCAAACGAGACCATTTCCAGCGGATGGTCATGAAACATTTGTGTAAGTGTAATGTTGATGATCACTGTTTTGGCACTACACCAATAATCTTAGGCACTCGCGATATCCAAACCAAGTTACTTTATTTCAATATCGTGTTGATGTTCGATCACTAGACGAAATGGGACCGAGAACGTTAAGGCGTCCGGGGCAATCAAACAAAATCTTTCTTCGGTGGAACCGAGCACGAAAACCAGCCTCACGGGGGCAATATTAAACTTCCCAATGGGGACAGAAAAAGAACACTTCACACACCCTCTTGGGGAATTTGTTGTTTTATCGAGTTTGCTTTTACCGAACCCTTTTGACTAACACTAATTATATGTAAAGAAAACAACCGCACTTCACTTTATGTTTTCAATCCAATTTTATATATTATCTTTTATTTTTCAATGATATGGGGTATTAAGTTTTACACAAATTATTTTGTTTGGTTATGGGTGTTTAAGAACTATGCCTATGCGACAAATTATTTTGTTTGGTTTTTGGAATTCAAGAACTATGCATATGCGCTAATTATTTTGTTTGGTTATTGGTATTTAAGAACTACGCATATGCGCTAAATTATTTTGATTCTTTTATTTCACAAATTTATTCTCTTATGTTCTGTGATTCGATGTGCTCGGCACAAAAATTAAAAACTCGACTACTTCTCTGAGATCAATACAAAAGCAAAACAAAACTAACATAACAAAGGGAGTTAGGAAGAACTGACAACTAACGTCAGTGCCATCATTATCGTACGTTCATGTCAGCAGAGATGGAATTAAGCTACATTTAGATCGGAGTTGATTCTAGGTAATATTAAATCTTCTGCGGACATGAACATGCCGCCTCTCTTGAACGGCCAGTTCAATATAAAAACAGAAATAAAGATAATTCAATGATATAAAATAAAATACTTCACTTAAAGTAGTAAATCCATAAGCCCACCAGGGGCAAAGACAAATGTGAGCGTGTGAGCAACGTTATTTAATGCCTATCAGGGGCAGGAATATCTTGATGAGTATTTTTGTCTATAAATTCAGTGGCCAAAGCTGAGCTCTCCCGATCAATTTCCAAGGCTCCAAAAAACGCATAGCCGAAGATTGTATTCTGTATGTATGGGAGGCCTTTTTCTTCTCTTGGTAGCCCCAGGTATATTTTGTTTGAAACATCGCTCCCTAATACAATATTGCACTCCCAGGGGAGATAGAATGATGTATCCGCCACATCCTCCTTGTCAAATCGTTTCCACACTGCGGCAGGAGCGCCAAAAGCCTTTGGGGTGTGG
The DNA here is from genome assembly GCF_047663935.1 of Musca autumnalis. Lineage (NCBI taxonomy): Eukaryota > Metazoa > Arthropoda > Insecta > Diptera > Muscidae > Musca > Musca autumnalis. The sequence continues at coordinate 122,616,485 of NW_027411866.1, read as the reverse complement.
AACTTATCACGAACCAGCTTTAGATTGATTGTAGCAGTCCTGACTTCGCTATGCCTGTCGGTGATTTGAACTTCGTATTCTTTGGTATCATAATCTTCCATGAAAGGCATCCGACCATAAGGAGGTGCGATAAAGCTAAAAGGACTGTTGGGATCGAGAAGAATTCGGACAGTGCGTTTCTCATCCTGCACCCCAGGACGGTGTACGTGGGCCAGGGCGGTCATCCTAAGCCATTGATGTTTGTTTCCATCCAACGGGTGGAGCAGGGTGTGGTGCCCCAGCCAACAAATTCGGCATGCGGAACCGCTTCGGCAATCTTTGATTGTATGGGAAAGACCTAGGCAGTTTTCGCATATTCCCTTCTGATGAACAAATGCCCTTTTATCTTCTGGGTGCATGGACAGAAAAGCACGACACAATCTGAGTGAGTGACGTGTCTTACATATAGGGCAACGATACTCGTCCATATAACGAAACATGCTGCTGGTAAAAAATAGAAGATATCATTAGTTATGGTGTTGGAACTGAGGCAAAAATTAGGGAAAGGCAGGATATGGGTGGGAATGGATGTTTATTTACTGCGAACGGGGTAGCAAAACTAGTTTGTGAACGGGGCGTCTTAACACTCCGGAAGAAGTCCTAATATCAGCGACTCTAACGAGCCCATCTGGGCCAGGATATAGCTTTACGATGCGTCCTAACCGCCATTCATTTGGGTTTCCCATCTCCTGGGACAACACAACCAGATCGTTTAGTTTTAGGTTAGGAGACGGATATTTCCATTTAGTTCTTTTGTTTAGCTCTTTCAAGTATTCAGATTTCCAACGGCGACAGAAATCTTGTTGAACCACTTTCAACTTTCGCCATCGGTTGAGTAGAGACGTTTTTGTCGGCACTTCCTCCGGTTCTGCTGGGGCAAGTAGCGATGAGCCAACTAAGAAATGGCCCGGGGTAAGTGCTGTTAGGTCATCAATATTCTCTGATTGGGGTGTCAGAGGTCGGGAGTTCAAGCAGGCTTCGATAGCAGCCAGTATGGTACTAAACTCCTCATACGTATGACGTATTTGTCCAGAGATCTTTTTTAGATGTGTCTTACAACTTTTAACACCCGCCTCCCATAATCCACCCATGTGTGGAGATGAGGCGGGTATAAAATGCCATTCCAACTTCTGTTGACCATAGTGCACTACGGCGTTTTCCTTGAGTTCGGAAACAACACGTTGAAAGTTGGATCTGATTTCTCGGGCAGCACCGACAAAATTGCGACCGTTGTCGGAAAAGATTTTATTGGGGCAGCCACGACGCGAGATAAAGCGGGTTAATGCTGCCATGAATGCTGGTGTCGATAGATCACTCACGGCTTCCAAGTGTATCGCTTTGGTAGCGAAACAAACAAATAAAGAAATGTATCCCTTTACTATGCGGCAACCCCTTCCAGAGAACGTTTTCAATTCAAATGGTCCCGCATAATCGACACCAGTATTAGCAAATGGACGACTGAGCGATGTCCTTTCCGGGGGAAGTGATGCCATCAATTGACCTTGAAGCTTTTTACGGGACCGAACGCATTCCATACAATTGTTGATGTGTAACTTTATCAGATTCCTTCCCCGTATGATCCAACATTCTAATCTTATGGTTGCCATCATCAACTGTGGTCCTCCGTGCAAAGTCATTTCGTGGATGAAACCAACATAAAGCCGAGTGAATTTGCTTGTTGAAGACAAAATATAGGGGTGTCGTTCACTGGGAGAAAGACACGAAGTGGTCCCTAATCGCCCATTGGCGCGAATTATTCCATCTTTGTCAATATAGGGCGTCAAAGTCAACAGGGGGCTTTTCTTATTCAGTGGTCTCCCTTGGGACAGAGCTATGTATTCCTCAGGAAAATAAGTCTTTTGGGACAACCTAATAAGATGCTTCCGTCCAGCCGAAAGTTCAAGCGCGGACAATTGTTTACTGGTATAGGTATAAGACAGCCTTGTAGCAGGATGATAGGCTCTGATAAACCTTTCCACGTATCCAAAGGTATGAACTGCAGTAGTGAATCGGTGAAGGTGTTTTAAATGCCTTTCTGGGGCCTTATCGTTGCCTTCCTCGCCTGACTCATCATTTGGCTTAGCAGATCTAGCGACATGTACTTGTACAGGTTTCTTTTCTAAAGCTATTTCCGGGATATTTACGTGCGAGGGCCAGTATTTTTCTTCCTTTTGGAGCCATTTTGGTCCAAACCACCACAGATTTCTCTCCTTTAATTCCAAAGGAGTTACCCCCCGGGTTGCTAGATCTGCGGGGTTGTCATGAGTGGAGACATGTTTCCAATTTTCGCCGACTATCTCTTGGATTTTAGCTACCCTGTTTGCAACGAATGTTGTCCAGGTGTTTGACGGTTTCCTAAGCCACGCCAGCACAATTGTTGAATCTGACCAGAGATGCAATGCATAATTTTCGACTCCTATCTGAGGCAAGAACGTGTGTACCAAATTTGCTAGCAGATGAGCTCCACAGAGCTCTAATCGGGGCAGAGAAACTTTTTTAATAGGAGCAACTTTTGATTTCGAGACAAGTAAGTTAGCCGATATAACATTTCCAATTTTCACTCTCGAGTATAAAGCCGCTGCATACGCTAATTCTGACGAATCGCAGAATCCGTGAAACTCTATAGTGCATTCTGGCGAATATTTGACCCAACGGGGTATACTTATTTTGTCTATATGAACATAATTGCTCAAGAAGCTTTTCCATCTCATCAGAGATATTGGCTTTAAATGGTCATCCCACTTTATTTCGTCTAACCACAACTGCTGCATGAATATTTTCGCAGTTATTATGACAGGGGCAAGCCAACCCAGGGGATCAAAAAGACGTGCTATCACCGATAAAACTTCTCTCTTCGTGAACGAATTTTTATTGTTTATCTTTTCTGTAATGAAGTAAAATGTGTCTGAGGCAGCATTCCATCTAATTCCTAGCGTTTTCGCTATGCTCTTATCATCAAAGTGTAGGAATTCTCCATTGAGAAGATGGTCTCGTGGTACATCTTCAATAATTTCTCTACAATTAGATGTCCATTTACGTAAGTGGAATCCAGCGGATTGTAGAATGCCTATTAGCTGCATTTTAGCATCAATTCCTTCAGGAATAGAATGTATACCAACCAGGGCATCGTCAACATACATATTTTCTTTTAAGATTTTTGCTCCTATGGGAAACCTCTGTTCCTCATCTTGGGCCAGTTGCAACAATGTACGCAGTGCTAAATAGGGGGCACAGTTGAGACCGAATGTCACAGTTTTCAAGCAATAGTCTTTTACTTCCTCGTCAGGGGAAGAACGGTAAATGATTCGTTGGAAATTGGTCTGATTAGGATTGATCAGTATTTGCCTGTACATTTTCGATATGTCTGCATTGAAAACATATCTGTACATGCGCCAATTAAGAATGAGGGAAATTATATCTTTTTGTAGAACTGGGCCTACATATAGTAAGTCATTAAGACTTTTACCAGTTGCCGTAGGACATGAACCATTAAAAACTACTCTAAGTTTTGTTGTGGCACTTTCTGGTTTATAAACGCCATGATGAGGCAAATAAAAACAAGGGGCAGAATTTGATTTTGGCGATTCAACTAATTCCATATGTCCCAGGGACAAATATTCTTGCATGACCTCGTCATACATCGATTTCAATTCTGGATTTCTGGACATTGACTTCTCATTTCTTAGAAATTGACAAAGTGCCACATATCTATTCGAACAAAGTACCGATTTTGACGGTGCTTCGGATTTGAATGGCAATTCGACCATATACCTGCCATCCCTATTTCTTTTAACTGTAGTTTTATAAATATCTTCACATATTCTGTCTTCTTCTGAGACCTCTGATATGGTTGGGACTTCTTCTATCTCCCAGAACCGGGCTAATTGTTTATCGATAGATACTCTAGTGCAATGTGAAGCTCTAATAGTATGTCTTGCTACTCTTTTGTTTGTTGGACCAGTCACGATCCATCCAAAGACCGTTTCTTGAGCTACCAATGATCCCAATATCCCATGTTCTACTCCGCCGAGCAGAATCAGTGGATATAAATTTCCTCCTATTAGGACATCAATTGGGGCACTTTTATAAAATTCCGCATCAGCAAATTTTAAGTTTGGCAATTTGTTTCTTTCTACGTAGTTGAAAGAATGAGTGGGAACATTTCCAGTAACGTCAGGGACAACTAATGCATCAATTTCTAACGTAAAGCTAGGATTTACTATGGACGATATCGTAAAGATCGCTATTCTGGAGCATCTCGCTAGGCATTCGCCGCCGAGACCACTAATTTCTGCCGCAATTGGCATTGTATGAAGTTTTAAGAGTTTTTGTACCCTTGATGACACAAATGAATCATCCGAACAGGGGTCGATTAGGGCTCTAACCTTGTGGGACATACCATCTTTGACAATTGTAATCCAAGCTGTGGCCAACATTGTCTTACTCGACACTGAAGTGTGGAAATTTCTGACGTTTTCTGAGGTCGAGGGCAATTCAATGGACTGTAGGGTAGATGTCTGAGAAGACTGGGACACTTTTCTTAACTCCTTCGCCCTATTATCTCCCTGTTGGGATATTTTTGCTCTATGCAAGAGCGAATGATGTTTCGAATTGCACTCAGAACAAGTTTTCTGGCTAGTGCAATTAACCACAATATGGCCTTGAGCAAGGCAGTTGAGACAGTGTTTATCACGTTTGACTATGGACAATCTATTTTTAAAATCCATGCTTAAAAATTTGGGACATGATCGTAAAATATGGCTTCCTTTGCAAAGATTACATTTCTGATTGTCTACCTTAGTGTGGTGGACTCTATAGTTCTTTGACCTATCAAAGTTGTTGAACCTCTGTTGCTGGGGCAGTGAAGATCGTGAGCCTTGTGGGCCATATATATCAGATACACTCTCTAGTGCCTGATACCTTTCAGTTAAAAACGTATTTAGTTCTTCCCAAGAAGGCATCTCTGTCTTCTTGGCTATAGACTGTTCCCATAGGGACAATGTGAGTTTTGGCAACTTCGAAGAGCACTGAAAGACAAAAATGGGATCCCACGAGCTAATGTCTATCTTGTACAGCTTTAGCACAGAAATAGCATTGTTTATGTCTCTCTGCAACTTTTTCAGAGTGCTTGCAGATTCTTGAGAACATTGGGGCAGATTAAAAATTGTGCGTAGCTGATTATTAATGAGAATTCTTTTGTTTTCATACTGATGTTTAAGGTTTTCCCACGCAATATCAAAACCTTCATCAGTAAGTGGAATGTGCTGAATGATTTGCTTTGCTTCTCTACTAGTTTTTTGAAAGAGGTGGTACAATTTTTCTACAGGGCTAAGTTTTTTGTTGGTGATATAGATAGCAGAGAACAAATCCCTGAAACTGGGCCAATTCAGATAATCTCCATGAAATATCTCTGTATCACATGGTGGGACAGATATTGAAGAGCTAATTTTCTGTGCTGCCTTTGAACATGTAGTTTTTACGTTTTCCTTCGCATTTCCTATTAACGTGAGACACCTCATATAACATTTATGCGCTTCTGTTTTCTTATTTCTCAGTGTTCCCTTGTCTTTTTTCTGCAAATCTGGGTCAGAAATACATTTTTTATAGGAAGATTTCCATTCTTCCCACAATTCTTCCAATTCATGCTTCTCTGCATCTAGGGACATATCATTATATGTTTTGAGATCAGCATCTTTAAGCTGAATCTCAAACGAAGTTATTTCTTCGCATTGTACTAAAAAATCTTCCATTATTCCCATACCGTAACGACTCAGTTGAGCAAAGTAAATATTTTTAAAAAATAGAAATATGTATTTATTCTCTGCTTCGACGACAGGGGCAGTATTTTGACGTAGTCTTGTTAAATATTAATATTCTTGAAAATCAACTTATTCAACAATTTAAGTTAAAAAAAATTGGGAAAAGAGGTTTTCAATCTACGAAGACGTCTTTTATTGATTTAGATGCAGAAGAGATATGTTTAGTTCAACGCTTAAATTTTCGTCGTAGAAAATAAGTTCACTTCCCAGACAGAGGCAGGAAAACAAAAATGTTTGTAGAAAAACTTTACTGTATTGTTCGTTCAAATAAATCTTTTATTAAAATGACTCATTCATCAATATCCCAGAAATATATTTATTAGCGATAATGTGATAACGTATGATTATATATGTAAAAGGTATTTTTAACCACAGAGACAGCCAAATTATTATCCAAGAAATCACAAAATTATGGTAGGAAACAATTTATTGTTAAAAGGGACAGAATTTAATCACATAAAATTTATTTTGATTTTTCCAATATCTTTCCCTCCACACCACTGTGCAAATATTGTTGATTTATCAAAGGGCTTTCGCAGGCTCTTGTTCTCTTTTGTTCTCAATGCTTATTAGTTTAAAGCTTTTGTGTTGCTGTTTTCTATGCTTTGCTTAATCTTCGCCCATCTAATAACCAACGTAAATCACCGACACTTGAGTTCAATAACCCTTTTGTTGAGAGACAGACAAATTATCATGCGAATAGATAGAACGAGAAGAGCATTTGAATTTCAATCGAGAAAAAACAGATTGTGACCAAGGAAAAATATTTTGTTTTAACGACGAGTTCCTTATGCAGTGTTCTGCTACAAACAATGTTGTGTTTTATATAATAACTCTTTATTTCTAAGTGTGGTTACAATTTATTGTGGATAAATAAGTGTTCTGTAAGTAGTTCTGATAATATCATGCCCCAGAGACAGTAATTATGTTTGATAAAAAAATGTGAAAAAATCATTAAGAAATTCCACTACGATATTACTTCAAACCACTGTGTTGAAGTTATTGTGTTCTTCTTTTTCATTAAACCAAGAAATTAGGGAGAAAGAGCGCTTTATCACTGATCACAACAACAACATCATAACTTCATTACGCTCTGTCCAGCATGCGTCTCTGCTTGTGTGTTTTTCGGTAAGCAAAGAATTCTCTTTTTTCTTTTTTTTTTTTTTGTTATTATTTCTATTCCCTTTGCAGACCTGTCCTACCTCAACGACAAATGGATGATTAGCGGTTCCTTTTTTTTGTTTTCTTTTCGCGAAGTTTTGATTTTTTGTTAGAAGTTTGGCAACATCGCATTTACCAATTAGAAGGGAATGGAGGACGGGACAGGGAGCCGGATATAGGCATAGAAATATTTCATACAAGTGATATGAACAACACATACCTTAATTTGGTTGATATCTGCCTGTTACTGTACGACAGCCGCTTTGTTATTTCGTGGTTCGATAGGACCTTATGTTTTGGCACTACACCAATAATCTTAGGCACTCGCGATATCCAAACCAAGTTACTTTATTTCAATATCGTGTTGATGTTCGATCACTAGACGAAATGGGACCGAGAACGTTAAGGCGTCCGGGGCAATCAAACAAAATCTTTCTTCGGTGGAACCGAGCACGAAAACCAGCCTCACGGGGGCAATATTAAACTTCCCAATGGGGACAGAAAAAGAACACTTCACACACCCTCTTGGGGAATTTGTTGTTTTATCGAGTTTGCTTTTACCGAACCCTTTTGACTAACACTAATTATATGTAAAGAAAACAACCGCACTTCACTTTATGTTTTCAATCCAATTTTATATATTATCTTTTATTTTTCAATGATATGGGGTATTAAGTTTTACACAAATTATTTTGTTTGGTTATGGGTGTTTAAGAACTATGCCTATGCGACAAATTATTTTGTTTGGTTTTTGGAATTCAAGAACTATGCATATGCGCTAATTATTTTGTTTGGTTATTGGTATTTAAGAACTACGCATATGCGCTAAATTATTTTGATTCTTTTATTTCACAAATTTATTCTCTTATGTTCTGTGATTCGATGTGCTCGGCACAAAAATTAAAAACTCGACTACTTCTCTGAGATCAATACAAAAGCAAAACAAAACTAACATAACAAAGGGAGTTAGGAAGAACTGACAACTAACGTCAGTGCCATCATTATCGTACGTTCATGTCAGCAGAGATGGAATTAAGCTACATTTAGATCGGAGTTGATTCTAGGTAATATTAAATCTTCTGCGGACATGAACAATCACATTCATGTGATAATAGTTGTAGAAGGGGAAGCTTCTGCCTAATGAAGGTTTTCTTGGGGGTGTACCCTACATATTATATAGAACGGCTTTAGGTTCTTTGAAAAGGATGGACTTTCTTTGTGAGAGGCAATCTATTAATTTTTCTTATCAAAACATGTGAAAGCAGCTACCACAAAGCGGGACCAATCATGTTTTACCTTACAGTATTGCTTTGCGTTAACTTTCGATTAATTACAAGTAAAAAAACCGTTAAGTTCGGATCGGCCGAACTTTTTATATCCACCACCATAATATAGTCTTAATTAAAATGGAATAATTAGGTGGAAACCTTTTTTGACCATGGACACCCCTTATGCCTAAATTATCTAATCTAATCTAAAAAATGTGTTCAGCCAGGTGAAAGGTACCGCCTATGGGGCTATATCAAAGTGTCTACCTATCTTTACAAATGTTGGTGGAAAAGTTTTAGAACTGCTGGGAACCTCAAAAGTCGTATTATGGTTAGTTTCGTCAATCAATGTAGCTAAGACCCTCAAAATACCGAAAATCGGAAGGTACCGTTATATGGCTATACCAAAACATGGACATATGTTGACGATTTTTAGTCATGTCAAATTACAGCTAGTTCGATTTTTGATGATATGTTTCGTGACCACAGAGAACCTCAAATTACAGCTAGTTAGGTTAAAAATGGTAATTAAAATCCGCGAAATACGGAAAATCGGGAGGTAACTTCATATGGAGGCTATACCATAACATAGACATATATTAACGATTTTTTGTGGATATCTGGACATCGGGAATCTTAAATGTCAAATTACAGATTTTTCGGTTAAAAATTTTAGCTAAAATCTTCAAAATTCCGAAAATGGTTAGGAACCATTACATGGGGGCAATACCAAAACATGGAAGTATGTTGATGGTTTTTGTTGGAGAAGTTTTGGGATGACTGAGAACCTCAAATGTAAAATTACTCTAGTTCGGTTAAAAATTATAGCTAAAAATCTCAAAATACCGAAAATATGGTGGTACCGTTATATGGAGGCTATACCAAAACATGGACCTATATTGACGGTTTTTGGTGGAAATGTTCAGTGACCACTGTGAACCTTAAATATTAAATTACAGATAGTTTGGTCAGAAAATGTACCTAAAATTCTTAAAATACCGAAATTCGGGAGGTACCGTTGTATGGGGGATATTCCAAAACCTGGTCCTATTTTTAAAAAATTTTGAGTAGTAGTTTTTTTACCCCAAACGTCAAATTACAGATTAGTTCGGTCAAAAAATCTAGATAAAGTCCCCAAAATACCGAAACTTGGGAGGTACCGTTATATGGGGCCTATACCAAAACGTGGGCCGATATAGCCCATCTTCGAACTTTACCTGCCTATGGAAAAAAGACACTCGGGTGCAAAAATACACTGTAAATATAGCGTGTTCACCCCTAAGATCGATAAAAACTTGGGTGGGGCTAGTTCAGGGTCGTCCATCTGTATACTGCGGGCGCCCACTGAGTTGTTTTGCATTTGCTATTCTCTCTCATTCACTTCCTTCGTGAGCACAAGCGAATGATAAACATAATTTGATTGCTGTTTTTTTCACCTCATTTAAAATATCGTACTACGAAAAACAACAAGAACAAGAAATCACTCTCAAGTTGACGACCCTCGCACCGGGATCTGCGAATCTGCACTTGGATCTGCAAATTGATCACGTTGTGATAGATAGAAGACATTAATCGAGCGTGTTGGATGTACGACACGTTCCGAGGAGCAAACATTGACTCGGATTAAACGTAGAAAATAAAGTATGAAGCGACTCAACACAGAAGTTGGACATCGGTACATCGGACTGCAATCTCAGCAGATATCCATAGTATATTCGACTCAATCTGCCCAATTGCTTAATGAAAGTACTCCTCGTTCCGAAAACATATCAACACTAGTGTTATTTGTGTTGTTGTTTTTTTAATGATTTCTAGTGGCGGTAATGAATGAAATTTTCATTCCATTCCATCTTAGTATTAAAAATCTTCCGCACTAGCCACTTTCTAATTATATATTTTGTGAAGAAATACCATGAAATGTTTTTTTTCGAAAAAAAAAAATTCCTTTTGCAAGAATGCCCGCTACTTCGCATGCGGAAAGAGAATAAAATATAAATAAACTATATTTAATATGGAAACAATATTTCACCAAGGAAATTTTATCTCACCGCTTCACAACAATAACGCAAATTCAAAATTCAAAGTTTTAGCTTCAGCAGTTTCGCCAAGAAACCGAATAGGTCCGAAAAATTGTCGGTATTCAAAATGATCAAAGAAACCTACATTTTCTATATCCGCATATCTACAAAGGGTATTTTAAAAATATAAGAAATTTATATTGTCCATGATTCTTTAAATTTGGACATTGAATTCTCAGAGGATATAAAAGCTTAATTAAACAAGTAAAAAAGTATCAGTCGGCTTTGCCGACAGAGATATACCCTCAGTCTGTGAATATTAAAACAATTTTCTTCCCACAAAACGTATGAATTTAGGTGGTTTTAAAAATTTTGGGCGTATGAACTGACAAATATGTTGATTAGGAATAAAGATCAAAAGTTTTGCGGAGGAGATACTTAAAGGGATGGATTGACCATTAAGTGCGTCTCCAGCCACCTATGACACCATAAGGTGGTTTTTACACCCTTCGGGCTGTTTGCTCAAGAAGTACGGACTTGTCCCCGAAAAAATGTTAGTATCGTAATTGAGGCAGTGAATGCAAGTTGCTTCAACAAAAATCAAATTAATTCGATAGCAGGTCTTAAATTGAACTTATCCGAAATTTTGTGTGGAAAGTACCGGATAGTCATTATTTTAACCTGATCTATATCTGGTAGATATATTAGGATGTGTGAAGTATGGACCAGTTCGGACACTCCCTTCAAGAGTTACCGTACAAACAATTTTTCCGAACATTTTTGAACTTTTGTGGGGGAGGTACCTGATGGAGTAGACCGATATGGCTTGTCTTCGAACTTAAACTATGTTTGGACAAAAAATTACTAATGCCAAATTTTGGACCGAATCGGCAGACCCGTTCGAGAGTTATCTTGCGCTCCAACCACCTCACACGGTGTCATAGGTTTTTTTTTCAACTTGCAGGCTACTTTTTCAGAAAGTATGGGTTATAGTGTTTTTTTATCTTTCAGGCTACTTTCTAAGGAAGTATGCACTTGCCCCTGATGAAGCTTTTACCGTCTGTAGGGGGCGGTGAATACAAATTGCAAAAACAAAAAAGCGATTCGAGACCAGGTCCTAAACTGAACTTATCCGAAATTTTGTGTGAGAGGTACCAGAAGTAGTGGACCGATTGAGTCCATATTAAGACCAAATCTATGTCTGGTAGACATTTCACGATTTGCAAAATACGGACCAATTTTTCCGAACATTTTCCAACTTTTGTGTGGGAGGTACCAGAAGGAGTGGACCGATATAACCCATCTTCGAATTTAAACTAAGTTTGGACAAAATATTACGAAATCCAAATTTTGGACCGAATCGGTTGATCTGTTCGAGAGTTATCGTGCGCTCCAGCCTGCCAGTCAGGCGGACGGACATTGCTCAATCGACTCTAAATTGTCTGAAACACATTTTGTCCAAACATACTTGGGATCTAAGACCATTATTTCGATGAGGCACATTTTTTCCTTATGATAGTGTATATACCCTCGTTAGCATAAATGCTGAGGGTATAAAAAGTCCACTTCGATTTACATTTATCTTGAAGATTGCTTGCACATTTTCCATTCGAAGTAGCTGTAATATCGGAACTTGTGGCATGAATTTCAATTTGGCATGAATTTTCTTGTAACTTACTAAAATGTTTAGAACAAAAAAAAAAAAAACATTTTGTTGAACTACATTAAAGCAATGGAACAATATTCAGTACAATTTTGCAAACTCAGGTATTTATGTCAAATTTTAGAGCGATCTTCAGAACAAATAATAGCATAATTCCAAATTATATAATTCCAAATTAATCTATACACCAAACATCAAATTTAGTATTATTTAGAACTCATCGTTCCCCTATAGTAGGTATTTATTTTTTCCATACATAATTTAAAATTTTGTAAGCATTTCAAAAAAACTCTTTACCTAAACACAAACACTGACCCTACTACAAAAATTTGGAATTCCAGCTTAGCCGTTTATGTAATTCTAGATGTAGTACTTTTGGTAGGTATAGGTTTCAAACAGTTCATGTTTATATCAGTGTTCGAAAATAAACACAATGGTATCGTACCGTACCGTTCTGTACCGTACCAAAGTGGATAGGTACACTACGATAGTGTACCGCTCCGGAACACAAACACTAAAAAATATTTTAGTGATACTGTACCGGTACACAACGATAATCGTAGTGCACCGCATGCCGGAGCACTAAAAATCGTAGTGCTCCGACTGCGGAGGACTAAAAATCGTATTGTTCCGACTGCGGAGCACTAAAAATGTTAGTGTTTCGACTGCCGGAGCACTAAAAATCGTAGTGCTCCGACTGCGGAGCACTAAAAATTTTATTGTTCCGACTGCCGGATCACTAAAAATCATAGTGCACCACGTGGTGGAATACTAAAACATAATAAAGGTATTATGTTTTCTTAGGAAAATTAAATATTTTGTTTAATTTGATCAAATAAAAATTAAGATAGACTATTACATCCATGTATGTTTAAATTAGTTAAACACATTGCGAAATTTGGTCAAAATTATAACCAGGTTTTCGGAGTCGAGCCATTTTTCCTTCGACTCCGACTCCAGGCCAGTTTTTTGTCACGACTCCGACTCCGGAGTCGACTCCGAGGGTAATTTCCTATACCACTAAAAATTAATAAAATTTGCTGAATTTTTCAACTTTTCCTATACTAGGACCCTATATGCTTATCTGTTCTTTTCTCTAAGACAATTTGTAATGCAATGCGATGTAAAATTGATGTTCCGTATTGAATCTGCTGTATCATATATCAAAAAGAACAACAACAACAGAAAGAATTTAGAAAGTTTCAGTAGATTTTGCCGAAATATATGTACGAGTATACCCTCAGATTATCAATTTAAAACAAAAACAAGTAGAACTGACGAGTTTGATAATTTTTTTTTGTACGGACGCACAGCGGGTAAACATAGGCATATAGTTGCTCAAAACTCAAAATATGAAAATCGTTTTTTTTTTTATGAAAAAATTTTGATAAACGGCAACCAGACTCTTTTCTACATTTGCTATAACCATCCTCGACTTTGTAAGATTAACCAATCCAATGCAGCAGTCGATTGAACTCAGCCTTACTGAAAACGAAAAGTAAATTTTCGAAAACTAAGAAATTAGGTGAACATTAAAATGACATTATTTTCGCGAAAACTTATATTTTTCAAGATTTATTGTTTTTGTACAGTCTCCGAACAAGATTAGCATTTAAAATTTTCAGATTGATTTTACATCTTTGCTCTTTAATAATGGTAATACATATCCTCTTTATGAAAATTGTTTATGATCATTTTTAAGACTACTACAATTTCAAGAGTGAAAAAGTCTATTTCCCCGTCGCACGGTGCACTATAGGTCAAACAGCCCATTTTACTGGCCAAAAGTCAGATTTCGCACTTTGTAATTTCACTGATTTTGTCTTACTTTTTTGTAAGAAACACTTCAAATATAATAAAAATAAATTTTGTTTTTGTATGAGAAATTATACCGTTACATGGCAGGCTGCCAAATATGTATTATCAAATATCTTTAAAAACTTGTTAACGAAATATGTTTACTTGTATACGTTCAGGGAGAAACTAATCACAATATTAGCATAAGTAACGATTTGATTAGAAAGTATTCGATAACTATTTATCAAAAATGCCCTCCTATCATCATGTATGTGTATAAATAGTTATTAAATGGGTGTTAACTTTGAATTTTCGAAGAAAGCTGAACATTTTGAGGTTATGTACGCTTTTAAAGTCTGGGCAACGTTCGGCAATGAAAGTGAAAATTGAAATTGGTTCATTAGCTCGTGCCGAATGCAGAAAATTTTATGTGATTTTGTGTAAATTTGCTCAACAAGAATTATACAACTTTTTTTAGGTTACCATATTTACCATAATATTGAGTTTTTTTTTTTGAAGTCAGGGTTAAACCTCTTACCAAATAATGTTAGCCAAATTGGAGTCTACAGCATTCTGCTGTGTTCTAAAGTCAAATTATTTACAAATCTTTTATTAATATATACAGTTATAGTCAAAATATGTCGCATCATATTGTGGGATTTTCAATGTAATAATTTTAAGGCAGATTCACATTAAAACTAAAACGAAACACAACAAAAAAGCTTCTGAACTTATCGGACGTCGATGCCTTCAATTCTGCAGACAAATAACAGACCTTCCAGTTTTTGTCCCCAAAGGGTTAAGGTACCAGTTGTGTATGTGATCCATAAAGGGTTAATTTTTTGGCCCACGTTGTTCCATTTTTCTCCCTGAATCTAAAAACGCTATATTAACTTAAACCAAATACTTGTTTTAACTTTAAGACTTTTGGCCAATAAAATGGCCTGTTTGACCTATAGTGCGGTGGTCGAAAGCACTGATCTAGCGGCGCGACATTCATAACTTGCGAACGAATTGAGATACGTCACTGAAATTTTGCACAAACTCAGCTTGTACCAGTGGGTAATAATAAGCCAAATATGAACAATATCGGCTAATGTTTCGATATAGCCCCCATATAACGGTACCTTCCGATTTTCGGTATTTTGAGGATTTAAGCCACAATTTCGTAGCAAATTAACTGTAATTTGGTACTTAGGGTTCCTAGTGGTCACAAAATATTTCCACCAAAAATTATGAACATAGGTCCACGTTTTGATATAGCCCCCATGTAACCGTACCTCCCAATTTAAGGTATTATGAATATCATGACCACATTTTTTATTCAAATTGGCTGTAATTTTGCATTCCGTGTTCTCACTGCGTATAAGATCTTCTTGCAAAACATTTTCAATACGGATTTATGTTTGGATGTAGCCCCTTTTATGGTACCCCCGATTCGTTGAATTTTTACTTGTTATCCCACATTTAATAACATATTTAGCTATTATATGGTATTATAGTGTCTCCGGGGGTAGAACTCATCCTTGCCAACATTTCTCCAAAAAGGTCCATATTTTGATTTAGCTCCCATACAAATCCACAGCTAAATTTGTATGGATTTCATGCAAAATCCCTTATTTTAAAAGTGCAGTCATTAAAAGATTTGCAAATATTTGCAGCCCGAATGTGGTTATTCAGTATCCAGAGAGTCCAATTTCATTCCCCAAAAAATAATCGGACCTAAGTTCGGCCAAGTTTACAGGATGCACTCTATGGAACAAGCGCGTACAACCCATAAAAACACTAAAAAATTGAATTTTTTGAAAATTTATTGTTATATAACTAAGTATCTCCAGACACCAAACTAATTTTTATAATTTAAATCACACCCTCTGCTATTAATTAAAAATATATCTTGTCCATTTTCATTACGAATTTATTTAACATTTAAACCAATATGAAGTTAATTTTTTGCAACAATTTTTTAAAATCTGATGCAACAAAAACTCTTGTATTTGATAGTGAATAACTGAGTGAATATTTACAACAACAAAAATGAAAAATACAAATTCTTTGTCTGCAAAGTGTCTGCAATCGATACAATGGAAAATATTTCGCAATTTTATAGTTCGATTTTTTGACTTTCACGCAGCTAGATCAGTGGTTTCGACCAGTGTGCGTCGTTTTCCGACCATAGTTTCTTCTAATGTTTTATGCGATTGAGCCTCAAATATCAGATTCAATCATAAAAAATTGCGCATATTTGCGCCATTCCGAAAAAATTTAATTTTTCTCAACTAAAATATGAAATATTTTTATATGGAATTGAAAGGTTTACTCACACTAAATTTTGCTCCGCGTTATAACCGGGGCTCTAATTTATCAAACTAAACCAACACATATCAAATATGTTTGCATTATTCAGAAACATTCACGGCTTTTCTCATGTGAATTGAGAAAAATTTTATTTAAGTAGATTTCAAAAAATAAAATTTGGAATGAAATATATGTATATGGGACTATATATACATCTGTACTGATTTGTTTGAAAATTGGCTCACTGTTTTTTAAGGCTAGTTCAGGTTGCATGTGTCAAATTTCAGTGATTTTGGAGCATTTTTATCTCATATCAGGTCGAATATATATGGAAGCTGCATCCAAATCTGCACCGATTTTCATTATTTTCTATAGGATTAATCCTTGTGCAGAAGATATGCTTTGTGTAAAATATTATATCAATCGAAGTATAAATGAGCTTTCTAGGACTTTTGATCAACTTTTAACACAAATTTCCCCTCTGTGGGACGGGTCACATATCTTTTTCGTTTTATTTTGTCGAAATATGAAGATGGGTATGCCAACAGTAATTTGTTACTTACAGATTTTACGAAAGCGAAATTTTGACTTCTACAGTTCCCTTTTTTTAAATGCATATGCATATTTTTTAATTCGTTTCGCTTAAATACACGATTATTATGTTCTTAATGATAGCACAAAAACATATGCTGATCGGTTTATTCGTTTTCGAGCTTCAGTGGTCACCGCAAACTGCTTTAGTAAAAACAGTGTTTCGTAGGTGGCCATTTGTCAGAAAACTGTGCAATATTTTTCAACAAAAAAAATCTGAAAGTAGCTCAAGGTATTATAAATCAGATGAAAACAATATCTTTTGGAAAAAATTGGTAGATTACTTGTAAAAATTCATTAAAAATTTAATTTTTCGTGCATAATAAGTGACCATAACTCCTTAATTGTGGACAAAATAAACTTATAATACTTTTTCCACATTATATTGTGAAGTATAAATATGTGAGATCTAAAACTAGTATTCCAGAGTGTATATAAGTTTTGTCATAAATGTGATGGTATATTAAGAAATCGATTCATATTGAAGGATGCAATTATAATTCTTTTGTCATGGAACATTACTAAATATAATAAATCCTTTGCTTACAAGTTTACTCATAGATTTCCTATAAAATGAATAAACGATTTATCAAAATGTTAATAAAGTTAATCTCTCTATCATAAAAAAATAAAAACTCTTTTGATAAATGTAGAAAAAAACATTTTGCCCGGAGTCGGAGTCGAGCTTTTTTTCACGACTCCAGACTCCGACTCCGACTCCAGCAAAATTTGCTAGACTCCGACTCCAGACTCCGACTCCGACTCCGAAGCCCTGATTATAACAAAACAATATTTAGTTTTTGTGGAATGAAGCACAAAAATCTTCATGCCGGAGCACTAAAAATCGTTTTGTACCACGTTTTGAAACTATAAGGTAATGAACCATACATGAATTTATTATGATTTCTGAGGAAATAAAATACTTTATATATATCAACAAAAATTTCTAAAATCGTCTATTCCATTTCAAAAAAATCAAAAAAAAAAAAAATTTTTGATACTACATCTATGATTTTTGGTACATAGATTAAGAAAAAATCGTCATTCCAAATCTGTTTTCGTTACCAACTTTGATTGTTGCGCGCAAAAGATATGACCATTTTAATTATGCTAATTAGAAAAAATTCTAAAAAAATCGCGGCTTAATACAGTAAGCTGTTATATCCTATTATCGTTAACTGAATTCGCACCCTTTGCGATTATGCAAAAAAAAAATCGAAAAGTTTCAATGGATTTGCGAAAAATTAAATTTGTTAAATAATTTCACGTATTTGCAAACATATTTTTGAAACAATAGCGCTTATACTTACAAAAAAAATATAAAAAAATTATAGCAGCATCCAGACATTGTGAGGAATAAAATGAAACCTATGTCGTGAAGATTGGAGCTATAGTATTCACGTTATTTGCAAAAGTACAAAGAAAATATGACGAAAAAAATAAAAATCATGTTATTCTAATTTTTTTATGGTTTTATAGGAAAGGTTGTAGAAAAAATGTTTGATTCTTCGTCATTTTCGTCCAAATTTCACGCAATAATGAAGATATTCCGTTGCAACATATTCTTCGCTTATAGTTTTCCTATTGGCGAATATTTTTAGAACATTATATTAAATCACAAGGAATTCCAATTGTGGCATAACATTAAAATAATATTATATTAAATATTACAACATTTGAAACGCATATAATCCGCGTAATAGTGAAAATGACATGATGCGCATCCGATTTTCCAACACAGCGAATCAATCCCTTTTATTTCATGTACAGTTTGTGAAATTCTATTTAGCGACCACGATGTAGCATCTGTTGCATATTAGGGCGCAAAATACAGTTAGACGGTCATAATTTCCACGAAGTTTATTTACATTTTATGCGCATCCGATTTCGATGATAACCTTTAAAAAATACATCATTTGATGTCGTTTTATTGCGATCCATCAAGAACCGTGGATGTAGCATAGTACATAATTTTTAGAAAAAAAAAACAATTGTATCTCCGCATTAGCGATAGTTTTGAAATTATGTTTTCGCACATTTTAAACAGGCATATAGCTCTATTTATTTCAGTAAAAATTACACTTCCAAAACGCGTTTCAATGCGCGCAATTTTCAAAAACATTTTTTGTATATTTTCGAAATTTGAGGGGTATCATATCATGGACGCATCATGGCTTATTAGATTCAGAATGTAAAAAACTAAGTTCACGCGGGTTTCACCGACAATTTAATGGCAGTTGCAAATTTTGAATCAAAAAAACAGGTTTTTTACAAAAATTTCGACTTTAAGCTGAGATTGTTGTGAACCTTTGAAGGCTACAAGCCCGAGTTATACATCAAAAAATGCGTAATCGCGAGTACTACAATTTCGTAATCAGTTTGAGATTGATGCAGTGGTTATATTAAAAAATCATACATTAGAAACTTCATCTCTGAAGTGTATTCTTTAACTTCTTCTTTGAACATTATACTCTACATTGTATTGTAAAGCCATTAATTGAAAATTGACTTAAAAAAACTCGTTTCCTTCAACGATTTTTTCGTATTTTTTTACATTAATATGACCACAGCTTCCGCTTAAATTATAATTTTAAGAAATCCATCGGTGAATCGTGCTAAAACAGCTTTTTATACCTAAATGCGTTCAAAAGTTATGGTATATTACAACAATTCGCGAGTTTCAATACCCCATACCTCAGTTTCAACATAAGTAAATTTTCTACAAAAAGGGCGATATATATTTTTAATAAATAAAAATTAAAAGAAAATGTGAAAAACATCTGATTTGGTGTTTGGACAATGGAGCACTAAAAATTGTAGTGTTCGTCTGCGGAACACAAAAAATCGTTGTGTTCCTACTGCTGGAACACAAAAATTTTAGTGTTCCGACTGCCGGGTCACTAAAAATCGTAGTGCACCACGTGTTGGAACACTAAAAAATAACTAAGGAATTATGTTTTCTTAAGAAAATGAAATATTTGGTCAAATTTGATTAAAAAAAATTAAGATAAAATGTTAAATCCATGTATGTTTGGTTTGGTTTTTGGACAATGGAGCGCTAAAATCGTAGTGTTCGACTGCAGAACATTAAACATCGTAGTGTTCCGACTGTCGGAACAATAATAATCGTAGCGTACCAGGAGCCTAAACCCTAAAAATAACGTTAAGGTAATCGTCTGTTTATTATGATTTATGAGGGAAATTAAATATTTTATGTTTTTAGGATAAATAAATACATATTAATAAATAAAAATTAGAAGTAATTGTGTAAAATATCTGATTTGATTTTTGGACAATAGAGCACTAAATCGTAGTATTCGACTGTGGAGCACTAAAAATCGTAGTTTTCCTACTGCCGGATCACTAAAAATCGTAGTGTGCCGACTGCCGGATAACTAAAAATCGTAGTGTACCACGTGCAATACAATAAGATAATGTACCACACATGAGTTTATTATGATTCGTGAGGAAAATAAATACAAATTAAGAAATAAAAATTAATAGGAAATGTGAAAAACATCTGACTGGTTTTTGGACAATGGTGCAGCAAAAATTTTACTGTTCGACGTTTAGGTAATCATCTGTTTATTATGATTTATGAATTAAATATTTGATGGTTTTGGGTCAAGTAAAAATTAATAAATACAACTAAGATGAGCATGTTGTATCCATGTACTTAAAAATAGTTAAAAAATTTGAGAACGTTAGTAGAAAATATGACAATATGTATTGTTTCGATTTTTAGAGATCCGGCAGTCGGAACACTGCGAGTTTTAGTACTCCGCAGCCGAATACACCGATTTTTATTGTTCCAATGTTTCGATTTTCAGAGATCCGGCAGTTGGAACACTAAAATTTTTAATGATCCGGCAGTCGGAGCACTACGATTTTTAGTGATCCGGCAGTCGGAACAATACGATTTTTAGTACTCCGCAGCCGAACACTACTATTTTATTGTTCCATTGTTTCGATTTTTAGAGATCCGACAGTCGGAGCACTACGATTTTTAGTGATCCGGCAGTCGGAACACTACGCATTTTAGTGCTCCGCAGCCGAACACTACGATTTTTATTGTTCCATTGTTTCGATTTTTAGAGATCCGGCAGTCGGAACAGTACGATTTTTAGTGCCCTGCAGCCGAACAGTACGATTTTTAGTGCTCCGCAGCCGAACACTACGATTTTTATTGTTCCTAAATTTAAAAAATTTAAAATTTTTAGTGATCCGGCAAACCCTTTGACCCTCATTCCAAAACTCAGGATTCCAGCTATATCCCTTCACTCAAATTCAATTTGTACTAAATTTAGTACAATTTAGTACTTTTCGATCGTTGTTACTCTGTATTGTCGTAAATTTATTGTTCGAGCTTTCAAAAACCCTTTGGTACACCTTTCTTACTCTTTACCTTTCTTAATCACGGATGAAGAGTAACAAATCCAAATTTTACTAAATTTAGTACCATTTGTATACAAAAGTTCGAATTTCCAAACCTCCATATTTTAATCCTACACTTTAACAATAATTTCAATGAATTTCTAATTTCAGAATTCCACCACTATCTTAATGCCAAATTTCAGGATCCCACATCTATCCGTTCACCCAAATCCAAACTGCACCAAATTTAGTACTATTTAGTACTTTTCCTACACATTGGTACGAATATCCACAAAATTCCTCAATCCTACACTCTAACATTAGTCTTAATTTCAAATTTTAGGATTCCAGCTCTATTAGTTCGATCAATTCATATTGTACCAGATTTAGTACCTGGTGAATTTTGTAAAAGACTCTTTTCTGTGTAAATAGAGTCAGGTAGATTTCTTTTTAATGCATGTGTTCGAAGAATCTATGTTTAAAACTAACCGACTGCCGGTCATAAATATGTAATGGAACAAATGTCGTGCCCAAAATAGTAAAGATAAGAAAGGGTCTATAATAACAGATGTATTTTCCATTATCAACGCAACGTGTATGTGCATGATGTATTTATAGACACAGCGTGCATTTCTAACCCTGCAAGCAAAAACTATCGCTGAAGTGACTTAGGCGTTTCGCCCAGGGCGATGAAAACAGTCGCGGCGATAGTCGCAGAAGTCACCCTGAAGTGACCTCCGTTGTGAAGAAATGAACCACGTCGGGGTGTCGTCTTGGAAGTCACTCCAGCGACACTTCTGGAAGATCATTTCCGCGATAGTTCTAGAAATTAAAAAAGATATTTTTTTATATATTTTTTTCTATTTATTTATTTTAATTTTTTATTTTTATTTTTTTAGTTTTATTTATTTTTTTAATATTTTTTATTTTTTTATTTTTTTATTTCTCTTCTCTTTTACAGAAATTATTCTTTGCAATTTCCACATACATTAATTTTGTCATTTTAAAAATGTGATGTTTTTTTGCCTGATTTTGGAAGCGAACCCGGACCTTCAGAGTGCAAAGCGAGTGTGCTTACCCCTGCACCACCGTCTCATATAATCATCAGATAGAAAATGTTCTATTCTTGTTCAAATGTGTTGAATCATTAAATAAATTTAAACAATCGCCTTGGAAGTCACTCAGAAGTCACTCCGAAGTGTCGGCATACGCGATAAAACGTAATCACAATAAGGCTATAGAAATTGTTTGTGTAATTCACCGACGATCTTCCTTGGGGTGTCTCCGGAGTGACCTCTTAGGCGAGGGAGTGCGAATCTCACTTCCAATTGCTGGCAGGGAATTCCTTTATTCCATTAATGTGCGTGTAAACAAAATGTGTGTGTATGAGTGTTATTTTTAGATTGTAAGATTTGGGTTTAAATATTTTGTAGTAAATAAAGAGTCTCTCTAAAACCATCAAACAGACAACATCAGCCCGCGTGTTTTCTTTTCTTGGGTTTTCCTTGGGCTGCATTTTTAGTGTTGAGGTTGAGGAGTCGACCTCATCAGTACCATTTCAGGATTCCAGCTCTATCGGTTCAATCAAATTCATACCAAATTTAGTACAGTTTAATACTTTTCGTACACATAAATAAGAACTTCCAAAACCATTTTCTTATAACAACACTACTTCCCAACCTTTATTCCCATACCAAATTTCAAGATTCTAGCGGTTTACGTTCAAAATATACAATTGGTACAAGATTTAGTATTTCTTAGTACTCTACGTACAGTTATAGGTCGAATTTCCTAAAACCAGTTGATACATATTTCTTACTCTCCATCAGTGACACTCATTCAGAATTCTAGATCTTACCGATTGCTAATACAAAGGTACCCTATTTAGTGCCTTTTAGTACCCTTCTAGTTCGAATTTCCAAAACACAGCCTTATCACACCCCTTCACACCAACAACAAAGGTATGCAGGAACCGGAAGGAATCCGAAAATTCTACTTACGAGTGAAACATCAAACTGATGTCTTTGGTACAGGCACATCCTGCTCTAGATACAAGCAAGTTAATCTGTTACAGATATTGATAGTGTGCTCAGAAGATGGAAAAATAACTTTTCCAAACTGTTGGTATCCAATACCACCGAGCAAGTACTCGTATCCGATGAGTGGAAGGTGATCCCTATTTCCCATCCACAAGAAAGGACGTAAGAATATGTGCTCAAACTATACGGGCATAAGTCTGCACACTATTACTTATAAGGTAGTGTCTGGGATATTGTGTGTTGAGCCATATCCTGGAAAAGACCCAAGCGATGTTGATCGACGCTTATATTATTTTTGTCGATAATAAAGCATCTTTCGACAGTCATATCGTCTGCTCCGTCGGAAAAGGTCGTAAGTCCCTCTCAATAAATTTTTCAGGAGGAAGAAAAAACATTCCAGCGCATTCTGTATTAGAGATTTTATTATGGTGGTAAAGGCAATATTTTTCGTTGATTTATTCCGCTTCCATACCTGTACTTTGTTTGATAAAATTCCGTCGCGTTTGGGAGATAATTGGATGTCTTTGGACTTACGACTTTTTCCTTGTACAGTTTTGTATTTTTGTAGGGACTTACGACCTTTTCCCATAATTTACGGACGTTTTTAAAATAAAATATTTATACTTTACAAAACAATGTGGAAAGGGTATTATAAGTTTGTTTTGTTCAATATTCGTGTAACATCGCGAAGTATTCGTCGAAGACCCCCTCTCCTTGACATTTGTTCATATCTTGAAGAGATAAAGCGAAATAGCTATGTGTGTCCGTCCATCCATTAACAATTGTAATAAAACTCCAGGCCTAAATTTTGGACCGATCATCACGAAATTTTGTGGAGAGTTCGGGTTCCGACCAGAAGTGACCCCATTAGATGTTAGTTATGATCGAAAGGTGTGAAATGGACCAAACCCAAAATTTTTACCCGACTTGTAGCTATCCTGTAGATCGCAGTAATATTCCGATCGGCGCGATTCTTTAAGGATGAATTGAGTTTAAGACAAAGAATAAGCTTGCAATTTAACATGGTGATGAGATAATTATTAGCGGGTTTAATGGACCAAAACTTTTGTATGAAATCTATTATATAAAAGATAATGTGTGTTTGTTTGTATGTTCCGCATAGACTCAAAAACGGCTAAAGCGATGTTTTTTGAAAATTTCAGAGAATATGCAAGGAACAACCGAGGTGAAAATAGGCTTTATATATATTGAATATCGAAGGGGGTGGGGGCAGGCCCTTTTTAAAAAAACGCTTTTTTCCAAAAGTTTTGAAAGTATCGGCCAGAAAATTAATTTGCGAGGCAACGGTTGTTGAATCTCCGACCTGATTTATTCCGTTTCCTGATCATGATTTATTCCGTTAATGTACATGGTTTCTTAGCTACATTGCAATCCCAAATAGTGTCGTTTTTTGTCTTGCAAAGTATTTCTGCCCCAACTCACTGAATCTTTTGTTTTTATCTGCAAACCATGTAGAATCTTCAGCATGTCATGTCTTCCTGAGTTTAGGAAGTTTATCATCAGAGCTTTCGGAATCACCGTGAAAACCATAGACCCATGACACCATCGTCTAATTCCATTCAAAATTCATACTGCTCTTGGTTAGCAAGAACCATGATGTCTTCTGAGCTTAATAACATTTCAATCAATTATTATTTTAGAATCATTTAATAATATAAACATTGCATTTACCCGTCCGTTAGAAGGTATTAGTCTATTGAATTCAGAATACAAACTAATCTCGTTATGTGAATAAATGTCCCTAGATAAACCTCACATTACCAGTTGATAAAGTTAAGTAAGATATACGACAGTAAAAACATTAAAAAATTTTGATTTTTTTTTACAAATTTTTAATATATGAGGTATTTGAACACATACAGCATCCCAATTTGTATCAATGAAATGTATCAGAAGTCCATCTTTCATAATCAGTTCGCTTATAGGGGAAAATAGATTTCAAATGTAAATGTTCGTTGCAATATAGAAATTATCACATTTTTGTTCAAAAGTTTGGTCCGCAGGCTCCGCACAAATATCATCCGATTATCATCCAAAGGTGTAGGCTAGTACTTTACATTGTACCCCAACCATGGATGACGTTAAACATAATATCTGAACTACATTAGCTGTAGTATTCTTTTAAAGTATACATTTTCCTGTGGACTTACGACCTTTTCGTACTCAAATTTGTACGTTTTGTGGACTTACGACCTTTTCCGACAAGGGCAAAACATATAAAAAAACGCGACATGCTACCATTTTCTTTGCATCATACGACGTG
The DNA here is from genome assembly GCF_047663935.1 of Musca autumnalis. Classification (NCBI taxonomy): domain Eukaryota; kingdom Metazoa; phylum Arthropoda; class Insecta; order Diptera; family Muscidae; genus Musca; species Musca autumnalis. The sequence goes on along the minus strand of NW_027411866.1, from coordinate 122,591,134 downwards.
TTTTGACTTGTACTATCATCCTGTAACAAAAACGCGATTTCCAAAAAAAGTGGACTTACGACCTTTTCCGACGGAGCAGACGATATACGTTTAAAGGTATTCCAAGCCATGTCTGAATTTGGTATTCTCACAAAGCTCATTAGGCTTCGTAAGATGATACTAACTTCGCGTTTATTGTCCTATTCTAGAAATAATTTTGCCAAATTATGTTGAAATCGGTCTTGATTTGGATACAGCTCCCATATAAGTGGTGATGGGTATCATATAGTCGGTCCCGGCCGACTTTGATCCTTTCCTTACTGTGTTTTTTTTTAACCGTCTATGTAGCTCACTGTGTGTTACTGGCAACAGCATACAATATTTGCTGTATTAGTTCTATTCATATGTACATATGTATATATTACAATTGTTGATTTATCAAACAGTCAGTCAACCAGTCGAATGAATGGTCAAAGGTAGTCTCATGCATTCACAACACTTGTACATCGGTCATACAACAGACAACAACCGCAATTAGCCATGTTATTGTTCTCGGTGACGAACATGTTTTGAATACGACAACAAATGATGTTGGTCGCTTGGTAAGTTTTGTTGTCACTCACTCTCCTTGTTGTTGTTGCTGCTGTTGTTCCATGCTCTTTTGTATTTTTATTTTCCGATAATTGTTCGTTGTGGCGTATGAGTAATGGAGTTGAAAAATGATTTGTCCATTTATTATGTATACGTTTACCCGTGTGCCACCTTGCTGCTCATCATACCCCATTTAAATTTAAATAAATTCAATTTTGTTTTGTTTAAAAAAGTTTTTCTTTATAGATAGTTTTGCATATACTTTTGGTTCTATGTGCAATTGCATTTTATTCTTTACATGGCAAAGCTATTGTTTTCGGATTTAATCAAATCAACAAGTTATTGTTTGAGCAACAATTTAATTACTCTGTAACAAAGTAATTAATTAAATTTGACAGGTTTTGTATTAGACAAAAAAAGAGTGCAAACAATACACACTTGTTGTTCATTGTTAGATAAATAGAAATCATATAGACAAAATGTTAGGTTTGTATTTGAAAAATATATTGTTTAAGTGCAGACAAATATTATCAAATAAAAACAAGTAAAATAGGGCTATATACTAGTTTTCCGAGGAATTTATTTATATAGAAAATATTAGAAATTTGCATTAAGGAAGAAAAAATACCAAACGCATTCAGAAATAGCTTTTGCTGAATTTATCCGATTCGATCAATGAAAGAGATCAATATTTCGAGGTTTTACATTACTACTGATTAAAGGTAGCATAAAAACTTCAAAACCTCGCACAGAAACGTAATTTGCATCAATCTAAAAAACTGGAAATTACTCTATCATGATTTTAATACGTTTTTATCTATCAAGGTAGCGAAATTTTGTAGCATGTGAGGTAAACGTAGACTTTATATACAAACCAGAACAATAAACGAAAACACACTTACATGTCACAGTGCGCCTAAACCAACTTTATATGGAAGGTGCTTATATCTAGGAAGTTTTTGTGAATTCTGAAACTACAATGTTCATAGATAAGAAAAATCAAAAAAGAAAATCGCTGGAGCGCTTTTTAATTTAATAGGGATCAAAGTTCACATTTTTTTTGGTATTTTTAGGTTTACACAATTTTGCTTGGATACCGCAAGTCCTATTGAAACGATTGAAAAGATTGACCCTTATTACTTTTCCCTAGGTTTTACCATTTTTGAGATATAGACGTTGAAGTTGGGACAATGTATCACCTCTTTATTAGACAATGCCATGTACGTAGCGCCTTAACTAACTTCAAATAGAAGGTCTTACACCTGGGAAGTTTTTTCATATTCTGAATCAACAAAGTTCATAGATGCGAAAAATCAACAAAACAAGTAGGAAAGTATCAGTCAGCTGTACTGGCGGAGTTATACCCTCAGCCACTGACCAAAAACAAACACCATAATTATGACGTATATAAAATATACTGATTTTGTATCACGAGTTTGCTTTACAATCTGTACGAATCGTAGTGTGAGGCTATACTAAATCACTGACATATACCAAACATTTTTAGTAACCAAACTTCATAAAGGACTCGAAATATTAAATCACATTAAACTATGTTTGAAAGAAATTTTTGAAAATGTTTTAGAGTTATGTTACACAATAGCCATTTTAGTATGTGCCAGCAGGCTTTTGGAGCGTGAAAAAATGTACCGTTGTAAATGAGGCCGCTAGAACAATCGACTGAAAAAAAGAATCAAAACGATACGAGAGCAGCTGTTAAACTTTACTTTATCCGAATTTTGTGTGGGAGGTACCCGATGGAGGGGACTGATATTGTCCATATTCCAACCGGTTACATGGCTGGATGAAAAAATACGATGAGGAAAGTCTGCACCAATCAGAAACTCCCTGCGAGAATTATCTTGCGGGTTTGCCATTTTGGTTGGTACCGTCAGGGTTTCTTGGAGCTTTTAGGACAATATATGAGTAAGTATGGACATGAGGAAGAAAAAAATTGTACCGTCGCAAAGGGAATCGCAGGAGCTCTTAAACTTCACTTTATCCGAATTTTGTGTGGGAGGTACCCAAAGGACTGGACCAATATAGTTCATATTCGAACCCGATCTATATCTGGAAGGAATAATACGATGTGCAATGTTTGGACCAGGGTTTCGGAGTCGGAGTCGAGCAATTTTGCTGGAATCGGAGTCGAAAAAAATAACTCGACTCCAACTCCGGGCAAAATTTTTTCCACGTTATAGAAATATAACATTAAATTTGGAACAAGAAAATTTTTTTAAAAGTCATTATTTATTTTATAATAAAGGTATAAGAAAACATATATGCAAACGGTATATTATACTAAGTTAAAGGACAACTCACAGGGTATTTACTTATCTGTGTAGTCTATTCATCCCTATTTTGTTGATTTAATTGATTCTTTACATTTTTGCAAACAAAATGACAATTCTATGACAATCGAATTAAGATTGGACCTTTAACCTCTTTCGTCAGAAGTTTTACGGGTCTTCTCACAAAGGTCTATTAGTATTCTCATCTTGTTTTTTATGAGAAGTCATCCTTGTCTTCTATTAAAGACATTGTGGTCTCAATGGGAAATCTTACTGAATACCCTGTAACACAAAATTGAAGTCAAGATATGGGGGGTGGAAAAATTCCCTTTCGGAATGACAGCCCCTATTGAGAAACCCAAAGGATCCCATAGCTGAAATTTCTGAGTTATGACATAATGAATTTCTTGGTTGACCCCCATCAATCATTGAGAAAATAGCTTTATATCTCTGTTTGGAGATATTGTTTCATTATTTTTAGATGACATGTTTTCAGTTAAATAGAATGAGGAATCTTTATGTCGAATATTCTGTCCTTCTAGCTCAGTTTCTTTCGTGTTTTTTTTTGTTCTTGAACTCAAAAAGTGAAACAAAATTAAATTTTCTACAAAAATGTTCCACCGAAAATTATTTATATGTTTCCCATACCCAAGAAATCGATATTGTCACGTTTTAATAAAAACAGGGTTTCGTAGACGGTCTCAAAATTTCGTAATATTTTTAATCATCTGAAAGAGAAGATGATTAAAAATATCTGCCAAAAAGTAATATTTTTCTCTTTCAGACGAGTAAAAACATCTGCCAAAAAGTTACATAGTTTTCTCGGAAAAAACGGATTTTATTGAGCTTTGCAACTGGGGGTCTCCTTTTAAGGCTAAGCACACTAAAAAGTTGGCTTACATTCAGTTTGAAACTTGGCCATGAATTGTTTATAATTTATATTGCATGTAGTCCTTATGATTTGTATTGCCTCTTGATTTTCACATTTTGAAAGCTTAAAGATTTTCTCACGCGAAAGAATTCCGCCCAGAATATACTCGAGCAAAAATAGGAAAACCGACAAAAACATTCTAGCTTTGGTATTTTTCAATATAAGCTTCGGCAGAAACAATATTTATATATTCGAATGTATTCGAACGAATTCCCTTTCTAATGAATATGTAAGGAAAAACTAACACATTACCCTCGGCTCGGAGTCGGAAAAAAACTCGACTGGAGCCAAAAATACCTCGACTCCGAAACCCTGGTTTGGACCAAATCGATTGGTCCCTTCAAGAGTTATTGTTCAGATAATTTTACAGAAAAATTTTGTGAGGGAGGTACCCGAAGGAGTGGAGCGATACGGCTCATCTTATTAAACTAAGTTTAGAATCGGTTGATCCGCTTGAGAGATATCGTGCGCAGCAGCCAACCAGACAGACAGACGGACGGGCGGACATGGCTAAATCGACTCCAAATTGACTGAAACGAATTTCGTCCAAACATTTTAACGCTCAAAAGTCGTGGGTACTCGTTTTTGATTACAATAAACTATTTTTTAATTTTGTTAGATTTATTCGACCTTTTTAATTGATTAAAATTTTAATAAACTTTTATTCTTACAAACTGTATTTATTTCAAAATCAAAATTTAACTTTAACAGTCCAAATGCCCCTGGTGGTAATAGCGGAAACTAATATGCCTTGAGGAGAACACCTAGCGTCAAATGGCCAAACTAATATTCAGTACACCGCACAGTGGTCGAAAGCACTGATCTAGCGGCGTGAAATTAATAACTTGCAAACGAATTGAGATACGTCACTGAAATTTTGCACAAACTCAGCTTGTACCTGTGGGTAATAATGGACCATATATGAACAATATGGGCTAATGTTTTGGTATAGCCCCCATATAACGGTACCTTCTGATTTTCGGTATTTTGAGGATTTAAGCCACAATTTCATAGTAAATTAGCTGTAATTTGATACTTAGGGTTCCTAGTGGTCACAAAATATTTCCACTTAAAATTATGGACATAGGTGCACGTTCTGATATAGCCCCCATGTAACCGTACCTCCCAATTTAAGGTATTTTGAATATCATGACCACATTTTTAAACCGTGTTCTCACTGCGTATAATATCTTCTTACAAAACATTTTCAATACGGATTTATGTTTCCCCCTTTATGTAGCCCCTTTTATGGTACCCCCGATACGTTGAATTTTTACTTGTTATCCCATATTTAATAACATATTTAGCTATAACAGGGTATTATAGGGTCTCCGAGGGCAGAACTCCTCCTTGCAAACATTTCTCAAGATATGTCCATATTTTGATTTAGCTCCCATCCAAATGCACAGCTAAATTTGTATGAATTTCATGCAAAATCCCTTATTTTAAAAGTGCCGTCATCAAAAGCTTTGCAAATATTGGCAGCCCTAATGTGGTTATTCCGTATCGAGAGACTCCAATTTCATTCCACAAAAAATAATCGAACCCAAGTTCGGCCAAGTTTACAAGATGCACTCTATGGAACTAGTGCGTACAACCAAAAAAAAAAAAAAAACACTAACAAAATCCAGGCCACAAACTAATTTTTATAATTTAAATCCCACCCTCTGCTTTTAAATTAAAAATAAAGCTTGTCCAGTTGCATTACGAATTTATTTAACATTTAAAAAATATGAAATTAATTTTTTTAATTAATTTCTCGTTAGAGACGAGCTTACTGACCAAGATGCTTTTTGAAAAAGGAAAGCCGACGATACGAACCCACACAATCACCACTGTGTGACATGCATGTTTCGCCTTTGGTTTAGGAAGGCTCCTCAGACACATCGACTGTGGGGCGGCTTCGCTATCCTCTAACTTATTTCCTCTTTCAAATGCAAGTTGTTTTTTTTACAAAGTTGAATTTTTTGTTCAAATCTTTGTATGGCTTTCATGACAAACGCTTAGCGTAGCCTTTGAAAGTTATGAGTTTGGTTCTGAACACTAACACGTCGTGACAACACTTTTTTCCATGTGTTTTTCAAGGACGTGGGTTCGAACCCCAGCCTGGCTCAAGCTGATTTTTATTTTTATTTGAAAATTTTGCCTATTAGGCGAAGGTCATTTTTTATTAATTTTTTTAATTAATTTCTCGTTAGAGACGAGCTTACTGACCAAGATGCTTTTTGAAAAAGGAAAGCCGACGATACGAACCCACACAATCACCACTGTGTGACATGCATGTTTCGCCTTTGGTTTAGGAAGGCTCCTCAGACACATCGACTGTGGGGCGGCTTCGCTATCCTCTAACTTATTTCCTCTTTCAAATGCAAAGTTGTTTTTAATTTTTTGCAAAAATTTTTTAAAATTTGATGCAACAAAAACTCTTGTATTTGATAGTGAAGAACTGACTGAATATTTACAACAACAAAAATGGAAAAACAAAATCTTTGTCTGCAAAGTGTCTGTAATCGGTACAATGGAAAATATTTCGCAATTTTATAGTTAGATTTTTTGACTTTCACGCCGCTAGATCAGTGGTTTCGAAAAGTTTGTCCCGTGGAGTGGGGTTGTAAAACGAACCTCGACGCATTGTAGAAATAGTGTCTGTCTCGTCGACTGGGGTGCAAACGAACCTCGACGCGCAGAAGAATTAGTGTCTGTCTCGTCGAGTGGGGTTGTAAAACGAACCTCTACGTTTCGACAACACCTCAGCGCGTACCCGACCGCCACTGCTACATCCGGACGCTGTTGCTGTGCTTACGTCGCTGCAAATCGCCGTGCCTCCAGCATTTTCCGGGCCACTGCTGTGCCAAAACATATGCCAATTGCACAGTCGTCATTCAACGAGTCGCTGCCATCCGTCCTGACTTCAGATTTATCGAGCTTATTTGCTATGTCCCGCTGTCGTTGTGTACAAGCCACATCAAACCTGACTAGTCCAGAATATCATCTGGTGCCAAAATTTCTTCGTGTAAACTTGCCTGACCCTCTATGTACCAGTATATTTGGTGTCAGAACAACGATGCAGTGTTAAATATGTGTCGTGTTAGTGTGATAAAAAAAATAGTTAATAAAGCGTGTTTATAACGTATTATGAAAAAAAGAAAATCAACTGATGTGTTTCTCTCTCTAATGTCTCTAAATCAAAATAAATTTTTGTGACGACCCTGGCCCCCACTGAATCTACCCCATCTTCAAAGTGAAAACACGTCGTCACAACATACTTGGGGTCTTAAACCGTTATTTCGATGAGACACATTTTTGGTAGTATCAAAGTGTATGAGCCCTAGAATAAAGGCTGAGGGTATAAAAAAAACCAAAATGTCGACTAAGAGATTTTTAAATAAATCGCGGTCAAAGGTCACATTTTTAGGGGTTTTTAGGATTTTGTTGGGAAACCACAAGTTCTATGGAAATGGGACTAAAGAAAATGTTGTAGCAGTGAAAATTCTCCCCAACATTTTCTTTAGTCCCATTTCGATAGGGCTGAAAGCCTAAAAACCCCTAAAGATGTGAACTTTGACCGCAATTTATTAAAAAATCCCTCCAGCAATTTTTTCTTGTTTTTGGATTCTTCTCATCTATGAACATTGTAGTTTCAGAATCTGCAAAAACTTCCCAGATGTAAGCACCTTCCATTTAAATTTGGTCCAGGTGTTAGACAGTAGGTCCTTTATCTAATTGCTACATTGATATAACTTGCATTAAGTGAGAGGTCGAGAATTGGTTTTTATGTTTAGTTATCGTTTAGTTGTTCGAATATGCCCCAGGAATTTAAATAATTGATTACAAATTAAATTTTGATATTTTCCCACAATAGTTATGGTCAATTTTACACGCTAAATACTATAACTATAACCTCGTGCAAACATTTGTCAATGTTGTACTATAACTGCGACGTCTAGCTTAATTATGGTTTTAATACCCACAATTAAAACTGAGGGATACCTGTATATACTAGGCTGTAATTCTGTTATCTGACCACGTACATCAACATAATTAGCATCAATGAAAACGTCAAGCGTTCCTCTTCTAAATATAGCTTACATGGACCTAACACAGTTTCCGGGAATTAAGATATAGTCATTTAAATTACAAAATTACTAATTTTCACCCAAGAGTTCTGGTCCATTTAACCCACTAAATATTATCTGATCATCACGTTAAATTGCAAACTACTTCTCTGTCGTAAATCCAAACCTTACAAAAAAATTCGCGACGTTCAGACTACCATTGCAACCTACAGAGCCCCTACAAAATTGAATAAAAATTCAGTTTTTGGTCCATTCAACCAACTAATTATTTCACGATCATCAAAAGCAATAGGGGTCTATTCTGGTCTGAACCCGACCTCCATACAAAATTTCGTGAGATTGGTCCATAATTGCGGCCTGTAGTGTAATTACAATTTTTAATGGACGGACGGACACACATCTCAAAATCGCTTTATCTCGCAGAGATATGAACTTTGGTATACCACATGGGGGCCTACTACGAATATTTCGCGGGGTTGCAAGCATTTTTCGAAAAACAAACTTTTAATAACCTTTCCACATTGTGGTGTAGGATATAAACATCGTGTGTAAAATAGGCTCACTTACAACAATGTGTAGAAACATGAGATGTACAGAAGACAGATCATAAGCCGTAGAACTATCTGAAATTTACCCTTGTGAGGGATATACCAGAAAGTGTAGACCGATATAGCAAATCTTCAAACAAACTAATTTTTGGATGATAATTATTGGATAGTATTTGGTGAGTGAAATTGACCTCAGTTTTTGTGTGAAAAATAGCAAATTAAATGTTTTCTATATATATTAATTTATTCAGAACATGTTTCCGCAAAGTTGCTCATACATGAAACAAGTAAGATCGGCGATATAGGCCGAAATTTTTACACCATCCATCACGAGTTGTATTGATGTAAAATAGAAAGTACTAAGTTCTTCCGTCCCGTTAACTGATTAATAGACATCGGATTTTTGCATGTTTTTTATTTCTCATCCGATTGGACTCAAATTTTGGATCTAGGCGTTTTAAGGGTCAATTTTTCGATATTTGGGGTCATATCAAAAACATGCAAAAAATATGCAAAAAATATGCAAAATATATGCAAAAAATATGCAAAAAATATGCCAATAAATATGCAAAATATGCAAAATATGCAAAAAATATGCAAAATATGCAAAAAATATGCAAAATATGCAAAAAATATGCAAAATATGCAAAAAATATGCAGAATATGCAAAAAATATGCAAAATATGCAAACAGTTTTTGACCGAAAATCGTCATAAAAGTCGTAAAATTGTCAATTAATGTTAGAAAAATCGTCAAAAATCTTCAAAATGTTCTAAATTAAGATAGTTGGCCGTTTAACGTTGATTTTTTAGCAGATTATTGTGTTATCGAGACCTCTTACGACAGTGTGGTGTTGGGTATAAAAGTATGGTATTGTAATAAAATTTTTTATTATTAAACTATGCAAAAATATAAAATTTTATAAAATATCAAACGTTCTATGTAAAATTTAATATTTTCTTTGTTATAATTTGTTGCGTTGGGCTGGTTATTGTTCAAAGGGAACAAATCGATGTCGGATTTTTTAAGGCGGCAAGCGCATAAAGTTTTTAGTTTGGTCAGACTGTCAAAGTTTGAGCACAATTGGAATATGTTAACATGTGCCACTGGGGCCTCGACATTATGAAAATCTTGATTTTTGGCTATTTAGCGATTTCGGCGACTTATTTCTCTGGAATGATTAAAGCTTTTTGTCCATATTAAGCTTTAAATTAAAGGCCATTCTGTTCTTAACATTTCTTGCTTAACAACAAAATATAAGTATATATAATAAATCTAATACTAAATAGGTATTACAGAATTTGAGATAATAAAGCCAATGTCCCGAAAAACGTGACTAGGTACGCCTTTGTGCAAAAATGGAGACTATTAAAAAAAACATTTTCTTAATTTTTATCAATTTTTGGAATGAAAACAAATATCTTTTACATTTTGTTCTAAATTAAATTTATTCGAGAGTCAGACATCATGTGGTTTTGGAGCTATCTGGGTACAGCTGACTACTTGAAGAACGCTCTGCTATGTAGTTCGCAGCTTTCAAGTTGTTTACCATCCTTTGCGCCTCCTGGAAATTCGGAGTTAATGTTTAATCTCTTGAACAACAAGAATTATGCCAGACCTTTTTCTAGGATTTTCGGCAGTTGCTCTTTTGGAAGTTTGGATCGAATATTTCTGAAGAAATTTTGATCTTTGCTTTGTTAAGAATTTTGTCGCCTTCTGGCTCTTTACGGCGTTTTGCACCGTTGGATCAAACAATGCCAAGTCAGTAAATTCAGGACTAAGATACCACAGATTATTAATTTTGTTGTTATTTCCATTTTCTGAAATTTGTGTGTCAATGTTTTCATATTTCAATATATTTTCAATAAGGTCTAGGTCTTGTTTTGATGCTAAATGTATCGTGGAATCTGAAGAACCATCTGTCCCGAAAACAATCAAGCGTGGCTTCAAGAAAATCGTAACCATGCAATTGTCATTGGTGCTGGACCCCTGTAAGGTGAATAGGAACGTTACTAGTATCATTATGGCTACAGTAGAAGCAATTGGGGAGGATCCCTAGAAATATAAGATCTCTAGAAGCTTTATCCGTGGGCAGCGGAGAATAAACCGTGAAAAATAAACGCAACAGCTTTAAGGAACGAGGCTATTTGTGTGCACTGACATGGAAAACTATTACCAGATATTCTCAAAGCAGGGAAGAAAAAACGGGTTGCTGTCCTGGTATCACATGGGGGTAAAGAACAACTCCTAGGTGTTCCTGAAACTGATAGTAGCTCATGGGAGAAACAAGAACTAGCAGTGTACAAATGCCTAGAAAAATGGGGTCTCACCAGCTCGAGCAGATATTAGGTCAGAGCTTCTGTACCACCGTACAAACTTTTTAGAAAATTGTTGAGAGGGATTTTTGACTGCAAGTTTGGAAACACATCCGGACATCAACCAAACATATTCAAGCAATTTCTATAAGAATAGTCTGCGATTGACAAATCCAAGGTTGAAGTAGGCGAGAGTGTTTTAAATCTACTGCCCAGCCCACTTCCCAAGAACAAGAGGCCGTAGAAGCACCTTGCGTTTAAATCGTTCGAGACTGGACGCTCCCAGAATGTTTTTTCTATATTATTTATTTATTTGGTATCCCACACGGCAACAACTGAGTGTTATAACTGAGAGTTTGGGTTATTGATTTTACAAAACGTATAATGAACAAGATAATGTTTATATAGATATAATATAGGATATATTGGATAAACATTATCAATAGGTTAAAAAGAAATAGAGACAATAGATTGAGTTTAATACAAAAAATAGTGAAAACAATATTCAGAAATATTTTTAGGTCCAAAACAAGACCTAAACCGCATTGAAGATTTACTTAATACGAAAGGCATTCACAAACCAATATCAGATAAAGGAAATAACAAAATGATAAATCATATGTGGTACCTTAGTCCTGAACTTATTGATCTGGCATTGTTTGATCTGATAGTACAAAACACCGTAAAGATCCAAAAGACGACAAAAATCTTAACAAAACAAAGATAGAAATTTCTCCAGAAATAATCGATCAAAACTTACAAAGTTCAACTGCCGAAATTCCTAGAAAAAAGGTTTACCAGGCATAATTACAAGTGAAGCTTAATTGTTGTTCAAGAGATTAAACTTTAACTCCCAATTTCTTGAAAAAGATAATGCAACTTGACCACAGAACATCAATTATCAGGAGGGGTAAAGGATGGTAAATAACTTGAAAATTGTGAGCGACATAGCAAGGATTCGAGTTCATAACCAAGTTGTCATCTGTATCTAGATGGCTCCAAAACCACATTATGTCAGTCCCTTATGTAAATTTAAATATGTATGAACAAAATGTAAGCGTTTGTCATTGAAGCCATACAATGAATGTACAAATGTCCATCTTTGTATAAACAAACTTACATTTGAAAAAGGAAATGTTTGATGGATAGCGATGCCATTCCACTGTCGATATGCCTGTCTCTACAAAAGGCGAAACATGTCACATAATGGTGGTTGGGGGGGTTCGAATCTTCGGCTTTCCTTTTTCACTTGCAAACATCATCGGTCATTAAGCTCGACTCCAACGAGAAATGAATTAAAATTAATATTAAAATAGATCTTCGCCCTAATAGGCAACATTTTCAAATGAAGTAAAATATATTCGTTTCATTCGCAAAAAATTGATAATATAGGAAGAAAAAAGTTTTTTTTAATAGACTCCATTTTTGCCCTAAGGCCTTTATCGGGACATGGGGTTTATTACCTCGAATTCAGTAACACTTACATACGTACTTTGTTGTTCAGCAAGAAATGTTAAGAACAGAATAGCTTTTAATTAAATGCTTAATACGGGGAAATAGCTTTAACCGTTCCACATATATGGGCCGTCGAAGTCGCCAAATAGCAAAAAAAAAAATTATAGATTTTCATAACTTCGAGGCCCCAGTACCACGTTTTAACATATTCGAATTGTGCTCAAACTTTGGCAATCTTAAAATCTAACAATACTAAAAGGTTTAGGCGGCTCCCGGCTAAAAATCTGGATCTCGGATTTTTAGCCTTTGAGTTAAAACCAAAAACGAAAATATTGAATTTTACATAAAACGTTTGATATTTTATCAAATTTTATATTTTTACATAGCTTAATAAAAAAAATGGTATTACGATACCATATTTTTATACCCTACACCACACTGTCGTAAATGGTCTCCATAACATAATAATCTGCTGAAAAAATCGACTTTATACGGCCAACAGTCTTAGTTTAGAACACTGTTATGTATTTTTTGATGGTTTTTCCAACTTTAAATGACAATTTTACGACTTTTATGACGATTTTAGGCCAAAATCTGTTTGCATATTTTGCATATTTTTTGCATATTCTGCATATTTTTTGCATATTTTGCATATTTTTTGCATATTTTGCTTATTTTTTGCATATTTTGCATATTTTTTGCATATTTTGCATATTTTTTGCATATTTTGTGCATATGCAAAATATGCAAATATGCAAAATAAATACGAAATATGACCCTGCCATTGAATTTAGATTTCTTTGAAACGAATTTTGGTCCAATCAGAATCTTCGTATCTTTAATATTAAAAAATATGCAAATATGCAAAATCCGATGTCTACTGATTAATATCACTTTAGAGGTAATCAGTTACGGACAATTCGATCCAAAATTAGGCATTCGTAATATTTTGTACCCTTAGGGGACTTTCCGAACAACATATTAATTTTTTTCTGTAAAATGTTGTGAAAGATAACTCTCGAAGGAAGCAATCGATTTGGTCCAAACTTGCCACATCGTATTATTCCTTCCAGATGTAGATTGGGTTCGAGTATAGACTATATCGGTCAACTCCTTCTGGTACCTCCCACACAAAATTCCGAAAAGTGAAGTTTAAGAGCTCCTCTCGGATTGTCCTTGTGACCTCCTTTACGACGGCATATTTTATTCGGGGACAAGTCCATACTTCGTGAGATAATGACCCTAAATCTCTAAAAAGTCTGCCGGTGCCAACTAAATTGTGTAGTATGTAAGATAACATTCGAAAGGAGAAACCGATTTGATGAAAACGTTGTCGACCACATCAGGCTACTCCTTCGTATACCTGCCACACAAAGTTTTAAAAGAGAGCAGTTTAAGGACTCGTCTGGGATCGTTTTTAAATTTTTGGCAACATGTTTTGTATGCGGGCCTTGTTAAAGCGTTATAATTTTTTGGGGGAAATTATACTTGATGAGAAATTGGTCCAAAAACTCAAAAAAGGCTATAGACGTCAGAAGTATTATGTTGCTTCTTTCCTTTAGATCCGAGGCTTCTTGTTTTGTTTTTAATTTAAATATTGCTATTTTTATCATGGTTTGCAAACTTATGCCTTCCTTGTGCACGTGACGTAGCAGACTGAGAATCAACTGATGTATACTCCCTATCATTATGTCGCCACCGGTTTCTGTTCTTCAGCCGATTAATTGCTGTCATGACCTCACATTGAATATGTGGTAAACACTTAATGTCGTCACGTGGGATTGGTTCTAGGGTACCTTCATCGCCACCCATTTTCGATACCAAAAGCTTGGTGAAATGTTCCTACCAGATCCGCCTTACGCTATCGGCATCAGTTACCATGTTCTCTTCATCGTCTTTGCAGAAGAATGTGCCTGCACGTCTTTCCTGCTCTTTTGAAATACGCTTCTTCTCTCTCCTTTCCTCACGATAGCATTCTCTTCAATAGCCTTACGACACGATTCTTCTATTTCACTATTGTTTAATACTGCGCATCCACATTATAGGGACAAGGAGTTCCGTCTTAAAGCATATCCAATTCCAAATATTTAGGTTGGATACTGTTACTTGTAATGACGGTAAACCCCTCAATATTTTTTTTTCCCAGTTCATTACCAAAATAGTTCGCTGGGTAAGGCAAAGATCAGCCCACTATCATCTCCTCCTAATTGTACCTTATGCTTTTTTCTTCCCTATTTTGTTGTTTTGCCTTATTTTTATCTTCGCGACCGTTGCTTTACAATATTGATCAAACACACATACAACCCCCGCTTACACCTACTCTTTTTGGATTGTTGCTTTGCTCTACCCTCTTGTTTACAATACTCTTTGCTTGGCTGTTCCACGATCGTAACAGATCGAATGGTTACACCACCCATATGCATTGGTAGAGGCAGTAGTCGGTTGAGTAGGCTATGCTCTCTACCTGTTCTACTGTAACAAGACCAAGCAATGGCTTAGGGGGTAGCGTTGTGACTGTGTAATCCAGTGAGCCTTAGTTCGGATTGAAATATGTATTATCTTTAACATATTTTTGGGATCAATTTATTTTATTCTTGCTTGCACTTTGGCAATGCTTAATCATGTTTATAGCATTGATTTTCGGTAGAATGAAGAACACTAAAAGATCAAAGTCCGGGAAGATAACCGTAAAAGGTTCGATTTCTTATGTTCCCCTGAAGACTGAAGAGTGGTGAATTTTTTTTTCTCTTTTACCCCTAACTGTTCCCACAGAGGGCGAGCAATGGTCAACCAAGTGATCTGCAAAATCGTATCGTTCTTTTGGTTTGTGGTAATCGTTTGATACATACATTGTTTAAGATGTGAATCTGTTCAAAGTCAAATGAAAGTTGTCTTTTGTTAATTAAATGAAGACGTCGTTAAGTCGGCATTTAATTGTCGCGGGCCTCCATATTATATTTCCACTTATAACTAAATAAAATAATTATCAACAAGAAACCTTTGGAGTGAATCTGCAACGATATATATAAAGCAACATTTATATTGTGATACCTTGGAAAATTTTATAATCGTGGATGTCACCAAGTTCTAAAAATACCAGACGAACATTACCTTGACCAAAATCGAACAATTCAGTTCATATACTTCTGGCACAGCCTGCGTGCGAGCAAATTGTGTTCATGCCCAAACACTGATTTGGTGACCTGCACCAAAACTAGCGGGCTGTACACATGAAAATAATCAGAGGCTGAATTTTAATTTTTTATGCCAAATAAATAACTATTGGATTGATCAGTGGATTGTGTTACCCCCCATAAACACGGGGAAGCCAGAATTTTTTTTGAGCCGCATAAGATATCCAAATATACCTAACCTCAAGCTTGTACAACTCAAAAAATAAATTCTGATTGATATTAACTGTGACGGTATAAGCCGGATAGCTTACCCTCATTATCTTCACCACTTTACAACACTCGGATTTACACACCAAATTGTCGCTACTTCAATACTTTAATCAAGCCAGTTACGAGCTGGCTAAGGTATTCTCTGCCCCTCTAGATTAAGTAGCCGTAAGACTTATTGCGTAAGAATTTATAAAATTGGTGAGGCATATTTGCAGCAAAATTTCCGATCATTTTTTAGCAACCACAACGTCTACAATGAAATCTTCGAGGCCTCGACGTTATTCAAACAAGGCCAATTAATGTGGTAAGTCAAAACGCATACGATTTATATTTATATTTTGCCTTGATATGCCATAAAACCAAATAACATAAATTTTTACTATATCCTTTAACTAAATAACATGAATACCAATGTCCAAATGTTAACATTTTAAATTTTTTTTCGGTAGTATCAGTGGAACTGGAGTTGTTAACTTTGTTGCTTCGCAATTTAATAACTTTGTATTCAACAACAATTGAAGTTAATTGTTTTTGTTCAAGGTAAAATCTATTTCAAGTTTCCTAGTTAATATTGCCGTTTTGCATTGGTTGTCATAATCAAGAAGCAACAATCATTAAACAACACTTACAGTTCAACTGAATACCCCTAATAGCTAATTCGCAAAACTACAACTTAATTATCATATTCATCTTGTCGCTTTTCGTTGTTTGAACTTCATTATCGTATTGTGAGTATTACTTCCCATACGAATAAAGCAACCCGTTTTTTTTATCATTATTACAAACAAACAAACAAACATATCTGCAATGTTTATGAATAAATGAATTCCGATTTTTAATTTGGATTTGAATATGAATCTGTAAGAACATTTTTTTTTAATTTTACGGCCGGGATGTATCAATATCATTCGGCCATTAAGTCCAAGGTTGGGCAGGGTATTGAGGCTTTGATTCCAGACCATCAGGAATCATTTGTTTTCGAATGGAGATGCACGATAGTTATTTTTTTTTTCTTTTTGGGGGTCATGCCTTTAGGGCAACACATTTGTTAAATATAATAAATAGCTCGGTGGTATTTTTTCCAGATTACTGTTTCTTTTTTTATTAATAATGGGAGTCTATATAAATAATTTTGTTTATGTAGAGAGTAGGGTCTGTGACGTCAAGGGGTCCCGAACCACCCAACCGTCTGAAGCTAGCTCCTTATGGCTCCCAGTCTTCTTGAGGTCCAGATACTTTTTGACTTTTTTTCTCTTTTTTTACCATCATCCCTAACTCTCAAGCAGTGGTTTAACTGGGAACCCCAGTTAATAAAATTGTTCATTACATACTAAAACCTTAAAAATGTTCAAAATCAGAAAGTAATTTCCTTTAGGACTATACCTAAACGTTGACTTGCATCGACATATTTCTGGAAAAAAGTTTTGTACCCCGAACGAAGACTAAATACCAAATTTCACTCATTTCGGTGTTACAATGAGGCTAAAACCTTGGAAATACTGAAAATCGGGCGGTAACGTTCTATGGGTGCTATATAAAAGCGTAAACATTAGGATTATGACTTTTTGACATTTTTCCTTAAAAATGATTTCCTGTAGCAGGGATGAATGAACTTTTGCCTATTAATCACTATGCTATCGTTTATTCCATTGAAATATAAAAAAAAGTTCAAGCACAAATCGATTTTAAAAAATAATTTTTTGAAAAAATATATGAAATGAATAAATATAATCCTACTAATAACTATAATAACGTTTATTTCATTCAAATATTAGAAAAGTCGCGAAAAAAGTCACTTTTAAAAAATTTAAAATTTTTTGTTTTTTGTTAAAAAATTATATTTTTGAATAACATTTTTACGATTCTCAGAATTGAAGAAAAATAGTGAGAAATAAATGTTATGTCATTTTAATTATCTCATGTGGCTCTAAAGTTTATTTTCAATTATATATCTGTTTTCAGTGACTTCAAAAAATTGTCCATAATTTTTATAAATTCAAATTTTAAAATCATTTTGTGCGTGAGGTTTTTTCACCGAATCACCTTATAATTAAGATTTTATGTAATCTTATGGTAAAACTCATCATGCTATGATACAGAGATATGAGGTTGTAAAAAAGTCATAACCCTAGTAAACATACTCTTTGTCGTAATCTCAAATGTCGGTCTTCAAAATGTCGGCATCTACTTTAGGTAGATGTAATGGATATAACGAAAAATCATAAACCAGTATCATGTTGTCCATGAAGTATTTCTTGATTCTTTCATTGGGCATAGGTCCATGGAATGTAAGGTTGAGCCAGACATCAGAAAGGAACCCATTTTTACCCATTTTCGTACATTGATGCCAACACAGCTTCCACGTAAATTATTTTTAATTGACGATATTATGAGACCACTCCTAAAACACTTCATTTTAAAGAAATTCAATCATATTATATACAATACGTCCACAGTTCGCGAATTCTGAAATGGTGAAACTCGGATTCATCGATTGTAAAACTTTTTTGGTTTTTACATTATAATATATGTGGAATTTCAATTTCAACTCGTCTTCTATGTGTTAGCAAGAGTGTTTTCTCCCGTTCTCTTCTCGTCCAAAAATGCTCTTACTCGTAAAAGAGCTACATTCAGTTCAAAATTTCTAAAAAGAAGCAAACTCCTTTGAGTATGGTCATCGGTTCACATGTCTGTTGTGAAAGAAATCTCTCTTTTCACAATTTCATCAAAATGTCTGCCCAATTTTGTGTTTGGGCGAAGATATATCCAGTCCGAATTCGGAGACATTTTTCAAATTGCATTAATACTGGACAGAATTTGCGTGTTTGGTGTGCCAAATAGCTTAAATCGGGCGAACATATGTATATATGAGAGCTATATCTATCAGACATGCATAAATCGACTCATAAAGTGATTCTATGTACATATACAGTGTTGGTCACAGAATTAGCACACCCCTTTTGGGCAAAATGATTTCAGTCAGCTAAGAGTTTTGATAGGGCAAATTGAAATATTTTCGTAAACAAAATCCTTTTCTATAATGTATTTAACAGATTTAATGATATAAGTGAATAGTATTATCAGTGGTTTTTTGAAAATAAAAGTTTTGTGAAGACGCCCAAATTATCAAGGGGACATATAATTAGCACACCCTATGATTTTTTTATTTAATTCAATTAATATACAAAAATTAATTTATATTGAAGTTAATTCATATTCAAAACGCATTGAACAAATCACCCGGAATCTCAAAATATATCCCAATAGCGGACCATTTTTCGTAATGTACACCTAAACGTCAGAAAGTCGCCAAAACTTTAAAAACAAATGTACAAATGGATGTGAAATTATTGGAATTGTTAACCGATTACTGAAATTTAAATATAAAGTGCAAAAACTTTTCAAAAAGTGTTTAAGGTAAATGATTCATTCAAGAAAATTTTCGATTTGGAAGGGGTTTATAGAATGAAGATCAATAAAATCCACCCTTATGTAAAGAAGGATCAACTTATAACACCATTTGTTATTCAAAATTACAAGTCTGAATAACACCAAAGACCTATCACTACAAAACTGTCAATAAAGCATTGGTGGCCAAACTGCGAGAGACTCATGTATTTTTTACACTTTTGTGTATGAGGCCGAGCAATTCTGGTCATCAATGCAATAAAGCGCTAGGTGAACACGTAGCACATGAGTATGTTTAAAGCAGAGACGCGCTGTCTTTGCAACAGCCAAGATCACCCATATACGTTAACGTGACTGCAACAACAACATAGTTTCTCTTTATTCTCATCTTTCGTGGTTTAGCAAAGGAAAGACTCGCTCAGAGAGACTAATGCACAAAATATTTTGAGCACCACCGCTTTGCAAAGAAGTATAGTGAGGGCGCCCACTGAGTTGTTTTTGCATTTGCTTCTCTCTCTCACGTACAGTGTACGTGTAAATAAACAAACGATGAATATCATGTGGTTGTTGTTTTTTTCACAAATGCATACACATATGTTGTAGTATTGATGGAAATATTATGGGCGACGCTGGTTTAAAGGTATAACCCCTTTCTAACAATAAAGGATTTTGAGGTTTGCTGAAATTGGTCAGAATCCATGAAAGTAGGCATATACTATTTAAGATAAATGTTTTCTGGATTATTGATTTTAAATTTAATCGTTTTAAGCTCCGGGAAACATATTATCTTGCGGTCTCACTTGACTATCTCCAATTTGCCTTATGTTTACAAAATTATTGAAATTTGTGAAATTCGTGGCATACATCACGACATATCGGTAAAATTCAGTCCAGATGGATAAGTATTTATATAATCAATAGCTCAAACCATCATATTACAGTTTTTTAATGAAAATTTTTGTGTCAAACGGATTTTACAGATGCACACTGCTGGTGGGTACATCCCACTATTCGCAAATTAACAGAGATGAACAGGAATATGATGTTTTATTTGATGTTTCCATGAACTACATGCTTCATTGAATTTGTTTACATGTGCAAAAATCGATAAAAAACGCTAAAAAACTGAAATTTCCATCAGTCATTGGGAACCAAGGTGTACCTCATATAATTCCCTTCTGACACTGAAATTTCGGAAACTGGTGGAGAGTATGACTAGCAGACTGGAACTTATTCCCAAACGAAAGGGATTTAAAACTGAATATGGACGAACGTATTGAAACTATTCACAATATTAGTGATTCTTTTAAGGTGTGCTAATTACGTGTCCAGTGAATTTAGGACATTTTTTACATTTTTGGGGGTTAGTCAAATTGACTGTAATGTTTCAGTTTCTGTATTGCGTTGTATTCTTTAAGCATACTACTGAGAATATATTAGTACAAATACTTTATTCAATACAACTACTTTTGAAGGTATTTTTAAGCAAAATAAATGTTGGTAGTGGGGTGTGCTAATTGTGTGACCAACACTGTATCTCCAAACGGAACTATGGGTCTATATCGTTTCCTATTTCATGCTACAAATGCACAAATAAATAAAACCCCTTACCACAATATGGTATAATGTATAAATCGAACAAAATAACACTACGCAACACTGAAAATGCAAACAATTTCTAATATGCATTTTTATACCCTCCACCATAATATGGAGGGTATAATTAAATTTGTCATTCCGTTGGCAACACATCGAAATATTCACCGGAGACCGTATAATATAATAATATAATTGCTCCACAAACATCCCATAAGGTACAAGGGAGACTTCTCTCATATCAATGAGTGCACCCCGATTCATATTAGCTCAATGATATGGGACCTACAGTTTATCGCCGAGTCCGAACGGCGTGTCTAAGACACCACTTTTGTAGAGAAGTTTTTCATGGCTGAAATACTCAGGAAATGTCGCCAACATTACTGAGGGGTATTTTGCCACCGTTGAAAAATGTTTGATGTTGCCTGGCGGGGGATTTCATTTGTCCATAATTGATGTTCTTTATGACAAGAGCTACAACTTTGCCTACATGAGCAAATTAAAATTCTTCGTGGTTTAGGAGATATGCGCCTGCCAAAATGCTCACTTTTCATTTAATTTTTCAAGGATATTTTTAATGTCCTTTTTATCCTGGAATGCAATAGTTTATATTTATTATATAAAACCTATACTCTCCTCTTTAATATGACATCAAAAGTAATGTAATAAATCGAAATATTGTTCGTTTGTTCATTGGTCGATTCGGTAAAAATCAACTAAAGCTATTTTTAAAAGTTTTAATACTGTTTTCTTAGAAACATGTAGCCAAACAAGTTCGATTGTCCATTATAAAATAAGGCTAATAAGACCTTACGTTTCCAGTATTGAGGGCGTCTGTATGTGCTATACCTCAAGTATATCACAATCATACCAAAGAAATTGCGTGGAAAACTAGTGCCCAGTAGTAGTGGAGTAGGGTATCACATGGTAGGCCTTGTCCGACTATAACCCACTCTTACTTGTTTTTGGTTTTTAGCACGATCGTGACACATCTTGCCCTGCTATATCTTGTAGTACAAAAAAACACAGTCACGAACGCCAAAAAGATATTCCGGCACGACACTCACAAACACGACGTTTTAAGAGAAGGCACGAGCACGCACAACTCACGGCACGACACACGCCAACCTCTAATATGGTCAGATTTTAAGGGCAAAATGCGTAAAATTGTTTAACCCAGAACTAGCCTTTACCACGGTATTTGCAAGACTCTCGCCAAATTCACTGATGCTACGCTCCGCAAGAGAAAAACTGCTGCTATGTTGACTTGTAAACAGCAGAAAAAATCAAAT
The DNA here is from genome assembly GCF_047663935.1 of Musca autumnalis. NCBI lineage: Eukaryota > Metazoa > Arthropoda > Insecta > Diptera > Muscidae > Musca > Musca autumnalis. The sequence goes on along the minus strand of NW_027411866.1, from coordinate 122,569,248 downwards.
GAAGCTAATATCGTAATGACCAGGGTAATTAATTCTGAACTACTAAGTTATAATCTATGATTAAATTTAATAGCTCTCTATAGAGTTACTACAAAAATGTAGGGAGTTTACAACAGTTTACGTTGATACGTGTGAAATCTTTGTACTTATTTTATTTCATGCCGACATCCATTCAACATGTTGTTACACATATCTAGAGGTAAATGAAGTATACGAGGGTTGCACGAAAACTTTCTGACCTAGGCAACACCGCATGTTACCAGGTGCCATTTGAATTTTTATTGGAAAATTTGACAGTTTTTAGCCTAAACGTACTCAGGACAGATTGATATACGACCATGTGTTCTGCTCCACAGTGACTTGAAAGAATCACTTTGATAAAAAAAGTGGGATTTACTTGTGAGTATTTTGGTCCGATAATTTTTCACAATTATCCACGTTGATAATCACGGCAATAGTGCATTGATCAAATTAAATCTTTGTATATCGAAAAAGGGCCATCCTATAGCACTTTGAAAAACTGGTTTAATATATTCAATCGAGGCCGATACTCGCAAGAAAACGAAGGTCGTGAGGGTCGCCAAAATCGGCCGTTGTGCCAGAAAAAAAAAATAAGCCGTGCGTGAACGGATAATGCAAGATCGCCATGTTATATATCGTAAGATAGAGGCATCCTTCGTCATTTTTCCACCTATTAACATTTATATTGCGTTGCGCTAGATCCTCCAAAATTGGACAATCGCTCAAAAAAGGGCTCTTGTGGATTGCTGCAAAGAAATAGTGAATAAAAACGATTGCGGTGCGTCAAACGACATTCATAAGACCGTCACAGACGACGAAACTTGGATCTATGCTTAGGAACCCGAAACAAAACAGGAATCGGCCCTTTGGGTCTTCGAAAGCCAGCCAAATTCAACTAAAGTTGTTCATGTAAGGAGAATTTTGAAGCAAATGGTCGCCTGTTTCTTCGGCAAAACTTACATTGTGGAAATTATACGGCTTGAGAAATGTACGACGGTTAATTGAAACTTCTTTTGGTACAAAGTGTTTGTGGACCTTTGTCGACAATTTTGGTGGAGAAGTTTTCTAGAGACTCAAAATAAAAATTCCAAGTTTTCAGGAAAATCGGATCAAAATTGTGAGTCCTAGACTTAATTTTGTACCAGATGAATATAAAATATTTCGGAATTTGATGTAAGATCAAACAAGTAAAAGAGGGCTATAGTCGGACGGGGCCGACCATGTGATACCCTACATCACTTCCCCTGGGCACTACTTTTCCGCGGTATTTATTTATATGATTGCGAAGTCTCCCTTGTCCTTTTGGGGATGTTGTGGGAATATCATATGTATATATGATTGCGACACGTTATATATTATTTTCATTATTTCGCAATGGACAACTGGAGCATTTTGACTACATATACATATATATTTTTTCAAACAATTAAATGTTTGTATTAGGAAAGAAAAAATACCAAACGCATTTAGATATAACTTTTGGTGACTTTATCCGATTCGATCAATGAAAGAGATCAATATTTTGAGGTTTTACATTACCTATAATCAAAGGTAGCAAAAAAACTTCAAAACCCCGTACCTCATCGTAATTTGCATCAATTTAAAAAACACTGGGAATTCCTCCAGCATGATTTTAATACTTTTCTATCATGGTTGCGACATTTTGTAGCATGGAAGGTAAACGTAGATCTTTACAAAGAAAACAAAACTATGAAGAAAAATACACTTATACTTATATGTCACGGTATGCCTGAATCAACTTTAAATGGAAGGTGCTTACACCTAAGAAGTTTTTGCGGATTCTGAAACTACAATGTTCATAGATGAGAGAAAAAAATTACATTTTTCTAGGTTTTCACGATTTTGCTTGGAAACCGCTAGTCCTATTGAAGTGAGATTGGGGCAAATATTGTAACAGTGAAAATTCTCTACAAGATTGGCCTTAATGACTTTTTCCTAGATTTTACAGTTTTTGAGATATAGACGTTGAAATTGGGACAGGGACTGTATCGTCTTCTTACAAAAAAATGTCATGCACGATGCACCTTAACAAACTTTAAATAGAAGACGCATACACCTGGAAAGTTTTTTTATACCCTCCACCATAGTATGGAGGGTATATTAAGTTTGTTATTCCATTTGTAACACATCGAACTAATCATCTGCGACCCCATAAAGTATATATATTCTTGATCAGGATAAAATTCTAAGACGATCTAGCCATGTCCGTCTGTCCGTCTGTTGTAATCACTCTAGCGTCCGCAATAATTGAGATAGAGTGCTGAAATTTTGCACCCGAGGGTCTTTTTTCCATAGGCAGGTCAAGTTCGAAGATGGGCTATATCGGTACACTCTTTGGTATAGCCCCCATCTAGCGGTACCTCCGGATTTGAGGTATTTTGACGTTCTTCGCCACATTTGCAGACCGAATTAGCTATAATTTGGCACTTAGAGTTCCTAGTGATCAACAAACTTATATCCCAAAGGATATGGGCATAGGTCCATGTTTTGGTATAGTCCCCATATAACGGTACCTCCCGATTTTCGGTATTTTGAGAATTTTAGCCACAATTTTTAACCGAACTATCTGCAATTTGACATTTGAGGTTCCCAGTGGTCATGAAACATCTCCACAAAACATCGTCAACATAAGTCCATGTTTTGGTATAGCCCCCATATATCGGTACCTCCCGATTTTCGGTATTTTGAGAATTTTAGCTGCAATTTTTAACCGAAATAGCTGTAATTTGCTATTTGAGGTTCTCAGTGGTCATGAAATATCTCCACCAAACATCGTCGACATAGGTCCATGTTTTGGTATAGCCCCCATATAACGGTACCTCCCGATTTTCGGTATTTTGAGAATTTTAGCCACAATTTGTAACCGAACTATCTGCAATTTGACATTTGAGGTTCTCAGTGGTCATGAAACATCTCCACCAAACATCGTCAACATAGGTCCATGTTTTGGTATAGCCCCCTTATAACCGTACCTCCCGATTTTCGGTATTTTGAGCATTTTAGTTACAATTTTAACCGATCTAGCTGTAATTTGACATTTGAGGTTCTTAGTGGCCATTAAACATCTCCATGAAACATCGTCAATATAGGTCCATGTTTTGGTATAGCCCCCATATATCGGTACCTACCGATTTTCGATATTTTGAGAATTTTAGCTACAATTTTTAACCGAACTAGCTGTAATTTGCCATTTGAGGTTCTCAGTGGTCATAAAACATCTCCAACGATACATAGTCAACATAGGTCCATGTTTTGGTATAGCCCCCATATAACGGTACCTCCCGATTTTCGGTATTTTGAGAATTTTCGCTACAGTTTTTAACCGAAATAGCTGTAATTTGACATTTAAAGTTCTCAGTGGACATAAAACATCTCCAACAAAACATCGTCAACATAGGTCCATGTTTTGGTATAGCCCCCATATAACGGTATCTCCCGATTTTCGGTATTTTGAGAATTTTAGCTGCAATTTTTAACCGAACTATCTGTGATGATCGGTATTTTGAGAATTTTAGCTACAATTTTGTCTATTCAAAAATAATCGTCAGTATAGGTCCATGTTTTGGTGTATCCCCCCATATAACTTTACCTCCCGATTTTCGGGAATTTTCAGTGGTCACGAAATTTCTTCACTAAAATTCGTCAACATGGGTCCATTTTTGAGGGTCTACATTGTTTTGATGAAACTACCCTCAATTTGACTCTTGAAGTTCCCTGCAGCTATAAAACTTTTCCGCCAAAAATGTAAAGATAGGTTGACTCTTTGATATAGCCCCGTAGGTGGTACCTTTCACCTAGCTGAACACATTTTTTAGATTAGATAACACTGTGCAACAAAATGGAGGTGAAAGTCTGGGGGATGAAATTAGCGTTATATCTTTGTTCACTGTTGCTTAAGTGCTCTACAAAAACAACAAACAAAGATATAATGCTAATTAATGATGGCTCTTGCAAAAACTTCATCACGCCATAACGCTGAAGTTCGACTCGCGGCGCATCTGTCCTTCGGGGTTTTTAATATACTCACCATTGTCGAAAAGTTGTTACACCTAAAATTGTGAAAGGACCCTAATTATTCCATTTTAATTAAGACTTTTTTATGGTGGAGGGTATAAAAAGTTCGGCCCGGCCGAACTTAACGACTTTTTGCTTGTTTTTTTTTCAAATTCTGAATCTTCAATGTTCATGAGAAAAATCAAAAAAACCAAACAAATCGACTAAGAGATTTTTAAATAAATCGCGGTCAAAAGTCACATTTTGAGGGAAACCGCAAGTCCTATCGGAATGGGACGAAAACAATGTTGTAGCAATAAAAATTCTCTATTACATTTTCTTTAGTCCCATTTCCAGAATTTTGCTTGGAAACCGCAAGTCCTATCGGAATGGGACGAAAACAATGTTGTAGCAATAAAAATTCTCTATAACATTTTCTTTAGTCCCATTTCCAGAATAATTTTCAAATTACGAAAAAGGTAACAATTTAGGAGGGTTCCAGGAATATGTTGATAACTTTTTTCCCTTTTGTTCTTTTTGGAAAATGGGCCTACTAACTTTTGTCTTCCTTCTCCATATTTGAGTTTTACCCTTTAAATTTTTCTTATTTCGATTTTATAATCTAATAATTATCACAAAATACTGCATGCTCAACTCTAATAATAACACAGTAAACAAATCTCAACTTTGGCAACTTCTCGTCTAACGGTAAATGCAGATTTAGAATAAATAATTTTGACAGAAGTTGCTGTTAAAGCGTTCACAAAAACTATGTTCAACAATTGGTGTGAGCGCATGAAAAAGTTTTTAAATCATGCTATAGACTACTTACGAAAATAATAAAACTATTTAATTTAAATATGCGCGTTTTCATTGTTAGACCATATGGTTATCGCGCAGTCCTCGTATCTTGTTTCAATTTTATCAATTTATCACGCTGAAGTAACTCTTGTCCAATTTATTCCTGTAAAATATTGCATTATCTTTTTTCATATTTTAAAGTTACTTAGACCTTTCGACATGTTCTTACCCCATGTGGTCATTGTAGTCGAGTCCGAAAATACCTTGTCATAACTTAAGTATCCAGGTGATGGATACTTAATGGATTCATTCCATACGGATAAGGTACATCGATATGTAGCCTTAAATTGTTAATTGAATTTCTTTATGTATGTATAGTAAGAGTAGTCACTCACATATGTATATGTATGTACATGTGCTTGAGTAAACCAAATGAAACCCAATGAAGTGATATGGTTGCTGTTTGGTAGCTTGGTAAACGATATTAAAGGGGGTTCATGCTTCACTTATGCTACAGAGAGTTTTAAGAATGTCCATAAGTCTGTGTGAAGGATTGTGTGGTTCGATGCGTGCAAACATGAGTGCATACATATACATTTTATTTTACATATAGCATATCACAATGTAATATTATTACAATTTAAGGACATGTATCAGAGCATGGTTTTCCATGAACAGATATTAAAAGGGGTAATGGCTTTGTATTCTTTTCACAATTTAAAAAATTAAAAAATCCTATGAAGGTGACTACGTAAAATTAGCAATATGCCTGTTTTAAATAAAAACTAAACTTTTCCGATTATACATAATTGAATGATGAAGATTTTACACTATTAAAATATTGATGAAAACATTCGTTTCTCTCTATCTCTCTTCATACCCTCTTTAATGTATAATAATATGATTCCGTTCTACCAATGTATGCATTTATGCATGACTGACATATGAGTTTTAAGTCAATTTATAAGATTGATGACTTGTTGGAGGTAATTGAATATTCAAATCGTCACATCATAATAGAGGACAATACATATATTTTTATCGCTTACACATTTTATGTATTTTTGTGAACACACTTCTTTCTATGCTACACTTACATAAATATGCAACGACATGCTTGACTGATGGTATGAATAGTTGTGTTGATTAGGTAATGTAAATAAAATTATTCACTTTGTTGCACATATTTTAGAGTGAGAAGAGAATTTTATGAATATTTAATAAGAATTTAAAAGAACGTTTTGTAGAGATTGTTCGACACTAAAATATTTATTTATATTTAAAAACCTTTGTTGATGAGTGACTGAAGCATTGACTGACTGGTCATCGCAGCATAAGCACACTGCCGAAGCTAGGAATGAGAAAGTTACCCATGAGGTTCACAGTTTGTGCAAGATATAGGAGCAAGATATGACTGGGTGGTGAGAAATTCACCCTATGTACGAGGACAGTTCGGAAACTTCTTAACCTAGCACAAAAAGCGCGGTATAAACAGAAAAAAGTTAAGTGTTTCGGAAACTTTCATCTCTGTTATGAACACATGTTGAATTTTGTTTCGATCTGGCAACTCCTTCATATAGAAACAGGTGTTCAAAAAAGACGCATCCGCAATTTTCTTACAATGGAAAAAATAGAAATGCGTGCTGTCGTTAAATATTTACATAAAAAAGGTTTATCGGGACAAGAAATTCATAATGATATGGTGAATGTGTAAGGTGAAAGTGCTCTTTCATATGCAAAAGTAAAAAAATGGGTTGCTGAATTTAAACGTGGTCGTACAAGCATTGAAGATGAACCACGTAGTGGACGTCCAGCAACAACAACAACAACAGAAATTGTAGCCTCGTATATGGTAAAAACCAAAAATGTTTCACAGTCGATGAATCCGAGTTTCACCCTTTCAAGATTCGCGAACTGCTAACTTATTCTATATAGTGTGACTGAAATTCTTTAAAATTAAGTGTTCTAGGAGAGATGCCATAATGTCGACCTTTAAAATTAATTAACGTGGAAGCTGTGTTGGTCTCAATGTAAACAAGTAAAAAGTCGTTAAGTTCGGCCGGGCCCAACTTTTTATACCCTCCACCATAAAATAGTCTTAATTAAAATGGAATAATTAGGGTCCTTTCATAATTTTAGGTGTAACAACTTTTCGACAATGGATAGACTCCTACTGCCTCCCACTATTGTTTAAATTACACTGCAAACACAAATGTTGGGACAGAGATAATTCCTTTTGGAGATGAAAGCCTTTGGTGTGTTTATATTAAAAACCCCTGAATAAATGTAGCCTTTTATTATGTATGTTCGGATGGAGTTCCGCTGAGGGTAAGTAAGAGGAGACAAAACCAGACTTCAACGAAACGCTGCGGAGTGGACTGTAATGCGGTTTTTGTTGCTTTAGAAATTATTCCTCATAGCCAATGAGGAATAATTTAGAAGAAAGAGAAGGGAAAATAAAACCAATTAGTACTTTTCTTAAACGTTATAAAACGTACAACAAAAGGTTTTATTGATTTAGAAGAGTTGAGGAGAGATGCTTACCAGTGCGAGTCGATATAAAGAGTGAATTCAATACAAAAGGATTTGCACTAGGTAAGCTATAAATTCAATTTACATTTTTTTCGTTAAAGAGAGATATTGAGATAGATGAAGGTAATTGGTACTTAACGAAACTAATTAGAATATGAGTACAATTCATTTTACTTATTCTAATACTAATACTATAATTCACGATAGTAATAATTCACAATTATTAAATATAAATTTCAAATTAAATAAATAGAATTTCAAAATAGATTTTTAAATTAGATTTCATTTAAAATAATGGCAAATTCAGCGAATTTGTCCATGGCCCCGGCCTTGCACCTGTGCAACAGATGCGGAAACGCATAAGACCGACGCCAGAGATTTAATGGCCTGCGATAACACCCTTTGATTTGGCATTATAACTCTGCGTGTAGACGTACGCTGTGGAGAGTTGTTATGGTGAACCTGGCGGGTATAGAAACGCTTCGGTTGTTGCCTTTGCTGGAATTGCTGAGGTGCTCTGGTTCGGTGTTGCTGTGGTGACTGACGTTGTTGGAAGGAAGGTCGGCGGGCCGATCGGTATGTGCGCTGCGATGTTGACTGATGTGCCGTAGGGGTGTAGCGAGCCAACTCACTAGACTCATTGCGGTCAGGGCTGGGTAGTGCAAGACGGCTGTGTACATTTGGTCGAAAGTTGCCTTGCGATTCGGGATGGAGCATGGTGTGGTGCTGGTAACCGCACTTGCGGCAGACATCTTTAGAATGGCAATCTTTCACAGTGTGACTTTTGGCTAGACAATTAAGGCAGTACTTGTATTTCCGAATGATGTTCCTTCTCGCTGGCACCCTCATCATCACAAAATCCGGACAGAACCGCAAGGAATGACGCTGCTTGCACACAACACATTGGTAGATTTCTCGGCTGCTGTTTGACCTGAAATGGGACAAATATTAGTACGGCCCATTTCAAATTTTGGGAATGAAAGTAAATGAGATGAGATAAAGAAAAATGAGATGTGATATGGTTACCAAATGATTATAATATAGTTAGAGCTGAAATGAAATGATTTTTGTGAATTGATGGATGAAAATTAGAGTTGATGTGTTATTCTGATGCATCATCGTCCAATAAAGGCAGGTAGCAGAGTTTGACAATTGGTCGAGTTATGATACCGGAAGCAGTTTTTACCTCGACTACTCTGACTTGGTCATCTGATCCGCTATGAGTGTTGGTGATTCTACCTAATCTCCATTCACTTGGAGGCAACAAATCGTCCATAACGACGACTAAGTCACCGACTTTTAGATTTGGGGATGTCCGTTTCCATTTGTAACGCTTTTGTAATGCCTTTAGGTAATCTTCTTTCCATCTGCGAGAGAATTGATGATGAATTGCCTTCAGTTTCAACCACCTATTTATGAGAGACAAATTTTGATTTGTAGGTTCTGGTAATGCCATAATAGGAGATCCTCGAAGAAAATGTCCAGGCGTTAGTGCAGTGAAGTCGGAAGGATCTTCTGAAACAGCAGAGATAGGACGCGAATTAAGAACACCTTCAATTCTTGCCAGTACTGTAGCCAACTGTTCGAAAGTAAATCTGTGAGCTCCAGCAATGCGCTTGAAATGGTGTTTGAAGCTTTTCACAGCCGACTCCCATAACCCGCCCATATGTGGGGCATGGGGTGGAATAAACTTCCATTCGAAGCCATGAATAGCATATTTGTCAGAAATGTCCTTAGCTGACGATTTCAGGAAACTACAGAATTCTTTTGCGAGATGTCGACTAGCGCCTAGAAAGTTCTTCCCATTATCCGATACTATCCGTGAGGGTAGTCCTCGCCTCCCAACGAAACGAGCAAGTGCGGCCTCAAATGCTACTGTTGACAACTCTGAACAGGGCTCTAAGTGGATCGCTTTTGTGGTGAAACAAACAAATAAGCAAACGTAACCTTTGATTATTGGAGATTGACGCAAAATAGAACTTTTTAGCTCGAAAGGGCCTGCAAAATCTATTCCAGTGATGTGAAACGGAGGAGTTAAACTGCACCTTTCCGGTGGTAAAGGAGCCATAATTTGTGAACAACATTTTTGTTTGAAAATAATGCATGTTTTGCATTTATGTATGATACTTTTGACTTTTGTTTTGAGACGAGAAATGTAGAATTCAGTCTGAACCATTCTACACATAAGACTGCAATCAGCGTGAGCCAAACAGGTGTGCAAATGCTCTAAATATAAACGACAAAATCGAGATTTATTTGGAACAATTATTGGGAATCTTTCATTGTATGGTAAAGATGAATTAGCTAATCTGCCATTAACTCGCATTATCCCTTTTGAATCCAGAAACGGATTAAGTGACTTTAGGGAGCTTTTTGGCGAAATTTCAGTGTTGTTTTCCAAGCACTTATATTCATCTTCATAGAACATTTTTTGATAGTAAATGATTAGTCCATATTTAGCAAAAGAGTATTCGGAATGTGTTAAGTTCTCTTCGGATGTTCTAGATGAATTGTGGAGTCTGCTTATGCTATTTCGATAGAAACGGCCAACATAAGCAAAGACTTTTAACGCACGTTTGTACGTGGAAATTGGTTTCAAAAAATCGGAGTCTTGCGGATCTGTTTTATTCTCTGTTGCAACCATACTCGTTATGTTTGCTCGTTTGCCTATATCAGGGGAACCAATAAAGTTCTTCTTTGGCCATTCTGTTGATGGATGCGTAAGCCAATGTGGACCATGAAACCACATTGAATTTGGTGAAAGGTCTTGAGGTTTACAACCCCTGGTACCCAGATCAGCAGGATTGTCGTGGGTAGGAACGTGACGCCAAACGGCGTTTGGAATTAACTCTAGTATTTGGGCGGTTCGATTCGCTACGAATGTTTCCCATGACCATGGGGGTTTGGAAAGCCAACCTAGTACAATAGAAGAATCTGTCCATAAATTTATTGTTGTGAATTTGAAATCGAAGGTAGATACAACGTAGTTAACTAATTTTGCGAGCAAAACAACACCGTTAAGCTCCAACCTTGGCAAACAAATTGGCTGCAATGGGGCAACTTTACTTTTAGCTACGAGCAGATTGGAAAAGACAGCACCTTTCTCTGTTTGACAGCGAACATATACGCAGGCACAAATGGCAGCTTGAGAAGCGTCAGCAAACCCATGAATTTCAAGTTTGTCTTGAGGGAAATACTGAATCCATCGTGGAATTGAGATTACACCAATATTTTGCAAATCTGACAACAAATTATTCCATTTTGCCTCTGATTCGGCGCTAATTTTTTCGTCCCAATCGATACCTTCTAACCAGAGATGCTGCATCATTACTTTCGCGCGAATTATTACTGGGGCTATCCAACCTGCCGGGTCAAAGAGTTGAGCAACTATCGAGAGTACTTGACGTTTAGTCATTGTTTGATTTGTTCTTACTAAATCGATGTGATATGAGAAAGTGTCAGTTAAAGCGTTCCATTTAACTCCAAGTGTTTTTGTAGAGCTATTTTCTTGTAAGTTGAGAAATTCTGAATCGTAAAGATCTTCAGTAGAGATTGTTGAAAGGAGGTTTTTATCGTTTGCTGTCAATTTTTTGAGAGGAAATCCTGCACTATTGAGAACCGATATAAGATCTTGCTGATTTTTGATAGCTTCTTCTACAGTGAAGCCTCCAGATAATATATCATCAACGTATGTTTCTTGCTGAATTATTTTAGAGACATGAGGATATTCACTTTTAGAGTCTTCTGCTAGTTGTAGTAGTGTGCGTATTGCGAGAAATGGTGCGCAATTCACACCAAATGTGACTGTTTTTAAGATGTAGTCTTTAATAGGATCTTCTGGACTAGATCGAAAGAGAATTCTTTGATAAGCTCTATCGTGTGGGTGCACAAGAATTTGCCTATACATTTTTTGAATGTCTCCGCTGAAGACAAAGGGGTATTTACGCCAATTAAGGATTACAGAAATTAGATCTGTTTGAAGAGTGGGACCCGTATGAAGAACGTCGTTAAGAGAAAATCCTGACTTAGATTTGCGAGACGCGTTGAAAACTACTCTTACTTTCGTGCTTTTATGCTCTGGCCGTACAACAGCATGGTGTGGGAGATAAAATGACAAGTATTTGCCTTCAATACATAGCTCATGAGACGAGGTTTCTTCCATGTGGTCTAACGACAAGTATTCATTTAAAACTTTGTTGTACTCAGTCGCCAACTCATTATTGTTCGCAATAGTTTTTTCCAAACGAGTATATTGGGCTAAGGCTATGTACCTTGAAGAGCCAAGAGATAATGTATCAGAAAATTCGTTTCTAAAGGGCAATCGAACAACATAACGGCCATCTGAAGAGCGCGTTGTTGTTTTCTTGTAAAATTCTTCACAGAATTCATCTGAGACGGAGACGGGTAAAGTGCGTGGAACTTCTTCCTGTTCCCAAAACTTCCTTAACAAATTGCTTATTAAATGGTTTTCAGATTCAACAATTCGAGAGGTGAACGAATGAACTTGTTCAATTTGCATGGGGCCACTGAGCACCCAACCAAAAATTGTGTTGTAAGCAGATGCGTTGCCACATATATTCTTTTTAATACCTTCTAGGTTTATAAACCTTTCAGAATCATTACCCAAGATAAGATCTATTTGAGACGATTTGTTGAAGGATGGATCAGCCAGATCGATATCTTCCAAAGCTTGAGGATTAGGGACTTCGAAAGTAACAGAAGGAAGCGATTGAGCGACTTTGGGTAATACGATAGCCGTAATCGAAAAACGTATATTGTGCTTCTGGGCGACAATAACTAACTCACATTCTTTCTCAGAAGTTTGTTTTTGGCCTCCAACGCCAGTAATTTCGAAACAACCTTTAGAGGTGGGAATTTGCAATAAGTTTCGCACTCTTTCTGAAATGAAAGTTCTTTGAGAACCTGGATCAATTAGAGTTCTCAGTGTAAACAATTCGCCCATGTGTTCGATTTGAACTAGAGCTGTTCGAAGAAGAATTGTGTTGCTATCGGCACAAAAATTGGCTTGAACTTGAGACGAGCGTTTTAGTTTTGACGTTGATGGAGCTTCCAGGGAAGCAGAGTGATTTGGGTTGTAAGACTTCTTGTTTGAGTCACCGTGACTTGAATTCTTAGAAAAGTTCTCTGAAGAAGATTTGTTTATGTGAAGAAGTGTATGATGGTCTTTGTGACACATCAAACAAGTATTATTACTTTTGCAATTTTGCTTCATGTGACCAGCGGATAAGCAGTTGAAACATATGTTATTTTTTACCACAAAATCTACACGTTCTTGTACTGACAATTTTCGAAACTCTTGACACGACCTGATCTGATGATTCGTCTTGCAATAGGGACACTTAAAATCAACCTTTTCTTGAGAGGAGTTTTGTTGTTTTTTAAGGAAATTATTAGAAGTTGAGGATTGAGACACTTTTGTTTGTCGAATGCTCGATATTCGTTCAACTACTTCGAACCTATTTATAAGAAATTCGTCTAGTTGAGCCCATGTTGGCAACTCTCGATGTGATTTGAGCGATTGCTCCCAAAGAGATAGAGTTTCATCAGGTAATTTGGTAGAGACTAAATATATAAGGATTGGATCCCAACTTTCTATGTCAACTTTGAGAGTTTTTAGGGTACAAAGACAGTCATTGACCGTAGAATGAACTTTTTGAATAGACTCGCTATTTTCCATTTTAGCCACAGGAATGTTAAACAAGATTTTGAGCTGATTATCTACAAGGACCCTTCTGTTCTCATATCGAGATTTGAGCGCATTCCATGCTAACTGAAAATTGTCATCACAGAGAGGAAATCGTTTCACTATGGCCCCTGCAGGTCCTCTGGTCTTATTTCGCAAATGATAAAGTTTTTGAGCCTGGGACAATTGTTTGTGGTCGGCGTAGACCGCTGTGAACATGTCACGAAAAGAAGGCCATTCTTCATAGCCCCCTGAAAATATCTCTGTGTCACATGGAGGAACCTTTATACAAATGTTTGAGTTATCAAGAGAAGACTGATGTAAGCTAGCTGGAGGAACGTTTTGTCCATTATTCTGCTGATTGTGAGCAGCTGACATTCTTAAAATGTCCTCAATTTGCGACTTGGCCGTGTAATATGCTTCAGAAGTAGCATTAAAATTGATTTTTGCATTTTCTTTAAATTCTTTTACATTAGAGGATTTAGGAGACAACATGATATTTCTGTAAGCTTTCTGTAAATTTACCCATCTTTGCTCTAAATCGCATAACTTGACTTGTAAAACTGAGTCAGTTTGATCCGTAATGTCACTTTGATCAAACTGCTGGCAAAAGTTGACTAAATGATCGCATTCAAAGAGAAACACATCAAGTTCTGGAGATGATTGCGCAACAACATTACTGTTGGAAGCTTTCAAGGAATCATTGGCACTATTTTCAGAGATGGACATGTTGACTTTTTAAGTGAAATCCCAAAATTAAAAAATATTAATCACGATAATAATTCTTCTATGGGTCAGAGCAACTTCAACTTCGAGTAGTTGAAACCTTGAAATATTCTTCAACTATCAATTATATTCAAATTGAGAAATGATATATCGAGTGTGAAATTAGACAAATGAATTTCTTCAAGATCTCTTTTAAAAATGCTTAAATGAGACGAGTAATTCCAAATTGGTATGTTTAATTGAAACTAATATTGAATAGAGAGAGAGAGAAATTTCCAACCTTGAAATTTAAACTTTTTAAATTTTCCCAAACTTTTAAAACTTTCACGAATTTCCAAAAAATTTCCAATGTTTTCATGTAGTTGTAGTTTTAATGGGTGACTACCGAACCAATTGAAAGAGAAGCTTGTAGTTTTATAGGGTGACTACCAAACCGTATATAAATTGAATCGAAAACCAGTTGAAAATCCGAAAAAAATTAAAAATCACTGAAAATTCCGCTTAAACTGAGTAAAAGTTGTGTTCGCACAATTATTTTAGAGAAATTACTTCACAAAGCTTTTCATAAAATTCGTTGAGATTGAAAAGTATTCAATTATTGAAGAAAATAACTCTCGCACTCTGATATTTCCACAGAAAAAATTGTTTAAAAATTCAAATTATTCAAAGAGATGAGCCTTGTAGGTTGAAAACGAAAAATTTTAGAAGCGCCTTGGCTTAATTTTCACGAAATTCCCAAATAAAATTTTCACAAACTAGATTTCCCCAAAAGGAAACGTGTAAAAAATTGAAAATTTGAATAAATAGCACTCAAAACAACGTTTTGAGCGTATTTCCACAGAAAAATTGTTTAACATTCACAAATATGTTTTAGAGATGAGCACTGTAGCTTTAAGAATGGCACACTTGAGACGGAAAAATTATTAAATTGCTTTAAATATTGATATTCTTTCACTTTATTAATGATTTTAATTAAAAATTCGAAAAATTTCACCAAAAGAATTCCAAAATTCAAAATCCTCGAAAAATTTTCACCAAAAAATTTTATTTTCTTGAGTTATTCAATTTAATTTTCCAAACAAAGCACTTAATCTTGCATACAAATTATTATTATTAACTTTCTTTTTATTCACTTGCACATTCTTAAAGCACAATCTCTTTATATGCTGAAAAAAAATATATTATGTTTAATATATTATGATATATATGAGATGAGTAAGTATAATTGCATGCAGTGTTAGTGTATTAATTATTTAATCGTATGAGAATTCCGAAAAATTTTCTTGCATTTAATTATTTTGTTGAAATTAACTGACTTTTTTCTTTGACTATACACCCTTTGAGAAATGAACTAATATTTTTGCTTGGGTGTATAGTGAGCGGTATCATATGCTGTGTTGTTGTTATTATTTCGTGTCTTCTTTGTGTCGTATTCTCTCCACTAGCTAAGCGTGGTTCGAATTATATACGCTGTGTGTGTATGTATATACGTTTGTTTAGTTACGAGATGAGAGTGGTGCTTGTTTAACGATGATATTGTTGGTGGAGATTATTTCTGTTGGGTATTTAATTTATCGATGATAAATGCGTACACTCAAAAAATAATGATAGTGCCAATATATGAGATGACTTTTTCTATGTTATGAGATGTGCCAATATGTATGTAATAATATGTATTAGTACCTTATATGCTGATAAATAATTGCAGTTAACGTGGTATTTGTTGCTTTTATGAAAACTTTCCAAATGTGTGCTGTTTTTTATTTACTGTATATATGTACTTTTATATATATATATATATATATATATATATATATATATATATATATATATATGTAACTGTTTTATGAGACTGAGGTTATTGACCTTTTATGTTCAAAGAATTTTTTAGCTCGCAATATTTTTCAAACGGAATCTATTTATCTTCTCGTTTTTATATGCTCATTATAAATTTTTTTTTTTATCACGAACACAAAATATATAATAAATTTTTTTGAGTGTTTCTTTGATCTTTTTAAATTTAACTTTTTGCTATCAACACACAGCACAGAGATGGAATTTTTTGTTGTTTTTTCTGCAAATACCAGTCACTTGTTGATTTTTATGTAATTTTTTCTCACTTTTGAGCTTTTTTTCTTGTTGGTGAGAGTTGAACTATTATTGTTAGTGGAGTTAATTGTTCTATCACTACACAAATTCGTTGATTTTACTTATGGCACTTGTTGTTTTTGTTATTATGGATAGATTTTAGCGATTCTTGTTGGATTTTTTCCCTTTTTGTTTGCACACACACTCTTTCTCGTTGATATTCACTTTTCTAATGTATGTAAAAATTGAAAATGCACTCACCGACTCGCTGGCAAATAAATAGAGTATCGATAGAGATGTTTGATGTTACCTCATATTATGTGTTGTTTTGCTGATGTTTTCGAAAGGCAGCGAATGGACCATGAATAAATGTAGCCTTTTATTATGTATGTTCGGATGGAGTTCCGCTGAGGGTAAGTAAGAGGAGACAAAACCAGACTTCAACGAAACGCTGCGGAGTGGACTGTAATGCGGTTTTTGTTGCTTTAGAAATTATTCCTCATAGCCAATGAGGAATAATTTAGAAGAAAGAGAAGGGAAAATAAAACCAATTAGTACTTTTCTTAAACGTTATAAAACGTACAACAAAAGGTTTTATTGATTTAGAAGAGTTGAGGAGAGATGCTTACCAGTGCGAGTCGATATAAAGAGTGAATTCAATACAAAAGGATTTGCACTAGGTAAGCTATAAATTCAATTTACATTTTTTTCGTTAAAGAGAGATATTGAGATAGATGAAGGTAATTGGTACTTAACGAAACTAATTAGAATATGAGTACAATTCATTTTACTTATTCTAATACTAATACTATAATTCACGATAGTAATAATTCACAATTATTAAATATAAATTTCAAATTAAATAAATAGAATTTCAAAATAGATTTTTAAATTAGATTTCATTTAAAATAATGGCAAATTCAGCGAATTTGTCCAACCCCGATGGACAGATGTGCCGTGAGTCGAACTTCCGCGTTATGGCGTGATGAAGTTTTTGCAAGAGACCCGGTAAGCCATCATGAATTAGCATTATATCTTTGTTTGTTGTTTTTGTAGAGCACTTAAGCAATAGTGAACAAAGATATAACGCTAATTCCTGATGGCCCACAGGGTCTCTAACAAAAATTTCATCACGCCATAACGCGGAAATTCGACTTAGGGTGGATCTGTCCTTCGGGGTTCATAATATACTCACCAAGGCCTTTCTTTCCCAAGAGGAATTTTCCGTGTCCCAAACTTTCACCTCCATTTTGTTGCACAGTGTTATCTAATCTAATCTAAAAAAATGTGTTCAGGTAGGTGAAAGGTACCACCTATATCAAAGAGTCAACCTATCTTTAAATTTTTGGCGGAAAAGTTTTATAGCTGCAGGGAACTTTAAGAGTCAAATTGAGGGTAGTTTCATCAAAACAATGTAGACCCTCAAAAATGGACCCATGTTGACGAATTTTAGTGAAGACATTTCGTGACCGCTGAAAATTCCCGAAAATCGGGAGGTACAGTTATATGGACAAAAAAACATTGTTCCACAACCTCCCATACGGGACAAGGGAGACTTCTCTCATATCAATGAGTGCACCCCCATTCATATTTAGCTCAATGATATGGGACCTACTGTTTATCGCCGAGTCCGAACGGCGTGTCTTAAGACACCACTTATGGAGAAGTTTTTCAACGCTGAAATACTCAGGAAATGTCGTCAACATTACTGAGGGGTATTTTGACACCGTTGAAAAAGTGTTTGATGTTGCCTGGCCGGGGAATCGAACCGCCGACCTTCTGCGTGCAAGGCGGGCGTGCAGACCATTACACCACGGTGGCAATGGTCTGGAGGGTATACCAAAACATGGACCTATATTGACGATTTTTTTGAACAGACAAAATTGTAGCTAAAATTCTCAAAATACCGATCATTACATCAAGTTCGGTTCAAAATTGCAGCAAAAATTCCATAAATACCGAAAATCGGGAGATACCGTTTTATGGGGGCTATACCAAAACATGGACCTATGTTGACGATGTTTGGTGGAGATGTTTCATGACCACTGAAAACCTCAAATGTCAAATTCCAGATAGTTCGGTTACAAATTGTGGCTAAAATTCTCAAAATACCGAAAATCGGGAGGTACCCTTATATGGGGGCTATTCCAAAACATGGACCTATATTGACGATGTTTGGTGGAGATATTTCATGACCACTGAGAACCTCAAATGTCAAATTCCAGATAGTTCGGTTACAAATTGTGGCTAAAATTCTCAAAATACCGAAAATCGGGACGTACCGTTATATGGGGGCTATTCCAAAACATGGACCTATATTGACGATGTTTGGTGGAGATATTTCATGACCACTGAGAACCTCAAATGGCAAATTGCAGATAGTTCGGTTAAAAATTGTGGCTAAAATTCTCAAAATACAAAAAATCGGGAGGTACCGTTATATGGGGACTATACCAAAACATGGACCTATGCCCATATCCTTTGGGATATAAGTTTGTTGATCACTAGGAACCCTAAGTGCCAAATTATAGTTAATTCGGTCTGCAAATGTGGTGAAGAGCGTCAAAATACCTGAAATCCGGAGGTACCGTTATATGGGGGCTATACCAAAGAGTGGACCGATATAGCCCATCTTCGAGCTTCACCTGCCTATGGAAAAAATATCATCGGGTGCAATATTTCAGCACTCTATCTCAATTATTGCGGACGCTAGAGTGATTACAACAGACGGACAGACAGACGGACAGACGGACATGGCTAGATCGTCTTAGAATTTTATCCTGATCAAGAATATATATACTTTATAGGGTCGCAAATGATTAGTTCGATGTGTTACAAACAGAATGACAAACTTAATAGACCCTCCATACTATGGTGGAGGGTTTAAAAATGGCTAAAATGGGTTGAAGACAACAAGTTTTTTATGCTCCTTTCCGATTTATAGAATTATGCCCAAAAAAAATTTGATGCGTGAATTTTCTTATTTTTCCTTCATTCAATTTCCTTTGAACCGCGCGTGAATTTAGTTTTTCTAGTGAGCCCTTCCACGATCGAATCCTTCCACTAAAACCGCGGATATAGATATCTTGGAAATAGGAAAATCAGCAAAAATATATTTTGACAAATTCGCATACTAAGCCGCGATTTTCTTTAAAAATTATTATAATATTTGCGAAAACCCGTGTCATAATTTACAGATATACGCGAGTAATATGGGTCTTTTAAGCAAAATAGAATGTGGAGGTGCATTCGCGGTTCTTGAAGAAGAATCTATTTGAAATATGTAGGTGTATATTGACGTATTTTTGATGGGCGCTAATGACACCAGATGCGCATCAAAATCGTATGTACATTGCCCGACTCCTACTCACTTTAAGGTTTTTGGCATTGTGAGATGCAACTGACGGCACACAATGGCAGCTGAGTGAAAAATCGAAATATGCATAGGTATTGAAAGAGATTGATTCGCTGTATCGAAAACCGGATGCGCATCAAATAATTTTAACTAATTCGCGAATAACAAGCTTTTTCATTTTCATATTTTTTGAATGATTGTAATTTCAATATTACTCTTAATTTCCTATCCTTATAAATTATTACAGTAAGCAGTTAAGTGTTCGCGAAAGTAAACCATATTTCTTGTTGAAGTTTTAGCAGTATACATTAATTATTGTATGGGATTTTAGCGAAATAGTTGGAGAACTCCCAAGTATTTTTTTTCTAATTTTTCTAATCGAACCAAAAAATATATTTCGAATAATATTTTAACAAAAAGTTTTTTCTCTTTTGTTGTTTCTATAATATGCAATTTATAAAGGCAATGTTTATAATTTTAGTTACATATTTTTACGCGTTGTCTAGATTCTGTACGTATTTTTAATTTATTTTATTTTTTCTGAGCTTTATACGGACTCGGAGTTAGTATAATTTAGATTAGCTCGAAGATTTTTTTTTAAATATTTTTGATATTCCGCGAAAATAAAAACAAATTTTAGAAATTACGGTGCATCTACGGATGGATGTCAATTGCTGTTAGTGATATATTTTTTCATTATAAGAGAATAAAGACCGTTATAACTTCTGCCTTATCCTATATAACAAAAATCGTAGATGTGTTCGCAAAAAAAAATTAATTTTTTTCAAATGGAATTGTAAAGGTTTTACCATATAATTTCCGACGAAAATATAGACACATTTCGGGAATACAACTTCACGTTTGTGAGCGTTGCATTTATTCGCATGTTGTGCTCATATTTTTGACTTCGATAAATGCGCAAAAGTGTTTCACTTTTGTACAGAAGATACCTGTACAGAAGATTCCTGGAAGTAGACCTAATTTTAGGAGCATTCCTTCTAATAGTTATGGTGTCAAACCGTCATTTTATTTGATCACCGTTGGATTTAGAGTTTTTGGATCATTCCTGACCAAACGATGGACTTACCCACGAAAAATAGAATATCACTGTAAACAAGACCGCAAGGAGTACTTTGGTCAAAATGTGCAATGGCTTCTCGAACAGCCCTTAAACTACAATTATGTTGAAATATTGTGAGGGATCTTTCCGAAGATGTTGTCCCCAATAGACCCCGGTACTTGATATACGACATATACATATATATGTATGGAAGTAATTTTAGGGTATTTAAAGTTCCGGTCAAATCGGATAATTGAAAATTTGTGTTGGAAGTACCTGAAGGAGTGAACCGAAATAATCCATATTCGAACCTAATCTGTGTCTCTAAAAAGTCGATTTGGACTTTGGAGAGTTATTGTGCGCATGATTTAACGAAACATTTTGAAGTCTTGTGGGGGAAGTGCACAAAGGAGTGCACCGATATGACTTAAAGTTTGGACAAAATATTGCGATATCCAAAATTTGAACCAAATATTTTGGTCTGTTCAAGAGTTGTAATGCGCTCGAGCTAGACAGACGGACAAAATGGTCTAAATCGATTCTAAATTGTTTGAAGCAGCTTTCGTCAAAACATATGATATTCTAAGACCATTATTTCGTTGAGGTACATTTTTATCGTTAGCCTAACGGCTGAGGGTATACAAATACAAATTACAGCAAATGTAATACCATATAACCAATGTTTGGGCATTAATTTCGTTTTCGGATTTGTTACTGATAGGAAGAAAAAAAATCAGATGGGTTTGCTATTTTTAGCAGATTTTATCACTTTATGATGCACAGCAATAAATTTTTCTCCATTATTTTCTCCTACTATGTAGCAACAAGTTGATATATGTAGAATAGGAATAACAAATTTTGATTAAGGCAGTAAAACAATTTTCAAAAAACCCTTGATATGTCGTACAGTTTGCCCAATAGACATTTAATTGCATGTACTTCTAATCTGCACAATACTGAACTTGTAATCTTGTTGAATACAGAATGAGTTTAAAGCCGCAAGACCTTTATATTCATTACAGGATTCAAAAACACTGACATGGCATAAAAAGTAATTCAGTTTCTCTTAAAAAGAGTATTCAAACAAAAAATTTAAATACTTCTTACACAACTAGATAATAAAGTACATTTTCAGTACAGAACCTTCAGAACAATATAAGTTTTCTATTTATTCCACACACATCCAACCAATATGCTACGTTTCGCTGGTGGTTTAGCTCAGCTCATCAGGCATATTTAGATGTGGTGGTAGACAAAGGCTGAGTTTGAAAATTTGTATATATACTAAACTTATTGCAAATTTGTAGTTGTAAAGTAATTTTGAAGCCTTTTTACTATCAAGTCAGCCTAGTGTCTCTGGTCTTCATAGAATCCTTCATCAATACACACACATATACATTCGAAGACTTTTTTCTTCATGAATTGTAATGCCTTCCAATTCGGAAGTTTGATAGATTGGCAGTGGCTTAGAACGCTAAAACCTTGACAACATTGTCTGTTTGTTGGAGTGGACCCAGGTTCAAACAAATCTCACAAATAAATGACCTGCTCTCGGATAAATTTTACACTTTATTTCAATTAGTTCTTGCAGTATTCAGTATATGGGGGATATGCCAAAACGTTAACTTATGTTAACAATTTTTGGTGGAGATGTTTCGCGATCAAGGGAACCCCAAATTACAACTACTTCGGTCAAAAATATTGCTAAAATCCTCAAAATACCGAAAATCGGGAAGTACCATTATGTGGGGCCTATACCAAAACGTGGGCCGATATAGCCCATCTTTGAACATGGCCTGCATATGGAAAAAATACAATCGGGTGCAAAAAATTATCGCTCTTTCTCAATTATTGCGGACGCTAGAGTGATTGCAACAGACGGACATGGCTACATCGACTCAGATTTTTATTCTGATCAAAAATATATACACATTATAGGGTCGCAAATGTATATTTCATAGCGTTACAAACGGAAAGACAAATCTAAAAACAAAAGTACCGATATAAATTGGTACTACATGCAACTCTGAACGGATTTTTGTTTAAATCGGTAAAACTGAACAGGGACCTTAGAAAATATCGCATATCGGAGGCTAGTACATTAAATTGACTGAGTTATACCAAAATCGGGGAATGATATATAGGGAATATATCAAAATCTGATTTGTCAAAATCGGTAAAACTGATCAACGACCAAAGAAAATATCGCTTATTAAATTTAAACGCATTTAATTAAAATTGACCGATTATTGCAAAATCGGGAAAAGATATATATGTGTGCTATATCCAAATCTAAACCGATTTTTATAAAAATGGTAAACTGATTTGATGTCTATTCGTTTAAAATTGACCCTGAGATAGCAATATCGGAGAAAGACATATATATATATATATATATATATATATATATATATATATATATATATATATATATATATATATATTTATATATATATATATATATACACGCAGAGAAGAGATATTGTAGGAGCAATCATATTCTAAGAACAAAATACTATATTTTAAAAATCTTAAAATATATATTATTAATTCAACAATATATATTGTGCCATTATGGTTCCTGACACAAAATACAGTATAACTGGAATTCTTTATTATTATTATTTATTAGTAGATTGACAGTTTACAATTTTATGAAAGATATATACATAAGAATATCTATATAAATAAAAATCAAATGTTGTTCGTTGGTAATGGCATCAGTTGAGAACGGCCGGACCGTTTTAGATAATTCTTTCTGTAAAATGTGCGCCATAACCCAACAAAGAAAATTTGACCACGCCCACTTTTTTCAATTTTAAATTTTCATCATTACTACATTAACTACTGAGCCGATTTTCCTGAAATTGCCAGGGAATGAACTCATTCATATTAGAGAAGCCTTCCTTGTCCCTACTGGGATGTTTGTGGAACAATTATGTATATCCACGGTGCTCTTGAAACAATTTTAAATGAAAGGTGCTTACACCTTGGAAGTTTTTGCGGATTCTGAAACTAAAATGTTCATAGATGAGAAAAATCAAAAAACAAAAAAAATCGTCGGAGCGCTTTTTAAATAAATCGCGATTTAACTTGACATTTATAGGGGTTGTTTAGGTTTTCACGATTTTGCTTAGAAACCTCAAGTCCTATCAAATTCGGACTGGAGAAAATGTTGTAGCTATGGAAATTCTCTACAATATTTACCTTTGTGGTATTCTCGTCGGTTTTACCGTTTTTGAGATATAGAAGTTCAAATTGGGACAATTCAAATTCAATTCAATACTGTACCGCCCCCTTATAAAACAATGTCATGACTGCAAATTCCCAACTTAAACTTATATATCTAAGAAAATGGTACAACTTTGGATAAGTTACTTAAGCCAGGCTTGTATAAAATTTTCACAGCTTTAAGATTTTCTCAGGTCCCATATCGATAAGACTTACCGTATTTAAG
This sequence comes from Musca autumnalis, assembly GCF_047663935.1. Classification (NCBI taxonomy): domain Eukaryota; kingdom Metazoa; phylum Arthropoda; class Insecta; order Diptera; family Muscidae; genus Musca; species Musca autumnalis. Next base: position 122,545,490 of record NW_027411866.1, on the reverse strand, counting down.
CAAAATCGCGAAACTCTAACAAAAAAACCTAAAACTGTAAACTGAGCTTCTATATCTCAAAAATGATACAGGCTGGGAACAAATGATAAACGCCAATCCTCTAGAGAATTCTCACTGCTACAACATTTTCTTTAGCTCCATTTTGATTGGACTTGCGGTTTCCAAGCAAAACCATGAAAACCTAAAAAAAATCTAAAAATGTGAATTTTGAACGCGATTTCTTAAAAAATCCCTACAGCGATTTTTTCTTGTTTTTGGATTTTTCTCATATATGAACATTGCTGTTTCAGAATTCACAAAAAAACTCCCCTGTGTAAGTGTTTTTCATCAAAAGTTAGTTAAGGCGCACCCTTCATGACATTATTTTATAAGGTGGCGATACAGTCCCAATTGAACTTCTATATCTCAAAAATGGTCAAAACTACGAAAATACCATAAAGGTCGATCTTGTAGAGAATTTTCACTGCTACAATATTTTCTTTAGTCCCATTTTGACAGGACTTGCGGTTTCTAAGCAATATCGTGAAACCCTAAACAACCCCTAAAAATGACATCTTAAATCGCGATTTATTTGAAAAGCGCTCCGGCGATTTTTTTTGTTTTTTGATTTTTCTCATCTATAAACATTGTAGTTTCAGAATCCGCAAAAACTTCCGAGGTGTAAGCAACTTCCATTTAAAATTGTTTCAAGAGCACCGTGTATCATTATACATTTCTAATAAAAGTTCCAAAATTGGAAAATTGACATTGGTATCAGGTTCCTTTTTGGAATACACCTAATATAAATAAATATATAAGCTGCTGCAAATATATCCAATTACAATGCAATTTGCCATATCTGGCCGTGAATTTTTCGACAGACGGACATTGTTCCAATTTTATTGAACACTGCAAATGCTATATACAAATTTTCAAAGGGAACATTGTGAGTTTATTGATGACCTATCGTCCAAAAAAGTGCACTTGTACCATACATATTGCTTGGAAATGCACGCGATTTTGTGCTTTTAAGGTTATTTCGAAAATAGTTCATTGTGGATATATATTGTGATATCAAAAATATAAAAAACAACTAATAATGAGTAGAAATTCAAATAATTTCCATGCAAACACATTTATGGCTAGGGTTCCACGTAATTTGCAATAATGCTGGGAATTTATCTATCATGGTAGAGACAAATTGTAGCATGAGAAGAAAATGTTGTATTCTACACAGAACCTATTATATATTAGGCAGTAGGCCCGTAAGGAAGAGGTCAGTAGTAAATTTTCCATATGTAGCCTACTTTACTGGTACATGCCCTCCAGGAAGTAAAATATGGACCAAATTTTAAATTTTTATATTTTTCATGCAAAAGTAATGGTCCATTTAACCCACTAGATAATACGTGATCATCATCCAAAAGTGTAGGTATGTTCTTCGACCTAAACTCTTACATCGTTCAAAATCTCGTGACTATTGATCTATAACTGCGACCTCTAGCCTGTTTCTGATAATTGTTTCTGGACCGGTTTCGATAATTGTTTCTGTAAAATGTGCGCCATAACTCGACTTGGGCTTTTATGCAATAAAAATTTGACCACGCCGACTTTTACGCCCACTTTTCCAATTTGTATCATTTCTACAAAAACTACTTAACCGATTTTCCTGAAATTTCCAGGGAATGTACAGGGATGTCCCCCTGTTAAAATAGGCTACAAATTTAGTTGAATTCCGGAAGAGGCGGGGGTACTTCCCCTATACCATATTTCTTTAAAAATGCTATATCTATATAAATAAAAATAACGATATTTGCAAAATTTCATATTTGCAAAAATTACGAATTTTGAGGCTGGGTATCTTTCCCACGCCTTTCTTTAAAACGCTATATGTACAAGCCAAACGCATGATTTGGAGCCAAAATAAATATGTTATATCTAGAAAACTGATTACCACTCCCACTCTTTTCAATACATATTTTTCCAAAACTGAATCTAATTTCATGAAATTTAAAAAAAAAAACAAGTAAAAAGTCGTTAAGTTCGGCCAGGCCGAACTTTTTATACCCTCCACCATAAAAAAAAATCTTAAATAAAATGGAATAATTAGGGTCCTTTCACAATTTAAAGTGGAACAACTTTTCGACAATGGATAGAATCCTACTGCCTCCCACTATTGCTTAAATTACACTGTGAACACAAATGATGGGGCAGAGATAATTCCTTTGGAGATGAAAGCCCTTGGTGACAGAAAAACCCGAAGGACAGATGCGCCGTGAGTCGAACTTTCGCGTTATGTCGTGATGAAGTTTTTGCAAGAGACCCTGTAAGCCATCATGAATTAGCATTATATCTTTATTTGTTGTTTTTGTAGAGCACTTAAGCAACAGTGAACAAAGATGGCCCACAGGGTCTCTAACAAAAATTTCATCACGCCATAACGCGGAAGTTCGACTCACGGCGGATCTGTCCTTCGGGGTTCATAATATACTCACCAAGGTCTTTTTTCCCCAAGAGGAATTTTCCGTGCCCCAGACTTTCACCTCCATTTTGTTGCACAGTGTTATCTAATCTAATCTAAAAAAATGTGTTCAGCTAGGTGAAAGGTACCACCAACGGGGCTATATCAAAGAGTCAACCTATCTTTAAATTTTTTGGCGGAAACGTTTTATAGCTGCAGGGAACTTCAAGAGTCAAATTGAGGGTAGTTTCATCAAAACAATTTAGACCCTCAAAAATGGACCCATGTTGACGAATTTTAGTGAAGAAATTTCGTGACCACTGAAAATTCCCGAAAATCGGGAGGTACTGTTATATGAGGGATATACCAAAACATGGCTCTATATTGACGATTATTTTTGAATAGACAAAATTGTAGCTAAAATTCTCAAAATACCGATCATTACAGCTAGTACGGTTAAAAATTGCAGCTAAAATTCTCAAAATACCGAAAATCGGGAGATACCGTTATATGGGGCTATACCAAAACATGGACCTATGTGGACGATGTTCCTTTTGAGATGTTTTATGACCACTGAGAACTTTAAATGTCAAATTACAGCTAGTTCGGTTAAAAATTGCAGCTAAAATTCTCAAAATACCGAAAATCGGGAGATACCGTTATATGGGGCTATACCAAAACATGGACCTATGTGGACGATGTTCCTTTTGAGATGTTTTATGACCACTGAGAACTTTAAATGTCAAATTACAGCTAGTTCGGTTAAAAATTGCAGCTAAAATTCTCAAAATACCGAAAACCGGGAGGTACTGTTATATGGGGGATATTCCAAAACATGGATCTATATTGACGATTATTTTTGAATAGACACAATTGTAGCTAAAATTCTCAAAATACCGATCATTACAGCTAGTTCGGTTAAAAACTGCAGCTAAAATTCTCAAAATACCGAACATCGGGAGATACCGGTATATGGGGGCTATACCAAAACATGGACCTATGTGGACGATGTTCTTTTTGAGATGTTTTATGACCACTGAGAACTTCAAATGTCAAATTACAGCTAGTTCGGTTAAAAATTGCAGCTAAAATTCTCAAAATACCGAAAATCGGGAGGTACGGTTATATGGGGGCTATACCAAAACATGGACCTATGTTGACGATGTTTGGTGGAAATGTTTCATAACCACTGAGAACCTCAAATGGCAAATTACAGCTAGTTCGGTTAAAAATTGTAGCTAAAATACTCAAAATACCGAAAATCGGGAGGTACCGATATATGGGGGCTATACCAAAACATGGACCTATGTTGACGATGTTTCGTGGAGATGTTTCATGACCACTGAGAACCTCAAATGTCAAATTACAGCTAATTCGGTTAAAAATTGTAACTAAAATGCTCAAAATACCGAAAATCGGGAGGTACGGTTATAAGGGGCCATACCAAAACATGGACCTTTGTTGACGATGTTTGGTGGAAATGTTTCATGACCACTGAGAACCTCAAATGTCAAATTGCAGATAGTTCGGTCACAAATTGTGGCTAAAATTCTCAAAATACCGAAAATCGGGAGGTACCGTTATATGGGGGCTATACCAAAACATGGGCATATGTTGACGATGTTTAGTGGATATATTATGCGACCACTGAGAACCTCAAATGGCAAATTACAGCTAGTTCGGTTAAAAATTGTAGCTAAAAATCTCAAAATACCGAAAATCGGGAGGTACCGATATATGGGGGCTATACCAAAACATGGGCATATGCCCATATCCTTTGGGATATAAGTTTGTTGATCACTATGTGCCAAATTATAGCTAATTCGGTCTGCAAATGTGGCGAAGAACGTCAAAATACCTCAAATCCGGAGGTACCGTTATATGGGGGCTATACCAAAAAGTGGACCGATATAGCCCATCTTCGAACTTGACCTGCCTATGGAAAAAAGACCCTTTCAGCACTCTATCTCAATTATTGCGGACGCTAGAGTGATTACAACAGACGGACAGACGGACATGGCTAGATCGTCTTAGAATTTTATCCTGATCAAGAATATATATACTTTATAGGGTCGCAAATGATTAGTTCGATGTGTTATAAACGGAATGACAAACTTAATATACCCTCCATACTATGGTGGAGGGTATAAAAAAATCAGGAATGTCCCGTTGTCCAAAAAGCTATATATTTGTAGACGAATTTCGGGGGCCTATTGTTTTCTAATCGCTATATTTGCTAAACTTATGAGTGCATCGGCTTGCAAATTGCGATGGTTGCCCCCCCCGATCAAGAATAACGATATATGTATTAACAAATTTCCTTAAATGGTGAGGTTCAACGGCCCATCAGGCATGAAAAACTGAAACATATAAGTCTCAATAAGAAGGAGAATTAGACTTAATTTTTTTTAAACTTTTATAATTAGATTACTTTATTGTAAAGACATGGGACGTGGACGATAATAAATCCTAAGCTGCATCGATGGGCACAAAATTTCGACAAAATCCATAAGAGAGAAGAAAGGTTGGAGACAAAATCTGTTGATAATTGTCAAGCATAAAGTCCATAAAAAATTGTCAATAAAACTAATTACGACAGGCCAGTAACGCGGACCGGGGTCTGCTAGTTTAGTATAAAATGCAATCTATTCTTGGCGTAGCGAGAATGATGTATGCCTCTAATGAACAAAGGTACATATTTCATTAGGAGTTAAAATTAGTGAATAAAATTTGCCTATACTTTATACAGTTTTCTAAGTACAAATAGAGAGAGTATACATTCGTGCCATTTAATATAGATAGTACTTCATTTTCATTTAATAATATTTTGTTAAAGTGAATTTTTCTAAATTCCTTATAAACAGGATATATAGGAATGAAGTGTAATGTGTTTTCCGGTTCATTGGTGTTGCATATGGAACAAATGCCATCAGTGTTATTTTTAAAAGCTGACACAAAATATATTTTGTTCATAGAATATGATTGCTCCTACGATATCTCTTCTCTGCGTGTATGGGGGCTATATCGAAATCTGAACCGATATGGACCAAAGTTGGTATTTTTCATAGCTGTAGAAAAATCCATCATCCTAGGTGAACTTCTTCTATTTTTGTCCACGTTTACAAGGAAGCGGCACCTCTGTGCGCAGTTCTTACTTTTTTATACGATAATGTTGAATACTCTGCATTGCTTATTTTTTAAACACCGTTAGATAATCCGTTTATAAATTTCTAATAAACGTAATAAATTAGTTTTTAAGAAAATTTGCCTTACACACATACATACATTTATTCTTCGCTTAGTTCTAAACAATTGTCAGCCTGAAACATTTAAATCTCTTAAGTTGCAACAATAACAAAAAGAACAAATTCGTTTAAAACCAGCAACGGCTTGGTGGATGGCTGATTGGGGAAAAATTACAGTTGAAGGCAATACAGCATCTGAAAGAGGACAAAAAAACCTCAACTGACATGCTTGAGGGAATCTGTTGTTGTAGCTACACTTCATGTCTGCGGTATTTACACATTTTCCTGTGTTTGTAGTTGAAAAAAAAGAAGTATTCAGAGAGTCCCTTTTCTAGTGTTGTTTCCCATATGCAGTGACTCCCCTCCTCACTGACCTCTCTTAACCAAACAACTGTTGGTGATGTGTACCACGTACCACAATTTTCATTTCGTTACTGCATTTTTTCTCATCGACTTGTTTAAGCGCGTCTTTTCTCCATTCAACCATGACCGCATGTATGTCGTCCGATCATGCTGGGGTCCTGGTCTACGCCCACAAACATAGTCAACAACAAATAACAGCAAACGGATGATGAAATATATGGATTCCTGTACTTATTTGTAACATATACACAAAATCTGGACTCTTGGAGTGAAGTAGAAAAACAAAATGGGAAATGGGATATCAACACACAGGCGTATAAACAAGTGTATGTGTAAACAAAAGCCTCTGGTAACAGGACTATGTCCATGTTACAATTTTTTTGTTCGTCTTATGTTCGGCTTGTTTGCATTACACAGTCATAGGAGAAAAAAGAAAGCAGAATGAAATTCGTCCCTATTTTCCATGTTTTTCCGCCTACAAGTGTATCCAACGACAAATTCAAGTGCAAAATGCATTGTAATCATGTGAACAAACAGTCGACGCACATATGCTGGCTGGTTAGGTGCAATGACATGCATTTTTTGCATATTTTTTTTCTTATTATTATTTGTTTACAGTGACAAAGTGTTGCTAACATAAGCAATATCAAATGTTTACAGACTAAACATGCGAACAGAGAATGGTTGTTTGTTTAAAAAGAGAATAGGTGGATGGTTTCCAATTATCAAAAAAAAATTTAATTTTTGACAAAATCATTGGCAAAAAATTAATCTCGGCTTCGGGAAGTTTTTGAAGAAAAAATCTTCCAAAATCAAATCCAGTGGTCGTTATAACCATGTCCGTCTGTTGAAATCAAGATACAGCTTGCAATTTTTGGTATTGCAAATGGGCTATATCGGCTATATAGGCCTACGCCTTCATATAGCCCCCATACAACGGTACCTCCCGATTTGCGATATTTTGAAGTTAGTGGCCTCAATATTCCTCCGAAATGGCTTATATTTGGTATTTATTCTTTCTTTCGAGTATAAAACTTTCCATATTAAATTTGTCGGTATAGGTCCACGCCTTCATATTGCCCCCTTGGAACGGGACCTCCCGGTTTGCGGTATTTTGAAATTTGTAGCCTCAATATTCTTCCGAAATGGCTGAAATTTGGTATTAAGTCTTCATTTGGGGTATAAAGCTTTCCATATGAAATTTGCCGGTATAGTTTCACGCCTTCAGATAGCCCCCATAGAACGGCACGTCCAAGATTTCGGTATTTTGAAGTTTGTGGCCTCAATATTTCACCAAAATTGCTGAAATTTGGTATTTAGTCTCAGTTGGTGATATAAAGCTTTCCCCCAGAAATGTGTCGGTACAGGTCCACGCCTTAAGTTTGCCCCCATAGAACGGTACCTCCCTATTTTCGGTATTTTCAAGGTTATGGCCATAATATTCCACCAAAGCGGTTGAAATTTGGTATTTAATCTTCGTTGGGGGTATTAAACTTTCGCCTTTAAATATGTCGTTATAGGTCCACGCCTTCATATAGCCCCCATAGAACGGCACATCCCAGTTTTCGGTATTTTGAAGTTTGTGGCCTCAATATTCCACCGAAATGGCTGAAATTTGGTCTTAATTGGGAAAGCAAAACTTTCCACCAGGAATTCGTAGGCATAGGTCCACGCCTTCATATTGCACCCATAGAAGTGTACCTACAGATTTTGAGTATTTCGAAGGTTGTGGCTTCAATATTCCAACGGAATGGCTGAAATTTGGAATTTAGTCTTCATTGGGTGTATTAAACATCCCCCTCTAAATTTGTTGGCATATGCCACACCTTCATATAGCCCCATAGAACGGTACCCTCCGATTTTCGGTATTTTAAAGGTTGTGGCTTCAATATTCCACCGAAATGGCTGAAAATTGGATTTTGTAAATGTAAACTTACTATTATTGCCAAAAATAGGCAAAATGCCATTCATTCGTGCAACAGGAAATAATTATAACCTACACCACAATGTGGAAAGGGTATTTAGTTTGTTTTTCGCAAAATGAATGTAACCACGCAAAATATTCTTCGTATACCCCCATGTGGTATACCAAAATTCATATCTCGACGAGATAAAGCGATTCTGAGATGTGAGTCCTTCCGTCCATTAAAGATTTTAATCACGCTACAGGCCGCAATTATAGACCAATCTTCATGAAATTATGGTATGGAGGTCGGGTCCAGACCAGATTATACCCCTATTGTTTTTTATACCAAAAACAAAATAATTACCTAATTTTGTAGCGGCTCTGTAGGTCGCAATGGGAGTCTGATCGTCGAAATTTTATGTAACCTTTGGGTTTACGACAGAGAAGGTGCTTACAATTTAACGTGATGATCAGATAATATTTAGCGGGTTAAATGGATCAGAACTTTTGTGTGAAAATTACTGAAATGACTATATCTCTATACCTGGAAACTATGTTCAACGCATATAAGTTATATTTAGAAGAAGAACCCTTCCATTAATGCTAATTATATTGATGTACGTTTTCAGATAAGAGAGCTACAGCCTAGTATATACAGGGATTCCTCAGGTTTTATTGTGGATAGTGTAACCTTAATTACGCTAGAGGTCGCAGTTATAGTTCAATACTGGCAAATGTTTGTACGAGGTAATAGTTTCGGTCAAGGGTAGTGCCAATAATTGTTGATAATGTTCGAATAGTATTTAGCGTTTAAAATTAACCATAATTTTGTGAGAAAATATAAAAATTTAATTTTAAATCAGTTGTTTAAATTCATTGAGCATATTCGGACAACTTACGAAAACTAAACTTGAAAACCACCAGAGCCTGAACCAACTTTAAATGGAAGGTGCTTACACCTGGGAAGTTTTTGCGAATTCTGAAACTACAATGTTCATAGATAAGAAAAATGAAAAAACTAAAATAAAAAAATTTGCCCGAGCGCTTTTTAAATTATTCGCTATCAAAGTTCTCATTTTTATTTTTTTAGGGTTTTACGATATTGTTTGGAAACCGCAAGTCGTATTGGAATGGGATTTGAGCAAATGTTGTAACTGTGAACATTCTCTACAAGATTGACCTTTATGATATTTGCGCTGGTTTTAAAATTTTTGAGATTTAGAAGTTCGAATTGGGACAATGCGCTGACTGTATCACCTCCTTGTAAAACCGCAAGTCCTGTCGAAATGGGACTAAATAAAATGTTGTAGAGAATTTTCACTGATACAATAGGACTTGCGGTTTCCAAGCAAAATTCTGAAAACCTAAAAAAACCCTCAAAACTTGACTTTTGACCACGATTTATTTAAAAATCCGTTCGTCGGTTGTTTTTTTTTTAATTTTCCTCATCTATGAACATTGTAGTTTCAGAATCCGCAAAAACTTCCTAGGTGTAAGCACCATCCATTTAAAGTTGGTTCAGGCACACCGCGACATATAATTGTACTTTCTATTAATTATTGGTTTGTTTATATAGAACTACATTCCATGCTACAAAATTTCGCAACCATAATAGAAAACAAGTAAGAAAAGTCTATAGTCGGACGGAGCCGACCATGGGATACTCTATACCACTATCCCTGGACAATCGCTCTCCACGGAACTTCTTTTCAATGATTGTGAAAATTTAATTAATTATAATATCAGAGATGTAATGTATAATACTTATGACCAAAACCAAAAAGTTATCTAGCATGAAACAGACATTTTTGTAGCAGGAAAGGAGAATTTAGTTCACACAAACTAAAATGTAATGAAACCCACTTATGTAGTACTACTACTTCCGTTGTTTAACCGCTTCGTTATTGAAATTTTTACCAATTTCACACAAAAGTTTCAGTCCATTTAACCCGCTAAGTATTATCTGATCTTCACGTTGGTGTGTACGCTTCTTCTTCATCATAAACTCAAACTTTGTTTAAAATTTTGCGGGTTATTATTTTGACCTAAGAGCCGCTACAAAATTGGTTAAAATTTTGTTTTTGATCCATTTCATTCTCTGAACATTTCACGATCATCACCAAAAACTTTTCATTTCTATTCTGGCCCGAAACCAACCTCCTTAAAAAATTCGTTACAATCGGTCCATAATTGCGGCCTTAAGCTTGTTTACAATTTTAAATGGACGGACACACATCGCTAAATCGCTTTATCTCGTCGAGATATGAATTTTGGCGTACCAAATAAGGGGTCTAGGACGAATATTTCGTGGTGTTACATACACTTTTGGAGAGAAAATATGTAGCATGGGATAAAAATGTGGTTCTCTACACAGAACCCAGTATATATTAGACAGTAGGCCCGTTATCTAGCAAACATTTTATTGCAATTTACATCAGAGGAAAGGTCAGTAGATGTTTTCCATATGTAGGCTACTTTGCGAAATATATATGTCCTCAAGGAATTAAAATATCGACAAAAAATAAAATTTTTATATTTTTCATATAAAAGTAATGGTCCATTTCACCCGCTAAAGAATATCAGATCATCATTCAAAATTGTAGGCATCTTTTTCGGCATATACTCTTACCCGGTGCAAAATTTCGTGACTATTGATGTATAATTGCGACTTCTAGCGAGTTTATTATTACACTACAAACAAATAAAGGAATATATTAGGCTGTAACTCTGTTATATGATCATGCACACCAACATAATTGGCATCAATTGAAAGGTCAAGCGTTCCACTTTCAAGTATAACTCACTTGTCCGGAATGTCACTTCCAGGAATTAAGATATAAGCTGTATATTAAAAATTTTCACAATTTTCACACAAACGTTTTGGTCCATTTAACGCTCTAAAAATTATCGGATCGCCATCTCAAATTGCAAGCTTCTCCTTGGTGATATACTCTTACCTTATTTAAAATTACGCGTTGATCGGACTATTATTGAGACCTACAGAGCCGCTAGAAAATTGGATAAATATTATGTTTTTGGTCCATTTGGTCCCGACCTCCATACAAAATTTCGTGACGATCAGTCCATAATTGCGGCCTGGAGCGTGTTTACAATTTATAATGGACAGACGGACGGACGGACGGACACAAATCTCAAAATCGCTTTATCTCGTCGAGATATGAAGATTGGTATACCACATTGGGGGTCTCCGACGAATATTTAGCGGTGTTACATGAATTTTTACCAAAACAAACTTATAATACCCTTTTCCACATGGTGGTATAGGGTATACAAATTAAAATCGTGATAGAGGGTTTGCAGTAGGGGTTTTGAAGTTTTTATGCTAATTTTGATTAGAAGTAATGTAATACTCGAAATATTGATTCCTTTCATTGATCGAATCGGATAAAGTCACCAAACGCTACTTCCAAATGCGTTTGGTATTTCTCCTTTCTTAATACAAATTTGTAATTTTTGAGGAAATATGAATGTATAGGTAGCCAAAATGATCCATCTGTCCATTATGAAACAATGCAATTAATATATATCGTGTCGCAGTTACACAAACATACATACATATATTCCCACAACATCCCCGAAGGAACATAAACATAAATAAATTCATATAAATAAATGCACTTCATAATATTCTTTCAAAAAGAAAAAAATCAAATTGGTTTGTGCGTGCCCTTTTTATTACTTAAATAAAATAAACGTTATTCTACTCGTTAATAGGCAAAAGTTGATTCATTATTACTACAGAAAATCATTTATGAGAAAAAAGACAAAAAGTTTATATCCTTAAATTAAAAAACTGTGAATAAATATACACGAATTATAAAGAAGTTTTAGACTACAAAAGTACAAATATCGCCTAAAATACTAAGAAGTAAATTTGGTATCCAGGAAAGCCGATGCCTGTCCTAAAATGGTCGCAACCCGTGATATTTTCTTAATATGAATTCGTTTACCTTAGATGTTAAGTTATTATCTAGTAAACGTCCGTTATTAATGAATTTAACTTACAAAATTATATGTTTTTGTAACTACTCGGTCATCCGGACAGTTCGATAATTCGGACATTGCCGAAACATGTTGGGTCTGGATTATCGAGAGTATGCTGAATTTAGGCACATATCTAGAATACACGTATTTTCATAGCTTTTGCCTCACCTTTACATGGTTTTATTGTTACATCGTTTCGGATTGTTAATGGATGAAAATCTTTCTTGAAAAGTTTTCGAGATAAAATAGGAATTAACAAATAAGAGAGGGTTATAGTCGGACAAGGCCGACCATGTAATATCCTACTCTACCAGTTTTCAACGGAATTTCTTTTGTATGATTGCGACATATTTTAGCCACCCCGTCATACACACATATGTTGATATATGTACACAATAACATACCTGAGATATATCACATACATACGCCGTCAGTACCGGAGACGTAAGGTGTTATTTGACTTATTTTATAATGGACAATCGGATCTGTTTGGCTATATGTTATTAAGAAAACAATATTAAAAGACTTTTAGAAATAGCATTCGCTGATGTTTACCGAATCTACTAACGAAAAAGAAACGGCCAATTTTTAGTTAGTTTTTACATTTCATTTGAGCAAACGGTAGCACAAAACCCTCAGGACCCTGTACATCATTGTAATTTGCATCAATTTATAAATTGGGAGTTTCTTTAGTTGCCAAATTCTCTATCAATATTGCGACATTTTGTAGCGTGGCAGATAAATGTTGTTCTATATAAACAAAACAATAAAGGAACCCATTTATATGTTGTTCAGTAGTCTAACCGCTACATTGATGTAACTTTTGTAATTCGCCGGAAAATGTCTCCTAGAAATTAAATATGGACTAAAAATTAAATTTGTACATTTTTCCCACAATTGTTATGGCCAATTTCATCCGCTAAATACTATCCTATTATTATTCAAAATTATTGGCATTTTGTTTGACCAAACTCTTACCTCGTGCAAACATTTTGCAGTATTAAACTATAACTGCGAACTCCAGCGTGGTTTTGGTTTAATTGTTGGATCCCTGTATATACTAGGGTGTAACTCCGTTATCTGACCACGTATATCAACATAATTGGCATCAATGGAATTTCACATTGGGGTCTACGACGAATATTTCGCGGAGTTACATGAAGTTTTAACAAAATAAACTTATAATACCCTTCCCATATTGTGGATTAGGGTATAAAAATTATGAGTGCAGCTTTCTTTTATGTCCTACTAATGCCGACTTTAAGCGATCTGTCAGTTTTGGTGACATTTTTATCGATTTCCGACTGCCCAACAACCAAAATGTACGTGTACCGACAAACATGGAATGTCTCACTGTTAAGCATTCGGTTAAAAATTTTAGAAAAAACCCTCAAATCGGCAGTAACGTTATATGGGGGCTATACCAAAACATATACCTTTGTTGAGAACTTTTCGTGGATATGTTTAGTGACCACTGGTAAACTAAAATGTCAAATAAAAGACAGTTCGGTCGAAAAAGTAGCTAAAATCTTTAAGACACCTAAAATCGGGACGTACCATTATATGGGGGCTATACCAAAACATGGTCCTGTTGTATATAATATGGGTTACATAATTAGACTGACCAATAAACAAACATTTTTGGTTTGGGAACTCCTTTTTTCCATTTGAAACAAAAACCTTAAAAATGAAATTTTATAGCGATCAGTTTTTGATTCCGTTGTAATTTGTATGGTAAATTTTCACGAAAATTCTCTAAAAGCCGCATTTATGGCCCAATTAATGAAAAAACTTTGTGGCTCACAGTCGGTATCTACACAAATTGATGATGATCGTTTAGCGATAACCCATGCCACCTGACCGATCTTTATTTCCATAGTACTTTGTACGGGGGGCAAAGGCGAATTTTCAGGAAATCCTTCTACAGGCTACAATTATTTTCCAATCGATGAAAATTTTTAGCAGTACATTGTTGTAGCTAAAAATGAAATTTGTGAAAATCGGTCTGGTTTTAATATCAACTATTTTGTAGGCCAAAATTATCTATAATTGGCCATATATGCATATTGGAGCTATATTGAAATCTGACCTGATTTTCACAAATTTTTCAAAGTTCGAAGTTAGGCCAAAAATGGTCAAACCTATGTACCTCGGAATAAATATACAGCGACTGTCACTGAAAATTATGCAACATAAAAAATGTTAAAAAATAGAAAAATTTAATCGTTAATAACTTCGAAGCGACTAGAGACTTTTTAACAATTCAAATTATAATTTTGTAGGCTGTCTTTAAGATGGCATAGAAAAATATTTCATTTACATTACCGTTATACTAAAATTTTACCGGAAAAAAATGGGCATTTTTAAATTGAGCATTGAAAATTATGCATAATTGCCCGGTTTATGCACATATTGCATAAGAATGACGCAGTTTTTAAGATGTTTACGATAAATTCCTAAATAAAACAAGTGAGCAAAGGCTATAGTCGGGACAGGGCCGATACCCTACACCACTACCCCTGTGCATAAGCTTTTCACTGGTAAACATTTCTTTTAGGGAATATAATCCGACTACCACCAAAAATAATATGCCTCTTTCTCCCTGGGACCCCCATAAGCAAGAAACTTTCGTGTCCATCCGATCAAAATTACGACCTGTAGCTTGATTGCAAAAAATGGAAGAATTGGCTGCATTACCGACTATTGTGGTATCTCCCTTGTTTGACCACCTTCGCCAACCTGCTTTACACCAATGTAAAGGTAATATTTTCTTCTTCCATTGACAGGTTTTGCCGTTGGAATATATTCAAAAAGAATAAAACTTTGAATTTGTCTCCAAATGAGTTTTTCCCCATTCCGACCCCTAAATATTATCCGACTATCACCAAAATCAATAGGCTTCTTCCTCTGTGGGACCCGCATCAACACCCAAAAAATCCGATCAAAATTGCGACCTGTAGCGTGATTACGAACAAATCGGAAAATGGGATGCATTAACGACTATTGCGATATCTCTGTTGTTTGAGCAGCTACGACAACCTACTTTACATCGTTGTAAAGGTGATATTTTCTACTTTCCTTGCCAGGTTTTGCTTTTGATATACCTCTTAAAGAAACAGAGATATTGGCTTTGAAATAAAACGTTGACCTTTCTCCAAATAAGTGTTTGCCCATTCCGACCCCTGAATATTATCCGACCATCATCAAAATCAATAGGCTTCTTTCTCTTTGGGACCCCATTAACCCCCAAAATTTCGTGACGATCAGATAAAAATTGCGACCTGTAACGTGATTACAAAAAAATCGGAAAATGGGATGCATTATCTACTATTGCCATATCTCTGCTATTTGACCACCTACGACAACCTACTTTACATCGTTGTAAAGGTGATATTTTCTTTCCTGGCCAGGTTTTACTTTTCTCCAAATAAGTGTTTGCCCATTCCGACCCCTAAATATTATCCGACCACCACCAGAATCAATAGGCTTCTTCATCTGTGAGACCCCCATTAACCCTCAAATTTTCGTGACGATCCGAACAAAATTGCGACCGTGATTTCCAAAAAAATAGAAAAATGGGATGTATTACCGACTATTGCGATATCTCCGTTATTTGGTTACCTACGCCGACCTAGTTTGCATCATTGTAAAGGCGGGATCTTCTACTATCATAGTCAGACTTTGCTTTTGGAAAATTTTCAACGAAAGCTGTGATATTCGTCAATATAATTAAAATCGCAAAAATGAAAATTGGGGGTTTATTTGCTACTATTGTGATATGTTCGTTGCTTGATCACCTACGAGCACCTACTTTACATCATTAGAAAGGTGATATTTTCTGCTTTCATTGTCAGGTTTTGCTTTTGGTATACCCCATATAGAAGCTGAGATATTCGCTTTAAAAAAACATTGTCTTTTTATCCACCTAAGTTTTGTGCCCTTTCCGACCCCTAAATATTATCCGACCATCACCAAAATCAATAGGCTTCTTCCCCTCCGGGACCCCCATCAACATCCAAAATTTCGTGACGATCCGATCAAAATTGCGACCTGTAGCGTGATTACAAAGTTTAGATGGACAGACGGACGGACTGACGACGGACACACATAACCAGATCGACTCAGCTCGTCGAGACATTCATTTTGGTATATACAAGTATGGGTCTACGACCATTATTTCGATGCGTTACAAACTTTTTGGCCAAAACCAACTTATAATACCCTCCCCACATAGTGGTGTAGGGTATAACAACAAAACAAAATTGTGGAGAAGGTTGTTCGGAGGAGATTTTTCGAAAGTTCGGAGGTTCGGAAGAGGTTGTTTGGAAGTTCGGAGGGGGCTGTTCAGAAATGACAGGTGTACACTTAATGCCTATGTGTATGTGTTTACCGCAAAATAATACTTAACGTGTCATTTATCTACTCTGCAGCATGGTAGTTATCTAATTCTTATTAAATGTTTGCAACCCGAAGTTACCTTAAGGCTGTATTGATTTTGTTAAAATCACTTTCTTTACCATAGAAGCTAAAGTAAACCTGCGAAGTTAGCATTATTTTTCACATATGACAAGTAAGAAACAATGACGAGTAAAGAAACACGTTTTTACCAGCTATTTAATAGAAAATAGAAAAAAAATTGCACAGTATTTAAAATAAATTCTTAAAAATGATTGACTCCTTCCAGTTTCTTGATTTTTTTTGTATTAAACTACGACCAATTACAGAAATCATAAGTCCTATTTGCTAGTGGAATTCGAATGAATACTATTTTTCTTAATTTTTTAACATTTGTCAACAAAAATGTTCCTTTATACCAGTGTGAAAGATTTGTTACTTTACCAAAAAAAAAAAAAAAAAAAAAAAAAAAAACGGAATGCAAAATTACATTTTTAAATCTATTTTGTTGTTTTAGTTAGGAATTTATCTTAAAAATTTAAAAACTGCGTAATTTTTCGATTGTTAAAATGGTTTAGCAATTATTGTAGCAACGTTAGTGGGTATTACTATATGGCGTTTTTTTTGTACCCGCTTCATATCTCAAATTCAACCCATCTTTCGTATTTAAATAACCATCTTTTTGAGAAAATCGTACTTTAATAATTGGTACATTATTTGGCTACGATGCCTATTCATATATTCCCAAACCGTGGTTATTTGATTATCAATTTATTTAGTTTATTGTCCGGTTTGTGCACTTATTGCATAAAAATGACGCAGTTTTTAAGATGTTTACGATAAATTCCTAAATAAAACAACAAAACAAAATTGTGGAGAAGGTTGTTCGGAGGAGATTTTTCGAAAGTTCGGAGGCGGTAGTTCGGGGGTTCGGAAGAGGTTGTTTGGAAGTTCGGAGGGGGTTGTTCAGAAATGGCAGGTGCACACTTAATGCCTATGTGTATGTGTTTACCGCAAAATAATACTTAACGTGTCATTTATCTACTCTGCAGCATGGTAGTTATCCAATTCTTATTAAATGTTTGCAACCCGAAGTTACCTTAAGTCTGAATTGATTTTGTTAAAATCACTTTCTTTACCATATAAGCTAAAGTAAACCTGCGAAGTTAGCATTATTTTTCACATATGACAATGTCCCATAACAATTGCGAGTAAAGAAACAAGTCAAAGCAATTTTTACACAAAAGTTATTTTTTTCAATTTTCTTCCTCCTCCCGTTTGTTTCTTGTACAAACAAAATAAGGAAAATTCAACATTCTTTTATGGTCCGTGTGGTGTGGACACATTGTCAACACTATTGCATACAACAAAGTGCATGGACACGTATGTCTGACATTGCTCTCCTCCGGCATCTTCTTAAAACCTTGAACAAACAAACTGACTGGGTAGGCTCCTTTCGTTTGTTCGGGGAAGTTGGTTGGTTTTTCCTTTACATTGTTTGCCTATGAATTTTTGCACAAACAAATTGTTTGCTGCTTGAGCGGTTTGTTATTCGGTTTGCGTTGTGTTGTGTTGGCAAATGTTAAATTAAAATATGGCCTCAAGGATATGGCAACATGGTGTTGGATAAGCGTTTGCCATTGCCTTTGCTTCTTAATTCTTCATTCCAAGAAATCAAGCTTGTGTACTGACTGGCGTACAAGAAAATCATTTGCAGTAAGTGTTGGTTAAGTGAAATAAGTGTAAAAATATTAATTGTTTACTGTAAACATAGCCTTAGGTCAGATACGCTCTGTACATTCAGACATTGTTGTAAAATATTTATTGTGGTCATGTTTTCAGCAAAATGAACACAAGAGCAAGTGTTAACGTACAAGGGTATACATGTACTAAATGTGAATCCAATCAGTCAAGTCTATATTGAAGTTGTTTTTGCCTTTTTTATTATTCAGCAAACATTTGGTAGACCAAGTTCAACAACCGCAACAACAAGTGACCATGAATTGCTGTAAAATTACTGTACTTGTATTACAGGAGTGATGATGTTGGCTAAGGAGTTTGAGCTCATAATATTTAAGAAAGCCAACCAGCCATATGCAGACGATGTTGTATTTTGACAAAGTAATCGTACAGTAAAGCTAAACATGGAAGTAGTCTTTGCTCAAGTAGACACTGACTCCCAGCGACATCATCTGCCTGTTACATTAGCTGCCTTTAACACCCGTTAAAGGTAGTGAGCTAACATGTGCTGCGCGTTCAGTCACGCTCCAAAAAGCGTCCTACTATGAAAACACAAAGAAAAAGAAAGACCAATACCTCTAAAGTTGACAACCCCCCGCAAACGTCTTAAGGACCATTATCTGCTAATCTGGACCTGGAATGGTGCAATATTACAGCCATACAGGAAATACGATGGATTGGGAAAGGCGTCACAACAATTCCTAAAGCTGACATGACATAACGGATAAGTTTGATTGCGGATTTGTAGTTATTCGGAAGTTGAAAAATCTGGTTTCAAGCTTCAACTAGATGAATGACGAAGTTGCTACAATTCGGATAAAAGCTAAATTTCACAACATCAACTACTCAACTGGCCTAGTTGCTTAATCAAAGCACTCCTCGTTCCAAAGTATTGCCCACTCCATGCAAACAGCTATAAAATCCATACTTGGATACCAGAGACCTCCACCAAGGAATGGAACCCATGCTATGCTGCTATATAGGCTTACTCTACAACAATGCAGAACAAGAAGAGAACATTTGTATGAAGAATCGTACGAAAACGTAAAGGGGAGTGCTCATCTTGTTCATCTATGCTCTACAATATGCAGAAACGAGAGAGAAAATAAGCGAGAATAAACGACTTTTCCACAGGAAAAAGGGTGAAATAAAAAAGGGCGTGTGAAAAAATCAAGAAACGCAGGAGCCCGGTCCGTGCCGGGATAGGATGAACCCCGGGTCAGTGTGGAACAGATCCATTGCCAGATCCGTATCCACCAAATGTCAACAGTGGTGACATGGATGTAGGGAATGGGTGCAGTTCCGAGGGTGCCAGCTAAGATTAATGCGTTATTTATGTTGCTGCTTGCTGTGCCATAATATTTCCAACACGGTGCGCCTTAACAAACTCATACCTGATAAGTTTTTGCGGATTCTGAAACCACAATGTTCATAGATGAGAAAACTAAAAAAAACAACAAGAAAAAATCGCTGAAGGGATTTTTGAATAAATCGCGGTCAAATGTCACATTTTTAGGTTTATTTTAGGTTTGCAGGATTTTGCTTGGAAATGGCAAGTCCCACGAAATGGGACTAAAGAAAATGTTATAGAAGATTTTCACTGCTACAACATGTTCTTTAGTCCCATTTCGAAAGAACTTGCCGCTTGCCAACAAAATTCTGAAAACCTAATACAACCTGTATAAGTTTGATACGTTCCAACTCAACTTCCCGAGCTCAGTCGATCACGGTTGCTGATTGACGTCATCAGGCATCTCCTCTACACGTTCCCTCTGCGGACACCGTAGAGCGCAGATGCCAACGAGCGGTGGTTGTTGAGTTTTCTCTCATTGGAATATGTAATTGTAGTAGTAAAAATCGACTCAGATCCTCTGCGATCGCTGCAATCCTCTGCGATTGCAAGAACCTCTGCGTTCACTTGTCGATCAACATTCGGAGAGTTCACTTGTCGCGCATTAACATAACGTCTACGAGTTATACTAACCGGCCTCCTTCGCCACCCCAGATTACAGAAGGTAATCTTTGTTGCTACTAACCGGCCTCTGTCGCCACCCCAGATTACAAGGTAATCTTTGTTGTTGTATGAGAAAAGAAATAAACATCACCAATATACCAGCATATTTTTATACCCTACACCACTATGTGGGGAGGGTATTATAAGTTGGTTTTGGCCAAAAAGTTTGTAACGCATGGAAATAATGGTCGTAGACCCATACTTATATATATCAAAATGAATGTCTCGACGAGCTGAGTCGATCTGGCTATGTGTGTCCGTCCGTCAGTCCGTCCATCCGTCCGTCTGTCCGTCTGTCCATCTAAACCTTGTAATCACGCTACAGGTTGCAATTTTGATCGGATCGTCACGAAATGTTGGGTGTTGATGGGGGTCCCAGAGGGGAAGAAGCCTATTGATTTTGGTGATGGTCGGATAATATTTAGGGGTCGGAATGGGCAAAAATCTTATGTGGATAAAAAGACAACGTTTTTTTCCAAAGCGAGTATCTCAGCTTCTATATGGGGTATACCAAAAGCAAAACCTGACAATGAAAGTAGAAAATATCACCTTTCTAATGATGTAAAGTAGGTTCTTGTAGGTGATCAAACAACGAAGATATCACAATAGTGGCAAATAAACCCCAACTTTTCATGTTTGCGATTTTAGTTATAATGACGAATATCACAGCTTTGGCTGGGGACTTTCCAAAAGGAAAGCCTGACTATGAAAGTAGAAGATTTCACCTTTACAATGATGCAAACTAGGTCGGCGTAGGTGACCAAATAGCGGAGATATCGCAATAGTCGGTAATTCATCCCATTTTTCCATTTTTTTGGAAATCACGCTACAGGCCGCAATTTTGATCGGATCGTCACGAAATTTTTAGAGTTAATGGGGATCTCAAAGAGGAAGAAGACTATTGATTTTGGTGAGGGTCGAATAATATTTAGGGGTCGGAATGGGCAAAAAACTTATTTGGATGAAAAGTCAACGTTTTTTTCCAAAGCTAATATCTCATCTTCTATAAGGGTATACCAAAAGCAAATAGCGGAGATATCGCAATATTCGATAATACATCCCATTTTTCCATTTTTTTTTGGAAATCACGCTACTGGGCGCAATTTTGATAAGATCGTCACGAAATTTCGAGGTTTAATGAGGGTCTCACAGAGGAAGAAGGCTGTTGATTTTGATGATGGTCGGATAATATTTAGGGCTCGGGATGAGCAAAAACTTTATTTGGAGAAAAAGTCAATATATAGAAAATATCACCTTTACAACAATGTAACGTAGGTTGTAATAACGAAGATATCGCAATAGTCGTTAATAAAACACAACTTCTCATTTTTGCGATTTTAATAATAATGACGGATATCACACCTTTGGTTGGGGACCTTCTAAAAGCAAAGCCTGACTAAGAAAGTAAAAAATCCCATCTTTGAAATTATGCAAAGTAGGTTTGCGTAGGTAGTCAAATAATAGAGATATCGAAATAGTCGTTAATGCATCCCTTTTTTCCACTTTTTCTGCAATCACACTATAGGTCAGAATTTTGATCGGATCATCACGATATTTCTCACAGAGATAGAAGCCTATTGATGTTGGTGGTGTCGACAGTAGTCAAATATAAAATTAAATATTAATTATTTTGGTTCAGTTCGCCTTAAGTTATTTGGTATAAAAGCCAGGTAGGTGAAAACTTTCGTATCTCCATAAAAGAAATGTTTTCGAGTGAAAAGATTATTCACAGAGGTAGTGGTGCAGGGTATCACATAGTCGGCCCCGTACCGACTATAGCCTTTTCTCACTTGTTTAATATTAAAATTGTTACTACTTGTGTTTTTATTTTCTTGTTCTTTTCTCCCTCCACTGCTCATCATACGGTAATCCTGAGTTATCGAAGAAACCTATGGATTTCCCTCCCTCACCTAAACACAACCTAAAAATGTGAACTTTGACCGCGATTTATTTAAAAATCCCTCCAGTGATTTTTTCTTGTTTTTGGAGTTTTCTATGAACATTGCTGCTTCAGGATCCGCAAAAACTTCCTAGGTGTAAGCGGTTTTCATTTAAAGTTAGTTAAGGTTCTCCAACTTCGCCGTCCGACTCTTCTTCGTCGTCAGAACTTATGAGTCGGAAAAATGTCATGGTCGCCGCGATCCAGGAAACAAACTCACCGCCACCTGTAGCTTGCAACGTTTTGCGGAAGGATATCACAAAAACCAGAGAAGGAGGAGGAGAACTTGCCTTCGTAATTCACCAGATTGTCCAGTACCCCCGGCCTCGCTTGAGCTTGATTTTAGTGACCCATACATGGACAGTGTGGGGGTAGCAGTAAAGTGTGGTACTGTCGAGGTAGAGTTGCTTAATGTGTACATACCGCAGTTGAATAGCTGTGCCCTGCGTTATATGCCCGATATTAGTCGGCTTTTAGAGGACAATAAGCGTCTGGTGCTAAGGGACTTCAATGTCCATCATGAGCTTTGGCATTTCGTCATAGGAAGGCTCCTAGGAATAATAGAGGAGATTTCAACAGCTCGCCACTTATCGTCATTGTGGTAATAGGTCTGATAAATTACGTAACTAGGCAACCCGTAATTTCCCTTGCCTTAGACCAGCTTCCTGTCATCGTCTCCGTGAATAGACCACCCGATTCCATAACCTCTGAACGCCGTATTTTTCGGCACCGTGGAAATGCTGATTGTTAAATGTTCAGAGAATTTACAAGTTACCGCTTCAGAGAGACACCATTTCCTCAGATCCTCGCGTAGTTGAGAGAACTTTCACTGCACCGGTCTCTCGCTACATACCTGCTGTTTCAATACCCGAAATAAGACCAAATTCCCACCAAAGGAACTAGCAAATAAATGTTATGAGCTTCATCGTACGAAACCTGAAGACCCAAGAGTTAGAGAATTGACTCTTGAAGTCAACGGGCTTGTTAGCGAACATAAGGGAAAAAAGTGGCAATACCACCGAAGCAATTAATGCAACATTGGTGAAGAATTAAGTAAATTGTGGGCAAAAGTTATCACTAATCACTCTCGAATCCGGAAAAAAGAATGATAGAATGACTGTTACTTTCTACACCGTGACTGTAACTGACCCGAAGAAGTGCGCGTGTTATTTTAACCGGTAGTTTATAGAGCACCCTGAGAATGATAGGGCGAAGAGGAGTGTGCTACACCCTATAAGAGCCTTCCCAGTGAAGGAGGTACCCAGCCGGTTTCTTTATGGGTTGTGTATAAAAACTTTTTCTTATTTTTGAGGTGTCGTTTACGATATCGGCTTCGGTAAAGACTAACATCTTTGCCCTACTTTCGAATTTCTCATGGTTTTTCGTTGGCTGGATGTTTACCTCGAAGGAAACAACTTTCTTTGTGTATGGTCTCTGACCATACTTATGAGCAGCACTGTAAAGTTATTTTCTTCAAAATTGATTAGCGGTCCGCACTATGTACATTTTTACATATATATACATATACAAACAAACTGAGGCCGCTAACTATCAACCTATTGCTCTCCTTCCAATGAATCCTGGAATTTGTCAACATTAAAAGCCGTACAAAGAGCAGCGATAAGTCAGTCCGTCATCAACCTTAAAATCGTGCGATCGTGATACAAGTTACAGTCAACAAATACAAGTTATATTCAAAATCAAAACGATACACTTATCCTTGTTGAACATAAAATTTCACATAAAACAAAAGTTATAAAACATTACATTTGTAAATACGCACAAAAAAAACATTGAACATAAAGTTAGTTTTAACATACAACATTGAATTCAAATACAAAAAGTACAAATTATCTACTTAAAACTAAAATTTGTTAATTAACCTAATATTGCACTGTGTAAAATTTGCCTAAAATTAACTAAAACTTACATCTACTTAAAATACCCTAAAAATTGTGAATTTAAACTTACCTTACATTGTGCTAGTTAAAAACCTAAATTGCATTACAAAGCCTAGTTAAAATCAACACACATTGTATATACACACTCACACATAACATCCATTGAATTACAACACAAAATAAAACCAAACACTTGAAATTAGAAAACTTAAAATACCTACTTATTATTTACAAATAAAAAAGGCAAAAGGTTTGTAAACAAACATTTGGTCCATTGCGAGCCAGATAGTGTTTTTATAAATTAATTAAAAAGTGCAAAAAGTGATTTGTGAGACAAAAAAAAACTACAAAATTAAAAAAAATAATAATTTTCAATCATAAAATAAATAGTACTTCATATTTAAAAAGTGAACTTGAACACCTGGTTCATTCCTGTGAACACTTACATATTGAACAACTAAAAGAAAATAATCAAAACAAACAATACCAATTAGCAAACGAGTGACAGTTAATAAATAATTTAGTGGAAAAATTAACAAAATTACATACAAACAGTGTTACAACAGTACAAAACCAACAAAAAAGACATTTTGGAATAAAAATAGTGACAGTGATAAAGGTGAAAAACGAAAAATGTCAAACAAAAGTGTTCCAATAAGAGTGAGAAAAAGCCGGTAAAATTACATTTAAATACAACAACAATACGAACAAGTGATATTTTGGAAACATCCAGTGCACAACAACAACAAACATAGAAACATATTGTGGGAGAAGTGAGAAAAGAAACAATAAAAAAAGACCCCAACATACAGTGGTCCCAGTGATTATTATCAAAAAATTTAAAATCAATTAAATATTTAATTAAATATTGAAACACACAAAAATACAACAACATACTGTGAATTACAACAACAAATACAAGATCTACAAAATCTACAGTGGGCCACAGATAAAACAAACAGTGAAACCAAATAACAAAAACGACATAATTTTGGTGAACAAATACAATAACATTATCAAAAAGTGGAACATAGCAACAACAAATAGTGAAACAGGACAGTGGAACATTGTGAAAAACAACAAATAAATAAGAAAAACAGAACTTTGGCACATTTTTACAACAAAACAAATCAACAAAATTCAACAATTAATTATCGGTCGGCTCTGGCAAATAACAATTACAAACCAACAACAACAACACAAGGCGCCAAAACAGAGAGGAAGAAGAAGCACTGGACACAACACCAGGGTAAAAACACACAGACACACTCCCAACTATACACAGAGAGTCAAAGTGAGTACCAATGAGTTTTTTTGTGCTTTGAAAGCGTGGAAAGGACTACAGGGTGCGGCGAAATTTGACACCGACACTGTACCTTAAAGATTAAAACGCTATAAAACATACAATTTGACACCCTTTGACCCTAGTTTAACAACATTTTGCAACCAAGGACTGATGTTGACCCTTTCTTTGTTCCTGGGAATACACAAATACGTCCACACTTTTACACATACATACACGACTCTCTATTTCTCTCCTTGAATATTTGGAAAATTTGGAAATTTCTTCCAAAAATTGCGAAATTACCAGTGTGTTTTCAAAGGGAGATAATTTTACTGGAAAAATTGGAACATTTGGAAAGAAATATACTCTCTTTCCTCTCTTCCTAATCTCAATATCTGTCCGTTTACAGTGGGCCCTTTGGAAAATTGACCCGCCATAATTAAACGTTTTACATAAAGTTTTTGGAGCCATATTGAGAAAGCAATACATACATATGCTCACATAAACTATACAAATCAATTCTTTGTGAAATTATTGAGTCTTTTTGGAAATTATTGTTTGTTTTTTTTTTTTTTTTGAGATTCTGGTTTTCTCATTTTTTGGGAATATACACAACAAGCGTTTTTTGCAATTTGGCGCAAATTTGTGGCGTCATAATTGTGACACAATAATTTACATAAACATAGCAGACATTTTGGAGAATATTTTACACAACCACTAAAATACAAACATACATAGCGTTTATATGCAAATTTTGGCGCAACTTTTGGGCGTCATCATTTAACAAACATAACCTTGCAATTTTTACATAAATTTTTGTGGGAACTTTTTTTGGAGACACAGACACTTTTGAACATTGCTAAATATTTACATATAATCGCCATATTGGATTCCCAATAAATTACTTTTGGGAATTCTTGGAATTTTTTGCGCCTTTTTGATAAATAGACGCGTTTGGTGGACAAGCGCTAAAATACTTTGAGGTTAACTAACCACAAAAATGTGAGCATTTTTTACAAAGCATTTGGTATACATACAAGCGCAGTGATTTTTAGGTTAACTAGCCTTAAAACATTTACCTAAACATTTTTCTATACATTTCTTTGAAAACACTTAACCTGAATTTACACAACTATTTGAAAACTTTTGAACAATTTTTTGAATTCTTGCTTATTGAAAATTTTTGTTCTTGATACAAAATATTTTCATCTTTCTTGAATTCTTATGCTGAAACATTTTACTGTGATTTTTTACAACATATTGCTGCAATTTTTTCTTCGAAAAGCAAAATTACTTTAAACTTTGCTGAAATATTTTACATTTGACCCAAATCATTCTTCTGTTGGAAATAATTGGAGTTTTTTAAATTTTTTGCTGAAATTTTTCTACCGACTCAAAAACTTGTTCGCGAATGCAACATTTTGCTGGGATTCTTAAAATTTTCTGATTTGATTATTGTGTGGTTTCGACTCTACATTATACTGTTTTTTGAGCTTTAACAAATTATAAAATCCTCCTAACAAAGGAATTAAGTGATTTTATTGCACTTTGGTACACGACTCTTTGAAAATTATAATTTCTTCTATGCAACCCAACACACCTTTTCTAGTCGAGTATTTTTTGGATTGGAATTTTTCTTTTTATGATTCTTTTTGCTATCGTTTCTTGAATTTGCATAATATCTTTTGTGGAAAAGCATTTTTATAAGATTTCTTACTCAACTAAATAATTACCAGCGGTTTTATTATCCAACTTTTTGACTCATTTCCTGGCTTTTCGTTTGGAAATATTTGTTATCAAATACTTTTATTTGCTGTCGACTCCTCGGCTCTCCACAAAATTAGATCCTTTTGTCGTCAAGTCAATTTATTTGGGAACTAACAACAAAATTTTGCAAAGACAAAATTCTTGATTTGTTTTAAACACCCAAGAAAAATAATACTTTGTCCTCGTAAAGGGCAACTTTGTCAAACCTTTGTAAAACAAAAATTTGTTCTAAAGTCTGACCCTCGTTACAATAAGGATGGATAAAGCTAAGTGCACAAAATTTGCAAACTGCGTTAATGACTTGCAGGATTACGTTTCAATTTTAAGCATTGCTAACACTGATGACGACATACATACCCTGGAGGCATCACGAGTGGAACTTAACTCTTTTTACGACCAAGTAAAGAAAGCTTATGTGGAATGCCGCGATTATGAGCCAGAAGAGGGAAAAAAACCAATCGATAAAAACAAGCTGAGGACACATTATTTAGAGGCAATTGATGTTTATAAAAAGGCGATTGCAGCAGTCAATGGACAAATTCAGACGCTAAAGCAGAAGGAATCAGAGGAGAAAATAAAACGAGAGACCCTGTTGGCACAGAAGCAAATCGATTCAACACCAATTTCAAGATTACCAGCATGTGACACAGACGTTTTTAAGGGAGGTTATAATTCTTGGCCGAGTTTCCGTGATTTATTTACAGCAATCTACATTAGAGGCTCAAAGTTGAGTAATGTGGAGAAATATTTTCATTTGACCCAGAAGACTTCTGGTGAAGCAAGAGAATTAATAAGCCATGTTCCTCTTACAAATGACGGTTTTGAGCTAGCTTGGAAGATTTTAACTGACAGATATGAAAATAAGAGGATGCAGGTGAACGAGCAACTGAAAATTTTATTCAATTTACCAAACGTTACTTCAGACTCAAGTCACAGCATTCAAAAGTTACAGCGAACAGTTAATAGCTGCATTCAAACTCTGGAAACTCTAAAGGTCGAAGTTTCAGGATGGGACCCAATATTAGTATATATTTGTTCCAGCAAACTTCCAAGAACATTTTTAGAAGAATTCGAGAATACTCTTGAAGATTGTAAGACACTGCCAACGTGGAACGGTTTTAATAATTTTTTGACCCACAAATTCAAAACTTTGGAATCAGTCGGAAATATAAGGCCAAGTTTTTCGAAACAAAATCAACAAACTACATACAGACAAAATAATTCGAAGAAACTGAAGTTCACAAGCAGCTTTCAAACTAATATAAATCAGAAGGTTCAGAGTTCAACGGGTAAATTAAATGCTCCTCAGCAAGCCAAAACACAATATCAAAATTCGTGTCAAATTTGCAAAGCCAATCATTTTATACGAGATTGCCCACAGTTTCTGGCTAAAAACGTGAACGACCGGATTCATGTTGTGAAAATCTCACATCTTTGCTATAATTGCTTATCTGCTAATCACGGCGTGAAAGAATGCAAAAGCCGTTTTGGATGCAGAACTTGTAATTTAAAACACCATACCTTGTTACACAAGGGAAAGGAGACCCAATCTGCAATACAAACTACAGTTCAAGAGGAAGCACGACCTAGTACCAGTGCTGCTACTCTCACTACACTTATACAGTCCACAACAAACCAAGAACCAGAAAATATTACAACCTTGACTCTCCAGGATAGTGGAAATAGAGATCAACATCCCAGAGACACTTTACTTTTCACAGCCATAGCACAAATTGAGGCTAATGGTCTTTTTTATGATGCACGTGCTATAATCGACTCTGGATCACAATCCACGTTCATTACAGAGAAGTTAAAAAATCGTTTAAGTTTGCCAACAAAACGAAATCTTGTTCATGTTACTGGAATAAACCAACTCATTTCGGAAACTTCTGCTAAAGCATGCGTTTTTAAACTACGATCTAAACTTGACCCAAATTTTAAATTGGAAGTTTGGGCGCCTGTTTTGAAATCTTTGCCTTCGAATTTACCACCATATACCTTAGAAAAAACACAAATGCGCGATGCTACGAACTTGGAGTTAGCAGACCCGAAATTTTACGTCAGCCAACCAGTTGATCTCCTAATAGGGATGGACATAGGACCCCTTATATTTACTATTGGAGCACCTATGAAGTCAATTGGATCCCTTTTGGCCCAAAAAACAGTTTTTGGATGGATAATTGGCGGACCCTTGAAGGATGAATCTCAAAAGAAGAGACAAATATCACTTTGCAATACCATATCAATTGAGAAAATTTTGACACGTTTTTGGGAGGTGGAGGAGACCCCAAACTTCTTGGATACTACTAAACGAAATAAGGAAGGGCGTTACATAGTGACCCTCCCCTTTAAAAAATGCGAAGAACTTGGAGACTCAAGAAATATTGCTCTAGCTCAATTTTATCGGATGGAAAGAAAGCTCATGAAGACCCCAGAAATTAAGGAACTATATGATAGCACAATTCTTGAATATCTTGAGCTGGGACACATGAGAAAAATTTCTCCAAATGATATCTCCAAGACTCCAAACTACTATCTACCGCACCATGCAGTAATTAGACCCGAAAAGATTACTTCAAAATTGCGTGTAGTTTTCAATGCATCATGTCCCAATTCAAATAAAAGAAGTCTGAATGATAACTTGTACGCTGGTCCAGTTTTACAGCAAGACATCGTATTGCAAGTATTGAAGTGGAGATTTTTCCGATACGTTTATAATGCCGACGTTACCAAGATGTACCGGCAGATATTATTGGATCCTACTCAAACAAAATTTCAAAGAATATTATTCAGGAAATCTCCGTCTGACCCCATAGAGGATTACGAATTACAAACTGTTACCTTTGGCGTAAACTGCGCACCCTTCTTGGCGCTTAGAACACTTACACAATTAGCTGAAGATACAAAAGACACATACCCAATTGCCTCGAAAGTTATTTTGGAAAACTTATACGTTGACGACGTTCTAGCAGGAGGTCATTCAATAGAAGATACTATTAAATCTCGCAAAGAGTTAACGGCTGCTATGGAATCGGCTGGCTTTGAGCTTATGAAATGGACAGCTAACGACCCAAAAATAATAAAGGATCTGGCCAAAGAACAACTAAATCCAGTTAATTCACTCGATATTTCCGATGATGCCTCCACAAATACTCTTGGAATAAAATGGAATATTTCTGGTGATTTTTTCTCGTTCACACCACCCACAATGGAAATTAAAACATCTTACACAAAGAGAGAAGTCCTATCGACAATTGCCAAACTATTCGACCCATGTGGGTGGCTTGCCCCCATTGTCGTTGTCGCCAAATTAGTTATGCAACAGATTTGGCTGGACAAGATTAACTGGGATGACATATTGAAAGCAATTACTCTTATGAATTGGCAGAACTTTGTTAGGAATAGTAGAGACATTGAGTACTTAAAGATTCCACGGTGGATAAATTACTCTCCAGGCAATGACGTGGAAATTCACGGATTCTGTGACGCGTCTGAGAGCGCATATGCAGCAGCATTATACATCAGAACCCGAGACACAAATAATGAAATAAAAACATCTTTGCTAACTGCTAAAACAAGAGTTGCCCCAATTAAGAAGATATCGCTACCCAGACTCGAACTTTGTGGAGCTGTTCTCTTATCAAAATTGACATCAACAATATTAAGCAATCTCCAAATTCCAAAGTTTAACGTTCACTTTTGGACAGACTCAACCATTGTCCTCGCATGGCTGAGAAAACCCCCTTGCCACTGGTCAACGTTTGTGGGAAACCGCGTATCTGAAATTTTAGAAAATGTTGGAATAGAAAATTGGGCCCACGTTGACTCTAAGGATAACCCAGCGGACATTGCTAGTCGTGGGTGCTCACCCAACGAACTTAGTAACTACCAACTCTGGTGGACTGGACCAGATTGGTTAAAATTACCGAAAAATAGTTGGCCATCGAAGTTACACTGGAAGCAAAAACATCGAAAGTGCTGATGTTAAATATGGAGAAAATGATGGAAAAAGACCCCATGAGAAACATATCTTAGTTAACAAGAGTATACAGAGCATATGCGCAGGCACTCAGATTTTGGAAAAACACCCTCGTTTGTAGACAAAACCCTCTAACTTCTGAAGTTGAACTTACTGCTGATGAAATTCAGGCCGGCAAACGTGCCAGTATAATTCGCACCCAACGTTTCTTTTTCCCAGAGGAGTTTCATGCATTAGAGAAACGATCCAGAATTCCTCCAAAGAGTCCTTTGCTATCTTTTAACCCATACATAGATCCAAAGGGTATTATGCGAGCTCATGGGAGATTGGTACAATCGCCAGCACTCACTTTCGAAGAACGACACCCAATAATTCTTCCTCACAATGCGAGATTTACTACTTTACTAGTCGAACACACTCACAAGGTGACTTTACACGGTGGGAACCAATTGATGTTGAGAGTTTTGAGATCCGGTTTTTGCATACCCAGACTCAAATCACTGATCAAAAAGACTATTCGGAATTGCCGAGTCTGCATTCTGTATAAGCGACGAATTATGGCTTCACTCCCACCAGAAAGAACTTTGCTATCTAGACCCTTTACTAACACTGGCGTAGATTTTGCGGGACCATTCAGCGTACGAAACTTTACGGGAAGAGCATGTCTTATTACAAAGGGATATGTCTGCCTTTTCGTATGCTTTGCTACGAAAGCCATACACCTCGAACCAACTAGTGACCTCTCGACTCAGTCATTTCTAGCGGCATTCTCCAGATTTATTAGTAGGCGTGGATGCCCATCTTGTGTACTCCGACAACGGAACCAATTTTGTTGGAGCAGTCGATGTCCTAAAGAAAGACAGACTCTTGTTCATGAAAGAATTACAAAATAAAGCGATTGTACAAAATTCAAATCAAAATCTCGATTGGAAGTTTATTCCACCCGGCGCTCCACACATGGGCGGTTTGTGGGAGGCCGGCGTGAAGTCTTTCAAGACACATTTGAAGAAATGCATACCAAAAATGACTTTTACCTTCGAAGAATTTTCCACAATTTTGTCAAAAATCGAAGCTTGTCTTAATTCAAGACCCTTAAGTCCAGCTAGTGAGGATCCTAGCGATTTGTCGCCTCTGACCCCAGGTCACTTCTTAATCGGTACACCAATTTTAGCCCCTCCCGAACCCGATGTTTCAGACCAAGATGTTAGCATTGTCAATAGGTGGAAGCGTTTGAAAATTATCTCCCAATATTTTTGTAATAGATGGAAAACTGAATATCTGCATGAACTCCATCGACGTACTAAATGGAAGTATCAAGAAGACAATCTTAAGGAGGGTGATTTAATTGTACTTAAAGACGAACGTTCGGCCCCAACTGATTGGAAGTTGGGACGAATTATAAAGACCCACCAGGGAACCGACCAAAACGTAAGAGTGGTAGACATAAAGACTGCTGGGGGTAACATCAGCCGACCCATAACGAAGGTTGTCAAGCTATTTTCCGACTAATTAGTCGGACCCCCTTTTTTAAAAAAAGAACATTGTACTGCTTCTCGTTTTTTTCCAGATTGCAGCATACCAATACGCAACCAGCCAGTCAACTAGAAGGATGATTTAAGCACTGAGTCTTGGGGGCTGAGAATGTATGGTCTTTGACCATACTTATGAGCAGCACTGTAAAGTTATTTTCTTCAAAATTGATTAGCGGTCCGCACTATGTACATTTTTACATATATATACATATACAAACAAACTGAGGCGCAAACTATCAACCTATTGCTCTCCTTCCAATGAATCCTGGAATTTGTCAACATTAAAAGCCGTACAAAGAGCAGCGACAAGTCAGTCCGTCATCAACCTTAAAATCGTGCGATCGTGATACAAGTTACAGTCAACAAATACAAGTTACATTCAACATCAAAACGATACACTTATCCTTGTTGAACATAAAATTTCACATAAAACAAAAGTTATAAAACATTACATTTGTAAATACGCACAAAAAAAAACATTGAACATAAAGTTAGTTTTAACATACAACATTGAATTCAAATACAAAAAGTACAAATTATCTACTTAAAACTAAAATTTGTTAATTAACCTAATATTGCACTGTGTAAAATTTGCCTAAAATTAACTAAAACTTACATCTACTTAAAATACCCTAAAAATTGTGAATTTAAACTTACCTTACATTGTGCTAGTTAAAAACCTAAATTGCATTACAAAGCCTAGTTAAAATCAACACACATTGTATATACACACTCACACATAACATCCATTGAATTACAACACAAAATAAAACCAATCACTTGAAATTAGAAAACATAAAATACCTACTTATTATTTACAAATAAAAAAGGCAAAAGGTTTGTAAATAAACACTTTGAATGTCCTTACTAGCACCTCGGTTAATTATACCCTCAGCCTTTATGCTAAAGTGGGTATATACACTTTGATACGACCAAACATATGCTTCATCGAAATAATCGGTTTAGTAGTATTATGTTTGGACGAAATCTGTTTCAGACAATTGTCAGTCGATTGAGCAACGTCCGTCTGTTTGTCTGTCTGGCTGGCTGGTGAGCACGATAACTCTCAAACAAAGCAACCGATCGGGTCTAAAATTTGACATTTGTAATATTTTGTCCTAACATATTTAAATGCGAAGATGGGCCATAATAAGACAACTGAAACATCATCAATTTCATAACCACTGTAAAACATTTTGTTGTTATTCAAATACTTGAATACAACAAAATATGGACTCAAGCTCAAATAAACACAAAGATGTAAAATTCTGCAGTCCAACCATAAAAAACGCCAACAACAATAATAGGCATCAGCACGGCCTTGTTGATCAATGTGTAATGCAAAAACAACAACTTTCTCGTTGTTTTACCCCCGCTTATTGAAGTAACATTCCTATGTTCGTATTCTTTGCAAAGCAACGACGACATAAAAACAGTGGTGGATATGAATTTCTTTAGTTCGACTCAAATTGTAGGGTAATCAGCTTTAGGGCCATACAGCAAATTTCTCATTTTGTTTAATTTGCTGGATGGGCTTATTGACCTGTTTATCGATACAGAGTCGGCGGAAAAGGGAACTGATGAAGTTGTTTGGTGACAACTGAAACTATAGTATTCCCTAGCCTCCGCCCGCAACTAATCAATTTCATATCCACTGTAAAACATTTTGTTGTTATTCAAATACTTGAATACAACAAAATATGGACTCAAGCTGAAATAAACACAAAGATATACCAACTTTTAATCATTTCGGTAGAATATTGAGGCCACAAACTTCAAAATACCGAAAATTGGTACGTGCCGTTATATGTGGCTATATGAAGACGTGAACCTATACCGACATATTTAGAGGGGAACATTGAATACCCCCAACGAAGACTAAATAGCAAATTTCAGCCATTTCGATGGAATATTGATGCCAAACCCTTCAAAATACCGAAAATTGGGATGTGCCGTTATATGGGGCCTATATGAAGGCTTGGACCTATACCGACATATTTAGAGGGGAAAGTCGACTACCCCCCATGAAGACTAAATACCAAATTTCAACCATTTCGGTGGAATATTGAAGTCACTATGGGGGCTGTATGAAGCCATGGGCCTATACCGACAAATTTTATATGGAATGTTTTATACCCCAAATGATGACTAAATACCAAATTTCTGCCAGTTCGGAGGAATTTGTGGCCTAAACCTTAAAAACCGCAAACGGACAGGTACCGTTCGAGGGGAGCTATATGAAAAAGTGGACCGATATTGCCCATTTGCAGTGCCAAATATCCAAGGAGTAATATAAACTTTGACCTCCTTTCCTAGGCTTTCGTCATCATCTTGTCATAGTCTTTTTCTTACTTGTTTCCAAACTTTGTCCAAGTGGTTTTGGAATGTTATCAGGTTCGGTGGTGGTCGATATTTTAAACCTAACAGAGATATGGTGTGTTCCTCAGGGATAGTGTGTTCCTCTGAGACGCTCTACTCATGTACCTCATTTATTAGATTCTATGAACATATTGTTATATCTAGTACTATCTCCCTAATCGTTTTAACAAAGGTTGATGTGTTTCCTACGTTTAGAGTTATCAGGTTGCTAGTATTCAAATAATCGAAATAACTTGGCCCCTTTTGTTGGTGTTAGTACTTTCCTCAAAATGTGGTATTAGTAAGCATCGCTACTTCATTACCTGTTAGTTTTATCTTCTGCAGTTCCAAAGAAGGTGGGCAAGTCGAACGGCAAATATACTGACGCTATATATTTCAAATCCTTAGCTTATATACTGTGGCGTCCGACGTTGACAAATCTGGAGAGAAACGAATGCATAAGTTTGTGTGTCAAATGATAAAGACTCTAGGTCGAGTTCCCGTATTTGCGGACAAAAGTTAATTTTTATGGTCCAAAGTTCTTTGATTAAACCAATATATACGAGTATATTACCAATATGTATTCGATGTTTTGAAGTTTTATCTGGATAAATTCTATCATAGATTATTCAGTAAGCGGACTTCTTGGGAGTCGCTAATGGTTTCGGCTTCCTCCTTTGTGGCGGTTGGAGGTTTGAGCTCCAGGCTGCTTTTTTGGCATCTTCTGCATCACCAAACAGTGCAATTCAAAATTTGATGTGCGTTCAATGTGAAGTACTCCATGTCATTTGTCTTTGTGAGACTGGCCAGTAAGTGTTGACGACCACCACAAAAAGAATGTCGTTCCTTCCCCTCCCTCTGGAAGGTTTCCATCTGATCACTACTAAAGTCTCATTTTACATGCCAATGACGAAAATCTTGACGTATATATATCGCCGCTTTATTCAGTTGAGGGATTTGGTCTTTAGTAACCAGCTTCAATTCGCCACCATCCCAAGGAGTTACTATGCTGCTGACTATCTCCGCGAGAGCTGCATAGTTTGCAAGGGGGCCAAGTGGTACATTAATCTCACTGCTGATAATTTGTATTGGATCGCGCCCTTGAAGGTTGTGATCCACCAGCTTATCTTCGATCATTTTTTCAATGTTCGCCTGATAATCCTTGTGTAGGTAGTCTCCCAGACCCTTAAATGGCGTCGATCTCAGCATAGTACACCTCGTCCTGTAGTGCTTTTTGGCTCTCCGCGGTCATTCTAGAAAATTCCGCGGTCGAAATCACCCTCTTCATGTCAAGCTCACCCTGTTGCTCTCTATTCCGAGGATATATTATCCTCTTCTCCGATTCCGAGGAATTGGGGGAAGTTTTGTTGACATTCTTTGGAGCATGCCCCTGTCATTTATTTAGTCGCGCTTGGACCTTTTTAACGTTCTTCGTTAAGCCTATAACCACTGCATCCTTTCGCTTTGAATTTTGGGATACTCTCTCTTACTTAATCTATTATCTAATGGACGTCATCTCTATTGGTGTTTTCCACAACAGTGGTGTCTATTTTCCTGTTGCTCTCGCAGTCTCCGATGGTTTGGCTCGAGTTAAACCCTTCCCTAAGCTTCCCTGTCTACTGTTGTTGTGACGCCTTTCCAAATCCATCGTATTTCCTGTATTGTAATAGTGTCGGCTATATGAAGGCGTAGGCCTATACCGACAAATTTTATATGGAATGCTTTATACCCCAAATGAATACTTAATACCAAATTTCAGCCATTTCGGTGGAATATTGAGACCACAACCTTCAAAATCCCGCCAATTGGGAGTTTCCGTTTTATGGGGGCTATATGAAGACGTGAGCCTGCACCGACAAAATTCATATGGAAAGTTTTATACCCCAAATAAAAACTACATGCCAAATTTCAGCCATTTTGGAGGAATATAAAAGTCGTGAACCTATACCGACAAGCGACAATTTTTTACGGAATGTTTTATACCCCAAATGAAGACTAAATACCAAATTTCAGCCAGTTCGGAGGAATTGTGTGGCCTCAACCTTAAAAAATCCGCAAACGAGGAGGTACCGTTCTAGGGGGGCTATATGAAAAAGCAATGCTAAACATCCAAGGAGTAATATAAACTTCTATACCAAATTACAAAGCTTTATCTTAAAAATTGCGAGCTGCATCTGGATTTCAACAGCCGGTTATATCAACTTCATGTCAAGCTCATTCTGCTGCTCTCTGTTCCGAGGATATATTATCCTCTTCTCCGATTCTGAGGAATTGGAGGAAGTATTGCTGACATCCTTTGGAGCATGCCCCTGTCATTTATTTAGTCGCTCCTGGACCTTTCTTTCTTCGTTAAGCCTATAACCACTGCATAATTTCGTTTTGAGTTTTGCGATACTCCCTCTTACTTAATTTATCATCTTGTGGACGTCATCTCTATTGGTGTTTTCCACAAGAGTGGTGTTTATTTTCCTGTTGCTCTCGCAGCCTCCGATGGTTGGCTCGAGTTAAACCCTCCCCTAAGCTTCCCTGTCTTCTGTTGTTGTGACGCATTTCCGAATCCATGGTATTTCCTGTATGGTAATAATGTCGGTTTTTTACTTTTCAAGTACATCTGCCAGTGCGTAAACTGCACGTTCTCTATAAAGAGTGCGAACCTTCCTTAAAACGTTTGTGGGGGTCGTCAACTATAGAGGGGTTTGTCTTTCTATTTCTTTGTTTTTCATATTAGGATGCTTTTTTTAAGATAGGGTTACTAACCCGACGCACAGTGGTTCAGAATCGTTTTTTCCTGGTCAAAATTCTGTAACTTTTGAACGGATAGAGATATTTTCACAATTCTTTCTTTGTTAGCCAGATAACACAATCAGCTTTCCGGTGAATTATAAGCGGCCAAATTCGGTCTGTTAGTTGCAGAGAAATTCAAGGTCAAAATTAAACTTTTGAATTTTTTTACTCTTTTTCATCAAAATATCAGTGTTTTTGTGTTTTTTATATCTTCTTATATATTAAATATGGTCAAACGCCAATAAATAAACTATCAAAATACCATTTTTTCAAAAATTAAAATAAAATGCTTCTTGGGTTTTCTAAAATTTATATAACTCATATAAAAACTCATATACTCCAAAAAATGTTAATTTGTGTAAAAAAGCTGTAATTTATATGGAAATGGTATGGAAAAACAAAAATTTTTACCCATGTAATTTCAATAAATTAAAAAAAGTGTTAAACGGACGGAACAGAACGGGGACAAAAGTATATATGGGCTGAAAGAGGACATATTTCTGTGAAAACAGAACAGTGTTCCACAAAAGTTCTAGTCCACTAAATTTGAAATTTCATACAATTTAGTACCTGAAAAAAAATTAAATAGCTCATGTTGTGTAAACACTACGGAACGCAATATATGTTATAGTTTCCGTGAAATAGCTATTTCTTTCTCCAGAAGTTTTCAAAAATTACGAATTTCTCAAACATGGGGAAAATGTTCGTATTTAGGGGCACCCCACGTTCGCACCTTCCAATATTTTGACCTAATTTTTTGGTTTCCTTAGTTTCAGTATGTTTAATATCGAATCTTATATAGAAATTAAATATCTGTGACAAAACTAAATTTCGATTTTTGGCCAGGAAAATCGTTTCTTGAACCATTGTGCGACGCCTAAACCCAAGGTTTTTATTGTTCTTATGGGTGAACGCGCCACATGTTAGCTCACTACCTTTAAAGGGTGTTAAAAGCGGCTTGCCAGGTGACACCACGGGGATGTCAGTGCCTACTGGAGATGAAAGAGGGACCAAGATAAGTCCTAGGCTTTGCCATTTTAAAACCGGTCAGGGCTGTTGCTTGGTATCTTTCATCTCCTACGTCACCCAGTTATCTCCGCTGGTACGAAGTTATTATGGTCCAACAACGTAACTTTTATTTAATGTTTTCTTCTTCCGTATTTGTTTTTCGTTTTAGGGGAACACCCCCCGTAATAACTGTTTTGTCCACGGGAAACTCAAGGCTTCCAGAGGTATGTGATCGTACCACTCGACCCCAGACTGGTCATGTTCCCCTAGATTAGGGCAGAGTAGTACGATGAATAACCTCCACCTATCCGCTAGTGGAAACGCGTCCTGTTTTTTAAATATTTACATTAGGTACTTTTTCATATACGTACATATATGTATGTACACTTATACTTTCATTTCAATGTAATTAATAACAATCAGTGCTGGTTTCCCCTTTTTGTCGGATTTGTCACGGCAACAATAATTGCTGTTTAATCTTAATGGGGTTGAGGTCACATTTTGAAATATAAAACCTTTTAACAGATTGTAAAAGTTGTAGAGGTAGCAGTATCTTTTCAGGTCAATTTCTTTTTGTGTTAACCGCAAAACAATTTAACCGAAAAAGGGCCAATATTATCTCCTATCCTTCACATACATACATTCAAAGATCGCCTGAGGCTACGTATGGCATTTTCCAAGTTCACCCATTAAATGCTCATACCCCGTGACCAGTTTTATGTAAGAACGGAAACATCTGTTGTCCTTTTTGTTTGTTGTGTGAATACTGAAATACTACTGTGGCCATGATATGCATGATATAGCATGGAATTACAACATCGCCCGCCCACCCTTGTAACCGTCGAACAACATCACAAAATGAAAACAATTCATGCGAAAATACAATCATATTGTTTTCATTATTATTGCTGTTCAAAACTGTTTCCGTGTGGTCATATCTATTGTTTTAAATTTCTCTTCTATTGTTCCTCATTCTGGTTTTTTATTCTTCTTCTTTTTCTGTATTCCAGAGGCATTTTCTTAAATGTTTCCGGTATCATGTAAGTTCCTTACATCTTACTTAAAAATAAATACCAATAACACAAGGATTCACTTATGTAGGAACACTATGTTTGTCTTCTTTTTAGTTTCTTTTAAATAACAGAAAAAAAAAACAAATCATAAAACATGTTAAAGCATGACATCGAGCCAAAACATGTGGAAAATATGTTGTTTGTGGGATATGTTAGAAAAAAGATGTGAAATTGCATATGTGGGGTGCTTCCGGGTATTTTATTCCAATCATTTCAATTTGTTTTAAAGAGTAATGAAAATATATATTTTTTTCCTTTATTTATTCCACTTGGGAACATAGGGCATTTACAAGAAAATTCCATTCTACTCTATTATGACAAACAGTTTTAATCTCTTCCCATGACTTATTGATATGTCTTATTTCCAGGGATAACGTTCTGCGCCATGTATTTCTGGGGCGGCCCGGTCTTCTGGAGCCTTGAGGATTCCAATCTAGTGCGATTTTGGCAATGTTTTCTGGGCCTTTTCTTAGCGTGTGTCCGATCCATTTCCATTTTCTCCTAGTGATTTGACGCCTAATGGATTCTTCATTTTTTTTATTCCACAACACTGTATTTGATATTTTATTCGGCCAGAATACACGGCATATTATGCGAAGACATTTATTAATTAATGCTTGGAGTCTTTGTGTTACTGCGTTAAATAGTAGCCAGGTTTCACTTCCGTATAGCAATATTGTTTTAACACATGCGTTGAATATGCTGAGCTTTGTTCGAAGTGATATTTGGGACGATTTCCATGTTTTATTAAGTCGACCAAATGTGGATCTAGCCTTGTTAAGTCTATAGTTTACATCGTCTTCTATTCCTCCTTCCGCATTCATGAAGCACCCAAGATAGCAAAATGAATTGACATACTCTAATGGTTGATTATATATTTTTAGTTGGTTGACCGATGTGTTATTTATACGCATTGCTTGTGACTTTTTTATATTAATTTCTAGGCCAACTTCTTTAGCATGAAAAACGAGGTCATTTAATTTGTCTTGCATGTCGTTGAATTTGT
This sequence comes from Musca autumnalis, assembly GCF_047663935.1. Lineage (NCBI taxonomy): Eukaryota > Metazoa > Arthropoda > Insecta > Diptera > Muscidae > Musca > Musca autumnalis. The sequence continues at coordinate 122,504,750 of NW_027411866.1, read as the reverse complement.
GCGACATGAGACAAATGTCGTCAGCATAATCAAGATCTTCCAGATGGCAGTGGAAAGTCCAAACTATTATATACTCTCTTCTTAGAGCATATTTTATCTATAACCACGTCTAGTACAATTGCGAATAACAGTGGAGACAGGGGGCATCCTTGTTTCACCCCCGCGTTCGTAGTGAATGGATCGCTCAACGTTCCGCAATGTTTTACTGGCAGGGTTGTGTTGCTGTACATCGCCTTAATTATTTGTATAATTTTTTGGGGCACGCGTTTCATTTTTACCGCTGACCAAATGGCACTTCTTTTGATGGAGTCGAACGCTTTACGGAAGTCCACAAATACCAAATAAAGTGGAGTTCTCCATTCCAAGGCCTGTTCTATAATGACTCTTAGGGTGTTCGTCTGATCTACGCAGCTTCGATGTGGGCGGAATCCGGCTTGTTCATCACGTAATGATTTTTCAATGCTCTGCAGTCTATCGTTTATTATAGTCGCTATGATTTTATAGACAGTGTTAAGCAAAGTTATCCCGCGCCAATTATCGCAAACCTTTAGGTCGTCTTTTTTGGGTAACTTTATTATGGTACCTTTCGTCCAGGTTTCTGGTAGTGTCTCGTTTTCCCATGCTTCTAGAATGTGCGGGTGTATAATTGTTGCTGATAGCGTAGCATCCACTTGTAACAGTTCTGGGGGTATACCGTCCTCTCCTGGAGCCTTATTCTTTTTGAGTTTGTTTATAGCTGTTGCAATTTCAGCTATATTTGGAGGGTCCGCGTCAATGGTTTCATCATCGTTCTGATTTGTTTCCATATTTTGATCGCTTTGAACATCGTTCTCTTCAAAAATGTTGCTGATTGATTCAAAGTGTTGTTTCCACCGATTTATTTGTTGATCTACATTGGTTAATAGTTTTCCGTCGATGTCTTTAACAGCTTGGGCATAGTTTGATGACTGATTAGTCATGCGACTTATAACTTTATAAAGGTCGTTCATGTTATTTGCTCCATCCGCTGCCTCTGCTTCTCGGGCCATTTTCTCCGCATATTGTCTTTTGTCATTACGAGCTGAGCGTTTTACAAGTTTTGCAGTGGCTTTATGCTGCTCCATATACCACGGGTTTTGTGTTGATTTCTGTTTTAAGCCATTCCTTTCTTTGATCAAATTCCAAGTGTTGTCGGAAATCCACTCTTTTCGTTCTGTTTTCTCTTCGTATCCTATGTGGTTTTTCGCAATGGTTTTGAGCGTATGACATGTATCTTCCCATGATCTTGTAATGTTGGATTGTGTTTGCATCCTTAATTGGTTTGCTACCTCCATATTCTTCCCGTTGTTTTTTAATTTTCCGACGTCAAGCCGCTTTTGTGTCCGCTCTCTATTATTTTTAAGTGCGCTCTTTAGTTTTATTTTAAGTGTTGCTACCACTACCTCGTGGTCGCTGTCAATATCTGCACTGCGTTTATTTCGCACATCGATCAGTGTACTTCTCCATTTCCGTCGTATACATACGTGGTCTATTTGGTTCCGCGTGTTGCCGTCTGGCGATGTCCATGTATATTTGTGTATTAGTTTGTGTGGAAATAAGGAACCACCTATTGCCATTTGAAATTTCTGACAAAGTTCTACAAAGCGATCACCGTTATTGTTTCTTGTGCCTATGCCGTGCTTTCCCATTATATGAGCAAGACCGAGGTTTGAGCATCCTATTTTGGCGTTGAAGTCACCAGTCAGTATCAGCACGTCTCTGGATGGTATAGAGATTATTATTATTGCTGTAAGTTGTTCGTAGAATGCATCCTTCACTGAGTCGTCTGAATCTTCCGCATTGAATAATTGTGACATATTTTCGAATGTTGCTGTAGAAGCGGGCTGTTATTATTCTATCTGAAACAGCTTTGTATGAGTGAAGGGACTTTCTCATTTTTTTTCGAAATTATGAAGCCCGCTCCGCTTTCACTCTTGTCCGCTTTCCCACTATAGATAACCATATTTCCATTGGCCGATGTCATTTCTCCATCTCCGCACCACCGCATTTCGCTTATCCCAAGGATTTCGATTTTAAGCTCCAGCATCTGCTTCTCCACTTGGGCGAGTTTTGAAGATTCTCTTAACGTCCTGACGTTCCATTGTGCAATTCTTATCCTGTTCCGTGTTCCAAAAGTTGTCATCGGTGTTTGGGGTGTCGTTTGTATATTTCTTGTAATTGTTTCATTAATCGTGTAAGTTTCGGGCAAGCGATTGATTAGACCACTGTGTCCTATGATGGTACCGGCTGCCGGTTTTTTTTTTCGCCACAATCCTGGCTTACATTGGTGCACGTTTATATAGCGAGCCGCTTGATGCACGACCGACGCCCGCTGTTAGATCCACAAGCCACTCCTCCTGGAGTACAGACGCTAATTGTAGTGGTGTGGTCAGTTCCTCCGCCGTAGTAGTAGTATCTAGATATTACTCCTCCATCGTTGACTTCCCACGTTGTGGATTGTTCTTAGCTTCAGCGTTCACCTTCAACCTTACCGGCAAGGGTGGCCCTGCCAGTAGCTATACTACCGCCGGCATCGCTATCAGGATCATCACGCTTACTAGACCTCCCCATCGCGTTAAGGTGACAATCCCTCGGGGAGGGAAAATATATAGGTTTAAAGAACTAAAATCTCGTATCAACATTTGCAATTTTTTGCAAAGCGATTTTTTACTAACGCCATTAAAGTCAGATTGGTTGGAAAATGTTGCAAAAGCGTTTACCCCGCACAGTGCATTGGAATTTTACTCAAAAATTAATGTACATATAACTAATTAGATTCTTGTTGAATTTCGTAGGTATGTAAACCACGATAAATGCCTTATATTCAGTTAAGAGAATTACACCTCGAAAAAATTAGAAAAATCATTTTAAAGTTGCACTATTATTTTACAATTTTTATTTTCCATAATAAGTAATGAGTGATACAAATAAATAGTAAGCCAGTTGATTATAATCTTTTGTCGCTGTTGAAATTGTACCGTCAGTCAGGGATGGAAAATTAAAAATTTCAAAAAGTACTGAAATGGTACATTTTTCATTGAAAAGGTACTTTTTTTATTATTTTTTAAGAAAAAATTAAAAATATTTTATTCAGTAAAAAATCAACAAAGCCTTATATCTTTGAAATCTGAAGAAAGTTGCAGAATCGTATATATTTGTATACCCACCTAGAAGGTATAACTAACTTTGTCAGACACTATGAAGTATGTAACAATGTCCGTCCGTCTGTTGAAATCATGATACATCTCGCAATATTTAAGATAGAGCTTTTTAATTTGGTACAGAAGTTTCGATTAATCTTTGAATGTTTGGTATTGAAAAAGGGCTCCATCGGTCCACGTTCTGATATAGTCCTCATACAACGGTACCTCCAGAATTTCTGTATTTTGAAGTTTTGATTCATATTACCATACCACACTTGTTGAAATTTGGTATTTAATCTTCTGTGGGGCTACAAAACTTTCCTCCAGAAATTTGCCAGAGTTGGTCATAGAACGTTAGGACCCGATAGCACGATATAACGTTATTGAACTATAAACAAAATTTTTAAATTTTTTCAACAAATTTAAATTATTCGCGACACAAAACCCAAAAAACATGTTTTGGTGGCCGATGTAAACTTTCTTTTACGTCAGTAATCAAAACGATAGTCGGAATATCGATAGTTTGCCAACATTCATATAGCCCCCAAAAAGAGGTATTTCGGGTTCTCGTGTTGGAAGGTACAACGAAAGTGGGATTTTTTTAGCTTCACATACAATTTTTCAACGGCTTTGCTGACAGAGATATATCCTCAGCCTGTGTGGATTGAAATATTTGTTTTCTCAAAAAAAAAAAAAAATTATTTAGGGGGTTTTCAAAATTTTGGGCGTATGAACCGTCAAAAAATGGATAGGATTAAAGCTCAAAAATTTGCGGGGATATCGATAGATAGGGCTGTAAACAGGGCCACTAGGAAAATCTTCGGTAAAAATGTCCAAAGGATCCTCGAACCACACAAAACTGATGAACATTTTTGTGGGTGGTACCACAAGGATTGGACAGAAAGGGCCCCACTTTGAACATAAAGTAAGTTTAGACAATATTTAGAGATCCAAAGTTTGGACCAAATCGGTTGCTACGTCTATGAAAAATCGAGCGTACCATTTTAGCGAATATTTTCGAACTTTTGTGGGGGAAGTACCGGAAGGAGTGGATCTATAAGCACTACCTTCGAATTTCATCTAATATTCGAAGAAATATTAAAATATACAAAGTGTGGACGAACGCAGTATTCGGTTCGAGTTTTACAGTCACTACATATGGTGCAATATGGGGTTTTTTACAACATTCGGGCTGTTTTCTCAAGAAGTATGGATATTGGAAGTATGGAAGATGGCTATTGGAACCTGGTTGTAGGGTATCCAAGGCGATCTGAGCTGTGGTCTCTCGTCGAAGAAGGACGTCCTTCCTCTCACTTGATAAGTTAGTGATAAAAATCGCGGTGGGACTTATAACAGGTCACTGCAGAGTGTGATGCCTAATCTCAAAATGGGATGATAGTGGCATTGACTACTGCAGGCTATGTGAAGATGTGGAGGAGATAGAGACTGTCGAACATCTGCTTTGTAGGTGCCCCCTGTTACAACCAAGGAGATACCGAACACTGGGTAGACATGAGATAGACACTCTGACCTTCCTGTCTAACATAGATGCCATTGTTCTACTCAACTTTGCAAATATCTATCATGGCTTGGCAAGGGTTATAAACTACTAAATATTAACAAACTCCTTCTATTTTTCAGTAGAATATCATCTCTACCTCGGCATAAAAACTTCTCAGCTTAACATCCTTATCTCACCTGTACCTCATCATCATCTTATCTACCCTATTATCCTCATCTTACTGTACCAACTTCAACAACTTCTAGTGGGCATTTTCTGAAAGTACATACAGTGCCCGAAATAAACATAGGTTCACATGTAAATTTATATTTGTTTCATAATTCCTTTGACTTTTATAGGATTTTATAATTTTGTATTATGGAGTTGGACACTCCCCATGATATCAATATATCAATTATTTAATTTGGCGACAAAATATAAATTTGTAAAATTTTAAAATTTTTTCCCTTATTTTTGGTGCGAAATAATGATAGGTTCAGGGAAATTATTGGGGATTTACAGGTATAAATTTGAGGAAAACTTTTTACAAATCGTTGTTTTTTTAGATCGCCGATGTCCAACGAGTAATTTAGTTTAGGTGTTGTCCGCGAATTATTTTCAAATTGCAGATTTGTTCAACACTTTAAAGCACTTTTTAAGAAACAAACTTTTAACGTGGAAGAGGAGGTGAATCTCTTGTTGTCAGAGGCAAGGATAATTTCAGATTGCATGAAAATAGTATCAATCAAAATACTAAATCCAGTTTTATAAAAAGTTTCATAAATTGGGCGCAAATTTCAACGTCAAAAAAGTCTGGAGGGTTCTCCAACGCCACTTTGACGACAAGAATTGCTTATTTTTCCCATTTATTGCAGTTTAAATAATTTTGCTTCTCAAAACAACAGTCAACTTGATCTTCAGGTATCGAAAATGCGAAGTAAACAAACGTTAGTAAGCTCGAATCGATCAAGGAAGAATACAAAAATTGCCAAGTAAAACTGCAACCGAGCCCAAAAAAGAAAACCGCCAGATTTCGACTAAAAATTCTGTGAACTCTCATGCAAAATGGCTAGGATGAATTTCTTCTATTATTCAAACAATTTCCCATCCATTTTTCATAAGCATTTTTAACTAAACCTACGTCTATTCTTCTTCAGGTTCGATTGCTGTTTTCCTTGGCAATTTTAGTATTCTTCCTTGGTCGATTCGAGCTTACTAGCGTTTGTTTACTTCGCATTTTCGATTCCTGAAGATCAAGTTGACTGTTGTTTTGAGATGCAAAATTATTTTAACTGCAATAAATAAGAAAAATAAGCGATTCTTGCCGTCAAAGTGGCGTTGGAGAACCCTCCAGACTTTGTTGACGTTGAAATTTGCGCCCAATTTATGAAACTTTTTAAAAAACTGGATTTAGTTTTTTGTTTGATACTTTTTTCATGCAATTTGAAAGGATCCTTGCCTCTGACAACAACAGATTCGCCTCCTCTCCCACGTTAACAATTTGTTTCTTGAAAGCTGCTTTAAAGTGTTGAACAAATCTGCATTTTGAAAATAATTCGGAGACAACTTCTAAACTAAATTACTCGCTGGATATCGGCGATCTAAAAAAACAACGATTTGTAAAAAGTTTTCCTCAAATTTATACCTGTAAATCCGCAAAAATTGCCATGAACCTATCATTATTTCGCACCTAAAATAAGGAAAAAAATTTTTAAATTTTTATTTTGTCGCAAAATAAAATAACTGATATATTGACATCATGGGAATGCCCAACTCCAAAATACAAAATTATAAAATCCTATAAAAGTCATCTGAATTATGAAAAAATTACAAATTTACATGTGAACCTATGTTTATTTCGGGCACTGTATTGAGACTACAAAACCCTTAGTTGGGTTTCGTGTTTTTAGATCGGCTTTGGATTTTATGGCCTCATCTATACCGGGCTAAAATGACACTTTTTTCCATTGATCCGGGCTTTATCTCCAAAACTAATAAGAATTTTGATTTACGGTCTTCAGCAATATTGTAGTCCTAAACAGTAGTAGTAGCAGTAGTAGAACATAAGTGTCAAATAGACGAACTAGGAAAAACCACACCTAGGCCATCAAAATTGATCGAGTATATGAAAGTTTACACAATTTCTAAATTATGGTCAGTTACAGCCAAACTATTGAGAGTTGAACCAAATAACCTTTCGCTTAAATTTGCCAAATAATGTGCTCAGCAATTCTTTAGAACATTCTGAAACTGAAAAACACTTATTTTATGCTCTTTCGCCGGTATTTCATATCATACGTTCTACTAAACATATTTCAAACAACGTTCACACAGGCTGTTTATTCTCATATTTGAAATTTCAATGTATTGTTGATATATTTTTCAAATTGTCGTTGAATAATATGCTAGAAACAACGCAATAGAGGCATTTTACAATAATGATATGTTCTGAAGAGTTGTGTATTACATTCCATCGAATATTTTTCTCAAAGATAACATTAAGAAAAATTTAACCGTTTTTAAGATACACTGCGAAATATATACAAGTTACGGAATTTTTAGATATGTTATAAAATTTGAGGCAATAAATGAGGTTATTCATGTTCATTTTTTTCCAAATACTTTCTTCTTGTCATGGAAACAAACGGATGTCATGGAAACATTCACATTGGTTTCAAAGATATAGCCCCGATTTGCTTTATAAAAACAATATTTAATCATGTTCAGATAGGGCCATAAAATCCGAACCCGATCTAACAAAACAAACCCCAAAGACAATTTTTGTCTATTGGGCCTGTACTTTCATAAAAACGGCATTAGAAATTACCATAAAAATTTTTTAGATTACACTGTGCAATCTAAAAAATGTGTTCAGCCAGGTGTAAGGTAGAACCTAAAGGGCTATAACAAAGTGTCGACCTATCTTTACAATTGTTGTGGAAATGTTTTATAACTACAGGGAACCTCATAAGTCAAATAATGTTCGGTTTCTTCAAACAATGTAGTTAAGACCCTCAAAATATTGAAAACCGGGATGTACTGTTATATAGGAGCTATACCAAAAGTTGGTCCTATGTTGACGATTTTTAGTGAAGAAATTTCGTGACCACAGAGAACCTCAAATGTCATATTACAGCTAGTTCGGCTAAAAATAGTATCTAAAAACCTCAAAATACCGAAAATTAGGAGGTACCATTATATGGGAGCTATACCAAAACATGAACCTATGTTAACGATTTTTGATGGAGAAATTTCGTGGCCACTGAACCCTTAAATGAAAAATTACAGCTAGTTCGGTTGAAAATTGTAACTAAAATCCTCAAAATACCGAAAATCGGGAGGTACCGATATATGGGGGCTATACAAACATGGACCTTTGTTAACAATTTGTGGTGGAAAAGTTTCGTGGCCACCGAAAGCGTCAAATGTCATATTGCAGCTAGTTCGGTTAAAAATTGTGGCTATAACCCTCAAAATACCGAAAATCGGGAGGTACCGTTATATGGGGGCTATACCAAAACTTGGACCTATGTTGACGATTTTTGGTGGAGAAATTTCTTGGCCACTGATAACCTCAGTAGTCAAATTACAGCTAGTTCGGTTAAAAATTGTAGCTAAAATCCTCAAAATGCCGAAAATCCGGAGGTACCATTATATGGGGGCTATACAAAAACATGGACCTATGTTAACGATTTTTAGTGAAAAAGTTTCATTACCACTGAGAACATCAAATGTTAAATTACAGCTAGTTCGGTTAAAAAATGTAGTTAAAATCCTCAAAATACCGAAAATCGGGAGGTACTTTTATATGGGGGCTATAACAAAATATGGACCTATGTTAACGATTTTTAGTGAAAAATTTTCGTTACCACTGAGAACATAAAATGTTAAATTGCAGTTACTTCGGTTAAAAATTGTAGTTAAAATCCTCAAAATACCGAAAATCTGGAGGTACCATTATTTGGGGGATATACCAAAACGTGGACCGATATATCCCATCATCGAGCTTGACCTGCCTGCAAACAAAAGAGCCAGATCGACTCAGAATTTTACCCTGATCAAGAATATATATACTTTATAGGGTCGGAAATGATGATTTCAATGCGTTATAAACGGAAAAACAAACATAATATACCCTCCATACTATGGTGGAGGGTATAAAAACTAAGAATTCCTCTATCATGATTTTAATACTTTTCTATCATGGTTGCAAAATGTTGTAGCGTAGAAGATAAACGTAGTTCTTAATAAACAACCAAAACTATAAAGGAAGACACATTTATGTATATGCCACGATCTGCCTGAACCAACTTTAAATGGAAGGTGCTTACACCTAGGAAGTTTTTGCAGATTCTGTAACTTCAATGTACATATATGAGAAATAATGGCATGTCCCATCGAAAAAGGACTAAAATATTTTTGTAGAAGTCAAAATTCTCTACAGCATTTTCTTTAGTCCCATTATTATACCCTCCACCATATGGAGGGTGTAAATAAATTTGTCATTCCGTTTGTAACATATTCGTCGGAGATCCTATAAAGTATATATATTATTGATCAGCATAAAATTCTATGTCGATTTAACCATGTCCGTCTGTCTGTCTGTTGAAATCAAGATACAGGTCGCAATTTTAAAGATAGAGAGTCAATATTCGGTAGAGAAGTTTGTATTACTTGCAGGATGGTTGGTATTGAAGGTTTTAGCTTCATTATTCTACCAAAATGGCTGAAATTTGGTATTTAGTTATCGTTGGGTGTATAAAACTTTCCACCTGAAATTTGTTGGTATAAGTCCACGCATTCGTATATCCCCCATAGAACGGTACCCCCGATATTCGGTATTTTGGAGGTTTTAGCTTCATTATCCGACCAAAATGGCTGAAATTTGGTATTTAGTTATCGTTGGGTGTATAGAACTTTCCACCTGAAATTTGTTGGTATAGGTTCACGCCTTCATATAGCCCCCATAGAACGGTACCTCCCGACATTCGGTATTTTGGAGGTTTTAGCTTCATTATCGCAACAAAAATATCTGAAATTTGGTATTTAGTTATCGTTGGGTGTATAGAACTGTCCACCTGAAGTTTGTTGGTATAGGTTCAAGCCTTCATATAGCCCCCATAGAACGGTACCTCCCGATATTCGGTATTTTGAAGGTCTTAGCTTCATTATCCCACAAAAATGGCTGAAATTTGGTATTTAGATATCGTTGGATGTATAGAACTTTCCACCTGAAATTTGTTGGTATAGGTTTACGCCTTCATATAGACACCATAGAACGGTACTTCCCGATATTCGGTATTTTGAAGGTTTTAGCTTCATTATCCCACCAAAATGGTTGAAATTTGTTAATTAGTCTTCGTTGAAGATATAAAACGTTTCACCTGAAATTTGTTGGTATAGGTCCCACGCCTTTATATAGCCCCATTTCCGAATGAAATTCGTCGGTATAGGTGCACGTTTCGATATAGCCTCCTAGAACAATACCTCCTGATTTTCGTAATTCTGAAGGTTGTGACGTCAATATCCCACATAAATGACTGACATTGGTATTTTGTCTTCTTCATAAACGAGTGTGGAGTGGCTGTCCAACACGACAGCTACGCGTCCTTTAACCTAACCTTAACCTAACCTACTTGTCTTTTTTTTCATTTTCTTTAGTCGCGATTAATTAAAGAGCGTTCTACTATGTTTACATTTACGAAATCCACTAGATTTCATCTGCCAATTCCTTTGTGTATATGTCAAATGAAAACTCATCTGAAATCGATTGGATTTTATTTGACGTTTGAGCAATGGAATTGACAGTTGAAATCAAGTGGATTTCGTAAATGTAAACATAGTGTTCCGGTGATTTTGTTTTTTTCGATTTTTTCCATCTATGAAAATTGTGGTTTCAGAATCGGCAAAAACTTCCCAGGTATAAGCACCTTCCATTTTGGTTTGTTGGGCTGTTTCAGACTATCTAAAGTCGTATGAGCAATCTCCCTCCTTCTGTGTGTCTTCCTGGTGCACACGATAACTTCCGAACGAAGCAACCGATGCACGGTGGTCGAAAGCACTGATCTAGCGGCGCGAAATTAATAACATGCAAACGTATTGAGATACGTCACTGAAATTTGGCACAAACTCAGCTTGTACCTGTGGGTAATAATGGGCCAAATATGAACAATATCGGCTGATGTTTTGGTATAGCCCCCATATAACAGTACCTTAAGATTTTCGGTATTTTGAGGATTTAAGCCACAATTTCGTAACAAATTACCTCTAATTTGGTACTTAGGGTTCCTAGTGGTCAAAAAATGACTTCACCAAAAATTATGGACATAGGTGCACGTTTTGATATAGCCCCCATGTAACCGTACATCCCAATTTAAGGTATTTTGAATATCATGACCACATTTTTAAACCAACTTGGCTGTAATTTTGCATACCGTGTTCTCACTGCGTATAAAATCTTCTTACAAAACATTTTCAACACGGATTTATGTTTCGATGTAGCCCCTCTTATGGTACCCCCGATTCGTTGAATTTTTACTTGTTATCCCATATTTAATAACATATTTAGCTATAATATGGTATAATAGTGTCTCCGGGGGTAGAAATCCTCCTTGCAAACATTTCTCAAGATAGGTCCATATTTTGATTTAGCTCCCATACAAATGCACAGCTAAATTTGTATGAATTTCATGCAAAATCCCTTTTTTGTAAAAGTGCAGTCATCAAAAGATTTGCAAATATTTGCAGCCCAAATGTGGTTATTCCGTATCCAGAGAGTCCAATTTCTTTCCCCAAAAATAATCGACCCTAAGTTCGGCTAAGTTTACAAGATGCGCTCTATGGAACAAGCGCGTACAACCCATAAAAACACAAAAAAAATTGAATTTTTAGAAAATTTATTGCTATATAACTAAGTACCTCCAGAACCCAAACTAATTTTTAAAATTTAAATCTCACTCTCTGCTATTAATTGAATATAAATCTTGTCCAGTTTCATTACGAATGCATTTAACATTTAAACAAATATGAAATTAATTTTTTTGCAACAATTTTTTAAAATCTGATGCAACAAAAACTCTTGCATTTGATAGTGAATAACTGAGTGAATATTTACAACAACAAACATTAAAAAACAAAATCTTTGTCTGCGAAGTGTCTGTAATCGATACAATGGAAAATATTTCGCAATTTTATAGTTCGATTTCTTGACTTTTGCGCCGCTAGATCAGTGGTTTCGACCAGTGTGCGATGGGTTCGTTTAGAAATATTTTTTCCATTGAGCTAACATAAATCGGGGTGCACTCAGCGATGTGAGAGAAGTCTCCGTGTCCCTTCTGGAATATTGGTGAAAAAATGATTTTTAATATTTTATCAAAACTTAGATAGTCCATATCGGTCCCCTCCTTCCGGTACTTCCCCCACAAAAGTTCAAAAATATTCATCAAAATGGTACGCACGATAACTCTCGAAGGTAGTAACCAAATTGTTGATAACTTTGCATATTGCAATATTACTTCTAGGTCCACTCCCTCGGGTACGTCTCACACAAAATTCGGAAAAGTAATGTTTAAGAGCTCCACTCGGATCGTTTTGAAATTGTTTTCAGCAGATTGTTTTTACGGCCCCAGTTACGACGGTACATTTTTTTGGGCGCAAGTCCATATATCCTGAGATAATGGCCTACTCAAAGAAACCTTGACGGCACTAACTAAAATGACAAACCCGCAAAATAACTTTCGCAGGGAGTTTCCGATTCGTCCAAACTTTGCACATGGTATTATATCATCTAGTCATGTATCAGGTTGTCGTATGGACTATATCGGTCCCGTCCTTCGCGTACCTCCCACTCAAAATTTGGGAAATGTGCAGTTTAACAGCTCATATTGACGATATTTTAAGCAGATGTTCGCCATCCACTGAAACCCTAATATACCAATCTGCAGAAAAGTCAGGTGAAATTAAGTAAATCAATCGGCTTAGCCGACAGAGATATATCCTCAGCCTGTGTGAATTTAAACATTCATTTAAAGACAATATCGAGTTGAAAACCAGCTAGCAACCTTTTCAGCATCCTTTTTCCCGATAATTACGTATTCGGCGTATGAACTTGCCGATAAAAAATATATTTTACTTAAAGCTCAAAAGCGTTTCAGAGGAGGTACCTGAAGAAGTGCATCGGCATAGTCCATTGTTTAAGCGATCTTATTTTGAGAGTCATTTCTTTTCGATAGATAGCACGCCCACCAGTAATTTCAGTTGGTCACCATATAACATAGAGATTTTGAACCACTATGAGCCATTCTTTTATCGGGATTTGTTATTACATTTTCCATTTATAAAGAATACTAGCAAAATGCCCGCTACTTCGTATGCGGAAAGGAAATAATATTCAAATAAACATTTAGTATGGTGAACACTGAACATTTTTATGTACTTAAAGCTATTTAAATTGATATTTAGTTTCTTTCAAGTACTGTTCGTGCATGTTTTGTTCGAATCTCAAAAAAAAGACCTCGACACTTCAACAGCGACCTACATTTTAAATTTCAGTCCGAATTTTGGAATATGTGATATCAAAATGTAGAAAACCGATCGATTCCCCGGTCAGGCAACATCAAATTTTCGACGGTTGCAAAATACCCCTCAGTAATGTTTGCGACATATACTGAGTATTTCAGTCATGTAAAACTTCTCTACAAATGGTGTCGTAAGGCACGCCGTTCGGACGCGCCGATAATCAGTACGTCCCATATCATTGATCTAATATGAATCGGAGTGCACTCATTGATATGAGAGAAGTCTCCCTTGTCCCGTCTGGGATGTTTGTGAAACAATTATTACATTATTTAGAAACCGAATTCGTGTTAACATAGAAACAATAGAACATTATTCAGTACAATTTTTAGAATCCAGAACTTTAGCTCATTAGCTTGTTACAGTTTTAGCTCTACTTGTTCACCCAATGTCAATAGTATTACATGTGGAAACCTTTCATACATTTAAAGGTGGATTTTAATAAACATTCTGATCCAATCTCAACAGTGATCCTTACAACAAATTTCAATTATCGATTCACCCAATACCAGTGCTTCAATATTTAGTATTACTTAGTACTTCTTGTACATTTATTGTACGACCACTTCTAAAAATGAACCTGTCAAATAGATAATATACCTATTCCTTAGCCCAATACCAAATTGATTGCAATTTTGTACTTTTCACACACTAATTATATTATTCCAGCTTCATTGCTACGCCAACCTCAAATTTAATACCATTGTGTATTTCTCAATAAGTCAGCCAGCCCTAAGACTAATTTCAGAATTTGTATGCATTTAAAAAAATTCTTATCTAAACACCAACACCATCCCTCAACAACAATTCGAAATTCCACTTTATCCCTTCAACGCCAAACTGGTACCAAATTCAGTACCTATAATATGTAAAAGTTAAAAAACTACTGCCTTTTATCCAAAACATAATCCCAACCGCAATTTAGTATTTTTCGTATACATAAGTACGTACACATAATATCGAATTTAACAATTTCAACTCTACTAATTTACACAATAACAGTTTTAACCAAATTCTGTGCCATTTTGTAATTTTGTAAGTATATCCACAACCACATCCATATCTCAACCCTACACATCAAGAGGGTCTATAATACCAAATTTCCGAATTCCATCTCTATTCATAATACCATTAATACTTTTCGTATGAAAGTACGAATTTCAATAACTATCTCCAACAGTAATTCCAAACTTCAGGATACTACCCTATCCGTCCACCTAAAACTAAATTGTACGAAATTAAGTACCATTTAGTACTTTTCGTAACCATAAGTACGAAATTCCAAAACTATCTCAGTCCTACACTCCAACAGTAATCTAAAATTCAGGATTCCAGCTCTCTCCGTTCACCCAAATATAAATTGTACCAATTTAGTACCACTTAGTACATTCCGTGCCCATAAGTTCGAATTTCCAAAACTTCCTTAACCCTACACTCCAACAATAACCTTAACTCGAAATTCCAGGATTCCTGCTCTATCCGTTCACCCAAATATAGATTGTACTAAATGAAGTGCCATTTAGTACATTCCATACCCATAAGTACGAATTTCCAAAACTACCTCACTCCTACACTCCATAAGTAATCATAATTCCAAATTTCAGGATTCCAGCTCTATCGGTCCACGTAATTTTCAATTGTACCAAATTCAGTACTTTCCGTATACATAAGTACGAATTTCCAAGACTAACTCAATCCTACAGTCCAACAGTAATCTTAATTCCAAATTTCAGGATTCCAGCTCTATTCGTTCACCCAAATCTAAAGTATACCAAAGTTAGTACCATTTAGTACTTTCCGTAACCATAAGTACGAATTTCCAAAACTACCTCAATCTTACACCCCATAAGTAACTTTAATTATAAATTTCAGGATTCCAGCTCTATCTGTTCACCCAAATCCAAATTGTACCAAATTTAGTACATTTAGTACCTTCCGTACCCATAAGTATGAATTTCCAAATCTAACTCAATCCTTCACTCCATCAGTAACCTTAATTCCAGATTTCAGGATTCCAGCTCTATCCGTGCACCCAAATCCAAATTGAGTACCATTTAGTACATTCGTACAAATTTCCACAACTTGTTCAATCCTACAGCCCAATAGAAATCTTAATTCAATATTTCAAGATTCCAGCTCTGTCTGTTTACCTAAATTTAAATTGTACCAAATTTAGTACCATTGTACCAAATTTAGTATTTTCCGTACCCATAGGTACGAATTTCCAAGATTAACTCAATCCTACAGTCCAACAGTAATCTTGATTCCAAATTACAGGATTCCACCTATATCCATTCACCCAAATCCAAATTGTACCAAATTCACGACCGTTTAGTACTTTTCGTACGAATAAGTACAAATTTTCAAAACTACCTCAATCCTATACTCTAACAGTAATAATAATTCAAAATTTCAGGATTCCACCTCTATCCATTCACCCAAATCAAAATTGTACCAAATTTAGTACTTTTCGTACACATAAGTACGAATTTCCAAAAATAACCCTCATATCTCAATCCTACTCTTCAATAGTTGTCTTAATTTTAAAATTCAAGTTTCCAGCTTTATCCGTTCACTCATATCCAAATTGTACTAAATTTAGTACACTTTAGTACGTTTCGTACACATGAGAACGAATTTCCTTTCATAAACACCACCTCCCATCCTTTATTTCCATACCAAATTTCAAGATTCTAGCTATAGCCATTCAAAATATACAACTGGTACTAAATTTTATAACTTTTAGTACTTTTCGTACACTTCTAGGTCGAAATTCCAAAAACCCTTTGGTACATCTTTCTAACTTTCCACCAGTGACCCTCATCCCAAATTTCAGAATTCTTGCTTTTCCCGTTTGCCTAATACAAAGGGTACCATATTTAGTACCATTTAGTACTTTTCGTACCCTTTCAGTTCGAATTTCCAAAAACCGAGCCTTATCTCACGCCTACATACCAACACCAACCTACACTCAAAATTTCAAGCTTTTAGCTTCATCCGTTTCGTCTGGGCATTGATTATAAGGCGGTCAGCCACACAAATGAGACAATTTTTAGTACATTTTAGTGCTTTTCGCATCCTTCTAGGACTAATTTCCAAAAACCCAGCCTTATCGAGCACCTTCGCCCCAAGATTAACCCTCACACAAAATTTCAAGATTCTAGCTTCAGCCGTTTCGTCTGAGCGTTGATTATTAATCAGTCAGCCATACAAAAAGCACCATTGTTAGTACATTTTAGTACTTTTCGCACCCTTCTAGGACAAAATTCCAAAAACCCAGCCTTATCGGGCACCTTCGCCACAAGTCTAACCCTCACCCAAATTTTCAAGATTCTAGCTTCAGCCGTTACGTCTGAGCGTTGATTATTAATCAGTCAGCCATACAAAAAGCACCATTGTTAGTACATTTTAGTACTTTTCGCACCCTTCTAGGACGAATTTCCAAAAACCCATCCTTATCGAGCACCTTCGCCCCAAGACTAACACTCACACAAAATTTCAGGTTTCTAGTTTCAGCCGTTTCGTCTGGGCGTTGATTATTAGGCGGTCAGCCACACAAATTTGAAAATTTTTAGTACATTTTAGTGCTTTTCGCACCCTTGTAGAACGATTCGAATTAAAATTCGTTCAAATTACTACCAAACTCATGTTTTTGTAGAACATTTTTGTTTAAAAAAACAGTATTTTGATAATAGTTCAATCGTCTTAATAAAATTGAAATATAATGAATATAAAACAATGGCATATCACAAATAAAACATTATAAAAAGCGACTGAGTGAAAATAAAAATCAAATACTTTAATTTTAGAAATTTTGCTTTTAATACTCAGAAATACACAAAAACATCTTAAAATGGCTCGTGCATATGGTCATGCAAAAGAGGTGATAAACATCTACAATTGATTGCATTCTAGCTGCACCATGCCCTTGTAAAAATCATGACTCCTTTTACTACTTTTTTGGCTACAAACAAGGATGCAGTCTGACATTTCTTGCACCCATGATTATCTTTTTGTATACAAACAATTTGCTGAGTAATTAAAATACCATAAAATAAATGGTTTCTTGTGTTCTTAAGAATGTTATTTGCAAAAAGTTATTATAAATGTAAACATTGCTAAAATGTGAAAATTTTATGAAAATTTTCAAAATGTGAAGAACGGAATGCATTTTTCATGACTCTGCGTGGAATGCTTCTAAAAAAAGCTATCACTACTTGACATAGAACAACTTCAAATACATTTTGCTGGGTATATCTTAGTCCCGATTTACAGTTGCCAATTGTCAGTTTATGGGACAGAGATTCGAGGAAAATAGAAACACTTTGCCTCTCAGTACCCTCTTTCTTCAACAAACTGACAAATATCGAAAATAAATTGTTTCTTAACGATTGTCTAATTTGCATCTGCGACAAAGATTGTTCAAAACACAGAGACATTTGCAACTGAATTCGACAACGAGATAGCAATAATAGTATAATAGGTTGGAACCAAAGCCATCGACTTCAGTATCTAACAGATTGCTTAGTTATGTAATAAAAAAATTAAAAAAGTAAGTTATAGTGTTTTATTTATAAATGCACTTGAAACCAGAAAATAATTTGTCATGATGGAATCTTTCAAATAAAACGTTTGATATTGTAACAATTTTTAATTCTAATGAAAGCGTTTTATTTGAGATGTTCCATCATGAAAAATTATTTTCTAGTTTCAATCGCATTTTTAAATAAAACACTGTAACTTATTTTTTAATTATTTTTTATTTATAACTTTTCGTAATTACATTTATTTAACACTGAGAACCTCATAACAAAATTATGGCCAATTTAGGCCAAACATTTAGATAAAAGCTTTAAAATGCCTGAAATCGTGTGGTACCATTATATGAGGGCTATACCAAAACCTGGACTTATCTCCATAATTTTTGGTGGGGAAGTTTCTGTACCACTGCGAACTCCAAATTCCAAGTTTCAGCCAATACGGGTTAAATCCTTAAAATACCTGGCATCGGGCGGTACCGCTACATAAAGGCTATACCAAAACCTTGAACTATTTCCAACATTTTTGGTGTAGAAGTTTCTGTACCATTGGGAACCTATGCCGAAACATGGACCCACATTGACAATTTTAATTGGATACGTTTTGAGACCACAGTCAACCTCAAATTTTAAATTACACGTATTTCGGTCAACAAATTTAGTTATATCCTCAAAATACCAAAAAATCGGGAGGTGCCGTTATATGGGGGCTAAACCAAAACGTGGACCTATGTTGAACATATTTGGTTGAGAAGTTTTGTGATCACAGAGAACCTCAAATGTTAAATTACAGATATTTCGGTCAAAAAATGTAGCTAAAATCTTCAAAATACCGAAAAGCGGGAGGAACCGTTGTACGGGGGCAGTATCTAAACGTGGACCTATGTTAAACATTTTTTCGTGGAGTTATTTTGTGGCCAATAGAAACCCTAACTGTTAAATTACAGGTAGTTTGGTTAAAAGTTTTACCTAAAATCCTTAATATACTGAAAAACGGGACGTACCGTTAATATGCAGGCTATACCAAAACGTTGGCCTATGCTGATAATTGTTGTTGGAGATATTTTGTGACCATAGGGAACCACAAATGTTAAATTACAGTTAGTTCGGTCATAAACTGCAGCTAAAATACCGAAAATCGGGAGGTACCGTTATATGCGGGATATACCAAAACGTGGACCTATGTTGACAATTTTTGGTGGAGATATTTTGTGGCCACAGCGAACCTCAAATGTTAAATTACAGGTAGTTCGATCAAAAAACGCAACTAAAATCCTCATAATACCGAAAATCGGGAGGCACCGCTATTTGGAGGCTATACCAAAACGTGCACCTATGTTGACTATTTTTGGTGGAGATGTTATGTGACCACAGGGAACCTCACATGTTAAATTGCAGATAGTTCGGTCGAAAAATGTGGCTAAAATCTTCAAAATACCGTAAATCGGGAGGTACAGTTATATGGGGGCCATACCAAAAAGTGGGCCGAACTTGGCCTGCCTATAGAAAAGTTTGCCTCCAAAGATGCAGTTAAATCATATGAACAAGTGATATGGAAGTGCACCAAATTATCCATTTTCACTCCTGATTTTTACAAGAGCGTGACTACTGAAAGATGCACTCCATTAGCACTGCAATTTAACTACCCATTAGGCATTGCATTTTAACTAACCCTTTGGAAACGCATTTTAACTAGCCCTTTAGGGTAGAATGGGATGCAGTCGAATTTGCATCCAAAATCTTTGGAATGTATTTTTATTCAGTTCAAAGATGCAATAAACATGCAAGCCATTGCAAAATATTCCAGAATAAATAAAAATAATTTATTGTTTGTGTAAAACAAGAATAATAAGAATTTTACTACATTAACACAAATTGTGAAATGCCTTCATTAAATTCAATCGCTAAAGTGTTTAATCCAATCTGATCTGTTCTTGCTTCATCTGCTAAAGGGGTTTTTATATTGTCTTCCTATCAACATTTAAGATTTCGACCTGTACTCCAGCAGCCCTCCATTAGTAAATTTTCTTCTCATGAGTTACCGCAAAAGTTCACAAATTATTTTATTTTTGGTATGTTCATTTACTTTTAAAAATGTTAAAAGTAACAAAATTAGCAAAAGTTGTGAACTGCTCTCATAACAAGTGTATGCTTATATCAAGTAAAGGAACACTTTTTGAGTAAAAAGTGGTAGATTGAAGATTCTTACACGTAAAGGGACGGAGCTTTTATAACAAATTTTTGAAAATGCTTTTTCTCTTTTTGGACAAATTGTAGGGATGTACAAACTGCCTTATGTATAAAATGTAACGAACGGAGTGCCTTTTTCACGACTTCATTTGGACTGCATCCGGATGCTGTTAAAATGTGAGAAAAGGATGTCAAACGTTGGATCGCAAAACGAATGCGCATAAAATGTGGGGAATAGAGTGCCTTTTTCACAATTCCGTTAGAACTGCATCAAAACATGCCGTTGAAGAACTATTTTACATTGCACTACTTCCAATTAATTTTGCTGGATTACCAGTCGAGCTGTTCAAAACCGTGTAGGAAAAACGCATACCCGACAATTGGAACCAGAGCATTCTGTGGCCCGTCCACAACTAAGGAGGTTAGGCTCTAACTATAGGTACAAAAGTCCGCTCCATATCGTTTATTAGATGTTTATAAGAATTGTCAGGGATTTTGTGTGAAAACGAAAAAGAAAAAAATACTAGAAAGATCTACCAACAAAAGAGCTATGAGCCAATCCCTTGAAAATCTATTTTTGCTGAAAGAAATTTGGAAAATAATGGGTGATCCAACAAGAGGTACTTTTTCCAATAGCATTCTTTTGACAGATCACGAGTGTGTCGTGTCACTTGTTAATGTTATTTTTTGTTAGTACTGTGTGGCATTTTATCATGGAAAAGCTTACGCCTCCACAACGTTTACAAATCGTTCAACTTTATTACGAAAATTCCCGTGATGAGGCACATTTCTGGCTTTATAGGTATGTAAAGAAGCAAATTTGACACATTTAGGAAGAAGGGCAACTTAAAGAGGTTCAAGAGCTGCCACGTCATCCAGATAAAATAACGGTTTGTGGGTCGGTGGAATCGTCAGACCCTATTTCTTCAAAATTATGGCGCTTAGGACTTCATCGTCAATGGCGACCCTTATTGCACCGTGATAACCGACTATTTGATGTCTGAAATTGAAGTTCTTAATCTAGGCGACATTTGGTTTCAACAAAACGGCGCCACTTCCCACACATCGCATCAATCAATGGATTTATTGAAAGAACACTTCCGTGAGTACGTTTTGAACCAGTCGATTGGACGCCAAGATCGTCTCATATCACTCCGTTAGACTTTTTCCTGTGAGAATATGTAAAGTCAAAATTGTGTGAAAACATCAGACGTGCCATTCGTCAGTTACCAGTCGAAAAGCTTGAGTCATTGCAAATTGGACTCAACGGGATGTACTGTGTGAGACGTAGCCTCGGCCAATATTTGTTAGACTTATGCTAAGTTTACATTTACGAAATCCACTCGATTTCAACTGTCAATTCCATAGCTCAAACGTCAAATGAAATCTCATCTGGATTTCATTTGACGTTTATCCTATGGATTTGACAGTTAAAAACGAGTGGATTTCGTAAATGTAAACCAAGCAATAATCTTCAAAAATTAAAACTCCTTGAATGTTCTTTCAAATGATAATATACGTTCCCCATTCAATTTGATTTTTCTGTGTTCTTTTCTTCAAAGAAAGTAGGAACCTCTAAATGGATGACCCTTTACAATACAATACAATATCTATAAATGAACAAAATTACATACATATTTTAACTTGGTATATGTATGTATGTAGATATGACGGCAAACGTCTTCTCACACAAAACAATAGGTTATATGTTAAGGCAAGATTAATTTTTGTTTTAAGTTATGTCCTTTATTGTTTTATAATTTCCTTCTATTCTTTGTTTTCTGTGTGCTTTATTTATTTTACAAAAGTTGTAATTACATTTGTTTGTTTAGCCAACAATACGAAATGGAATTTATTTTATATTTTTCATCTTGGGTTCTTTCGTTTAACTCCTACTCCAACCGTAAATTCCCATAGTTTTAATCTGATGGTAAAAACAGAAATATAATCCTAAAAAGAGAGACAGAAAAAACCCTCTGAAAAAATATTGGAAAGCAGAATGCTAAAGAAATCTTTATCAACGAACTAACTAACATGATAAGAGGAGAGAGAGAGGTGGATGAAGGTAAGTTCTGTTACTACAATACAAAGAGGTGAATAGTTGTGCTGTAATTTGAGTTAGTTCCTTTACTTTTACACACATTATGATTTTCTATTTTATTTGAAATATAATCGAAGGATCTATTGCATGGTATAGTCGATGCTTTTGTTTTCTTACATCAAAGTTATTCAAGCATTACATATTGCTTTACTTTACTTTTCTTTGCATTGTTTTTGTTCCGTCTTGG
Source organism: Musca autumnalis (assembly GCF_047663935.1). Taxonomy (NCBI): domain Eukaryota; kingdom Metazoa; phylum Arthropoda; class Insecta; order Diptera; family Muscidae; genus Musca; species Musca autumnalis. The sequence goes on along the minus strand of NW_027411866.1, from coordinate 122,482,498 downwards.
GAAGTATTACGGTATGGAAGGGTATTTATGGAAGGTCTTTTCGTTTGTGACTTTCGCGAATAGCCTTCATAGCTAACTTACCTAGACGATCATTCCAAAAAATTTTCTACTACCAAATTTAGTTTCGAGTTCCGTGCCAATGAATGATGAATACATAATTCTGAATTAGGAATAAGTCTTATCTTCGCTAACAGTGCCAGGAAATATATCGTCTTCAGTCATTCAAACATACATAATCGCAGGCGATACACCGTTTCAGAAGACTGGCTAGAAACTAAACTCCGGATTGCTGCAGTTGTTGTTGTTAAATTTCTCTTTTCTCCTTCATCTTTCTCTCCACTGCCAAACCTACTCATTTAACTACAGTGGATTTGTGGTTACATCCCATCGAAACAGCGCCACATTTCTGGAACTGGAGATAGACCCAGAACCAGATAATAAACACTGTTATAATTGATCACAGGACTTTCAAAGGACAACATGTTTTCCATTTTAAAATTGGGTTAACATTGTTGATATTAAGGCATAATTGATATCTTCCCCCCAAAGTATAGAGAAAACACTGTCGTCTTCGCCGACCATAACACCGGTTTTACTTATTCCATACTATTTTTATTTCTTCAATTGAAGAGATAAGCAAAATTAAAAATCCCTTTGCTCACAATTAAATAAGAAAAGAAAAATATCTGAAATATTTTGCAGTACTTTTAAGAAAACTTTTTTCTTTTCAATAAAGAAGAACAAGATGGCGAAGGAAAGAACAAGTAAAAAAGCATTAAGTTCGGCCGGGCCGAACTTTTCATACCCTCCACCATAAAATATTCATTCCTGTCCCCAACTTTAAGTGAGTACGTTAAAATGTCAGATAATGTACATAAAATGCTTCATTCGGGAGGCCCTTTTTTATGGTGCCTATATCGAACTGTTTACAATTTTTGGTGGGCTAGAAATTGGGAGGTACTGTTATATTGACAGTTGACAGTTTTTGATGGGAGCCTTTAATGTCAAATAACTCCTAATTCGGTTAAAAACATTAGGTAGAATCCTCAAAATATCGAAAATCGGTACATAACGTGGGAACTTCAAATGTAATTAACAGCTAGTTCGGAGGTATCTGGGCTATACGAAAATATGAGCTTAAATGAACAATTTTTGTTGCAGAATTTTTGTTGACTTTTAAATTTCAAATTACAGAAAGTTCGTCCAAAAAATAAAGCTAAGGTACGGAAAATCGGGAGGTTTGTTTTGGGGCTATACAAAAACATGGACCTACTTTCGGTTAAACATTTTAAGTAAAATCCTCAAAGTACCGAAAATAGGGAAGTATCGTTATATTGGGGCTATGTTGAAAATTGTTGATGCAGATGTGTGGTGACCACTACAACCTTCAAATGTCAAATTACAGTTAGTTCTGTTAAAAATTGTAGCTAAAATTGCCAAATTACTGACAATTGGGAGGTACCGTTACATGGGAGCTATATCCGAACATGGACCTATGTTGACAATTTTTGATGGAGAGGTGTTGTGACCACTAAGAACTTCAAATGTCAAATTACTCCTTGTTCGATTTAATATTGTAGCTAAAATCATCAAATTACTGAAAATCGGGAGGTACCGTTATATGGGGGCTTTCTTGACAATTTTTGGTGGAAAGGTGTGGTGACCACTAAGAACTTCAAATGTCAAATGTTCAAATTACAGATAATTCGGTTAAAACTTGGTGGTAAAATTCTCAAAATACCTGAAATCGGCGGTAACGTTATATGGGGGCTATTCCAAAACATGGACCTATGTCCACTAGTTATATAAGTTTATTGACATTTAAGAACCCTAAATGTCAATTGATAGCTAAATCAGTTTGAAAATGTAGATAAAAATGTCAAAATGCCGTAAATCGGGGGTACCGTTATATGGGGGCTATACCAGAACTTGGACCTAGGTCCACAACTTTTGTTAATAAGTTTAGTTACACTTAAGAACCCTAACTGTCAATTTATAGCTATATCGGTCTGAGAATGTAGCTAAAAACGTCAAAATACCGTAAATCGGGGGGTACCGTTATATGGGGGCTATACCAAAACGTGGACCTATGCCCACAAGTTTTGTCACATAAGTTTATTGACATTTAAAAACTTCAAATGTCAAATTATAGCTAAATCGGTCTGAAAATGTTGCTAAACCTGTCAAAATACCGTAAATCGGGGGTACCGTTATATGGGGGCTATACCAATACGTTGGCCTATGTCCACAACTTTTGTTATATAAGTTTATTGACTTTTAAGAACCCCAAATGTCAAATTATAGCTACATTGGTTTGAAAATGTAGCTAAAAATGTCAAAATACCGCAAATCGGGGGGTACCGTTATATGGGGGCTATACCAAAACGTGGACCTATGTCCACAACTTCTAATTTATAAGTTTATTAACACTTAAGAACCCTAAATGTCAAATTATAGCTACATCGGTTTGATAATATAGCTAAAAACGTCAAAATACCGCAAATCGGGGGGTACCGTTATATGGGGGCTATATCAAAACGTGGACCTATGTCCACAACTTTTGTTATATAAGTTTATTGATACTTAAGAACCCTAAATTTCAAATTATAGCTAAATCGGTCTAAAAATGTAGCTAAAAACGTCAAAATACCGCAAATCGGGGGGTACCGTTATATGGGGGCTATACCAAAACGTGGACCTATGTCAACAAGTTTTGTTATATATGTTTGTTGACACTTAAGAACCCTAAATGTCAAATTATAGCCAAATCGGTCTGAAAATGTAGCTAAAAACGTCAAAATACCGTAAATCGGGGGGTACCGTTATATGGGGGCTATACCAAAACGTGGACCGATATAGCCCATCATCGAACTTGACCTGCCTGCAAACAAAAGACGCATTTTCCCAAAATTTCAGCGTCCTATCTCTATTTTTGTGGATGCTAGAGTGATTACCACAGACGGACAGACGGACGGACGGACGGACGTGCTCAGATCGACTTAGAATTTTACCCTGATCAAGAATATATATACTTTATAGGGTCGCAAATGAGTATTTCAATGCGTTACAAACGGAAAAACAAACTTAATATACCCTCCATACTATGGTGGAGGGTATAAAAAAAGTTGCTGGCTAAAAATCTTGTTATAATCATTTTGACGCGTCAAATGAAAAAAGAGGAAAATTATAACTTGAACGCCAATTTTAGCTGAGAACTAATTTAAATTATCAACACTTGAATGATTTCTGTAGTCAGTTGCTGTGATGATGCTGAGATGAAAACCCCATCTTTGCCGGGCGTTTACTTTTTCAAGTGCAAAAGTTGCTTTAATCACTTAACGACAACAACGAGAAGCGTCAAAAGTGGCTGATGCTTAAAAAACACCACGCCGCCATATCCTTTGAGACCTATCGCCATCGTAACACGAAAACCACCAACATTGGTGGCGTTAAAGAATTTTTCACTAAAATTAATATAATTTTCGATTACAGCTAAACATCAAAGAAACTTTTGATTTGTCAGAAGAAGAAAAACTTTAAAATCCATTTAACTCTAATTAATGCTGGTGATGATATTAACGAGTTTTCGCCTACCAACAAAAAACTTAATAAGTAACCATGGTATTGTAATTATTGTAAATAAATGAAAAACGGGGTAGGCATAAAGGGATGAAGTTTTTGTGTGGTATTGTCATAGAACAACGTTTGGAGATCAGGATACATTCCAGGCACAATTTTTTTATGATATCGGCAAAAGCTTTGAGAAGGTAACTGATTTTAATCTTCTTTAAAAATAATATGCAATGGTTTGCTATTACACATTTAAATTATTAATTGTGGTAGTTTAACCAACAAATAAAAGGGGGCTATAGCCGAAAGGGCCGACCATGCGATACCCTACACCACTTACCCTGGGCATTAGTTTTCCACCGAATTTATTTTATATTATTGCAACACGTTATATGTTTGTTAAAAATTTGTATTAAGAAAAAAAAAAGCTTATAAAAATAGCTTTAGGTGATTTTTACCGAATTAACCAAAGAACAAGAAAGAAATCTCCTGCAAACATACTTGGGATCTAAAACCGTTATTTCGATTAGGCATATTTGACAGTAGTTCTGTTATTTAAGGTCAAGAGTTAGTTTTCAATTTTCGAGAACTAAAAATATGGAAGAACAAGTAAAAAAGTGTCAGTCGGGTTTGCCGACAGATATATACCCTCAGTCTGTGTGGATGGAAATATTTTTTTCCCAAAAAAAACTTATGTATTTAGGGCGGTTTTCAAAATTTTGGCCGTATGCACTTGTTCAAAATACTTTAAACAGATTGTCAAATTTTCCATTGATTTGATAATGGAAGTGTTTTAAGATAAGAGTTGAAGATCCCCCATGCAGTGGTAGCTGGTATCGATAGTGGTATGTGTGAACGCTATGCACTTAAGATTTTATGGCACATGCATTGTGGGAAAACTCTTGAACTATGAAATGTTTGTATTTTTAGAACATAGAGTTTAGTGATAAGAATTGTAATGTAAGAGTAGCCTAAGAAATATTTTGTATTTATACAGTTAAGCAAAATATTATTGAAATATATCAGTGACTTACAACCACTCATTGTGTTAAGACCTCTGCGTCTTTTCTTATTTCTTTACAGACGAGCTGCGGCTGTCTGTTGGATGCTGCGGCATCAAATTTATAATTATTCAGCCCCGACAAAAGTATGGATAGAATTAAAGCTCAAAAATTTGCGGGGATATCGATAGATAGGGGTTTTTAATCACACTAGCCATCGAAAAACATAATATAGTTATATTCGGTAATACATTCGGTTCGAGCCTTCCAGCCACTATATATGGTGATATAGGGGTTTTTTTTACAACTTTCGGGCTGTTTTGTCAAGAAGTATGGACTTGCCCCTGAAAAAACTTTTACTGCCGTAATTGAGACAGCGAATGCAAGTTGCTTCAACAAAAGTCAAAGTGATTCGAGGGCAGGTCTTAAAGTGAATTTATCCAAAATTTTGTGTGGGAGGTACCCGCAGGAGTGGACAAATATAGTCCATATTCGAACCTGATCTATATCTGGTAGATACACTCCACGTCAGTAGAATAGAACACCTGAATTTTTGTTAATGTTAGCGTATTTATCCCAAAACGAATGAATCTACGATTTTAATCTGGTAGGGATTTAAAGCCTATGATGTCCGTATCAATCACAGAAAGAATTATGTTTCTAGCTTTTCGTGAAATGATTTTCTGATCACTTTTCCAATAGTACTATGAAAAATATGCATTTATTTTCGGTCATCAGGATAGAACAGTCATTTTATTTTCGTGAATTGTGGAGATATTAACGCCGAATTTTCTTTCAGTCGATAAAGCGGGGCTTTCTAATAATTTTTCACCAATAAAACAATATAAATAATTCCGCGGATGCCGAAATAACAGCGTAAACGGGTTTAAATTGACAGATAATAGAAACATCTCGGAATATCAATATCAGACAACCTCGACGGATACAATCGAGTGCTTCGGATGCTGAAAAGATGGAACATTTTCAGTGTATTAAAATAGCGGTTGTTTTCATATCAGATTATCTTCCTCTAAATGTGGAGCACATGTCCAAACCTTTAAACGGCAGACTTGTTCGCGGAAAAATCATTTTATTGAAGAAAAAATCAAGATTTTTATAAGAAATTTTGACGTTTTTCATACTTATTTTGAAAATGTTCCATCTTTTCAGCATCCGAAGCACTCGATTGTATCCGTCGAGGTTGTCTGTGTCATATTCTATCTTATTGTGAAGAAATATGGCATAGCTGCGCGACTCTTATTGATATTCCGAGATGTTTCTATTATCTGTCAATTTAAATCCGTTTACGCTGTTATTTCGGCGTCCGCAGATTTATTTATATGGTTTTATTGGTGAAAACTGATTAGGAAGCCCCGCTTTATCGACTGAACGAAAATTCGGCGTTAATATCTCCACAATTCGCGAAAATAAAATGACTGTTCTATCCTGATGACCGAAAATAAATGCTTTTTTTTCATAATACTATCGGAAAAATGATCAGAAAATCATTTAGAAACATAATTTTTTCTGTGTTTGAAGTGGAACATTATAGACTTTAAATCCCTAAAGGATTAAAAACGTAGATTCATTCGCTTCGGGATAAAAAAGCTAAGATTAACAGAAATTTAGGTGTTCTATTCTACTGACGTGGAGTGTATTTTAGGATGTGTAAAGTATGGACCAAATCTGTCACTCCCATCAAGAGTTATGGTGTGCACAATTTTCCGAACATTTTTGAATTTTGTGGGGGAGGTACCTGAAGGAGTGACCGATATGGCTTATCTTCGAACTTAATCTTAGTTTACACAAAATATTACAAAGACCAAATTGTGGACCGAATCGGCAGATCCGTTCGAGAGTTATATTGCGCTCCAACCACTACACACGGTGTCATAGGGCTTTTTTTGTACCTTTCAGGCTATTTTCTCAGGAAGTATGGACTTGCCCTTGGTGAAACTTGTGCCGTGGTAGGGGGGTAGTGAATGCAAGTTGCTACAACAAAATTCAAAGCGATTCGTGAACAGGTCATAAACTGAACTTTTCCGAAATTTTGTGTAGGAGGTACCCGAGGGAATGGACCGATTGAGTCCATATTAAAATCTCATCTAAATCTGGTAGAAATTTCACGATGTGCAAAGTTTGGACCAAATCGGTTACTTCCTTCAAGAGTTATCGTGCGCACAAATTTTCCGAGCATTTCTGAACATTTGTGGGGGAGGTACCAGAAGGAGTGGACCAATATAACCCATCTTCGAACGTAAACTAAGCTTGGACAAAATATTGCGAAAGCCAAAGGTTTGTCAAAAGGGATCATTTTATCAGGCTCGTGGATGCAAAGTTGTAGCTCTCGCCTTAAAGAATAATTATGAACACATAAAATCCATTCAACCCCATCTTCAAGGTCAAAATCGTCAACGTCAAATATCCCTTATAATTTTTTTTCGGATTTTAGGCTACAGATATCAAACCGATCAGAATTGAAGCAAACAATCACGTACACAAATGTACCTTAGGTCTCAATAAACAACTTTCAAGAAAATACGAACTCTGTAGAAGCGGTTCTTAATGACCAAATCAGCAATACAATTGCGATTTTTATCTTTTTTTCTCGGATTCTGCTCCATTGATACTAAACCGTTTAAAATTCAAGAAAAGAATTAACTATATTAAGGTAGCAAAAATATCAGTAAACAACTTTCTGAAACATACGAACTGTCTATTAGCGCTCAATATTGGCGAAAATAGCGAAAAACTTTTGAAAATATTCGATTTTTATACTTTTTTCTCCGATTCTGTTCCGCAGATAGCGAACCGCCCAAAAATTAAGTGTACAATGAACTACAGAAATGTACCTAAGATCTCAGTAAACAACTTCCTAGAACATATAAATATTCTAGGAACGGTCCTTCAAGCTCAAAATTCCATCATTTTAAATCATTCTTTTCTGTTCAGGTCCGTAAATAACACACCTTTCAAATTTCCTTGAGTTTTGTACAGTTTGTTATTTCCAGACCTGAGCAGGGGGAAACGTTAAAAATAATTCAATTGTTTGTGAATTTCAGCTTAAACAATCTTTCCTAGAAACTTCTTATGTTCTAAAAAGTTGTTCAGTGTCATCTTAGGTACATTTTTGTAGTTGACGGTATTCTTAAATATTGGACGGTGAGAAAAAATACAAAAATCGATTATTTTCAAAAGTTTTTTTGCTATTTTCACTATTAAGGGGCGTTCATAGACAGTTCATATGTTCCAGAAAGTTGTTAACTGATATTTTTACTACATTATTGTGGTTAATTCTTTTCTTGAATTTTCAACGGTTTAGTATCTATGGACTGATAAAAGAGGATAAAAATCGCAATTGTATTGCTATTTCGGTCATTAAGAACCGTTTCTACAGTGTTCGTATGTTGTAGAAAGTTGTTTATTGAGACCTAAGATTTGCAAATGGTTCTTTGCTTCAATTCTGATCGGTTTGATATCTGTAGCCTAAAATCTGAGAAAAAATTAGGTTGAATGGATTTTATGTGTTCACAATTATTATTCTTTAAGTCGAGAGCTAAAACTTTGCTGCAACGTGTAAACTCAAATTCTCAGCGGTGTAGAAGATATGAGCCTGATAAAATGATCGCTTTTGACATCAAGGCTTCAGGTCTTTGGGGGCCCATAACCGCGAAAGTGGAAGTGATAGGGAAAATCGCCCATCACGCTGCGGTGTCAGAATATGGTTAATAATTTTGGTGTTGCATAGTGTAATACAAGTCCGAAATTACTGTCATACAGGAAATGCGATGGATTGGGAAATTTATCACAACATCGAAAGGTGACGCACTGTATTATACATTGCTGCCATGACATAAATCATGAGTTTAGTTTTTTGTTGGACTTACATTACATTATGAATAAAAACTTAATTTTTCAACACCAGATTTATTAACGCCCTTGCTCTCAATGAAGACAAGGAGGAACAGACCAAAGATATATTCTACTACCGCATAAAAGGAATTTGGAAAGGAGAACATACAAGGTGGCGCAAAAGTAATCTTCCGAAGTTTTTTGGCTGTAATTTAAAAAAATGAAAAACTTTGATTTTTCTTGTGTATTATTTATATATGTAAATGGCAAATAAATAGTCACCAACATTCCGCGTTCTGGAACAGTGTAGCGTAACATCGTTTATTAACGTGTATTTCGCATGTGTTTACTACACAAATGTCAAAACAGAACTGACATTAGGGGCCAATCGCAAAAATTATAGCATTTTCTGATAGGAGGATTACTTTTGCGCCACCAGCGCCAACAGTTGGGAAATTCAGACTCCACAGTGAAACATCTGACAATGGATGGACTTCGTAGCAGCATTGAGACATCCATAAGGCCGACTGGCAGTACAGACTGGCTGGATGTACGATCATTCCGAGGAGCAAACATCGACTCGGAACTCCACCTTATTGCAGTAAAAGCTTGCACTTGAATAAATGCAGCTCGGTAAGCTGCCATCACAACTGATATCCATCATATTCATCATTATCATATTCCACTAAAACGGGCCCAATTGCTTAATCAAAGCACTCCTCGTCCCGATAACATACCCACGCAGTGGCAACGTATTGCCCACTCCATGGAAATAACCGCAAAATCCTTACCTGATACCAGACTCTTGCACCAAGAAATCCATTGTATGACCAAGAGTTTCGTGCTGCTAGCGTAGAGAAAAATGTGACATATAGGACTACTTCACAATCAGTAGTAAAGCATAGTGTAGTGTTGCGATTAACGCGGTAAATACATTTTCAATAGAAAAGCAGATTTTCAGCTTATTCGATTGGAAATATTGCAGAAACTTTCAAATCAAAAGATAATATAATATGGGAGCTACACCCAAATATTACCTATATAAACAACTTTTGTTGCTGATTGATATTTTCTGCCAATAGATAAACCAAAATATTAAATAACAGTAGACGCGAATGGGATAAGTGGTTAAAACATTAAAAGCTACTAATTTCAGCAATTTGGAATCTTCTGGTTCGTAGAGAACACCGACGTAGCCAGGGGGGGGGGGCCCGGGGGGCCCGGGCCCCCCCCGAAATGATTTTCGTTCCCATAGGATATTAGCTTATCTTACACATTTTTTTAATTTTTGAGTAAAATGATAAACTATTTTAAATTTTTAAAGAAATATGTAAAGTATTTGGAGGAAGTATTACGGAGAATTATTTAACTACATTGGTGTACATTATTGTCCAACATATTTGAAAGTATAAAAATAAGGAACACGTTAGGTGTTGTTTAAGCGTTTAATCGTAATTTTAGGCTGACTGTAAGTGTTACTGAGTTCAGAACAAGACGTTTATTTGTATTTATTGAACTTTTGCAGCATATAACGTCCAATACTTTGGCTTAAAAACAACATCTGGAAAAAAATTCTTCCGATCTTTTGCTTTTGAAATTTTTGATAAGACCAATAAAAGATCGTTGCTTAATCTTTGTGGTTTTACACTTTTGTATAGAGTCTCTAACACATTTTGTAATGAACTATTTTGTACATCATAACAATTACAAATTCTTTATTATGTTTGAAATTTGCAAAAAAACTATATCAACCTTTTTTTATGATATAATTTCTGTTCCAACGCAGTGTCGTCCGTTGAGATTATTTGAAAGTGGTTTCTTGCTACAAATTAGTAAATGTCTATGTTTTGTTCGACCTTTGGAATGTTAATAAAAACATGATTATTGAGATTGAGGTCAATGTTTATATTTTATTTATTTCTAATATTTCGAAATTACATTTGAGTTGTATTTTGGGAAGTAATTTCAATGGATGCACATTTCTAGAAATGTTCCTTTTGCCTTCTTCGGCAAAGGACTTTGTGACGAAAAAAAAGCTTATAGAAACAGATTCGTCTTCGTCAAAATCTCAACAAGTATCAGTCGTCTTTTCGGACGGGAATATACCCTGAGCCTGTGTGAACTGAAACTTTCAACTATGCACATAGGTTTCAATCAGGAAATTTTTGGCCAAAACCCTATTTTTGAAGTTTCGAAATTTTATTTATTTTTTGCACAGAATAATAAAAAATACATCAAGTCATCTGAAAATAATTAGTTTTTGTAAATGAAGTTAGTATTCGTTGATTGGCGCAGTACCAAAGTTGACACTTTTCATGTAAAAATAAAACAGACTTTGTGCTGTAAAATATACAATTTTTGTTGTATTTCGTTTCTGCATAAATAGACAGAAGTGAGATCAAAGTTATTATGAATCGGGAAGCTGTTAATGAATACTTTCATAATATTTACAAAAAGAACAATGAAATATGTAAAATTAGCGTAATAAAATCAATTTTTATACCCTACACCACTATGTGGGGAGGGTATTATAAGTTGGTTTTGGCCAAAAAGTTTGTAACGCATCGAAATAATGGTCGTAGACCCATACTTATATATACCAAAATGAATGTCTCGACGAGATGAGTCGATCTGGCTATGTGTGTCCGTCCGTCAGTCCGTCCGTCCGTCCGTCTGTCCGTCTGTCCATCTAAACCTTGTAATCACGCTACAGGTCGCAATTTTGATCGGATCGTCACGAAATTTTGGATGTTGATGGGGGTCCCGGAGGGGAAGAAGCCTATTGATTTTGGTGGTGGTCGGATAATATTTAGGGGTCGGAAAGGGCAAAAAACTTAGGTGGATAAAAAGACAATGTTTTTTTCCAAAGCCAATATCTCAGCTTCTATATTGGGTATACCAAAAGCTGACAATGAAAGCAGAAAATATCACCTTTCTAATGATGTAAAGTAAGTGCTCGTAGGTGATCAAACATCGAAGATATCGCAATAGTAGCAAATAAAACCCCAATTTTCATTTTTGCGATTTTAACTATACTGACAAATATCACAGCTTTGGTTGAAAAATTTCCAAAAGCAAAGCCTGACTATGAAAGTAGAAGATCCCATCTTTACAATGATGCAAACTAGGTCGGCGTAGGTAACCAAATAACGGAGATATCGCAATACAGTTCGCAATTTTGATCGGATCGTCACGAAAATTTGAGGGTTAATGAGGGTCTCACAGATGAAGAAGCATATTGATTTTGGTGATGATCGGATAATATTTAGGGGTCGGAATGGGCAAACACTTATTTGGAGAAAAGTCAACATTTTATTTCAAAGCCAATATCTCTGTTTCTTTAAGAGGTATATCAAAAGCAAAACCTGGAAAGGAAAGTAGAAAATATCACCTTTACAACGATGTAAAGTAGGTTGTCGTAGGTTGTCAAATAGCAATGTTATGGCAATAGTCGATAATACATCCCATTTTCCGATTTTTTTGTAATCACGCTACAGGTAGCAATTTTGATCGGATGGTCACGACATTTTGTGGGTAAATGGGGGTCCCAAAAAGAAAGAAGCCTATTGATTTTGATGATGGTCGTATAATATTCAGGGGTCGGAATGGGCAAACACTTATTTCGAGAAAGGTCAACGTTTTATTTCAAAGCCAATATCTCTGTTTCTTTAAGAGGTATATCAAAAGCAAAATCTGGCAAGGAAAGTAGAAAATATCACCTTTACAACGATGTAAATTAGGTTGTCATAGGTGGTCAAATAGCAGAGATATGGCAATAGTCGGTAATGCATCCCATTTTCCGATTTTTTTGTAATCACGCCACAGGACGCAATTTTGATCGGATCCATCTAAACCTTGTAATCACGCTACAGGTCGCCATTTTGATTTGATCGTCACGAAATTTTGGATGTTGATGGGGGTCCCGGAGGGGAAGAAGCCTATTGATTTTGGTGATGGTCGGATAATATTTACGGGTTGGAATGGGCAAAACACGTATGTGGATAAAAATACAACGTTTTTTTCCAAAGCGAATATCTCAGCTTCTCTATAGGGTAAATAAATTCTCTACTAATCCCATTTTCCATCTATAAATTACTCAATAAAATTTGGAGTGGAAAATTGAAGCCGTGATTTTGAACTTTTGTGAAGTAGGAAACAGAGGAAATGTCCTCAACATTCCATGTAAACAAAAAAAGAAATGTTAAGATATTTCTAAGATTTTCTGATAATATAATCTTTCTTCACTGAATCACATAACATTCACTGTAGTCGTGAGTTATTTGATAAATGATGCACCCAAAAATATATGCGATTATTAATATATCCATTGTTTTGAACATATTATTATATTGTCAAAAAAGTTCTGAAAACAAGGCCAAGAAGGGAAAATTGGAAGGGAAAGAAATTGAAGAGTAGGATGATGTCCAACAAACCAATGACTAAATACCAAATTTCAGTTATTCCGGTTGAATAATAACCTTTCAAAATAACGAAAATCGGGAGTACCGTTCTACGGATGCTGTATACAAAGTTGACATTGAATTTTCTGGAGGAAAGTTTTTTAACTCCATCGAGGACTTAATACCAGATTTTGGCCAAGAAGTCTTGCGTCATTTTAATTAAAAAATAGTAATGCAATGTTATATATAATATAAATTGATATATATGTAATAATACCACGATAAAATTAGTGAGATTAAAACGCTTATGTCACTTTGGTTATGCCGTGTTTTTAATTAAATATCTGTTTTCAGTGACTTCAAAAAATTGTCAAAAGTTCTGAAAAATAAAAACTTTAAAAGTTTTTTGTGCTGAAGCCTTTTTATCGAATCATTTTATAATTAAGATTTTATGTGATCTTGGATAAAAACTCATCATATCATGCAACGTTACTAGGTTGTAAAAAAGTCATAACCCTAATGTATATGTGACCAGCTTACCATGCGCATACTTAAGCATGATGTGCCTGTTCCATAGTCATTACTCTTATTTCAATCCTTGGTCGAATTTTCGGTCCCTTTACACTTCCGCTTTTCCCTTTCTACATTTTTCCTGCGAATTTTCCTCCTTTTTCATGATAACATTTGCTTAATTGTGTCAACAATTCTATCTACATATATATTCTAGAGACGCCAATAAACTTTTTCCATTTCTGCCAACATTTGTTTTACAATTCAATACAAATTATTATATTATCCAATCTAAACATTACATTACATTTCTCCATTCTTTAATATTATTTCATTTCTAAACCACTTTTAAGGTAATATTAATCAAAATGGTTTCCTTATTTCTCAAGAATATTCAAAATTTAAATCACGGGAAATTGCATAGCAACGGTTCGAAGTAACAAACGCAGAAGAGCAGGAATAGTAAAAAAAAACAGCACACTAAACAAATTTTTGCTACAATCTGAGTTACCGGCGGTAAAATCACAAAGTTCTTCAAACATTATGCAACAACTGTTAACATTCAGCTGAGTATTAGCAATTTGTGTATTTCTTGGTAATAGTAGAGGGTACTATCTAATTGGAATGATAACATCTTCAAAGTTCGACCTGGCCGTGCAAAAGTACCAATGTCTATTGTTTGTGATGGAGAGCATTAAGAACCCTAATTACCAAATTACCGTTAATTAAGACCGAAAATGTAGGTAAAACCTAAAAAATATCTGAAATCGGGTGAAATATGAGGCCAATACCAAAACCTGGAGCTATGTATGTCCACAATTTTCGGAAGACAAGTTTTTGACTCAAGTGCCAAATTACATCCAATTTGGGCCGAAAACATCAACTTCAAGTTAAGAGGCCTTATCAAAAATAACTGTTATTTAAAATTTTTCAAAATCTATTTATTTCTTCACCAATAATAATTGAGCCCCCTTCAAAGTAATCCCCCAGAGTTTTTTTCAATCTTAGAAACACTTCTGAGGGGCGCTTTTATACGCTCTACCATAATAAGGAGGGTAAAATTAAGTTTGTCATTCCGTTTGTAACACATCGAAATATTCATCGGAGACCTTATAAAGAACGTATCAGGAATATTGTCAATTATTTCATATTACATTTCAGAAAAAAAGGATAATTTTTTTCGCGCTACATCAACGATTTTTGATATGTAGGTTAAGAAAAAGATTCCCAGTACGAATCTGGTCGCGAGCCAATTTTTGGTTGTTGCGGACAAAAGTTATGGCGCTTTTATTTCGCTTTTTAAGAAAGAAAATATTATAAAAACGCAAATTATTTTAATGAGCACAATTGTTACAAAAAAGTTCTCTCGAAATGACTTCAGCGAGTAGATTGCATAATACCTGCAAAATGTTACACAGAATTCGCGGAATGTACATAAAATTGCTAAATTATTGAATATAAGTCTACTTTTTTCAAAATTAAGGCCCATTTAGCGGTCATATAATTACATAAAAAATTGTTGTGGATCAAAACTTCACGGCGTATTAAATGAGACTGCAATCATACAGATTGGTGTTAGAGTTTGGATGTTACAGCCAAAATAAGCACATATTTTGGTCAAAAAATAATTTTTTGTTTGAAAAAACATTTTTTTTCACATCCATTATGTAGTAGAAAATATTGTAGAAATTTATAGGAATACTTCCTTCATTTTGCTTTAATCTCCTAACAAAATAGACGGATTTTGCTTTATTGACATTCATATTAAAGCTTTCCCATTAGGGAAGCTAATTGGGTTGATGAGGATATATGTCAAAGCTTCTGAAATGGAAATAGAAGTCAAATAACCCATTTTAATTTATATGCATTTTAAAATATGTGTAAATCGCGTAATTATAAAAATCATTTTGTCCGCATGTGAGTTTCATGTACAGCAAGACCATATCTGTTAATTTGTATATATTTTTCGAAATTTAATTTGGAGGCTAAGATGTAGCATCAGCTGCATCTTAGCATTAAAATACCTATAAAATATCGCTAATTTGCGCAAAGTGCATACAATTTTTGTCCGCATCCGATTTCAATGTCCACCATGAAAATCTACATCGATATATATCTATTTCAAGGCGATCAATTAAGAACGTGGATGTAGCATCACACACTATTTTTCGGGATAAAATGAATGTAGCTCCCTTATCAGTGAAGTTTTCAAAACTCAGTTTCCGCTAAAACGAAGATGCTGTATTAGTTGTTTCATTGCAGTGGAGACGAACCGCAGAAAACGCGATAAAATAAGCGATATTTCACTATGCAACACTGAAAATGCAAACAACTTCTAATATGCATTTTTTGAAAGTACATATTTAGACTATAAAAACCCTAGTAGGGTTTTGTCCTGTCAGATCCAGTTCGGATTTTATGGCCTCATCTAAACCGGGCTAAATCTACACTTGTTGGCATTTATCAGGCCTTTATCTCAGAAACGAATAGGAATTTGGCCTTGCTGTCTTTAGCAATATTGTAGCCCTAAACTAGTAGAACTTATCTCTTGAAAAAACCACATAAGAAAAACTCCATCTAGGGCATCAAAATCTATAAAATATAGAAAAATTTACATAATTGCTGAAATTCTGGTCAGTATAGGCTAAACTATTGGGAGTTGAAGCAAGTAACCTTTTACAAAAATCTTCCAAATAAAGTTCTCAACAATTCTTTAGAACATTCTGCAACTCTAGAATGCTTACTTCATGTTGCTACAGCGGTATTTTGCATCATACCTTTTACAACACGTATTTCAAACACAGTTCACACCAACAGTTTTTTCTCACATTTCGGATTTCACTACTTTATTGACATTTTTATTAAATCGTCGTTGAAAAATGTACTGAAAACAACGGGATAGAGGCATTTTACAACAATGACATGTTCTGAAGAGTTGTGTATTACATTCCAGGGAATATTTTTGCAAAAGAAAATATTCAGGAAAAATTAATGGTTTTGGTGATACGTTGCGAAATGTATAAAATTTGTGGAATTTTTGCATATATTTTGAAATTTGAGCCAATAAATGTAGTTTTTCGAGTTCATTATTTATCCAAATATTTTATTCTTGTCCTTATTTACAAATTTGCTTCAGAGGAGATTCGCATTGGTTTCAGAGATATAGCCCCGAATTTCTTTAAAAACTCAATATTTAACCACGTTTAGATGGGGCCATAAAATCCGAGCTGGATCTGACACAACAAAACCAAACTAGGGTTTCTTATCGTTTGGGTCTGTACTTTCAAAAAATTCTCAGTTCGAAGTGTTTGCACAAGATCACCTTAAAAATGTTGCACAGTGTTTCCAAAAACAATTTTAGGTGATTTTTCTACTTTGGACTTTCTTGTAACTCGCGTTTTAGTGGATGGATTTTCACGGGGAATGATTTATTAGATCCGGAACGTAAAAAACTAAAATGTGCAATCAAGTACGAGGAAATCGAATGACAATTGTAAAAATTAGGCCCGAAAAATATGATTTTTAGAAAAATGTTCGCACAAAATTTCCGTATTTGGATGCAGATTTCTATGAAGCTGTGTAGACTACATTAACGACACATATATCAAATTACTCAGAATCGCGAGTTCTACAATCCTATATACGATTTTTTGTAAAACCTGTTTGCGGAATGAAATTAGAAGAAAATCTCAAAAACACTGTAAATCTGGCTTCAAAATGTCAGCATCATTTAATGGTAGAAGCAGACGAAATTTTGAAAAGTAATACATTAGTGAGATGATCCTTATTTAGTTTGCTTCTGCTTTTACTTTGACAGGAAACTCGAGAGAAGTGTGGTTTACTCACAAATAGAGAGATAACAAAAAAAGACATGGTGGCTTCAACCCATTTTCACCAATTTTTTAACATAAATATAGCCACAGCTTCCTCGCGAATTATCTTTTAAGGCCAATATTTTTTGCCACGTCCAAAAACATTTCATTTTATCCAAAAGTATTTAATTTTTATAATATACAATCGCGAGTCGCGTGTTCTAAAAGGGTAAACCTTGGCTTCAGCTATGTTAAATTTTCAAAAATATTGGTGATATATAGCCCCATAGAACGGTACCTCCCCATGTTCGGTATGTTGAAGGATTTTGCCTCAATATTCCGCCGAACTGGTTGAAGTTTGGCATTAATTCTTCGTTGGGGTATAAAAGTTTTTAACGAAAATTTGCCGGTATGGGTGTACGTCTTCATAAAACCCCATGGAGCGGTATCTCCAGATTTTCGGTATTTTGAAGGTTGTCGCCTCAATATACCCCCGAAATGCAATTTGGTAATTAGTCTTCGTTGGGGTTATAAAACATTCCACTTGAAATTTGTCGGTATAGGTTAATGTCTTAATATAGCCACCATAGAGCGGTACCTCCCGATTTTCGGTATGACTCAAATGGCTGCAATTTGGTATTTAGTCTTCGTTTGGGGTGTAAATCTTACCATTTGAAATTTGTCGTTATAGGTCCACGTCTTTATATCGTCTCCATATAACGGTACCTTCCAATTTTCGGTATTTTGAAGGTTGTGACCTTAATGTACCACTGAAATTGATGATATTACAGTGTTTTATTTAACTTGCTTTGCTGTCCGTTTAGTACAGTTTTTTATTTAAGTTGCATTTCAAATTTTGTAACTCAATTTTGACACAGTTGCAGTTGGCCAGTCGGACTAAAACTTTGCACACATTTCATATTTGGATGACAATACATGAATATGGGCCCATTATTTCCTTTCCATATAGCGGTACCACCCGATTTCAGGTATTTTGAGGATTTTTTCGTCGTCTGTGTCCGAATTAGCTGTCATTCGACATTTGGGATTTCCAATGATACAGACATTTCTCCACCAAAAATTGTGAACATAGGTCCAGGTTTTGGTCGGGTGGTACCGCTATAAGGGGGCTATAGCGGTACCACCCGATTTCAAGTATTATGAGGATTTTATCTTCATTTTTAGGCAGAATTGGGTGTAACTTGGTAATGGGACCACAATTGGTACAGAAACTTCCGCACTCAAAATGATGGACATAGGTACAGGTTTTGTTATAGCCCCCATATAGCGGTACCACTTGATTTCAAGTATTTTAGGGATTTTATCTTCATTTGTAACCAGAATAGGCTGTAATTTTGCATTTGAGGTTTCCAATGGTACTGAAACTTCCCCACCAAAAATTGTGGACATAGGCCCAGGTTCTGGTATAGACCCCATATAGCGGTACGGCCCGATTTCAAGGGTTTTTAGGATTTTATCTTCATTTTTAGGCCGAATTGACTGTACATGGCATTTGGAGTCCCCAATGGTACAGAAACTTTTCCAGGTTTTGGTTAGGCCCCATATAGCGGTACCACCTGATTTCAAGTGTTTTAACGATTTTATCTTGATTTTAGACAGAATTGGCTGTAACTTGGCATTTAGAGTTCCCAATGGTACAGAAACTTCCCCACCAAAAATTATGGGCATAAGTCCAGGTATTGTTATAGCCTTTATATAACGGTACTACACGATTTCGGGAATTTTAAAGTTTTTATCTAAATTTTCGGCTTAAATTGACTACAATTTTGTTTACAGTGGTCAAAAAAAATGTATTTGCTAAAAAGTTAAAAATAAAAAATAATTAAAAAAAAGTAAAGTTTCATTGTTTTATTTAGAAATTCACTTAAAACTAGAAAATAATTTGTCGCTTAGCCTCAATAAATATATTCTTTTTCATGATGGAATCTTTCAAATAAAACGCTTGCATTTAAATTATAAATGGTGGCAAAATTAAACGGCTAGCGTTTTATTTGAGAGATTCCATTATGAGAAAGAATATATTTATTTAGGCTAAGCGACAAATTATTTTCTAGTTTTAAGTGCATTTCTAAATAAAACGCTGAAACTTATTTTTTTAATAATTTTTTATTTGGTATTAAGTCTTCTTTGGGGGTATATACCTTTCCACCTGAAATTTTTGTTATAGGTCCACGTCTTCAATAATATCTGATGAAATTTTGAATGTGTCAGTGTATTTGTTCATTGTAGTTGTATATTTGTTTTTCGGCCGCTTTGAGGTTTTAGACGCACCAAACACAAAATTGGACAGACATTTCAATGATCTTTGGAAAATGTGTCTAGAAGAAATTCCATCAGATTATGTTGAAATCGTCCTGGTGGTGTAGGGCATCATATAGGCGGTGGTGTAGGGCATCATATAGGCCCGTCCGACTTTTATCCTTTCCTTACTGGTTTAGTAATTATTTCATCGTTTTCGATCCCTCTCATTTTACTTATAGCAGCGATGTCCAGTTTGAACTTAGCAAGTTGAGCTTCAATAGTGCTAGCCTCATCAGTTATCGGAGCGTCAATTCCATTGATCGATATTTTGTTATAATTTTCTATGTTATTTAAGTTTATGCAATCAATTAAAATTGGGATAAGAAAGTGAGTGGTCAGAGATGTAAGTGCTTTGCTACATGCGTACACATTTGTATACCCTTTTCGTTTTACTGAAGCCGTAGATTTGCATCCCACAACACCAACTATTGGTAAAAAGCAACCATACATGTGGATTTTATTTTGGGGGACATTCCTTTCGATATATTCATTTCAGTGCGTCACTAATAATTTCGAGTTTTTGGACCATTATGTCAGGTAGCGTGGACTTGCCCACAAAAAAAACATAATATAGCTGTAAATAGGACCGCAAAGAGTAGCTTCGGTAAAAATTTCCAAAGGATCCTTGAACCGATCTTAAACGGCACTTACACAATAATGTTGAGCTTCTGTGAGGGAGGTGTCCTAAGGAGTGCACCGACATGACCTGTTTAAAACATAAACCAAGTTTGGATAAAATATTACCCAATCCATTACTTCCTTCGAGAGTTATCACCAGCCAGACAGACGGACGGACATGGCCTAATCGACTCTATTATTTCAATGACGCAAATTTTTGGTCATATCAAGTTTATATACTAGGGTGGGGCGATTTGTGTGAAGGAAAAAAACCTTAATGAGCCCTTCGCGTTTCTGATTCCTGGGATTGAACTGAGCAAAAAAGTCCTCTGGACCATATATCTACCGTGAAAATCGAGCCTCCCGATTTTAACTTTAAATTTTTTATTGACGTTTTTTGGATGTTTTGGCATATAACAGCCAAACCATTGAGATTTTCCATCCAACACAAAGACAAAAATTGTAGCCAAGACAGTAGTTGAAAATGCTCTAATACATCGCAAAAGCAGTGGAACGCTCCTTCAGGCAGTTTTGGGCTTAAGAATGTGCAAACTTTCGGAAAATGTCGATAAATGACATTGTGCTACAAAATTTGACCAAAAAATTATTCAAGCGTTCTGATGCAAAATTCCATCGTGTTGGGATCCATGGAGAACACGATGGATGGATCCCAACACGATGGAATTTTGCATCAGAACGCTTGAATAATTTTCTGGTCAAATTTTGTAGCACAATGTCATTTATCGACATTTTCCGAAAAGTTTGCACATTCTTAAATCCAAAACTGCCTGAAAGAGCGTTCCAATGCTTTTGCGATGTATCAGAGAGTTTTCAACTACTGTCTTGTTTACAATTTTTGTCTTTGTGTTGGATCGAAAATCTCAATGGTTTAGCTGTTATATGCCAAAATATCCAAAAAACGTCAATAAAAAATTAAAGTTAAAATCGGGAGGCTCGATTTTCACGGTAGATATATGGTCCAGAGGACTTTTTTGCTCAGTTCAATCCCAGGAATCAGAAACGCGAAGGACTCATTAAGGTTTTCAAATCGCCCCGGCCTAGTATATACCCCAGTTAGCCTTAAGGGCAATCTTGGTTTTTTGGGCTTTAAGTGCTTTAAGTGCTTCCAGCGTTATTTTAAAAATCGCTTATTATTGAATTTAGGTCACCACAAACAAAACTATTCAAAAAAGCGTTCAATTAATTTAATTAAAAACGTTCACGTCAACGTTCTAGATCATGACAATTTCTAAAAATTCAAAATTTCATCATGCCCAAACAGTAATTTGATAGATGAAAAACTAAAACGAATTCTAGCGAATGAATATTATTCCTCAATTTCTTTCTTCAACTATTTGCAAAAATGTTGTTTTTCCTCTTCTCACTTCCTATCCCTGAAACCGCTGCGCAAAAAATAAAAACTGAACTATAGCTCTGAGGTACAACATTCAACAACTTTCAATGCAATTCGGATGATGGAAGTAATTCTTATGATGCCATTGAACGACGGCTGTAACCAAGGATATTTGCAAAAAGTATTCGAGTGAAGTGATGTTTGGGGTGGTGGTGACGAATAGACGAATGGTTGTTGCATTGGATGAATACATATGTATGTAAGTAAGAATCATTTAAACTCTTTCATAAATTTTCATTTATTCGTTTCCTTAACGCGGTTTTCCAACCGGTTTGTGTTATGGTGCTGTGGTCTTTGGCACAACACAGGATGGTAAATGTTGATGTCATGATGAGAAAAAGAAAACTTAACATCCAAATTTGATTTCTGTCTTCTAGCTTACTCCAGACCCCTCCACGCACACCAATTTTTTGGGTTAACAACAGACAATATTGTGGCATTTGTAGTTGTAGTGGTTTCCTTCATTTCATAAATGTTGGCCTCTTTCAAGTTCGGATTTTTCTTTTTGCAAAAAATAGGCAAATTGTGTTATTTTTGATAAAAAGGAAGCATTTAGTCGAAAGAGATACTATGGGATACCCTACCTAACTTTTTTAATCCTTTTTGGGAAAAGTCGATTTAAAAGCAATCAGATAGAATTTTTATAGCAGACACCAACGGATTTTCATAGTGAGCAGGAGGTTCAAGTAAATTTTTCTGGAGAGGTGCTTGATTTGGACTCCTCCATTTTGAGGATTATGTTGTTGCATGTTACGTAAACACAGCCCCCAGTGAGTCGTCGTCATCAGAATACGAGACTCTACCACAGTCTAGTATTCTGCAGGCCGCACAAACAGTAATCAATACCAGCCGTTTTCCAATCTCTGAAATTTAATTGCGATGGACTCAAAGTACCGTACATGGAATGTATGGGTGTAGCAGTCATGAGTGGAACTACCGAGGTAGAGTTGCATAACGCATACATCCCGCAGAAATATGTATATCAGTACTCAAGGTTGTAGGCCTAACATTAGTTCCCTTCTTTTGGGTCATAAAATCTCCTCATAATTGTTTTCATCAGCAAACCGCCCAATTCCATCACTACTGAACGGCACACTTTCATCAATCAGCAGGGAGGACGTTCTGAGATATCATCATTGCTGCACCCCCTCACTATATACCTGCTGGTCCAACACCTGAAGTGAAACCAAATTTCCCAGCAGAGGCGACGGAATTAGCAAATGAGCGTTATGAGCTTCGTCGAGCCAACCCCAATGACCCAAGAGTCAGGGAGTTGACAGTGGAAGTAAACAGGTTAGCCGGTGGGCATAAGCGGAACAAGTGGCTAAATTTTCTAAAGAATTGCAACATTGGAGCCGGAACAAGTAAATTGTGGGCAACGGTTAAGTCATTCTTAAAAGGAAGAAGGATGTTAGGACCTCAGTCACGTTTGACGACATTATGCTGACTGATCCAAAGAGGTGAGCAAGTTATTTTAATCGACAGTTTGTCGAGCATCCCGGGATTGACAGGGCGCAGAGATGAGTACAATATCGCATTAGACCGCTTCCACAATTTACAACGGATAATGTTGCTGGTATTTTGCTGGGAAACCGAAAAGCCAATATTTTAGAGAATTTTTACAGCTATAAGATTTTCTCTAGTCTTATTTCGAAAAGACTTACCGTTTTCAAGCAAATTGTGAAAACCTAACAAAAAAACTTGATTGCTTAAGTCTGAAGTTTCCCCCCAATGGCTTAACTTCATTATTACTCTCTATTACAGAGAGTCATGTTTTTCAAAACGAACTGACAGTGTTGCAAAATTTTACTGATCGCTACCAATATCATGATTTCATTCAATTGGCTTTTCAGTTTTTGAAATGACAATTTTCTAGTGAAAAACCGAACTCACATATCAAATAGGAATTCATCGAATTCTATAAGTTGAAATAACATCACCACAGTTGCCTGTGAATAATTGTTCTTGGAATTTTGTTTAAAATTCCCCTGCGCATGCCATACGCTGTTTTTTGTTAGAAGATTCAATCTCATTGATTGCTTAAAAACCTAAAAATATGACCTGAACTTCTATATCACAACAATTACAACAATTAAAAAAGTATCAGTCGACTTTGCCGACAGAGATATTCCCTCAGCCTAAATGAATCGAAAATTTCATCTACAAAAATGTGGATTAGGATTAAAGTTCAAAATGTTGCGGAGGAGGTACTTGAAGGAATGGACCGACAGAGTCCATTATGGAAGTTGATCTTATTTTGGGGGTCATATGTTTTGAGACCTAAACTGCACTTAGACATAAATGTTGAACTCTTGTGGGGGAGGTACCCTAAGGAGAGGACCGATACGGACCATTTTCGAAGTTAAACTAAATTTGGACAAAATATTAGGAGATCAAAAGTTTGGACCAAATTGGTTGCCCCGTTCAAGATATATCGTGCATACCATTTTAGTGACATTTTTTAAATATTGTGGGAAATACCTATATTGCCCATCTTGGAACTGGAACTAAGTTTGGAGAAAATAGGACGAAGACCAAATTTTGGACCAAATCGGTTGATCCGTTCGAGAGTTATCTTGCGCTCCAACCACAACACACGGTGTCATAGAGGTTTTTTGCGCCTTTCAGGCTATTTTCTGAAGAAGTATGAACTTGCCTCTGAAAAAACTCTTGCCGACGTAAAGGAGGCAGCGTATGCATGTTGCTTCAACAGAAATCAAAGCTATTCGAGAGCTGGCCTTAAAGTGAAGTGAACGGAAGGAGTTGACAACTATAGTTCTGAACCGAACCGACAATTTCAGAGAATGCAATATGTTGTGTTGAATTTCGGAGGGGGCGGGGTACCTCCCCTATGTCCTGCTTTTTAAAAAACGCTATTTAGCACGCCCACTCTTTAATTATGTTATATATCTAAAACTACTGAACCAATTTTCCTGAAAATTTATGGGAATGTACAGGGAGGACCCGTGGTGAAAATAGGCTATATATTTTGCTGAATTTCGGAGGGACGGGGCCTCCCCCGTATGCCCTATTTTTTAAAAACGCTATTTTAGCAAAACTGTTGAACGTATCAATGAGAAAATTAATTTGCGAGGCAATGGTGGTTGGGAAATAAAGTCCCAACCACGCCTACTTTTTAAAATTTCAAAGAATTTATAGCGGGGGGGGGGGGGGTGGTGGGGGTTAGAAAATTCGATAGTCAATGGTGGTTGCTTCTCCCACCCGATGCACTTATTTGGGGCCTTAAGACCCGACGCCGTCCACTTTTTTAAATATGTTATATCTCCAAAACTTCCAAACCGATTTCCATGTCATTTTTACGGGCTGTACAGGGATGGCACCTGGTCGAAATAGGCTATATATTTTGTTGAATTTCGAAAAAGGAGGGGATAACCCCCTGTACCCTATATACGATGGCACATAAAAATTCCCTAGTAGCTTTAGATCTATTCTTGAAGGAATTAAGAAGCAATTCACGTTTAGATTTCAGAGTTACACTTCCAGTAATACTATTCCTGCGGATGAAATAAATGCATGCCTCAAGTCAACAATTCTTTGGCGGTATGTTAAAATAAAATATGTACACCAGCATTTCTGAAAATTTTCTATTTATAGTCACTTGCGGATCTCGACTAAATAAGAAAAAATATAATTGACTTAAAAAAGGTAACATAAAACTATCTCAAGGGCCAAAAACGCGGACCGGGTCGGCTAGTATGTTATATCTCTGAAACTACTGAACCGATTTTCCTGAAAATTGTAGAAAATGTACAGGGAAAAGATATTTTATATATTTTGATGAATATCGAAGGGGGCTAGAACCTATGCCCTATTTTTTAAAAACGCTATTTTAGCAAAACTGACGAACGTAACGGAGAAAAAATTAATTTTCGAGGCAATGTTGGATGTGTCCCCGACCCGACCACGCCCACTTTTTTGAATCTATCTATATATATAAAATTGAAATTTGTTTGTACGTTTGTTTGTGCCTTATAGACTCGAAAACCGCTGAACAGATCTTACTGAAATGTTTAGGGTACATTGCTACATGGCCTGGAATGAAAATAGGCTATATCTTTTTTTGAAATTCCGCGTTGATTTGAAGATATAGCATCAAAAACGGGGGTACCTCCAAAAAATTTAGATTTTGTATGCAAATATCTTTAGAACTGTTACAAATACAATCTCCAAATTTTGTGTGTGTGACGGAATTTGATGTAGTAATAAATTTACCAGACGTTATTCAAATCGGTTCAGATTTGGGTATAGCTCCCACATACATATATTTTCAGCCGATTTCCTTATTTTATGCAACACGCTATTAACGTCCAATTTCAATAAAAATTTGGAACGTGTGACGGAACTTGGTCTAGAAATATATGTATCGAATTATATCGAAATCGGCTGAGATTTGAATATAGCTCCCATATATATTTTCGGCCGATTACCCGTATTTGATGCACCAAACACGCTATATATGTCCAATTTCAATGAAATTTGGAATGTGTTACAGAAATTGGTCTAGAAATAAGTGTGCCAAATTATATCGAAATCGGTACAGATATGGATATAGCTGCTATATATATTTTCGGCTGATTTCACCTATTTGCTGCACCAAACACGCTATAAACGTCCGATTTCAATGAAATTTGGAATGTGTGATGGATATTGGCAGAGATTTATATAGAAATCGGTTCAGATTTGAATATAGCTCCCGTATATATGTCTGCCGATTTAATATATTTGATGCACCAAACACGCTATATATGTCCGATTTTATTGAAATTAGGAATGTGTGACTGAATTTGGTCTAGAAATAAATGTGCCAAATTATATCGAAATCGGTTCAGATTTGGATATAGCTGCTATATATATTTTCGGCCGATTTCCTGTATTTTATGCACCAAACACGCTATATATGTCCTATTTCAATGAAATTCGGAATGTATGACGGAATTTGTTCTGAAAATAGATGTGTCAATTTATATAGAAATCGGTTCAGATTTGAATATAGCCCCATATATATGTCTGGCCGATTTAATATATTTGATGCACCAAACACGTTATATATGTCCGATTTTATTGAAATTTGGAATGTGTGACTGAATTTTGTCTAGAAATAAATGTGCCAAATTATATCGAACTCGGTAAAGATTTGGATGTAGGTTCCATAAATACTTTCGGCCGATTTCAACTATTTGCTGCACCAAACACGCTTTATATGTCCGATTTTAGTGAAATAAGGAATGTGTGACTGAATTCGGCCTAGAAATAAATGTGCCAAATTATATCGAAATCGGTTCAGATTTGGATATAGCTCCCATATATATTTTCCGCTAATTTCACCTATTTGCTGCACCAAACACGCTATATATGTCCTATTTCAATGAAATTTGGAATATGTTATGGTTATTGGCATAGAAATAGATTTTTATTGAAATCGGTTCAAATTTTTATATAGCTCTCATATAGAAGTACTTTTAGTCGAAAAGGATTTACGAAAAGTGCCAACTCCTGCAATATACAAAAATACCATACACAGCACGGAACGGTCTGAGAACGCATTCATATATTTATCCATTAAAATATTTAGACAATGCTAACTATTAGAGGTAATATAAATATAGTCATTCCTTTATATTTTATCTTAGGCGGGTAGCGAAGCGCACCGGGTTCTGCTAGTCTGATATATAAAAGACAATGTGTATATGTTTGCATGTTCCGTATAGACTATGAAACTGCTGAACCCTGAAATTTTTTTCCTGAAAATTTCAAGGGATGTATAGGGAGGACCCGTGATGAAAATAGACTATATATTTGGTTGAATTTCGGAGGGGGCGGCGAACCTCCCCTAGGTCCTAGTTTTTAAAAACGCTATTTTTGCAATTTCCCAATCTTTTAAATATGTTACAAACCAACGGAAATACCAGATGTTATTCATAACGAAGTTTCGGCCTTATGGGATATCAAGTGTTTAGATTAGAAGGCAACATATCGATAGCTATAGCTACATCAGGTATATAAGTCACATTATAAGAAGGTGGATGGACGACACAGTCGGCCCTTAAGTTGCCACATTTAAATGAAGGGCACACATGCAATATTAAATAGAAGTTATCATCTGAAACGAATGACACATATAAATTCCTTAGAAGCTTTAGTTCGATTCTTGAAGGATTTAAGAACCAATTCACATTTAGATTTCAGACAAACACTTCTGGTTATACTATTTCAATGGATGAAATAAATGCATTCCTCAAGTCATCAGTTATTTGGCGGTATGTTAAAATTTCATATCGACACCAATATGTTTGAAGATTTATAGTCACTTCCATATACCGACTAATTAGCGATGCCAGAAAAATATAATTGATGACATAACAAAAGATAACATAAAAGTGTTTCAAGGGCCAGCAACGCGGACTGGGTTGGCTAGTATTATACAGTCGAATTTCTCTATAACGAACATCCCTTAACGAATTTTTCTTTGAAGAAGAATTGAAAACACAGCTTACTGAGCCCATTTCCACCTATTTTTACCTCTCTATAACGAACTTCCCAATAACGAATACTTCTCTATCCGAAGTGTTTTTATTGCATAAGTGAGAATTATCACATAAAATAACTTCTCTAAAACGAATTTTTGTCAATCTTTATCTCATTGATGTTTACATAACAAATTTGGAACAAATCACATTCATAATGCTCTTTTTATTAAAGTGCACACTAAAAAAGAGAAGGAAAACTCATTTATCAGCGCTTTTCGAATAAAAATTGCTTCAAAATAAGTGCCTAATTGCTCGGAAATTAGACATCAAATTGGCAAATACTTACCATTGTTTTAAAAAGGCTGGTTTTCTTAGTACATCTCTAGGAGCTGCTAATATTGAAGAAAATAATATTTCAATGACAAAAATAGGGTATCGATACACACAAAAATAATATTGAACAAGTAAGCAAAGGTTATAGTCGGACGGGGCCGACCATGTGATACCCTACCCCACTACCCCTGGAAATTAGCTTTCAGCAAATCAAAATTCCTTTAAGGAACAAATAAACTTATTTTAAGATATAACTTTGTGGATTCTGTCATCTTATCACATCAAGCTTAAATAATAATATAATAATTGTTCCTTAAACATCCGGTAAGTTACCAAGGAGACTTCTCTCATATCAATGAGTGCACCTCGATTCGTATTTCCTGATATGGGGACCTAAAGTTTATCGCCGAGTTAGAACGACGTGCCCTAAGCCACCACTTGTAGAGAAGTTTTACATGACTGAAATACTCAGAAAATGTCGCCAACATTACTGAGGGGTATTTTCCCACCGTTGAAAATTTGAAGTTACCTGGCCGGGGAATCGATCAACGGTGGCAAAATGCCCCTTAGTAATGTTGACGACATTTCTTGAGTATTTCAGTCATGAAAAACTTCTCTACAAGTGGTGTCTTAGTGCAAGCCGTTCGGACTTGGCGGTAAATTTTTGTATGTATAAATCCCAAAATTATACGCACGGAGGAGGTTAGTGGGTGCCTTCACATTCACCAAAATAATATTAAAAAAAAAAAAACTTTTACCGTAGCGACACCGAGTATATTTTGAAAAAAGGTGGCGATGTAGACATGAAAATTGGTATAGACGAAGTAATGGCAGATTTTTACAGTGGGTAGGGAAACTAATTTTCTTAATAAAAATTTAAAATTTTTAGTAACTTCCCTTTTGTTGAAAAGGTGAAAAGGAAATCCAGTTGGACAATTAATACGCTTGGGCTCCACGTAATTTACAATAATTAAAAAACTGAGAATTTCTCTGTCATGATAGAGACAGTTTATAGCATGGTTGGAAAATGTGTTTCTCTACACAACATCCATTTTATATTAGGCAGTAGCCCCGTTATCTACCAAACTCATTATTGCAATTTGTATCAGTGGAAAGGTCAGTCGTTCTTTTTTCATATGTAGGCTACTTTGGCGGTATATGCCCTCCAGAAATTAAAATATGGACCAACTATAAAATGTTTATATTTTTCGTACAAAAGTAATGGTCCATTTCACCCGCTAATATCAGATCATCATACAAAATTTTAGGCATGTTCTTCTACCTAAACTCTTACCTCGTGCACAATTTCGTGATTATTGAGCTATAATTGTGACCTCTAGCGTGTTTATGATAACACTACAAACAAATAACTGGGTATATTAGGCTGTAACTCTGTTATTTTATCATGTACACCAACACAATTGAAATCAATAGAAAGGTGAAGCGTTCCTCCTCCAAGAATAGCTTACTTTCCCGAATGTCTCTTCCAGGAAAAAAGATAAAAGCTGTATATTAAAAATTTCACACAATTTTCACACAAAAGTTGTGGTCCATTTAACCCTCTAAATATTATCTGATCGCCATCTCAAATTGCAAGCTTCTTCTTTGTCATATACTCTTACCTTATTTAAAATTTCGAGGCGATCGCGCTATTATTGCAACCTACAGAGCAGCTACAAAATCGGATAAAAATTATGTTTTTGGTCCATTTCACCCGCTAAATATTTCACGATCATCACCAATTAAAATAGCGATCTATTCTGGTGTGAAACCGATCTCCATACCAAATTTCGTGACGATCGGTCCATAACTGCGGCCTGGAGTTTGATTACAATTTATAATGGACAGACGGACACACGGACGGACGGACGGACACACATCTCAAAATCGCTTTATTTCGCCGAGATATGAAGATTGGTATACCACATTGGTGGTCTCCGACGAATATTTCGCGGTGTTACATGAATTTTTACCAAAACAAACTTATGTATAATACCCTTTCCACATAGTGGTGTAGGGTATAAAAATGTTACGTTTGAAGACCATGTTAATGTCGTTTGCAATGCTTTAACTATGAAATATCCCTTTTTGGGAGTCTCGAGCAATATTAACGAACAATTTTTTTTTCCAATGCAAATAGTGAAGGTTTCGATAAAACAAACTGGCAAAATCAAAAACAAATGAAAATCACTTCTTATTTTACTCTTAAATAATGTTTATGTTTATTCAAATAAACACGTTTGTTTCTTAAGTACTCATGTATGTAGGTCAAATTAATAATTTTGCCTTGGTTTCTCTATAACGATTTTTCTCTATAACGTAGTAATTCTTCAGACCCCAGTAGCTACGTTATAGAGAAGTTCGAATGAATATTAAAATATTTTAAACAGCGACCAAATTAGTCGCTATCGGCTTATGCTCAGAAGTAGGCCTGTAAATACTAACAAATTGCCAGAAATTATATAAGCTGGGTGAAATTTTTTGTTCGTTATAATCGTGGTCGTTTTTAGAAGTTGCATGTGTGAGAAAAAATATTTGGGAACAAAAAGCTTTGTTCGTTATAAACGTAGTTTCTTATAACCAATGTTCGCAATAACCTAATTCTACTGTATAATTCTTTGTATTTGTCCAATTTTGTATATAAATAATTAAAAATGTATAAAAAGCTCAGAAGTCCACCGTTATTAAGGTTTGCCTCAAAAACAGGCTTGGCATCTTTCATCCCCTACGGCAGGGACGACGCAGGGGCCGAAATGGTTTGGTCGAACAAAATTTGTTAAGCTGCTGTAACAAATTATTACATTTTTTCTTTCTCATAAACATTGTTTTATTATTTGAGAAAAAAAATGAAAACTTATTGTTCACAATAGATGGCCCGCCAATGATTTGAACAAATAATCGCCAACACTGGTTAATTTTATTGAAAAATATTTATTTCATTATTGCCAACTTGTGGCGCAACCAAATGTTTTAATTCCTAAAGGAATTCAATTTTATTAGGAAAAAAATACATTACAAATTATTATCTTAATTTATACATACTTTTTGGTTTCAAACCATCAGCTAAAATTAATGTTAAATTTTATTTGCAGTTTGTTAACTGCTCGACCAAAAATTGTAAAAGAAAGAGAGATTCCTTCAACACTATAAATTTAACTTCGCTTTACATATTTTAGTACAAAGAAATACAATGTAATGAAGGATCAAAGATAATAATTGATACATGTTATAAAATTTGATTAAAAGAGAACAAACAAAAATATTTATTTTAGTTACTGGGCGACGTGATGTGTATTGATCACCAGTGGCGGTAACACCCCCCCTCAGTATGACGAGAAGCCTTCGAAGTCTTACTCCTATTTCTCCGCCACATCTAGCACAGCCAATCTGGTTGCAGGTCTCACCAATATACCACCTGACGTCATAATTTTCGCGCTACGCACCTGGCCATCTTTCGCTAGAGATGTCTCCAGTACTCTTCCCTTAGGCCACACGTTTCTTGGATTCGATGGGTCAACCACAATAACCAAGTCACCAACTTTTAGAGGCTTTGCCTTTTCATGCCATTTTGATCTTAATGTTAAACAACGTAAATATTCTCTTACCCATCGCCGCCAAAATGAGTCTGCATACTGTTGAGAGCATAGCCAATTATTACGAAGAGCCACTGCGCTGTCGTCATACGATGCTAAAGGTTTCATGCCATTTGAAGAGCCTAACAGCAGATGATTTGGTGTCAATGCTTCTGCATTTTCGTGATCGATTGGCACGTACACCAGAGGACGAGAGTTTATGATGTTTTCTACTTCCGCGAGCATACTTCGGAGTAACTCTTCACTTGGTACTCTAGTTGGAGTTATGTTGTAGAAAACTGTCTTAACTGACCTCACCATCCTTTCCCACGCACCTCCCATGTGTGGGGAGGAGGGTGGATTAAACTTCCATGTTGTTGTTGCAGAGGTAAAATTGCGTACCAACTCATTTTTATCCATTTCATTTACGGCAGCACGAATTTCTTTTTCTGCACTCACAAAATTAGTGCCGTTGTCACTATAAAACTCTCTTGGTGTTCCTCTCCGAGAAATAAAGTTCCGTATAGCCATTATGCAGGAGGAGGTGTTGAGGGTGTTAACTATTTCGATGTGTACTGCTCTTAATGTTAGGCAAGTAAAGAGAGCCCCATATCGTTTCTCTGTATGTCGCCCGACTGTTACCATTACTGGACCGAAGTAGTCTACGCCCGTGTATGTAAATGGTGGGCAAAAGGCGGCGAGACGTGCTGGTGGAAGTTTTGCCATTTGTGGACATACTGGAACACTCTTTTTTATATTACATACCTGGCACTGTTTGACTACATCTTTAACGGCTACTCTCATTCGAAGAATGTAATAGTGCTGTCTTAATTCGTTAACCACTGTTTCTTGATTCTGATGATGAAATTTCGAATGGAAGTGAGTAATCAGCAAAAATGTTATTCTGCTCCCTTTTGGTAAAATTATTGGGGTTTTTGTTGATTCTGGAACATCTGCGTTACCAATGCGTCCGTCGATGCGTAGAACGCCATTTTCATCCAATATAGGAGAAAGTTTATATAGCTGGCTTGATTTAGTTATAAACTTATTTGATTTTAAAACGAAGATTTCGTTGGAATAGAATTCCTGCTGCGCAATTTTGTATAGTAGGCATTCTGCTTCAACCAATTCTTTTGATGTAAGTTCTGTCTCTATCTTACTTTTTCGTTTGAGTATGTTTTTATATCTCACCACGTATGCAAGAGATCGCAAAATCCGGTTCCAATTTGAGAAACGTTTTGGATCAATTAATATTTCTTCATCTTGACAAATTTGTATATGTCCGACATATTCTGCAGGTTCGTCTTTTGGCCACATCGATTGAGTATCTAAAAGAAAAGGCGGTCCCGTAAACCATCGGCTATCGTTTGATATATCGGGCCTCTTTGCCCACTTTGTTGCCTCGTCTGCTACATTTTGCTTACCAGGAACCCAGCGCCATTCATTGAGCTCGGTGGTCTCTAGAATTTCACTAATTCGAAGGGCAACAAACTGATGGTACTTTTTGTTGTTGTTGGTCAGCCAACTCAGGACTGTTCTGGAATCGGACCAAAAATATTTTGCCTTTAGCGGAATGGAGTGATTCTGGATTATGTTTTTGGCAAACCTAGAGCCGATGAGAGCCGCCATTAGTTCCAAACGTGGTATCGATGTCATACGTAGTGGTGCCACTCTCGTTTTGGAGCCAATCAAAGAGCAAACAGTTTCATCATTATTTGAAATTCGAAGATAAACCACGGCTGCGTATCCGTTTTCGCTGGCGTCTACAAACGTGTGTAACTGTAGGTCAGCATTTTCATAATCAATGAGTGATTTTAAGTAACATCGTGGTATGCTTACCTTCTCCAGCTCTGGTAGATACCTCAACCACTTACACCATTTATCTTGTTGTTCAATATTAATCGGCTGGTCCCATTCTACTCCGCTTTTCCAGATTTCCTGTAGAATTATTTTCAAGTACATCAGAAAATTTCCGATCAGACCTAAAGGGTCATATATTGTCATCAGTATTTTTAAAACTTGACGTTTAGTTAACGGTTTCGCTTCACGAATTACTTCATTGTTCCAAATATGTGGTGATATTTTGAAAATAATTGTATCGTCAGCTGGCTTCCAAAAAACTCCAAGAACTTTTTCAGTTTGTCTGTCCGTGCACATATTTAATTGTTTCTCCGATTCCAGCTGATTATTTTCTAACTCATTGACCACCTCTATTTTGTTGGAGCACCAGTTTCTCAGATTGAAACCACCTTTGTTCTGTATGTACTGGGTTTCTTTTGCTATTTGTATGGCCTTCTCAACAGAATCTGTGGAATACAGAAAGTCGTCAACATAATGATTTTCTTTAACAGCGGCAGCAGCTTGTGGTAGTTGACTCTCAAATTTAGATGCGTTTATGTTCTTTACATATTGTGAGATGCATGGAGCACAAGAAGCGCCAAATATCATCACATTCATAATGTAAACATCTGGCTCTCTATTTGTCTCACAATTTCGCCATAGAAAACGTTGAACGTGTCTATCCTCTTCACGAATGTAAACTTGGTGGAACATTTGTTCGATGTCACCACAAATGGCCACTGACTTCTCCCTAAATTTGAAGAGAATTGCTGGTAGTGAAGACAAAAGATCGGGACCTTTATGTAACATAGAGTTCAACGACATACCTTGGAATTTTGCTGCTGCATCCCAAACTATTCTGCATTTGCCTGGTTTATTCCTATTAAAGACGGGAAAAATTGGTAAATACCAAACATTTGCATGTTTGGTTGATATGTCGATCTTGCTGATGAAACCTTTTGTAGCATATTGTGCTAATGTTTTCGAAAAAGTTTCAAACAGCTCACGATTTTTATGAAGTTTATTCTCGAGACATACAAGTCTTCTTTTCGCCATATAATAATTATTCGGCATCTTTATGTTGTCATATTTCCACAGCAGTGACGTTTCATAATGGCCATCCTCACGTTGCTTTGTGAATTTTTCCAAAATTTCGCATGACCGCTCATCCTCTTTGCTCTGCAAAGTTTTCGCACAGCTGATGCCCAAACTTTCGATATTATAAAACAATTTTACCATTTGTTGTACTTTGTCGTCTCTATCGGCACATTCGCATATGTGCATATTGTAAAGTGTGAAATTGTCATTGTGACAAGGTCCACAAATTGTCCAACCAAGTGGTGTTTTGATGGCAACGGGTTCTTTCATACCGCCTTCCTTCACCCTCTGTGTAGTTATCATGTTTGCGTTATTTATACCAATTAATATTTTTGGTACAGCGTCGAAATAACTTACCACTGGTAGACCTCTTAAATGTTGAAATTCTTTGCTTAATACTTCATAATCGAGTGTTTGTTTTGGCAGCATCAATTTTTTGACAGAACGCACGTCCAATGATAATTTGTTATTGTTATCACCACTCACTTTGATATTCAATCGTTGTGAGTTATTTTCAGTTCTCTTTATGTTCGCTGTCCACGTCATACGCAGCTGATCCATTTCCCCTTTTAGTTCTAATTGATTTAATATTTCTTCTTCAATTAGACTTACAGACGAACCATCGTCTAAGAAAGCGTATGTTGACACAGCATTGTTGTTGCTCCCATAAATATTTATTGGGATAATTTTGAAGAGAACGCTCTGTTTATTTACGTTATGTGAGTTAACAGTGTGCTCGCTGTTAATTTCATTGTTCTCATTCAATTTTGTTTCCCTCTCATCATTCTGCCTGTTGGGCTGCATATCAGTGTTGTTGTTGTTTTTATCACCATGCAGAAGGTGATGATGTTTTATTTGACAGCCATTAACATTGCAGATATTGTTTTTGTTGTAACAGATACCGGAATGTTTCTTTAAGCAATGCTTGCACAATTGCTGTTTCTTTACTAATTCCCACTTCTCTTTTCGATCAGCTGCGGTGAATGTTTTGCAATTTGCAATGTTATCACATTCACCTTTACATATTAAACATTTTCTTCTCTTTGTCTCCACATGGGTATGTAAAAATGAGTTCTGTTTACGAATGGACGAAGAAGCAGAGGGTGTAATTGTACCTGCTATGTTTACAGTACTCGCTGACAAGCCAATATCAAATATCCATGCAGTAAACTCCGATAAATTTGCCTTCTTACCGTTTTGTTGGAGAATTAATTTTTGTGCTCCCCAATTTATTTGGAAATATGATGGCAGCTTTGATATTAATTCCTGGAGCAGAGATGAGTTGTTTAATTCGTCATCCAAACCGCAGGCTTCTATCGTCGATAACAAACCTTTTACTTGGACAGCAAAATTTGTTATTGTGTCCATTTTATTAGGATTTACTTGTGGCAGCGCTTTAATTTTGTTTTTGAGTGAATGCAATATTTTTTCTGGCTGACCATATAATACACTCAGAATGGAAATTGCGTGAGGGACACATGAGGGGTGGATGAGTATGCGTTTTACAGACTCCAACGCCTCTCCCCGAAGTGCACGTTGTAACCTAATGAGATTTTCGGCATCTGTCAAACCGCAAACAGATGTAGACCAGTTGTAGGTAGAACTAAATAGTGGCCATTCCTCCGGAGAGCCGGAAAATATGGGTAATTCTTTCGGTACGGTTTGACGAGCTTGCATTTGGTTAGGTGTAAGCCTTCGATGTGTTGATTGTTGCTCCTCAAAGCTTGGCTGTTGAGCGCTGTTCATTGGTGCTGAGTTTATAAACGATTGTTGACGCTGTGAACCATTATTTGCGGCAGTATGTCTCTCGCTAGTACAATTTTGATAGCTTGTTGAGTGTAGGTTAAATATCGGCTCGGTAAAACGCGTAGTATTAAAAGTATTCGAATCATAAGCACTTGTAGGGATCGTAAAAGAATGGGTGGCTGTCACAAGAGGTGCGGTGTACGACATGACTGGAACACATGACGTGTTTA
This sequence comes from Musca autumnalis, assembly GCF_047663935.1. NCBI lineage: Eukaryota > Metazoa > Arthropoda > Insecta > Diptera > Muscidae > Musca > Musca autumnalis. Next base: position 122,445,693 of record NW_027411866.1, on the reverse strand, counting down.
TTGAGGTTAGGTTGTTCATACTATCCAACTAGTCCAACTTCCCAATCATTTATTGGCCTTAATTCGACCGACGTTTCTGCCTGATTTACCTGTATATTTGATGATGATGGTGGAGATTCTCCATTATCCGTATTCTCCTGAAGGATTTTATATTTTTTGGCCAGATACTCTTCATCGCGTTTTCTAGCTAATTCTCTCTCCTCCTCTAACCGTTTCAACTCTAGAGCCCGTTTACTGCTTGCCGTGTTGTTTGAGTCCCATGATGATTGAGAACCATGCACAGAGCGACAATATTTGGTGGTATTTTGTGCACATGAGACGCAAGTGAACTCTTCGTTGGGATGAGAAACCTTTGCACAAGATTCGTGGTATGGCTTTTTGCAGTTGTAGCAGTTTATAATGTTACCGATGATATTTTCGTGGCAAAGTTCACATGTTTGTGGAAAGGCATCGTTGGTGACGTTGAGGTTATGTGGTTCAACCTGATGAGAAGAAGAATCCATGTTGATACTTACGTGTGGCTAGGTTTGAGGTTAAGCTTCGATTGGTAAAGCTGGTACAGATTTAATCCAATTTTAAGCCCAATCTTGACAATTTAGCGTCTTCTGCAAATCCTCGGCCTTACTTAGTCACAACAAAATGAATTAAAAATTTGTTCACAATAGATGGCCCGCCAATGATTTGAACAAATAATCGCCAACACTGGTTAATTTTATTGAAAAATATTTATTTCATTATTGCCAACTTGTGGCGCAACCAAATGTTTTAATTCCTAAAGGAATTCAATTTTATTAGGAAAAAAATACATTACAAATTATTATCTTAATTTATACATACTTTTTGGTTTCAAACCATCAGCTAAAATTAATGTTAAAGTTTATTTGCAGTTTGTTAACTGCTCGACCAAAAATTGTAAAAGAAAGAGAGATTCCTTCAACACTATAAATTTAACTTCGCTTTACATATTTTAGTACAAAGAAATACAATGTAATGAAGGATCAAAGATAATAATTGATACATGTTATAAAATTTGATTAAAAGAGAACAAACAAAAATATTTATTTTAGTTACTGGGCGACGTGATGTGTATTGATCACCAGTGGCGGTAACACTTATATTTTTCTGAAGTTTCTGTTCAGAAAATGTGCATCATTAATAAGTTTTCTAAGAACTGTTTTTTACATTTTTTGTTTCAGAGAAACTTCTTTTTCTTTTTGAGAGAAACTTCTAATGTAATCTGAATTACTTTTTCATGTCGTATCATTCCACTATTGAATAGGAATTCCGTAATGAATATACTCCATGTTTGTTATGACATATTCTATAGAGGTCTCGAAGCATTTTACTCAATGGAAGTGCATAAAAAATGTGTATTGGATAAAATGTATGAAGGGTTTTCAGTGGGCTATATCTTGCAAGGCAATTAGAAATTTGTCTCACTGACTAGAAAGTACAAACCCAAACAACAAAAACACTAGTTGGGTATTGTTTCGTCAGATCCAGCTAATATATTATGTCCTCATAAAAAATGGCTAATATTGAATTTTTCGAACAAATTGGGGCTATATCTCGGAAACCAATTCGAATTTAGTTTTGACCTTTTTAACAATTTTGTAGATAAGGGAACAAAGAAAATATGTTTACAACAAATCAACTCGAAAAACTGCATTAGAGCTATGAAATGTATGCAATATTTAAAAATACCACAGTTTTGACATCGTTTCCACCATATCTTCTAAACTTTCAAATTTGTCGTAGTGATATCATTGAAAAAAATACACAATTATTAAGAACATACCTATGTTGTGTAAATATATTAATAATACACCACAAATTGCTAAAAATGAAAAAAATCTGTTCGGGTCAACAGTGTTTGACATACATGATGTAAAAAGAGTGACATAAAATACTGCTGAAACAACATGAAAGAAGCATTTTAAATCTTCACAATGTTCCAAGGAATTGTTAAACGCACTGTTTGAAAGATTTCCTGTAGAGGTAACATGGTTCAGCTCCCAATGGTGTAGCAGCTATTGACTAGAATTTCAGAAAGGATGCTGCCTGAGGGCTGGCTACAATATTGCTAAAAACTGGAAAACATATAATGCGAAAAAGGTCGGATATGAATAGTCGAAACGAAAAGTGTCTATATAATTGAACCTAATACAAATATGCCTCATGGAGATAATGATTTTAGACTCCACATATGTTTGGGCGAAATTCGTTTCACACAAGTTGGAACTTATCACAATCCGTCCGTCTATATCTCTGTTTGTCTGGCAGGATGGAGCGCATGATAATTGTCGAACGGATCAACCGATTTGGTCAAAGTTTTGGATCTAGTAATATTTTGTCCAAATTAAATTTAAGTCATATCGGTACCTCTGCCATAAAAGTTAAAAAATTTTCGCTAAAATGGTGTATGCTATATCTCTATCTAGAGTAATCGATTCTATCTAAACTTTGCACATCGCATTATTTCTTCCTTGACATAGATCGAACCTAATATGGGTTATATCAGTACACTCCTCCAAATATCATAAAATTACTTCCAAATCTACATCAAGTTCCAAGAGAATATATTTGGACAACATCATCAGTTATATCCCTCACAAAAATTTAAAGCCTGTTGAGGGTCCTTTGGACATTTTTTGTTGACGCTTGTAGTCTTGTTTACTACGATATCCCATTTTTCGTGGGCAAGTCCATGCTTCCTGAGAAAGGTCAAAATACTATGGTGACCAACTGAAATGGCTTGTGGCGCGGTAACTATTGAAAGTATAATATCCATTTCCAAAATTGACTATGTCGTTCCATTTCTGCAGGTACCGTCTGAGCAAAAGTTTAACACTTCTGCGCGTTGATCTAAATTAAATTTATTATTAAAACGTATGTATTTATTCGGAACGTCTACAATCGTTAAGATAAATATCCCAAAAGTTTCGATATTTTTATTGGCAAGTTTCTTCGTCCAAAAAGGCCACAACATTCTAAAAATTCCCTGAATACATATTTTTTGGGGAAAATATTTTGGTTGTGTATCCGGTATTCCATTTCCTAGCAAAATTTATTTGAAGTTGTTCTATGTGAAGTAGTGATTGAATAGCTTTTTTAGAAGCAGTCAGTGCAGAGTCATGAAAAATGCATTCCGTTCTTCACATTTTGACAATGTCCGATTTGAATCCATTTCACAATATTTTCACATTTTAGCAATGTTTACATTTATAATAACTTTTTGCAAATAAAATGCTTAAGAACACAAGAAACAATTTATTTTATGGTATTTTAATTACTCAGCAAAATGTTTGTATCCAAAAAGGTAGTCATAGGTGCAAGAAATGTCAGACTGCAAATTTGTTTGTAGCCAAAAAAGTAGTTGAATCATGATTGCAAGTGACTATTGGAGTTATCATGAACGGCAATTCCCCCTGAATTTTTTCAATTTCTCCCTTAAGTTGCAACGGCGGAAGGACGAAACTCACGGGGAAATTTCATTCATGATAACCTCTGTCTTTTTTACGTGAAAGAAGTCAGCAATCAATTTTAGATATTTATCACATATTGGCATGACTCTTTGCAAGAAGCGTTTTAAGATGTTTTTGGGTATTTTTGAGTAATAAAAGCTAACTTTCTAGAATAAAAGTATTTGATTTTTATTTACACTCAGTCGCTTTTTAAAATGATTTATTTGAGATATTTCATTGTTTTATATTCATTATATTTCAATTTCATTAAGACTATCGAACTATTATCAAACTACTGTTTTTTCAAACAAAAATGTTCTACAAAAACATGAGTTTGGTAGTAATTTGAACGAAACTAGAAAAAGAGGTCATAAATATGAATTAGAAGTTACCACAACTCTTTTAAATACCTTTTCCAAATGGCCCTGAGGTCTCAAATCAGTGAAAATCCTCGCTTAATAGATGTTAACTTCTCCCATATCCTCAAATTGCATGCTTTCGAATCAATTTTTAAATGAATCGAAAAATCAATTCAAAATACTTTCCATGGAATATATATTTATTCACTACGAAGAACTAATGCAAAATTAGACAGTATCCTCACTGCACCATGCCCTTGTAAAAATCATGGCTTCTTTCACGTAAAAAGATGTAGTCCAAAATCACTTGCACTCATGATTCAACTACTTCTTTGGCTACAAACATTTTGCTTTTTTTTTTTTTTGGTTTTGTTATAGTCGCAAATTCATACAGGCTGAGGGCACATATCTTTCGGCAAAGACGACTGATACTTTTTACTAATTTTTTAGAAATCAAAATTCAGTTTTTTTATTTCATTTTCAACCGATTACAGCTTATGTCAAATATAAAACTCTTTTGGACACTAACCATTAGTGTCGACAAGGGTAGAGAGCTTCTTGATTAACTTGGTTATTATTAGCGAATATTTACGTAGGGTTCTTTAAGGATCGATTGTTATTTGTCAAAACTATGTAACATTTGAAGCAATACATTTAATTTAAATTCTAGTTCCAATAAGTTTCAAGAATTGATTTTAAATTTCTGAAGTTTTTAATTGTTTTACACAGACTCTATCACTTCTAGTAAAGAAGCAAATTTGACGTTTTTGTGTTCGGATCGAACTATACACTCCAACACATTAAACCCGTCCTACTAGCGAATAGAGTTATATAGGGACTGGATTAAAAGGAATCCCAAAATCTAATCTAAGATCTCAGAAATACTGAAAATCTTGAGATAGCAAAAACAATAGCAATTCTCTGCGGTTGTAAAAATCTGGTATATATCATGTCGTGAACTACATGATTAAAAACTTCGATATGGTTTATTTTCAATTGTAAATATCCGAGGACTTACATTTTATACTCTGTAAAAAATTTAAATTGTATCCTTAATATTGTGAGCTCTCTCTCTCTCTCTAATGAATTTATATACTTTTGTTAATATTACATATAAAATAAAATAACGCTTTAAAATAGCTTTACGTAACGCTGCACAACATTTTAATTTTTTTGATCAAGTTGGCCCATAACCCCCCCCCCCCCCAGAAATGAAATACTGCACTACGGGTAACGTTAGACTTTTAAAATTTGGAATATACAAAAAGTTCTAAAATATACTGGGATGTACTAAATTTCCATTTTAAATATTTTCACCATTTCCATTTTAAATATCCCGAAGCAACGGGACGGGCACTTTGTTTGTTAGTGACCCCACTGCTTATGAACTCCGCCCCTAAGTATCTTTTCTTAAGTGGCAACTGTTATGATAAACTAATTATATCGCCCTTCGGATTATGGCAAAATATACGAATCAGTGATTTGTGATGGTGTGACGAAGCCCAACTTTAACTGAAAGATCTTGTTAGGCAACGGAAATGAGTTCAAGAGTTTGATTTCTTTCTTTATTTTTTTGTTGGTGGTGTTGTGTTATTATTTTAGAAAAGTTTCTTTCCTCTACGACTTGTGATGTAGGTATGTTGTAAGATCTGTGTGTTTTTTGTCAGCTTCCTTTTGTGGGGCCTATGTCTGTGTAACACGAATTTTCTGTGACTTTAGGTAAGGGAAAAAGGTAAACACTGAGCATCATTCTTGAGATAAATTACATTCACATTATAATAACTTTGGCAAAACAAAAACTTCTACAAAGAAAATACAAATTTTATTTTGTTACAAATATTAGCAGGTCGTTTTCAGTTACAGTTATGTTCAAAAATTAAATGAATAGGAAAATACAAATAATTGAATATTTTGTTAGAATGTATTATATCAGTTCATGCAAAAAGGAATTTATCCATTGGGTGAAAAGGAGATATGAATTTGCTCAGAAAAATTATTTTTATTTCCACCACCAAAAACCCATGTTCAGAAAATGCCAACAGATAACTAACATTTTATTACCACTGTAGACCATTTAGATGATCTATTTAAAAGTTATGAATTCCAAAGCCTCATCGTGTTTATTTATGAAATTGCACATTTTGAGGCAGTGAGTGGAGCCGCAGTGCAAAAGCCCAAAGAAAAAGAAAGAAAAACATGGCAAAATCATCCAACAAACTCTGGGGAAATTATTTTATTAAATATAACCGCATAACATTACTTTGATTGCAGACAAAACTCCAAGTATGAGAATATCTTGTTGTACAAATATAAATATCCAACTGCAAATCTGGCCACACTCCTCCCTCTTTCTCTTCAAATTTTACCAAATGATAACTACGACATTTGTTGCTTAAAATGTTCCAATAATATGGACTTGAAGAATATGATATTTTACCGTGAATCAGAAGACATTATAGAAACCATTACAAGCAAAAGTATTGTGTACGCAACAATACAGGTACATACCCAACATCGTGCCCACTTATGGTTTCATAATTTTATGAATTGACACAACAACATTCAACTTATTATATGATTTTATAGCAGAGCACAATGTTGATTATGACGTCGATGGTACGGGCGATGCCTCTGCTATTGTCGATGTTGTGGTTAGCTAAACCTGGGTGGTTGGCACTGACACTCTTACCTTGGATGCTCCTCGCCAATGATTACTTCAATTTGTAAGTGCCGGCTTTCGTTGTGCAAGGGAGTTTGTCTGTGCATTTGAAGAATGCCAAATCGTTTCGGAGCCGCCGCCCACAAACTGTTGTGAAAAACGATGTAAAATGTTTACATTCATACTTGAGTAAAGTATTCATTTTATGCCACAATGATTTTCAGGAGAAATCATATAACATGTATTCTTAACAATATTGGATTTGTTGCAGCAAATATATTTTACAGCAAACTTTTAGTTATCAAGTTTATCGATGTGGATATTAAATGAGAACCTATTTGTGATGCCATCTTCAACTTTTTAGGTAAGGAATTTTGAGTAAAACATTTTAACCTGTGTAAAAACGATAGACTGCAGTCAATAAAAAGGTATAACTAAATACCAACCAACTGCAATTAACATGAAATTGTAATAATTAATTGAGCGAAGTAATAGATGATGGATACACTCGTATTCGGCGCTAGCTTGTCAAAGTCCAGAATTTTTCTGGGTTCCTTTATTATCTCATGTGGACACATGACTCCCCAACATATCACCTGGGGTGTTACGAGTAATTAGATAAATTCGAGGAGCAAATATTTACTTGATACAGCAAAGTTTGATAGCCAATTGAACGAAACGATTAAATAATGTTCTGATACAACACGAAAGCTGGACATTGGAAAGCTGTAATCGGAACAGGTAGCTATAGTATAGTCCACTCAATTGATAGAAGATGAACGAAAAGAAGTAGATCGATACTAGGCATCGTTTTGTAGAATACACGACTGTTTTGCACTCGGCATCCTTGCAAAAGTATAAAAAAGCCTCCTCAAACAGGTAAGTACCACACGGGATAAGCATCGTGTTGTATTCTCAACGTTCTGCGGAAAAGGTTATTCGAAATACAAAACAACATTTTATATTCAGTTATGCGGACGACTTCAACGTCATAGGTCGAATTACTCCGTGCTATGGGTCTTTCATCTAATCGAACAGCGCACAGTGTCACGACCGTGGCAAAAATGTTCAAAACCAAGTACTTCGGAATACAAATTTATTGATGAGAATTGTTAGAATTTGAAGGAATTTAAATTATGGTATTGATTTGTCAAGTAATTTTGTCCATGTAAAGGTTCAAACCTGATAATTGTTGGAAATATGCCTTTATTTGCCCTTATTTTACTAAAATTAATAACTGTTATTATGCTACAATATTTTCATACTTAAAGTAATTTATCGTTCTAAAATAAATTTTTACAGTTGCTTTGGATGTAATAAACGTGGATTTACTTTTGTTTACAAGTAAATAGTGATCATATGGTCTTTACAGGTACCCAAGTCTGTAGTACTCAGTACATCGATTTTGTGAACCAAATTTGAAAATTAGTGGAGGTGGAAAAAATTTTATAAAAATTTATACCGATATTATTTGCTGTTTGAGTTGCGAAAAGACGAACATGTTATTTCTCATTATGGAGTTACTCCCATTTTATACCCTCCACCATATGGAGGGTATAATTAAATTTGTCATTCCGTTTGTAACACATCGAAATATAATCGGAGACACTATAAAGTATATATATTACTGATCAGCATAAAATTCTATGTCGATTTGACCATGTCTGTCTGTCCGTTCGTCCGTCTGTCTGTTGAAATCAAGATACAGCTCGCAATTTTAAAGATAGAGAGTCAAAATTTGGTATAGACGTTTTTTTATTGGAAGAATAGCTTTAGCTTCATTATCCTACCAAAATTGCTCAAATTTGGTACGTAGTCTTCTTTAGGGGTATACAACTTTTCCCCAGAATTTTGTCGGTATCGGTCCACACCTTCATATAGCCCCCATAGAACGGAACATCCCGATTTTCGGTATTTTTAAGGTTTTAGCTTCATTATCCTACCAAAATGGCTGAAATTTGGTACGTAGTCTTCTTTAGGGATATAAAACTTTCACCCAGAATTTTGTCGGATTTTCGGTATTTAGAAGGTTTTGCTTCATTATCCTACCAAAAAGGCTCAAACTTGGTACGTAGTCTTCTTTAGGGGTATACAACTTTTCCCCAGAATTTTGTCGGTATCGGTCCACACCTTCATATAGCCCCCATAGAACGGAACATCTCGGTTTTCGGTATTTTCAAGGTTTTAGCTTCATTATCCTACCAAAATGGCTGAAATTTGGTATTTAGACTTCGTTGGGGTATTCAAACTTCCCCTTTAAATTTGTCGGTATAGGTCCACGCCTTCATATAGCCCCCATGGAAAGGTACCTCCCGATTTTTCGTATTTTGAAGGTTGTGTCTTCAATATTCCACCAAAATGGCTAAAATGTGGTATTTAGTCTTCAATGTGATATAAAACAGTTCACCAGAAATATGTCTGTACAGGTCCACGTTTACATATTGCCCCATTTCTGACTAAAATTCGTCGGTATAGGTCCACGTTTCGATATAACCCCCATAGAACGGTACCTCCCGATTTTCGTAACACTGAAGATTTTGACATCAATATCCAACCGTAATGGCTCAAATTCGTTATTTCGTCTTCCAAGAGTTATAAAATATTCCAGAAGAGTATTATCAGTATAGGTCCACGTCTTCCTATATCCCCATAGAAGCGTACTTCTTGATTTTCGGTATTTTTTAAGTTTTAGCCACATTCTCCTACCGAAGTATAGGAAATTTGGTATTTAGTCTTCTTCGAGCCTAAAAACTTTCCGTCAGAAATTTTTCGGTATAGATCGCCGTTTTGAAATAACCCAAATAGAATGGTTCCTCACATTGTTTTACCGAAATTGCTGAAGTTTAGTATTAAGTCTTCTTCATACTCGAAAGGAAACTAATTATTCCATTTTACTTCAATACCACTTGTGGTGGAGGGTATAACAAGTTCGGCCCGGCCGAACTTAATGCCGTTCTTACTTGATATATAAACGTTTTGCGGTGTCCACTAAAATTCCAAAACGAATGGACCGATCATCATATATGTTTGTGGGCTTATTAAGTACCTAATAAACTAGCTTTCGGACGAGAGACTTTTAAAAATATATTTTTTTTAAAACATGGTTAATAGCCAAATTCAACATTAGATTTTTTACAAAAAATTGGCCGTTTTTGACCACTAATCGGTCGAAAAACGTTTTTATAGAAAAATTCTCATTTTTGAAGACAAGAGTTCGATGTATTCAATAAGCCCATTTTCAAAATACCGAAAATCGGGAGGTACCGTCCTTTGGGGGCTACATGAAGGCGTGGGCATATACCGACAAATTTCAAGGGGAAAGTTTTATACCCCCAACGAAGAATAAATACCAAATTTCAGTAATTTCGGTGTGATAATGAGGCTAAAATCTTCAAAATACCGAAAATCGGGAGGTGCCGTTATATGGGAGCTATATCAAAACGTGGACTTACACATACAAATTCCTGTTGGAATGTTTCTTACCTCTGCCGAAGACTAAACACCAAATTTCTATCATTTCGGTTGGTTATTGTGCCTAAAACTTTCAAGATACCGAAAATCGGGAGGTACCGTTCTATGGGGGCTATATCAAAAAGTGGACCGAACATCCCAGTCCTCTGGATTGTACACCATCAATAAGTACGTGTACCAAAATTGATCCACCTACGATAACTCCTTCTATTTTTGGCCACAGTAAATATGAACTCGCGACATAGTGCAACGTAATTCCAATCTTCTTTATGGGTATTAGTATTATAACTTTCCGACTTTATTCAGAAAATGTTTTTTCTATTCCTTATTAATAACTAAAATAACTTTTAATCCATGTAAATATTGAAAAAGGTCACACCCAAACCGTTTTAAAATTATTTTTTTGGGAAATAGACTCCGGTTCTTCTGATTAGAACCAACCTCATTGAATTTACAAGTACCGTTACATCTAACGGTAGGAGAGGAACTGTTAGTTACATTTTTGTGAACATGTAGGGTAGAGTGATTTTAAAAAATCGATGTCGGATTTTTTTATGCAGCACCCTCCTAAAATGTTTAGTTTTGTTAAAAATTAAGATTGCCAAAGTTTTAGCTCTGACCCGATTTTCAAAATTTTTTGTAGGGTTACTTGTTTAGCCAGGACTGGTAAACTGTTTTCATCGATTGGACAATGAATGTGGTCAGTAGAGTGATTTTGTGAAAATTCGCCTTTGGTCCCATACAAATTCGCCATTGGCCCCATACAAATTTTAAAGAAATAGCCCTACAGCCCACATTTATTATCCAATCGATGAAAACAGTTTACCAGTTCTTTATAATGGCTAAAAAAGTAATCATACAAAAATTTTGAAAATCGGGTCAGATTTTAATATCATCTATATAAAGGGCCCATGCAAATTTCTGAAACTACAATGTTCATAGATGAGAAAAATCAAAAAACAAGAAAATTATGTTCATAAATTTTACGGTTTTTATACCCACCACCATAATATGGAGGGTATAATTAAATTTGTCATTCCGTTTGTAACACATCGAAATATTCATCAGAGACCCTATAAACTATATATATTCATGATCAGGGTAAAATTCTAAGTCGATATTACCATGTCCGTCTGTTGAAATCAAGATACAGCTCGCAATTTTTAAGTTAGAGCTTTGTAATTTGAAATTGAAGTTTCTATTACTCCTAGGATGTTTGGGCTATACCGATCCCCCATAGAACGCTACCACCCGATTTGCGGTATTTTTAAGGTTTTAGCCTCTTTATCACTCCGAAATGGCTGAAATTTGGTACTGATTCTTCGCTGGGGGTATAAAACTTTCCCCTATAAATTTTTCGATATAAGTCCACTCCTTCATATAGCTCCCATAGAAAAGTACCTCTCGATTTTCGGTTGTAGGGTGCTGTTGTAGTTTGTGGCCACAATAATCCATCGAAATGGCTGAAATTTGGTATTTAGTCTTGGGGGTACAAAACTTTCCATATAAAATTTGTCGAAGACTATATACCAAATTTCTGCCATTTCGGTCGGTTGTTGTGGCCACAATCTTCAAAATACCAAAAATCAGGAGGTACCGTTGTATGCGGCTATACCAAAACATGGACCTATGTTGACAGCTTTTGGTGACCACTAGGATCCTCAAATGTAAAATTGCAGGTAGGTATCGGGAGGTACCATTATATGGGGGCTATAGCAAACCGTGGGCCAATATAGCCCGTCTTCGAGCTTCACCAAAATCCCACCTTTACATTGATGCAAACTAGGTTGGCGTATTTGGCCAAACAAGGGAGACATCACAAAAGTTGTTTTTAATTTGTTTTTGTTATCACGGTACGGTCAGAATTTTGATCGAATATTTTGGGGTTTGATGGGGGTCCCACAGGAGAAGAACTCTATTGATTTTGCTGGTGCTCTGATATTATTCAAGTGTCGGAATGGTTAAAAACTTATGTGGAGAAAATTCAAAGATTTATTTATTCCAAAAGGAAGCATCATTAATGGAAAAAGAAAAGATCTCATTTACATTGATGCAAAAGTCGGTAAGGTATTCCATTTTTTGTAATCACGTTGCAGATCGCTAATGGGGGTCTCAGAAAGGTGAAAGCAAAAACAGAAGTGATGGTTGGATAATATTCAGGGGTCGGAATGGTCTTTGTATTTATGTGGAGAGAAATTTAGAGTTTTATTTTTATGTGAATGTCTCCGCTTCTAGAAGGGGTATTCCAAAAGGAAAGAAGAAGAAAATATCACCTTTATAATGATACAAAGTAGGTTGACGTTCATTTTATTTTTTTTTTTTTATTTGAAAAGTACTGACGAATATCAGAGCGTTTCAATAAAAGTAGCATATATAAATAAAGACATTCTGAGCTTAAATTTGTCCCAAATGTCCAACAGAAGCAGAAATATTCGCCATGGAAATAAAATTCCATAATTTGGAAATTGTCTTTTTCTACATGGCTAGTATTTGACCGATTTTGGTAACGAATCGAATTTACACCTTTCGGGCTGTTTTCTTAAGAAGTATGGGCTTGCCCCCGAAAAAACTTTTACCGTCGCACAGTGGATCCAATTGTATGGAGAAAGTGGCCAAAAATATTTAGAATGTAAAAATCAACCCAATGCGCCAATGCTGCGCAGAGTGTTCCCCTCTGGAGGGGCTATACGGTAAGAATTGTTTTATGCTGTTAATACAAAATGACATGAACAAAGGTCCCGATTATTTTATGAAGCAAAAATAGGCTTGGGGAAACAAAACAATCTCCAAAACAACATAAAATCCAACCAATTTAGCGGATTAAAAAAAATCTATATTTTTGTCTGAAAATTGGTAAAGTTTTTAATATAGAGCTTATAGCATTCTTCCTGGAAGGCACGTACCGCCAACGTAAGACTAATTTGGAAGAAGATTTATTCATCTTGCCACTGATGCCAATTATGTTAATGTACGTGGTCAGATAACAGAGTTATACGCTAATATATCCATAGGAACCCTATTCTAGGGCAGCTTTAGTCAGCCCCTGACCTTCTTAGGAAAATTATTCCCGTTGTGGTCACTGGTGGGCATCATGACTAACACCTTAGGTCAAATTTAAGTATATGATCGAATTAGCTTAATTAAGCTATTACCTTCTCCTTCAAAATCCACTATAATATTTTGCTATACGTATTAGTTTCGCGATATTTTGAATCTTACTATTTGAATAATTACTTGCACTTAAAATATAGGTTGTACTCCCAACAAAAAATATTAATCAAGTGTTCCGAATTTTGAAGCTATACTTAAGAAGATCGCATTCAAATGAAAAAAAAACTAATATATTTTTAAAAAGGCCCATGGCATAGCTGTCAGATTTGCCAGATGTTGTACCAAAATGTTGACATTCATTTTTTTTATTTTTGGCCAATGGGTGGATCCACTTTGCGTCGTAACTGATACAGCGAATGCAAGTTGTTTCAACAAAAATCAAAGCGTTTCGAGAGCAGGTCTTAAAGTGAACTTATCCGAAACTTTGTGTGGGAGGTAACCGAAGGAGTGGACAAATATAGTCTATATTCGAACTTGATCTATATCTGATAGATAAATTAGGATGTGTAAAATATGAACCAAATCGGATACTCCCTTCATGATTTATCGTGCGCACAATTTTTCCGAACATTATTGAACTTTTACCTGAAGGAGTAGACCAATATGGCTTATCTTCGAACTTAAACGAATAGGCAGATCCTTTCGAGAGTTATCGAATCGACAGATACGTTCGAGAGTTATCTTACGCTCCAACCACTACACACGGTGTCATAGGGGATTTTGCACCTTTCAGCCTATTTCTCAGGACTCAAATGGACTTGCCCCTGATGAAGCTTGTACCGTCGTAGGGGACAGTGAATACAAGTTGTTACAACAAAAATCAAAGCTATTCGAGACCAGGTCCTTAACTGAACTATTCCGAAATTTTGTGTGGGAGATACCCGAAGGATCTAAGTCGGTTACTACCCTTCAAGATTTATCGTGCGCACAAATTTTCCGAACACTTTCGAACTTTTGTGGGGGAGGTACCGAATGAGTGGACCAATATAACCCATCGGAAACGGATTTCGTTTAAACATACTTGGGGTCTAAAACCATTATAACCCACATTTGGAAACTGTGACTTTGGGTTATGATGACGTTATTATCGCCGTGGACTTCAATTAAAATATTATTGTTGACTCTACTCTTTTAGATAATATGTTAACGATCTAGCGTACTCTCGATGGAAATGATTCAAAACTCCGGAACTATACGAAGAATTTCGACATGCTAGAAGGGTAGTTAATCGATATATTAATGCTGCAAAAAGAGAATATTACTCCACGAAATTCAGTTCAGCTAAAGACTCGAAAAGTACGTGGAAGGCCATACGTGATATTGGAATTGGGAAACCTAAGTCATACACAAAGTACCAAGGAGACTTGGATGATTTAAATAAAAAATTTGTCGACATTCCTACTATTACTACTGATTTTTCATTTTATGGATACATTATGAACAAACAGAAAGTCCTCCTATTTCAATTCTTTGCTATTTATCAAAAGTTCCTGAAAAAATATTGCATTCTCAAAAGTCCGAGTACCTCCATAATGAATCAATGTTGTCTGATATGCAATCTGGTTTTCGTCCCAATCACAGTTGCATTAGCGCCTTATTTGAAGTGTCAGAATCCATTAGAAGTGATATCGATGATACTAAAGTCAGCTTTCTCGTGCTTCTCGATCACTCTAAGGCCTTTGATTCTGTCGACCATTTATTTTTATGTATGAAGCTTAAAAGTTTTTTAAGTTCTCATCTACTGCGTCAAGCCCTATAATGTCTTACCTCAGTGGCCGACTACAATCAGTCTATGTTGAAGATTCAAATCTAATCCACTGTTAGTTTCCAAGGGAGGCTTAATAATAGGACCATTATTGTTTTTCTTGTATGCTAATGATTTACCCCTTTAACTGATTCATAGTAAAATTGTTATGTACGCCGATGATGTACAAATTTTTTAAGTGATTATGTTAAAAATTCCAGCGATTGTATAACAAAACTAAATGAAGACCTTTCTAACGTTTTCAAGTGGGCCTCTGCAAACGGTTTACTGTTAAACCCACAAAAATCGAAATGTCCTGTCATCCACAAGAATAAACATTTTTCTCTTCAAAATACTGACATTTTCATAACAACAAAGAATTTCTGTTGTTTCGAACGCAAAAAACTTGGGTGTAATTTTTAACCGCTCGCTAAGTTGGTCGAACGATGCTAACGTTGTTGCAGGACTAGCATATGCAAAGCTGTGTACTTTAAGGACGACACAATCATTCACACCTCTTAAAATTCGATTACTATTGGCCAAAACTTTCCTAGTACCACGCCTAATTTATGGTTGCGAACTTTTCACCAACTCCGATTCATTAAGTCAACGAAAATTAAATGTTGCTTTCAACAACATTACTCGATATGTATATGGCTTGAAAAGATCGCAGCCTGCTTCGCTTCTTGCTTATACACTTTATGACTGTAAATTTAAAACATATCTTCCAATTATATACCTGATATTTCTGACCAAAATCATAACCGGTCAAAAACCGAAAAAACTCTACGACAAATTAATTTTCAATCGGCGAACAGCACTTCTATATCTTTTCTATAAGTCTTTGGAATACTCTCCTCCATAATATCCAAAACATCAACAATGCGTTTCTATTTAAAAAATGATCTTTAATTTCTTACCCTCGATAAATGTTTAGAAACTTGTTAATACTTTTTAATTTTTCTTTTAATTTCTATTAAAAATATGTTTGTACCAATTTTTAATTTTGATATTTTTTATTTCATTAATTCATTTCTCAATTTATATTAACTTTAAATTATTAAATTATTATTTAAATCAAATTGTATATTTTTATATAATCCTGCACTATAATTATATAAATTAATTTCTTGTTGTGTAGATTTTCAATAAATAAATAAATTAAAATTAGACCGTTTGAAAGTGTATATATACCCTCGTTAGCATAAATGCTGAGGGTATAAAAAGTACCCAAATGTCATTTTTTTGTCAGTATTAACATCCATCCATTTCCGAAGAATTCATTTAAAATTCTCAAAACATACATTTCCTTTAAACGTAATATAGACATATTCCCAATAACTAGTCACTCATATGTAATTACGTAGGACGGGAGTTTGTTATATTTCACTTCATATAAAATTATTTGTTATATTTTTCTACAGAAAATATGATAGAATATAATAAATTACGAAGTACTTCGCCAAATCTGCTTGTCTGTTATTTCAAGTACTTAAGTTTTGTAATATTTCTGTTAATGCCAACTGATAATACATTTCACTCAATCAACCCACATTAGTTACACTGTCTAATGCATTTAGAATTTTGCAAACAAAGACAAGTTGATGCTTTCGCATTAACAAAGCGGTGGGTAAAATTTTAGCATTAAAATCTTTAATATGAAAAAGGTTATGCTGTAATTCTTATACCCTCAGGAACGTGATATGTTTTAGACTAAATTCGAAGAAATATGAAATTAATATGTTTGAAAATGGATAACTAAATCCTATTTTCATAAGTTTTTTGAGAACTTTGCGGATTTTTGAAATAAACATAAAATCAAACATGTGTATATAATTGTCTATAACTGTAGACTGTAAGAAATAGTTTTGAATTACTTTGTTATTATATGTATGTGAGAGATTTGTATTCATGTGTGTGTGCGTGCATTTGATGGAATCCCTTCATTTTCGGTTATTTGATTATTTTTCTATGTTCGCTTGGATTTTCATTTCTTTTATTCGTTTTTTTTTTTTTTAGAAAAGAGATATAAAGGCCAATATCTGTATGAACGTGAGTATATGACGGGTGATGGTTTATTTGTCTTGAATTTGTAATGAAATTACATGTCAGTTGTAATAAGTATCATAAGCTTCGTATGTCATTTATTTGTGACAGTACTAAAAGTTCATCATCTTGAGTTCACGTTTGGGATTGTGGCATTTTATGAAAATGTCATTTTCTGTTGGATTTGATGGATATGGGATGTGAACTTTGGTTGATTATTCTATTACATATGCAATTATTTTTTAAATAAATGTGGATTTAGCAAAAAAAACCGATGAATGTTTATTATTTATTGGTATAGATGAAGATATATTTAGTGACCTATTTCCAGTTCGAAAACATATGTATGAATAAAATTGTTGATTAGTTTGTTGTTAACTGATTGATTGATATTGCTATATGAAAGAAGTTTGTCGGACATAGCCAAAAAAAAAAAAAACAGTAAGTGAGGACTATAGTCGGACGGGACGACCATGTGATACCCTACACCACTTCGCCTGGGCACTAGTTTTCCACTGATTTAATTATATAATTGAGATATATTTTGCCGTTCGGTCATACATACATAAGTTGATATACACAATAACATACCAGAAATATAGCACGTACATACAACCTCGTTACTGGTAACGTTAGGTGTTATTTTCTTAATTTTATAAAGGACAAATATGCCGTTTTGACTCTGTATACAGTGTTGCGCATATCAAAAGCAACAAATCAAACCGATCGTCACGAAAGGAAGTCACGTATGGAGGTCAGTTTCACATCAGAACAATAATAGTACCTTGAAATATTGGTCTTTTTACATTGATAGATTCGATAAAAATCGCCGGAAACTATTTCTAAAATTCTTTTAATAGTTGTTTATATCCTCAACATTTAACTCAACGAGATTATCGAAATAATGATTTAAGACCGCAAGTATGTTTGGATAAAATCCATTTCAGATAATTTGGATTCGATTCACCCATGTCCGTCCGTCTGTCTGGCTGGTGCGCACTATAACTCTCGAAGAATCAACATATTTAGTTCAAATTTTAGGTCTCGTAAATTTTGCCCAAACTATCCCTTTCGTAAATTACCCTTACAAAAGTTCAAAAATTTTCGTTAAGATTATTCGCACAATAGTTCCAGAAGAGACTAATCGAATTTTTCCAGACTAGAGATGTAGAAATATTACTTTCATGCATATATCTGTTTCGAATATGGACTATATCGGACCACTCCTTTGGAAAAAGTATAGTTTAACAGCTCTTCTCAAACCGTTTTGAATTTGTTTGAAACATGTCGCCTTGCGACCCATTTTACGACGGTGCAATTTTGTTGGGGGCAAGTCCATACTTCCATACCCCAACAAAACTGACTAGTGCCTAAGATAACCCTCGGAGGGAGAAACAGGTCTTAATTTTGTACATCGTATTATTTCTTAGAGACTTGGATTTCGTCCAAATATGGACTACATCAGAACACTTCTTCGGGTGCCTCCCAAACAAATTTTGGAAAGAGTGCCATTTAAGGACTCGTCTCGGATTGTTTCAATTTTTATACCCTCTATGTATGGTGGAGGGTATAATTAAATTTGTCATTCCTTTTGTAACAAATCGAAATATTCATCGGAGACCCTATAAAGTATGTATATTTTTGATCAGGGTAAAATTCTAATAATTATAATTAGAGTTTTGACACATGGTACCCTAAAATGTTTATGGATCCCGAGTCAGAACACTACAATTTTCAGTGCGCCATTGTACAACAACCAAATCTATGTTTTTCATATTTTCTACTTAAGCTCCCAACGTTATTAATAAATATGTATACTTACATGGATTTAACAAGTGTATATGTGTTTTTATGTCTTAATTTATTCTTATCTCAAAAAACATAAAATATTTAATTTACCTCAAATCATAATAAACACGTGTGTGGTACATTATCATTACGTTATTTTTTAGTGGTCCGACATGTGGTAAACTACTATTTTTATACCCTCCACCATAGTATGGAGGGTATATTAAGTTTGTTTTTCCGTTTGTAACGCATTGAAATACTCATTTGCGACCCTATAAAGTATATATTCTTGATCAGGGTAAAATTCTGAGACGATCTGTGCATGTCCGTCCGTCCGTCTGTGGTAATCACTCTAGCATCCACAAAAATGGAGATATGTATAGAAAAATGCGTCTATTGTTTGCAGGCAGGTCAAGTTCGATGATGGGCTATATCGGTCCACGTTTTGGTATAGCCCCCATATAACGGTACCCCCCGGATTTAGGGTATTTTGACGTTTTTAGCTACATTTTCAGACCGATTCAGCTATAATTTGACATTTTGGGTTCCTAAGTGTCAATAAACTTATATAACAAAACTTGTGGACATAGGTCCACGTTTTGGTATAGCCCCCATATAACGGTACCCCCGATTTACGGTATTTTGACGTTTTTAGCTAAATTTTCTGACCGATGTAGATATAATTTGACATTTAGGGTTCTTAAGTGTCAATAAACTTATATAACAAAAGTTGTGGATATAGTTCTACGTTTTGGTATAGCCCCCATATAACGGTACCTCCCGATTTACGGTATTTTGACGTTTTTAGCTACATTTTCAGACCAATTTAGCTATAATTTTACATTTAGGGTTCTTAAGTGACAGTTGTGGACATAGGTCCACGTTTTGGTATAGCCCCCATATAACAGTACCCCCCGATTTACGGTATTTTGACGATTTTAGCTAAATTTTCAGACCGATGTAGCTATAATTTGACATTGACACATCTGCATCAACAATTTTCAACATAGCCCCAATATAACGATATTTCACTATTTTCGGTACTTTGACGATTTTACTTAAAATGTTTAACCGAACGTAGGTCCATGTTTTGGTATATCCCCAAAACAAACCTCCCGATTTTCCGTACCTTACCTTTATTTTTTGGACGAACTATCTGTAATTTGAAATTTAATAGCCAACAAAAATTCTGCAACAAAAATTGTTCATTTAAGTTAATTTTTTCGTATAGCCCACATACATTAGAACTAGCTGTTAATGACATTTGAAGTTCCCATGTTATGTACCGATTTTCGGTATTTTAAGGATTCTAGGTACAATTTTTAACCGAATTAGGAATTATTTGACATTAAAAGCTCCCATCAAAAACTGCCAACATAGGTCCATGTTTTATTATAAACCTTATATAACGGTACCTCCCAATTTCTGGCCCACAAAAAATTTTCAACATACATAGTTAGATATAGGCATCATAAAAAAGGGCCTCCCGAATGAAGCATTTTATGTACATTATCTGACATTTTAACGTACCCACTTAAAGTTGGGGACAGGAATGAAAACTAATTATTTCATTTTAGTTCAGAATATTTTATGGTGGAGGGTATGACTTCGGCCGGGCCGAACTTTTGCTTTTTTACTTGTTTAGTGCTCCGACTGCGATACCCAACGTTTTTAGTGTACCAAAATGTGGTACACTACGATTATCGTTGTGCTCCGGAACAGTATCACAAAAATATTTTTCAGTGTTTGTGTTCCGGAACACTAACGCTAAAAATATTTTAGTGATATTGTACTCGGAGCGGTACACTATGTTAGTGTACTGTTTATTTTCGAACTCGGATATTTTCTTCAATCTAACGATTGTTTACACCCTAAAAAACTAGGTTTATGCAAATTGCTTGTAAACAAAATTAAGCTAATTTGCACGCAACACAAGGCGTTGTAATTTTATGAAATGTTAACTTTAAGAAGAGTAGTAAGAGTAGTATTTTTTCTATTAGCATTCATACCCCAGGATAAGGCTAAAAAGCAAGGAAGGACAACTGTGAGTCTAAATAATGTTGAAATAAACGTTGATGATGTATTTAGCTTAGTTTTAGGTGGTAAATTTAACGAAAACCCATCACTTCTTCAATGCAAATTTTGTATCCATTAAGTCATAGGCCTGTCACTTGCTCACATTGCGTCTAATAAGTTGTTTTGCATTTCACCTATTTCGCATTAAAGTAAACAGTATATAAATTTATGCAATGTAATTATAATCATTTTTTGTTAATCTGAATACACGATTACATCCCTCGCGAAGAAACCCCCTTTTATGTGAGTCAACAATTTGATGCTCGGTGTGCATGTGCTCAAAACAAGGTTATGACAATAGGTGTGGGCCGTTTCAAGCAACAAAGACGAGTAATAAGGGTAAGACCAACAATAATCTCGAATGTGCAACTAAATAAAATTAGCATCTTTAGTGGCTTAACCGCTCATTCCAGACGGTCATTATGTAAACATAAGCATCACCATCATTCTTCACAACCACCACCACAACACAGACATTCACTCACAGCCACCTGACAAACCGGAAGTACAACGAATAGCTATGTGTGGAGAATGTCTGGACTGTATGCCAAATTGTAATATCTCCACATCCACATGTGGGAGGAAATTAACATGACCATGTGGCTAGGGGTGGGCGTATGTCTGCATTGGAAACATAATAATAATTACAATTGCAAATATTATTCACCCTTGAAAAAGTAACAGAATTATGAAAAATATTTGTTCTTGTTACCATTTTTTGTTGTAGGAAAGAAGCGGTGAACAAAAGAAAGAAAAAATTCAGCACCGTCAGACATTGTGATGTTATGTGTCCTTTTTGTTGGATACTGGTTTACACAGTAGAACATATTAAAGTTGTTTCTGGCAGTCATGCATACAGGGACAAGGGTCAGCACATATGTATGTAAACATACGTACATGTGTATTAATAGTAAATATGAATATGAACGGACTTTACAAAAATAAAACAAATAAAAAGTGATGGCAAAATTCAATTCATACAAATCTATATGTGAGTGCTCGTAATGTATGTATGTACGTACAGGACATGTCGACCAACATTCATTTGTATGTTCTTGCGGAAATCAATATACATACCTACATTAGGGTTATGACTTTTTTACAACCTCATATCCCTGTATCATAGCGTGATGAGTTTTGCCATAAGATTACATAAAATCTTAATTATAAGGTGATTCGGTGAAAAAACCTCACGCACAAAATGATTTTATGATTTGAATTTATCAAAATTATGGAAAATTTTTTGAAGTCACTGAAAACAGATATATAATTGAAAAATAAACTTTAGAGCCACATGAGATAATTAAAATGACATAAAATTTATTTCTCACTATTTGTCTTCAATTCTGAGAATCGTAAAAATGTCGTAAACGCTTTTATTCAAAAATATAATTTTTTAACAAAAAAACAAAAAATTTAAAATTTTTTCAATGTGACTTTTTTCGCGACTTTTTTAATATTTGAATGAAATAAACGTTATTATAGTTATTAGTAGGCTTATATTTATTCATTCGTGCAACAAAAAATAATTTTTTGAAAAAATTTTTTTTTTCATTTCATATATTTTTTCAAAAAATTATTTTTTAAAATCGATTTGTGCGTGAACTTTTTTTATATTTCAATGGAATAAACGATAGCATAATGATTAATAGGCAAAAGTTCATTCATCCCTGCTACAGGAAGTCATTTTTGAGGAAAAATGCCAAAAAGTCATAACCCTAACCTACATACATGTATGCAGATAACTAATGTCTAACAAGCGAAGTGAACAGAATGATAAGAAACATGTTGCCCAATTACTATACCCTATATCCAACAAAAAAAACCCAGAATGTATTACATTTGATTTAGCGTCTAAATGAGGATATTATACTTCTGTTGGAAAATGTTGTAGGATTTCCTTGAAGTTTGAACAGAGTTACCGTTCCATATTATAGAATGTGGCATAAATCTCATCGTAACAACTATACCCTCAACTATAGCATGTAGGGTATATTAAGGTTGTTTTTCCATTTGTAAGGCATTGAAATAATCATTTGCGACCCTATAATGTACAGTATAGTCTCGATAATCCGGGCACCACATGCTACGGCGATGTCCGAAATATAGATTTGTCCGGTTAACCGAGTGATAACAACAACATATAATTTGGTACAGTAAAATCATTAATAACGTACGTTAACTAGATAATAACATGCCATCTAAGATAAACGAAATAATTTTAAGCAAATATCACGGGTTGAGGCCATTTTAAGACTTGGAGCAACTTTCCTGGCAACCAAATTTACTTCTTAATTTTACTCCTCCGGCATAATTTTGGTGTCATTCCCAGTGTATTTTTATAAGCTAATATTTCTCTACAATTGACTTATATTTATTTATAGTTTTTTTTCAAGGATTAAACTTCGTATCCCACGTATACATATTGATTTTCAGTGCCCATGGGACAGTAGCCTCCTACGACTTGAGATATAACATGCAATCAATGAATACACTCATCTCATATGGTGAATATATTTTAGCCATTTATATGAACATCAGCAACTGGATTGGGAAAAGGCGTTACAACAAAACCTAAAGGAGGCGGACTGTATTATAGCTGTCATGACACAAAACATGCAGCGGCAAAAAACATAATTTAAGCATTTCGATATTCATAAAGGCGTTTGGCTTTCTTCAGATCAAGAAAATGAAATTAATCACGTTTTGATAGAAGGAAGGCATACATCGAGTGTGTTGGAGGTACGATCGTCCGAATAGCAAATGTAGACTCAGATCACTTCCTTGTTGCAGCAAAGGTACGTACTAGATTAAACGTAGCAAATAAAGTATGAGCAGACACAACACGGAAGTTGGGCATCGGTAAGCTGCAATCACAAACGATAGCCACAGCACATTCCCCTTAATTATCCGTATATATGCGCTTATTTCTGTTTCATCAAAAACCGACAGAGAATTGATGGTGAAACATTTCACCGTTCTGAGCAGGGCTGCTCTACAACAGAGATGCACACAAAGAGCATGCCATTCTGGGTGATTGTATGGGAAAGAGAAAACAATTTTTCTAAAAGTAATTTAAACATTTTAAGTTACAGGTTTCATTAGTTTTTTATTATTAAATCAATACGGAGAAGTCCAACAGGTAATTTAAATAAAGAACTATATGTTAAAAGTTGTAAATTTAATTAAAACAAGTAAAAAAAGTATCAGTCGGCTTTGCCGACAGAGATATACCCTCGGTCTATGTAAATTGAAACTTTCATCTACGGACAGGTCGAATGTATTTAGGGTCTTTTCAGACCCTAAACATTTGAACTTGACGACAAAAATGTGGATTAGGATTAAAGTTCAAAAGTGTTGCGTAGAAAACACTTGAAAGAATGGACCGACATAGTCCATTATGGAAGTAGATCTAATTTTGGGAGTCATATATTTTCGGTAGATATCGCGTCCACTGGTCATTTCAGTGTGTCATCGTATAACTTTTGGACCCGTATGCCAGGAAGCATGAACTTGTCCACGGATAACATAATATCGCTGTAAACAGGACTGCATCGAACAGCATCTATGCATTTCCAAAGGATCTTCGAAGAGACCCTAAACTGCACTATAGATACAAATGTTGATGCGCCCCAGCCAGACAGATGGACAGATATGGCTAAATCAACCCCAAATTGTCTGAGACGGATTTCGTCCAAACATACTTGGGGTCAAACCATTATTTCGACGAGACACATTTTGCCCGTATGAAAGTGTATATGGTAAAAATCAAATGTCCTTTGCAATTCCATTTAAAACAAGTGAGAAAAGGCTATAGTCGGTACGGGGCCGACTATGTGATACCCTACACCACTACCTCTGTGAATAATCTTTTCACTCGAAAACATTTCTTTTATGGAGACACGAAAGTTTTCACCTATCTGGCCCTTTAAGCGAATGACTTAAGGCGAACTGAACCAAAATAATTAATATTTAATTTTATATTTGACTACTGTCGACATCACCAACATCAATAGGCTTCTATCTCTGTGAGAAAATTTCGTGATGATCCGATCAAAATTCCGACCCATAGTGTGATTGCAGAAAAAGTGGAAAAAAGGGATGCATTAACGACTATTGCGATATCTCTATTATTTGACTACCTACGCAAACCTACTTTGCATAATTTCAAAGATGGGATTTTCTACTTTCTTAGTCAGGCTTTGTTTTTAGAAGGTCCCCAACCAAAGGTGTGATATCCGTCATTATTATTAAAATCGCAAAAATGAGAAGTTGGATTTTATTAGCGACTATTGCGATATCTTCGTTGTTAGACCACCTACGACAACCTACGTTACATTGTTGTAGAGGTGATATTTTATATATATTGACTTTTTCTCCAAATAAAGTTTCTGCTCATTGCGACCCCTAAATATTATCCGACCATCATCAAAATCAATAGGCTTCTTCCTCTGTGAGACCCTCATTAACCCTCGAAATTTCGTGACGATCCGATCAAAATTGCGACCTGTAGCGTGATTTCCAAAAAAGTGGAAAAATGGGATGTATTACCGACTATTGCGATATCTCCGTTATTTGGTCACCTGGCTGACCTAGTTTACATCATTGTAAAGATGGGATCTTCTACTTTCATAGCCAGGCTTTGCTTTTGGAAAGTCCCTAACCAAAGCTGTGATATTCGTCATTATAATTAAAATCGCAAAAATGAAAATTTGGGGTTTATTTGCGACTATTGTGATATCTTCGTTGTTTGATCACCTACGAGAACCTACTTTACATCATTAGAAAGGTGATATTTTCTACTTTTATGTCAGGTTTTGCTTTTGGTATACCCCATATAGAAGCTGAGATATTGGCTTTGGAAAAAAACGTTGTCTTTTTATCCACATAAGTTTTTTGCCCATTCCGACCCCTAAATATTATCTGACCATCACCAAAATCAATAGGCTTCTTCCCCTCTGGGACACCCATCAACACCCAAAATTTCGTGACGATCCGATCAAAATTGCGACCTGTAGCGTGATTACAAGGTTTAGATGGACAGACGGACGGACGGACGGACGGACTGACGGACGGACACACATAGCCAGATCGACTCAGCTCGTCGAGACATTCATTTTGATATATATAAGTATGGGTCTACGACCATTATTTCGATGCGTTACAAACTTTTTGGCCAAAACCAATTTATAATACCCTCCCCACATAGTGGTGTAGGGTATAAAAATTGAAAAAAATTTTTGCGAGCACATCTACGATTTTTGGTATAGAGGTTATGGAAAAAAATCTGGTTTCAAATCTGCTCGCATTCACGAAATTGGCGAATATTTTAAAATTTGTTATTTGTTGTATTGAGAAAATTTATGCATATATCAGTAACAGCATTTGATATTCCTCCGTAGATGTAGCATAATTTCTAAAATTTGTTTTTAATTTCGCCGAAACCCCTAAAAATTAAAAAAAATATGGGCGCAAATCTATATTCTACTACCCAAGAGTCCGTATAAACCTCTAAAAAATAAATTAAAAATGCTACAGAATCTAAACAACGCGTAAAAAATATGAATCCAAAATTATAAACATTGGCTTTATAAATTGCATATTATAGCAACAATAAAAGAGAAAAAAACTTATTGTTAAAATATTTTTCCAAATGCATTATTTGGTTCGATTAGAAAAATTAGAAAAAAACATTTGGGTGTTATCCAACTATTTCGCTAAAATCCAATACAATAACACTGTGCTACAGTGAAAATTTGCAGGGGTTCTGATGCATAAATTCGGTATTGTGGGAATCCATGGTTTTTTTGGGTCACTTCGTTTTTTGATTTTATAACGGTAAATGTAGTGAAAAACGGGGTTTCTTGGATTTTCAAATTTAAACGGACATAACTTCTTTTTTCCACAATGGAAATTTACAGCTTATTTTTTATTTAAAAGGTGAAAATCATGTCTTTCGAAAAAGCTACGCAGCCTAGAGCACGAGGAAAAACATTTTCCTGTTTTTAATGCGTTTTTATCCCACTTACATCACTATAACCTAATCATTTGTAAATTATGGCTTATTCGAAAGACATGATACTCACCTTTTAAATAAAAAATAAGCTGTAAATTTCCATTGTGGAAAAAAGAAGTTATGTCCGTTTAAATTTGAAAATGTAAATGTCCGTTGTAAAAAAAGAAGTTATGCCCGTTTTAATTTGATCCAAGAAACCCCGTTTTTCACTACATTCACCGTTATAAAATCAAACAAGTAAAAAAGCGTTAAGTTCGGCCGGGCCGAACTTTTCATACCCTCCACCATAAAATATTCTGAACTAAATTGGAATAATTAGTTTTCATTCCTGTCCCCAACTTTAAGTGGGTACGTAAAAATGTCAGATCATTTACATAAAATGCTTCATTCGGGAGGCCCTTTTTTATGGTGCCTATATCTAACTATGTATGTTGATAATTTTAGGTTGGTTAGAAATTGGGTGGTACCGCTATATAGTGGTTATAATAAAACATGGACCTATGTTGACAGTTTTTGATGGGAGCCTTTAATGTCAAATAACTCCTAATTCGGTTAAAAATTGTAGCTAGAATCCTCAAAATACCAAAAATCGGTACATAACGTGGGAGCTTCAAATGTCATTAACAGCTAGGTCGGAGGTGTGTGGCCTATACGAAAATATGAACGTAAATGAACAATTTTTGTTGCAGAATTTTTGTTGGCTTTTAAATTTTAAATTACAGAAAGTTCGTCCAAAAATAAAGCTAAGGTACGGAAAATCGGAAGGTTTGTTTTGGGGCTATACCAAAATATGGACCTACGTTCGGTTAAACATTTTAAGTAAAATCCTCAAAATACCGAAAATCGGGAAGTATAGTTATATTGGGGCAATGTTGAAAATTGTTGATGCAGATGTGTGGTGACCACTACAACCTTCAAATGTCAAATTACAGTTAGTTCGGTTAAAAATTGTAGCTAAAATTGCTAATTACTGGAAATTGGAAGGTACCGTTATATGGGAGCTATATCCGAACATGGACCTATGTTGACAATTTTTTATGGAGAGGTGTTGTGACCACTAAGAACTTCAAATGTCCAATTACTGCTAGTTCGGTAGTATTGTAGCTAAAATCATCAAATTACTGAAAATCGGGACGTACTTTTATATGGGAGCTTTATAAATACATCGACCTTTATTGACAATTTTTGGTAGAGAGGTGTGGTGACCGCTAAGAATTTCAAATATCAAATGTTCAAATTACAGATTATTCGGTTAAAACTTGTAGGTAAAAATCTCAAAATACCGAAAATCCGTTATATGGGGATGCCGAAATCCGTTATACCGAGGTACCGTTATATGGGGATATACCAAAACATGGACCTACGTTCATAATTATTTCGAATATAAGTTTTTTAGTCACTAAGAACCCTAAATATCAAATTATAGCTAATTCGGTCTAGAAATGTGAATTTAAACGTCAAAATACCTGAACTATGGCGGTAACGTTATATGGGGCCTATTCCAAAACATGGACCTATGTCCACTAGTTATATAAGTTAATTGACATTTAAGAACCCTAAACGTCAATTCATAGCTAAATCGGTCTAAAAATCTAACTAAAAACGTCAAAATGCCATAAATCGGGGGTACCGTTATATGGGGGCTATACCAAAACGTGGACCTATGTCCACAACTTTTGTTATATAAGTTTATTTACACTTAAGAACCCTAAATGTCAAATTATAGCTTAATCGACCTGAAAATGTAGCTAAAAACGTCAAACAATTTTGGTGGAGAGATCTGGTGAACACTAAGAACTTCAAATGTCAAATGTTCAAATTACAGCTAATTCGGTTAAAAATTGTAGGTAAAAATCTCAAAATACCGAAAATCAGGAGGATAACGGTACCTATACCAAAACATGTACCTATGTTCATAACTTTTTCGAATATAAGTTTTTTGGTCACTAAGAACCCTAAATATAAAATTATAGCTAATTCGGTCTAGAAATGCGACTTAAAACGTCAAAATACCTGAAATCGAACGGTAACGTTATACAGGGCTATTCCAAAACATTGATCTATGTCCACTAGTTTTGTTATATAAGTTTATTGACACTTAAGAACCCCAAATGTCAATTTATAGCTAAATCGGTCTGAAAATGTAGCTAAAAACGTCAAAATACCTTAAGTCGGGGGTACCGTTATATGGGGGCTATACCAAAACGTGGACCTATTTCCGCAAATTTTTTTTATATAAGTTTATTGACACTTAAAAACCCTAAATTTCAAATTATAGCTAAATCGGTCTGAAAATTTAGCTAAAAACGGCAAAATACCGTAAATCGGGGGGTACCGTTATATGGGGCTTATACCAAAACGTGGACCGATATAGCCCATCATCGAACTTGACCTGCCTGCAAACAAAAGACGCGTTTTCCCAAAATTTCAGCGTTCTATCACAATTTTTGTGGATGCTAGAGTGATTACCACAGACGGACGGACGGACGGACATGCACAGATCGACTCAGAATTTTACCCTGATCAAGAATATATATACTTTATAGGGTCGCAAATGAGTATTTCAAAGCGTTACAAACGGAAAAACAAACTTAATATACCCTCCATACTATGGTTGAGGGTATAAAAACGAAGTGACCCAAAGAAACCAAAGCTATTTTCGTCTTCCATGGACTCCCACAATAACAAATTTATGCATCAGAACCCCTGCAAAAATTTTTTTCCACAGTGTAATTAATGTATACTGCTAAAACTTTATCAAGAAATAGGATTGCCACCGTGAGAGCTTAACTGCTTACTGTGGCAACTTATAAGGATAGGAAATTAAGAGTAATATTGAAATTACAATCATTCAAAAAATATGAAAATTAAAAAGCCTCTTATTCGCCAATTAGTCGGTTGATGCGCATCCAATTTTGGATAAAGGGAATCAATCTCTTTAAATATCAATGCATATTTCGATGTTTCACTCAGCGACCAATGCATCACAAGATGCAAAAAAACCTTAAAGTGGGTAAAAGTCGCGCAATGTGCATACGATTTTGATGCGCATCCGGTTTCATCAGCGCCCATCAAAAATACGTCAATATACACCTATTTCAAATAGATTCTTCAAAAATCGCGGATGTGCCTCCACATTCAATTTTTGGCGAAATACCCATATTACTCGCATATCTCTGTTTTTTTATGACACGTGCATTCGCAAATATTATAATCGCGAGTAAAGGATTCCATTTATGTAAAAATTTTTAAAGAAAATCGCGGTTTAGTATGCGTATTTGTCAAAATATATTTTGCTGATTTTCCGATTTTCAAGGTATCTATATCCGCGGTTTTAGTATATGAATTCGACCGGGGAAGGCTTCATTAGAACCGTCGCGTAAGAAAGGAAAAAGGAAAATTTTCAAAGGAAATTGAATGACAGTTGTAAATTTTAACCCCAAAAAATAGCTTTTTTAAGAAAATTAACGCATTAAATTTTGGCCTTTGGACTCAAATTACTACGATACTATAAGGAGCACACTTATGAGATATAGATTAAACGACGTAAAATCACTAGTTCTATAATCCTATTACGATTGGAATATGATATTGTTGATATGTGATATTGTTGCGCATCCGGATTATTAAAAAAAATTAAAAAAAAAAAGAAATTCCGGCTTCAAATTTTAGCATCAATTTTAGGTGGATGCAGTGGATACATTGAAAAATCATACACTAGTATCATGTTGCCCATGGAGTATTCTGTGATTCTTTCTTTTGGCATAGGTCTAAAAAATATAAGGTTAAGTCAGAAATCGGAAGGGAACGTAAAAACTTGTTGGCTTCAACCCATTTTTCTATATTGATGGCAACACAGCTTCCACGAAAATTAATTTTAATGGTCGACATTATGGGATCCCTCCTAAAACACTTCATTTTAAGAATTTCAGTCATACTATATAGAATATGTTAACATTTCGCGAATTTTGAATGGCTGAAACTCGGATTCATCATGTAAAATATTTTTGGTTTACATATACCCTCGTTAGCATAAATGCTGAGGGTATAAACAAAAATAACAACCAATTTATAAATATCAAAGCAACTGAGCCTTAATATCCATGTGAATTGTGATCACCGTTTTCGTAAATACGCGTTCAATTAGATGTTTTCCTACATATGTACATATATCGCCAAATGACCAGGATAGAACCACCATAAGAATTGGCACAAATCCTTTGTCAGATGTGGAAAACTTTTCAAAAAACTACTTATAACACTGTGAAACATTTTTAAGGTGATCTTGTGCAAACACTTCGAACTGAGGATTTTTTGAAAGCACAGACCCAAATGACAAGAAACCCTAGTTGGGTTTTGTTGTGTCAGATCCAGCTCGGATTTTATGGCCCCATCTAAACATTGCTAAATATTGAGTTTTTAAAGAAATTCGGGGCTATATCTCTTAAACCAATGGGAATCTTCGTCTGACCTCTGAAGCAAATTTGTAGATAAGGACAAGAATAAAATATTTGGAGAAATAATGAACTCGAAAAACTACATTTATTGCCTCAAATTTCAAAATATATGCAAAAAGTCCACAATTTTTATACATTTCGCACCGTATCTCCAAAACCGTTAATATTTTCTGATTTTTTTCTTTTGGGAAAATATTCCCTGGAATGTAATACACAACTCTTCAGAACATCTCACTGTTGTAAAATGCCTTTACGCCGTTGTTTTCATCACATTTTTCAACAACGATTTAATAAAAATATCAATAATGTAGTGAAATTCGAAATGCGAGAATAAACTGTTGGTGTGAACTGTGTTTGAAATACGTGTTGTAAAAGATATGATGCAAAATACCGCTGAAACAACATGAAGTAAGCAT
This sequence comes from Musca autumnalis, assembly GCF_047663935.1. Classification (NCBI taxonomy): domain Eukaryota; kingdom Metazoa; phylum Arthropoda; class Insecta; order Diptera; family Muscidae; genus Musca; species Musca autumnalis. The sequence goes on along the minus strand of NW_027411866.1, from coordinate 122,414,086 downwards.
TTTAGAGTTTCAGAATGTTCTAAAGAATTGTTGAGAACTTTATTTGGAAGGTTTTTGCAAAAGGTTACTTGGTTCAACTCCCAATAGTTTAGCCGATACTGACCAGAATTTAAGCAAGTATGTAAAATTTTCTATCTTTTATAGATTTTGTTGTCATAGATGGAGTTTTTCTTATGTGGTTTCTTCAAGAGATAAGTTCTACTAGTTTAGGGCTATAATATTGCTAAAGACAGCAAGGCCAAATTCCTATTCGTTTCTGAGATAAAGGCCTGAAAAATGCAAAAAAGTGAAGATTTAGCCCGGTTTAGATGAGGCCATAAAATCCGAACTGGATTTGACAGGACAAAACCCAACTAGGGTTTTTGTAGTCTAAATATGTACTTTCAAAAAATCCATGCTAGAAGTTGTTTGCATTTTCAGTGTTGCATAGTGTAATTAAAACTAAAGACCGTGAGTATCCATATGAAAATCGATGTTTAGAGCTCAAAAAGGATTCTTATGGAGAAATCGATAGAAACAATTTACAAAGTCAAAATTGTGTACTGAATTGGGATCAATATTTTCAAGACTACAACAAAAGTACAATGAAGCCACATTTGATAGCTTAATAAACCGGAACAGAAGAAATATGTAAATATAATTCAAATTTCGGAGTGTCGGAGTTTCGTTTGCTGTAGACATCTAAAGCTCCGAAAAAATATAAAAACTCCCACTGTTGAACCCTTTATGTCGACATTAAGGGCTTTGATTTTGAAGATATTGCGTTACGTAAAATGCACAGAAACAAAGGTGCTCTTTCTTGTGTTATAATGGATCAGAAATATTTTTTCGGTACACAAATCATGAGTAAACTTCAAAACCATCCAAATTAAATACTTTTCCTCCGATAAAATTGACATCTGAAAGCCCCTATCACTAAGTTGTTTGTGCACATCAAACGTCGTGGGATCGTTTGAAATTTCAAGGCCTTGATGGTGACATGAAGCTTTTAGCGATTGGATTTTCTTTATTTTTTGTCAAATTCTTATGGTGGTTCTATCCTGGTGAACCATTAAAAATGCCAATATATTGACATTTTTTCATAGAGCGAGTAAAAAGTACCGTTATAACGCATATGTGTAACAGGTTAGGTATTGACAATATCGGCTACTATATACTCTAGAGTAGAGTTGTGCCAAAGGAACTATTTGGAACTATCTAGTTCCTTTCGCAGTTCCAATGGCCCACATTTTTTCTTTGAACAAACTGCGTATACTTACTATCACACGTTATATTTCATGATGTTACTCATACGTTTTGGAACTAGTACAAGGAACTAGGAACTAGATTGCCCAACTCTACTCTAGAGTTGGGTAATCTAGTTCCTAGTTCCTTGTACTAGTTCCAAAACGTATGAGTAACGAATGTAACGTGTGATATTAAGTATACGCAGGCTGTTCAAAGAAAAACTGTGGGCAATTGGAACTGCGAAGTGAACTAGATAGTTCCTTTGGCACAACTCTATTATACTCTACATGTCCACAAAAATATTACCCCCTGTTTATGTATTTCGAAACGAAAACGTGTGCGCATGAAACACACCCAAACTTTTTGAAATATTGTTGCCTTTGCTTTTGCTTCAAAACAAAAAACAAATTTGTAAAACACACTCAAATTTGGTAGTTTTTCATGCGCATTCATTTTCTTATCGACATACATGAACAGGCCCTTATTTTCAATTCCTCTCCTATCGTTAGATATAACGGTATTTGTAGGCAAAATTGGTCAGTTCTATTCAGATGAACCGGAGTGTATAAGGGTACCACCTGATTTCAGGTATTGTGACGTTTTAGGTACTTATTCTGGCTGAATTAGTTATAATGTGGCATTTCGAGGTGGTCTCCACGAAAAGGGGTGGACATCAGAGTTATAACTTCTTGACCTTTTTTCTCAAAAATGGTTTCGTGTACCGAGAATGAATGAACTTTTGCCTATTAATGGCAAAAATAACGTTCATTTCATTTAATTGTTAAAAAATGTCAAGCACAAACCACTTTGATTTTTTTTTTTTCAAAAAATACTATGAAAAGAAAAAATCGCAAATAATTATTTCCTGTTGCATGAATGAATGACCATTTTACCTATTAAAAAATAAACTTTATTCCATTTAAATATGTCAACATAGGTCCACGTTTTGGTATAGTCCCCAAATAACGGTACCTCCCGATTTTCGGTATTTTCACGATTTGAGCTAATTTTTTTTTTGGCGGAAATACCAGCTACATCGCACATTAGGTTCATAGTGATCACCAAACATCTCTACCAAAAATTGTCAACATAGGTCCACGTTTTGGTATATTGAAGCCACAACCTTCAAAATACGGAATATCGAGAGGGCTAAATGAGGTCTAAATTTAGTGGTAGTTTGAGTGCCCCCAACGAAGTCTAAGTACCAAATTTCAGCCATTTCGGTGGAATATTGAGGCCACAACGTTCAAAATACTGAAAATCGGGAGGTACCGTTATTTGGGGACTATACCAAAACGTGGACCTATGTTGACATATTTAAATGGAATAAAGTTTATTTCTATGGGGGCTATATGAAAGCATGGACCGATACAGACAAAGTTCTGGAGTAAAGTTTTATACCACCAACGTAGTTTTTGTAACAAATTTTATTGTTCTCACACGAATTGTCAAATTTTGTAGATCGATTTACTCGCCTTAGCGCAAATGTGGAACGCTGATTTTTTGAATGAGGAATTCTTAACTATATGTAGAACGTGTCTACGAAGAATTAGGTCTGTATGTCATCTAGGGGCTGAGCTATGGATGCCCAAATTATTACGAATATAGACGAACAAACAAAAAATAGTTACAAAAACAGGGGGTAAGTACCAAATGTCAGCCATTTCGGTGTGATAATGAAGCTAAAACCTTAAAAATACCGAAAATCGCGAGGTACCGTTCTATGGGGGCTATATGAAGGCGTGTACCGATACCGACCAAATTCTGGGGGAAAGTTTTATACCCCAAAAGAAGACTACGTACCAAATTTGAGCCATTTTGGTAGGATAATGAAGCTAAAACCTTAAAAATACCGAAAATCGGGACGTACCGTTCTATGGGGGCCATATCAAAACGTGGACCGATATATCCCATTTTCAATACCAACCGTCCTGCAAGTAATAAAAACTTCTGTACCAAATATTGACTCTCTATCTTTAAAATTGCGAGCTGTATCTTGATTTCAACAGACAGACAGACGGACGGACAGACGGAGATGGTTAAATCGACATAGAATTTTATGCTGATCAATAGTATATATACTTTATAGGGTCTCCGACGAATATTTCGATGTGTTACAATCGGAATGACAAATTTAATTATACCCTCCATATGGTGGAGGGTATAATTACCAACATAGGTCCATGTTTTAGCATAGCCTCCCGATTTTCGGTACCTTCTGATTTTCGACGTTTTGAGGATTTTATTTACAATTTTTACCCGAACTAGCTGTTATTTGCCGCTCGGTCAAAAAATGTATCTAAAATCCTCAAATTCCGAAAATCGGGAGTAACCGCTATGTGGGGGTTATATATAACGGTAACTGCAGATTTTCGGTATTTTGAGTATTTTAGCTAAATTTTTTGACCGAACTACCTGTAATGTGACATTTGAGGTTCCCAGTGGAATCTGTAGTTACCGTAATGTGCGACGGATAGTGACAGTTCTTTGTAAAGTCCGAGTCCTACTTTAGCAGATTATCCTTCAATCTTCTTAAAGGCAAAAGTTACTTCTTTTACTGATCGACCCATGATGTCAATGTTATCAGAATAAGAATGGAACATGTGGCTATTGGTATATATTGTGTCATTTTTTGACGTTTGCATTTCGCGTAAATTTTTTCCAGCAGGATGTTGAACAGATCACACGAAAGCCTGTCCCTTTGTCTTAAAGCTCATTTGGTAGTAAACAGTTCGAAAAAGTTCTTCCTATTTTAACTAAAAACAGGGTATCAATTAAAGCCATCTTACAAAGTCGATTAAGCTTTGCGAGTATACCAAATTTGTATATGGCTTGGAATAACTTTGAACGTAAGGGCATGTCGAAGGCTACACTATAATCGACAAAAATGGTGGGTGTCGATCTGCTTCTCTTGGGTCTTTGTCGGGGTTTGCCGTTTGGTAAATATCTGGTCAATGGTGAATTTGCTACGTCTAAAGCCGCATTCATATGGCTCAATTACTTCGTTGATCATAGGCTTTATTCGTTATGTCCCTATAGTTATACATTCAGTACCATCTTCTGGGTTTGTCGTTCGTCGTCTTCGTTAGTATTGGATACCAACAGTTAAGAAAAATGCTCTATCCCTATCCTGAGTATACTATCTGTATCAGTTACCAAATTATCTTTATGGAGGATGTGCCTGTACCCATCCATTAGTTAAATGTTTCACTCTTTGGTAGAATTTTCGAACTTCATAATGGCAGCACGACATTCCTGGTCACGTCATGGAATCCATGGTCTCTGGTATCCAAGTATGGATTTTGCGCCTGTTTGCATGGAGTAGGCAATTTTTTGCCATTGTGCTGATATGTTATCGGGACGAGAAATGCTTTGATAAAGCAATTGAGCCAGCTGAGTGGAATATGCTGTGGCTATCTGTTGTGATTGCAGCTTACCGATGTCTAAGTTTAGTGTTGTGCCTCTTCGTACTTTATTTGCTACGTTTAATCGGGTACGTACCTTTGCTGCAACAATCTGGTGGTCTGATTTTATGCTTGCTCCTCGGTACGATTGTACATGCAACACGCTCTATGAACGTCTTCCATCTGACAAAACGTGAACAATTTAATTTTTTGTTTTTGGTCCGGAGCCATGAATATAGAGATGCATAAATCTGGTACTGCTAACTGCCATGTTTTTGCCACTGCGTAATCTATCAGCCTCATTCTATTGTCTGATGTTTCACTGTGGTGACTGAATTTGTGGCAGTTGGGACAATTTTGGCATTAAAATTACCTAGAACAAATTTCATGTCAGGGACAGGATAACGGTCATATATTTCTTCTAAGTGCTCTTGAAATATATCTTTGGTCTGTTCGTCCTTGTCTTCGGTGGGAGCATGATGGCAAATAAAGGTAATGTTAAACAAGTAAGAACGGCGTTAAGTTCGGCCGGGCCGAACTTGTTATACCCTCCACCACAAGTTGTATTGAAGTAAAATGGAATAATTTGTTTCCTTTCGTGTATGAAGAAGACTTAATACTAAATTTTAGCAATTTCGGTAAAACAATGTGAGGCACCATTCTATGGGGGCTATTTCAAAACGTCGATCTATATCGACAAATTTCTTACGGAAAGTTTTTAGGCTCAAAGAAGACTAAATACCAAATTTCCTATATTTCGGTAAGAGAATGTGGCTAAAACTTAAAAAAAATCCGAAAATCAAGAAATACGCTTCTATGGGGATATAGGAAGACGTGGACCTATACTGATAATACTCTTCTGGAATATTTTATTACTCTTGGAAGACGAAATAACGAATTTCAGCCATTTCGGTTGGATATTGACGTCGCAGTCTTCAGTATTACGAAAATCGGGAGGTACCGTTCTATGGGGGCTATATCGAAACGTGGACCTATACCGACGAATTTTAGTCAGAAATGGGGCAATATGAAAGAGTGGACCTGTACAGACATATTTCTGGCGAACAGTTTTATATCACATTGAAGACTAAATACCAAATTTCAGCCATTTTGGTGGAATATTGAAGACACAACCTTCAAAACACGAAAAATCGGGAGGTACGTTTCCATGGGGGCTATATAAAGGCGTGAACCTATACCGACAAATTTAAAGGGGAAGTTTGAGTACCCCCAACGAAGTCTAAATACCAAATTTCAGCCATTTCGGTGGAATATTGAGGCCACAACGTTCAAAATACCGAAAATCGGGAGGTACCGTCCTATGGGGGCTATATGAAGACATGGACCTACACCGACAAAATTCTGGGAGAAAGTTTTGTACCCCTAAAGAAGACAACGTACCAAATTTCAGCCATTTTGGTACGATAATGAAGCTAAAACCTTCAAAATACCGAAAATCGGGAGGTACCGTTCTATGGGGGCTATATGAAGGTGTGGACCGATACCAACAAAATTCTAGGGAAAAGTTTTATACCCCTAAAGAAGACTACGTACCAAATTTCAGCCATTTCTGTGTGATAATGAAGCGAAAACCTTCAAAATACCGAAAAACGGGAGGTACCGTTCTATGGGGGCTATATGAAGGTATGGACCGACACCGACAAAATTCTGGGAGAAAGTTTTGTACCCCTAAAGAAGACTACGTACCAAATTTCAGCCATTTCGGTGTGATAATGAAGCTAAAACCTTAAAAGTACCGAAAATCGGGAGGTACCGTTCTATGGGGGCTATATCAAAACGTGGACCGATATATCCCATTTTCAATACCAACCATCCTGCAAGTAATAGCAACTTCTGTACCAAATTTTGACTCTCTATCTTTAAAATTGCGAGCTGTATCTTGATTTCAACAGACAGACAGACGGACGGACGGACGGACGGACGGACATACGGACATGGTCAAATCGACATAGAATTTTATGCTGATCAATAATATATATACTTTATAGGGTCTCCGACGAATATTTCGATGTGTTACAAACGGAATGACAAATTTAATTATACCCTCCATATGGTGGAGGGTATAAAAATTTAGTTTTCATTTACTGGGGTGAAGCACGAGACCAGATGTTTTAACAGCCGACTTCAAATACGCATCAACCTCATGCTTTATGTCATGGCAACTACAATACAGTGGGTCATCTTTAGGTGAGGTTGTCACGCCTTTCCCAATCCATCGCATTTCCTGTATGGCAGTAATATCAGCTTTGAATTTTTCAAGCACCTCTGTCAATGCGTTAATTGCACCTTCCCTATAAAGAGTGTAAAAATTCCAGCTGCAGATTCGCAGATCATGTCCTTCAAACGTTTGCGGAGGTCGTCGACTTAAAAGGGGTTTTTTCTTTTTTTTTGTGACGTAGGGGATGAGAAATACTAACGAACGGTCCTGACCGGTATTTTATCCTTCACCATAATATGGAGGGTATAACTAAATTTGTCATTTCGTTTGCAACGCATCGAAATATTCGTCGGAAACCCCAAAAAGTATATACATTCTTGATCAGCATAAAAGTCTAAGTCGAATTAGCCATGTCTGTCCCTCCGTCTGTTGAAAACAAGATTCACCTCACAATTTTTAAGATAGAGTTTTATAATTTTGTATAGATGTTTCTATTACTCCTAGGATGTTTGGTATTGCAAATGGGCTATATCGGTCCACGTTTTGATATAGACCCCATAGAGGGTACGTCCCGATTTTCGGTCTTTTGAAGGTTTAAGCCTCATTATAAAACCGAAATAGCTGAAATTTGGTATTTAGTATTCGTTGGGGACTTTCCACTTGAAACTTGTCGGTATAGTGGTACGTTCTCATATTGATCCCATAGAACGGTACCTCCCGGTTTTTGGTATTTTCAAGGTTATGGCCTCAATATCCCACTTAAATGGCTAAAATTTTGTATTTAGTCTTCATTGGGGCATACAACTTTCCGCTTGAATTTTGTCAGTATAGGTCCACGACTTCTTATAGTCCCCATACAACGGTACCTTCCGATTTGCGGTAATTTAGAGTTTGTGGTCCCTGGACAATTTTGTACAATTGTTTTATCTGTCCTGGTAGTTTTCTAGTTAGCGACGCATGAGGTCAGGTTCTGATTAGGGTGTACATCTATTTAAAGATAAGACTGGAAGCAATAAATTGTGTAGTTTTATTACCCACGAAGCATTATGCCTGCTGTGTGCATAATGCATTTCTCGGTACAGCGTGCATTTCTAATGTGAGTCGATTTATTTGTACTTTCTATTTTAAGGTCTAGAGTTAAATGTTTTGTTATAAAAGAAGAGTCTCTCTAAAGCAACGAAGCGAACAACATCGCTAACGCGGGTGTTTTCATTCTCTTAGGTTATTTTTCCTTTAGTTTCTTGGGTGCATTTGTGATGAGACTAGGAGTCGTCTCATCATTTGGTGACCCCGACGTGATAGGCTCGCGGTTTCAAAAAAGAAATTTGTGTAGTTTATTCGTGTTCAGTGTAGTGACGTGTTAGACTCACATTAAAAAAAAGAAAAGTGTGTTAGTTTACGCGTAGTGTTATAGCGTAATAGGCGCGTAGTCAACAGTGACTACGTTAGGTTTATTCGTTAGGTTATAGAAAGGCGCACAGTCGAAGCAAAGATTGTGTTAGGCCAATTTTTATAGCTACTAATAAAAAATAAATAAAGTGACAAAAAGTGTATTTCGTGAAAATGAATTTTCAAGATTTCATCCAACATCAAAGGGTGTTGGGCGAATACATTGTTTCGCTTTATTTAGAACTGAGCAAAATTGCTCAGAAAAGTGTAACCAGGGAAACAAGGGAAAAGTTGTTTAAAGTTGGTAGTTCCTTCACGGAAGCAAGAAGGGATTTTTTAGACAATGATAGGGAGCTCCACGATATGGGAAAATTTCCATATGAAATGCACAGCATATTCGCCTCAGGTGTGCGGTATGCAATAAAAAAGTTCGATTTCTTAAATCGCCAAATAAGGATAGATTTTGGGATCGAATCAAAGAAGGATTCGTTAGATACACGAATTCTTTCTAGATATAAATATATAGCTGAGATGGACAGCTTAAGTCCATTGGAACAGTATGAAAAAAGAAACATACTGCGCCATTCAAAAACATTAAAAGGAGGTTTAATTAGAGAGTTTGAATATTCATTAAATGCGCTGGAGACTGAGATAAGGAATGAGTTTCTAAGTATAGAAGATGTCAAAGACAGATATGATATTGCGTCATCAGTACTGATGCAATATTTGAATGAGTTTCCTAAAGAGGATAATCTCGTAGAGAATTTCAATTTTTTACAAATTTGTTACCGCATGGTGAGATTTGGGAAATTTTCTAGAGTAGCACCTAAAGAGGTGAAGGTAAAAGATTATGAAGAAATCAATGGGAAATGGGTTCCCAAGATAAATACTAGACAGGTAGATAGTAATTCAATTAGAAAAATTGAGCAGAGTTTTCCAGGTAGTATAGACTCTCAACAGGGGAGTGTTGAAGAAACTTCGGAAACTAAGAATGAAAACGTATGCGGTGATGTTTCGCGAATGTTGAAAGTTAAAGTAAATCAATTATTGGACGAAAATAAAAAACTTAAGTCCAATTTGGAGTACAAATCCAAGGACTGGCAAGTTGCTGAAGAAAAGGCTCAAAAGTATGAGTCCCGAGCTGCTGACCTTAGCGTGAAGTATCAAGCAGCAGATGCTGATCGAAAAAAGGCTGTGGAAAAACTTGGTGAAGTGCAGAAAGAATCGGAGTGTCTACGAAAACAATTGGACGAAGCTCGTAAATATTTAAACGCTGAATATATGATCCGTACTGAGTTGCAAAACCGCATTCAAAGTCTACGCGATGAACTCACGTTTAAGAAGCACAATCATTTGCAAGAAGTTAATGAAATACGTACACGTCACCAAGTCGAAATCTGTGAAGTTAGCAGTAGTCTCTCTAAAGCAACGAAACGAACAACATCGCTAACGCGGGTGTTTTCATTCTCTTAGGTTATTTTTCCTTTAGTTTCTTGGGTGCATTTGTGATGAGACTAGGAGTCGTCTCATCAGTCCCAATATTCAACCGAAATGGCTGAAAGTTAAAGTATTTACACATCCTTGGGGGTATAAAGCTTTCCACCTGAAACTTGCTCGGTCTACGTCTTTATATAGCCCCCATAGAACGGTACCTCGGGATTTTCGGTATTTTGAAGGTTTTGGCCTCAATATCCCACCAATATAGCTGAACTTTTTTATTTAGTCTTCGTTGGGGTATTAAACTATTCATCTTAAGTTCATCGATATAGATCCACGTCTTCATATAGCCCCTATAGAACGGTACCTCCCGACTTTTGGTATTTTCAATGTTTTAGTCCCCAAAATCCCACGGAAATGGCTGATATTTGGTATTGAGTCTTCGTCAGGGAAATAAATTTTCTACCTGAAGCTTGTCGGTATAGATCCACGTCTGTATATAGACCCCAATTTTACATTAAATAATTTTGTTGTAGAAAAATAAATATTTAAGACCGCTGAAAGTTTATGAAAGCCAGTGTTTTATTTGTATTAGCGTTACAAAATAATGAAAGAACTGGAAATACCAGTTATTCCGATTGAAAAATTAAACCTTTTCATACAAAGATGAAATATCCCAAAAATCATATTGTGGGATAATCAACAGACATAAAAAGCTATAGCAAAACATACATACCTATATTCCCACACAGAATGTTTGCTGATCTATTTGAAATTAGTAGAGAAACAGAAGTAAAGTAACCAAATAAGGATACAGACACCAGGCAATCACATTCATATAACCCATCCATTCCAAATTACAATTTTACCAACTACTACAACAATATGTTCATTTAGGTTAAATGAATGAATAGCAGCAACCAACCCGGCAAAATAAAACCCAACAGTCAAGTTGAACTTATGATAGTGATGCTGAATAACACAGGACAACTATGATGACGTAGATGATATTCCGTCCAAACAGCATATGCAGGTGTATAAACATTAAAAACGTTTAGATAAGAGAAAAGCCCTATCCACCGTTTTCCCCCAATCTAAAAACTGTCCTAAAACATACTTTTGTTGTCAACAAAATTTTTGATAGAAGCAACGAGTTGTTCGGACATGTCATGTCGGCTATGTCCGTATTCTATTTTGATAGACTTGTCGACCACCAGCAGCAGTAGCAGTAACAAGAGCTCCAAAATTCATTAGAAAATTTTAATGTTTAGTCGTCCTTCTTTTGATTAAAACTTCTATGAACGAATTGTTGTGACTTGCAAGTCAACTGGAGATATAAAAGGGACATAGATAGATATGAATATATGAATGTGGGAACATTGAATAGATATGCTTGGGTATATGTATATATGTTCAACATGCAAAGTTCTCGAACATTGTCCATTAATGCTTTTGTGACACTTTGTACAGTTCTTTTCAATTTGATTAATATTTTTGTCCACTACATACATATTCAATTTTGACAAGTAGAAATAGACAGACTGTCAGTTCAGGAGCTCAACATATGAAATTAGATAAATATAAAGTGTTTAAAAACGAACAATTAATGTAATATCTTAGTTAAATTTTTATTTGTCATTGACGTCAGATATAATAAATGTTCTTTTGTCATTTGTTGGATATTTCAAAAGAATGTAGCCTTCGGAAAGTCTTAAAGTCCAAAGTGATCATTAAGAGAACAACCATTTCCTTTCAACCTTTAACTTGGGAGTTGAAAATGTAGGACATACTTTTTGACGTGACGGTAAATTTTACCGTTTAAATCTTTATAATTAGTTTGATTTTTTTGGTCATGTGGGTTAGACCGTTTAGGCGCTTAGCGCCTCCTATATTTGAGCTATATCCAAATCTTAACCGATTTCTATATAATTTGGCACATTAATTTCTAGACCGAATTTAGTCACACTTTCCAAATTTCATCAACATTGGACATATATAACAAGTGTGGTGCATCAAATAACTCAAATTGGCCAAAAAATATACATATATGTATGTATACGGGAGCTATATCCAAATCTGAACCAATTTCGATCAAATTTGGCACATTTATTTCTAGACCAAATTCAATAACACAGCAAATACGTGTAATCGGCCGAATCGGCAGCTATATTTAAATCAGAATCGACTTCGATATCATTTGACTCCTTTATTTCTAGACCGAATTTAGTCACACATTTCAAATTTCATCGAATTCGGACATATATAGCGTGTTTGGTGCAGCTATTACGTGAAATTGGCCGAAAATATATAAGGGAGCAATATCTAAATCTGCACCGATAACGATATTATTTTGCACATTTATTTCTAGATCGAATTTAGTCATACATTCGAAATTTCGTCTAAATCGGACTATATAGCGTGTTTGGTGCAGCAAATACGTGAAGTCGGCCGAAAATATATATGGGAGCTATATCTAAATCTGAACCGATTTTGAATACATAAAATTGGGCAAACCTATACGAGGGCTGCACGAAAACAATCTGGCCTAGGCAACACCGCTAGTTGCCAGGCGCTATTTGATATTTTCTTGACCGTATAACAGTTTTTAGCCTACAGGTACTCAGGACAGTTTCTCATACGACCTTGTGTTGTGTTGTTTACAGTGACTTGGAATTTACTTGTGAACATTTTTGTCCGATCATTTTTCACAAAATTGACGTGGGTAATCACGTCAAGAGTGCATCGATCAAATTAAATCTTTGTATGTTGATAAATTGCCATCCTATAGTTCTATTAAAAATTGGGGCCTAATTATCGCATCCGTTATCGATCGAGTTTTTGTTCGAAGACAAATTACGAACGTTCGAAATTTTTGGATTCCCTTTTACGATCGAAATTGTTCGAAAAAGTTATCGATACATACGGTTATCGACCGGTGAAAACATATGGTAAACACAAAATATTACAAACAAACAATTGTTGTGCGGCAAGTTTCTCGTAAAATGAAATGAAAACATGAAAACTGTAAAAAATAATAGAAAATTGTGAAAAATAAAAATTATAAGAACCCGAAATAAATTCCACTTTGTAAAGATTCTGGCATTTGAAAATACATTTTTAATTTTTAAGAAACAGTCCCTTTTGCCTATTTTTTACTCATTTTATTGGAAAAACTCATTAGTGTGCGATTTTGATTAGTTTTTTGCAAAATGTTCCATTAGCTCGTTTTATGCCACAAAAATAATAATCAAATTTGTAACGGGCAACAACTCGCAAGATTCCACTCGAAAGTGTATTCGATAACGGATGCCGTAATCCAAATACGACGTGTGTTGTTTTTGCTGTGAAGCAGACCAACCAAATTTTGGTGTGTGCATTCGTTGAAATTCGACGACACATACTAGTGAAAGAGGTTTGAATTGTTTTCGCAGACACTTTCGTCGGAGTTGTGTGAGGTTGCCAAGGAAAAACTTCTCATTGAACTTTTTTCTTTGCTTACCTTTATACTTCGAGCTGACGATTGATGTTTGGATATAAAAAGTTTCTTGTTGAAGAAGTTATTGAAAAATAACTTCGGTGGAGAATATCCACAATCAAGAAACAAGGGAACTGATGAGATCCAGTGGCGTGGATCGAAACTATATTATTCCCTGCCTTACCCCTTTTCAGTTGTCAATCTTATAAAATTCAAAGTTAAGAGTGCAGGTGCATTATTTAATTGCGAAAGCCAGAAGTCTGGGTCTTGATAAACATATGATCGTAGGGTTTGGTCCATATCAGAACGATGGATATTGATGTGTTGAAGTTGTAACGGGCGGTATTATTGAAGATTTTGGATTCTATAAACTTAGAAAGTTTTAACAAGTAAGCAACGGCTATAGTCGGACAGGGCCGACAATACGATACCCTACACCACTACCCTGCGAGTTAGCTTTCAGCAAAGCAAAGTTTCTTTTGGACAAAGAAGCTCATTGTAAGAAATAAATGTTTGAAGTCTGCAACCTTATCACATTAAGTTTTAATAACAATATAAAAATTGTTGCACAAACATCACAAAAGGGATAGGGCGTCCACCACGATTCATATTACAGCAATAGTATGGGGCCTATTGTTCATCGCCGAGTCCGAAAGGCATGTCTTAAAAAAACACCTGTAGAGAAGTTGTACATGGTTGAAATACTCAGAAAATGTCGCCAACTTTACTGAGGGGTATTTTGTCATCGTTGGAAATTTGATGTTTGCTGGCCAGGACTCGAACGCCTGACCTTCAGCGTGCAAGGCGGGTGTGCAAACAATTGTACCATGGTGGCACCAATAAGTAATTTTAGAACGGACATTTAGTCTGGACCTAATTTTTTGCATATTTTGACATATTTGCTAAACCATATGCAAGACTTTGTGTCCTAAATATCCCATCGAATTGGCTGAAAGTTTGTATTAAGTATTCGTTCATCACAATTTTCGACCAGAAATTTATCGGTATAGGTCCAGGTCTTCATATAGCTCCCATAGAACCGTACCTCCCGATATCCGGTATTTTGAAGGTTGTGGCCTCAATATCAAACGGAAATGGTTGACATTTTGTATTCAGTCTTCGTTGGAGGTAAAAAAACTTTCCACCTGAAATTTGTCGTTATATGTCCACGTCTTCATATAGCTCCCATAACCAAAACCAACCGATTTTCTGCACTTTGAAGGTTATGGTCTCAATATCCTTCCGAATTGGCTAAAATTTGGTATTAAGTCTTCATTGGGGGTATTAAACTTTCCATCTGAAATTTGTCGGTATAGGTCTTGGCGTTCATATAGTTCCCATACAGCGAAAGCTCCCCATTTTCGACATTTTGAAGATTGTGGCTCTGGTTACAGATTTCTCTGTTTTATTGACTTGTCTGAAGTGAATTTCAAACAGAAAAATGTACACATAAACATTTTAGAAAATATTATTGAAATATATGTAGCATACGAAAATATGTGAAATACAGAAATTTTCCATATGCAAAAATAATATTTGCATATGCATAATTTATACATTTCACATATTTTTGAATATGTGATATATTTCGATTGGAATTTAATTAGAAGCCAAAAATATGCAAATTTTACAAAAATAGGTGTTGCATAAAATTCCGCTGTCTACATATCATTGAGCTGATATTTATCGGGTTGCTCTCATTGATATGAGAGAAGGCTCCCTTGTCCCTACTGGGATGTTTGTGGAACAATTATATACAGTACATTTTAAGAAATATTCTTAAATTTCTGCTACATCTTTAAATTTTGGACAATTCGACAGGTAATATGATAGGGTTCCACGCAATTTGTAAGAACTGGGAATTTGTCTGTCATGATAGAGACAATTTGTAGCATGGGAGGAAGATGTGGTTCTCTTCACAAAACTCATTATATCTTAGGTAGTAGGTCGGTTACCAAGCACACATATTATTGCAATTTTCATCAGAGGAAAGATCGGTAGTTAATTTTTCATATATAGGCGACTTTGCCGGTATATGGCCTCCAGGGATTCAAATATGGACCAAAAATAAAATGCTTTTATTTAGCATACAAAAGTAATGCTCCATTGCACCCGCTAAATAATATCAGATCATCATCAAAAATTGTAGGCATCTTCTTCAACCTAAACGCCTACCTCGTGCGAAATTTCGTGACTATTGATCAATAATTGCGACCTCTAGTATGCTTTTGATTACATTACAAGCAAAACACTGGATATATTAGGCTTTAACTCTGTTATCTGACCACATAAATCAACATAATTGGCATTAATTGAAAGGGCAAGTGTTGTCCTTCCAAATATTCTTTATGTGGGCGGAATGTGTGGTTCAGGAATAAAGATATTACCGGTATATTAGAAATTTTCACAATGTTCACACAAAAGTTGTGGTCCATTTAACCCTCTAAACATCATCCGACCACCATCTCAAATTGCAAGCTTCTTCTTTGTCATATAATCTTACATTATTTAAAATTTCGAGGCGATCGGACTATAATTGCGACATACAGAGCCGCTACAAAATCGGATAAAAATTTAGTTTTTGGTCCATTTCACCCGCTAAATATTTCTCGATCATCACCAATAAGAATAGGGATCTATTCTGGCCTGAACCCAACCTCCATACAAAATTTCGTGACGATGGTTCCATAATTGCGGCCTGAAGCGTGTTTACAATTTATAATGGACAGACGGACGGACGGACAGACACACATCTCAAAATCGCTTTATCTCGTCGAGATATGAAGATTGGTATACCATATTGGGGGTCTCCGACGAATATTTCGCGGTGTTACATGAATTTTTACCAAAACAAACTTATAATACCCTTTCCACATTGTGGTGTAGGGTATAAAAAGCTCATCAAATGATAACTAAACACAAACATTGAGTATACAGACACTTCCAGAAAAATGAAAAAAAAAATTAAATAAAATTTCCTAAAACGTGAAATTTTGTTGCAAATGTATTGGCCACCACTGTATCTCAATCCTAAACTCCAACAGTAATCTCAATTCTAAATTTCAGGATTCCAGCTCTTTCCGTTCTCCCAAATCCAAATTGTAACAAATTTTGTACCATTTAGTACTTTTTGTGCACTTATGTACGAATTCCCAAAACTACCTCAATCTTATACTCCAACAGTAATCTTTATTTCAAATGGCAGCATTTCAGCACCATTCGTTCTCTACAATATAATTGTACAAAATTAAGTACCATTACATACATAATTCCAAATTGCGGGATTCCATGTGTATCCGTTTAACCAAAAATTCGTACCCATGAATACGAATTTGCAATACTTCTTCACTCATACACTCCAACAGTAATCTAAATTCCAAATTTCAGGATTCCAGCTCTTTCCGTTCACCCAAATCCAAATTGTACCATTTAGTATTTTTCGCACCCATAATTGCGAATTTCCAGAACTTGTTCAATACAACACTCCAACAGTAATCTTAATTCCAAATATCAGGATTCCAGCTCTATCCGTTCGCTCAAATTCAAATTGTATCAAATTTAGTACTTTCCGTACCCATTAGTACGAATTTTTAAATTTCAGGTCTCCAGCTCAACCAAATACAAATTGTACCAAATTACGTACCATTTAGCACTTTTCGTATAATTTATAAGTACGAACTTTCAAAACCATTTCCTTTTATCACCACCTCTTCTCAACCTTAATTTCCATACCAAATTTAAAGATTCTGGCTATATCCCTTCAAAATGTACATACATATGTGCCCACAACATCCCCGAAGGGACGGGAGACTTCTCTCATACCAATGAGTGTACGCCGATTCATATTGGCTCAATGATATTACTACTTTATATTGCCGAGTCCGAACGACGTGTCTTACAACTCCACTTGTAGAGAAGTTTTCCTGGCTTAAATACTCAGGAGATGTCGCCAGCATTACTGAGGGCGAATTTTGACACCGTTGAAAATTGATGTTGCTTGGCCTGGGATTTGAACCGCAGACCTTCTGAGTGGAAGGCGGACGTGCTAACCATTGCACCACTGTGGCCCCATGTACAATTGGTGCAAATTTAGTAACTTTTCGTAAACTTATAGGTTTCTTTTACTTGTCATTATGATATCTAACGTTTGCTTATACATTCCACATAAATTCTATTAAATAAAAGTGCATTTCTCTTCGCTTAATTAAAGAATTTAAATGTTCAACATATTTAACTCGGCAATTTATCAATCAGCTTAAAAATAATTCGCTTTTCATTCATTTTCAATATTGAATTAATTATTGGCTGGGCATTGAAGGGTCGTCTAACAATCCGCATTGTGTAACGACCACCACCCAGTCCCCAACTCTACAATGAAAACAAAGTTATTTTGACAAATGACCCTTATCAAATCAACAAATCACTGTCGACAACATTGTTGTTGTTGGTTGTTTTTCGTATGTCGTCTGTTATTTTCTGTGTTGTATGCCGAACTCATATTGGTAATTAAATAATGTCCGGTGAGTATTTGTCTACAGGCGAACGCACACAATCCACCGAACTCGTATAAAATGGACCCAGCAATGGTGGTCAATGGCAAAAACACCCATTTCTATAGTTGTTGAAATCTTTGTTTGTGGAAATCAGTCAAAATTTTGATTTATGCACATTTTTCAGATTTGCATACAATAACAACAACAAAAAACCGGTCAAGATGAATAGAGGTAGTGAAAGGAGAGGGTGAACAACAGGAACGAGGAATGAAATATTAACGAATTGAACGAATGTGATGTCAGCAACCCTCCTGTTTCTACGCATCAGACATTCTTCAATCGAAAAAAGGGTTTGACCGGATGTGTGAATTGTATTAGAGCTTAATTTGTGTTCGTTCCTCTGTCGTACATTGACGATATCCTGTTTGGCCACTGCGTAATAAATTGATAGAGAAAACATCAAAATAGAATGAGATGAAAGATGGAAATGGTTTGCTTGGCACTTCAATACCGTGTCATAAATTTGATAGATTTTTTCCTTCCTAATCACTTTGCCGAATATAAAAAGGGTCGTCGATATGTGCTGTTTTATATGACATCAGGTGTGGACTGTGCAATGTCTAGAACGCTAATTAACTGAAATGTTTTATTAAAGGTGTAGAAAAATATTCATCACAGAATTGAAATACATTTTTTGATAGAATATCTGAACACAGCATAATGCCCTGTGCCACAATGTAGAAAGGGTATTGTAAGATAAGTGGAACTTATTTGTTTATGTGTATCCGCCTGAATCGACTTTTTTCTTAAAAATTATTTTCTGTTGCACAATGAATGAAAATATCGTTTATTCTATTTAAATAAGCAAAGACGGTGTTAAGTTTGGGCGGGCAGAACCTTTTGTAACATCCACCATAAATTATATTGAAACCAGATTTCAGTCACTCCGGCTAAAACCTTCAAAATGTCCGAAAATTGGATAACACCTTTCTTAGAAGGGCTATATGAGAACGTGGACATAAAGTATAAAGTACATATATTCTTGATCGGGGTAAAATTCTAAGTCGATATAACCATGCCCGTCTGTCCGCCTGTCCGTCCGTCCGTCCGTCTATAATTGTTCCACAAACATCCCAGATGGGACAAGGGACACTTCCGTCCGCCTGCTGAAATCAAAATTCAGCTCGCAATTTGGTATAGAAATTTCTATTACTCCTAAGATGTTTAGTATTGCAAATGGGCTATATCGGTCCACGTTTTGATATAGCCCTCATAGAACGCAACTTTAGTATTTAGTCTTCAGCAGTATTTCAGTACATGTCCACGCCTTCATATAGTCCCAATAGAACTGTACCTCCCGATTTTCGGTATTTTGAAGGTTGTGGCCGCAATAATCCCCCGAAATGTCTGAAATTTGGTATTAGGTCTTCGTTTGGGGTATTCAACTATCCCCCTTTATTCGTCGGTATAGGTCCACGCCTTCGTATAGCCCCTATAGAACGGTACCTAACGATGTTCGGTATTTTGAAGTATTTAGTCTTCGTTGGGGGTATTCAATTTTCACCTCTATATTTGTCCATATAAGTCCATACCTTCATCTCAGCAAAAACAGTCCTCCCAAAATCATGGGCTTCGTAAGGGATTTTTGGCAGCCGTAAATACTTTCAAACCCCCTTTCCTCCCCATTATTTTTACAAGGGCAGGTGGCACTTAGTTTGTAGTAATTTTATGACCACTAGAATAACTAGTTATTCTGTGGCCACTAGAAGTTGAAAAGTAGGGTAAAAAAAAAAATTCTATTTTTAGAACAGTTGATGTAGAGAATTTGTTTTTAATTTCATCACACTTCTTAATTTTATTTTACTTTTTTTATTTCGCTGTCTGCCCGAATTGAACCAACGAACCCTCTGATTTCTAGCCAAAAACACTACACACTATGCCACGCACACGAATATTAAGGGTTGCTTAAGAACTTAAATGTGCAGTGCACATGTGCACCACGAACTGTTATTTTTTAATTTAAAAAAAACTCGCGTGCCGACGGTGAGCGTTGAACACACAACCCTAGGATTTATAGTCGGACACATACTCACTGTGCCACCGTCGTCATTAATTAGAGAGGTGTAAAGTAAGTAGGTTTACCTTGTACATTTTTTAAGAAGTAACCCAGTAATGACTACCGGATCCAAATTTTTGCTGGGATATAGCCCCCATAGGTACATCCGGATTCTCGGTATCTTGTGGGTGTGCCACAATAACCCATCGAAATTGCAGAAATTTGGTATTTAGTATTTGTTGGAGATATACAACTTTCCCCAAGTCAGTACAGGTCAACGCCTTAATATAGCCCCCATATAACGGTATCTCCCGATTTTCGTTAATACGTCATTCAAAAAGTTAGTTACATTTTTGTTAGTTACAAACTACAGCAGCAGTATTAACACAGCAAAAAATAAAGGAAATCAAAAACGACTTTTCTTCAAATTATTCGATTTCACTCAGATTTCCCATATACATATGTATATCTGAAATTTTGTAGTTACATGAAAATACAACCGATTTATATAAAACAAATATTTTTTGTCATTTCTTGACATTTGTTGATTCTTATTCCGTCTATCTCTTAGTGTTATATTTATTTAACTTCACGCATACTATACTACAATCCCATATACTTTATTACTTTCAATTTAAGAGACTCATTGCTAAAACTATAAACGATCTCATTAAACTAATAATAAGTAACATACATCCTTACATCCCGTCATTCCATTAAAAAGTTATTGCCTTCTTTGCATTCCACAATATGAATGTGTCGGCAGTTTTTTCTCTTCCGTGCGAAAATACTTTTACACACGTTGTTTTACTTTATTTCTTCCCATCTTCGATGTGTATAAATATTTTCAATTTTTCTCGTCAGTAGTTAATTGATATTTTTAATGACTTCACATGTTGCACAAATGACTCTATACATATACATACATACATATGTACATGGAGAGAGACAGTAGTTCCGTCAATTTCGTTTCGTCCTTAGTCATCGCCATTACTACTTACATAAATATGTACTCGTATATGTATTTGTCCTAGCATTATCATCATCAGCATTGTCACCGTCATCTCAGACAAACCGATACCGAATACACAGGCATCAGCTTGAGCTCCATTATCGATGTCATCAATGTAACAACTACATTTGCTAACTTTGCTTTATTTCAATTTTATACGAACGAAAGCCTGACAGTCACATCTATCCATTTAAGGCAAAAACACACCGCACCGCACATCACATATTGTTTCTTATTGAATTTCATTTATTGGGGTGGTGCGTAGATTTTGTTCGAAGTAATTTGAATAATGAAAAAAGCCTATAGTTGCACTGGGGATACCATGTCTTTTGGGAGTCATGTCATTTCTCCAGAATACGTAGAAGTACGTTGGGAGAATTCATTAGATGTTCAAAACTGTTTGGATTTCGCTATTTACTAAAACAGATAAAACAATCTAAGTGGTTTAGCCAATTATTAGCAGTCGTACCCTTTTTTATACCATCCAACGTAACGGTGCGCATTTACCAACTGTAAATGGAAGTTGCTTATACTTGGGAAGTTTTTGCGGTTTCTGAAACCACAATGTTCATCGATGAGAAAAATAAAAAAAAAACGCCGGAGCGCTTTCTAAATAAATCGCGATCAAAGTTCACACTTTAGAGTTTTTCAGGTTTTCACGATTTTTCTTGGAAACCGCAAGTCTTATTTAATGGGATTAGAGGAAATGTTGTAACTGTGAAAATTCTCTACAAGGTTGACATTAATAATATTTTCGTAAATTTTAAAATGTTTTTATATATAGAAGTTCAAATTGGGACAATGCACTGACTGTATCGCCTCCTTATAAAACAATATCATGCACGGCGTGCTTTAACTAACTTTAAATTTACACCTGGGAAGTTTTTGCGGATTCTGAAACAGCAATGTTCATAGATAAGAAAAATCTAAAAAGGAGAAGAAATCGCTGTAGAGATTTTAAATAAATCGCGGAGGGTATAAACTCCACCATAGTGTGGACGGTATATTAAGTTTGTTTTTCCGTTTGTAACGCATTGAAATATATATTTGCGATCCTATAAAGTATATTTATTCTTGATCAGGATAAAATTCTGAGTCGATATAGCCAAGTCCGTCCTTCTGTCCGTCTGTTGTAATCACTCTAGTGTCCACAATTATTGAGCTAGAGCGTTTTATCGGCCCACGTTTTGATATAGCCCCTTTTAACGGTATCACCCGATTTTCGGTATTTTGGGAATGTTAGCCACATTTTTGACAGAGCTAGCCGTAATTTGACTTTTGCGGTTCCCAGAGACCACAAAACATCTCCACCACAAATCAATGTTTTGGTATAGCCGCCGTATAACTGTACCTCCCGATGTTCGGTATTTTGAGTATTTCAGCTACAATTTTTAACCGAACTACCTGTAATTTGACAGTTGAGGTTCCTAGTGATCACAAAATATCTCCACCAAAAACTGTCAACATAGGTCCATGTTTTAGTATAGCACCCATATAACGGTACCTCCCGATTTTGGGTATTTTGGGGATTTCAGCTACAAATTTTAACCGAACTACCAGTAATTTGACAGTTGAGGTTCCTAGTGATCACAGAACATATCCTCGAAAAACTGTGAACATAGATCAATGTTTTGGTACAGCCCACATATAACGATAGCTCCCGATTTTCTGTATTTTGATAAGTTTAAATACAATTTTCGACCGAACTATCTGTAATTCGACATTTGGTCACAAAATTTCTCCACCAAAAATTTCCAACATGGATCCACACTTTGATATAGCCCCATATAATGCGGACCGATTGAAGATATTTTTATAAGCATTTTTTACCTTATTTAGGTATCAGTGGTCATAAAATATCTTCACTTAAAATTGTGGACAGGAAAAAAACATATTCCGTTTTAGTTCAGAAAAGTCGTGGTCTCGTTTTGTATTTATATTTATTTTATTTTAATTACAGCAATCTCTTTTCGAAAAGTTCACAAAAACCCTCGAGATACATATAATTGGGCTGTACCAGTTTATGAGGGCTTGACTTAAACCTGAATATTTTTGGATAGTTTTTGCGAGTAAATTTCTTATCTTCTGGGAACACTAAATTCCTTTTAACAAACAATCTCCGTAGAAAAATGCGATTAAAATCTTCAGGAATCTTAAACAAGTAAGGGAGAGCTTTAGTCGGACGGTGCCGACCATCAGGGCTGCCAGATTATTTTTATGGAAAATCGTCAAAATGACGATTTTTATTTTAGAAATCGTCAAAGCTATTTTATAAAAACGTCAAAAAAATCGTCAAAAATTAAAATACGCACTTTTAGATTTATTTAAATATATTTCTTATTAAAAGAAACATAAAATGGATATTGAATTTATTAAACATGTTTTTACTTCAATCAGTAAATTGAAGCTATTTATTTTATAAATAAGAATGTTATTATGTTATCATTATGTTATTTTTTAAATAAATATTTGAGTTTATCATTTTTAAGAGATCGGGCTTAATAAATGTGTCATAAAAAATATGTTTTGGTAAGTTTTAAATCATCTTTGGTATAAAGTATACCCTCCATTGAATCATTATTAAGAGAATTTTGATATTTTATTTTATTAAGATTTACTTGGCTGAGAACAAATTCAACATTTGCTGACGAATGAGGTAATACCTATCATTACCTCCCAGCAAAAATACCCCTTCAAAATTTCTAAAATAAGATATTTGGATATTACGGAAATGTTTTAAAATAATGAAACGGATTTATTTCGCTTTTGGAATGCAATATTCAGTTTGAAACGTGGTGATGTCTCATATGCATTTACTATAAGAACAAAAATTGTAAAGAAAACCACCAAAAATACCCCTTACAAACCCTCTTTATTTTAACAAGGGCCAAATAAGTAGTTATTATTTGACCATTGAAATAAGTAGTTAAAAAAAGTAGTCGCTTAAAGTCGTGACTACTTATTTTAGTGGTCAAAAATAACCACCAATTTCGCGCGACATGCCCTTCTTAAAATAAAGGGTTAGTAAGGGGTTTTGTAAGGGGTATTTTTGGTGGTTTTCTTTACAAATTTTGTTCTTATAGGAAATGCATATGAGACATCACCACGTTTCAAACTGAATATTGCATTCTAAAAGCGAAAAAATATCCGTAATATCCAAAAATCCTAATTCACGAAATTTTGAATCCATTTTTTGGTTTTCCTCCATGTTTACGAAATGTGAAAATTTTTTAAAGATTTCGAAAAACTAATAAAAATGCTTTCACAATCACATTTATTTCAATTCTAAAACTTTCAGTTAATTGCTCCGTTCCAGAACTTGCAAGAGTCTACTATTATTGGAATTTTGACCAATTTTCCTTCATAAATTTTCCAAAAAATGCAAAAATAATAGATTTTTGTATTGTATTCTTCGCTTGTTTCACTTGAATCCTTTTTTGTTTTTTTTTTTTTTAACAATTCCTTTGTGAATACACATAAATATATTTTATTATAGTCTACGAATTAATTATTAAAATCAACTAATAATATTTGAGCAGTTTTTAGAAAATCGGGTTTTACAAAATTAATTATGAATTAATTAGAAAAATAACTAAAAATCGTCATTTTTTTGGCAAATATCGTCAAATCGTCATTTATAAATTTTTGACCAAAAAATCGTCAAAATGACGATAAATCGCCAAATCTGGCAGCTATGCCGACCATGTGATACTCTACACCACTTCCTCTGGGAACTAGTTCTCCACGGAATATATTTTATATGATTGCGACATCGTAACGTAATTAATTCGTGTTTTTTGCAAATTTATTATTAATATAATTTGCAACAAAGAAAAGGTCAAGAGTTGGTTTTTATGTTTCGTGTTCTTAACCTGTCGGAATATGCCTCCAAATTTAAAATTTTTACTAAAAATTAAATTTGGATATTTTCCCACAATTATCAATGGCCAATTTCACCCGCTAAATACGTAAAAAATTCCTAAAAATTTTTCAGTATTGAAATATTACTACGACCTCTAGCATGGGCGTAGCCAGCTATGGGCAGGGAGGGTCAGCTGCCCCCCTAGATCCTTCACAAAAGTTTTGAAAAATTATACTGTTATACAAAAATTGAAAAAATTGCAGATGTTCTGATGTACTATTTTATATTTTATAACGGCACATTCGTGACTAATATCTTTCGAATAAGCTATATTTTTACCCTCCGTTGGACACCAGAGTCTGGCCAGGCCTTTTTCATTTTATTTTGTATTTTAAACTGGGTTACGATAGAGCTATGAACCTGAGATTCCAGCTAGCTTAAAAATTTTTTAAAAAGTGGTTAACCTAAACTTTTGTTAACCACTTTTATAAAATATAGCTTATGGTATATAGTTATGGTGTTTGAAGTGTAAAAACGCATAAAAACAGCAGATACTTTTCCTCGAGCTCTAGACTACTTAGATGATACCAAACAGTATCATTTATTTCTTATTTTATAATATTTAATTTATTATTTGCAAGTAAGGTTTCGAGAATGTGAAAAACCAATGAATTAGGTTGAAAAATAGATGAGATATGTAATTTTTATACCCACCACCATAGTATGGATTGTATATAAAGTTGATTTTTGATAAGGATAAATTTCTGAGTCGATCTAGTCATGTCAGTCAGTCTGTCAAAATTTGAATCGGCCCAAATTATTATACCGGTCCAAACTTAGTTTAACTTCGAAGAGGGCCATATCGGCCCACCTTTTAATTATTTGTGATGTCAAAATGTGTTAAATAGATATTTTTTGTGTAATCATTAAAAACAGTTTTATTTAAGAAAGCATAGATGAAATTCTTTAATGTATGTTTGGACGATCTATGTCTCGTAGAAATATTATGATGTGCGAAGTATGGACCAGATTTGCCGTGCGAGCTATTTTAGCGAAAAGTTTCGAATGTTTATGAGGGAGGTACCTGAAGAAGTGGACCGATATGGCTCATCTTCGAACTTGAACTAAGTTTGGATAAAATATTTCAAAGGCCAAATTTTGGACCGAATCGGTTGATCCGTTCGAGTCCAGTCAGCCAGGCGGAAGAAGATAGCTAAAACGACTCCAAATTGTCTGAAAGAGATTTCGTCCAAACATAATTGAGGTGCTCAGCGCCAAAACGGCCTAACCCACATGTCCACAAAAATCAAACAGACTATAAAGGTCTAGCCAGTACCTTTTCAAATAACTATTAAAACAATTCCATATTGCATTGATTAACACTAGGTAATACTATCTTCTAAAATAATACAATATGGCATTTTTTAGAATTTGTTTCAAAAGGTTTTAGTTAAATCTTTACAGTCTGTTTAATTTCTTGGGCATGGGTTAGGCCATTTTGGCGCTTAGCGCCTCAATTGGGGTCTAAAATAATTATGTCGATAAGACACATTTTGATCGTATGAAAGTGTATATGTCCTCGTTAGCCTAAAGACTGAGGCCATAAAAATGTCATACCAAAATGTGGACCTATGTTCGCAATTTTGAGGAGGATATTGTCATTTCGGTGGATAAATTTTTTGACCACCTTGAACTTAGAAAGCCAAATTTCAGCCAATTTTATAACTTCCAAATAATTTTAATAATTTTAAAAATAACTGAAATCGGCGGTTATATGGAGGGGCTATACCTATATCCATAATTTTTGGTGCAGATTTGATCACCCTAATTGCCAAATAATAGCTAATTCCGTCTTTCCAAAACGTCAGTGTCCTATCTCAATTTTTGTGAATTTTACCATAGTAAAATGGAAATTGGCGTTCGAAATTGACGCGAACACTATATGTGTAGAAGTAAAAAAAATTGATTTATCATTTCTGAACGAAAAAAGCTCGATTAATTTAATTAATTAAATCTCACAAATAATGGTCTTCGCCCCTAAAAGGGCAACAACTTAAAAATAAAACATTCAGCTGAGCCCGGCTGGGATTCGAACCTGGGTCGTCGCCAACTAACGGACAATGTTGCTGACGTCTTAGCGTTCTAAACCACAATCCACTTAAAAAATCTTTCGATGTGAAAGACATATATACAGTCTACGATGGAAAAAAGCCATCGACTGTAATATTGCAATCTTGGATGTATAAATAGGAGCTCCAAATGGCGAAAATAGTCTAGCAGCAACAACAACATCTAATATGTCTGATGATGTTAGCCTAACCAGCTAACGAAACGATTGTCGCATAGTGGTTGATGTGTGTATGTAGGACTTCGCTAGATATCAATTTTTCAATGTAATATGCTTAGGTCATAAAAAGCTCGATTAATTAAATTAATGAAAAAAATTATTAAAGAGTAGTATTGAGTCTTCTTTGGGCCTACAAAACTTTTCCCCGAAGATGTGTCAGCACTGGTCCACGTTTTTTATTACCCACAATAGAACGGTACCGCCCAATTTTCGGGGGTTTTCATGGAGTTAGCTGCATTATCCTATAGAAATGGTTGTAATTTAATACATATTTAGTCTTCTTTGGGGCTACTAAACTTCCTTACAGAAATTTGTCGGCACTGGTCCATGTTTTATATAGCCTATAGCGATTTTAGAAATTGTTCATGAATTTAGCCGTACTCTCCTACAGAAATGGCAGAAATTTAGTATTTAGCCTTCTATGGGGCTATAAAAACTTCCCCCCTAATTTGTGATAAGTACCAGTGTTCGAAATTTCGATCAATCTACTTTGTACATATCGCTCATTTACTCAAAGAGTGACACATTTAAAAAAATATAGTTTCGAGAAAACCGCGTTTTAAGTTGACGATTGAAATTTGACCTTCCTACTTCAAAATACTATTACACAAAAAATAAAATAATTACTTGAACCAATTTTTGGAAATAGCTATTTAGATATCAGTGCTAAATTTCTGTGCAAGATCAATCATGATTTGAAGTGTTTTAGTGCTTCATAAACTCAAAAAACTTTTTTGTTGAATTATACCAAACCTGTAGTAAATGAGCTGTAACTCGATGAGTTTTAGAAATATCAGCATGAAAATTTGACACAAGATAAAGTAGAAGTCGTAGAAAAAATAGAAATTGCTAACTCAAAAAACGCACTTTTTGAGTTATGCCACTCTTTGAGTAAATGAGCGATATGTATGTTAATCATCATCTTTATATTTTGTAAAACGGTTCCATATATTGGCAATAATTCACCATGATTACGTTTTAAATTTAATTTTTGTTTAATGTTTTTAATTAATTTAAAAAGTATCCAAAACTATAGGTTTCAAAAATGTACGCCTACCATCTAGGAGGAGGGGGAGTTTGCAAGGGAAGAATTTTTTTATTTGCTGACAGATGAGACTTAAAATACATTCCAAAACTTGTTTAAAATTGGTTTACTGTTCAAAAAATCGAACACCAAGCACAAAATGGGTTAAAAAGGTAAACAGAGACATACATTTATTAAAATTATCTATGCTCGAACCACATGAGAATGTGCATCCAATGTCATTAGGTATATACATTAGGCCGGCGCGATTTGTATGGAAGGAAAAAAGTGTTATCGGGCGCCTGGAGTTTCTGATTCTTGGGATTGTACTGAGCAAAAAAGTCAACTAGACCATATGTCTACGTTGAAAATCGAGCCCCCGGATTTTGGCTTGAAGTTATTTTTCAAGGATTTTTGGATATTTTGGCATATAACAACCAAACCACTGAGATTTTCGATCCAACACAAAGACAACAATTGTAGCCAAGACAATAATAAAGAACTCTCTAGTACATCGCAAAAGCATTGGAACGCTCCTTCAGGTAGTTATGGCCTCGAGAAGGTGCACATTTTTCGGAAAATATCGATAAATGACACTGTGCTACAAAATGGGACTCAAAGTCAGTGGTTGGAAAATTCCTTTTGGAGATGAAAGCCCTTGGTGAGTGTACTAAGAACCCAAAAGGAAATATTCACCATAGGTCAAGTTTCCGAGATATCGCATGATTAACGGTTTAATTTTGGCCCCCCAATTTGTGAGAAAATAGCTTCATATCTCTCTAAAGCGTTTTTGTAGCTTCATTTTGACATTACATTTCTTCGGTCAAATCGAATGGTGAATCTTTTTGTAGAATATGTCATCCCTCTAACTCAATTCCTTTCATGTCCTTTTCGTCCTTTATTTTTTGAACCGTAGTAAAAGTAACACAAAACGAGATTTTACAGCATCCAAATATTCTACAAAAATGTTGTTCAGAAGATTTTAGGTACGGTTCTCATTGATGACCAATCGATATTTCCCCGTTTTCATGGTCCTTTTTGACATTTACCCGGTTTTTGTTCAGAAAACTATGTTTTGTTTTTATGTATATTCGTTATTGGTCTTTGGTGCTTCTGAAATACTTACCATAAATAGCTCTTGTAATGACGAACACGTTAATAACAAATTTTATTTGAGAATAGATCCGGTTATCTAAATGTTTGAACCGGATATTCTGATATTAAAACCGATTTTGGAACCGGTTTAAAGTAACCGATTGGTTCCGAAGCTAGAACAAAAAACAGCTTTCTTAAACCGATTTTGATGTAAAATATAGGTCAGATAGGTCAAACTTCTGAGTTATGGCGAGATGAATTTATGTTATGTTGTTTTTTTTATCATGCACTTTCATCGCCAAAAAGAATTACTTGCTGTCATTTGATCGTCCGTTATATTAGCTTTCTAATGATATACATATACGGTTAATCGGTTAGATAAAACCGGTTCCAAAATAGGTTTTAATATCAGAATATCCGATTCAAAAATATAGGTAACCGGATCTATCCTCAAATAAAATTTGTTATTAACGTGTTCGTCATTACAAGAGCTATTTATGGTAAGTATTTCAGAAGCACCACAGACCAATAACAAATATACATAAAAACAAAACATAGTTTTGTGAACAAAAACCGGGTAAATGTCAAAAAGGACCATGAAAACGGGGAAATATCGATTGGTCATCAATGAGAACCGTACCTAAAATCTTCTGAACAACATTTTTGTAGAATATTTGGATGCTGTAAAATCTCGTCTTGTGTTACTTTTACTACGGTTCAAAAAATAAAGGACGAAAAGGACATGAAAGGAATTGTGTTAGAGGGATGAAATATTCTACAAAAAGATTCACCATTCGATTTGATCGAAGAAATGTAATGTCAAAATGAAGCTACAATAACGCTTTAGAGAGATATGAAGCTATTTTCTCACAAATTGGGGGGCCAAAATTAAACCGTTAATCATGCGATATCTCGGAAACTTGACCTATGGTGAATATTTCCTTTTGGGTTCTTAGTACACTCACCAAGGGCTTTCATCTCCAAAAGGAATTTTCCAACCACTGACTTTGAGTCCCATTTTGTAGCACAGTGTCATTTATCGATATTTTCCGAAAAATGTGCACCTTCTCGAGGCCATAACTACCTGAAGGAGCGTTCCAATGCTTTTGCGATGTACTAGAGAGTTCTTTATTATTGTCTTGGCTACAATTGTTGTCTTTGTGTTGGATCGAAAATCTCAGTGGTTTGGTTGTTATATGCCAAAATATCCAAAAATCCTTGAAAAATAACTTCAAGCTAAAATCCGGGGGCTCGATTTTCAACGTAGACATATGGTCTAGTTGACTTTTTTGCTCAGTACAGGGACGTACGCAGGATTTCATTTCGGGGGGGGGCCCAACTTGACCAAAAATCATGAAAATTTGAAATGTTATGTAACGTTACGTAAAGCTATTTTAAAGGGTTTGTAAGTTGATTTTATACGATATATTGCCACAAAGTACATAAATTCAGTAGTATTTAGGGTACAATTTTAATACAGTGCACGGTGTCCGATTTTCCGAAAAACCTGGCCAAAATTCTAATTCCTTTTGGTCCCTTTTTCCACAAATCTTTAAAATCTCCTATAAAATGTGGTCGGATCAGACCAAAATATTCTAAAAATTTGTTCGCCATATAATTTTGCTATAGGTCTTAAAATATATCAAAACTCTAAATTACCCTATACTATATTCTGACATTCTGAATGAAAGAAAATCTGTATATACATGCAAGACAAAATATCACATAAAAACGAAAAGTGCAAATATGTGCAGGATGTTTCGATGGAAATTGGTAAAAAACCCTTCCTTTTTTATGAAATGATAAATTACGCGGCCCAACTCGATCTTACTCACAACTATTTTTATAATTTATTGTGAAAATTGATCTTGAAAAAAATTAACAAGTACGGACATCAATTACTAAAGAACGCACAATTCATTGGCGACACTGAACATCTTAAATACGTTTCACACACCTTTCATTACAATTACAAAAAAAAAAATATTTAATAACCGTTGTTTATTTTGCATATTACCATAGATTTAAATATTAAAAAAAAAAAATAAAATTCCAAATAGGGTCACTTCGACCTGCTGACCGCAGAGAATTGCAATTGTTTTTGATATCGCTAGATTTTCAGTATTTCGAAGATCTTAGATTAGGTTTTGGGAATTCTTTTAATACGAACCCTATATAACTCTATTTGCGAGTAGTAGAAATTAATTTATACACGGGTTAAATGTGGTGGAAGGTATACCTCGAAAAAGAAGAATAACTCGAATCCACAAGTGCAGCTTGGACTTCTATATCTAGATATTGTGTCGATAACCTAAAAATAAAATATTATTTTTGTCATAAAAACGCCAAATTTGCTTCTTTACAAGAAGTGACAGAGTCTGTATAAGACAATTAAAAACTTCAGAAATTTAAAATCGGACGATACCGACTACGACTCATAGACTTCGAATCCTTCTCGCAGTACTGTTTGAGACTACAAAAGTCATGTTTGGTCTATGTCAAATTATTCGGCAAACTCTTAGCTAAATCGTGGCAAAACACTTTAAGTAGCAACAGTTCCATGATTGTTGTTCCCGCTGTTACAGAAGAAGCATTATTTTTTTAATTTTACGACAGGACTTTTTTGGACTCGATGACATTAAACACTTTGCTGGACTCAGTTCTTGCAACTTATTGGACCTAGAATTAAAATATTTTTTAAATTAAATGTATTGTTTCAAATGTTGTATAGTTTTGACAAATAACAATCGAACCTTAAAAAACCCCTCATAAATATTCGCTAATATTACGCATATTAATCAAGAAGGATCACTCTTGTCCAAAAGAGTTTTATATGTTTCATAGCATGTAATCTCATCCTGTGTGAATACACAATTTCAAATATTTTTCCCCAACAAATATTTATTCAGGAGCTTTTAGAATGTTTTGGCCTATCTGGACGAAAAAAATTGCT
Organism: Musca autumnalis; assembly: GCF_047663935.1. Taxonomy (NCBI): domain Eukaryota; kingdom Metazoa; phylum Arthropoda; class Insecta; order Diptera; family Muscidae; genus Musca; species Musca autumnalis. The sequence continues at coordinate 122,382,133 of NW_027411866.1, read as the reverse complement.
AATAAAAATATCGAAACTTTTGGGATATTTATCTTAACGATTGTGGACGTTGGAATACATGCATACGTTTTGCTAAATAAAGTAATTTAGATCAAAGCGCAGAAGTGTTAAAATTTTGCGGAGAAAGTACCTGTAGAAATAGAGCGACATAGTCAATTTTGGAAATTGATCTTATCCTTTCAATAGTTACCCCTTCATAAGCCATTTAAGTTGATCACCGTAGTATTTTGATCTTTGTCAGGAAGCTTGGACTTGCCCACGAAAAGTAGGATATCGCAGTAAACAAGACTACAAGAAAAATGTCCAAAGTATCCTCGAATAGTTTTTAAACTGCATTTATGTTGAACGTTTAAAACGACCCTTTTTGCATTATTTGTTTTGTAGTCTTTAGCAATATCGTAGCCCCCCCCCCAGGCAGCAGAACTTATATGTCATACAAAAAATCGATTAAATATATAAAAAATTTTACATAATTTCTGAAATTCTAGTCAATAGCTGCTAAACCATTGGGAGTTGAACCTTTACAGAAAATCTTTCAAAAAGTGCGCTTAACAATTCCTTGGAACATTCTGAAGTTGTTAAATTCTTCCTTCATGTTGTTTCAGCAGTATTTTATGTCATGATATACATGTCATAAAATTTTACGTCATGTATATCAAACACCGTTGACACATAGATTATTCTCATATTTGGCAATTCGTGGTAAATTAATTATATATTTATTACAAGATCGTGGAAAAATATTCAAGATACACCGTGATAGAGACATTAGACAACAATGGCATGTTTAGATGAATTGTGTATCACATTGCAGCGAATATTTTTTCAAAGATATCATTACGACAAATTTGAAAGTTTGGAGATATGGTGCACACTATATCAAAACTATGGTACATTTAGATATTGCATACATCTTATAGCCCTAATGCAGTTTTTCGAGTCGATTTTTTGTAAAAATATTTTCTTTGTTCCCTTATCTATAAGTTTGATAAAAAGGTCGAAACAAATTTCGAATTGGTTTCCGAGATATAGCCCCGATTTGTTTGAGGAATTCAATATTTGACCATTTTAAGATGAAAACATAAAATCTTAGCTAGATCTGACAAAACAATACCCAAATAGTGTTTTTGTCGTTTTGGTCTGTACTTTCATAAAATCCTCGCTAGAAGTTGTTTGCACACGGCTACCTTAAAAATGTTGGACATAGCAGATTTTAGCTGCTTTTGACGCAAACAAATTCATTTTACGTAATTTTTTCCCTTACTGTCTGGCAAATAGCATAATATAATGTTGGTCAAGCCTATGAGGCAAATTTCTATTTGGCTTTTAAGATATTGTCCACGGAAAACCCTTCATAAATGTTGTCCAATAGACATTTTTTCATGCACTTTAATTGAGTGTAATGCCTCGAGACCTATATATATAGCTCGAATATGACATAACAAACATTACGGAAGTCGTATATAATAGTAGATTGATATGACATGAAGAAGTAATTCAGAAAACATTACAAGTTTCTCTCAAAAAGAGTATAGGTCCAAACAAAAAATTTGAAAACATTTCTTAAAAAAAAACTTAATAATGCTCATTTTCTGAACAGAAACTTCAGAAAAATATAAGTTTTGGTATAAGTTTTCATTTTATTTGAAATCTCCAATCATTAAAAAATGTTTATGAGAAAGAAAATATGTAATAATTTTTTACAATAGCTTAACAAATTTTGTTCGACCAAACCATTTCGGGGGGGCCCGGGCCCCCTGTGCCCCCCCCCTTGCGTACGTCCCTGGCTCAGTACAATCCCAAGAATCAGAAACTCCAGGCGCCCGTGATGGTGTTCAAATCGCCCCACTCTAATATACATATTTCGCTTGTTTCGGAATATATTCTGTATAATTGTGTGAACGATAACTTTCGATGGGAGCAATCGATTGGGTGCAAAGTTTGCACATCGTATTATTTCATCCAGTCATGTATGAAGTCGGATATAGTCCATATCAGTCCCGTTCTTCGGGTACCTCCCATTCAAAATGTTTTTTTTTTTAATTTACATTTTCTCTATAATTTGGGTGCAATTTAGCATTTACGGTTCATTGTGATCAAAATACTTCTCCGCCAATAGTTGTGGACATAGGTCCACGTTTTGGTATAGCCCCTAAACAACAATACCGCCCAATTTCAAGTATTGTACAAAATTTTAGCTGACCAGATAAGGTTAGGTGGTAGGTAAAAAAGTGGTCAAACAAATTCGTCTAAAATTGTGGGCAATGGTACTTTCATAACGGAAGGAAAATTATCTAGTCCATATTAGAATACGTCATGGTGGACGTTTTTTACTTGTTTTTCATTAGGAAAGTACCTAAATAAAGGTTTTAAAATTTGGTATGTAAAAACAAGTAAGAAAAGTCTATAGTCGGACGGAGCCGACCATGGGATACCCTATACCACTATCCCTGGATAATAGCTCTCCACGGAACTTTAATTGTCAAATATCAGAGATGTAATGTATAATACTTATTACCAAAACCAAAAAGCTAGATAACTTTTTGGTTTTTGTAGCAGGAAAGGAAAATTTAGTTCACACAAACTAAAATGTAATGAAACCCACTTATGTAGTACTACTACTTCCGTCGTTTAACCGCTACGTTATTGAAATTTTTACCAATTTCACACAAAAGTTTCAGTCCATTTAACCCGCTAAGTATTATCTGATCTTCACGTTGGTTTGTACGCTTCTTCTTCATCATAAACTCAAACTTTGTTTAAAATTTTGCGGGTTTTTATTTTGACCTACAGAGCTGCTACAAAATTGGTTTAAATTTTATTTTTTGTCCATTTCATCCCCTGAACATTTCACGATCATCACCAAAAACGAATCATTTTTATTCTGGCCCGAACCCAACTTCCTTAAAAAAATCGTTACAATCGGTCCATAATTGCGGCCTTAAGTTTGTTTACAGTTTTTAATGAATGGACACACATCGCTAAATCGCCTTATCTCGTCGAGATATGAATTTTGGCATACCAAATAAGGGGTCTAGGACGAATATGTTACATGAACTTTTGGAGAGACAATATGTAGCATGGGATAAAAATGTAATTCTCTACACAGAACCCATTATATATAAATCAGTAGGCCCGTTATCTAGCAAACACTTTATTGCAATTTACATCAGAGGAAAGTTCAGTAGTTTGCGAAATATATATCTCCTCAAGGAATTAAAATATCGACCAAAAATAAAATTTTTATATTTTTCATACAAAAGTAATGGTCCATTTCACCCGCTAAAGAATATCAGATCATCATTCAAAATTGTAGGCATCTTTTTCGACCTATACTCTTACCCGGTGCAAAATTTCTTGACTATTGATGTATACCCTGCAAACCATTTCTATCGCCTAAGAATAATACGCGATTTTCCTGGGCGAATAATTTTTGGCAGGCGATATCGCCTAAAAATCTTCTGCGTAACACCAACCTAAAGTAAGTGTTTCTGAAATGCGAATCGCGACCAAGATTCGCTGACGAATCATTTGGAACATCTTAAGAAGAAGATAATATAAACAAAAAATTAAAGAAAATTTATTTTTAATTTTTCTTTGTTTTTTGTTTCTATCATTTTTTGTCTTTGATTTTTATACTTTTTGTTTTATTTTCTGATTTGTTATAATTTTTACCATTCCTTATGACATAGTGGTTTATACTGCTTCTCGGGCCTTTCTTAATTCCACTTGGCAAAACCCAGACATGTACATACTATGTTTGTCAATACTCATAATATAATACGTGCCATTTATACCAAAGTTATGCAGAATGTGTATATGAGAATTATAAGCAACCAAATCAAAAATTTTAGTAACAATCGCGTGATCGGGGTTCGGAAGAATAATATATTATTCGCCTGCTCTAGCAATAGCGGAACATAACACAATTTCGCGGAAAGATCGCCGATAAGCATAACAGGTAATTTGTCGTAGCGATTGATTATAAACAATAATTTTTGAGAATCGTCTACGAATGGCAAATTACTCGCATGGGTGAATTTTATATAAAAATTCTCTAAAAGATCGCCGGAAAGAAGCGTTGAAGAAAAATCTGGTCGACAAATCGTCCAACAATCTTCCAATGGTTTGCAGGGTAATTGCGACTTCTAGCGAGTTAATTATTACACTACAGACAAATAACGGAATATATTAGGCTGTAACTCTGTTATCTGATCAAGCACACCAACATAATTGGCATCAATTGAAAGGTCAAGCGTTACACTTTCAAGTATGTTTCACTTGTCCAGAATGTCACTTCCAGGAATTAAGATATAAGCTGTATATTAAAAATTTTCACAATTTTCACACAAAAGTTTTGGTCCATTTAAACCTCTAAATATTATCCGATCGCCATCTCAAATTGCAAGCTTCTCCTTTGTGATATACTCTTACCTTATTTTAAATTACGCGTTGATCGGACTATTATTGAGACCTACAAAGCCGCAAGAAAATTGGATAAATATTATGTTTTTGGTCCATTTCACCCGCTAAATATTTCATGATCATCACCAATAAGAATAGGGATCTATTCTGATCTGAACCCGAACTCCATACAAAATTTCTTGACGATCGGTCCATAAGTGCGGCCTGGAGCGTGTTTACAATTTATAATGGACAGACGGACGGACGGACGGAAGGACCGACGGACACACATCTCAAAATCGCTTTATCTCGTCGAGATATGAAGATTGGTATACCACATTGGGGGTCTCCGACGAATATTTCGCGGTGTTACATGAATTTTTACCAAAACAAACTTATAATACCCTTTTCCACATTGTGGTATAGGGTATAACTATACAACAACAACAAAAAATAAAAAAAGAAGTTGCCCCGCCTAGAATGGATCCTGGCTACGCCGTTGACCTCTAGCTCAATTATGGTTACACAACACACTATTAAAACTGCCCAGCAAAAATACTCATTACAAATTGGCCTACTTTCTCATTATTTTAACATGGGCATGTCATAGGGAGTAAGTACTTATTTTTTGGCCACTAAAAAGTAGATAAATAAGTAGTTACTCCCTGGTTACTTCAAGTCGTAAGTACTTATTTAAGTACTTATTTACTTACTTTTAAGTGCCAAAAAAATAAGTACTTACTCCCTATGACATGCCCGTGTTAAAATAATGAGAAAGTAGGCCAATTTGTAATGAGTATTTTTGCTGGGTGTGGTACTAGGCTTACGGAATATATACTGAAAATTTTACAAATTTTAACACAAAGACATGACAGAGCCGCTATAAAATCGGGAAAAATCTTTGTTTTTGGTCCATTTCACCCACTAAATATTTTGCAATCATCACCCGTAACTATAGGTGTCTATTCTTGTCCGAACCCTCCTTGTAAAATTTCGTGACGATTGGTCCATAATTCGGCCTGTAGTTTGATTACAATTTTTATTGGAGGGACGCACATCTCCAATCGCTTCCGGAGGGGAAGAAACTTACTTGGTGATGGTCGGGTAATATTCAGGGATCGGAATGGACAAAAAACTTATGTGGAAAAAATTCAACGTTTTATTCATATAGGTTATCTCCGCTTCTAGTAGGGATATTCCAAATTAGATTTTTCCTTTTTTCATCCCGCTAGAGGTTGCAATTTTGATCGGTTCATCACGAATTTCGGTGTTTAATGGGGTTCCAGAGTGGAAGCAGCCTATTAAGTTTGGTGATGGTCGGATTATATTCATGGGTCAGAATGGGCAAAAAAAACTATGTGTAGAAGAATTCAAAGTTTTATTATTATGTGAATATCTACGCTTATAGTAGGAGGTATTTGATTTGAATTGTAACGCCGAATATCCCAGCTTTGCACCGACGTAGCCAGGATACGGCCCTGTCGACTTTATTATTTTGTTTTGGTTAGCCCTAAGTCATTTTGTATAAAAGGTGGCTGAAAACTTTAGTATCGCCCTAAAAAATATTTATCAGTGAAAAGCTTATGCACAGGGTAGTGGTGTAGGGTATCACATAGTCGGACCCGTCCCGACTATAGCCTTTCCTCACTAGTTTGTGTATGTAATAATGTTTTGTAACTTCCGCGAAGACTAAATATCAAATTTCAGTAATTATCAAAACTTTCAATATAATGAAAATTGGGAATACCGCTATATGGAGGCTGTATAAGACATTAACCAGTACCGAGAAATTTTTTGAGGAAAGTTTTATAATTCTAACGAGGACTAAATACCAATTTTCAGTCATTTCGGTTAAGCAATAACGCTAAAACATGTTGAGCACCGTATATGAAAACGTTGGCCTACACCGACAAATTCTACAGTAAAGTTTTATGCCCAAAAAGAAGACTAAATACCGAATTTCAGCCATTTCGGTGGGATATTGGAGTCAAATCCTTCAAAACACTGAAAATTGGGAGTGACAAATCTAAAACATGGACCTCTGTTGACAATTTTCGGTGGAGGAGTTTAGTGACTGCAAGGAACTTCAAATGTCAAATTAGGTCATAGATTTAGTTAAAACCCTGAAAATACCGAAAATCGGGAGAGGCCGTTATATAAGATCTATACCGAGACATGGACCTATGTCAAAAATATTGGGGGCGAAATTTCTTGACGGCAGAGAACCTCAAATGTCAAACTACGGGTATTTTAGTAAAGAATTTAGTTAAATCCTTAACATAGCGGAAATCGCGAGGTACCGTTATTTGGGGGCTATACCAAAACATGGACCAATGTTGACAATTTTTAATGGAGAAGTGTTGTGACCCCTAACAACATTTAATGTCAAATTACAGGTAGTTCAGTCAAAAAATGTTGCTAAATCCCTGAAAATTCCGAAAATAGGCTTCATCCTGATTTTGACCAAAACCAACTTATAATACCCTCCCCACATTATGGTATAAGGTATAATGATACCATTACTTGACTAGATCGACTTTGTATCTTTTTTCATTAAGAACATAGGGCGTCTACTAGTTGCTTCCATCCGCTTCGATTTTCTGGAGTTGCTTTAACTTCGTTCCAAGAGAGACTGAGTTTTCGACATTCTCTTTGTATACTTTGCTGCCATGTTGTTCTTGGCCGGCCTTCTTTGGCCCTGCGGGTTCCATTCTAGAGCCAATCTCGCTATATCATTTTGTGGTATTCGCAGTATAAGTCCCATCCATGTCCATTTAACCAGATTGGCCAGAAAATGTGTAGAACTTATTTTAAGCAACGGTTGATAAATATTTATAATTTACGGATTTGTGCTTGCGTTAGACTCCATGTGGTGCAACCATAAAGTAGAAGGGACATTACGTACGCTTTGAAAATTTTCATCTTAGTAGTACGAGGTATGCTGCCGGATCTCCATATATTATTTAGAGACTGAGACCCTTGCCTTGTTTATACGCATGTCTTCCTCTGTACCGCCGGCTTTGGACAACATACTTCCCAGGTAGCAGAAGGATTCGACATCCTTAACAAGTTCTCCGTTTAAGAATATAGGTTCGCTTATACTTGAATTGATCCGAATCACGTGTGTCTTATTTATGTTGATTTTAAGTCCGACTGCCTTGGCATTGACCACAAGTTGTTCTAGTTTTATTCATGCATACATCATCCGCATAGTTTAGCTCACGGAGTTGTCGGATCGTTGGAAGTCCACAAATACAAGGTAGAGTTGGCAGTTGTATTCTCGTAACTGCTCCATGATGATACGTATTGTATTGATATGGTCGGCACAGGACCTATTTTTTCACAAGCTTGTTCATTCCGTAATGTTTCGTCTACAAAACGTAAGATCCGGTTTATTATTATTTGAGCAAAGATTTTCCCTATGGCATTTTGGAGTGTAATACCGCGCCAATTTTTACACTATGTTAAATCTTCTTTTTTGGGTACTGCAACTATATCGCCATCTTTCCATGATTTTCGTATTTCTTCTGTTCTCCAGGCATGTTGTATAACTTCTGTGATGTAGGTACTTTTTACACTGACCCTGTATTTAAATAGTTCAGCTGGCAGGTTGTCAGGACCAGCAGATTTGTTGCTTTTTAGACTTCTTAGTACGTTTTTAACTTCCTCGTGAGAAGGTTCTGCAATATATATATATATATTACTATTTGGATTTCGTCGTGTTTGGATTAAGTTGGACAGTGTTTCCTCTACTGGTAAGCTGACTTCGGTGAAATATTCCCTCCACCGGTCGAGTCGTTCCACGGTGGAGTGCAGTTGTCTTCCTTCCCTGTGTTTAATAAATGGGGTGCTTCTTTGTCGTTTTCTCCCGAGCTTTTGTACTGCGGTATATACCCCTCTGAGGTTTCGATATTAGCGGTTTTTTCGGCTTAATCTCCTATGCTGTTATAATACCTTTCTCTGTCGGTATGTACTAAAGTCTTCACTGTCTTAGCTGTCTAGAGGTATTCTTGCCGTAGTTGTATCCGCGTGTTGGGACATTTCGTTAGATATATTTTTTTTTTTGAGTTTTTTCTTTTTTGCTATTTCTAGCCAGGAGTTTTCGCTTTTCGCAGAGGCTTTGCATGACTCTGCAATAGTGGGCCAGTCGGCATGTCCCTGAGTAAGTAGTAAATCGGACAGACAGTTATTATATTAGCTTTGTGTTTGTGGATCTCTTGTTTTGTTTACATTGTATTTGGGTTTATGATTTTGTTTTTTTGGTGAATGCGGGTCGCAGACGAAAAGTTCCCACCAAAAGTTATTAAAGAGACCCCCCCAAACAGCTTTCTTATGAGGATGTGGTCGATTTTGTTTTTGTGTCTGTCGCCAGGGGAGGGGAATATTTATGTATGTCTTTATATGGGATCTTTGTGCCAGCGATAATAAATGCTGCCGGAGGTCAACAAATCTCTCGCCATTATTGTTCCCCTCTACACCTAGACCATGGGCACCCATTATAGATTTTAAGTGGTCGTTGTTTGAACAATTTTTATATCGCCTGAAGTAACTGCTTTCATAGCTGCATCAAGTTGGGAGTAGAATCGATCTTTATTATCACCATTGTCAGATTCCGTTTGAGCGTAACATTGAAAACTTGATATTTTTCGGAATTTGGAGTGAAATCTAGCGCTAGTTATTCTTTCAGATACACTATGAGGTCAGCTTTTGCTCTTGGTGACATCAGCAGTACCACACCGTTAATGTGTAGGCAAGCGTTTCCGGAGTAAAAAAGTGGTGACCTGATTGTAGGGTAACGGAGCCGTTATTTGTCCATCTCACTTCACTGACTCCTAGAATATCGATGTCATAGGCATCAAATTTCTTTGTCAATTCCTCAATTCTCGATGGTTCTAAGAGCGTCCTAACATTCCATGTAGCAATCATTATCCGTTTTTTTGATGGCAAAGGTCGTCATCGAGTTTGGGGGTGTTAAATTCTTCATGTAGTCCTTTCAGTAATAATGTGATTGTTCCATGTATGAGTTATTGGCCCATAGTACAACCTTTATTGGATTTTGAAGCGTAAAAGGGGTGCGAATTGATCGACATTTCAGAGGGGTAAATTTTCTGTCTCGCGTCCTCCTACTCCCTGCTAAATGTATCCATCTTTTCATTACATCAATCGTTCCCTCGTCCTTTCTCAACCGGGTTTTGGACCGCCTATGGCGTATGATTAATTCAATGGGTTACATACGGAAAACCAAACTGAATATTCCATCCATATTATGGTGGAATGTAAATATCGACGCCTCCAAACAATAGTATGCTAAGTCGACTTAGCATGTTTTCAAGTTCTTTACATTTTTATATTTAACGTCCTTTAACTTAAATTCTGTCAAATTTTGGTAATAATCGGACAATCCGAACAGAAGTTATAAACAAATATTTACTTAGCATAGTACTGAAGGTCTAAGAAATTTCCAAACTTTTAGAGCTTGTCCTGCAAAACTCACTGTTCAGAATTAGCAAACTATTATTTGGAGGTGTCGAACGTCCTTTAACGTAAATTCTGTCAAATTTTGGTAATGATCGGTCAATCCGAACAGAAGTTATAAACAAATATTGACTTAGCACAGTACTGAAGTTCAAAAAAATTTCCACACTTTGAGAGCATCTCCTGCAAAACTCACTTTTTAGACTTAGCATACTATTATTTGGAGGTGTCGATATAAAACAAAACAAATCGGTTGCAGATTGGCCGAGTTTTTAATGCACGTACGAACGTCATTCATCAGAATTGACTACTGAACCAATGATCAGCCCATGAGTAAGAAAAGAGTGTACAGATTTAACGTAACCAATTCCGGATTTCAGGCATTAGAAAAAATACAAAAAGAGCCAGAATGGCACGTGAGTTCCAACGAATATTGCAGATATTTGTGATCTCCTTCATCTTTACAAAAGAGATATCACTTCTCTCAGTGAAGTAGCTGAATCTTTCATTAATCACAAGTTTACCATTGATGAGGGCTGCTTTTAATTGATCATAATTGCTGATCTTATCCTGCACAAAGAAGTGGTCGATGTATGGCGATTTAGTCGATACATGGAGCTCATCGTCCATGAAAATGTGAAGAACGAGATCTAGCACATGGTGCTGGCAACTGATGAGCTTGGGTGTGCGGTGAACTTTCTCATCGAATCATCCTCCCAAGGACTATCTTTACTGCTGTACGATATATCCGTGCTATTTTCAGAACAATCTGGTATAACTGAGATGGTAAACGTGGACCCAGTCGCTTTCATTTTTCCCTTTCCTATGTATGTATATCACATTCACGTTCATCGATTTCAGTCACATGGTATTATATATGCCTTCAATCACTGCCCTCAAAATAAATCTACGTTGCACCCTAAGATATAATCGCAATCTATATCGTTCATTCACATACATAACACATTGACACAAACTTATTCACAATGTGGCGTTAAATTGTTGTTTTAAGTTTTAATGACAGATCGGTTTTCATTATGTGGTGTTCACTGTACCGCATGGATGTTTGTGTCGCGGCAAAAACCATTTGTCAACATAATGGGCGTTACGTACACAGACATATACATACATATTCATAGCTATCGTTTGCCTTAAAATCGACATCGACAGCTTCAAATAGCAAAAATGAAAAGTTGTTTTTGCCAGAAAATTGAATGTAGTAAGAAAAAACCAATCGTTTGTAAAGGGTAAACTTTGTGCTAAAGTGAGTGTGTGTGTATGTGTGGAAAAGAAATTCTTCAAACATTACAACAAACCATCTTCGATACAGGCATTTTACTTCGTCCGATTGAAATGACAAAACAGAAATTCTCTGGATATACCAAGATGTGACGAACGTTAATCTTTGTTAAAAACGGTGGAAGAGGCCTTACCGGAAATTAATTGAGTGCCCGTCTGTAGCAATAAATTGTCATATAACGGAAATATTCCGTTAATACCTTATTTGTTGGACGTAGGCATGTAAGGATCTTTGCAAGAAACACAAGGAGGCTTATATAAGTTAATCCAACAAAAAATGAATACTTTGTGGGTGGATATTTACGGTAATCTTTGACAAATAATGACAGTTTAAATTCAATGCAAACTTAAGTCTTACGAACTGTTTGCTGTTTATTTTTGGCAAATGGAAAATATTCCCTTCATCTATGATTTATAAAATTGTGTAAACAGTCGTAAAGAAGATAACGACTAATTATAAATTAATATTGAATATCTGTGATTATCACAGAAATCTTAAAAGTGTCATTTTTGGGGAGAGACAAAAATCTATTTATTTTTTGATACATCTGTGGTTGGACCAGGCTTTTGGAGTCGAGCCATTTCTCCTTCGACTCCGACTCCAGCCCAGTTTTTTTCATGACTCCGACTACGGAGTCGACTCCGAGGTAATTTCCATTTTTTACTTTTTCCTTTACCGGACCATATATACATATAAATTGATTTCCGTAAGGTATTTTTTAATGCATGTTTCATATAGATTCTGCTGTATCTTACATCGAAAAGTAGCAAGAGAAAAAAGTTAGAAAGTTTAGGTCTGTTTAAATGCTGTGTCATATTTTAATATGCTACCCTGAAGCTCTACATTAAGGTTGCTCATACAACTACAAAGATATTTTGTTATTGTGTTGGTTTTGAAACACAAACATACATACATACATAAATACATTCTTCAATTACACGGATAAACTATTAATTAGCATAAACATTCATTATTTTCAAGAGAATCAAGTTTCGCTCATTCTCCAGAAGACCACAAGGTCTCCCATAGTAGCCCAATAGGCATTCTTATAGAATATAAGATGAGAAGACCAGTAGGGCTTTTAGCGAAATACTTGTATGGAATTGAAACTTTCATCTACGGATAGTTCGAATGAATTTAGGTTCTTTTCAGAATTTTTGCCCCTTTTTGGACATTTGAACTTGCCAACAAAAATGTGGATTAGGATTAATGTTAAAAAATGTTGCGGAGGAGGTACTTAAAGAAATGGATCGACATTATGCAAGTGGATCTTTTTTGGGAGTCATATCCTTTCGCTAGATATCGCGCCCACTAGTCATTTCAGTGGGTCATCGTATAACTTTTGGACCAGTATGCCAAGAAGCATGTATTTGTCCACTGATAACATAATATCGCTGTAAGCTGGACCACAACTAGAGTTTCTGGTCGGGAATTCCCGGCCCGGGATTTCTCAAAATTTTTTGAACCGGATTTCCCGGGAAAATTTTTTGAAATTCCAGGGAATTCGGGTATTTGTATTTTCATTTATAAGTCATATATTATTTGCCTTATAGTTATTTAAAATTGGAAATATAGTAGAATGGCGATAATTCGTGCCCCGATTATTCGTAATTGCGGGCCCATTGCAAAAATCGCCATAATTCTTATAAAATATGTATGTATTGGTCCTCTCGATAATTGGTGTAGTCCCTAATCCAACCTATTTTTCATATACATACCAAAATGAAAGTCTCGAAGAGCTGCGGCGATCTGGCTATGTGTGTCAGTCCGTCCGTCTGTTCATCTAAACTTGTAATCACGACACAGGTCGCAATTTGTATCATGTCGTCACCAAATTTTGGGTGTTGATGAAGATCCCGGAGGTAATATTCTCGGGGTCGGAATGGGCGTAAAACTTATGTGAGGAAAATACAAGCTTTTATTCTTATGTGAATGTCTCCACTTATAGTACGAGTATTCCTAAAGCAAAGTCTATCAATGAAAGAATGATGCAAAATAATTTGTCGTAGGTGGCCAAACAACGGAGATATCGCAGTAGTGGATATTACATCCCATATATTGGTTCATTCAGCCCTACGTCATTTGGTACAAAATCCAGGATGGGTGACTTAAAAAAAATTTTACCAGTGGAAATCGTATGCACAGTATTAGTGATGTAGGGTCTTTGCTCACTTGTTTTGCGCTACACTTGGACAATAGTATTGTAATGTCTGGAAATGTTGGTCGTGTTATGTTGATATTTTCTTTAATGCATATTTTATTTATTTTTTTAATAAGATAAAATTCTTCAGAAGATTTGTTTGGCTCGACGTCATGTAATAAAACAATGAAAATTTAGTTTTATTATTTTATATTCTTCTTCCGATATTTCGACCGTCTTTGACGATCATCATCAGGGATTTCTGACATTAAACAAAACATAAAAACAATTATTATATAAATGTTAACAAAAATACAGTAAATGGCAATTACATTTAATAATAAGATAAAATAAAATAATAAAATGAGGCTAAACGTCTTACGTTCCCAATAATCCCGGTGGATGTGTGCGCTATATCTCTGGTATGTTTCGTGTATACCAACTTATATAACAACTAGTAAAGTGCACGCTACTTGGTAAGCGCAAAGGATATATAAACAATATATAATATGGAAATGGCGAACACTAAAATTTTAACCAATTTTTTATACCCTCCACCATAGTATGGAGGGTATATTAAGTTTGTTTTTCCGTTTGTAACGCATTGAAATACTCATTTGCGACCCTATAAAGTATATACAGTGCTGCTCAAAACATTTGCAACTCAGATGCCTATATCACATTCAATCTATTTTTAGGGACATTTTGAGTTTTGAAATATGTTTGTTTTTGTTATTTGATTTTTTATTGACCATATTTTCAAGATTTAAAAAGCATTATCCAGTTATGAACACTTATGTTTAAAAAATGTGTGAAATATCGGAGGACCACATGTTTTGCCTGCTCAAAACATTTGCAACTCCGTGGTACGAATATCTATTAGTTCATTTTTGACGAGTTTTTTGTATTGATTGACTTCAAATTGATTTTAATCAGCAGAAGGGGGCAAAAAGCTTTCATGAGGAGTAATTTTATCCCGCATATGTTTACTTTTGATAGACAAGTATGCCGAAAACAAGACATGTCCAATTTTTTAAGAAAAACTTAAATTACGACCAGAAATTTTTATCAACGCTTTACTAAAATGGTAATTTTTGAGAATTGTGGATCCAACGAGGTCCAAAACTAAACATAGGAACATCACAATATCTAAAATAGAGCTGGATACCGCGTAAAAAGAACTAAAATCGTCATAAGATGGGAATGAGATGCAAGGACAACAACATCTACTGCAGGGGATGATCAAAAAATTATACGAATTATTAAGCAGATCTCTCAGAGGTCATCAACAGATGTTAAAAAAAGACTTGACACCGATAAATCTATTCAAACACCTCCGATACATTCCAAAGACACAAGTATACCAAAATAGGCAAATTTTGGGAAAACAGTAATTTCCAGGAAAAATTGAATTTTTCATAGAAATTATTCAAAAAATGTGTGGTTATATTTTTGGAGTAGTGAAATCGAGTACTTCTCCTCGATATAAATCAATATTAAAGTTATATGACTTGAAAAAATTTGATTGATCACCAGAACTAAAGATAATAGAATTTGTCCCCTTATACGAAAAAGTTGACCCAAAATGTAGAAGGTGTTTTATATTGCCCTGGAGGTATTTTTATGGACAGAAATGGTACAGGATACATGAGGTCGAGATATTTATCAGATCCAAGAACTAACCGGACAGGTAGCATGTCAAAATCTCACCATGTACACTCCAGAATTGTCGTATAACAGAATGTTTTGGCATAATACCGCTTCTAAACGTATATATAACCACCTAAAACTAGTAATTTTTTGAAAATATGCTTAAGTTCTTATCGGACGCAATCAGCTATAGTAATCTAAATTCATATAGGAGGTTCCGGGACTCTAATCTGGACTCTAGACTATTAAATATCGAATAAAACCTTGGTATTTAACAATTATCCTTAGAGCACAGGATTCCAATGATATATTAACTTATTTAGTTAACTGGTTTCCTTTACGATGTCTCCAGCTAATAAATAAAATGTTTAATTCACAATATATTATCAAAACAAAAATAATTTCTTCAGATTTTGAATAAAATTTTCTCAGTTGCATATGTTTTGAGCAGAACCAAAAGTGAGTTCGAGCTTTGTTTTGTATATTTTTTGTAAAATAAGTGAAACTTTTGCAAATTAATTTTTAAATCTTTAAAAAGGATTCAATAAACAATCAATCTACAAAAATATTGGCATTTCAAATCCACGAACTACCTCAGAACTATATAAAATATCAACTAGTCATTCCAGTTGCAAATGTTTTGAGCAGCACTGTATATTCTTGATCAGGGTAAAATTCTGAGTCGATCTGAGCACGTCCGTCCGTCCGTCCGTCTGTGGTAATCACTCTAGCATCCACAAAAATGGAGATAGAACGCTGAAATTTTGGGAAAATGCGTCTTTTGTTTGCAGGCAGGTCAAGTTCGATGATGGGCTATATCGGTCCACGTTTTGGTATAGCCCCCATATAACGGTACCCCCAGATTTACGGTATTTTGACGTTTTTAGCTACATTTTCAGACCGATTTAACTATAATTTGACATTTAGGGTTCTTAAGTGTCAATAAACTTATATAGTCCAGGAGCCTTATTTATACAATAATAAGGTTGCTGGACTGAGTAATAACAACTACACTGTCCTCGCTGCCTCGAACGGAGACAAGGTGAGAACATGTGTAGTCGCAAAAAAGAACCTAAAACTAATGCTTCTCTCTAATTTCAGCAGAGGAGATATCACCACTATAAGGATGGACAGAGGTCATGGAAAACCCCTTATAATGGCCTCTGTCTACATGCCCTATGAAGCCCCCGACCCACCCGGCGGTATCGTAAATAATCTAATGGACGAAATGGCGAGCACAGGCCACATCATTCTTGGATGCGATGCAAATGCTCATCACTTCCATTGGGGAAGCAGCGATACCAACACTAGAGGTGAGTCAATTTTTAAATTTATTTTGCAACATAATTTAAGAATTTGCAATAGGGGCACCACACCCACTTTCCAAAATAGAGTTAGAGGCGAAGTAATTGACATCACCCTAACCAATTTGGAAGACTCCGAAGTTATGGACTGGAAGGTATCCGAAAAGTGCTCTTTTTCAGATCACAAGATGATACTCTTCAAAGTCCCCATAAGTTCGGAGAAACAAAAACCATACAGGAATCCCAGGAGGACAGACTGGAACAAGTACAGCTTACAAACGACTTCGGTGTTAGGCAATTCACAAAGACTGTCTACATCAAAGGAAGTCGAGGTTGCTGTAAAAGATCTAAGTAAGTCCCTCCTGAGGTGTTACGAGGATTCCTGCCCAATAACCTACCCTGGGAAGAAATCTCAGCCGGTATGGTGGAACAAAGACCTGGCCAGTCTTCGCAAGGCGGCCAGGAAATCATACAACAAAGCCAGCAAATCTTCTCTCAGTACAGATTGGGATACCTACAGGGTTAATTTCAATAAGTACAAGAGAGAAATTAAAAAGGCTAAACAGAGATCTTGGGCTTACTTCGCTGAGTCTATAGAAGGAGTAAACGAAGCTGCCAGGTTTCGTAAGATTCTATCCAAGGATCCCAAACCCATGGGTAGCATCAAACGAGAAAACGGCACGTGGACTAACTCTGGTCTAGAGACTCTAAATCTGCTGTCTGAAGTGCACTTTCCAGGCTGTACAGACCTAGAGAGTGACTCGCTACAAACGAGTCAAAATCAGGGCTGCACGGCACAGGACGAGCAACTGATTGACAGCTTAACTAGCATCCCAAGAATAAAATGGGCGATAGACAGCTTCCAACCCTATAAGTCTCCTGGACCGGATGGCATTATCCCGGCTATGTTGCAGAATGCAGCTGACTTGGTACTGGCAACCATAAAGGAAATTTACAGGGCTTGCCTGCGTCTATCGTACATACCTAACTCATGGAAGGAGGTAACGGTGACTTACATTCCCAAAGCTGGGAAGCCTAGTCACACACTACCTAAAGACTATAGACCTATTAGTCTTTCTTCTTTCCTCCTTAAAACTCTAGAGAGACTACTCGACCACGACATACGGTCTCATCTAGATTCCAATACTATAAGCAACTCGCAGCACGCCTATATTAAAGGCAAGTCGGTGGACACCGCCTTACACGAGGTGGTTGGATATATTGAGAGGAATATGGAGGGTTCGTGCTTCACACTTGCAGCCTTCCTCGATATTGAGGGAGCCTTCAACAATGTGAAGCTGGAATCCATTCATAATTCGCTCACTAACGCAGGAGTTTCCTCTATCCTTGTTAGGTGGGTTGATGAAATGCTGAAGAGCAGAATCATCAACTCCCATCTAGGAGAGAGTTCCGTAAGGAAAAAGGTTTGCAGGGGTACGCCTCAAGGAGGAGTCTTATCACCCCTCCTCTGGCTCCTTGTAATAAACGAAATTCTTGTGAATTTCAACCAACTAAGGACGAAGGTGGTAGCCTATGCTGACGATGTTGTTATCCTTATAAGCGGCAAATTCTTGTCGACCATATCAGACCTTATGCGGCGTGCTTTAGTGCAGCTGTCTAGCTGGGCTCGCACCAATGGACTTGGTGTGAATCCAACGAAGACCGAGCTCGTACTCTACACGAAGAAGCGCAAAATTCCCGATTTCCCGCTACCAGAGCTGGATGGTGTTGCCCTAAAACTCTCATCAGAAGCCAAATACCTCGGTGTTATCCTGGACCAACGCTTAAATTGGAAAAGGAATACTGAGGAGAGGGTTAAGAGAGGTTTTATGGCACTCTATTCCTGTAAGAACTCCATTGGTAAGAGTTGGGGTCTCAAACCAAAGATCATACACTGGTTGTATGATACCGTGGTTCTCCCAATTCTTACCTATGGTGGGCTTGTCTGGTGGCATGCACTCGGGAACAGTGCACTTCTGTCCAAATTATCTAGTGTTCAAAGAGCTGCATCTCTGCTAATCTCTGGTGCCATTAGAAGCACACCTCAAGCCGCCCTGAATGTGATACTGGATCTCCAGCCTCTGGACATCACTATCAAATTTCAGGCGGCGAGAACGGCTTTCAGACTTAGAGAGGCAAGTATGTGGCAGTGTTCACGATTTGGACATGCAAAGGTCCTTTTCCCCTTCACCGATTTAGTTGAGTCCAGTGAACCCGATCACATCAGTGATTATATACCCACTGTGCTCAACTTCAACCAAATTAACGTCACAATCCCAAACAGAGATGCCTGGTCTAGTGGTAGCCCTCCTCTTAGCGGTCTGGCCATCTATGCAGACGGCTCAAAGATGGAGGCTGGCACCGGTGCCGGGGTCTTCTGCGAAAACCCACATATTAAGCAATCCTTCAAACTCAACGATAACTGCAGCGTCTTTCAGGCAGAGAATTTTGCAATTAGGAAAGCAGCGGAGATGATCAAAGAACTTGGGAGTGTCCTTAAAGGACCGGTGACTATTTTTGTCGATAGTCAAGCGGCCCTTAAGGCTCTCAAGTCATGGACCATAAACTCAAAAGCTATCCTCGATTGCAAAAACGCTCTGCTTGAAGTACGCGACTTCGTTGATCTTTGCTGGGTTCCAGGACACAGTGATATAAAGGGAAACGAAGAGGCGGATGAACTAGCACGGGGTGGCTCTCAGTCGACTGACTTACCAGTTGAGTCATCTATCAGACCACCAAAGTGCTACTACATCCGGCAACTTCGCGGTTACTTCCTTGAGAAGGCGGGGCAAAGATGGCAAATGGAAACTGGCTGTAAAGTATCCAAGGCAATCTGGCCCAGCTATTCTCAAAAAAGAACCAACTCTCTTTTCTCGCTAAATAAGTTAGGGATAAAGACCACTGTAGGTCTCATTACCGGTCACAACATGGTCAGGTCCCTAACTTCTAGATGGGACAACAGTGGTGTAGACTACTGTAGGCTATGTCAAGATCCGGAAGAAACAGAGACGGTCGAACATCTACTATGTAGATGCCCCTCGTTACTCACGAGGAGACATCGATTCTTCGGTAGATATGAGATAAATACTCTGACTTTCTTCTCCGACATAGACCCCATCTACTTGTACCAATTTGCCAGAAATCTCACATGGCTGGCAAACAAAACTAATTAATCATTGTTTTTTCTCTCTCCTTCACACAGGGGATGGAAATCGGCTCATCACTGAACAACACCCTCAGCGGCAATACACCCACATCACATTCATTACATCAACAACTTTGCCACAATCACAACAGTCGCGCAACCATATCCATTACTCACCACACCCATCACACCAAGCCACTTTACATCAACAAAGCGACAATAGCCCAACCACCTCACATTACTTCAGAATAAACCAGTCACCAGTTTCAACACCCACCTTATAAACCAGCATCCATCATCATCACATCCAACCCATCTAAACTTACATCCACCATCACAACCTCAGCAACAACCTATAAACTCACATCCATCATCACAGCATCACCTACACACTCAACTTCACAACAAATCCGCAATAATCCAGCATCTATCATCATTACATATAGTCCAACTACAACACACAGTTTCTTTAAGGATGATCACAATGGACCTCAAGGTCTCCGAGTGAAGTAGCTGCCAACAACGGTAGCTGCGCGTCCTAAAACCAAACCAAACCATATAACAAAAGTTGTGGACATAGGTCCACGTTTTGCTATAGCCCCCATATAACGGTACCCCCCGATTTACGGTATTTTGACGTTTTTAGATACATTTTCAGACCGATGTAGCTATAATTTGACATTTAGGGTTCTTAAGTGTCAATAAGCTTATATAACAAAAGTTGTGGACATAGGTCCACGTTTTGGTATAGTCCCCATATAACGGTACCCCCCGATTTACGGTATTTTGCAGTTTTTAGCTACATTTTCAGACCGATTTAGCTATAATTTGACATTTAGGGTTCTTAAGTGTCAATAAACTTATATAACAAAAGTTGTGGACATAGGTCCACGTTTTGGTATAGCCCCCATATAACGGTACCCCCCGATTTACGGTATTTTGGCGTTTTTAGCTACATTTTCAGACCGATGTAGCTATATTTTGACATTTAGGGTTCTTAAGTGTCAATAAACTTATATAACAAAATTGTGGACATAGGTCCACGTTTTGGTATAGCCCCCATATAACGGTACCCCCCGATTTACGGTATTTTGCCGTTTTTAGCTACATTTTCAGACCGATTTAGTTATAATTTGATATTTAGGGTTCTTAAGTGTCAATAAACTTATATAACAAAAGTTGTGGACATAGGTCCACCTTTTGGTATAGCCCCCATATAACGGTATCCCCCGATTTACGGTATTTTGACGTTTTTAGCTACATTTTCAGACCGATTTAGCTATAATTTGACATTTAGGGCTCTTAAGCGTCACTTAACTTATATAACAAAACTTGTGGACAAAGGTCCACGTTTTGGTATGGCCCCCATATAACGGTTCCCCTAGATTTATGGTATTTTCCCATATAACGTTACCGCCCGATTTCAGGTATTTTGACGATTTAAATCGCATTTCTAGACCGATATAGCTATAATTTGATATTTAGGGTTCTTAGTGACCAGAAAACTTATATTCGAACAAATTATGAACATAGGTACATGTTTTGGTATAGCCCCATATAACGGTACCTCCTGATTTTCGGTATTTTGAGATTTTTACCTACAAGTTTTAACAGAATTAGCTGTAATTTGAACATTTGACATTTGAAGTTCTTAGAGGTCACCACACCTCTCCACCAAAATTGTCTGAAATTTTGGGAAAATGCGTCTTTTGTTTGCAGGCAGGTCAAGTTCGATGATGGGCTATATCGGTCCACGTTTTGGTATAGCCCCATATAACGGTACCTCGGTATAACGGATTTCGGAATTTTACCTACAAGTTTTAACCGAATTATCTGTAATTTGAACATTTGAACAAAATTGTCATGAAAGGTCGATGTATTGATAAAGCTCCCATATAAAAGTACCTCCCGATTTTCAGTAATTTGATGATTTTAGCTACAATATTAAACCGAACTAGCAGTAATTTGACATTTGAAGGTTGTAGTGGTCACTACACACCTGCATCAACAATTTTCAACATAGCCCCAATATAACGATACTTCCCGATTTTCGGTACTTTGAGGGTTTTACTTAAAATGTTTAACCACGTAGGTCCATGTTTTGGTATAGCCCCAAAACAAACCTCCCGAATTTCCGTACCTTAGCTTTATTTTTTGGACGAAGTTTCTGTAATTTGAAATTTAAAAGCCAACAAAAGTTCTGCAACAAAAATTGTTCATTTAAGTTCATATTTTCGTATAGCCCACATACCTCCGAACTAACTGTTAATGACATTTGAAGTTCCCACGTTATGTACCGATTTTCGGTATTTTGAGGATTCTAGCTACAATTTTTAACCGAATTACGAGTTATTTGACATTAAAGGCTCCCATCAAAAACTGTCAACATAGGTCCATGTTTTATTATAACCCCTATATAACGGTACCTCCCAATTTCTCGCCCACCAAAAATTGTCAACATACATAGTTAGATATAGGCACCATAAAAAAGGCCTCCCGAATGAAGCATTTTATGTACATTATCTGACATTTTAAGGTACCCACCTAAAGTTGGGGACAGGACAAAAACTAATTATTCCATTTTAGTTAAGAATATTTTATGGTGGAGGGTATGAAAAGTTCGGCCCGGCCGAACTTAAAAATTTTTTACTTGTTTATTTTTATGTGAGTACTCTTTTAGTTTGATTTTCAAAAAGATCAGCCGTATCTCACCCTTACGCATTAACAGCGCGACCAACGTTGCAAACAAATACTCACCCTAAACCCAAAAAATACAGATTCCAGCACTGTCTCTACACCCAAAAACAAGTTGAGTACCATAAAGTACTTTTCGTATAATTATGGTACGTGTTTCGACGACATATGTATCTCAACCCTACACTGCTATTAATACAAAATAATAACAGTAAAATTGTACCAAACTTAGTACAATTTCTTACTCTTTGTACCAATAAGTAAGATTTTCGAAAACTACCTCAATCTTTCACTTTAACAGTAATCTTAATTCCAAATTTCAGATCTCCAAATATCCGTTAACCCAAATCCAAATTGTACCAATTTTAGAACAATTTAGAACTTTCGTGCCCATAGGTACGAATTATCCTTCCTCAACCCAACAGGCTTACAATAATCATAATTTCAAATTGCAGGATTCCATCGCTATCCGTTCACATAAATCCAAATTGTACCAATTTTAGTACCATTTAGTACTTTTCACTCATAAGTACGATTTTTCAAAACTACCTGAATCATACAGTAATATTAACTACAAATCCAGTTCTATCCGTTCATTTAAATCCATATTGTACCATATTTAGTACCATTTAGTACTTCTCTTACCCATAAGTACAACTTTCCATTTCATGAGTCCAGCTATATCTGTTCACTCAAATCCAAATTGTACCAAATTTAGTACTGTTCGACCCACAAGTACTAATTTTCAAAACTTCTTGAAACCTACACCCAAGAGTAATTTTAGTTCCAAATTTCAGGAGTCCAGCTCTATACATTCACTCAAATCCAAATTGTACCAAATTTAGTACTGTTCGTGCCCATAAGTACGAATTTCCACAACTTCCGCAATCCCACACTACAACAGTAAACTTAATTCAAAACTTCAGGATTCCAGCTCTGTTCGTCCACCAAAATCCAAGTTTTACCAAATTTAGTACCATTTAGTGCTTTCCGTACCCCTAAGTATGAATTTTTAAAACTACCTCAACTGTACAGTGCAACAGTAATCTTAATTCCAAATTTCAGGATTCCAGCTCTATCCGTTCATTCAAATCCAAATTGTAACATTTAGTACTTCTCTTACCCACAAGTACATATTTCCAAAACTACCTATATCCTAATCTTAATTTCGAATTTTATGAGTCCAGCTATATCTGTTCACTCAAATCCAAATTGTACCAAATGTAGTACTTTGTGACCTATAAGTACGAATTTTCAAAACTACTTCAATCCTACACCCCTACTTGATTGAAAACTTCAGGATTCCTCAATTCCTCAATACTCAATCTTACACTCCAACAGCAATCTCAATTACAAATTTCAGGATTCCACAGCCCACAGTGACCTTCAACCAAGTTTCAGAATATGCAATACCAAAATTATGCGAAATTTAGTACTGTTGGTACACCTGTATATAAGCATTAATATGCATCGCAATTATGATTTCCAGCTCCATCTGTTCCCCTAAAACCAATTACAGTACTTTACATATAAATACATAAGTACGAATTTCCGAAACCGTCTCCTAATATTTCAAATTCTTTACCATTTAGTAATCTTCATAGTATGTATTTCCTAAACTGTATTAATATTTTTATCCACACACCAAAAGTGACTCTAAAAGCAAATTTTAGAATTCGAGGGCTGCTCCTACATCCAATACCAAGTTAGGAACAATATTTCTTAAACCATCTCTACCCACCAACAATCATCCTGACAATTCATACACTCAATAACAAATTAGTACTTTTCGTATATTTATATTACGTAATTCGACAACCACATACATATCTCAACCCTACACTAACATTAATACCAAATAATAACAGCAATCTTAATTCCAAATCCCAGTGTTCCAGCTCTATCCGTTCGCCTGATACCAATTTCGTACCCATAAGTAGACATTTTCAAAATTACCTTTATGTCTCAATCCTACACTCCAACAGTAGTCTTACTTCAAAATTTCAGTATTCTAGCTCAATCCATTTACTCAAATTCAAATGGTACCTAATTTAGTACTCTTTACTACCCATAAGAACGAATTTCCAAAACTACCTAAATCCTACACGTCAACATTAATCTTACCTCCAAATTTCAGGATTCCTGCTCTATCCGGTCACCCAAATTGTACCTAATTTATTTCCATTTAGAACTCTTCGTACCCATTAGTGCAATTTTCCAAAACTTCCTCAATCATACAGGTCAACAGTAATTCCAATTAATTCCAATTTTCAAGATTCCTGCTCTATCCTATCCAAATCCAAATTTAGTACCATTTAGTACTTTTCGTCCTCATGAGTACGAATTTCCGAAACTACTTCTATCCTACACTCCAACAGTAAGCTTAATTCAAAAATTCAGAATTCCAACTCTATCCGTTCGCCCAAAATTCAATTGTACCTAATTAAGTACCATTTATAACTATTCGTGCCAATAAGTATGAATTTCCAAATCTACCTCAATCCTCCACTCCAACAGTAATCTTAATTCCAAATATCAGGATTCCATCTCTATCCGTTCATCCAAATGCAAATTGTACCAAATGGTACAAAATGTACTACCATTTGGTACTTGTCGTAACAATAACTACGAATTACCAAAAAAATCCTTAATCCTACACTCCAACAGTAATCTTAATTACAAATTTCAGGATTCCAACTCTATGCGTTCGCCCAAATCCAAACTGTACGAAATTTAGTATCATTACGTACAAATGAGTACACATTTCCAAATTTCCAAAACCACCTCCTTGCATCAACTCTATTTATCAACCTTGATTCTTACTCCCAATTTCAAGCTTCCAGCTCTATCCGTTCACTTAATACAAAATGGTACCAAATTTAGTACATTTTAGCACGTTTCCTAGATTTATAGTTCGAAGTTTTAAAAACCGCTCGGTACGTCTCTCCTACATTTCAGCAGTGACCCTCATTCCAAATTTCAAAATTCAAACTATACCGTTTCGTATATAGTTAGAATGCGTGGAAATGCATAGGCCAAATGAAGCTTTATAAGCATGGAATGACAGACAAAACTAATGCAAAAAATGAAAAAACCCACACAAATATGAGAAAATTCCCGAGATTTACGCCAATTTTTGCAAAAATTTTTTGTGGCGTTTAAACGACCAGTGACATAAAGTGGGTTCATAATGTGGCTTTCAGCTTCAAAATGCCGAAATTCGGCTGTACTTTTTCTATGGCGTTTATTAAACGCGTAGTTATGCCCACAATTCTCTCACAATTCGTGGAACTGAACAGACGATTCGTTGCAGGAATGCTCTATATCCCCATGACTATTTACCGAATTGCATCCATCATTGTAGGATATTGTATTTATTTAGTTATTGTCTTGACAAATGTATAAAAAAAGTTTGCCCGGAGTCGAGATATTTTTGTTTTCGACTCATACTCCGACTCCAACAAAATTGCTCGACACCGACCACCGAAAAAGTTATCAGCCATAATGATTAAATCAGTTTTCTAATTAATTTTATTACCCTTTTTACACATTTGCAGTTACTTCGATGGTATTTATAATTTATAGCAAAGAACTACTGAGCATAAAGTAACATGACGTATTAAAGCTCTAGATGTTGTTATAACAAAATACAGAACATGTGCAATCAATTGCACTCTTATTTCACACATAACGATAGTCGGTCGGTGTGTGATTAATTTCATAGCTGTCTATGTCGAGTGTTTCCTATACCCCACTTCCTGTAAATGTCGACACCCATATAGACCACATGATTTACGAGGGAAAAAGGACAACAACAGGTGTCACACCCCCACGAACTGATAACAACTTTATTGGCAACATGGAACGAATGCTGCGCGTATCATTTGCTTCGAAACGCTGGTGGAAAAATCATTATTAACAACGAGAGGTGTCATCGGACTCTTTATGATCAACAACCACGAAAGTTAATAAACTAGACGACAATACAATCAATATGTTGACATTATAAGTACTGTTATGCTGTTTCCTTTATTAGAGCATTTCATTTTTCATATTGGTTGGTATTGGATGACAAAGACAAAGAGGCATCGGTTATTGTAGTAATTTGTAGTGTGTAGAGTATGTCGTAAATGAATTTGTGTCCATGCTACCTCCAGATAACTATCATCGCCAATGGTAGCCCTCCTATCTTGGTATCATGATACCTTATACCGAGTAAAAATATCCTGTTGTTAGAGGGTGACATAAATCACGAGAGGTATGAAAGAAGTTTATCTTTAGAATGAATTTATATAATCATTGATCTTTTCGGAAATGACCAATACCCATCAAAATATTAGTCAACTTTTCATTATATCCTACACCACTATGTAGGTTGGTTTTGGCTTAAAAGTGTTACTGGAAATAATGATCGTAGACCCGACATTATATATAGGGAAACGAATGTCTCAGCCAGCTTCGTAGATTTGGCCATGTGCATTCGACCGCCCTTCAGTCTATAAAAACTTTATAATTACACCACAGGTCTCAAGGTGCATTTTCACGAAAATTCTCTAAAATCCGCATTTATGGTCCAATCGATGAAAATTTACCAGATCATTGTTGTGGCTAAAAAACGAATCCTACAAAACATTGTGAGTATTTCTTTGCAAATAGTTTTTACAGAATTTGACATTTTCAAGGCGCGATATCTCTGGAACTGGTAAATGGGGCGAACAAAATGCTTGAGGCGTGAAGTGAGAGGTGAAGTGTGTCTCAGAACATACCCGATAAGTTTAAAAAATGACATCCCTATATCCAAAACTATAGCCCAACCGCGATACTCAGTTAGAGCTCTATTTGTTCTGCAAAACAAATTATAGCTGTATAGTATACATACATACGAATTTAAAGAACCTCCTCCTTATCGCCACTCTAATCGCCAACTGCTATCCTTATGACGAATTTCACAACTTCAGCCTTACCCCTATACACAATAAAAATATGAACCAAATTTTGTGGCATTTAGTAATTTTCATTCTCTTATTGTACCTATATCCACTAAAAACCACCTCCATTACTCAACTCTACACACCAGCAGCAACTATAATACCAAATTTCAGAATTCCACCTCTATTTATATACCAAATTTAGTACCATTTAATATTTTTAGTACGCAACCTTAATTCTCCATTCAGGATGCGTTCACCAAATCTAAATTGTATCACATTTAACCTTTTACTGTGGAGGTGGGGGTAAATTTTACCCCTTCGATCATATTTTGTTAATTACTTTCAAATGATTTGAGCGATCGGTCTAATTTTCTCTGTATCTTCATATTTCCTTAACGTAAGTAGTCAGTAATGTTTTGGTTGCCATATGGGTAGCAAGTGAGGAGATATGCTTACGGTGGTGTAAAAATTACCCCGCGTCCAAGTTCTTGTCACTGTGGCATAGAAAATATTTGACCCCACGTCTACACCTTTTTCACATGTAATTCGAAACATTCCAGTTGTATTTCGTAACATTTCATTTGTAATTCGATTACACTATTTGTAATTCGTAACATTTTATTTGAAATTCGAATTATTCCATTTGTAATTCGAATTACTCCATTTGTAATTCGAATTATTTTATTTGTAATTCGAATTATTCCATTTGTAATTCGAATTATTCCACTTGAAATTCGAATTATTCCATTTGTAATTCGAATTATTCCATTTGAAATTCGAATTATTCTATTTGTAATTCGAATTATTCTATTTGTAATTTGAATTATTTTATTTGTAATTCGAATTGTTTTATTTGTAATTCGAATTATTCCACTTGTAATTCGAATTATTCCAATTGAAATTACAAATAGAATAATTCGAATTACAAATGAAATAATTCGAATTTCAAATGCAATAATTCAAATTACAAATGGAATTCTCGAATTACAAATAAAATGTTACGAATTACAAATGGAATTCTCGAATTACAACTAAAATGGTTCGAATTACATCTGAAAAAGGTGTAATTCGACGTATGAATTTCATAGCACGGCACGGCATATGAATTATATATTCTGCATTTTCAATTAATCATTTTTCGCAGCAAATCAATGTTCCCATAATAAGGCAATTGCTAGAAGAGGACGATAAGCTCAGCAACGTTGACTGTGATGGTCGATCCCGAATTCAACATAACCAAAAGCTACTTACGTTAAATTATTACTAGGAACTTGGGCAGGGACTCAATAGCCCCATCCAAAATATATCCCAGAGACTCGAAAATATCTTGCAGCATACCCATATGTATGTGTACGATCACTATGAATGATAAAGCAACTATTTAGTACCCTGCAGATTTTTAAAAAACGCGTGTTTTTGAATGAACTCCGTATTTTTATTTAATATGTAGGCAAGACTGTCAAAAAATGTAATTTCTAGTTTTTAAGTATTGTTATATTATTTATTTCATCTAAAAATAAAATATATCTTTTTTGTTGGATTAAAAGAAGAGCGTGGTTTGATTTGATATTATTTTATTATTTGCTGACACATGCAAAAAATGCAAAATATTATAAAAAATAGAAAATATATAAAGAAATATCTAAGAATATGTATAGGGGTAAAATTTACTACCACGTCAAAAAGTACGTCCTACATTGTCACCTCCAAAATTAAAGGTTAATACCATTTAGTACTTTTCGTACACATATGTACGAATTTCCAAAACTACCTAAATCCTCCACTCCAACATTAATTTTAATTTCGAATTTCACGATTTCACCTCTATCCGTTGACCCATATCCAACTTGTACCAAATTTAGTACGATTTAGTACTTTTCGTACACATAAATATGAATTTCCGAAATCTGCCTCAATCCTCCACGCAACAGTAATCCTAATACCAAATTTCACGATTCCAGCTCCATCCATACAGGAAAATCCAAATTGTACCAAATTTAGTGCCAGTTGGTACACATAGGTACGAATTTCCAAAACAACATCCATATCATTCCTCCACTCCAATAGTAACCTTAGTTTCAAATTTCAGAATTCCACCTCTATTCATTTACCCAATTCCAAATTGTACTAAATTTAGTACTTTTCGTACACATAAGTACGAATTTCTGAAATCAGTGTTCCACCCAATAGTAATAATAATTCCAAATTTCACGACTCCAGCTCTATCCATTCACCAAAATCTAAATTGTACCAAATTTAGCACCAGTTGGTACACATAAGTACGAAATTCCAAAGCCTCTCCATCAGTAATCATTATTTTAAATTTCAGGATTCCACTTTTATCTATTCATCCAAATTGTACCAAATTAGTACATTTTAGTACTTTTTGTACAGATAAGTACGAATTTCAAAGTTACCTCAATATCTCAATCCTACACTTCAAAGGTAATCCTAATTCCAAAATTCAAGTTTCCTGCTTTACCGTTCACACAAATCCAAATTGTATCAAATTTAGTACCATTTAATACTTTTCGTACACGGTGCCCGGACATAACTACCAAAATTCGTTGGGAGTTATGTCCGTGAAGCAAAGCGGACATAACACCCAACAAAAAAATTCGCGGACATAACTCCCAACGGGTTTGTTTTTAATGTTTAAATTATTTCTTTTAAATTATGGCTATTACTTATTTTGTACTTAATTTTCGTAAAAATTTTAATCAATTAAAAATAATTATATGAAATGAAAAATGCATATGAACTTAAAGTTAATTTTTAATTTTTTTCTTATACATTTGAAATAAAAATTGTATTTAAATAAAAATCACTTAAATTTAAAAAAAGGAAATAACTCCCATTGGGACTTATGTCCGCCTAGGGGGGTCGGACATAGCTCCCAAAAAATTTGGAAGTTATGTCCACAAACCAAGGCGGACATAAATCCCAAAATCGTTTTGGGAGTTATGTCCGTTGGGAGTTATGTCACGGCACCTTCGTACACATTAGTACGAATTTCTAAAACCATTTCCTTTCATAAATACCACTTCCCAACATTGATTTCTATACCGAATTTCAAGATTCTACCTATAGCCGTTCAAAATATATACAATTGGTACTAAATTTTCTGACTTTTTTGTACTTTTCCTACACTTATAGGTCGAAATTCCAAAAACCCTTTGGTACATCTTTTTAACTCAGTGACCCTCATTCCAAATTTCAGAATTCTAGCTCTTCCCGTGTGCCTAATACAAAGGGTACCATATTTAGTACCTTTTAGTACGTTTCCAGTTCGAATCTCCAAAAACCCAGCCTTATCTCACCCCTACACACCAACAGCAACCCACACTCAAAATTTCGAGCTTCAGCCGTTTCGTCTGGGCGATGATCTGTCACTCACTCACTCACGTATGTTGTCAATTTTGTAACACGCGTGGTCAATTTTTTTAGCACAAACGTGTACAAATTTAAAACGATACATGTTCAATTTTTAGTATCTGCCAACGACTGTGTTCAACTTGAGCACCAATGTACTCGAATCAATGAACGCAAACAAACAAAACGATTCCCGTACCAATCACACAAAGCCAAAAAGTTTTCAGCTTCTCTGAATCGTTTCATTCTCACAACCAAAACAAAACCACAAACTTTTCAATCTAAAAAGATGAAAACTGTACGATTGCTGAAATGTACTTCGGCTATGCTTTGCCGAGTTGTTTCATTCACCACCCAAACAAAAATAATGTTCGGCAAACGTTTGCTGTGCGTTATGGTCAATGACACACTCAGGCACACACACACGCACACATGTGATTGCTTAACAACCCTATAAGTTTGCATCAGCATACCACAGTGAATTTTATCAACCACCAAACGTTTTTGATTTATTCACATGTGTTTAGTATTATTCCGTTTTCTATCTGCTCTTGTGGAGTTGAGTACTTTTCGCTTTTCGTTTTGTTCTCACTCACGAATGTAAACAAAACGAAACTAAACAGCGAGCTCGGCCAACGTGGGTTATGTTTCGTTTTGTATTGTTCCTATGGAAAATACGAAACGATTGGACATGTTCTTTAAAGTATTTTTACGTACGTTGACTCGAATCGAGGACGGCTCGTGGTCAATTCGTAATCGTGTGTATTCGAAACGAAATGTGACACCTACCAGCACTGCCGGCACTCCTGGTTCCAACTTATCAAAAGCCGGAGGAATTCTTTTTGAGGTATAATGGTAATTATAAAATATGTCGTAAATATAGTTTTTAATTTAATGTACGACCTTAAAGCCATGGTAGAATAAGAAAAGGTAGCAGCAATACACAGCTGACTGAACTGGGTTGTAACGTTAGTGTCAAATTTCATATGACATTTTATACATTTATTTCTATTTCGATGTACATTAGGGACATACATTTTTTTGGGAAAAAAAAACATATCATTCGGAAAAAACCATTTCCCAGAAAGACTTCTTCATATCAATGATATGTAACCTCCTCCAAGTTCGAACGATAAGCCGCGCAGTAAATCCCCGCTTGTAGAGGCGATACAACGTTTGTTAATATGTGAGGTATTTTGTTAAAAATTTAAAAAAATAAAGCCCTAATAAACATGTGCTTCATTGATTTCTAAAACAAAACATTGAAACAGCTTCTCCTTTTTCTATGAATTTCCCAGAGTACGTAAAAATACTTTAAATAACATTTCCAATCGTTTCGTTTCGTATTTTGCATAGGAACAATACAAAACGAAACATAACCCTCGTTGGTCGAGCTCGCTGTTTAGTTTTGTTTTGTTTACATTCGTGAGTACGAACAAAACGAAAAGCGAAAAGTACTCAACTCCACAAGAGCAGATAGAAAACGGAATAGTACTAAACACATGTGAATAAATCAAAAACGTTTGGTGGTTGATAAAATTCACTGTGGTATGCTGATTGGTGGTTGATAAAATTCACTGTGGTATGCTGATGCTCTCTTATAGGGTTGTTAAGCAATCACATGTGTGTGTGTCTGAGTGTGTCATTGACAATACGCACCGCAAACGTTTCCCAAAAATACTTCTTGTTTCGGTGGTGAATGAAACAACTCGGCAAAGCATAACCGAAGTTACATTTCCGCAATCGTACGGTTTCCATCTTTTTACATTGAAAAGTTTGTGTTTTTGTTTTGGTTGTGAGAATGAAACGATTCAGAGAAGCTGAAAAGTTTGTGGCTTTGTGTGATTGGTACGGGAATCGTTTTGTTTGTTTCCGTTCATTGGAATTTCCAGCGACCCCAAACTTTTCTGCAAGAATTCTACTTTCTGCGAGAATTTATGCATTTAGTGGAATGATGTGGAAGCATAAAAATTGAAAATGTAACGAATTTTCATTCATGTTTTCCAAAATATTCAACCAAATGTGAAAAATTATTAGTTTTTTAAATTCCAATAATTTATAGACATTTCCTTGTTTTGTTTACAAATACAACTGGCAGTAACGTTACAAACAAAAACAAATTCCTTTGTGGTTGTTGTTCGAGTTGTATTTGTTGTAGTATTAACTTTACCTTGTATTTGTTCTACCATGCCTTAAAGCAGTCAGTCAATGGTTTCCCGAAGTTGATGAGTCAGTTGAAAACTCATTAATAGCTTCCGTAATAATGGAATTTGACAATTGTGATCAGTCCCCGAAAATGAATAAAATGTTTCAACAAAAAGAATTATGGAATTTAAATAGCCATACATTTCGGAGCTAACGACGTCAGAATTAGTAAGTATTCATAAGCTTCTTATTTATTATTGCTTAAATATGTTTTGTTTTAGGTCAACATTGATTTTGATATTATGTATCCTCAGAGAGGCCATCTCTTACTTTCAAATTGGAACCAATTTATGAAGAAAATTCACACTCGGAGCAAATGTTTTGTCGGCAAGTAGCTTAATGTAAGTAGTAATCCCATGAATCAGATTTCAAAATAGTTATGAGTAATATTTTTTATATTTTCGTTGCAGATGCCGAAGATTTCATATACGCGATACTGTTGAATGCGGTACCGACAATTAATAATTACCTACGCAAAATTGATGCAGTCATAACAAAATATTATAATGCTGTATTAACGAAACAACAATTTCTAATTGTGGAGGGTTTGTCTGATGCTGAAATTAAATGTTTTCATATGATTTTAGTCATATCTTGATAAACTTTTAATAATTGCTCGAATGTTTGGATACATGTTTTAAAATTGTTCAAACTTTAGTTTTTAAAATATCTTAATACGTGCCATTTTCCTTGAATTTTCATTCAATTTTTTGTGATATGAATACTGTGTATTGACATCACTTATTAACTCTTGTACCAATAACTAAAAAGATATACATACGAGTACATGTATATTTGCTTTCGTTGCTATAAAAAATTAAAATCGCATATTTGCTTATAGTTCATTTAAAAGATGAACATTAATGTCAAAAATTGTAATCGAAAAATCCTATAAATCATTTATATCTTAGTTTAATTTATTTTTACAGTGTTTTATTTAACTTGCTTTGGTGTCCCTTTAGTTAAAATCTAGTAACTCATTTTTTAACACAGTTGCAGTTGACCAATCGAACTGAAACTTTGCACACTTTTCAGATTTGGATGACAATACAGGAATATGAAACAAAACTAATATGGGTCCATTTTTTCTTACCACCCGATTTACTTCAAATCTAGTAACTTATTTTTAAAACAGTTGCAGTTGACCAATCGAACTTTTCAGATTTGGAGGACATTACATGAATATTAAACCAAAACCAATATGGATCCGTTTTTTCCTATAGACCCCATATAGCGGTACCACCCGATTTCAGGTGTTTTGTGGATTTTGTCTTTATTTTTAGTCCGAATTGGCTGTAACTTGGCATTTGGAGTTCCCAATTGTACTGAAACTCCCCAACCAAAAATTGTGGACATAGGCCAGATTTTGGAGTAACCCCCATATAACGGTTCCACTCTATTGAAATTGACTGTAATTTGGTTATGGTTTAGGGTTATGACTTTTTTTACAACCTCATATCCCTGTATGATATTTTGATGAGTTTTTACCTAAGATTATATAAAATCTTAATTATAAAGCGATTCGATAAAAACCTGCCATTGGGCCCATAGTGTGTTGCAGTGGTTTATACTGGTTCTTGACACTTTTTTAATTTCACTTGGCAAAACCCAGACCCAGACTCATAATATTATACGTGCCATTTATACCAAAGTTATGTATAATGTGTATATGAGAATTATAATCAACCAAATCAAAAATTATAGTAACAATCGCGTGATCGGGGTTCGGAAGAATAATATATAATTCGCCTGCTCTAACAACAGCGGAACATAATACAAATTCGCGGAAAGATCGCCCAGAGGCATAGCAGAATATTCGTCGTA
The DNA here is from genome assembly GCF_047663935.1 of Musca autumnalis. Lineage (NCBI taxonomy): Eukaryota > Metazoa > Arthropoda > Insecta > Diptera > Muscidae > Musca > Musca autumnalis. The sequence continues at coordinate 122,347,689 of NW_027411866.1, read as the reverse complement.
GCGATTGATTATAAACAATAATCTTAGAGAATCGTCTACGAATGACAAATTACTCGCGTGGGTGAATTTTATATAAAAATTCGCTAAAATATCGCCGGAAAGAATCGCAAAAGAATAATCTGATTTAACAATCGTCCAAAAATCTTCCAAATGGTTTGCAGGGTTTTTCAAAATATGTGAATGTGTGTGTGTGTGAATATTATGGATTGAGGAAAATCAAAATAGTTTTGGTTTTCAAAATGTCAAACCGATGAATATGGTTTATTTTCAAAACTGTCAAAAACGATTTTGAAAAACAGAACATTGTGTTTATGAAAAAATAAAAAAAAATAACTTTATAATTTTTTAAAGGAAAATTTGAAGATTTCGGTTGCAGATTGAAGGCAGATTGAATACTTTGCTACACACTTATCAACCACACACGTACAGAAGGAGTTCATCGGTTGGACAAGCCAATTTGATAGTGTATGGGCCGCTTTATAAAGTTGAACTTTCATCTCCGACCAGGCGCACTGGTATAGGGTATAGCCGATTATAGCCCTTTATTTGCTACCTTACATATTTAACACTTAACAACCTTCTGATTATCCCCACTCATTTTCGATTTTGTCATTTAATTGACAACTATCATCGGCAACAAACTAATTTGTTCGGTCGGTTCAATGAAATTGAGTGCAAAATCGTTTGTTATTTTCGATTCGCACCATTTCCTCCCAACAACAACGCACCTCCTCCAATACTTTGTATAGATAGATATCTGGAATGTGTGACAATAGGTGCAAATGAGGAAAAGCTTATACTTAATGCTGTACTAGCCGTATTGTATAGTATGTACGAATGTAGATATGTACATAGATGCAAGTGGAGGTGGTATATGTTCCTTGTGTTACTTGATGACAATGGCTCATTTTCATTGGAATTTTGCGACGTTTTGTAGTTACAGCTGTTCCCATTGTTGCAATCGCAAACATTTCCAATTTGCAGTTATTGTTGTTCTCTTTTGTGTTCTAGATGTTATTTGGAAAAATTCAAGTTTTTTCTCTTTTGCAGGAATTGTTGTTGTGTGTTTGTAGACATAGACTATTTTGAAAAAGGTTTCAAACGAAGGTTTGTAGAGTTTTATATGAGAATTGTTACATTCACCGAGAAGTCAACAGTTTCTAGATAACCTCTACTCTGAAGCCTCGGAGATATTTTATATCGATTCGAAATGAAGAAACTTTTTTGTTAGTTTTTATTTAATAACCCTACAGACGGAATCATATATAAACCAGGGTTTCGGAGTCGAGCCATTTTTCCTTCGACTCCGACTCCGACTCCAGGCCAGTTTTTTGTAACGACTCCGACTCCGGAGTCGACTCCGAGGGTAATTTCCTATACCACTAAAAATTAATAAAATTTGCTAAATTGTTCAACTTTTCCTATACTAGGACCCTATATGCTTATGTGTTCTTTTCTCTAAGACAATTTGTAATGCAATGCGATGTAAAATTGATGTTCCGTATTGAATCTGCTGTATCTTATATCAAAAAGAAGAAGAACAACAGAAAGAATTTAGAAAGTTTCAGTAGATTTTGCCGAAATATATGTACGAGTATACCCTCCGATTATCAATTTAAAACAAAAACAAGTAGAACTGACGAGTTTGATTAAATTTTTTATTTTTTTTTTGTACGGACGCACAGATGGGAAACATAGGCATAAAGTTGCTCAAAACTCAAAATATGAAAATCGTTTTTTTTATGAAAAAATGTTGATAAACGGCAACCAGACTCTTTTCTACATTTGCTATAACCATCCTCGACTTTGTAAGATTAACCAATCCAATGCAGCAGTCGATTGAACTCAGCCTTACTGAAAACAAAAAGTAAATTTTCGAAAACTAAGAAATTAGGTGAACATTAAAATGACATTATTTTCGCGAAAACTAATATTTTTCAAGATTTATTGTTTTTGTACAGTCTCCGAACAAGATTAGCATTTAAAATTTTCAGATTGATTTTACATCTTTGCTCTTTAAGAATGGTAATACATATCCTCTTTATGAAAATTGTTTATGATAATTTTTAAGATTACTACAATTTCAATAGTGAAAAAGTCTATTTCCCCGTCGTTTTCCGACCATAGTTTCTTCTAATGTTTTATGCGATTGAGCCTCAAATATCAGATTCAATCATAAAAAATTGCGCATATTTGCGCCATTCCGAAAAAATCTAATTTTTCTCAACTAAAATATGAAATATTTGTATATGGAATTGAAAGGTTTACTCACACTAAATTTTGCTCCGCGTTATAACCGGGGCTCTAATTTATCAAACTAAACCAACACCTATCAAATATGTCTGCATTATTCAGAAATATTCACGACTTTTCTCATGTGAATTGAGAAAAATTTTATTTAAGTAAATTTCAAAAAATAAAATTTGGAATGAAATATATGTATATGGGACTATATATACGTCTGTACTGATTTGTTTGAAAATTGGCTCAATGTTTTTTAAGGCTAGTTCAGGTTGCATGTGTCAAATTTCAGTGATTTTGGTGCATTTTTATCTCATATCAGATTCGAATATATATGGAAGCTGCATCCAAATCTGGACCGATTTTCATTATTTTCTATAGGATTAATCCTTGTGCAGAAGATATGCATTGTGCAAAATATTATATCAATCGAAGTATAAATGAGCTTTCTAGGACTTTTGATCAACTTTTAACACAAATTTCCGCTCTGTGGCACGGGTCACATACAGTGTTGGTCACAGAATTAGCACACCCCGTTGGGGCAAACTGATTTCAGTCGGCTAAGAGTTTTGATAGGTCAAATTGAAATATTTTCGTAAACAAAATCCTTTTCTATAATGTATTTAACATATTTAATGATATAAGTGGATAGTATTATCAGTGGTTTTTTGAAAATAAAAGTTTTGTGAAGACGCCCAAATTATCAAGGGGACATATAATTAGCACACCCTAAGATTTTTTAATTTAATTCAATTAATATACAAAAGTTAATTTATAATGAAGTTAATTCATATTCAAAACGTATTGAACAAATCATTTTTTGAAGGAAAAAATAATTTATCACCCCGGAATCTCAAAATATATCCCAATAGCGGACCATTTTTCGTAATGAACACTTAAACGTCAGAAAGTCGCCGAAACTTTAAAAACAAATGTACAATTGGATCTGAAATTATTGAAATTGTTAACCGATTACCGAAGTTTAAATATAAAGTACAAAAACTTTTCAAAAAGTGTTTAAGGTCGATGATTCATTCAAGAAAATTTTCAATTTGTATGGGGTTTATAGAAAAAGATCAATAATATGCACACTTATGTGAAGAAGGATCGACTTATAACACCATTTGTAATTCAAAATTACACGTCTGAATAACACCAAGGACCTATCATTACAAAACAGCAAACCAAGCACTAGATGAACACGTAGCACATGGGTATGTTTAATGGTATAACCCCTTTCTGACCATAAAGGATTTTGAGGTTTGCTGAAATTGGTTAAAATCCCTGAAAGTAGGCATATACTATTCAAGATAAATGTTTTCTGGATTATTGATTTTAAATTTAATCGGTTTAAGCTCCGGGAAACATATGTTCTTGCTGTCTCACTAGACTATCTCCCATTTGCCTTTTGTTTAGAAAATTATTGAAATTTGCGTAGGTACCATAGAGTTGAACACAGGTTTATCGTGGCATACACCACAGCATATCGGTAAAATTCAGTCCAGATGGATAAGTATTTATAAAATCAATAGCTCAAAGCATCATATTCCAGTTTTTTAATGAAAATTTTTGTGTCAAACGGACTTTGCAGATGCAAACTGCTGGTGGGTACATCCCACTATTCGCAAAATTTACAAAGATGAACAAGAATATGATGTTTTATTTGATGTTTCTATGAACTACTTGCCTCAATGAACTTGTTTACATGTGAGAAAATCGATAAAAAACACTAAAAAATTAAATTTCCATCAGTCCTTGGGAGCCAAGGTGTACCCCATATAACTCCCTTCTGACACTGAAATTTCGGAGACTGGTGGAGATTATAACTAGCAGACTGGAACTTATTCCCAAACGAAAGGGATTTAAAACTAAATATGGACTAAAATATTGAAACTATTCACAATATTAGTGATTCTTTTAAGGTGTGCTAATTACGTGTCCAGTGAATTTAGGACATTTTTTACATTTTTGGAGGTTATTCAAATTGACAGTTATGATTCAGTTTCTGTATTGCGTTTTATTCTTTAAGCATACTACTGAGAATATATTAGTACAAATACTTTATTAAATACAACTACTTTTGATGGTATTTTTAGGCAAAATAAATGTTGGTAGTGGGGTGTGCTAATTGTGTGACCAACACTGTATCTTTTTCGTTTTATTTTGTCGAAATATGAAGATGGGTATGTTACTTACAGATTTTACGAAAGCGAAATTTTGACTTCTACAGTTCCCTTTTTTTAAATGCATATTTTTTAATTCGTTTCGCTTAAATACACGATTATTATGTTCTTAATGATCCCACAAAAACATATGCTGATCGGTTTATTCGTTTCTGAGCTTCAGTGGTCACCGCAAACTGCTTTAGTAAAAACAGTGTTTCGTGGGTGGCCATTTGTCAGAAAACTGTGCAATATTTTTCAACAAAAAAAAAAAATCTGAAAGTGGCTCAAGGTATTATAAATCAGATGAAAACAATATCTTTTGGAAAAAATTGGTAGATTACTTGTAAAAATTCATAAAAAATTTCATTTTTCGTGCACAAAAAGTGACCATAACCCCTTAATTGTGGACAAAATAAACTTATAATAATTTTTCCACATTATATTGTGAAGTATAAATATGTGAGATCTAAAACTAGTATTCCAGAGTGTATATAAGTTTTGCCATAAATGTGATGGTATATTAAGAAATCGATTCATATTGAAAGATGCAATTATAATTCTTTTGTCATGGAACATTACTAAATATAATAAATCCTTTGCTTACAAGTTTACTCATAGATTTCCTATAAAATGAATAAACGATTTATCAAAATGTTAATAAAGTTAATCTCTCTATCATAAAAAAATAAAAACTCTTTTGATAAATGTAGAAAAAAACATTTTGCCCGGATTCGGAGTCGAGCTTTTTTTCACGACTCCAGACTCCGACTCCGACTCCAGCAAAATTTGCTAGACTCCGACTCCAGACTCCGACTCCGACTCCGCAGCCCTGATATAAACATATACATATACATATGTACATGTACGTTTATGTACCATTATAACACTGTGACAGTTGTGAGTGTGTGTTTATATTCCATTGTACATTGTGTACAATGTGCGTAGTATATTTTTATTGCATTGACGTCGTTGTCCACTTTCAACGTTATATTGCTACGAAATGGTCAATAATTGTTTGCATCTGTTAAAAGTGTGGGATGGATGCTGGATAGACAATGAGGTTGACATTGTTGATTTTCGTGGCTAAGGAGACAATCATCAGTATAAACGCTACTATGGCTATGGTCGTCACATATTACTCGCGTATGGGTGGATGTAACGGTGGTTTAACATTTTTTCTGTCTCTGTGAATCTGGGCGTCAATTGTTTACATCTTTGTCGCCTTACTTTGGCAGCAGCCACAAGGCGTTTGTTGGTCATTCTATCGTTTTACTTTACTTCCTACTTTCCAACTCCAATGAGGGGCTGGCTGGCATCATAGCGTTATTGTCATTTATGGTGTGAAATGACAACAAAACGTTTTAATTAATTTTCTTTGAGTTGACTAAAGCTGTTAAAGTTAAACAGTCTGCGTTTAATGTTGCTGATAGTAGAAAAAAAATGTTAGCTCTCTATGGTTGTAGTTGAGATTAAAATTAAAGTTGTACCTTGTTCTTTATATCCAGCAGTTTAATTTAATGGTGTTAGCCATTTAGTTGGAGAATTGTTACAATACAACTCTGAAACTAAATTGCTAACATGAAACTAGTATTGCGGAAAAAAGAACTATGAAAACTTATTATTCAATTTAAGATGTTGTCAATTAGAGTTAAATTGAGGCTTCACATTGCATTGAATTATATATGAATTTTTAAATTTGCTTAACATAACAATGAATGATTATTGTCGAATAACTCAAGAATATGGCGGTTACTAAGGTATGGCTGTATATTTTGAGAAGATATTTTGAGGTAACTGTACATAGAAGTTTCAGTTTGCAGAGGGTACTTTTATAATCGCTGATGTAATGAAAACAGAAAAGAATTTGTTTGTAGGTAAGAAGTTAACCAAGAGCTAATTCGATTTAATTGGACCTTATTTTTTAAACATATTAAAATTGAAGTATACATAAAATCCCAAAGAAAACAAGTAAAAAGTCCTTAAGTTCGGCCGGGTCGAACTTGTTCTTACCTAAAATTTAATAATTAGTTGCCTTCCCTGTCCGAAATTTTAAGTACTAAAATTTTTTGACCACTGATAACTTTATGTCTAAATTATCTAATCGAACCTAAACAATTGAGCAAAAGCTGTAGTCGGGACGGGGCCGACTATGTGATACCCTACACCACTACCCCTGTGCATAAGCTTTTCACTCGTAAACATTTCTTTTAGGGATATACTAAGGTTTTATACCAAATGACTTAAGGCGAACCAAAATAATTAATATTTAATTTTATATTTGACTACTGTCGACATATGCTTGGTACTGATTGAAAGCTTTGGTGGTCTTCTTGATTAGCTTTTTACATGTCTTTAATACACCAAATAGAAGCAGAGGTATTTGTCATTGAAGTAAAAATGTCAAAATATTAAAATTGTGATAGCCTAGCGCCTTTTGCACTAACTCTGATATTTAACACAATGGCCACATTTTGTATTAATTTAAAGCTCAGATAGTTTAGTTTCATTATCAAGCTCTCTCTATGGAATATGTGCAACAGAAGCAGAAATATCTGACGTGGAAATAAAATTCCATAAATTGGAAATAAGGATATCCCAGCGTCTTTTTCAACATCATTTTAAAGCTCAGAATGTCTTCATTTTTGAAACGCATAATACACTTCGTTTGCAGAATTCAAGAGAGGTCATCAGCTGCAGCTCATCTTCGAATTTGACCTGCTTATGGGAAAAAGATACTCGGGTGCAAAATGCAGCTATTTAGCTCAATTTTTGCGGACGCTAGAGAGATTTCAACTTACGGACATAGATAGTCTAGCTCTGAATTTTATCTTGATCAATCAATGAACTGGAAATATTGAGGAGGAAATTGAGACCGGTTATCCATTTAGTGATTTCCTACGAAACAGGGAGGCGAACTTGGTGTTCTAATCGTAAAGGACAGAACTAGGGTACCCAACCATGAAGAAGTTACGCATAGTATGGTTGAACACCAACGGCACTTGCTAGCCCTGCGTGTTCAAACATTGCCTCTGAGTTTCAGTCAGGATAGTTGTTCACCTGAGGCCGATTACAGTTCATCAGAAAAGAAATTTTCTTTCCAGAGACAGTAGTTGCCGATAGACTGGCCTCGGCCTCAGTAGAAAGTGTTAGGCCTAGCCCGTCTAGTATCAAAAAGGACTGTTTATCGGCCGATCCCTCCGAGGTAGGACCCCAGTAAGGATGGAATCTTGACCAAGGACTTGATCAAAAAAGTTCCCACTACCTTAGAGTCTTTAATTTATTGCCTAAAGAGAAGAAGGCATATTGTATGTCCTGCATTACTCTATGAAATTAGTCGGTGAGGAACACTCGCCTTTTCCTTGATCAGCATCAATCTCGAGGTGGTGAATAAATTCGAAAGAAGATATCCTCACCAATCCAAGAAAAATTCTGATCTTAAGAAGCTCACTAAATAGCCCCTGAATGTCATTCCCCAATAGTACATAAATGCCACATCGGGACCGACTCAACAACTCTTTCAAAGAGAGCTTCTGTCAACATATCGGTAGGACAGCCATCGAAGTGGGAGGATGTGAAGTCAAAGCATATGAATCAATCCCTAGACAAATCAATGATGCAGAGGACTGGAATGACTGACTCAGGACTGGACTCTATACCAGCGGATGTGGTTTCAACAAAAAACAACAGGCAGAAACCTTCAAAGGCGAGAGGTACCGTTCTATGGTGGTTATATCAGTAAGTGGACCTATCAAGAAAGACTAAATATCAAATTTCAGACATTTTGGTAAGATAATGTGACTAAAACCTACAAAATTACCCAAAATCGGGAGATACCGTACTATGGGGCTATATCAAAACATGGACCGTATACCGACTAATTTCATGGAAATAGAAACTTCAGTACGAAATTATTTACCACTATCTTAAATATTGCGATCTGTATATTGATTTCAACAGACGGACGGAAGGACAGACGGACGGAAGGACATCGCGGTCAAAGTTCACATTTATAGATTTACTAGCTGAACCCAGTGCGCTTCGCTACCCCGACTAAGGTATAATATAGTTTGACACATTTGTTTGTAGGCCAATTTTCTTCCAAATTTCATTAAAATCGGGTATACATAGGGTGTTTGGTGCATCAAATACATGAAATCGGACAAAAATATATATGGGAGCTATATCCAAATCTGAACCGATTTGGATATAATTTGGCACACTAATTTCTATACCGAATTTAATCACACATTCCAAATTTCATTGAAATCGGAGATATATAGCGTGTTTCGTGCACCAAATACCTAAAATCGGCCTAAAATATATATGGAAGCTATATCCAAATTTGAGCCGATTTCAATATAACTTGGCAAATGTATTTCTAGACCAAATTCATTCACACATCTAAAATTAGGAGATGGTAAAAGATACCATTCTATAGATATTTGCATACAACATCTAAATTTTTTGAGGTACCTCCGATTCTGATGCTATATCTCCGGATCAACGCGGAATTTCAAAACATTTTATAGCCTATGTTACTTTCAGGCCATGTAGTGATATACTCTGAAAATTTGAGGAAGATCGGTTTAGCGGTTTTTGAATCCATAAACTTCAAACAAACAAACAAACAAACAAACGTACAAACATTTTTCTACTTTATATATATAGATTTTAGAAAATATCATTAAGGTCAATCTTGTAGAGAATGTTCACTGCTACAACATTTTCTTTAGTACCATTACGATAGAACTTGCGGCTTCCAAGAAAAGCCGCGGAAACATAAAAACCAATCAAACGATATTTCGGCAAAGGCGTCATTCAAAACTGGCAGTGTATCTACCTTGCTGCATTATTGGAAACTCGATAACCATAGGCAAAACTTGCATCTGGTAAACTGAGATTAAGTTAGATTTACTGCTGTGGGTGAATATCTTATGTAGTCAGCCTCATTGTCATAACTATCAGCGAAAAAGTCGTATTAAATGGTAATCAAAGCTAGTTTTGGGTTATGTTGACGATTTTTAACGATTTTCAAAATTTTATTGAATATTTCAGGAGTTTTTGACGATTTCCAATCAAAAACAGTCGGAAACGCTGGCATCGACATATATTTCAAACCTCCAACATATTTCAAACCTCCAATTTCCCAAGAACTTTATAAAATCTAAAAGAATCACTTTAGTTGCAATTATTGATATATTACAAATCTATGATTCAAACTCGCCAAAAAAAAGACAAACATCTCTTATGATACAATACGAGTAGATCTGTCTGTAGTTCTGTTCATAAAATTGTTTTAAATAATTTTACTACCGCATATGTTTTTATAACCTCCACCATAATATTCCGTTTGTAAGACATCGAAATATTCGGCTAAGACCCTATAAAGTACATATATTCTTGATCAGCATTAAATTTTAAGTCCAGTAGCCGTCTGTCTGTCCGTCCGTCTGTCTGTTGAAATCAAGATACAGTTCGAAATTTTAAAGATAGAGCTTTATAATTTAGTATAGAAATTTATATTACTCCTAGGATGTTTAGTATTGAAAATTGGCAATATTGGTTCAAGTTTTGATTTAGCCCCCATAGTACGGTACCACCGATTTTCGGTATTCTGGAGATTTTAGCCGCATTATCATTGGGGGTATTTAACTTTCCACCTGACATTTGTCGGTATAGGTCCACGTTTTCATATAGCCAGCATAGGACGGTACCTCCCGATTTTCTGTATTTTGAAGGTTGTGGCTTCAATCGTTGGTGATATAAAACTTTCCACCTGACATTTGTTGGTATATGGTACCACCCGATTTTCGGTATTTTGAAGGTTTTAGCCTCAATATCCCACCGAAACTTGGAATTTAGTCTTCGTTGGGGTTATACAAATCCCCCTTCAAATTTGTCGGTATAGATCTGCGTCTTCATATAGCCTTATCAGTCGCTACTCAACATCTGTTGATGCTAGACTGCCTTTTTCGCTCTTTGCTAAAAACAACAACAAACACGGTTTAACCAATTCTTTTTGTTTGCAAATTTCTCCCTGTTCTTCGGTGAAATTAAAAAAAATCTAACTTTCCTGTGCTTCAAAATGGATCCAGATGGGGATCCTCCCCCACCAACATTACCAAAAAAACCCCTTTGGGACCCTGCCAAGCGGCGGGCCCATTTAATTTCAAATCAAAATAAAACTTTTATTAATAATGATGGGCAAGCCATCAAAAACAAAAGTGAAGAAAAAGATAATAGTGATGTTTCTGCAAATAAGTCGGATGAGTCGGAAAGTGCCGAGATCATTGGAAATGTGTCAAAGCCATTCATGCTGTATCCAAAAAATCACCCAGGTCCGTTTTTTGTAAGCGTCACGTCAGAACAACCTTTAAGCACCCGGAGGAAAAATTGTGAACCACGGCTTTATGTGCTCCTGCAACAAATCAAAATCAAAAACAATTACGTATGCAAAAACGTTGGTTATAATACATATCGTCTTGCTTTTACAAACTCTGCTGCAGCAAACGAATTTGCTTTAAACCAAATGCTGAGTGATATTGGTCTAAAAGCCGAAATTCCCGAGAGGTTTATTCTACGCTACTTTATTATTAAAAATGTTCCCGTTTCTATCGATGAGAATACCATAAAATCATCCATAAATCAAAATAATGACATTGAGGTTCTTTCCGTTCACCGTTTTACAAGAAGTACTCAAGAAGGTGGTATCGAACAAACAGAAACCATTAAAATAGGTATCATTTCGGATGGAATCCCACAATTTATACTCATGTGCGGTACCAGAATTAGACCATATCTCCATGTGCCTCCTGTACGCCAGTGCAAAAACTGCGGCCGACTTGGACATATCGCGAACCGCTGCAGATCCATAAAAAGATGCCTTAAATGTGGAAAAACAATACCGTGCCCAAATGAGTGCAAACAACCGAAGTGTGCTGACTGCCTCGCAACATCTGAGTGCAAAGATCAATGTAGCTCACCTGTCTGTATTTTGTGTAACAGTACAGAACATCTATCATCAGAAGATAAGAAATGTCCAAAATGGAGGATGGAAAAGAACATCAAATCGATAATGACATTGTCTAATATGAGTAGGAGGGAAGTTGTTGAAACTTACCCTGAAACGAAGAATTACTACAGTATTTTGGATGACGGGAACTATGACAATGTTTTTCCGGCAATTAAAAACAAAAACCCAACAAGAAGAAATGTCGCTGAGGAGATGAATCGTAGAATTACGAAGGTAAAATACAGCAAAATCGCTGCTCCGATAAAAAGAATCAACCACCCAGTAGCAGAACCCGCTGCTTCAATTCCGTCAAAGCCAACTTTTGAATACTCATCTTTCTCCAAAGTTTCTGAACTCGAAAAAGCCTTATCTGCTTTCTCCAATCAAATGTCAGAGCTGCTCACCTCTTTAAACTGCACAGAAGGTCTCAACATTCTAGATAAATTTAAACAATCAATTACTGGTCCCAGATCCAATTCAAAAGACAAAGTCAACGATCAAGATAACCCTCAAACCTCATCAAAAGGGTCTTGACAAGTGTGATATAAGATCACTTTCTAAAAAATCCATTTTTATTTTAAAATCATGAATATCCTACAATACAACATTCAAAGTTTAAAAAAAAAAACAAAAACTACCTTGAATTTTTCTTAAATAAAATGAATATAGACATATGTATTCTAAGTGAAATTTTTAATATTGATGAGGGTCAAAACGCATCCTCATTTACAAACTACAATATTATTTCAAAAAAAAAGGAGTGACAACTACGGAGGAGTTGCCATTCTTCTCAAAAGACAAATAAGCTTCAAAAAACTTAATTTTCAAACCCATCTGGACATTGTCATTTGCCAAACTACAAATCTATCATCAAATCTCATAATAGTTTCAACATATTTTCCACATTCTGTCAAGTCCCATGAAATTAAAACGGAACTTGAAAAACTTTTTTGCTTTCTCGAGTCAAAGTCAAATGTACTGATATGTGGTGACTTTAATGCAAGGCATTCTAGCTATGGGGACATGTTCGACTCTCACAGAGGCTGCATTGTAAAATCATTTTTTGATTCTTCTGACTATTACTGTCTAAATAATGGAAGCTTTACTTTCAAAAAACGTCTAAATGATGTCACTGGATCTGTACTCGACCTTTCTTTTACAAATACTTCATTGGAGACATCGTGGAGAGTTCATCCGTCAACTATTGGGGGCAGCCATCACCTTCCCATTCTTATATCTCTTGGCAATATAGAGAGACGAAATCAGAAATTCTTGTCGAAGAAAAAACTGCTAAAAAATATAAATGAAAATCATTTTCCACCTTCTTTTGAAGAAATTCAATCAAAATTCAAAAATGATATAAAAAATGCAACCCGTGTTTTAGATGGAAAGCACACCCCCAAACCCTGGTGGGATTCGGTGGTGGAAAAAACTTACAGACTACAGCTAGCTGCTCAAAAAGTTTACGATAAATGTGGTGACAATATTACCGCCAATAAATTAATTGAAGCAAAAAAGGCTTTCAGGAATGCTGTGAAATTTGCAAAGGAAAGGTCATTCAATAGCAATGTTCAGAAGCTCAACGAAGAACCAAACTCGAAATCGCTCTTTAAATTTGTTCGCGGCTGCAAAAACTCATTAACTACTCAACAACAAACCAAATGGTGTGCTGAAAATGATAAAGACTTTCTATCTATTCTCAAGGACCAAGTCCCAGATAATAACCCAATTGACTTACCTTTAATTCAAGCTAAACCAACAAAAGAGTTCACCTTTGATGAACTAACTAAAATTTTGAAAAAGAAAAACAAACCCTCCGCCGCTGGAATAGATGGCATTACTTACGAAATGGTCAATAACATGTCAGAACCTGCCAAAAAAAACTTGCTTGTAGCCATTAATCAGGCCTGGAATGAATGCAAAATCAGGGATGAGTGGAGGAAAATTAAAATTGTTCCGATACCAAAAAGGGGTAAGGATTTAGATGCTCTTACTAACTATAGGCAAATTGCCTTAATTCCAGTTTTCCTCAAAATAATTAACTTGATGGTAAAAGAAAGGCTTCAATCTTTTCTCGATAAACAAAACATATTACCACTAAATACATATGCATATAGGAAGAACCTATCTGCATCTATGTGTATAAATGACCCCTTTTTTGTCATAAACTTCCACAAGGAAAGAGGGGAAAAAGTCATAATTTTGTCACTTGATGTAAGTAAAGCGTACGATTGTGTAAAAATCGAGGTGCTGTTTAAAATCCTTAATGAACTCAAATGTCCAAGCGATATAACCACATGGATGATCAGCTTTCTCAAACTAAGAACTTTAGTCATGGGCAATGAAAGTCTTGAAATTTATAATGGATTACCACAAGGGAGTTGCCTAAGTCCGACCTTGTTTAATATATATACCCTAGGTTTACACGGAATATGTGATCAGTCCACAAGAACCTTTCAATTCGCTGACGATTTTGTCATTTTATCTGCACATAAAAATTTTGAAACTGCCAACGTTATTCTTCAAAACAAGGTCAATCAATTCTGCAATCTACTTACTGCTCTCAATCTAACTCACAACTCTGAAAAAACAGTTGCTATGTATGTGGCCAAAGGAGCCAGAAAAACTCCTCAGATTATGATTCGAGGCACTGCGATAAAATCAGTCGACAAGATAAAATTTCTCGGGAGACACATAAAAAATAGTCTCACCATCTACAATCACTATGAGGAAGTTATAAATTCTTGCACTACGACTTTAAATGCTCTAAAAATGATTAATTCTTATAAGCACGGACTGAATCCAACGATTTCTTTAAACTTAGCAAAGTCGCTCTTGTTCTCAAAAATTGAATACTCAATTTCATCGATGGCACACATGCCCAACTATATTAACAAAAAGATTACGACCTTTCAAAACCGAATATTGAGGAAAAATTTAGGACTAACGCCTTCGACACCTGTACATATTCTATACGCTTTAGCAGTCATTTTGCCTCCGGAAAAGAGAGCTCAATATCTAGCTGCAAAAGAATTATTAAGATTCAAAACCTTTCACAAGGAATCTTACACAAAGTTCACAATAAATGCGACCAACCGAACAAGCTTTGGTATAGTTTACAAGAAATTCGCGCAAATATTCGACAATACCATAATAACTCATCTTGAACCTACTGGGAGAAATACCACTTTCCTTCTGAATATTTTTAATAATGCAAAAAACACAATGCCCAAGGAATTGTTTAAATCCACTGTTATGCAGACACTAGAAGATTTCAAGTCAGTTGGTACCTCTATATGGGCCACAGATGCCTCTATTGGAGTAGATTCCACTGGTTGTGGCGTCTGCAACATATCCTCCAATGAGAATTTTCTCTTTAAAATTGAAACAAAAACGTCCTCTCTCATGGGTGAACTCAATGCCATCAATAAGGCCATCGATCTAATTATCGAAGATGAAATTGAACAAGTAAAAAAGTATCAGTCGGCTTTGCCGACAGAGATATACCCTCAGCCTGTGTATATTGAAACAGTTTTTCCCAAAAAAAACTTATGTATTTAAGGAGTATGAACCGAGAAAAATGTTGATTAGGATTAAAGATCAAAAGTTTTGCGGAGGATATACTAAAAAGAATGGATCGACATTGAACGTTATGGAAGTGGATCTCCAGCCACAACATATGGTGCAATAGGGGGTTTTTACACTCTTCGGGCTGTTTGCTCAAGTAGTATGGACTTGCCCCTAAAAAAAACTTTTACCTTCGTAATTGAGGCAGCGAATGCAAGTTGCTTCAGAAAAATTAAAGTGATTCGATATCAGGTCTTAAAGTGAACTTATCCGAAATTTTGTGTGGGAGGTACCGGATGGAGTGGACAAATATAGTCCATATTTGAACCTGATTTATATCTGGTTGATAAATTAGGATGTGTAAAGTATAAACCAATTCGGCCACTCCCTTCAAGAGTTACCGTACGAACAATTTTTCCGAACATTTTTGAACTTTTGTGGGGGAGGTACCTGAAGGAGTGGACCGATATGGCTTATCTTCAAACTTAAACTATGTTTGGACAAAATATTACTAAGGCCAAATTTTGGACCGAATTGGCAGATCCGTTCGAGAGTTGTCGTGCGCTCCAACCACCTCACACGGTCATAGGGGTTTTTTGCAACTTTCAGGCTATTTTTCTCAGGAAGTGTGTACTTGCCCCTGGTAAAACTGGTACCGTCGTATGGGGGGCAGTGAATACAAGTTGCTAAAACCAAAATCAGAGCGATTCGAGAGATGGCCCTAAACTAAACTTTTCCAAAATTTTGTGTGGGAGGTACCCGAAGGAGTGGACCTATTGAGACCATATTGGAACCTCATATTACCCTGGTAGGAAGTTTACGCAATACAAAGTATGGACCAAATCGGTCACTCCCTTCAAGAGTTATCGTGCGCACAAACTTTCCGAACATTTACGAACTTTTGTGGGGGAGGTACCGGAAGGCGTGGACCGATGTAGCTCATCTTCGAACTTAAACTAAGTTTGGGCAAAATATTACGAAAGCCAAAATTTGAACCGAATCTGTTCATCCGTTCGAGAGTTATCGTGCGCTCCAGCCAGCAGGACAGACAGACAGACAGACAGACGGACGGACATGGCTAGATCGACTCAAAATTGTCTGAAACACATTTCGTCCAAACATACTTGGGGTCTAAGCTGTCATTAATGGCTGTATCATACCAAATCTACTATCTCTCAAAGATGCACACTCCTCTATTTACGAACTATTATGGAAGGAATGGGTTAATGAATACAAAACTATATCCGTCTCAAAAGGTAATTACTTTTCCAATTTTTTCCCAACTCCTCCAAAAAGCTACTGGCACACTGGATCGTCACTTTCTCCAGGAGAAATAAAACTTGTTAATCGACTCCTGTCCGATCATACATATTCGAAGACATATCTGCATAAAATCAACATAGAAAACTCTTCCCACTGCGACATCTGCAATACACCAGAAACTGAGAACCACCTTATCTTTGAATGTTCAAAGTTTAACACAATTAGGAGCAATTTTGGATTCTTCAAATCGTACAACAACTTACAGGATTTACTTAAAAATCGTCCAAACATCATTCTAAAAGATGTTTGCAAATTCATCGCAACGGCTAATATCAACTTGTAATTACCTTATGGGTGCCTCTAAACAAATCAGCAGGCACTCATTATGTCATTTCAACAACCCAACCCAGTACCCCATAACTAGCAGATAATCACATAAAATGAATACCCAGTAGTGGTCATGAGTACTTCGGGTACCCAACCAACATCAAACAAACATCAGCCCAAAAAAAAAAATATATAGCATTATAGAACGGTACATACCGATTTCGGTATTTTGAATGTTGTTGCCTCAATATACCACTGAAATTTGGCATTTAGTCTTCGTTGGGGTTATAAAACTTTCTACCTGAAACTTGTCGGCATAGGTCAACGTCTTCCTATTGCCCCCTTAGAACGGTACCTCCCGATTTTCGGTATTTTGAAGGTTTTAGCCTCAATATACCACTGAAATTGCTAGAATGCGGTATTTGGTATTTGTCTGTATACGTCAACATCTCCATATAGCTCCCATATAGCGAAACCTTTCGATTTCATATATATTTCAAACGATTTTATTAGCCGCATAAAGTCACAATTTGCATCCGATCGCTTTAAAATGTAATATGGTAAATCGTATTCAATTTAGAATCACGTCCGGAAAATTTGGTTCTGATCGGTTCAGGTATATATCAGGAAAAATGTCTAAAATTGTCTTTTCCATTTCAAAAAATCCAAAAAAAAATTTTTTTGATACTACATCAATGATTTTTGGTACATAAATTAAGAAAAAAATCTGCATTCCAAATCTGTTTTCGTTACTAACTTTGATCATTGCGCGCAAAAGATATGACCGTTTTAATTATGATAATTAGAAAAAAATCTAAAAAAATCGCGGCTTAATATAGTTAGCTGTTATATCCTATTATCGTTAACTGAATTCGTAACCTTTGCGATGATGCAAAAAATAATCGCAAAGTCTCAATGGATTCGCGAAAAATCAAATTTGTTAAATAATTTCACGTATTTACAAACATATTTTTGAAACAATAGCGCTCATACTTACGAAAAATATATAAAAAAAATTATAACAGCATCCAGACATTCTGAGGAATAAAATGAAACCTAAGTTGTGAAGGTTGGAGCTATAGTATTCATGTTATTTGCAAAAATATGAAGAAAATATTACGAAAAAATTAAAATCATATTATTCTAATTTTATTTTTTTATGGTTTTATAGGAAAAGTTGGAGAAAAAATGTTTGAGTTCTTCGGCATTTTCGTCAAAATTTCACGCAATAATGATGATATTCCGTTGTAACAAATGTTTCGCTTATAGTTTTCCTATTGGATAATATTATTAGAACCTTATATTAAATCACAAGGAATTTCAATTGTGGCATAACGTTAAAATAATGTTATATTGAATATTATAACATTTGAGACGCATATAAACCGCGTAATTATGAAAATGAAATGATGCGCATCCGATTTTCCAACACAGCGAATCAATCCCTCTTATTTGATGTACAGTTTGTCAAATTCTCTTTGGCGGCCACGATGTAGCATCTGCTGCATATTAGGGTGCAAAATATTGTAAAATGGTCATAATTTCCGCGAAGTTCATTTACATTTTATGCGCATCCGATTTCAATAATCACCATTAAAAAATACATCATTCTATACCGTTTCAATGCGATCCATCAAGAACCGTGGATGTAGCATCGCACTCAATTTTTAGAAAAAATCTATTATATCTCTGGATTTACGAGAGTTTTTAAGTATCTGTTTTCGCACAGTTTAAACACGCGTATCGGTCTATTTATTTAAGTAGAACTGACATATCCAAAACGCGTTTTAATATGCGATATTTTCAAAATAATTTTTTGCAAATTTTCGAAATTTTGAGGGGTATCATATCCGCCGATCTTGTGCATGGATTTTGACGCGTTGTGGTTGTTAGATTCAGAACGTAAAAAAAACTAAATGTACGCGGGTTTCCAAGGAAATCGAATGACGTTTGTAAATTTTAAACCAAAAAAATAGGTTTTTGAGAAAAATTTACGCACAAAAATTTCGTGTTTGGGCGCAGATTACTGTGATCTTGTGAGGGCTACACCCTCATGTTATACATTAAAAAATGCGAAATCGCGAGTACTACAATCAAGTAATAAGCTTTTAAGGAAATCCAGCTGCACGTCCCGATTAGCCAAACGTGAAATCTCAGAGATTATTAAATGTATTGGTATAAAATACAATAGTAATTGTGATCTATATCGTTAATTGATGATTTGGAAGTCGAATACCGCGATCGCGTCCGTTTTTTGAATACTTTATAATTACGACTTGTGTCGTATTGACAAATCCCACTTCCAGCCCAGACCAATACTTAAAAATATGCATATTTGTATGTGTCATACTATCTATTAATAGGTTTCTATAATTTTACGCGGCCTAACGCGGATAAATTTTTCTACACATGTAGTACTCACTATTACCTTCTACCACATATATATGGCTTCGCGGATATGTCGCGATACCGCGAGTTCTACTCAAAAAAACATATAACCTACAATAAAAACTTCACAAAAAACTCATCACATGTCTACGCCACCAATTCTTTATCGCGTCTACCTTTTTTAATTCTTAATCACAACCTTACTAAGCTCACCTTCCCTTTATTATGTTAACGGTGTTTAATTGTCGAGCGAAAGAATTTTGTTCTTCTTTTGATTGAATATTATAAAATTTTACAATGTTAGATGTAATAACTTTGACATCCCGGTATGTGATCATTAAGCGTTGTCAGGTTGAAATGTTTTACTTATTAAGTGGTCCAAAATGTCAAGAATCTAATCCCGTTACTACTTTATTTAAGTATATAACTTGAAAAATAGGCTTTTTGCCTCAGAACTTGCCATTGGGCCTATAGTGCAAGGGTACAAAATATTATAAAAGGTACAAGACATTCTTTGCAAAAACTCAAATACGTGCTGCCAAAGGCCCCATTTAAGGGTACCACATAATTTTAGATTTTTTTAAGATTTAATTCATATTTTTCTACCAATTGGTTGTTGGTTGGTTGTGGTGAAATTTTGTGTTCCCTGAAGATAGAAAACTTACTCGCAAGGAAATATCCATATATGAGGAAAAGTCAGAATTTTTATACCCTATACCACAATGTGGAAAAGGGTATTACTAGTTTGTTTTGGTAAAAATTCATGTAACACCGCGAAATATTCGTCGGAGACCCCCAATGTGGTATACCATTCTTCATATCTCGACGAGATAAAGCGATTTTGAGATGTGTGTCCGTCCGTCCGACCGTACGTCCATTATAAATTGTAAAAACGCTCCAGGCCGCAATTATGGACCGATCGTCACGAAATTTTGTACGGGGGTCGGGTTCAGATCAGAATATATCCCTATTCTTATTGGTGATGATCGTGAAATATTTAGCGGGTGAAATGGACCAAAAACATAATATTTATCCAATTTTCTAGCGGCTCTGTAGGTCTCATTAATAGTCCGATCCACGCGTAATTTTAAATAAGGTAAGAGTATATAAGAAAGGAGAAGCTTGCAATTTGAGATGGCGATCGGATAATATTTAGAGGGTTAACTGGACCAAAACTTTTGTGTGAAAATTGTGAACATTTTTAATATACAGTGAGATATACTTGAAAGTGAAACGCTTGACCTTTCAATTGATGCCAATTATGTTGGTGTGCATGATCAGATAACAGAGTTACAGCCTAATATATTCCGTTATTTGTTTGTAGTGTAATAAAAAACTCGCTAGAAGTCGCAATTATACATTAATAGTCAGGAAATTTTGCACCGGGAAAGAGTATAGGTCGAAAAAGATGCATACAATTTTGAATGATGATCTGATATTCTTTAGCGGGTGAAATGGACCATTGCTTTTGTATGAAAATATAACAATTTTATTTTTGGTCGATATTTTCACTCCCTGAGGACATATATATTTCGCAAAGTAGCCTTACTTACTTACTTAGCTGGCCCATTACAGAACATTTGTTCTATAGGCCGAACTAAGAAAAGATCTCCAATTCTCTCTATTTGTTGCTTCGCTTTCTGGAATACCGCGCCTTTTCATCTCATCATCCACTTGTTTGCGCCATCTATTCCTTGGCCTGCCAATTCTGCGTGCACCGCCAAGCGGTCCGTGTTTATACACCTTTTTTGCGGGGTCATCATCGCTCATTCTTATGATATGGTACATACCGATTTCGGTATTTTGAATGTTGTTGCCTCAATATACCACTGAAATTTGGCATTTAGTCTTCGTTGGGGTTATAAAACTTTCTACCTGAAACTTGTCGGCATAGGTCAACGTCTTCCTATTGCCCCCTTAGAACGGTACCTCCCGATTTTCGGTATTTTGAAGGTTTTAGCCTCAATATACCACTGAAATTGCTAGAATGCGGTATTTGGTATTTGTCTGTATACGTCAACATCTCCATATAGCTCCCATATAGCGAAACCTTTCGATTTCATATATATTTCAAACGATTTTATTAGCCGCATAAAGTCACAATTTGCATCCGATCGCTTTAAAATGTAATATGGTAAATCGTATTCAATTTAGAATCACGTCCGGAAAATTTGGTTCTGATCGGTTCAGGTATATATCAGGAAAAATGTCTAAAATTGTCTTTTCCATTTCAAAAAATCCAAAAAAAAATTTTTTTGATACTACATCAATGATTTTTGGTACATAAATTAAGAAAAAAATCTGCATTCCAAATCTGTTTTCGTTACTAACTTTGATCATTGCGCGCAAAAGATATGACCGTTTTAATTATGATAATTAGAAAAAAATCTAAAAAAATCGCGGCTTAATATAGTTAGCTGTTATATCCTATTATCGTTAACTGAATTCGTAACCTTTGCGATGATGCAAAAAATAATCGCAAAGTCTCAATGGATTCGCGAAAAATCAAATTTGTTAAATAATTTCACGTATTTACAAACATATTTTTGAAACAATAGCGCTCATACTTACGAAAAATATATAAAAAAAATTATAACAGCATCCAGACATTCTGAGGAATAAAATGAAACCTAAGTTGTGAAGGTTGGAGCTATAGTATTCATGTTATTTGCAAAAATATGAAGAAAATATTACGAAAAAATTAAAATCATATTATTCTAATTTTATTTTTTTATGGTTTTATAGGAAAAGTTGGAGAAAAAATGTTTGAGTTCTTCGGCATTTTCGTCAAAATTTCACGCAATAATGATGATATTCCGTTGTAACAAATGTTTCGCTTATAGTTTTCCTATTGGATAATATTATTAGAACCTTATATTAAATCACAAGGAATTTCAATTGTGGCATAACGTTAAAATAATGTTATATTGAATATTATAACATTTGAGACGCATATAAACCGCGTAATTATGAAAATGAAATGATGCGCATCCGATTTTCCAACACAGCGAATCAATCCCTCTTATTTGATGTACAGTTTGTCAAATTCTCTTTGGCGGCCACGATGTAGCATCTGCTGCATATTAGGGTGCAAAATATTGTAAAATGGTCATAATTTCCGCGAAGTTCATTTACATTTTATGCGCATCCGATTTCAATAATCACCATTAAAAAATACATCATTCTATACCGTTTCAATGCGATCCATCAAGAACCGTGGATGTAGCATCGCACTCAATTTTTAGAAAAAATCTATTATATCTCTGGATTTACGAGAGTTTTTAAGTATCTGTTTTCGCACAGTTTAAACACGCGTATCGGTCTATTTATTTAAGTAGAACTGACATATCCAAAACGCGTTTTAATATGCGATATTTTCAAAATAATTTTTTGCAAATTTTCGAAATTTTGAGGGGTATCATATCCGCCGATCTTGTGCATGGATTTTGACGCGTTGTGGTTGTTAGATTCAGAACGTAAAAAAAACTAAATGTACGCGGGTTTCCAAGGAAATCGAATGACGTTTGTAAATTTTAAACCAAAAAAATAGGTTTTTGAGAAAAATTTACGCACAAAAATTTCGTGTTTGGGCGCAGATTACTGTGATCTTGTGAGGGCTACACCCTCATGTTATACATTAAAAAATGCGAAATCGCGAGTACTACAATCAAGTAATAAGCTTTTAAGGAAATCCAGCTGCACGTCCCGATTAGCCAAACGTGAAATCTCAGAGATTATTAAATGTATTGGTATAAAATACAATAGTAATTGTGATCTATATCGTTAATTGATGATTTGGAAGTCGAATACCGCGATCGCGTCCGTTTTTTGAATACTTTATAATTACGACTTGTGTCGTATTGACAAATCCCACTTCCAGCCCAGACCAATACTTAAAAATATGCATATTTGTATGTGTCATACTATCTATTAATAGGTTTCTATAATTTTACGCGGCCTAACGCGGATAAATTTTTCTACACATGTAGTACTCACTATTACCTTCTACCACATATATATGGCTTCGCGGATATGTCGCGATACCGCGAGTTCTACTCAAAAAAACATATAACCTACAATAAAAACTTCACAAAAAACTCATCACATGTCTACGCCACCAATTCTTTATCGCGTCTACCTTTTTTAATTCTTAATCACAACCTTACTAAGCTCACCTTCCCTTTATTATGTTAACGGTGTTTAATTGTCGAGCGAAAGAATTTTGTTCTTCTTTTGATTGAATATTATAAAATTTTACAATGTTAGATGTAATAACTTTGACATCCCGGTATGTGATCATTAAGCGTTGTCAGGTTGAAATGTTTTACTTATTAAGTGGTCCAAAATGTCAAGAATCTAATCCCGTTACTACTTTATTTAAGTATATAACTTGAAAAATAGGCTTTTTGCCTCAGAACTTGCCATTGGGCCTATAGTGCAAGGGTACAAAATATTATAAAAGGTACAAGACATTCTTTGCAAAAACTCAAATACGTGCTGCCAAAGGCCCCATTTAAGGGTACCACATAATTTTAGATTTTTTTAAGATTTAATTCATATTTTTCTACCAATTGGTTGTTGGTTGGTTGTGGTGAAATTTTGTGTTCCCTGAAGATAGAAAACTTACTCGCAAGGAAATATCCATATATGAGGAAAAGTCAGAATTTTTATACCCTATACCACAATGTGGAAAAGGGTATTACTAGTTTGTTTTGGTAAAAATTCATGTAACACCGCGAAATATTCGTCGGAGACCCCCAATGTGGTATACCATTCTTCATATCTCGACGAGATAAAGCGATTTTGAGATGTGTGTCCGTCCGTCCGACCGTACGTCCATTATAAATTGTAAAAACGCTCCAGGCCGCAATTATGGACCGATCGTCACGAAATTTTGTACGGGGGTCGGGTTCAGATCAGAATATATCCCTATTCTTATTGGTGATGATCGTGAAATATTTAGCGGGTGAAATGGACCAAAAACATAATATTTATCCAATTTTCTAGCGGCTCTGTAGGTCTCATTAATAGTCCGATCCACGCGTAATTTTAAATAAGGTAAGAGTATATAAGAAAGGAGAAGCTTGCAATTTGAGATGGCGATCGGATAATATTTAGAGGGTTAACTGGACCAAAACTTTTGTGTGAAAATTGTGAACATTTTTAATATACAGTGAGATATACTTGAAAGTGAAACGCTTGACCTTTCAATTGATGCCAATTATGTTGGTGTGCATGATCAGATAACAGAGTTACAGCCTAATATATTCCGTTATTTGTTTGTAGTGTAATAAAAAACTCGCTAGAAGTCGCAATTATACATTAATAGTCAGGAAATTTTGCACCGGGAAAGAGTATAGGTCGAAAAAGATGCATACAATTTTGAATGATGATCTGATATTCTTTAGCGGGTGAAATGGACCATTGCTTTTGTATGAAAATATAACAATTTTATTTTTGGTCGATATTTTCACTCCCTGAGGACATATATATTTCGCAAAGTAGCCTTACTTACTTACTTAGCTGGCCCATTACAGAACATTTGTTCTATAGGCCGAACTAAGAAAAGATCTCCAATTCTCTCTATTTGTTGCTTCGCTTTCTGGAATACCGCGCCTTTTCATCTCATCATCCACTTGTTTGCGCCATCTATTCCTTGGCCTGCCAATTCTGCGTGCACCGCCAAGCGGTCCGTGTTTATACACCTTTTTAGCGGGGTCATCATCGCTCATTCTTATGATATGGCCTAGCCAACGCAATCGCTGCATCTCGATACGTTTAACAATATGGATGTCGTTGTACAGCAGATACAGCTCGTGGTTCATGCGATACGTCGATATTCACCGTCAACGCAGATTGGTCCCTAGATCTTTCGAAGAATTTTTCTCTCAAACACACCAAGCACTGCCATGCCTGCTTGCGCAAGTACCCAGGCTTCGGAGCCATACATCAGCACGGGTAGTATCAGTGTTTTGTAGAGCGTTATCGCAAAGTAGCCTACATATGGAAAAAACTACTGACCTTTCCTCTGATGTAAATTGTAATAAAGTGTTTGCTAGATAACGGGCCTACTGCCTAATATATAATGGGTTCTGTGTAGAGAACCACATTTTTATCCCATGCTACATATTGTCTCTCCAAAAGTATATGTAACACCACGAAATATTCGTCCTAGACCCCTTATTTGGTATGCCGAAATTCATATCTCGACGAGATAAAGCGATGTAGCGTTGTGTGTCCGTAATTATGGACCGATTGTAACGAAGTTTTTAAGGAGGTTGGGTTCGGGCCAGAATAGAAATGATTAGTTTTTGGTGATGATCGTGAAATGTTCAGGGGATGAAATGGACCAAGAACAAAATTTTAACCAATTTTGTAGCGGGTCTGTAGGTCAAAATAATAACCCGCAAAATTTTAAACAAAGTTTGAGTTTATGATGAAGAAGAAGAGTACAAACCAACGTGAAGATCAGATAAAACTTAGCGGGTTAAATGGATTGAAACTTTTGTGTGAGATTGGTAAAAATTTAAATAACGCAAAAGTTATGGTGGTTTCAATTCTGATTATTAGAAACAAAATCTTATAAAAACGCTATTCATTATATCGAGAAACATTGTTAATTTATGTTTACTGACGTCCCATAACTTTAGTTAAAAAGTTGTACATTTTCGCGGAAATTAGGAAAGAATTCCAAACAGTTAGTCCGGTCAAAATAGACATGCGTATAAGGGGGAAATAGCAAAAATTCCCACAAAGCTGAATTTTAGTGGAGAGCTAGGGTTGACCATTAGAAGCAACGTCCTAAAAGTCCCCATCGATCCCATGTGTGCAAAACAAGTTATTCGGGGTCAAAAGTCATTTTTGGAGGAATTATTCAGTTTTTTAAATTTTTCTCAAAAACGGTAATACTTAGCAAAAGCAAAGCTGAATTTTAGTGGAGAGCTAGGGTTGACCATTAGAAGCAACGTCCTAAAAGTCCCCATCGATCCCATGTGTGCAAAACAAGTTATTCGGGGTCAAAAGTCATTTTTGGAGGAATTATTCAGTTTTTTAAATTTTTCTCAAAAACGGTAATACTTAGCAAAAGCCCGCTAAGGTAAAAGTTGTAGATTCAATAATTGTCTACAAGATTGGTCTTTATGATTCTTAAAAAAGATTCACCATTTTCGAGATATCTCGATCTAAAGGTCAAATAAAAAATTAGCCGCGTAAGTTCATTATGAGGCGAACCGGTTAAAGTAACGACACTATGTGTTAGATACTTCCATAAGCTTTCAAACGATATCCACTTTGCAGTAATCGGTTCAGTAGAACCGGGTCTAACCCGGTTTTTAAATTTGGCCTTTCGGGTCTAATAACCGGCGAACCGGATCCGCAACCGTTGAAAATTATACATTTCCGTAATCAGCGCAACAAACCCTACCTTCGGACAAAACTTGAAAAAAATTGGAGAGTTTTCGTTGGGGTCGTTCCCGTTGGGCTTTCGATTATACATGTGGGTTAAATGGGCTATTCTTGCATAAAATGACTCTAACATTGAATAACTCTACTAAACACTGTCCGATTTTGTTGGAATTTTTTTAGAAGATAGCTATAATTTCGCTCCTCAAGAAAATATATAATTGTTGGGGGACATACCTGATTACTTCGCTTATTTTAGCCGGTTAGTCTGAATATGTGCATATTTCCCTTATAAGTGCATAAAAATCATGTGTTTTTAGAACAGCTATATCTCAAGAATGGTTCCTTCTAAGAAAAAAATTATAAGGGTCAAGCTTGTAGATAATTTTTCTGTCTACAATATTTACTTTAGTAACTTTTTGATTAGATCAACCGTTTTCAAAAAATAAATCCGAAAACCCTTAAATTTTGACCATTGACCCCGAATAATTTTTTTTGCACACATGGGATCGATGGGGACTTTTAGGACGTTGCTTCTAATGACAAACCCTAGCTCTCCACCAAAATTCAGCTTTGTGGGAATTTTTGCTATTTCAATGTCTATTTTGACCGGACTAAGTTGGAAGTTTGCAACTTGTTTTAATATAATTCAACCTGTTTTTGCATCTGAAAATGTATAAAAAATATGTACGTCATCTAAACATCGCGAAGATTCAAATCAAACCAAAACTATACAAATCCGTTTAATGGTTTGCATATTATAGCAAAAACAAAAAAATATATTGAGTAAATTTTTGTAAGAGAAAATATTTATTAAAATTTATTTTGTGTTATAGGTCGGAGTTATTCTTCTATTTTAGTTAAATTTCACGCAAAAAATCAAATTTTTATTTTAATCACTTCTCGAATACACACTAACATCTAGCGGAAGATATGGGTATCGTTCAAATAAATGTTGGGTTCCTTTTAGTAGGGTACACTCTTGGAATAAAACTGTATCGGGTAATGTTCATTTTGAAATGCGTGTAAATCGCGAATCCTCAAAATCAGTCGACGCGCATGCGGTTTACCAAAACAGCGAATTCTTTTCTTTTAATTTGTACACATTTGCTAGGATTTACTTTGGCCGCTAAGATGTAGCATCGTCTGCAGTTTAGTGTGCAACAAACTGTATAACGCTAATAATTTGCTCAAAGTGCATACACTTTTTATGCGCATCCGATTTCGCTATCACCCATGAAAAAATACATCGATCTAAACCTATTTCGATAAAATCCATTAAGAACCGTGGATGTAACATCACACACTATTTTTGGGATAAATCGGATAAACCTCCCATGCCACTAAATTTTTTAAACCACTGTTTTCGCAAAAACACGAGTGATATGTCAGTTTCTTCATTGAAAAGGAAACGATCCACAGAAAACGCGATTTAATCCGCGATATTTCAAAAACATTTTACGTGCATTTTTCGGTTTTTGCAGTTGATGTTTTCTCCGTTTTAGTGGATGGACTTTCGTGATCTATGATTTATATGATCGGGACCGTCAAAAAACTAAATTATCTTGGGGTCCCAACACAATCAAAAGGATATTGTAAATACTGTACCCAAAAATAGGGGTATTCAAAAAAATATCGCACAAAATTTTGGCCTTTGGCAGTGGATTACTGTGATGCTGTCTGGGCTACATACACATATCAAATTAAGCGTAATCGCGAGTACTTTAATACTATTATATGTTTTCTGAAATACACGAATGCGCGTTGCTGTTAGATCAAAAATACAAAAAACACCTAAAACCTGGCTTCAAAATGTCAGCATCCATAAAAGTGGATGCAGTGGAGATTTTGAAATGTGATACGTTAGAAGTGTAAACTCCATTTTGTATTCTTATACTTTTACTTTGGACAGATATCCGTAATTTAAACGGTTTAACCGCCAATCGAATTACAACGTAAAAAAACTCGTTTGCTTCAACGTGTTTTTACCTATTTTTATTCATTTACGCGGTCATAGCTTCCGCGCAAGTAAACTTTTTTAGCAACATTTTTGAGCTTTGATTAAAAACACTTCGTTTGATCCAACTATGGTCATATTTCGTGGTACATTGCAATATTTCGCGAATTATAACAGTGCAAACCCTGGCTTCATCAATGTTAAATTTTTTTGACTTTTCGTCATATATACCTTCGGACTAAACACAATACCAAAAATAGAAAGAACAACATAGCTGTTTTGAAAAGTGTTGCTACATTTTGCCTTTGAAGTGGATATAATTTGGTATTTTGGAATCTCAATGGGTAGAAAACCTCCACACAGAAAATTATCAGCATAAAGTAATTATCACCAGTTAAAACATTATTCTCGTCCAAGGAATTATATTTAACGTTGAGAAAGAGCTTAGTAGTTACTAATCGTGCAAATTTACTTCAATAGAGAGGTAATGGAGAGTATAAAAAAAGTTCGACCTGGCCAAACCAGGGTTGGAGTCGAAAAAATAACTCGACTCTGCCTCCGGGCAAAATTTTTTCAACGTTATAAAAATATAACATTAAATTCAAAAAAATGTTTCAATAAATAAAGAAAGCTATAGGAAAGCATAAGTGCAAACGGTATATTATACTAAGTTAGAGGACAATTCACAGGATATTTATTACCCTCTGAAGTCTAGTCTATTCATCCCTATTTGTTGGTCCAATTTATCCTGTAAATGTTTTTAAACAAAAGTAAAGTTCGATGACAATCGAATTAAGATTAGACCTTTAACCTCTTTACAGAAGACTAACTGGTTTTCTGGTCTTATTTTTTTACGAGAAGTCATCCTTGTCTTCTATTAAAGACTTTGCGGTCTCTCTGGGAAATCCTTCAGAATAGCCTGTGACACAAAATGGAAGTCAAGGAAAGCCCCTATTGAGTATATTATAAAACCCCAAAGGAAATTTCTGAAATTTCTCAGTTATGTTGTAATGCATTTTTCGATTGACCCCAACAATAATTGAGAAAATAGCTTTATATCTTTGTTTGGAGATGTTGTTTCATCATTTTGAGATGACATGTTTTCAGTTTTGTCCTTCTAGCTCAGTTCCTTCTATGTCCTTTTTGTTCTTGAACTGAAGAAGTAACACAAGATGACATTTTGTATTTTTGCACACCCACAAATTGTTTGTAGAATCGGGTAAAAGTAATAAAGGACACCAACGGTCAGAATGTGTGCGCTGAAGTTTAGTTTGAGGGGTGATCCCCACTTGTAAATTTTAGAAAAATTATAAATACGAGGGGCACTAAAAATCTTCTGGCATAAGCAACACGCCATTGTTAAAACACTCTTGTGCGCTGGTGCGTTGTCTTGATGAAAAATTATTTTTTTGTGTTGTAAGCCAGGACGTTTTTCTCGAATTTGTACATTTAATTGATCCAAAAGGTTGCAATAGTACTCTGAATTTATTGTTTTACCCTTTTGCAGATAGTCAATCAATAAAATACCTTTGAAGTCCCAAAAAACCGTTGCCATAACCTTACCAGCCGATTGTATTGTTTTTGCCTTCTTTGGGGCACTTCCTCCAGCTACAGTCCATTGTTTGGATTGTTCTTTTGTCTCTGGAGTATAGTGGTGGGTCCATATCTCATCAACAGTTATGAAACGACGCTAAAAATCCATTTTATTTCGCTTAAAACGATCCAACCAAGCTTGAGAAATGTTCATTCTTATGCGTTTTTGATCGACTGTTAACAACTGCGGCACCCATCTTGCAGAAAGCTTTTTCATCTGTAGTTTTTCATGCAAAATTAAATGGACTCGATCATTTGAGATGCCCATGATATTAGCAATTTCACGCACTTTTATTCGTCGATCATTTAATACCATATCATGCACTTTGGCTACAATTTCTGTTGTTGTTGCTGTTTTTAGACGTCCACTACGTGGTTCATCTTTAATGCTTGTACGACCACGTTTATATTCAGCAACCCAATTCTTTACTGTTGCATATGAAGGAGCACTTTCACCTAACACATTCACCATATCATTATGAATTTCTTGTCCCGATAAACCTTTTTTATGTAAATATTTAATAACAGCACGCATTTCTAATTTTTCTATTATAAAAAAATTGCGGATGCGTCTTTTTTGAACACCTGTTCATAACAGAGATGGAAGTTTCCAAAACACATAACTTTTTTCTGTTTATACCGCACTTTTTGTGCCAGGCGAAGAAGTTTCCAACTGCCCTCGTATGAGGTTAGTTCTTACTTTTACACTACAATTTGTTTGCCTGAAATCTCCTGAGGAATTCAAAAAAAACGAACAAGAGCAGAATAACCGTTCTGCCATGACAATGCGAGCTCTCACACATCGATTCAAACCAGCGCCTGTTTGACCGGACAAAACATGGAATTGGTGGGTCATGTGCCATACAGCCCTGACTGGAGATCCAATGACTTCATCTGATTACAGCACATCAAGAAAAAAAGGCGTGGTCAACGATGTTCGTAGTCAGTAGATGCTGTACAAGAGTTCAAAAACCATGTTTTGGAGGTGTATCAATCCACTGTAAGCAACCCAACACATGCTTGTATGTCAAACTGCCCTAAGTACGCTAAAAACTGTCAAACGTTCCAAAAATAATGTCAAGTGACTCCTGGCGACACTGCATGTTGCCTAGGCCAGAAGGTTTTTTAGTGCCCCTCGTAGCATAGATTATGTGGTAAATTTTTCAAGTTGATTGGAATAATACTGCCTTAGATATAAGCGTTGGAAGGGAAATTTTTTTGTATTTTGTATGCAGCATATAAACTAAAAACTAGAAATTACATTTAGAAATCGGGCACAAAAATATATGACGATCGGTTTCGTTGGTACCGCAAAACGCTTTAATAAAAACAGTGTTTCGTAGATGACCATTTGCGCAAAGCTTCGTAATATTTTTCTCTTTCAGATGAAGAAAAAAATCTACCAAAAAAATTTCGTATTTTTTCGAAAACAATTAAGGCTAAGCACATTGGCTTACATCCAGTTTAAATCTTGGTCAAAAATTGCTTATAATTTTTATCGCATGTTGTCCTTATGATTAGTATTGCCAGTTCATTTTCATATATTTTAAAAATTTAAAAAAATTTCACTTCATATTATGTTTTGTAGTTGAGCATTATATTCGAACGAACGCATTTTCTAAAGAATATGTAAGGAAGACATAACAGTTTATCCTTTATAGCAAAAAGTTAAAAATTTGTGCACATTTTATACATTTTAGTGGTATACGAATTCACACTCGGAGTCGACCCGAGGTCGATCTGGATTGGAGTCGGAGTCGTGCCACAAATACCTCGACTCCGAAACCCTGGGCCGAACAAAGTCGTTCTTACTTGTTTTTTCTTTATCAAAGGTGGCCAAGTAGTTGCTTTTGTCTTTATACATTCCAAATAAATGTGAAAAAGATATTCTTTCACTGAATTCCTCTTAAGAATACAAGTACATACCACTACTACTTGAGCTTCATGTGTAAAAGGACAAACGTACCCTTGAATGTCAAAGGCACCACATAAATACATATTATGAATATTTTACACAACTTATTTATGCTAAGAATCATTGCACGTGGTGACGTAAAGTAAATCAAGAACACGTGCACATCTACATACGTATGTATTTATGTACTTATTGTCAAAAATGATAAGGGCTGTGATGTTCGTTCACTTCGTTTGGACGAGATAGCATACAATGTCGGCGTATAATAACAAATATCAACCAGACGGATGTCTTAACTACGAATGTTATAAATATGTAAGAATGAATGACATTACTGAAAGCATAAATACAGAGACAGCAAATTGTCACAGAGAATATCCTTTGATAAAGGAATTATGCCGTCCCTTCGTCGGTGTTAATAACTGGAGGACTGTGAATTTCGTTCTTGCTACTTTCGCGACCTTTAAAAACATTCTTTACATTTCATTCCATGCAAAATATATTCGCATAACTTGACAAATACCCATACTTGCGCAGAAGATGGGAAAACCATGCCGCATCTGGTTTTATTTATAAAACGAGGTAAAAGGTATCACAAAAGGTAAAGTCGTGGGGACTACAATTAAATTTATTTAGGATTTAATATAGTCATTTGCTTCGTTGATATATATCATCCATTAATATTGATACGTGACATTTTGTCAATTACATACGTGAACATTAGGGATATAACTTTTTGCACTTTTTTGCAAATATCAAAAATACCACCACATAGCCGTGTAGAGCATGAAAAACTATTATGAAATACGGTGTCAATTTTTCTCTACCGCGAAAAAAGTTTCCGCACCAAATGCATTGAATTTCTGTAATGCATTTTTTAATTTTATCTGTCATAACAACATATTTGCTTTTCATAAAAATTTTTATTTTTTTGTAATCTAATTTAAAA
Organism: Musca autumnalis; assembly: GCF_047663935.1. Classification (NCBI taxonomy): domain Eukaryota; kingdom Metazoa; phylum Arthropoda; class Insecta; order Diptera; family Muscidae; genus Musca; species Musca autumnalis. Next base: position 122,314,911 of record NW_027411866.1, on the reverse strand, counting down.
TCATTATCAAAGCGTTCTGGACCAATTCGTTCTAAAATCGCGCCATTTCGGACCATATTACGATTTTTTGACACTATTGCAATTTTTGGTTTTTCTTTATAAAATCGTGAATTTTATGTTTATATTTTTTTAACCTATCAGACAAGAGAATATTGAGTCATTTGCAACTAATTCGCGAATGTTACAAGCTGTTTTTTTTTTTGACTTTGCCTGTGAGAATTGTATTTTTTTATAAATATTTATTCAAACAAAGCAAATTTAAAATTATAAGTAGAAAAAGCATCAAAAGGGTTTTAGTAATCAAGGTTGGTGGGGAGACTTTTTCACCGAATCGATCTTAGAAACGCGTTTTCATTATTAGAACAAAATTCCCCACATGGTACTGGTGTTGTATTTTTGTAGAAAACAAATACGATTCTCACAAGCAAAGTCAACAAAAACAGCCTGTAACTTTTGCGAATTCTTTGCAAATGACCCCATATTCTCTTGTCCGATAGGTTACATAAAATTCACGAGTTTATAAAGAAAAACCAAAAATTGCAATAGTGTCAATAAATCCTAATATGGTCCGAAATGGCGCGATTTGAGAACAAATTGGTCAAGAACGCTTTGATAATGATTTTAAATTAGATTACAAAAAAATAAAAATTTTAATAAAAAGCAAATATGTTGTTATGACAGATAAAATTAAAAAATGCATTACAGAACTTCAATGCATTTGGTGCGGAAACTTTTTTCGCGATAGAGAAAAATTGACACAGTTTTTCATAATAGTTTTCCATGCTCTACACGGCTATGTGGTGGTATTTTTTGGTTATAGCCCTAGTGAACATATTACATACATATGTATGTATTGAAAATCTAAAACTAGGGATTATATGATTAGTTGGGATTATGCTGGTTGGTATTAGGTTGGCAGCTGCAGAAAGTTTATTACTTCAGCCACAGATCTATGGGGCGGAGGTCTGTGGGTTGAGATGGTAATGATTAGTGATCGTTTGGTCCTTCCTTGCCTCAACTGAGAGCAGACTACTTCAACGCCTGGAATGATCTAAGCCCGGTAGGTGTTGAGGATAGTTTACCAACCGGATCTAAACCATGCTAGAATGGTTCTGGTTCTTCTGGGCAAGGATCCGCGACTGTGGGTGGTGGACATTTAAGGACACGATTTGTTTCATACTCGTTTACAGCTTGCTGGGCTGTTTAAGTATGAAGAAGCTTCAGCGATGCTATCAGCGACAATCAGTCGATGTCCGATGGTATGACATGCTGGATGTCGGGCCTGTACCACTTGATGTTCTTCCGGATGTGTCTAGTGTACGGAACCACAAATACAACATGGTTTTTGGGATGCGTGGGCAGATAGCTTGCCAACGGGATAAGTCGAGTGAACAACACACTATGCTGCTGCACTGACGCTCGTCGGCATTTGGACACATCCAGAGCCCGTAAATTAAATGTAGCATACAATAGCGTGGTACGTTACGTTTATGGTTTAAAGAGAACTGAACATATATCACAATTTACCGATTCTCTTTTTGGTCTCAGCTTCGATTCCCTGCTGTATATGAAAGCTCTCCAGTTTTTACACAAGATTATTGTCAAACAAACACCTAAGTATTTATTCCAACGGATACAATTTGCAAGATCCAACCGGGGCAGAAAGCTTATTCCTCTAAGACGAAGAAGCTTTTTCACCGGTACTATACGTCTATGGAATACTCAACCATTAACAGTGTACTAGCAACATAACAAAATTTAAAAACATGCTCAAAAGCGTTCTTTCCTAATGAGTATACATTCGAAACTTATACATTCTTTACATATTATTTGTGATCAAAGCATATTTCACTTAAAGTTTTTTTTGTCATTATTTTTACATTCTTTTTTTTTTTTTTTCTTATATTACCTAATAATTTAATTAAACCTTTATATATGTCGGATTTGTAATTATATCTAGAAAACTGCACTATAACTTATAAGACATTATGTCTTGTTGTGCAGAAATAAACAAATATTTGCGTTGTCCGCCACCTTTTTCACTGGATGTCGCTACTGAGGAAAGTTTGGCTAACAAGATATACAATAGAAACTCCATAGTCCAGTCAAAATAGACGTACGTTTAAGGTGGAAATAGCAAAATTTTGTAAAAGCTTAATTTTGGTGGAAAGCTAGGGTTTGCCATTAGAAGTAACGTCCTAGAAGTCCCTTTCGATCCCATGTGTGCAAACCAAATAAATTATTCAGGGCCAAAAGTGATCTTTTGGAGGCCCCACCCATTTTTTAAATTTTTCTCAGAAATCGACTAAAATAATAGTTGTTGGCTTAAAAATTGTCTATAAGAATGATCTTTATGGCTTTTCAATAGGAATCATCATTCTTGAAATATCGTGTAATTTGACAACACATGTGAAGAATTAAGCCGTGTAAGAACATCATGAGGCGGTCAATTTAAAATAACAACGCATTGCGTTAGGTATTTTCATAAGCTTTCAAACGATATCCACTCTGCAGAAATCGGTTTTAAATCTGGCGGGTCAAATAACCGGAGAACCTGATCCGCCGCCCACGAAAATTATAAATTTCCGTAAACAGCGCAACAAACTCTAACTTTAGACAAACATTAAAAAAAATCGGAGAGTTTTCGTTGGGCTTTCGTTCCATTGACCATTGAACTTTGAAAATTGTCTTTCATCAATGCGGGCAACAGCACGATGTTGCAGCGGCGAGATTGTCTCATATCGTGCAGAACCTTAAACTGTCCACGAAAATATATGGTGTTTCAAAGCATTTCATGAAGGATGGAGGACAATTTGCTAAGGAATGCACAGAAATTCCGGTTACCTAAACTAATTTTGCACAAACTTTTTTGCCCTCCCTTTTTTCGACATTTTAAAAGATTTAACCTCACTATCCCATTAAAATTGCTGAAATTTGTATTTTGTCAGAACTTTTTTCAGAAATTTATCGGTACAAGTAAGCGCTTTATATAACCCCCATAAAATGGTATTTCACGATGTTTAGATTTTTATAGGTTTTAGGCACTATTATCCAACTGAAATAGCAGAATTATGTAATTTAGTCTTCGATGGAGGTTTAAAATATTCCCACAGAAAATGATCGGTGCTCGTTTTGCCATATGCCCCACAGAGCGGCACCTCTCCTAGACCACTATGTGGAAAGGGTATTAAAAGTTTGTTTTGGTAAAAAATAATGTAAAACCGCTGGACCGATCGTCGAAATTTTTCATGGAGGTCGTACTTACACAACAATAGACACCTATTGTTATTGGTGATGATCGTGAAATATTTATCCAATTTTGTAGATGCTCTGTAGGCCACATAATAGACCGATCAACGCGAAATTTTAAATAAGGTAAGAATATATGATAAAGAAGAAGCTTGCAATTTAAAATGGCTATCAGACCATGTGTTGTCATTAGCAAGCTAGAGGTCACAGTTTTAGCTCTATAGTTAAGAGATTTTGCGCGAGGTAAGAGTTTACGTCGAAGAAGATGCCTACAATTTTGGATGATGATCTGATAGTATTTAGCGTGTGATTACTTTTTTATAAAAATATAAAATTTTTAATTGTGGTCCATATTTTAAATCCTGGAGGCCATGTGCCGGGAAGGTAACCTACATATGAAAAATAACTACTGACCTTTTCCCTGATGAAAATTGGAATAATATATTTGCTCGATAACGGGCCTACTGACAAATATATAATGGGTTTTGTGTAGAGAACAACATTTTCCTCCCATTCTAAAAATTGGCTCTATTGTCACAGAGAAATAGTCAGTTGTTGCATTCTTGCAAACTATGTGGATCCCTAGCGCATTACTTGGTCAATTGGATTTTTTTTCATTCATGGGTGAGTTTGTGATCAAGAATTCCCGACCCGGGAAATCTCGAATTTTTTCAGACGGGTTTTTTGAAATACCCGGGAATTCGGGTATTTGTATTTTTCATAAATAATTCTTATATTATTTGTATAATAGTTATTTAAGGTTGAAACTCCTCTCTGCTACCCAAACATCAGAAATGTTGGACAAATCTCTGAAGCGGTGATTAGTGAACTTTCTGGGACTACGCCAATTAGCTCTCCCATGATTGATGAAAGTGCGGCGTTCAAAGGTGATGAAATCTGCTGATGGGAAATGGTCTGACCTATGAAAAACGATGGATTGCTAAGTGTCATTTGACAAACCAGGTTACATAATGATTAAATCTGACGAACTGTGACACTCTTCGCTAATTCTGGCGTCCTCATTATAGTTTCTGGTCGAGAATTCCCGACCCGACATTTTCTGGGAATTCCCGATTTTTTTCGGACGGGATTTCCCGGGAATTTCAAAAAAATTTGGGTATTTGTATTTATACCCTACACCACTATGTGGAAAGGGTATTATAAGTTTGTTCTGCCAAAAATGCATGTAACACCGCGAAATATTTGTCGGAGATCCCCAAGGTGGTATACCAATCTTCATATATCGATGAGATAAAGCGATTTTGAGAGGACACACCTTTTCGTCCGTCTTTCCATTATAAATAATAATCAAACTCCAGGCCGCAATTATGGACCGATCGTCACGAAATTTTACATGGAGGTCAGGTACAGACCAGAATAGACATCTATTGTTATTGGTGATGATAGTGAAATATTTAGTTGGAGTAATGAACCAAAAATATAATTTTAGTGGGGATATCCCATGCCTAATATTGTTGATACTTGTTAGCAACTAATCCTTGTTAAGAATGAAATTCATAAAATGTCATGATTTTTAAGCATTTGCCGAAAACATGGGGTATTTTGGAACCTTAATTACATTTTGAAAACATTATCTTGGCACCTTGCATTACATGTTAATTATTCTTTTTGTTATTATTGTTGAAATAAGCGGTTTTATCTTTTATTTATCCATTCAATTTGGTCCTAAATAAGTCGACCAACTAATTTTTGCAAAAAACCCGACATTTTTATAACAACTATTTGTCATTTTTAAATGGTTTTATTTAGCTTACACAGTTTGTTTTATTATTTATTCTTGGGTCAAATTTAGTAATTCAAATTTCACCCTTTTCCTGTCAGCCGATTAATCTGAAATTTTGTATACACTTTGGATTTTGGTGACAATACAATTATGTTTATTCATTATCATTATAAATTCAAGATGGCCGCCGCTACAAAATGGCGGATAACTTAAGTTTTATCAATCCCATCAATATGGGTATCAAATGAAAGTGCTCAACCAGTAGAATACAATGTACTATTAAAATTAAAATCCATGATGGCGGCCTCTACAAAATGGCGGATAACTTAAGTTTTATCAATCCCATCAACATGGGTATCAAATGAAAGGTCTCAACAAGTAGAATACAATTTACTATGTCAATTGAAATCTAAAATGGCCGCCGCTACCAAATGGCTGATAACAATTTTTTATCAATCCCACCAATATGGGTATCAAATAAAAGGGCTTGACAAGAAGAATACAGTGCACTATACAACCTCAATATTTAAGATGGGCGCAGCCACTAAGTGGCGTATAATTAAGATTTAAATTTAGAAATTGAATCTAATTGAATCTAATTTAGGTATCTGATTAATCCAGCCTGAATCCACCACCCAAGTCAGGATTTTTTATCGTGTTGAGGACTGTGTGGCGTTAGGGTGGCTAAAAATGATACGTCGTTAGCGGTACACCACCCATGTTAAGGTGCAAGGTTAAAACGTGCCGAGAACTGTATGGCATTAGGGTGGATAAAAATGATATGTCGTTAGCGTTTTCCCCTCAAGACTCAGGCGCATCTTCTTGTACATAGTCTTGCCCCTTTATTGGACCTCTGGGGGGTCGACCGTTTAAATGTCCATTACTCGTGGGAACAAAATGGTAAAAAAATACAAACACAAATAAAACAGAAACTGCAACACAACGTAAACGAAGGCTTCAAAAAGCGAAAGAAAGGTATAAAGCAAAACGAGCCAAAGAAAGTGAAGGTGATAGAAATAGTCGATTACAGAAACGACGGGAACAATTAGCGTCAAAAACACCTGAGCAATATGAGGCGAGGCTAAAAAAGCAACGCCAGCGATATACATAAATGACGGCGTCAGAAACGCCTGAAGAATATGACGCCAGGTTAACAAAGCAACGTGAGCGATACACACAGATGATAGCATCAGAAACGCCTGAAGAATATGAAGCCAGGTTAACAAAACAACGGGAGCGATACACAGATTTGTGTTGCCTTCAATACTATCATGGGCTTCTACAATACATAAAATGCAGGGCAGAACTGTGGATCACGCAGTCGTATACTTAGGTGCGAAACTGTTCGAAGAAGGTCAAGCCTACGTGCCTCTTAGTAGAGTAAGATCTTTGCAGGGACTACGTATAGAGTAGTTGGACTGCAATAAACTAACGGACTAGAAACCTTGCAATAATGAGGCACTAAATGAATTAAACAGAATGCGAAATAAAAACTAAAAACTAGAAAATAAAAATAGGTAAAAAAACTTTTTAAGTTAAACGGTTTTATGTTAAACATACATTGCAATGTTTAAGATAAATGTACTAAAAACCAAAAAATAATAAAAAAGATACAGACGTGGGTATTATAAACATATGCATAGACTAGACTAAAATAAAACCGTGGGGCACGTCAATTGTCTACAAATTATCGACTTAATGTGCGATAGAAGAATCGTTTAATTCGTCGTTAGGCAGTTGGCCCGCAGACGGTGAGGAAATTACTTACTATTTTCTTGCTCATGGAAATTCCAAAAGTTATACACTCCATGTAAATAAAAGAGATGTTTCAACTAGTTTATCGTTGGACATTCAGACTGCTGGCTGGCGAGGAATCGTTTCACTGCTCGTAGTTTGTCTTTAATCGACAAAGTACTACTCGCTCACCACTATGAAACCCTAAAACTCGCTTATAATCGAGCTTGCTAGCTTGTTTCCACATTCTAGCCCTACTTATCACACGTCCATCGTTGTCGGTTGAACAACTGCCTAATTATAGTGTAACATTACAAAACAAAAATTTTAATCAACGATTGTAGACAATTGACGTTCCCCACGGTTTTATTTTAGTCTAGTCTATGCATATGTTTATAATTCCCACAACTGTATCTATTTTATTATTTTTTGGTTTTAGTACATTTATCTTAAACATTGCAATGTATGTTTAACATAAAACCGTTTAACTTAAAAAGTTTTTTTACCTATTTTATTTACTAATTAATTAATGAAAAGTGTTCGTTTTCTCAGTTTGAAAACAATCAACAATTTTCAAACTGTATATTTATTTACTTTAGGTGTATTCCAAAAAGGAACTTGATATTCAAAGACAATTTGAAGATGTAGCAGGAGGGGCTAATCAATGTGAATTTTCCAATTTTCAATATTTTTTAGAAATGTATAATGTATATATTTTTCCACAAACATCCAAGTAAAGACAACGGAGCTTCTCTTATATCAATGGATTCATATTAAGTTATTGATATGTGACCTAGTTTTTATCGCCGAGTCCGAACGCGCACAGTGTTGCCGCGTGGACAAAAATCAAAAATTGTGATGTAAACTTTTACATATGTTTATGATTTTTTCTTACAGTAAACACATCCCATACAACGAATCTGAAAGAATTTTGTCGATATGTGCATCCATAATGAAGTTATAGCCCTTGAAATATGAAAAATATTTCCCAGGTACTCCAAAGCGGTAATCATATGAAAACAAGTGAGCAAAGGCTATAGTCGGGATGGGGCCGACCATGTGATACCCTACCCCACTACCCCTGTGCATAAGCTTTTCACTGGTAAACATTTCTTTTAAGGAATATAATCCGACTACCACCAAAAATAATATGCCTCTTTCTCTCTGGGACCCCCATAAGCAACCAAAATTTCGTCCGATCCGATCAAAATTACGACCTGTAGCTTGATTGCAAAAAATGGAAGAATTGTATGCATTACCGACTATTGTGGTATCTCCCTTGTTTGACCACCTTCGCCAACCTACTTTACACTGACAGGTTTTGCCGTTGGAAAACCCCTACTAGAAGCCAATATATTCACAAAGAATAAAACTTTGAATTTGTCTCCACACGAGTTTTTCCCCATTCCGACCCCTAAATATTATCCGACTACCACCAAAATCAATAGGCTTCTTCCTCGGTGGGGCCCCCAACTACCCCCAAAATTTCGTCACTATCCGATCAAAATTCCAACTTGTAGCGTGATTACAAAAAATGAAAAAATTGGGTTTATTACTGAATTTTGCAATATCTCGGTTTGCTCACTTATGCCAACATACTTTGCATCAGTATAAACGAGATCTTTTCTTCTTCCATTGACGGGTATTCCTTTTGGAATACTCCAACCAGAGGCGGAGATATTCGCATAAGAAAATAAGAAAAAAACGTTGACTTTCCTCCACATGAGTTTTTCCCCATTCCGACCCCTAAATATTATCCGACTACCACCAAAATCAATAGGCTTCTTCCTCTGTGGGACCCGCATTCACTCCCAAAAAATTCGTGACGATCCGATCAAAATTGCGACCTGTAGCGTGATTACAAACAAATCAGAAAATGGAATGCATTACCGACTATTGCGATTTTTATTACTTTTCGTGCCAGGTTTTGCTTTTGATATACCTCTTAAAGAAACAGAGATATTGGCTTTGAACTAAAATGTTGACTTTTCTCCAAATAAGTGTTTGCCCATTCCGACCCCTAAATATTATCGGACCATCACCAAAATCAATAGGCTTCTTCATCTGTGAGACCCCCATTAACCCTCAAATGTTCGTGACGATTCGATCAAAATTGCGACCTATAGCGTGATTTCCAAAAAAAAAAAATAGAAAAATGGGATGTGTTACCGACTATTGCGATTTCTCCGTCATTTGGTTACCTACGCCGACCTAGTTTGCATCATTGTAAAGACGGGATCTTCTACTTTCATATTCAGGCTTTGCTTTTGGAAAGTTAACAACTAAAGCTGTGATATTCGTCAATATAATTAAAATCGCAAAAAATAAAATTGGGGTTTTATTTGCTACTATTGTGATATCTTCGTTGTTTGATCACCTACGAGCACTTAATTTACATCATTAGAAAGGTGATATTTTCTACTTTAATTGTCAGGTTTTGCTTTTGGTATACCCCATACAGAAGCTGAGATATTCGCTTTGGAAAAAAACGTTGTCTTTTTACCCACCTAAGTTTTTTGCCCTTTCCGACTCCTAAATATTATCCGACCATCACCAAAATCAATAGGCTTCTTCCCCTCCGGGACCCCCATCAACATCCAAAATTTCGTGACGATCCGATAAAAATTGCGACCTGTAGCGTGATTACAAGGTTTAGATGGACAGACGGACGGACGGACAGATGGACGGACACACATAGCCAGATCGACTCAGCTCTTCGAGACATTCATTTTAGTATATATAAGTATGGGTCTATGACCATTATTTCGATGCGTTACAAACTTTTTGGCCAAAACCAACTTATAATACCCTCCCCACATAGTGGTGTAGGGTATAATTAGACAATTTTTAAAATAACATTTTCTGAAAAGTTTTTTGATAAAATTAAAAGTTTTGGATGGGGATTTGATGGGTGGGCTATAAATATAAAATGTAAGTACAAAAAGTTGACATCAGCTGCACATGGGCAATGTACCGTTATCAAGAAATCAACATTTAAATTTGATAAAAAAAATTCAAATTCTTATTATTTAGTAGAGCAGATCTTTTGATTGCCACCTATTGCCACCTCGGCTCTTGTTTTCCGTTAATAGGACATCTCTTCCAAATAAAAATGTGCAAAAACTTTCTGCCCATCCCTGCAACCTTGTAAGATATATCGGTTCAGATTTTATATAACCCCATATATATCTTTTCCCGATTTAGCTACAACTTGTTCAATTTTGATCGGATAGCCTTCAAATTTAGTACGTGTTATTTTCTTAGGCCCCTGAATAGCTACACCGATTTTCACAAAAATTGGTTCAGATTTGGATATAGCCCCCAAATATATCTATCACCGATTTTGCTATAACTCGGTCAAGTTTAGTCGAATAGCCTTCAAATTTTATGTGCGATATCTTCTTAGGCCCCTGAACAGATTCAACGATTTTTGTAATCTGTTCAGATTTGCATATAGCCCCCATATACATATATATCCCCCCATATATATCTTCTCACGATTTTGCTATAATTCGCTCAATTTTTGATGAATAGCCTTCAAATTTAACATGGGATGTTCCTCAGGCCCGTGTTCAGTTTTACTTTTGACCTAGGTTGATGAATGTTTGCACAAGTACTTATGAGCGCACAGGAATGAAAAAAATCAACTTTGGTCCATATCGGTTCATGTTTGAATATGGCTTCGATATATAATTTCGCCCGATGTCACTCAATTACGGAAAATTACGTCATATTTTCTTATTTAATCAATATCTCACATACATTGCGAGTTTAGTGAAAATATATATGGGAGCTATATCCAAATCTGAACCGATTTTTACGAAAATCGGTGAAACTACTCGGGGGCATAAGAAAATATCACATATTAAATTTGAAGGCTATTCGATTAAAATTGACCGAGTTATAGCAAAATCGGGGAAAGATATATATGGGGGCTATATCCAAATCTGAACCGATATGGACCAAAGTTTAAATTTTTCATTCCTATGCCCTTATAAGTACTTGTGCAAAAATTCATCAACCTAGGTCAACTCCTTCTATTTTTGTCCACTTTTGTATGGAAACGGCAACACTGTGCGGCGTGTCCTAAGCTGCCACTTGTAGAGACGTTTTTCATGGCTGAAATACTCAGGAAATATCGCCAACATTACTAAGGGGTATTTTGCCACCGTGGACAATTTGATGGGAATCGAACCCGGACATTCACCGTGCAAGGCGGTTGCACATAGCTAATTCCTACAGGTTGTGGTGTAGGGTATCACATGGTCGGCCCCGGCCGGCTATAGCCTTTGCTTACTTGTTTATTTTAAAAATATATATTACAATTAAAAATGTTATGAAGAAGCACTAGCAACTATTAATATAGTATTATACGACTTTGTACGACAGAATGATGAAGATAATCACAACATTTACCCATCGTCTTCTGACAAGCCTAAACTCTGATTATACCTCACGTTTTTTTTCGTTCACACTTTACATGTTGTTATTTGCAGTACTTTTTGCGAACAGTGTCGTATGCAGATATTTAAAATATTTATGAAACAAATTCTATAAATTATTTGAAAGATTTGCACTTGAATTCATTACACTTTTGGTACGCACATTACAGTGTTAATTCCTGCTTGCTGCTTGTATCTCTGAGAATATATGTTCTTGCAGACATATCAAGTTGGAATGCCCTTTAAATATTTTGTAAGAAATACGGTAGAAGAATGCTTTTGCCAAATTCTTTATTAAAAAAAAAAAAAAAACAAAAACACAGCATTCTGTAATTTATGTAAAGCGTTTCTTATAAGAATTTGAGAGTGCATTGGAGTGGGTATGAGGGGTCTAATTATGAACTTAAGGTTTAAATGGAATTGGGTTTAGCTTAACATTTAACATATTCGCCTAGGTAAGGTAAGCTTGAGAAGAGTGACTATGAAAATTAACCACATGTGCGTATGGACATACATTTAAGCTAGAGTAATCGTGTTATGTTTTTTTGACTAAATTTTCTTCTAGAAAAAGTTAAATTTGCGAAAGCTGGGGAATGCTGAGAGCATTTCTTGTACAACCGATTTTATGCAAATGCGCTTGTAACTCAAGGTATCCTGTAAGGATGTCTACTAATATATATACTTCACTTTGTAATATTAGGTTCATTGGTTTGTCATCATCTGGGTTAATAGGATACGACGTTGGTGTTTTTCCTTATCTGCGCATTATTCCCAACAAATTCGACACACTTAGGGGACTTGCATTGCCTAGACATACCCACATAGTCCATATTCGAACATGATCTATGTATGGTGGAAATATTACGATGGGCAAAGTACAGACCAAATCCCTTCGATAGTAATCGTGCGGAATTTTTTGGCAAAAAATGTGCTTTTGTAGGGGAGGTATCCGAAGGTGTAGGCAATAGGGTTATGACTTTTTGAAATTTTTTGTCAAAAATGATTTCCTGTAGCAGGGATGAATGAACTTTTGCCTATTAATCACTATGCTATCATTTATTCCCTTGAATTATAAAAAAAAAAGTTCACGCACAAATCGATTTTAAAAAAATAATTTTTTTGAAAAAATATATGAAATGAAAAAAAAAAATTTCAAACAATTATTTTTGTTGCACGAATGAATAAATATAAGCCTACTAGTAACTATAATAACGTTTATTTCATTCAAATATTAAAAAAGTCGCGAAAAAAGTCACTTTGAAAGAAATTTAAATTTTTTGTTTTTTGTTAAAAAATTATATTTTTGAATAAAAGCGTTTACGACATTTTTTACGATTCTCAGAATTGAAGAAAAATAGTGAAAAATAAATTTTATGTCATTTTAATTATCTCATGTGGCTCCAAAGTTTATTTTCAATTATATATCTGTTTTCAGTGACTTCAAAAAATTGTCCATAATTTTGATAAATTCAAATTTTAAAATCATTTTGTGCGTGAGGTTTTTTCACCGAATCATCTTATAATTAAGATTTTATGTAATCTTATGGTAAAACTCATCACGCTATGATACAGGGATGTGAGGTTGTAAAAAAGTCAAAACCCTAGTAGGCAAATATGACCCATCTTCGAATTTAATTTAAATTTTGACAAAATATTACGACGACCAAATTATGGACTGTATCGGTTGATCGTCAGTTACCATGCGCTCCAGCCAGCCAGAAAGACGGACGGTCATGGCTAAATGGAATCCAAAGTATTTGAAATGGATTTCGTTCAAACATACTTTGGGTCGTAAACTTTATTTCAAACCATTATTTCAATGAGTCACATTTTCATTTCAGCCAAAAGGCTGAGGTTATGAAAATTACACCTAATTTGGGATTTAAGGGTATTACGAAGTTCGGTCACATTTTATGATGTGCATTTTGGTCGCAAAGTATAAACAGGCTAGTTCGCCGGGACGATAACTATGGTATGTCCGGTGGCTTCATTCAATTCGCTTACACATCGCCTTGAGTCTTATAGCTGCGGTGGAATTTCAAGAGGGTGAACAGATAAAATTGTTTAGAATTCACTGGTTGGCGTAGTCCTCGTCGCACAGATGCTCAGAAATCGATTTTCCTGGTCGAAAACCCTCATTTTGTCACCAAAGTTAATTTCAGATGGGATTCGATATTAAACATATTGAAACTAAAGGAAACCAAAAAATTAGATCAAAATATTGGAAGGTGTGGGCGTGGCGTGCTCCTAAAGACGAAAATTGTTTCCCAATTTTGGAAAATTTCTGGGGAAAGAAAACGCGATTTCTCAGAAACTATAACAGATATTTCTTTGAGTGCTTTTTTTTTGTTAGGTAGGTAGGATTGTTGCCCTTAAGAGTCGTTTTAATAAATAAGCGTAGCGTTTACATGAAGTGAGCCATTTTATTTTTCCTCAGATACAAATTTTTTGGACTAGAACTTTTAGGGAACAATGTTCCGTTTCCACAGAATGATGACCGAGAGTCTCCTCTTTCAGTCCATATATACTTTTGCAGCAGTCCCGTTCCGTCCATTTAACACTTTTTTAAATTTTTTGAAATTACATGGGTAAAAGTGTTTGTTTTTATACCCTCAGCATTTATGTTAACGAGGGTATATACACTATTATATGGGCAAAATGTGCCTCATCGAAATATTAGTATTAGACCCCAAGTTTGTCCGTCTGTCCATATGTCTGTCTGGCTGGTGCACACGATAACTCTCGAACGGATGAACCGATTTGGTCCAAGATTTGGCTTTCGTAATAATATGTCCAAACTTAGTTTAAGTTCGAAGATGGGTTATATCGGTGCACTCCTTCCGGTACCTCCCCCACAAAAGTTCGAAAATGTTCGGAAAATTTGTGGGCACGATAACTGTTGAAGCGAGTAACTGATTTGGTCCATACTTTGCACATCGTAATGAGGTTCCAGTATGGACTCAATCGATCCACTCCTTCGGGTACCTCCCACACAAAATTTCATAAAGTTCAGTTTAGGACATATTCTCGAATCGCTTTGTCTTTTGTTGTATGTAGTAACTTGTATTCACTGCCCCGCATACGATGGTATAAATTTCATCAGGGCCATGCTTCTTGAGAAAATAGCCTAAACGTGCAAAAAACCCGTATGAAACCGTGTGTAGTGGTTGGGGGGCAAGATAACTCCCGAACGGATCAACCGATTTGGTCCAAAATTTGGCCTTCGTAATATTTTGTCCAAACATGGTTTAAGTTCGAAGATAAGTTATATCGGTACACTCCTTCAGATACCTCCCCCACAAAAGTTCAAAAATGTTCGGGAAAAATTGTTCGCACGATAACTCCTGAAGGGAGTGACCGATTTGGTCCATACTTTCCACATCCTAATATACCTACCAGATATAGATCAGGTTCGAATATGGACAATTTTTGTCCACTCCTTAGGGTACCTCCCACACAAAATTTTGGATAAGTTCACTTTAAGACCTGCTCTCAAATCACTTTGATTGTTGTTGAAGCAACTTACATTCGCTGCTTCAATTACCACGGTGAAAGTTTTTTCAGGGGAATGTCCATATTTCTTGAGAAAACAGCCCAAAGGGTGTAAAAAAAGCCCTATTGGTCCAATACTTGGTCTTCGTCATATTTGCACGATATCTATGCACGATATCTCTTTAACAAATTTGGTTCAAACTTTGGATTTCCTAATATTTTTTCCAAATTTAGTTTAAATTTTAAAATGGAGATCCATTAGGGTACCTCCACCACAAAAATTCAACATTTTTGTATAAGTGCAGTTTAGGGTCTGTTCAAAGATTCTTTGGAAATGTTTACTGATGCTGTTAGTTGTGTCCTCTTTACTGCGATATTATGTTTTCCGTGGACAATTCCATGCTTCCTGGCATACTATTCCAAAAGTTATACGATGACTCACTGAAATTACTTGTGGGAGCGATATCTATCGAAAATGTATGACTCCAAAAATAAGACCCACATCCATAATGGACCACATTGGTCCATTCCTTTAAGTACCTCCTTTGCAACACTTTTGAATTTTAATCCTAATCCACATTTCGGCAAGTTCAAATGTCCAAAAAAGTGAAAGTTTCAATTCACATAGGCTGAGGGTATATATCTGTTGGCAAAGACGACTGATACTTTTTTCCTTGTTTCCATACCGTTTCCCATATAAAATATAGCTTTTCACACCAAATGGACAATTTCTTATTCTATGAGTTTTTATAAGAGTTATAAGGGTTTCATTACACCCAAGAAGAATTTCTTTCAAATTTGAAAAAAAAAACAAGTAAGAAAAGTGTATAGTCGCTCTCCACGGAACTTCTTTTCAATGATTGTGAAAATTTAATTATCAAATATCTGAGATGTAATGTATAATACTTATGACCAAAACCAAAAAGTTATCTGGCATGACGAAGACATTTTTGTAGCAGGAAAGGAAAATTTAGTTCACACAAACTAAAATGTAATGAAACCCACTTATGAAACCAGCTACGTTATTGAAATTTTTACCAATTTCACACAAAAGTTTCGGTCCATTTAACCCGCTAAGTATTATCTGATCTCCACGTTGGTTTGTACGCTTCTTCTTCATCATAAACTCAAACTTTGTTTAAAATTTTGCGGGTTATTATTTTGACCTACAGATCCGCTACAAAATTGGTTAAAATTTTGTTTTTGGTCCACTTCATCCCCTGAACATTTCACGATCATCACCAAAAACTAATCTTTTCTATTCTGGCCCGAACCCAACCTCCTTAAAAAATTCGTTACATAATTGCGGCCTTAAGCTTGTTTACAATATTTAATGGACGGACACACATCGCTAAATCGCCTTATCTCGTCGAGATATGAATTTTGGCATACCAAATACGGGGTCTAGGACGAATATTTCGTGGTGTTACATAAACTTTTGAAGAGACAATAAGTAGCATGGGATAAAAATGTGGTTCTCTACACAGAACCCATTATATATTAAGCAGTAGGCCCGTTATCTAGCAAACACTTTATTGCAATTTACATTAGAGGAAAGGTCAGTAGTTTTTTTCCATATGTAGGCTACTTTGCGAAATATATATGTCATCAAGGAATTGAAACATCGACCAAAAATAAAATTTTTATATTTTTCATACACCCGCTACAGAAGGTCAGATCTTCATTCAAAATTGTAAGCATCTTTTTCGACTCTCTTACCCGGTGCAAAATTTCGTGACTATTGATGTATAATTGCGACTTCTAGCGAGTTTATTATTACACTACAAACAAATAACGGAATATATTAGGCTGTAACTCTGTTATCTGATCATGCACACCAACATAATTAGCATCAATTGAAAGGTCAAGCGTTCCACTTTCAAGTATATCTCCCTTGTCCGGAATGTCACTTCCAGGAATTAAGATATAAGCTGTATATTAAAAATTTTCACAATTTTCACACATCTCAAATTGCAAGCTTCTCCTTTGTGATATACTCTTACCTTATTTAAAATTACGCGTTGATCGGACTATTATTGAGACCGACAGAGCCACTAGAAAATTGGATAAATATTATGTTTTTGGTCCATTTCACCCGCTAAATATTTCACGATCATCTATATTAATAAAAGAGTAAAGTGATTGACTGACTGACTTAATGATTCATCACCGCTCAGACCAAACGGCTGAAGCTAGAATCTTGAAATTTTGGTTGTGGATCACTCTTGGTCCGAAGGGGTCAGATAAGGCTGGGTTTTTGGAAATTCGAACTGGAAGGGTACGAAAAGTACTAAAAGGTACTAAATATGGTACCGTTTGTATTTGGCGAACCGGTAGAGCTAGAACTTTGAAATTTGGAATGAAGATCACTGATGGAGTGTAGGAAAGATGTGCTAAAGGGTTTTTAGAAATTCGAGCTATAAGTGTACGAAAAGTACTAAAGTGTACTAAATTTGGTGCCAATTCCTATTTTGTGAACGGATAAAGGTTAAAGGTTGAAATTTGGTGTGTGAAACAAGGTTAAAAGGTACGATTGACATAAGGAGGTGGTTTAGGAAAAGTGTACACATGTGTACGAAAAGTACTATATGGTATTTAATTTGGTACAATTATGATTTGTGCGAACGGATAGAGCTAGAATCTTGAAATTTTGTAGAATGCACGTAGTTTTGAAAATTCGTACTTATGGGTACGACAAGTACTAAATTGAGTACAATTTGGATTTAGGCTGAGCGGATAGAGAATGAACTAAGACTGCAGTTGGAGGGTAAAATGGAAGTAGTTTCGAAAATTCGTACTCATGGGTACAAAAAGTACTAAATGGTACTAAATTTGGTACAATTTGGATATAGGTTGAACGGATAGAGCTGGAATCCTGAAATTTTTGAATTAAGGCTACTGTGGGAGAGTAGAATGGACGTAGTTTTGAAAATTCGTACTTATGGGTACGACAAGTACTAAATGGTACTAAATTGTGTACAATTTGGATTTAGGCTGAGCGGATAGAGAATCCTGAAATTTTGAATTCAGGCTGCAGTTGAAGGGTAAAATGGAAGTAGTTTTGAAAATTCGTACTCATGGGTACGAAAAGTACTAAATGGTACAAAATTTTGTACAATTTGGATATAGGTTGAACGGATAGAGCTGGAATCCTGAAATTTTTGAATTAAGGCTACTGTTGGAGAGTAGATTGGACGTAGTTTTGAAAATTCGTACATATGGGTACGAAATGTACTAAATGGTACTAAATTTGGTACAATTATGATTTGGTCGAACGCATAGAGCTGGAATCCTGAAATTTGAATTAAGGCCGCTGTTAGAGAGTAGAATGGAAGCAGTTTTAAAAATTCGTACTTATGGGTACGACAAGTACTAAATGGTACTAAATTTTGTACAATTTGGATTTAGGCTGAGCGGATAGAGCTGGAATCCTGAAATTTTGAATTAAGGCTGCAGTTGGAGGGTAAAATGGAAGTAGTTTTGAAAATTCGTACTCATGGGTAAGAAAAGTACTAGATTTGGTACAATTACGATTTGGGCGATCGGATAGAGCTGGAATCCTGAAATTTTGAACTAAGGCTATTGTTGGAGAGTAGAATGGATGTAGTTATGGGAACTAAATGATACTAAATTTGGTAAAATTATGATTTAAACGAACGGATAGAGCTGGAATCCTGAAATTTTGAATTAAGGATACAGTTGCAGGGTAGAATGGAAGTAGTTTTGAAAATTCGTACTTATGGGAATCCTGAAATTTTGAACTTAGGCTACTGTTGGAGAGTAGAACGAAAGTAGTTTTGAAAATTCGTACTTATGGGTACGAAAAGTACTAAATGATACTAAATATGGTACAGTTATGATTTAGGCAAACGAATAGAGCTGGAATCCTGAAATTTGAATTAAGGCTGATGTTAGAGAGTAGAATGGAAGTTGTTTTGAAAATTCGTACTTATGGGTACGAAAAGTACTAAATGGTACTAAATTTGGTACAATTACGATTTGGGTGAACAGATAGAGTTGGTATCTCGAAATTTGGAATTGAGATTACTGGTGGAGTGTAGGATTTAGGAAGTTTTGGAAATTCGTACTTATGTGTACGAACAGTACTAAGTGGTACTAAATTTAGTACAATTTGTATTTGGGGGAAGGGATAGAGCTTGATTCCTCAAATTTGGACTGAGGGTCACTGCTGAAGAGTACAAAAGATTTACCAAAGTACTAAATGGTACAAAATTTGGATCGATGGGGATTTGAGTGAACTGAGAAAGCTGGGATCCTGAATTCGTAATTGAGATTACTGTTGAAGGATAAGATTGAGGTAGATTTGGAAATTCGTACTTTTGTGTACTAACAGTGCTAAATGGTACTAAATATAGTACACATTGGATTTGGGTGAACGGATAGAGCTGGAATCCTGAAATTGGGAACTGACATTACTGTTGGAATGTAGAACTAAGGAGTTTTGGAAATGCGTACTTATGGGAGGGATAAGTACTAAATTTGGATTTGCAATCTGGAATCCTGAAATTTGGAATTGAGATTATTGTTGAAGTGTAGGATTGAGGTAGTTTTGGAAATTCGCACTTATGGTTATGAAAAGTACTAAATGGTATTAAATTTTTCACAATTTGGATTTGAGTGAACGAATAGATCTGGAATCCTTAAATTTGGAATTGAGATTACTGTTGGAGTATAGGATTAAGGTAGTTTTGGAAATTCGTACTTATTGATACAAAAAGTACTAAATGGTACTAAATTTGGTACAGTGGGTATTTGAGGGAGCGGATAGAGCTGGAATCCTGGAATTTGGTATGACTACGGTTGGAGTGTAGGATTGAGACGTGGAGGTAGTTTTTGAAATTCGTACTTATGGGCACGAAATATACCAAATGGTACAATTTGGATTTGAGTGCAACGATTGTGCTGGAATCCTGTTTTTTGGAATTAAGGTTACTGTTGAAGTGAAGGATTGAGGTTGTTTTGGAAAATCGTACTTATGGGTACGAAGAGTACTTAATGTCACTCAATTTGTTGTTGGGTGTAGAGACAGTGCTGGAATCTGTATTACTTGGATTTAGGGTGAGTATTGGTGTGCAAAGTTGGTCTCGCTATTAATATGTAAGGGTGAGATACTGCTGATCTTTTTGAAAATTGAGCTAAAGAGGTACGAACAGTACTAAAATAACAATAAATATTGATTAAATTTGGTATTAGTGCAATAAAATCTTCAGTGTTCGCCATTTTCATATTTTATATTGTTTATTTATCCTTTCCGCATACGAAGTAGCGGGCACTTTGCTAGTCACCAATAAAAATAGTTATCTATTCTGATGTGAAACCGACCTTCCAAGTTTATTGTGCAGTGCATAACAGTGGAAAGTAGTTACTTGGTTTACATATGCGGCTACGAGATTTTTTAAATGTTTCTGATGAATTCGCATTTAAACGAATTCATCGTTTACGTTAATTCTTGAGCTCTGGTCGTCATAAATACAATACAAAGAACTAAGAGAACTGATGAGTCCAAGTGGCGTTGGACGAAACTACTATTCTTTGCCTTTCCCGAAATTAAATCAATTTTAACTACATCCCACTTTATATAAAACTTGTTGTATTTAAATTTTAAAACAACCCGAGATTTAGCTGAATTATTTTACAACAATAAAACAAATGTTTTTCCAAAAAAATATATATATATAATTTTTTGTATTTTAATGGTTTGTTTATTGGGGTTTGGCCTTTTTTAAATGCTTACAACATATGAAAAACTCAAAAACACTCATAATTTGATGCAAAATATGAAAAACACTCAAATTTTTAACTTTGACCTTGAATTCCTCTGCAACCGCTAAACCGAATTTGGTGGCTTTTAATATGTCGAAGTGATCCATTTTATTTTTCCTCAGGTACTAAATTTTAGTGAAATTCCAAGTTTATTGGACTAAAACTTTTGTTGATGCCCGAGAGTCTCCTCTTACAAGCCATATATACTTTTGTACCCGTCCCGATCCGACCATTTAACACTTTTTAATTTTTTTTAAATTACATGGGGTTTGGCATGTTTTTAATGGCATATGAAAAACTCAAAAACACTCATAGTTTGATGCAAAATATGGAAAAACTCAAATTTTTATCTTTGACCTTCAATTCCTCTGCAACCGCTAAACCGAATTTGGTGGCTTTTGATGTGTCGGAAAGCTGAAAGTGTTATCTGTATCTATAAAAAAAAGAAAATAAATAAATAAAGCCTTATGAAAATAACTGTATCAGTTCAAAAGTTACAATTAATTAATTAAATACAATACAATTAATTTAAAATATGCATAAATAATGACCTTCGTCCTAATAAGACCCCCCGGCTGAGGTTTGAACATGGGTCATCTCCAACAAACCGACAATGTTGTCCAGATCTTAGCGTTCTAAGCCACTGCCAATCTATGACATCAAACTTCCCAAATGAAAGGCATTAAAATTCATGAAGGTAACCCCACATCAATTTGTACAAGTGTATGTGTTGAGAAATGATTCTAAACAAGGACACTAGGTTGACTATATAAGAAAATGGCTTGAAAAATACTTCATATCTGCAAATTTGCAATAAAGTTTGTATATATAGGAGTTATCAAACTCAGCCTTTGTCTTCTAGCCATTCACATCCGATATGCCTGATGAGCTGAATTAAACCACCAGCGAAACGATCGTCGCATACTCGTATTGGTTGGGCGATTAATTCAATTAATTAAAAACTTTCATTAATAATGACCTTCGTCCTAATAAGAAAATAATACATAAAAATGTTATTTGATTGAGGTTAAAATATCTTCTAACTAATATAAGAAATTAAATTAATTTAATTTAATTAAATAAACATATTTAGTATTAACTTAATAACTTTATATCAAACTACTGGTATTTGAACATTACTTTCTTTACTTTATAAAACCACTTCCATGCTATTGCATTATAAGTCCTTTTTTCAACTAATCACGCACATACAAAAAAAAAGTTTTTACCTCTATCTAGTGTGTGGTTGCTGTGAAAAATGCTCACAAAATTTAATTAAGTCATTTAAAATTATTAGCAACATTTTGAGTTCATTGTTAGATGAAGGTTTAATAAGGACACCAATATTTGCACAAGCATTCATACATACAAATTTGTATTATCCTGCGTGAAACCACACAAACCATTGTTACAATTTCAAATTAAGTTTGAGTCCTTTGTTGGGGTTACATGGTAAACTTTGACAAAGATTTTATTCACATGAGCAGCAGCGGTAGTAGCAGTAAAAAGTGAACGCTTAGAAAACTACAAATTGTGGCTTAAACTTAGAAAAATCTCTACCTAATGATATGTAGACTAGCATGTTAGTGTGTGTGTGCTTGTGCTCATGTAAGTTTGCATAGAAATGGACATTTTGTTGACGAAGTTTTTTGACATTAAAGTAGGGTCATCTAAACGAAGAAGGTTTCTCTGGAGCGTATATGTAATGCTTTGTGTATCATACGTCACTATGTGGTATCAAATTTTAAGGGCTGAAATTTGATGATGAATAGACATCGGATTTTTGCATGTTTTTTATTTCTCATCTGATTGGACTCAAATTTTGGATCTAGGCATTTTAAGGGTCAACTTTTCGATATTTTGGGGTCATATCAAAAACATGCAAAAAATATGCAAAAAATATGCAAAAAATATGCAAAATATATGCAAAAAATATGCCGAAAAATATGCAAAATATGCAAAAAATATGCAAAATATGCAAAAAATATGCCAAATATGCAAAAAATATGCAAAATATGCAAAAAATATGCAGAATATGCAAAAAATATGCAAAATATGCAAACAGTTTTTGGCCGAAAATGGTCATAAAAGTCGTAAAATTGTCAATTAATGTTAGAAAAATCGTCAAAAATCTTCAAACTCTTCTAAATTAAGATAGTTGGCCGCTTAACGTCGAGCAGATTACCTCTCACGACAGTGTGGTGTAGGGTATAAAAGAATGGTATTGTAATACAATTTTTTTATTACTAAACTATGCAAAAATATAAAATTTGATAAAATATCAAACGTTCTATGTAAAATTGAATATTTTCTTTGTTATAATTTGTAGCGTTGGGCTGGTTATTGTTCAAATGGAACAAATCGATGACGGATTTTTTAAGGCGGCAACCGCATAAAGTTTTTAGTTTGGTCAGATTTTAAGAATGTCAAAGTTTGAGCACAATTGGAATATGTTAACATGTGCCACTGGCGCCTCGACATTACGAAAATCTCCATTTTTTGGCTATTTAGCGATTTCGGCGACCCATTTCTCTGGAATGGTTAAAGCTTTTTGTCCATATTAAGCATTAAATTAAAGGCCATTCCGTTCTTAACATTTCTTGCTGAACAACAAAATATAAATATATATAATAAATCTAATACTAAATAGGTATTACAGAATTCGAGATAATAAAGCCAATGTCCCGAAAAACGTAACTAGGTACGCCTTTGTGCGAAAATGGAGACTATTAAAAAACATTATCTTCATTTTTATCAATTTTTGGAATGAAAACAAATGTCTTTTACATTTTGTTCTAAATTAAATTTATTCGAGTGTCAGACATCATGTGGTTTTGGAGCTATCTGGGTACAGCTGACTACTTGAAGAACGCTCTGTTATGTGCGAGTAGTTCGCAACTTTCAAGTTGCTTACCATCCTTTGCGCCTCCTGGAAATTCGGAGTTAATGTTTAATCTCTTGAACAACAAGAATTATGCCAGACCTTTTTCTAGGATTTTCGCCATTTGCTCTTTTGGAAGTTTGGATCGAATATTTCTGAAGAAATTTTAATCTTTGCTTTGTTAAGCTTTTTTCGCCTTTTGACTCTTTACGGCGTTTTGCACCGTTGGATCAAACAATGCCAGGTCAGCAAGTTCAGGACTAAGATACCACAGATTATTAATTATGTCGTTATTTTCTTTTTCGGAAATTTGTGTCAATGTTTTCATATTTCAATACATTTTCAATGAGCTCTAGGTCTTGTTTTGATGCTAAACGTATCGTAGAATCTGAAGAACCATCTGTCCCGAATACAAAAAAAAATTTAGCTAGAATCCTCAAAATATCGAAAATCGGTACATAGCGTGGGAACTTCAAATGTCATTAACAGCTAGTTCGGAGGTATCTGGGCTATACGAAAATATGAACTTAAATGAACAATTTTTGTTGCAGAATTTTTGTTGACTTTTAAATTTCAAATTACAGAAAGTTCGTCCAAAAAATAAAGCTAAGGTACGGAAAATCGAGGGGTTTGTTTTGGGGCTATACAAAAACATGGACCTACGTTCGGTTAAACGTTTTAAGTAAAATCCTCAAAGTACCGAAAATCGGGAAGTATCGTTATATTGGGGCTATGTTGAAAATTGTTGATGCAGATGTGTGGTGACCACTACAACCTTCAAATGTCAAATTACAGTTAGTTCTGTTAAAAATTGTAGCTAAGATTGCCAAATTACTGAAAATTGGGAGGTACCGTTACATGGGAGCTATATCCGAACATGGACCTATGTTGACAATTTTTGATAGAGAGGTGTTGTGACCACTAAGAACTTCAAATGTCAAATTACTGCTAGTTCGGTTTAATATTGTAGCTAAAATCATCAAATTACTGAAAATCGGGAGGTACCGTTATATGGGGGCTTTCTAGACAATTTTTGGTGGAGAGGTGTGGTGACCACTAAGAATTTCAAATGTGAAATGTTCAAATATAGATGATTCGGTTAAAACTTGTAGGTAAAGTTCTCAAAATACCTGAAATCGGGCGGTAACGTTATATGGGGGCTATTCCAAAACATGGACCTATGTCCACTAGTTATATAAGTTTATTGACATTTAAGAAACCTAAATGCCAATTGATAGCTAAATCGGTCTGAAAATGTAGATAAAAACGTCAAAATGCCCTAAATCGGGGGTACCGTTATGTGGGGGCTATACCAAAACGTGGACCTAGGTCCACAACTTTTGTTATATAAGTTTAGTTACACTTAAAAACCCTAAATGTCAAATTATAGCTAAATCGGTCTGAAAATGTAGCTAAAACCGTCAAAATACCGTAAATCGTGGGTACCGTTATATGGGGGCTATACCAAAACGTGGACCTATGTCCACAAGTTTTGTTATATAAGTTTATTGACATTTAAGAACCCTAAATGTCAAATTATAGCTACATCGGTCCGAAAATGTAGCTAAAAACGTCAAAATACCGTAAATCGGGGGTACCGTTCTATGGGGGCTATACCAAAACGTGGACCTATGTCCACAACTTTTGTTATATAAGTTTATTGATACTTAAGAACCCTAAATGTCAAATTATAGCTAAATCGGTCTGAAAGTGTAGCTACAAACGTCAAAATACCGCAAATCGGGGGGTACCGTTATATGGGGGCTATACCAAAACGTGGATCTATGTCCACAGGTTTTGTTATATATGTTTACTGACACTTAAGAACCCTAAATGTCAAATTATAGCCAAATCGGTCTGAAAATGTAGCTAAAACCGTCAAAATACCGTAAATCGGGGGGTACCGTTATATGGGGGCTATACCAAAACGTGGACCTATGTCCACAACTTCTAATATATAAGCTAACTAACACTTAAGAACCCTAAATGTCAAATTATAGCTACATCGGTCTGATAATGTAGCTAAAAACGTCAAAATACCGTATATCGGGGGGTACCGTTATATGGGGGCTATACCAAAACGTGGACCTCTGTCCATAACTTTTGTTATATATGTTTATTGATACTTAGGAACCCTAACTGTCAAATTATAGCTAAATCGGTCTAAAAATGTAGCTAAAAACGTCAAAATACCGCAAATCTGGGGGTACCGTTATATGGGGGCTATACCAAAACGTGGACCTATGTCCACAAGTTTTGTTATATATGTTTATTGACACTTAAGAACCCTAAATGTCAAATTATAGCTACATCGGTCTGAAAATGTAGCTAAAAACGTCAAAATACCGCAAATCGAGGGGTACCGTTATATGGGGGCTATACCAAAACGTGGACCTATGTCCACAAGTTTTGTTATATAAGTTTATTGACATTTAAGAACCCTAAATGTCAAATTATAGCTACATCGGTCCGAAAATGTAGCTAAAAACGTCAAAATATCGTAAATCGGGGGTACCGTTCTATGGGGGCTATACCAAAACGTGGACCTATGTCCACAACTTTTGTTATATAAGTTTATTGATACTTAAGAACCCTAAATGTCAAATGATAGCTACATCGGTCTGATAATGTAGCTAAAAACGTCAAAATACCGTATATCGGGGGGTACCGTTATATGGGGGCTATACCAAAACGTGGACCTATGTCCATAACTTTTGTTATATATGTTTATTGATACTTAGGAACCCTAACTGTCAAATTATAGCTAAATCGGTCTGAAAATGTAGCTAAAAACGTCAAAATACCGCAAATCGAGGGGGTACCGTTATATGGGGGCTATACCAAAACGTGGACCTATGTCCACAACTTTTGTTATATAAGTTTATTGACATTTAAGAACCCTAAATGTCAAATGCTAGCTACATCGGTCTGAAAATGTAGCTAAAAACGTCAAAATACCGCAAATCGAGGGAGTACCGTTATATGGGGGCTATACCAAAACGTGGACCTATGTCCATAACTTCTAATATATAAGTTATCTAACACTTAAGAACCCTAAATGTCAAATTATAGCTACATCGGTCTGATAATATAGCTAAAAACGTCAAAATACCGTATATCGGAGGGTACCGTTATATGGGGGCTATACCAAAACGTGGACCTATGTCCATAACTTTTGTTATATATGTTTATTGATACTTAAGAACCCTAACTGTCAAATTATAGCTAAATCGGTCTAAAAATGTAGCTAAAAACGTCAAAATACCGCAAATCGGGGGTACCGTTATATGGGAGCTATACCCAAAACGTGGACCTATGTCCACAAGTTTTGTTATATATGTTTATTGACACTTAAGAACCCTAAATGTCAAATTATAGCCAAATCGGTCAGAAAATGTAGCTAAAAACGTCAAAATACCGTAAATCGGGGGGTACCGTTATATGGGGGCTATACCAAAACGTGGACCGATATAGCCCATCATCGAACTTGACCTGCCTGCAAACAAAAGACGCACTTTCCCAAAATTTCAGCGTCCTATCTCCATTTTTGTGGATGCTAGAGTGATTACCACAGACGGACGGACGGACGTACGGACGTGCTCAGATCGACTTAGAATTTTACCCTGATCAAGAATATATATACTTTATAGGGTCGCAAATGAGTATTTCAATGCGTTACTAACGGAAAAACAAACTTAATATACCCTCCATACTATGGTGGAGGGTATAAAAATAGTGAAAACGATATTCAGAAATATTTTTAGGTCCAAAACAAGACCTAAACGGCATTGAAGATTTACTTAATACGAAAGGCATTCACAAACAAATATCAGATAAAGGAAATAACAAAATGTTAAATCATATGTGGTACCTTGGTCCTGAATTTATTGGTCTGGCATTGTTTGATCTGATAGTGCAAAACACCGTAAAGATCCAAAAGACAACAAAAATCTTAACAAAGCAAAGATAGAAATTTCTCCAGAAATAATCGACCCAAACTTACAAAAATCAACTGCCGAAATTCCTAGAAAAAGGCTTACCAGGCATAATTACAAGTGAGACTTAATTGTTGTTCAAGAGATTAAACTTTAACTCTGAATTTCTTGAAAAAGATAATGCAACTTGACCAGAGAACATCAATTACCAGGAGGGGTAAACCAGAGAGGTAAACCAAAACTACATTATGTCAGTCCCTTAATGCCCGTAATTTCAAGACGTAGCTATCTATGAGTTCACAGATATCTCCCGTGTATGCAACATTTTATAATTTCAACGCATAGGTAACGTTACCGAGTCAAAAACGGGCGCGTTACTTACACAAAGATTTTTAGCTGGTTAATCGTTGCAAATGTGTTAAAAGTTGTAAAACACTTCTATGTGGCAATGATTTTGCGAAATCATGAATGGAAATCACCAATATTACCACATGATTTCAAAATTTACACGCCTCGGTAAATGGCATGTAGAAATTACCAAACGCGTAGGTAAAGATAACTAATAGGTAGCTATCTACCCGTTTACCCAGACGTTGAAATTACGGACATAAGTAAATTAAAATATGTATGAACAAAATGTAAGCGTTTGTCATTGAAGCCCTACAATGAATGTAAAAATGTCCATCTTTGTAAAAACAAAATTACATTCGAAAAAGGAAATGTTTGATGGATAGCCTCTACAAAAGGCGAAACATGTCACATAATGGTGGTTGTGGGGGTTCGAATCTTCAGCTTTCCTTTTTCACTTGCAAACATCATCGGTCATTAAGCTCTACTCCAACGAGAAATGAATAGAAAAAATAGACCTTCGCCCTAATAGGCAACTTTTCAAATAAAGTAAAATATATTCGTTTTCATTCGCAAAAATTTGATAATATAGGAAGAAAAAAGCTGTTTTTTTAAATTGACTCTATTTTTGGCCTAAGGCCTTTTCGGGACATTGGGTTTATTATCTCGAATTCAGTAACACTTACGTACTTTGTTGTTCAGCAGGAAATGTTAAGAACAGAATAGCTTTTAGTTAAATGCGTAATACGGGCAAGTAGCTTTAACCGTTCCACATGTATGGGCCGTCAAAGTCGCCAAATAGCAAAATAAAATAGATTTTCATAACTTCGAGGGCCCAGTGCCACGTTTTAGCATATTCGAATTGTGCTCAAACTTTGGCAAACTTGAAATCTAACGATACTAAACGGTTTAGGCGGCTCCCGGCTAAAAAATCCGAGATCGATTTGATCCTTTGAGTTAAAACCAGCCCAATGCTACAAATTAAATTAAGATGCTACAAAAAAGAAAATATTGAATTTTACATAAAACGTTTGATATTTTATCAAATTTTATATTTTTACATAGTTTAATAATAAAAAATGGTATTACGATACCATATTTTTATACCCTACACCACACTGTCGTAAATGGTCTCAATAACATAATAATCTGCTGAAAAAAATCGACGTTATACGGTCAACAGTCTTAGTTTAGAACACTGTTATGTATTTTTGATGGTTTTTCCAACTTTAAATGACAATTTAACGACTTTTATGACGATTTTCGGCCAAAATCTGTTTGCATATATTTTGCATATTCTGCATATTTTTTGCATATTTTGCATATTTTTGCATATTTTGCATATTTTTTGCATATTTTGCATATTATTTGCATATTTTGCATATTTTTTGCATATTTTGTGCATATGCAAAAATGCAAAATAAATACGAAATATGACCCTGCCATTGAACTTAGATTTCTTTGAAACGAATTTTGGTCCAATCAGAATCTTCGTATCTTTAATATTAAAAAATATGCAAATATGCAAAATCCGATGTCTAATGATGACTTTTATCAATATATGCTTATAAACGCTGTTTAAGTTGTAATTATAGTCAGTATTTTGAAGAAAAAATTACAAAAAATTAAAAAGGTGAAATGATAGAAAAGTGATATTTTGAAACATCTACTCGAATTATTTTGATTTTTTGCAACAGGTTGTACTCGAAGCCCTTACTACGATGGTACAAGTTTTTTGAGGTGAAAGTTTATACTTCTTGACAAAATGAACGAAAAGCTGTAAAAAAATATGTGTAGTGGCTGGTGTAAGTCCAGTTAGTTCAGTAAGTTCAGTCGTGTATAAGGGCCGCCATAAGACCCACCTAAATTTTACGAAATGAAAAGACGAGTAATCTCCCTTTCTTGGGGGTTAAATCAGATATTTATTGATGTATAAATCTATATATATAAAAGAGTAGTGAGGTGAGTGACTGACTGACTGACTGACTGATTCATCAACGCCCTGACGAAACGGCTGAAGCTAGAAACTTGAAATTTTTGGTGTAGGTTGCTGTTGGTGTGTAGGGGTGAGATAAGGCTGGGTTTTTGGAAATTCGACCTAGAAGTGTACGAAAAGTACTAAAAGGTACTAAATATGGTACCCTTGGTATTACAAACGGGAAGAGCTAGAAGTCTGAAATTTGGAATGAGGGTAACTGATGGAGAGATAGAAAGATGTACCAAAGGGTTTTTGGAAATTCGAACTACAAGGGTACGAAAAGTACTAAATGGTACTAAATTTAGTACAATTTGGATTTGTGTGAACGGATAGAGCTGGAATCCTGAAATTTTAAATTATGGGCAACTGTGGAGAGTAACAAAGAAAGGTTTTTGGGAATTCGAACTATAAGTGCACGAATAGTACTAAATGGTACTAAATTTAGTACAATTTGGATTTGGGTGAACGGATAAAGCTGGAATACAAACATTTGGAATGAGGGTCACTGATGAAGAGTAACAATGAAAGGTTTTTGGAAATTCGAACTATAAGGGTACGAAAAGTACTAAATGGTACTAAATGTAGTACAATTTTGATTTGGGTGAACAGATTGAGCTGGAATACAGACATTTGGAATGAGGGTCACTGATGAAGAGTAACAATGAAAGGTTTTTGTAAATTCGAACTACTGGGTACGAAAAGTACTAAATGGTACTAAATTTAGTACAATTTGGATTTGGGTGAACGGATAGAGATGAAATCCTAAAATTTGAAATTAGGATCACTGGTGGAGAGTAACAAAGAAAGGTTTTTGGAAATTCGAACTATAAGTGCACGAAAAGTTCTACATGGTACCAAATTTAGTACAATTTGGATTTGGGTGAACGGATTGAGCTGGAATCCTGAAATTTGTAATGAGGGTCACTAATGGAGAGTAACAAAGAAAAGTTTTTACAAATTCGAACTATAAGAGCACGAAAAGTACTACATGGTACTAAATTTAGTACAATTTGGGTTTTGGTGAACGAATAGAGCTGGAATCATGAAATTTGGAATTAAGGTCACTGATGTAGAGAAAAAAGAAAGGTTTTTGGAAATTCGAAATATAAGTGCACGAATAGTACTAAATGGTACTAAATTTAGTACAATTTGGATTTGGGTGAACGGATAGAGATGGAATACAAACATTCGGAATGAGGGTCACTGATGAAGAGTAACAATGAAAGGTTTTTGGAAATTCGAACTATAAGGGTACAAAAAGTACTAAATGGTACTAAATTTAGTACAATTTTGATTTGGGTGAACAGATTGAGCTGAAATACAGACATTTGGAATGAGGGTCACTGATGAAGAGTAACAATGAAAGGTTTTTGTAAATTCGAACTATAAGGGTACGAAAAGTACTAAATGGTACTAAATTTAGTACAATTTGGATTTGGGTGAACGGATAGAGCTGCAATCCTGAAATTTGGAATGACGATCACTGATGAAGAGTAAAAATGAAAGCTTTTTGGAATTCGAACTATAAATGTACGAAAAGTAATAAATTGTACTAAATTTAGTACAATTTGGGTTTGGGTGAACGAATGAGCTGGAATCCTGAAATTTTGAATTACGTTAACTGATGTAGAGAAAAAAGAAAGTTTTTTGGAAATTCGAACTATAAGTGCACGAATAGTACTAAATGGTACTAAATTTAGTACAATTTGGACTTGCGTGAACGGATAGACCTGGAATCCTGAAATTTGAAATTAGGGTCACTGGTGGAGAGTAACAAAGAAAGGTTTTTGGAAATTCGAACTATAAGTGCACGAAAAGTTCTAAATGGTACTAAATTTAGTACAATTTGGATTTGGGTGAACGGATAGAGCTGGAATCCTAAAATTTGGAAAGGGGGGTCGCTGATGAAGAGTAAGAAAGATGTACCAAAGTTCGTAAAGTCCTAAATGGTAGTGAGTTTAGTATGATTTGGATTTGAAGAACTGGAATCCTGAAATATTGAATTAAGATTACTGTTGGAATATAGAATTGAGATATGGAGGTAGCTTTGGAAAATCGTACTTATGTGCACGAAACAGTACTAGATAGTACGGAATTCGCTACAATTTGTATTTGCGTGAACAGATTACTGTTGGAGTGTAGGATTGAGGTAGTTTTGGAAATTCGTACTTATGGAAAAGTGCTAAATGGAACTACATTGGCTATAAATTGGTTTAGGTAAACTGATAGAGCTGAGATATGAAAGTACATTTTGGAAAATCGTTTACGAAAAGTGCTAAATGGTACAAAATTTGGTATCTTTTGGTATTTGCTATATTGTATAGAATTTTGTTCAATTTGCGATTTTGTAAGGGGTAGAACTGGAATTTTGAAATTCGGTATTAGATTAGCAATTGGTGTTTAGAGTGGAGGTAGGGAGGAGGTTTTTAAAATTCGTACTTATTTATACAAAAAGTACTAAATAGTACTATAATGGGTTTCAGGGGAACAGATAAAGCTGGAAAAGTGAATTGGGGTTAGGATATATGTTGAATATAAGGAAAAAATTTTTGAAACGTTTACCTTTTTAACCAAAAATTTGGGTAACATGTTGGTACCAAAACCATTTTGGTATAGTGTAAACAGTTAAGTTACTAAATTTGGTGCTGGGTGTAGGAACAAAGCTGGGATTATATAATTTGTACAAAAAATACGAAATGGGAAAATATTTGTTATGAAGATCACTCTAAATTTTGAGACAATGTTCTGAGTTTTAAAAATTGTACTAAATATTGTTCCATTGATTTTCCATTGAAATTAAGAAGTCAAACGTGAAGTTTCTTTTCAAAAAATGTTTTTTGTTCTGACCGCTTTGGTATGTTAATTTGAAAACGTGGTCCAATGCGACAATTTTGTTAACTAGAAGGTATTTACCCCCTGATAATAAAAAAACCTAAATTGAAATGCCTCCAACAAATTTTCCGTTATATACGGTTGACATACCCGTGCACATTAAGTACAATTTTTCGTAAAAAAGTTTTTCTAACCTTTCATGCCACAAATTCCGAATAATTATGTTCAAAATACTCTAAATCTTCAAAATATCTCTTCTAATAAACGTAGATTGATGTGGATTTTTTTTAAATTAAACTTTTATATCCTCTAAGTATTCAAGGTCCAAATTTAAAGAAAATTGGACAATATAGATTTGTTTTTTTTTTTTTTTTTTTTTTTTAAATACACTAAGTCTAGAGGTACAGTTATATGGGGATATGCGAAAACGTGGATTTTTATGACCATTTTGAATTTAACGGACCTATTCGGGTTCTGGGCGAAACCGCTAAAGCTAAAACATTGCATTGTAAATGTGCGTGATTGTTGTTGTGAAGGGGTGACATAAAGTTTAGTGTTTGGAAATTCGTACTGGAAGGGAATGCTGTGTACTGAAGGGTAAAAACCAGGAGTCAAATCTGAAATTTGTAATATGATACGTAATTTTGGAAATTCGAAATAAAAAATATGGTAGTTGTGTAGGGATGCGATACGGCAGTTTTTTTTTTTTTTTTTTTTTTGTAAATTCTGGCTACAATCGAAAAAAATATTGGCAATAAAAATAGGTCTTAGTACAAAAGAATCTCCAGCATTCACCATTCCCGTTTTAAATGTTGTTTATATATTTTGTTCCCTTTCCGCATACGAAGTAGCGGGCATTTGCTAGTAATATATAATTGACTGATGTTTAAATACGATAAGATGTGTTTAAATAGCAAATGGTAGATCGTATAATTGGCGGTGGGAAAATCGGCAACTTGGCTTGACTATTGGTGGTTGGTAGCTTCGTCCAAAATAAATTTCTAATGGATTGGCCAGGACTTAATGATACGTTGTTTGGTTCTGTTCTTGACGATTTGTGGACAACCGGGAACTCGATGACATAGTGTTTTGATGCGTAGGTGCTCTGGATGATTCGCTGATCAGTAACAGACGATTTGAAGGTGATCGAGTGCTAAAGGATTCGTTGTTCGATAGTAGACGATTTGATTCGTTGCTCGGTAATAGATGATTTGAAGGTAATCTGGAACTAGATGAGTTGTTGCTGACGTTTGGGGACCCCAAGTTCATGAGGTGGGTACTCGTGCTGTCAGCAGTTCGCTGTTCGTATTAGTCGTTCGGCCAGCCAGTCGTTCGGGGTAGTTCTCAAAAAGTACTTTCCAACACTCTTTACTCCCGTGCCAGTTGGCGGACTACGAACACTGAATGTACTCAAGCCCGTGTGACTTGCTCCCTACAGTCGCAAGATCTCTATTTTTATTGGTGATGATCACGAGTTATTTAGTGGGTGAAATGGATTAAAAACATAATATTTTATTTAGATAGTTAAATGGACCACAACTTTTGTGTGAAAATTGTGAAAATTTTTAATATACAACTTATATCTTTACTTCTGAAAGAGACATTCTGGGCAAGTAAGCCATACATGGAAAAGGAACCCTTGACCTTTCTATTGATGTCAATTGTGTTGGCGTACATGATAAGATAACAGAGTTACAGTCTAATATACCACGTTATTTGTTTGTAGTGAAATCATAAACACACTAGAGGTCGCAATTATAGCTCAATAGTCACGAAATTTTGCAGGAGGTAAGAGTTTCGGTAGAAGATGATGCCTGCAATTTTGGATGATGATCTGATATTATTTTGCGGGTGAAATAGACCATTACTTTTGTGTGGAAAAAAATATTTTTGGTCTATATTTTATTTCCTGGAGGGCATATTCCGGCAAAGTTGCCTACATATGGAAAAAGAATTACTGACCTTTCCCCTGACGCAAATTGGGAATAATGTGTCTGCTGCATAAGTGGGCTATACCATATTTTCCTCCGATGCTACAAATGTGCATTAATAGCCTGATCGGCGCGAAATTTTAAGTAAGGTTTGGGTTTACGACGAAGAGGAAACTTGCAATTTAACATAATTATCAGATAGTATTTAGCGGGTTAAATGAACCAAAACATTTGTCTAAAATGTATATTATATTCTGAACGACAACGTGAGTTATGCTTGGAAGACGATCTTTTAAACTTTCCACTGATGTCAATTATGTTGATGTACGTGGTACGATAACAGAGTTACACTCTCTTTTATATATAAAGATCCCACAGTTGTAATTGTTTGCAGTGTAATTTCATTCAAGCAAAAAGTCGCAGTTATAGCTCAATACTGACAAATTTATGCACGACGTAAGAGTTTTGGTCATGGAAGATGCCAATAATCTTGGATAATGATCGGATAATATTTAGCGGGTAAAATTAACCAAAAGCTTTTGTGTGAAAAATATAAAAATGTATTTTTTTTATTTTTGCCTTATTAATGTAGATATATAATAGGTCTAATAAGCTAAACTCGAAAGAGAATTAATTATATAAAAATTTAATTTTGGCTCCACATCTTAATTTCTTTGGGACATATTCAGACAAGTTGCAAAAACGAAACTTCTGATTCTGATACTTCTTTCTTTGTACAAATGTCAATTTTTAAAATTAAAATATGTATGTATGTATGTATATATAGCAAAAACGGCGTTTGTGTCCATTATAAAATAAAGAAAATAACACCTAACGTTCCAGTAATGACAGTGTATGTATGTGCTACATCTCTGGTATGTTATCGTGTATATAAACTTATGTACATATGTATGTATGCGGACGACAAAAATATTTCGCAATGATATAAAATTAATTCAATGGAAAACTAGTGCCCAAGGGAAGTGGTGTAGGGTATTACATGGTCGGCCAAGTTCAACTGTAGCCGTCTTTGTGTCCGAGGTGGAGCGTGTATCTCCGTCGGTACAGCTGACTGATACTTTCCAACTTTTTTATTAATATGTAGGCCCCGATTGGTCCTTATAACATACGGAAAATAATACATTAAAACCAGTAATGACGGCGTATATATGAATGTTCTATATCTCTGGTACATATGTTACCATGTATGTCAACGTATGTTGTAAAAAAACGTTGACTTTTTCTCCAAATTAGTTCTTTGCCCATACCGACCCCTAAATATTATCCGACCACCACCAAAATCAATAGGCTTCTTCCTCTCCGAAACCCTCATCAAAACCAGATCGACTCAGCTCGTCGAATCATTAATTTTGGTATATATAAGTATGGGTCTACGACCATTATTTCGATGCGTTACAAACTTATTGGCCAAAACCAAGTTATAATACCCTCCCCACACAGTGCACGATGGGGCCAATAGCAGGTTTTCGAGGCAAAAAGTCAATTTTTGAAGTGAACAATTTGGAAAAAATAATAACGGATTTCGAATGCCAACACTCTGAATCACTAAAAATAAAAAATAAATCAATCTGGTAACATCACATTGCGACATACTGATCTGGCAATGGTGACATATTTTCTTATACATAATTTTCCGACATTCATTATAAATAAGTAGTGAAAGCATTTTAGGCGCCAAAAAGAACATTTCAACATTTTTATATTTTTTAAACATGGAAAGCTCTTCAATGGCTATGTAAAATAAGATAGTGTTAACAAATAATAAAAATGTTATGTGTGGTAAATGTATTTTTGAGTTAAGATGTTATGTCTTTTTTGGAGTATTTTGCTTTGTTATCCATGTGTTCTCTGGAGTATAACTTTTGAGATCTAGGTAGATCTAGGATGTTATATATATGTGGTGAAAGGTATTAATGTGTACTATCATTTTGTGAAAAAATTAGCTGCGCCTAGCTGCGCCTTTTCATAAAAATCTGATTTCAGATGTCGTAATAAAATTAAAAAATATGGACATTTTTATGTTTTGGTTGGAGAATAATCGGAAACCCATTGATGTTATCAATTGGATTTCGAAAAAAATTAATAGACGTATATAATAATATATAATTTCTAAGGTATCGCAGACAAACTTGGCTTTTGTGGCGGAATCTTAGGCGATTTTTACTAAATTTGGAACCTTTTTTATTAACTTATAACAGACCACAGACAAAACCATGAAATTTGAACATATGTATATAAGGGAGCTATTTCTATATCTGAACCGATTTCAATATAACTTGACAAACTTATTTGTAGCCCGAATTCCGTAACATTTTCCAAATTTTATTGTAATTTGATGGAATTAGCATGCTTGGTCAATCATTTGCCTGAAATCGGGCGAACATATATATGGGAGCTATATCCAATTCTGAACCGATTTCAATATGATTTGTCAAAAATGTTTCTAGACCAAAATCCGTCACACATTTCAAATTTCATCAAGATTGGACATACATAGCGGGATTGGTGCCGAAATACCTAAAATCGGGCGAGAATATATATATGGGAGCAATATCAAAATCTGAACCGATTTCAATATAACTTGGCAAACTTATTTGTAGTCCTAATTCCGTGGTATTTTCCAAATCGCATAAAAATTGGGCGGAATTTGCGTGTTTGGTCCATAAATTGCTTGAAATCGGGCGAACATATATACGGGAGCTATATGTATATATGAACCGATATGAACCAAATTTGGCATATTAGTTTCTAAGCCCATTATAAACATCTGTACAAAATTTGGAAGGTCTAGCTTGCCCCAGTGATTTGTTGCCTCGAAAACCTGCCATTGGCCCCATCGTGCAGTGGTGTATGATATAAAAACGTGTTTTCTCGAAATGACAGTTTGAAATCGGTGCCAAATCCAGCTCGTAAACTATTGAACCGATTGTAGTGAGGTGATGAAGAACATTAACAAGACCTTCTTTGCTTTTTATTGTAACAACTTGTATTTACTGCCCCCCATACGATGGTACAAGTTTCATTACGGGCAAGTCTTTACTTGAAGAGAAAACAGCCTGAAAGTTGCAGAAACCCCCTATGGCACCATGTGTAGTGGAAGATAACTCTCGAACGAAACTGCCGATTCGGTCCAAAACTTGGCCTTCGTAATATTTTGTCCATATAGATAAGGTTTGAATATGGACTATTGTCCACACCTTCGGGTATCTCCCACACAAAATTTCGGATAAGTTCACTTTAAGACCTATAAATGTCACTAATATAGTTTACACGATATCTCTTGTACGGGGTAACCAATGGTTCATATCAGTCCTCTCCTTAGGGTACCTCCCCCACAAAAGTCCAACATTTATGCCTAAGTGCAGTTTAGGGTATCTTCCAAGATCCTTTGGAAATGTATACCAATGCTGTTCGTTGCCGATGTCCTACTTACAGCGATATTATTATTTCCGTGGGCAAGTCCATGCTTCCTGACATAGTGGTCCAAAAGTAATACGATGAGCCTCTGAAGTAACTAGTGGGCGCAATATATGTATGTATATCGAAAAGATATGACTCCCAAAATAAGAACCAATTTCATAATGGACCAATCGACAATATTGTCAATTCATACGCCCAAAATTTAAAAGCAGAAGTAAAACTGCGATAACATTTTTCCGCAACAAACAAAAATTGACTCGCTAGCGGATGTGTACTGGGGAATTTTTGATGTAGCGCAAAAAGAAAAAATTAAATTTGTTGGAAATAGAATATGAATTGGTAATATTTTCCATACACGGTATATAGAGTCTCCAAAGAATATTTCGATGTGCTACAAACGGAATGACAAATTTAATTATACCTTCCATATTATGGTGGAGGGCATGAAAAAGCGCAAAATAGCGTATCTTGGGCACGTATTAAACCAGTAAGAAAAAGATCAAAGTCTGGCAGGACCAATATAAAAATATATGGGAGCTACATATATCCAAATCTGAACTGATGACGATATAATATGGTACACTTATTTCTAGACCAAATTCCGTTACACGTTGAAAATGTTATCAAAATTGGACAGATATATGGGGTTTTGTGAATCAAATACCTAAAATTGGCCGACAATATACATGTATTTATTCAGTTAAATGAACTGAAGTTAAAATAATTTTTAAGTTATTTTTTTTTATTCTCAGTAGTAGTGAGCGTATACATGTCATTTAATAACAAGTAAGAAAAGCGTTAAGTTCGGTCGGGCCGAACTTTTTATACCCTCCACCGCAAATTTCAGCCATTTCGGTGGATTAATGTGGCCACTACCTTCAAAATACCGAAATTCGGAAGGTACCGTTCTATGGGGGCTATATGATGGCGTGGACCTATACCTACAAATTTCTGGGGGAAAGTTTTATACGCCTAAAGAAGACTAAATACCAAATTTCAGCCATATCGGTGTGATAATGAGGCTAAAACGTTCAAAATATCGAAAATCGGGAGGTATTGTATTATGGGGGCTATATCAACACGTGGACCTATATAAACATTTTATGGTAGAAATGTTTCTTAGCCTCTGGAAACACAAAATACAACGTTACAACCGATTCTTTGGTCAAATGGGTCTAATACATTCAAAATATATTAAAATGACGCGTACTTTATAAGGGGTCTTATGTGGGCACTATACCAAAACGTGGACCTATATAACCCAACTTTGGTAGGAATGTTTTCTGGCCTCTGAAGACACAAAATACCAAATTACAACCAATTCTGTGGTCAAATGGGTCTAATACATTCAAAATATTTTAAAATGACGCGTACTTTGTATGGGCCCTTATATGGGGGCTATACCAAAACGTGGACCTATATAACCCAACTTTGGTAGGAATATTTTTTGGCCTCTGGATACACAAAGTACCAAATTACAACCAATTCGGTGGTAAAATGGGCCAAATATCTTAAAAATTCCTTAAAACTACGACGCATCACGCGTCATTTTGTATGGGGGCTATACGAAAGCGTGGACCTACATAGCCCGCTTTCAATACCAAAAGTCCTACGTAAATATAACATATTTTCCCAAAATGTCATCAACCTACGTCAATCCGTTCGGACGCTAGAGTGATTTCCACAGACGGACAGACGGACAGACAGACAGATGGACAGACGGACGGACATGGCTATATCGATGTAGAATTGCACGCTGATCAAGAATATATATACTTTGTGGGGTCTACAATGATTATTTCGAGTAGTTACAAACGTAGTGACAAACTTAATATACCCCCATCCTATGGTGGAGGGTATAAAAAGGATCATACGCAATGAAGCATCTCATCTTTATGTATCATTGCAATACATGATTATTTTTTGTGTATTTATTTATTCATATTTCAAATTTATTATTTGACATCTTATACAAAAATATAAATATTGATGTTATGTAAGAATTCTAATATAATTGACAATATTTACCTTAGTACAACATAGGTTACACTACTATAAGACATATGGAATTTAATTTAAAAAGTTACTCCGCAAAGAAAGTTAGTCCAAACAGGAATACACTGAGTAAATAAAACTGTGTCAATGTGAAAAAGGATTTATAAACATTGTAGGAGGGGTGAACTTAGGGGGAATTTCTCAACTAATTTCTTATTGCTAGTGATTTTCTTAAATCTATCAAGTCAAGATTACAGAAAACTGTTCCAGGAATGAAAATACGAAGCAAACATATACAAAACTACACTTGTATGACATTGGGATATAAGAAAAAATTTCTATTCTAAATTTTTTTCAATAAATATGACCGTTCTACTGAACTTTCAAGAAAAAATTATTCTATTATTTCAAGCAGGTGTGTACATTCTAAATTCCGATAATATAATTACACTGCTCAACAAAATTCAAAAAGTTGAATGTTTCAGACGAAGTTGCAGTTGTTTCTACACCAAATCGGCGAGTTATTTTCAAATCCGGTCCCGGTTTTTCTCCATCAGCTTTTGTTTTTGAGATATAGCTCAAAGTCGGTTTTAAACCAGACTTTCGTTATTTTCGGATACAAACAATTTTTTTTAGGTTTTTCGACATTAATATATTAACCAGATGTTGTACGCTCGATACAAATCGTTTTTGAAATAGTTACTTTCAAAATCCAAACGATTCTTCCCTACATCTCCCAAGTGTATAATAAACGATATAAAATTTTTTCTTCCAGTTCAGGTAACATTTGCATGATGTGCAAAAGAAGCCAAGATTATATAACTATCACGCTGAAATTCAACATCCAGGTAACATATCAAAGAAAATATTTACATAACTTCAAGCAACCAAAAAAAAAAAAAAAAAAAAAAATACAAAATATTCCTCTAAATAGAAACTTTTTGAATAACTTTTTTTTTTAAACAGCAAACAAACACGCACACACAAAGAAAAAGAAGATGTCACATTCTTTGTAACAAAGTTTGTCCATTTTATGCTGTAGCTAATGTTTTGTGGTGCATGTAACTAATTTTAAGTTTGTTCCTGTCACAGTTGCAGGTTTCCGGCTGACGAATGGGTTAAAGTAAGTCCCTACAAGAAAACGACAACAACAATAACTACAATTACAACAAGAACAAAATACTGTCTAAAAATACGAAATGTTGTAAAAAAGTTTTACAAATGAGCGACAGCATACGTTGTAGAAAAATCAAAAGAACTTATTTTACATATCCTGAAATGAAAACAGAAAGCATCAAAGAGGAAAGAAATGATGCTATCATCTTTGTTAGTCAGAAATTTGGACATGATGATAAGAAATATTTAAGAAACTATGATGAAAACCACTATAGGAATATGACATATTTTTGGCTATATTGGGCATTAAACCGTATCTTGGTTATACTTAGAGTACTGTTACATTATCTTATTCACATTGATATTAAAAACGTGATATTGCGAATGAATTGAGGTTGCGTATGTTTTGATTGTGTCATCGTGACTGTTGCGAAAATATCATAATATCAATAAAACATATTCTAGCAACTTACATTATACGTTCTTATTGGTTTTTAACACGTCGAAATATTCGTCGGAGATTCTATAAAGTATACATATATGGAGATTTCTGAGTGAAATCAGACACTTTTTCAAAATGAGGTTTTTGATTTCCTTTATTATATCCTACACTTCAATGTGTTTTTCGAAAAATTCAAGTAACAATGCGAAATATTACTCGTAGACCCCCCCCCCATGTGATACCGAACGTCATATCTCGACGAGATAAAGCGATTTTGAGATGTGTGTCGTCCGTCCGTCCATTAAAACTTGTACGCACGATACAGGCCGCAATTATTGACCAACCTTTACAAAATTTTGTATGGAGGTCGGGTTCACACCAGAATAGACCACTATAGTTTTTGGCGATGGTGAAATATTAAGGGGGTGAGATGGACCAAAAACAAAATTTTTATCCAATTTTGTAGCGGCTCTGTAGGTCATAATAGTAGTCTGATCAGCGCGACATTTTATGTTAACGTAATGATCAGATAATATTTAGCGTGTTAAATGGACTACACCATTTTCACATGTAATTCGAAGAATTTCAGTTGTAATTTGATTATTTCATTTGAAATTCGAAACATTTCACTTGTAATTTGAGAATTCCAATTGAATTTCGAATTATTTCATTTGTAATTTGAGAATTCCAATTGAAATTCGAATTACTTCATTTGTAACTTGAGAATTCCAATTGAAATTCGAATTATTTCATTTGTAATTCGAATTTTTCCATTTGTAATTCGAATTATTCCATTTGTAATTTGAATTTTTTCATTTGAAATTCGTATTATTACATTTGAAATTCGAATTATTACATTTGTAATTTTAATTTTTCCATTTGAAATTCGAATTATTACATTTGAAAATCGAATTATTTTATTTGTAATAAAAACAAAAATACTCTCATTTCTTCTTTATACTAAGGTGAAGATAATCCAACCATAACGCTTAAATCAATAAACTATCGTATTCATCTTAACTTAAAATTTTTTATGAAAATTATATTTTTGAGACTTTTTAAGTATTTTGTAATAATTAACTTTTTTCTCTAAAACGTTTTCCTGCAATCGGGTCTTCTTTTAAAAGTTCCAACAATTTTGGAGGGTAATATAGGTGTATCATTACATGCCAATCCCTTGGTTTTTGATTGGGAAAATAACAAATCCCTGACTTTATATGATTCTAACATTTTTGATTAAATTTTTATCGCATATTTAAATTATTATTATTTATAATACATACTTTTCCACATCATTGTGTCGACGTTTTAAGTGTACGCTTCCAACACCCTCTCAACCATCTGGGTTGATCCACAACCTCAAAAAAAACTTAAAAATGGATCATCGTTGCCACCACCTTAATTTAAAAATATTTCAGATGCTTTGATTTTCAAATGTAATAATTCGAATTTCAAATG
Organism: Musca autumnalis; assembly: GCF_047663935.1. Classification (NCBI taxonomy): domain Eukaryota; kingdom Metazoa; phylum Arthropoda; class Insecta; order Diptera; family Muscidae; genus Musca; species Musca autumnalis. The sequence continues at coordinate 122,272,109 of NW_027411866.1, read as the reverse complement.
TAATAATTCGAATTACAAATGGAAAATTTCGAATTACAAATGAAATAATTCGAATTTCAAATGAAAAAATTCGAATTACAAATGAAATAATTCGAATTTCAATTGGAATTCTCAAATTACAAATGAAATAATTCGAATTTCAATTGGAATTCTCAAATTACAAATGAAATAATTCGAAATTCAATTGGAATTCTCAAATTACAAGTGAAATGTTTCGAATTTCAAATGAAATAATCAAATTACAACTGAAATTCCTCGAATTACAATTGAAATTATTCGAATTACATGTGAAAATGGTGTAGAACATTTGTGTTCAAATTGGTAAAGTTTTTTTGTGAAATGACTATATCTTTATACCTGGAAACTATGTTAAACCCATGTAAGTCGTATTCAGAAGAGGAAGGCTTGATCTTTCCATTGATGCTAATTATGTTGATGTAGGAGTTCAGATAACAGAGTTACAGCCTAAAATATACAGGAATCTCTCAGTTTTAATTGTGGGTAGTGTAAATTTAACCACGCTAGAGGTCGCAGTTATAGTTAAATACTTACAAATGTTTGCACGAGGTAATAGTTTTGGTCCAGAATAGTGCCAATAATTGCTGATAATTGCTTTTGTGGGGAAAAATATCCAAATTTAAACTTTACTCAGTAATTTAAATTTTGGGAGAAAATTCGGACAACTTACGAAAGGTAAACTTGAAAACCAATACTTTACCTCTCACTTGATGCAAATTATAGCAATGTATCAGTTAAATAAAATAAACTACTGTTCAACATCACAATATCTTACCTTACACCTGTGAAGATATGCGGATTCTGAAACTACAATGTTCATAGATGATTTTTAAAGAAAACGCGGTCACGGTGCACATATTTAGTGTTTTTAGGGTTTCAGGATTTTGCATGCAAACCGCAAGCCCTATCGAAATGGGACTAAAGAAAATGTTGTAGAGAATTTTCACTGTTACAACATTTTTGTTTTAGTCCCTAAAAATGTGACCTGTGACCGCGATTTATTTAAAAATCTCTTCGTCGATTTTATTTTTTTTTTTATTTTTCTCATCTATGAACATTATAGATTAAGAATCTGAAAAAAACTTTCCAGGTGTACGCAGCTTCTGCTTAAAATTTGTTAAGGTGCACCGCGCTTTACATTGTTTTGTAAGAATGAGATACAGTCAGTTTATTGTCCCAATTTCAACTTCTATATCTCAAAAAGGGTAAAATCTAGGAAAAAGTCATAATAGTCAATCTTGTAGAGACTTTTCACTGATACCAAAATCCCAATTGCTCCAATCGTGAAAACCTAAAAAACCATAACAATTTTAATTTTTTGTATTTTTCTCATCTATGAACATTGCAGTTTCAGAATCGGCAAAAACTTCCTAGATATAAGTACCTTCCACTTAAAGTTGGTTTCATCGCACCGTGATATATAAATGTATTTTCCTTTATAGTTTTAGCTTGTTTATAAACATCTACGTTTACCTTCCATGCTACAGAATTTCGCAACCCTGATAGAAAAGTATTAAAATCATGATAGAGGAATTCCCAATTTTTTAATTGATGCAAATTACGATGCTGTGCGGCGTTTTGAAGTTTTTATGCTACCTTTGATTAGAAGTAATGTAATACCTCGAAATCTTGATCCCTCTAATCATTGATCGCATCGGATAAAGTCACCAAAAGCTATTTCAAAATGCATTCGGTATTTTTTCTTTCTTAATACAAAGTTTTATTTATTTATTTATTTTTTAAATATGTATGTACCTATATGTTGGCAAAATGGTCCATTTGTGCATTACGAAATAATAAAAATAATATTTAACGTGTCGCAATCATATATACATACATACATAAATTCCCACAACATCCCTGAAGGAGACTTCGCAATCATATAAATAAACTCCGCGCAAAACTAGTGCCGAGGGGAAGTGGTGTAGGGTATCACATGGTCGGCCCCATCCGACTATAACTCTCTTTTACTTGCTTTTTGCTGATGATGCTGCTCATCAGCAAAACCTGTTAGAATATTTTCAGATTTTTGACTAAAAATTCCAGAGATATCGATCCTTGAAAAAGTCGAATTCTGTAAAAACTATATGCAAAGAAATATTTATAACTACTTTAATATTGGTCCAAACAGAAAAAAAATTTAAGTGGATTATGGTTAAAACTCTGAAACGTCTGCAATATTTTCTTTAGGTTGGCGACGACCCAGGTATGACCTAATGAGAATATATAGGAAAATTTATATCTATCGAAGTCGTACTCAGCTATATAATAAAACAATTTTAGAGATTCAATATTTAAAATCAATTTTTATCAATGATTTGTACTCTTCGATTTTCTTGATTTTTTTTTTTGTATTAAACTACGATCAATTGCATGAAGTAAGTGAGGACTGTAGTGGGACGGAGCCGACCATGCGATACCCTACACCATATTTGTTTTCCACGGAATTTATTTTATATTATTGCGATACATTATATGATTGTTTAAGAAAAAACCAAGAGCATTTAAAACTAGCTTTAGGTGATTTTTACCGAATAGACCAAAGAAAAAGTAAGAAAAACGAGTCAGATGTACTGATGTAGTCAGCCTCTGACTAAAAATATAAGCAAACAACATAATTATACCGTGTATAAAATATATTGATTTTGTATCACAAATTTGCTTCAAAATTAGTGGAATCTGTGGGTACCGTAATGTGGGGCTATACCAAATATCTGACATTTACCAACAATTTTTAATAAGCAAAGTTCTGATTCAAACTTTTGCTGAAAAAAATCAAATTTTGTGTTGAAGGAGTGGATCCATATTCGAAGGAGTGGATCCATAGATTAGGCACATATTTGGTCGTATCAAAGTGTATAAGACCTCGTAAGGTTTAAACCTGAAGTATAAAATTACCAATTTTTCATGGGATTGTACTACTTTTTACTAAAGGTGGTAAAAATCTTCAGATCCGTACAGCATTTTGCACCAATTTCAAAAAGGTTTGAAAACTTTGCTACATTTTCTAGAATGAGGTAACTCTAGTTATTTGCAAACAAACCATAACGATAAAGGAACCCACTTATATCTTCGACAGTAGTTCTGTTATTTAACCGCTGTATTGCTATAATTTGCATCAAGGGAGAGTCAAGAGTTAGTCTTTAACAAAAACTAAATTTGAATTTATGGCCAATTGCATCCGTTAAATACTATCCTATTATTATCCAAGATGATTGACATTTTTCTTGATCTAGCTTGATTATGATTACACTACGCAATTGAAACGGTTGATTCCTTGTATAATATACGCTGTAACTCGTTCAGCAACATAATTTGTATCAATGAAAAGGTCGCGAGTTTCTCTTTCAAATATAATATACGTGGGTGGAACCTGTCTTCCAACAAAAAATATATATTCTTTACACAAAAATTTTAGCAACTTTCACACAAAAGTTTTGTTCCATTTAACAGAATAAATATTATCTGATCATCATGGTAAATTGCAACCTCTTTCCTCTCCATAAACTCAACATTTACTCAAAATTGCACGTCGATTGTCGGACATAGTCGCCACAAAATCGCATAATTTTTTTGTTCATTTCACCCATCAAATATTTGCGATCATTACCAATAACTACTCTACCATATCGGTCCACGTTCTTGTATAGCTCCCATAGAAAGTTACCTAATTCCACCGAAATTTCTGAAATTTGGTACTTAGACTTCGTTGGGGGTACAATACTTTCCACCTTCAAATAGCCCCATAGAATGGTACATCCCGATTTTCGGTAATTTGAAAGTTTTAGCCTCAATATTCCACCGAAAAGGCTGAAATTGGGCATTTTGTCTCCGTTGTGGTAATACAACTTTCCACCTGAAACTTGTCGGATTATGTCATAGTGGCCCCATAAAACTGTAACTCCAGATTTTCAGTATTTTAAAGGTTGTGGTAAAGGTCCACGCCTTTATATAGCCCCATAGAAGGTTGTGGCCTCAATATCCCACGGAAATAGCTGAAATTTGGTATTTAGTCTTAGTTTGGGATTTAAAACATTCCTCCAGAAATTTGTCCGTATAGATCTTCATATAGCCCCCATAGAATGACACTCATTGATTTTTGATATTTTGAAAGTTTTAGTTTGTTTTGGTAAAAATTCATGTAACACCGCGAAATATTCGTCGAAAGTTTTAGTTTGTTTTGGTAAAAATTCATGTAACACCGCGAAATATTCGTCGGAGACCCCGGTATACCAATCTTCATATCTCGACGAGATAAAGCGGTTTTGAGATGTGTGTTCGTCCGTCCATCCGTCTGTCCATTATAAATTGTAAACACGCTCCAGGCCGCAATTATGGACCGATCAACTCGTAATTTTAAATATGGTAAGAGTATATCACAAAGTCGAAGCTTGCAATTTGAGATAACGTTCGGATAATATTTAGAGGGTTAAATGGACCAAAACTTTTGTGTGAAAATTGTGAAAATTTTTAATATACAGCCTATATCTTAATTCCTGGAAGTGCCATTCCGGACAAGTAAGCTACCCTTGGAAATGGAACGCTTGACCTTTCAATTGATGCCAATTATGTTGGTGTGCATGATCAGATAACAGAGTTACAGCCTAATATATTCCGTTATTTGTTTGTAGTGTAATAATAAACTCGCTAGAAGTCGCAATTATACATCAATAGTCACAAAATTTTGCACCAGGTAGAGTATAGGTCGAAAAAGATGCCTACAATTGTGAATGATGATCTGATATTCTTTAGCGGGTGAAATGGACCATTACTTTTGTATGAAAAATATAAAAATTTTATTTTTGGTCATATTTCAATTCCTTGAGGACATATATATTTCGCAAAGTAGCCTACATATGAAAAAAAAACTACTGATCTTACCTCTGATGTAAATTGCAATAAAGTGTTTGCTATATAACGGGCCTACTGCCTAATATATAATGGGTTCTGTGTAGAGAACCACATTTTTATCCCATGCTACTTATTGTCTCTCCAAAAGTTTATGTAACATTCGTCCTAGACCCCTTATACCTCGACGAGATAAAGCGATTTAGCGATGTGTGTCCGTCCATTAAAAATTGTAAACAAGCTTAAGACCGCAATTATGGACCGATTGTAACGAATTTTTAAAGAGGTTAGGTTCGGGCCAGAATAGAAATGATTAGTTTTTGGTGATGATCGTGAAATGTTCAGGGGACGAAATGTACCAAAAAAAAAAAATTTTAACCAATTTTGTAGGGGCTCTGTAGGTCAAAATAATAACCCGCAAACTTTAAACAAAGTTTGAGTTTATGATGCAGAAGAAGCGTACAAACCAACGTAAAGATCAGATAATACTTAGCGGGTTAAATGGACTGACACTTTTGTGTGAAATTGGTAAAAATTTCAATAACGTAGCGGTTAAACAACGGAAGTAGTAGTACTACATAAGTGGGTTTTATTACATTTTACGTGAACTAAATTTTCCTTTCCTGCTATAAAAATGTCTTTGTCATGCTAGATAACTTTTTGGTTTTGGTCATAAGTATTGTACATTACATCTCTGATATTTGATAATTAAATTTTCACAATCATTGAAAAGAGTTCCGTGGAGAGCGATTGTCCAGGGATAGTGGTATAGGGTATCCCATGGTCGGCTCCGTCAGACTATAGACTTTTCTAACTTGTTTTTTAATTTTCGAACCGAAATTGCTGTAATTTGATATTATGTATAGTCGGAGGATAGGAAGAACAACGATGAGCTCTTTTCAAGAGTGTTGATACATTTTCCTTCTGAATTGGTTGTAACTTGGTATTTAGGAATCTCAATGGAGAAAAAACCTCCACACAGAAAATTACCAGTGTTCTCCTATAAGGGATTATACCCAGCAAAATGTTCGATGACAAATCATGAGTTGAATCATGGGTGCAACTGACATGTCAAAGGTGAAAATTTAGGTGAATCACCAATGACATTTACAAGGGAGTGACACACACTTTCACTAATTCATTGTCATGGTATTTTGCACCAGTTCATTGTCATAGCATCTTCCACCAGTTCATTGTCATGGCTTCTTGCACCAATGCTTTGGATCCGGATTTTCGCCAATCAGAAATAAAATTTGCAATACAATTATGTAATTTGTTGAACTAATAAGAATACAATGCACAGATTATTTGTATCGCCAGATGTTATTTTTGTTTATTTTGTATGTAATTTTCAAAATTATATATTATGTTAATCCGCAATATAATATTTATCCCTTTCGGTGATTCTATGCCATATGGCATAACCAGTTTTTGAAGCCCTTTTTAAGGCAAAATACTTATGGGCACTCTTTTTTTTAATAATTTTGTATTTTTCCCTGAAGTGTTATCTAAAAATAATTCGACAAAAATTTTTGATTGGTGGACCCTATACATTGTTATGTATCGCAAGCGCTCCTCGTTCGATTTAATATTTGCATGAAAATACCATCTTATAATTTTATATATTTTATTAACAAAAATATTTTTTTGTTAACTTTTTGTATTTAATTTAGTAGATAATCATTGCCTTAATAATTAAAACGAAAAAAAGATCCGAAATATAGTTCAATGGAGCTGCCAGATTTTTTATATTTCATACTATGCCATATGGCATAGATTTTTCCCAACGGAAATGTTTCACTTTGTTTGACTCCCAGATATTCTATTGTAAAACCCCTAGATCTTCTATAAGAAGACCTCCAGATCTTGTATAAATAGACCTCCAGGTCTTTTATAAGAAGACCTCCAGATCTTGTATAAGTAGACCTCGAGGTCTTCTATACGAAGACTTCCAGGTCTTCTATAAGGAAACCTCCAGATCCACCATAGGAAAACCTCCAGATGATGTATAACAATTCTTGCAGATTTTCTAAAATAACTCCTCCAGATATTATATAAGATGGCCCCCACGTCTTCTACAAGCTGACCTCCAGCCCTTCTATAGGATGACATTCAGGTGTTCTATAAGAATTCCTTCAGATCTGCTATATGAAGACATTCAGGTCTTCTATAAGAAGTCCTCCAGTTTTTCTATAAGAAGGCCTCAAATCTTCCATAAAAAGACCCTAGGTTTTCTATAAGAAGACCCTAGCTTTTCTATAAGAAGACCCTAGGTTTTCTATAAGAAGACCCTAGGTCTTCTATAAGAGGCTTTACATGTTCTAAAAGAAGACCTACAGATATTCTATAAGAAGACCTTCTATGTGAATACCCCCAAATCTTCTAATAGTAGACCTCCAGATATTCTATGAAAAACCTTCACGTCTTCTACAAGTAGACCTCCTGGTCTTCAGTAAGAAGATCTTATGCTTTTCTATAAGAAGGGCCCCTGCTCTTCTATGAGAAGACGTCATGCTCTTCTATGAGCAGACCTCCTGCTCTTATATAAGAAGACCTCCTGCCCTTCTATATGCAAACGTCCTGCTCTTCTATCAGAAGACGTCCTGCCCTTCTATATGCAAACGTCCTGCTCTTCTATGAAAAGACGTCCTGATCTTCAAGAAGAGGACCCCCTGCTCTTCAAGAAGAGGACCTCCTGCTCTTCAAGGAGAGGACCTCCTGCTCTTCTATAAGAAGACCTCTTGCTCTACTATAAGAAGACCTCCTGCTCTTCTATAAGAAGACCTCCTGCCCTTCTATATGCAAACGTCCTGCTCTTCTATGTGAAAACATCCTGTCCTTCTTCCTTTTGCTCTTCCAGGAGAAGACATCCTACCCTTCTATGAGAGGACCTTCTGCTCTTTTATGAGAAGACGTCCTGCTCTTCTATAAGAAGACCTCTTCGTCTTCTATAAGGCCTCCTGGTCTTCTATAAGATGAAATTTAATTAAAAACTTGAATATTTTAGTTTTGTTTTTTTCCTTTAAATACATTCTATGCCATATGGCATAGTGTCCAAAAACCACTTTTCCAAACAAAATGTTTAAAAAATAGTTTTGATTATTCATATAGTGGGCTTAAGTATATATAAAATTGGAAAAATATATTTTTCAGATCAAAAACAAAAAAGAAGCACCGAAAGGGTTATCTATTCCGATGGCTGCAAGATATTTCTTTCAACTTGCGGTTCCGTTTTTCCAATATTCGATAAATTATGTGTCAATCTCTGAACCAAGCGCATCATTTGGGAAATCTAGCATAAATATGAATTCTGTTATGTTATTTCAAAAAAAAAAACATATCCTGTAATAGTTGCCATGTTATGGTCTCTTTTAAACTTATTTTACCGATCTTCTACTTTGCTTCTCTAATTTTGGATGCCATGTTTTGTGATATCATATTGAACTTGGTCTTTCCATTGGAGTATTGTTCTTCCCTCGGCTGGCGTAACGTTAAATGGCTCGTATTAATATACATACCTGTGGCATCTTTATCGATCCTGTTGACATGGCCCAGCCAACCCAATAATTGCAGCTCGATATGTTTTACTATATCGGTGTTGGTCGGCTGGTGGAGCTCGTGGTTTATAGACAGGGTCTCTTTCATACTTCTTTTTATATCCACAAAACGAAACAGATCATATTGTTCCATGAGCCGAACTAAGAATATATTTCCGAACGCACCGATCTTCTACTTTGCTTCTCTAATTTCGGATGCCATGTTTTGTAATATCATATTCAATTTGGCCTTTCCATTGGAGTTTTGTTCTTCCCTCGGGTCGCAAAACGTCAAATGGCTCGTAATCATATGCCGGTGGCATCTTTATCCATCCTGTTAACATGGCCCAGCCAAATCAATAATTGCACCTCGATATGTTTTACTATATCGGTGTTGGTAGGCTCGTGGAGCTCGTGGTTTATAGACTGGGTCTTTTTTATACATCTTTTTAATATCCACAAAACGAAACAGGTTTCCAAACACATAATATATTTTTCTTTTGTTTTATATCAATTTACATTGTATTTTTAATTAAAATATATAAATTTTGCCACTATCGATCACTTTCATCCGCCTTTTATTTTCATTTTAACAATTACTTCTGCAAGTACACAATTATTCCGGTACTTAATTTAATATATCCTGGATACTTAATTTATTTCGTCCCGAGACCATTTTTATTTATTTTTTATAAAAAGAATACTGTTTTAGGGTAATTAGGACCCACTGATTTCAAAAGTCTACGCAAAAAAATTAAAATTTTTAGTTTTCCCGGAAATTGGTGTTCGGAATTATACTTAATTTATTTCTAGACCATTTTATTTTATTTATTTTTTATAAAAAGAATACATTTTAGGGTAATTAGGAAATTCCAATTTTTGGTTTCCCGGCAATTGGTGTTCGAAATTTTATACTATATTGCTGTTTTATTGATTATTAATGGTTGAAGATTGGTATTGACTTTTCTTTAGGCCTACAAACCGTTTACCAGAACTCATTTTCCACACAGTTGCAGTTGACCACTCGAACTAAAACTTTGCAAACTTTTCAGATTTGGATGACAATACATGAATATGACATCAAAATCAATATGAAACTTCCCAACCAAAAATTGTGGACATAGATACTGGTTTTGGTATAGCCCCCATATAAAAGTACCACCCGATTTCAGGCAATTTAAAGTTTTTATCTACATTTTCTGCCTAAATTGACTGTAATTTGGTTATGGGGCTCTCAGTGGTAAAAAAAAATATTTACGAAAAAATTAAAAATAAAAAGTAATTTCCAAGAATAAAGTTACATTATTTTATTTATAAAAAAAGTTATACAAACGAGAAAAAAATTTTTCGCTTAGCCATAATTAGTGCATTCTTCTAAATGATGGAATCTCTCAAATAAAACGCTTATATTTAAATTAAAAATGGTGGCAAAATTAAATGGCAAGCGTTTTATTTGAGAAAATCCACTATGAAGAAGAATATACTAATTGATGCTAAGCGAAAAATTATTTTCTAGTTTGTAGTGCAATTATAAATAAAACAATGTAACTTCATTTCTTTAGATTATTTTTTATTCTATCTCGTTGTCCACTTGTTTACTCCATCAAAGATTTGGCCTTCCCGTTCTGCGGCCCTTATTCATTCATACGCATTTTTAATGGGTTCAAATCGCTCGCTATCATCGTTGTATCACAGTACGTTTAACTATACCGATGTCGTTGTGTAGCTGAAAACAGCTCGTGGTTCATACGACGCACAGTGGTTCATGAATCGATTTTCCTGGCCAAAACCACAATTTTTTGCCGTCACTGGTTGTTAATTTCTATATTTGATTCGGTAGAGTGTACAATACTTGGTCACTGTGCTGATATATTATCGGAACGAGGAGTGATTTCTTTATGCAATTGGGCCAATTGAGTGGAATACAATGTGGCTCTCTGTTGTGATTGCAGCTTACCGATGTTCAACTTCCTTGTTGTGTCTGCTCGTTCTTTATTTGCTACGTTCAATCGGTTATGTACATTTACTGCAACAAGGTGTTGGTCCTAGCCTGTGTTTGCTTAGCGGAACGAACTTACATCTAACACTCTCCATGAACGTCTTCCATCAATCACTACGTGATAAATTTGATCAATGAATTTCGTCTGGAGATAGCCAGGTATCCTTAAAAATATCGAGATTCTTAAATCTGGTACTGCTAACTACCATGTTTTTTTACCGCTGCGAAGTCTAGCAGCCTAATACCATTGTAAGATGTTTCAGGTGGTGACTGAATTTCCCGACAGTTGGGCCAAAGATATTTCCCTAAAGGGTTTTAGTGATCAAAAATATCTCCATCAAAAGTAGTCGAGATAGGTCCACGCCCGATTTAAGATAGATACAATTCAAATTGGTTAAGAAACTCCTCTACCAATAATTAAGTTTTTTTTTACATTTTTTTCTTTTCCAGGTATTTTAATTTAATAAAAATTTAATGAAAAGTTCGACACGCTATTTACTTGTTTACCATTTCGGCTGATCACATTGTTCATGCATTGATTCCAACGGGCGATACTGACAGTAATTTGTTCTGACAGTTGTACCATAAAATGTTACTGGGCGAACTATTTAGTCGTCATGTTTGAACATAAATACATTTGTTTCCACACATATCCCAAGGGGATATGGATGGGGATGTGGACCTACTTTTTGTAGCCGAATCCGAAGACAATAACTGTAGGGAAGCATGGCTCGCTTACTTAAAAAATTTTGCTAAAATTACGCTTAGGCGTATTTTCGCAACCGTTGAAAATGTAATGTTGTCTGGTTAGGAATCTAACCCGGTCATTCTGTGTGCAAGGCGGGTGTGATTATCATTGCACCACGGTGCAATTACGAGGAACCATTTTTAGGACAAATCGGTTGATCCGATCTCCGCAATTTTAGCAAAAAATTTTTAACTTTTTTTGGAACGGAAGGTGTGGAACAAAAATATGGCCAATCAATTTGGAAAAAACATACGAGGAACTAATTTTTAGACCAAATTGAGTCTTTGAGTCTTTTAATGCGCACCACGCAGCGACATGTACATACATAATTAAATCGGACATGACTAAATCGACTCCAAATTGTCTGAAGCTGATTCCGTCCAGACATACTTGGCTTCTAAAATTATTTTTTCGAAAAGACTGGTCTCCTGGGCACATTTGATGCACATAAAAATACAATTCATTTGTAACCGAATTTGGAAATAAAATCATTTTATTTGTATAATAGTATTGAAATGATTGCCCATACCTATAATTTCTATCGTTGAGAATCTCAACCAAAAACTGTAAAATGCCATCATATTACACGGAGTCTACACATTTCCATATGCAGACATTTAATGCTATCAACACATTTAGAAATGTAATCTTCTTTGTCATTGTGTGTGTGTGTGCATATGTGTTTTCTTAACTATATTTCTGCGTCATTAGTCTCTGATACAAAAGAATCCTTTTTCGTAATAATTCCAGCTTATGCTTGCATCAAAGTACTTAGCAATTGGTTGTATTACATTAGTGCATAGAGTTAGTTGGTTGTCTTTGCATGGGTAAATTGATGCTTGTGTATGGTCGTGAGAAGTGGTTTGTTCGTAAACACACTTAAAAGGATATTTCCCCAATACCAATAACTAACAACCGAACGACCAGTAGAGTCAGTCAAGGTTTTCCCATATATACATGTCTGTGAATTGCTTACCCTATTCTGTGTGAGAAGCTTCTAATGGTGTCTCGATCCTTTGATATGCTTATTTGTTGTTACTGGAGGAGTGTAGTGTAGTGTCTTTAACACTTAATTGAACCTTTTCATTAGATTTTTACTTTACTCGTCTATTTTTGCAATATTTACTAGTAATCTTTCATATGCTAACTAACTCTATTAAAAAGCACACACACACGCACACCTAACTTCACATGCATGTCTACATAAGATAAGTGTATGTGGGTGAATGGATGCAGCAGCAGCTTCATTGCTGCTCTTATAATTTTATAAAAACCCAAAGTCTGATGTTGTTTGACTCACGATTTGTGTTCTTTGTATTAATTTGTAGATAACTTTTCATTTAACGCTTGTATAACTCAGAAATGGAGAAAAGTTGTTGCAACTGCAGTACCATTAGGTAAACGTATGGGTGCTAATAGGGCTTTATAACTCATTTGAGCATATAAGCATTGAAAATTGTATTAAAAATGTAGTATGTAGTTTATTTTTGGTTTTTAAAACAGGTTCTTTTTCAGTGCACACTGCGTTATGTGTATATTTCAGTTTGCAATTAGCACACCTATATTGTGGAAACACTCATAAAAAACACTATCGTTGCGAGGGCAAATATGTTTTTAAAAGGAAAGCCAAAGTAATGATGTACTTTTGTGAGCAATAGAAAGTTAAGAAGTTTTAGAATTTTGTGGTTTGGTTCCGTTTGAAACTTATGAGTATATTTATTTTTTTAATGAAAGAACAAGTAGGAACGGCGCACAGTGGTGCCGCTTCCTTTTAAACATGGACAAAAATAGAAGGAATTGACCAAGGATGATACATTTTTGCACAAGTACTTATGAGGGCATATGAATGGAAAACACCAACTTAGGACCATATCGGTTCAGATTTCTATATAGCCCCCACATATATCTTTCCCTGATTTTGCTATAACTCGGTCAATTTTAAAAGAATAGACTTCAAAATAAATACGTCCCTGATCAGTTTCACCGATTTTGACAAAAATCGTTTCAGATTTGGATATAGCCTCCATATATCTCGGCCAATTTTAATTGAATAGCGTTCAAATTTAATATGCCTTGCTTTTTTTGGGTAGTTATAGATTTTGAGAAGAATTGGTTCAGATTTTGACATAGTACCTATATATCATTCTCTGATTTTGCTATAACTCAATCAATTTTTATTGAGCATCCTTCAAATTTAATATACGATATTTTCTAAGGTCCATGGTCAATCTTACCGATTTAAACAAAAATCTGTTCAGACTTGGATGTAGTCCCTAATAGGGACGGACAAACGGAACAACAAATTGAATTATAACCTCCATATTATGGTGGGTGGTATAAAAAAACATCAAATCTACCCTTACAAAGACTCGAGATATGGTCCCCACGATAATCACAGTAATTTTCCTTATGTCCCATATAAATGCCAAATTTTGCGTGCGTCCGTCTGTCTCCTAAAGTCAACATACGGCTAGCAATGGTTGAAATTTTGATTTTAATCTTTTCCCCAGAAATTTGACTGTATACATCCTCGTTTTGATATAGTCCCCATACGAGATTAACTACCAAAGTTTCCGGCCTAATAATGAAAACACGATTATTTATCATCAGAAACAGTTTAAATTGTTTTCCTAGGTAGTCCGAAACATGGTTTTTGAACGCTTTTACAACATCTTCTGGTATTTCGCGGGCTCATACGCATAGTTTAATGATTCTTCACTTGGATTCATCTTGTAAACGTCTTTGGAAGCACCACGATTGTATTTTTTCGAAATGTCTTGCACCGATCGACACGACATCGAAGCAGAAAAACTCCATTTTTGCTCCAAGTGTTTATGCTACACTCCGGTTCATCTGAATAGAACCAACCAATATTTGTCTACAAATACCGTTATATCTGACGAAAGTAGAGGAATTTTAAATTATAATTTTTTGGACATGTAGAGTATATAGTAGCCGATATTTTCAATACCTAACATGTTTCACATATGCGTTATAACGGTACTTTTTACTCGCTTTATGAAAAAATGTCAAAATATTAGCATGTTTTAATGGTTCACCAGGATAGAACCACCCTAAGAATTTACACAAATCCTTTGCTAGATGTGGTAAACTTTAACAAAAAACTATTTATAACTATAAATAAATGCCGTAAGTGTTGATTGCTATCAAATATTGTGCAAAAATTTGTATTAGGGTCTTGAAATTTGATGAAAATCAATGCTTAGAGCTCCAAAAGATATTTTTATGAAGAAATCGGTAGAAACAATTTATAAAGACAAAATTTTATACTGAATTATGTTCAAAATTTTCTATACAACCATAAAATTACAAAAAAGTTACATTTGATAGGTTTATGAGTCCGAAACAGAGAAAATATGTTAAAGATAATCCAAAATTCTACCTTTCCAATCCAAAAATTAATATTTTATCTCAGGAAGGTGAATGCAAATCGATGGGTTCCACCCAGTTTCGTTGGCTGTGGTCATCTACAGGTCCAAAAAAATAAAGAAAATTCCACCGCCGAACGCTCCATATCACCATCAAGTCCTTCGAATTTCAAAAGGTTCTAAAACATTTGATGTGAAGAAACAACTTAGCGATAGGGGACGTTAATTTTTCGAAAGGAAAGGGTTTAATTTTGATGGTTATGATGTTCACACATCTTTTACTCACGGCCTGCAGGCCGGCTTGTTTCATTCATATTAAGAAATGAATGCAATTTTTCTTTGAGTCTAAGTTTAGCATCTGCTCTAACCCAACCATCAACATATTGATATGAAATGCACATGAATATACTTTGATAGTGCTCTTCGTTCATAAATTCAATTAAACACCAAAAGGGATCAGTGCATGAGTTGTTCGCTATGCATGTTTATCATTAGAAGGGTTATACATATGAACGTATATTAAGGTGGATAGTTATATATGGTCATTTTATGCTATGTTACGATATGATATGGTATGATTTTTAGGGCACCTACTTATGGGTAAATTGTGGTCAGGTTTGTGCCCACACGTTAAGAAAATATATTTTTACACTTTTGAAGGAGTAACAAATAGAATTTTTAAAACTTGTATTTGTTTGTGGTAACAATTGAATTGGCAAATCCAAAAATAAAATATTGGGAAATATTTAAAATCACGTAAAATACATACAAATCAATGATTTTACAAACGTGACCAAATTGTACTATGTATTCCCAACAATTACTGATGAAGACAACACAAGACCAGATTTCAAAATTTTATCTGTTAAAACTCAAAAGAAAATTTTAAGGATAATTACAATTAAATATACAATTATAACATTGTTGTATCGTACAAAGAAAATGGAATAAAATATAATTTCTTTGTGTTTCTCTTTTAAGACGAATTAAATGATTACAAAATTTATGCAAATGAAAAAAGTCAGAGAAATTGTCATACCAACCACTACACTACATGTTTCGTATTTGGTAAGGCTGCTCTTCAGTACGATGACCAACCGTACACTATTATAGAGAGCAGTACTCTATTTTAGGTATCAGTCCTCTATTTTCATTGGGCGTACTCTATGTTTTTGATTTGTTTACAAATACATACATAATGCAAAGAAATCAGAGAACCCTAGGCAGATATTAAACAAACTATTGTGGTGGTTTAAATGAAATCACAGATTTTGATTTAAAAAGAAAAGTAAGAACGTATCTGTCAGCTGTGCTGACAGAGATATACCCTCAACCGTTGACCAAATATATATAAAATACAGTCCAAATTCTGTATAATGTAGCAGTTGAGGATCGTCGAATTACTACTTTATAGTTTAAATTCGTCTTAGAGAGACCTGGGAAAAATGTTTTAATTTAACCTACATACATGATTGACAAACAAACAAACAAACGAATAGTCAGAAATTGAGTTTTTATTTGGAAGTGAAGAAATAAGTTTTTCTTATACCATACCCCACAATGTGGAAAGGGTATTATAAGTTGATTTTTCGAAAAATATTCATAGCAATGTGGTAAACCAAAATGCATATCTCGACGAGATAAAGTGAGTTTGAAATGTGTGTCCGTCCGTCCACTAAAAATTGTAATCAAACTACAGGCCTTTCAGAATCGTTTTTTCCTGGTCAAAAATCTGTAAATTTTAAACCGATAAAGATATTTTAATAATTTTTTTTGTTCGACACGTAACGATAAAATTCGATGCAGTAGTTGCATACAAATTCAAGGTCCAAGTTAAAATGTTGAGTTTTTTTTTCAAATTTTGCATCAAAATATGAGTTTATTTGAGTTTTTCATATGTTCTAACTATTTAAGAAAGGTCAAACAACAATAAACAAACAATAAAATTACAAAAAATATTTTTATTACAGTGTTTTATTTAACCGTTTAGTACAAATCTGGTAACTCATTTTTAACACAGTTGCAGTTGACCAATCGAACTGAAACTTTGCACACTTTTCAGATTTAGATGACAATACATGAATATGGAATCAAAACCAATATTGGTCCATTTTATAGCGTTTTAAAGGTGTTTTATTTAAATTGCATTTTAAATCTGGTAACTCAATTCTGACACAGTTGACCAATCGGACTAAAACTTTGCACACTTTTCAGATTTGGATGACAATACATGAATATGGGCCCAATTTCTCCTACAGCATCCATATAGCGGCACCACCCGATTTCAGGTATTTTAAGGATTTTATCTTCATTTTTGCCCGAATTAGCTGTCATTTGGTATTTCCAATGATACAGACATTTCCCCACCAAAAATTGTGAACATAGGTCCAGGTTTTGGTATAGCTCCCTTATAGCGGCACCAGCCTATTTCACGTGTTATGAGGATTTTATCTTCATTTTAAATTGGCTCTAACTTGGCATTTGGAGTCACCAATGGTACAGAAGCTTCTTAACCAAAAATTTTTGATATAGCCCCCATATAGTGGTACTACCCGATTTCAAGTGTTTTAAGGATTTTATCTTCCCCAGTAAAATCTTCGATGACAAATCATGAGTTGAATCATGGGTGCAAGTGATCTGGCATGTCATCTTTTTGTCATTTTCACTCATGAATTTTATATGAGCGTGACCCCCAAAAGATGACGTTCTTTTTTGGATCCTAAGCATGTCATTTTAACCAATTCATTCACATGTAATTTTGACCAATGCTTTGATATGTAATTTTAACCAATGCATTGACACGTCATTTTCACCCATGCTTTGACACGTCATTTTAACTAATGCTTTGGCATGTCATTTTCACCAACCCCTTGGCATGAAATTTTCATGTCTTGTTTGGAAAATGGAAATGCTGTATTGAAATATGGTTTTCATGAAAAACAAAACTCTTTATTAATTCAAAAGAATTCATGAAATAACTACAATTAATTTATCAGCAAAAAGTTTACATCCAAAATTGCAATGTCATCACCACCTCTGCAACGCAAAAGATTACTTCCTCCGTTCTCCGCAACTGATATTCTTTCATCTTACGAAAGGTTTTTTCAATTATCTTCCCATCACCAGTTCAGATTTCGACATGGACTCCAAATGGACTCCTTTAAGTATATTAAGTTTGACACTACGTTTGTAACTACTCGAAATAATCATTGTAGACCCCACAAAGTATATATATTCTTGATCAGCGTGCAATTCTGTAGCCATGTCCGTCCGTCTGTCCGTCTGTGGAAATCACTCTAGCGTCCGAACGGATTGACTTAGGTTGATGAAATTTTGGGAAAATATGTTATATTTACGTAGGACTTTTGGTATTGAAAGCGGGCTATGTAGGTCCACGCTTTCGTATAGCCCCCATACAAAATGACGCGTGACGCGTCGTCGTTTTAAGGAATTTTTAAGATATTTGGCCCATTTTACCACCGAATTGGTTGTAATTTGGTACTTTGTGTCTCCAGAGACCAAAAAATATTTCTACCAAAGTTGGGTTATATAGGTCCATGTTTTGGTATAGCCCCCATATAAAGTACGCGTCATTTTAATATATTTTGAATGTATTTGACCCATTTGACCACAGAATTGGTTGTAATTTGGTATTTGGTGTCTTCAGAGGCCAGAAAACATTCCTACCAAAGTTGGGTTATATAGGTCCACGTTTTGGTATAGCCCCCACATAAGGCCCCTTATAAAGTACGCTTCATTTTAATATATTTTGAATGTATTAGACCCATTTGACCAAAGAATCGGTTGTAACTTTGTATTTGTGTTTCCAGAGGCTAAGAAACATTTCTACCATAAAATGTTTATATAGGTCCACGTTTTGATATAGCCCCTATAAGACGATATCTCCCGATTTTCGGTATTTTGTAGGTTTTGGCCTCATTATCACACCGAGATGACTGAAATTTAGTATTTAGTCTTCGTTGAGGGTATAAAACTTTCCACCAGTAATTTGTAGGTATAGGTCCACGCCATCATATAGCCCCCATAGAACGGTACCTTCCGAATTTCGGTATTTTGAAGGTTGTGGCCTCAATATTCCACCGAAATGGCTGAAATTTGGTGGTTAGACTTCATATGGGGTATAAAACATTCCATATGAAATTTTTCGGTACAGGTCTACGCCTTCATATAGCCCCCATAGAACGAATTCGGAAAATTATAAATATTGGTCCATGTTTTGGAAAGAACAAAAATGTCGCCCATATTAACTGTTTTGAAGGGAGTATATCAGTTGAGATTTATGTATTACTCCTGCAATAAAAGGAAGAGTTTAGTACTTTCATAAACGAAATAAAACTAATTGTTCCTATTCACTTCAATGCACTTCGGGGTGGAGGGTATAAAAAGTTCGGCCCGGTCGAACTTAACGCTTTTCTTACTTGTTTCGTAAATTACTTTTATTTTATAATTTAGTTACTTTATAACAACATTTTGGTAATTTATACTCTTTTGTTTAGTTACGAAAATATGTAGGGATCTACAACCCGGCTTGCTTTAGAACAAAATGTAACGAACGGGGAGGAGAGACTTTTTATGGAAAATAACATTTATGCTTAATTAATTTATTTTTAATTGTTTCTTTCAAAAGTCGTTTCTTCTTTATTTTCAGATTCTTGTTCCTTTTCGTTTCGGGCTTTTTTTTCAAATTCCAAGAAGCGAGATTTGATTGATTTCGTTGCATGTATGTCAGATTTAGAACAGACAAGGGAACTTTTAAAATATCAATGTGTGCAGTCCGATTCTATTTTTAGGTCGATGATTGGGACTTCATTTTTATTGCAGACATTTCGAGCTTCATACAATACCAACTGTTTAGAAGTTTCAGTTGTCGGATATGCAGGAAATGTAAGACAACATCACGACGACAGTGTTTGATTTAGAAATGCACTTAAAACTAGGAAATAATTTGGAATCTCTCAAATAAAACGCTTGCATTTTAATTATAAATGTTGGTAAAACTAAACGGCAAGCGTTTTTTTGAGATATTCCATCACGAGAAAGAATATATTTATTGAGAGTAAGCGACAAATTATTTCCTAGTTTTAGATGCATTTCTAAACAAAACACTGAAACTTAATTTTTTAAATTATATTTTATTTTCTTGTTTTTTTTTCAAAAAATTATGTTTTTTCAAAAAATTCTAAATTTTTTCCAAAAATAAAAAAAATACTCCTTGGGTTTTCATAAAACTCATATAACTCTTATAAAAACTCATGTTTAAACAAGTAAGCAAAGGCTATAGTCGGACAGGGCCGACCATACGACACCCTACACCACTACCCTGCGAGTTAGCTTTCAGCAAATCAAAGTTTCTTTTGGACAAATAAGTTCATTGTAAGAAATAAATTTTTGGAGTCTGCATGGTTGAAATACTCAGAAAATGTCGCCAACTTTACTGAGGGGTATTTTGCCATCGTTGGAAATTTGATGTTTGCTGGCCGGAAATCGAACGCCCGACCTTCAGCGTGCAAGGCAGGTGTACAAACAATTGTACCATGGTGGCACCAATAAGTATTTTTAGAACGGACATTTAGTCTGGACCTAATTTTTTGCATATTTTGACATATTTGCTAAATCATATGCAAGACTTTGTGTCCTAAATATCCCATCGAATTGGCTGAAAATTTGTATTAAGTATTCGTTCATCACAATTTTCGACCTGAAATTTATCGGTATAGGTCCAGGTCTTCATATACATAGCTCCCATAGAACCGTACCTCCCGATATCCGGTATTTTGAAGGTTGTGGCCTCAATATCAAACTGAAATGGCTGACATTTTGTATTCAGTCTTCGTTGGAGGTAAAAAACTTTCCACCTGAAATTTGTCGTTATATGACCACGTCTTCATATATATAGCTATAGCTCCCATAAGCAGAACCTACCGATTTTCTGTATTTGAAGTTTATGGTCTCAATATCCCTCCGAATTGGCTAAAATTTGGTATTAAGTCTTCATTGGGGGTATTCAACTTTCCATCTGAAATTTGTCGGTATAGGTCTAGGCGTTCATATAGCTCCCATACAACGAAAGCTCCCCATTTTCGACATTTTGAAGATTGTAGCTCTGGTTAAAGATTTCTCTATTTTATTGACTTGTCTGAAGTGAATTTCAAACAGAAAAATGTACACATAAACATTTAAGAAGATATTATTGAAATATATGTAGCATACGAAAATATGTGAAATGCAGAAATTTTCCATATGCAAAAATAATATTTGCATATGCATATTTTATACATTTCACATATTTTTGCATATGTGATATATTTCGATTGGAATTTAATTAGAAGCCAAAAATATGCAAATTTTACAAAAATAGGTGTTGCATAAAATTCCGCTGTCTACATATCATTGAGCTGATATTAATTGGGGTGCTCTCATTGATATGAGAGAAGGGTCCCTTGTTCCAACTGGGACGTTTGTGGAACAATTATATACAGTACATTTTAAGAGATATCCTTAAATTTGAAAATTGGCGTTGTTTAGCAATTTCTGCTACATCTTTAAATTTTGGACAATTGGACAGGTAATATGATAGGGTTCCACGCAATTTGTAAGAACTGGAAATTTGTCTGTCATGATAGAGACAATTTGTAGCATGGGAGGAAGATGTGGTTCTCTTCACAAAACTCATTATATCTTAGCTAGTAGGTCCGTTACCAAGCACACATATTATTGCAATTTTCATCAGAGGAAAGATCGGTAGTTAATTTTTCATATACATATAGGCGACTTTGCCGGTATATGGCCTCCAGTGATTCAAATATGGACCAAAAATAAAATGTTTTTATTTAGCATACAAAAGTAATGGTCCATTGCACCCGCTAAATAATATCAGATCATCATCAAAATTTGTAGGCATCTTCTTCCACTTAAACCCCTACCTCATGCAAAATTTCGTGACTATTGATCTATAATTGCGACCTCTAGTATGCTTTTGATTACATTACAAGCAAAGCACTGGATATATTAGGCTGTAACTCTGTTATCTGACCACAGAAATCAACATAATTGGCATTAGTTGAAAGGGCAAGAGTTGCCCTTCCAAATATTATTTATGTGGGCGGAATGCGTGGTCCAGGAATAAAGATATTACCGGTATATTAAAATTTTTCACAATTTTCACACAAAAGTTGTGGTCCATTTAACCCTCTAAACATCATTCGATCACCATCTCAAATTGCAAGCTTCTTCTTTGTCATATAATCTTACATTATTTAAAATTTCGAGGCGATCGGACTATAATTGCGACGTACAGAGCCGCTACAAATTCGGATAAAAATTTTGTTTTTGGTCCATTTCACCCGCAAAATATTTCTCGATTATCACCAATAAAAATAGGGATCTATTCTGGCCTGAACCCGACCTCCATACAAAATTTCGTGACGATCGGTCCATAATTGCGGCCTGGAGCGTGTTTACAATTTATAATGGACAGACGGACGGACGGACGGACGGACAGACACACATCTCAAAATCGCTTTATCTCGTCGAGATATGAGATTGGTATACCACATTGGGGGTCTCCGACGAATATTTCGCGGTGTTACATGAATTCTTACCAAAACAAACTTATAATACCCTTTTCCACATTGTGGTATAGGGTATAAAAAGCTATAATTTATATGGGAAATGGTAAGGGAAACACACATTTTAATATTGTAATTTCAAAACAATTAAAAAAGTGTTAAACGCACGAAACGGGACTGGTACAAAAGTATATATGGACTGAAAAAAGACACTCTCGGGCATCATTCTGTGAAAGCACAACATTGTACAATGTTCTTCCACAAAAGTTCTAGTCCACTTAATTTGAAATTCATAAAATTAAGTACCTGAGAAAAAATAAAATAGCTCATTTTGGTAAAACGCTACGGTAATTTCTTTAAACTATTTTAAAGGCCACAACCCTAACTACCTATCAAAAAAACAACGAACACAATATATGTTTTAATTTCCGAGAAATCGCTACTTCTTTCTCCAGAAATTTGCAAGGATTACGTATTTCCCAAAAAATGGGGAAAATGTTCATCTTCAGGGGTCCCCACGCCCACACCTTCCAATATGTTGACCTAATTTTTTGGTTTCCTTAGTTTCAATATGTTTCCCAGCAAAATGTTTGCCTCCAAAGATGCAGTTAAATTATATGTACTAGTAATCTGGAAGTGCATCCAATTATGCATTTTCACTCATGATTTTTACAAGAGCGTGACTACTGAAAGATGCACTCCATAGCACTGCATTTTAACTAACCCTTTGGCACTGCATTTTAACTGACCCTTGGCACTGCATTTTAACTGCAAATGGATGTGATTCTTTGGATTGCATCCAAAAGCGGTTAAAATGTGAGGAATGGAGTGCCTTTTTCATGACTCCGTTTGAACTGCATCAAAACATGCCGTGATAGGAGTAGTCTGCATTGCACTGCTTCCAATTTATTTTGCTGGGTTACTATCGAATCCCATATAGATATCAAATATCTTTGACAAAACAAAATTTTGATTTTTTGCCAGGAAAATCGTTCTTGAACCATTGTGGGTCGCAATTATGGAGGTCGGGTTCAGATCAGAATAGACTCCTATTGTTTTTGGCGAGGATCGTGAAATATTTAGGACTTGAAATGGACCAAGAATATAATGTTTACCCAATTTTGTAGCGGATCCGTAGGTCTCAATGGAAGTCTAATCGGGGCGAAATTTTATGTAAGGTTAGAGTTTACGACTAAGAAGTAGGTTGCACTTTAACGTGATGATCAGATAAAGAGGGTTAAATGGATCAGAACTTTTGTGTCAAAATTGGTAAATTTTTTTTTGTATAATGACTATAACTCTACTCTTGGGAGATATGTTCCACACACGTAAGTTATATTCAGAAGAGGAACTCTTTACCTTTCCATTAAAGCAATTATGTTGATGTACATTGTCAGAAAACAGAGTTACAGCCTAATATATACACAGATCCCACAGTTTTATTTGTGGGAATTGTAAACATAATCAAGCTAGATGTCGCACTTAGAGTTCAATACTGACAACTTTTTGCACGAGGTAAGAGGTTTAGTCAAGGAAAATGCCTCGAGAAAGGGACACTAGTGCATACGAAATCTTCACAATATACACTTGTCTTTTAAAATATTGCTTTCTCAATCACAATTCTTTCTCCGCGCTCATGCTACAAAGAGAATGATGGGTTTGGTCCGAATATCTTTAAAAAAAATAGCCAAAATTCCTTTAAATCCATGATGTCTTGCAATCTTGTCCCTGAAACCATGTACACTGATTCAGTTCATGTGTGTCTTGATTGACAGTGTAGAATATATGCTCAATACATGTTCAAGATCATCGATCCACGGTGCGGCTCTTTTCATCTTTCATATTTTGGAAACTGTTAGAATTGTCAGGTGCAGATTGAAGCCCATCATATATCAAATATTTTCTTTATATTCGTTATGGGTTCAGCTGTCTGGGTGAATTGGAATCACGGATGATATCTGCAATCCACTTCTAATTTTCGTTGTGATTGCTCTCTGATGGCGGTACTCTTGGGTGAACTAACTTTTGTATACGCCGGCTTACAAAATACGTTATCCTTATTTGGAAATTATGTTCTACGGAGCCCCTCTAATAATCGCACATCTCACAAGCCCCACTAACAAAATGTTCACACTCAGCTGAACATCATTATATGTTAACAACTTTATGTTAGATGCACATACTCGTACCTGAAAGTGAATGTGTGTGTGTTTGTAGGAATCAATGATTGGTTGAATGTATGTATGTATATGTTTTGAATCTTTTGAGTTTCTATCGTTTTTCTGTAGTTGTTGTTTTCACTCCTCATTTCATCCCAATACCATAAAAACAAGTGTATCTTTTATTTGATTAAAAAACATTTAGTTTAAAGGACTATCATTTACATTGACTCCTGCCTGCTTGGCTGGATGGCTTTTGTGTAAAAAAAGGAGGAAAGAACACCAACCAACACGACTGACTGACAAACTATATGATGCGAAACAAAGATGTAGAACTGAACGTCAAGCTACCTAAAATGAAAACATGAGTAAGTGGTGCTACATAGTAGTATGCCGTTGTTGTTGAAGAAAACTACAAGACATTGAGCTCTTGTTGAGAAAGTTCATTACATTTTATATTTACACGCTTTTAACCTTTGACGTTGCCGTTGTTGTCGTCTTTGTCCTCATCGGTCTCCTATTAATGGACATAGTGTTTGGTTAAGGAAGGCGAAAAAAAACATGCTCGCATAGCCAGACCAAATAGTCGAAGGTGGTTGGGTTTATATTGAAGAAAAACCACATACGTAGCCTGCCGGTTGGAGTTGATACTGACACGAAAGATGCAAATTAGAACTGGCTTAATACATGCCCCGCACGAAGAGAAAGATGGAAAGACAAATGATATATTCTACCAAGCGCCTAGTGAGAGCATATGACCACTGTCTGGGCGTTACATTAAGATTATTCTAGTAGATTCCAAAGATATAACAAGTAAGAAAGTATCAGTCGGCTTTGCCGACAGAGTTATACCCTCAGACTATGTGAATTGGAACTTTCATCTACGGACAGAACGAATGTATTTAGGGTCTTTTCAGAATTTTGTGGCACTTTTTGGAAATTTGAACTTGCCGACAAAAATGTGGATTAGGATTAAAGTTCAAAAGTTTTGCGGAGGAGGGAATAGACCGACATAGGGTTTTTTTACAACTTTCGAGCTGTTTTCTCAAGAAGTATGGACTTGCCACTGAAAAAACTTTTACCGTTGTAATTGAGACAGCGATTTCAAGTTGCTTCAACAGAAATCACAAGAGCAGGTCTTAAAGTGAACTTATCCGAAATTTTATGTGAGGGGTACGCGAAGAAATGGGCAAATATAGTCCATATTCAAACCTGATCTATATCTGGTAGATATATTAGGATGCGTAAAGTATAGACCAAATCGGTCCGTCCCTTCAAGAGTTATCGTGCGCACAATTTTTCCGAACATTTTTGAACTTTTGTGGGGGAGGTACCTGAAGGAGTGAACAGATATAGCTTATCTTCGAACTTAAACTAATTTTGGACAAAATATTATGAAGGCCACATTTTGGGTCCTAGGCTCCTAATTTTTCAATGTACCTCTTAGGTCATAACACTTCAACTCGGAAGAGAATTAATTAAACTTTAATATTTGTTGAAGCAACTTGCATTCGCTGCCTCAATTACGACGGTAAAAGTTTTTTAGCGGCAAGTCCATTATTCTCGAGAAAACAGTCCAAAAGGTTTAAAAATACTATGGCAACATATGTGGTGGCTAGAGAGCACGATAACTCTCGAACTGATCAACCGATTGGTCCAAAATTTGGTCTTCGTCCTATTATCCAAACTTAGTTTCAGTTCGAAAATGGGCAATGGGTCCACAACTTCCGGTACTTCCCCCCAACACGATATCTCTTGGACGGGGCAACCAATTTGGACCAAATTTTGGATCTCCTAATATTTTGTCCAAGTTTAGTTTAATATCTGAAATGGCCCATATCGGTCCTCTCTTTAAGGTACCTCCCCTACAAAAGTTCAAAATTTGTGTCTAAGTGCAGTTTAGGTCTGTTCGAAGTATTTTCAAAGTATTCCGATGCTGTCCGTTTTGGAACTGTTTGCAGCGATATTATGTTTTCCGCTACAAATTCCGATCTGGATTATCAATATTTTCCCCATATGTATATTCACCATAGATATACCAACAACAATTTGGATCAAGCACACATAATTTATTATAAAACAAGTAAGCAAAGGCTATAGTCGGACGGGACCGACCATGTGATACCCTACACCACAACCTGTAGGAATTAGCTATGTGTAACCGCCTTGCACGCTGAATGTACAGGTTCGATTCCCATCAAATTGTCAACGGTGGCAAAATACCCCTTAGTAATGTTGGCGATATTTCCTGAGTATTTCAGCCATGAAAAACGTCTCTACAAGTGGCAACTTAGGACGCGCCGTTCGGACCTGGCGATAAAACTAGTTGACATATCAATAACTTAATATGAATTCATTGATATAAGAAAAGCCTCCCTTGTCCTTACTGGGATGTTTGTGGAAAATATATAAATTATACATTTCTAAAAAATATTCGAAAATTGGAAAATTCACATTGATTAGCCTCTCATGTTCAATTACACACCAAAAAAGATAGTATAAGTCAGCTGCGCTAACGGTGATATACCTTCAGCCTCTAAAAATATATTTATTTTGTAACACGAGTTTGTTTCAAAATACGTGGAATCTGTAGGTATCGTAATATGGAGCTATACCAAATGAATTTGTGTAAGCTAAATTCTAAGTTTTGGAAATATTTGACAATTATTTTTTCAGATTTGTAATTTTAGTTGGAGATGGCAGGAGTTTTTGGAACTTCTGGACTATTATCTCAGGAAGTATGACTTACCCGGGAAAGGGACCAGAATACGGACCGTAAAAAGAACCTTCTTCAAAAAAAAAAAAAAAACAAAATAATAATAATAATAATAATAATAATAATAATAATAATAATAATAATAATAATAATAATAATAATAATAATAATAATAATAATAATAATAATAATAATAATAATAATATAATAATAATAATAATAATAAATAATAATAATAATAATAATAATAATAATAATAATAATAATAATAATAATAATAATAATAATAATAATAATAATAATAATAATAATAATATAATAATAATAATAATAATAATAATAATAATAATAATAATAATAATAATAATAATAATAATAATAATAATAATAATAATAATAATAATAATAATAATAATAATAATAATAATAATAATAATAATAATCAAATAGATTCGATACGGGTCCTCAAACTGCATTCTTCCCAAATTTTGTGTGGGAGGTACTCGAAGGACGGACCGATATAGTCCATATTCCGACCTGACACATGACTGGATGAAATAATACGATGTGTAAAGTTTCGACCAATCAGAAAATCCCCTTGAGAGTTAACTTGCGCCAGTTATCGTTCACACAATTTTTCGAAAACAATTTTGAACTTTTTGGAGGAGGTGTGGACCGACATAGCATACATTCGAACTTAAACAAAGTTTAGTCAAAATGTTACGTTTTATAAAATTTGTTTCTAATCGGTAGATCGATTCGAGAGTTATCGTGCGCACAAGCCAGCTAGATATTAAGAGAGACAGATGAAACGAATTTCGTTTAAATATACTTGGGGTCTAAAACCAGTATTGCGATGAGACACATCTTTGGTCGTATTTTGTTTGTATCTATTTTACCCTAAATCCTGAGGTATAAAATAGGTGCCGAGGCGACCACATGTTGCAATATTTGTATAAAAATCCAATTTGACAACTGAACTGAAAATTTCTCTGTCATGATAGAGACAATTTGTAGCATGGGATGAAAATTGTGGTTCTATACACAAAACACATTATATATCAGGCAGTAGGTGCGTTATCTAACAGACACATTATTGCAATTTGCATCAGGGGAATGATCAGTAGATATTTTTCCATATGTAGGCTACTTTGCCGGTATATGCCCTCCAGGAATGAAAATATGGACCAAACATAAAATTTGTATATTTTTCATACAAAAGTAATGGTCTATGTCACGCGCTAAATAATATCAGATCATCGTGCAATATTATAGGCATTTTCTATCAACCTAAGCTCTTACTTCGTGCACAATTTTGTGACTATTGAGCTATAATTGCGACCTCTAGCGGGTTTGTGATTACACTACAAACAAAAAACTGGATATATTAGGCTGTAATTCTGTTATCTAATCACGTACTTCAACATAATTGACTTCAATTGAAAGGTCAAGAGATCGTCTTCCAAATATAACTCACGAGTTGGGAAGGTGTTTTCAGGAACAAAGATATAAGCTATTTATTAAAAATTTTCACAATTTTCACACAAAACCTATGGTCCATTTAACCCTCTAAATATTATCTGATCTCAAATTGCAAGCTTCCTCTTTGTCATATACTCTTACCTTATTTAAAATTTCGAGGCGATCGGACTAGTATTGCGACCTACAGAGCAGCTGCAAAATCGGATAAAAATAATGTTTTTGGTCCACCCGCTAAATATTTCACGATCATCACCAATTAAAATAGCGATCTATTCTGATATGAAACCGACCTCGTAACGATCGGTCCATAATTGCGGCCTGGAGTTTGATTACAATTTATAATGGACAGACGGACACGTGGACGGACGGACGGACACACATCTCAAAATCGCTTTATCTCGTCGAGATATGAAGATTGGTATACCACATTGGGGGTCTCCGACGAATATTTCGCGGTGTTACATGAATTTTTACCAAAACAAACTTATAATACCCTTTCCACATAGTGGTGTAGGGTATAAAAACATCAATACAAAAATATTTTGTGACCGCAGATAACGAAAACGTCAATAAAAAGGTAGAATATGTTCCTAAATTTTATATAAAAAGCGAAAGCTTCTGGAGATGTTAAATATTATATCTACAATTTTTTTTGTTCAGAGACTCATGGTGAAATTTAATTTAAAACATTTCTTCTTTTGACATAATCCCCAAAAGGTGAAGTATTTTAGGAGGTTTGACTCAGTATTGAATAAACTTTAATTAGGAGTCTAAAAGTTTAACAAATAATTTTTACCTATAATATATAATTTCGTATCTAGTTTGTTCTGAGAATTACAGTGTAGAATTTTGTGTAGAATATTTCTTCTTTTAATTCTTTTAATTCTTCTTATTAATGCATCAACTTGAAAAAAGAACAAAACAAATTTATTAAAGAACAAGTGAGAAGAGGCTATAGTCGGTACGGGGCCGACTATGTGATACCCTACACCACTACCTCTGTGCACTATCTTTTCACTCGAAAACATTTCTTTTAGGGAGATACGAAAGTTTTCACCTATCTGGCTTTTATACCAAATGACTTAAGGCGGACTGAACCAAAATAATTAATATTGAATTTTATATTAGACTACTATCCACATAACCATCATCAATATGCTTCTATCTCTGTCAGAAAATTTCGTGATGATCCGATCAAAATTCCGACTTGTAGTGTGATTGCAGAAAAAGTGTTAAAAAGAGATGTATTACCGGCTATTGCGATATCTCTATTATTTGACCACCTACGCCAACCTACTTTAAAGATGGGATTTTCTACTTTCATAGTCAGGCTTTGCTTTTAGATGGTACCCAACCAAAGCTGTGATATTCGTCAATATTATTAAAATCGTAAAAATGAAACGTTGGGTTCTATTTGCGACTATTGCGATATCTTCTTTGTTTGATCACCTGAGAGAACTTACTTAACATCTTTAGAAAGGTGATATTTTCTACTTTCATTGTCAGGTCTCACTTTTGGTATACCCCATACAGAAGCTGAGATATTCGCTTTGGAAGAAAACGTTGTATTTTTATTCACATAAGTTTTTTGCCCATTCCGACCCCTTAATATTATCCGACCATCACCAAAATGAATAGGCTTCTTCCCCTCCTGGACCCCCATCAACATCCGAAATTTCGTGACGATCCGATCAAAATTGCGACCTGTAGCGTGATTACAAGGTTTAGATGGACAGACGGACGGACGGACACACATAGCCAGATCGACTCAGCTCGTCGAGACATTCATTTTGGTATATATAAGTATGGGGCTACGACCATTATTTCGATGCGTTACAAACTTTTTTGCCAAAACCAACTTATAATACCCTCCCCACATAGTGGTGTAGGGTATAAATATTTGGGCGTTTTGTTGGCAAATTTGATGTATATATTTTCTTGGTATATATTGTAAATACATATTTCATTTACTCGGCGACTTATATTGAAATTTGATGGAGAATATTTTTGTTTTTGGCGTCTTCTATCTAGAATGAAGTTTTGTGGGACAAAACTTAATAAACACAGATAAAGTACAAATTAACCCTAAAACGTGATTTTACATTTGGCAGATTCCTGGCGTTTAGGTACGATTTAGAGTTTTGGTCTATTCGGGGACCTATTGTTAAACCTTATGACACATAATTTTGCAGAATATTTTGATCTGATAGATCACATTTTAAAGGAGTTTTTAAACGTTTTTGAAAAAAGGGACCAAAAAGACTAGTTTAGTGACTCGCATGAGGGTTATTTTTTTTTTCATAAAAAGACACCCCGCATTGTTGTCAGTAATATTGCCAAAGACACTTTATACCTAAAATGCAAGGATTCCAATGAATATGATGTCGAAGAACCTGCAGAAATGGGCGGAACTTGTCACGCTTATTATGTTACTTCTACGCCTTTTTAGCGGGATCATCATCGCTCATTCTTATGACATGGTCTAGTCAGCGCAATTGTTGTATCTCGTTTAACTATACTGATGTCGTTGTATAGTTGATACTGCTCATTCAACGCAAAAAAGCAACTGGGCCTGATGAGATACCTTCAGAAATATTAAAACTCATTGATGGAAATAACCTACAACTATTTACCAAACTTTTCAACCACATATATATGACACAGGACAATTTCCACAAGACTTGCTGAAGTCCACGTTTATAGCAATACCGAAGAAGAGCCATACCAAACGATGCAGTGACTATAGATTCATAAGCCTTATATAATGCATTAAAAATATTCCTTAAAATAATTCATAATAGGATATACATATGAACAATGCGAGAAATCAAGTGGAGATACACAATTCGGATTTAAGGAAGGAAAAGTCACACGAGGAGCTTTGTTTTTTATCCAAGTTCTTATACAAAAATGTCGGGAAGTTCAGAAAGACGTATTCATATGCTTCATCGACTAAGAAAAAGCCTTTGACACGGTACAACACGATAAGCTGATCGAAATAATGAAGTCTATTGGAATAGAAGACAATGAAATAAGATGCATACAAAGTGTATACTGGCATCAAACTGCCCAAATTGATGTCAACGGAGATAAAACAGAAGAAATAATGATATCCAAAGGAGTACGACAAGGATGTGTCTTATCTCCACTACTATTAAATATTTACTCTGAAAAAATATTTCAAGAATCATTTTTAAATATTCAAGAAGGTATAAAAATTAGAAATAAATATACATATAATCAACATCCGATACGCCGACGACACCATTATTCTGGCTGATACTATGTCCGGACTACACAGTCTTATGAACAGACTCACTGAATACAGCGAAAAATATGGGCTAAAAATTAATATCCAAAATACTAAGTTCATGGTGATTAGCAGAAAGAATTTGCACACGGACACATCTTGAAATACATAACTCTACTATTGAAAGAGTAAAATGTTTTAAATACCTAGGCGTTCTAATTAATGAGGAATGGGACAACAGCAAAGAAATTAAATGCAGAATAGAGATGGCAAAGGACGCGTTTATAAATATAAAAAAGTGTTAACAAGCCATAACATAAACATTGAAACGAAGACAAGATTCATTAAAAATTATATTTGGTCAGTATTGTTATATGCAGTGGTAATTTGGACCATTAAAGCTGTAGACATTAAAAGACTCGAGGCATTTGATATATGGGTTTACAGAAGAATACTAAAAATACCCTGGACAGCTCACATATCGAACGAAGAAGTTCTCAGAAGAATGAACTGTACCCGAGAACTCCGGGCCACCAGTCCCGGCTCCGTTTGGGGACCAACTGGTAGTAGTCTTTATGGGTACGAGGTCGTACCAGAGACTTAATTCTGGGACCACGGGTGCCGGCAAGCCCCCTGGTCCTTGTAGCACTTCCTTCGGGAATGCAGTCTCGGACTGGGGCCGGTAGTTGGTTCGGCCCTTCGGGGAGTATCGTGGTGGCTGTGGTTGACCAAAATCGCGGGAAGAGTTCGTAGAACTCGAATGGGGTAGCATTCTCTACCGGCTGTTTGCGCCATACAAAAGACAGGAGTTTTAGATGGTGCTCCGCGCCAAACCAAGGTGGTGAACAGGGCCAAACACCTGAACGCAATTGGTACCTCACTACGGTGCAAGGGGCGCTGATTGGTCGCTTGTAACCAGTCCAGTGTTGTGAGGACACCGTTTGGTTAGGCTGAAAGGCAGGTACCCACGTTAATCACACCACGTTTTGTACCCGAGAACTAACAACGCATATCAAAAAGCAAAAGAGCGCATACCTAGGACACATTATGAGGAATCCCAAATATAAACCACTTCAAATAATTATCCTAGCAAATATAGAATGTAGAAATTCCAGAGGTAGAAAAGAAACAACTTGGCTTAAGAACATACAGCAATGGACCGGATATCATAACGCAGACCACCTTATCAACACACCACATGTAATGAAAATAGAAACTACGAGTATGTAATTGTATGATCGCTAATATTCGGAAATCGAATAAGCAAATAAAGAAGGAGATACACGCACACGCAGAGAAAAAATATTGTTGGAACAATCATATTCTAAGAGCAAAATAGTGTATTTTAAAATTCTTAAAATATGTATTTTTGGCGCAACAATATATTTTGTGTCATCATGTTTGCTAATAAAAAATATATGGTTGAAACAACAATATATATTTTCAGATTTTTAAAATACACTACTTTGCTCTTAGAATATGATTGTTCCAACAATATCTCTTCTCTGTGTGCAGATAAATGTATGTTAGAAATATGTTTGGATCCAAACAAATATATGTTTCGGACCGATTGCAAACAAATATATGTTTGTGTCCAAACAAATATATGTTTGCAACATTTTGTAACATATCTCAATTTGATATGTTTGGGTAAAACATATTTTTTATGTTAGAACATCTTTTTCATGGGTGGAGAGAAGATGTTTGTCAACGAGAGTAACAACAGTGCTCTCGCGGCTGCGGAATGCTGTTTTATAATAAAGAGTTGTGTGTATTGTATAATAGAAGACGTAGATGCGAAGAAGGGGGCTTTGGTGATTTGATGGCGTGTATGCGTCAAACTCGTGTGTTTCTTGTTTTGTTGTTGTTAGCCAACATAGCAATCGAAGAGGATAAGTCGAAATGGTATGAGTTATTTTGTTTTTTCTTTCTTCAGTGTTTTAGTTGCCAGCGTAGCGTCAAGACGGTAAAGTGATTGAATAAATCAGTGTTTTGTGTTTTCTTAAAGAAATTGTGTTTTTAGTAAATTAAATGCCCAATACATTTTATAATTGAATCGAAAAGTTGAATGGAATTATTTTATTGGACAAGGAAGAAATCGCATTTAATATTGGTAATTACATAGATATGTATATTTGAAATATGGTATATCCATATTTATTTATTACATAATCATTTGATTCCAGATGTCGATTCCCCACTGATGATGTCAACTTTGAGTAAAATTTGTTTTATTTCACAACTAAGGAGAAGCGTTCAACTACGTTTCTATATATTTATACCCTACACCACTATGTGGAAAGGGTATTATAAGTTTGTTTTGGGAAAAATTCATGTAACACTGCGAAATATTCGTCGGAGACCCCCAATGTGGTATACCAATCTTCATATCTCGGCGAGATAAAGCGATTTAGAGATGTGTGTCCGTCCGTCCGTGTGTCCGTCTGTCCATTATAAATTGTAATCAAACTCCAGGCCGCAATTATGGACCGATCGTCACGAAATTTGGTATGGAGGTCGGTTTCACATCAGAATAGATCGCTATTTTGATTGGTGATGATCGTGAAATATTTAGCGGGTGAAATGGACCAAAAACATAATTTTTATCAGATTTTGTAGGTGCTCTGTAGGTCGTAATAATAGTCCGATCGCCTCGAAATTTTAAATAAGGTAAGAGTATATGACAAAGATGAAGATTGCAATTTGAGATGGCGATCATATAATATTTAGAGGGTTAAATGGACTACAACTTTTGTGTGAAAATTGTGAAAAATTTTAATAAACAGCTTATATCTTTGTTCCTGAAAGACACCTTATATTTGGAAGACGATCTCTTGACCTTTCAATTGATGTCAATTATGTTGATGTACGTGATCAGATAACAGAGTTACAGCCTAATATATCCAGTTTTTTGTTTGTAGTGTAATCACAAACCCGCTAGAGGTCGCAATTATAGCTCAATAGTCATGAAATTTTGCACGAGGTAAGAATTTAGGTTGAAGAAAATGCCTATAATTTTGCATGATTATCTGATATTATTTAGCCGTTGACATAGACCATTACTTTTGTATGAAAAGTATACAAATTTTATTTTTGGTCCATATTTTTATTCCTGGAGGGCATATACCGGCAAAGGAGCCTACATATGGAAAAATGATGCAAATTGCAATAATGTGTCTGCTAGATAACGCACCTTCTGCCTGATATATAATGTGTTTTGTGTAGAGAACCACAATTTCCTCCCATGCTACAAATTGTCTCTATAATGACAGAGAAATTTTCAGTTCAGGTGTCAAATTGGATTTTTATACAAATATTGCAACATAGGGTCGTCTCGCCACCTATTTTATACCTCAGGATTTAGGGTAAAGGGGTTACAGACAAAATACGACCAAAGATGTGTCTCATCGAAATATAGGTTTTAGACCCCAAGTATATTTGGACGAAATTCGTTTTCAGACAATTTGGAGTCTATTTAGCTCTGTCCGTTCATCTGTCTCTCTTAATGTTTAGCTGGCTGGTGCGCGATAACTCTCGAACGGAAAAACCGATTAGAAGCAAATTTTTTACTTCGTAATATTTTGCCTAAGCTTTGTTTATGTTCGAATGTAGGCAATGTTGGTCCACACTTCCCCCAAAAAAGTTCAAAATTTGTGTGAACGAAAACCGGCGAAGTGAGCAATCGATTTGCTCCACACTTTCCATATATTATTATTCCTTCCAGATATAGATCAGATAAGACTATATCGGTCCTTAGGGTACCTCCCACACAAAATTCGGAAAAGGGAAATTTAAGACTCCCTTTGAATCGTTATTATTTTTTTAGCAGATTGTACTTGCGCCGCAAATCCGCAAGTTAACTCTCAAAGGGGATTTTCTGATTGGTCGAAACTTTACACATCGTATTATTTCATCCAGTCATGTGTCAGGTCGGAATATGGACTATATCTGTCCGTCCTTTGAGTACCTCCCACACAAAATTTGGGAAAAGTGCAGTTTGAAGATCCGTATCGGATCTATTTGATTATTATTTTCTTTTTGAAAAAGGTTTTTTACGTTCCGTATTCTGGTCCCTTTCCCGGGGTAAGTCATACTTCCTGAGATAATAGTTCAGAAGTTCCAAAACCCCTGCCGGCTCCAACTAAAATTACAAATCTGAAAAAATAATTCTCAAATATTTTCAAAACTTAGAATTTAGCTTACTAAAATTGATTTGGTATATCCCCATATTACGATACCTACAGATTCCACGTATTTTGAAGCAAACTCCTGTTACAAAATAAATATATTTTTAGAGGCTAAAGGTATATCACCGTTAGCGCCGCTGACTTATACTCCCTTCTTTGCTGTTTAATTGAATATGAAAAATTTTGGGATTTATAAATTTGTTTGCATGCAAATTTTTTGAATTTCTATTCATTGTTAGTTATTTCTACCGGTATAAAATATATTTTTGATATCACAATATATGCCCACAATGAACTATTTTCGAAGCATATGTGAGGTACAAGTGCACAATTTTAGACGATAGATCTTCAATAAACTCCCAATTTTCCCAATTATCAAATATACCATATTGCGTGGTATATAAATACATATATACCACGCAATTTGGTTTTAGGTGTATTCCAAAGAGGAACCTGTTACTCAATGACAATTTGAAGATGTAGCAGGAGGGGCTAATTAATGTGAATTTTCCAATTTTCGAATATTATTTAGAAATGTATAATTTATATATTTTTCCACAAACATCCCAGTAAAGACAAGAGAGGCTTCTCTTATATCAATGGATTCATATTAAGTTATTGATAGTGTCCTAAGTTGCCATTTGTAGAGATGTTTTTAATGGCTGAAATACTCAGCAAATATCGCCAACATTACTAAGGGGTACTTTGCCACCATTGACAATTTTATGGGAATCGAACCCAACATTCGGCGTGCAAGGCGGTTGCATATACCTAATTCCGACAGGTTGTGGTGTAGGGTATCACATGGTCGGCCCCGTCCGACTATAGCCTTTGCTTACTTGTTTTAATTAAAAAAAAAACATTTGATCGACTTGTTTTCTTTTTAAAAGTGTGACTATTTACTCATTATTTCAATCAGTTTTTCTTTTATTAAAGTGTGTTATGTATTTCTTTGGAATTTTGTATGTACCTATGTGTCTGTTGTTGTTGTGCCTTTCAATAAACAAAAACACCACAATTTGTGTGTATATTATAGACATATCAAGTGAGCTCTTACTGAGAGCCAGAGAGCATACATTTCAAAGTGTTTTACATTGAAATTTACACTCCCTTGCTCTCAGTAATCGCCCACTGGTGCATGTGTTTATTTTTTTTTTTTTGTGGCTTTTGGGTTTGTATTTTAAATTTTTTGCACCCAAACATATAAATTGTTTGTACCCAAACATAAAATTGTTTGCACCCAAACATATAATTTGTTTGCAGGACCCAAACATATGTTATGTTTGGGACTGTTGCGAACATATATTTGTTTGCTGCAAAATATGTTTGGGACATATGTTAGAGAGGCCGTGTTTTTTTCTGCGTGTACTGATGTCGTTGTATAGTTGATACTGCTCGTTCAACGCAGATCTTTCGATGAATGTTTCTCTCGAATACACCAAGCGCTGCCTTGTATGCTTGTTCAAGTACCCATGCTTCGAAACTATACATTAGCACGGGCAGTATCCGTGTTTTGTAAAGTGTTAGTTGTTTTTACTTAGCCCAAAATAGCATCAGTTGGTAAATACTATTCTTCTTCTTATTTCACAACTGATATTTTTAATTGTGCTTATGACGGTGCAGAGGTAGACGATGTCTGTTACTACCTCAAAATTGTAGTTACCAACATTCACGGTTGGTGCGAAATCTGTGGACTTATTTGCGTCGATACCATCAACTTGGTTTTATCGTCTTTTACTGACAGACCTTTAGCAGATTCTCTTTCGACCTTTTCAAAGGTATCAGTTACTTCCACTACCGATCGACCCATGGTATCAATGTCGTCGGTATAAGGAAGTAACATATGGCTGTTTGTATATATGGCACATATGGTAAAAAGATATCGAAGAGATAACACGACAAGTCGTCTCCTTGTCTGAAACCTCTTTTGGTAGAGAACTCTTCGGAGAAGTTCTTTCCTATTTTAACTGAGGACGAGTACCAGTTAATCTCATTTACAAATCCGAATGAGCTTTGCAGGAATATGAATAAAAAATGGAATTACCAAGCAGGACTATAGGAAAAGATTGGAGTTTCAATTAACTGACATAAATTCGCATATACATTTATGTAATGAAGTGCGATATATATACTAGTTCCCAAGCTTTGCCTTCGTCTGCCTCAAAAAACAACATTCAATACGCCTGAAGATCGGCATAACCACCCGTGAAACGTAGCGTAATAGTTGAATGTGTGGGACTTCGGTAGACTCCTAATTTTTCAATGTATATAATAGGTCTAATAAGCTCAACTCGAAAGAGAATTAATTTAATCGATCTGCATTTCTTAGGACTTTTCCAGGATTTGTCGCATGGTAAATAAATAGTCAATGGTGAATTTTCCCGGTCTAAAGTCGATCAGACAATATGCCAGATACTATCTTATATGCAATAGGAATTTTAGCACACAGTCTTATCTCCCTTATTGAGGACTGGTCATAGAACTCTTACGTTCCAATCGTGGAATACGCGTTCTTCCTGCCAGAAGATTGTACATTCAATACCATTTCCGGGATTGGATCAGTGCACGATGGGGCCAATGGCAGGTTTTTGAGGCAAAAAGTCATTTTTTCAAGTCAGCGATTGAAATCAAATAATAACGGAATTATATTCTTAACACTTTCAAACCTCCAAAACCAAAAAATTACAATCTGGCAACGACCCACGGCGACATGCCAAGCTGTCAAAAATGTCATAATTATGATTCCGTTTATTTCTGACAATTAGCCGTAATTAAACAATATAAGTATTTTGGCGCCAAAACCTGATCTGTTGATATTATCTATTTTTTTTAAATGGAAAATACGGGCAATGTTATGTAAATTAAGATTATTATAAAAAGTGTAAATGTAATATTAGATGTGGTCAATAATTTGTTGTGTCAGTAAGTGATGGTTTTTGATGTAGTTTGTGGTATCGTCTATGTGTTCTTTGGAGTAGAACTTTCGGCTTCAGGGTGCATTCTCTTAAAAATGTGTATCTGGTGAAAGGTGACAATGTCGGCTTACAGATTTTGAAACGAATTTTTGCGTATACTTGTGAATAAAAAAATTATTAACTCACAGATTTCGTAAAACTTAAAAATTTGGATATTTTTAATTTTTGGTTGGAAAATCAGCGAAAACCTAAAAACTTTATAGAATGGATCTCTGAAAAATTTAATCGAGGTGTCAAAGACAACTTCATGACGGAAGTTAAAAAGCAAATTTATAATATTTGTGCACGCCTTAACCAAAAATGGATAACAAATTGGAGGTCAAAAAGTCGTGTATTACAATTTGAAAGCTTATGGTTAGCTAGCGACACAGTATTTACGCAAGAACAAGGTAATGATAAAAAAGAGAGGGGCCCTAATGTGGATTATAGTGAAGGAAGAAAATTTGCTTCGGAAGTCTGCTATGAACACGGTAACAATACCAAACCCTGGATTCATGCCGCCTCTGTTTCGGCCAATTTGTCAAAAGAAAAATATTTAAACTATGTTCTCAATGAAGTTCGGTATCAACCAACTAAATTGAGAAAACAATTAACTTCGACAGAGAAAAGTTATGAACGATATATCCAAATCTGAACCGATTTCAATATGATATCTCAATAATGTTTTCTAGACCAAATTCCGTCACACACTTCAAATTTGATCACAATTGGACATATATAGCGTGATTGCTGCACGAAATACCTAAAATCGGGTGAAAATATAAATGGGAGCTATATCCAAATCTGAACCGATTTCGATATAATTTGGCATACTTTTTTTTCTATACGTAATTTCGTCACACATTTTAAATTTCATCGAAATTGGACAGAAATTGCGTATTTGTTGCACGAAATACCTCAAATCGGGCGAAAATATATAAGGGAGCTATATCCAAATCTGAACCGATTTCAAAATAACTTGGCAAACTTATTTCCAGTCCGAATTCCGCCACATATTCCAAATATCATCATAATTGGACAGAATTTTCGTGTTTGGTCCATCAATTACTCGAAATCGGGCGAACATATATATGTGAGCTATATCTATATATGAACCGATATCAACCAAGTTTGGCAGATTAGCTTGCAGGTCTAGCTTGCCCCTGTGATTTTTTGCCTCAAAAACATATCATCGGCCCCATCGTGCAGTGGTATCTTCGTCGTCTTCGTTAGTATTGGATACCAACACTTTGGAAAAAGTCCTTCCGTATCCCGATCACACTATCTGTAACAGTTACCAAATTACGTTGCCTGTACCAAAGCCATCAGTTTGATGTTTCACTCTTTGGTGGAATTTTCGGACTTAACTCTGGCACCTACACCTCTCGACTTATTTCGCACTCTCGGTTTTTCCTTTGAAAAACGTTTATCCTCTCTCCTGTTCTCCTGATGTTTCTCTCGTGTGCTACTCGTAGCTACTGATTGTAAAGAAGCTCTGTATACCGAATTCTTCTCTTCGATCTCTTCTGGTCATACCATTGGTTTTTAGTGGAGGTCTCTCGTATCCAAATATTGATTGAGTGGAATATGCTGTGGCTATCTGATGTGCCACCGTGGTGCAATGGTATGCAGAAGGTCTGCGGTTCGACTCCCAGGCCAATCAACATAAAAAATTCAACGGTTGCAAAATACCCCTCAGTAATGTTGTCGACATTTCCTGAATATTATTATTACTAACTAACATGTTTTTTGTCGCTACGAAGTCTATCAAACGACGCTCGATGAATGTCATCTATCACAACGTGATCAATTTCATTTCTTGTTCTTGGATTTGGAGACAGCCAGGTTTCTGAATATCGAGATGTGTTAAATCTGGTATTGCTAACTACCATGCCGATGCAAAATCTACCAGCTTCATTCCATTATCAGTTTCACTACGTTGACCTTTCCAATTTTGACATCAAAGTCGTGTAGAATAATTTTAATGACATGGGCACGACAACGGTCATACGTTTCTTCTTAGCGCTCGTAAAATATATATTTGGCATTTTTATCCTTGTCTTTAGTTGTAGCATGAGCGCAAATAAAGCTAATGTTGACGAATTTTGCTTTTATCCGCATTGTAGCATGTTTTTTATTCCGACCAACTACAAATCCGCAACCAAACTCATGATTTGTGTCATGGTAGGTATAAAACAGTGATTCACTTTTAGAAGTTGTTGCGGCGCCTTTCCCAATCCATCGGCTTTGTACTTTTCATGTACATCTGCCAGTGCGTAAACTCCACCTTCGCCAAAAAAGTGCCAACATTCCAGATACAGATTCGCACATCATGGTCCTTAAAACGTTTGCGCGGGTCGTCAACTGTAGAGGGGTTTGTTTTTCCTTTCCTTTGTTGTTTCAAATTTAAATGGAATCTTGAATCAAATTTAAATGGAAGTTGCTTACACCTGGAAAATTTTTGCGGATTCTGAAACTACAATGTTTATTGATGAGAAAAATCAAAAAATTGGCTTATAAAACAATGTAATGACTGCAATATCCCAATTTAAACATATATATCTTAAAAAATGGTACAACCTAGGAAAAATTACATAAACCAGTCTTGTAGAGAATTTTCACAGCTATAAGATTTTCTCAGGTCCCATGCCGATAAGACTTGCCGAATTCAAGCAAAATCGCGAAACCCTAACAAAAAACCTAAAAATGTAAACTGAGCTTCTTTATCTCAAAAATGGTACCGCCTGAGAACAAATCATAAACGTCAATTCTGTAGAAAATTTTACAACATTTTCTTAAGCACCATTTTGATTGGACTTGCGGTTTTCAAGCAAAATCGTGATTTATTTATAAATCCCTACAGCGATTTTTTCTTGTTTTTGGATTTTTTTCATTGCTGTTTCAGAATTCACAAAAACTTCCCCTGTGTAAGCGGTTTTCATTAAAAGTTAGTTAAGGCGCACCCTTCATGACATTGTTTAATAAGGGGGCGATACAGTCAGTGCACTGTCCCAATTTGAACTTAAATATCTCAAAATGGTAAAACCTACGAAAATACCGTGAAAGTCACTCTTGTAGAGAGTTTTTATAGCTACAAAATTTTCTTCAGTCTTATTTTGATAGGACTTGCGGTTTCCAAGCAAAATCGCAAAACCTCAAACAACCCCTAAAAATATCAACTTGAACCGCGATTTATTTAAAATGCGCTTTGCCGTTTTTTTTTTTGTTTTTTGATATTTCTGATCTATGGTGTAAGCAGTTGTAGGCATCTTCCATTTAAATTTGATTCAGAGCACCGTGAGTAGGATGTTTTTTCTCTAGGGGAGAGTTACTAACCCGACGCCCAAACCCAAATTTGTATCGTTCTTATGGTTGAACGCGCAGCACATGTTAGCTCACTACCTTTAACGGGTGTTAATGTCAGCCCCCTTGGTGACACCACGGGGAGGTCAGTGTCCACTTAAGATTAGATAGGGGCTTTGCCATGTTAAAGCTAATCACGACCATTGCTTGGTATCTTTTATCCCCTACGTCACTCCTTAAGACAACAACGGGGTCAAAAAAAATTATGGACATTTGTTTGTACTTATGTTTATACCCTTTAAAATCTATAAAAATTTCCATTAAACCCCTCGAATCTATTAAGATCACTCCTTGGCCATAGTTTAGAGATAAAAGAATATAGTGTCAGCATCATTTACCATGATATGAACACATCACTTTATGCTCCACTTGGTTTTCATTATATTTTCTTTTTTTTTTTTCTCACATCTAGTTAGTTTTCAACAATTTCTGTATCTTTTACATTTACAACTAATGCTGATAGTTGTATGTAACCAAAAAAAAAAAGGAAAACACTCGGATAGGACACGTTCTCCTTTTGAAACCATGAAGTTCCAATAATAACCACCCGAGCTGAACATTGTCATTACGTTTTGTTACTCTTAAACTTGATGTTGTCGCCAACGTCGTCAATGTCTTTTAATTCCATTAAAAGCAACAAGAAGAAATATTTATAGGGAAAACACGAGTAAAGAAAGTGCTAAAAGGGGGATACATTTAAAAGGTTTTAAAAGGACTATGGTCACTAGAAGACGAAAATGAAGAAGAAAAAGAAAAGGCAATGAACACTATGTTTTAACGTAATTTTCAATTGACTCCTCATTTTTAAACGTAACTGAATGTTTACATTACCTTACTTGTCCATATCCTTTGGGGCATAGATATCCATTAAAAGTGGAAGATTTTTCAGCTAACAATATCCCACTTTTTTAATAATGGAAGCAGCAATCGCTTCGTAAACACATAAGAGAATTCCTGTTAACAGTTTCAGAAACAAATTTTCACCAAAGAACTAAGTAAGGTGATTTATTTTCTATTTCTTTAAAACGTCAGACGTGCCAAGCAACGAATTATTTAAAAACTCGTATATGGATCCTTTATATGAGTTAGGATCCATATTTTACGCAAGATGTAACGATAACGATAAATTAATTCCATGCTCATACGGGTATTTCAACTTCGATGTTCGATCTCGTAATTACGTACATACTTACGTAGGTGACCCTCTACAGAACTTTTGAACGCAACTGCACCTCAAGAGATCTTCTTTCTATAAATATCTGAAGAGGTCTTCTGGATAGTAAATACTCTATTTAGACTTAATGAGGTTGTACGTCTACAGAAGACCTCAAGAGAATATCTTATGTTTTCTGTTCATAAAAATTCCAATCAGTTTTATATTTGTGTAAAACCCCAATATGTCTTCTGTATACAGACGGACTCTTCTGTTTATTCAGGACCTCATGACGTCTTTTGTTTATTGAAATCCAACATAAGTCTTCTGTTTATAGAAAACCTTAAGACGTCATCTACTTATTGAAGATCACAATAGGCCTTCTGTTTACAGAAGACTTCAAGATGTCTTCTGTCTATAGAAACAATCAAGAAATCTTCCATCCCGATATTATAAAGAAGAGCAATGAGGGCTTCCTTGTGTATACAGGCCGGTCTTCAGAAAATTTAGGACTTGTTGTCTTTAGAAGACCTGAAGAAGTCTTCTGTCTGTAGAAGACTTCAAGGAGGGATCTGTTTACAGAAGACCTCAAGGGGTCTTCTCTTAATAGAAGATGTTAAGAGTTATTCTCTTTATAGAAGACCTCAAGAGGTCTTCTGTTTATAGAAGACCTTAAAAGGTCTTCTGTTTAATGAAGTACTTAAGAGGTCTCCTGTCGACATTATACGTCGAGAGGTCTTCTGTCTGTGAGAGAAAACTGCCTGTAAAAGACTGTAGTCTATTATCTATAGAAGACCTCAACAGGTCATCTGTCTGACTGTCTCGAAGTATTCCTCGTGTAAAGGAGAAATAATTAAGGGATCTGTCTTGTACAAGAAGATATCACAAGCTTCATTATGTATAGAGGACCTCAAGAGGTATTCATTGGGTATAGAAAATCTCAAGAGATGTTGTTGTATACAAGACCTCAAGAGGTCTCCCTTCTGTATAGAAGATCTCAATAGGTTTTGTTTGTGTAAGTCCTCAAGAGTTCTTGTTGGTGTATAGAATACCTCAACGGATCTTCTTTTTATATAGAAGACATCAAGGGGTCTTCTTGGTATACATAAGACCTCAAGAGGTCTTCTTGGTGTATAAAATAGGTCAAAGCGTTCCCTTTGTATAGAAAATCAGGTCTTGTTGATGTATAGAAGACATCCAGAGGTTTTGTTGGTGCATAGAAGACCCTAAGAGGTCTTCTTGGTGTATAGAAAACCTCAAGAGCTGTTCATTG
Source organism: Musca autumnalis (assembly GCF_047663935.1). NCBI lineage: Eukaryota > Metazoa > Arthropoda > Insecta > Diptera > Muscidae > Musca > Musca autumnalis. The sequence continues at coordinate 122,227,445 of NW_027411866.1, read as the reverse complement.
TGTATAGAAGACCTCAAGTGGTCTTGTTGGTGTATATAAGACCCTAAGAGACCTTCTTGGTGTATAAAAGTCCTCAATAGGTCTATAGAAGACCTTCATGGGACCTCTTGTTGTATAGAAGGCACCACGGGGTCTTCTTGGTGTATAGAAGACCTCAAGAGATCTTCTTGGTGTATAGACGACCTCAAGAGGTCTTGTTGGTGTACAGTGGACATCCAAAGGTCTTGTTTGTGTATAGAAGACCCTAAGAGGTCTTCTTGGTTTATAGAAGACTTCAAGAGGTGTTCCTTTCGTGTAGAAAACCTCAAGAGGTGTTTATTATTTGCATGCATTATGGCGTACCTTCCCCACCCGCTTAATTTTTATTTAATAACATTATACACTGTAACATAGGTATGACTCTTACATGTGACAATTCTCAATACGATAATAATGTAAAAATATTATTTTTTGTAATTTGGGGGAAGTAACCCCCCGCCATAGCCTACATGCATTTCTTGCTCGTGAAACATTAGATACATTTGAGACTAACTTTTTATGAGTTAAAGCCTTTCAAGCTTATAAATTTTAACATAGATGATATTTGGTATTAGCAGCTCAAAGAGGAGACATGTTCTCCCCGACCCCATCCGCTTATTTTGTAAGAGATGACGTGTATTTACTTCCCACTTAGTTTGACGAAATTTGGAGACTATATATGTTTCCTTTCTATAGATATTCGCATACAAAATTAAAATAAATGATATTTGATATTAGCAATTCAAGGGGGAAAACTGCTCCGCCTAACCCCACCCGCTTATTTTGAAAGGGATGACGTGTACTTACTTCCCACTTAGTTTGACCAAATTTGGTTACTATATATGTTACCTTTCTATAGATATTCGCATACAACATTTGATTTTTTTGGAGGTATCTCTGATTCTGATGCTATATCTCCTGACCACCGCGGAATTTCACAAATTAGTATAGCCTATTTTAATTTCAGGCAATGTTGTAATATACTCTGAAATTTTCAGGAAGATCTGTTCAGCAGTTTTTGAGTCTATAAGTAGACATCGGATTTTGCATATTTGCATATTTTTTATTAATAAAGATACGAAAATTCTGATTGGACCAAAATTCGTTTTGAAGAAAACTGAATGCAATGACAGGCTCATATTTTTTATTTTTTTGCATATTTGCATATTTTGCATATGCACAAAATATGCAAAAAATATGCAAAATATGCAAAAAATATGCAAAATATGCAAAAAATATGCAAAATATGCAAAAAATATGCAAAATATGCAAAAAATATGCAAAATATGCAAGTAATTTTTTGACAAAAATCATCAAATTAAATTTGGAAAGTCATTAAAAAGTGTTCTAAATTAAGTTTATTGCCGTTAAACGTCGATTTCTTAGCAGATTATCATGTTATTAGTTATTATTCCGCCACATCAATAAATCTGGACTAAAAGACTTAGAAAATTTCCTATAACCCAGCCTTCTTATTACAACATATGTTGCTTTCTAATACAAATTTGTTCAAAAACTCAATCAGAAATGTCAAAATGTATGTATCCAAATATGTTGATAGGTTCTGCTCGGCCAAAATTATCTGACAGAATAACAAATGAGCTAGAAATTAAGACTAAGGAAATATTGAATATTACATAAAATCTTTCATATTTTATTAAAAACATATAACAAATATATACGGTGCCATGATGAATATTTCCCTCTGAATTTTCCACACGGAAAATAATTTTTAAAAGTGAAATTCTCTTAAAATCAATATTTGTTAAATGTTGAAAAGTACTAGATTCGCTTCGTTATGGCGTATTCTAGTCGAATCGACAAAAATATTCCCTTTTTGAGCATAAATACGGAAATAACAAATTGTGAAATTGGGGAAAGGAAACAAATTCTGCACGGAATTTTTATTCATGATTGCACTGATAACTATATTTTAATACCCTAAGGGTATTATGTCTTAGTGAATGAGTTTGCAACATGCAAAATGAAACGAAGTTCCTTTTGATGATCTGCATAGATTCACACTTATCCATCTCGCCATGTCTTTTTGAAAATAAAGCACAGGTCACATTTATAGACCGCTTCGCATAAAAATTGGGGATTTTTTGGTCCTAGGGCGATCCCTATTTTGGTAAGAATTGATTCAGATTTGGATATTGCTCCCATATATACAGTTGATTCGCGATAATCCCTACATCACAGGTTTCGGCGGTGTCCGAATTATCAAATTGTTCGGATTAACGAATTGTAAGGAAAATAAATTATTTTATATGATTAAATCACTCGTGGAAGTTATATAATAATCTTTTTTTAAATTGTAATTGCAAATTACGAACACTTAAATGAAAGTGCTCTACGTGTAAAAACTAGTGAGATTTTTCTGCTCGAAAATCCAGAAAAAGAAAAAGCCAATCAGATTGTGGCGTTTTTAAAGTTTACATCAGGATGTAAGCAAACCTAGAGACAGATGCATAATTTCATCGTTTTGTAAATTAATATTCCTTAAAATCTTTGCCTTTTAGGTGTATAGTGCATTTGGCAACTTTAATGACAATATTGCGCGAATATTTTTCTTAATATATTTATTTATATCCTATAGAACAAGACTAATGTGTCATGAAAGGTTTGTCCTTGTACTAGATAATTTTTACTAAATGTTGCTGAAACGATTTTTTTACCAACTTCTCCATTAAACAACTGTCAAAATTCGAAGCATTGGTAATAATTAGTACAAATTATGGAGTACACGGACAGGTATAAATTAAACAATTGTGTATACAATAGGGTTATAACTTTTCGACTGTGTTATCAAAATTGTTTTCCTGTAGCAGGAATGAATGAACTATATTTTTTTAGCATTCCAAATACTTTTCTAGCAGAAATATGTGAGTGGTTTTGACATTTTAAAGACAATTCCAAGGTTTTTGACTTATTTTACCACTACCACTCTATTGTGTGGTTTTTCTAAGTGATGTCATTTTGCACTAATCATTGGACGTTCTTCATTTTTCTTATTATTCATCGTGGATGGGTATAAAAATAATGCATTACTTTTCGCCGAGGAGTGAACATTTTCCAATTCTGCATTAAGCGGTTGTATGCGTACAATATAGATCGATATTATAAAATTATGTATTTTTAGTGCATTAAACTAAAACCATGTCATCAATATTAAAGCGGCCGTTAGAGCATTTTTCCAAAGAAGCTCTTTTTCCATAGAGAACAAAAATTGCCAATTTATGTCTGTATATACTGAATAAAGGACTAAACATTATAAAATATATTAAAATCTAATATGTGGATATTCAAAACGTATACTTCTAATTATAGTTATATTCCAGAACCTGGAATCGTAAATGGTACTTTAGTACTTTTTCCCATTTTGCGCTAAAAAACGAACCCTTTTTCCAAAAACTAGAAAAATTGCGCTTTTATCTAAACAAAAATAGCGATGACTAACTCTAGCCCCTTTGTTTTTCTGCTAGACAATTTTGGCCGATTAGAAACTATCACCATATTTGGACACGTTGATTTTGACATTTCTGGTTGAGTTTTTGAAATTTTTCCATTATCTATCTACATTTGTATAGGAAGCAAATTATGTTGTAATAGGAATGCTGGGTTATTTGACATTTTCTTACCTTGTGAAAACTGATTTAAGTCTTGTTAGTCTAGATTTATTGCTGTGGCGGAATATCTGGAGAGTCTCAATAACATAATAATCTGCAGAAAACTATGTTAAACGTCAAAAAACTTAATTTAGAATGCTTTTTTGATGATTTTCCAAGTTTAATTGACGATTTTTGTCAAAAAAACACTTGCATATTTAGCATATTTTTTGCATATTTTGCATATTTTTTGCATATTTTTTGCATATATTTTGCATATTTTTTGCATATTTTTGATATGACCCCAAATATCGAAAAATTGACCCTCAAAACGCCTAGATCCAAAATTTGAGTCAAATCGGATAAGAAATAAAAAACATGCTAAAATCCGATGTCTATCTATAAGGCACAAACAAATAAACGTACAGACAAACATTTTTCTATTTTATATATATAGATATAACTCTATTCCATATATAGTGCCAAGTGAAAGTGGATTTGCGTGACTTTTTTCAATATTTAAGTGGAAAAAAAATATTTTGGTTATTAATATGCAAAAGACCTTTCATTCGTGGAACAGGAATATTTTTTCATCTCATAGTATTAAAAAAAATCAAAGTGGTTTGTGTCAAATTTTCATGCTGATATTTCAAAAACTCAACAAGCTACAGCTCATTTACTACGAGCTTCGCATAATTAAACACAACAGTTTTTTTGAGTTTATGAAGCACTAAAACAATGCAAATCATGCTTGCTCTTGCACAGAAATTTATCACTGGCTAGCTGTTTTAAAAATATGGTCAAGTAGTTATTTTAGATTTTGTGCAATAATCTTTTTAAGTTGGGATGTCAAATTTCAATCGCGAATTTAAAACGCGTTTTTCTCGAAACTGGCTTTTTTGAAAGGTGTTACTCTTTGATTAAATGAGCGATATGTCCACGTCTTCATAGAGTCCCCATAGAACGGTACATTCAGATTTCCGGTATTTTTAAGGTGGTTGCCTTAATATCCCATCGAAATGGCTGAAACAAATTTCCCAGTACGTTCTTAAAACAATTTATTTAAACAAATTCCAAATTCTTCCCACCCAGCATATTAAATGTTGCACCAACCCTAACCACTTTTCACTCAATCCCTAAGCAATCATGTTAAAAATCTCTTGATATGCAATTATTAAGATGTGTAATGCATGGACCGATCAAAAGTCGGCATATTTTCCATTTTTCATTGTCGTTGTTGAATATTCAGTTTTATGACTCAATGCACATCAAACTGATGCGTTCGTTGTACATTCAATTCTGAAATATTCATATGTGGCTATTATTTCATCCAGCTATCGAAATATGTATTCCAATGTTCGTCAGATTGCTACTTCATCTAAATGGTCCACCAACCAGCAACAACCGTTGGCCAACACAATAGCAGTCTACGAAATCGCTGGTCGACTGACTGCATCTGCAAAAAAAAAACATTTTCAACGGGTGGGCATTTATTATACGAAAATCTCGTTAGCTTGAGTGCTGTATGAAATACACATACACCAGCCGGGTTCGAACATATTCGGTGACTGTGGGCGGGTTTTAGCGTAAAGAATAAAACTAAAAAGTTTTGCTTTCAAGTCGACGAAGAATGAAGGGCGATGGCTGGATTAAATGAATGCCTGCCTGATCGACTACAACTGTTTGTACAAGTAGGTGTATTCCTATCCTGTCGTAGTGGAGGAGTTCGTAACATGAAATGCATGCATGAATCAGTGCACACTTGTCTGACTATTGATGTGTTTTGGGAAAAGTTTTCTTTTTTTTTGTTTGGCGGATATCTATTTGCAATCTCTACAGTCGAAGGGGGATATTATCTGAACATATGGTGTTGGCGGTATATCATTTCTATGTAGATTGGGGTGTAATGAATCCTTCATAGAACACGTTTGAGAACTAGAATAGATTCTACAACCCCATTAATATGTAATGAAGCGGAATATGTACCACAAACTGTGGAACATTTTTCCCCATAATCATAAGGGGTCACATAATATTTTAACATTTGGGATAAATTTGCCATGGGTAGGAGACTTCTGTCTCACCTGTTGACACAAATTGTCTTTTCGCCTTTCTTGTGCACGGACATAGCAGACAACGGTTACAATCGTTGGGTATGTATTCCTTCACCCAACTTTGCTAATTGACTGATGCATACTCCGTATCAGTATGTAGCCACCGGACTTGAACAGTTAAGATTGGTTCTGGGTATCTTCATTAGGGCGTCCTAAAAAAAGACAATTTTTTTGGAACGCCTACCCCTTCCTTTTTTCCATTTGATCCAAAAACCTTATATATGAAATTTTTGACGATCGGTTAACATTAACCCTTGCCACCAGAGGTATCTTTGTTTCCATAGTAATTTGTATGGGATCAAAGTTCAATTTTCACGGAAATGCTCTGAAGGCCGCATTTATAATCCATTCGGTGAGAAAACTTTACCAGTTCAGTGTTCTGGCAAAAAATGATTACTACAAACATTTATGATGATCGGTTAACGATAACCCAATGCCCCGAAATTGTGATTTGTATGTGGTTCTTGAAAAAGTAAAATTCATCCGCAAAGCATTCGTAGGTTAGGCGCGAAATTATAAAAAATTTAAGAGGTAAATGTATAGTTTCCAATATTAAAACAAGTAAGCCAAGGCTATAGTCGGACGGGGCCGGCCATGTAATACCCTACACCTTTACTCCTGGGAATTAGCTTTCCACATATCAAAATTTCTTTATGGAACAAATAAACTTTTTGTAAGAAGTAAATTTGTGGATTCTGGTACCGTATCACACCAAGCTTAAATAATAACACATTAATTGTTTCACAAACATCCCAAAAGGGACAACACTCAATGATAGGGAACCTACAGCTTATCGCCGAGTCCGAACGGCGTGTCCTAAGACACCACTTGTAGAGTAGTTTTACATGCCTGAAATACTCAGAAAATGTCGCAAGCCTTACTGAATGATATATTGCAACCGTTGAAAATTTATTTTGCCTGGCTGGGGAATCGCTTTGAGAAAAAGTGGCAGAGCGACCCATGCTGCAATGTATGTACAAAAATCCAATTGGACACTTAAAACGTTAGGGCACCATGTAATTTGCAATAATAAAACAACTGGGAATGGGAAAATGTGATTCTCTACACAAAACCAAATATATATTAAGTATTTGGCCCGTCATCTAGCAGACACTTTATTGCAATTTTCATCAGGGGGAAGATCAGTAGTTCTATTTTCATATGTAATCTACTTTGCCGGTATATGCCCTAGAGGAAATAAAATATATACCAAAAATATTTTTTTGTACTTTTCATACAAAAGTAATGGTCCATTTCACCCGCTAAATAATATCAGATCATCATCCAAAATTGTAAGCATCTTCCTCTACCTAAACTCTTACCTCGTGCAAAATCCCGTGAATATTGAGCTATAATTGCGACCTCTGGCGTACAAATAACAGGGTATATCAGGCTATAATTCTGTTATCTTATCATGTACACCAACACAATTGACATCAATAGAAAGGTCAAGCGTTCCTCTTCCAAGTATAGCTTACATGCCCGGAATTTACTTTCCAGGAATAAAGATATAAGCTGTTTATTAAAAATTTTCACAATTTTCACACAAAAGTTTTGGTCCATTTAACCCTCTAAATATTATCTGACCGCCATCTCAAATTGCAAGCTTCTTCTTCGTCATATACTCTTACCTTATTTAAAATTTCGAGGCGACCTTTATTGCGACCTACAGAGCATCTACAAAACCGGATAAAAATTATGTTTTTGGTCCATTTCACTCGCTAAATATTTCACGATCATCACCAATTAAAATAGCGATCTATTCTGATGTAAAAGCGACCTCCATACCAAATTTCGTGACGAAATTTTTTAATATCATTCCTATTACTTGATGTTGAGTTTTACTAATGCACTATGGGCCCAATGGCAGGTTTTTGAGGCAACAATTCACTGGACGCTGCTGGACCTTTCAAATTTAGCCCCGATGTTGATAATGAGCATAAAAATACATCTACAAAATTTGGAAGGAATCGGTTCAGATATAGGTATAGCTTTCATATTTATGTTTTAACCGATTTTATATTTAAGGCGCACTAAGGCCACAATTTGCATCCGATGGCTTTAACATTTGAAATGGTAAATCGTGTTCAATTAGAATCACGTCCGAAAATTTTGGTTCTGATCGGTTCTCGTATATATATCTAGATATATATAGAAAATTATTCAGGTCTGCCATGATGTACGAAATATAAATCCTCTGAAATGGCTTGATCGAATGTGATAAAACTTTGACTGTAGATTCTTTAGGTCTAAGAATTGATCGTAAGGTAGTTTTTATACCGAAAAATGGAGGGGGCGGGGGCCTCCCCCACAACGGGTTTTAGCCAAACGCGAAATCTCAGAGATTATTAGACGTATTGGTATACAATACTATAGTAATTGTGACCTCCATCATTAATTGATGATTTGGAAGTAGAATACCGCGATCGCATCCGATTTTTGAATACTTTATAATTACAGGTTAAGATTTTCAAATTTAGAAGGTGTTTGTATTCCCAGTAACTAAATTAAGATATCTTGAACATAAAAGATTTCAATGCTTTTTATAACTCGATTCAGATAACTATCAAATTTTGCGACTTGTGTCATATTTACAAGTCCCACTCCCAGCAAAGCCCAATACTTAGAAAAATCCAAATTTTTAAGTGTCACGCTATCTGTAAGTATTTTTCTCTAAGTTTACGGATCCATACGGGGATAACATTTTCTACACCTATAGTACTCACTATTACCTTATACCACATACATATGTATATGTATATACTCGTAGTTTCGCGAATACGTCGCAATACCGAGAGTTATATTCCAAAAACCATATAAACTACAATATAAACTACACAAAAAATACACCACATGTCTACATCAAATATTCCTTACCAAATCTAACTTTTTTATTTCTTAATCAGAATATTAATTTACATACACGTGTTATAAATTAAAAAATTGTTTATTATGTTAGCGGCTTTTAATTTTCGAGCGAAACAAATTTATTCTTCGTTTGATAGATTTTTATAAAATTTTACAATGTAAGATGCAATATCTTTGACAGCCCGGTATGTGGTCATGAAGCGTTGCCAGGTTGAAATGATTTTGTTTCTAAGTGGCGCAAAGTGTTAAGAATCTAATCCCGTTACAATTTTATCCAAATATATGACTTCAAAAATAGACTTTTTGCCTCAGAATAATGCCATTGGGCCTTTAGTGTAATGTTGTGAGTATTTGTGAGTCTCGATATTTTTTAAAAATACAGGGGAAAGTCTCTAGATGACGATGAAAAAAAATCCAGTTGCCCCTATCCGCCACCCGGCGAGTTATTCCCCTTATACCACACCTGTAAGATCGTCAAAATTCCGAAAATTGGGAGGTGCGTTTTATGGGAGCTATACCTAAACTTGGACCTATGTTGAACATTTTTTGCAAGGGGGTATTTAATGTACTGAGACCTCAAAATGCAAAAATTTAGCAAAAATAGTTCAAAATACCGAAAATCGGGCGGCACCTTTATATGGGGGCTATACCTAAACGTAGACCTACATTGAACATTTCTTGCGAGGAGGACTCCGGAGTCCAAATGCAAAATTTCAACCAAATTGGTTGGAAAATTTTTCTAAATTCTTCAAATACCACAAATCAGGCGGTACCTTTATATGGGGACTACACCTAAATGTGGACCTACATCCACCAAAATGTTTTTCCTAATTTTTGTTTTGTTATAAACCTATTTTTAAAATTTGGAGGCGGTACAAAGTGCGAAATATGGGCACTTTAGTGGAACTTTACACATAACTTTTAATGTGAAGAACGTAGGTTACTAAAATTTTCTAAAAATGTTTCTTATAGTTGAGGGTCGTATGTGGAATATGGGCCACATAGACATGCGGTTTTCTATAACCCCCACTTATCGGTGGTGACCTTTTTTTGGAGTTGTGTAGTTCCGGAACGAACTAGTTCCAAAGAACTATTCCGTACAAGGAACTATTGGAACTATATCCAGCTCTTGCGTTTATATAGTTCCTTTCGTTTTTCTCGTTCCTTCAATTTAACACCTACGTCGATCTTTCAATTTATTTATTTTTAGTTCAATTCATCCATCAAACTATGAAAACATTTCGGTCTCGGAACTATTTGGAACGAAAAAAAACAAAAATAGCGACTAAAGTGAAAGATTCGTTGAACTATTTCGGTGACGGAACTTTTTGGAATGAAAAGAACGATGAACGAGAAAAATTCGTTGAACTACATCGATGTTGGAACTATTGAACTACTTTAAGGAACTAGTTCCTTTTGGGAAAATGAACTAGAAAGAGCGATCAGCTCTGGGAACTACCGTTTTTACGTATTAGCTTCATTTTTCAACCGATTTTGCTTCAAATTGGTATATTTGGGTTTCAGTGGATGGAGAACATATGTAAAAAATATTGTTAATATCTGTTCGCGTATTGGTGTAGCCCCCATTGAGCGGTATCAGCCAATATAACATATTTTACAGATTCCAAGCACATTTACCAATCTATTTCTTTGCATTTTGGCATTTTATGTTCTCCGTAGGTAGAAAACCATTTTGTGAAATATTAGCAACGTATTTCCTTGTTTTGAAATAGCCCCAATATGAGCACGCAGAGAAAAAAATAGGATTGATCCAACAATATTCGAAAAGCAAAATATGTATTGTAAAGATATTGTTAAATTCCAAATTTAGTATTGTGATTCCAACAATTGGGTTTTGTTAAATCCAAAAATAGTTTTTCTCAACTGGACAATAGTTCTCTCTTTTCTTCAACAATTTTTTCTCTTCTCTCGCTATTCGATGCCGTGTTGAAAAAAACAATTATGGTGAGTTTTGTTTGTATGACATAATGCCTTTATCTTTGTGTGTATGTATACCAACAATGAGACTCTTATTTTTATTTGTTTCATTCTTCTATCTTCATTGTGCTTTGAGGTTTGGTGTTATACCGGATTTTTTTATGGTGCTTAATTATTCCTTATGTTGTGGTGGGTGCTTGTGGCTTTTTGTTTGGCTTTGTTGTCAGCCAATGCAGCAAACCATGTATTGTGTTCATCAATGATTGCAATATTATACGCGACATTTATATCCAAGATATGCGAAAAGTGTATATGAGAAGTATATACACTCAAATCAAAAATTTCTGGGCTGGTTTTCTGGGTTGACAATACTTTTTGTAAACAAAATTACATTATGATAGTTCCTACAATCGCTATTGTTAACGATTTTTACAATATTGCGGAAATTCGAAAGATGTTTTTGTTTTCTATTTTTGGAACAAAAGATGGTATTTTTGGATTTGGATTACAATGTTTGAATAAAACAAATAATTTTTTGGAACCAAAACAGACAGATATTTTGGTTCCAACAAAAGCGGAAAATATTTTTTCTCTGCGTGAGGGGGCACACCATTTGGGATATTTAAATAGTGTTAGGTAATTATTGCCCACCGAGTTTGGTTTATTTTAAAATTTGTCTTCATTAAATAGAAAATATTCTAAAAAACAATTCAGAGCATATATCCTTGCTTTGGCCCCTCCCCCAAGCATCCACATACATTAGTAAATGAAAATAAAAAAAAACTAATTTTTGAGATTTTTTATTTTTAGTATAGTGTCATTGATATAACATAAATTTTACAAATTGAACGTTTCGACTGAGGATATGTTTATCTTATTACACGATTCTGCAAATGAGTATATCACCTAAAAGCATCTGGTGCAACTATGCTTTGTTTTAGGTACTTAACGATGTCCTGAGGAAACTGCTCAAATTTGAACATTTTTTTCGTAAAACTATTAAAAGCAACATTTCTTAGAATTGGTGAACCCGTTTTTGGGATAAACGATACCAAGATTGACGTCAAATGCCGGTCCTTCTATCAAATTTTCAAAAATATAGATATGAGAATATTCCAATAACTCTCTGAAAAAGCCGCATATCTCTCAAACCTGCGCAAACCTGCAGCTAATTTTTGGTTTGTCCATAGATAAATATCCTACCTCTCAGAAAATGTGCGATTTTTTCTGCAATTCGCACAATACATTAAAAACCTCCAAAACTTAAAAAAAAATAATTTAGTAGACTTTAAAAAAAAAAACACATCTTTGGGGAACGAATAGCAACCAAACTAAATTAGGTCTTACAACTCTATAAAAGCCAACTAATTAAAAAATTGTCAAGAATTATAACACCGACAAAAAATATCGTAAATTAGCTTACCATTTGTTTGTATCACTATATTACTTAAGCAAAGCTAGAAGCAATTTTTAAGGAAAATAAATATTGTAAAACAATGTGCAACTTTTAAGTGCATTTCTAGTGGTTTCGCGGGGTAAATCACAAAACTGAATATGAGGCATTTGTCGTGAGATACTTAGCATTGGATCCCAACAATAATATCGTTAGCTCTATGTACTTTAATTTTTGAGTAAAGTTCCACTAAAGTTCCCATATTTCGCACTGTGCGGTAGCTCTATTTTTACTATTTTTACACTCCTTTCCATACAAGTCAAAATACAAAATTACAACTAAATCGGTTGAAAAGTTTGGGTAAAGTCAAAATACCGAAAATCGGGAGGTACCTTTATATGGGGGCTATACCTTAACGTTGACCTATATTGAACATTTTTTTTTTCGAGGAGGTGTTTTGTTGACTCAGGTCTCAAAATGCAAAATCGATCGTTACCTTTATATGGGGACTATACCTAAATGTGGACCTACATCCTCCTTGTAGGTGGATGTTGTCTCGTTATAAGCCTATGTTTAATTATAACTATTTTTGGCACTCCTTTCCTTACAAGTATTTTTGGCACTTTGTCCTTATTTAGATTGCTTCTACTTTTACTTTGACAGGAAAATCGAGAGAAAACAAAAAAGACCACTTGGCTTCAACCCATTTTTACCAAATTTTTAACATAAATATAGCCACAACTTCCACGCAAATTATCTTTTAAGGTCAATATTTTTGTCACATCAAAAACATTTAATTTCGTCCAAAAATATTTAGTTTGTATAATATACAATCACAAGTCGCGTGTTATAAAAGGGTAAACCTTGGCTTCAGCTATGTTAAATATTCAAAAATATTGATGATATGCAATCTTTTGGTTGGTGTGTGGTTGTGTTTGAATGTTCGTTAAAGATGATGGGATTAGGAGTTATGGGGATGGGGTTGGAAGTGGGAAATTGGTGAAATTGAGCGACTTCCATTGAATTAACCCAAAGATCAACTGGCTTTAAGTGCGTTGGCCGGAAACCACAACTGAATAAATACTCCTTGTCATGAGGGCTCTGCCGGCATTCAAATGCACTCAATGTCGGGAATAATCCGCGACTGATTCCAGCATGTGGATAAGTTGAGCGGAGTGCGACCTTGGCAGCTACAAGGAAATAATCCCAATCGATGTCCGAGTGTCTTTCGTCTTTCACAACATGATCACATTGGTGTTTCTATCTGGGGACATCATCATGGTTTTGTGATTGTCGAGCTGTTTAAACCCGGTGCTACTCGCTACCATGTTTTTGCCGTTGCAATATCGATCTTACCGATCATGGGACCAAAACATTTTCCCACCAAATTTTAAATTTAAAATCTGCCAAAACAATATTTATGCCATGACCAGAGCGGCGGTTTCTAGACACTCGTAGAATATATCCTTGGTCTGTACGTTTTTCTCTTCGATCGGAACTTGGGCACAAATGAGACTTATGTTGAAGAACTTAGCTTATATACGGATTATGGAATGAATCTGAATACAAAATTTTTAAGTGTCCGATTAACATAAATCCAACACCTAGATCATGTTTTGTTTCATTGCAGCTATTATACTGTATGTATTCGTTTGTTATCTATAGGTGGACCTGTAGTTACCGACAAATGTCGTTAAAATTAAAATGTTTATAATTTCGGTAATTAACAACATTATTCGGTAAAGTAGCGACCAATTAAAAGTAGTCGTAAAATTCTACCGATAGCAATAGTGTTGTCAAATTTTATTTTAACTTTTCATTCATAACTATGCGTTTTAATGTTACCGATTTTTGTCGGTAACTCCAAAAATTAGAGAATCGCACTGCTGATTACGCTGCACTTCCTGTACAGCGATAATATCAGATTTGTACTTTCCAAGTAGATCTGCCAATGCGCAAACTGCACCTTCTCTTTAAAGAGTCCAAGCATTCCAAGTCTAAATTCTCATTCCATGGTCCTTAAAACGTTTGCGGGGGTTATCAACTTTTTTCATATGACACCCAACTGATTTTTTTATCGTTCTTATGGGTGAACGAGGGGTACATGTTAGCTCATTACCTTTAACCGGTGTTATTCGCCAGTTGGCACCAAGGGGTGATCAGTGTCTACTTAAGATGAACTTTTCTCTTGTTCGTAAACAAAACCAGCTATATCTTAAATGGGTTTACTCCAAGATCATTATTGTGTGTCCATTCGATAGTTTGACTCGAGCTCCTTGCATGAGTTCCGATGGTGTTTGTGGGAACTTCCTGCTGGTCATTATGACCATGTCGTCAGCATAAGCTTTCGTTTTTATTCGTAGTTTGTCAAATTCTTTAAGTATTTCGTTTATAGCCAGAAGCGACAGCAGTGGCGGTAGAACGTCACCTTGTGGTTTGCCCCAGGTGACGGACTTCCGAATGGAATTCTCAATGATATTTGAGTTGATTAGCTTGTTGCAGAACATTCAGCCAATCTAATTGATCAATGTAGAGAAAACATCTACATTTATAAGTTGTAGAATGCATTATCGATGAGTACAAGGCACCTTCTATGTCAAGGAAGGCTGCTAACGTATAGTTTAAGCCTTCCATATTCCCCTCGATAAAACCCACTACATCATATCGTTAGGTCTCCACCGATTTGCCTTCGATATAGGCATATTAGGCAGGACTTGAAAGTTCAGCCCGGATTCCAAGGTCTAGTACCCTTTCTTAGGGTTTCAGTAGAAAGGAAGATAGGCTGATCGGTCTATGGTCTTTGGGAAGTGTTTGTGGCTTGACTTTCCCGTTGTGGCGATGTTTGTCGCAGTGACCTCCTTTCATAGAGCTCTTAAAATGTGATCCAGATGTGGGATCAATACCTCCAGTGTATTTTGTAGCATTGCAGGAAAGGTACATTCTGTCCCGCTGATTTGAAGGGCTTGAAAGTGTTTATTGTACGAACTATCTTGGTTCGACTCGATGACTCCCGCCTCATCGGTGGCCTGGTTGCATACGGTTGGAGCGCTTGAGCACTCTGGTGCATCCATGCAGTTGCGATATTGACTAGAAGATCTAGAGTTTCTAGACCGATTTTAGTCCATGTGCCACCATCCTGTTGGATACTGCTGACAGATTTGAGGTCTTTTAAGAATAACCTACTAAATCTGGTTACGTGATTTACTCCCTCTATCGATTAGCTTAAAAAGATGTGTAATTTGTGTTGTGCTTTTTGAACGACACTTTGTAGTTCTGCCAATTTCTGGACTACTTCCCAGGGTTTCGGAGTCGAGGTATTTTTGGGTCGACTCCGACTCCAATCCAATTTTTTTCACGACTCCGGCTCCGACTCCGAGTCCGGGTCGACCCCGAGTGTTATTTAATAATGTAATAATTTTAAGTTTTTCCTATATTTGGGCCCATATAGGCTAATCTGTTTGGTTTTCCTAACATATTCTTTAGAAAGAGCTTTCGTTCGGATATAATACTCAAATACAGAACATAAATATGAAGTAAAATTAATACCCATTTTGTTTCGTCTGAATCTTACTTTAAAAAACGGCGACAAAATACAAGATATAAAGTATTTGTCGGTTTTTTTTTGCACGAGTATATTCTGGAAGGAACTGTTCCCCGTGAAAAAAAATATGTGAAAATGAAGGGGCAATACAAAACATAAGGACTACATACATAAGCCAACATTTTAGAGAGCTTCGAGAGCCTTAAGTGGTGACATCCAGTTGAAAGCTCAATAAAACCCACTTTCATGATTTGTGCCCAAGAAAAACTTTTGTGACAGATGTTTTCTCCATCAGAATGAGCATAACTTAATCTACTTTCTGAATTTTTTGTGGGGGTTTTCAGACTTAAACCACTATAACTTAGCCCTTTGTTAAACGATTTAAAACAATAATAGCGTATTCAAAAGATATTATTGGCCCCTTTAAAAGGAAGAAGAATCAAAAGAAATCCGTTGCGGAAAAAATAAGATATGTCCGTTTAAGTTTGAAAATATAAGAAACCCAGATTTTCACTACTTTTTACTTACTTACTTAGCTGGCCTTTTACAGAACATTTGTTCCATAAGCCGAACTAAGAAAAAATCTCCAATCCTCTCTGTTTGCTGCTGTATTTTCCCAATCTGGGATATGTAGCTTTGTGATATCTCGTTTCACTTGTTCGCTCCAACGAAGCTTTGGCAGATCTGCGAGAACCTCCATGCGGCCCGTATTTATACGCCTTTTTAGCGGGTTCATCATCACTCATTCTTATAACATGGCCTAGCCATCGCAATCGTTGTATCTCGATTCGTTCAACTATATTGATGTCATTGTATAGTTGATACAGCTCGATGATCATACGACGCCGATATTCGCCGTCAACACAGATTGGCCCGTAGATCTTTCGAAGAATTTTTCTCTCAAACACACAAAGCACTGCCTTATCTGCTTGAGCAAGTACCCATGCTTCGGAACCATACATTAGCACGGGTAGTATCAGTGTTTTGTACAGTGTTATTTTTGTTTGACGAGAGGTGGCTTTATTCCTAAACTGCTTACTCAGCCCAAAGTAGCATATGTTAGCCAACACTATCCTTATTCGTATTTCACAACTGATGTTATTTGTTGTGTTTATGGCGGTGCCGAGGTAGACGAAGTCCTTTACTACCTCAAAATTATAGGTACCAACATTCACAGATGTGGCGGTGTTTATGGACATATTACGCGTCGATACCATCAACTTGGTTTTTACGCCGTTTACTGCCAGACCAACTTTAGCAGATTCTCTTTCGACTTTTGCAAGGGTATCAGTTACTTCCTTTACCGATCGACCCATGATGTCAATGTCGTCGGCATAAGCCAGTAACATATGGCTGTTCGTGTATATCGTTCCATTTCTTTTGACCTTCGCGTCTCGTATGACCTTTTCCAGCAGGATGTTGAATAGATCACACGACAGGCCGTCTCCTTGTCTGAAACCTCTTTTGGTAGTAAACTCTTCGGAGAGGTTCTTTCCAATTTTAACTGAGGATCTCGTCTCAGTTAATGTCATTCTACAAAGTCGAATGAGCTTTGCAGGAATACCAAAATCAGACATGGCTTGGAACACCTTTGAACGTATAGGGCTGTCGAATGCTGCTTTATAATCGACGAAAAGATGGAAGGTGTCGATCTGCATTTCTTGGGTCTTTTCCAGGATTTGTCTCAAGGTAAATATCTGGTCAATGGTGGATTTGCCAGGTCTAAAGCCGCACTGATAGGGTCCAATAATTTCATTGACCATAGGCTTTAGTCTCTCACACAATATGCCAGACACTATCTTATATGCAATAGGGAGCAGACTTATGCCCCTATAATTGGAGCACACAGTCTTATCACCCTTCTTGTGGACTGGACATAGGATGCTCACGTTCCAATCGTCGGGTACGAGTTCTTCCTGCCAGATGGTGCTAACTAGCTGATGCATACACCTTATCAGCGTGTCGCCTCCGGTTTTGAACAGCTCGGCTGGTAGGCCATCTGCTCCTGCCGCCTTATTATTCTTCAGCCGGTTTATTGCTGTCCTTACCTCATCTTGGCTGGGCGGTATACATTCAATACCATCATCTGGGATTGGATCTGTGGTATCTTCGCCGTCTTCACTGCTATCGGATACCAACAGTTTGGAAAAATGTTCTTTCCATATCCTGAGCACACTATCTGTATCAGTTACCAAATTACCTTGTTGATCTCTACAGGAGGATATTCCTGTACCAAAGCCATCAGTTTGATGCTTCACTCTTTGGTAGAATTTTCGGACTTCGTTCTGTCTCCTGTACATCTCCATTTGTTCACACTCCCTCTTTTCCATTTCTCTCTTTTTCCTGCGGAAAAGACGTTTCTCCTCTCTCCTTTTCTCCCGATACCTCTCTCGTGCGCTACGCGTTGGTAGCAGCACGGCACTCCTGGTCATACCACGGATTCTTTGGTGGTGGTCTCTGGTATCCAAGTACTGATTTTGCGGCTGTTTGCATGGAGTGGGCAATATTTTGCATTGTGCTGATATGTTATCGGGACGAGAAGCGCTATCATTAAGCAATTGGGTCAGTTGAGTGGAATATGCTGTGGCTATCTGTTGTGTTTGCAGCTTGGCGATGTCCAACTTTCGTGTTGTGTCTGTTCGTGCTTTATTTGCAACGTTTAGACGGGTACGTACCTTTGCTGCATCGAGGTAATGGTCCGAATCTATGTTTGCTCCTCGGAACGATCGTACATCCAACACGCTCGATGAATGTCTTCCATCTATCACAACGTGATCAATTTGATTTATTGTTCTTTGGTCTGGAGACAGCCAAGTGCCCTTATGAATATCGAGATGCTTAAATCTGGTACTGCTAACTACCATGTTTTTTGCCGCTGCGAAGTCTATCAGCCTCATTCCATTGTCTGATGTTTCACTATGTAGACTGAATTTACCAACTGTTTGTCCAAAGATATTCTCCTTTCAAATTTTGGCATTAAAATCGCCTAGAACAATTTTAATGTCATGGGCAGGACAACGGTCATATGTTTCTTCTAAGCTCTCGTAGAATATATCTTTGGTCTGTTCGTCCTTGTCTTCGGTTGGGGCATGAGCGCAGATAAAGCTGATGTTGAAGAATTTAGCTTTTATTCGAATTGCAGCAAGTCTTTCATTCACTGGGGTGAAGCTGGAGACCAGATGTTTTAACCTCCGACCAACTACAAAACCGCAACCAAACTCATGCTTTGTGTCATGGCAGCTATAATACAGTGCGTCACCTTTAGGTGTTGTTGTGACATCTTTCCCAGTCCATCGTATTTCCTGTATGGCAGTAATATCGGCTTTGTACTTTCCAAGTACGTCTGCCAATGCGAAGACTGCACCTTCTCTATAAAGAGTGCGAACATTCCAGGTGCAGATTCGCAGATCATGGTCCTTAAAACGTTTGCGGGGTTCGTCAACTTTAGAGGGGTTTGTTTTTCTTTTCTTTCGTTTTTTCATAGTAGGCTGTTTTTTTTTCTAGGGGAGGGTTACTAACCCGACGCCCAAACCCAAGTTTTTAACGTTCTTATGGGTGAACGCGCGGCACATGTTAGCTCACTACCTTTAACGGGTGTTAAAGGCAGTTCCCCAGGTGACACCACGGGGAGGTCAGTGTCCACTTGAGATGAAAGAGGGACCAAGATAAATCCTGGGCTTTGCCATGTTAAAACCGGTCAGGACCGTTCCTTGGTATCTTCCATCCCCTACGTCACCCTCACTACTTATACCGTTATAAAAAAAAAATCCATCGTGTTTAGATCCATGGAGAACGAAAATGCCTTTAGTTCGTTTGGGTCACTTCGTTTTATTTTTTTATAACGGTATCACTACTTATACCGTTATAAAAAAATAAAACGAAGTGACCCAAACGAACTAAAGGCATTTTCGTTCTCCATGGATCTAAACACGATGGAATTTTGCATCAGAACGCTTGAATACGCGAAGGGCCAATTAAGGTTTTCAAATCGCTCCGGCCTAGTAAACATATTGTTCAACCGAAATAGTTACAAAATTTTCCTCCAGAAATTTCTCGCTAGAAGCCTTCGTAGAACGGTACTCCCTTTTTTCGTGATGTTGAAATAATTCTTCGCTAAGCTAATAGAACATTGCAAACAAGTGAGCAAAGGCTATAGTCGGGTCGGTGAGCCAAGGCTATAGGCGGTTCGGTGAGCCAAGGCTATAGTCGGCTCGGAGCCGACTACGTTATACCCTACACCACTGTGCATAAGCTTTTGACTGGTCAAATTCAAAATATTAAAATTTGGATAGCTTAGCGCCTTTGCTCTGAATGTCTTCATTAATACAGGCCAATTTTGTTGAAACGCATTTAAGTGCATCGTCAGTACAACTCAAATAAAAAATGGAAAAGAGGGATGTACGCCAACCATCAATAGGCTTCTTTCTCTGTGAGAGCCACACCAACATCCAAACTTTCGTGAGGATCCGATCAAAATTCTGACCTGTCGTGTGATTACACAAAAACTGGAAAAAGGGATGCATTACCGACTATTGCGAGATCTCTGTTGTTTCACCACCTATGACAACGTACTTCACATCGTTGTAAAGGTGATATTTTCTACTTTCCTTGCCAGGTTTTGCTTTCAATATAACTCTTACAGAAGCGAGATATTCGCTTTGAAATAAAACTTTGGATTTTTCTCCAAATAATTTTTTTTCACATTTCGACCCCTGAATAGTATCCGAGCATTACCAAAATCAATAGGTTTTTTCCTCTGTGGGACCCCCATTAACACCCAAAATTTCGTGATGATCCAATCAAAATTGCGACGTGTAGCGTGATTACAAAAAAATTAAAAAATGGGATGTGTTACCGACTATTGCGATATCTCCGTTTTATGGCCACGTACGCTAACCTGCTTTACGTCATTGTAAAGATGGGATTTTTTACTTTCATACTCAGACTTTGCTGTTGGAAGGTCCCCAACCAAGGCTGTGATATTCGTCATAATGATTAAAATCGCAAAAATGAAAAGTTGTGTTCTATTAGAGGCTATCGCGATTTCTTCGCTGTTTGACCACCTACGACAACCTTTGTGCATCGTTGCAAAGGTGATATTATCTACTTTCATTGTAAGGTTTTACTTTTGGTATACCACTTATAGAAGCTGAGATATTTGCTTTGAAAAAAAAACGTTGACTTTTGTCCAAATAGGTTTTTTGTCCATTCCGACACCTAAATATTATCCGACCATCACTAAAATCAATAGGCTTCTTCCCCTCCGGGACCCCCATTAACACCGAAAATTTGGTGACGATCCGATCAAAGTTGCGACCTGTAGCGTGATTCCAAGGTTTAGATAGACAGACGGACGCACACACATAGCCAGATCGACACAGCTCGTCAAAAAATAAATTTTGGTATATATATATATATATGTATGGGTCTACGACCATTATTTCGATGCGGTACAAACTTTTTGGGCAAAACCAATTTATAATACGCTCCCCACATAGTGGTGTAGGGTATAAAAATCAGACAGTATAGGTCCACGTTTCGGTATAGCACCGAATTGGTTGTTAATTTGAATTTTGCGTTCCAAGAAGATAGAAAACTTACTCACAAAAACTATCCATATATGTATATCTATGCTTAGGCCTAGCCTCCACAAACCGGTATTGCCCAATCCTATGTTTCCAACTTAAGATCGAAAACTAATAAACATCAAAACCTAGTCCTTCATCGATCGATTTTGTAAAAATATTAAATTTACCGAAATGGTATTCAGAAAAAGGCAAAAATTCAATTTTTGGCTTAAAAAGCTGAAGTTTTTGGTCATACATAAAACGGACAAACAAAATTTGAAAAATAAAATCAATCGATTAATTATTTGATTTTGATATCCTTATTAATTTTTTTTATAAGTAGGATTTTATATAATCTTTTGTAAAAGCTCATCACAATATCATATAAGGATATGAGGTTGCAAAAAATTCAGCAAGCATCTGAAATTCATACATACTCGTAGTTGAGCCGTTCAGTGCACACATTGATTAACTCTACTTTTAAAAATCTTAAATTTAAGTATCAGAGCTTATATAGAAGACGTTAAATCTCCAATAATAATTCGATTGTCATAGAACTATTCTTTTGGTTTCAAAAAATTAAAGGATCAGTTGGACCAAAAATATTCTCGACTCGCATTTTGTGATCAAAATAGAGATGAAAGATTAGACTTCAAAGGATAGTAAATATGCTGTAAATCTTCCTCTAACTTAGTACAATATACCGTTTGCTTGTATGCTTTCTTATAGCTTTTTTTTAAAAAATAAATAATGATTTTTGAAAAAAAATTGGTGTCCCTAATTTAATGTTATATTTCTATAATGTAAAAGAAAATTTGCCCGGAGTCGGAGTCTGAGTCGAAAAAAATAACTCGAATCCGACTCTTGCTAAATTGCTCGACTCCAACTCGTAGACGCCGAAACCCTGCTACTTCCTTTTATTGGTTTAACCCTATATGAAGAAAATGTCTTTATGACTGTGGTCTGAGCTGTCACAACGCCCAAGATTCATAATACGACTTATGTCCGTTATTAGTTACATATGTCTGATCGATTCTCTAAAGCCAAGGAGGTGTATACTTTGAATTCTCCACATATGACTATTTCATGGTAGAGGAAATAATCCACTTAAAAGAAAGGAAGCCGTGGTGGTGCAGGCAATGCAGATGTGGTCTGAGCCTAATCAAGAGTTGAGCTCTTATGTTACGCCATTTGTCAGACAAAGCGATACAATACATGTCCGGGGAACCTATCCCGAGGGGGCTTCATTATCCACAGTGCAGTATATGGAGTATACCCATCTTATAAATTCAATTTTATAAATCCACAAAAATAGCCAACTCCATACTTAGAGGTAGTTTAGACTAGCTATCAATGTCATATGTACCGAAATAAAAACATTCCATACCTGCCCACACAGATAATGTGGAGACGTAATTGCACTGCAATTTGTTGGTGTGAACTTAAAAAAGTAGGTTAGGTTAGGGAATCGCCAGATGCCCGTAAAGGCACTTAAGCTAGAGTAGCTGTGCTCTTTATTTTGGAATCCTAAAGGAGGATAAATTGTGTTTTGTTTAATTTATTAGAAAATAAATTTGTCAGTTTAGAAATTCTGTACTATTGACGTAATCTCTTAAGTTTTTGAACTCGGTTGCCCTAATTTGTCTGAGTTCTTGTATTATATTATTTCCCAGAAATTGATTTCTTAGCGTCGCGAAGGCTGGGCAATGACAGAAGTAGTGTTCCAACGTTTCGTCTTCCTCTCCGCATGCTCTGCTTCCTGCACAACCAATTTTGTGCTGGTGCGCTTGTAGCCCTAGGTGTCCCGTAAGGATGCCTGTCTTTCTTACCCATTAAAAGTAGTTCCTTTGTTTTATCCTCGTCTGTGTTCCCCCATAGGCATTTTGTGTTTTTTCCTCTCTCTTCTGTGTTACAGACTTATCGTAGTTTGCTCCCTGGCGTGCCTTGCCAAGGAGTTAGCTATCTCGTTACCCCTAATCCCCGCATGTCCTGGTACCCATATAATGTTAACCGAACCATGGTGGGAGTAGTCGTTGATTGACTTTTTACACTGCAAGACAGTTTTTGATTTCATCGTCTTACCTGTTATAGTTTTGATTGCTGCCTTACCGTCCGTTAGGATGTTGACAGCGATTGACGTAAAAAGTAAATGGCTTAAGGATGGAAAATTTCAGCACATATGACATTGATGGCTAGTGTAAACTACCTCTTAGTTTAAATGATCCTAAATGATGTTAATTTTTTGTCGGCACACCCTTATATTCTGCTCCCATAATAGTTTAGAGTTGTTGAATTTTTGTTCAACTTTTGATGTATATCTGGCATGTTCGCATTGACATACAAACAGTGTATTATCCTTAGATATTAGCTTAGATATGGTGGCTGTGGCGGGTGCGATTACCACCAAAGTGTTGTGTGTTTCTATGCAATTGTATTAAATATTTTATTTAGTACTCATTTGTGCATCGAAAATGTTGGTTGAGTTCGTTTTTCATTTTTTTTTTTTACTTTTCGTTTTGGGTCTTTGGCGCAATGCGGTGATTTTGATTGCTTTGGAGCGTGGCTCACAAATTGCTTTCACAATGAACTTAGTCGGATAGTTTTGTAGAAAATATCTACCTTTTATAACACATAA
The DNA here is from genome assembly GCF_047663935.1 of Musca autumnalis. Classification (NCBI taxonomy): domain Eukaryota; kingdom Metazoa; phylum Arthropoda; class Insecta; order Diptera; family Muscidae; genus Musca; species Musca autumnalis. The sequence goes on along the minus strand of NW_027411866.1, from coordinate 122,203,763 downwards.
TAATATTTACCCATATCTTTGAATGCCGTTTCAAATACTGAAAATATTAATGGGTTATTTAGCAGTGAATCGATTTTCGTTGTTCCTTGGCAATTGCAATAAAATAATTGGAAATAAAAAATTAATACTATGGAAAGTATTTCTGCAAAAATTTTAATATGTAAAATCAGGAAACCTTTGGTAGGCAATCTTATATGGGGTTTATTTTCCTTTGATATTTCAAGTGTATACTTGTCTATCTGTTCAAGAACAGTAGATATAAATGTAAGTAAAATTTAGTTTCTATACACCGCATTTTGAACAAATGGTCTACTATGTCATAACGTTTGTAACTGATCATTTGACACCCACTTTTGCTTTCAATTAGAGTAGAAATATTTTTTTTTTTTCATTTTAGGGCTGTATAAAATCATAACTTGATTCCTCTGGTACGATAACCTTCTTATTTGGCTTAACAAAATGGTTGGCAGCAAACTGTTCATGTTCTTACTGTTATCAGTATCATGGACTGTACTGTTAAATCCCTAGTAATATTTATTTACGATACTGTGAATTCAGTACGACTTTACCATACATTAAAAGGTATCTGCGATTCGTTTCATCTCACCTCAAAACCACTTTCTGCTTGTTATCTCTAAAAATGTCGTTTAGTTTAGACACGATTCCATAGGAATACCATTAAAAAAGTAGAATAGAAAGTCTTTTATGTGACAACACTTCAATATAAAAAGTGAATCGTCTAAGAGCATAATATTCTTCACACTTCCATTTAAGGTGATACCAAATGGTATGAACCCATATATGCTACATTTATTTCTATTTCTTCAAAGAAAAAAGAAAAAAAAAAAACGTTCTCCAGTTTGTAGTAATGGTACATGAAGAAATAAAGAAAATCAAATTGTGGTTGAAGATTTTCTTTGATTTTCGTGTTTTTTTCTTTTATTTTCAACGAAAAGGTCTAGTGAATGTTCAAGTACAAATAACTAGCAACTAAATAGATGAATATTTATGTTGTTGCTCGAAAATGTGTATGTATGTAACATATCCATATGCTATATACATATGCATATCTACATTCGGATGCTTCAGTTTTTGTGTATTTATTAGAGTGGGTGAGACTATTGCAAATGTTTGAAAGTTCGTAGAGATGAGCTGACATTTTCCGTATTAGGGCACCAGGTTGACATTGTGATTAGTTGAGGGTCATGGTAAATAAGAGAAGAATTGAGTATTAAGGGGTTATGGTCAATAGCAAATTTTAAAAAATTAAAATTTTTATTGTTTCAGGTAGAATACAATATGTTGCAAAAAAATCGGGTCGATCGGACAAAAATTATATAAGATATGAGCTTAAGAAAGTAAACAATTTAAGAACGGCGTTAAGGTCGGCAGTGCCGAGCTTTTTATACCCTCCAACACTAGGTGTATTGAAGTAAAATGAAACACTTAGTTTCATTTCGTTGATGAAAGGAAAGGAGAACAATATACTGATAGTAAAAACATTCGAAAACATGGACCAATATTATCAAATTTCCGAATTAAGATTTTGTATCCACTGACAATACACACTATTAAATTACAGCAATATCGGTATAAAAATTTGACAAAAAAACATCGAAATACAGTCGAACTTTTCTATAACGAAGCAGTTGGGGATTGGCGAATTACTATGTTATAGAGAAAACGGGACAATATGGCAAACCACTCATTTTAAAGCAATAAAATGATGGTAGTCATTGGAAATTTTACGTATTTTGAATCAATTTTTATTCTAAGAGCATTGATTATGAGTTTTGTGAACTTATTGTGAACTTAAATTAAACAAGTAAGAAAAGTCTATAGTAGGACGGAGCCGACCATGGGATACCCTATACCACTATCCCTGTGAAAACTTAATTATCAAATATCAGAGATGTAATGTATTAATGACCAAAACCAAAAAAGTTATCTAGAATGACAAAGACATTTTTGTAGCAGGAAAGGAAAATTTAGTTCACACAAACTAAAATGTAATTAAACCCACTTATGTAGTACTACTACTTCCGTTGTTTAACCGCTACGTTATTGAAATTTTTACCAATTTCACACAAAAATTTCAGTCCATTTAACCCGCTAAGTATTATCTGATCTTCACGTTGGTTTGTACGCTTCTTCTCCATCATAAACTCAAACTTTGTTTAAAATTTTGCGGGTTATTATTTTGACCTACAGAGCCGCTACAAAATTGGTTAAAATTTTGTTTTTGGTCCATTTCATCCCCTGAATATTTCACGATCATCACCAAAAACTAATCATTTCTATTCTGCCCCGAACCCAACCTCCTTAAAAAATTCGTTACAATCGGTTCATAATTGCGGCCTTAAGCTTGTTTACAATTTTTAATGGACGGACACACATCGCTATATCGCTTTATCTCGTCGAGATATGAATTTTGGCATACCAAATAAGGGGTCTAGGACGAATATTTCGTGGTGTTACATAAACTTTTGGAGAGACAATATGTAGCATGGGATAAAAATGTGGTTCTCTACACAGAACCCATTATATATTAGGCAGTATGCCCGTTATCTAGCAAAGACTTTATTGCAATTTACATCAGAGGAAAGGTCAGTAGTTTTTTTTTCCATATGTAGGCTACTTTGCGAAATATATATGTCCTCAAGGAATACAAATATCAACCAAAAATAAAATTTTTATATTTTTCATACAAAAGTAATGGTCCATTTCACCCGCTAAAGAATATCAGATCATCATTCAAAATTGTAGGCATCTTTTTCGACCGATACTCTTACCCGGTGCAAAATTTCGTGACTATTGATGTATAATTGCGACTTCTAGCGAGTTTATTATTACACTACAAACAAATAACGGAATATATTAGGCTGTAGCTCTGTTATCTGATCATGCACACCAACATAATCAATTGAAAGGTCAAGCGTTCCACTTTCAAGTATATCTCACTTGTCCGGAATGTCACTTCCAGGAATTAAGATATATGCTGTATATTAAAAATTTTCACAATTTTCACACAAAAGTTTTGGCCCATTTAACCCTCTAAATATTATCCGATCGGCATCTCAAATTGCAAGCTTCTCCTTTGTGATATACTCTTACCTTATTTAAAATTACGCGTTGATCGGACTATTATTGAGACCTACAGAGCCGCTAGAAAATTGGATAAATATTATGTTTTTGGTCCCTTTCACACGCTTAATATTTCACGATCATCACCAATAAGAATAGGGATCTATTCTGATCTGAACCCGACCTCCATACAAAATTTCGTGACGATCGGTCCGTAATTGCGGCCTGCAGCGTGTTTACAATTTATAATGGACAGACGGACGGACGGACGGACACACATCTCAAAATCGCTTTATCTCGTCGATATATGAAGATTGGTGTACCACATTGGGTGTCTCCGACGAATATTTCGCGGTGTTACATGAATTTTTACCAAAACAAACTTATAATACCCTTTTCCACATTGTGGTATAGGGTATAAAAACACCCATGATACATGTGTTTTGTTTCACATTTATTATGTAAACTAAAATGAAACACGTTTTTCAAAAATTCATTATAGAGACATTATTTTGTGTGCGATTTTCCTCTTCTGCATTAAAAAACTTCGTTATAGAGAAATATTCGCTAAAAGGAAGTTAGCTATAGAGAGGCTAAAAGAGGTGAAAATGTGTGGAAAAAAGTTGTGGGAAAAAGTTGTGTTTTCAATTTTTAGAAAACTTTATTAAAGGGAAGTTCGATATAGAGAAGTTCGACTAGGGGCAATACTGGGTAGACTTAAACATAGATAAACATATATGGACAGTTCGTTTGAACACAAAAAAAAAAAAATGTGAATACGAACCAATTCGGTAGAAAAATATGACTAAAATTTACAACAAATTAAATAGTGGCCACGCTTATATGGGAGCTATAACAAAAAGTGGACCTATGCTGTCTGACTGTTTTGCAATGAAGTTTTGTACCTGTGTATTTCGTTAGCAGAGACTAAATACCAATTTTAAGTTATTCCGTTTGAATAATGTGTATCAAAATAACGATAATCCGAGGTACGGTCCTATGAGGGCTATGTGAAGACGTGAGCCCCAGGGGTTCAATTCTTGTTCTATGAAAATTTGAAATGAAAACTTTTATAAAGGAAATAAATGTCAAATGAAAAATTTTATAAAGAAGATATTTTTTCATTTAAAATTTTCATAGAACAAGAATTGAAGCCCTGGTCTATGTTTTTTAATAAGCCCCTATATCAAGGTACTTCCATATATTTACCTAACTACCTGTAGTTTTTTTCAACATAAATACATGCTTTTGTATAGCTATATATTTGGCACCTCCCGATTTTAGGTATTTTGATCATGATCATATTTTTTGATCATATTTTCACCGAACCATCTGTAATTTGACATTTGAGGTTCCCAATGGCCACAGAACTTTTCAACCATGTTTTATATGGACCCATATAAAGTGACTTCCCGATTTTAGGTGTTTTGAGGAGTTTAGCTTGTAGTGTGAAATTTGCAGAAATAAAATATTGAACAAGTAAGCCAAGGGTATAGTCGGACGCGGCCGACCATGTGATACCCTAACAATGGGAAATAACTTTTCACAAATAAAAATTTCTTTATGGAACAAATAAACTTATTGTATGAAATAACTTTGTGGATTCTGTTACCGTATCACACCAAGCTTAAATAATAATAATAATAATAATAATAATAATAATAATAATAATAATAATAATAATAATAATAATAATAATAATAATAATAATAATAATAATAATAATAATAATAATAATAATAATAATAATAATAATAATAATAATAATAATAATAATAATAATAATAATAATAATAATAATAATAATAATAACAATAATAATAATAATAATAATAATAATAATAATAATAATAATAATAATAATAATAATAATAATAATAATAATAATAATAATAATAATAATAATAATAATAATAATAATAATAATAATAATAATAATAATAATAATAATAATAATAATAATAATAATAATAATAATAATAATAATAATAATAATAATAATAATAATAATAATAATAATAATAATAATAAAAATAATAATAATAATAATAATAATAATAATAATAATAATAATAATAATAATAATAATAATAATAATAATAATAATAATAAAGTTAAGGATTTCCAGTCGAGTTAAATTAAAAAAATATATTTCAAAGGCAAACCACGGTGCCTGTTTCTATTAGTAAAACACTGAAGTTATCACTTTTAATTCACTTTATTAATTTACTTGACACTTATATTATTACTTCGAATTACTTGACACTTTAATTATAAGACAACGTTTACAATCGACTGCGTAACTAAGACTGACTTCTGTATTCGATTAATGTCTTCAACAGAACTCCCAATCGATGGTATTGCATATATTTTGAGTCGTGGGAAATGCATGATCAGGGAATAGTGTAATTGGGCCGCCGGATGCGCGTGCAATGCTTGGTCAGTGGTTTTAGCTGGTCGTAAGTAAAGGTGAATGGAACTATGCTTTTGATGATGGTATGAGTTGGGCGCGTGCAGAAGTAATATGCTGATTCGAACAATTATAATTGGTCGGCAGTGTCGACTACGTTCTTAACTCCTCCCTCCTTAAAAATCTGCGTCCCGCAGATCACATGGGTAGGGGTATTCATGGCTTGTGGTAATTGGATTGTTGGCAGGTTTAATTTTTTGGTGATTTTATGCCAGAGAATCCCAATACAGATGCCAGCTAGTATTAAGATCGTAATGTAAGTTCCTAGAGATATATCCAGTTTCGAAGCAAGGCTTTGAAGTTTTTGAATGTTGCGCAATCCAATGCTATGTACGTGATCAATGTCCAAAACAAAACTTTCGGTAGTTACATTCATTAGGACTGGTGGTAATGGCTGCAATCTGGAACTTAATGTACTGGAAAAGTTCCTGTCACCAATAGTAATGCTTTCGTTGTAGAGTTTAATTAAATAAGTACCGTTGAGGGTTTTGGTGTGTTGCTGGAGATTTATAGCACCTTTGTAGTTAGTAAGGAACAGGATGTCCGTAGTGATCATTTCTATAGTATGTTCATTTGTTAGCTTGTATCGGCAGCTGGCGTTTCTGCTTTTAAGAAGATGTGGTATGCATGTGTCCTCAGGTAATTGCTTTAGTGAAGATTGTCGACATTCCGTTACATTATTGATTTGTAGGCAAGGGCTATAAATACCATAAGTTTCAGCTTCGCTAACAAGGACTTCATCGTAGGGTAGTTCGATTTGTTTTCCGTTTTTAATAGGGGCTCTGAGGATGAGTCGATGGTAAAGATCTTTTCTCAATTTTGGTATGGACAGCACATATAGTAACACGGATCCATTTGTATAAATTGATGGAGTGCCGTATTCAATGGCTTCGACTGCATTCGCATATGGCAAGGTTTCCATTTCGTCTATGACATCCTCGACTTCGCCTTTGTTTAAGAGATTGGTGTTGATGATGCCATTTTTTGCCAGTTGGCATGCCCTAATTATCTCCTTGAGGACGTCCTTCAAGACAATGACCTGGTTCATGGTGTTCTGTCCAATTTCCTCGTTTTCTCTGCCGTTGTTTATCTGGTTAATGGAGTCGACAAGTTCATTGGTTTTCCGAATTACATCTCTCGTAGAGTTAAGAAGATTTTCATTGATTTTGTATTGCTCATTGTTATTTCTAACGATGGAGTCTTGGCTTCTGAGCAAATTATTCCAATCCGCTGCGTCAGGGTTTCCGGCTACCCATTTCCATGCTGACCCAATCCAATCTATGGATCTCTTCTTCTTCGTAGCGCAACCTAATTCCTCCAACATTTTCTTGACTTGGCCGATTTGGTACTCAATCATATGCTTCTTTTGGGTTGGTGGCATCCTATTCCCGACCAGTTCAGAAATTTCCTCTGCAATTTTGGCGTAGTCCTGTAGGTTGATGACGTGAACCAACTTGAAGTTTCCATCTATTATCCACGCGTTTCCCACTCGAATGGTCACTATGGGGACGTCATACTGAAAAATCTTTGCTCCCTCCAATGTATATATGGCAAAGCCTGCCAAGATGGTGAAGACTTCTAGTAAAAGCATATCTCTATAATGTAATAATTGTGTTGATTAGGGGTTAGTAGAAAGGCAAAGCCCTTTTTTTTTTTTTTTTGTATAGTTAATTATTGGTTAGTATATATATTTATTTTTGGTTGTAGTATGATTACATTTTTTTGCAAATTAGTTTATTTTTTGGCCAATGTACATGGGGATATCCCAATTTTCAATTTAGTATTATTCTTTATAAGGTGAAGGTCGATTATCTATCATTATAAGAAAGGTAAAAAAGAAGTCTCTTAAGCCATGGACAACTTTTTAGTCCTTCAACCGATAGGAATCTTCCCTACTTCATTTTTTATTTTTAACATATTGTACATTAATTTTTGTCTTGGCCATTTATTATAATCGTTGAAATCGTAATGTTTCCAGTTTTAGGCATTTGCCATTCATATATCATGATTTTTCTCTTTGAGTAATAGAATGATTTTCCATCAGTATAAGAAAGAACAAAAGGAAGTCTCGTTAAGCCATGGACACCTTTTGAACCTTTCAACTGACGGGAATCGTCACCACACTCAGTAATTCATAAATCCAGTGGAAGGAAGTGGAGGATTTTATTTAATTTTTTCAGATTTTTTATGTGTGCTTTGTGTATCCTTTTACCACTTACCGTGCGAACTGTGACTTTATTATCTTTATCTACAATTTCTTTCCTATAAACTGGCTTATTCTTGCCTTGTATGTTTTTAATTCGGACAAAAATAGCATCGCCCTTCCTAAATTTTCTCGGTGGTGAACGTTTCATATTCATGCGTTTATTTTTTTCTTTTGCATTTCTCTTTATAATATTTCTAAGGTCTCTATTTATACTTATACGTGCCTCTATTAATTTGTCAAAGTCTGTTGTATTAAATCTGTTAAAAAATATATCGTTCGGTCTTTTTCCTGTGACTGAATGTATTGTATTGTTATACCTGTCCACCGCAACGTATGTGAGTTCAAGAACGCTAAGCTCCGCCTTTTCTGCCCTTAAACATCTGTAAATTTCATGAAGAGTAGAGTGAAATCGCTCTACTTGGCCATTCACTTCGCTGCGTTGTGATGGAGTTAGGTATATCTTTATACCCAATCTTTCTAGAAAATCTCTAATTAATGGGCTAATGAAACTACTCTCGTTATCCATTACCAGAATTTTCGGAGCGGTAAAAAAATGTAATATTTTCACGAGTTTTTCTCTGATTGTCAGGACTGACCTATCGCTGATGTGAAATACCTTAGCAAACTTTGAAAATTTATCAAGTACTGATATAAATTTGTGACCTTGAATTTCAACTATATCCATATGCAAAATCTCACAAGGCATCGTCGGTATAGGTGTCTCTTGAAATTGTGGTCTTGTAGGTTTCCTATCATATTTATTTGTGTTGCAAATATCACAATTTGCCACGAACTTCCGAATGTGTGCAAACATGTGAGCAAAATAATATTTGTCTAATATTTGTTTCTTATTTTGTTTGGCATTCCTATGGGCTCTACAATGCTCTTCCTTGAGTATTTCGAATTGTCGGTTTTCGCAGTTAATGTCAGTAACTTTGTTCTGGGCTATCCTGATCTTGTATTTTGAAAAGTGCTCCAAATAGAGACTTTGTAATATCGACAAATAACACTCTGGAATTTTTATACCATTAACCACACCTGGGTTCAATAATTCTTTTAATTTTCGTAGTAGTGTTTCTCGATTCCATTCACGAAACGAAACATAATGACGTATGAAATTCTTGTGTGGTGTTTCATTTGATTGGAGTTCCGGTCCATTTTGTATAATTATCTGGTTTCGGAAAACGTTAATTGGGACTTGCATGTGGGGTATAAGGTCGGAAGCATCCTGATCTGCGCTGTGAGCCGTTGATCCTGTGGATTCAATGTCTTCGTTATCGATCTCCGAAACTATTACTGTACCTTCCGATGTTGTTCTTGTATATTGCGAATCGCCTTCACTAGCAGTATCCGTCGATGTCTCACTGATGTGGTTGACACTTGTTTTTAATCTAGAAAGAGCATCAGCGACTAAGTTTGATCTACCAGGCTTGTAGATCAACTCGTGATTATACTCTTCTATACGTGTTTTCCATCTTTTTAACTTGGAATTAAAGTTCCTATTACCTAATGCGTAGGTAAGTGGTTGATGGTCCGTATATATCTTTATACATTTGGCACCGTATAAGTAATTCCGTAGATTATCAAGCGCCCATACGATGGCTAGCATCTCTTTCTCGTTAGTTGCATATGCTTCTTCAGTTTTATTAAGTGAACGAGATATATAAGCAATCGGTCTATCTTTGCCTATTTCTCCTTGTGAAAGGACAGCACCTATAGCATAGTTTGATGCATCTGTTGTAAGGTTGAATGCCTTATCAAACTCTGGAAATGCTAGAACCTCCGCTGATGTTAATAGAGTTTTTAACTTTTGAAAAGCTACGAGTGCCTCATCGGTTAAGTCTATAGGAATCTTCCTAGACTGGTTGGCTTTGACTTGTGCATTTTCCCCCCTGGTCATATTTGTCAAAGGTTTCGCTACCTTTGCGTAGTCTTTAACGAACCGTCTATAATACGATGTCATTCCTAAAAATGATTTTAGTTCCTTGAGGTTACTTGGGGGTAAGATATTTTCTATAGCGTTTATCTTCTTCGGATCCGGTTTTATCCCACTCGCGCTCACGATGTATCCTAAAAATTCAACCTCTGTTTGCATAAAGTGAGTTTTTTCAATATTAACTCTCAAATTAGCCTCATCGAGTTTTCCAAAAACTAAGTCAACGTTATTCAGTAGTTCCTTCTCACTATTACCGAACACAATTATGTCATCAATATAGACATAACAAATTTTTCCGATATAGTCCTTTAAAACATCATCGATCATCCTCTGAAAGATTGCCGGAGCATTCTTTAATCCAAAAGGTAATCGTAGAAATTCAAATTTACCATTCATCGTTGAAAATGCAGTTTTCGGTATATCAGAGGGTTTCATTGGAATATGGTGAGACCCAGAAGTCAAATCTATAGTTGTAAAATATTTGGCATTACCAAGACTTGCCAATGTAGCGTTAATGTCGGGTATGGGGTATGTATCTGGTATAGTTACTGCATTAAGTCTTTTATAATCGATGACCAGTCTAAATTGTTTCTCACCGTTTGGTTTAGATTTTTTTGGAACTATCCAAACGGGGGAATTGTAAGGACTTTTGGATGGACGTATTATTCCTTCAGACAACATTTCTTTAATTTGTTTCTCTACTTCTTCCCTCATTGCGGCTAGGTATGGGTAACTTTTAGTATAAATCGGGTCAGGTGTAGTTGTTCGTATCTCCGCTTTTACATTCGTTGAAACTGCTTGACTTTTGTCTATTGGCCCAAATAAATTTTTGTATTTTTCCAGAAGTTGGTTAATTTTTTCTCGAGTACTAACTGGTACCGAATCGTCTAGTACATAATTTAAAGCATTGCTTAATTTAGCCTTTAGGGGAATTACTATCTTATTTCTGATAAGGAGAATATTCTCCCTTCTATCTATCAATGCATCTAGTTCTTTAAGACAGTCGTCACCTATAATTCCATGAAATGTTGTTAGTCCGGGTAAAATGTAAAAGGTAATTTTGTCTGATATTCCAAACCTGGAAAAAAATGCTCCTGTTATTTTTTTGGTTATCAGAATTTCTCCACCCGCCGTATTAACTACAATTGGTTTAATTAAGGGTGTACTTCCGGCAGACAGGTCTGGGCTGCAAAAGTTTTTGTTCGAGCCGGTGTCGATCAAGAACTGTAATATTCTATTTTTTCGGTCTACGTATTCTATGTAAGGTAGGCTTGATGGCCTTCCTCCATAAAATTCTGTTCACTCGTCTCGTCATTGACTTCGTCAGGCAGTGCTTCCTCACTGATATCATGTGGATCAGGATCTTCACAATTAGCATCTAGGTGAAAAATACGCGGCTGTTTGTCCCTATTATGAATTTCAGATCCATGTCTTTTCTCAGGTTGCCTGGGGCGATTCATGTAATTGACATTCCTTGATTGTACAGAACGATCCACCTCCATAGGCTCATGCTTGATTTGTGGTTTCTTGGGGTATGGAACTGGCCTATAATTCGGGTTATAGTCATGACTGTTATTCTTTGATTGCCAGTTATTGGCTTTGAAGTTATTGTTCTGCCTGTTGTAATTATTGTAATGTTTGGGTGGTCGAGCTGGTGTAGGTGGAGATGTATCTGTTGGACTGATTGTTGACTGCGAATTCTTATGCGTTCCTGGATGCAAAATATTATTCCTCATTGTTAGATTTTGTAGTTCAAGACAAGCAGAATATGCCTCGGGCAATGTCCTTGGTCTTTGTATGATCACCATTCTGGACAGAGCCGGGGTAAGACCTCGTATAAATATGTCTAATGCTCTGTTCCTATGGGTACTTATTAAAGCATTAATAGTTTCTTCGCTATATGATTCACTTTTTATTTTGTTAATTATCAGGGACAACTGGTTATTCACAGTTGAATAGAATTCGTCGACCTTCGACGATCCCTGAGATAGCTGGTTGAGTTGATGCTCCAGCGTCTGGACATCCCTCTTGTCTGCATAATGCAATGATAATATTTTCTTTACGTCTTTCCAGTCACTGTCGAAGATGTTGTAGGACACCAGTGCCGTGTCCGCTTCTCCAATAACTTTTTGCCTAATACTTTGCATGATTGTCCTATATATTGGCTTATCCTTTACGATCTCGAAGTCCTTTAGGACCATCTCCACAGAGTGGACCCAAGAGACATAATGAAGCGGGTTACCGTCAAAAGTGCGCAACTCTTTGACACTATCCGGTAGCCGACATATTGACTTAAGGTCTTCCTTAGTTCTAGGAACTGCTAATGTATACACCGCTTCCTCAGTGTTTGGGGTTCCATTTTGCCTTAGCCGTTCTAACTCGTCAAGTCTCCTATTTAATTCCGTCATATCATTTGATTGTTCAAGTCTCCCTAGTCTATTCTCTACTAACTTGACCTGTTCTAAAAGCCTATTGACCGCCCCCGTAAGGGTTGTCAAAGTCGTTCTCATTTCCTCCATTATTGTCACAAATTGGAATGGTAAAAGGACTCACCTGGTTATACGGCTTGTTTCGTTTTTGAACACTCTCACTTCACTTCTCACTTTATAGGATTTTTTATTTAAGATTTATTTTCTTTTCTTTGGATTCTATTTGAAAAAATTTTAAGGAATTCTTCCTTTTTTTTCTTTCTTTTCCTTTTTGGAATATTTTCTTTCTTTTCTTTTAAGGATTTTTTTAAGGATTTTTTTCCTTTTTTGTTTGGTATTTTTGATTTATATTTTATTCTTTCTTTCCTATTTAAGGATATTTCTTTCCTTTGTGGAATATTCTTTCTTTTTTTTCAATTTTCTAAAGGATTTTTATTCCTTTTTTGTGTAGTATTTTTGATTTATATATTTTATTCTTTTTTCCGTTTAAGGATATGTATTTTTTTGCTCGTTGAGCCTTAGTTACGCGACGCGACGCGATCGACTGGATATCCTTTGTTATCCTCGCGGAAGGTCCGTATTTTTCCTTTTTGGAAAACCGCTTTTATGCTCACGGTAACCTACTCGGGTACGGGTAGCTTCACATTCACTCCGGTAACCTTCTGTGATATTTTAGGGTTAATTGATCACCAGGAATACCGGTTTGGCGAAGGAGGATAACTAACAATGATTCTGGAGGGTCCCGTAGGATTCGCAGAATTTTTTGTTATTTTAAGGATCCCGCTTTTTTACACTTTTCACTCTTGTAGCGGTGTCCCTGCCCCGGGCGCCAGTTAAGGATTTCCAGTCGAGTTAAATTAAAAAAATATATTTCAAAGGCAAACCACGGTGCCTGTTTCTATTAGTAAAACACTGAAGTTATCACTTTTAATTCACTTTATTAATTTACTTGACACTTATATTATTACTTCGAATTACTTGACACTTTAATTATAAGACAACGTTTACAATCGACTGCGTAACTAAGACTGACTTCTGTATTCGATTAATGTCTTCAACAGAACTCCCAATGGATGGTATTGCATATATTTTGAGTCGTGGGAAATGCATGATCAGGGAATAGTGTAATTGGGCCGGATGCGCGTGCAATGCTTGGTCAGTGGTTTTAGCTGGTCGTAAGTAAAGGTGAATGGAACTATGCTTTTGATGATGGTATGAGTTGGGCGCGTGCAGAAGTAATATGCTGATTCGAACAATTATAATTGGTCGGCAGTGTCGACTACGTTCTTAACTATAATAATAATAATAATAATAATAATAATAATAATAATAATAATAATAATAATAATAATAATAATAATAATAATAATAATAATAATAATAATAATAATAATAATAATAATAATAATAATAATAATAATAATAATAATAATAATAATAATAATAATAATAATAATAATAATAATAATAATAATAATAATAATAATAATAATAATAATAATAATAATAATAATAATAATAATAATAATAATAATAATAATAATAATAATAATAATAATAATAATAATAATAATAATAATAATAATAATAATAATAATAATAATAATAATAATAATAATAATAATAATAATAATAATAATAATAATAATAATAATAATAATAATAATAATAATAATAATAATAATAATAATAATAATAATAATAATAATAATAATAATAATAATAATAATAATAATAATAATAATAATAATAATAATAATAATAATAATAATAATAATAATAATAATAATAATAATAATAATAATAATAATAATAATAATAATAATAATAATAATAATAATAATAATAATAATAATAATAATAATAATAATAATAATAATAATAATAATAATAATAATAATAATAATAATAATAATAATAATAATAATAATAATAATAATAATAATAATAATAATAATAATAATAATAATAATAATAATAATAATAATAATAATAATAATAATAATAATAATAATAATAATAATAATAATAATAATAATAATAATAATAATAATAATAATAATAATAATAATAATAATAATAATAATAATAATAATAATAATAATAATAATAATAATAATAATAATAATAATAATAATAATAATAATAATAATAATAATAATAATAATAATAATAATAATAATAATAATAATAATAATAATAATAATAATAATAATAATAATAATAATAATAATAATAATAATAATAATAATAATAATAATAATAATAATAATAATAATAATAATAATAATAATAATAATAATAATAATAATAATAATAATAATAATAATAATAATAATAATAATAATAATAATAATAATAATAATAATAATAATAATAATAATAATAATAATAATAATAATAATAATAATAATAATAATAATAATAATAATAATAATAATAATAATAATAATAATAATAATAATAATAATAATAATAATAATAATAATAATAATAATAATAATAATAATAATAATAATAATAATAATAATAATAATAATAATAATAATAATAATAATAATAATAATAATAATAATAATAATAATAATAATAATAATAATAATAATAATAATAATAATAATAATAATAATAATAATAATAATAATAATAATAATAATAATAATAATAATAATAATAATAATAATAATAATAATAATAATAATAATAATAATAATAATAATAATAATAATAATAATAATAATAATAATAATAATAATAATAATAATAATAATAATAATAATAATAATAATAATAATAATAATAATAATAATAATAATAATAATAATAATAATAATAATAATAATAATAATAATAATAATAATAATAATAATAATAATAATAATAATAATAATAATAATAATAATAATAATAATAATAATAATAATAATAATAATAATAATAATAATAATAATAATAATAATAATAATAATAATAATAATAATAATAATAATAATAATAATAATAATAATAATAATAATAATAATAATAATAATAATAATAATAATAATAATAATAATAATAATAATAATAATAATAATAATAATAATAATAATAATAATAATAATAATAATAATAATAATAATAATAATAATAATAATAATAATAATAATAATAATAATAATAATAATAATAATAATAATAATAATAATAATAATAATAATAATAATAATAATAATAATAATAATAATAATAATAATAATAATAATAATAATAATAATAATAATAATAATAATAATAATAATAATAATAATAATAATAATAATAATAATAATAATAATAATAATAATAATAATAATAATAATAATAATAATAATAATAATAATAATAATAATAATAATAATAATAAGAATAATAATATAATTGTTTCACAAACATCTCAGAAGGGACAAGGGAGACTTCTCTCATATCAATGAGTGAGTGTACCCCGATTCATATTCGCTCAATTATATGGGACCAACAGATTATCTCAGAGCCCAAACGGCGTGCCCTAAAACACCACTTGTAGAGAAGTTTTATATGGGTGAAATACTCAGAAAATGTCGCAAACATTACTGAAGAATATTTTGCCACCGTTGAAAATTTGATTTTGCCTGGCTGGGGAATCCTTTTGCAAAAAGGTGACAAAGCGACCCATGCTGTAATGTATGTCCAAATGGACAATTAAAACGTTAGGACACCAAGTAATTTGAAATAATGCAAAAACTGGGAATAGGAGAATGTGGTTCTCTACACAAAACACATTATATATTAAGCAGTAGGCCCGTTATCTAGCAGACACGTGATTGCAATTTGCATCAGGGGGAAGATCAGTAGTTCTATTTCCATATGTGGGCTACTTTGCCATTATGTGCCCTCCAGGAATTAAAATATGGACCAAAAATAAAATTTGTATATTTTTCATACAAAAGTAATGGTCTATGTTACGCGCTAAATAATATCAGATCATCATGTAAAATTATTGGCATTTTCTTCTACCTAAACTCTTACCTCGTGCAAAATTTCGTGACTATTGAACTATAATTGCGACCTTTAGAGTGTTAATTACTACACTACAAACAAAACACTGTATATATTAGACTGTAATTCTGTTATCTGATCACGTACATCAACGTAATCGACATCAGTGCAAAGGTCAAGAGATCGTCTTCCAAATATAACTCACGAGGGAAGAATGTGTCTTTCAGGAACAAAGATATAAGCTGTAGTAAAATTGTTCACAATTTTCACACAAAAATTCTGGTCCATTTAACTCTCTAAATATTATCTGATCCGCATCTCAAATTGCAAGCTACTTCTTTGTCATATACTCTTACCATATTTAATTTTTCGCGTTGATCGGACTATTATTGCGACCTACAAAATTGGATAAAAATTATGTTTTTGGTCCATTTCACCCGCTAAATATCTCACGATCATCTCTAACAAAAATAGGGATCTATTCTGGTCTGAACCCGATCTCCATGCAACATTTCGTGACAATCGGTCCATAAATCGCTATATCTCTTCGAGATATGAAGATTGGTATACCACATCGGGGGTCTCCGACGAATATTTCGCGGTGCTACATGAATTTTTACGAAAACAAACTTATAATACCTTTTCCACATAGTGGTGCAGGGTATAAACACCCTTGATAGATGTGTTTTGTTTCACATTTATTATGTAAACTAAAATGAAACACGTTTTTCAAATTCATTATAGAGACATTATTTTGTGTGCGAATTTCCTCTTCTGCATTAAAAAACCTTGTTATAGAGAAATATTCGCTATAGGGAAGTTAGCTATAGAGAGGTTAAAAGTTTTAGAGAAAAAATTCATTATAGGGAAGTTCGATATAGAGAAGTTCGACTGTACATAAAAGGGAACAATACCGGGTAGACTTAAACCTAGATATACATATATGGACAGTTCATTTGAACACAAAAACTTGTGAATACAAAAATCCATTTAACAACCAATTCGGTAGAAAAATGTGACTAGAATTTACAACAAATTAAATA
This sequence comes from Musca autumnalis, assembly GCF_047663935.1. NCBI lineage: Eukaryota > Metazoa > Arthropoda > Insecta > Diptera > Muscidae > Musca > Musca autumnalis. The sequence goes on along the minus strand of NW_027411866.1, from coordinate 122,186,599 downwards.
GTGGCCACGTTTACATATATGGGAGCTATAACAAAACGTGGACCTATGCTGTCTGACTTTTTTGCAAGGAAGTTTTGTACCTGTGTGTTTCGTTAGCAGAGACTTAATACCATATATAAGTTTTTCCGTTCGAATACTGTGGCTACAACTTTCAAAATACCGATAATCCGAGGTACGGTCCTATGGGGGCTATGTGAAGACGTGGAGCTAAATCGACAAAATTCCGGTGGAAAGTTTTATACCCCCAACGAAGACTTAATACCAAATTTCAGCCATTTCTTTGGGATATTGAGGCCACAATCTTTAAAATACATACCGAAAATCAGTAGGTACCGCTCTATAATGGAAAGTTTTATACCACCAACGACGTTTCCTAGCGGTCATAACACCTCTCCACTGAAAAATGCCAATACAGGGGCTGAATTCTTGTTCTATGAAAATTTGAAATGAAAAATATTTTCTTTATATGTTTTCATTTGACAGTTTTTCCTTTATAAAAGTTTTCATTTCACATTTTCATAGAAACAGAATCCAGTCCCTCGTCTTTGTTTTTTTGTATAAGCCCCCATATAAAGGTACCTCCAGATATTTACCGTACTACCTGTAGTTTGATAATTGACCAAACATTTTCAACATAAATACATGCTTTTGTATAGCTATATATATGGCACCTCCCAATCATTTCAACTATATATTTTCACCGAACTATCTGTAATTTGACGATCGAGGTTCCCAATGGTCACAGAACTTCTCCACCATGTTTTATATGGACCCATATAAAGTCACTAACCGATTTTAGGCGTTTTAAGGAGTTTAGCTAGGAGTGTCAAATTTTGTGGAAATAAAATATTGAAAAATATAGATTCTCCAAATCAATTATCACCAATATTTTTGAAAATTTAACACGGCTGAGCCAAGGTTTACCCTTTTAAAACACGCGACTTGTGATTATATATTATAAAAATTAAATATTTTTAGATAAAATGAAATGTTTTTGAACGTGGCAAATAATATTGGCCTCAAAAGGTAATTTGCGTGGAAGCTGTGGCTATATTTATGTTAAAAAATGGGTAAAAATGTGTTGAAGGCAACTATTCTTTTTTCTCTCGATTTGTGAGTACACCACACTTTTCCCTCGTTTCCAGTCAAGGTAAAAGTAGAAGCAAACTAAATAAGGATCATCTCACTAATATATTACTTTTCAAAATTTGATCTGCTTCTATCATTAAATGATGCTGGAATTTTGAAGCCAGATTTACAGTGTTTTTTGACATATTCTTCTAGTTGCGTTCCGCAAACATGTTTTACAAAAATTCAATTATAGGATTGTAGTAGTTGCGATTCTGAATTATTTGATACATATATCGTAAATTTAGTCTGCACAGCTTCATAGTAATCTGCATTTAAATGAGCAAATTTTGTGTGAAAATTTTTCTAAAAATCATATTTTGGGTCTTATATTTGCAATTGTCATTCGATTACCTCGAACTCTATTGCACATATTAGCTGTTTACGTTCCGGATCTAATAAGTCATTTCCCGTGAAAATCCATCTACTAAAACGCGAATTACGAGAAATTCCAAAGAGGGAAAATCACCTAAAATTGTTTTTGAAAATATCCCGTAAAATATCCCGAATGGGAAAGCTTTAATATGGATGTCTATGAAGCAAAATCCTTCTATTTTATTGGGAGATTTAAGCAAAATTAAGGAAGTGTTCCTATGGATTTTTCCAATATTTTCTACTACACACGGTGTGCCTTAACCAAATTTAAATGGAAGGTGCTTACACCTGGGAAGTTTTTGCAGATTCTGAAACTACAATGCTCATAGATGAGAAATATCAAGAAACAAAAAAAAAACGCCGAAGTAATTTTCAAATAAATCGCGATTTAAGTTCACATTTTTAGGGGTTCTTTAGGTTTTCACGATTTTGCTTGGAAATCGCGAGTCCTAGTAAATGGGCCTAAAGAAAATGTTGTAATATCCAACCCCATTCTAATATCCAACCTCACACACACACACACTTTTATAAAGCAGTAAAGTAAGATATCATTATGTTGACTTGTAACGAAATCACAAATAAATGCTGAATATTCTTATTTTCGGTGAAAGAAGTTTGCAAAAAAGGTTTCACTCGACTCCTTCTCTTATTTTGTGAATTGAAATCTCTCGGCAACGAAAGTGATTTTAATAAAATATGAATGTGATTTGCTTTACACTGTTGGGCATGTTGCTCTCCAGCTCACCCCAACAACACAATTTTTGGCGTAAGATGTATGCTGTGGGTAGTAAGAGGGCAAATAATAATACCATACCGTGTCGAGGCCAAGAATTGCTGCTGATATAAATAATACAAAATATTAATAAATATAAATAAGAAATTTTTGAATGTTTTCCTTTTGGATTTGGAATCGTTTGAGTTGAGTTGTTTTTATTTGCAGAGAGTGGGTTTGGGAGTGTAGTTGATTGTAGTTTACCGTCTCCTTTGGGATATTGTTAAACTGCCGACAGTTGTATTTACTTGAAAATATTCTAAGTACGTCTCCTTTGATGGGTTTTTTATTTGACAGCAATGTAAAGGTTTTCAGGGAATTGCATTTGATTGGCAGGAGTCGCTTACACAAAAAGTCACACAAACAATCCATTCATAAATATGTAAGATCTTTTTGAATCTCAATTGGCATTTCTTATTTGAGATTTGGTTCACTATGGTTTTTCTTTTGGAATGAAATCGAATAAAGGGCAAAAAGGGACAACGGTGCTTGGGTAGCATATCAATGAAATGTCCGAAATCTGATATTCAAAAAATAACTAAAGGACTTTGTTTATAAATCAACATATTACTTAAAGTTAAAAAACAATCAATAACAGAAATATTAACGTGCAGACAAAGTGATTTTTAATTTAAAATTTTAATGAATTGAAGAAGGTGTACCTTAAAGGTGAATGTGCCCGCAAAAGCACTGTTAAGTAATTTATTTTCGTCTATCCATTATAAATTGTAATAAAACTATAGGCCGCAATCATAAATCGAAATATTTAATGAAGTTCTCCAGACTAGACACTTACCACGGTGCGCCTGAACTAACTTTAAATGGAAGATGCTTACACCTGGGAAGTTTTTGCGGTTTGTGAAATTATAATGTTCATAGATGAGCAAAATCAAAAAACCAAAACAATCGTCGAAGAGCTTTTTAAATAAATCGCGGTCAAAGTTCACTTTTTTGGGTTTCACGATTTTGCTTGGAAACCGCAAGTCCTATCGAAATGTTACTAAAGAAGATGTTGTAGCTGTGAAAATTCTCTACAAGATTGACCATTATGATATTTTCGTAGGTTTCTCGTGACTACAATTTCCCAACTTAAACTTATATGTTACAAAAATGGTAAAACCTAGGGAAAAAAATTACAACCGTGTAGAGAATTTTCACAACTATAAGATTTTAATTTATTGCAGTCTTATTGGGACGAAGGTCATTATTTATAACAGTTCTTAATTATTTGAAGTATTGGAGCTAACATGACCTTAGGAGTTTTGTATTGAAAAAGTGAATTCTAGCGAAGTCCCACACGCCCAACCAATATGCTACGATCGTTTCGCTGGTGGTTTAATTCATCAGACATATCGGATGTAAATGGCTAGAAGACAAAGGCTGATTTTGATAACTTCTATTTGTACAAACATTATTGAAAACTTGCAGACATGTAGTATTTTTTGAAGCCTTTTTCTTATCAAGTCAACCTAGTGTCCTGTCTAGAATCATTTCTCTATACATTTATATATACAAATCGAAGGGAGTTTTCCTTTATAATTTGTAATGCCTTCCATTTCCGAAGTTTGATATGATAGATTTTCAGTGGCTTAGAACACTAAGACCTCGACAACATTGTCAGTTTGTTGAAGAGGACCCATGTTCAAACCTTAGCCGGGGCAGCCGGGTTCTGCTGTGAATTTTTATTTATTGTTGTCTTATTAGAACGAAGGTCATTATTTATGAAAGTTCTTAATTATTTGATTTTCTCTTTGTCCCATTTGAAAACCTAACATAAACACATGAAAATGTGACCTGAGCTTCTATATCTCAAAAAAATGGTAATACCTACGAAAATATTATGAAGGTCAATCTTGAGAGAATTTTCACAACTACAACATTTTCCTTAGCCCCATATGGATAGGAGTGCCGGTTTCCATGCAAAATCCTCAAAACCTAAAAAAATCTTAAAAATGTGAACTTTGACCACGATTTATTTAACCCCCAGTGATTTTTTCTTGTTTTTTTCTCATCTAAGAACATGGGTTTGAAAATTGATAAAATTTTATCTATATTCATATTCCAGGAAAATTTGCTCCACTCTCGTAATTAATATTTAGAAGAAGAACTCTTGATCTTTCCATTAGTGCCAAATATGTTGATATACGTGGTCAGATAACAGAGGTACAACTTAATATATGCATGTACATACATATGTACATAATATGAAATTGTGAGAAGTGTAACCATAATCAACCTAGAGGTGGCAGATATAGTTCAATACCGACAACTTTTTGCACGAAGTAAGAATTTTGATAAAGGACAAAGCCAAAATTTTTTGATAATGATCGGATAATATTTAGCGGGCTAAATTGACTAAAATTTTGTGGGAAATATATCCAAATTAAATTTTTCATACACATTTCAAATTTTGGAGAGCATATTCGGACATATTCCAAAAAATTACAAAAACGAAACTTGAAAACCAACTCTTACCACTCCCTTGATGGAAATTATGACAATTAGAGGTAACCTATAAGTGGGCTCCTTTGTCGCTTTAGTTTGTTTGTAAAAAAGTACAATTACCTTCTATGCCTCAAGCCAACGTGGTGCAATGGTATGCACGTCCGCCTTGAACTCGGAAGTTCGGTTCGGTTCAATCCCTGGCCAGAACATAAAAATTTTCGACATTGGCAAATCCCCTATGTGCAATGTAGGCGACATTTCATATGCAAAATTATGTTCAAGGATTTGTGGTCTAAATATCCCACCGATTTGGCTGAAATTTGGTATTAAGTCTTCGTTAGGGGTATGCAACTTTACAACCGAAATCTGTCCGCATAGGACCACGTCTTCATATAGCCCCCATAGAACGGTACCTCCGGATTTCTGGTATTTTGAATGTTGTGCCCTTAATATCCCTTCGAAATGGCTGAAATTTGGTATTAGGTCTTCGATGGGGGTATAAAAATTTCCACCTGAAATTTGTCGGTATAGGTCCACGTCTTCGTATAGCCCCCATAGAGTGGTACCTACGGATTTCTGGTATTTTGAAGGTTGTGCCCTAAATATCCCTCCGAAATGGCTGAAATTTGGTATTAGGTCTTCGTTGGGGGTATAAAACGTTCCACCTGAAATGTATCGGTATAGGTCCACGTCTTCATATAGCCCCCATAGAATGGTATTTCCCATTTTCGGTATTTTTAACCCTTTCGACCCCAACGTTGCTTATAAGCAACTTCGAATTTTAGCATGGTTTAATTTGAAACTGATGGGATTTTCTCATCAAAACTCGCATTGGTTTGGTTAATTGAAGTTTTAAGAATAAAAAACAACAGCAAACAAAATATCAGTTATGTGACGATCGACCTATTTATTATGCATTATTCACTATGAAGTCTAGCAAATCGCGCGCTCTACAAAATTAGTGCATAAAGTAAAATTTAAAAAAATATATTTTTAAATAATAATTTTAAAAAACAAATACTCATTGTTATTACTAACAGGTATAGTTATAAAACAAAAATTACATTTTGAAAAAATGTAGCATTGTTCCTTTACAATATTTTTTTCTTTTTTTAAGTTGCTTATAAGCAACTTTGGTCCACGGTGATAGTGAAAACCATTGAAATCGAAAATGTGAACAAACCACCTAAACGGCTCTGGAAACAAATATACAAGCCATTCTGGAGTTCGACTGAAACAAGTCTTCTGATGAAGAGTGCGAAGATGAGGAAGAAAGTTTATGTAGAATGGTTTCAACGAAATTTTGGAGAGAGGTGAAGAAATTGAGATCAATTTGCTAGAAGATAGCACCATTGAACTACGTGTTGTAAAGTATCCAGAGAGAGTCGAGCGTCATGTTCCAGTTCCAAGATGAGGAAGAAAGTTTATGTAGAATGGTTTCAACGAAATTTTGGAGAGAGGTGAAGAAATTGAGATCAATTTGCTAGAAGATAGCACCATTGAACTACGTGTTGTAAAGTATCCAGAGAGAGTCGAGCGTCATGTTCCAGTTCCAAGCGCCGTAAAGTTACTTACGACCTGCCAAATTCGTCATTGGGTGGTATGGGACAGGAACACCTGTGTCAAAGTGTGGTGTTCATCTTTGTTCAAATACAAGTAAAAATTGTTTTCTTGCCTATCATACTAAGGTATTATTGATATAATATATAATATTTTATCAAAAATGATTTTTAAAGAATAAATAACAAGCAATTTGTATGTTCTTATAAACTGGTTTTAATTTATTAATGCCATGAAATACTACCTCAACGGCCCGAAGTTGCTTATAAGCAACTTCCAATATCTGGTTCCCCAATAGCTCCCGTAGTTTCAAATCTTCAAAAATCCTTAATTTGGAGCTCACAAGCTTTGCTATCACAAAAAAAATTTTTAGACATTCGGTTCTGGAGCGGGGCCGAAAGGGTTAAGGTTGTGGCCTCAATATCTCACCGAAATGTCTTCGTTGTGGGTATAAAATTTTCCACCTGAAATTTGTCGGTATAGGTCCACGTTTTCATATAGCCCCCATAGAACGGTACCTCCGTATTTCTGGTATTTTGAAGGTTGTGCCCTCAATATACCTCCGAAATGGCTGAAATTGATGATTGATCATTGAAAAGATGTTCCTGACGTAATTTTGGCATGATTGTAATTATTGTCACTGAAAACTATAGGGAACAGATTATTCTACCATTCTGGTTACTAAAATGGCATAAAAACCGACAATTTTGAAAATTATTACTGGCATTTGCAACTAAAGTCTCCAATGGCTTCAACAACAGGAGCGCCACGATTGCAGTCAGCCTTGACTTTGAAAAGGCGTTCGACACAGAGTGGCAAATGGGGATTATTAAAAAAATTCACGAAAATTATAGATTTGATAATTCTCTAATTAGATTAGTGCAAAATTATTTAATGGACAGATCATTTTCAGTATCAGTATAAAATGAAAAATCTGGTTTACAAAGAATAAGAGCAGGAGTACCACAGGGCTCGGTCCTTGGTCCAGTATTGTACAACTTGTACCTTGCAGACATACCACAACCTGAACATGGTCAATTAATATTGACATATGCAGATGACATACTAATCCCGGCCACCCATCCTAAGGCAAAATCAGCTCAAACACAAATAAATGAATATCTGGCAATACTTGGAGATTTTTCAAAAAATGGAAATTAAAATTAAATATATCAAAATGTAAGTCCATTATCATAAAAGGAAAAACGGGTAGGCTATATAAAAATTGCAGGAAATTTAAACCATCAATTAAAATTAATAATCAGACAATTGAAAACGTTCCAGAATTAAAGCATCTGGGGGTAGTTTTCCAAGAAAATTTCTCATTTCATAAGCATATAAGCTATATTTTACGAAAGGCAAAGACAGGACTAAATAAAATATTAAGAGTATTAAATCGCAAAAGAGGACTGAGTTGCCATATAAAAATGTGTATGTATAAACAACTTATAAGACCAATTGTTACATATGCCTTCCCCATTTGGTTTGATATATCATCGAGGCAAATGGAGAAGGTAAGAATATTTGAAAGGAAGATGCTAGCGTTTTGCCTAAATTTGAAAACGAAAAGACTGGAAGACGGTAGATATAAATCACCATCAAGAAAAGAAATTTACAACACCAGTAAAACTAAAAGAATAGACAAATTCATGGTGGAATTAGGCTTAAAATTAATAGAAAACAGTATAACACACAATAATAGCATAATCAGAAACGGAATCATAGAAGAAGAGACATTTATAAGATACTTCAGAAATGATGGTCATCTCTCTCCGATGTGCCTAATACATCTTAATAACCATAATTTACTTTTTAATGAAGAAAATAAAATTGTATTTTATAATAGAAGATACGCTACATATAATATACAGGATTTTGTATATAGCATTGAACAATTTTAATAATCTTAAAATAAACTTGTAAATAGTGTAAATAGTAGATTAAGTATTGTTTTGTAATTGAATTGAATTTTTATGGTTTTTGTTTCGTATATTATTAGTTATTAGTTTATATTTAGTAGTTTAAGTCAACATATATTAAAAAACAATTGTAAAACAAGTGTTTCCCCTTTTCTTGTTAGAAATTAACAACTAAAAATATTGACAGAGTCAAAATTAAATTATATGGATAGGTGGGCTGGCCTTCCACATACTTTTTATTAAAATATTACATTCTTAGAAAAAGTTTAATACTGTTAAGAAAAAGCTTATAGAGTTAAGAAATAGATATAAGATAACCTTTGTAAAAAATGAATTGGGAAATAAATGAAATCTTGAAAATTATGAATCGATTATAGTGGTGCATCATTTTCAATGCCCATTTTACAATTAATTTAAAATGAATGGCTTGTTCGAAAGACAGAATTTTCACCTTTTAAATAAAAAATAAACTGTAAAAGTCCATTGTGGAAAAATGAAGTTATGTCCGTTTTAAGTTGAAAATCCAAGAAACCCTGTTTTTCACAACATTTACCGTTACAAAATCAAACAAGTAAAAAGTCGTTAAGTTCGGCCGGGCCGAACTTTTTATACCTTCCACCATAAAAGAGTCTTAATTAAAATGGAATAATTAGGGTCCTTTTACAATTTTAGGTGGAACAACTTTTCGACAATTGATAGACTCCTACTGCCTCCCACTATTGCTTGAATTACACTGTGAACACAAATGTTGGGGCAGAGATAATTCCTTTTGGATATGAAAGCCCTTGGTGTATGTGTCTATTAAAAACCGTGAAGGCCAGATGCGCCGTGAGTCGAACTTCAGCGTTATGACGTGATGTAGTTTTTGCAAGAGACCCTGTAAGCCATCATCAATTAGCATTATACCTTTGTTTGTTGTTTTTTGTAGAGCACTTAAGCAACAGTGAACAAAGATATAACGCTAATTCCTGATGGCCCACAGGGTCTCTAACAAAAATTTCATCACGCCATAATGCGGAAGTTCGACTCACGGAGGATCCGTCCTTCGGGGTTTATAATATACCCACCAAAGCCTTTCTTCCCCAAGAGGAATTTTCCGTGCCCCAGACTTTCATCTCCATTTTGTTGCACAGTGTTATCTAATCTAATCTAAAAAAATGTGTTTTAAATTTTTTGGCGGAAAAGTTTTATATCTGCAGGGAACTTCAAGAGTCAAATTGAGAGTAGTTTCATCAAAACAATGTAGACCCTCAAAAATGGACCCATGTTGTCGAATTTTAGTGAAGAAATTTCGCGACCACTGAAAATTCCCGAAAATCGGGAGGTACAGTTATATGGGGGGATATACCAAAATATGGACCTATATTGACTATTATTTTTGAATAGACAAAATTGTAGCTAAAATTCTCAAAATACCGATCAGCTAGTTCGGTTAAAAATTGCAGCTAAAATTCCCAAAATACCGAAAATCGGTATATGGGGGCTATACCAAAACATGGACCTATGTTGACGATGTTTCGTTGGAGATTTTTTATGACCACTGAGAACTTCAAATGTCAAATTACAGCTATTTCGGTTAAAAACTGTAGCTAAAATTCTCAAAATACCGAAAATCGGGAGTTACCGTTATATAGGGGCTATACCAAAACATGAACCTATGTTGACGATGTTTCGTGGAGATATTTTATGACCACTGAGAACCTCAAATGTCAAATTGCAGATAGTTCAGTTAAAAATTGTGGCTAAAATTCTTAAAATACCGAAAATCGGGAGGTACCGATATATGGGGCTATACCAAAACATGGACCTATGTTGACGATGTTTCGTGGAGATATTTTATGACCACTGAGAACCTCAAATGTCAAATTGCAGATAGTTCGGTTCAAAATTGTGTCTAAATTTCTCAAAATACCGAAAATCGGGAGGTACCGTTATATGGGGACTATACCAAAACATGGACCTATGCCCATATCCTTTGGGATATAAGTTTGTTCATCACTAGGAACCCTAAGTGCCAAATTATAGCTAATTCGGTCTGCAAATGTGGCGAAGAACGTCAAAATACCTCAAATCCGGAGGTACCGTTATATGGGGGCTATACCAAAGAGTGGACCGATATAGCCCATCTTCGAACTTGACCTGCCTATGGAAAAAAGACCCTCGGGTGCAAAATTTCAGCACCCTGTCTCAATTATTGCGGACGCTAGAGTGATTACAACAGACGGACAGACGGACATGGGTAGAATTTTAGAATTTTATCCTGATCAAGAATATATATACTTTATAGGGTCGCAAATAATTAGTTCGATGTGTTACAAACGGAATGACAAACTTAATATACCCTCCATACTATGGTGGAGGTATAAAAACGAAGTGACCCAAAGAAACCAAAGGTTTTTTCGTCTTCCATGGACTCCAACAATACCGAATTTATGCATCAGTGTTATCAACGTTTAAATTTTTTATTTCAGGTTGCATCATTTTCAGTGACAGTCACTGTATCTGGCTTGTTTTCGTGAGTGCATCTAACCGCGAAACTGCTTGCTAATACTGAGGTATCATCGGCGTAGCGAGTGTTGTTAATGTGCGTATTGTTTATACCAATACCAATGTTCTTCTTAGCTATGGATTCTAGGAATATTTCTTCTGAATAAATGTTGATGCATCTTATAGCACATTCGTCTCGCTCAATAGAAGTTAAGATATATGTACGATATACATATGTAGGTTTGCCATGTTTCACCGTATCAAATGCTTTCTCATAATCCACGAAGCAAAGAAATGTGTCTTTTTGAACTTTACGATATTTTTGTATTAGTACGATAAGTCCAAGTAATGGTTCTCAAATTCCCATGCCTTCATATAATTCAAATTGCGTCTGTGTCTTACGGGTATAGTCTCCTGTGTATTATTTTTAAAAATATATTCAGGGCATGGTTCATTAAACTAACAAAACTGAAGACACAGCACGTGTTCGCATTATTTGTCTTTGGTATAGTTACACTATGCAACACTGAAAATGCAAACAACCTCTAGTATGCATTTTTTGAAATTACTACAAAAACCCTAGTAGGGGTTTGTCTTGTCAGATCCAATTCGGATTTTATGGCCTCATCTAAACCGGGCTAAAACTAGAGTTTTTTGCATTTGTCGGGCCTTTATCTCAGAAACAACTAGAGATTTGACCTTACTGTCTTTGGAAATATTGTAGCCCTAAACTATTATTTGATCAGACTACATAGGAAAAACTCCATCTAGGGCATCAAAATCGATCAAATATTGATTATTTTACATAATTGCTGAAATTCTGGTCAGTATCAGCTAAACTATTGGGAGTTAAACCAGGTAACCCTTTGCAAAAATCTTCCAGCAATTCTTCATGTTGTTTTGGCAGTATTTTGCATCATATCTTTTACAACACGTATTTAAAACACAGTTCACACCAACAGTTTATTCTCGCATTTCGAATTTCACAACATTGTTGGCAAATTTATAAAATCTTCGTTGAAAATATATTGAAAACAACGTGATAGAGGCATTTCACAACAATTACATATTCTGAAGAGTTTTGTATTACATTCCAGCGAATATTTTTCCAAAAGAAAACATTAAGAGAAAACAAGTAAGCTAAGGCTATAGTCGGACGGGGCCGACCATGTGACACCCTACACCTTTACCCCTGGCAATTAGCTTTTCACAAATCAAAATTTATTTATGGAACAAAAAAACTTATTGTAACAAATAACTTTGGGGATGCTGGTTCCGTATCACACCAAGCTTAAAAATTAATATAATAATTGTTTCACAAACATCCCAGAGGGGAAAAGGAAGACTTCTCTTATATCAATGAGTGAGTGTACCGCGATTCATGTTAGCTCAATGATATGGGACCCATAGCTAATCTCCGAGTCCGAAAGGCATGTCCTAAGACACCACTTGTAGAGAATTTTTACATGGCTGGAATACTCACAAAATGTCGCCAACATTACTGAAGGGTATTTTACCACGGTTGAAAATTTGATGTTGTCTTGCTGGGAATCGTTTTGAAAAAAGGTGGCAAAGCTGCATCTCAAATTGTAAGCTTCTTCCTTGTCATATACTCTTACCTTATTTAAAATTTCGCATTAATCGTACTATTATTGCGACTTACAGATCAGCTACAAAATCGGACAAAAAGCATGTTTTTGGTCCATTTCACCCGCTAAATATTTCACGATCATCACCAATAAAAATAGGGATCTATTCTGATCTGAACCCGACCTCCATACAAAATTTCGTAACGATCGGTCCCTAATTGCGGCCTGGAGTTTGATTACAATTTATAGTGGACAGATGGACGGACAGACACACATCTCAAAATCGCCTTATCTCGTAGAGATATGAAGATTGGTATACCACATTAGGGGTCTTCGACGAATATTTCGCGGTGTTACATGAATTTTTACCAAAACAGGAAAATGTTTATTATACCCTACACCACTATGTGGAAAGGGTATTATAAGTTTGTGTTGGTAAAAATTCATGTAACACCGCGAAATATTCGTCGGAGACCCCCAATGTCGTATACCAATCTTCATATCTCGGCGAGATAAAGCGATTTTGAGTTGTGTGTCCGTCCGTCCGTGTGTCCGTCTTTCTATTATAAATTGTAATCAAACTCCGGGCCGCAATTATGGACCGATCGTCACGAAATTTGGTATGGAGGTCGGTTTTACATCAGAATAGATCGCTATTTTAATTGGTGATGATCGTGAAATATTTAGCGGATGAAATGGACCAAAACCATAATTTTTATCCGATTTTGTAGCTGCTCTGTTGGTCGCAATAATAGCCCGATGGCCTCGAAAATTCAAACAAGGTAACAGTATATGATAAAGAAGATGCTTGCAACTTGAGATGGTGATCGGATGATGATTGGACCATAACTTTTGTGTGAAAATTGTGAAAATTTTTAATATACTGGTTATATCTTTATTCCTGGAAGACACATTCCGCCCACATAAATAATATTTGGAAGACCAACTTTTGCCCTTCCCATTGATGCCAATTATATTAATTTACGTGGTCAGATAACAGAGTTACAGCCTATTATATCCAGTTTTTTGCTTTTAGTGTAATCATAAGCACAATAGAGGTCGCAATTATAGCTCAATTGTCACGTAATTTTGCACGGGTTTAGGTCGAAGAAGCTGCCTACAATTTTGGATGATGATCCGATATTATTTAGTGGCTGAAATGGACCATTACTTTTGTATGCAAAATATACAAATTTTATTTTTGGTCCATATTTTTATTCCTGGATGGCATTTACCCGCAAAGTACTGATATTACTGATATTTCCCCTGATGCAAATTGCATATTGGTAAAAATTCATGTAACACCGCGAAATATTCGTCGGAGACCCCCAATGTCGTATACCAATCTTCATATCTCGGCGAGATAAAGCGATTTTGAGTTGTGTGTCCGTCCGTCCGTGTGTCCGTCTTTCTATTATAAATTGTAATCAAACTCCGGGCCGCAATTATGGACCGATCGTCACGAAATTTGGTATGGAGGTCGGTTTTACATCAGAATAGATCGCTATTTTAATTGGTGATGATCGAGAAATATTTAGCGGATGAAATGGACCAAAACCATAATTTTTATCCGATTTTGTAGCTGCTCTGTTGGTCGCAATAATAGCCCGATGGCCTCGAAAATTCAAACAAGGTAACAGTATATGATAAAGAAGATGCTTGCAACTTGAGATGGTGATCGGATGATGATTGGACCATAACTTTTGTGTGAAAATTGTGAAAATTTTTAATATACTGGTTATATCTTTATTCCTGGAAGACACATTCCGCCCACATAAATAATATTTGGAAGACCAACTTTTGCCCTTCCCATTGATGCCAATTATATTAATTTACGTGGTCAGATAACAGAGTTACAGCCTATTATATCCAGTTTTTTGCTTTTAGTGTAATCATAAGCACAATAGAGGTCGCAATTATAGCTCAATTGTCACGTAATTTTGCACGGGTTTAGGTCGAAGAAGCTGCCTACAATTTTGGATGATGATCCGATATTATTTAGCGGCTGAAATGGACCATTACTTTTGTATGCAAAATATACAAATTTTATTTTTGGTCCATATTTTTATTCCTGGATGGCATTTACCCGCAAAGTACTGATATTACTGATATTTCCCCTGATGCAAATTGCAATAATGGGTCTGCTAGATAACGGGCCTACTGCCTAATATATAATGGGTTTTGTGTAGAGAACACATTTTTCTCTCATACTACAAATTTTCTCAATCATGACAGAGAAATTTTCAGTTCAGTTGTCCAATTGAATTTTTATACAAATATTGCAGCATGGGGTCGTGTCGCCACCTATTTTATACCCTCAGCCTTTAGGTTAATACAAAATATACAAAATACGACCAAATATGTGCCCATCGAAAAAATGGTTTTAGACCCAACGTATGTTTGGACGAAATTGGTTTCAAACTATTTGGAGTCGATTTAGCCATGTCCGTCCATCTGTCTCTCTTACTGTCTAACTGGCTGGTGCGCACTATATCTCCCGAACGGATCTACCGATTCGAACCAAATTTTGCACTTCGTAATTTTTTGCCCAAACATAGTTTAATTTCGAAAATGGGATATATCGGTTCACTCCTTAGGCACCTCCCCCACAAAAGTTCAAAATTTTTTTGAAAAATTGTATGAACAATAACTATCGAAGTGCGAAATTGCAATGGCAAATCCATACCTCCAGAGATTATGGCCGAAAATGTCCAAGAAACCCTGAAAAACAATCAAGAAACCTAACTAAAATGGCAAATCCACAAGATAACTTTTAAGGGGATTTTCTGATTGGTCCAACCTTTGCACATCCTATTATTTCATCCAATAATGTATCATGTTGGAATATGGAATATATCGGTTCCGTCCAGTTTGAGGACCATTCTTGGATCTATTTGAATTGTTTGAAGAAGGTTCTTTTTACTGTACCTATTGCAACGGTACAATTTTTCCGGAGCAAGTCCATACTTCCTGAGATAATGGCCCAAAATTTCTAAAAAATATTTCTCAAACTTTTTCAAAAATCAGAAGTTAGCTTACTACAATTGATTTGGTATAGCCTTACATTACGATACCTACAAAATACAAAATATATATATTTTTATACGGCATAATTATTGTGTTTGTTTCTTTTTTGGTCATATGCTGCGGGTATATCACCGTTAATGGAGCTGACTTATACTATCTTACTTGGTGTGTAATTGAATATGCATAATTTTGGGATTTATAAATTTATTTGCATGCAAATAATTTGAATTTCTATTCATCATTAGTTATTTCTATCGACATAAAATATGTATTAACCACAATGAACTATTTGCGAAATGCTCAAAATTCACAAAACTGCGTGCATTACCAAGCATATGTGAGGACGATAGATCCCAGTAGGGACAAGGGAGGCTTATCTTATACCAATGGATGCATGTTATGTCATTGATATGTTACGTATTTTTTATCGCCGAAACCGAAAGGCGTGTCTTAAGTTGCCACTTGTAGAGAAGTTTTTCGTGGCTGAAATACTCAGAAAATATCGGAAGCATTACAAAGGGGTATTATGCCACCGTTGAAAATTTGATGTGGCCTGGGAATTATACCCGGATATTAAGCATGCAAAGTGGTGGTAGAGGTTGCGGTGTAGGGTATCACATGGTCGGCCCCGTCCGACTATAGGCTTTGCTTACTTGTTATACCCTATACCACAATGTGGAAAAGGGTATTATAAGTTTGTTTTGGTAAAAATTCATGTAACATCGCGAAATATTCGTCGGATACCCCCAATGTGGTATACCAATCTTCATATCTCGACGAGATAAAGCGATTTTGAGATGTGTGTCCGTCCGTCCCTCCGTCCGTCTGTCCATTATAAATTGTAAACACGCTCCAGGCCGCAATTATGGACCGATCGTCACGAAATTTTGTATGGAGGTCAGGTTCAGATCAGAATAGATCCCTATTCTTATTGGTGATGATCGTGAAATATTTAGCGGGTGAAATTGACCAAAAACATAATATTTATCCAATTTTCTAGCGGCTCTGTAGGTCTCAATAACAGTCCGATCAACGCGTAATTTTAAATAAGGTAAGAGTATATCACAAAGGAGAAGCTTGCAATTTGAAATGGCGATCGGATAATATTTACAGGGTTAAATGGACCAAAACTTTTGTGTGAAAATTGTGAAAATTTTTAATATACAGCTTATATCTTAATTACTGGAAGTGACATTCCGGACAAGTGAGATATACTTGAAAGTGGAACGCTTGACCTTTCAATTGATTATGTTGGTGTGCATGATCAGATAACAGAGCTACAGCCTAATATATTCCGTTATTTGTTTGTAGTGTAATAATAAACTCGCTAGAAGTCGCAATTATACATCAATAGTCACGAAATTTTGCACCGGGTAAGAGTATAGGTTGAAAAAGATGCGTACAATTTTGAATGACGATCTGATATTCTTTAGCGTGTGAAATGGACCATTACTTTTGTATGAAAAATATAAAAATTTTATTTTTGGTCGATATTTTAATTCCTTGAGGACATATATATTTCGCAAAGTAGCCTACATATGGAAAAAAAAAACTACTGACCTTTCCTCTGATGTAAATTGCAATAAAGTGTTTGCTAGATAACGGGCCTACTGCCTAATATATAGTGGGTTCTGTGTAGAGAACCACATTTTTATCCTATGCTACTTATTGTCTCTCCAAAAGTTTATGTAACACCACGAAATATTCGTCCTAGACCCCTTATTTCGAAATTCATATCTCGACGAGATAAAGCGATTTAGCGATGTGTGTCCGTCCATTAAAAACTGTAAACAAGCTTAAGGGCGCAATTATGGACCGATTGTAACGAAGTTTTTAAGGAGGTTGGGTTCGGGCCCGAATAGAAATGATTAGTTTTTGGTGATGATAATGAAATGTTCAGGGGATGCAATGGACCAAAAACTAAATTTTAACAAATTTTGTAGCGGCTCTGTAGGTCAAAATAATAACCCGCAAAATTTTAAACAAAGTTTGAGGATATGACGAAGAAGAAGCGTACAAACCAACGTGAAGATCAGATAATACTTAGCGGGTCAAATGGACTGAAACTTTTGTGTGAAATCGGCAAAAAATTCAATAACGTAGCGGTTAAACAACGGAAGTAGTAGTACTACATAAGTGGGTTTGGTTACATTTTACGTGAACTAAATTTTCCTTTCCTGCTACAAAAATGACTTAGTCATGCTAGATAACTTTTTGGTCATAAGTATTATACATTACATCTCTGATATTTATACCCTCAGCATTGATGCTAACGAGGGTATATACACTTTCATACGGGCAAAATGTGCCTCATCGAAATAATGGTTTTAGACCCCAAGTATGTTTCGACAAAATGTGTTTTAGACAATTTGGAGTTGATTTAGCCATGTCCGTCCGTCTGTCTGTCTGGCTGGTGCGCACGATAACTCTCATACGGAGCAACCGATTTGGTTCAAAATTTCGCTTTCGTAATATTTTGCCCAAACTTAGTTTAAGTTCGAAGATGGGTTGTATCGGTACCTCCCCCACAATAGTTCGAAAATGTTCGGAAAATTTGTGCGTACGATAACGCTTGAAGGGAGTAACCGATTTGACCCACACTTTGTACATCGTGAAAGTTCTACCAGACTTAGATGAAGTTTTAATATGGACTCAATCGGTTTACTCCTTCGAGTACCTCCCACACAAAATTTCGGAAAAGTTCACTTTAAGACCTGCTCTCGAATCACTTTGGTTTTTGTTGAAGCGATTTGTATTCGCTACCTCCATTACGACGGTAAAAGTTTTTTCAGGAGCAGGTTCATATTTCTTGGGAAAACATCCCGAAAGGTGTAAAAAGCCCTATGTCACCATATGTGACTTTCGAACTGTTCTACCGATTTGGTACAACATTTCGTCTTCGTCATATTTTATCCAAACTTAGTTTCATGGGGCAATACCGGTACTTCTCCCAAATATTTAGAAAATGTCACTAAAATGTAAGGACGATATCACTTGAATGGTGCGACCAATTTGGTCCAAACTTTGGATCTCCTATTATTTTGTCAAAATTTAGTTTAACTTCTAAAATGGTCCATATCCGTCCTCCCTATGGGTACCACCCCCACAAAAGTACAACATTTGTGTTAATTCCTAATCCACATTTTTGTCGGCAAGTTCAAATGTTGAAAAAGGGCCACAAAATTCTGAAGAGACGCTAAATACATTCTATCTGTCCGTAGCTGAAAGTTTCAATTCTCATTGGCTGAGGGTATACCTCTGTCGGCAAAGCCGACTGACATTTTTTTACTTGTGTTAATTAAATTTTCACAATCATTGAAAAGATGTTCCGTGGAGAACGATTGTCCAGGGATAGTGGTATAGGGTATCCCATGGTCGGCTCCGTCCGACTATAGACTTTTCTTACTTGTTTTTTCTCTAAATAAGTTTTTTGCCCATTCCGACCACCGAAAATATTATCCTATCATCACCAAATCAACACCCAAAATTTGTTGACAATCCGATCAAATCAATTATGGCTTGATTACAAGGTTTAGATGGACAGACGAACCCACATAGCCAAATCGACTCAGGTCGTCGAGACATTCATTTGGGTATATAGTATAAGTATAGTTCTACGATCATTATTTCGATGTGTTACATAGGTTTGGGCCAAAACCAACTTATTATACCCTCATCACATATTGGTGTAGTGAATTACAAGGTCCCATTTCATCGAGCAAAAAAGAATTAAGCTGCACTACTTGATGTGAGAGATGTCTCTCCTGTTCATTCGGGATGTACATAAGAATCTTTTTTTTAATTTAAAATCTGTGGCGTTATTTTACCATTTTTGAGTCTTCCTCCTTATTCCTCCTATCCGGCTCAACCATTTGGTTTCTACATGGCACTGGAAGCGGCCGTCTGTCCGTCCGTAGGTCTGCTGAAATTAAGATAAAGCTAGCAATATTTAAGATAGAGTAGAGATTTATAGCATGGTACAAAAGTTTCCATTACTCCTCGAATGTTTGGCATTGAAAATTTGATATATCGTTCCACGTTTTAATATAGCCCCCATAAAACGGTACCTCCCGATTTTCTGTATTTTGAAGGTTGTGGCCTCAATATTCCACCGAAATGGCTGAAACTTGGTATTTAGTCTTCGTTGGGGGTATAAAAGTTTCCACCGGAACCTTGTCGGTATGTGTCCAATTCTTCATCTAGCCCCATAGAACGGTACCTCCTGACATTCTGTAAGTTGAAGGTCGTGGTCTTAATATCCCACCGAAATGGATGACATTTGTTATTTACTCTTCTCTGAAACTTGTGGGTAAGATCCTCGTCTTCATATAGCCCCCATAGAACAGTACCTCCCGATTTTCGGTATTCCGAAGGTTGTGGCCTCAATATTCCACCGAAATGGATCATATAACGTTTCTGACTTTCGGTATTTTTAAGGTTTTACCCATATTATAAAACCAAAATTGCTGAAATTTGGTTTTGATGGCCTTGTTCTCTAAAACGATTCCAATTCAAATTAGTTCGAATTACTACCAGTCTCCTGTTGGTGTAAAAAATATGTTTGAGTGAAAACAAAAATGAAAAGTTGTGTAGTAGTTCGAACGAGTTTGTATTCGAATCGTCTTAGTGGGACAGGCCATTAATCTTCGTTGGGGCTACAAAACTTTCCTCCAGAAATTTGTCAGCATAGGTCCATGTGTTGATATAGCCCCCCATAGAACGGCACCTTATTATTTTCGGTATGTTGAATGTTGTTGAATGTCTGGGTTGCCAGATTGGAAGGGACAACGATACCGTTCGAAGTGAAGTCTTTTAAAGGACTGTAATTTGATATTTCGAATTCTCAACGGATAAAAAATTCACGAAGAAAATAATCAATATACGTATTTTGAAGGTTTAGACGCATTGGCCCAATGGAATGTCTGTAACGTGGTATTTCGGATTCTGAATGGGTTGAAAACATCGTTGTCTCTTTGGTATTAAACTTTGTTTAAGAAAACGATTTTCTTAAGTTATCGTGGCGGAGGATACAATACATCTCGTGGTGGAGGGAATGAAAATTTTGGCCAGACCGCCGTTCTTACTTGTTTTTCGTTGAAGATTTGGATAGGTTAAAAGGGACAACGATACCGTTCGATATGAAGTCTTTTAAAGGATTAACCTTCTGTAGTGACTGTAATTTGATATTTCGAATTCTCAACGGATAAAAAAATTCACGAAGAAAATAATCAATATACGTATTTTGAAGGTTTAGACGCATTGGCCCAATGGAATGCCTGTAACGTGGTATTTCGGATTCTGAATGGGTTGAAAACATCGTTGTCTCTTTGGTATTAAACTTTGTTTAAAAAAACGATTTTCTTAAGTTATCGTGGCGGAGGATACAATACATCTCGTGGTGGAGGGAATGAAAAGACCGCCGTTCTTACTTGTTTTTCGTAGAAGATTTGGATAAGTTAAAAGGCACTACGATAGGCTCTGAACTTTGCCGGGTTTAATGTCAGAAAGCTATCTAATACAAACTCAATTTTAATTTTCAATTAAGGAAATGACTTTCATCAATAAAACATAGCCAATTTTCTTAATTCAATAGCAACGTATTACATTATGTACATTTAAAGTATACAACAATATTTTAAGTACCGAGTACTTCCAATCCAACTTAGTTTAGAAAGCAAATAAGTAATTCAAATGAAAAAAAAAAACTAAAATCCAATTAAATATTAATACCCGTATTAATAGGACAAATACCTTTCAATGCTCTAAAATTCTCTAATCTTTAAATGTCAAAGCAACAAATGAAATTGGCCAAGTACAAAGTAAGAAAAATAAGTAATGATTAAACAAACAAAATAAGATGGCAGACAGCAAAACGAAAAATACTACTGCGACGCCCAGCAATGCTAACCAGAGAAAATAATACCAAAAATTATAATAAAAACCAACCGCAGTGTTAAACAAATTACAATTAAAACGAGGTAATATTAAATTAGCCACAATTCGTGCCAAGGAATCTTCCAAGAAGAAGCCAACGTTGAACCCATAAGGCAGAGACAATTTTTGCGTCGTTATTTTTTCCATTCATTTGCTTGTTGCTACCGCTGTTTTTGTTGCTACTCGCAGACACACACACACCCTTATATATTGCAAATGGTTGATTGTTCAGCACTTGGCAGACGGCCCACAACACCGACCAACTTTAATTAAGCACTTCTGTGGAATACTCCCTTAATACGATGGGGGTATAACGTCACTAAGCCACTGACTCTGTCCAGTTGTGGCAAAGACTTTTAAGTAAATTCATTCATGCTCCGGGTTAGTAAGTAGTAAATGTGGCATAATAACACCTACCAAAGTCAAGTCGTTGTGTATAATATATAAACTCTAACTGGGACTGTATGAATGTGAAACCCCTTAACTATGGTGGTATATTTGCACAGTGCATGTGGCCAAGTCATAGAAGTTGTAGTTTGGCCTAAAGTACAAATTGCATGGAGTTTTAATAGCACTACTTCGGCCTTACTCTGTCCATCTGTGTGGTGTAACGTGGTAACACCATTTGCTCAGGGTACATATTAAACGAATTTTATTTATTTGAATTATTTCAACCATGTGCTGCTGCTCTACCTGCCATTTCTACCGGGAAAGAAAATACAGTAGAAGCAAACAACTTTCGCATGAACTTATTTTTCTGGTCCAAAAATAAGTACGGGTATAATCAGTATCTGGTAGAGTGTGATTTTTCTTGACGAGTGATGGTTTTTCTTTTAAACTGTTGCTTAGGCCAACGCACCATCTGTTGGCGAATATTATTCCTCTCTTTATATCAAAACTGATATTGTTTGTTTTACTTATGGCTGTGCTGATAACAAGTAATGTTATCAACTTTCTAAAATTGTTAAATTTTAACGTCCAATGTGCACCCCGATTTTAGTATTTAGATTATTGCTATAGGTTACGTTTTGATACAGCCCCATGTACCTCCGATTTTCGGTATTTTCAAGGTTTACGCCTCATTATAAAACCGAAATGTTTCAAAGTACCTATTTAGTCTTTGCTGGGAGCACTAAAGTATCCCCCAGAAATTTGTTGCTATATGTACATGTTTTCATATTTTCAAGGTGTTAGCCTCATTCTCACACCTACATGGCATAAATTTCGTATTAAGTCATCGTTGGGAGCGTTTCCCTCAGAAATTTGTTGCTATAGGTCCCCGTTTTGATATAGTCCCCATAAATTTGGTTAAAATGTCGTATTTAGTCTTCGTTGTGAGCACTGACCTTTCCCCAAGAAGTTTGTTGCTAAAGGCTGGCGTTTTGATAAAACCCCAAAGAACGGTACCTCCGATTTTCAGTACATATTTTCAAGTTTTAAGACTTATACCAAACCGAAATAGCTGAAAGTTCGTATTTGGGTTTAGTAGGATCACGTTTTGATATAGCCCCCATAAACGGTACCTCCCGATTTTCTACATATTCAAGGTTTAGCTTAATTATCACACCCACATGGCACACATTTCGTATTAAATGCTGCTAAAATCGACTTGGTTTAAGTCGGATTTCTAATTTTACAATAATGAGAACCCTTTTAATACGGACTGTTCCTTTCACTAAAGTACTGTCTGTTTGAAGATCAAGTAAAAAAACGCGTTGACTTCGGCTGGTCGTACTATTTACACCCTCTACCACGACTTGTATTGGGGAAAAATGAAATAATTAGTTTCCTTTAGTTTATGAAGGTACTAAGCTCCTCCGCAAAATTGTACCTACCACAACATTGGTCTGCCTTAACAATTTCAGATATGTCTGTGTGATTATGATACTGAAGCTTGTAAATACCAACAAGTAAGAACTGCGTTAAGTTCGCCCGAGCCGAACTTGTTATGAGTTGTATTGGAACAATTAGTTTCCTTTCGTTTATAAGAGAAGACTAAACAAAAAATTTCATCAATTTCGGTAAAACAATGTTGATAACCTTCAAAATACCGTTCTATGGGGTCTAACAAAACGTCGATCTATACCTACAAATTTGTGGCAACAAGATGTTAGACTCAAAGAAGACTAAATACCAAATTTCCAATAAGAAAGTGTAGCTAAAACCTTCAAAATACCGAAAAGCAAGAGGTACGCTTCTATGGCGGATATAGAAAGACGGGGCTCTATATTGATAATTCTCTTCTGAAAATTTCAACATACATAACTACGAAAATCGGGAGGTACCGTTCTATGGGAGCTATATCGAAACTTGGACCTATACCGACGAATTTTAGTTGTAAAGGTTTTTACCTCCAACGTAGACTAAATACGAAATTTCATTCATTTTCAGCCATTTCGGAGGAATATTGAGGCCATAACCTTCAAAATACCGAAAATCGGGAAGTACCGTTCTATGGCGGCTATATGAAGGCATACCGACGAGTTTCATACGGAAAGTTGTTTACCTCAAATGAAGTATTGAGATGTATTGAGACCACAAGGGGTAGACCTATACAGACAAATTTCGGTCGGTTATTGTGGCCACAACCTTCAAAATACCGAAAATCGGGAGGCTCCGTTCTATAGGGGCTATATTGTTGCGTGGACCTACACCAACAAATTTGGATGGGAAAATAGTATACCCCCAACGAAGACTAAGTGCCAAATTCCAGACATTTCGATGGATAATTGTGGCCACAACCTTCAAAGTACCGAAAATCGGGAAGTACCGTTCTATGGGTGCTATATTATGGCGTAGACCTGTACCGACAAATTTCTTGGGAAAATTGTATACCCCGAAAAAATACTAAATACCAGCCATTTCGGTGTGATAATGAGACTAAAACCTTCAAAATACCGAAAATCGGGTGGTACCGTTCTATGGGGGGCTATATCAAAACGTGGACAGATATAGCCCATTTGCATTACGAAACATCCTAGGAGTAATAGAAAAGTCTATATCAAATTGCAAAGCTCTATCTTAAAAATTGCGAGCTGTGTATTGATTTCAACAGACTGATGGACGGACGGACAGACGGTGATGTCGACTTAGAATTTCGCCCTGATCAAGAATATATACTAGATAGGGTCTCCGATGAATATTTCGATGTGTTACAAACGGAATGACATATTTAATTATACCCTCCATATAATGGTAGAGGGTATAGACATCTCGAGGTAACGTCCTAAGGCGTGATAAAACTTTGAAAATACTAGAATCGGGAGGTACCGTTATATGGGGGCTAAACCAAAACTTGGACCTATAACAAAAAATCTAAGGAATGTCCGGCGTTTCCAACGAAGACTAAATATGATATTTCATTAATTTCGGTGTGATAATGAGGTTAAAACCCTGAAAAAGCCAAATATACGGAGGTGCTTTATTCAATTTTTCTGAATGTATTGATTTACCAGACAGTAGGCAAATGGTAAGCTCTTTATTAAGAAGTTTGAGAATAGCGTCGAGACTAACGATTGAAATTTTAACTTTTAGGTAATTCTTTCCAAAAATGTGTTCAAAACACTTAAAACCTGGGGCGGTACTGTTATGTGGGAGCTATATCAAAACATGGACTTACATTGAAATTTTTAAGGAATTATCCTCACTTGATGGGATACGAAATATCAGACAATTTGGTTTGGAAACCCAAAAACCTGAAAATTGGCGGTACCCTTATAAGGGGCTATATCAAAGCATGGACATACATACATATATTGATAATTTTTAGTAAGAAGATTTTTTACTTTGTGAAAATGTTATATTTCAATTTTAAGCTGAATCCGTTGATTACACTGTGCAACAAAATTCAATTTTTTTCAAAATGATGGGAAAAATCGAGTAGATTATGAAAGTAGAGCTAAAAATATGAGACACGTATATCGGCGTTTTTAAAGTTTACGTCGGAAAGTAACCAAAATAGGCGGGGCAAGTTCCGCCCATTTTTAATTTCTTCGAAATATTCGATTTAAGATATCTTGGAATCCTTGCATTTCCGGTATATAGTGTCTTTGGCAACTTTACTCAGGAGGGTATGGAGAATATTTTTGATAAAAATTTTAACCCTCATGTGGTTCATCAAAGGGGTCATTTTTGTCCTTTTTTTGAAAATCTTTCAAAAACTCCTTAAAAATGTTATCGTATCAAATCCAAATATTCTACAAAATTGTTCGCCATAAAATTTTACTATAGGTCTCAGAATACACCAAATCTATAACTCTTGTCAAATCGCCAGGAATCTCTAAAAATGAAAAACCCGTTTTAGGGTTAAAGTCGGACTTCATCTGAGTTTATTCAAAATTGTCCCACAAAATATAACTTTAGAGAGATGATGTCAGAGACAAAAATATTCTTCATCAAATTTCACTATGGGCCACTAAAGAAATGAAATGTCTATTTATATTCTATAGCATGAAAATATCAGTATCAATTTTGCTGAAAAAACATGAAAATATTTCACAATTTTTTTGATGAAAAATGTTTCCTTCTTTTTTCGAGTTGATACATGGAAGTAATATAAAACTTGGTTATAGGTGAAAAGTGTCAAAGGATGAAAAATTCTAAACAAAATTTCACTATGAGTTTCAAAATAAACCATATATCTATGTATACTATTTCCTTAAAAAATTAGATTACAAATTTATATATATTAGGATGAAATTATATGTTTTAATTTTGGACTGTTAATTTTACATAATTCCATATTGGATCAAAATCTAGCAAAATCTTTTACTTTTTGGTATTATTGTTAATGAAAGAAATGTTCCAAAACAAATTTCATTGTGAGTCTCTGAATAAAAGAAATCTGTAACCATAACGTATAACATTCTTAGCAGCCCTTGTTTTTGGTGTAGGGTTTAAGGCCGTATTTTAAAATTTTTAACCAGATTGTCGTTTTGATTAAAAAATATAAATATCTTATTGATGGTTTTTCGTTAAAAATTCATACAGAAGATGTTGTGTGTTCAATTTAAATAGCTTTAAAAACATTTGT
Organism: Musca autumnalis; assembly: GCF_047663935.1. NCBI lineage: Eukaryota > Metazoa > Arthropoda > Insecta > Diptera > Muscidae > Musca > Musca autumnalis. Next base: position 122,160,331 of record NW_027411866.1, on the reverse strand, counting down.
GGTGAATATATATTTGAAACATATAGAAAACCCAGATCGGACCTGCCAAAATTGCGTATTTTTAATACTTTTAACTTAAATTACGTATACATTAGAGGTCTACGGCTTTGGTCCAGTGAAAATAAAGGTGTCATATGGGCTCTCACATGTATAGTTTGGTGTGGTCCAAAAACTACAATGATGGGACTCACTCCTACTTTGGTGGCATTTACGTAATTAACTATAGCAATTGACATAAATGAATATGTCCCAACTGGGTTCGTTATGGTCATTCATGATACAGCTATTTACGTTAAATGCCACCAAAGTATATTTCAAATATATATTCACCACAAATGTTTTTAAACCTATTTAAATTGAACACACAACATCTTCTGTATGAATTTATAACGAAAAAACCATCAATAAGATATTTATATTTTTTAATCAAAACGACAATCTGATTAAAAATTGTAAAATACGGCCCTAAACCCTACACCAAAAACAAGGGATGCTAAGAATGTTATACGTTATGGTTACAGATTTCTTTTATTCAGAGACTCACAATGAAATTTGTTTTGGAACATTTCTTTCTTTAACAATATTCCCAAAAAGTAAAAGATTTTGCTAGATTCTGATCCAATATGGAATTATGTAAAATTAACAGTCCAAAATTAAAACATATAATTTCATCCTAATATATATAAATTTGTAATCTAATTTTTTAAGGAAATAGTATACATAGATATATGGTTTATTTTGAAACTCATAGTGAAATTTTGTTTAGAATTTTTCATCCTTTGACACTTTTCACCTATAACCAAGTTTTATATTACTTCCACGTATCAACTCGAAAAAAGAAGGAAACATTTTTCATCAAAAAAATTGTGAAATATTTTCATGTTTTTTCAGCAAAATTGATACTGATATTTTCATGCTGTAAAATGTAAATAGACATTTCATTTCTTTGGTGAACCATAGTGAAATTTGATGAAGAATATTTTTGTCTCTGACATCATCTCTCTAAAATTATGTTTTGTGGGACAATTTTGAATAAACTCAGATGAAGTCCGACTTTAACCCTAAAACGGTTTTTAATTTTTAGAGATTCCTGGCGATTAGACAAGAGTTACTGATTTGGTGTATTCTGAGACCTATAGTAAAATTTTATGGCAAACAATTTTGTAGAATATTTGGATTTGATACGATCACATTTTTAAGGAGTTTTTGAAAGATTTTCAAAAAAAAGGACAAAAAAGACCCCTTTGATGAACCGCATGAGGGTTAAAGTTTTTATCAAAAATATTCCCCATACCCTCCTGAGTAAAGTTGCCAAAGGCACTAAATACCTGAAATGCAAGGATTCCAAGATATCTTAATTCGAATATTTCGAAGAAATTAAAAATGGGCGGAATTTGCCCCGCCTATTTTGGTTACTTTCCGACGTAAACTTTAAAAATGCCGATACACGTGTCTCATATTTTTAGCTCTACTTTCATAATCTATTCGATTTTCCTTGTCATTTTTTCTGTTGTCGCACAGTGTTATTGTATGTAAAATCCAGCAAATATATAAAATATTATTTGAAGTAACGGTACCTATAACATGACCTTAGTTTAAAAAATACTCAAAATCGCAAGGAAATTCGTCGATTTTGAGTGGACCATTTTTATAATGATTTATAAACCAGCATTCCGCAGCTATGAGAGCCCTGGTGTTACTCTCTTTGACAAAAACCCTCTCCACCCATACAAAATATGTTCTAACATAAAAAATATGTTGGTACCCAAACATATTAAATTGAGATATGTTACATAATGTTGCAAACAAATATTTGTTTGGCCACAAACAAATTACGTTTGGATCCAAACACATATTTGTTTGCAATCAGTCACAAGCAAATATTTGTTTGGATCCAAACATATTTCTAACATATATTTTTCTGCGTGTTGGTCTTTCCATCGGAGTTTAAAAAAAAACAAAACACATGTATTTAGTTACAGCAAATGGTTTAGGGTTGATAGATTGATTTGCAGAACCATGCATACATACTCGTACATACCCACAATTGAACATTTTCAAATTGTAAAATGTTTGTTATACCTATTAATGACACTACGAGTATACTAAATATCAAAATCTATAAATATTTGGTCTGATCCAGAACTTCAAGAATCTACATATTTTTACTATTAAAATGTGTAGATTATTGCAGGTTCTGGAAAAGGCATATACTATTTGGGTTAGGCGGCGGTTTGCTCAAGCGTCGACCTATTTTGCAAATACATAGTATTATTATAACGATTTATTCTCACTGAACCAAACTCGGTTTGAAATAATTTTCTAACACCTTCAAAATACCATCATATGGGGGCTTTACCAAATCGTGGGCACAGCGCTCATTTACTCAAAGAGTGACACAACTCAAACAATCCAGTTTCGTCAAATTTTACTTCCTAAATTAAAAAGATTATTACACAAAAAATAATATAACTATAATTTTCCAAACAGCTAGCAAGATATCTGTGCTAAATTTCTGTGCAAAATCAAGCATGATTTGAAGTGTTTTAGTGCTCCATAAACTCAAAAAACTTTTTTTGTTGAACTGTCCGTTGTGAATGAGCTGTAACTCGTTGAGTTTAAGATATATAAGTATACAAATTTGACACAAGATCAAGTGGAAATCCATCTTGGCAAAATTTTGTGCAGAAGTTTTTTTATCAATAGAAACCTCAAAATATTATAATGTGCAGCAGAATCGTAATGTTTTTATAGTTACGTATTTATACCCCTAGAATTTATGCTAACAAGGCTATACACACTTCCTCACCGAAACAATGGTTTAGACCCAAAGTATGTTTAGACGAAATCCGTTTCAGACAATTTAACAATGTCCATCCGTGTGTCTGCCTGTATGTCCGGCTGGTTGGAGTGCACGATAACTCTCGAACAGATTAGCCGATTTGGTTCAAAATTGGACTTGCGTAATATTTTTTCAAAACATAGTTTAGGTTCAAACCTCCCCCACAAAAGTTAAAATTTTTAAAAATCGCATGATAACTTTTGAAGGGACTAATACAAATTAAGTTCGAATATGGACTATATCGATCCACTCCTTCGGGTATCTTCCACACAGAATGTCGGAAATGTGCAGTTTAAGACCTTCTATCGGATCATTTTGATCTTTGTTGTAACTACATGTATTCACTACCCTCATTACGACGGTACAAGTTTTTCAGGGGCAAATCCATACTTCCTGAGAAGATGGCCCGAAAGCTGTAAAAACCTGCTAAGTCAGCATGTGTAGTGGTTGCATCGCACGATAACTCTCCAACGGATAAACCAATTCGATCCAAAATTTGGCTATCGTAATATTTTACGCACAATAAAATCAAGTTCTAAGATGGACCCTATAGGTCGACTTCTTTGGGCACCTCCCCCGCGGCAGTTTCGCTAAAATTGTGCGCACGATAACTCTCGAATTCAGTACACCGTGATATTTCTACGAGACATAGATCAAGTTATAATATGGACTATATATGTCAACTCCTTCGTGTACCTCCAACACAAAATTTCTGAAAAGTGCAGTTTTGAACCTCCTCTCGAATTGTTATGATTTTTCTTGCAACAGGTTGCGCTCAAGGCCCCATACTTCTTGAGCAAATGACCCGAAACCTATAAAAAACCCTACGACCAGCAAGTGTAATGGCTGGTACGTACGACAATTTTCGAACTGAATACTGCATTGGTCCACACTTTGCATATTGTAATATTTCTTCGAATATTAGATAAAATTCTAAGGTGGTCTTTATATCTCCACTTTTCCGATACCTCACCCACAAAAGTTCGAAAATATTCGCTAAAATGGTACTCGCGATATTTTATAAACGGAGCAGCCGACTGTGGTTCTCGAAATATTGCCACCCAACATAGTTTATGTTCAATATTGTGCACTATCAGTTCACTCCTTGTGTAGCCATCCACACAAATGTTCAACATTATTGTTTGAAAGCGGTTAAGGTTCTTTTAAATGTTTTTTACCTAAGGTACTCCTAGCGTCCCTGTTTCCTGATATAATGGTCCAAAGGTCTAATTTGTATGGAAACCAACTGAAATGGCTGGTGGGTGCGATATCGATCGAGAGGAATGATGAGACCCACTTCCAAAATTGACTACGATGCATCGGTCCATTCATTTATGTACTTCCCCTGCAAAACTTTTTTAATACGCCCAAAATTCTGAAAACCCTTTAAATACATGGGGGTTATCATGAACGGCAATTCCCCGTGATTTTTCTCACTTTTTCCCTTAAGTTGCAACGGCGGAAAAAGAAAACTCACGGGGAAATTCCATTCATGATAACCCCCATAAGTTTTTTTGGAAAGAAATGTTTCAATTCACACAGGCAAAGTTCCTGTCAATTGCACATATTTCACACTGCGCGATCTTTTAAAGTTGTACAAATGTGAAGCCACTATGTTCAAGCATGGTTTTCAGAATTTCTTTGTTATCTAGACTCCGAATTGAGTATGTTTTATAGAAAAGTCTTATATACATTAATGTTATAGGAAAGAGACCCGATTAAAATCTCAGTTCTATAACTCTTTGTTCCGTCGGTACCACTGTAAACACAATTGTGTGCAATTCATTTCAAGCCTCAAGAAAGAAGACAAAATATGGTTAAAGGGCCAACATTTTTGGGACAAAAAATCTTGATCTTACATAATACCACGACGATGAAAAGGACGAAAATGAATATTATTTTGGAATTTTGTTTTGTTGTAATAGCTTGCTGCACACGTGTATGTGTGGGTTTGTACAAATAAACTTTCAACTGAATACAATTTAACATACATTTGTAGATTTCATTTGTTTTAGTTGATTTTCTGCTCTTTTATTTACTTGGTACACATTTCTGAGGATATTTTACAAAGAAGCGTATCATTTGCAATAGTATTTCTTGTGTTTGTGTGACCGTGTGTGTGTGCATTCGAGCTGCTTCTTTTACTTGTGCCATGGGGTTACATGAACTTCCTACCTCTCTTCGTACAATTCTACATATTCATGTAGTTTCTTTATAAATATTTTATGAATTATAAAGGACCAAAAATATTTCTACGTTTGCCAGTACGAATGTGTCCTGTTCAGTATGACTGTCTGCAACTGTGGTGGATAAGTGCAAATAACAAAACTATGGGCCAAAGGGAAACATAATAATGACGATAATAATAATAATAATAAAAATAACAAACGAGCCAGCGACAAAAAGCTGAATGCATAACAGCGAAGGCATTACACCGAGTATGTTCAGAGCTTTCCATAACAAGTGGTTATTAAATTTGTTGACACGACCCTTGCTTCTTTCACTTTGGTCTCTTAAAGAGAATTAAACATGAGGGATCTGTAACATCTTCGAGTATTTTCTGCATACATATCATCTTCCCCGAGCAGGATTAATCCAAAAGGATATAAATAACAACACTGCTCGATGATAATTTTGTTTGTTTGCACAATTTCCTGAATATGCTCTGCATAAAGTAATGAATGAAGAAGAAAAAGTCAATGTGATTTTTTCTTCTTGTATTAAAATAAGAATATGGTATGGTAAAATAATTACATTTAGCGGACAAGTGAAATAAATTTCATATTCCCTTATCCGCAATGGTTGTGTAAGCAATTTTTTTATATACATATGTATGTATACATATGTTTAACATATGTATATGGTTCTTTATAATGTTAATGAAATGAAACTATACGTTTGCCAACATTTTAAAGAAATTGGGAAAACTGTCGTTACATACAAAGACATCGTACCAAATTGGTTTCAGACGGTTTGGACTCGGTATACCCACGACAACTCTCGAACGGATCAAACGATTTGAAACAAAATTTGAACTTCGTAATATTTTGCCCAAATTTAGTTTAAGTTCGAAGATGGGATATATCGGTTCGCTCCTTGGGGTCACAAAAGTACACCAATTGTTGTGTAAATTTTTTGTCAGCGGGTTGTCCTTTCGGCCCCTTTTTCGACGGTACAATAGTTTTCAGTGGTAAGTCCATACTTACTGAGATAATGTCCTAAAAGCTCCAAATACCCTGCCGGCACATACCAAAATGGCTAGTATGCAAGATAACTCTCAAACATTTTACAATATTTCTTCGAAACTTCGAAGTTATTTATGACATCTTTATGGCTTAATAAACATTTTTGGTATATGTCAACGATTTTTTATAGCCCCTCCCCACATTACGGTACTACGTAGCCAGGGGATGGCCCCCAGAAATCATACCTATTTAGACATGTTTTGTATATTTTACTTGCAAACGTTCAAATTTTGTCCATTGCGGAGGATGTACTTTCGGTAGATATTGTTCCCATTTCAGTTGGTCACCGTATAACTTAGAGGTTTTGGACCATTACTCGTATGTCAGGAAGCATGGATTTACCCACGAAAAACATAATATCGCTTAAACAGCACCACAAGGAGTACCATCGGTATAATTTTCCAAAGGATCTTCGAATAGGTCCTAAACTGCCCTTTAATAAAAACGTTAAACTTTTGTGGGGGAGGTACCCCAAGAAGACCGATACGGACCATTTTTGAAGTAAAACTACATTTGGAAAACATATTAGGGGATCCAAATTTTGAACGGTTGCTCCGTTCAACAGATATAGCGCGTACTATTTTAATGACATTTTTTATCTTCAAATTTAAACTAAGTTTGTACAAAATATTATGAAGGCCAAATTTTGGATCGAATAGGCCGATCCGTTGGAGAGTTTTAGCGCTCTCCACTCACAGCATATAGTGCCATGGGGGGTTTTACAGCTTTCGGGACATTTTCTAAGGAAGTAATTGGGGCCGCGAATGCAACTTGTAAAAACAAAGATCAAAGCTTATCGAAAGCAGCACAGAAAAAACTTTTCCGATAAAGAGTTTTCTCAAAATAAATAAAATAAAAGTTTTTATATGTATTTTTAATAAATAAATACGTTTTAAAAAAACAAACATGAAAAGTGTTACGTTCGGCCGGGCCGAACTTTTTATACCTTCCACCACGAAATGTATTAAAGAAAAGGAACCGACTAGACCTAAACATGGATATGCTGGATTTGGATAGTTAACAACATCGAGAGAATCGTTCTATGGAGGTTGTATAAAACGTTGACCTGTACCGATAAATTTCTGGAGGAAAGTTTCGTAACTCCAGCGAAGACTCAATACCAAATTTCAGTTATTCCCGTTGAATAATGTGGCTAAAACTTTCAAAATACCGAAAATTTGGAGGGGCCTTTCTGTGGGGGCTATGTAATAACATGGAACAATAGCGGAAAATTTCAGGTGGACAGTTTTATACTACCAACGGACTATTAAATATCATCCGTGTCGATGAGGTATTGATGACACAACCTTCAAAATACCGAAAATCGGGAAGTACGCTTCTATGGGGGTTATTTGAAGAAAAGGGTTTATACTGATAATTCTGTTCTGTAATATTTTGTATACTCATGGCAGTTTTGATACTAAATTTCAGTCATATTGGTGGTATTTTGAGGTCGCAACTTTCAAACTACCTTTAATCGGGAGGTACGGTCCTATGGGGGCTATTTGAGGACGTCGACCTATTCCGGCACATTTCTGGTGCACTGTTTCATAATCCTATCAACAACTTAATACCAAATATCAGCTATTTCGGTAGGGAACCAAATGTCAGTCATTTCGATGGGATATTGAGCAGCAACCTTCAAAATACCGAAAATGGGGGGTGCCGTTCTACGGGGGCTTTATGAAGACATGGACCTATACCGAAAAATTTCAGGTGGTTTTAATCAGGCTAAAACCTTCAATATACCGAAAATTCAGATATACTACACGCAGAGAAAAAAATATGTTTGATCCAACAATATTCCAAGAGCAAAATATGTATTGTTAACATATTGTTGGATTCCTTATGTAGTATTGTGAATCCAACAATCGTTTTTGTTAAATCCAAAAATAGTTTGTGTCAACTGAACAATATTTCTCTCTTTTCTTCGAAAATTTGTTTCTCTTCTCTCGCTATTGGATGCCGTGTTGAAAAAACAATATTGGTGAGTTGTGGTGTTTGTATGACATGCTGCTGCATTTACCTTTGTTTTTGTGTGTATGTATACCAACAATTAGACTGTTGTGTTTATTTGTTTCTGTTTTGTTTCATTTTTCTTCTTTATTTCATTCTTCTTTACTTTTCATGTTTGTTATGGTGTTTAATTTTTCCTTATGTTGTGGTGGCTGCTTGTGGCTTTTTGTTTGTCTTTGTTGTCAGCTAAAGTAGCAAACCATGTATTGCGTTCATCAATGCTCGTAATATTATACGGGATATTTATATCAAGGTTGTGTGGAAAGTGTATATGAGAAGTATATACACTTAAATCAAAAAAATTAGTATCTGGTTTTCAGGGCTGACAATATGTTTTGTAAAAAATTTAGATTATGATTGTTCCTACAATCTGTATTGTTAACGATTTTTACAATGTTGCGGAAATTCGAAAGTTGTTTTTGTTTTCTATGTTCGGAACAAAAGATAGTATTTTTGGATTTGGATAGCAATGTTTGTACAAAATAAACACATTTTTGGAACCAAAATAGATATTTTTGTTCCAACGAAACCGAAAAATATTTTTTCTCTGCGTGTATGGGGGGTACATCAAAACGTGGACATATACCGACAAATTTCTGAGGGATTTTTTCCCCCCCAAAAAAAGACTAAATACCGAATTTCAGCCACTTCGGTGGAATAATGAGGCTAAAACTTTCAAAATACCGAAAATCGGGCGGTACCGTTATATGGGGGATATATGAAGACGTGGACCTATACCTACAGCATTCTGGGGAAAAGTTTCATACCCCCAACGAAGACTAAATACCAAATTTTAGCCATTTCGGTGTGATAATGAGGCTAAAACCTTCAAAATATCGAAAAATCGGGAGATATCGTCCTATGGGGGCTATATCAAAACGTGAACCTATATAAAAGTTTTATGGTAGACATGTTTCCTTGCCTCTGGAAACTCAAAATACAAAGTTACAGCCGATTCTGTGGTCAAATGAGACTAATACATTGAAAATATCTTAAAGTGACGCGTACTATATATGGGGCGTTATATGGGGCCTATACGAAAACGTGGACCTACATAGCATATAATAGATTCTCCCAAAATTTCATCCACCTACTTCAATCCGTTCGGACGCTAGAGTGATATCCACAGACGGGCAGACGGACGGACATGGCTATATCGATGTAGAATTGCACGCTAATCAAGAATATATCACGAATATTGTCAATTATTTCATATTCCATTTCAGAAAAAAAGATAATTTTTTTTCGCTCTACATCAACGATTTTTGATATTTTTATTTCGCTTCTTAAGAAAGAAAATATTATAAAAACGCTAATTATTTTAATGAGCACAATTGTTACAAAAAGTTCTCTCGAAGTGACTTCAGCGAGTAGATTGCATAATATCTGCAAAATGTTACACAGAATTCGCGGAATGTACATAAAATTTATAAATTATTAAATATAAGTCTACTTTTTCAAAATTAAGGCCCAGTTAGTGGTCATAAAATTACATAAAAAATTTTTGTGGATCCAAACTTCACGGCAAATCAAATGAGACTACAATCGTACAGATTGGTGTTATAGTTTGGATATTACAGCCAAAATAAGCACATATTTTGGTAAAAAAAAATTTTTTGTTTAAAAAAATATTTTTTCACATGCATTATGTAGTAGAAAATATTGTAAAAATTTATAGGAATACTTTCTTCATTTTGCTTAAATCTCCCAACAAAATATACGGTTTTTGCTATATTGACATTCATATTAAAGCTTTCCCATTAGGGAAGCTAATTGGGTTGATGGGGATATATGTCAAAGCTTCTGAAATGGAAATAGAGGTCAAATAACCTATTTTTATTTATATGCATTTTAAAATACGTGTAAATCGCGTAATTATCAAAATCAGTTTGTCCGCATGTGATATTTGCGCAAAGAGCATACAATTTTTGTCCGCATCCCAATTCAATGTCCACCATGAAAATCTACATCGATATATATCTATTTCAAGGCGATCAATTAAGAACCGTGGATGTAGCATCACACACTATTTTTTGGGATAAAATGAATGTATGTAGCTCCCTTATCAGTGAAGTTTTCAAATCTCTGTTTCCGCTAAAACGAAGATGCTGTATTGGTTGTTTTATTGCAGTGGAAACGAATCGCAGAAAACGCGATTAAATACGCGATATTTCCAAAAACAATTTTAGGTGATTTTTCTACTTTGGACTTTCTTATAACTCGCGTTTTAGTAGATAGATTTTTACTGGGAATGATTCATTAGATCCGGAACGTAGAAAACTAAAATGTGCAATCAAGTACTAGAAAAAAAAAATTCCGCATTTGGATGTAGATTTCTATGAAGCTGTCCACACTACATTAGTCGTATCAAATAACTCAGAATCGCAAGTACTACAATCCTATATATGATTTTTTGAAAAACCTGTTTGCGGAATGAAATTAGAAGAAAATTTCAAAAACACTGTAAATCTGGCTTCAACATGTCACAAGTCGCTTATTTTAAAAGGGTAAACCTTGGCTTCAGCTATGTTAAATTTTCAAAAATATTGGTGATATATAGTTTCTGGGGTCAACAATGATTATTTCGAGTAGTTACAAACGGAATGACAAATTTAATATACCCCCCATCTTGTGGTGGAGTGTATAACAACGTCAACCCTTCTTATTGTGAGACCGGACACAGTCGAGAATGTGTGGTATATTGCTATGAACACTTGGGTATAAAAAGTTTCTTGCCGAAAAACAGGGGTACTGATAAGGATCTGTGGCGAGATCCGAAAATATAGTCTTCTCTGCCTTACCCCTTGGTAAACATTGCCAATTTGTTTCCACTAATAAATTAAAGTTGTTTTAATAAAATATTAAAACAACGACTATAAGATTAAGCCTGACTATTTTGAAAAGCAAAATAGAAGTCGTCATCCCAAGTTAAAAACGCCAAACCTCCTAGTTTTGACCTTTTGTTGGGGAGGATCCTAAAGAAATGGGCCGATATGGCTTATCTTTAGACATAAACTAAGGTCGGACAAAATATTACGATGGTTAAATTATGGGCCGAATCGGCAGATCCGTTTGAGGGTTATCGTGCGCTCCACCCACTACACATGGTACCATAAGGGATTTTTACAACTTTCGGGTGACAGGTGACTATTTAAGAGAGGAAACTTTGAATTTTTCATTGATGTCAATTATGTTAATGTACGTGATAAGATAACAGAGTTACACCTAGAATATACAAAGATTCCGCAGATTTAATTGTGTGTAGTGTCACCATAATCACGTTAGGAGTCGCAGGTACAGTTTAATACTGACAAAATTCTGCACGAGGTAAGAGGTTTGGCTAGAGAAAATGTCTATATTTTTGGATAAAGATCGAGTATATTTAGAGGGCGAAATTGACCATAATTTTTGTGGAAAAAAGACTCAAATTTAATAATTTGGTCCACATTTTAAATTCTGGGGGCATATTTTGACAAAGTACGTGAACGCAACTGTTTACCTCTGCTTTGACGCAAATTAAATCAATGTAGCGGTTAGAATACGAAACTACTGTCTAACATATAAGTAGATTGTTTTATCATCTTGGATTGTTTGTAAAGAAATACATTTACCTTTCATGCTAAAAATGTCGGAATAATATGCACTCTATTTTAATACAAAAATATTGGTCACCATAGCTATATAAAGACGTAAACTTATACCAACAAATTTCAGGTTGACAATTGTATACCCCAAACGAAGACTAAATACCAAATTCCAGCCATTTCAGTGGTATATTGAGGCTATACCTTGAAAATGCCGAAAATCGGGAGGTAGCGTTCCATGGGAGCTATATGAAGACGTTAACCTATACCGACAAATTTCAGGTGGAAAATTTTATACGCCAAACGAAGACTATATACCAAATTCCAGCCATTTTAGTGGTATATTGAAGCTGAAACCTTGAAAATACCGAAAATTGGGATATAGTTTCTGTGGGAGGTATATCTCAAAACGTGGACCGATACCGACTAATTTCTTGGGGGAAGCCATTTCGGTGTGATAATGAGCTAAAACCATAAAAATACCGAAAATCCGAAGGCGCCGTTCTATGGGAGTACATCAAAGCGTGAACCGATATCGACAAATTTCTGTGGCAAAGTTTTGTAGCCCAAAGGATGACTAAAAACCAAGTTTCAGCCATTTTGGTAGGATAATATAACTTAAACCTTCAAATACCAAAAATCGGAAGACACCGTCCTATGCGGGCTATATCAAAACGTAGACCTATATAAACAAATTTTAGTAGAAATGTTTCTTAGCCTCGGGAAACCGATTCGGTGGTCAAATGGGAGTAATACATTCAAAATATGCTTAAATGACGCGTACTATATATGGGCGTAAGATGTGTGCTATACCAAAACGTGGAGCTATATAACATTTTTTGGTAGAATTGGTCGCCAAATTGGACAAATATCTTAACAATTCCTTAAAACGTCGACGCGTCACTTTGTATGGAGCTATACCAAGACGTGGACCTACATAGCCCGTTTTCAATACCAAAACTCCTACGTACATACAATCGATTTTTAATAGAAAATAGTAACATGGTTACCGCCTTCTGATTGATGCTAGGCCGACTTTGACATTTGGTCCAGTTTTTTGAAGTTTTTTTTTTCATTCTACCGTGCCCATACTTTTTGAATAACGTTGTATGTTTATCTCATTTTTCGCAAAAGTACAGGAACACACATATTATTCGATTGTTTGTTACTAATTGGTGTATGTACCAAATCTGAACCGATTTTTGTAAACAACGGTGCAGCTATATAATATAATAAATATATAATATAATAAGTATATATAAAACTTTCCAACAGAAATTTGTACCTCTTGATTTACGGCATTTTGAAAGTTGTGACCTAAATTTCACACCGAAATGCCTGAACATTTGCTACTTAGTCTTCTTTTGATGTAGGCCCCATAGCAAGGTACTCCCGATTTTGGGTCTTTTTATTATTAGGGTTTTAGCTGCATTATCTTACAAAAATTGGAAAATTGCATATATAGTCTTCGTTGAGAATACACAATATTACTGCAGACAATTGTTGGCATAGGTCAACGTTTCGATGTAGCCCCATTGGACCTGCTCACGATTTTTGGTTTTTCGAAGGTTTTAGCCACATGACTGAAGTTGGGTATTTGTCTTCGTTGATGTTACAAAACAATGCCGCTAAGAATGGTCAGTTCAGGTCTACGTGCTGATATAGTCTTTCTAAGGTCTTTGCCTAAATTACCCTGTGCGAAAAAAGAAAAATAACAAAGAAAACGCGGCAAGTTCCGCCTATTTCTAGTTTTTTTCGAAATATTCGAGTTAAGATATTATGGAATACTTGTATTTTAGGTATATAGTGTCTTTGGCAATTTTACAGAGGAGGATGTGGGCAATATTTTCGTTAAAAAATTTAACCCTCATGCGGTTCATCAAAGTGGTATTTTTGGTCCTTTTTTCGAAAATCTTTCAAAAACTCTTATAAAGTGTGATCATATAAAACCCAGATATTCTGCAAAATTGTTCGTCATAAAATTTTACAATTGGTCTCAGAATACACCAAATCTGTAAATCTTATTTAATCCCCAGAAATCTCCAAAAATGAAAAACACGTTTTAGGGTTAAAGTAGGACTTCATCTGAGTTTATTTAAAATTGTCCCACAAAACATAATTTTAGAGAGATGACACCAAAAACAAAAATATTCTTTGTCAAATTTCACTATGAGCCACCATAGAAATGAAATGTCTTTTTACATTATATATCATAAAAATAGCAGTTTCAATTTTGCTGATAAAACATGAAAATATTTCCCAATTTATTTGATGACATTTTTTCATGTTTTATCAGCAAAATTGAAACTGCTATTTTACGTTTTGATATAGCCCGCATAGGACGGTGTCTCCCGATTTTCGGTATTTTGAAGGTTTAAGTTATATTATCCTACCAAAATGGCTGAAACTTAGTTTTTAGTCATCCTTTGGGCTACAAAACTTTGCCACAGAAATTTGTCGATATCGGTTCACGCTTTGATGTACCCCCATAGAACGGTGCCTTCGGATTTTCGGTATTTTTATGGTTTTAGCTCATTATCACACCGAAATGGCTTCCCCCAAGAAATTAGTCGGTATCGGTCCACGTTTTGAGATATACCTCCCACAGAAGCTATATCCCAATTTTCGGTATTTTCAAGGTATAGCCTCAATATACCACTGAAATGGCTGAAATTTTGTATTTAGTCTTCATATGGGGTATACAATTGTCCACCTGAAATTTGTTGGTATAAGTTTACGTCTTTATATAGTTATGGTGTCCAATAGTTATACCCTATACCACAATGTGGAAAAGGGTATTATAAAATTGTTTTGGTAGAAATTCATGTAACACCGCGAAATATTCGTCGGAGACCCCCAATGTGGTATACCAATCTTCATATCTCGACGAGATAAAGCGATTTTGAGATGTGTGTCCGTCCGTCTGTCCATTATAAGTTATAAACACGCTCCAGGCCGCAATTATGGACCGATCGTCACGAAATTTTGTATGGAGATCGGGTTCAGATCAGAATAGATCCCCTATTCTTATTGGTGATGATCATGAAATATTTAGCGGGTGAAATGGACCAAAAACATAATATTTATCCAATTTTCTAGCGGCTCTGTAGGTCTCAATAATAGTCCGATCAACGCGTAATTTTAAATAAGGTAAGAGTATATCACAAAGCTTGCAATTTGAGATGGCGATCGGATAATATTTAGATGGTTAAATGGACCAAAACTTTTGTGTGAAAATTGTGAAAATTTTTAATATACAGCTTATATCTTAATTCCAGGAAGTGACATTCCGGACAAGTGAGATATACTTGAAAGTGGAATGATTGACCTTTCAATTGATGCCAATTATGTTGGTGTGTATGATCAGATAACAGAGTTACAGCCTAATATATTCCGTTACGTCACGAAATTTTGCACCGGGTAGGAGTATAGGTCGAAAAAGATGCCTACAATTTTGAATGATGATCTGGTATTCTTTAGCGGGTGAAATGGACCATTACTTTTGTATGAAAAACAAAAAAAATGTTTTTTTGGTCGATATTTTAATTCCTTGAGGACATATACATATATTTCGCAAAGTAGCCTACATATGGAAAACTACTGACCTTTCCTCTGATGTAAATTGCAATAAAGTGTTTGCTAGATAACGGGCCTAATGCCTAATATATAATGGGTTCTGTGTAGAGAACCACATTTTTATCCCATGCTACATATTGTCTCTCCAAAAGTTTATGTAACACCACGAAATATTCGTCCTAGACCCCTTATTTGGTATGCCAAAATTCATATCTCGACGAGATAAAGCGATTTAGCGATGTGTGTTTGTCCATTAAAAATTGTAAACAAGCTTAAGGCCGCAATTATGAACCGATTGTAACGAATTTTTTAAGGAGGTTGGGTTCGGGCCAGAATAGAAATGATTAGTTTTTGGTGATGATCGTGAAATGTTCAGGGGATGAAATGGACCAAAAAACAAAATTTTAACCAATTTTTTAGCGGCTCTGTAGGTCAAAATAATAACCCGCAAAATTTTAACAAAATTTGAGTTTATGATGAAGAAGAAGCGTACAAACCAACGTGAAGCTCACATAATATTTAGCGGGTTAAATGGACTGAAACATTTGTGTGAAATTGGCAAAAATTTCAATAACATAGCGGTTAAACAACGAAGTAGTAGTACTACATATGTGGGTTTCATTACATTTTAGTTTGTGTGAACTAAATTTTCCTTTCCTGCTACCAAAATGTCTTTGTCATGCTAGATAACTTTTTGGTTTTGGTCAAAAGTATTATCCATTAATCTCTGATATTTGATAATTAAATTTTTACAATCATTGAAAAGAAGTTCCGTGGAGAGCGATTGTCCAGGGATAGTGGTATAGGGTATCCCATGGTCGGCTCCGTCCGACTATAGACTTTTCTTACTTGTTTTGTATTAAAATAGAGTACATATGATTGCGACATTTTTAGCATGAAAGGTAAATGTATTTCTTTACAAACAATTCATGATGATAAAGCTTATATGTTAGACAGTAGTTTCGTATTCTAACCGCTACATTGATATAATTTGCGTCAAAGCAGAGGTAAACAGTTGCGTTGACGTACTTTGTCAAAATATGCCCCCAGAATTTAAAATGTGGACCAAATTATTAAATTTGAGTATTTTTCCACAAAAATTATGGTCAATTTCGCCCTCTAAATATACTCGATCTTTATCCAAAAAATATTGACATTTTCTCTGGCCAAACCTCTTACCTCATGCAAAATTTTGTCAGTATTAAACTGTATCTGCGACTCCTAACGTGATTATGGTAGCACTACACACAATTAAAACTGCGGAATCTTTGTATATTCTAGGTGTAACTCTGTTATCTTATCACGTACATCAACATAATTGACATCAATGGAAAAGTCAAAGTTTCCTCTCTTAAATAGTCACATGGTCGGAATGTTTCTTTCAGAAATAAAAATATAAGATACATATTGAAACGTTTTGGTCCATTTAACCGGCTAAATATTATCTGATCATCATGTTAAATTACAACCCCCTTTTTTGTCATAAACACAAACATTACTCAAAATTTTGTGCCGATCGGACTATAATTGCGACTTTCATACCCTTTCCACATTGTGTAGGGTATACAAATAGCATCAATAGAGAGGTCAAGAGTTCCTCTGTCATATAAAAGTGTCTAAGCCTAACGGCTTCCAACTGGAAAAAGCTTCAAGCTTAAGCCCAAAGGACTTCATGTGAGTTTATTTAAAATTGTTCCACAAAACATAATTTTAGTGAGATGACACCAAAAACAAAAATATTCTTCGTCAAATTTCACTATGAGCCACCATAGAAATGAAATGTCTTTTTACATTATATATCATAAAAATAGCAGTTTAAATTTTGCTGATAAAACATGAAAATATTTCCCAATTTATTTGATGAAATTTTTTCCTTCTTTTTTCGAGTCATACATGAAAGTAATATGAAACTTAGCTCTAAGTGAAAAGTAACAAAAGATGAAAAATTCTACACAAAATTTCATTATATTTTCAGAATAAACCATATATCTAGGTATACAAAATTGCTTATTTTTATTTATTATTGAGGCAATGCAAAAATTATTTTCTAACTTTTAATACATTTATAAATAAAAAAATGGAACTTAATTTTTTAATTATGTTTTATTTTTAACTTTTTAGTTAATACATATTTTTGACCCCATAACCAAATTGCAGCCAATTTAGGCCGAAAATGATGTGGTATTTGTAGATAAAAACTTCACGATACTTCAAATCGGGTGGTACCGTTATATGAAGGATATACCAAAACCTGGGCCTATGTTCACAAGTTTCTGTACCACTGGGAACCCCAAATGCCAAATTACAGCCAATTCGGGCTAACAATGAAGATAACATCCTCAAAATACCGGAAACCGGGTGGTACAGCTGTATGGGGGCTATTGGAAAAAAGTTAAGCATATTGGTTTTGGTTTTATACTCATGGATGGATGATAATATCCAACTCTGAAAAGTGTGAAAAGTTTCAGTTCGATTGGTCAACTGCAACTATGTGGAAATTAGTTACTAGATTTGAACTAAACCAAAGCAAATTAAATAAAACACTGTAAAAATGCATAATATCGGGAGGAAGCATTATGTGGGGATTATACCGAAATGTGGACCTACGTCGACAAGTTTTTGTGTACAAGTTTTTTAACCACTAGAAACCATAGGTGGCAAATTACAGCCATTCTGGTAGGAAATAGAGCTAACGATTAAATTCTGTGCGAAAATTATCTTGTCAATATCCTGTCAGTGTTTAAAATTACGTTTTACGTTTGCTAGGCTTGATACATTTGTTATTATTGGCTGGTGGTGAACTTCCAACAGGTGAATCATACGTGACATAAGTGCCCACAATGTCATTGCCAAACGAACAAAAAATTGCAATGTTTACGTTGACAAGGTAATGTTGTAAGAATAAATGAAGCTGCTCCTAAAATATATATTTATTACACTGGTCAACAGGACTTTTGTTTCAACCGAAGTTGCAGTTGTTTCTAGATGAAATCGGCGAGTTATTTTTAAATCCGGTCCCGGTTTTTCTCCATCAGCTCTTGTTTTTGAGATATAGCTCAAAATCGGTTTTTACGAGTTTAACCGAGACTTTCGTTATTTTCGGATACAAACAAATATTTTTTGTGGGTCTTTCGACATTAATATATTAAGGAGATATTGTACGCTCGATACAAATCGTTTTTGAAATTGTTATGGTGAGTATATATCAAAATATTATAGAATATATACGACGGACCTTGTAAAAATTGCATATTTTGAGTATTTTAAGCTGTAATTACGTCATCGGGAGAAGTCATAGGATCTTCATATGGTACTCCGGATATGCTTAGGGTGTCTACTATATAATCCAGTATTCAAATGTATAATATGAAGTTCATAGCCCCCATGATTCGGCCATAACCTAAAAATGGCCATGAAGACTGCTAAAGGGAAATCATTTGCCAGTGATATCATTACCACATAAGACATTGTTTGTATCCGAAAATAACGAAAGTCTGGGTTAAACTCGTAAAAACCGATTTTGAGCTATATCTCAAAAACAAGAGCTGATGGAGAAAAACCGGCACCGGATTTGAAAATAACTCGCCGATTTCATCTAGAAACAATTGCAACTTCGTCTGAAACATTCAACTTTTTCAATTTTGTTGAGCAGTGTTATCAATCCATGATTTATCTTGTAAGTTGGTACACAATTGGCCAAACCCAACTCAATATTGTCCATATAGCACCCTAATATTTACTTCAAAATTTCAGTATCTTATTCCGACAAGTAATTTGCAACTTTGCCATGTAGTTATTATTGTTCAGTTCGTTTGAAAATCCGACACAACAATGGAGAGAAAACGAAACTTATCGCCCAAAAAAGCGAAACAGAAGAAATTATGCTAGTTTTGCAAATTTTCAGCCTGAACACGAAATCATAAAAAACACAGAATAAGAACGTTGATTTTTTTTATTTAAATGCAGCTGAAAAAAACGTTGTTTTGTTTTAATTAAAAAGTTTCCGTTTCCGACGGCCGCACGATTTGCTTCCTTGCTACTATTATTATTATTTGTACTTTTTCGGTCGCTTTGGTCCAACACTCAAACATGTTTTAGTACTTTCTTTTTGGTTCTTGGCTTTTGTGCTTGCATTTATGCAGATCTATGGAGTTTTCTTGTTTTTCTTCTGTCCAAAAGGAAAACACCAGAAAAAAGATTCATTCATAGAGCTACGTTACGTTTTTTTACTACATTTTTTGGCGTTATTGGTCGTTGTTGCTGTGCTTGTAGATAGCTGAGGCTCTGTTGATATTTTTGTCGTCTTCTATAGAACAATAACAATAACGTTATTAAATATTCCGTTTTTCCAGTCAAATGTTTTGTTCAAAAAACAAAACAGAATTTAGCTTAACGCAAAACCCTCAGTGAGTGAGTGAGTCAAATGGTAGACATAACAAAAACCTAGGACACAAGTACCAGGACCATCATTTTGGCCGAGTGGATTTCTAAATGTTCTCTAACTGTGCTGAATATCTATCTAGCCACTGCAAGTATGTTCTACTTGTTATCGTTGTTGGTTTTTTGCAAACATGACAGCCGGCAGTTTTCCCTTTTTTCTTGCCTTTTGTTGCCTGGACATGGCGATATCCACACAAACCACATCAAAGGACTTTCTTGGTTATTTATTTTTCTAAATGACTTTTTTTGTGTGAGCTGCAAAAGCAACTGTTTAAATGTTTCTCACACAACACAGTTTTGTTGAATAGCAAAAGGACATGGAGTCAAATGTAGAGAGGCCAATAAAAAGTGTGGTGAGGGTAACCAACTCCTTGTCCATAAGGCAATAAAGAGCAAAATAAAAATTTAGTTTATGCTTAGGCTTATGAAATACGTACTTGGGGCGTAAATGTAAAAATAAACGAAAGTTTACTTGTCTGTAAAATGATTTCCGTATTCATTTATATAAAGATTAATATTTCTTCCGGATATCGTTATTATTTGCTGAAGTGTGCAAGACATTCATTCAGGGGAATGCTGAAACTCTTTTGAGAAATACAAATGCAAAGGCTCCTCGGTTTTTGCATTACTTTTTGAGAAGTAAACAAATAAAAGTTCTATTCTGATTTGAATTATGCACAGGTTTTATATAGAAGAATATGTTTATTAGTGTTATGACTTTTCTACAACCTCGTTTGATATTTTAATGAGTTTTTGCTTAAGATTAGCCAAAATCTTAAATATAAGGTGATTCAATAATACAAAGCTCACTCACAAAGTCATTCCAAAATTGTTATACCCTACACCACACTGAGGTAAGGGGTATTATGTCTTTGTGCATTTGTTTGTAATATACGAGACCCATAGTTCCTTCTAAATACCAAAAGTCAAACACAATAATAATTTTACAGAAGAAGCAAAAAACTTTATAAAATGAAAAACTGTTTTATAAAATATTAATCTTATGAAGACGAGTATACGGGATATCATCAATCATATACGAATGGGAGTAAGTAATGAAATCAAAACCGCGGAAACTCTTGGTTTTGGGATCCGGCATTACAACAAAATCTGCAAAGTTATCCCAATTTCCGAAATGACTTTTTTTGAATAGGATCGTTATTTTTTAACGTAGAAGCTTGAAATTTTGCAAGGGCGTGTATTTCAGTCTTATGTATTAGATTCAATCAAAAAAACTAATTTAGACTATTTTGGAGATACGACTTCGGGTTTTTATGGTAACGATATAATCACTTTCTGAGTCGATTTATGTATGTTCGTCCGTCCGATCGGAACATACAATTCGCATATATTGTTCGATTCAGCTGAAAATTGTGGAATATTAATTTTTTTAACAATAGCACAGTGGATCCACTTGCATGGAGAAAGTGGCCAAAAATATTTAGAGTGTAAAAATCAAGCCCATGTACCGGTTACAGCTTTGTGCTGCTGCGAAGAGTGTTTTAAGAAACCGCGAGCGTAACATTCCCCCCCCCCCTTTTCCCCTCTGGAGGGGTATACGGTAAGAATTGTTTTATGCTGTTAATACACAATGACATGAACAAAGGTCCCGATTATCTTATGATGCAAAAATAGGCTTGGGGAAACAAAACAATTTCCAAAAAAAATCAACATTTTTGTCTAAAAATTGGTACAATTTTTAATATAGATCTTATAGCGTTCTTCCGCCAACGTAAGACAAATTTGGAAGAAGATGTCTTCACCTTGCCACTGATACCAATTATGTTAATGTACGTGGTCAGATAACAGAGTTATGGGCTAATATATCCTAAAAAACCTATTCTAGGGCTGCTTTAGTCAGCGTTGTATACCCCCAACGAAGACTAAATACCAAATTTCAGCCATCTCGGTGTGTTAATGAGGCCAAAACCTTCAAAATGCCGAAAATCGGGAGATATCGTCCTATGGGGGCTATATCAAAACGTGGACCTATATAAACATTTTATGGTAGAAATGTTTCTTAGCCTCTGGAAACACAAAATACAAAGTTGCAACCGATTCTGTTGTCAAATGGGACTAATACATTAAAATATATTAAAATGACGCGTATTTTATACGGGGTAGGAATGTTTTTTGGCCTCTGGAGACACAAAATACCAAATTACAACCAATTCGGTGGTAAAATGCGACAAATATCTAAAAAATTCCTTAAAACGACGACGCGTCATTTTGTATGGGGGCTATACGAAAGCGTGGACCTACATAGCCCCCAAAAGTCCTAAGTACAAATAATAGATTTTCCCAAACGTCAATCCGTTCGGACGCTAGAGTGATTTCCACAGACGGACGGACATTGCTATATCGATGTAGAATTGCACGCTGATCAAGAATATATATAGTTTGTGGGGTCTACAATGATTATTTCGAGTAGTTACAAACGTAGTGACAAACTTAATATACCCCCACCCTATGGTTGATGGTATAAAAAAAAATGTTTCCCAAAAAATGTATGTATTTAGGTTAGGGTGTTTTAAAAATTTTGGGCGTTTGAACCGACAAAAATGTTTATTAGGATTAAAGTACAAAAGTTTTGCGGGGAGATACTAAAAGGAATGGATCGACATTGACCATTATGGAAGGGGATCTCCAGCCACTACATATGGCGATATAGGGTTTTTTTAAACCATTCGGGATGTTTGCTCAAGAAGTATGGACTTACCCCTGAAAGAAACGTTTACCATCGTAATTAAGGCAGGTCTTAGAGTGAACTTATCCGAAATTTTGTGTGGGAGGTATCGGATGGAGTGGACAAATATAGTCCATATTTGAACCTGATCTATACATGGTAGATATATTATAATTACGGTGACCAATATTTTTGGATGAAAATAGAGTACAAATACGAGGGCTACTACATAAGTTACAGGCCTAGGCAACACTAAGTGTTGTCAGGCGCCATTTCGACAGCACCGTGAAAACTCGATTAATGAATTCTATCTAAACTGGACAAAAACTATTTTTTTGCATTTATCGTGCCTTTTCTCAGAAACGAATAGGAATTTGGCCTTGCTGTCTTTAGCAATATTGTAGCCGTAAACTAGCAGAACTTATCTGTCCAATAGACCACATAAGGAAAACTGCATCTAGGGCATCAAAATCGATAAAATATAAAAAATTGTACCTAATTTCTGGAATTCTTGTCGGTATTAGCTAAGCTATTGGGTGTTGAAGCCAGCCACCTTTTGTAAAAATCTTCCAAATAATATTCTCATCAATTCTTCAAAGCATTCAGAAACTCAAAAATGCTTATTTCACGTTATTTAATGTATTAGCGGTATTTTGTATTGTATATTTTGTACAAATTCGCCTCAGAGGTCAGAAGAAGATTCGAATTGGTTTCAGAGATTTAGCCCCGAATTGCTTAAAACCTCAATATTTAACCATGTTTAGATGGGACCATAAAGTCCAAGCTAGATCTGACATAACAAAACCCAACTAGGGCTTTTGTCATATAGGTTTGTACTTTCAAGAAATTCTCACTTCAAATTGTTTGCACAAGATTACCTAATTCGGGTATGTTCTGAGACACACTTCACCTCTCACTTCACGCCAAAATCATTTTCTTCATCCCATTTACTCCTATTTTTTTTGCGAATTTCTGGGACTCTAGTCAGTCGATAAAATACTCGGAAAAATAAGCGTGAAATTAGAGGTGAAGTGTGTCCCAGAACATACCCGATTATCTTCCGCCAGCTTACATTCGATATTGCATGAACGCCTGGCCGCAAAAAAGTTTTGTTCTTGTTGGATCCCATGTACATATATCGGTGAAAGAAATTTCGCAATAATACGATCGCGCTGCATCAAAGGACGTTTATTAAAACGTCGCAGGTCATGGATCTATGCGTATAAGCCCGAACCTGAGGGCATCCGCCAGAATATGCTGTTGACGCATTCAAAAACCACGTTTTGGAAGTGTTTCAATGGAGTGGAAAAAGGGATTCAACAATCGGTTTGAACGCATGCAAAAGTGCATAAATCATGCTCCAGAATACTTTAGAAAACAATATAACCATTTTAAAATTATAAATATGTATATGCGTTTTCATTATTAGGACAGAATCTTATATAGTAGCTAATAAAGAGAATGTGAATTTTGTAATACTTTAACAAAAAATTCCTATTACAATGTGACACTAAATGCATCTCAAAGTCTGGGGGGTGGAAAATTTCTTTTGGAGATGAAAGCCCTTGATGAGTATACTAAGAACCCAAAGGGAAATTTTCACCATAGGCCAAGTTTCTGAGATATCGCGTGATGAAGTTTTTAATTTTGTCCCTATAATACTTGGGAAAATCGCTCCATACCTCTATTTGGCGTTGCTGCAGCTTCGTTTTGAGGTGACATGTCTTCAGTGATAGTGAAAGTACCACAAGATGAGATTTTTCAGCATCCAAATATTCTACAAAAATGTTGCTCAGAAGATTTTAGGTAAGGTTCTCTTTGACAATTAATCGATTTTGTCCCGTTTTCATTGTCATTTTTG
Organism: Musca autumnalis; assembly: GCF_047663935.1. Taxonomy (NCBI): domain Eukaryota; kingdom Metazoa; phylum Arthropoda; class Insecta; order Diptera; family Muscidae; genus Musca; species Musca autumnalis. Next base: position 122,136,081 of record NW_027411866.1, on the reverse strand, counting down.
ACATTTATTCGGACTTGGTTCAGAATTAAACTATGTTTTGTTTTTCTGTATATTCGTTATTGGTTATGTACAGGTATGTAGACATAACAATTGGTTATTGCTTATGTAGACATCTTCTAAAATATTTACGACAAATAGCTCTTGTAATGATGAATACGTTAATAACAAATTTTCTTGGAGGATAGAACATTTTTGTAGAATATTATGTCGGTAATACTCGAATAATACCTGAACAAGATAAAGCTAATGTTTTAGCAGATGTATTTGCTATGTCTAATAATATTACTTCAAGCTATAAACACAGTATAGATAAAACAGTGAATTCAGCTGTTCGTAACTACCGAAGAGATGGCAGTGAACACGAAGAAGCAATATTTACATCATTTGTTGAGTTATTCGACATTATTAAAAACTTGAAAATGTCAAAATCTCCTGGACTGGACAACATATCCAACATACTACTAAAACATCTTCCAATAAGAGCCATAAAGCTATTGGTTGTAATATTCAACGGTTGTATTAAGTTGAATTATTTCCCCAAACAATTCAAACTAGCCAAAGTCATACCCATTCAGAAGCCAAACAAGCCAAAGAGCGACCCCAAAAGCTACAGACCAATTAGCTTGCTAAGTAACATTGGAAAACTGTTCGAGAAAATAGTTCATAAGAGACTGTATGATTTTGCTACAGAACATTCCCTTATAGCAAAAGAGCAATTCGGTTTTAGAAAAGAACATAGTAGTGTTCATCAAGTTACCAGGATCAAAAACATTATCTTGTCTAATAAAAGAAAAAAACTTTCCACCGGAATGATTCTTTTAGATATTGAAAAGGCCTTTGACACTGTCTGGCATAATGGCCTAATTTTTAAGCTACTTAAATCTGGGATTCCAAAATATTTATGTAAACTCGTGGATGAATTCCTTAATGACAGATCTTTCCTAGTGCAAGTAAATGGAACCAGCTCCTCTACAAAAATTGTCTATTCGGGCCTCCCTCAAGGATCCGTTTTATCTCCTTTGCTGTACTCATTATATACTTCAGATTTCTCTGCGTATTATGCTGACGACACAGCTCTCATTACATCAAGTAAGATAACCAAGGCACTCATTAAGAAAATGGAAAAAGGATTGGCATCTTATAAAAAGTATTTCTACAAGTGGAAAATAAAAATAAACACAACAAAAACCCAAGCCATAATTTTCCCGTACAATAATTCGCCAAAACGATGCCCTTCTCGTCATGTACAATGTGACAACGAAACAGTGCAGATCAAAGATCATGTTAAATATCTGGGGATAACGTTGGATAAAAAACTGTTATTCAGAAACCACATCGATGAAGTTCGCAAAAAATGTTTGACAACAATAAGATCATTATGGCCTTTACTTAATAAAAGATCATCACTATCAATAAAAAACAAAAATCTTATTTATAAAAGTGTCATTCGACCTACTCTTATATATGGATGTCCAATTTGGCATACGGCAGCTAAAACCCATATTAAAAAATTACAAGTACTTCAAAATAAATGCCTCAAAATAATACACAAAAAACTTTGGCGATATCCAACAGACCGTCTTCATAATGAGACTAAATACGAAAAAATCCATGAATTTATCCAAAGGTTTAATGATAACTTTTTGTTCAGAATTGAAAATTCTTCTTATGAAATAATAAGAGAATGTAGAGAAACAGCATATTTATCAATGTAATAGTAATTCACCAAATAGAAAATAGTGTATATATGTAAGTTACTTGTATTAGTAACATTACACTATATGCACAACATTTTCAATAAATTTGAATTGTAAATTTTTTCAAATAAAGGGTTTTCCTATTTTACCTTTACATTTATTAACACATAAGTACAAATTATTTTAATAATAAAAATAATATATTTTAATCGATGTAGTATATGTAAATAAAATCTCGAAAACACCCAATAGAAAATCGAGTCTTCGATGACATTTTCGTCGACGATTCGTTAACGAATATTCCGAAATTGTCATGTACGACAACTTGCATGACCATGTCTTGCATTGTGTCTTGGCAACAAACCGAAAAATTCTCAAAAGTGTGCTTTGAAACAATTGTACACATATTTATCCAAATATAAAATTTTTGATTTGTAATAAATGAAAAATTATAATGTCATAAAATTCGGAAACCGCGTTACTGATTGAATAATTTTATTTATACAAACTGCATTATGTAAAAAACGGTAAGCTAGAATAAATAGATTAAAATGCTTTAAAATTAATTGTAGTTATTCTTTGAATAGGTGCATGGTGCAGGCCAGGTGGGGTAAGACGTGTATGGCGTGGTAAAGCTGGAAGAAAATATTGGATTGCGGAACATACGGAAGCTAAGTATTATTAATTAATAAACTAATTTATTTTGTAAAAATAATATATTTTATAATTAAATAAAAATTTGACACACGACAACATAAACGAAAATGTCTTTAGTTGGTTCATCGACGAAATACGGGGATTTTAGTCATCTAGATCGTCGTCGACGACAACTTCGCTTACCCTGTCACCCAAGTTGTCGTGCATGAATACTGGGACACTTGTGTGAAAATGTCGTCAACGATCCCAAAGGGCTGTCGGCAAAGAGTCCTCAACGAATTGAAAGTGTCGTGCACGAGTCATCAATGTTGTCTTGAAGACACTTTCTACTGGGCATGTATATATCAGGAAAAATGTGTAAAATTGTCTTTTCCATTTCAAAAAAATAAAAAAAAAATTGTGATACTACATCAATGATTTTTGGTACATAGATTAAGAAAAAAATCAGCATTCCAAATCTGTTTTCGTTACTAACATTGATCGTTGCGCGCAAAAGATATGACCGTTTTAATTATGATAATTAGAAAAAATTCTAAAAAAATCGCGGCTTAATATAGTTAGCTGTTATATCCTATTATCGTTAACTGAATTCGTAATCTTTGCGATGATGCAAAAAAATAATCGCGAAGTCTCAATGGATTCGCGAAAAATCAAATTTGTTAAATAATTTCACGTATTTACAAACATATTTTTGAAACAATAGCGCTCATAGTTACGAAAAATATATAAAAAAAATTATAACAGCATCCAGACATTTTGAGGAATAAAATGAAACCTAAGTTGTGAAGGTTGGAGCTATAGTATTCATGTTATTTGCAAAAATACGAAGAAAATATTACGAAAAAATTAAAATCATATTATTCTAATTTTATTTTTTTATGGTTTTATAGGAAAAGTTGGAGAAAAAATGTTTGAGTTCTTCGGCATTTTCGTCAAAATTTCACGCAATAATGATGATATTCCGTTGTAACAAATTTTTCGCTTATAGTTTTCCTATTGGATAATATTATTAGAACCTTATATTAAATCACAAGAAATTCCAATTGTTGCATAACGTTAAAATAATGTTATATTGAATATTATAACATTTGAGATGCATATAAACCGCGTAATTATGAAAATTACATGATGCGCATCCGATTTTCCAACACAGCGAATCAATCCCTCTTATTTGATGTACAGTTTGTCAAATTCTATTTGGCGGCCACGATGTAGCATCTGCTGCATACTAGGGTACAAAATACTGTAAAATGGTCATAATTTCCGCGAAGTTCATTTACATTTTATGCGCATCCGATTTCAATAATCACCATTAAAAAATACATCATTCTATGCCGTTTCAATGCGATCCATCAAGAACCGTGGATGTAGCATCGCACTCAATTTTTAGAAAAAATCTATTATATCTCTGGATTTACGAGAGTTTTTAAATATCTGTTTTCGCACAGTTTAAACACGCGTATCGATCTATTTATTTAAGTAGAACTGACACATCCAAAACGCGTTTTAATATGCGATATTTTCAAAATAATTTTTTGCAAATTTTCGAAATTTGAGGGGTATCATATCCGCCGATCTAGTGGGTGGATTTTTACGCGTCATGGCTTGTTAGATTCAGAACGTAAAAAAACTAAATTTACGCGGGTTTCCACGGATATCGAATGACGTTTGTAAATTTTAAACCAAAAAAATAGGTTTTTGAGAGAAATTTACGCACAAAAATTTCGTGTTTGTGCGCAGGTTACTGTGACCCTGTGCGGGCTACACACTCATGTTATACATTAAAAAATGCAAAATCGTGAGTACTACAATAAAATCATAAGCTTTTAGGGAAATCCAGCTGCGCGTCCCGATTAGAGCAAAAATTCAAAAAACCCAATTTTTTAGGTTTCAAAATGTCAGCATCCGTTTGAGGTAGATACAGTGGATATATTAAAAAATCATACATTAGAAACTTCAACTCTGAAGTGTACTCTTTAACTTCTCCTTTGAGCATTAAGCTCTACATTGTGTTGTAAAACCACTAATTGGAAAATTACCTAATGAAACTCGTTTAATTCAACGATTTTTTCCGATTTTTTTACATTAGTACGACCACAGGTTCCGCTCAAATTATTATTTTAAGAAACCCCTCGGTGAATCGGGCTAAAACAGTTTATTTTACCGAAATGCGGTCAAAAGTTATGGTATAGTAAAACTGATCGCGAGTTACAATACCCCATACCTCAGTTTCAACATAAGTTAATTTTCTACAAAAAGCTTGATATGTACGTAAAAAACAACTGTAAATAAAGATGAAATTATAAATTGAAAAAAATTGTAGAATATTTGAATGCTGAAAAATCTCATCTTGTTGTACTTCCACTACGGTTCAAGAAATAAAGGACATGAAAGGCGTTGAGTTAGACGAGTGAAATGTTCTACAAAAAGATTCGCCAATCGATTTCACTGAAGACATGTCACCTCAGAACGAAGCTACAATAACGCCAAACAGAGATATAGAGCTATTTTCCCAAGTATTATAGGGAAAAAATCAAAAACTTCATCGCGCGATGCCTCAGAAACTTGACCTATGGCGAAAATTTTCTTCTGGGTTCATAGTATATTCATTCAGGCTTTCATCTCCATATGAAATTTGACCCCCCCCCTCCCCAAAATGCTGGTGCACAGTGTTATTAATAACTTACCTTCCAAAGTTTTAAAATCAACAGGAAAATTCCTGATTTCACTTAAACCAAGACAATATTTGTAAACAAAATCAAAAATAGAGGACATAGAGTACGCCCAATGAAAATAGAGGACAAATAGAGTACGTTAAATAAATAGAATACGGACAGCTAAAATAGAGTACTGTACTCTATAATAGAGTACGGTTGGTCACCGTAATTATAATGTGTAAAGAATGTACCAATCCGGCCTCTCCCTTCAAGTGTTACGGTACGAACATTTTTTCCGAACATTTTTGAACTTTTGTGGGGGAGGTTCCGGAAGAAGTGGACTGATATGGCTTATCTTCGAACTTAAACTATGTTTGGACAAAATATTACTAATTCCAAATTTTGGACCGAATCGGCAACTCGTTCTAGACTTATCTTGCACTCCAACCACATCACACGGTGTCATAAGGGTTTTTTTTTGCAATTTTCATCCTATTTTAACAGGAAGTATGGACTTGCCGCTAATGAAACTTGTACCGTCGTATGGGGGCAGTGAATACAAGTTGCTAAAACAAAAATCGAAGTGATTCGAGAGATGGCCCTAAACTGAACTTTTCCGAAATTTTGTGTGGGGGGTACCCGAAGGAGTGGATCGATTGAGTCCATATTAAAACCTTATCTAAGTCTGGTACAAATTTCACGATGTGCAAAGTATGGACTAAATCGGTTACCCCCTTCAAGAGTTATCGTGTGCAGAAATTTTCCGAACATTTTCGAAATTTTGTGTGGGAGGTACCGGAAGGGGGGACCGATATAGTCCATCTTCGAACTTAAACTAGGTTTGGGCAAAATACTGCGAAAGCCAAAACCGAATCGGTTCAGCCCTTCGAGAGTTATCGTGCGCTCCAGCCAGCCAGACAGACAGACAGACGGACATTGCTCAATCGACTCCAAATTGTCTGAAACACATTTCGTCCAAACATACTTGGGGTCTAAAACCATTATTTCGATGAAATGTCCATGTCACAGCTGCCTGAGTTGCCAGATGTTGTACCACAATTTTGACATTAATTTTTTTTATTTTTGGCCAATGGTGGATCCACTGTGCATAGGAAGAACGCTATCGCTTTAATGAAAATCGGTTCAGATTTGGATATGGCTCCCACATATATTTTCGGCCGATTTTAAGTATTTGCTGCACCAAACACGCAATATACAACCGATTTCGATGAAATTTGGAATGTTTGACTGAATTCGGTCTAAAAACAAATGTGCCAGGTTATATCGAATACATTCAGATTTGGATATAGCTCTCATATATTTTTCAGCCGATTTCACGTATTTGCTGCACCAAACACGCTATATATGTCCGATTTTGATGAAATTTGGAATGTATGACTGAATTCAGTTTAGAGATAAATGCGCCAAATTACATCGAAATCCGTTCAGATTTGGATAAAGCTCCCATATATATTTTCGGAGGATTTTATGTAGTTGCTGCATCAAACACGCTATGCATGTCCGATTTCTCCAAAATTTGGAATGTGTGACTGAACTCGGTCTAAAAATTGTTGTGCCAAATTTTATCAAAATCGGTCGAGCCATTTTTCATTCGACTCCGACTCCAGGCCAGTTTTTTTCAGACTCCCAGGGTACTTTCCTATACCACTGAAAATGAATAAAACATGTATGTAAGGGTATGTACGCCGAGATTATCATTTTAAAATTTGGATAATAATTCTGTGTCAAATTTTGACAACCTATCTTAAAGCTCTATATTAATTTCACAGACAGAGGGACATGACATAGAATCAACGTTCAGCAGTGGGATTTTCTTTATTTTTTAGACCTATAGATGTCCACAGCCAATGAAACTGGGTGGAACCCATCGATTTGCATTCACTTTCCTGAAATAAAATATCAATTTTGGATTGGAAAGGTAGAAATTTGAGTTATCTTTACCACATTTCTTCTGTTATAGACTCATAACCCTTCCTTTTCTTCCAATTTTATTGTAGTCCTGAAAATTTTGAACATAATTCAGTATAAAATGTTGACTTTGTAAATTGTTTCTACCGATTTCTTTATATGAATATTTTTTGGAGCTCTAAGCATCGATCTTCATCAAATTCCAAGACCGTAATACACATTTTTTGCACAGTATTTGTTGGCAATCAACACTCACGGACTTTATTTATACTTATAAAAAGTTTTTTTTTGTAAAAGTTGAACACATTTGACAAAGGATTTGTGTAAGCTCTTAAGGTGGTTCTATACTGGCCAACCATTAAAACATGCTAATATTTTGAAATTTTTTCATAAAGCGGGTAAAAAGTACCATTATAACGCTATGTGAAACATGTTAAGTATTGAAAATATCGGCTATTATATACTCTACATGTCCACACATAATTTACAATTCCTCTCCTATCGTCAGATAAAACGGTTATTGTAGGCAAATATTGGTTGGTTCTATTCAGATGAACCAGGGTGTATTTCGTAAAAATGTTTAACGTTTGGTCAGGAATATGAGATATGATAACAAATTTTTTTGGATTGTTTAATGCAAACAAAACTTGTAAATTTATGTAAGTGTAATCCGGACCATAAGTACTACATAAGGTAAGCAATTCAAGACAAAGTCTTAAACTGAAACCAATCCAAAAGTTTGTAGTACTTAACCAAAGCCCACACATTTTAAACTTTTGAGGAATTGTACCCGAAAGACTGGAATGAAGAATTTATCAAAATAGCATTAGTTTATCGTGAACACCAGCTAGCACATAGGCAGAACAGTAGGTCTTTTATTTTAGTCCAGTATGTTTAATCATAGAAGATCTTAGGACTTATGTAGACAACATGTTGGTCTTCATGTTGATAATCAGTAGGATTTCTCATAAAAGACAACAAGGTCTTTCAGAGTAGTCCAATATGCCCTTTCATAGAATTTAAGATGAGAAGACCAGTAGGACTTTTAGCAGAAGACATGTAGGACTTCTAAAAAAACAAATAAGTCAAGTAGGAAGGACCGGCCATGTTATATCCTACACCACTACTCCTGGACACGAAATGTTTTGAATTTAAATTATAATAAAAAAGTATATTTTAAATGCTTTATATTTCTATGTTAGATCCGTAAGGACCACACTTTGATCCCAATATATTTCCCACATAATGTCATTGTTATATAGAAAGATAAAAAAAGAAATCTAATAAAGGAAACACAGTCAAAATGAACCACTTTACTTATATCTTAAATTTGGTACAATTAATCAATCATCAGGAATACTTTTGCTTAGAAAGTTTGGGTAATATTTATTAGACATCGTTTCCAAGCGATCTGTTGAATATTAGAGGCGACTGTACAGGGACGTAGCCAGGATTTCAAAATTGTAAAAGTTCATGTTAGCGAAAATTTCTTGTTTTGCAAAGATGTAAACTTTATTTTAGACTTATTCTACTGATGAAATAATTTTCAATACTATTTTTTAGTTCATATGGCGCAAGACTTCTTGGCCAATTTTATCTTGTTTTTAGACAATATGTCACAGTTAATATATGGTTAAAACAATGAATATATTAATAATGCCATATACATATTTTTGGGCGTATCATTTATCAAATAATTCACAACTACAGTGAATGTTATGAAATTCAGTGATATCACTTCGGCAAGGCCAAAAGAAATCAAATACTATGGAAAACCTTAGAAATATCATAGCATTTAATTTTTAAATATCTTAACATTATAATTTTCAAAAATGTGCAAAAATCCGATGTCTACATATCGCAAAGAATTTCTGAATGCCGAGAACTAATGCTGAGCATCAAGAAATTCTAGCACCTAATCGCGGTTATGTAAATGACAAATTCTGTCGCCAAATCGTGCATCTGTCAATAGACTAATTTTGGCGTCCAATCGTCGGACTTCACTTATAGAAATTCTGGATCTTCTTATAAATTTATCAGGAACAAGGGAATCTCTGAAATCCAGTCTTAACTTCGTTTAAAATGAAATTATGTGCCCAATCCAAGGTCTATACATGTATACATTCTTTGAGCAAAAATCCATAAACACAATTTTTCCCAATCTACATTTTTATACTCTCAGCCTTTAGCCAAAATGTGCCTCATCGAAATAATGGCTTTAGGGCCAAAACGGGTTTGGGAGAAATCTGCTTCAAAAAACTTGGAGTCGACTTAGATATGTCCGTTCGTCTGGGTAGCCGCCTGGGGAGCACGATAATTCTCAAACAGATCAACCGATTCGGTCCAAAATTTGGCCTTCGTGATATTTTGATCATCTACTCTTTCGGTAAACTTCCGCAGAGTATTTCAAAATTTTTCAGCAAAGTGCAGTTTAAGACCTCTCTGGATAAGCTGTGTAAGCTTAAGACCTCAATGGTCATGGCTTTACTTCCTTTATGCAAATAATTAGTTATAAGTAAAAATATGAAATAAATAAATTAATAAATAAAAAAACTCTCTATAAACGCTTTGCTTTTTTTGCAACAAGTGTCCTCGGGGCTCCTATTACTACCGTACAAGTTTTTCAGAGGCAATTCTATACTTCTAGAGAAAATGGCTCGAAAGCTGTAAAGAACACCTAAGGCAATCATGTGTAGTGGCTAGTGCACACGACAACTTTCGAACCGGATACTGCGTTTATCCAAACTTTGTTTATCACAATATTTCAGCGAGCCTTATACATACAAAATTCGAAGATGGTGCTTTTCGGTCAACTTCTACTGGTATTTTCCCCCCAAATTTCAAGAATTTTAGCTAAAGTGGTATGCGCGAGTTTTCTTGGACGGAGCAACAGATTTGGTCCAAACTTTGGATTTAGTAATATTTTTTCCAAACTTAGTTTTTTCTCGAAAATGGGCCATACTGGGGTACCTCCCTCACAAACCTTCAAAATAGTTGTTTAAGTGCAGTTTAGAGCGGTATTAAGTTTTTCGTGGGAAAGTCCATATTTCCTGACATAAGAGTCAAAGGTGAAAATTATACTGTGGCGAACTGAAATGACTGGTGGGTGCAATATCTTTTAAAAGGAATGACTCCCAAAATAAGATCTATTCCAAAAATGAACTATGTCGGTCCGGTCCATTTCTCCAAAAATCCATAATTGTTTGCAAGTTCATACGTCCGAAAATGGCTAGAAATTTCTGAAAATCTTCTAATGAGGGTTTTTGTGTTTAAGGATTTTGGCTGTGTAGCCGCTATTCAATCTGTCTATAGACGAAAGTTTCAATTCACACAGGCTCAGGGTATATTCCTGTCCGCAAAGTCGACTGGTACTTGTTGAGATTTTGACGAAGAAGAACCTGTTTCCGATCAGTTTTTAGATTTTGTTTGTCGTCACAAGATCCTTTGTAATAAATCAATATATATAAAGTAGAAAAATGTTTGTACGTTTGTTTGTTTGAAGTTTATGGACTCAAAAACCGCTGAACCGATCTTACTGAAATTTTCAGAGTATATCACTACATGGCCTGAAGGTAACATAGGCCATACAAATTTCTGAAATTCCGCGTTGATCCGGAGATATAGCATCAGAATCGGAGGTACCTCCAAAAAATTTAGATTTTTTATGCAAGTGTCTATAGAATGGTAACAGATAATTTCTCCAACTTTTGGATGTGTGCAGGAATTTGGTCTAGAAATAAATCGGTCTAAAATGGTCTAGAATTGAAATCGGTTCAGATTTGGATATAGCGCCTATATATATTTTCAGCCGATTTCATATATTTTATGCATTAAACACACTATGTATGTCCAATTTTAATGAAATTTGGAATGTGTGACGGAATTGGGTCTAGAAATAAATTTTTCAAATTATATTGAAATCAGATATGGATATAGCTCCCATATATATTTTCGTCCGATTTCATGTAGCGAAGCGCACCGGGTTCAGCTAGTAAAATATAAACATTGACCTCAAGCTCAATAATCTTGATTTTATTAACATTCGAAAGGTCGAACAAAACATACAAATTCGACAGAAAAATCATGTTGTCCAATAGACATTTACGACACTGCGGTGGATCAGAAATTATATCATAAAAAATGGTTGATATACATAGTCTTTTTATTGCAAAATTCAAACATAATAAAGAATTTGTAATTGTTATGAATTTCAAAATAGTTCATTATAAAAACGTGTTAGAGAAAATATACAAACACTTAAAACCACAAAGATTAAGCAACGGTTTTACATTTTATTATTGAATTGCTCTTATAAAAATTTTCAAAAACAAAATATCGCAAAAATGTTTTTTCTGGAAGTTGTTTATAAGCCAAAGTATTGGACCTAATATGTTACAAACGTTCAATAAATACAAATAAACGTATTGTTCTGAACTCAGTAACACAGTCAGCCTAAAATTCTGATTAAGCGCTTAAACAACACATTAAAACTTATAAAGAACTATACTTTATGTATACTGTATACTTATATATGTATACTGCTCAAAAAGCCTAACTTGTTCATTATTTTTATATTTTAAAATATGTTGGACAATAAGTATACCAATGTAGTTAAATAATTCTCTGTAATGCTTCCAACTACTTTACATATTTCTTGAACAATTTAAAACCGTTTAAAATTTTACTCAAAAATTTTATTTATTTATTTATTTATATATTTATTTATTTATTTATTTGTAAAATAACTTATAACTAAAATAATTACAAGCTAATTATGAGGGAAAGAGGCTATGACAGCGAGGGTCTTAGCCAAATGGAACATTAATGGAGATTGGAAAATTCACATGCTACAGGTCCTTATTGAAAGGCAACTATTCACGAAAGATTGGGTCGTAATCTTATACATAAAGTTGCAATCCAAATCTGTCATTTTCCTTTCATATGAAACGATTTTTTCCTGCTTAAGATCACAATTATAATATTTAGACATTATTCCAGGAGCCGAGTACAAATATTCCGATATTATTACAGCAATATTTTATATTGTACCTGAGACCTTAAGGCTGAGTTTTTCAGTTTCCTCAAAATATAATAAAGTTTTGGTCAATATAAGATAAATTCGCAATTAACAAGTAAAAAAGTATCAGTCGGCTTTGCCGACAGAGATATACCCTCATCCTATGTGAACTCAAACTTTCATCTACGGTCAAATCGAATGTATTTAGGGTCTTTTCAGTATTTTGTGGCCTTTTTTGAACTTGCAGACGAAAATATGGGTTAGGATTAAAGTTCAAAAGTGTTGCAGAGGAGGTGCTTAAAGGAATGGACCGAGTCATATCTTTTCGATAGATATCGCGCCCACTAGTCATTTCAGTGGGTCATCGTATAACTTTTAGACCAGTATGCCAGGAAGCATGGACTTGTCCACGAAAAACATAATATCGCTGTACATATACAGGACAACAACGCACAGCATCGGTATACATTTCCAAAGGATCTTCGAACAGACCTTAAACTGCACTTAAACACAAATGTTGAATTTTGTGGGGGAGGTACCGTAAGGTAAATTCGGGGGAAGTACCGGAAGTTGTGGACCGGTATTGCCTATCTTCGAACTAAAACTATGAAAAAATATGACGAAGGCCAAATTTTGGACCAAATCGCTTGACCAGTTCCAGAGAATTATCAAATGGTGCCATAGGGGTTTTGTTACACCTTTCGGGCTGTTTTCTCAAGAAGTATGGGCTTGCCCCTGAAAAAAACTTTTAACGTCGTAATTGAGGCAACGAATGCTTCATAAAGTGAAGGTCATAATGTGAGCTTATCCGAAGTAGTGGACAAATATAGTCCATATTCGAATCTGATCTATATCTGGTAGATATATTAGGATGTGTAAAGTATTGACCACATCGGTCACTCTTACTTAGATGGCTTTTATACTAAACAGAACGTCTTGTTCCATAAGCCGAACTAAGAACAGATTTCCAAACGCATCGATCTTTTGCCTTACTTCTCCAATTGTGAACGCACAAAGTTCTGCCTCATCTGCTTTCGCAAGTACCCATACTTCAGATCCATACATAAGAACGGGTAGTATCAGTGTCCGGTAAAGTGTATGTTTTGTTTGACGAGAGGAGGTTTTTCTTTAAAACTGTTTATTTAGACCAAAGTAGCATCTGTTGGCCAATATTATTCTTCTCTTTATTTCAAGGCTTATATTGTTGGTTTTATTTATGCGGTGCCGAGGTAGATAAAGTCATTTACTATCTCAAATTTACAATTATCAACATCCACAGTTGGTCCGAGTCTACGTTTATGCTTGTCGTCCAGACTTGCGTGTTGATAGCATAAACTTCGTCTTATCGCCGTTGACTGCCAGACCCACTTTGGCAGACTCTTTTTCAATTTTTGCAAAGGTGGCTGTTACGGCTCGCGCTAATCTACCTATTATGTCTTTGTCATTATGTCTATGTCATCTGACATCGGTCACTCTCTTCAAGAGTTATCGTGCGCACATTTTTTCCGAACATTTTCGAACTTTTGTGGGGAGGCATCGATATAGCCCATCTTCGAACTTAAACTAAATTTGGACAAAATATTACTAAAGCCAAATTTTGAACCAAATGGATTCATCCGCTCGAGAGTTATCGTGCGCACCAGCCAACCAGACAGACAGACGGACGGACATTGCTAAATCGACTCCAAATTGTCGGAAACGGATTACGTCCAAATATATGTACTTGGGGTCTAAAACCGCATACAACATATACATTTAGAAGGTGTCTGATTTTTATACCGTCTATATACATCCTCGAAACGCATCCTTAATACGCTTTCCACATTAAATATGATCTAAAACCAGTGTTCGAAAGTGTATATAAGTATGTTAAGAAATCGATTAAGCTTGAACGCTCACGCAAAAGGTGCAATTATATTTATATTGTCATGGAGCTTTACATTGGATCAATTGGACCAACAAATAATTATAATAAAGGCTTTGCTTACATGTTTTCTCATAGTTTTCTATACAAAATTAATAAACGATTCCAAAATATATTAATGTTCATCTCTCTACCATATAAAAATAAAATAAAAATTATTTTGATAAATTTAGAAAAAAGAATTTTGCCCGGAGTCGGAGTCGTCAAAAAAGCTTGACTGATCCGTGATCCAAACAAATACATATATGTTTGCAGCATTCTGTAACATTACAACTTTATTTGTTTGGGCCCTGCAAGTAAAAACTATTGCGGAAGTGAATTAGGCTTGTCGCCAAGGGCGATGGAAACAGTCGCGGCGATAGTCGCAGAAGTCACCCTCAAGTGACCTCCATTGTGAAGAAATGAACCACGCCGGCGTGTCGTCTTGGAAGTCACTCCAGCGACACTTCTAGAAAATCATTTCCGCGATAGTTCTAGAAATTAAAAAAAAAATTCTATTTATTTTTATTATACCCTCCACCATATGGAGGGTATAATTAAATTTGTCATTCCGTTTGTAACACATCGAAATATTCGTCGGAGACCCTATAAAATATATATATTATTGATCAGCATAAAATTCGATGTCGATTTGACCATGTCCGTCTGTCCGTCCGTCCGTCCGTCTGTCTTTCTGTTGAAATCAAGATACAGCTCGCAATTTTAAAGATAGAGAGTCAAAATTTGGTACAGAAGTTTTTATTACTTGCAGGATGGTTGGTATTGAATTTGGGATATATTGGTCCACGTTTTTATATAGCCCCCATAGAACGGTACCTCCCGATTTTCGGTATTTTTAAGGTTTTAGCTTCATTATTTTACCAAAATGGCTGAAATTTGGTACGTAGTCTTCTTTAGGGGTATAAAACTTTTCCCCAGAATTTTGTCGGTATCGGTCCACACCTTCATATAGCCCCAATAGAACGGTACCTCCCGATTTTCGGTATTTTTAAGGTTTTAGCTTCATTATTCTACCAAAATGGCTGAAATTTGGTACGTAGTCTTCTTTAGGGGTACAAAACTTTCCCCCAGAATTTTGTCGGTATCGGTCCACACCATCATATAGCCCCCATAGAACGGTACCTCCCGATTTTCGGTATTTTTAAGGTTTTAGCTTCATTATCACACCGAAATGGCTGGAATTTGGTACTTAGTCTACGTTGGTGGTATAAAACTTTCCCCCAGAACTTTGTCGGTATCGGTCCATGCCTTCATATATTCCCCTTAGAACGGTACCTCCCGATTTTTGGTATTTTGAAAGTTGTGGTCTCAATATTCCACCGAAATGACTGAAATTTGGTATTTAGACTTCGTTGGGGGTACTCAAACTTCCCCTTTAAATTTGCCTTCATATAGCCCCCATGGAAAAGTACCTCCCGATTTTTCGTATTTTGAAGGTTGTGTCTTCAATATTCCACCAAAATGGCTGAAATTTGGTATTTAGTCTTTAATGTGATATAAAACTGTTCACCAGAAATATGTCTGTTCAGGTCCACGCTTTCATATTGCCCCATTTCTATAGGCATAGCTCCACGTTTCGATATAGGCCCATAGAACGATACCTCCTGATTTTCGTAATACTGAAGATTGTGACGTCAATATCCAACCGAAATGGCTGAAATTCGTTATTTCGTCTTCCAAGAGTTATAAAATTTTCCAGAAGAGTATTATCAGTATAGGCCCACGTTTTCCTATATGCCCATAGAAACTTACTTCTTGGTTTTCGGTATTTTTTTAGTTTTAGCCACATTCTCTTACCGAAATATAGGAAATTTGGTATTTAGTCTTCTTTGAGTCTAAAAACTTTCCGTCAGAAATTTGTCGGTATAGATCGACGTTTTGAAATAGCCTCCATAGAATGCACGATGGGGCCAATAGCAGGTTTTCGAGGCAAAAAGTCAATTTTTGATGTGAACAATTTGAAAAAAGTAATAACGGATTTCGATTGCCAACACTCTGAATCACTAAAAATAAAAAAATAAATCAATCTGGTAACATCACATAGCGACATACTGATCTGACAATGGTGACATATTTTCTTATGCATCATTTTCCGACATTCATTATAAATAAGTAGTGAAAGCATTTTAGGCGCCAAAAAGAACATTTCAACATTTTTATATTTTTGAAAAATGGAAAGCTCTTCAATGGGTATGTAAAATAAGATAGTGTTAACAAATAATAAAAATGTTATGTGTGGTAAATGTATTTTTGAGTTAAGATGTTATGTCTTTTTTGGAGTATTTTGCTTTGTTATCCATGTGTTCTCTGGAGCATAACTTTTGAGATCTAGGTAGATCTAGGATGTTATATATATGTGGTGAAAGGTATTAACGTGTTCTATCATTTTGTGAAAAAATTAGCTGCGCCTATCTGCGCCTTTTCATAAAAATCTGATTTCAGATGTCGTAATACTTAAAAATATGGACATTTTTATGTTTTTGTTGGCTAATAATCGGAAACCCATTAATGTTACCAATTGGATTTCGGAAAAATTTAATAGACGTATATAATAATAATAATATATAATTTCAAATATATCGCAAACTTTGGCTTTTGTGGCGGAATCTTAGCCGATTTTTACTAAATTTGGAACCTTTTTTTTATTAGCTTATAACAAACCACAGACAAAAGCATGAAATGTGAACATATGTATATAGGGGAGCTATTTCTATATCTGAACCGATTTCAATATAACTTGACAAACTTATTTGTAGTCCGAATTCCGTAACATTTTCCAAATTTTATTGTAATTTGATGGAATTTGCATGCTTGGTCAATCATTTTCCTGAAATCGGGCGAACATATATATGGGATCAATATCCAATTCTGAACCGATTTCAATATGATTTGCCAAAAATGTTTCTAAACCAAAATCCGTCACACATTTCAAATTTCATCAAGATTGGACATACATAGCGGGATTGGTGCACCAAATACCTAAAATCGGGCGAAAATATATATGGGAGCAATATCAAAATCTGAACCGATTTCAATATAACTTGGCAAACTTATTTGTAGTCCTAATTCCGTGGTATTTTCCAAATCGCATAAAAATTGGGCAGAATTTGCGTGTTTGGTCCATCAATTGCTTGAAATCGGGCGAACATATATACGGCAGCTATATGTATATATGAACCGATATGAACCAAATTTGGCGTATTAGTTTCTAAGCCCATTATAAACATCTGTACAAAATTTGGAAGGTCTAGCTTGCCCCAGTGATTTGTTGCCTCAAAAACCTGTCATTGGCCCCATCGTGGAATGGTGCCTCACATTGTTTTACCGAAATTGCTGAAATTTAGTATTAAGTCTTCTTCATACACGAAAGGAAACTAATTATTCCATTTTACTTCAATACAACTTGTGGTGGAGGGTATAACAAGTTCGGCCCGGCCAAGTTCGGCCCGGCCGTTCTTACTTGTTTTTTTTTTTTAATTTTTTATTTTTCTTTTAGAGAAATCCTTTGCATTTTCCGCCAACATTAATTTTGTCATTTTAAAAATGTGATGTTTTTTTGCCTTACTTGGGAAGCGAACCCGGACCTTCAGAGTGCAAATCGAGTATGCTTACCACTGCACCACCGCCTCATATAATCATCAGATAGAAAATGTTCTATATTTTTTCAAATGTGTTGATTCATTAAATAAATGTAAACAATCGCCTTGGAAGTCACTTCGAAGTGTCGTCATACGCGATAAAACGTAATCACAATAAGGCTATAGAAATTGTTTGTGTAATTCCCCAACGATCTTCCTTGGCGTGTCTCCGGAGTGACCTCTTAGTGCGAAACTCACTTCCAATTGGTGGCAGGGGTATGAGTAAGGGTGAAGGGAGGATTTTTGTCAAATAGCGTAACAACAGGGCTTATTTTATAATAAAGAGCTGTGTGTATGGTACAATAAAACAGCATCAGACAAAGGGTGCACGCACGCTCACGTATACAACATGTGGAGAGAACAAAACAATTTAGTCTCAGCTGAGCAGGCAATGAAGAAGGTTGTGCGTCGCTTCTTTTGTTTTTTTTTGTGTATGCGTCCCCTTAGCGAAATGACTATTAAACAGAATTCGGCACCTCTTTACTCGCGAGCAAGCAAAGAGAGCTTCTCTCTCCACTCACTAACACTGTGTGTAATTTTTTGAGTCATGTTTTATTAACCATATTCTGACTCCACAGTGTGATGGAACACCAAAAATAAGAAGACACGTATCTCGCCGTTTTTTCGTATCTCATTAACTTTCGCGGTTATATGCCTGCAAAGGTTTGATGCTTTGATGTAAAAAGGGTCATTTAGTCAGGACTATATCTTCTAATCCGTTAGGAAATTTGAATTTATCTCAGAGGCAAAGTTGTAGCTCTTGTTTTAAAGAACAAATATTGTGAACACATATAATCCATCAAACTTCATCTGCAAAGCCAACATCGCCATGGTCCGATTTCCTTTAAAATTTTTTCTCAAGTTTTGTTATACAGCTATCAAACCGATCAAATTTGATGCAAACAACCAACTACAAAAATGTACCTCAAATCTCAATAAATATTTTCCTAGAATATACGAACTCTGTAGAAACGGATCTTAATGGCTAAAATAGCAAAACAATTGCGATTTTTATTCTCTTTTCTCGGCTTCTGCTCAATAGATACTAAACCGTTCAAAATTCCAGAAAACAATCAACCACAATAGTGTAGCAAAGGCATCAGTAAACAACTTTCTGGAACATGCGAATGGTCCTTAATGGTAAAAATAGCAAAAATCTTTTGAAAATATCCAATTTTTATACTTTTTTCTCCGAATCTGGTCGAAAGATACGAAACCGCCCAAAAATTAAGGATACAGTCAACTACAAAAATGTAACTTAGATTTCGAAAAACAAATTTCTAGAACAAATGAAGATTCTAGGAACGATTTTTCAAGCTCAAAATTCGATTATTTTACATCATTCCTGTTCAGATCCGTAAATAACAAACCTTTCAAATTTCCTTGAGTTTTTAACAGTTTGTTATTTCCAAACCTGAACAGGGGGAATGTTACAAATAATTTAATTGTTCGTGAATTTTAGCACTAACAATCATTCCTAGAATCTTCGTATGTTCTAAAAAGTTGTTTATTGAAATCTCGGTACATTTGTGTGGTTGACGGTATCCCTAATTTTTGGGCAATTCGGTATCTGTGGACCAGATTCGGAGAAAAAAGTATAATAATTGGATTTTTTCAAAAGATTTTTGCTATTTTTAGCATTAAGGACCGTTCATAGACATTTCGCATTTTCCAGAAAGTTGTTTATTGATGACTTTGCTACACTATTGTGGTTGATTGTTTTCTGGAATTTTGAAAGGTTTAGTATCTATAGAGCAGAAGCCGAGAAAAGAGGATAAAAATCGCTATTGTTTTGCTATTTTAGCCAACAATATTTGGTGCACCAAATACGTGAAATCAGCCGAACCAATCAGTATATGCGAGCTATATTCAAATCTGAACCGATTTGGCACATTTCTAAACCTTACTCAGTCGCACATTCCAAATTTTATCCAAATCGTCCGAAAATATGTATGGGAACTATATCCAAATCTAAACCGATTTGAATACAATTTTTCAAAGTTGTTTTCTAGACCTAGTTCCGTGTTTGGGACATGAAATGCCTTTAATTGGCCGAAATATATATGGGAGCTTTAGCAAATCTGACCCGATATTCGAGAAGTTTCCCTTGTCCCTTCTAGGATGTTTGTGGAACAATTGTAGCTGTATTTTGACATTTCAGGTTCAATGTGGGCACGAAATTTTCCACGAAAAATTGTCAACATAGGTCCATGGTTTGATATAGTCCCCATATAACGGTAACAGTGAGCACGAAACTTCTTCACTAAAAATCATCAACATAGGTAATTTTTTTGTTATTGCCCCTATATAACGGTACCTCACGGTTTTCGGTATTTCGAGGATTTTAGCTACAATTGAGCTTCTCTTACATAGGCACATGTTTTGGTATAGCCCCCAAATAACTGTCCCGGATTTCGATATTTTGAGGGTTTTAGCCACCGAACTATCTATAATTTGATATATGTTTTTCTCTGTGGACAGAATATATTTCCACCAAAAATTGTCAACAGAACTCGATGTTTTGATATAGCCTCCATATAACGGTACATCCCGAATTTCCGTATTTTGAGGATTTTAGCTAAATTTTTAACCTAACTAGCTGTAATTTGACATATGAGGATCTTAGTGGTCACAACACTTCTCCAAAAAACATTGGCAACATTGCTCCCTATTTTGGTATAGCCCCCATATAATGGTACCTCCCGATTTTTGGTATTTTGTGGGTCTTAGCTATTTTGTTTGACGGAACTACCCGTAATTTGACATCTAGGTTCCTTGCAGTTATCCAACTTTTCCTCCAAAATTTTTCAAGATAGATCCACACTTTGATATAGCTCCCATAATAAGGTACCACCTAATTGAATAAATTTTTTGATTAGATTGGATAATTCAGACATTTGGGTAATCAGTGGTCGAGAAATTTTTACACCTAAAATTGTGGATAGGAAAGGAAACTCATTATTCCATTTTAGTTAAGAATATTTTATGGTGGAGGATATAAAAAGTTAGTTTTATTATTTTATTTAGTTTTTTTTTTTTTTTTTGAAATGGAAAAGACAGTTCTACAAATTGTTTGTGATATCTAAAATAAAACAACATTGGAGCCTTATGTTGTTACCATCTTTCTGTGTTTTAAAAATTATGCTACAAGGACATTTTTAGACCAAAAATATTCACCGATTACACGAACGTTACACAGTGGCGCCATCGGACTATTTAGAGCAGCGTCGACCAACAGAATACCATCAAACTGAAGCAAGTGTTTATGTATAGGTGAAAAAACAACAACCACATGATGTTTATTAGTCGTGTTTTTCTCACGAATACTGTGAATGAGGGAGAATGGCAAAAGCAAAACAACTCAGTGGGCGCCCACAGTATACAGATGGGCGACCCTGATTTAGAGTAATATGATGGGCAATTGTTCGACTGCAATAAGGCTGTTTCAGACATTAATATAGCCTATTACTTTAACAAGATGCTTTAACAACATTCTTTAACATTTTCCAGAAAATCAGTGCTGCGGCTTTGAGTTCTTAATGAACACATATCCAGCGAACATTTTCTGTTAGAAAACTGACCCAGATCATGTATTTAAGTCTATATAATTAGAGATATAGTCACTTAAAGTATTGAC
Source organism: Musca autumnalis (assembly GCF_047663935.1). Lineage (NCBI taxonomy): Eukaryota > Metazoa > Arthropoda > Insecta > Diptera > Muscidae > Musca > Musca autumnalis. Next base: position 122,114,925 of record NW_027411866.1, on the reverse strand, counting down.
AAAAATGTCCGTTGTATTGGTTTTATTCTTACAATTGTAGTTAGTATGTTATCTTTAGTTCCAAGGGTAATTTTTGTTTAACATAACACGTTCTTACTTTTTACATGATTTCAGCTTTCATAGAAAAGATACTTTCCAATTGGCATAAAACAACACTGACTCCACAAAAGATGATATGGAGTTTACTGTTAAACGATTATAGCATAAATTGAATAATCTTTGTTCAGATATATGGACTTTATATTAATTGCGCATGTTCAATATTTTCGTCCAATTTTTTTACTTCTCTTAAAGTTGCAAGTCAGTTGTATATGTTTAGTATAAACATTTTATCTGAATCAAGACAAGTGAATTCATGAACCATTTTTACTATAACAACCATCTTTTTATATTAATGTGGAATTTGATTTTATATATTTTTTATAATCAGAAGTAAAATGAATTGTGTACTGTAATGTCAGCAGCAAAAAACAAGAATGTTAGTTTTCATAACAGGGGTTTTTACATCATGTAAACACAGAGCAAGATAAATTTATTTTTAATTTATATCTTAATTATTGAAACAGCACAAACTTCAGGAATTATGAATTTAATAAAAAAAAGTTGAAATTCAAAAAAACATTTAAAGTCCTCTATTTTTGATGACACACGCATAATTGTGTGAGGATATTAATTACACTGTGCAACATTTTTAAGGTAACCGTGTGCAAACAATTTGAACTGAGGATTTTTTGAAAGTACAGACCTAAACGACAAAACCTCTAGCTGAGTTATGTTAAATATTGACTTTTTAAAAACCAAAGCGAATCTTCTTCTTCTTTGTAGATAAAAGCAAGAATAAAATATTTGGAGAAATAATGAACGGGCCGACTATTTGATACCCTACCCCTGGGCATAAGGTTTTTACTCGTAAACATTTTTTAGGGAGATGCTAAAGTATTCACCTATCTGGCTTTTATACAAAATGACTTAAGCCGAACTAAACCAAAATAATAAATATTTTATAATTGACTTCGTTAACAACCAAAATTTCGTGACGATCCTATCAAACTTGCGGCTTGCATTACCGATTTTTGCGATATCTCCGTTGTTTGACCACCTATCTACGCCAACCTTTTTTGAAACAGTATAAAGGAAATTTTATCTTCTTCCATTGACAGGCTTACCTTTTGGAATACGCCTACTAGAAGCGAAGATATTCCCATACGAATAAAACGTTGAATGTTCTCCACATAAGTATTTTGCCCATTCCGGCCCCTGAATATTATACGATCATCACCAACATCAATAGAATTCTTTCTCTGTGAGACCCCCTTCAACCCAAAAATTTCGTGATGATCCGATCAAAAATCAGACCTGTAGTGCGATACTCTAACTCAGTTTTTAAGTTTCCGACAAAATCGTTAACATTAAAACGCAAAATTATGAACGAAAAGTTCAAATAAAAGTTGTCTTGCTATCGGTAGAACTTTACGACTACTTTTTATTCGTCGCTAACTTACCGAAAAATATCGTTAATTACAAAATTATAAGCACTTTAATTCTACCGATTTTTGTCAGTAACTCATAAAATGTGTTAGAGAATCGCACTACTGTTGCGTGATTTCAAAAATGAAAAATTGGATGTTTACCGACTATTGCGATATCTCCGTTATTTGGCCACCTACTCTAAAGTACTTTGCATCTTTGCAAAGATGGGATTTTCTACTTTTATAGTCAGACTTTCTCCAAATATTTTTTTTCCCATTCCGACCCCTTAATATTATCTGGCCATCACCAAAATATGTAGTCTTCTTCCCATGCGAGGCCCCAATTAACCACCGAAATTTCATCAAAAATGGAAAAATTACTGACTATTGCGATATCTCCGTTATTTGGCCACCTGCGCCAAACTACTTTGCATCATTGTAAAAATGGGATTTTCTACTTTCATAGTGAGGCTTTGCTTGTGGAAGGTCCCCAAACAAAGCTGTGATATCCGTTATTATAACTAACTGATCGACTCAGTATGTATGGGTTTACGACCATTATTTCGATGCGTTACAAGTTTTCGGGCAAAACCAGTTTATAATACCCTCCGCACATAGTGGTGTCGGGTAGAGTTGTGCCGAAGGAACTATATGGAACTATCTCGTTCACTTCGCAGTTCCAATGGCCCACATTTTTTCTTTGAACAAACTGCGTACACTTAACAGCACACGTTACATTTCATGACGTTACTCATACGTTTTGGAACTAGTACAAAGAACTAGGAACTAGATTGCCCAACTCTAGTGTCGGGTATAGAAATTCCATTATTTGCATATATTGCGCACACTGCGACCCCTCAATATTATCTGGCCATCACCAAAATATGTAGTCTTATTCCCATCCGAGATCCCCATAAACCACCGAAAATTTGTGAGGATCCAGTCAAAATTGCGACCTGTAGCGTGATTTCAAATCATGAAAAATGGAAAAATTACTGACTATTGCGATATCTTCGTAATTTTGCCACTTACGCCAACCCACTTTGCATCATTGGGATGGGATTTTCTACTTTCATAGTCAGGCTTTGCTTTTGGAAAGTCCCCCCAACCAAAGCTGTGAAATTCGTCATTATAACTAAAATCGCAAAAATTAAAAGTTGGGTTTAATTTGCGACTGTGATATCTTCGTTATCTGATTACCTACGACAACCTACTTTAGATCGTTAGAAAGGTGATATTTTCTACTTTCATTGTCAGGTTTTGATTTTGGTATACCCCTTATAGAGGCTGAGATATCTACTTTTGAATGAAACGTTGAATTTTTCTCCAAATAAGGTTTTTGCCTTTTACGACCCAAAGTTTTCGGGCAAAACCAATTTATAATACCCTCCCCACATAGTGGTGTAGCGTATAGAAATTCCATAATTTGCATATATATTTTTGCACCATATCTCCAAAACTGTTAAATTTTTCTTAATATTTCCTTTTGGAAAAATATTCGCTGACATGTAATACACAACTCTTCAGAACACGCCATTGCACTATAGGTAATTTGCCCTGTTTTTGAGACAAAAATTAATTACAGCGGAATTAAAGGATTTTTTTAACTTTTTAAATTATGTATGTGTAAAAGTGAGATAAAACAAGGATTTTTACAAATAAATTCGGATATAACGAACAACGGTTATAAGCAACTACGTATATAACGAACAAAGCTATTTTTTCCAATGCAATTTTCATTAGCTTTCTTATACACAACAAACTGTTGAAAACGATCACGGTAGTAAGTAACAAAAATTTTATCCCCGCGAGTAGATTTTCCAATGAATTGTTACTACAGTTGTGTATATTTTTCAATATACGCTAATGAAGACGAGTTTAGTACTCCCTTAAACCGTATCAATGATTAATATGTAATAGAGAGATAAAATAAAGCTTACTAATGCCGCACCGTTTATAGAAAACCACGGATATACCGAAGAATTTGTCGCCATTACTTATTTTACTTGCAATGAAATTGTAAACAACTATATTTTTTACATTTATTGCTTATTTCCTCAAACCAAACTTCCACAATTTTAGGACTTTTTATTGAGAAGTAACCTCATAAAATCTAATAAATATCAAAAAACGGACAAAATCGGGTTTTGAAACCTAGTAATACCAATGCAGAAGACTTTCAGTAATGTGTTCTAGGTGGAAAATTCACGGCCAAACACGGCAATTTAGTATATGTCTATATGAAGTGAGTTTAAGAAAAATAAATTATTTGTTTCTGAATTTTTGTGTTTTCTGGTCTCTACCCAAAATGTTTTTGCTATATTATATATTAAATAAATTCCTCTCGCAATTGCCAATCTATTACATTTTACATATATTTATATTTGGTTTATTTTCCGCGGTTTTAAATACGTTGAAATATGCCTTACAATATATATTTTGTTACGCGCCGGCTATCCGCTGAATAAAATCAAAGCATAAAATCGAATAAAAATGTATGAAAAATATACGAGGTCGGTTTGGGCATGGTAAGATAACAAATTTGCCTGGCTAGCTCATCCAGGAGGTAAGTTCTCAACCCGTTATTCTTCAGCGCGCGAACATATTAAAATAAACATTCCATGCCACGGAAACCAAACGTTTATTAAAAAAGTAGAGTTGATTTTAAACTATATTGCACAAGGTCAATTCTAAGTCATTGATGCACCTTACCTGTGACCATTTGTAGTATGACGAGGTCTAATGTCATACCGAGGTACAATTGTCCCACCCTGTCGCCTATGACACTGTATGTACCTTTAATTTGACAATGTCCCTTAATGTGACCTTCAAATCCTAAAAGCCTTGGTTACCCAACATTCCTTTAAAATGCGAAGTCAGTTTAGCATTTCATATTCATAGCAAAATTCATTTTATTAAACATAATTCATAATAATATTTAGGAAAAATAATTCAATTTAAAAATTGAAAATTATTTGCATATTTGCATTAATTACTAAATTAATTAAACATAAAAAATAGAAAAAAAGGAAAAACTAAGAAAAAGGCTAAATGTCAAAATATTTTTTTTATAACAAAAACCCCATTTTGTGCAATGGCACTAACCAAAAAGTCTATTAAAATAGCCTGATGATTGAGCTCAATAATCTAGCACTCGAAAAAATTACCCATTAAAATATTATTTTTGGGTCAAGTCTAAAAATGTTTGCTGGGTTGTGTTCTAATATTTGACACTCATCTTCTTTTACAAAAACTCTAAACTATTCTTAAATTCCTAACGGGATGTTGTTTACAAAAAGAAACTAAAAAAATGTATGTCTAATTATGTATGTACATATGTATAGAGGTCGGTTATGAACCGTTATGTACAGCAAGGCAAAGTTTAGAAATGCAAAACAATTCAATGAATCGAGAAAAAAAATCTTAAGTATGTATTACATACATACAGATATATAAATATGTCGGTTAAGAACCGTTATCGGCGACCGCTGCACAAAATTCAGTGGAATAAAATTATTTTGCAAAATTATAATGTCTAAAATTTCCACATTATAATATTCTAAATTTCCACAAATCACTACATTTAAATTTCATTAATACATCACCGCATAAATTGTTTGCGTGGTTATGTTCAGGAGTATGATTTAATGCTGGGAAGGATTTGGATTCTTTTCACTTGAATATGGAACTCGCCATCAACATTCCAAAATTAGCTGTAAGGTCATTTTGGCACTCTGATGATTGTGTGCATTATAACATCCAGGGTACACTTTCCTCAAATTCATTAATAATTCCACAAATCCAATAAATGTTTTTGTAGGCACTGTCCACACATGAATGATTTTGGATGTCGCTACACATTTTGAAAAAAATTAAAGAAAAACATTTTGTTCACATTCAGGAAACACCGGTTTTATGTGGAGATGTCTTACCATGCATAGAAATGCAAATGCAAAAACAATCGAGTTAAAACTTTGCTTTGTTAGGCGAGGTCCTGTTGTAATGTATCACTGATCACTAAAGTCTGCAATTACCTTCATGGAAGGTTATGTCGTGGACTTCAAAAATTATTTGTCCTTGTGGTGATATATTTTAATATCAATTATTTATTTTTTTTCTTTTCTTTTGCGTCCGCTCTGTTTGCTAGTTTTTATTAAATGATCACTGTGATGTGCAGATCCAATTTGACATTCACATACACATATGTATTAGTGAATGCAAAAATGTCTTTGATGTCAATAACATTGTTGCCACTAGGTACGTCTTAATGTTTGACGTAGCGTATAGCGTAGCGTATGACGTCAAACATGTTAAGGTCAACACACATTTGGTGCGCCACAATAAAATAAGGCGATCCGTTTCAATTTTTTTTAGTTCTTCTTCGAAATTCTAACTTGGACTGCAATTTAAACCGCGATAACGACGCTATTTTGAAAAATATCATTCATATTAATAAATTTTGACATGTTCTTTTTTAAATGCCAACTAAAAAATTATTATTATTAAACGTTGCAATACCGACTTTTTGCCTCAAACACTGGGCAAATTACCTAGACAGTAAACAGTGTTTGAAATATGTGTTGTAAAAGATATGATACAAAATACCCCTGAGACAACATGAAATAACCATTTTAGAGTTTCAGAATGTTCTGAAGAATTGCTGAAGAAGATTTTTGCAAAAGGTTACTTGGTTCAATTCCCAATAGTTTAACTGATACATACCAGGATTCCAGAAGTTATATTATGTATTTTCTATACCATATCGATTTTGAAGCCCTCAATGGATTATTTCTTATGTGTTCTTTTGACGAGATAGATTCTACTGGTTTAGTGCTAAGTTATTGCTAAAGATAGCAAACCCATATTCCTATTTGTTTCTGAGTTTTTTCCGGGATTTTATGAGGCCATAAAATCCGGACAAAATTCCAAATACAAGAAATAGAAAACTATTAATTATAAGATATAGAAACATCGTTGAACGCTTCTCGTTAGTTGTCAACTGGAAATCAGCATCTGCAATCAAATTATTATACAATGTAATAAAAAGTACATCCATATTTCAAATATCTGCATGTATGTATATGAAAATTGTATTAATATTATTACCAACATTAAATGTGAATTCCGTTTTGTTCAATAAAATATTTCCATTCACCTTTTTGATTCAATTATAAAATGTATTGGGCATTTAATTTACTAAAAAGGACCATTTCTTTAAGAAAACACAAAACACTTATTTATTCACTCACTTCAATTGCTAGGTTTGTTAACTGTTACAGAAAGAATGACTGATTGTGCATGAATAAATCACAGCAACAACAAAGAACTGAACCCACGTGTTTGGCCGCATATCGCATACACACCACCAAAGCACCCTCCCGTCGTCGCTTGAGATATACTACAAAATGCTGCAATCATATATTTGTTTGGACCCAAACATAATATGTTTGTTGTTTGCATTTTCAGAGTTGCATAGTGTTATTATTTCTGTGTAATTATTTCAGCATATATTGCTTCCCAGACTATTTTTGCGGCTTTAAATAGTTATACCCTACATAACAATGTTCAAAGGGTATTATAAGTTTGTTTTTCTGAAAGTGTATGTAAAACCGAGAAATATTCATCGTAGAACCCCAAAGCGATATTGAGATGTGTGTCGGTCCATCCGCCCATTAAAAATTGTAATCACACTACAGGCCGCCATTATGGACCAATCGTAACGAAATTTTGCATGGAGGTCGGGTTCGTACCAGAATAGACCCCTATTGCTATTAGTGATGATCGCAAAATATTTATTGCGTGAAATGGACCAAAAACTAAATTTTACCCGATTTGTAGCGGTTCTGTAGGTCGCAATTATAGTCCGATCGAATTTTGAGTAATGGTTGAGTTTATGACATAGAAGAAGCTTGCAATTTAAAAAATAGAGCAAAATGTTTGTATGAAAATTGTTAAAAATTCCAATATGTATCTTATATATTTATTTCTGGAAGACACATTCCTCCCACTTGAGTTATATTTAGAAGAGGGATCTTAGACATTTACATTGATGTCAATTATGCTGATGTATGTTGTCAGATAACAGAGTTACAGCCTACACGCAGTGAAAAAATATGTTTCGCTTTTGTTGGAACAACAATATTGTTACGAAAGTGTGTTTCAATCCCTTGTTCGGCACATCAAAGTGTGCCTATATTTTATTGTTTTGTCTACATTGAAAATAAATACTCATTATTATAATTTTCCTCAAACTATTTGGACGCTTTTTATTTTTGCAATCAATAAGAACCCGGTTTATTGAAAAGAAATAATAAACCAACGTTTTTATACCCTCAGCCTTTAGGCTAAAGAGGGTATTTACACTTTGATACGACCAAAAGTGTGCCTCATCGAAATAATGGTTTTAGACCCCAAGTATGTTTGTACGATATCCGTTTCAGACAATTTTGAGTAGATCTAGCAATGTCCGTCCGTCTGTCTGTCTGGCTGGCTGGTGCGCACGATAACTCTCGAACGTATCAATCGATTCGGTTCAAATTTTGCGTATCGAAATATTTTGTCCAGATTCGATTTAAGTTCGAAGATGGGCCATATAGGTCCACTCCTTCAGGTACCTCCCCCACAAATGTTCAAAAATTGTCGCAAAACTTGTGCGCACGATAACTCTTGTAGGGAATAACCGATTTGGTCCATACTTTGCACATCGTGTAATTTCTACCAAACTTAGATGAGGCTCCAATACGGACTCAATCGGTCCACTCCTTCGGATACCTCCCACACGAAATTTCGGAAAAGTTCAGTTTAGGACCTGGTCTCGAATCGCTTTGATTTTTGTTTACGCAAGTTGTATTCGTTGTCCTCTATACGACGCTGTAAGTTTCATTAGGGGCAAGTCCATACTTCCTGAGAAAATAGCCTGAAAGTTACAAAAAAAGCCCTATGACACCGTGTGCAGTGGTTGGAGCGCAAGATAACTCTCGAACTGATCTGCCGATTCGGTCCAAAATTTGGCTTTCGTAATATTTTGACCAAACTTAATACAAGTTCAAAGATGGATTATATCGGTCGACTCCTTCCGGTACCTCCCCCACAAAAGTTCGAAAATGTTCGGAAAATTTGTGCGTACGATAACTCTTGAAGGGAGTAACCGATTTGGTCCATACTTTGCACATTATGAAATTTCTACCAGACTTAGATGAGGCTCGAATATGGACTCAATCGGTAAACTCCTTCCAGTACCTCCAACACAAAATTTCGGAAAAGTTCAGTTTAGGATCTGCTCTCGAATCGCCTTGGTTTTTGTTGTAAGTAGGCGCGGTAATCAATTGTGAGGAAATGCCGGAATTAGCAAATAAATCCAACAAACAACAGGAGTTACCAGCGGAATATGTATTGAAATGGGTAGAAGAGCTAGCGCCGCCAGAAAAAAATAAGGCCAAACAACTTCTAAGAAAACAAGCTTCCGCTTTCGCCGTAAACGATCAAAGCCAGGGTAGAACGGAAATTGTGAAACACAAAATAGATACTGGCGAAGCAAGACCAATAAAACAGGCGCCCAGAAGTATTCCTCTAGCAAAGCGAAGCGAAGTGAAGGAGCTGGTAAATAAAATGGAGAAAAACGGAGTAATTGAAACATCCTCAAGTCTTGGAGTTCGCCTGTGGTTTTGGTTAAAAAGATAGACGGCAGCACTAGATTCTGCGTCGATTATAGAAAGCTGAATGAGGTCACAAAGAAGGACAGCTACCCGTTACCTAGAATTGATGATACTCTGAATACGCTGGCAAGAACAAAATGGTTCTCTACATTGGATCTGCAAAGCGGATATTGGCAAGTTGAAATTTCGGACAAGGACAAAGAGAAAACTGCATTTTGTGCTGGTGATGGATTATGACAGTTTAATGTTATGCCATTTGGACTTTCTAATGCTCCAGCCACGTTCGAGCGTTTGATGGAACATGTGCTAAAAGGCCTTCACGGGAAGACGTGCTTGGTGTACCTCGATGACATAATTGTCATGGGACAGACTTTTGATGAACACCTGAAAAATCTGGAAGAAGTCGTTAAACGTATATCAGCAGCTGGCCTCAAACTTAATGTAAAGAAGTGTGCGTTGTTCCAGAGAGAAGTTAGGTACTTGGGGCATCGCGTATTATCGAATGGCATATCAACAGATGAAGACAAAATAATTGCTGCAAAGAACTGGCCACGACCGAAAAATCTTCATGAATTGCGCAGTTTTCTTGGCCTTTGTACTTATTACAGACGTTTTGTTCCGAATTTTGCCAGTGTGGCAACCAGCCTACACGAGTTGACCAAGAAGTCGCGACAGTTCCAGTGGACTGAAGCTCAAGAACTAGAATTCCATAGGCTTAAAGAACTTCTATGTACGGCACCAATTTTGGCCTACCCCATACCTGGAGAGAAGTTTGTGGTGGACAGTGACGCGAGCGGATACGGAATAGGCGGTGTGCTTTCCCAAGTGGTCGATGGTGCAGAAAAAGTTATTGGGTACTTCAGCCGAGTGCTTTCAAGGGCTGAAAGGCACTACCACAAATACCTTTATCGACAGCGATTCCAACTGAGAACTGACCATTCTGCCCTGAGATGGTTACTGCAGTTCAAAGAACCTGAAGGGCAATTAGCTCGCTGGATTGAACGGCTCCATGCTTATGATTTTAGCATAGATCACAGGAAAGGCGGTAAACATGGCAATGCAGATGCGCTCTCAAGACGCCCATGCAACACAGAATGTAAGCATTGCACAAAAGCCGAGGTAAGGGAAAGCATCATTGATGTTCGCCTAACCCACATAGGTTCCAGTGAAGATTGGTCTGCGGCGCAAAGAAGCGACTTAACATTGGCAAAAATAATATCGACTAAAGAAGAAGGCAGAAAACCTACCCGAAATGAAATAGCTGCCGAAAGTCCGCGAATGAAATCATATTGGGCTCTATGGAATAGCCTACAGTTGTTGAATGGCTGTTTATACCGTACATGGGAGAGTGCAGATTGTAAAACGGTTAAAAATCTTATTGTGATGCCGACCTCTAAAGTAAATGAAATACTGAAAGAATTCCATGACGGTCCTAGTGGAAGTCATCTGGGTGTGACAAAAACCCTAGAAAAGTTAAAACAACGGTTTTATTGGGTTGGTTGTCAACTAGCAATAGCCGACTGGATAGCAAATTGCCCGCAATGCATAGCAGCCAAGGGACCAGTAAGGAAAAGTCGAGGACAACTTCAGCAGTACAACTCAGGTGCACCATTTGAACGAGTTGCAATGGATGTGGCAGGTCCTTTCCCTGTAAGTGATGCCGGAAACCGTTACGTTCTCGTGGTTATGGATTATTTCAGCAAGTGGCCGGAGGTATATGCTATTCCTAACCAAGAAGCTAAAACAGTTATAGATGCATTTGTGAACAACTGGGTGTGCCGTTATGGTGTTCCATTGGAGTTACACTCTGACCAGGGAAGAAATTTTGAATCTGCAGTATTCAAGGAAATGTGTGAGATATATGGCATAAAAAAAACTAGAACAACTCCACTACATCCGCAATCTGATGGCATGGTCGAAAGGTTTAATCGAACTCTGGAGGAATATTTGAGAAAAGTGGTTAGTGCACATCAGAAGGACTGGGATAAACACATACAAAAATTTCTGCTAGCATACAGAACAGCTGTTCACGACTCCACCTCTAGAACACCTGCAAAGATCGTCTTTGGAACTGAGCTGAAATTGCCTGGTGATTTGGAGTGTGGTGTTAAGCCTTCAGCAGCTAATGAAGACAATCAGAACCTTTGCCAAGAGCATGATGACCTTAATGAAATACATGAATTCGAATTAAAATGACAAGCAATAAAATGAAAGCCAGATATGATCGTGCAGCGAATTCCGAAGGGTTCAATGAAGGTCAATTAGTACTACTATATAACCCGCAACGAAAGAAAGGTTTGTCTCCCAAGCTTCAAACTCACTGGGAAGGACCATACTTGATAATTAAGAAATTAAACGACGTGGTCTATAGAATACAGAAATATAAGAGCCCGAGATCTAAAATGAAAGTTGTACATCTAGAAAGATTAGCTGCCTATGGAAAAGGTGAAACTGTGCCTATTCGGGACGAACAGGCTTAAGCGGTGGACCGTGTTACGAAAGTGTGTTTCAATCCCTTGTTCGGCACATCAAAGTGTGCCTATATTTTATTGTTTTGTCTACATTGAAAATAAATACTCATTATTATAATTTTCCTCAAACTATTTGGACGCTTTTTATTTTTGCAATCAATAAAAACCCGGTTTATTGAAAAGAAATAATAAACCTACGCTTTTAAAGGGTAAAAACGTAACAATATCTATTTTTGTTCCAACAATCCTTTTGTTTTGTTTAAGCATTGTACAAAGTGAGGCACGTCGATCTATACCGACAAATTTCTGACGGAAAGTTTTTAGACTCAAAGAAGACTAAATACCAAATAATTCGGTAAGAGAATGTGGCTAAAACTTAAAAAATACCGCAAATCAAGAAGTACGCTTCTACTGGGATATAGGAAGACCTGGACCTGTACTGATAATACTTTTCTGGAATATTTTATAACCTCTTGGAAGACTAAATAACGAATTTCAGTAATTTCGGTGAGATATTGATCGAAACGTGGACCTATACCGACGGATTTTAGACGGGAATGGGGCACTATGAAGGCGTGGACCTGTACAGACATATATCTGGGGAACAGTTTTATATCATCATTTCGGTGAAATATTGAGGCCACTACGTTCAAAATACCGAAAATCGGGAGGTACCGTCCTATGGGGCTATATGAAGACGTGGACCTATGCCATCAAATGTAAAAGGGAAGATTGAGTACCCCCAACGAAGTTTCAATACCAAATTTCAGCTATTTTGGGGTAACATTTAGGCCACAACCTTCAAAATACCGAAAATCGGGAGGTTCATTTCTATGGGGGCTACATGAAGGCGTGGACCTATACCGACAAATTAAGAGGGGGGAAGTTTTATACCCCAAAAAAGTTTATATACCAGCCATTTCGGTGGAATATTGAGGCCACAACCTTCAAAATACCAAAAATCGGGAGGTACCGTTCTATTGGGGCTGCAGGTAGGCGTGGACCGATACCGTCAAAACTCTGGGAGAAAAATTTCTACCCCCCACGAAGACTATGTATTAAATTTCAACCATTTCGGTATGATAATGAAGCTAAAACCTTCAAAATACTGAATATCGGCAGGTACCGTTCTATGGGGGCTATATGAAGGCGTAGACCGATACCGACAAAATTCTGGGGGAAAGTTTTATACCCCCAACGAAGGCTATGTACCAAATTTCAGCCATTTCAGTGTGATAATTAAGCTAAACCCTTGAAAATACCGAATAACGGGAGGTACCGTTGTATGGGGACTATATGAAGGCGTGAACCTATACCAACAAATTTCAGGTGGAAAGTTTTATACACTTAACGATAACTAAATACCAATTTTCAGCCATTTTGGTGGTATAATGAAGCTAAAACCTCCAAAATACCGAATATCGGGAGGTACCGTTCTATGGGGGCTATATGGATGCGTGGACTTATACCAACAAATTTCAGGTGTAAAGTTTTATACACCCAACGATAACTAAATGCCAAATTCCAGCCATTTTGGTAAGATAATGAAGCTAAAACCTTAATAATACAGAAAATCGGGAGGTACCGTTCTATGGGGGCTATATCAAAACGTGGACCGTGGATCCCATTTTCAATGCCTACCACCCTGCAGGTAATAAAAACTTCTGTACCAAATATTGACTCTCTATCTTTAAAATTGCGAGCTGTATCTTGATTTCAACAGACAGACGGATGGACGGACAGACGGACATGGTTAAATCGACATAGAATTTTATGCTGATCAATAATATATATACTTTATAGGGTCTCCGACGAATATTTCGATGTGTTACAAACGGAATGAAAAATTTAATTATACCCTCCATATGGTGGAGGGTATAAAAATACCATCTTTTGCTCCAAACATACAAAACAAAAACAACTTGCGAAATTCCTCAATATTGTTAAAATCACTGACAATACATAAGGTAGTAAATATCATTATCTAGAATTTTTACAAAAATTATTGTCAGCCCAGAAAACCCGTTACTGAAATTTTTGATTTGGTCGTATACAATTCTCATATATGGTAACATGGGGCGCCTTCGCCACGTTTTTTTCAAAATGTTCTCATATCGACATCATTAAGGTTTTTCCAAATATTATTTTTGGTAAGAATATTAGCATGTCTTGACTATAAGTTTTGATATATAAATGATTATAATTTTGTTTTTAAAATATTATTTTTGAGCATTTACAAAATGTCTAAAAAGAGGCGAAGCCTCCCCACCCATGGGGTAGCTTCGCCATCGACATAGGACATATATCTACGGACTCTAAAATTGGCATTTACCATACTTCCTCCCCAAATATCAACATTATGCATAAAAGGAACATGTTTTCTATTTAATAATCAAAAATGATTCAAAAATTTACAAAAAGAAACATATTCTAGCCGTTAATTGAAGTAGGTACCTTGAATTTAGGCATAAAAATGAAATTTTTGCCAAATTAGATAGGTTTAGCACAATATTTGATTTCAACTTCACGTTATAGCGTGGTATATCAATAGCATAAACAATTTAAGTTAAACCTGACATATTTCTCACATTAACTCACAACACCCCTATCATGGCGTAGCCGCCCCACCCCCTACATAGTTCATAATATGAATATATTGACATTTATAATTACTTTTATCATGCAAATTATTTGGATTTATATTCTTCAGTAGTTGTCTATTAACGGTATAAAATATAATTTTGATATCACAAAAGGTATACAAGATATCACAAAATATACCTACCATAAATATTTTTCGCAATACCCCAAAAACATGAAACCGCGTGCATCAGCAATGATATATTTGATAGAAATGCCAATTTTTGGGAGATGAAAGATCTTCGTTAAACTTACAATTTTTCCTTTAACGGCATTTCTGTAGCAGTTATAATTATCAAGAAAATCGGTGCTGGCGAAGGCGCCCCAGTGGCGAAGCCGCCCCATGTTACCATACACTTTAAACATAACTTTTTTATAAATGTGACCTATAATATTATGAGTATTGACGAACATAACACATGGCCAGGTTTAAATTACCCCAAACAAGGAATACCAAAAAACCGTAACAAATATGAAAAGAAAACACAAATTACGACCAAAAACACTTCTTAGATTGTGGTGTAACTCAACTATCAAAACATAAAGAAGAGCGAGAAAGAGGAAGCAAATAAAAACGAGAATCTCATGGTGTACATCAGCCAAGATCACCCATATACGTTAACGTGACTGCAACAACAACACATGTTCTCTTTATTCTCATCTGTCGTGGTTTAGCAAAGGAAAGACTTCCTCAGAGAGACTAATGCACAAAATATTTTGAGCACCACCGGTGTACATACACAAAACAAAACAAAGATAAAATAAAAAACAAAGATAAGAGAAACTCATACAAACAAAGTTCACCTACATATATTGTTTTTTTTAACACGGCATCGAATACCGATAGAGTAGAATAAAATTTTCGAAGAAAAGATAATAATATTGTTCAGCAGATAAAAACTATTGTTGGATATGACAAAAACAATTGTTGTAATTAACAAAAACGATTGTTGGAGTCAAAATACTACATACGGAATCTAACAATATCTTTACAATACACATTTTGCTCTTCGAATATTGTTGGATCAATCATATTTTTTCTCTGCGCGTAGAATATACAAGGTTTTCACAGTTTTAATTGTGTGTATTGTCACCATAATCACGCTAAGGGCGCAGGTATAGTTCAATACTGACAAAATTTTGCACGAGGTAAGAGTTTTGGTCAAGGAAAATATCTATATGTTTGGATAATGAGGGAATATTTAGCAAGCGAAATTGACCATAATTTGTGTGGAAAAAATATACAAAATTTTATAATTTGGTCCACATTCTAATTTCTGGTGGATATTCCAACAAATTACGGAAACAGAACTTGAAAACCATCTGTTTACTTTTCCTTTGATGCTAATTATGTAAATGTAGCGGATAGAACACGAAACTACTATCTTACACATAAGTGTGTAGTTTTATCCTTTTGTTTTGTTTGAAAAAAAAAAAATACATTTACTTTCCATGCTACAAAATGTCGTGGAATCGTGATAGAAGAGTTTTTAAATCATGATAGAGAAATTCCATGTTTTTTTAAGTTGATGCAAATTTTAACGACGTACGGGGTCTTGAAGTTTTTGTACAAACTTGGTATTTTTCTAATTGTCTTTTGATTTTTTAATACAAAAACGCCCGGCTATCCATTATAAAATAAGAAAAATTAACCTAACTTTTCCAGTAATGACGGTGTATATACAATATTTCTGTTATCATGTATATCAACTTATGTTTTATCGGACAGCAAAAATATTATGCAACCATATTAAATAGATTACGCGGAAAACTGGTGATGCCCCAGAGAAATGGTGTAGGGAATCAAATGGCCTGCCCCGTCCGACTATAGCCCTCTCTTACGTGTTTTTTGGTTTTACGATTTTTGTCGGTTGATTTTAAGTTAACGTACTCTCTCACAATCGAGAGCTAAGATCAGGGGATTGGGCAGGCCAATATCGAACTTCTGTCGAATTATAAGATTTAACCGTTGCGCATTTAGTCCCCGCCTTATACCATCTGAATCTTTTAAATTAAACTTAAGTTCATCAGAAAACTGTCTTTAGTTTTGTCCACTGATGTTTGCGACTTAAAATGTTTTTTTTAAATTTTAATTATACCCTACACCCCTATGTGCAAAGAGTATTACAAGTTTGTTTTGGGAAAAATTCATGTAACACCGCGAAATATCCGTCGCAGATCACCAATGTGGTATACCAATCTTCCACGAGATAAAGCGATTTTGAGATGAGTGTCCGTCCGTCCGTCTATCCATTATAAATTGTAATCAAACACCAGGCCGCAATTATGGACCGACCGTACGAAATTTTGCATTGAGTTTGGGTTAAGACCAGAATAGACACCTTTTGTTACTGACGATGATCGTGAAATATTTAGCTGGTGAAATGGACCAAAAACATAATTTTTATCCGATGTTTAACCTGCTATGTCAAAGGAGCTTGAAATTTTATATGGTGATCAAATTATATTTAGTGGGTTAAATGGACCACAACTTATGTGTGAAAATTGTGAAAATTTTTAATATACAGCTTATATCTTTATTCCTCGAAGACACATTTCGCCCACGTGAGTTATATTTGGAAGACGATCTCTCGACCTTTCCATTGACGCCATTTATGTTGATGTGCGAGGTCAGATAACAGAGATACAGTCTATTATATACGATAGCCGGAACGGCTATCATTGAAATACTATCGGCGCAGTGGCATCCACATAAACGGCGATTAAACGGCAGCTATTATCCCAAGCGTCTGTCCTCCATGTTAGGAGCGGCTTACATATCACTGCTAGTCTGGAAGCTTAGATGGCAGCCCCATCCCAGAATCGAGTGCATCAGGGTAATCGCCTGGTCACTTTAAACCCCATGATTACAGAAACCACAAGAAGATACAATAATCAAAACCCCCCCCCCCCCCCCTTGATGACGACCTTTGGAATGAAAACAAGGACACGATTTGGAACATGGAATATTCGCACAATGCTTGAACCCTCAAAACTTGCCCAGATAACAAAAGAGTTCTGCAGATATAAACTAACACTCCTTGGCCTCTGCGAAACAAGATGGCCGGACAATGCAGAATTTTCAGCAACCGATAATGTAACCTTTTTATACTCGGGCAAACCAGCCAAGGAAGCACTTGCTGAGTGGAAACCCCATACGGATCGTATAATATCAGCAAGATTTCGTACGCGCGCTAGATACCTTAATAGAAATTTGGAATGTGTAATGGGCAAACACGGCATAGGAAGAATGAACGAAAATGGTACACTTTTGGCAGAAACATGCGCCAGCAACGCTCTTGTGATAGGTGGTACACTATTCCCTCACAAGAGAATTCACAAAGCCACATGGATATCTCCGGATTGTTTAACGGAAAATCAGATAGACCACATCGCCATCAGTAAAACATGGAAAGGGTCACTTCTGGATGTGTGTGTAAAAAGAGGAGCAGATGTAGGTAGCGACCACCATTTACTGATAGGAACACTCAGGTTTAAGGTAGCTGCAATTAGAACAGAAAGAACAAAAAAACGTAGACCACGATATGATGTTGCCAAACTACAAGAGGAGACCGTGCGAAACAGATACTCAAGGAAACTCGATGCAAAATATGCCGAATTACAAGCCGTCGAAAGTTCTAACGTAAATGATTACTGGGAAAAGGCTAAAACCACAATTTTAGAAACAGCCGCCGAATGTCTAACTGCCACGAGAGCACCCAGGAAATGCTGGATATCAGACGATACGTGGATGCTCATCGAACAGCGGAAAAACATAAAGTCTCAACTAAACGCAGCCAGAACAAGATCGATAAAACTTACCTTAAACAGACACTACAATGAGTTGGATAAGAAAGTTAAAAAAAAGTGCCAGAAACGACAAAAGACATTGGGCAGAAAATATGGCTGTACAAGCGGAAACTGCAGCATCATCCAACAAAACAAAAGAAATGTACCAAACAATAAAGAAGCTCAGTGGAAAAAAGACAAAATTGTCAAAAGGTAAACCTTTAGTTGGCCCAGATGGAACATCACACACAAACAGCCAATCTCAACTCGAGGTATGGGTACATCACTATACCAACATTCTGTCCATAAACCAAACAGTTAGGAATTCAAATATCTGCAACTGTGAGCATCACGAGACAAGAGACGACATAAACACAGCACCTCCTTCCATAGACGAAATATGTCATGCCATATCATCTTTAAAAAATAGTAAATCAGCAGGCATTGACGAAATCGCACCTGAAATGTTAAAAGCAAACCCATTCACAAGTGCATTGATCTTACATCCAGTCGTCAACAAATTTTGGAGTACTGGGGAATTGCCATCCGATCTAAAGGAAGGACTGGTAATAAATGTGCCAAAAAAAGGCAATCTTTCTCAATGCTCAAACTACAGGGGCATAACTCTTTTGAGCATGGCAAATAAAACAATTACATATATTTTAAACGACCGAATTTCATCAGCAATTGCACCCGAACTAAGAATGCAGCAAGCTGGCTTTCGACAAAACTATTCCTGTGTGGATCACATAAATACTCTAAGAATCATCATAGAGCAATCTATAGAACTAAGATCATCATTGTATCTAACGTTCATAGACTTTCAAAAAGCATTCGACACTATATCCCACAATGCCATATGGGCGTCCCTAGTATGCAAGGGTGTTCCAACAAAAATAATCGACCTTATTAAAGCTCTCTATGATGACTCACACTGCAGAATTTTGCACGACGACTTAACTAGCCAGATAATTAAAATATGTGCAGGAGTAAGACAAGGATGCGTATTATCGCCGCTCCTTTTTAACATTGTTTTAGATACGGTGATGGCTGCTGCGACGCGGGAGCTTGGCGGCATCATTTGGGGTTTAAACGGCAGATTGACTGATTTAGACTACGCTGATGATATTTGCCTTTTGTCGCATCAGAACTCAAACATGCAACATCAAATCAACCAAGTTCAGGAGTATGCGCAGAGAGCTGGCCTTCATATAAATGTATCCAAGACTAAATGCATGCGCATCAATGCTGGAAACGCAACACCATTAACCTTGGACAACACCCCTTTGGAAGAAGTAGAAGAATTTATCTAAATCGGCAGTATGTTAACGTCGACAGGAGGCTCTGAAGCAGATATAAATAGCCGCATGCGAAAGGCAAAACAAGCATTCGGAGCACTCAACAATATATGGAGATCATCGCAAATCAGACGGATTACAAAAATACGACTATTCAACTCAAATGTAAAATCTGTTCTATTGTACGGATGCGAAACATGGAACATGTCCTCAAGAATAGCAAACTCACTCCAGGCATTCGTCAATAGATGCTTAAGAAGAATTTTGAGATTACATTGGCCTAATGTGATTACAAACCAATCTCTCTATGAAAGGTGCAACCAAAATCCAATAGTCAAGGAAATCAGACTAAGAAAATGGAGATGGATCGGTCATACACTGAGGAAACAAGAAGGAAATATTGCCAAAGAAGCCCTTGAGTGGAACCCGCAAGGTAGCCGCCGTAGAGGTAGACCTTTGCTAACGTGGAGACGGCAAGTTTTAGAAGAACTGAGGAAGGCGAATAAATCATGGAATGAAATTAAAATTTTAGCTTTAAATAGAAATAATTGGAAAAATCTTGTTGTGGCCCTATGTTCCACCTAGGAACCTGGATATTAATAATAAAAAAATAATAATATACAGTAATTTGTTTGTAGTGTAGTCATAAAGACGTTAGAGGTCGCAATTATAGCTCAATAGTCACGACATTTTGCACGAGGTAAGAGTTTAGGTCCAAGAACATGTCTACAATTTTGGATGATGATCTGATATTATTTAGCGGGTGAAATTGACCATTACTTTCGTATGAAAAATATAAAAACTTTATTTGTGGTCTAAATTTTAATTCCTGGAGGGCATATTCCGTCAAAGTAGCCTTCATATGGAAAAATAACTACTGACCTTTCCCCTGATGCAAATTGCAAACACAATAATAATGTCTTTTAGAAAAATATATTGATTTAGTACCATGAGTTTGCATCAAAATTCGTGGAATCTGCAGGTACCCTAATGTGCGGCTATACCAAATCATAATATACCAAAAATGGCAAGTTCTGTTTCATAGAGAACTCGAAATATTAAATAACGTGAAACTAAGTTTGGAACCAAGTTATAGACTTGCACCAGAAAAAAAATGAACCGTCGCACTGTGGTTTAGCTTGTATGGGAGAGAGCGACAAAAATTTTTCTAATCAAGATATCGATCTGAAAATTTTACAGTAAACTCGTAGTGACTAGAAGATAATTTTCCCCCAAAAATCGTCAGAATTGGTCCACTTGTAGGTATAGACCCTCATAACGGTACTTCCAGTTTTTTATTAATTTCAAGATTTTGTCTATATTTTCAAAGTGAATTCGCTGTAATTTGACATTTTGAGTTTTTTGGTAGTATTAAACATCTTGCGTAGGTCCATGGTCGATAGAGGTCCATGTTTTGGTATATCCACCATATAGACGTACCTGTCGTTTTTTATAATTTCACGATTTTTGTCATAATTTCCAACTGAATGTGCTGCTAATTAACATTCCTAGTTTATAATTTGTATCAAACATTCTTGCCATCATCAATATATGTCCACATTTTGGTATAGTCCTATATCATGTTAACTCCCGATATTTGGCATAAGTATTTGGCCTAAATTTTTTTACAAAAACGTTTGTAAAAATCATGACATTTTATGAATTTTATTCTTGACAAGGATTAACTGGTAACAACAACAATGTGAGGCACAGAATATTCTTACTAGGAGGGTTAACATATGGTCCAAGGGTGTAACAGATTATATTAGATGTAAACAATGTCCTATAGGTCTCAACCAGGGAATATCTGGAAACTAAGATGTTTTATGAGACTTTTAGTTCGTGAGGATGGGTTGGCCTCTATTACAATAAATACTAGCTACAGGATATATCGATTAGGAGAGTTCCCAGATCGACTAAAAATGTACCAGGATATATGTGCAGTAAACAAGACCACACAGGTGGTCCTGCTTGCCAATTTAGCCATACTACGTTGTTTAGATCTCTGTGTGGAGCTTAAATCTACTGCAGGACTTCCCGGTTATACTTTCAACGGCCGATAATTCTTGAAGTGGCAAGTATGTTTCAAAAATAATGGTGTATTTTATAGCGATAGTGTATACGATCTTACAACTTAGAGAAATCATATCCCGTAACATCCACCTGAAGGTTTGCTATAATTTCTTCTTGCCATTGACAAAGTTTTTTGAACACCATATTTCAAAACATACAAATGTGAAAACACAAATTCATACAGTAGTCCTAAAAACATAATTTTTTATATAAAAGATCGAAACAAAATGCAAAACACCAACACCGATTGCTTGAAAACACCCAAAAATCCCATACTAAACATTCACAAAACTCCGAGTTTACTCAGTGTAATGCAAACTGAATACCGCTCGGCAACTTTCGGCAGACGAGATAATTTTTTTTCTAATTCTGGACACTTCCGTAAAAATAAAAAAAATAACGTGAGGATCCGCGAGGATCCAAGTTACTAAAAGTCTATTTCTTTTCACAATACTAAATAAACAAGTAAAAAAGTATCAGTCGGCTTTGCCGACAGAGATATACCCTCAGCCTGTGTATATTGAAACAATTTTTTTCCAAATACGCATGTATTTAGGGTGTTTTAAAAATTTTGGGCGTTTGAACTGACAAAAATGTTGATTAGGATTACAGATCAAAAGTTTTGCGGAGGAGATACTAAAAAGAATGGATCTCCAGCCACTACATATGGTACCATAGGGGTTTTTTACAACTTCAGGGATGTTTGCACAAGAAGTATGGACTTGGCCCTGAAACAACTTTTACCATCGCAATTGAGGCAGCGAATGCAAGTTGCTTCAACAAAAATCAAAGTGATTCGAAAGCAGGTCTTAAAGTGAACATGTATCCGAAATTTTGTGTGGGAGGTACCGGGAGGTACCTGATCTATATCTGATAGATATATTAGGATGTGTAAAGTATGGTGCAATTCGGGCACTCCCTTCAAGAGTTATCGTACGCACAATTTTTCCGAACATTTTTGAACTTTTGTGGGGGAGATACCTGAAGGAGTGGACCGATATGGCTTATCTTCGAACTTAAACTATGTTTGGACAAAATATTACTAAGTCCAAACTTTGGACCGAATCGGCAGACCCGTTCGAGAGTTATTTTGCCCTCCAACCTCCTCACACGGTGTCATAGGGGATTTTTTTAAACTTTTAGGCTATTTTCTCAGGAAGTATGGACTTGCCCCTGATGAAACTTATACCATCGTATGGAGGGCAGTGAATACAAGTTGCTAAAGCAAAAATCAAAGCGATTCGAGAGATGTTCCTAAACTGAACTTTTCCAAATTTTTGTGTGGGAGGTACCCGACGGAGTGGACCGATTGAATCCATATTAAAACCCGATCTAAGTCTGGTACACGCTCCACGATGGGCAAAGTATGGACCAAATCGGTTACTCCCTTCAAGAGTTATCGTGCGAACAAATTTTCCGAACATTTTCGAACTTTTGTGGGGGAGGTACCGGAAGGAGTGGACCGATATAGCTCATCTTCGAACTTAAACTAAGTTTGGGCAAAATATTATGAAAGCCAAAATTTGAACTGAATCGGTTCATCCGTTCGAGAGTTATCGTGCGCTCCAGCCAGCCAGACAGACAGACAGACGGACGGACATTGCTCAATCGACTCCAAATTGTCTGAAACACATATCGTGCAAACATACTTGGGGTCTAAAACCATTATTTCGATAAGGCACATTTTGCCCGTATGAAAGTGTATATACCCTCGTTAGCATAAATGCTGAGGGTATAAAAACACTCACAAAAATACATTTCAAAAGATATCAATTTTACTACAAAATAAAGATACTAAATTATGATGTTATCAATTAAAAACAATAACAATACCATTAACTTTAACTTCCATTTCTTACTATAGTAAATTTACACATTACTTTTTTGTGATATCACTTGTAACTTGGAATTTCAATGTCTCAATTTCTATAAATGGAAATGCTCACTTCTGTGGCTCTGCTTTAGCAAGTACCGTTAGAAGCAGGGTTTCGGAGTCGAGGTATTTTTGGCTCGACTCCGACTCCGACTCCAGACGAGTTTTTTTCACGACTCCGGCTCCGACTCCGCCTCCGGGTCGACTCCGAGAGTGAATTCCTATACCACTAAAAATGAATAAAATGTGCACATATTTTTAACTTTTTCCTATATTTTGGCCTATATAGGCTAACGTGTTAGTTTTTCCTTACATATTCATTAGAATGGGCATTAGTTCGAATACATTCGAACATATCGATATTGTTTCCTCCGAATCTTACATTGAAAATAGGAAATTTAGAAAGTTTTTTTTTTTTGAAAATTTTGCCTTTTTAGGCGAAGGTCATTTTTAAGTATTAATTTTTAATTAATTTCTCGTTAGAAATCGAGCTTAATGATCAAAAATGCATCTGCAAAAGGAAAGCCGACGACTCGAAAGTTTTTGCGGGGTTTCCTTTTTTGCACGAGTATATTCTGGACGGAATTCTTCCGCGTGAGAAAATCTGTAAGCTTTCAAAATATGTGAAAATGAAGGGGCAATACAAATCATAAGGACTACATGCAATACAAATTATAAGCAATTCATACTGGATGTAACCAAACATTTTAGTGCGCTTAGCCTTAAAAGGAGGCCCCCAGTTGTAAAGCCTAATAAAAGCCATTTTTCATGATTTTTTCGAGAAAACTACGTAACTTTTTGCGTGATTTTTTTCTTCATCTGAAAGCGAAAAATATTACGAAGTTTTGAGACCGTCTATAAAACCGTGTCTTTATTAAAGCATTTTACGGTGCCTACCAACTCTACCTCGAAAACCGATAAGCCAATTGTCATATATTTTGGTGGCCGATTTCGAGAAAAACACGGTTTATTCGCTGCATACAAAATAAAGTAAATTTTTCCCATCCATCGCTTATACCAATGCAACATTGTTCCGATCGACTTAAAAATTTGATCACATATTCTATGCTATGCTATTTATACTAAAATTCAGCGCTCACATTTTGAACTTTGGTGTGGAGTGGATAATTTTATTGAAATATTTGAGATATATTGTGTAAACAACCCATTACGTAGGCAGGCATATGTTTTCTGGAACTGAAAAGTTAGCACACGAAAAAATTAGCATGAAAATATTCTACAAAAATGTTGCCAGGAAAATTTTATGTACGGTCGATCCACTAAGACAAGAAATCGGTATTGTCATGTTTCCATAGTCTTTTATCACTTTTACGCGATCCTTTGTGATGAAAACTCTATGGTTATGTATTTCATTGAATTTTGTATATGCTATTGATTGTGTAGAAAAATCGGATACACATGAACTATGTCTGTTCCTGGCAGACAGATCCGGTTATTTGAATGTCTACATCTAATGCCCTCATTGAGAACATAAAGAATCCTAGAAGAAAGATTCGGCGTTTGTCAGACTTCTGAGTTATGGCGGGATGAATCTGTCGTTGAAAAACAACGAATTTAATCTGAATTTCATATATAGTTAATAGATTATGCGAAATTTACCGAAATACATAGAGACCACAATGTCTTTAATAGAGGACAAGGATGATTTTTCATAAAAACAGGATGAGAATACCAATATACCTTTGTGAGACGAAAGAGGTTAAAGGTCCAATCTTAATTTTATTGTCATATAACTTTACTTTTGTTTGCAAAAATGTAAAGAATTATTTGGATCAACAAGTTAAGTTAATTTATTGAGACTTTTCTTTTTAAACAATAAGATGACAATGGATACAATATGATTAATAATCCTTAAGACTATAATGTATTATCTTAATAACATTGTTTGTTGAACAGCATCATGCGTTACCTAAGAAGGTTAAGATATAGTGGAAATAACAAGGAATAGTGTACGCCCTTGCTCCCGAGACTTTTACATAAAGAGAAAATCTTAAAACTAGGAGTTGGAACTTAAAAATAGACTTAAATCTAAGAATAAAAAAATAAATAAATAAAAAAACAAGCAAACAAAAACATATAAAAAAAAATAGGAAAGTCTGTATCTACCCACGGTGTGTCCCGGCGAGCGCCCTTTCATAAAAGTTGGTAACGACTGCAAGATCTTCATTTGCGTACCCCAAAGGAGATAGATATTGGGTGTTCGACAATCCAAAGTTTAATTGACTGTTTATCACTTCGACCATATGTACATTTTCATGACTCTCCAATCTTGAGTTGAACTTATCCAAAATGTCAAAAACATATGTGGAAAGCCGCTTCAAATTGGAGTTGGAATAAACAAAATTATTAGAATATCTTTTATTGGTCGTTATAAAGTTCTTCCCAATACAAAGCCTTAAGATTTTTCTTTCAAGTATTTCAAGTTCCTTCATTACCGTCGGAGATACATTGAACCAGATCGGGAACGCGTAAAGAATAACGGGTCTTATGCAAGTTTTGTACAACATAATTTTCGTATTAACTGGTAAATATTTGTTACTAAGAATTTTTAGAAAATTAACAAAGATTCCCTGAGCCTTATTATGAGCCTTTCTTGCGTGAGCATTAAATTTAAAAAGTTTATTAAACTCGACACCTAAATATGTGACTTTGTCTTTAAATGGAATTTCAGTGTCGTTTAAAACTGGCGTTAAAGTTTTATTTTCTGGTACGACAAAACGTTTGCACTTTCCAGAAGCATTTCTTATGCAAATGGCTTCACATTTTGACGTGTTTATTTTGATACCCCAATTATCAAAATACTGATTTACCTCATTGAGATACTGCGAGACATGGGCTAGAGCACTAACCGGTGATTCATGGTGCGAGTATAGCAAAGAATCGTCATCATATAAAATACTGGAGGCGTTTTCATGATCGTGGGGGAAATCGCACATAAAAATGTTGTACAGATGGGGCGCTAAAACTGACCCTTGGGGGACACCACAGTTTACATCAGATAGTTCTGACAACTTATTTTTAAATTGCACACAGAACTGTCTGTTTGTGAAAAAACTTTTAACCAGCCTTATGATATTAGCACTAAACCCAATGTTTATCATTTTTGCTAATATCCCTTGATGCGAAGCATGATCAAAAGCTTTTTCTACGTCAATAAATACAGCGACAGTACATTTTTTATCTCTTAAATTTAAGACTATATCGTTGTGGAATTTTGTCAGAGCATCAACTGTTGAATGACCCTTCTTAAAACCGAACTGTGAATTTGGAATATAAGGAAATTATACTCCGAAATCCATTCTTTTACGTATAACTATCTCAAAAAGTTTACCTAAATTTGAAAGCAATGATATAGGTCTCAGATTAGAAATGTCTTCAGTATTGGCCTTTTTTTAATAGGAATGATCTTGGAAATTTTCCAAGAATCCGGAAAATATCCATTCGAAATACAATTATTAAATATAATAGTTAAAAATTCAAACGCTTTGACGGGAAGCTTACCTATAATAAAATTAGATAGTCCGTCGAGACCGACCGACTTTTTATTCTTAATTTCACTAGATATGCCCAAAACTTCATCCATAGTTGTAAGACTTTCACTCCCTTCTAGGTTTCTGGAATCTACGTCAATTGAAAATGAAACATTATGTTGTGGAAGGTTGGCAATGTAGCTATTTATAAATGCTTCTTCAGAAGGTTGGCGAACAGTACTATTATAAATACTTGAAAAGAAGGATCTTAAACGACTAAGACATTCAGACTCATTAGTTATTTCTATGCCATCAACCGATAATTTTTGCAAAGGTAGGCTCTTCCGATGACCAATAATCTTAAAAACTTGCCTATGTGCGTTAGGCCCCGGCTTTATTTCTCGGAGTTTTCCTCGGAAAATCGGTCTGTTCTATTTCAACCTGTTTCTTAATCATGATACCCAACAATTGAATTTGCTTCGATAACATGCGATATTCCGGATTATGTCTATCACTTGAACGTTGATAAATTCTTTTCAGTTCCCTTTGCCAGCCATACTTTATTCTGTATAGATTCTTTATTCTATCAGAAACTAAAAACTTTCGTCTTCCTATTTCAATTTTCTCTGAGTGAGATTCCGAAACAGAGCTTATAACTGAGGTAAACTTAACAATATAACGTCGGTTACTTCGCGTAGGAGGCTGACACATTGGTGTACAGCCTCTTCTTTCGAAAGGGTTTTAAATTCTCTTTTAAATTTCAATATCTTATCTTCTAATGATATAACTTTAGGTGGGCAAATTTCTTTTGCAATCTTTAAAAATTCTTCAGTAATCATAGGTTTCGAAGAAGGAATTTGATTACGAGAATTAGCATAACCGCGTGAGGCATCCGAAAATGATATACTTGGCTTAATAAAAGAGTTTAGTGCATTTACTACGTTATTGTTAACCTGTTCTGTTCTCTTTAGTGCAACAGCTTTAGCTCTATTCTTAAGTTCAACATATTTCTTGTACTCTGGCAACCTCTAAAACTTGCCGGGTGACCATGCTTGCTACAATTTACGCAAAATGGTAAATTATCATGTGTCTGTACAAACTGACATTCTCCTTTCGCATGGTTTTGTCCGCATTTAACGCAAGCGGGCTCCCTATTACAATTTGCCTGACATATGCCCCCATTTTTGGCATCTCCAGCATTGCACATTACCCAAGTTTTTCCTTGGCAATTCCCAATATACTCTTTGTTCTAATATGTACCTATGACATTTTAATTCTGATACCGATTTACCAGGATGCAGCGTAATAAGAAAAAGTCCGGTGTCAATATTGTTTTTCCTTGAGAAATGCTAACATATCAATATCCGCTTTAATATCTTCAATAGCTGTTTCATGCAAAAGGCCACGCAAAACAATGGATTGCCGTTTTAACTCCTTTGGTGTAAAAGAGTACGAGCCTATTTTTTTCGCGAAGGAGGGTCATTAATTCAGTGTGAACTTGTGTGTCTTGTAAATAAAGCTTACTTTTAACTCTACTTTTATTCACTACCTTAAATACAATATTCCTCGATTTTAAATCTTTAATCAGATTATTCATATCTACACCAAAAAGAAAGATAGGCGGACAGAAAGGTTTCTTGTTACTAACAGGCTTCTCTACATCTGAAGTACCCTTCATAGGAACTTTGTTTTCAAACGTGTTATTTGATCTTATATCAAGATCGGCTAATAATGCGAATCTGTTTGATGACGAGGTCGATTGCCCGGTTGCGTTTTTAGTATTGTTAAATTTAACATTTGATAAATCTACCTTAGCTTTTCTATTGCTTGCTTAGCTTTTCTATTGCTATTGCGATCTTGCGTTTTTTTTTTGCACGCGTTGGAAATCGTCGTCATCATCAGGAAAGTTCAAATCTTCGTGATCCATGTTGCTATCAGTATTTAATGGTGAAATTCCTGTTGAAGGGTCTTGTAAAGGATTTGAGTTTTGCAAATTCTTTATATCGATTAAAGGCAGATTCTCAACATTTATTATTAGATTTGAGGTATTTTCCTCATTGTATCTTGACGTTGTAGCATTGGGGTTCAAATGCGTTAGATCCTCATCATTTGATTCAGGATTTGTCGGAACATGTTCATTGAAACAAGCAGCATGCAAAAGCGTACCAATTCTTGATTTATATTTCGTTAACTGTTTGGCTTTATCAGGGGGAATGTTTTCAGAAGGATCGCGAGGGTCACTGCCCAAAGAATTCAAATCCATTTCAGGATTTAAAAGACAATTTTTTCAGAATTTTTTCTTTAGAAAATTAATTTGAAATTTTCCGTAAGTTTAAAAACACGTAGATATTTTTATTGGGCTTTTTTGGTCAGGTTAATAAATGAAAATAAAAGAATTTATTTCATGTTTGCTCAACGTTTCTATAATAATATCAACATTGGTCAACAAAACACATTTGGATCAACAAAATAGGGATGAATAGACTACACTTCAGAGGATAGTAAATATCCTGTGAATTGTCCTTTAAATTAGTATAAAATACCGTTTGCATATATGTTTTCTTATAATTTTCTTTTAAAATAAATAATGATTTAAAAAATGTTCTTGTTCCAAATTTAATCTTATGTTTCTATAACGTGGAAAAAATTTTGCCCGGAGTCGGAGTCGAGTTATATTTTCCGACTCCGACTCCAGCAAAATTGCTCGACTCCGACTCGTAGACTCCGACTCCGAAACCCTGGTTAGAAGTTGTAAAAAGAAAGCCGGAATACTAAAATTTGATGTGTCTACGATAGATTTGAATAGTTACAATCATAATTTTTAGACATCGATTTTGGTATTTTTGTCGCGGGCTGGGACCACAGTGCGTCGTAAATCGGGCCGCTAAGATAAGAGGTAAGATTATATGACAAAGAAGAAGCTTGAAATTTGAGATGGTTATCAGATAATGTAATGGAACTTTATTTCAACTTCCTCAATTTTCCACGGTACCCTTATTAAAACTTGATGTGATGTTATTTCTTGCAATAAGTTTATTTGTTCCATAAAGGAATTTTAATTTGCGGAAAACTAATTCCCGGGGTTTAGTGGTGTAGGGTATCACATGGTCGGCCTCGTCCGACAATAGCCTTTGCTTATTTGTGTTTTTATAAAATTCTGAATTATTAAGGTTTATGTTTATAACCTACAATGTAAACAGGTATTACAAGTTTGTTTTGCTAAATATCCAAAAATCATATCTCGACGAGTTAAAGCGATTTTGAGAAGTGTGTCCGCCGTCCGTCCATTAAAAATTGCAATCAAAGTTCAGGCCACAATTATGGATCAATCGACACGAAATTTTGTCTGCAGGTCGGGTTCCGACCAGAATAGAAACGATTGGTTTTGGTGGTGATAGCAAATTATTTAGTGGGTGAAATGCACAAAAAACAACATTTTTATCCGACTTTATGGCGGCCCTGTAGTCTGATTGACGTGAAATTTTAAGTTTAGTCTGGGTTTACGACAATGAAAAAGCTTGCAATTTAACGTGATGTTGCTGTAATATTTAGCGGGTGAAATGGGCCAAAACTTTTATGTGAAAATGGGTAAATTTTTTAATATAATGACCATACCCTTGTTCCTGAACGATATGTTCCACCTCGGAAGTTAAATTTAGAAGAGGAACTATTGGCCTTTCCATTAGTGCCAATTATGTGTAGTGCAATATACTGACAACATTTTGTACGAGGTTAGAAGTTACGGCCACGCCAATATTCACAATATAACGAACACATACACACACATTAGCATATGTATGTATGTAATTTCTTTTGTATGCCGGCACGTGTAACACTTCCGCCACTAATTACCCAAAATTTTATCAGGCCACTTATTTTCATTGTCCAAATAGTAACATGCACTTTTGCAACAATCAAAATCGACCAAATATTAATTCTTTGGAATTTTACCTTTTTGCAATTGCCCAATATTCACATATAAAATTCTTAATATGCAAATGCAGTTCTTTTTCGCAACCAAAGTTGATCCAATAATTCATTGGAATTACTTTGTATCACTTTGATCATGGTTGGCTATAATTTGTCAATGTGAATATTGAACTATCAGCTATTTAACAAATAAACAATTCCCGGTATTTTGTCTGGCCGAATGAGCCCATTTCCTCTTTTCCATTCTATGATTATTGATATAAATAAGAGACACTAAAATAAGTAGTTTCAGTTATCATCTTGGTTATAATTGTGCATTACCACAATTTAATAAAGAGTTACTCGTGAAATAAAATAATGTTGTTTTATTTTTCCTAAAAAATAATAACAACATCATATCTGGCGCAGTCGGTAGGATACGCGTAAAGACATTACTCTTTTTTCGTATCAACGAAAGTAACGCGTATCTTTTAAAATCGATCCTTGCATTACCAAGGCCTACCGCGAATCGCGAACGTTATCCTTACATTACTAAGGGCGCGTGAAGTGATAACCCAACAGTGACTCAAAAACACTATCCTTATAATACTAAGGATCTGTGAAAAAAAATCCTTACAATACTAAGGATCTGTGAATCGCGAACGTTATCCTTACATTACTAAGGACGTGTGAAGTGATAACCCAAAGGTGACTCAAAAACACTATCCTTATAATACTAAGGATCTGTGAAAAAAAAAAATCCTTACAATACTAAGGATCTGTAAAAAAAAAATCCTTATAATACTAAGGATCCGTAAAAACCAATCCTTACAATACTAAGGATCTGTGAAAAAAAAATCCTTATAATACTAAGGATCTGTAAAAAAAAAAATCTTATAATACTAAGCATTCGTGAAAAAAAGGAACTAACTCTTGTGAAGACCGACGATTGTGAAAAGGAGAAGTTGTGAAGCCAAGAAAGAGAAGTCCCTAATCAATAACCGTGATCGTGAAGAAGGAGACAACAAAAAAATACCACCAATCAACAAGAACCTGTAATCCGTAAGCCCTAGTATAGAACTTTAATTTTAATTCGTATGAGTGATACAGATAGTACAACTTCAGACTACGTGTCAGATCTAGAATTAGAGGAATCTATAGAATTACAGCAAATAGAGTTAGATCCAGGGTTTGATTCTAATGACGGATACTTGAAAGAGGTCAACGAACACATCAGAGATTGGGACAATAATCAACAAAGACGGATTGTTAGAAGACGACATAGACGAATAAGACCAAGGCAAAATTCCTAATACATATATGGCGAATAACAAAATTCCTTTACAATTCCATTTGAAAAAAATTAAAAATTTTTTTTGCGAGCACATCTACAATTTTTGGTATAGAGGTAAAGGAAAAAAATCCGGTTTCAAATCTACTCGCGTTCACGAAATTGGCCAATGCGCGCAAAAGTTATAGCGGTTTTTATTCTCATATAAAGAAATAATATTTAAAAATATCTTTTTTGTTGTTATGAGAAAATGTATGCATAAATCGTTAACAGCATTCCATATCTATTCGTGGATGTTTAAAAAGTTATTAAATTTATTATTATTTTCGCGGATAATCAACAAATAATAAAAAAATTTTGAAGTAAATCCAAATTATCCTTTCCCAGAATCCGTACAAACCCTCAAAAAATAAATTAAAAAATATATGCGGAATCTAGACAATGCGTAGAAAAATATGATACCAAATTTATGGAGATTGGGTACATAAATTGCATATTATAGCAACAACAAAAGAGAAAAACTTATTGTTAGAAAATATTGTTGCAAATATTTTTTTGGTTTGATTCTAAAAATTCGAAAAAATAGTTGGGAGTTCTCCAACTATTTTGCTAAAATCTCATAGAATAATGAATGTATACTGTTAAAACTTCATCAAAAAATATGGTTTACCATCGCGAGAGTTTAACTGATTACTGTGATTACTTATAAGAGTAGGAAATTAAGAGTAATATTGAAATTACAATCATTCAATTAATATTAAAATTAAAAAGCCTGTTATTCGCGAATTAGTTAATGTCGGTTGATGCGCATCCGTTTTTGGATACAGCGAATCAATCTCTTTCAAAATTTATGCATATTTCGAAGTTTCACTCAGGGGCCATTGTGTGCCGCCAGTTGCATCATACACTGCAAAAAACCTTAAAGTTGGTAAAAGTCGCGCAATGTGCATACGATTTTGATGCGAATCCGGTTTAATCAGCGCCTATCAAAAATACGTCAAAATATACCAATTTTAATTGGGTTCTTCAAGAACCGCGGATGTGCCTCCTCATTAAATTTTTCGTGAAAGACCCATATTACTCGCGTATCTCTTTTCTTTTATGACACGCGTTTTCGCAAATATTATAATCGCCAGTAAAGGATTCCATTTATGTAAAAAAATTTAAAGAAAATCGCGGTTTAGTACGCGGATTTGTCTAAATAATTTTTGCTGATTTTCCGATTTTCAAGGTAAATTTATCCGCGGTTTTAGTAGATGGATTCGATCGCGGAAGGCTTCATTAGAACCGTCGCGTAAAAAAACTAAATTCACGCGGGTTTCAAAAGAAATGGAATGACAGTTGTAAATTTTACACGCAAAAAATAGGTTTTGTAAGAAAATTCACGCATCAAATTTTGGCCTTTCGACTACAATTACAAGGATGCTGTAAGGAGCACACTCATGAGATATGCATCAAACGACGTAAAATCACGAGTTCTATAATCGTGTTAAGAGTTTGGAATATTATCTTCTTGCGCGTCCGGATTATTAAAAAAATTCAAAAAACCCCGAAATTCCGGCTTCAAAATGTCAGCATCAATTTTAGGTGGATGCAGTGGATATATCGAAAAATCATACACAGCTATCTTATTGCCCATGGAGTATTCTGTGATTCTTTCTTTGGGGATGGGTCTATAAAATGTAAGGTTAAGCCAGAAATCGTATGGGAACATAAAAAAACTTGTTGGCTTCAACCCATTTTTACTCATTTTTCTACATTGATGCCAACACAGCTTCCACGAAAATTAATTTTAATGGTCGACATTATGGGATCCCTCCTAAAACACTTCATTTTAAAGAATTGTAGTCATACTTTATAGAATATATTAACAGTTCGCGAATTCTGATAGGGTGAAACTCAGATTCATCGATTGCAAAACATTTTTGTTATTCGCCATATATTTTTTTTTTCTAATACATTTTAATTCAACACTCTTACAAAATGGCACAACCGAACGCCCCAACAATATCACTTGACCCTATCAAATACCTTGAAAGACTTCCCGAATTCGACGGAGACAAACGAGACCTATACAACTTTGTAACATTAGTGGACAGGATACATCCGCTTCTCAGGCAATACGATGAAATGTCTCAACTTGTATTTTCTGATTTAATCAAAGGTCGTCTTAGGGGAAAAGCTAGGGAAACCATTGAAATCAATTTCCATGCTCAG
Source organism: Musca autumnalis (assembly GCF_047663935.1). Classification (NCBI taxonomy): domain Eukaryota; kingdom Metazoa; phylum Arthropoda; class Insecta; order Diptera; family Muscidae; genus Musca; species Musca autumnalis. The sequence continues at coordinate 122,080,749 of NW_027411866.1, read as the reverse complement.
TCCTGGACCGATATAAAAAATATATTGATGAATAACTTCGGGGAGAAGTATAGCGTAGAAGATCTATTTGACCGTATGAGATCAGTTACTTTTAAAACAAACACACTTGATTTTTATAATGAAATCAAAGATAGGTTGAGGAGTCTGAACAATAAAAGCAGCATGATCATTAGTAATAACGCAGGAGCTAGTCAAATCGCTTTAAATAATATGCAAAGCGCCTTGAATATCTTTAAAGAAAAAATACCAGAACCCATGAAAACTATTCTGGCCTGTCGTAATCCAAGCAGCCTAGAGGATGCAATGGAAATATTATTTAAGTCAGGATACGCGTATTACAGCGTAAAACCAGTCAAACCAAAAAATAAGATTAAGACAGACAATAACACAAAGGTACAAGCAGACGGACGAACATATCAGAATTACAACAGACAATTTAATAACCAAAATTTGCGACAGAATAATCCTAATTATCCCAACCGAACCTACCAGGGTAACCCAAATCCGAATATTCAGCAACGACAATTTAACAATCATCAGTACGTCCCAAGGGAAAATAATGTACCAGCCCCTGAACCTATGGACGTCAACCTCGTCGAAAATTCCGATGAATCATACATATTCCAAGATGAATTGTTAGAACAAAATTTTGATAAAAATGACGACAACATAACCGAACCGGTGGACGACCAACCGTCTCCATTCGAATATAACAATGAAAACATTCAAAATTTTTCCTTTAGTAGCCTCTCCGCCGAACTACCGTATATAATATTAAAAAACGACCTAAAATTCCTAATAGATACTGGTGCCACACATTCGATTGTTAACCCAGGTTTATGTAATCCCAAGTGGAAAATCAATGTTCCCCCATTAAATATCAAAACACTACAAAGTAACGTAAAAAATTGACACCGTATATAAAGTACCAATGTTTTCTGAGTTAGGGAACCCACAGGACTGGATTTATTTAATCGAGTGTAAATTTCATGACACATACGATGGCATCATCGGGAATGATGTTTTGCGTAAATACAAAGCAACTCTAGATTACGACCAAAATATTTTGAAAATAAATAACCAACTTATTCCCCTGAAGTTTCCAAGTACCCGTACCATTAAATTTGTCACCACTGTAGAGTGCGGACTAACACACATTACAGATTTCCGTTCTCACAGCGGAGAATTGATCCTTAAGGAAGGAATATACAATTCCCTAAATTTCGAGGTCGAAACAGACACAAATATCGAATGTCCTGGAATAATCAATGTGCAACCTGGAAATTCATGGCCAGTAACTATGGAAAACTATTACATGACAGAGGATGAAATTAGTAGTGACATACCATTATTAAACCAAATCAGAATGGACCATTTAAATTCCGAGGAAAAATCAAAATTTACACATTTAATAAGCAAATATTCCCCATTGTTCTATCAGACGAACTCCAACCTAACTTTCACAAACGCTATTAAACACCAAATTAATACTATTGACGACATTCCTATCCATTCCAAAACGTATCGTTACCCGTACATACACAAGGATGAGGTGACCCGACAAATTCAGAAAATGCTAGAAAATAAAATAATTAGACCATCAAATTCACCATATTCTGCTCCAATCTGGATAGTACCCAAAAAACATGATGCGAGCGGACAGAAGAAATGGAGACTAGTGATAGATTACCGTAAACTAAACGAGAAAACTATAGACGATCGCTACCCCATACCAAACATAGATGAAATCCTCGACAAACTCGGCAGGAGTATGTACTTTACTACTCTTGATCTCGCAAAGGGATTTCATCAAGTAGAAATCGCGGATAAAGATATACACAAAACGGCGTTTTCAGTCGAAGGAGGGCACTATGAATTTCTTCGTATGCCATTTGGGCTGAAAACCGCCCCGGCCACGTTCCAACGCCTTATGAATACTATTTTAGGAGATCTACTTAATAAGGTGTGCCTAGTATACTTAGACGATATAATTGTCTTCTCGACATCCCTGGATGAACACCTGAATTCCTTACGCTTGGTACTAGATCGGCTCAAATCTGCAAATTTGAAAATACAACTCGACAAATGCGAATTCCTCAAACGCGAAACTGAATTCCTTGGACACGTTGTAACTCAAGAAGGAATTAGACCAAATCCTAAAAAAATAGAATGTGTCATGAAATATCCAATTCCCCAAAGTCCAAAACAAATTAAACAATTCTTGGGACTAAGTGGATATTATAGAAAATTCATAAAGGATTATTCCAGAATAGCGAAACCCATGACGAGCTATCTAAAGAAAGACGCTTAAATCGACATAAATAATACTGAATACCGTAAAAGTTTCGAGACGCTAAAGACTCTACTCGTTAACGATCCTATACTAGCATATCCCGATTTTACTAAACCATTTATTCTAAATACGGACGCAAGTAACTTTGCGTTAGGTGCCGTCTTATCGCAAGACAACCATCCAATATGTAACGCAAGCAGGACATTAAATGATCACGAATTAAATTATAGCACCATAGAAAAGGAACTTCTCGCAATAGTATGGGCAGTGAAATACTTTCGACCATACTTATTTGGAAGGAAGTTTACAATCCTTACTGACCACCAACCTCTGCAATGGCTTTTTTCAATAAAGGAACCAAACTCACGTCTTGTTAGGTGGAGATTGAAACTAGGAGAATTTGATTTCAATATAAAGTATAAAAAGGGCACAAATAATGGAAATGCCGATGCACTTTCACGCATCAAACCCGAAATAGGCTTCATTGAATTATTTAATATCAATGGGATTACGGAAAAGAATGTTCCTATAAATATGTACCGAAACCAAATAATATTTCGGAAAATAGGGTCAGGGTCATTAAAAATAAGAAACCAGAAAATTTTCAATAACAATAGAAAGACGATCACTGCACGACTATTCGACGAATCAACCATTCTGACGATAGTTAAAAACCACTTTGATCCCAAAAATCTGAACGCTGTATTTATTGAAGATGCGGATACCAATGAAACATTTGACCGAACAATTTCAACCTACTTTGGACAAAGCCAAACATTCAAAATTATTAAATGCACTAACGTTCTCACAGATATTACTGATGAAAATGAACTTGCGGAACACATAAAAAAGGAACATACGAGAAATAATCACAGAGGCATAAATGAAAACTTCCAGCAACTGAAATTCAGTATCTATCATCCGAAGCTCAGAAAACGAATAACGCAATTCATAAATAATTGCGACATCTGTAATAGAGAAAAATACGATAGGAACCCCATAAAACCAAAACTTCAAATCACCGAAACACCAGACGGACCAGGACAAATAATACACCTAGATGTATTTTACAGTTTAGGAAAAACCTTGTTCCTAACATTTATCGATAAATTCAGCAAATTTGCACAGGCAATCAAAATTGAAAATCGAACATGGATTGAATTTAGAAGAGCACTGACTCAGTACTTAGGTATTATGGGAAGTATAAAGAAAATTGTTACAGATAATGAGCTAGGATTTAAAGCTTTACCCCTTTTAGAGTTCCTAAAGGAAAATAATATAGAAATTCACTTCACATCAAATAACAATCCTTCATCCAATTCCGACGTTGAAAGACTACACAACACGATAAATGAACACATACGGATCCTCAGGCACGATGCCGACAAAGAGATCGATACCGTAGAAGAAAAAATATACAAAATAATCTCGTTTTACAACAATACCATACATTCGACAACGGGATGTAGACCCTCAGACTTTATAAACGGGAAAATAGGACAAGATAGGTACCCTACTATAAAAGAAAAACTGCAGAATGCGAAACAAAAATCAATAAATAAAATTAATCAAAATCGTGAAAACTGCGAAGTCCGCACCGGTGATGTCTATCTAAAACAGGATCGGGGCGGGAAAAATCACTCAAAGTTTCGAAATGTTAATGTGGAGGAACTCGATGAAAATCATGTCATTACTAAAAACGGACATATATATTATAAATCCTATATTAAAAGGAAAAAGGCTTTTCAATAATTCCTCCCTTATTTTCAGAAACGAAATGATGAAACCTATAATTATTCTACTCCTACTGGGTACAGTTGACCTACAAATATTGAACGTACAGGACCTAAGCAACAATCACGGATATCTTCCCATAAAAATAAAAGACGTAGATATAATAGACTACTACATAAAAATTATACATGTGATCAACACAACTAAATACATAGACACGGCAAATAAGATAAACTACAATATTCAAAAATTATCCAATACATACACTAATGTAACTTCTCTATTAGAAAGCGTCAAGAAAAGCATGGACCTTTGTAGGACAAAAATTGATAACCTTATACCTAAATTTAAACAGAAACGCGGTATTATTAACATATTAGGGAAGGGACTAAAATACGTTACCGGAACAATGGACAGCGAAGACGAAGAAAAAATACTGAACCATTTTTCCCGAATAGACACCCTTAATAACGAGACATCGTCAGAAATTGACAAACTTACCTATCTAAATACGATACTATCAAATGAAGTAACTAACATAACAACACACATAAACAACCAACAACGCACTATAGATACATACATTAGTCAGTTTAGAAAAGACATAGGAAATAGAATTCATAATCTCGAAGATGAAACTACATTCTTGGAGAACATATTTAAAATTAATAATGATTTAATCTTGTTGACCAATCATGTAGACGAGATAGGACATATTATTTTCAACACCAAACTTGGAGTGATACCATCCAACATACTGACAATAGAAGAATACAAACTCATGGATAAAATAGAATCATATCTACATACTAATGTATCTTTACAATTCAGACAGAACTTAGTTATGTTGATTCTGCAAATTCCCAGATTTTTAAACGAAACATTTGCTGAAATTCTAATAGAACCGATTCCGAACAAATCCAACAGATCACTGGCTATCAATGATAATACTTTTCTAATACACAATAATGAAGTATACAATACAGATTTTTATGAATATAAAAAGTTACAAAAGTCAAAAGACTGTTGCATACAGAAAATTGTAAAAAATGAAGAACCAATATGTAAAATGAAAGATTTAAGCATAGAGGAAGAAAAAGAAATACACCCTGGATTATTGATATTTAAAAATTATAATAGCAGAATTAAAACTAATTGTAACACTACTGTTAACTTTGGAAAGATGAAAACATTCCTTATAAAATTCGAAAATTGTCATGTAAAAACAAAACATTCATTGTACGAGAACTTTAAAATTAATGTCAAGGAAATGTTTATTTTAGAAAATTTTATACAAAAAGTTAATGAGAATAATGAATCATTTCCAGAACTACATTTAAATCAACTAAAACTGAATGACACTATAACACTTGTAAACAGAAAACTATATAGTAATAACATGTTAAATATCAGTAGTAACATAAGCGCATTTATTGTCATTATATCCATTATTTTTCTTATCTATACTAGAATGAACAAGAGGATTTACATATTGTCTTCGTCGGAGCCTCAAACTAACGGTGGGGGAGTTACGGCCACGCCAATATTCACAATATAACGAACACATACACACACATTAGCATATGTATGTATGTAATTTCTTTTGTATGCCGGCACGTGTAACACTTCCGCCACTAATTACCCAAAATTTTATCAGGCCACTTATTTTCATTGTCCAAATAGTAACATGCACTTTTGCAACAATCAAAATCGACCAAATATTAATTCTTTGGAAATTTACCTTTTTGCAATTGCCCAATATTCACATATAAAATTCTTAATATGCAAATGCAGTTCTTTTTCGCAACCAAAGTTGATCCAATAATTCATTGGAATTACTTTGTATCACTTTGATCATGGTTGGCTATAATTTGTCAATGTGAATATTGAACTATCAGCTATTTAACAAATAAACAATTCCCGGTATTTTGTCTGGCCGAATGAGCCCATTTCCTCTTTTCCATTCTATGATTATTGATATAAATAAGAGACACTAAAATAAGTAGTTTCAGTTATCATCTTGGTTATAATTGTGCATTACCACAATTTAATAAAGAGTTACTCGTGAAATAAAATAATGTTGTTTTATTTTTCCTAAAAAATAATAACAACATCATATCTGTTAGAATTTTGGTCAAGGAGGATCTCTTTAAGTTTGGACAATGATCGGATAGCATTTATCGGGTAAATTTACCATAACTTCAATAATTCTCCATATTCTAATTTTTGGGGATATATTCGTACAAATTATGAAAACGAAACTTGAAGACTAACTTCTGACCTCTCCCTTGATGTGAATGATATCAATGTAGCAGTAAGATTACGAAACTACTGTCTAAAATATAAGTGTTGTTTTTATCGCTTTTGTTTGTAAAGTAAAGAATTATATTTAATTTATTGAAGAAATATGTATATTAGGGCGGCCCAAAAATCGAAAAAGTTTTTTTTTAACGCCTACCCCCTATTTTTTCCATTTGATCCAAAAACTTAATATATGACATTTTATGGCGATCGGTTAACGTTAACCCGTGCCACCAGAGGGATCTTTGTTTCCATAGTAATCTGTATGATGCCAAAGGTGAATTTTTACGAAAATTCGTTGAAATGGGTGTTTATAGTCCAATCGATGAAAATATTTTACCATTTGTGGCTAAAAAACTAATCCTACAAAAAAATGTGTAAATCGGATCAGTAAACGGATTTAGTAGAGACAAAACACTGTTGATACACAAGTAATACGACATTTTTACAGCTGATGGAGTTTATCAGTATTTATCATTTTTAACAAAAAGTCAAAATTTCAAAATTTTGAGTTACTACCCTTTTGTTGAACATGTGCGATGTGGCTGTTTGTATATGGGAAATTCTGAGTGAAATCTAACACTTTTTCAAAAAATGGGTTTTGATTTTCGTTATTTTCCGTTATTTTTATAGCCTCCACCATAGGACGGAGGATATGTTACGTTAGTAACGCGCCTATAAAGTATATATATACTCTTCATAGGATAAAATTCTGAGTCGATATAGCCATGTCCGGCTGGTCGCCTGTGGTAATCACTCTAGCGTCCACCAGGAGTCAAGCCATTTTTAGTTCGACTCCGACCCCTACTCTGGAGTCGACATTTTCCACGACTTCAGGTTCCGGAGTCGACTCCGACCGTAATTTTCAATACCACTCAAAATTAACAAAATATGTACATGTTTCCAATTTTTTCCTATACACTGCCGCTCACTTTAAGTTTTATTATATTTTTTCCTTATGTGTTTGGAGTAAACTTAGTCATTCATTTGCATCCAAATTCAATCTGTATAAGAATTATACAAGGAAGACAAAATAAAGTAAAAAATTTAAGTAAAAAATGTGGCTTTTTTGAATAGTAGCCCCCTTTAAAACTTGAGAATACAGAAAGATTGTATTAGAATATCGATGCATATTCACTCTATATTGAAAACGAAGTACTTTCAGTAATACTCAGTAAAAGTATATCCCTTCTGATTAAGGATACACCCGTATATCCTGCTTTGGCAAGGATTCATTAAATAATCAGGTGTAATGCCTAACAAAGATTGCTTTTTTATTTCGAGAAGTTTATTGTTGATGTGATGAAATTGCCATTGGGGATATCAGAATATGCTTCTCACTACCGGAAATGCCTATTTTAGAACTCCTTTGTAAATTGTCGTGTGCATTTAGGGTGAAAGAAATGACGCCCAAGTCCTTCATAATTAGTAGACAGCGAAATCCTATGCAAATGCATATATGGTTAGGATGGTCGTAGAGAAAATCTGATTAGACAGAAACTCGTTTTATTACGAAATAAAACGAGTTAGGCCCAGAATTTTTTGCATATTCTGCATATCGTGCATATTTTGACATATTTGTACATATATGCATAAAATTAGCATATGCAAAACCATATTCAAAAATATATTCAAGGATTTGTGAGCTATATATCCCACCAAAATGGCTGAAATTTGGTATTAAGTCTCCGTTAGGGTATGCAACTTTACAACTGAAATCTGTCCGCATAGGTCCACGTCTTCAGATAGCCCCCATAGAACGGTACCTACCGATATTCGGTATTTTGAAAGTTGTAGCCTCAAAACCTGACCAAAATTTTGAAAGTTCATGTTAGCGAAAATTTCTTAGTTAGCAATGATGTAAACCTTATTTTAGACTTATATTACTGATGAAATAATTTTTATTACTATTTTTAATTAAAATGACGTAAAACTTCTTGGCCAATTTCCCCTTGTTTTCAGAACTTTTTTGACAATATATCAGAGTTAATATATGTTCAAAACAATGTTTATATTAATAATCTCATATATTTTTGGGTGTATCATTTATCAAATAACTCACAACTACAGTGAATGTTATGTAATTCAGTGATATCACTTCGGTATGACCAAAAGAAAGAGAATACGAGTACAAACCTTAGAAATATCTTAACATTTAATTTTTTGTTTTGCCTTATTAAGGCGAAGGTCATTTTTAGAGTGATATTTGAATTAATTCTCTTTCGAGTTGAGCTATTTAGACCTAATAGGTACATTGAAAAATTAGGAATCCACCGAAGTCCCACACATTCAACCACTATGCTACGTTTCACGGGTGGTTAGACCGATCATCAGGCATATTGAATGGTGTTTTTTAGTGGGTGGACGAAGGCTAAGCTTGGAGACTAGCATTTATATCACAAATCATTCGAAATTTGTATATTCGAATTATTTATTTATTTTAATGTTAGTCATTTAATTCCAAACCTTTCCTATAGTCCGACTTGGCTGGTAACCCTATTTTTCAATGCTTTATTACAAATACTAAGGCAGCTTTTTTCCACCTTTATTTTATTTGTTCTTCTGTATCAGAAGATTTTGTTTGAATTAATTCTCTTTCGAGTTGAGCTATTTAGACCTAATAGGTACATTGAAAAATTAGGAATCCACCGAAGTCCCACACATTCAACCACTATGCTACGTTTCACGGGTGGTTAGACCGATCATCAGGCATATTGAATGGTGTTTTTTAGTGGGTGGACGAAGGCTAAGCTTGGAGACTAGCATTTATATCACAAATCATTCGAAATTTGTATATTCGAATTATTTATTTATTTTAATGTTAGTCATTTAATTCCAAACCTTTCCTATAGTCCGACTTGGCTGGTAACCCTATTTTTCAATGCTTTATTACAAATACTAAGGCAGCTTTTTTCCACCTTTATTTTATTTGTTCTTCTGTATCAGAAGATTTTGAATTAATTAAATGACTAACATTAAAATAAATAAATAATTCGAATATACAAATTTCGAATGATTTGTGATATAAATGCTAGTCTCCAAGCTTAGCCTTCGTCCACCCACTAAAAAACACCATTCAATATGCCTGATGATCGGTCTAACCACCCGTGAAACGTAGCATAGTGGTTGAATGTGTGGGACTTCGGTGGATTCCTAATTTTTCAATGTACCTATTAGGTCTAAATAGCTCAACTCGAAAGAGAATTAATTTAATTTTTTGTTTACATGGAATGTTGAGGCCCTTTCCTTTGCTTCCTACTTCACAAGGGTTCAAAATCACGGCTCCAATTTTCCACTCCAATTTTATTGAGGAATTTTTGGAAGGAAAATTGGATTAGCAGATAATTGATTTTCGCAGAGGGAACGTTTGGATATCATGGCGTTATCCACTAGTATTTTTTACATTTACAGTAAGAATTTAGGAGTTATATAAATAAAGGAAAAAAAACGTCGAGACGCTTGTCTTCTTTTTCGGTCTTTTATCACGCTGCGGTGTCAGAATGCGGTAAATTTTTCAATTTCGGAAATTCAGGTGTTCAATGAACCCAATTGTAGTTATTTCCGTAAAGATATTTTGGTGTCCAATCACAGATCTTATCACAAAGAATTTCTGAAGGCCGATAGTGATTTTCTTGATAGAGAACTAATGCTGAGCAATAGTGAGGATGTCCATCATGAAATTCTAGCACCCAATCGCGGGTATGTAAATGACTAATTCTGTCGCCCAATCGTGCATCTTGGTATAGACTAATTTTGGCGTCCAATCGTTTGACTTCTCTTGTAGAAATTCTGGTTTCCTATCGTGGTTCTTCTCATCAATGAATCAGGAACAAGGAAAACTCTGGCAACATGTCTTGAATTCTTTTAAAAGGAATTTCTGGCGTTCAATCCAAGGTCTATACATGTATACATTCTTTTATACTCTCAGCATTAGTCAAAATGTGCCTCATCGAAGTAATGATTTTAGAGTCAAAGTGTGTTTGGAAGTAATCTATGTCAGAAAACTTGGAAACGACTTAGATACGTTCGTCCGTCTGGGCGGCTGCTTGGAGAACACGATAGTTGGAACAGATCAACCGATTCGGTCTAAAATTTGGCCTTCGTTATATTTTGTCCAAATTTTGATCAACTTTGAAGATGGACAATATCGATCCACTCTTTCGGCAACCTTCCACAGAGTATTTCAAAAATTTTCAGAGAAGTGCAGTTTAAGACGTCTCTGGATAATTAGTAAATATACCTGGGTAAGCTTAAGACTAATATGCTAATAATTTAGTTATAAGTAAAAATATGAAATAAATAAATAAAAATACCTCTGTGGAAACGTTTTTCTTTTTTTGCAACAAGTGCTCTGGGAGCCATATTTTTTAAAAGGAATGACTCCCAAAATAAGATCTACTTCCAAAATTAACTATGTGGGTCCGGTCCATTTCTTAAGATACCTCCTCCGCAACACCTGTGATCAATGATAACATCCGTCTTTTGTTGTCAAGTTCATACGTCCGAAAATGGCTACACAATTCTGAAAATCTCCTAATGCATAGCTTTGGGTTAAAGGATTTTGGTTGTGTAGCCACTACTCGTTCTATCCATAGATGAAAGCTTCAGTTCACACAGGCTCAGGGTATATTCCTGTCCGCAAAGCCGAATACTTGTTGAGATTTTGACTAAGAAGAATCTGTTTCCGATTGGTTTTTTTTTATTTCGCTTGTCGTCACAAAGTTCTTTGCCGTAGAAGGAAAAAGGAACATTTCTAGTAATGTGCATCCATTGAAAGTACAATTTAAAGAGTAATCGACAGAAGAATCCTATTTTGTACAATAGACATTTACTAATTTGTAGCAAGAGACCAGTTTCAAATAATCTCAACGGACGACACTGCGGTAGAAAAATGTTTGTACGTATGTTTGTTTAAAGTTTATGCACTCAAAAACAGCTGATCCGATCTTCCTGAAATTGTCAGAGTATATCACTACATGGCTTGAAAGTAACATAGGCTAAACAATTTCTGAAATTCCGCGTTTATCCGGAGATATAGCATCAGAATCGGAGGTACCTCCAAAAAAATTAGATTTTTATACCCTCAGCCTTTAGGCTATGAAGGGTATATACACTTTCATACGGGCAAAATGTGCCTCATCGAAATAATGGTTTTAGACCCCAAGTATGTTTGGACGAAATGTGTTTCAGACAATTTGGAGTCGATTGAGCAATGTCCGTCCGTCTGTCTGTCTGGCTGGCTGGCTGGAGCGCACGATAACTCTCGAAGGGATGAACCGATTCGGTTCAACTTTTGGCTTTCGTAATATTTTGTCCAAACTTAGTTTAAGTTCGAAGATGAGCTATATCGGTCCACTCCTTCCGGTACCTCCCCCACAAAAGTTCGAAAATGTTCGGAAAATTTGTACGCACGATAACTCTTGAAGGGTGTAACCGATTTGGTCCATACTTTGCCCATCGTGGAGCGTGTACCAGACTTAGATCAGGTTTTAATATGGACTCAATCGGTCCACTCCGTCGGGTACCTCCCACACAAAATTTTGGAAAAGTTCAGTTTAGGAACATCTCTCGAATCGCTTTGATTTTTGCTTTAGCAACTTGTATTCACTGCCCTCCATACGACGGTATAAGTTTCATCAGGGGCAAGTCCATACTTCCTGAGAAAATAGCCTGAAAGTTGCAAAAAACCCCTAAGACACCGTGTGAGGAGGTTGGAGGGCAAAATAACTCTCGAACAGGTCTGCCGATTCGGTCCAAAGTTTGGCCTTAGTAATATTTTGTCCAAACATAGTTTAAGTTCGAAGATAAGCCATATCGGTCCACTCCTTCAGGTACCTCCTCCACAAAAGTTCAAAAATGTTCGGAAAAATTGTGCGTACGATAACCCTTAAAGAGAGTGGCCGAATTGGTCCATACTTTACAGATCCTAATATATCTACCAGATATAGATCAGGTTCAAATATGGACTATATTTGTCCACTCCATCCGGTACCTCCCACTCAAAATTTAGGATACATGTTCACTTTAAGACCTGCTTTCGAATCACATTGATTTTTGTTGAAGCAACTTGCATTGCTGCCTCAATTGCGATGGTAAAAGTTGTTTCAGGGGCAAGTTCATACTTCTTGAGCAAACATCCCTGAAGGGATGAAAACCCCTATGGTACCATATGTAGTGGATGGAGATCCATTCTTTTTAGTATCTCCTCCGCAAAACTTTTGATATTAAATCCTAATCAACATTTTTGTCAGTTCAAACGCACAAAATTTTTAAAACTCCCTAAATACATGCGTTTTTTGGAAAAAAAAAATTGTTTCAATATACACAGGCTGAGGGTATATCTCTGTCGGCAAAGCCGACTGATACTTTTTTACTTGTTTTATGCAAATATTAATAGAATGGTAACCGATAATGTCTCCAAATTTTGGATGTGTATACAAAAGTTTAAAACCAAAAGGTTAAGAGATTTTATCTTTTATTGTTGAATTGCTCTTATCAAAAATTTCAAAAACAAAACACGCAAGAATGGTTTTTGTTTATAAGCCAAAGCAATGGACGTAATATGCTACCCAGTAACACTTACAGTCAGCCTAAAATTACGATTAAATGCTTAAACAACACCATAAAACTTAACAACAACTATGCAGAAAATTGCTCAAAAAACCTAACTTGTTCATTATATTTATACTTTCAAATATGTTGGACAATAATACCAAGGTAGTTAAATAGTTCTTTGTAATGAAAAATTTAAAAGTTTACAATTTTTAACCAAAAATTAAAAAAAAATGTGTAACATAAGCTAATAGCCTACGGAAACGAAAATCATTTCATTTGCCATTTTAGTTAGTTTTCTTGTTTGTTTTTCAGGGTTTCTTGGACCTTTTCTGCCATTGCAAATGTACCATCGTAAAGAGGGCCGCAAGGACAATCTGCTGAAAAAATCAAAACGATTCGATAGGACTCTTAAATTTCACTTTTTCAAACTTTGTGTGGGAGGTACTCGAAGGTGTGGACCGATATAGTCTTACCCGATCTATATCTGGAAGGAATAATAATATATGGAAAGTTAGGACCAAATTGAAAATATAAAATAGGTGGGGAAGCGATCCCATGCTGCAATATTTGTATAAAATTTCAATTGGACAACTGAACTGAAAATTTCTCTGTCATGATTGAAACAATTTGTAGTATGAGAGGAAATTGTGGTTCTCTACACAAAACTCATTATATATTAGGCATTAGGCCCGCTACACATTATTGCAATTTGCATCAGGGGAAATATCAGTATTTATTTTTCCATATGTTGGCTACTTTGCCAGTATATGCCATCCAGGAATAAAAATATGGACCAAAAATAAAATTTGTATAATTTTCATCCAAAATTTTAGGCATCTTCTTTGACCTTAACCCTTTCCTCGTGCAAAATTTCGTGACTATTGAGCTATAATTTCGACCTCTACCGTGCTTTTAATTATACTTCAAGCAAAAAACTGGTAACTCTGTTATCTGATCGCGTAAATCAATATAATTGGCATCAATGGAAAGGGCAAGAGTTGTTCTTCCAAATATTATTTACGTGGGCGGAATGTGTCTTCCAGGTATAAAGATATAACCGGTATATAAAAAATTTGCACAATTTTCACCCAAAAGTTATGCTCCATTTAACCCTCTAAACATCATCCGATCACCATTTCAAATTGCAAGCATCTTCTTTGTCATATACTGTTACCTTGTTCGAATTTTCGAGGCCATAGGGATATTATTGCGACATACAGAGCAGCTTGCGGCCTGGAGTTTGATTACAATTTATAATGGACAGACGGACACACGGACGGACTTACACACATCTCAAAATCGCTTTATCTCGCCGAGATATGAAGATTGGTATACCACATTGGGGGTCTCAGACGAATATTTCGCGGTGTTATATGATTTTTTTCCAAAACAAACTTATAATACCCTTTCCACATAGTGGTGTAGGGTATGAAAATTGTACACAGAAACATTTTTGTACCTATTATTGAAATATTTGTTGCATAAGAAAATATGTAAAATGCATAAATTTTGCATATGCAAAAATTTATGCATTTTGCATAATTTTGCATATGTCATATGTTTCGATTGCAATGTAATCAGAAGCCAAAAATATGCCTAGTCTCAAAATTTGACATGAATCGGACCAAAAATAGGGGTTGCATAAAATTCCGTTGTCTAATAATTAGTAATGCGTTCCAGCACTATAAAAACACATTCATCGCTACAGAAATAATTTAGAAGACGTCCTTTCATTCAATAAACGATAAAACAATAGTTATATAGTTATGCAATTCTTTAATTAATGAGGAGAGTCCTTAATAATTATGAAGGACTTGGGCGTCAATTTCTTTCACACTAAATGCGCATGACATCCCCAGTGGAAATTTCCTCACGATTTTATAAACATTTGTACACTTCGAGTCATCAAAACTTAATTTTTTGAAAAGAAATGCGGATATCCTGCAGGGGCCGTCATATTCTACAGTGGTAAATAATCTCTAAAGTGTATGGGAATGACTTATGCGTAATACATACGACTAAAGGAGACAATACCCATCCAAAAATAAACTTGTTGAGAGAAAACAAGTAAGAAAAGCGTTAAGTTCGGCCGGGCCGAACTTTTTATACCCTCCACCACAAATTTCAGCCATTTCGGTTGATTAATGTGGCCACAACCTTCAAAATACCGAAATTCGGAAGGTACCGTTCTATGGGGGCTATATGATGGCATGGACCTATACCTACAAATTTCTGGGGGAAAGTTTTATACGCCTAAAGAGGACTAAATACCAAATTTCAGCCATCTCGGTGTGATAATGAGGCTAAAACGTTCAAAATATCGGAAATCGGGAGATATTGTATTATGGGGCCTATATCAACACGTGGACCTATATAAACATTTTATGGTAGAAATGTTTCTTAGCCTCTGGAAACACAAAATACAAAGTTACAACCGATTCTTTGGTCAAATGGGTCTAATACATTCAAAATATATTAAAATGACGCGTACTTTATAAGGGACCTTATGTGGGGGTTATACCAAAACGTGGACCTATATAACCCAACTTTGGTAGAAATGTTTTCTGGCCTCTGAAGACACAAAATACCAAATTACAACCAATTCTGTGGTCAAATGGGTCTAATGCATTCAAAATATATTAAAATGACGCGTACTTTATATGGGGCCTTATATGGGGGCTATACCAAAACGTGGACCTATATAACCCAACTTTGGTAGGAATATTTTTTGGCTTCTGGAGACACAAAGTACCAAATTACAAACAATTCGGTGGTAAAATGGGCCAAATATCTTAAAAATTCCATAAAACGAGGACGCGTCACGCGTCATTTTGTATGGGGGCTATACGAAAGCGTGGACCTACATAGCCCGCTTTCAATACCAAAAGTCCTACGTAAATATAACATATTTTCCCAAAATTTCATCAACCTACGTCAATCCGTTCGGACGCTAGAGTGATTTCCACAGACGGACAGACGGACAGACGGACGGACATGGCTATATCGATGTAGAATTGCACGCTGATCAAGAATATATATACTTTGTGGGGTCTACAATGATTATTTCGAGTAGTTACAAACGTAGTGACAAACTTAATATACCCCCATCCTATGGTGGAGGGTATAAAAAAGCAAGCTTTGTTAGGCATTACACCTGATTATTTAAAGAATCCTTGCCAAATCAGGATATACGGGTGTATCCATAATCAGGAGGGATATACTTATACAGAATATTACTGAAAGTACTTCGTTTTCAATATAGAGTGAATATGCATCAATATTCTAATACAATCTTTCTGTATTCTCAAGTTTTAAAGGGGGGTTCTATTCAAATGAGCCAAATTTTTTACTTAAATTTTTGACTTTATTTTGTTTTACATGTATAATTCTTATACAAATTGGATTTGGATGCAAATGAATGACTAAGTTTACTCCAAACACATAAAGCAAAATATAATAAAACTTAAAAACTTCATATCTTGTATAATTCGGAAAAAATGAAGGTCGAATAAAATTTTGCAGGGGGGTTCTATTCAAGTGAGTGCAGTGTATGTTGGCTATTTCATAAGATATTCCTTGAGAGAACATTTGTTCTAATATAATACTCAACTATAAAACTTATATATAAATCCGGGACTTATCCCATTGAAATGAAAACTCAATAAAACCTATGTTAAGATCGACTGTCACCCTTCCCAGTTAGAAAATCTTTAAGCTTTGAACATTGTCAGCTTGAAGGGGCTATAAAAATGTTGACCTATATAAGAAACAATATGTGAAATTAAAACAATTCGACAATAGAATTCTGTGACGAATTAAAAATATATAACTTAAAGATCTGTACTGAATTCAACAAAAATACTGACATGGCAAAATATACATAGAAATTTATTATGGAGGAGCTCAAATGATAGTAAGTATCCTCTGCCTTATCTTGTATCTGAGTTAAATATAGTTTTTGCCTACATGTTTTCATAGTTTTCTTATGATATGAATAAACGGGCCAACATTTTTTTTCGAATATTTTTCATATAAGAATAAAATAAACCGTATATCACTAAATGTAGGGACAAATGTTGCCCGGAGTCGCGTTATTTTTTTAGCCTAAAACTCCAAAAAAATTTCTCGACTCCGACACGCTGGTGTTCACAATAATTAAGCTTGGCATAGGCAGGTCAAATTAGACGATGGGCTATACCGGACCACGTTTCACCGTACCTTCCGATTTTCAGTATTTTGCCTGTTATTTGACATTTATGGTTGTTAGTGGTTCCACCACTGCTCACCCAAAAAAAAAAAAAGAAAAACAAGTAAGAACGGCGTTAAGTTCGGCCGGGCCGAACTTGTTATACCCTCCACCACAAGTTGTATTGAAGTAAAATGGAATAATTAGTTTCATTTCGTGTATGAAGAAGACTTAATACTAAATTTTAGCAATTTCGGTAAAACAATGTGAGGCACCATTCTATGGGGGCTATTTCAAAACGTCGATCTATACCGACAAATTTCTGACGGAAAGTTTTTAGGCTCAAAGAAGACTAAATACCAAATTTCCTATATTTCGGTAAGAGAATGTGGCTAAAACTTAAAAAATACCGAAAATCAAGAAGAACGCTTCTATGGGGATATAGGAAGACGTGGACCTATACTGATAATACTCTTCTGGAATATTTTATAACTCTTGGAAGACGAAATAACGAATTTCAGCCATTTCGGTTGGATATTGACGTCACAATCATCAGTATTACGAAAATCGGGAGGTACCGTTGTATGGGGCTATATCGAAACGTGGACCTATACCGACGAATTTTAGTCAGAAATGGGGCAATATGAAAGAGTGGACCTGTACAGACATATTTCTGGCGAACAGTTTTATATCACATTGAAGACTAAATACCAAATTTCAGCCATTTTGGTGGAATATTGAAGACACAACCTTCAAAATACGAAAAATCGGGAGTTACCTTTCCATGGGGGCTATATGAAGGCGTGGACCTATACCGACAAATTTAAAGGGGAAGTTTGAGTACCCCCATAAAGTCTAAATACCAAATTTCAGCCATTTCGGTGGAATATTGAGGCCCGTTCTATGGGGCTATATGAAGGCATGCACCGATACCGACAAAGTTTTGGGGGATGTTTTATACCACCAACGTAGACTAAGTACCAAATTTCAGCCATTTCGGTGTGATAATGAAGCTAAAACCTTAAAAATACCGAAAATCGGGAGGTACCGTTCTATGGGGGCTATATGAAGGTGTGGACCGATACCGACAAAATTCTGGGGAAAATTTTTGTACCCCTAAAGAAGACTACGTACCAAATTTCAGCCATTTTGGTATGATAATGAAGCTTAAACTTTCAAAGTACGGAAAATCGGGAGGTACCGTTCTATGGGGGCTATATGAAGGTGTGGACCGATACCGACAAAATTCTGGGGGAAAGTTTTATACCCCTAAAAAAGACTAAATCGGGAGGTACCGTTCTATGGGGGCTATATGAAGGTGTGGACCAATACCAACAAAATTATCGGGGTAAGTTTTATACCCATAAAGAAGACTACGTACCAAATTTCAGCCATTTTGGTAGGATTAATGAAGCTAAAACCTTAAAAATACCGAAAATCGGGAGGTACCGTTCTATGGGGGCTATATCAAAACGTGGACCGATATATCCCATTTTCAATAACAACCATCCTGCAAGTAATAAAAACTTCTGTACCAAATTTTGACTCTCTATCTTTAAAATTGCGAGCTATATCTTGATTTCAACAGACAGACAGACGGACGGACTGACGGACGGACAGACGGACATGGTCAAATCGACATAGAATTTTATGCTGATCAATAATATATATACTTTATAGGGTCCCCGACGAATATTTCGATGTGTTACAAACGGAATGACAAATTTAATTATACCCTCCATATGGTGGAGGGTATAAAAAAAAAACAAGTAAAAAAGTATCAGTCGGCTTTGCCGACAGAGATATACCCTCAGCTTGTGTATATTGAAACAATTTTTTCCCAAAATACGTCTGTATTTAGGGGGATTTAAAAATGTTGGGCGTTCGAACCGACAAAAACGTTGATTAGGATTAAAGATCAAAAGTTTTGCGGAGGAGATACTAAAAGGAATGGATCGACATTGACCGTGATGGAAGTGGATCTCAAGGCGCAACATATGATGCAATAGGGGGTTTTAAAACTATTCAGGCTGTTTGCTCAAGAAGTATGGACTTGCCCCTAAAAAAAACCTTTACCATCGTAATTGAGGCAGCGAAAGCAAGTTGACTCAACAAAAATCAAAGTGATTCGGTATTAGGTCTTAAAGTGAACTTATCCGAAATTTTGTGTGGGAGGTACCGGATGGAGTGGACAAATATAGTCCATATTGGAACCTGATCTATATCTGGTAAATATATTAGGATGTGTAAAGTGTAGACCAATTCGGCCACTCCCTTCAAGAGTTACCGTACGAACAATTTTTCCGAACATTGTTGAACTTTTGTGGGGGAGGTACCTGCAGGAGTGGACCGATCTGGATTATCTTCAAACTTAAACTATGTTTGGACAAAATATTGCTAAGGCCATATTTTGGACCGAATCGGCAGATCCGTTCGAGAGTTATCTTGCGCTCCAACCACCTCACACGGTGTCATAGGGGTTTTTTTGCAACTTTCATGCTATTTTCTCAGGAATTATGGACTTGCCCCTAATGAAACTTGTACCGTCGTATGGAGGGCAGTGAATACAAGTTGCTAAAATAAAAATCAAAGCGATACGAGAAATGGCCCTAAACTGAACTTTTCTGAAATTTTGTGTGGGAGGTACTCGAAGGAGTGGACCGATTGAGTCCATTTTGGAACCTCATCTAAGTTTAGTAGAAATTTCATGATGTGCAAAGTATGGATCAAATCGGTCACTCCCTTCAAGAGTTATCGTGCGCACAAATTTTCCGAACATTTTCGAACTTTTGTGGGGGAGGTACCGGAAGGAGTGGACCGATGTAGCTCATCTTCGAACTTAAACTAAGATTGGCAAAGCCAAAATTTGATCCGAATCGGTTCATCCGTTCGAGAGTTATCGTGCGCTCCAGCCAGCAGGACAGACAGACGGACGGACATGGCTAGATCGACTCCAAATTGTCTAAAACACATTTCGTCCAAACAGACTTGGGGTCTAAAACCATTATTTCGATGAGGCACATTTTCATCGCATCAAAGTGTATATACCCTCCTTAGCCTAAAGGCTGAGGGTATAAAAAAAATGTTTTCATTTACCATTTGAGGTTCTCTGTAGTCACGAAACTTCTCTACCAAAATCGTCAACATAGGTCTATATTTTGTTAATTGATAATATGGTGGGTATAATTAAATTTCTCATTCCGTTTGTAACACATCGAAATATTCATCGGAGACCCTATAAAGTATGTATATTCTTGATCAGGGTAAAATTCTAAGTCATATAACAATGTCCGTCCGTCTGTTGAAATGAAGATACAGCTCGCAATTTTTAAGATAGAGCTTTGTAAGTCTCTTTTACTCCAAGGATGTTTGGTATTGCAAAGGGTCTATATTGGTCCACGTTTCGTTATAGCCCCCATAGAAAGCTACCACCCGATTTTCGGTATGTTGAAGGGTTTAGCTTCATTATCACACCGAAATGGCTGAAATTTGGTACTTAGTCTTCGTTGGTGGTGTACAATTTTCCCCCAGATTTTGTCGGTATAGGCCCATGCCTTCATATTTGGTATTAAGTCTTCGTTGGGTGTACACAATTTTCTGCCTGAAATTTTAAGGTATAGGTCCACGCCTTCATAATGCCTTTATAGAACGGTACCTCCCGATTTTCGGTATTTTGAAGTTTGTGGCCTCAATATTTCTCCGAAATGGCTGGAATTTGGTATTTAGTCTTCGTTGAGGGGTATACAACCTTCCCAAAGACATTTGTTGGTATAGGCCCACGCCTTCATATTTGGCATTAAGTCTTCGTTGGGTGTACACAATTTTCCGCCTGAAATTTTAAGGTATAGGTCCACGCCTTCATAATGCCTTTATAGAACGGTACAACGCAATTTTCGATATTTTGAAGGTTGTGGTCTCAATATTTCACCGAGATGGCTGAAATTTAGTATTAAGTCTTCCATGGGCTTATAAACTATTCCAGAAGTTAATTATAAGGTTACGGTATGTCTTCCTATAACCGTCATAGAAGCGTACCTCTTGATTATATCGAGCCCTTCCCGCGAAAAAGATGTAAGTGACATTTTTTCGATTTTCTTTTTTTTACGGAAATTGATAAAGAATATTGCAACACACCATCTCCCAAATTTTTAGAACTTTGCCATGTACCGTTACGAAATTAGACCAAAAACTATTTTGATGTAAGCGCCCTTTTTGTTTTGTTTACATTTTTAGTTGACAGCGAATTGTCGCTTACATCAGAATTGCACATTAACATACCAAGTAGTTATTTGACTATATTACAAAATATACTCTTTAATCTTATAATTTTTCGAATAAATACTTGCTATAAAAGAAAGTTACTTTGTTTTTAAATAAAAGTCATATGTCGTTCGTTGGTAATGGCATCAGTTGAAACGGCTGGACCGATTTCGATAAATCTTGCTGTAAAATGTGCGCCATAACCCGACTTGGGTTTTTATGCAAAAACCACGCCCACTTTTTTCAATTTTAAATTTTTGTCATTTCTATAAAAACTACTGTACCGATTTTCCTGAAATTGCCAGGGAATGTACAGGGATGGCCCCCGGTTAAAATAGGCTACAAATTTTGTTGAATTTCAGAAGGGGCGGGGAACTTCCCCTATACCCTATTTCTTTAAAAATGCTATATCTATATAAATAAAAATCAAATGTCGTTCGTTGGTAATGGCATCAGTTGAGTATGCCTGGACAGATTTCGATAAAGTAAAATATGCGCCATATTATGACTTGGGTTTTTCTGTCTATACCTATGTCTTTAAAAATGATATCTAATATCTAAAAGACAATGTATGTATATTTGTATGGTCCATATAGACTCAAAAACGGCTGAACCGATTTTCTTGAAAATTTCAGGGAATGTACAGGAAACAACCGTGGGGAAAATAGGCTATATATTTGTTTTATTTTCGGAGAGGGCGGGGAACCTTCCCCATGCCCTATTTTTATAAAAACCCTATTTTATCACGCCCACTTTTTAAATACGTTACATACAAAAAACTACTTAACCGATTTTCCTGAAAGTTTCAGAGAATGTACAGGGAGGACCCGTGGTTAAAATAGGCTATACATTGTGTTGAATTTCTGAGGGGTTTGGTACCTCCACTATGTCTGATTTAATAAAACCGCTATTTTAGCAAAAATGAAAGGAGTGATTGAATTAATTCTTCCGAACAACCAACCTCTGAACCACCCCGTTCCGAACCACCCTGCTGCAGACTTGCACTCTCCGAACCACCCCGCTCCGAACTTCCACCCTCCGAACTACGCCGTCCCGAACTTCCACCTTCCGATCCACCCTCCTTGGACCTTCCACACTGCTGCGGACTTCCACCCTCCGATTCACCATGTTTCGAACTTCCACCCTCGGAACCAACCCGCATTGAACTTCCACCCTCCGATCCACCCCCATCGCAATTTCCACCCTCCGAAACACACCCTCCCATCAACCCCGCTCCGAACTTCTACATATCGAACCACTCTGCAACGAACCACCCTGCTCCGATATTCCACCCTTCGATTCTCCGACCCTAGGCACTCATTTTGGGACCTTAAGACCCGACTGCGCCCAATTTATATTTCTAAAACTTCTGAGCTGATTTCCCTAAAATTTTCAGGGAATGTACCAGGGCAATCCTGGTGAAAATAGCCTGCATATATGTATGTATGTCCCCTGGTGCTTGGTGAAAATAAACTATATATTTTGTGGAATTTCGGCGGAGCGTGGTTTGAACATTAATTCGATAGACAGTGGTGGTTGTGTCTCCGACCCGAGGGACTTATTTGTGGCTTTCAGACCCGGCCACGCCCACTTTTTTAAATGTGTTAAATCTTCAAAACTTCTAAACCGATTTCTATGTAATTTTCAGATGATGTACCGGGATGGTCCTTGGTGGAAAAATGCTATACATTTTGTTAAATTTCAGAGGTGCTGGTTATACCCTGCGTCCTATTTTTTAAATGCGCTATATATGTAAAATGTACAAAACATAAGACCCGACCACTCCTACTTTCTTAAATATGTTACAAATCAATGGATATACCAGATGTTATGCATAGCGAAGCTTTGGTCTTATTGGAAATCAAGTATTTAAATTAGAAGGCAACATATCGATAGCTATAGCTTCATCAGGTATATAAGATGTACATTAAAAGTAGGCACAGTTGGCCCTTAAGGCACTGAACATTCATGTGAATGAAGGGCACACATGCAATATTAAATATAAGTTATCACCTGAAACGAATTTACAGTGGCACATAATAATTTAAGAAGCAATTCACCTTTAGATTTCAGACAAACACTTCCAGTTATACTATTCCAGCAGATGAAATAAATGCATGCCTCTAGTCATCAGCTTTTTGGCGGTATGTTAAAATTGCATATCGGCACAAACAAATCTGAAGATTTTTTACTTATAATCACTTGCAGATCCCGACTAATTAGCGATGCAATAAAAATACAATCGCTGACTTAAGGTAACATAAAACTGCTTCAAGGGTCGGCTAGTATCCAATAAATTTCTTTTTTTGGGTGTTTATTTGGGTAAATAAAATTTTATTTTGAAATCAATATTTTATTTTTCTGTCAGATAGAAAATCAAAAAGAATACCAGAAAAGCGGTTTAACCCCGCGGACTACACTTTTTGTATGTCAAATCGGTCGTAGGAGTTGCTTGTGCGAAAAAGTATAGCTTTGTCGAGGAGGACATAAATCTCAAGATTATCCACTAAAATCGTGGATTAATCCATCTGATACATATATGATAAAGTTTGGATCTCGATCCAGCATTTATGTTTTTCTGCATGGATAACTACAACAATCCGCTCTAAAAACTCTCAAATATCAAAATAAAATATGCTGTCAAAATATATGATAGATTTATCAAAATATGGACCAAAATTGGTCATATTTTAAGTTGCCCCGTATCCAAAAAAAGATCATTTCATTCATAGTCATTTAAAAATTGCTAAAACACTGCTCTATCGCATCTATTGGGCAAATACCTGAGTATTTACCCATTTGTACCCAATTTACCCATTTGGCCTCAAAATTCCACCGAAATGGCTGAAATTTAATATTTAGTCTTCTTTGTTGGTATAGAATTTTCCACCAGAAATTATTTGGTACAGGTTCACGCCTTCATATAGCCCCCATTGAACTGTACCTCCCGATTTTCGGTACTTTGAATGTTATGGCCACAATAACCCACCGAAATGGCTGAAATTTGGTATTTAATGTACGTTGGAGGTAAAAACCTTTCCGACTGAAATTCATCGGTATAGGTTAGGGTATAGTTTTTACATACAAAATTTTAAAACCTTTTTTAAGGCACTTATCTAATGAAAAACAAGTAAAAAACGTCCACCATGAAGTATTCTGATCTAATATGGAATAGATAGTTTTCTTTCCGTTACGAAAGTACCATTGTCCACAATTTTAGGCGAATTTGCTTAACCACTTCGTAAACCAATTACCTACTACCTAACCTTATCTGGTCAGCTAAAATTTTGTACAATACTTGAAATTGGGCGGTATTGTTGTTTAGGAGCTATACCAAAACGTGGACCTATGTCCACAACTATTGGCGGAGAAGTATTTTGATCACTATGAACCTTTAAACTGCACCCAATTTATAGAGAAAATTAAAAAAAAAAAAAAAATTGTGCAAATTTTTGACCAAATCGATTGTTCCCATCGACAGTTATCGTTCACACCATTCTACAGAATATATGCCGAAACAAGCGAAATATACACCTAATGACATTGGATGCACATTCTCTTGTGGTTCGAGCATAGTAATTTCTTAACAGAACATATAGCATACCTGGATAATATTAATATATGTACAGTCGACTCCGCTTTACTGAAACGGACAAAAATCAGCATAGTTGTTTCAGTTATCCGAAGTTTGCGCATAAGCGGAGTTCGGATAACTGCAATTTTTTCCACTTATCCGAACTTCGCATAAGCGAAAATGTTTCCAGTTATCCGAACTTTGAATAAAAGTAAAAAAATCGGGAATCCAATCATATATGGTTTTTAACAGTTAAAAAATAATAAAAAAAAAATACATTTGACATGTACATCACCATAATTTACATAAATATTGAAATTGGAATATCGAATAAGTTGACCATAGGTACTTCTCCGTAACATCACTCACAAGCTAAATAACGTAGCCACTCAACTATAATTGTTACCTCTAGAGTCGTTATTTCAATCCAATTACAATAATGCAAAAATCTAAATTACTGACTTCCTTGTTGCCTGTTTAGGTTGCATTTCTGAACAAAATTAGTAAAGCATTTTCAGCGTTTTTAGGTGATCCTGATCTTTGTCCTTCCATCAACACATTTCTTTTTGGATTCACTACAATTGCTATCGTTTCTTTATTTTTTTTAAAGTTCGAGGTATTGTCGTCGTACTTAATTTCTAAAGTTCATAAGTTTCTTTTCTGGATCTGATTTTACATTTACTCTATTCTTTAAACTTTTTTGTCCCACATATATAACTAAAAAGAAATTAGAAGAATCAAGTTATAGAAATGTTCGACTTATGTTAATAATCTAAATCAATACTAAACGTCGCGTCATTTCCCTCTCTTCTAATTAGTTTATCTAGTTCAAGATCTGTTTACCAGATCATGTAAGTAGCACAACAACAACTGTATTTTGACCAAAAATTCGTCAAGATGTCAAAATATTTGTTTATAGGCCGATAGCCCTAGTTGCTAGTGCTTTCTTATAATTTTTTATTATGATTTTTAATTGTAATAAATATTTCGAAAATAAATAAATAAATTTGTTTACGTTTTCATACAATTTATTCACAATAACGAAAAAAATGTCAGATTGAAACCACGACGCTGGAGTTTTACGACACCTTATAATTTCATCATGATTTCTCAATAACTAGAAAAAGATGGCGATAAGTTTTTTCCAGTAAAGCGGAGTGATTTCAATGAAAAGTTCAAAATTTTGCCAAAACACAATTGCAGTTATCCGATATTTTCAGTTATGCGGAGTTTCACTAATGCTGAGTAAACAGTGAGAAATTGACCTAAAAATGTAATGGTGCAGGAATACAATTTCAGTTAACCGATAATTTTCAGTAAACCGACTTACAGTAAAGCGGAGTCGACTGTACATATGTCTCTGTTTACCTGTTTAACCCATTTCGTACTTGGTGTTCGATTTTTTGAACAGCAAACACATTTTAAACACGTTTTAGTATGTATTCATATGTCAGCAAATAAAAAAAATCTTCCCCTGAAAACTCCCCTTCCTTCTAGATGGTAGAGGTACATTTTTGAAACCTATATTTTTGGATACTTTTTAAATTAATTTAAAAAATTAAAAGAAATGAAATTTAAAAAGTAATCATGGTGAATTATTGCCAATATATGGAACCGTTTCACAAAATATAAAGAAGATGATTTAGATGCTCAAGCACGACTTTACATATGTGCAAAGTTGACTGATCGAAATTTCGAACACTGGTACTTATCATAAATGTCAGTGGCTATATAACAACGTGGAAATGTACTGACAAATGAGGGGGAAAAGTTGTTATAGCCCCATAGAAGACTAAATAGTAAATTTCAGCCATTTCAGTAGGAGAGTATGGCTAAAACTCATAAAATCGCTATAGGCTATATAAAACATGGACCAGTGCTGACAAATTTCCGAAGGAAAGTTTAGTAGCCGCAAAGAAGACTAAATATGTAGTAAATTACAACCATTTTTATAGGATAATGCAGCTAAATCCCTGAAACCCCCCAAAAATCGGGCGGTACCGTTCTATGTTGGGTAATAAGAAACGTGGACCATTGCTGACACATTTCCGGTGAATAGTTTTGTAGGCCCAAAGAAGACTAAGTGTAAGAGATCAAAATAATAAATAAATTAAAAATATGATGAGAGCTGAAATTGAAAACAAATTCCATTTCAAGTGTTCTAAAAATATAACATCTTATGTTTTAGCTCATTTTTCAACTTCTAGTGGCCACAGAAGAGCTAGTTATTCTTGTGATTACAGAATAACTAGTTATTCAGTGTCACATGCCCAAAGTACATAGTTACGACTACCAAAAATTATTATAAAAACTCATTTTTTGATATTGATTTTTTGTTTCGCTGGCTATAACCCCAATATTGAGTTACCTCCCGATTTTTGGGTTTTATGCGGATTTTACCTAAAATTTTTAACCAAAACAGGCGCAATTTAAAATTTAAGATTCACTCACACAACTTCTGCACCAAAATGTTCAATATATGTACATAGGACCAAGTTTTAGTATATCCCCCATAAACCGGTACCTGCAAGGTTTAAAATGACATTAAATTCGACATTTGAGGTTCCCAGATCACAAAACTTTTCCTACAAAATTTGAAAACATAGTTTCAGGTTTTGGTGAAGCCCCCCATATAAGGGTACCCCAGGATTTTCGATATTTTGAAGATTTTAAATGGATACATTTTCTGACCTAATTTAGGCATTTAAGATATCCGTGGCCGAAAAACTTGTGGACAGGAAAGGAAACTAACTGGTCCACTTTATTTCATCATATTTTATAATGGGAGGTATAAAGAGTTCGGCCCTGTTGAAATGGAATATTTTAGACACTAGTTAACAGAAGTTCATTAATTTCTGCTACAGGAAATAACTTTGGAGAAAAAAGTCTAGAAGTCCTTGCACTAACATTCGTCTTTGCGTACGTCATTGAATGCATAATTTGTTCCAAATCGGTTACTAACATCGATTGTTGTCGTATGCCCAGCCAGCCAGAGAAGCAGACAGACAGATATTGTTGAATTGACTCCAAATTGAAATGCATCTTGGGAAAAATTCGTTAGTACGAAATACATAGATACTTAATGGCATGGGCCGTAGTTTCTTTAGTTTATGGTTTTTGGAAATTCCTTCGCTACTGTACACTGTTCGCTACTCTTCGATAATTGCCGCTAACATGTATCCTTTTTTACAATAAAATAATACAATACAGTAAGTACTGTACACATATGAGTATTTTAGTTTGAATATTACTGCTTCCAATGTTAAGGGTACTGAAAATGTTCATGGACTGTTAGGTGCTTGTTTTTTTTTTCTACATAAGCTTAAATAATGTTAATATTTAACAAAGCTTTGTAACCAAAGTTAAAAAGAGGAAAGAAAAATAAGAATATCTCTTTTAAAGCTTTTGTAACAAAGCTTGTTATATTTTTTTACATTTTATTTATTAGTTCAAAAACGTCCCAATTTATAGAGGGATATTTATTTCGGAGAAAAGAAAAACGACAATTTCAACCACATTTAAATCTATGAGCTTCACCATAGCATTATTTTTTACCACGTCCAATACACAAATTAATAATGTTTTATACTACCGCCACAAGAAGGTGATTTCAGTTGTCCAAATAAAACAAGTAAAAAAGCATTAAGTTCGGCCGGGCCGAACTTTTCATACCCTCCACCATAAAATATTCATTCCTGTCCCCAACTTTAAGTGAGTACGTTAAAATGTCAGATAATGTACATAAAATGCTTCACTCGGGAGGCCCTTTTTTATGGTGCCTATATCTAACTGTTGACAATTTTTGGTGGGCTAGAAATTGGGAGGTACTGTTATATAGGGGTTATAATAAAACATGGGCCTATGTTGACAGTTTTTGATGGGAGCCTTTAATGTCAGATAACTCCTAATTCGGTCAAAAAATTTAGCTAGAATCCTCAAAATATCGAAAATCGGTACATAACGTGGGAACTTCAAATGTCATTAACAGCTAGTTCGGAGGTATCTGGGCTATACGAAAATATGAACTTAAATGAACAATTTTTGTTGCAGAATTTTTGTTGACTTTTTAATTTCAAATTACAGAAAGTTCATCCAAAAAATAAAGCTAAGGTACGGAAAATCGGGAGGTTTGTTTTGGGGCTATACCAAAACATGGACCTACGTTCGGTTAAACATTTTAAGTAAAATCCTCAAAGTACCGAAAATCGGAAAGTATCGTTATATTGGGGCTATGTTGAAAATTGTTGATGCAGATGTGTGGTGACCACTACAACCTTCAAATGTCAAATTACAGTTAGTTCTGTTAAAAATTGTAGCTAAAATTGCCAAATTACTGAAAATTGGGAGGTACCGTTACATGGGAGCTATATCCGAACATGGACCTATGTTGACAATTTTTGATGGAGAGGTGTTGTGACCACTAAGAACTTCAAATGTCAAATTACTGCTTGTTCGGTTTAATATTGTAGCTAAAATCATCAAATTACTGAAAATCGGGAGGTACCGTTATATGGGGGCTTTCTTGACAATTTTTGGTGGAGAGGTGTGGTGACCACTAAGAATTTCAAATGTCAAATGTTCAAATTACAGATAATTCGGTTAAAACTTGTTGGTAAAATTCTCAAAATACCTGAAATCGGGCGGTAACGTTATATAGGGGCTATTCCAAAAAATGGACCTATGTCCACTAGTTATATAAGTTTATTGACATTTAAGAACCCTAAATGTCAAATTATAGCTATATCGGTCTGAAAATGTAGCTAAAAACGTCAAAATACCGTAAATCGGGGGGTACCGTTATATGGGGGCTATACCAAAACGTGGACCTATGTCCACAAGTTTTGTCACATAAGTTTATTGACATTTAAGAACTTCAAATGTCAAATTATAGCTAAATCGGTCTGAAAATGTAGCTAAACCCGTCAAAATACCGTAAATCGGGGGGTACCGTTATATGGGGGCTATGCCAATAGGTGGACCTATGTCCACAACTTTTGTTATATAAGTTTATTGACTTTTAAGAACCCTAAATGTCAAATTATAGCTAAATCGGTCTGAAAATGTAGCTAAACCCGTCAAAATACCGTAAATCGGGGGTACCGTTATATGGGGGCTATACCAATACGTGGACCTATGTCCACAACTTCTAATTTATAAGTTTATTAACACTTAAGAACCCTAAATGTCAAATTATAGCAACATCGGTCTGATAATGTAGCTAAAAACGTCAAAAGACCGTATATCGGGGGGTACCGTTATATAGGGGCTATACCAAAACGTGGACCTATGTCCACAACTTTTGTTATATAAGTTTATTGATACTTAAGAACCCTAAATTTCAAATTATAGCTAAATCGGTATAAAAATGTAGCTAAAAACGTAAAAATACCGCAAATCGGGGGGTACCGTTATATGGGGGCTATGCCAATACGTGGACCTATGTCCACAACTTTTGTTATATAAGTTTATTGACTTTTAAGAACCCTAAATGTCAAATTATAGCTAAATCGGTCTGAAAATGTAGCTAAACCCGTCAAAATACAGTAAATCGGGGGTACCGTTATATGGGGGCATACCAATACGTGGACCTATGTCCACAAAGTTATATAAGTTTATTGACTTTTAAGAACCCTAAATGTCAAATTATAGCTACATCGGTCTGAAAATGTAGCTAAAACCGTCAAAATACCGCAAATCGGGGGGTACCGTTATATGGGGGCTATACCAAAACGTGGACCTATGTCCACAACTTCTAATTTATAAGTTTATTAACACTTAAGAACCCTAAATGTCAAATTATAGCTACATCGGTCTGATAATGTAGCTAAAAACGTCAAAAGACCGTATATCGGGGGGTACCGTTATATAGGGGCTATGCCAAAACGTGGACCTATGTCCACAACTTTTGTTATATAAGTTTATTGATACTTAAGAACCCTAAATTTCAAATTATAGCTAAATCGGTCTAAAAATGTAGCTAAAAACGTCAAAATACCGCAAATCGGGGGGTACCGTTATATGTGGGCTACACCAAAACGTGGACCTATGTCCACAAGTTTTGTTATATATGTTTGTTGACACTTAAGAACCCTAAATGTCAAATTGTAGCCAAATCGGTCTGAAAATGTAGCTAAAAACGTCAAAATACCGTAAATCGGGTGGTACCGTTATATGGGGGCTATACTAAAACGTGGACCGGTATAGCCCATCATCGAATTTGACCTGCCTGCAAACAAAAGACGCATTTTCCCAAAATTTCAGCGTCCTATCTCTATTTTTGTGGATGCTAGAGTGATTACCACAGATGGACGGACGGACGTGCTCAGATCGACTTAGAATTTTACCCTGATCAAGAATATATATACTTTATAGGGTCGCAAATGAGTATTTCAATGCGTTACAAACGGAAAAACAAACTTAATATACCCTCCATACTATGGTGGAGGGTATAAAAATTGAAAGAATAAAAAAAAACAAGTAAAAATATAGCGGGTAGCTTAGTTGACAGAGATATATTCTCAGCTTGTGACTGTATAAAATACAATAGAGTGCCTGGCATATTTATTTTGACAAGTTTGAAAAAATTATGTGTTTGGTTTTTTACCGTATTAGTCTTCTACAAAAATACGAAAAAATATTCTGGCTAATCCTTTACTGGAGTACTTAAAAATAGTAATACATTTTCTCAATTCACATATACGCTTGCACTTTTGTAATGGAAATAAACTTTCACTGCGTGGCATAAGTATTTTGACAAAATTGTTTTATTGATTTTTAGACCTCAACAATTAAAAATGTCTTATTTATATTTTTGATTATTATTAGTTGCGGTAAAAATAATAAATTTCACACACATCTGTACCGTTATGAACCCATCTACGGATCGATATTTCATTAAACAACATTTTCGATTAATTTTCTCGTTTAGAGTTAAGCTTGATGATCGGAAATTATTTGCAATGGTTTTCTCCAATTATCTCGGAATATTTCGCGGATTTCGACTTTTTATGAGAGTAAAAACATTTTTTCTCTTAAAATGTGATATTTGAAGGAAATAACTTTAGGTTTGAACCCGAAATAGGATTCAAACGTGCTCCACAAAATCCAGCCTTACCATAACAGCAGTGTTCTGCAAATGAATACATACCACTTAGATCAGTTTCCTACCTTGTTGTTATGAAATATCGTTCAAAGTGCCAAAATATTTATTATAGTCCACATCATTAACGATAAAAATTAAATATCGCAGTGTTTTAAACGATGGATCAGACTATTCTAATGCCTGGCAGCATTTGAGCATGGAAATAGCATCATAAGGACACTTATTTCACAAAGATACCCAACTTTTTGGTGGTTTTTTGACTCAAGCTTACTAAAAACTGTATTTCAAGACGAATTATGTTCAAATATATTTTTGTCAGTCTTGAATATGCTCTGCCACAATGATTGTGGGGGGTAAATCGTTTTTATTGAAAATCTAATTAAAAATTTCTTTAGCTATGCCTTATCAACCCACTGGAATGCCAAAATATGACTTCAAATTAATTTTTGTTCTAATGTCTAGAGGTTCTAGACTTAATAGAGAACTTGTTTTGACATCTAAATTGCTCAGAAGATGAGGATTTGTGTGCATAAGTAAGATTAGATTTGTAATTCTACTCTATTTAGCGGAGAGCAACGTCTGTAATTTCACATTTTTCTGCCTAGATCGTGCATATTTTCAGCGTTTTCAGTATTTTGATATTTATTCGTTACAAAATGAATAGATAACTGCAGCAATATCATCATTAGTTACACTTATTACCGAAACTGTAATTTCAAAATTCGTTACAACTTTTGAAAATAACATTCCCTGTTTTAATTTTAAATCTAGTACTGGCAAGTACATTTGTACTTAGAAAAGGTACGATTAAGTACCAAAAATAACATAATTATGACGTATCAAACTACAGCCTAATATATCCAGTTATTTGTTTGAAGTGTAATCAGAAGCACGCTAGAGGTCGCAATTATAGATCAATAGTCATAAGATTTTGTACGTTGTAAAAGTTTAGGACGAAGAACATGCCCACAATTTTGGACGATGATCTCATATTATCTAGTGGGTTAAATGGACCATTACTTTTGTATGAAAAATATAAGAATTTAAAATTTGGTCCATATTTTACTGCCTGGAGGGCATATACCAGCAAAGTAGCCTACATATGGAAAAGAACTACTGACCTTTTCCCTGATGCAAATCGTAGTAATGTGTCTCCTGGGTAACTAACGGGCCTACTGCCTAATATATAATAGGTTTTGTGTAAAATACAATATTTTTCTCTCATGCTACAATTTGTCTCAATCATGATAGAGAAATTCCAGCATAATTGCAAATTATGTGGAGCCCTAGCATATTAATTGTCCAATTGAATTTTTTATACATATGTATGTGTATTGCAGCATGCGGTTGCTTCGCCACCTTCGCGGTCGGTGTCGCTACCGTTAAAGTTTTTTTGGAACATTAATTTTGGTGAAGACATCCACCTCCTCCTAGCGTGTTATTAAACATGAATACTTTTGGGAGTCATACATTTGTTTGAATGCAAATTATTTGAATTTCTACACATTATTAATTGTTTTTTATTAATTGTTTTTGATATCACAATATATATCCACAATGAACTATTTTCGAAATACCCTAAAAAGCACAAAATCGTGTGCATTTCCAAGCATATGTATCGTAAAAGTGCACTTTTTTGGACGATCGATCTTCAATAAACTCACAATGTTCTCTTTGAAAATTTGTATACAGCATTTGTAGTGTTCAATAAATTTGTAGCAGTGTCCTTCTGTCGTAAATTTTACGCTGAGATACGGCGAATTGCATTGTAATTGGGTATATTTTCAGCGGCTTATATATTTATTTATATTAGGTGTATTCCAAAAAGGTACCTGATATTCAAAGAAAATTTATAGATGTATAAGAAGGGCTACCAATGTAAATTTTCCAGTTTTGGAACTTTTTTTAGAAATGTATAATGATATACATAATTGTTCCACAAACATCCCAGTAGGGACAAGAGAGCTTCTCTCATATGAATGACTGCACCCCGATTCAAACTATCTCAATAATGAGGGGCCTACTGTTTATCGCCAAGTCCGAACGACGTGTGTTAGGACACCGCATGAAAAGAAGTTCTTCATGGCTGAAATACTCAGAAAAGGTCACCATCATTATTGAGTGGTATTTTGCCACCGTTGAAAATTTCATGTGTCCTGGTCTAGGAACTGAATCCTGGCATTCAGCGTGAAAGGCCGGTGTGCATACCATTGCACCACTGTGGCGCCGTATTAGATTTGTCAAAAAATGGAAATTTTAAATTTTTTGATTTTTGGAAGAATAGACTTCGGAGACATTTAATATGCTCAAAGCAAAAAAATCGTTACGTATCACCAAGCTTAATGTGATAAGGTGGCAGAATCGACAAAGTTATTTCTTACAATAAGCTTATTTGTTCCATAAATAAATTTTTATTTGTTGAAAGCTAATTCCCAGGGGCAGTGGTGTAGGGTATCACATGGTCGGCCCCGTCCGAATATAACATTTGCTTACTTGTTTTTTTATATTTATCTGATATTTGTTTCGTATTTCAATAAATTTTCAATGCGGTTTGGGTCTTATTTTGGACCTAAAAAATATTTCTGAATTTCGTTTTCACTATTTTTTGTATTAAACTCAATCTATTGTCTCTAATCCTTTTCAACCTATTGATTATGTTTACCCAATCCATCCTGTATTATATTTAAATAAACATTATCTTCTTAATTATACGTTTTGTAACATCAATAACCCACACTCTCATTTATAACACTCAGTTGATTTCGTTTGATACAAAATAAATAAATAAACAAAAAAAAAAAAAAAAACAAGTGAGCAAAGGCGGGACGGGGCCGACCATGTGATACCCTACACCACTACTCCTGTGCATAAGCTTTTCACTGGTAAACATTTCTTTTAGGGAATATAATCCGACTACCACCAAACATAATATGCATCTTTCTCTCTGGGTTCCCCATAAACAACCAAAATTTCGTGACCATCCGATCCAAATTACGACCTGTAGCGCGATTGCAAAAATGGAAGAATTGGATGCATTACCGACTATTGTGGTATCTCCATTGTTTACCACCTTCGCCAACCTACTTTACACCGATGTAAAGGTAATATTTTCTTCCTCCATTGACAGGCTTTGCAGTTGAAATACCCCTACTAGAAACCGATATATTCACAGGGAATAAAACATTGAATTTGTCTCCACATGAGTTTTTCCCCATTCCGACCCCTAAATATTATCCGACTATCATCAAAATCAATACACTTCTTCCTCTGTGGGGCCCCAATCTACCCCCAAAATTTCGTGACTATCCGATCAAAATTTCAACCTGTAGCGTGAGTACAAAAATTGGAAAAATTGGGTATATTACTGACTTTTGCGATATCTCGGTTGTTTGCCCACTTACGCCAACATACTTTGCATAAACATAAAGGAGGTATTTTCTTCTTCTTCCTTCCTTTTGGAATACTCCTACCAGAATCGGAGATATTCGCATAAGAAAACAAATAAGAAAAGTCTATAGTCGGACGGAGCCGACCATGGGATACCCTATACCACTATCCCTGGACAATCGCTCTCCACGGAACTTCTTTTCAATGATTGTGAAAATTTAATTATCAAATATCAGAGATGTAATGTAAAATACTTATACCAAAAAGTTATCTAGCATGACAAAGACATTTTTGTAGCAGGAAAGGAAAATTTAGTTCACACAAACTAAAATGTAATGAAACCCACTTATGTAGTACTACTACTTCCGTTGTTTAACCGCTACGTTATTGAAATTTTTACCAATTTCACACAAAACTTTCAGTCCATTTAACCCGCTAAGTATTATCTGATCTTCACGTTGGTTTGTACGCTTCTTCTTCATCATAAACTCAAACTATGTTTAAAATTTTGCGGGTTATTATTTTGACCTACAGAGCCGCTACAAAATTGGTTAAAATTTTGTTTTTGGTCCATTTCATCCCCTGAACATTTCACGATCATCACCAAAAACTAATCATTTCCATTCTGGCCCGACCCAACCTCCTAAAAAAATTCGTTACAATCGGTCCATAATTGCGGCCTTAAGCTTGTTTACAATTTTTAATGGACGGACACACATCGCTAAATCGCTTTATCTCGTCGAGATATGAATTGTGGCATACCAAATAAGGAGTCTAGGACGAATATTTCGTGGTGTTACATAAACTTTTGCAGAGACAATATGTAGCATGGGATAAAAATGTGGTTCTCTACACAGAACCCAATATATATTAGGCAGTAGGCCCGTTATCTAGCAAACACTTTATTGCAATTTACATCAGAGGAAAGGTCAGTAGTTTTTTCCATATGTAGGCTACTTTGCGAAATATATATGTCCTCAAGGAATTAAAATATCGACCAAAAATAATAATTTTATATTTTGCATACAAAAGTAATGGTCCATTTCACCCGCTAAAGAATATCAGATCATCATTCAAAATTGTAGACATCTTTCTCGACCTTTACTCTTACCCGGTACAAAATTTCGTGACTATTGACGTATAATTGCGACTTCTAGCGAGTTTATTATTACACTACAAACAAATATCGGATTATATTAGGCTGTAACTCTGTTATCTGATCATGCACACCAACATAATAGGCATCAATTGAAAGGTCAAGCGTTCCACTTTCAAGTATATCTCACTTGTCCGGAATGTCACTTCCAGGAATTAAGATATAAGCTGTATATTAAAAATTTTCACAGTTTTCACACAAAAGTTTTGGTCCATTTAACCCTCTTAATATTATCCGATCACCATCTCAAATTGCCAGCTTCACCTTTTTGATATACTCTTACCTTTTTTAAAATTACATGTTAATCGGACTATTATTGAGACCTACAGAGCCGCTAGAAAATTGGATAAATATTATGTTTTTGGTCAATTTCACACGCTAAATATTTCACGATCATCACCAATAAGAATAGGGATCTATTCTGATCTGAACCCGACCTCCATACAAAATTTCGTGACGATCGGTCCATAATTGCGGCCTGGAGCGTGTTTACAATTTATAATGGACAGACGGACGGACACACATCTCAAAATCGCTTTATCCCGTCGAGATATGAAGATTGGTATACCACATTGGGGGTCTCCGACGAATAGTTCGCGGTGTTACATGAATTTTTACCAAAACAAACTTATAATACCCTTTCCCACATTGTGGTATAGGGTATAAAAAGCGTTGAGTTTTCTGCACATAAGCTTTTTTGCTTATTAAGACTCCTGAATATTATCCGACTATCACCAAACTTAATAAGAATATTCCTCTGAGAGACCCGCATCAACTCCCAAAAAATTCGTGACGATCCGATCAAAATTGCGACCTGTGGCGTGATTACAAAAAAATCGGAAAATGGGATGCATTACCGACTATTGCGATATCTGTGTTGTTTGACCACCAACGACAACCTACTTTACATCGTTGTAAAGGTGATTAAAGAAACAGAGATATTGGATTTGAAATAAAACTTTGACGTTTCTCCAAAAAAGGTTTCGCCCATTCCGACCCCTGAATATCATCCGACCATCATCAAAATCAATAAGTTTCTTCCCCTCCGGGACCCTCATCAACACCCAAAATTTGGTGACGATCCGATCAAAGTTGCGACCTGTAGCGTGATTGCAAGGTTTAGATGTACAGACGGACTGACGGACGGACAGACATAGCCAGATCGACTCAGCTCGTCGAGACATTCATTTTGGTATATATAAGTATGGGTATGCGACCATTATTTCTATGCGTTACAAACTTTTTGGCCAAAACCAACTTATAATAAACTCCCCACATAGTTGTGTAGGACATAAAAACGTTGTGGGGGCGTTTAACCAGGCTCGAAAGATGAAAACACAAATTGCTTCAACGGCCTCTTGTTCTTGGGAAGTCAGCAGGGAAGTAGTTTTAAAACATTCTCGCCTACATCGAATTTGGATTTGTCAATCACAGACTATGTTATAGAAATCGCGTGAATATGTTGGGTATATGTCCGGATGTGCTGCCAAACTTGTAGTCAAAAATCCGTGTCAACAATACTTCTAATAAGTCTGTTCGCAGGTACAGAAGCTCTCGACCTAACATCTGCTGGTGAGACCCCATTATTCTAGGCATTCGTTCACTTCTACGACTTGTTTCTCCCCTGAGCTATTGCCAGTTTCAGGAACGCCTAGGAGTTGTTCTTTACCCCCACATCAGATGATACCAGAACAGCAACCCGTTCTTTCTTCTCTGTTTTGAGAATACGTTGTAATAGTTTTCCATGCAAGTGGACACAAATATCCTTGTTTTGTGGTATCTTAACCCTTTCTTGAAGTTGTTGCGAGTATTTTTCACTGCTTATTCTCCGAAATAAACGGATAAAGCTTCAAAAGATCTTATATTTGTTGGGATCCTCTCCGAAAGCTTCTACTGTAGCTAAAATTATACGACTAACGTTCCTATAGGACACTTTACAGAGGTCCAGCAGCAATGACAATTTCATGGTTAGGAGTTCTTTGTGAAGCCGCGCTTTATTATTTTCGGGACAGATTGTTCTTCAGATTCTACGAAGCGTTTAGCAGCATCAAAACAAGACCTAGACCTCATTGAAAATCTATTGAAATACCTAAACATAGACAACAAGTATCAGAAAAAGGAAATAATAAAATGATAAATCTCCTGTGGTATCTTAGTCCTGAACTTGTTGGCTTGGCATTGTTTGTTCCGACAGTGCAAAACACCGTAAAGAGCCAAATGGCGACAAAAATCTTAGCAAAGCAAAGATTGAAATTTCTCCAGAAATATTTGACACAAAATTAATAACGAGCAACTGCCGTAAATCCTAGAAAAGGTTCTTCTTGGTGTAACTAAAAGTGGGACTTCTTGCATTGAAAATCTATTGAAATACCTAAACATAGACAATAAGTATCAGAAAAAGGAAATAACAAAATGATAAATCTCCTGTGGTATCTTAGTCCTGAACTTGTTGGCCTGGAATTGTTTGATCCGACAGTGCAAAACACCGTAAAGAGCCAAATGGCGACAAAAAATCTTAAGAAAGCAATGATTGACATTTCTCCAGAAATATTTGACACAAAATTAATAACGAGCAACTGCCGTAATTCCTAGAAAAGGTTCTACCTGGTGTAACTAAAAGTGGGACTTCTTGCTGTTGAAGGGATTAAACATTTACTCAGTATTTCGAGGAGGGTCAAAGGATGGTAAACAACTTGAAAGTTACGAAAGACATAGCAGAGCAAGGTGTTGAGCTCATCACAGATTAAAACCAATTAATTACAAAGGACGAACAACTAATAAAATGCGTTCTCCAAGTAGTCGGCTGTACCCAGATAGGCTCCATTTTTGTTCTAAGGCGTACGAAGTATTTTGTTTTTGAACATAAAATGAACAAAATGCATACTGCGGGCAAATAGCTTTAACCGTTCCAAATATATGGGTCGCCGAGAGAGACGAAATTTTCATAATTTCGAGACCCCGGTATCACGTGTTAACTTATTCAAATTGTGCTTAATTGGCAATATTAATCATAAAATCTATAAAAAATCTAATCTAAGTAAACAGTTTAGGCGGCACCCCCACCTAAAAAAAAATCCGACTTCGATTTCTTCCCTGGGAGTTTAAACCAGCCTAATGCTACAAATTAAGACAAAGAAAATATTGAATTTACATAAAATGTTTTAGGTGACGTAGGGGATGGAAGATACCACGGAACGATCCTGACCGTTGACGAACCCCGCAAACGTTTTAAGGACAATTGTCTGCGAATCTGCACCTGGAATGTTCGCACTCTTTATAGAGAAGGTGCAGTGTACGCATTGGCAGATGTACTTGAAGTACAAAGCCGACATTACTACCATACAGTAAATACGATGGAACGGGAAAAGCGTCACAACAACACCTAAAGGTGACGCACTATATTAGAGCTGCCATGACACAAGGCATGAGTTTGGTTGCGGATTTGTAGTTGGTCGGAGGTTAAAACAGCTGGTCTCCAGCTTCACCCCAGTGAATGAAAGACTCGCTGCAATTCGATTAAAAGCAAAATTCTTCAGTATCAGCTTTATTTGCGAGAAATCAAATTGATCGCGTTTTGATAGATGAAAGACATGCATCAAGCGTGTTGGATGTACGATCATTCCGAGGTGCAAACATAGACTCGGACCACTACCTTGTTGCAGCAAAGGTACGTACCAGATTAAAAGTAGCAAACAAAGTGCGAACAGACACAACAAGGAAGTTGGACATCGCTCTGTGTGTCCAAAATGGGTTTTTTGTGTCAAAAATCTATATTTAAAGATACAGCAATGAAATTTGGAGGAGATGTTTATTGGACATAGATCTTTTATTCCATGTAGCTACAAGCTATTTGGTCAACATCTTCTATAGAATTTTATTAAATGAAAAAAGGTTTTTCGATATTTTAAAGTTTGTGTAATATAGATACATTTAAATAAAAATTGATAATTTCTTAGAGTTATTTAAAATGCGTTTTGGAGATATAGAAACATAAAACGTTATATTCTCAAATACAGACTTGTGTTTTACCAACATAAAATAATTAAATTAATTATACTATAACAAAAATAGAACATATTAAATTCATGGATGAATACTTACTATGCCATTTTTACGCTATTTCAGTGTTTAAATTATGTTTTCAGTTTTTGAGTTCTCTCTTAAACTACAAATAAACGGGTCAGATGATACCAAAAGTCGGTGGACCAAGTCTTCGTTTGTGGCCTTTCTGGAAATCTTTCGCGTAAAGTTCTGGCGGTATTTCCGAGTATTCTTAAGTCGCGACTCTCGTGCCATCTCCAATAGTTGCCCAATAGGAAGTATACATGCTTCTATTATAGCTTTTCCATGAAATAACACCTTATGAACAGTAGCTGGCATATTATACTAACTATAATTGCCTAAAAAACCTTACACGTTTCTTGTGCGTATTTATCAAATTTGTCTTAATGTATTGATCTGGCAAGTCCACCATTGACCAGATATTTACCCTATGGTAAATTCTGGAGAAAACCCAAGAGATGCAGATCGACTCCTACCACCTTTTTCTCTATTATAAAGCAGCCTTCGACAGCCCGCTACACTCAAAGGTATTCCAAGCAATGTCTGAATTTAGTATCCTCACAAAGCTCATTTGGCTTTGTTAAATGACTCTAACTGACACAAGATCTGCAGTTAAAATGGGAAAGAACCTCTCCCAAGAGTTTTGTATCAAAAGAGGTTTCAGGCAAGGATACAGCCTTTCGTGCGATCTTTTCAACATCCTTCTAGAAAAGGTTATACGAGAGGCAAACGTCAAAAGAAGTGGCACAATCTACACCAATAGCCACATGTTACATGCTTATGCTGATGATATAGACATCATGGGAGGATCAGTAAAAGAATTAACCGATACATTTATGAAGGTCGTATGAGAATCTGCTAAAGTAGATGTGGCGGTAAACGGCGAGAAGACCAAACACAACAAACGAAATCAGTTGTAAAATAAGAAGAAGAATTGTATTGGCCAACAGATGCTACTTTAGCTTGAACCACGAGCTGTATCTGCTATACAACGACATCAGTATAGTTAAACATATCGAGATGCAGCGATTGCTTCGGCTAGGCCATAAAATAAGAATGAGCGATGATGAGTCCGCTAAAAAAGGCGTATAAATTCGGGCCACATGGCGGTGCACGCAGAATTGGCAGGCCAAAGAATAGGTGGCACAAACAAGTGGATGAAGAGATGACAAGGCGCGGTATTCCAGAAAGCGAAGCACTAAACAGAGAGAATTGGAGATCTTTTCTTAGTTCGGTCTATGGAACAAATGTTCTGTAATGGCTGGCCCATTAATTAAGTAAGTAAGGCTTTCTATGTCGAAATCAGTAATACTTA
Source organism: Musca autumnalis (assembly GCF_047663935.1). Classification (NCBI taxonomy): domain Eukaryota; kingdom Metazoa; phylum Arthropoda; class Insecta; order Diptera; family Muscidae; genus Musca; species Musca autumnalis. The sequence goes on along the minus strand of NW_027411866.1, from coordinate 122,038,824 downwards.
TGTATCTTGTTTTTGAACATAAAATGAACAGAATGGCATTTAATATAATGCATAATACGGGCAAATAGCTTTAACCGCTCCAAAGGTATAGGTCGCCGAGAGAGACGAAATTTTCATAACTTCGAGGTCCCAGTAGCAGTAGCACTTAAACATAAAATCTATCAAAAATCTAATCTAAGTAAAGAGTTTAGGCGGCAACACCGCCTAAAAAAATCCGACATAGATTTCTTCCCTTTGAGAAGAAAGCTGGCAACCCTACGCGTGTCAAGACGTATTTCTACCGCAGTGAGATCGCTCTGTAAAAAAAAATTAAAATAACTTAAAAAAACTGAAATCTGTGGACTTATTGTTGCTCTAACAAATAAAGCATAAAAATCACTCTAAGATTATTGTGAAATATGCCGGGTAAACAAAGGAAAAGCATAAATAAAACCAAAATAATTTGTGCTCAATGTAAAATCCAAATAAACGAAAATGATGATTCTCTGCAGTGCGATGTCTGTGAAAAAACTCTCCACTCCCGTTGTACGAAACTTGATAAAAACCCAGCAAAATTTTATGGAAGTGGTTCCATGAGATGCCATGATTTCACTGGATCTTTTGCATTGGTTCAAATGAAGTCGTGAAAGATCCGATCTTTTCATCAGCATTTGAAACCATTCGAAGGAAGTCGTGAAAGATCCGATCGTTTCATCAGCATTTGAACCAATTCAAAGGAAGTCGTGGTAGATCCGATCTTTTCCTTAGCATTTGAACCCATTCCATCGATCCAATAGAGATGAATTTTGTGTTTTTATTTTTACACATGTATATATTCTTTTATTTATATAAATATGTACGTTTAAAGCAATGTAAGATTTATTATGCTAGGAAGTCCCAATCATTGAGCTAAAAGTAAAGTCGGACTGCACTCTTTGGTATTAGTCGTGTTCCTTAACATGCCTGAGGTTACCAGTTTTTACCCGCAAAGTGTTTCCTTACTATTAAAAGCATACAATTTATATGAGAGCAGTTCACCACTTTTACCATTTTTGCAACAATTACCATTTTTAAAAGAAAGGAACATAACAATTATAAAAGTTTCCTTGCCTGCTCTAGAGAACCCTGCTCAACAAGTCGATTTGTAGATCCCTACAAAACAACAAAAATTTTCAAAACGTTGTAAAATAAAATTCACGAAATAGTAATCTGCAGTTGGAGTCAATGTCGAAATCTGCACTGCTCTGATGGGAAGTAAAATCCTTTTGTAAGATGAATCAAAACCTGTTGCAGAGGAAGTAAACTCTGTTGCGTGCAGCGACGGTGTTTAGACTGCAACATCTGGAACGGCAGGAAGTCAAGTTTCTCACTTAAATTTACAACCTGTCGCTTGCCAAACACATCGTTCCCGAAGTCTGGAAAATAGGCCAGCTACTGAAGCCCGAAAAGGATGCCAGCAAAGGTGAATCTTACAACCCGATTTCTCTTTTTTCGCCCGTAGCAAGGACCCTTGTGGCTATAGTTCTTCCAGCATCGGAAATAACTTTCCAGTTGCCGATCAATAGCATAGGATCCGTAAGCAGCACAACAACTGCTCTGAAGGCCATCTCCATATTAGCAGAGGACTCACTCAGAGCAAGCCGTGCTCATAATCTAGAATGAGAAGTGTAACGTTACAAGAGAGAACCTCTAGATCAACAAGCTTTTCAACCAGGTTTAAGTAGCATTCACAAGAATGCAGTCGCAGATGCAGTAAACAGTTATCGTGTGAATGCGGTCCTTGGAGAACATCCACCATCTATCGCAGCTGAGAAGCGCCAGCTGTCAGGACAGACCAGAGTAGTTTTGGGTCAATACGCTCGGGATGGTGCAGACGTCAAAATTCCTATAGGGCAAGTACTGATGACACCGTGGAAAACATCTGCCCAGCATACAGCACAGGCCCCCACGACACACTGCTCCTTTTCAATTGCCCTACCAATCCCGCTAAGAAAGTTAAGTTTGCTTTGTGGTTACAAACCATATAAATAGCGAACTAGCGAAATAGCCACATTCTTACGACTGATAGACCCAGAGTCAGATTAAGCAGAAAAATGAGAATACAAACATATTAACTATTGTTACAACAGCGAGAACAAACTGCAACTAAAGATGTAAACTTTATGATGATAAATAAATTATAGTTATTTCATTAATTCCTTTGAATTAATAAAATAAAAAAAATGAAAATCATTTTTCAATACAGCATTTTCCATTTTCCGAACAAGACGTGAAAATTACATGCCAAAGGGTTGGTGAAAATGACATGCCATAGATTAGTGAAAATGCTATTCTTGGGAATTGGTTAAGATGGCATGCCAAAGGATTGGTATAGATGCCATGCCAAAGAATTGTTGAAGATGCCATTCCATCGAGTTAGTAAAGATGACATGCTTAGGATCTGAAAATGAATTGCATCTTTTGGGGGTCACGCTCTTGTAAAAAGAATGAGTGAAGATGCTGAAAAAATGACATTCCATTTCACTTGCACCCATTCTTGAATAGCATCTTTGGCATCGAACATTTTGCTGGGAAGAAAATAGATGCACTCATTAAAAATCGCTCTCTCGAGTACAAATGCTTTATGTGTGTGCCAAACGAAGTTTCGGTAACAAGCGAATTGAGTGAAATTAAAGCTCAGCTGACTCAATTACGTGAGATAAAGGAAACAATGCAATTTATGTCATCTCAGTTCGACGAAATTATGAGAGGCGTTGTCAAAAATAAAAAGAAAATAGACAAATTGGAGAAAGAGAATAAAAATTTGAGAGATGAAGTGAGTTCTCTGAAATCCTCAGTGAAATATTTAAATGACATTCGAGTAAAAAATGATTGTGTGATCAATGGAGTTCACAAGACAGACAATATTCAAGCTATTGATGTCTGTTTGAATATTGCAAAGAGTGTTGGTGCCAATATAGACAGATCAGATGTTGAAGAAGCGTTTTATGTCAACAAAAAGAATGGAAACAAAACATCTGTTGTTGTTAAATTTACCAACTCCGAATCAAAGAGGAAATTAATGGAAGAAAAATCTAAACTAAAAGAAATCGATGAATTTAAAGGTGTTTATGTCAACGATTTTTTGAGTAGAGAATCGCTGCAACTATTTAATTATGCAAAGTGTCTGAAAACTATTGGATACAAATACATATTTGTTAAAAATGGAAATGTTTTCGTCAAGAGAGAAGATAGTTCGAAAGGAATTTGTATAAAAACAAACAAAGATGTTGATGATATCATAAGTAAACGTGTTGCTATTGGGTCGTGTCAACGGAGAATTGCTGTGAACGAAGACGAAATTAATACTGATGAGGAATCTAATGATGATGAATCTGATGATGAATGCGAAGATGATGGATCTTTCGCTTCTCCTAACTAACGCACCAGAAACATATATGTACACATATTTTGAATAAAATTATTATATTTATAATGAGTTTAAAATATTTTCATAATATAAAACATTTTAATGAAAATTCTAGAGTATTAAATACAGATTTTTTCAATATATTATCCTTGAATGTCAGAAGTATTTCTTCTCTCAATAAATTTAATGAATTTAAAAGTATCATTAGTGAATTAACTAATGTTCCAGCAATTATAGCAGTCCAGGAAACATGGTTTAATGTAAACCTTACTAATTTATATTCAATTGACGGATTTTCTGCAATTCACTGTTGTAGGAAGGATGGATTTGGTGGGACAACTGTTTACATTTCAAAAGATATAAAGTTTGAAGTTTTATCCAACCAGAGTCAAAATTTTATAGATGTGATTGCTTTCTCCTTGCCAGAGATTATTATAAACAACAAACCCTTAATTATATATTCAATGTACAGGTCGCAAAAATGTTTATTTAGTAAATTTATTTCAGAATTAGAACGGGTTATATTGAATATCAACAGCTCCCCTTGTATATTCATGGGGGATCTAAATGTCAACATGCTGATTGCTAATAACTATAGGAATTCTCTTGTAGACACTTTTGCATTAGTAAATTTACAATCTTGTCATCAACTTGTTACTCGACCATTAGGCAGTTCAAGCATAGACTGTGTTTTTAGCAATATAAAAGAAATAATATCAGTATATTCAATAGAAAATAATTTCACAGATCACAATATGATAGTCTGTGCAGTGAAATTGCATGTTCCTGTATTGCAAACTGTTTGCGAAAAGCGTTGCACAATAAATTATGAAGATGTTGGAAAGTTCCTTGACATGCATTTAACTATCAATGAAAGTGGTAACTGTTCTGGATTATGTAAAGATGTTATAGATGTTTTTTCATCAGCACTGCAGCAATGTTCTACAACTTCTGTCAGACAAGTTACTATTAAAAGAAAAATAAATCCATGGATGACAGATGCATTAGAAAGTTTAATTGAATATAAAAAGAAGCTTTTACGACAGAGAAGGAAAAATAGGGGAAATAAGATCATTTGTGATACACTTAAAATGTTAGGTAATATGATAAAGAAGTGCAGCACGGATTTAATGAATAACTACTACAAAAATGGCCTAGAAAAGTGCAATGGTGATGTTAAAAAAACATGGAGATTTCTAAATAAACAATTCGGGAAACAGAAATCAAGTCTTCCAATAATTTTGGCAGAAAATGGCATTCGTCTGACTTCTTGTCAAGAAAAAGCTAACTATTTTATCAAACACTTTTCTGATTCAGTAGTAAATTTACGTGCCAAAATACCTTCATTTCCTACAGACAATGTAAATAAGCTAAGGACACTGGTCACAACAAGTAAGATTTTTCGATTTGAGCCGATTACTTCGGATGAAATAGAGGATATATTGGGAACAATGAATAACTATAAAGCCCCAGGATTCGATAAAATTACGTCTAAATTGCTTTTAACGCGAAGAGAAGCTATGTGTCAAATTTTTACATTGATTTTCAATTTTATGATAAATGAATCAGTCTTTCCTGATATTTTAAAGATACAAAAAATAACGCCTATACCAAAATATCCGAATACACATTTAATAGAGAACTTCAGACCTATTGCTACACTCTCTACGGTCAGCAAGGTAATTGAGAAGTTATGTTTTTACAACTTTCGGATTATTTGGAGAGCAATAAATTCATGTTTGAGCGTCAATATGGGTTCACAAAAGGTTCTGGGACAAGTGAATGCGTAGTGAGTCTTATTGATTGTATATGTGGTGGTTTAGATAGAGGTCACAAGGGTGTAGCGGGTGTGTTTTTCGATCTTACTAAAGCATTTGACTTAGTGGATCACGACATACTCCTACAAAAACTTAAATTCATTGGGCTATGCTCTAAATCCATTTTGCTGCTTAAATGTTACTTGAGCAATAGGAGGCAATATGTGCAAGTAGAAGATAGTATGAGCGACGTGCTACCGGTAACATGCGGAGTACCGCAGGGAAGTGTACTCGGACCCTTACTGTTCAAGATATATGTTAATGACTTAAAAAATATTAATTTTTTTGGCAAACTATTTATGTTTGCTGATGATATCTGTCTTCTTTATGACTACAACTATGGAAGGGTTTTGCAAACTCAAATTGAATACGATGCTTCAATTTTGTGTGAGTATTTAAGGCTTAATAAACTCTCACTGAATCCAAGTAAAACGAAGTTTGTAAAATTTAGACCTTATGCTTCGAAGAATGATGAAGTAGTTAGCGTACATATAGATGGTCATGTAATTACAGAATCGAAAGGTGTGAAATACCTTGGTGTGTACATGAATCGCAACTTGTTGTGGGAGGATCACATCTGTAAATTAAAGTCAAAAATTGCATCTGGCATAGGTATTTTACAAAAATTCAAGAACAAGCTTAGTACTGATTTGAAAATGGTTCTTTATAAATCGCTGATTCATTCACACTTGACATATTTACCCATGGTATACGCATCAAGGAACACAACATATCTAAAGTCACTGCAGTCAGCTCAAAACAGAGCATTAAAAATTGTTTTCAATCTACCGCAAAGACACTCTACTTTGGAGCTTTTTCAAAATTTCGCTTCTACCGTTCTACCAATCAAGGGTTTATACAAACAACAAATAATTACGTATGTATTTAAATGTATTAAAGGAGTAGGATCGCATACTATAAATTTTGACTCAAACATCTCGATTACACACAGGAGAACACGACAAGCGAGGAATTTATTTATTGCCCGTTGTCGTTTAGAATTAACTAAACAGCGAGTTGCTTATAGTGGTCCCACCGAATATAATTGCCTTCCTATATGTTTAAGGGAAATCAATGAAATTTCCCGTTTCAAACAAGAACTTAAGAAACACTTAATTGGAAATATTGAAATACTTCTGTCATTTTAGGACATTGTCTTAAAATTTTAATCCTTTTATTATTTATTTTTCATTTACATTCCTTAAATATTGTATGAAATAATTTAAACGATTGTATATTTGCCAGCTAGCCTCTAAAAAGCCATTTGGCGCAGAGGCATTATGATAATGTAAATATTTTTAATAGCTAATAAAGAAAAAAAAAAAAAAAAAAAAAAGAGTCAAATGCTACAAATTAAGACAAAGAAAATATTGAACTTACATAAAATGTTTGTCATTTGATCAAATTTTATATTTTTGCATAGTTTAATAACACTGTGCAACATTTTTAATGTGATCTTGTGCAAACAATTAGAACTGAGGATTTTTTGAAAGTGCAGACCCAATAGACAAGAAACCCTAGTTGGGTTTTGTTGTGTCAGATCCAGCTCGAATTTTATGGCTCGATCTAAACATGGTTAAATATTGAGTTTTTAAAGACATTCGGGGCTATATCTCTGAAACCAATGCGAATCTTCTTCTGACCCCTGAAGCAAATTTGTAGATAAGACAAGAATAAAATATCTGGAGAAATAATAAACTCGAAAAACAACATTTATTGCCTCAAATTTCAAAATATATGCAAAAATGCCACAATTTTTATACATTTCGCACCGTATCTCCAAAACCGTTAATTTTTTCTGGATATTTTCTTTTGGAAAAATATTCCCTAGAATGTAATTCACTACTCTTCAGAACATGTCATTGTTGTTAAATGCCTCTATCCCGTTGTTTTCAGTACATTTTTCAACGACGATTTACAAAAAATGTCAATAAAGTAATGAAATCCGAAATGCTAGAATAAACTGTTGGTGTGAACTGTGTTTGAAATACGTGTTGTAAAAGATATGATGCAAAATACAGCTGAAACAACATGAAGTAAGCATTTTACAGTTTCAGAATGTTCTAAAGAATTGTTGAGAACTTTATTTGGAAGATTTGTGCAATAGGTTACTTGGTTCAACTCCCAATAGTTTAGCCGATACTGACCTAAATTTCAGCAATTATGTAAAATTTTCTATATTTTATAGATTTTGATGCCCTAGATGAAGTTTTTCTTAAAAGATAAGTATTACTAGTTCAGGGCTACAATATTGCCAAGGACAATAAGACCAAATTCCTAATCGTTTTTTGAGATAAAAGTCCTATAAATGCAAAAAACTGTAGTTTTAGCCCGGTTTAGATGAGGCCATAAAATCCGAACTGGATCTGACAGGACAAAACCCTACTAGGGTTTTTATATTCTACATATGTACTTTCAAAAAATGCATACTAGAAGTTGTTTGCATTTTCAGTGTTGCATAGTGTAAAAAAAATGGTAATACAATACACCACACGGTCGTAAGAGGTCTCAATAACATAATAATCTGTTAAAAAATCGCCGTTAAATGGCCAACGATCTTAATTTAGGACACTTTGAAGTTTTTTTGATGATGTTTTTCCAAATTTAATTGTCAATGTTAGGACTTTTATGACGATTTTCGGCCAAAAACTGTTTGCATATTGTTTGCATATTCTGCATACTTTTATCATATTCTTCATATTTTTTGCATATTTTTTGCATATTTTTGGCATATTTTTTGCATATTTTTGCATATTTATTTGATACCACCTCAAATATTGAAAAATTAATCCTTAAAACGCCTAGATCCATTTGAGTCCAATAGGATAAGAAATAAAAAACATGCAAAAATCCGATGTCTTATTATTACAAACTCACTATTCCGATTTTTGTTTATCAATTTTACCTTTTGTTGTTACAGTCAGAACAAATCAAAAAATATACGAACTTATTACGCGTATGTACTATTTCTATTGGTTTTTTTAAAACTCATACGCACCATTTATTTTTAAAAAAAATCTAAATTTTTACCAACCATTGAATTATTTGAGAGTACATGTTTTATGAATGAATAAATGCAGTCACATGAAAATATTTTTTTCCAAGATACCGAATACCCCTATCTCCAAAATTCAAATATCCTTTACTTTCTTATTTACATACCTTTGATAAATTATTCTACTATTCCCAACCCTTGTCCAAAATTTATTCATTGCATATTGTCTGTATATAACAATAATATGCACATTCATTGTGCATTTCCATGCCACAGATATTCCAAAAATTTGAATACACCAAAGGATTATATGGTATTGCCAAACTATAAAACAATTAAAACATAATATGTTGAAATCTCATAACGAATTTATTGTAAAATGTTATTGGCAAAATTTCGTTTGTCGAAATTGTATGTTTTCACACTGGCATGCATTTGCTCACAAAACAGTATTAAAATAAAATGGCAAAGCTAAATGAAATGAATTTGAATTCAAAAGGAATTAATTCGTGTAGTTGTGCCAATTTATATGTGCAATTATATATGGGCCGTTGCGCAAATTAGTAGATGATTGCAATTACATCTATTCGCTTGTTTCTTTTTTTAGGGGAAGGGTTAAATATTACAATAAATCTTAATATGTTGTAAATCCTATAAATGACATAATCTACGTTTGGAATATCCAGAAGTCCACGCCAAAATCCGGTATATGTTAGGTAAGTTCAACAGAAAGGTTTCTTTCCATTCCAACAATTTACCATGGAATTAGACATATGCACATTCGTGCAATTATAGATTTCCATTGAAATTGAAAGTTCAATAAATGTTGAAAGCAATATTCGGCACTCACACATACATATATGTACATATATGCTAGAGACACATATGAAAAAAATGCATATTCCCATGTGTGTGTGTGTGCGCATATGTGAATAATTGTCTGGCAATGCATGCATATTTTAAGGATAACTAAAATTGTTAAAATGCAAATCCGCTTGCTATACTCGTAACTAGTAGATGAAACAAATGTGCAAACATATAAATGCATACATATACTTAAGCGCTCACACACTCGCTTCGATCAGTTTTTTGTTGTTGTGACGATGACTTTATCTTTGTGAAAATGTTGTTGTAGTTTTTGTAGTTCTAAAAGATTCCCACCAAGATAGAATGAATATTTCAACATATCTACTTTTGCATGTCTACATTTAGAAATTGTTGATATTCCTTGCATGTTCTGAACATGGACGAATGTGTGTATGTGAGATAATGTGATGTCGTGCATGTTGCACATAAAATACAAAATGTTTTATTATGCAACACATACGTGCACATAATCAAACAACATATTTTGAGTTTGTTGAAAGGAAAAGCATAAATCGAAATATGTTTACCAGGAAAAAAGGCATATGTCTTAATACAGTGGAAAATATGAGTTTGTAAGATCTAAAATGGCGGGAGAGAGTGGAGTCTCATCTTGAATATTTAAAGTGCAGAAAAAAAATTTAAAATCGAAATCCTTCTGAAAACTTTACGAAGAGGTACCGTTCTATAGGAACCAGTGATGGTTCGTATGACACATTTTTATACCCTCTACCATAGTACAGGGAGGGAAAAAGGCCTCTCTAACATATGTCCCAAACATATTTTGCAGCAAATATATATGTATATGTTTGGGTCCTGCAAACAAATATATGTTTTGGTGCAAACAAATATCTGTTTGGATTAAATATAAATACAAACCCAAAAGCCACAAAAAAACGTACACATACAAACACATTTATTAATGGTGGTGGTTGTTTCTTTTATTGAAATGCATAGAAATACCAAAGACAAACTCACCAAAATACGTATAGGTACTCGTACATACAAAATTCCAAATACAAGAAATACATAACAGACTTTAATAAAACAAAACGGAATAGAACACATTTATAAAAAAAGTAAATAATAATGTAGTGTCACACTTTTAGAAAGAGCAATTAAGAAAAGCGTTAAGTTCGGCCGGGCCGAACTTTTTATACCCTCCACCACAAACTGTATTGAAGTGAATAGGAACAATTAGTTTAATTTCGTTTTATTACAGGATTAGTACATATGTATATCTCAACTGATAATACTCCCTTCAAAACAGCTCATATGGGGCAACATTTTTGTTCTTCAACTACATTAAAACTTATAATATGGTCAATTATATGTATAAGAATTTCCAATCCCGTACATTTATTTTAAATTTGGCATCATTGTACACTTATTGCTCTATTCTTTGATCTATCTGTCTTATTTTGTAAACATCAAATGTAACTTAATAAAAATCGGCCTCTTTTATCCACGGCCACCGAAGGAACCACAACTCAGCTCTAAGCAAAGTAATTAAACTCTATTTAAAATTTACTTGGTATTTCTTTTGTTTATCCCTGCTAAGGTAATCATTAGCCACACTCCGATGGCTTTTGTAGTAATTCTCCTATCTCTGGGAATTGCGTGCCTATCTTCTCTCTACCAGGTTTTAAAGTTTTCAAAGAGCCAGAAAGTACCCTGCAACTTTCTTCAAACATGGACCAATATTTACAATTTTCCAAATTGAGTGAAATACATAAAATTGGGCAATACAGACTAGACCTAAATCTGGATATTCCGGATATTCTGGATTTCGATAGTTAACAACATTCGGAGCACTGTTCTATGGAGGCTGTATAAAACGTTGACCTGTACCGATAAATTTCTGGAGGAAAGTTCTTAACTTCAGCGAAGACTAAATACCAAATTTCAGTTATTACCGTTGAATAATGTGGCTAAAACTTTCAAAATATCGAAAATTGGGAGGGACTTTTCAATGGGGGCTATATAAGAACATGGAACAATGCCGGAAAATTTCAGGTGGAAAGTTTTATACCACCAACGGACTATTGAATATCATCTGTTTCGATGGTATATTGATGACACAACCTTCAAAATACCGAAAATCGGGAAGTACGCTTCAATGGGGGTTATTTGTAGAAAAGGGCTTATACTGATAATGCTCTTCTGCAAGATTTTATATACCCATGGCAGTTTAAATACTTAATTTCAGTCATATCAGTGGTATATTGAGGCCACAACTTTCAAAATACCTTAAATCGGAAGGTACTGTCATACGGGGGCTATTTGAGAACGTCGGCACATTTCGGGTGGAATGTTTCATACCCCTATCAAAAACTTAATACCAAATATCACCTACCGAAAATCGGGAGGTACCGTTCTATGGGGGCTATATGAAGACCAGGATCTATACCGACAAATTTCAGGTGGAAAGTTTTATACCCTCAACGAAGACTAAGTACCAGCTCGCAGCCATTTCGGTGTTATGATGAGTCTAAACCTACAAAGAGACCTATACCTACAAATTTCTGGTGGAAAGTTGTATACCCCCAACGAAGACTAAATACCAAATTTCGGTGTGAAAATGAGGCTAAAAGCTTTAAGTACCAAAAATCGGGAGATATCGTCCTATGGGGACTATATCAAAACGTGAACCTATGTACACATTTTACGGTAGAAATGTTTCTTAGCCTCTGGAAACACAAAATTCAAAGTTACAACCGATTCTGTGGTCAAATGAGACTAATACATTCAAAATATCTTAAAGTGACGCGTACTATATAAGGAGAGTTGTATGGGGGCTATACCAAAACGTGGACCTATATAAACATTTTACGGTAGAAATGTTTCTTATCCTCTGGAGACACAAAATACCAAATTACAACCAATTCGGTGGTAAAATGTGACAAATATCCTAAAAATTCCTTAAAAGCGACGCACGCTGATCAAGAATATATGGGAAATGTTGCCAATTATTTCATATTCCATTTCCAAAAAATTTAATTTTTTCTTTTCGCGCTACATCAGCGATTTTTGTGTACATAGGTTAAGAAAAAATTCCCCAGTTCAAATCCGCTCGCGGTTTTACTTCTGCTTTTAAGAAAAAATGATTATAAAAACGCTAATTATTTTATTGAGCACAATTATCAACAAGTGACGTCATTAAGTAGATTGCATAATATTTGGAAAATGTTACTCAGCATTCGCTGAATTTACAAAAAATTGACAAATTTTTAAATTTAATCCGAATTTTTTGAAAATATATGTCCATGTACACTTCAAAAATTACAAAAAAATAACAGTTTTAAATAAATACTCCACGGGGAATCAAATGAGACCAAACTTATAATTATCGAGATAGTAGTTAGGATATTATAGCCAAAAAAGCACATATTTGTGTTACAAAAAACAAATTCTAAAGTTGAAAATATTGGAAAAATTCTATAGGAGTAATTCTTTTATTTTTCTTGAAACTCCCAAGAAAATGGGCGGATTTTGCTTTATCTACATTCACATAGAAGGGTTCCCATTGAGGAAAGTTATCGGGTTGATGAAATAAATCATTAGACTTCTTAAACGCTTTGACTTATATGTATTATTAAAATATGTGTAAATCGCGTAATTATCAAAATCGTTTTGTCCGCATGTGATTTTCATGTACCGCAAGACCATATCTTTTAATTTGTATATATTTTTCGAAATATAACTTGGACGCTTAGATGTAGCATCGGCTGCATCTAAGCATTAAAAAACCTATAAAACATCTCTAATTTGCGCAAGGTACAATAAATTTTGTTCCGCATCCGATTTCAGTGTCACCACAAAAGTCTACATCGATATATATCTATTTCAAGGCGATCAATTAGGAACAGTGGATGTAACATCACACACTACTTTTTAGGGATAAAATTAATGTAGCTCCCTTATCAGTAAAGTTTTTAAATCTCTGTTTCCGGGAAATCTCTGAAAGGGAAGATGCTGCACTAGTTTTTTCATTGCAGTGGAAATGGCCCCCAGAATACGCGATAAAATGCGCGATATTTTCGAAAACAATTTTGGGTGATTTTCCTACCTTGGAATTTCCCTTATCTCGCGTTTTAGTAGATGGAATTTCACGAGTAAAAATTTCTTAGATCCGTAACGTAAGAATCTAAAATTTGCAATCAAGTACGAATAAGCAGTGAAGCAGTGTAGGCTACATTCACGACACATATATCAAAAAACTCAGAATCGCGAGTTCTACAATCCTTTATACGGAACAATCCTTTTTGCGAAACGAAATTGGAAGAAAATTTCAAGAAACACTTAAAATCTGGTTTGAAGATGTCAGTATTATTTAATGGTAGACGCAGATCAAATTTTGAAAAGTTATAAATAGGTGAGATGATCCTTATTTAGTTGGCTTCTACATTTACTTTGACAATATTATCGTGAAAAGTGTGGTTTAATCACAAATCAAGGGAAAACAAAAAAAGACACGTGGGCTTCAACCCGTTTTTATTCATTATTTAACATAAATGTAGCCACAGCTTCTACGCAAATTAATTTTTAAGGCCAATATTTTTTGCCAAGTCTAAAAACATTTCATTTTATCCGAAAGCGTTTAATTTGTATAATATTCACCTACATTTCGCGAGTTATTAAAGGCTAAACCTTGACTTTAACTATGTTAAATTTTCAAAAATATTGCCCATATGAGGAAAAATCAACGTTTTTTAGTACATAGATTGGGAAAAAATTCACATTCTCAAATTTGTTCGAGACACTAATTTTGGTTGTTGCGCGCAAAGGTTATGGCGGTTTCAATTCTGATAATAAGAAATAAATCTTAAAACAACGCTACTCATTATATTGCGAAACATTGTTAATTAAGGGCTTTCTACGTACTATATAATTACTGAGGTCCCATAACATTAGTGAAAAAGTTGTAAATTTTCGCGGAAATTAAGAAAGAATTAAAAAAATTGCTTGCTTGCAACTAGTTTTAATGAAATTTAAGCTGTTTATGCATCGAAAAAATATTTTAAAAATATGTACGTAATCTAAACATCGCGACGATTCAAATGAAACCAAAAATATAGAAATCTGTTTAGCGGTTTGCACATCTATATATATATATATAAATGAGCTTGGTGATAAGTGACTGACTGACTCATTATCAACGCCCAGCCAAAACGGCTAAAGCTAGGAGCTTGAAATTTTACCAGTGGGTCACTGTTGATGCAAATGTGCGAGATAAGGCCGGGTTTTAGAAAATTCGTCCTGGAACCAAAGAAAATAACAACAACAAAAATCCTTATTTTTAATTATTATTACGTACTTATTCACTTAGTTGGCCCTCTGCAAGACATGTGTCAAATTAACAATGCTATAACTTCTTGAAATCGTAAGAGATCACACATAATTTCAAATTTTGTAGTTTACTTCTAGGCGCACTTATTTTATCGTAAACCACTAAATAATAGAAAGACAAGACATTTGTTATCTTCCATTGCAACAGATGTCGCAGTTGGTGATAAAGGTATAAACATCAATTAAAAGATTTTCATTCGTTAAAATCCAGTTAAAAAAAATGATGCATTTGTAAAAATTTTGATTTTCAATTTAAAATTAAAACAAAAATTCTTTCAATAAATAATGTTGGGTTTGTTGAACGAATTAGTTGCTGTTGAAGACAACATTAGGGGAATAAATTCAGAATTCGGCCAGAAATAACAACAACTAAAAACTGTATGGACCTGACTTTTTGGTAATAACTAAATGTTTGCAAATCAATGAAAGTGCAATAAAATTGTGCATATTACCACGATTTATTTGCAATTAAGAATTTTATCGTATATGGAGATGTACAGTCATAACTATTCAATTTCAAAATCTGTAATTTGAAGAAATCGCTAAATAATTAATGAAATCAATAATAGGCCCAGAGATAAAGATTGGTTCTGTAATTGAAAACGATTTTGGAGTATGTGTGTTACGTGAAAAAGGCAGAAAAGTATTACATAACAAGTATTCATCACGAAGGGTTAGGAAAAAGTTCTCTCCCCGCAAAATATAAAGGAACAAATCAGATTTTCTACTAAGAAGATTTCAAGCACGTTAAAGTACTTTGATGACGTTATATTTTCTGATGAGATGAAAATTATGTTGCACTATTACGACGGAACCCAAAAAATATGGCGCAACCCTCTCACAGCCCTGGAAAATGAAAATGCAATACATACTGTAAAGTTCGGAGAACTGTAAGTTATGGTATGGGCATAGACAAATGAAGTATATAGACAAAGGATTACTCATGTTGAGTGCTGTCAACAGACTCAAACCAAAATACTCAACATTTTTCGAAGTCGATTTTTGAGAAAAATTGCAAGATTTTCTTTTACATCTGAGTATGTAGATTTCGTCAAGAACTAACCCCATACAGTTTTTGTTAGAACAAAATGTTTTTAAAATTGTGTTTTTAATTGAGTTGTTCTGTTTCCAATTAAGAATTATTATGGCGTTCTTGGTATATAGAAATGTAGAGTCTATAACTTTTCGTCACTAAATAATTTAGGAAATCAATAATAGACCACAAACCAGAATCAAATTTTGGTTTTGTAATTGAAAACGATTTTGGAATATGTGCGTTACGTGAAAAAGTCAGAAAAGCATTATCACGAAGCGATAGGAAAAACCACTGCTCTCCCCGTAAAATATAGGGAAATGAATTTTCTACAGAGAAGATTTCAAGCCCTTTAAAGTACTTTGATGACGTTATATTTTTATTTTTATATTATTACGAGGGGACCCAAAAAGTATGGCGCGAACTTCTCTATAACGAACTTCCCAATAACGAATTTTTCTCTATAACGAAGAAATATTGAAAACACAGTTTTTTCAGTCCATGCTTACCCATTTTAACCTCTATATAACGAACTTCCCTATAACGAATACTTCTCTATAAAGAAGTTTTTTTAAGCACAAGTTATATTTCCCACACAAAATAACCTCCCTATAACGAATTAAAAAACAATATCTTTCAACAGCGCTCTTATTGAAGTCCACTTTATTTTTATATTGCGCACACAATGTGTCAAAACAAAACAGTGGTTTATGAGGAAAAATATCAGTTAAAATATTTTTTGTGGTGATCGAACGCAAACTACGATAAAATTGTAGAGATCCGCAAGTTTATCATTTGGTTTTGTTTAGATTCGAAGACTGATGAACCGTGCAATATGTTTTGAATTGCCTTTTCTTTCCCAGATTAAGAAATAGTTGCGAAACAAAGTTCCCGATCATATTTGTTTTCCCACTGCTCATTGGGATGACTTTGTTGATGAAGCAAGTAGCTTAAGGGGTATTATCAATTTGTGCATTTGTATGTAACATGCAAAAGGAAACGAAATAGGTCAATGGTTCCTTTCGATGATCTACATAGCATCACATTCTGAGTCCATTTATACGTGCCCGTCCATCCGTTAATGCACTTTTGTCGCATTTATTATCCTATCCGGGTTAAAATTTATGATGGTCGCAATTTTGACCAAAGGACTATAGCCATTGCTTTTGACGAGAATAGGTTGAGATTTGGATATAGCTCCCATATATTCTCCCGATTCCGTATATTCTATCCACCAAACAACTATTTTAAAACAAATGTGTAATGAAATCTGTTCAGTAGTGCGATTCACAAACTAATTTTGTGAGTTACCGACAAGTGTCGGTAAAATTAAAATGCTTATAATTTCGGCAATTACCGAAAGAATATGTGGTAATACCTTAAACTGTCGTACTTTACTGGTTAAAGAATTTGTAAATAGGAACGGGTGAAACTATACTCTGCATATTAATTTATTTATTTATTATCCTCCTTTATATTCGTGTGAATTCTCCGCTAACGAAGTAGCGGGCACTTGCTAGTTTTAGCATAAACAAAAAAAATATATATATATTGAAGGAAGTTATAAAATTTGTGTAAGAGAAAATATTTTTCAAATTGTAGTTAGTTGAAGAAAATGTAAGAAAATTTCACGCAAAAAATCACGTTTTTTATTCTAATCACTTCTCGAGCACACGCCAACATCTAGCGGAAGATATGAGTAACGTTCAAATAAATGTTGGGTTCCTTCGAATGGGGTAAAATCTTAAAATAAAACAGTGTCATTTGAAATGCGTGTAAATCGCGAAATCCTCAAAATCGCTTCATGCCCATGCGGTTTATCAATACGGCGAATTCTTCTCTTTTAATTTGTACACATTTGCCAGGATTTACTTTGGCCGCTAAGATGTAGCGTCGTCTGCAGTTTAGTGTGCAACAATCTGTATAACGCTTATAATTTGCACAAAGTGCATACACTTTTTATGCGCATCCGATTTCACTACCAACCGTGGAAAAATACATCGATCTAATCTTATTTCGATCAAATCCATCAAGAACCGTGGATGTAGCAACACACACTATTTTTGGGATAAATCGGATACAGCTCCCATGCCAATTTTTTATGGGTGATGTGTCAGTTTCTTCATCGACAAGGAAACGATCCACAGAAAATGCGACTAAATCCGCGATATTTTCAAAAATATTTTTCGCACATTTGTCGGTTTTTGCAGTTGCTGTTTTCGCCGTTCTAGTGGATGGATTTTCACGATCTATGATTTATATGATCCGAACCGCCGAAAAACTAAAATATCGCGGGGTACCAGCACACTCAAAAGAATATTGTAAATACTGTACCCAAAAAATAGGTTTTTTAGAAAAAATATCGCACTAAATGTTGGCCTTTGGCGGCAGATTACTCTGCTGCTGTGTGGGCTACATAGCCAATATAAATATCAAACTGTGCATAATCGCGAGTAGAGATGGGTGCGTGCCTAAATTAGGCACGAACACGGAACAAAATTTTTATGCACATTCACGCACAAACACGGCGTTTTTGAAGAAGGCACGAACACGCACACTCACGCACGAAATTACAAAGAAAGAGATATTCATATAGCTATACAATTATTTGTTAAAAATATTCTTACATACGTCTAAAATATACATATTGCAAAATTACTTATAAACTAATATTTACATATTCTTATTTAAAAACATTATTTCCAGATGTGGAAAAAATCTCTCGCTCGTTGCTGATCTGACGGGTATGGCCAAAATTTTCCTGGCTAATTGTTTTGAACAATTTTAGATTAAACTCTTTCCAAATGTCTAAAACATCAGTCTGGGTAGATACGGCACTCGCTAAATATGTATCAAGTTCTTTATCAATTAAAGACTTATCCATTTTTCGTCTTTTTGCCAAATTTGGATCCAAAAACTCTAAAAATTCCTGTAAATGTGGCATTGTAATTTCCTGCTTATACTTAGAACACTCTATGTTCTCACTTTGTATATCAAATAACATTGCTTTTACATTAGCTATTACGTCATTTCTTTTTTATTCTAATAAAAAAATCATTTCCTTAAATGGCGGAATGAAAAACATCGGTATAAGATGTGCCATTGCTGGTACAAAGCGTTTAAGCAATGTAAACAATCATTGCTTTCCATTCTTTCATTTTAGCTTTCAAATCTTTCATGAATTGGGAGTCAATGGTATCAACTGAGTAAACTTTCAAACGTTTTTCAGACCAAACGGCAAAAATGTGCATGGTGGGGTATTTTTCCGAGCTTAATTTTTCGGAACACTCTTTGCATATTTTGAGAGAACCCAAAGCAAAATACTCTTAATCTCACTCTGGACTTGGTATGCTCTCAAGCATAATATATCGTCGGTGTCATGCTTAAGTGTTCCATAAGCCATATTTGACATTTTGAGATAAAGGTACCTTACTAGATTTTAAACCATGCTCTTTTAGATGTTTTAATCGGGTTTCTTCTATCTCCTATAGTTTTTGAGATATTCAGATGTCAATATGTTCCATATCCGCTTTCGGACGCAAAAAATCCTGTCCTTTTTTTCCATATCCATAAAGCCTGGCGTATGGAACAAAACAACTTTGAACTTTTTTGTTCCATATCCATGCCGTGTGGCGTATGGAACAAAAGGAGACAAAAACGAATTGTTCCGCCCCAAAAATCATGGCGTTTGGAACAAAAAGTTGCCCAATTTTGTTAAGTTACGAACAATGTGGCGTAAGGAACAAATTGTTTTAAAAGAATGTTATATGAAAACCACAATTTCTTTTCGCTTAAGGTAACGCCTCCTATAAAAAATTCCCTCGTTTTAAGATAAGATTTTGATGTTAGCCCACAAAAATATACGCAGATACGTTCATTCGTCTTGAAGCTAGTGTGGACACCGATTACAAAATTGGTATTTTGAGAAAAACGCGTTTAAAGTTTTTATGTTATATTAGCAATGCAAAAATCAGTTCCAATCGAAATTTTTACCAAATATTCTACGCTACTACCATACAATTCAAATAAATAAATGTTAAGGAGACCTATAATAATGGTCCTTAATGTATTTATTTGCTCATATAAATGTTTCATTTAAAGCCGTGAATTTTCAACCTAACAGTAGCACAACACAATTGATAAAAAGTGCTTCTGTTAAAATGTGACAAAATATGTTCCATGTGATACGAACAGCCAAAAACACGAAAAAAGATCCCATGGAACAATTCAGCAACTTTTTCCAATTATATAAATCAGCCATAACTTCTAGACTATCACAGATATCTGACCAAAAAAACTACTGATATATTCTTTGAGTTTAGTTAAATATAACTGAGCTCTTAAAGTGTTGGATTTTTGCACCAGTTTTAATCAGGCAAATGACGTAGGGAACACTTAAGCATGACACCGACGATATGTTTAATTCCAACGTGTTCTTATATCTTGTTTTAACGTTTTGGACAATTTGATGTTTAGCTCCGAGTGATTAAAATATCTTACAAGCTTTTTGGAGCAGTCAATCAGTTTTCCTAATTCGGGAAGAGAATGTTTTTCAACAACATCATCCATAACTAAGTTCAAATTGTGGCCAGCGCAAGGTATACCTTTAAATCTTTGAAAATCCGAAACAACGTTGGAACCATTGTCGGTTACAAATACAGAATTTCTCAACTTGTGTTCAATATCAAATTTAGCAAATAAACAACCGATTTTCAAAGACAGTATATTGCGTTAACCCGCTGAGTTGTTTTTATACCCTCCACCATAGTATGGAGGGTATATTAAGTTTGTCATTCCGTTTGTAACACATCGAACTAATCATTTGCGACACTATAAAGTATATATATTCTTGATCAGGATAAAATTCTAAGACGATCTAGACATGTCCGCCTGTCCGTCTATTGTAATCACTCTAGCGTCCGCAGTAATTGAGATAGAGTGCTGAAATTTTGCACCCATGGGTCTTTTTTCCATAGGCAGGTCAAGTTCGAAGATGGGCTATATCGGTCCACTCTTTGGTATAGCCCCCTTATAACGGTACCTCCGAATTAGAGGTATTTTGACGTTCTTCGCCACATTTACAGACCAAATTAGCTATAATTTGGTGATCAACAAACTTATATCCCAAAGGATATATGTTTTGGTATAGTCCCCATATAACGGTACCTCCCGATTTTCGGTATTTTGAGAATTTTAGCCACAATTTTTAACCGAACTATCTGCAATTTGACTTTTGAGGTTCTTAGTGGTCATGAAACATCTCTACGAAACATCGTCAACATAGGTCCATGTTTTGGTATAGCCTCCATATATCGGTACCTCCCGATTTTCGGTATTTTGAGAATTTTAGCCACAATTTTTAAACGAACTATCTGCAATTTGACATTTGAGGTTCTCAGTGGTCTTGAAACATCTTCACCAAACATCGTCAACATATGTCCATGTTTTGGTATGGCCCCCTTATAACCGTACCTACCGATTTTCAGTATTTTGAGCATTTTAGTTACAATTTTTAACCGAACTAGCTGTAATTTGACATTTGAGGTTCTCAGTGGTCATGAAACATCTCCACCAAACATCGTCAGCATAGTTCCATGTTTTGGTATAGCCCCCATATAACGGCACCTCCCGATCTTCGGTATTTTGAGAATTTTAGCTGCAATTTTTAACCGATCGGTATTTTGAGAATTTTAGCTACAATTTTGTCTATTCAAAAATAATCGTCAATATAGGTCCATGTTTTGGTATATCCCCCATGTAACAGTACCTCCCGATTTTCGGGAATTTTCAGTGGTCACGAAATTTCTTCACTAAAATTCGTCAACATGGGTCCATTTTTGAGGGTCTACATTGTTTTGATGAAACTACCCTCAATTTGACTCTTGAAGTTCCCTGCAGCTATAAAACTTTTCCGCCAAAAAAAATTAAAGATAGGTTGACTCTTTGATATAGCCCCGTAGGTGGTACCTTTCACCTAGCTGAACACATTTTTTTAGATTAGATTAGATAACACTGTGCAACAAAATGGAGGTGAAAGTCTGGGGTACCGAAAAATCCTCTTGAGGAAGAAAGGCCTTGGTGAGTATATTATGAACCCCGAAGGACAGATCCGCCGTGAGTCGAACTTCCGCGTTATGGCGTGATGAAATTTTTGTTAGAGACCCTGTGGGCCATCAGGAATTAGCGTTATATCTTTGTTCACTGTTGCTTAAGTGCTCTACAAAAACAACAGGCAAAGATATAATGCTAATTCATGATGGCTTACAGGGTCTCTTGCAAAAACTTCATCACGCCATAACGCGGAAGTTCGACTCACGGCGCATCTGTCCTTCGGGGTTTTTAATATACACACACCAAGGGCTTTCATCTCCAAAAGGAATTATCTCTGCCCCAACATTTGTGTTCACAGTGTAATTTAAGCAACAGTGGGAGGCAGTAGGAGTCTAAAATTGTGAAAGGACCCTATTTATTCCATTTTAATTAAGACTATTTTATGGTGGAGGGTATAAAAAGTTCGGCCCGGCCGAACTTAACGACTTTTTACTTGTTGTATTTGCTTCTCTCTCATGAACAAAACAAATGGCAAACAAGCATCATCTTCTTGTTCTGGCCTCTCCGTAACAAAACGGCAAAAAGTACCAGACTACAAAAACGAAGTAAATAATTTTAGGAAAACTAAAGTTGATCGGTTTTATATTCTTGTTCGATTTTTGAACGACTTCTAAATGGAGCCCAAAAATTTAGCACGATCGTGCCACATAGTGCAGATCGTGTTTGGTCGTGTCGTGAAAAATCGTGCCTTGGAAAAAAGCACGACACGCACAAACACGGCGATTTTCGAGAAGGCACAAACACGCACTACTCACGGCACGACACGCGCCCGCCTCTAATCGCGAGTACTTTAATCCTATTGTTTGTCTTTTGAAATACTTGAATGCGCGTTCCAGTTAAATTACAAATACGAAAAACACCTAAAATCCGGCTTCAAAATGTCAGCATCAATAAAAGGTGTATGCAGTGGAAATTTTTAAAAGTGATACATCAGAAATGTAATCTTCATTTTGTATTCTTCTACTTTTACTTTGGGCATATTTCCGTCATTTGAACGGTTTAATCAGCAATCAAATAGTAACGTAAAAAACCTCGTTCAACGGGTTTTTGCCTATTTTTATTCATTTACGCGGTCATAACTTCCACGCAAATTAAATTTATTTGCCAAAGTTTTGAGCTTTGTTCAAAAACGCTTAAATTGATCCAGCAATAGTCATAGTTACTGGTAAATGGCAATAGTTCGCGTATTATAATAGTGCAAACCTTGGCTTCATGGAAACTAAATGTTTTGACTTTCACTCATATATAGTTTGTGGGGCCTACAATAATTACAAATGGAATGACAAACTTAATGGTGGAGGGTATAAAAACAAATTAGAATTATTATTTATAATATATGGATACATCTTTGAACGCTTCTCGTTATTTGTGAAATAAAACGCATTCTCCTCAAATTTGAAATCATCAATGGGAAATCGGTATCTGGAATCAAATGGTTATATAATGTAATAAATAGGTTCAGCAATATTTCAAATATATGTGTGTATGCATATGAAAAATGTATTAATGTTATTACCAATATTAAATGCGATTTCTCCTTTGTCCAATAAAACTTTTTTATCTTTATATATAAAACTCAATTGTCGTTTGTTGGTAATTGAATCAGTTGAAAACGGCTGGAGCGATTTGGATAATTTTTTGTGGAAATGTTAGTCATAGTCCAGTTTAGGTTTTTATGCAAAGAAAAATTGGCCACGCCCACTTTTCCGCCCACTTTTATAAATATGTTATATCTACGGAACTACTCAAAAAAATATTTTGGCCATTACAAATAAGCAACCAGGATCTGATGAGAGCATGCAATATGATTCCGATAGATGCAGAAATTAAGCAGAGGAAGTGGAAATGGATTGGCCATACTCTACGTAAAGAAGACACTGACATCGCTAAATTAAGTCTCCAATGGAACCCACAAGGTCGACGGAACAGAGGACGTCCAAAAGCAACCTGGCGAAGATCGGTGGATGCTGAACTCCAATCAGCAGGAAAAACTTGGTCTGAGATAAGGCATATGGCGCAGAACCGAAACGAATTCCGAAATTTTTGTACAAACATTATAACCTAACATAAATCAAAATAACAACGGGAGTGTTGTTTTTCTTCTGTGAATTTATATTTTATTTATGTAATGAAGTGGAAAAAAAGCAACAACTAATAAAAAAAAAAACCGAACTACTCAATAGATTTTCGTGAAATTTGCAGGGAACGTAGAGTGATGGCCCCCGGTTGAAATAGGCTACATATTTGGTTGAATTTCGGATCGGGCGGGGTACCACCCATATGCCCTATTTTTGTAAAAATGCAATATTTGCAACAATTACAAATGTATCGCCTTGAAAATTAATTTCCGAGTCAATGGCGATTGTGTCTCCGACCTTACGTGCTTATTTGGGGCATTAAGACTGGACAACGCCCACTTTTTTAAATATGTTATATCTACGAAACTACAAAATCGATTTTCCTGAAACTTTCAGCGAAAGTACAGGGTTGGACCCCGATAAAAATAGGCTACATATTTTTTGACTTTCGGATCGGGCGGTTAGGGCATATGGGCCCTATTTTTGTAAAAATGCAATATTTGCAAGAAATACGAATGTATCGGTTTGGGAATTTATTTGCGAGTCAATAGCGATTGTGTCTCCAACCTTACGTGCTTATTTTGGGACTTAAGATCCGACCACGCTCACTTTCTAATTAGGTTATATCTACAGAGGATTTTCAAGAAAATCGCGATTGGTCTAAACTTTTAAATCTTTATAAATAAAAATCAAATATCGTTCGTTGGTAATGGCATCAGTTGAGAACGGCTGGACCGATTTTCGACTTGGGTTTTTATGCAAAGAAAATTTGACCATGCCCACTTTTTTCAACTTTCTATTTTTATCATTTCTACAAAAACTACTGAACCGATTTTCCTGAAATTGCCAGGGAATGTACAGAGATGGTCCCCGCTTAAAATAGGCTACAAATTCAGTTGAATTTCGTTAAGGGCGGGGAACTTCCCCTATACCCTACTTTTTTAAAAATGTTATATTTACAATAATTACGAATGTATCTATTTGGAAGTTAATTTGGGAGACAATTGTGGTTGTGTCTCCGACCTTACCTACTTTTTTAGGAACCACAGACTTGACCATACTCACTTTTTAAAATATGTTACATCTACAAAACTACTGAACCGATATTCGTGAAAATGTCAGGGAATGTACAGGCATATTTTCTTGAATTTTGAAGAGGGCATATTTAAAAAAAAAGCCTTACCTTTATGAATAAAAATAATATGCTGTCATAACCCAACTTAGGTTTTTTGGAAAGAAAAGTTTACCACGCCCCCGAAAACAGGTTACCTATTTTATTGAATTCCAGAGGGGGCGGGGTACCTCCCCTATCCGATATTTTTTTTAAAAAACGTTAAATTTTGCAAAAAATATGTATGTATCGGAATAAAAATTTACGGATTAATCTACAATCTAGGTACTTCTTTGGGGCCTATAGGCCCGACCAAACCTGTTTTTTTTAGTATGTCATAACTCCAATACTACTGAAGGGATTTCCATAAAATTTGCAGCAAAAGCTCAATGTTTGCCGTTGTTATGTGGGGTACCTTCCCCATGCCTTTCTGTTAAACGCTATATGTATAAGCCCAACTTATGATTATATCGGTTTCAGCATACATTTTGGTAGGCAGTGAAGTTGGGTGCACCCTAGGACCGGACCAGGCCCACTTTTTTTAATATGCTATATCTTGAAAACTGATGACCACGCCCACTCTTTTCAAAACATTATTTTTCCAAAACTATTGAACCTAATTTTCAGAAAATATTCAGGAATGTCCCGTGGTCCAAAATGCTATATATTTGTTGACGAATTTCGGGGCCTATTATTTTCTAATCGGTGTATTTGTTAAACTTATGAGTGCATTAGGTTACAAATTAGTTTTCGAGACAACGGTGGTTGTCCCTCGATCAAGAAAAACTATATATTTAAAAATGTACTTAAATGGTGAGGTTCAACGGTCCATGAGCCATGAAAAGCTAAAACATATAGGTCTAAATAAGCGGGAGAATTCGATTTAATAATTTTTTTAACTTTTATTATTAGATCGCTTTAGGATAAAGACAGTGACATGGACGATAATAAATCCTAAAAGGAACAAATTGGCGAAAAATCCGACAAAGTCCGTAAGAGAAAAGAAAGGTTACAGACAAAATCTGTTGATAAATTTAAAATCCTTCTCGGTTTGACAATGGACCGAAGAAGTGAGGTAGAAAATACCTACTTTTGAATTAAAACTCATTACGACGGGCCAGCAACGCGGACCGGGGTCTGCTAGTTCTATTATAAAACTTCCAATTATAAAATGCATTGGACATTTAATTTACTAAAAATCGCCATTACTTTAAGAAAACACAAAACACTGATTTATTCACTAACTTTACCGTCTGCACTCAATGATTGTCTTGAAGAAACTGAAGAAAAAATGTTCTCTGCCTTTCTCGCAAAAAGAACAAAAATAATTCGTACATGTTTTTCTCTTCCTCTTCGCTAGGTTGGTTAATTGTGAAGCTGCAAACACTTCCAACGTTTGGATTAAATTTTACATTTGGCATTTAGGGTGTAAATCAACATATAAAAATGAAATTTATTTCGATTGTAAAAATATATTTTACTAGGGGACCCGGCGAACTTCGTCTCGCAGTTTGTTAGGTACAGAACACAACTGTAAATCGGGACTAAGATATATTTTTTAAGCAAATAACACGTTTTGCGATGTAAATAAAAATAATTGGTTGCACAGTTGAAGCACAATAATATCATAACGCCCCTATCCGTTTCATAATCGATGGTTTTGCAATTCTTGCTTTCACCACTGAACACGATATTTCTCTCAAGCAATTGAATACGAAGGAAGAAATGCGATCGTAGGAATTTGAATTAAATGCTGAATATAGTGCTTATTTAAACTTGCGTTTGAATCAATTAACCTTTTTTTGCGCAGAGGGATTCGATCGTTATCAGGTAACCACCTTCGTTTACTTTTTTCTGACTTCTCTGTTTAACGCGTTCTACTTGCATTGCAAATTTGGAATTAGACGCAATGGCTCTGGTAACACGGAAAAATGCGGTAATTGAATTTTGACTGAGACTGTACAATCCAGTACTTGGTACATTGATCCTTGTTAGCAGAGCTATTCTATTAGTTGCCGTTCTTTGTGTGTTTCGGATGCTTAAAGTCTTGGCATACTAACGCGTTGATGTTGTCGATTACTTGGTCACCCAACATTGTCAAATGAATATTACAAACTAATTAACGTTTAATAAGTATTTACCTACTTATGTTGCCCGATAAAGAATATACATATGTCAGTATCCAGTACCTCCGATTTCTTATTTTTTTTTTCTTTCCAATTTTGAATATCATCCTTTTTCGATTTATATATATACAGTGTACCAACAATACCAGTGTACATATGTATGTATTTGGCCATTTGTAATTGCCTTCCAGCTCGGCGGGAACTAATCTGATTGAATTCATACTCCTTTTCAGTGGAGTATCAATATATCAATATATATCTGGTACAGCTTAAATTTTATATCGCATAAATCGGAAGTTGATCTTTCGAAGATGTTTTACTTACGGTAAGTATACATATATGTATGTATGCTACAACTTCACTTCTAATGAAATTACCTCCGATCTCTTGATTTTTCAAATAACCCACCAATTTTGTGGATTTGTACCTTTTTCCTTGAAACTGTGGAAACCACTTTCGGCGTTATCATCTTCATCTTTTCAATCGGAATCAGACCGAAACCACCAAACTCTAAACTAAGCCCTCTCCTTTTAAAGACTTTTCGCTGTTAATTTCCTAAAAAGACGCCTGAAAATAAATGAAGATCGATTTGATTGTGCTTCTATACAACTTTCAAAAATTGACAAAACTTAGGCAAACAATGAACCCTCACAGTTGGTGCATATACAATTTTCGCCAAAATCTGTCCAAATAGGTGTCAAGGTATACTCCAAACGCGAAGTTCGATAGAAATTTGTGGAAAAATAGAGTTTCTTGAAAAAATATTTTTGCAAATTTTTCGCAAATGTTCGCGATTTTTTTAGGTTTTATCCTTTTCTGCCATGAGACCATTCCGAATTGGTGCGAATTGTCAAAATCTGTTCAGGCGTTCTTGAGTTATAAGCGTAGTAACTAACATCATCCTTTTTTATATATATAGATGTGTTGTTATTCAAACTACAAAAAGCTTCGGTAGTGAGTAGGTTGGTTTAATTAATAGTTTAGTTCCTCAGAACAACAGCTCGGCCGATAGGCCAACGACTCCTGCTGCTTATTATTCTTCAGCCGGTTTATTGCTGTATTTACCTCATCATGGCCGGGCGGTATACATTCGGTACCATTTTCTGGGATTGGATCTGTGGTATATTCGTCGTCTTCGTTAGTATTAGATACCAACAGTTTGAAAAAATTATTTTTCCATATCCCGAGCACACTATATGATTCAGTTACCAAATTACCTTGCTGATTGACTCGTCTCTACTGGACGATGTGCCTGTACCAAAGCCATCAGTTTGATGTTTCACTCTTTGGTAAAATTTTCGGACTTCATTCTGGCTTCTGTACATCTCAATTTTTCCACACTCCCGTTTTTTCATTTCTGTCTTTTTCCTGCGGAAAATACATTTTTCCTCTCTCCTTTTCTCCCTACACTAGATCCAATGCCACATTTTTCCCTTCGGTAGCAGCACGACACTCCTGGTCATACCATATGTTCCTTGCTGAAGGTCTCTGGTATCCAAGTATGGATTTTGCGGCAGTTTGCATGGAGTGGGCAATATTTTGCCATTGTGCTGATATATTATCGGGACGAGGAGTGCTTTCATTAAGCAATTGGGCTAGTTGAGTGGCTATGTGTTGTGTTTGCAGTTTGGCGATCGGGTGGAACTGGAGACCAGATGTTTTAACCTCCGCAACCAAACTCATGCTTTGTGTCATGGCAGTTATAATACATTGCGTCACCTTTAAATGTTGTTGTGACGCCTTTCCCAATCTATCGTATTTCCTGTATGGCGGTTATATCGGCCTTGCACTTTTCAAGTACAACTGCCAGTGCGTAAACTGCACATTCTCTATAAAGAGTGCGAACATTCCAGGTGCAGATTCGCAGATCATGGTCCTTAAAAAGTTAGCGGTGTTCGCCAACTTTAGAGGAGTTTGTTTTTCTTCTCCTTTGTTTTTCATAGTAGTGTGCTTTTTTCTAGGGCTAGGTTACTAATCCGACGCCTAAACCCAAGTTTTTAAGGCAGCACCGCATTGTGTCCTCTTGCGAAAAGATAGGTACCGAGATAAATGTTGGACTATGCCATGATAAAGCCAGTCAGGACCGTGGCTCGGTAACTGTCATCCCCTACGTCACCCGACCCTTGACACTTATTTGTGGCCTTAATACTCAACCACGCCCACTTTTTTAAATATGTTATGTGTCCAAAACTTCTGAACCGATTTTCAAGTCATTTTCAGATGATCTACAGGGATAGCCAATGGTGAAAATGGGCTATATATTTTGTTAAATTTCTCCTGTGCCCTATATTTTAAATAAAAACTTACTACTCTGGGAACATATTTTAGCCATAAGACCCGATAACTCCCAATTTCTTAAATACGTTACAAATAAATGGAAATACAAGATGGTAGGCATATTGGATGGTATTGGAAAGCAACTGTTTAGATTAGAAGGCAACATATTGATAGCTATAGTTTCATCAGGTATATAAGATTCATTAAAAGAAGGTGGAAGGACGACACAGTCGGCCCTTAAGTTGCCACATTTGAATGAAGGGCACATATGCAATATTAAATAGAAGTTATCATCTGGCACAACATATTCCCTAGAAGGTTTAGATCGATTCTTGAAGGATTTAAGAAGCTATTCACATTTAGATTTCAGACAAACACTCCCAGTTATACTATTCCAGCAGATGAAATAAATGCATGCCTCAAGTCATCAGTTCTTTGGTCGTATGTTCAAATTGCATATTGACACCAATATTTCTGAAGATTTTTATTTATAGTCACTTGCCGATCCCGACTAATTAGCGATGCAAGAAAAATAAAATTGACATAAATTGACTTAACGGTAAAATACAACTGTTTTAATGGCCAGCAACGCGGACCGGCTCGGCTAGTTCCATATATAAGATTTTTTGGATCAAATGAAAAAAATAGTGGTAGGAGTTCCAAAAAAGTTTTTTTTGGTTCACCCTAATATAGACACATTCCATTTGGTATATATGAAGGAGTGTCTAGGGCCAATATTTCGTATTTATATACATATGTATAAAATATCGTTACTAAATTTAATAACATTCGTAACTAAATACATATACACACAACACACACAGCATTGCTGCATGTGCACCATACAATTAATGTATGTAGCATATGAATTTACTTCGATTTCTTTTCGTTTCGACTCAACAAATCGAAACACACAAAAAGCGCAATGTGATACTGTGTTCAGTGAAATTGTAACAACATTAACTTTTCAACTTCCGTTTATTTGTATACGCTTCAATTGCGCTATCGCCTACATACCTGTTCATTTAGTTATTGGTTGCGATACGCTACAAGTCTTCGATACCAAAGCTAATTCTTTCGATTTTAACCTCTCGCAACTGTGTTCAACAGTATTTTGTCGCCAACAATTTATGGTTTGTATGCCCCTTGAGCAGAAAGTTTATGTGAATACACATATGTACATGCATTGCCCCTTGCAACTCACCGTAGTTACATTGGTGCGTTGGAAACAACAAATATTAAAAAAAACGCAGAACACTTTTGCAAACGAAAGAATCAACGAACGAACGAATCAATGAATGAACGAAATCAACGAAATATCCGCTTATGCCAACGGCAATTCCCTACAAAATTTCCAATTGAAAGCTGATTGACTCAGCAAAAATATGTGGTATGCTACGTTTACGCTATACCCGACTATTCACGTTCTTTAATGCACTTGCCAAAGGGAATGTGTGCAAGTTGAACATTGAAGTTCTTCAACAACAGGCAAACAACGTGGATTAGGGTAGAACTGAGACTATAAATGTTACTTACAATATTGGAAGGCATAACGGAAAGTTCCTCTAATAATTGTAAGAATTTCTTAGATGAATAGCTTTAAGAATTTGGATCAAGCCAAATAATTGTGTTTCTTTAAAAATATCTTCTTTATCTTCCTACTTTCTTGAATTTGTATTACCTTTTTTGCAAAACTGTTCGTTACAATCGTTGTTACCATTAGAATGCATATTGATTTCATTGCCAGGTAAAGTTCGTATGTACAGTGCGTTTTGTAACAATGCCTGTAATTATGCCACATATTAAAATTATTTGCTGCATAAAGTCTGTGTACCATAATTCTACATCAAGGGCAACGATTATGCTGATGTTTTCGCTACTTTGGCGGAATGTTCTTCACTACAACGGAGACCAAATTTAAGAGGATTTACGTAGGATTTATCGTTACTAAATTTAATAACATTCGTAACTAAATACATATACACACAACACACACAGCATTGCTGCATGTGCACCATACAATTAATGTATGTAGCATATGAATTTACTTCGATTTCTTTTCGTTTCGACTCAACAAATCGAAACACACAAAAAGCGCAATGTGATACTGTGTTCAGTGAAATTGTAACAACATTAACTTTTCAACTTCCGTTTATTTGTATACGCTTCAATTGCGCTATCGCCTACATACCTGTTCATTTAGTTATTGGTTGCGATACGCTACAAGTCTTCGATACCAAAGCTAATTCTTTCGATTTTAACCTCTCGCAACTGTGTTCAACAGTATTTTGTCGCCAACAATTTATGGTTTGTATGCCCCTTGAGCAGAAAGTTTATGTGAATACACATATGTACATGCATTGCCCCTTGCAACTCACCGTAGTTACATTGGTGCGTTGGAAACAACAAATATTAAAAAAAAACGCAGAACACTTTTGCAAACGAAAGAATCAACGAACGAACGAATCAATGAATGAACGAAATCAACGAAATATCCGCTTATGCCAACGGCAATTCCCTACAAAATTTCCAATTGAAAGCTGATTGACTCAGCAAAAATATGTGGTATGCTACGTTTACGCTATACCCGACTATTCACGTTCTTTAATGCACTTGCCAAAGGGAATGTGTGCAAGTTGAACATTGAAGTTCTTCAACAACAGGCAAACAACGTGGATTAGGGTAGAACTGAGACTATAAATGTTACTTACAATATTGGAAGGCATAACGGAAAGTTCCTCTAATAATTGTAAGAATTTCTTAGATGAATAGCTTTAAGAATTTGGATCAAGCCAAATAATTGTGTTTCTTTAAAAATATCTTCTTTATCTTCCTACTTTCTTGAATTTGTATTACCTTTTTTGCAAAACTGTTCGTTACAATCGTTGTTACCATTAGAATGCATATTGATTTCATTGCCAGGTAAAGTTCGTATGTACAGTGCGTTTTGTAACAATGCCTGTAATTATGCCACATATTAAAATTATTTGCTGCATAAAGTCTGTGTACCATAATTCTACATCAAGGGCAACGATTATGCTGATGTTTTCGCTACTTTGGCGGAATGTTCTTCACTACAACGGAGACCAAATTTAAGAGGATTTACGTAGAAATCCTTTAGTCGAGAAATGCTGTGGAAAACAAATTTTCAATTTCATTGTAATCTGAAATCAATGTCATGTACTTAGGAAAAAATCATCGAATTAAATAGGTAATTTTGCTTAGTTTTATAAAAGAGACTTGCTTATGCACACTTGAAAAAGATCATGACATGATTCACAAAATATTTAAAAACTAAAAGTTTCGTTAATGTATCTAACGTTATACCTATGGTTGATTTTTTAAAACCTCAGCATTTATGCTAACGAGGGTATATGAGGAAAAGTCAAAATTTTTTAGTTTCCATGAAGCCAAGGTTTGCACTATTATAATACGCGAACTATTGTAGTTTACCAGTAACTATGACTATTGCTGGATTAATTTAGATGTTTTACGTAGTTACGACCGCGTAAAGGAAAAAACATAGGTGAAAACACGTCGAAGCTAAACAGGTATTTTACATTGCTATTCGATTTCTGATTAAACCATTCAAATGACGGACATCTGTCCAAAGTAAAAGTAGGAGAATACAAAATGAAGATTACACTTCTAATGTATCACTTTCCGAAATTTCCACTGCATCCACCTTTTATGGATGCTGACATTTTGAAGCCGGATTTCAGGTGTTTTTGTATTTTTTATGTAACTGGGACGCGCATTCGGATATTTCGAAAAACCAATTGTAGGATTAAAGAACTCGCGATTTCGCATAATCTGATATGTATATTGAGTATGTAGCCCACACAGCAGCAGAGTAATCTACTGCCAAAGGCCAAAATTTAGTGCGATATTTTTTCTAAAAAACCTATTTTTTGGGTACAGTATTTTCAATATCGTTTTAAGTGTGCTGGTACCCCGCGATATTTTAGTCTTTCGACGATCCGGATCATATGAATCACAGATCGTAAAAATCCATCTACTAGAACGGCGGAAATGGCTACTGCAAAAATTGAAAAATTTGCGAAAAATGTTTTTCAAAATATCGCTGACTAATTCGCGTTTTATGTGGATCGTTTCCATTTCAATGAAGATAGTGAATCATCACTCGCGTTTGTGCGAAAACAGCGGTTTGAAAAATTTAGTGGCATGGGTGCTGTATCCGATTTATCCAAAAAATACTGTGTGATGCTACATTCACTTCTTGATGGATTTTATTGAAATATGTTTAGATCGATGTATTTTTTCACGGTTGATAGTGAAATCGGATGCGCATAAAAAGTGTATGCACTTTGTGCAAAATATAAGCGTTATACAGTTTGTTGCACACTAAACTGCAAACAATGCTACATCTTAGCGGCCAAAGTAAATCCTGGCAAATGTGTACAAATTAAAAGAGAAGAATTCGCTGTATTGGTTAACCGCATGCGCATCAAGTGATTTTGAGGATTTCGCGATTTACACGCATTTCAAAATGAACATTACCCGATACAATTTTATTTCAAGATTATACCCCATTTAAGGAACCCAACTTTTATTTGAAAGATATCCATATCTTCTGCTAGATGTTAGCGTGTTTTCGAGAAGTGATTAGAATAAAAAATGTGATTTATTGCGTGAAATTTAACTAAAATAGAAGAAAAACTCCGACCTATTTTTCTTAAATTTTGTTTAACTAACTCACAAAATAAATTTTAATAAATATTTTTTCTTACAAAAATTTTATAAATTTCCTCAATATATTTTTTGTTTTTTTTTTTTGCTATAATATGCAAACCGCTAAACGGATTTGTATAGTTTTGGTTTCATTTGAATCTTCGCGATGTTTAGATTACGTACATATTTTTTATATATTTTTCAGATGCATAAACAGCTTGAATTTTATTAGAACAAGTTGTAAACTACCAATTGTTTTTAATGCTTTCCTAATTTCCGCGAAAATTTACAACTTTTTCACTAAAGTTATGGGACCTCAGTAAACATATAGTATGTAGGGAGCCCCTAACTAAGGGAGTTTCTCAATATAATGATTAGAGTATTTTAAAGATTTTTTTTTTATCAGAATTGAAACCGCCATAGCTTTTGCGCGCAACAGCCAAAATTAGTATCTCGAACAGATTTAAGAATGGGATTTTTTCCCAATCTATGTACCAAAAATCTTGTATGTAGCTTAAAAATTTTTTTTTGAATTTTTTTCGATGAAAAACTAAAAATTTTTGTCTTTTCCTCATATAGGAAAAAATATGGAAAATTAAGTATTCAATTTTAAAAAAATTCAACCATTTTTTTGATGCTACATCAATGATTTTTAGTACAAAGATTAAGAAAAAAATCGTCATTCCAAATATGTTTTTGTAACTAACATTGACCGTAGCGCCCCAAAAGTTACGTTCGAAATTAAAAAAAATTGCGGCTAGATATAATGATCGGTTTTATGTCTTACCGTTAACGGATTACGTTCTCTTGGCGATGATGCGAAAATACTACCGAAATCTCTAAATGGATTCGCGAAAAATCGAATTTAAGAGGAATTTTACATATTTGCAAACATATTTTTTGAAATCGTAGCGCATATGCTTACAAAACATATATAATAAAACAAGTAAGCCAAGGCTATAGTCGAACGGGGCCGACCATGTGATACCCTACACCACTACCCCTGGGAATTAGCTTACCACAAATCAAAATTTCTTTATGGAACAAATAAACTTATTGTAAGAAATAACTTTGTGGATTCTGGCACGGTATCACACCAAGCTGAAATAATAATATAATAATTGTTTCACAAACATCCCAGAAGGGACAAGGGAGAATTCTCTCATATCTATGAGTGAGTGTACCCCGATTCATATTCGTTCAATGATATGGGACCCACAGCTTATCTCCGAACGGCGTATCGCAAGACACCACTTGTAGAAAAGTTTTATATGGCTGCAATAATCCGAATATGTTGCCAACATTACTGAAGAGTATTTTGCCACCGTTGCAAATTTGATGTTGCCTGGCTGGGGAATTGTTTTGAAAAAAGGTGGCAAAGCGACCCATACTGCAATGTATGTATAAAAATCCAATTGGACAATTAGAACGCTAGGTCACCATGTAATTTGCAATGCGGTTCTCTACACAAAACCCATTAAATATTAGGCAGTAGGTTCATTATCTAGCAGACACGTGATTGCTGTTTGCATCAGGGGGAAGATCAGTAGTTATATTTCCATATGTAGTCAACTTTGCGGGCATATGCCCTACAGGAAATAAAATATAGTCCAAAAATATTTTTTTGAATTTTTCATACAAAAGAAATGGTCCACTTCACCTGCTATATAATATCAGATCATCATCCAACATTGTAGGCATCTTCTTCTACCTAAACTCTTACCTCGTAAAAAATTTCGTGATTATTGAGCTATTATTGCGACCTTCAGCGTGTTTACGATTGCACTACAAACAAATAACTGGGTATATTAGGCTGTAACCCTGCTATTCTATCATGTACACCAACACAATTGACATCAATAGAAATGTTAAGCGCTGCTCTTCCCATTATAGCTTACTTGCCCGGAATGTCTCATCCACAAATAAAGATATAAGCTGTATATTAAAAATGTTCACACTTTTCACACAAAAGTTGCGGTTTATTTAACCCTCTAAGTATTACCTGATAGCCATCTCAAATTGCAAGCTTCTTCTTTGTCATATACTCTTACATTGATTGGACTATTATTGCGACCTGGAAAGCCGCTACAAAATTGGATAAATATTATGTTTTTGGTCCATTTCACCAGCTAAATATTTCAATCGTGACCAATAAAAATAGGTATCTATTCTGGTCTGAACCCGACCTTCATACAAAATTTCGTGACGATCGGTCCATAATTGCGGCCTGGACTTTGATTACAATTTATAATGGACAGACGGAGGGACGGACGGACACACATCTCAAAATCGCTTTATCTCGTTGGGTATACCACATTGGGGTCTCCGACGTATATTTCGCGATGTTACATGAATTTTTACCACAACAAACTTATAATACATTTTCCACATTGTGGTGTAGGGTATAAATATTGCAGCATAATGAAAGTTATTAATTTTAGTAAAATAAGGACAATTTGTATTCCGAAGTACTTGTTTTTATACCCTCCACCATAGTATGGAGGGTATATTAAGTTTGTTTTTCCGTTTGTAACGCATTGAAATACTCATTTGCGACCCTATAAAGTATATATATTCTTGATCAGGGTAAAATTCTAAGTCGATCTGAGCACGTCCGTCCGTCCGTCCGTCCGTCTGTGGTAATCACTCTAGCATCCACAAAAATGGAGATAGAACGCTGAAATTTTGGGAAAATGCGTCTTTTGTTTGCAGGCAGGTCAAGTTCGATGATGGGCTATATCGGTCCACGTTTTGGTATAGCCCCCATATAACGGTACCCCCCGATTTACGGTATTTTGACGTTTTTAGCTACATTTTCAGACCGATTTGGCTATAATTTGACATTTAGGGTTCTTAAGTATCAATAAACATATATAACAAAACTTGTGGACATAGGTCCACGTTTTGGTATAGCCCCCATATAACGGTACCCCCCGATTTGCGGTATTTTGACTTTTTTAGCTACATTTTTAGACCGATTTAGCTATAATTTAACATTTAGGGTTCTTAAGTATTAATAAACTTATATAACAAAAGTTGTGGACATAGGTCCACGTTTTGGTATAGCCCCTATATAAGGGTACCCCCCGATATACGGTATTTTGACGTTTTTAGCTACATTATCAGACCGATGTAGCTATAATTTGACATTTAGGGTTCTTAAGTGTTAATAAACTTATGTATTAGAAGTTGTGGACATAGGTCCACGTTTTGGCATAGCCCCCATATAGCGGTACCCCCCGATTTACGGTATTTTGACGTTTTTAGCTACATTTTCAGACCGATTTGGCTATAATTTGACATTTAGGGTTCTTAAGTATCAATAAACATATATAACAAAACTTGTGGACATAGGTCCACGTTTTGGTATAGCCCCCATATAACGGTACCCCCCGATTTGCGGTATTTTGACGTTTTTAGCTACACTTTCAGACCGATGTAGCTATAATTTGAAATTTAGTGTTCTTAAGTGTCAATAAACTTATATAACAAAAGTTGTGGACATAGGTCCACGTTTTGGTATAGCCCCCATATAACGGTACCCCTCGATTTGCGGTATTTTGACGTTTTTAGCTACATTTTCAGACCGATGTAGCTATAATTTGACATTTAGGGTTCTTAAATGTCAATAAACTTATATAACAAAAGTTGTGGACATAGGTCCACGTTTTGGTATAGCCCCCATATAACGTACCCCCGATTTACGGTATTTTGACGGTTTTAGCTACATTTTAAGACCGATTTAGCTATAATTTCACATTTAGGGTTCTTAAGTATCAATAAACTTATATATTGGAAGTTGTGGACATAGGTCCACGTTTTGGTAGAGCCCCCATATAACGGTACCCCTCGATTTACGGTATTTTGACGTTTTTAGCTACATTTTCAGACCGATTTAGCTATCAATTGACATTTAGGGTTCTTAAATGTCAATAAACTTACATAACTAGTGGACATAGGTCCATGTTTTGGAATAGCCCCCATATAACGTTACCGCCCGATTTCAGGTATTTTGAGAATTTTACCAACAAGTTTTAACCGAATTATCTGTAATTTGAACATTTGACATTTGAAATTCTTAGTGGTCACCACACCTCTCCACTAAAAATTGCCAAGAAAGCCCCCATATAACGGTACCTTCCGATTTTCAGTAATTTGATGATTTTAGCTACAATATTAAACCGAACTAGCAGTAATTTGACATTTGACGTTCTTAGTGGTCACAACACCTCTCCATCAAAAATTGTCAACATAAGTCCATGTTCGGATATAGCTCCCATGTAACGGTACCTCCCAATTTTCGTAATTTGGCCATTTTAGCTAAAATTTTTAACAAAACTAACTGTAATTTGACATTTGAAGGTTGTAGTGGTCACCACGCATCTGCATCAACAATTTTCAACATAGCCCCAATATAACGATACTTCCCGATTTTCGGTACTTTGAGGATTTTACTTAAAATGTTTAACCGAACGTTGGTCCATGTTTTTGTATAGCCCCAAAACAATCCTCCCGATTTTCCGTACCTTAGCGTTATTTTTGGACGAACTTTCTGTAATTTGAAATTTAAAAGTCAACAAAAATTGTTCATTTAAGTTCATATTTTCGTGTAGCCCAGGTACCTCCGAACTAGCTGCTAATGACATTTAATCCGATTTTCGATATTTTGAGCTAGAATCCGATTTTCGATATTTTGAGGATTCTAGCTAAATTTTTTAACCGAATTAGGAGTTATTTGTCATTAAAGGCTCCCATCAAAAACTCTCAACATAGACCCATGTTTTATTATAACCCCTATATAACAGTACCTCCCAATTTCTAGCCCACCAAAAATTGTATATTTTATGGTGGAGGGTATGAAAATTTCGGCCCGGCCGAACTTAATGTTTTTTTACTTGTTTTTGTTTGCCACGGTCGCACAGTGGATGCGCTCAACGAAAAAAATCATGACATCGTTTTAAACATTTAAAATGAAAATCGCTTCAAACATTCCAAAATTTTCGAAACTAAATTTATTTTTTCATTTTTCGCGGTTCTTAAGGAGAAAAAGCCTCACAAACATGACTAATTTTGCAGAAAAAATTGTATTTAGCAAGTAAAAAAGTATCAGTCGGCTTTGCCGACAGACATATACCCTCAGCCTATATGAATCGAAACTTTCATCTACGTACAGAATTTTGCGGCTCTTTATGGACATTTGAACTTGCCGACAAAAATGTGGATTAGGATTAAAGTTCAAAATGTTGCGGAGGAGGTACTTGAAGGAATGGACCGACATAGTACATTATGGAAGTTGACCTTATTTTGGGGGTCATAGTATAACCTTTGGATCAGTATGCCAGGAAGCATGGACTTGTCCACGGAAAACATAATCTCGCTGTAAAGGGGACCACAACGAACAGCATCGGTATACATTTCCCAAGGATCTTCGAACAGACCCTAAACTGCACTTAGACAGAAATTTTGAACTTTTGTGGGGGAGGTACCCTAAGAAGAAGACCGATATGGACAATTTTAGAAGTTAAACTAACATTGGACAAAATATTAGGAGCTCAAAAGTTTGGACCAAATTGGTTGCCCGCCCCGCTCAAGATTTATCGTGTATACCATTTTAGTGAAATTTTTTTAAAAAATTGGGGGAAACTAATTGTGGACAAAATGTGACGAAGACCAAATTTTGGACCAAATCGGTTGCTCCGTTCGAGAGTTATCTTGCGCTCCAACCACTACACGTAGTGTCATGTCGGTTTTTTGCACCTTTCAGGCTATTTTCTCAGGAAGTATGGACTTCCTCTGATGAAACATTGTTCAATGCTCATTATAAGAACATATTCGCTTAGAATATTTGGTTCACATCTGCCTAAATAAATCGATATAAAAATCATATAGGGAGTATACCAAATAATGGACCACTACTGACAATTTCTCGCAGGGAGGTTTACTATGTATTAAAAACTTTGGTACTGGATTACAGCAAATTCGGTCTAAAAAAGTGTTGGTAACAGTAAAATACTTCAATTCAGAATGATTCATTACATGGCCAACACGCGAAATTTTGGTCCTAGGACCCCTATATTTTACTTAGAGTGTTTTTAGGCCAGTATGACCCATTGATAACAATTTCAGTTCGATATATTATTTAGAAGTATTTTTGACACAACTTCCCACCACTGTGGGTCGTGATGCTCTGTGTAGGTCGTCAAACAACGGAAATATCCCAATAGTTGGCAATATATATTTTGTTGTAATCACACTACAGGTCACACGGATCGTCACGAAATTTTGGGTGCTGATAGGGGTTCCGGATATGAAGAAGCCTATTTATTTTGGTGATAGTCGGATAATGTTCAGTGTGGGAATGGGCAAAATATGTATGTGGACAAAAATTCAACGTTTTATTATGTCGCGAATATCTGCACTTATAATGCTAAAAGCTAAGCCTGCAAATAGGAGAATAAAAGTCAAATTTACAACGGTGCAAAGTACATTGGCGTAGTTGGTCGCAGTAGTCGATAATACATCTAATTATTCCAATTTGTATACCCTCCACCATAATATGGTACCTCCGGATTTAAAGAGTTATGAGGCTTTTAGCTATACTTTTTGACCAAATTAGCTGAAATTTGACATTTGAGGTTCTCGGTGACCAAAAAACGTCCCAACGAAAAAATTGCCTAGATAGGTCAGCGTTTGGGTATAGCCTCTTTTTAAAGTGTTTTGAGGCTTTTAGCTACATTTCCTGACCGAATTGGCTGAAATTTGAGGTTCCCAATCACCAGAAATCTTCTCCACTAAAAATTGCCAAGATAGGTCCTCGTATACCATATAACGGTACTTCCGGATTTAAGGTATTTTGGGGCCTTTAACTACATTTTCTGACCGAATTAGCTGATATCTGTCATTTGAGGTTCCCACTGACCAGAAATCTTCTCCACTAAAAATTACCCGATTTAAGGTATTTTGGTAATTTTAGCTAATTTTTTGACCGAATTTGACATTTGAGGTTCACAGTGGTCCCGAGACTTCTCCATATACATAGGTCCATGCTTTGGTATAGCCACCATATAACGGAACCCCCGATTTTCTGTATTTTGAGGATTTTAGCTACAATTTTTAACCGAACTAGCTGTAATTTGACACTTGCGGTTTTCAGCGGTTACAAAACTTCTCCATTCACATAGGTCCATATTTTCGTATAGCCCCCATATAAGGATGCACCCGATTTTCGGTATTTTTGAGGATTTTAGCTACAATTGTTTACCGAACTAGCTGAAATTTGAGAATCTCAATGCACTAGAATCTCAATGCACTAGTCAATGCCCAGTTTTTGAGGCAAAAATTGTAGCAACTTTTAATAATAATAATTTTTTAGTGGGCATTGAAAAAAGAACATGTCAAAATTTTTTAATATGAATGCCATTTTTCAAAATAGCGCCATTATCGCGGTTTGAATTGCAATCAAAGTGAGAATTCCGAAGAAAACCCAAAAAAATATATATAAATTATAAGACCTATTTCAATGTGTTTAAAACCGTGGAAAAATAAATCAAATATAAATATGTGTAGAATGGAATAGAGTGGACATTGCGAGTGCAATTTATTTAATAAACATTTGTGTAGCGACCAAAAAACACAAAAAGTCGGAAATAAATATTTTATTTTTCTTAATCTCACTTCATATGGACTTTTACTAAATTGTCCGTGCTTGGCCGCGATTTTGCACCTCGAACAAACAATTGAGAGTCTTCTGCATTGGTATTACTGCATTTCAAAAATATACACAATTGTAATAGCAATTCGTTTGAAAATCTACCCGCGGGTAGATGAAACTAATGAAAATGGTATTGGAAGGCATAGTTTTGTTCGTTATATACATACGTAGTTGCTTATAACCATTGTCCCTTATATCCGAATTTATCTGTAAAAATATTTGTTTTATCTCACTTTTACACATAAACAGTTTAAAAAGTTAAAAATCCTTTAATTCCGTCGTTATTAATTTTTGCCTCAAAAACAGGGTAAATTACCTATAGTGCAATGGTACCGAAACTTCTCCACATAGGCCCATTTTTTGGTATAATTCCTATTGAACGGTGCCTCGCAATTTACGGTATTTGAGTATTTTAGCTACAATTTATGACATTTAAAGTTCTCAGAGGTCCCGAAAATTCCTCCACCAAATCGTCCACATAGGTCCATGTTTTGATATATTCATAGGTACCATGTTTAAATAGACATTAAGGTACCAACAGATTGATGAAATTTTTAGATACATTTTTTTACCTAATTTTTGCATTTGAGGTATCCGTGGTCGATCAATTTTTGCCCCTAACAGGAAATTAATTATTCCATTTTATTGTTTTATTTGAATTGTTATAACGAATTGGTTGAGTGCAATTCAACATAAGTAGTCTATATTAAGAAAGCATTCTGTGCTTTTTGTTGATCCCAATTGTGAAAAAAGTGATCAAGTACTGGAGATATAGAAAAAGATGCTCAGATGTCCCAAAATCCAATTTGTGGAGTTTTATTTCGTGTAACACCGTGAAATATTCTTCATAGACCCCGCATGTGGTGTACCAAAATTCATGTCTCGACGAGATAACGCGATTTTGAGATAAGTGTCCATACGTCCGTCCATTAAAAATTGTAATCAAACTCCAGTCCGCAATTCGTGACCACTCGTCACGAAATTTTTTATAGAGGTTTCCGACCAGAATAGAAACGGTTAGTGTTTGGTTAGTTTCGACAGGATAAAGCGATTTAGCGATGTGTATCCGTCCATTAAAATTTTTAATCAAACTACAGGCCGCAAGTATCGACCGATCGTCACGCGTCAGACCAAAATAGACACCTATTCTTATTGGTGATGATCGTGATATTTGGCCCAAAGACAAAATTTTTATCAAATTTGGTAACTGCTCTGTAAGTCACAGTGACAGTCTGATCGACGCGAAATTTTAAGTATGGTTTGGGTTAACCACAAAGAAGAAGCTTGCATTTTAACAGATAATATTTAGCGGGTTAAATGGACCAAAACTTTTGTGTGACAAATTGGTTAAAAATTTGGTATAATGACTATATTTTTACCCTGGAAGATACAAATGTTCCACCCACGTAAGTTTGTTGATGTACGAGGTCAGATAACAGAGTTACAGCCTAGTATATAAAGGGACCCCACAGTTTTAATTGTATGTTGTTTACCTACGCGGTAGTGGTCGCAGTAATAGGTCAATGCTATCAAAATTTTACATGAGGTAAGAATTCCGGTCAAGAGAAGTGTCATTAATTTTGGATAGTGATCGGGTGGAATGTAACGGGTGAAATTGACCATAACTTTTGTGGGAAAAATATTAAAATTGAATTTTTGGTCCATATTTCAATTTCTGATAAGTATATTCCGAAAAGTTACTAAAACGAAAACTTGTTTTCAGTAGGATAATGTGGCTAAAGACTAAAACCTTCAAAGCCTGGACGTTATCCGAAATGATTTCTGCAGAAATGTTGTATATCCCGAATTTTACCAATTGCAGTGTTATAATGCGGCTAAAACCTTGAATATACCGAAAATCAGGCGGTTCCGTTCTAAGAGGGCTTTATAAAAATGTGGACTTATACTGACAAGTTTCTGGGGGAAATTTGTATAGTCCCAAAAAGAACAGATACTAAATATCAGCCATTTCCTAAAGTCCTAAAACTTTCCAAATACCGAAAATTGGGAGAGACCGTTCTATGGGGATATACCAAAACGTGGACCGATTTTAATCATTTTCAATACCAAACATCCCAGAAATTTGTGTACCAAGTTAGAAATCCTTTACTTATATATTGCGAGATGTATCTTGACTAAAAACAGACGGACAATAAAACAATAGGAATGACAAAGTTAATTTGTTGCCTTTGTTCACGGACATACGAATTTGTGCACGCAGAAAAATTTATGTTAGAAATATGTTTGGATCCAAACAAATATATGTTTGGGACCGGTTGCAAACAAATATATGTATGTTTGCAACATTTTGTAACATATCTCAATTTGATATGTTTGGGTACCAACATATTTTTTATGTTAGAACATTTTTTTCATGGGTGGAGAGAGGATGTTTGTCAACGAGAGTAATAACAGTGCTCTCGCGGCTGTGGATTGCTGTTTTATAATGAAGAGTTGTGTGTATTGTATAATAGAAGACGTAGAAGCGAGGAAGGGGGCTTTGGTGGCGTGTATGCGACAAACTCGTGTGTTTCTTGTTTTGTTGTTGTTAACCAACTTAGGAGGAGAAGAAGAAAAGAAGAAATGATATGAATTATATTTTATTTCTTTCTTCAGTGTTGTAGATGCCTTTGTAGAGTCAAGACGGTAAAGTGAGTGAATAAATCAGTGTTTTGTGTTTTCTTAAAGAAATTGTGCTTTTTAGTAAATTAAATGCCCAATACATTTTATAATTGAATCGGAAAGTTGAATGGAACTATTTTATTGGACAAGGAAGAAACCGCATTTAATATTGGTAATTACATACATACTTATGTATATTTGAAATATGGCATATCCATATTTATTTATTACATTACATAATCATTTGATTCTAGATGCCGATTCCCCGCTAATGATTTCAACTATGAGGACAATTTGTTTTATTTCACAACTAAGGAGAAGCGTCCAACTACATTTCTATATATTTTTCCTTGTTAAAAGTGTGACTATTTACAAATTATTTCAATCAGTTTTTCTTTTATTAAATTGTGTTATGTATTTCTTTGGAATTTTGTATGTACCTATGTGTTTGTTGTTCTTTTGCCTTCCAATAAACAACCTCAACATTTGTGCGTATACTATGGAGATAGCCAGTGAGTTCTTACTGAGAGCAAGTGAGCACACATTTGAAAGTGTTTTACATTGAATTTTACGCTCCCTTGCTCTTAGTAAGCGCTGACTGGTGCATGTGTTTGTTTTTTTTGTGCCTTTTGGGTTTGTATTTTTTGCACCCAAACATATAAAATGTTTGCACCCAAACATAAAATTGTTTCCACCCAAACATAAAATTGTTTGCACCCAAACATAAATATCTTTGCACCCAAACATATATATGT
This sequence comes from Musca autumnalis, assembly GCF_047663935.1. Taxonomy (NCBI): domain Eukaryota; kingdom Metazoa; phylum Arthropoda; class Insecta; order Diptera; family Muscidae; genus Musca; species Musca autumnalis. The sequence goes on along the minus strand of NW_027411866.1, from coordinate 121,993,895 downwards.
TTGCACCCAAATATATATATGTTTGCACCCAAACATATATTTGTTTCCACCCAAACATATATTTGTTTGCAGACCCTAACATATATTATGTTTGGGACTGTTGCAAACATATATATGTTTGCTGCAAAATATGTTTGGGACATATGTTAGAGAGGCCGGTTTTTTTTTGCGTGTGCGGATTGTGACAACGGAAATTATTAAATGGTTTTATTTAGCTCACCCCGTTTGTTTTATTATTTATTCTTGGGTCAAATTTAGTAATTCAAATTCTGAAATTTTGTATACGCTTTGGATTTTGGTGACAATACAATTATGTTTATTCATTATCATTATAAATTCAAGATGGCCGCCGCTACAAAATGGCGGATAACATAGGTTTTATCAATCCCGACAATATGGGTATCAAATGAAAGGGCTCAACGAGCAGAATACAATATACTTTAAAACAATTGAAATCCAAGATGGCAGCCGCTACAAAATGGCGTATAACGTATGGGTATCAAATGAAAGTGCTCAACCAGTAGAATACAATGTACTATATAAAATTAAAATCCAAGATGCCGGCCTCTACAAAATGGCGGATAACTTAGGTTTTATTAATCCCATTAACATGGGTATCAAATGAAAGGTCTCAACAAGCAGAATACAATTTACTATGCAAAATTGAAATCTAACATGGCCGCCGCTACCAAATGGCTAATAACAATTTTTTATCAATCCCACCAAATAAAAGGGCATCAAATAAAAGGGCTTGACAAGAAGAATACAGTGCACTATCAACCTCAATATTTAAGATGGGCGCAGCCACTAAATGGCGTATAATTAAGATTTTAAGTTAGAAATTGAATCTGTAATTTAGGTATCTGATTAATCCAGCCTGAATCCACCACCCAAGTCAAGATTTTTTATCGTGTTGAGGACTGTGTGGCGTTAGGGTGGCTAAAAATGATACGTCGTTAGCGTTTCCCCTCAAGACTCAGGCGCATCTTGTTGTACATAGCCTTGCCCCTTTATTGGACCTCTGGGGGGGTCGACCGTTTAAATGTCCATTACTCGTGGGAACAAAATGGTAAAAATAAAAATAAAAAATACAAACACAAATAAAAGAGAAACTGCAACACAACGTAAACGAAGGCCTCAAAAAGCGAAAGAAAAGTATAAAGCAAAACGAGCTAAAGAAAATGAAAGTGATAGCAATAGTCGATTACAATTAGCGTCAAAAACACCTGAGCAATATGAGGCCAGGTTAAAAAAGCAACGTCAGCGATATACACAAATGACGGCGTCAGAAACACCTGAAGAATATGAAGCCAGGTTAACAAAACAACGAAACTGTTTGAAGAAGGTCAAGTCTACGTGGCTCTTAGTAGAGTAAGATCTTTGCAGGGACTACGTATGGAGGAGTGGGACTGCAATAAACTAACGGGCAAGAAACCTTGCAATAATGAAGCACTAAATGAATTAAACAGAATGCGAAATAAAAACTAAAAACTAGAAAATAAAAATAGGTAAAAAAACTTTTTAAGTTAAACGGTTTTATGTTAAACATACATTGCAATGTTTAGGATAAATGTACTAAAAACCAAAAAATAATAAAATAGATACAGTCGTAGGAATTATAAACATATGCATAGACTAGACTAAAATAAAACCGTGGGGCACGTCAATTGTCTACAAATTATCGACTTAATGTGCGATAGAAGAATCGTTTAATTCGTCGTTAGGCAGTTGGCCCGCAGACGGTGAGGAAATTCCTTACTATTTTCTTGCTCATGGAAATTCCAGTAGTTATACACTCCATGTAAATAAAAGAGATGTTTCAACTAGTTTATCGTTGGACATTCACACTGCTGGCTGGCGAGGAATCGTTTCACTGCTCGTAGTTTGTCTTTAATCGACAAAGTACTACTCGCTCACCACTATGAAACCCTAAAACTCGCTTATAATCGAGCTTGCTAGCTTGTTTCCACATTCTAGCCCTACTTATCACACGTCCATCGTTGTCGGTTGAACAACTGCCTAATTATAGTGTAACATTACAAAACAAACAATTTAATCAACGATTGCAGACAATTGACGTGCCCCACGGTTTTATTTTAGTCTAGTCTATGCATATGTTTATAATTCCTACGACTGTATCTATTTTATTATTTTTTGGTTTTTAGTACATTTATCTTAAACATTACAATGTATGTTTAACATAAAACCGTTTAACTAAAAAGTTTTTTTACCTATTTTTATTTTTCTGTTCTATTCTAGGGGTTTTCATTGAATAAAATTTTTTAATTAAAATGTGGGATATACCTTAATAAATTCTAACTTTTGTAACGGACTGTAAACGGTGAAAAATTTGTGCGTAGTTCGTTGAACAAACCTACACACACACACGAAATGAAAGTCATACATTCATGCCCGCATATGTTTCAATTTCATAACAAAATTGCATTTTTATAGCTAGCAAAGCGTTTGCAATGATGCATTTGCTCTCCATGCTTTTTTTAATTTTTGCGGATATTAATTTTAAACGTTTAATAAATATTTTCTACAGCATCAATTCTATTCCAATTCATATTTTTGTTATAAAAAAAAAACAATGAAAAAACTGCTGAAAGAAATTTGTGTCTTAAGGTTATTTTCTTTCAATATTGATGCTATTGGTCTTTGCAAAAGTTACAAAGTCAGTCAACAGTCACGCAAAACGTCAGCTTTACTGTCAAAGGCAATAATGCTATCTGCTAACTTGGATCAGCGACTGACTGCCTAACTGACTTTATGGTTGAAAGGGACAATTTTCTGTGTTTTTATTTCTTATTCCTCTCTTCTGGCAATGCTTTTTTCATAAATTTTAGATAGATATATAAAATATTGATCACTTGCTTTTACTGATGGTTTTTATTCTGTTGGCGTTGGTGTGGCATGAAGACATCAGTCTTAGGCTGGGAAATGTGTTCATTGCTCTGTTGCTATGGTTACGTTAAGGAAGTCATGGTATAGCAGCTTTAAAATTGTCGCATCTCAGGTTCATTGTACATATATTTCCGTTATACTTCTTTGGTTCGAACATGTTATCGTTTCGTTTCATTCGTTCTTGGCTTTACCTACACAGTGTCCTTGCTCTAGTTCGCGTATTTGCTTTGCCTTCTGTCTATGCCATCGAACCTCTGGCATAATATGAAATAAGTTAATCGATGACGGAAATTAGTTTTCCTTTCAATGTTTTAATACAAAGCTTTGGTTGCAACTTCGCAATATGTTTGTGTGTGCGTGTGAGTTAACAGCTTAGCAACAGCAACAAGGTGCATGATTGCGCTTTCTGTTTTCTTTTTTAAGTGGATTTTCATTTTGTATGATTTCCAAATAAATGGAATTTGCAGGAAATTATGTTTGTTTGTTGTGATATGTGTTACCGTGTTTAAATATTTATGTCAATCTCAAGACTAAGATGACAGAAATGTTAGATTTAGTGTTGTTTTGTGAGAAAAAAAATATGAGTTGTAGTTTTATGTGAGATGCTGAAATTTGAAGATGACAATCTGAAAATATAAAAACAAAAATTTATACATATTTACGTTAAGGTCTCCTATGAATGTTGTAAATCTGTGGGTTTAAATTTCAAAGTGAATCTAAAACAAGTAAAAGTGGGCTATATGTGATATCCTACACCACTTTCCCCAGGGACTAGTTTTCCACGGAATTTGTCGTATACATACATATTTCGAATATATGGTACCCTACACCACCGTGAATATGTAAAATATATATAGGAGATATATGTATATCAATTTGAACTGATTTCTATATAATATGGTACACTTATTACTAGACAAAATTCCGTCACACATTCCAAATTGCATCAAAATTGGACAGATATAGGGTGTTTGGTGCAGCAAATACGTAAAATCGGCGAAAAAATATATGGGAGCTATATCCAAATCTGAACCGATTTCGATATTATTGGTACACTTATTTCTAGACCGAGTTCAGTCACACAATCCAAATTTCACAAATATAGCGTGTTTGCTGCAGCAAATACGTCAAATCGATCGAAAATATATATGGGAGCTATATCCAAATCTGAACCGATTTCGATGTAATTTGGAACATTTATTTTTAGACTGAATTCAGTCACACGTTCCATATTTCATCGAAATCAAACATGTATAACGTGTTTGGTGCAGCAAATACGTGAAATCGGCGAAAATATATATGGGAGCTATATCCAAATCTGAACCGATTTCGATACAATTTGTCTCACTTATTTATAGACCGAGTTCAGTCACACAATCCAAATTTCACGTATATAGCGTGTTTGCTACAGTAATTACCTCAAATCGGCCGAAAATATATATCGGAGCTATATCCAAATCTGAACCGATTTCGATGTAATTTGGCACATATATTTTTAGACCGAATTCGGTCACACATTCCAAATTTCATCAAAATCGGACGTATATAGCGTGTTTGATGCAGCAAATACGTCAAATCGGCCGAAAATATTTATGGGAGCTATATCCAAATCTGAACCGATTTCGATATAATTGCGCACTTATTTCTAGATCGTATTCGGTCACACAACCCAACTTTCATCAAAATCGGACCTATATAGCGTGTTTGGTGTAGCAAATACGTCAAATCGGACGAAAATATATATGGGAGCTATATCCAAATCTGAACCGATTCCGATATAATTTGCCACACTTATTTCTAGACCGAGTTCAGTCATACAAACCAAATTTCATCAAAATCGGACGTATATAGCGTGTTTGATGCAGCAAATACGTCAAATCGGCCGAAAATATTTATGGGAGCTATATCCAAATCTGAACCGATTTCGATATAATTTGGCGCACTTATTTCTAGATCGTATTCGGTCACACATCCCAACTTTCATCAAAATCGGACCTATATAGCGTGTTTGATGCAGCAAATACGTCAAATCGGCCGAAAATATTTATGGGAGCTATATCCAAATCTGAACCGATTTCGATATAATTTGGCGCACTTATTTCTAGATCGTATTCAGTCACACATCCCAAATTTCATCAAATTTGGTGTAGCAAATACATCAAATCGGACGAAAATATATATGGGAGCTATATCCAAATCTGAACCGATTTCGATGTAATTTTGCACATATATTTTTAGACCGAATTCAGTCACACATTCCATATAGTCACTATACTAAAAATTTTACCAATTTGCATACAAAAGTTTGGGTCCACTTAACCCGCTAACTATTATTTCATCATAGTTAATTTCAAATTTTGCGTTGATCAGATTACCATTGCGACCTGCAGAGCCGCTACAAATTAGATTATTTTTTGTTTTTGGTCCATTTCATATTTTACGACCATTGCCAAAAATTAATCGCTTCTAATATGTTCGGAACCAAACCTCCAAACAAAATTTCGTGAATATTGGTCCATAATCGCGGCCTTTAGTATGACTGAAATTTCTAATCAACGGACGGCACACATCTCAAAATCGTTTCATCTTGTCGAGATATGAATTATGGCATTGTCTACGACAAATATTTCGCGGTGTCACATGCGTTTTTAAAAAAACAAACCTATAATACCATTCCCGAATTGTCCTGTAGGGCATAAAAACAAACAAGTAAGCAATGGCTATAGTCGGACGGGGTCGACCATGTGATACCCTACACCACAACCTCTAGGAATTAGCTATGTGCAACCAATTTGCACGCTGAATGTCCAGGCATAATACCCCTTAGTAATGTTGGCGATATTTCCAGAGTATTTCAGCCATGAAAAACTTCTCTACAAGTGGCAACTTAGGGCACGCCTTTCGGATTCGGCGATAAAACTACGTCACATATCAATTACATAACATGAATCCATTGATATAAGATAAGCCTCACTTGTCTCTATTGGGATATTTGTGGAACAATTACATAAATTACACATTTCTAAGCAATATGCCAAAAATGTGAATTTTCACATTGATTAGAATCTCCTGTTACATCTTTAAATTGTCTTTAAATATCAGTTCCTTTTTTAAATGCACCTTATATAAATAAATATGTATACAATGCAATTTGTCATATCTCTGATATTTGTCAGTAAGAGAGGCAGATGAACGGACAGGGCTAAATCGACTCCAAATTGTCTGAAACGAATTTCGTCCAACCCTACTTGGGGTCTAAAACCATTATTTCTTTGGTCGAATTTTGTATATCTTCCCTTTATCCTAAAGGCTGAGGGTATAAAAGAGGTGGCGAAGCGACCCCATGCTGCAATATTTGTATAAAAATCCAATTGCACAACTGAACTGAAAATTTCTCTGTCATGATAAAGACAATTTGTAGTATGGGAGGAAGTTGTGGTTCTCTACAGAAAACCCATTATACGAGTATATTAGGCAGTAGGCCCGTTATCTAGCAGACAGGGGAAATGTCAGTAGTTATTTTTCCATATGTAGGCTACCTTGCCGGTATATGCCATCCAGGAATTAAAATATGGACCAAAAATAATTTTTTTATATTTTTCAACATTGCACGATGGGGCCAATGGCGGGTTTTTTAAGCAAAAAGTAATTTTTTTAAGTCAGTGATTGAAATCAAATAATAACGGAATTATATTCTTAACACTTTCAAACCTCCAAAACCAAAAAATTACAATCTGTCAACGGCCCCCGGCGACATGCCAAGCTGCCAAAGATGTCATAATTTTCATTCCGTTTATTTCTGACATTCAGTCATAATTAAACAATTTAAGCATTTTGGCGCCAAAACCTGATCTGTTGATATTATATATTTTTTAAAAATGGAAAATACGGGTAATTGTATGTAAATTAAAATTATTATTAAAAGTGATGTTTTTTTATGTAATCTGTGGTATCGTCCATGTGTTCTTTGGAGTAGAACTTTCGGTATCGGGGTGTATTCTCGTAAAAATATGTATCTGGTGAAATGTGACAATGCCGGCTAACAGATTTTGAATAGAAATTTTGCGTATACTTGCGAATAAAAAAATTATCAATTTCCAGATTTCGTAAAACTTAAAAATTTGGATATTTTTAATTTTTGGTTGGAAAATCAGCGAAAACCTAAACACGTTATAGACGGGATTTCTGCGAAATTTAATTGAGGTGTCAAAAACAACTTTGTGACGGTAGTTAATAAACAAGTTTATAACATTTGTGCACGCCTTAGCCAAAAATGGATAACAAGTTGGAGGTCAAAAAATCTTGTATTACAATTTGAAAGCTTATGGTTAGCTAGCGACACAGTATTTACGCCAGAACAAGGTAATGATACAAAGAAGAGAGGGCGCCCTAATATGTATTATAGTGAAGGAAGAAAACTTGATTCGGAAGTCTCCTATGAACCCGGCAACAATACCAAGCTCTTGACTCATGCCGCCTCTGTTTCGGCCAATTTGTCAAAAGAAAAATATTTAAACTATGTTCTCAAGAAAGTTAGGTGTTAACCAACTAAAATGAAAAAAACAACTAACTTCGACAGAAAAAATTTATGAACGATATATCCAAATCTAAACCGATTTCAATATGATGTCTCAGTAATGTTTTCTAGACCCAATTCCGTCAGACACTTTAAATTTCGTCACAATTGGACATATATAGCGTGATTGCTGCACGAAATACCTAAAATCGGGTGAAAATATATAGGGGAGCTATATCCAAATCTGAACCGATTTCGATATAATTTGGCATACTTTTTTCTAGACCTGATTCCGTCACACATTTTAAATTTCATCGAAATTGGACAGAATTTGCGTGTTTGCTGCACCAAATACCTCAAATCGGGCGCAAATATATATGGGAGCTATATCCAAATCTGAACCGATTTCAATATAATTTTGCAAACATATTTTTAAACCGAATTCTGTCACACGTTTCAAATTTTATCGAAATTGGACAGAAATTGCGTATTTGTTGCACAAAATACCTCAAATCGGGCGAAAATATATATGAGAGCTATATCCAAATCTGAACCGATTTCAAAATAACTTGACAAACTTATTTCCAGTCTGAATTTCGCCACATATTCCAAATATCATCATAATTGGATAGAATTTTCGTGTTTGGTCCATCAATTACACAAAATCGGGCGAACATATATATGAGAGCTATATCTATATATGAACCGATATCAACCAAATTTGACAGATTAGTTTCTAGGCCGATTATAAACATCTGCACGACATTTTGAAGGTCTAGCTTGCCCCTGTGATTTTTTGCCTCAAAAACCTGTCATCGGCCCCATCGTGCATTGTAGGCATGTTCTTAGACCTAAACTCTTACATCGTGCAAAATTACGTGACTATTGAGCTATAATTGCGACCTCTAGCTTGATTCTGATTACATTACAATCAAATAACTGGATATATTAGGCTGTAACTCTGTTATCTGAGCACGTAAATCAACATAATTGACATCAATGGAAAGGTCAAGAGATCGTCTTCCCGGAATGTCTCTTCCAGGAAAATAGATATAAGCTGTATAATAAAAATGTTCACAATTTTCACACAAAAGTTGTGGTCCATTTAATCCTCTAAATATTATCTGATCCCCATATCAAATTGCAAGGTTCTTCTTTGTCATATACTCTTACCATATTTAAAATTTTGAGGCGATCGGACTATTATTGCGACGTACGGAGCAGCTACAAAATTGGATAAAAATTATGTTTTGGGTCCATTTCACCCGCCAAATATTTCACGATCATTACCAATTAAAATAGCGATCTATTCTGATGTGAAACCGACCTCCATGCCAAATTTCGTAACGATCGGTCCATAATTGCGGCCTGGAGTTTTATTACAATTTATAATGGACAGACGGACACACGGACGGACGGACACACATTTCAAAATCGCTTTATCTCGCCGAGATATGAAGATTGGTATACCACATTGGGGGTCTCCGACGAATATTTCGCGGTGTTACATGCATTTTTACCAAAACAAACTTATAATACCCCTTCCACATAGTGGTGTAGGGTATAAAAAGTACGGGAACACAATGAAAAATAGCATTGTAACAAAGTAATTTAATATTTTTTCACATTGCACAATGGTCCCAAATCCAAATTTTCCGGCCAAAACTATTTCAACGTCCATTTTGTATTGAAATTAATTAATATTTATAATAAATGTGTACAAACAGCAATTCTTACGTTTTATCTACCAAAATGACCAAAAACTGCCAAAATTTGTTGCACAGGGTGGTCCCGTTGTGTGGGTTTTAAACCAAAACATTGACCTATGTTAATAATTTTTGGTACGGTGGATTCATATCTTCCAAGAGGTCTAAATACCAAATTTCAGCCGAATCGGTCATAAAGTGTCGCTAAAATCCACAAAATATTTAAAATCGGACGGTACTTTTATGTGGGGGCTATGACAAAAAATGGACCTATTGCCAAAAAAATTATACATACTTGTTTTCTACACTCTGAAACCCTTAAATATGAATTTTAAGGAAAATCGGTTGATAGATGCGGGTATTACCGTTCTATTTCTATTGGATACAACGTACAATCACAACAGGTATTTACAACAAATTCTCCCATCTTGAAATAGAAAAATCCACTTTATTTTAACTGTGGCAAATTTGAGCAAGAATTTATTTCTCAGTTTATTAGTTCAGTCCCCCAGCTATCTTCCGAAATAAATTTGGAGGTGGACAAACTTGGACATTTTTTTAAAAGTTTAAGAATATTTAAAAAGTATTTGTAAAAAATAATTTTTCATATATATAAAAACATTGATTTTATTACGCTAATTTTACAAATTTTATCGTCCTTCTTGTAAATGTTATGAAAGTACTCATTAACAGCTTCCCGATTCATAAAAACTTTGGTCTCACTTCTGTATATTTATGCAGCGACGCTATACAACAAAAATTGTATATTTTACAGCACAAAGTCTGTTTATTTTTACATAAAAAAAGTGTCAAGTTTGGTATTGCGCCAATCAACGAATACTAACGTTATTTACAAAAACTAATTATTTCCAGATGACTTGATGTGTTTATTATGATGTGTTTATTATTCTGTGTAAAAAAAAATAAAATTTCGAAACTTCAAAAATAGGGTTTTGGCCAAAAATTTCCTGATTGAAACCTATGTGCATTGTTTACAATTTTTGATACTAAAATTTTTTGTGGCAGCAATTGACCATCTACCTTTTTTATTGTGATACGTGAAAAGTGTTGCAACTTTTGGTACTTTTTTAGGCAAAAACAGGGTTGTATATCATGTGTACTGTGATTTCGATGTTTATTTCGCTGAAATCACGAAATGAGATGATTTCATTTTTGTATGCGAAATCATGATAAATTTTGCTTGATACCGCGCGAAATCACGAAACGACGCCTAATGTAAACCAAGCATAAGTACCAAATTTCAGCCATATCGGTGGGATATTGAGGCCACAACCTTCAATATAAAGAAAATCGGGAGATACTGTTCTATGGCGGCTATATGAAGACGTGAACGTACACCGGCAAATTATTGGTTGAAAGGTTTGCTCCCCCAGCTAACACTAACTATAAATTTTCAGCCATTTCGGTGGGATACTGAGGACACGACCTTCACAATACCGAAAATCTGGAGGTACCTTTCTATGGGAGCTATATGAAGACGTGAATCAATACTGACAAATTTCAAGTGGAAAGTTTTGTACATCCAACAAAGATTTAAGACTAAATACCAAATTTCAGCCATTTCGGTGTTATTATGACGCTAAAACGTTAAAAATATCGAAAATCGGGAGGTGTCGTTCTATCTGTTCTATATCAAAACGTGACCGATACTGATAAATTTCTGGGGGAAAGTTTTGTAAGCCCGAAAAAGACTAAATACCAAATTGCAGTCACTTCGTTGTGGCTAACACCTTCGAAATATTGAAAATCGAGATGTACCTTCTATGGGGGGTATATCCAAACGTGGAACGATTCCGACAAATTTCTGGTAGAAAGTGTTATTGCCCTAAGGAGGACTAACTTCTAAATTTCAGCCATTTTGCTAAGAAAATATATAGTTAAAATCTTCAAAATACCGAAAATTGGGAGATACCGTCCTATGGGGGCTATACCAAAACCTAAATAAACATATTTTTGGTAGAAATGTTTTTTAGCCTCTGGAGACACAAAATAACAAATTACAACCGATTCTGTGGTCAAATGGACCGACGCACACTGGTCGAAACCACTGATCTAGCGGCGCAAAAGTCAAAAAATCTAACTATAAAATTGCGAAATATTTTCCATTGTATCGATTACAGACACTTTGCAGACAAAGATTTTGTTTTTTCATTTTTGTTGTTGTAAATATTCACTCAGTTATTAACTATTAAATACAAGAGTTTTTGTTGCACCAGATTTTAAAAAATTGTTGCAAAAAAATTAACTTCATATTTGTTTAAATGTTAAATAAATTCGTAATGAAAATGGACAAGATATATTTTTAATTAATAGCAGAGGGTGTGATTTAAATTATAAAAATTAGTTTGGGGTCTGGAGGTACTTAGTTATATAGCAATAAATTTTCAAAAAATTCAATTTTTTAGTGTTTTTATGGGTTGTACGCGCTTGTTCCATAGAGTGCATCTGGTAAACTCGGCCGAACTTAGGTCCGATTATTTTTTGGGGAATGAAATTGGACTCTCTGGTTACTGAATAACCACATTCGGGCTGCAAATATTTGCAAATCTTTTGATGACTACACTTTTAAAATAAGGGATTTTGCATGAAATTCATACAAATTTAGCTGCGCATTTGTATGGGAGCTAAATCAAAATATGGACCTATCTTGAGAAATGTTTGCAAGGAGGAGTTCTGCCTCCCGGAAACACTATATTACCATATTATAGCTAAATATGTTATTAAATGTGGGATAACAAGTAAAAATTCAACGAATCGGCGGTACCATAAAAGGGGCTACAGCGAAACATATATGTATATATATAATTTTTTGCAAGAAGGTTTTATACGCAGTGAGAACACGGAATGGAAAATTACAGCCAAGTTGAATTAAAAATGTGGTCATGATATTCAAAATACCTTAAATTGGGAGGTACGGTTACATGGGGGCTATATCAAAACGTGGACCTATGTTCATAATTTTTGGTGGAAATATTTTGTGACCACTAGGGACCCTAAGTACCAAATTACAGCTAATTTGCTTCGAAATTGTGGCTTAAATCCTCAAAATACCGAAAATCGGAAGGTACCGTTATATGGGGGCTATACCAAAACATTAGCCGATATTGTTCATATTTGGCCCATTATTACCCACAAGTACAAGCTGAGTTTGTGCAAAATTTCAGTGACGTATCTCAACTTGTTTGCAAGTTATGAATTTCGCGCCGCTAGATCAGTGCTTTCGACCACCGTGCGACGGACCGTTTTGGCTACTGTAATATGTATCTTCAATAAAATTAAATTTGCATTAAGAAAAAATATCAAAATACCCTTAGAAGTAGACAAAATGGACCAATGAAAAACCGACCATTATATTCAGATATTACATTACCGTTGACCAAGGGAAGCACAAAAACTTTAAGACTCCGTATACTTTGTAATTTGCATTAATTTAAAAACTGAGAATTTCTCTATCATGATTTTTTACAAACAACCAAAAAAACTAGGGGAACCCACTTATATGTTAGACAATAGTTGTGTTATCTTACCTCTACATTGGTGTAATTTGCATCAAAGGAGAAGTCAAGATATCTACATATTTGGCTTTATACTAACATTTTTACTAACTTTCACACAAAACATTTAGTAGTTGAATTGCAAGCATCGTCTCTGTCATAAACTCAAACTTCACTTAAAATTTCGCGTCGATCATACATACTACCATTGCGACCTACAGAGCCGCTACAAAATTGGAAAAAAAAAATTGTTTTTGGTCTATTTCACCCCCTAAATATTGCACGATCATCGCCAAAGACTATAGGGACCTATTCTGGTTCGAACCCGACCTCCATACAAAATTTGAAGATTGGTCCATTATTGCGGCCGGTAGCGTGCGTACAATTTTTAATGGACGGACAGACGGACGGACAGACACACATCTCAAAATCCCTTTATTTTATTGGAGGTCTACGACGATTATTTCGAGGTGTTACATGAATTTTCGGAAAACAAGCATATGTATAATACCCTTTCCACATTGTGAGGTAGGGTATAATGACGCGTACTATATATGGGGCGTTATATAGGGGCTAGAGTGGTTTTAAAAAATCGATGTCAGATTTTTTTATGCGACACCCTAAAATGTTTAGTTTTGTTAAAAGTTTGAGCTCAATCGGAATATATTAACACGGCCTCAAAGTTTCAATGGGCCCTTTATATAGCTAAAATTAAAATCTGATCCGATTTTCAAAATTATTTGTAGGATTACTTGTTTAACCACTACAAAGAACTGGTAAACTGTTTTCATCGATTGGACAATAAATGTGGCCTGTAGAGTGATTTTGTGAAAATTCGCCTTTGGTCCCATACAAATTTCTATAGGGCCAAAGGCGTATTTTAAAGATTTTTTTGTTAAATAGCTGATAAAACAAAAAAAACATACAAAAAGATTTTTTCATATAGGACCAATATTAAAGAAGTTATGAGTATTTCTTTGCATATAGCTTTTACAGAATTCGACTTTTTCAAGGCGCGATATCAAATTTTATGTGAACAAGTTGCCATAACTAAAAATCGGCATTTTAGGGGTAAAAATCGTCAAATCGGCATTTCTGTTTTTTGGACTAAAAATCGCCAAAATGCAGACAATTCGGCAAATCTGGCATCACTGTTTGTAGGGTCTAAATTATTATTTCGAGTAGTATGTATGGTGGAGAGTATAAAACGAATATATCACAAGGGGAGTATATTCGTTCTAAAATTTAAGTTTGTCAGAAAAAGTATTCTGAATCTCTGTGCGTCATTCCTATCCGACTTTTTGTGGTTCTTTCAAGAATGCGTTTTTCGAAGTATTACATATAGCTGTCTCAACCTTAAACCTTTGAAAATTAACCAACAAATTAGGTAATTTTTCTAATCACAGCATTAATTTAAGATCACAATATATTTTGCAAAGTAATTATGATAATGCTAATTGTTATGTGTAGCAATAAAATCATCAATTTGCCTTGGAACCAAATTTGGATAAAAGAACCATAAACAATTTTACAGAACATTATGAAATCAACAACAACAATATAATGACATTAACCCAAAACCAACTACATGTCTTTTTGGTATTTCAACATTTTTACAGGCAGTTAATATGTTAAACAGGTACAATCATCAACAAGTTAAATGCCTCTGTAAGCAATAACTTAAAAGCCTAATTTAATTCTATACATTCTCGTTCACACGCACACTCACATTTCTAACGGAAGGAACCAAGCAAGCAAGCGAAATAAAGATCTGAAATAAATAATCCTTAAATTAAATTACCATTACACATCGTGCGCCTTCTTCACTGTGGAAATTTAAGAATACACAATGCATAATTTTCACATAAAAATTGATGATAAACAAAGTGTGAAAACAGCGTATAAAACATTACGAAATTTAAGTTGATACCATCTACCAGCTCTTCTGCGGGTTATAGAAATTTTCTTCTTCGTAGCATGCATTGGTTAGCTTGTTTTCTCATTCTCTCTTACTTTGTGAAATGCCATAGTGTAGTGCGCTTAAGCTAAGACATGACATCAAGTGTTTGAAATCTTTGGTGTTGTTATACCCTACACTGTTAAGTGGTTGCATTAGACCATGTGTCCATTGGGAAGATGGAGTTAGTTTAGTGGTTTGGTTGACCAACAATAGTGAGAAACCATCTTACTGGTACATGCACACAACTCGTCCACAGTTCCTGTGTTCAAATGCGATTGTAGACATTATCATGTTTTCAATTCCAAAGAGACACTATTCATTTATCAAGGCATTCTTCGTTCATCATGATTTCTATGGTTCTTCTGAAAGTCCCTTAAAAGTATTCTTTAAAAATCCACGTCTGCAGTTCTGAAAGTTATTTAAAATTATTCTTTAAAAATCGACGTCTGCAGTTCTGATTCTCGAACAGACCGTTAACCGCGCAAAAATGTTGGACATTTGTGTAGGTGGTACCCCAAGGAGAGGACCGATAGGGCCCGCTTTTGAACACAAACTATGTTTGGACCAAATATTTGAAGAGCCAAAGTTTGGACCAAATCGGTTGCTCCGTTTAAGAGATAAGGCGCGTACCATTTTAGGTATAGTTTTTCAACTTATGTGGGAGAGGTACTGGAAGTAGTGGACCTATAAGCAACACCTTCGAATTTTACTTAATATTCGAAGAAATATTACGATATGCCAAGTGTAGAGCAACGTAGTATTCCATTCGAGAGTTGCCGTGCTCGTGGCTGGTGGTGAAAGGTGGTGGCGAAGATGGTTCTTGCCGGCCGTAGGGTTTTTGCAGCTTTCGAGTTATTTTGTGGGGGAGGTACCCGAATGATTCGACCGATATGTTCCATCTTAGAACTTGTTTTAATTTTGCGCAAAATATTTTTACCGCTTTCGGACAATTTTCTCCGAAAGTATAGAAAAACTTGTACTGTCGTAAAAGAGACGACAAATACAAGTTGTTACAAGAAAAATCAATACGATGTGAGAGGAGGTCTTAAACTGCACTTTTCCGAAATTTTGTGTGGAGGGTACCCAAAGACGTGAACCGATATAGTCCATATTCGAACTCGATCTATGTCTGGTAGAAATATTACGATGTACAAAGTATGCATCATACCGGTAAGTCCCTTCGAGAGCTATCGCGCGAGCATAATTTCTGCCAAAAATTTTGAATTTTGTGGGGGAGGTAAGTAAAAATACTCTTTAAAAAAGTTCAAGTCTAGAGTTGTAAGAGTCCCCTAAAAATTATTCTTTATAAAATCCACGTCTACCGTTCTGAAAGTCCCGAAAAACTATTCTTTGAAAAATCCAAATCCACGGCTATTGTTCTGAAAGTCTCGAAAAACTATTCTTTGAAAAATCCAAATCCACGTCTATTGTTCTGAAAGTCCCTAAAAAATATCTTTCAAAAAATCCACGTCTATTGTTCTGAAAGTCCCTAAAAAATATCTTTCAAAAATCCACGTCTATTGTTCTGAAAGTCCTTTAAAAAGTTCTTTCAAAATATCCACGTCTATTGTTTTGAAAGTCCCTTAAAAAGTTCTTTCAAAAAATCCACGTCTATTGTTTTGAAAGTCCCTTAAAAAGTTGTTTCAAAAAATCAGCGTCTATTGTTCTGAAAGTCCCTTAAAAAGTTCTTTAAAAAATCATAGTCCCTTAAAAATATTTTTTGAACAATCCACGTTTCTGTTCTGAAAATCCCTTGAAAATATTCTTTAAAAAATCCACGTTTCTGTTCTGAAAATCCCTCAAAAATATTCTTTAAAATATCCACGTTTCTGTTCTGAATTCCCTCAAAAATATTCTTTAATAAGTTCACGTCTTCAGTTCTGAAAATCCCTCAAAAATATTCTTTAATAAGTTCACGTCTGCAGTTCTGAAAATCCCACAAAAATATTCTTTAAAAAATCCACGTCTGCTGTTCTGAAAATCCATCAAAAATATTCTTTAATCCACGTCTGCAGTTCTGAAAATCCCTCAAAAATATTCTTTAAAAAATCCACGTCTGCAGTTCTGAAAATCCTTAAAAAATATTCTTTAACAAATCCATGTCTGCAGTTCTGAAAATCTCTCAAAAATATTCTTTAATCCACGTCTGCAGATCTGAAAATCCCTCAAAAATATTCTTTAAAAAATCCGCGTCTGCTGTTCTGAAAATCCATCAAAAATATTCTTTAATCCACGTCTGCAGTTCTGAAAATCCCTCAAAAATATTCTTTAATAAATCCATGTCTGCAGTTCTGAGAATCCCTCAAATATATTCTTTAAAAAATCCACGTCTGCAGTTCTGAAAATCCTTAAAAATATTCTTTAACAAATCCATGTCTGCAGTTCTGAAAATGTCTCAAAAATATTCTTTAATCCACGTCTGCAGTTCTGAAAATCCCTAAAATATTCTTTAAAAAATCCACGTCTGCAGTCCTGAAAATCCTTCAAAATCTGAAAGTTATTTAAAATTATTTTTTAAAAAGTCCACGTCTGCAGTTCTGAACATTATTTAAAATTATTCTTTAAAAAATCTGAAAGATATTTAAAATTATTCTTTAAAAAGTCCACATCTGCAGTTCTGAACGTTATTTAAAATTATTCTTTAAAAAATCTGAAAGTTATTTAAAATTATTCTTTAAAAAGTTCACGTCGGCAGTTCTGAAAATCCCTCAAGAAATATTCTTTAAGAAATCCACGTCTGCAGTTCTGAAAATCCCTCAAAAATATTCTTTGAAAAATCCACGTCTGCAGTTCTGAAAATCCTTCAAAAATATTCTTTAAAAAATCCACGTCTGCAGTTCTGAGAATCCCTCAAATATATTCTTTTAAAAATCCACGTCTGCAGTTCTAAAAGTTCTTTAAAAATATTCCTTAAAAAATCCACATCTGCAGATCTAAAAGTTTTTAAAAATATAAGTTACGAAAACCTACATTTCAGAAAGCTCCTTAAAGTGTTCTTTAAAAAATCCACGTCTGTTGTTCAGAAAGTCCCTTAAAAACGTTCTTTAAAAAATCCACGTCTATTGTACATAAAGTCCCTAAAAAACGTTCTTTAAAAAATCCACGTCTATTTTTCATAAAGTCCCTTAAAAACGTTCTTTAAAAAATCCACGTCTATTTTTTTGGAAGTCCCTTAAAATATTCTTTAAAGAATCCACGTCTATTGTTCTGAAAATCCTTAAATATATTCTTTAGAAATTCCACGTCTGTAGTTGTGAAAGTCCCTTTCAAATATGTATTAAAAATCCAATTCTATAGTTCTGAAAATCCCTTAAAAATATTCTTAAAAAAGTAAACATCTATTTTTTTGAAAGTCACTTAAAAATGTTCTTTAAAAAATCCATGTCTATTGTTCTGGAAGTCCCTTAAAAATATACTCGTACTTTAAAAAACAACGCTCAAAAATATTAAAAATCTATTTTTGTAGTACTAAGCACCCCTGAACTTAGTCTTTAGAATGTCAACGCGTATGACTCTAATAGAAATCAAAGTTGATAGTTCACTGATGTAGTTTATTTCATGGTCGGCTTAAGCATCTGTATTAGTCTTTTTCATTTGTTTTTTTTTTTTTTTTGTTACCCATTTTTGAATTGCCTTAATTTGTTTATTTTGTACTGTGTTCACGGCAGCATTTGTTTTCAAAGCGAGTTTATCTGTTTGCCACCTTTGTTCATCAGTAGTGGAGTGTTGTAACGAAAGGTGTTTATCCGTGCTTTACCAACACAATTTCCTCGATTAAGGGCAATAGATAGTTGAAAGCTCATAGCAGAAGAAAACGAGTTTTTTACTTCAAATATCAAGGTACTACTCACTACCATAATAAACATTAACAATTTGGCGGTAATTTGAATAGAGCAGATTTTTGTTCAATGGAAAATTTGAGTAAAGTCCGTTTGTACTCTCTGAGCGAGAGAATGGACGAAAACGCTTGTAAAATATAAGAGAAAGTTACAGGAGTTACTTTCCAGTGGGAGTAAATATAAAGCTTTTTCCCTCAGTTTTCTCAAACATTCATATAAGAGTTTAGTCTTTGCTTTCTTTAGTAAAAAAAACTCTTATACACAGCCAAACGAATGTAGGTAAGTGAGTTCAACAAAGTTGTGTGCCACAAAATGCGTGCTAAAAACACTACAAACCCAACGTTTGTTGTTGTTTGGTCTGTTTGTTGCCGTTGTGCCGATTTGCCTTGCTAGCATCACTCCTCGTAACAATTTCAACCAAAATTGCTAAATGTAATTAAATGCTACTAATGGCTGTCCTGTGGGGGCACGACTTTGCTCACGCAGCCACCACACAATCAAAGGCCACTCTATAAGAAATTGTTTTACCAGCATTGTAGAGGCATTAGTTGCACATGGCGTATTGTAAGAGATTGTTTTTTATGTTTTATTTTTCGTTATATTGCTATGTTCTTGTTGTGGTTATGGCCATCTTTTACAAAAAAATGCGAAAATGTCTGTTATGTGGTTTAGCGGACAATAACAAGTTTTAGAGCCGTTGACACATATTTTAAGCTATAAGTTTTAATTAAACAATTGTGTGGGAGTTTTTTTTTCTTTGACATGCAACTTTTTCAAAAGGATAAACAGAGATTAAGCTACACAGATTTCCCAAAATTTAAAGGAATTAAATTTATTTTTATATACACACCAGCTGAACCCGGTGCGCTTCGCAACCCCGAATAATATCAAATATACATTAATTTGCATGTTTCATTTACCAAGATCTAAGATTTGTAGGCTATTTCGTCAGATTAGAGGTACATTTTCCCTGAGGCTAATCTATACTATAAAGAAAGTCGTTTCAGTATGAATGACAATAAGTTTGGGTGTTTCAACCATGACGATAATTATAAATTATTTTCAGATTTTAACCTGTGCACTATAGGTAATTTGCCCTGTTTTTGAGACAAAAATTAATAACGGCGGAATTAAACGATCTTTTAACTTTTTAAATGGTTTGTAATTTCAATATTACTCATGGTGTAATAATATAAGGTGTAAGTGACATACGGTTTTGAACTTTTTTTATAAACTGAATTGTCAGAATATATTAGGATCTACCCCGAATATTCCAATATTTAATAGACTTACAATCTGTTCTATTCAGTGCCGCATAATATGCTAATTAAAATTAAATTTTAAATTTTTTCATTTATTTCCTGTAAATTTTTCTGAACTATTTTGGAAATACCCTAGTATTCAAATGTTGCCATTGAGGTTAATTTCCCATAAAACCATGTAGTTATTGTAATATTGTTAGTTGTTGTAATTCATGCAAACACCTTACTTCTTACACCATGATATTACTATTAATTTCCTATTTTTATAAGTTATCAAAGTAAGCAGTTAAGCTTCCTCGATTGTAAATCATATTTCTTGATGAAGTTTTAACAGTATACATTAATTATTGTATGGGATTTTAGCGAAATAGTTGAAGAACTCCCAAATATGTTTTCTAATCGAACCAAAAAATATATTTGGAATAACATTTTAACAATAAAGGCCTGGGTACATATCGACACCTCCAAATAATAGTATGCTAAGTCTAAAAAGTGAGTTTTGCAGGAGAAGCTCTCAAAGTCTGGAATTTTTTTTTGAACTTCAGTACTATGCTAAGTCAATATTTGTTTATAACTTCTGTTCGGATTGACCGATCATTACCAAAATTAGACAGAATTTAAGTTAAAGGACTTTCGACACCTCCAAATAATAGTTTGCTAATTCTGAAAAGCGAGTTTTGCAGGACAAGCTCTAAAAGTTTGGAAATTTCTTTGACCTTCAGTACTATGCTAAGTAAATATTTGTTTATAACTTCTGTTCGGATTGTCCGATCATTACCAAAATTTGACAGAATTTAAGTTAAAGAACGTTAAATATAAAAATGTAAAGAACTTGAAAACATGCTAAGTCGACTTAGCATACTATTGTTTGGAGGCGTCGATATGTAAGCTGCATCGCCTGGTTGCCTTGCTTTCTGACATAATAAAAATGAAGGAATAAAGAAGGACGAGCAAATTTCGAGCTGTATTGCCCTTTTCGTCTTTATTCTTTTATTTTATATTATGTCAGAAATGAATGAATAAGGAATAAAGACGAAAAGGGCAATACAGCTCGAAATTTGCTCGTCCTTCTTTATTCCTTTTTTTTTATTATGTCAGAAATAAAGCAGGAAAGAAGGCAATCAGGCGAGGCTGCCTATGTACTCAGGCCTTTAGTTTTTCCCCTTTTGTTGTTGCTATAATATGCAATTTAAAAAGTCAATGTTTATAATTTTGGTTTCATATTTTTTACGCGTTGTCTAGATGTACATATTTTTAATTTTTTTTAAAGGTTTATGCGGTAGTATAATTTAGATTTGCTACCAGATTTTTTTTAATTTTTTTGATTTTCCGCGAAAATAAAAGCAAATTTTAGAAATTATGGTGGATCTACGTATGGATATCAAATGCTGTTACTCATATATGCATACATTTTCACAATACCACAAATAAGACATTTTAAAATATTGTTTCTTTATAAGAGAACAAAAGCCGCTATAACTTTTGCGCGCATCGGTCAATTTTGTGAACGCCAACAGATTTGAAACCGAAATTTTTCCTTAACCTCTATGCCAAAAATCGTAGATGTGCGCGCAAATTGTTTTTTTTTTTTCAAATAGAATTGTAAAGGAAATTTAGTTTTACCATATCGCTCATTTACTCAAAGAGTGGCATAACTCAAAAAATGCGTTTTCTGAGGTAGCAATTTCTATTTTTTCTACGACTTCTACTTAATCTTGTGTCAAATTTTCATACTTATATCTCTAAAACTCGACGAGTTACAGCTCATTTACTACGAGTTTCGCATAAATCAACACAAACGTTTTCTTAGTTTATGAATCACTAGAACACTTCAAATTATGCTTAATCTTGCATAGAAATTTAGCGATGATATCTTGCTATCTGTATGCAAAATATGGTCCAAGTAGTTATTTTAGTTTTTGTGTAATAATCTTTTTAAGTGGAGAAGTCAAATTTCAATCGCCAACTTAAAACGCGGTTTTTTCGAAACTGTATTTTTTGAGATGTGTCACTCTTTGAGTAAATGAACGATATATATGAATCGATTTTAATAAAATTTGGCAAACACTTTTTAGAGCAAATTCCGTAACTCATTTTAAAATTGGGCCTACATAGGCGAGGTTGGTGCACCAATACGCCAAATCGGGCGGACATATATATGGGAGCTATATACAAACGTGAGCCGATTTTTACCAAAAGCAATAGCGTTCCTACTATGTCTAAAAAATGATGTTCCCTAATTTTAGCTGAATCGGATAATAAATGCAACATGTACGTTGCGAAAAATAATAAATAGATAGGCGGACATGCATAAATCGACTTAGAAAGTGATTCTATGTATATCCCCATGTTATATATAAATGCACAAAGAAATACTCCTTACCACAGTGTAGTGTAGGGAATAGAAGGCATAAATCCTGCTCTTTTGCATTATTATTTGCATCATTATTACTTAAAATGAGCCAAACATCAATTTTACCTTTAAAAATTTCGATTCCATTTAGATGAACACATTTGCATTATTATTATATTCTTAGAACTTTAATTGTCACAAAGTATTCTCTCTCTTTACGTTACATAACAGACAGAAATTTAAATATTCTGTGCAAAAAGAAACGACCTTAAACACAAACACCATCCTATGCTAACATCATTTTCACAGCATTATGTATGAATTACAATACTAATCTCATTGAAGTTTTGTAACTTAGTTTAAAGTCAAATATTCTGAACCCAATCATTACACTTTGC
This sequence comes from Musca autumnalis, assembly GCF_047663935.1. Taxonomy (NCBI): domain Eukaryota; kingdom Metazoa; phylum Arthropoda; class Insecta; order Diptera; family Muscidae; genus Musca; species Musca autumnalis. Next base: position 121,971,439 of record NW_027411866.1, on the reverse strand, counting down.
CCCAAAAAATGTAGGAGGACAACGATGAATATGTAAATATGAATTTCGTTACAGAGTAAAACCCATGTGTGCGTGTGAGTATATATCTGTGAACATGTAGCTAGAAATCCCCTAAAACTGCTAATGCCAAACATGTAAACTAACTGTATTCATGAGAACTTTTTGGTAAAAGAAACAAGGACTGAATGTATCATTTGTGGATAACATTAAAGTAAAAAAAATAAGTACAAACATAAACCGGCATCATTGCACATTGATGCCATTAGGGATGTCCATTAGATTATCCCAAAAAAAACATTTATTTATTGAAATTCGTACCACCCCGCCTCCCCAAATTTTTCACGCTTATTCAAGAAACTTTGATACGAACTTTCTTTCATTTTTAAGCCACAACAGCGAACTGCTAAAATTTGGTCATCGATTGGACAATAAATACGGCCTGTACAGGAATTTCATATACAAGTTACAATGAAATAAAGATCGTCTTAACGTTTACCGATCGCCATAAAAATTCATATTTCAGGTTTTAGTATCAAATGGAAAAAATGGTAAAATGGCATCCATTTTAATAAATTTGTTTCTTTTTATACCCTCCACCATAATATGGACGGTATAATTAAATTCGCCATTCTGTTTGTCAGTATAGGTCCAGGCCTTCATCTAGCCCCCATAGAACGTTCCTCGCGATTTTTGGTGTTTTGAAGGTTGTGGTCTCAATGTTCCTCAGAAATGGCTGAAATTTGGTACGTAGTCTTCGTTAGGGGTATAAAACTTTGCCCCAGAAATTTTTCGGTATAGGTCCACGCCTTCATATTGCCCCCATAGAACGGTACCTCTCGACTTTCGGTATTTTGAAAATTGTGGTCACAATAATCCACCGAAATGGGTGAAATTCGGTACTTGGTCTTCATTTGGGGTATTAAACGTTCCATATGAAATTTGTCGGTATAGGTCAAGGCCTTCATATAGCCCCCATAGAACGTACCTCCCTATTTTCGGTGTTTTGCAGGTTGTGACCTCAACATTTCTCAGAAATGGCTAACAAATTGGTATATAGTATTCGTTGGGGGTATAAAAATTTCCCCAGAAATTTGTCGGTATAGGTCCAGGCCTTCATATAGCCCCCATAGAACGTAACTCCCGATTTTCGGTGTTTTGAAGGTTGTGGCCTCAATATTCCACCGAAATGGCTGAGATTTGGTATTTGATCTTCATTTGGGGTATTAAACGTTCCATATGAAATTTGTCGGTATAAGTCCACGCCTTTGTATAGCTCCCACAGAACGGTACCTCCCTATTCCCAGTATTTTGAAGGTTGTGGCCTCAATATTCCACCGAAATGGCTGAAATTTGGTATTTGGTTTTCATTTGGGGTATTAAACATTCCATATGAAATTTGTCGGTATAGGTCGCGGCCTTCAGATAGTCTCCATAGAACGGTACCAACCGATTTTCGGTATTTTGAAGGTTTTAGCATCGTTATCACACAGAAATGGCTGAATTGTTGTATTTAGTCTTTGTTGCAGGTAAAAGCCTTTCTGACTGAAATTCGTCGGTATGGGTCCACGTTTCGATTTTCGTAATTCTGAAGATTGTGACGTCAATATCCCACCGGAAGTCTGAAATTTGTTTTTTAGTCTGCAATGGGGTTATAAAATATTCCAGAAGAGAATTATCAGTAGAGATCCGCTGGTTCTTATAGAAGCGTACCTCTTGATTTGAAGGTTTAACCGAAATATCGGAAATTTCGTATTTAGTCTTCTTTGAGTCTAAAAACTTTCCGCCAGAAATTTGTATAGATCGACGTTTTGATAAGTCCCCAATGCTATATATGGCCCGAATTTCGGTATTTTGAAGGTCAGCCAAATTGTTTTGCCGAACTTGCTGAAATTCATAGTCAATTTTGTACAAAAGTAACAAGAAGAAAAGTTAAAGAATTAAATAATATTTCAAATGTATCAATGTAATGTATCAGATCAGCTCTACCCAGGTATTTACCCTATATGTGGGTATAAACTACAGAAACTTAAATAATACAATTAGATGCGAAAACGCAGTGTTTTAGCAAATTTTAACTGACTATGAAAAAATTACGTTTTTTTTTGATACGGGGCAAGTTAAAATATGACAAATTTTGGTCCATATTTTGGTAAATCTCTCATATATTGAGATATCATAACCTGAACGAAATTTTGTTAGCGAAAATTTCTTATTTAGCAATGACGTAAACCTTATTTTAGACTTATATTACTGATGAAATAATTTTCATTACTATTTTTTAATTAAAATGACGTAAGACATCTTGGCCAATGTTTTCAAAACTGTTTTGACAATATATCAGAGTTAATATATGTTCAAAACAATGGATATATTAATAATCGCATATATTTTTGTTTGTATTATTTATCAAATTACTCACAACTATAGTGAATGTTATGTAATTCAGTGATATCACTTCTGTAAGACCAAAGAGTATGCAATCGGAAAACCTTTGAAATATCATTACATTATTTTTTTTTTGTTTACATGGATTGTTGAGGACCTTTCCTTTGTTTCCTACTTCACAAAAGCTCAAACTCACGGCTTCAATTTTTTACTCCAATATTATTGAGTAATTTATGGAAGGAAAATGGGATTAACAGAGAATTGATTTATACAGAGAGAACGTTTGGATGTCATGGCGTTATCCACTAGTATTTTTTATATTTACAGGTAGAATTTAGAAGTTATATAAATAAAGGAAAAAAAACGCCGAGTCACGTGTCTTCTTTTTTTGGTATTTTATCACGTTGCTGTGTCAGAATATGGTCAAATGCTCGAAAATTCAGGTGTCCAATCGTTGTTATTGTCATAAAGAAACCAATTGCAGTTATTTCCCTAAAGATATTTTGGTGTCCAATCGTAGATCTTATCACAATGAATTTCTGAAGGCCAATAGTGGTTTTCTTGATAGGGAACTAATGCTGAGCAATATTGAGTCTATCCACCCAATCGCGGGTTTGCAAATGACATATTCTCTCGCCCAATCGTGCATCTGTCAATAGACTAATTTTGGCGTCCAATCGTCGGACTTCGCTTATAGAAATTATGGTTTCCTATCGTGGATCTTCTCATAAATTGATCAGAAACTATGAAAACTCTGGCAACCAGTCTTGAGTTCTTATAAAATAAAATACTGGCGGCCAATCCAAGTTCTATACGTGTGTACATTCTTTTGGCAAAAATCCATAAACACAATTTTTCCCAATCTACCTTTTTTTTTGTACTCTCAGACTTTAGTCAAAATGTGTCTCATCGAAATAATGGTTTTAGGGTCAAAGTGTGTTTGGAAGAAATCTGTTTCAGAAAACTTGGAGTCGACTTAGATATGTTTGTCCATATGGGTGGCTGCCTGGAAACACGATATTTTCGAACAGATCAACCGATTCGGTCCAAAATATGGTCTTCGTGATATTTTGTCAAAATTTTGATCCACTTCGATGATGGACTCTTTCGCTCCACTCTTTCGGTAACCTTCCACAGAGTATTTCAAAAATGGTCAGGGAAGGACAGTTTAAGGCCTCTCTGGGAAATTAGAAAATATACATGTGTAAACTTACGATCTAATAGTCATGGCTTCACTTCCTTTATGCTAATAATTTAGTTATAAGTACAAATATAAAATAAATAAATTAATAAAAATTAATAAATAAAAACACGTCTCTGGAAACGCTTTGATTTTTTGCACTGTTACTACAGTTCAAAATTTTTCAGGGGCAAGTCCATACTTCCAGAGAAAATGGCCCGACCTCCTCCGCAACACTTGTGATCAATGGTAAAATCCATATTTTATGGGTAAGTTCATACGTCCGAAAATGGCTACACAATTCTGAAAATCTGCTAAAGGATTTTGATGGTGTAGCTGATATTAGATCTGTCCACAGATAAAAGTTTCAGTTCACACAGACTCAGGGTATATTCCTTTCCGCAAAGCCGACTGATACTTCTTGAGATTTTGACAAAGAAGAATCTGTTTCCGAACAGTTTCTTTTTTTATTTCGTTTGTCGTCGCAAAGTCCTGTGCCGAAGAAGGAAAAAAGAACATTTCTAGAAATGTGCATCCACTGAAAGTACTTCCCAAAAATACAATTTAAAGAGCAATCGACAAATTCAATGTAATTTCGAAATATTGGAAATAATATGCAATAATTAAAATATAAACATTGACCCTAAGGTCAATAGTCTTGATTTTATTAACCTTCGAACAAAACATAAAAATATGACAGAAAAATTCTTTTTTGTACAATACTCGTAGACATTTATTAATTTGTTGCAAGATACCAGTTTTAAATAATCTCAACGAACGACACTGTGGTGGAACAGAATTATATCATAAAAAATGGCTATATAGTTTTTTTTTGCAAATTTCAAACATAATAAAGAATTTGTAATTGTTACGATGTACAAAAACGTGTTAGAGACTATATACAAAAATTTAAAACCACAAAGATTGAGCAATAATTTTATCTTTTATCCCAAGAATGTAAGCCAAAGTATTGGATGTTATATGCTACAAACGTTCAATAAATACAAACAAACGTTTTGTTCTGTACTCAGTAACACTTACAGTCAGCCTAAAATTACGATTAAATGCTTAAACAACACCTTAAAACTTAACAACAACCATGCAGAAAATTGCTCAAAAAGCCTACCGTGTTCATTATTTTTATACCCTACACCACACTGTGGTAAGGGGTATTATGTCTTTGTGCATTTGTATGTAACATACAAAAGGAAACGAAATAGACCAATAGTTCCTTTTGGGGATATACATATAATCACTTTCTCAGTCGATTTATGCATGTCCGTCCGTCTGTCCATGTATTTTTCTCAACGTTAAGGTCGCATTTTTTGTCCGATTCAACTGAAAATTGGTGACTACAACTTTTTTAGCCATAGGAAGAACGCTATTGCTTTTGGTTCAAATCGGTTCAGATTTGGATATAGCTCCCATATATATTTTCGCCCGATTTCAATTTTGATGAAATTTTGAATGTGTGACTGAATTCGGTCTACAAATAAGTGTGCCAAATTATATCGAAATCGGTTGTGATTTGGATATAGCTCCCATATATTTTCGGCCGATTTCACGTATTTTCTGTACCAAACACCCTATATATTTCCGATGTCGATGACATTTGGAATGTGTGACTGAATTCGGTCTAGAAATAAATGTGCCAAATTACATCGAAATCGGTTAAGATCTGGATATAGCTCCGATTTATGTTTTACATATTCACAGTGGTGTAGGGTATCATATAGTCGGCCCCGCCCGACTTTGATCCTATCCTTACGGGTTATACTTTCAAATATGTTGGTCAATAACATTATGCAACACTGAAAATGCAAACAACTTCTAGTATAGATTTTTTGAAAGTACATACTTAGACTACAAAAACCCTAGTTGGGTTTTGTCCTGTCAGATCCAGTTCGGATTTTATGGCATCATCTAAACTGCACTTTTTTGCATTTATCAGGCCTTTATCTCAGAAAAGAATAGGAATTTGGCCTTGCTGTCTTTAGCCATAAACTAGTAGAACTTATCTGTTGAACAGACCACATAAGAAAAACTTCATCTAGGGCATCAAAATCGATAAAATATAAAAAACTTTACATTATTTCTGGAATTCTGTTCGGTATCAGCTAAACTAGTAGGAGTTGAACCAAGTAGCCTATTGCAAAAATCATCCAAATAATGTTCTCAGCAATTCTTCAGAACATTCTGAAACTCTAAAATGCTTATTTCATGTTGTTTCAGCGGTATTTGGTATCATATATTTTACAACACCTATTTCAAACACAGTTCACACCAACAGATTATTCTCGCATCTCGTATTTCACCACATTACTGACATATTTATTAAATGGTCGTTGAAAAATATACTGACAACAACGTGATAAAGGCATTTTACAACAATAGCATGTTCTGAAGTGTTGTTTATAACATTACAGCGAATATTTTTCCAAAAGAAACATTAAGAAAAAATTAACAGTTTTGGAGATATGGTGCGAAATGTATACAAATTATGAAATTTTTAGATTTTGAAATTTGAGGCAATAAATGTAGTTTTTCGAGTTCATTATTTCTCCAAATATTTTATTCTTGTCCATATCTACAAATTTGATTCGGAGGTCAGAAGAAGATTCGCATTGGTTTCAGAGATATAGCCCCCCACTGGCTACGTCGGTGATCAGATGGATTAACCCACGATTTCAGTGGGTAATCTTGAGATTTACACAAGCAACTCCAACGACCGATTTGACATATAAACAGTTTAGTCCGCTTGGTTAAACCGTTTATCTGGTATTCTTTTCGATTTCCTGTTTGACAGAAAAACAACATTTTGATTTCTAAATAAAATTTTATTTACCCAAATAAACACCCAAAAAATGAATGTATCGGGTATATACCCATGTTTTGGGTAAATACCGGATAGAATCCCATCTATAACTATTTCCATGTTAAATATTGTTTTAGTGTATTTTATTCCCTTTCCGCATACAAAGTAGCGGGCACTTTGCTAGTTTCTTTCATATGAAGACAGCATCTAATATCGCAACCTAGTCCTGTTAGACTCAACATGTATGTACATTATCCCTCATATCCCTGTATCATAAAATTATTAAAATTACATAAAATTTTAATTATAAGGTGATTCGGTAAAAAAAACTTCACGCACATAATGATTTTAAAATTTGAATTTATCAGCATTTTGGGCAATTTTTTGAAGTCATTCTAAGCTGATATATATTTGAATATATATATGAAAATAAACTTTAGAGCCACATGAGATAACCAAACTGACATAACATTTCTTTCTCACAAATTTTATATAATTCTGAGAATCATAAAAATGTCACTAACGCTTTTTTTCAAAGATATAATTTTTTTAACAAAAAATAAAAATTCAAATTTTTTCAAAGTGGTTTTTGCATGACCTTTTTCAATATTTGAATGGAATAAACGTTATTTAAGTTATTAGTAGGCTTAAGTCTATTCATTCGTGCAACAGGAAATAATTTTTGAGAATTTTTTTTTCATTTCATTTTTTTGAAAAAGATATTTATACCCTATAACACAATGTGGAAAAGGGTATTATAAGTTTGTTTTGGTAAAAATTCATGTAACACCGCGAAATATTCGTCGGAGACCCCCAATGTGGTATACCAATCTTCATATCTCGACGAGATAAAGCGATTTTGAGATGTGTGTCCGTCCGTCCGTCCGTCTGTCCATTATAAATTGTAAACACGCTCCAGGCCGCAATTATGGACCGATCGTCACGAAATTTTGTATGGAGGTCGGGTTCAGATCAGAATAGATCCCTATTCTTATTGGTGATGATCGTGAAATATTTAGCGGGTGAAATGGACCAAAAACATAATATTTATCCAATTTTCTAGCGGCTCTGTAGGTCTAAATAATAGTCCGATCAACGCATAATTTTAAATAAGGTAAGAGTATATCACAAAGGAGAAGCTTGCAATTTGAGACAGCGATCGGATAATATTTAGAGGGTTAAATGGACTAAAACGTTTGTGTGAAAATTGTGAAAATTTTTATTATACAGCTTACATCTTAATTCCTGGAAGTGACATTCCGGACAAGTGAGATATACTTGAAAGTGGAACGCTTGACCTTTCAATTGATGTCAATTATGTTGGTGTGCATGATAAGATAACAGAGTTACAGCCTAATGTATTCCGTTATTTGTTTGTAGTGTAACAATAAACTCGCTAGAAGTCGCAATTATAAATCAATAGTCTCGAAATTTTGCAGCGGGTAAGAGTATAGGTCGAAAAAGATGCCTACAATTTTGAATGATGATCTGATATTCTTTAGCGGGTGAAATGGACATTACTTTTGTATGAAAAATATAAAAATTTTATTTTTGGTCGCAAAGTAGTATTTTTTTTCGCAAAGTAGCCTACATATGGAAAAAAACTACTGACCTTTCCTCTGAAGTAAATTGCAATTAAGTGTTTGCTAGATAACGGGCCTACTGCCTAATATATAATGGGTTCTGTGTAGAGAACCACATTTTTATCCCATGCTACATATTGTCTCTCCAAAAGTTTATGCAACACCACGAAATATTCGTCCTATAGGTCAAAATAATAACCCGCAAAATTTTAAACAAAGTTTGAGTTTATGATGAAGAAGACCAACGTGAAGATCAGATAATACTTAGCGGATTAAATTGACTGAAACTTTTGTGGTAAAAATTTTAATAACGTAGCGGTTAATCAACGGAAGTAGTAGTACTACATAAGTGGGTTTCATTACATTTTAGTTTGTGTGAACTAAATTTTCCTTTCCTGCTACAAAAATGTCTTTGTCATGCTAGATAACTTTTTGGTTTTGGTCATAAGTATTATACATTACATCTCTGATATTTCATAATTAAATTTTCACAATCATTGAAAAGAAGTTCCGTGGAGAACGATAGTCCAGGGATAGTGGTATAGGGTATCCCATGGTCGGCTCCGTCCGACTATAGACTTTTCTTACTTGTTTTTAAATCGATTTGTGCTTGAACTTTTTTAAATTTATTGATTTATTGGCAAAATTTCATTCATCCGTGCTTCAGGAAATAATTTTTGAGAAAAAATGTCGAAAAGTCATAACCCTAATGTACATATGGTTCATATTGTTCTGCTATCCTTTACAAGACGATAAAAACTGCAGTGAAAATCATTAGAAAAAACAAATTACAATAATAAAAAATTAAAGCATTTATAAAAAGCAGTAAGACTTGTCACTAGTTTGGTTGGTTGGTGGTGGTGGTTGGGGGGTTAGTCAATAAAAACAAAACAGCAACTTGCCAAAATTGTTTTTTCAATCTCTCAGAAGAAACTGGTATTTTTTGCTTTATGCAATGCGTTCATTAAATGCAGAAATTTGAACCTAGGCAAGACTTTATGAACACTATTCCAAAAATGCAGTAATTTGTTTCTGTGTATGTCCGTTTGAACAAATTTTAGATGCAGGTTTTACCTATTTTAGGTAAAACCGCGAAAGGAAACTAGTTATTTTACTTCGATTTCTTACTTGTTTTATTTTTTTGTTTCATAAGTATTTTGAAGAGCTAAATTGGAATAACATTTTCTTGTGATTTTTAAATGAAACGATCGTCCCACATCATTGAGTTAAAAATGGAATTAGTTTTTTTCTGAGACATGACAGTACCACTTATACATAGAAAAAATATTTCAAGAATTTTTACATATTTTCGTTCGTGATGTAGTTTTTTCATACTGTACAGGTACCTCACATAAAATACATGTGCAGTTTCTTATATCCATTCGGAAGCCACTATTTTTCTAAAATATGTAAAATTTTCATGAGGTGCAAAATCACTTTCCTATTTTTCCCTATATTCCAATTATTTGCTCTTATATTTCCTCTCTTGTTTGGTAAATGCTCTCAACTTTGTTCTCTTTTTCTTTTGAATGGTCTCACCACCAAATTGACACTGTATAAACAAACCACAACAACACAATACAACTGAACGCTTTACGCTAAACTACCACCGTTGCCACAACCAACAAACCAAACGCCAAAACAAAGTGCTTGTACGATATAGTTAGCATCTACAATTTTTTAATTTCTTTAATATAAAGGCAACCTCTAATATCTCAACCTAGTGCTGATAGACTCAACATGTATTTACATAGGGTTCATATTGTTTTGCTATGTTCGCAAGCAGTGATGCCAGATAAGTTTGGTCGAAAATCGTCAATTTTCAGGAGCCAGAATCAAATCGGCAAAATAGTTTCTCAAACCGTCAAAAAATCGGCAACTACAATAACTTGTATTTCAGTTCAAATTAATACTTTATAAGACAAAGAAAATAAAATGTTAAGTAAAGAAAACAATTACCAATTCATAAAACATAACAGTTTTTTGACAAATGACCTGCTACGAAACACGGTTTTTTTTTAAAAAAAAATGGTGTTCACTATAGGTCGAGAAGGACTGTACCGATCATCATATATTTTTGAGGGCTTTTGAACACAACACCATCCCAAACCTAATTTGCCGTTTGTGAGGGATGTTGGTGGAACAATTATACTATATTAATTTTCTTTAAAGAAGAGATTTTTTAAATTTTGAACGATTTATGACACAATTTTTAACAATGTTTTAGTTTAAAAAGACCACCAAATTAATATTTTTCAAATACGCTCTAAAGATAAGATTAATAAGCCAATAGAAATATGTGATGATCCGCTCAGTCGTTTTTGAGATAGAACGGACACCGCAAGACGCTTTTTTAAAAACAGTGTTTCGTAGATGGCCATTTGCCACAAAACTATGCAATATTTTTCAACAAAAAATTACCGAATGTAGAACAAAATGAGCCTTTACTCATGAAAAAATATCTGCTAAAAAAAGTCTGGTACTTTTCTTGGAAAAAAATCATAAAAAATTATGTTTCTTGAGCACCACGACTAGGTGAGACCCTTCAAACAAAACTAATACAAATATAGTTTTAAGAGGTTAAATAATAGCCAGTTTATATAATAGGTTTTTTCGGGTTAATCTTCTTTATGGGGATTTATTTGACGTATACAAAATGGAAGTGACATTTAAAATCCAGTGGCTTTATTAAATTCGGTTATATATAAACGTATTACCCAATATTCACACAAAACTCAAATTTTATGTGAAAAAGTTCACGGTGCGCCTTAACTAATTTTAAATAGAAGTGGCTTACACCTGGGAAGTTTTTGCAGATTCTGAAACTACAATGCTCATAGATGAGAAATATCAATAAACAAAAAAAAATCGCCGGAGGGATTTTCAAATAAATCGCGATTTAAGTTCACATTTTTAGGGGTTCTTTAGGTTTTCACGATTTTGCTTGGAAACCGCGAGCCTTTTGTACATGGGCCTAAAGAAAATGGAGTAGCTGTGAAAATTCTCCACAAGATTGACCTTCATGATATTTTCGTAGGTTTCACCGTTTTTGAGATATAGAAGTTCAAATTGAGACAATGCACTGACTGTATGTCCTCCTTATAAAACAACTAGCTGACCCGGTCCGCGTTGCTGGCCCGTTGTTTGGGTTCTCCGTGTAAACTTTAGTTATCTATCCAGTATTGATACACCCATAATTAGGCATCCCTCTAGAAAATTCATAATATAAATCAATGTTTTGACATAAATTCCATATAATGGTATACCCCAAATTTAAGATATAAAATCTCTTTTATTATACCCTTCACCATAAATCGACAGTTTAAAGCACTTTGTGATCCACATATAATGGTCGGTGCACGTCAATTAACATTGCTATATATTGGATTGTTGGTCTCGGTTGGGGTCGTAATTATTACTGCAAAGAATTGTTGGTATAGGTCCACGTTTTGATATAGCTCCCATAGAACGGTACCGGCTGATTTTCGCTATTTTTGAGGATTTAACATCATTATCACATCGAAATGGCTGAAATCTGGTTTTAATATATTTTATAGAGGAGAGCATAAATATTCGTATCGACCGAAAGACACGCCTTTTTATTTGCGCTCGGTATGTAACAGTAATAGGTTCACGTTTTGATATAGCTCCCATAAAACAGTACCTCCCGATTTTCGATAGTTCAGAGATATAGCCACTGTTCAGTATACGTCCTCGTTTTGATATAGCTCCCATAGAACGGTGGCGCCTGATTTTCGCTATTTTTGGTGGATTTAACCTCATTCAGGCCGATCGAACGTAACGCTTTTTTTCTTCGCGCTCTATATGCAATAGTGGTAAAATACCCCTCAGCGAAATGTATGTTCCTTCGGGATATGTATAGCAACATTTATATAATTCATAAAAAAATTACTTCTATAAATTGTAGTTGTTATTATCGAGATTTTGCTGTATTTAAAAAATGTATCTTTACCTAGCTATTCCAAGGACTGAAGTTTCACTTCCCACATTTTGAGATTTTATCCGTAATTATAATATTTTCAAAAATCGAACACGATCGCGGTATTCTGATTCCAATGATGATATTGTATTGTATATAAATAACTTTGTCTGATTTCCAATGGATCTTTCTGGAATTTCGATCTTGTGACATCTCAAGTTATCTGGATTTTACTGTATTCCAAAATGTGGAATTGATCGCGCTGTCCCACTTATTGTTTAGTGTTCAGCGTTTATAGCGTTTTTTAGGCACGGTTACAAAATTATGTATATTATCTGAAATAATAAATGTTTGCAAATTTTGTGATGACCGCGATATTTCACTTCCGCGAAGACCATTCAGGGTCAAGACAGTAATTACAGTAGTATTGCAAACAATCTGTAAACAATAGGTTCAAAAATATCATGGACTTCAGATTTAAAAAAAAAAAAAATTGAAGGAGAACCTCCGGTCACTACACTTAGACGTATTAAAATAGCTCACGACCGCGCTATCCCACTTGTTCAAGCTAGTGTTTATATCATTTTTGTGTTACGCTTACTAAAATTATGTATATTAATTGAAATAATACATTTTTAAAAAACTTTGTAATGACCGCGATCATTCGGGGAAAACAATCTGTAAACAATAAGTTCAAAAATATAAAAGATTTCAGATTTTCTTAAAAACATTGTAGGGGAGGACCACCGGTCACTACTCCTAGCAGTATAAAAACAGCTTACGGCAGTTCTAATTAATTGAAATAATACATTTTTGAAAATTTTGGGATGACCACGATTTTCACTTCCGCGACGACCATTCAGGGTCAAGACTGTAATTACCATAGCATTGCAAAAAATTTGTTAACAATATATTAAAACGTATCTTGAATTTCGCGGTTTTCTTAAAAAAATTGTGGGGAGGGCCGGTGGTCCTCTACACTTAGCGGGATAAAAAAATAGATTACGACCTATTCTCAGACCTAAAAACTCCACATACAAAATTTCATAAGATTTCAAAATCGATATTTCGGAATTTCTATATAGTGACATCTCAAGTCATCGGGATTTTACTGTATTCCAAAATATGGCGTTGACCGCGTTATCCCACATATTGAAGCCAGTGTTTTAGCGGTTTTGTAGTCACGCTTACTTAAATTAGGTATATTATCTGAAATAATACATTTTTAAATAATTTGGGATGACCGCGATATTTCACTTCCGCGACGACCATTCAAAAAAATATATAGCCTATTTTCACCACCGGTGTTCCCAGTACATTATCTGAAATTTTCAAGAAAATCTATTCAGCCGTTTTTTAGTCTATTCGGAACATACAAACATACTAACATACACACATTGCCTTTTATATATTAGATGTCACTACTGCAATTTCCCAAATAAAACTTTTATATCTTGAAAATGGACAACCTAGGAAAAAGAAATCATTCAGTCTTGTAGAGAATTTTCACAGCTTCAACATTTTCTTTAGTCCCATTTTGATATGTCTTGCGGTTTCCAAGAAAAATCTTGAAGACTTAAGATAAAAACCTAAAAATTTGATAACCTAATCGTCAGTCTTGTAGAGAATTTTCACAGCTACTACATCTTCTTTAGACTCATTTCGATACGACTTTCGGTTTCCAAGCAAAATCGTGAAAACCTAAAAAACCCTAAAATTTTGAATTTTGATCGCGATTTATTTAAAAATCCCTCCGGCGATTTTTTCTGTTTTCTTTATTTTTCTTATCTATAAACATTGCTGTTTCAGAATCCGCGAAATCTTCCCATGTGTAAGCGGTTTTCATCAAAAGTTAGTTAAGGCGCACTGAGCATGATATTGTTTTATAAGGAGGCGATACAGTCAGTGCATTGTATCAATTAGAACTTGTATATCTAAATAACGGTAAAACCTACGAAAATATGATAAAGCACAATCTTGTGGCGAATTTTCACAGCTACAACATTTTCCTTAGGCCCATTTACATAGGACTCGCGGTTTCCAAGCAAAATCGTGAAAACCTAAAGAACTCCTAAAAATGTGAACTTAAATCGCGATTTATTTGAAAATCCCTCCGACGATTTTTTTTGTTTCTTGATATTTCTCATCTATGAGAATTGTAGTTTCAGAATCTGCAAACCCTTTCCAGGTGTAAGCACCTTCCATTTAAATTTGGTTAAGGCACACCGTGAGTTGCCATAAAAAAGTTGCCATAACATTTCTGCTCTTTTGGTCTAAAAATCGTCAAAATGCCTATAAATCGGCAAATCTGGCATCACTGATCACAAGAAGATAATGACTACAGTGAAAATCAATTAAGAAGAAACGGCAAATTACAATAATACAAAAAAATGTAAAACGCAGCAGAATTTTTTAGTGGTTTGGTTAGTGGGGGTGGTTCTTTGTTAATAAAAACAAAACAACTCGCCGTAATTGTTTTTTTCAGTCTCTCTTTAGTTTGAAGTACGCACACCTTCGAACTAAAATAATTCAGTAGATGGCTGATTTTGAAGACCTATATAAGCCATAGGATCACAAAAAATACCCTCCACCATAAAATATTCTTGAATAAAATGGAAAATGTCCACAATTTTAGGTGCAAAAATTGTTTGACCACGGATACCCCAAATACCTAAATTATCTAATCTATTCTTGTATTCAATCAGGTGGTACCCTATTATGGGGGCTGTATCAAAGTGTGGACCTATATTGACAATTTTTGGACCTTCAAAATACTGAAAATCGTGAGGTGCCCTTATATAGGGGATATACCAAAACATGGACCTATGCTGACGATTTTGGTTGGAGAAGATTCGTGACCACAGAGAAACTCAAATATCCAATTACATATAGTTCGGTTAAAAATTGTACTTGCAATCCTCGAAATACCGAAATTCGGGAGGTGCAGTTTTATGGGGGCCATATCAAAACATGGATCTATGCTGACGATGTTATGTGTAGAAGTTTCATGACCATAGAGAAACTCAGATATTAAACTACATATAGTTCGGTTACATATTGTAGCTAAACCCCTCAAAATACCGAAAATTGGGAGCTACCGTTATACAGTTGCTATACCAAAACATGGACATATGTTGACGATTTTTAGTGGAGAAGTTTCGTGCCCACTGAGAACCTCAATGTCAAATTACAGTTAGTTCGGTTAAAAATATTAGCTAATATCCTCAAAATACCGAAAATCTGGAGGTATCGTTATATAGGGGCTATACCAGAACCCGGACCTTTCTTTGTGTGGGTTTTTAAGCCTGTAGACCTAAGATATGTAAATAAAAATTCCTTTTTATTTCATTAATCCCGACGTTTAGTCACCTGTTGTTGACATCTTCATTGGATGCGTAATATATTAAATAAAATTTACATGAAGTTGTTTCGTCAGTGCACAAAATTTAAATATTGCAAAACCTTAATTTATATTACCGGCTACTTAAAAACTAGTATCACAGGCATCTATATTGCAAATCGGTAGCTTACACTTATGTTTGTTGCCAATTTTTTGTGGAGAAGTCTTGTGGCCACTAATAACTCCAAATATCAAATTACAGCTACTTAGGTTAAAATTTTTAGCTAAAATCCTCAAAATACCAAATATCGAACTTGACCTAACCATGCAAAAAAATTGCGTTCTTGCTCAATTATTGTGGACGCTAAAGGGATCACAACAGACGGACATGGCTATATCGACTCAGAATTTTATCCTGGTCAAGAATAAATACACTTTATTGGGTCGCAAGTTATTAATTCAATGAGTTATAAAAGGAAACACAAACTAAATATACCCTACGAACTATGGTGGAGGGTATACAAAACTTGTAAGCTATCCCCACGAAACTGTGGTTTAATTGATAATAAAGTTTTCAATTTACCGTTCGCATTTTTCATCAAATGAATCTTTGCCGTTTAGTTTTACCACAATTAATATATATGAAATTGTCGTTTTAGTGCTTTCGGACGTATACGCATAAAAATTTTAATGTTCATACTCATACGCACTTGTGATCTCATGACAAAGAGGCTCTTTGAAATTTATTGTTATTTTAGCCTTAAACATATTGAATTCTGCAAATTTTAGTTAACAATAAAAACGTTCCATCGTTAATTTTTATGACCCAATTTCAAGCATTAAATATTAAATATTTTATTAAAAACTAACTACGTCAATAATCTGCTACAAACACTTGTACTTTTATTGTGGCTTTCAAGTTCAAAAAGTTTTTGGATCGTAAGCAATTGTGGCCTAGTTAACAATATTCTTGGCAATCATCAACATATGCTGCAACATATTTTATAAATTCCTTACGTACTTGATAATGTTGTGTGTGTGTCTTGACTGCCAACTATGGACCACATAGTCTCCAAACTAAAATCGTAATGAACATTTAAGTCATCTTCCACTTGGCTAATTTGCCCTTAGGATAAACGCAACACAGTTTTCCAGCATGTTTAGCTTGTATCATTGCAAATGTCCTATGTAGTCGGTGGAAGATGACACATGTAAATGCATGTCATGTAAATGACATGAAGAAAATCAACACTGGGAAATGTAACAAATGTGGCAATGATGAATTGCAAAAAGGTTTAATTAATAAAAAGAAATAAAACAAGTAAAAAACATTAACACCATAAAATATTCCAAACTAAAATGAAATAATTAGTTTCCTGTTAGGGGCAAAAATTGTTCGACAACGGATACCACAAATGTATAAATTAGGTAAAAAATTAATCCAAAGTTTTCTTCAATCTGTTTGTACCTTTATATGGGGGGATATAACGAAAAATTGAGAAGTTTCGTGACCGCTGAAAACCTCAAGTATCAAGTAACAGCTAGTTGGGTTAAAAATTGTAGCTAAAGTCAACAAAGTACCTTAAATCGGGAGTACCGTTATACGGAGGCATTACCAAAGCGTGGACCTATTTTCTTAATTTTTAGTGGAGAATTTTTTTGTTCACTGGGGACATCAAATTTCAAATTTCAGCAAATATGGTCAGAAAAATATAGCTAAAAGCCTCAAAATACCTTAAATGGGGAGGTACCGTTATATGGGGCCTATACCAAAACGTATATCTATCTTGGCAATTTTTAGTGGAAAAATGTCTTGCCCATTGGGAACTTCAAATGTAAAATGTCAGCTAATTCGTTATAATATATAGCATAAATCCTCAAAATGCCGTGAATCGGGTAATACCGTTAAATGGGAGCAATACCAAAACGGGGATTTATGTAGCCTATCTTCGAACTTGGAAAAAACACTTGGGTTCTATCTCAATTATTGCGGACGCTAGAGTGATTACAACAAACGGACGGACATGGCTAGATCGTTTTAAAATTTCCCATGATCAAGAATATATTCATATACGTTATACGGTCGCAAATGATTAGATCGATGTGTTACAAACAGAAAAACAAATTTAAGACGATTCGAATTCAAATAAGTTCGAATTACTTTACCAAACTCCTGTTATTGTAGTAGTTCGAACGGATTTGAATTCGAATCGTCTTAGTGAAACAGGTCATTAATATACCGCCATACTATGGTGGATGGTATAAAAACAATATGCGGGGTCTAAAGGTAGTATTATATGTGACATAGCCATAACGCCATAACCATAGAAAACCAAAACTCAATTGGTTTCTTATGGTTATGGCTATGGCATTATATTATGTTACTACTAATCGAAATAATTGATTTCCATAGGTTTGGTTCAATCAGCTGATTGATATGGCCTTATGGCGTTATGGCTATGTCACGTCTAATTCTACCTTAACCTGAGAGGCCATGAAACACACTATATATTTATAATGCATGAAGGCCGAACAGTTGGGGTGCCAACTCAAGTTCTAATTTGGCCTACTTCACCGACGTAGCCCGGGCATAGTTGTTGTTAAGTTTTAAGGTTTTGTTTAGGCGTTTAATGGTAATTTTTGGCTGACTGTAAGTGTTGCTGAGTTCAGAACAAAACGTTTATTTGTATTTATTGAACGTTGTTTTTTGTTTTTGACAAGAGCAATAAGTATATAGTCTCTAAGACGTTTTTGTGATTAACTATTTTGAACATCATAACAATTACAAATTCCACTGAGAACCTAAATTTTGGCGCAGAGATAATTCCTTTTGGGGATGAACGCCCTTGGTGAGTATATTAAGAATCCCGATCCGCCGTGAATCGAGTTTTCGCTCAGAAAATTTTAGGTACGAATCTCATTGACAACTAACCGATTTTGTCGCGTTTTCATGATCAGTTTTGAAATTTACCCTGGTTTGGCTCAGAAACTATGTTTTGTGTTTTTGTATATTCTGTATATTCGAACAACCAGAAAATAACGAATATACAAAAAACAATATATAGTCTTTTTCTAAACAAAACCGGGTAAATGTGAAAAATTACCATGAAAACGCGACAAAATCGATAAGTTGTCAATGAGAGTCGTACCTAAAATTTTCTGAGCGACATTTGTGCAGAATATTTCGAAGCTTAAAAACGTCATCTTCTGATAGTTTTATAGCAGTTCTTAGAATAAGGGAAGAAAAGGAAATCGAAGGAAATGAGTTAGAAGGTCGAAATGCTCTAGACATGCCATCTCATAAGTAAGCTAAAAAAATAGTTAACAGAGATATAACGCTAATTTCAGATGCCTTACAAGGTCGCAGAATCTTCATCACGCCATAACTCAGAAGTTCGATTCGCGGCGGATCTGTCCTTCGGGACTCTTAATATACTTAATATACTCACCTCCATTTTGTGCCACAGTGTTCTTTATTATGTTTGAAACTTCCAAAAAAACTATATCAACCATTTTTAATGGTATAATTTCTATTCCACCGCAGTGTCGTCCGTTGAGATTATTTGAAACTAGTCTCTTCCTACAAATTAGTAAATGTCTATTGTACAAAAAAGGATTTTTCTGTCGTATTTTTATGTCTTGTTCGACCTTTCGAATGTTAATAAAATGAAGATTATTGAGATAGAGGTCAATGTTTATATTTTATTTATTGCATATTATGTCCAATATTTGGAAATTACATTACATTTCATCTTCAGGGATTTTTTGTCGATTACACTTTGAATTGCATTTAGGAAGTACTTTCAATGGATGCACATTTCTAGAATTGTTCCTTTTCCTTCTTTGGCAGAGGCTCTTATAACGACAAACGAAATCAAAAAAGAAAAAAACTGATCGGAAACAGATTGAGATTCGTCAAGATCTCAGCAAGTATCATCCGCTTTGCGAACAGGAATATACCCTGAGCCTGTGTGAACTGAAACTTTAATCTATGGACAGATCGAAAAACGGCTACACAACCAAAATCCTTTAACCCAAAACTATGTATTAGGAGATTTTCAGAATTGTGTAGCCATTTTCGGACGTATGATCTCACCAACAAAATATGGATCATATCACTGATTACAAATATTACGGAGGAGGTACCTGAAGAAATGTACCTGACCGACATAGTTCATTTTGTAAGTAGATCTTATTTTGGGAGTCATTTCTTTTAAAAGATATTGCGCCCAGCAGTAATTTCAGTGCGTCACAGTATAATTTTCAGTTTTTTTTTTCAGGAAATATGGACTTGTCCACAAAAAACATAATACTGCTCTAAATACAAGGAATACCGACCTTAAACTGCATTAAACAACTATTTTGAAGGTTTATCGGGATGTACCCATTTTCGAGCTAAAACTAAGTTTGGACAAAATATTACTAAAACCAAAGTTTGGGACAAATCTGTTGCTCCGTTCAAGAAAAATCGCACATACGACTGTAGCTAAAATTTTTGAATTTTGGGGGGGAAATACCAGAAGGAGTAGACCGAAAATCACCATCTACGAACTTTATACTATAAGGCTCGCAGAAATATTGCTATAAACAATGTTTGGACCAAAGCCATATCCGGTTCGAAAGTTGTCGTATGCACCAGCCACTACACATGATGGCCGTTGGTGTTCCTTACAGCTTTCGGGCCATTTTCTCTAGAAGTATGGACTTTTCCCTAACAAAAACTTGTATTGTAAAATAGGGGCCTCGAGAACAATTATTGCAAAAAAGCAAAGCGTTTCCAGAGAGGTCTTTTTATTTATTAATTTATTTATTTCATATTTTTACTTATAACTAAATTATTAGCATAAAGGAAGTGAAGCCGTGACTACTGAGGTCTTAAGCTTACACAGGTATATTTACTAATTATCCAGAGAGGTCTTAAACTGCACTTCTCTGAAAATTTTTGAAATACTCTGTGTAAGGTTATTGAAAGAGTAAATCGATATTTGGACAAAATATCACGGAGGCCAAATTTTAGACCGAATCGGTTGATCTTTACGAGAATTATCGTGTTTTCCAGGCAGCTAGCCAGACCGACGAACATAGCTAAGTCGACTCCCAATTTTCTGAAACAGATTTCTTCCAAACACACTTTGTCACTAAAACCATTATTTCGATGAGAGTATAAAAAATGTAGATTGGAAAAAATTGTGTTTATGGATTTTTGCTAAAATTTAATTTTAAAAGTATTCAAGACTGACAAGACAAGTGTTTTCTTAGTTCCTGATCAATTTTTGAGAAAATCCACTATAGGAATCCAGAGGAGAAATCCGACGATTGGACGCCAAAATAGTCTATTGACAGATGCACGATTGGGCGACATTAATCTGCATAAATCAATTCTCTAATAATCCAACTTTCCTTTCATAAATTACTCAACAAAATTGGAGTGGAAAATTGAAGTCTTGATTTTGAACTTTTGTCAAGTAGTAAACAAAGGAAAGGTCCTCAACATTACATGTAAACAACTAAATTAAATGTTAAGATATTTCTAAAGTTTTCCGATTGTATACTCTTTATTTTGGTCTTACCGAAGTGATATCAGTAAATTACATAACATTCACTGTATATGTGAGTTATTTGATAAATTATACACCCAAAAATATTATATCCATTGTTTTGAACATATGTATATTAATTCTGATATATTGTCAAAAAAGTTCTGAAAAATAGGGGAAATTGTCCAAGAAGTCTTACGTCATTTTAATTAAAAAATAGTAATGAAAATTATTTAATCAGTAATATAAGTATAAAATAAGGTTTACATCATTGCTAAATAAGGCATTTTCGCTAACATGAACTTTAAAAATTTTGGTCAGATGATATAGCTTGAACTGGACCAGACAGAGAGGTCTAAACTGTCGTATGGTGGACAACTATGAATAAGGAATATAATGTGAAAATATTACAAAAGGAATGTGTTGCTTAAATATTGGCAGGCAACCAAAAATACAATAACAACCGTTTTAAAGACAATTTTGTTTGTCCATCCCACAGAAATTAGGCGCAATGTGATGAGCGCGATGATCGGAAGAGACCACCCAATGTACCACTGGTGAACTTTTGTATGGGAAAAGTCATCTCCGGTGAACTTTTGTATAGGAAAAGTCATCTTCGGTGAACTTTTCTATAGGAAAAGTCATCTCCGGTGAATTATTGTATAGGAAAAGTCATCTCCGGTGAACTTTTCTATAGGAATATTCATCTCCGGTGAACTGTTGTATAGGAAAACCATCTCCGGTGACTTTTGTATAGGAATAGTTATCTCCGGTGAACTGTTGTATAGAAAAAGTCATCTCCGGTGAACTTTTCTATAGGAATAGTCATCTCCGGTGAACTGTTGTATAGGAACAGTCATCTCCGGTGAACTATTGTATAGGAAAAGTCATCTCCGGTGAACTTTTCTATAGGAATAGTTATCTCCGGCGAACTGTTGTATAGAAAAAGTCATCTCCGGTGAACTTTTCTATAGGAATAGTCATCTCCGGTGAACTGTTGTATAGGAAAAGTCATCTCCGGTGAACTTTTGTATAGGAACAGTCATCTCCGGTGAACTTTTGTATAGGAATAGTTATCTCCGGTGAACTGTTGTATAGAAAAAGTCATCTCCGGTGAACTTTTCTATAGGAATAGTTATCTCCGGCGAACTGTTGTATAGGAAAAGTCATCTCCGGTGAACTTTTCTATAGGAATATTCATCTCCGGTGAACTGGTGTATAGGAAAACCATCTCCGGTGAATTTTGTATAGGAAAAGTCATCTTCAGTGAACTTTTCTATAGGAATAGTTATCTCCGGTGAACTGTTGTATAGGAAAAGTCATCTCCGGTGAACTTTTCTATAGGAATAGTCATCTCCGGAAACTGTTGTATAGGAAAAGTCATCTCCGGTGAACTTTTGTATAGGAACAGTCATCTCCGGTGAACTTTTATATAGGAAAAGTCATCTCCGGTGAACTATTGTATAGGAAAAGTCATCTCCGGTGAACTTTTCTATAGGAATATTCATCTCCGGTGAACTGGTGTATAGGAAAACCATCTCCGGTGAATTTTGTATAGGAAAAGTCATCTCCAGTGAACTTTTCTATAGGAATAGTTATCTCCGGTGAACTGTTGTATAGGAAAAGTCATCTCCGGTGAACTTTTCTATAGGAATAGTCATCTCCGGAAAATGTTGTATAGGAAAAGTCATCTCCGGTGAACTTTTGTATAGGAACAGTCATCTCCGGTGAACTTTTGTATATGAAAAGTCATCTCCGGTGAACTTTTCTATAGGAATAGTCATCTCCGGTGAACTGTTGTATAGGAAAAGTCATCTCCGGTGAACTTTTGTATAGGAAAAGTCATCTCCGGTGAACTTTTCTATAGGAAAAGTCATCTCCGGTGAACTGTTATATAGGAAAAGTCATCTCCGGTGAACTATTGTATAGGAAAAGTCATCTCCGGTGAACTTTTCTATAGGAATATTCATCTCCGGTGAACTGGTGTATAGGAAAACCATCTCCGGTGAATTTTGTATAGGAAAAGTCATCTCCAGTGAACTTTTCTATAGGAATAGTTATCTCCGGTGAACTGTTGTATAGGAAAAGTCATCTCCGGTGAACTTTTCTATAGGAATAGTCATCTCCGGAAACTGTTGTATAGGAAAAGTCATCTCCGGTGAACTTTTGTATAGGAAAAGTCATCTCCGGTGAACTTTTGTATAGGAAAAGTCATCTTCGGTGAACTTTTCTATAGGAAAAGTCATCTCCGGTGAATTATTGTATAGGAAAAGTCATCTCCGGTGAACTTTTCTATAGGAATATTCATCTCCGGTGAACTGTTGTATAGGAAAACCATCTCCGGTGAATTTTGTATAGGAATAGTTATCTCCGGTGAACTGTTGTATAGAAAAAGTCATCTCCGGTGAACTTTTCTATAGGAATAGTCATCTCCGGTGAACTGTTGTATAGGAACAGTCATCTCCGGTGAACTATTGTATAGGAAAAGTCATCTCCGGTGAACTTTTCTATAGGAATAGTTATCTCCGGCGAACTGTTGTATAGAAAAAGTCATCTCCGGTGAACTTTTCTATAGGAATAGTCATCTCCGGTGAACTGTTGTATAGGAAAAGTCATCTCCGGTGAACTTTTGTATAGGAACAGTCATCTCCGGTGAACTTTTGTATAGGAATAGTTATCTCCGGTGAACTGTTGTATAGAAAAAGTCATCTCCGGTGAACTTTTCTATAGGAATAGTTATCTCCGGCGAACTGTTGTATAGGAAAAGTCATCTCCGGTGAACTTTTCTATAGGAATATTCATCTCCGGTGAACTGGTGTATAGGAAAACCATCTCCGGTGAATTTTGTATAGGAAAAGTCATCTTCAGTGAACTTTTCTATAGGAATAGTTATCTCCGGTGAACTGTTGTATAGGAAAAGTCATCTCCGGTGAACTTTTCTATAGGAATAGTCATCTCCGGAAACTGTTGTATAGGAAAAGTCATCTCCGGTGAACTTTTGTATAGGAACAGTCATCTCCGGTGAACTTTTATATAGGAAAAGTCATCTCCGGTGAACTATTGTATAGGAAAAGTCATCTCCGGTGAACTTTTCTATAGGAATATTCATCTCCGGTGAACTGGTGTATAGGAAAACCATCCTCGGTGAATTTTGTATAGGAAAAGTCATCTCCAGTGAACTTTTCTATAGGAATAGTTATCTCCGGTGAACTGTTGTATAGGAAAAGTCATCTCCGGTGAACTTTTCTATAGGAATAGTCATCTCCGGAAAATGTTGTATAGGAAAAGTCATCTCCGGTGAACTTTTGTATAGGAACAGTCATCTCCGGTGAACTTTTGTATATGAAAAGTCATCTCCGGTGAACTTTTCTATAGGAATAGTCATCTCCGGAGAACTGTTGTATAGGAAAAGTCATCTCCGGTGAACTTTTGTATAGGAAAAGTCATCTCCGGTGAACTTTTCTATAGGAAAAGTCATCTCCGGTGAACTTTTATATAGGAAAAGTCATCTCCGGTGAACTATTGTATAGGAAAAGTCATCTCCGGTGAACTTTTCTATAGGAATATTCATCTCCGGTGAACTGGTGTATAGGAAAACCATCTCCGGTGAATTTTGTATAGGAAAAGTCATCTCCAGTGAACTTTTCTATAGGAATAGTTATCTCCGGTGAACTGTTGTATAGGAAAAGTCATCTCCGGTGAACTTTTCTATAGGAATAGTCATCTCCGGAAACTGTTGTATAGGAAAAGTCATCTCCGGTGAACTTTTGTATAGGAACAGTCATCTCCGGTGAACTTTTGTATATGAAAAGTCATCTCCGGTGAACTTTTCTATAGGAATAGTTATCTCCGGCGAACTGTTGTATAGGAAAAGTCATCTCCGGTGAACTTTTGTATAGGAAAAGTCATCTCCGGGAAACTTCTCTATAGGAAAAGTAATCTCCGGTGAACTATTGTATAGAAAAAGTCATCTCCGGTGAACTTTTCTATAGGAATAGTCATCTCCGGTGAACTGTTGTATAGGAAAAGTCATCTCCGGTGAACTTTTGTATAGGAAAAGTCATCTCCGGTGAACTTTTCTATAGGAAAAGTCATCTCCGGTGAACTTTTCTATAGGAATAGTTATCTCCGGCGAACTGTTGTATAGGAAAAGTCATCTCCGGTGAACTTTTGTATAGGAAAAGTCATCTCAGGTGAACTTTTCTATAGGAAAAGTCATCTCCGGTGAACTTTTATATAGGAAAAGTCATCTCCGGTGAACTATTGTATAGGAAAAGTCATCTCCGGTGAACTTTTCTATAGGAATATTCATCTCCGGTGAACTGGTGTATAGGAAAACCATCTCCGGTGAATTTTGTATAGGAAAAGTCATCTCCAGTGAACTTTTCTATAGGAATAGTTATCTCCGGTGAACTGTTGTATAGGAAAAGTCATCTCCGGTGAACTTTTCTATATTAATAGTCATCTCCGGAAACTGTTGTATAGGAAAAGTCATCTCCGGTGAACTTTTGTATAGGAACAGTCATCTCCGGTGAACTTTTGTATATGAAAAGTCATCTCCGGTGAACTTTTCTATAGGAATAGTTATCTCCGGCGAACTGTTGTATAGGAAAAGTCATCTCCGGTGAACTTTTGTATAGGAAAAGTCATCTCCGGTGAACTTTTCTATAGGAAAAGTAATCTCCGGTGAACTATTGTATAGAAAAAGTCATCTCCGGTGAACTTTTCTATAGGAATAGTCATCTCCGGTGAACTTTTGTATAGGAAAAGTCATCTCCGGTGAACTTTTGTATAGGAAAAGTCATCTCCGGTGAACTTTTCTATAGGAAAAGTCATCTCCGGTGAACTTTTATATAGGAAAAGTCACCTCCGGTGAATTATTGTATAGGAAAACCATCTCCGGTGAATTTTGTATAGGAAAAGTCATCTCCAGTGAACTTTTCTATAGGAATAGTTATCTCCGGTGAACTGTTGTATAGGAAAAGTCATCTCCGGTGAACTTTTCTATAGGAAAAGTCATCTCCGGTGAACTTTTATATAGGAAAAGTCATCTCCGGTGAACTTTTATATAGGAAAAGTCAACTCCGGTGAAATTTTGTATAGGAAAAGTCATCTCCGGTGAACTTTTCTATAGGAATAGTCATCTCCGGTGAACTGTTGTATAGGAAAAGTCATCTCCGGTGAACTTTTGTATAGGAAAAGTCATCTCCGGTGAACTTTTGTATATGAAAAGTCATCTCCGGTGAACTTTTCTATAGGAATAGTCATCTCCGGTGAACTGTTGTATAGGAAAAGTCATCTCCGGTGAACTTTTGTATAGGAAAAGTAATCTCCGGTGAACTTTTGTGTATGAAAAGTCATCTCCGGTGAACTTTTCGATAGGAATAGTTATCTTCGGCGAACTTTTGTATAGGAAAAGTCATCTCCGGTGAACTTTTGTATAGGAAAAGTCATCTCCGGTGAACTTTTCTATATGAAAAGTCATCTCCGGTGAACTTTTGTATAGGAAAAGTCTTCTCCGGTGAACTTTTCTATAGGAATAGTCATCTCCGGTGAACTGTTGTATAGGAAAAGTCACTCCGATGAAGTTTTGTATAGGAAAAGTCAGCTCCGGTTAACTTTTGTATAGGAAAAGTCATCTCCGGGGAACTTTTCTATAGGAATAGTCATCTCCGGTGAACTTTTGTATAGGAAAAGTCATCTCCGGATCCCAACGGGTGATTCAAAAAATCATATTGTATCAGTTCGGATATCCGAAACGTAGTTGCCTTGTGTGAAACGGTAATAGATGAATCGATGGAGTCCTACCTCAAATGCCCACTGGTAGCTGCTTGAAACCATCCTCCGTACGTTCTTGATACATACGGTCATGCAACGATTTCCAACGCTCCTCTTCTCAACCTCAACTAGCAATACCCTAAATAAATCACGAAGTTTTCCTCAAATCTATTTGAAGTATCCACGAATGCATATCCTGCCTCAACATATTTAACCCTTTGTGGCCCGATGTTGCCTGGGGGAAATTATGCATGTTTGTGTATGCGTATTTCCCACACCGTTTGAGATATTTATATATACTATGCGAGTGTCGCTAGGTTGATTTCAGAAGAATAAAAACGTTGAAATTACTTTTAAATAAATAGCTAGATTGGCGAAGTTATGATTGTTTAAGTATAAGTAGTCGAGTAAAAATTTTAGTGATTTTATAAAATGTCGTTAAATGTCAAACGATTTGATTAATTGCAGACAAAATTTTTTGAAAAATCTTTATAAGATGTTGATCTAATAAAAAAACAAACAACTTACAGTTCCAATAAGTAGTTATAACTTTTTGAAATTTGGAAATTGTTTTTGGGCAACATTGGGCCATTGTGGTAATAATGTGGTTACATTAGTGGAAGTCGAAAATGCTGGTTAGTGGTATTCAATGAAATACAAAGGGTCATTGGGACATTCGGGATTGTGAAAAATGTTGTATTTATATTATTATTATTTTTCAAGCGAATATTTGTTCAAATATAGTTGATGATAATTTTATGTATTGGATGAAATCCAATATTATCAGGTTTAGAGTCTGCACACAAAATAGAAAATATTTTTCAAACGCTTCTACTTTGAAAAATGTCAATATGAGCATCTCAAAGTATATGAACGCCACCATATACGTCAAAAGTGGCTAATTCGTGAACTACATATGATAAATAGACAGCGGAATTTTATGCAACCCCTATTTTTGTCCGATTCATGTCAAATGTTGGGACTGGGCATATTTTTGGCAAAATGCATAAATTTTTGCATATGCAAAATTTATACATTTTACATATTTTCTTATGCAAAAATATTTCAATAATAGGTACAAAATGTGCAAAATTTCTCTTCAGACAAGTCAATAAAATAGAGAAATGTATAACCACAGCCACAACCTTCAAAATATCAAAAATCGGGAGGTATCGTTCTACGAGTATGGGGGATATACGAAGGCATGAACCTAAACCGACAAACTGTATACCCCCAACGAAGACTTAGTACCAAATTTCAGCCGTTTCGGAGGGATATTGAATCCCCAACTTTCAAAATACCAGAAATCCGGAGGTACCGTTCTATGGGGGCTATATGAAGACGTGGACCTGTACCTACATATACCCCCAACTAAGACTAAATGCCAAATTTCAATCATTTCGGTGGGATATTGATTTCACAACCTTCAAAATATCGAAAATCGGGAGGTACCGTTCTATGGGGGCTATATGAAGACGTTGACCTATGCCAACAAATTTCAGGTGGAATGTTGTATACCCTCAACGAAGACTAAATACCAAATTTCAGTCATTTCAATGGGATATTTAGACCACAAACCCTTGAATATATTTTTGCATATGGTTTTGCATATGCTCATGTGCAAATATGTAAAAATATGTCAAAATATGTATGATATGCAAAATATGCAAGAATTTCTGGGCCTAATTTGTTTTATTTTGTAATAAAACGAGTTTCTGTCTAATCAGATTTTCTAACCACATATAAGTTTGCATAGGATTCCGCTATCTAATGATAAATATAGACCAATTTTCCATTCCATTTCCATCAATTTTACTCTAAAATTAAACAAACTCATGAGTTCAAGCTTTTCCACATGATGAATAATAAAAATTATAACGAAAATACTTGGGTTTGGGCGTCGGGTTAGTAACCCTCCCCTAGAAAAAAACAGCCTACTATGAAAAAAACGAAAGAAAAGAAAAACAAACCCCTCTAAAGTCGACGAACCCCGCAAACGTTTTAAGGACCATGATCTGCGAATCTGCACCTGGAATGTTCGCACTCTTTATAGAGAAGGTGCAGTCTTCGCATTGGCAGACGTACTTGAAAAGTACAAGGCCGATATTACTGCCATACAGGAAATACGATGGATTGGGAAAGGCGTCACAACAACACCTAAAGGTGACGCACTGTATTATAGCTGCCATGACGTAAAGCATGAGTTTGGTTGCGGATTCGTAGTTAGTCGGAGACTAAAACATCTGGTATCCAGCTTCACCCCAGTGAATGAAAGACTTGCTGCAATTCGAATTAAAGCTAAATTCTTCAACATCAGCTTTATTTGCGCTCATGCTCCCACTGAAGAAAAGGACGAACAGACCAAAGATATATTTTACGAGCGCTTAGAAGAAACATATGACCGTTGCCCTGCCCATGACATTAAAATCATTCTAGGCGATTTTAATGCCAAAATTGGAAAGGAGAATATCTTTGGCCCAACAGTCGGGAAATTCAGTCTCCACAGTGAAACATCTGACAATGGTATGAGGCTGATAGACTTTGCAGCTGCAAAAAACATGGTAGTTAGCAGTACCAGATTTAATCATCTCGATATTCATAAGGGCACCTGGCTGTCCCCAGATCAAAGAACAAGTAATCAAATTGATCATGTTGTGATAGATGGAAGACATTCATCCAGCGTGTTGGATGTACGATCGTTCCGAGGCGCAAACATTGATTCGGACCACTATCTTGTTGCAGCAAAGGTACGTACCCGTTGCAAATAAAGCACGAACAGACACAACGCGGAAGTTGGACATCGATAGGCTGCAAACACAACAGATAGCCACAGCATATTCCACTCAACTAGCCCAATTGCTTAACGCGAGCACTCCTTGTCCCGATAACATAACAACACAATGGCAAAATATTGCCCACTCCATGCAAACAGCCGCAAAATCCATACTTGGATTCCAGAGACCTCCACAAAGGAATTCATGGTATGACCAGGAGTGTCGTGCTGCTACCGAAGATAAAAATGCGGCATATAGAGCTACTTTACAATCAGTAGCAACGCGTAGCGCACGAGAGAGATATCGGGAGAAAAGGAGAGAAGAGAAACGTCTTTTCCACAAGAAAAAGAGAGAAATGGAAAAGCGGGAGTGTGAAAAAATCGAGATGTACAGGAGCCAGAATGAAGTCCGAAAATTCTACCAAAGAGTGAAACATCAAACAGATGGCTTTGGTACAGGCACATCCTCCTGTAGAGACCAGCAAGGTAATCTGGTAACAGATACAGATAGCGTGCTCAGGATATGGAAGGAACATTTCTCCAATCTGCTGGTATCCAATAGTGGCGAAGACGATGATACCGCAGATCCAATCCCAGAAGATGGTATAGAATGTATACCACCCGGCCAAGATGAGGTAAAAACAGCAATCAACCGGCTGAAGAATAATAAAGCAGCAGGAGCCGATGGCTTACCAGCCGAGCTGTTTAAAACCGGAGGCGACGCGCTGATAAGGTGTATGCATCAGCTAGTTAGCACCATCTGGCAGGGAGAACGCGTACCCGACGATTGGAACCTGAGCATCCTATGTCCCGTCCACAAAAAAGGAGATAAGACTGTATGCTCCAACTATAGGGGCATAAGTCTACTCCCTATTGCCTATAAGATAGTGTCAGGGATACTGTGCGAACGAATAAAGCCTATGGTCAACGAGATAATTGGGCCATACTAATGTGGCTTTAGACCTGGCAAGTCCACCATTGACCAGATATTTACCCTGCGGCAGATCCTAGAGAAGACCCAAGAGATGCAGATCGACACATTTCATCTTTTTGTCGATTATAAAGCAGCATTCGACAGTCCCCTCCGATCAAAGGTATTCCATGCAATGTCTGAATTTGGTATTCCCGCAAAGCTCATCCGGCTTTGTAAGATGACTCTAACTGATACTAGGTCCTCAGTTAAAATTGGAAAGAACCTCTCCGAAGAATTTTGTACCAAAAGAGGTTTCAGACAAGGAGACAGCCTTTCGTGTGACCTATTCAACATTTTGCTGGAAAAGGTAATACGAGATGCAAATGTCAAAAGAAATGGCACAATTTACACCAATAGCCACATGTTACTTGCCTATGCTGATGACATAGACATCATGGGACGATCAGTAAAGGAAGTAACTGATACCTTTAGGAAGGTCGAAGCAGAATCTGCGAAAGTGGGTCTGGCGGTAAACGGCGAAAAGACCAAATTGATGGTGTCGACGCGCAAAGCGTCCATAGAGCTCGGACCAACCGTAGAAGTTGGTACCTACAATTTTGAGGTAGTTAAAGACTTCGTCTACCTCGGCACTGCCATAAACACAACAAACAACATAAGTTGTGAAATAAGAAGAAGAATTGTATTGGCCAACAGATGCTACTATGGATTAAGTAAGCAATTTAAAAACAAAGCCACATCTCGTCAAACAAAAATAACACTATACAAAACGCTGATACTACCCGTGCTAATGTATGGCTCCGAAGCATGGGTACTTGCGCAAGCAGATAAGGCAGTGCTTGGTGTGTTTGAGAGGAAAATTCTTCGAAAGATCTACGGGCCGATTTGCGTTGACGGTGAATATCGACGTCGTATGAACCACGAGCTATATAAGCTATACAAAGACATGCATATAGTTAAACGTATCGAGATGCAACGATTGCGTTGGCTAGGCCATATCATGAGAATGAGCGATGATGAACCCGCTAAAAAGGCGTATGAATACATGCCACATGGCGGTGCACGCAGAATCGGCAGGCCTAAGCTTCGATGGAGCACACAAGTGGATGAAGAAATGGAAAGGCGCGGTATTCCAAAAAGTCAAGCGAAAAACAGAGAGGAATGGAGATCTTCTCTTAGTTCGGTCTATGGAACAAATGTTCTGTAATGGGCCAACTAAGTAAGTAAGTAAGTAACGAAAATACAAAGACTTAAGAAACAAACTTTTTTAATTTTTATAACCACAATGGCACGAGGAATTTTTAAGATTTTTTTCGCAGATGACTTATCTTTGCGACTACTAATCATAAAAAATATATATTTTTATCTCTACGGAAAAAATGCAGGGTCAAAAGCTTATTCTACCAGCGTTTTATCGATGATCTATAAACATGTATTGCAAAAAATCATAGTACAATGAACTACTGTTGTCCACTTGTCTGGACCAAAATCTGGAGGACATCTAGAAGTAGGTTTCTAGCTCAGCCTGAAACACAAAATTGCTAATCACGTGTGTAAGTTGGTCTTCTCCTTGGTTGAGGTATGCCCTGTCGCGTCCATAGTCTCCACAACGAACAAATAAACAAAATATTGCAAAATTCCCTTTCAATTTCAGGGTTTAACAAGTAAGAAAGGCGATAAGTTCGCCCGGACCGAAAATGTTATAACCTCCACCAAGAACTGCATTGAAGTAAATAGGAACAATAAGTTTTTTGTTTATGAAAGTTTAGTAAAGCTCTTCCTCTTTTTTCGTGCAGGAGCAGAATATCTTAACGGATGATAATAAGCTTATAACGTTGTTCCTTCCAAAAAAATAGACCAATATTTTGAATTTGTCGAATTGTATCTTCTGACAATGCACAATCTCGACAATTCATTAGAAAACTCTCGAAATACATACACGCAGAAAAATATATGTTAAAAACTGCAGTAAACATATAATATCCAAATCCAAACACAAATATGTTTGCAACAGTCCCTAACATATAATATATTTGGATCCAAACCTATGTTATGTTAGGGACTTTTGCAAACATATTTATGTTCGGATCCAAACATATATTATGTTAGGGACTGTTGCAATAATATTTATGTTTGCATCCAAACATATTATATGTTTGCTGCAGTTTTTAACATATATATTTTTTGTGTATATATAAAATTGTGCAATAGCGGTTAATAGGGGCTATCTTAAACCTGGATATATACGGGTATGCAAAACAACAATACAATTTCACACTAGAAATGAAATTGGATAATGTCAAGGATAGCAAAGATTGGTGGAAGGTGGCAAAGGAAATACGTAATGAACCGCGGGGGACTAGTACACTTGTTTCAGCAGAAGAACTTAAAAACTATTTTGAAAAATTACTTAACCCACCCTCAAACTCTCCAGATATCCAATATGCGGCCAATTTACACGTAGACAGCGACCTCGATAAGCCAATTGAACTTCGAGAATTAAATAGTGTTCTAAGAAAGGCAAAACATAATAAAGCTCCTGGAGAAGACCGTATACCCTACGAGTTCTACAAATATGCCCCGGAACAACTACTACAAGAAATCGTTAAGTCTTGTAACAGATTGTACAACTTTGGCGAAGTAGATTCCTCATTTAAAACAAGTATCATTTTCCCAATATTCAAAAAAGGAGATGCCACACAGGCCGAGAATTACCGCGGAATATCGTTTATGAATAGCTTACCAAAAATTATGATGGGTATAATGACAGAAAGATTGTCCACATGGGTAGAGAAGCACAAAAAGCTAAATGAGTACCAATCTGGTTTCAGGAAAAACTACTCCACATTCGATAACATATTTAATTTATGTTCAATTGTCCATCTAAGTTGGTTGGAAAACAAAAAAACATACGCGTTTTTCGTTGATTTTAGAGCCGCTTTCGACAATATTTCGAGAAAATCCATGATCTATAAACCAGGGTTTCGGAGTCGAGGTATTTTTGGCTCGACTCCGACTCCGACTCCAGGCGAGTTTTTTTCACGACTCCGACTCCGACTCAGACTCCGGGTCGACTCCGAGAGTGAATTCCTATATCACTAAAATGGATAAAATGTGCACAAATTTTTAATATTTTCCTATATTTTGGCCTATATAGGCTAATGTCCTAATTTCCTTACATATTCATTAATGTTTCTGAAGAATCTTACATTGAAATATAGCAAAGTTCGAAAGTTTTTGTCGGTTTTCCATTTGTTGCACTAGTATATTCTGGGCGGAATTTTTTCGCGTGAGAAAATCTTTAAGCTTTCAAAATATGTGAAAATGATGGGGCAATACAAATCGTAAGGACTACATGCAATAAAAACTATAAGCAATTCACGACTAAGTTTCAAACTGGATGTAAGCCAACATTTTAGTGTGCTTAGCCTTATAAAGTTGTAAAGCTCAATAAAAGGCATTTTTCATAATTGTTTTTCGAGAAAAACTACGTATCTTTTTGGCGGATTTTTTCTTCATCTGAAAGAGAAAAATATTACGAAGTTTTGAGGCCGTCTACGAAACCCTGTTTTTATTAAAGCATTTTGCGGTGCCCACTCTATCTCGAAAACTAATAAACCAATTGTCATATATTTTTGTGGCCGATTTCGAAAAAAACACAGTCTATATGCTGCATACAAAATTAAATAAATTGTTCCCATCCAACGCTTATTCTGAGTCATTATTGTTCCGATCGACTTTAAAAATTTGACCACATATTATATGCTATTTATACTTTCTACTTTTTTCTGAAATTCTTAAACTAAAATTCAGCGCTCACATTTTGAATTTTGGTGTGGGTGGAGTGGATAATTTTATTGAAATATTTGAGATATATTGTGTACACCACTCAGCACGTAGGCAGATGGATGTTTTTTATTTTTTTGGAACTGAAAAATTAGCAAACGATGAGATTTCGTACATGAAAATATTCTACAAAAATGTTGCTAGAAAAATTTTATGTAGTGTCGGTCCACTAGGACAAGAAATCGACATTGTAATGTCATGTCATTTCATTGTCCTATATCACTTTTACCCGATCCTTTCTCATGAAAACTTTATGATTATGTATTTCATTGAATTTCGTATATGCAATTAATTGTGTAGAAAACTCGGATACACATCAACTATATCTGTTCCTGACGGACAGATCCCGTTATTTGAATGTCTCCATCTAAAGCCCTCATTGAGTATATAATGAATCCTATGGGATCATTTGGGGTTCTCAATTGGGGATATCATTCACAAAAGGAATTGTCCTCCCCCAGATCTTAACTTTCGTTTTGTGTCACAGGGTATTCAG
Organism: Musca autumnalis; assembly: GCF_047663935.1. Taxonomy (NCBI): domain Eukaryota; kingdom Metazoa; phylum Arthropoda; class Insecta; order Diptera; family Muscidae; genus Musca; species Musca autumnalis. The sequence goes on along the minus strand of NW_027411866.1, from coordinate 121,936,835 downwards.
TAAGATTTCCCATAGAGACCACAGTGTCTTTAATAGAAGACAAGGATGATTTCTCATTAAAAACAAGATGAGAATACCAGTAGACCTTTGTGAGAAGACCAGTAAGAAATCCGACGAAAGAAGTTAAGGGTCCAATCTTAATTCGATCTCAGAGGATAGTAAATATCCTGTGAATTGTCATTTTACTTAGTATAATATATAATTTGCATATATATTTTCTTATACCTTTCTTTTAAAATAAATAATGATTTAAAAAAATGTTCTTGTTCCAAATTTAATGTTATATTACTATAACGTGGAAAAAAATTTGCACGGAGTCGGAGTCGAGTTATTTTTTTCGACTCAGACTCCGACTCCGACTCCAGCAAAATTGCTCGACTCCGACTCGTAGACTCCGACTCCGACTCCGAAACCCTGCTATAAACTAAGCTCCATTGGTGTGTCGGCGAAAATGGTTAAGTTCTTAGAAAGCGTATACAAAGACACAAGGTTCAGTGTGTGGACTGGAAATAGTCTATCAGATGAGTTCTCCACTTCTGCGGGAGTAAAACAAGGTTGTCTGATGTCCCCATTAATTTTTGCGTTATATCTCAATGATCTGCACGAATTTATTGAAGGCGGAATACAGTTGGATAACCTAAATATACGAATTCTCTTATACGCCGATGATATTGTAATATTGGCAAACGACCCAGAGGTGTTACAAGAAATGATCAATAAATTAGAAAGCTATTGCGATATGTGGAACATAAGTGTTAATTTGGATAAGTCTAAAATCATGGTGTTCAGGAAAGGAGGAAAGTTGTCAAGAAATGAGCAATGGAAATACAAAAATCAACCGATAAATATAACGTCGGAATTTACGTATCTTGGGATGTTACTAACACCAAAGTTGTCATTCAAGAAACATATACAAACTCGAAACAACTCTGCAAAAAATAGCATAAATTGTACATGGGATTCCTTCTTAAATAAGGCACACGTATCTCTTACATCAAAGTGGAAACTTTTTCTCGCCGTATGCAGATCTATACAGCAATATGGAAACCAGATATGGGGATACACAAATTTCGATGAGGTTGACAAATTGGAGCTTTATTTTTGGAAAAAGGTAATAAGACTACCCAATTGCACGCCGTCATATATTCTGAAGCTTGAGACCTTCACTGATCATAACCATATTTCCGCCCTGAAAAGCCATTTGAATTACGTAATTCGAGCCTTGTTTGACTATGAAGATAACCGATTGCCACATATACTAGCAAAAAAAGTGGTACGACACCAGATATATTGGGCGAAAGATTTAAATAATATGTTTTTGGAAAACTTAATTGAACCTTTTCATTTAACCAATAATAAAAGCCAAATGATTGAAAAAAGAGATATCTTGATCCAAAGTCTTAACACAAAAAACTGGAATAATATCAGAAATAGAGCGTATCAAACAAGCCGTTTTTACTCGAAGTTAGACCCAAACGTGGGTCAAATCTATTTAAACTCATCAATAACACAGCAGGAGAAAACATGGATATTCAAAGCCAGAAGCGATATGCTAAAGTTAAACTCCAACCAATTTGGACCTACAAGAAACCCCATTGTTCCCTATGCAACATGACAGAAGTTGAAGATTTACAACATTTTCTATGCCGATGTCCTATTTTAAAAGAAATCAGAATAATGTTCTTCAAAAAGGTTTTGCTTAATGAAGAGGAATTAATTGATATACACTCCACGTCAGTAGAATAGAACACCTAAATTTCTGTTAATGTTAGCTTATTTATCCCGAAGCGAATGAATCTACGTTTTTAATCTTGTAGGGATTTAAAGCCTGTGATATTCCGTATCAAACACAGAAAAAATTATGTTTCTAGCTTTTCGCGAAATGATTTTCTGATCATTTTTCCGATAGTACTATGAAAAATAAGCATTTATTTTCGGTCATCAGGATAGAACAGTCATTTTATTTTCGCGAATCGTGGAGATATTAACGCCGAATTTTCTTTCAGTTGATAAAGCGGGGCTTTCTAATCATTTTTCAACAATAAAACCATATAAATAATTCCGCGGACGCCGAAATAACAGCGTAAACGGTTTTAAATTGACATATAATAACAAGTGAGCAAAGGCTATAGTCGGGACGGGGCCGACCATGTGATACCCTACACCACTACCCCTGTGCATAAGCTTTTCACTGGTAAACATTTCTTTTAGGGAATATAAACCGACTACCACCAAAAATAATATGCCTCTTTGTCTCTGGGACCCCCATAAGCAACCAAAATTTCGTGACGATCCGATCAAAATTACGACCTGTAGCTTGATTGCAAAATATGGAAGAATTGGATGCACTATTGATACCAATCTCCCTTGTTTGACCACCTTCGCCATTGACAGGCTTTGTCGTTGGAATACCCCTACTAGAAGCCAATATATTCACAAAGAATAAAACTTTGAATTTGTCTCCAAATGAGTTTTTCCCCATTCCGACCCCTAAATATTATCCGGCTATCACCAAAATCAATAGGCTTCTTCCTATGTGGGACACGCATCAACTCCCAAAAAATTCGTGACGATCCGATTAAAATTGCGACCTGTAGCGTGATTACAAACAAATCGGAAAATGGGATTCATTACCGACTATTGCGATATCTCTGTTGTTTGAGCAGCTACGACAACCTACTTTACATCGTTGTAAAGGTGATATTTTCTACTTTCCTTGACAGGTTCCTTTGCTTTTGATATACCTCTTAAAAAAACAGAGATATTGGCTTTGAAATAAAACGTAGACCTTTTCTCCAAATAAGTTTTTGCCCATTCCGACCCTTGAATAATATCCGACCATCATTAAAATCAGTAGGCTTCTTCCTCTGTGGGACCCCCATTAACCACTAAACTTTCGTGACGATCCGATCAAAATTGCGACCTGTGGCGTGATTACAAAAAAAGCGGAAATGGGATGCATTATCGACTATTGCCATATCTCTGCTATTTGACCACCTATGACAACCTTTACACCGTTGTAAAGGTGATATTTTCTACTTTCCTTTCCAGGTTTTGCTTTTGATATACCTCTTAAAGAAACAGAGATATTGGCTTTGAAATAAAATGTTGACTTTTCTCCAAATAAGTGTTTGCCCATTCCGACCCCTAAATATTATCCGACCATCACCAAAATCAATGTGCTTCTTCATCTGTGAGACCCCAATTAACACTGAAATTTTCGAGACGAACCGATCAATATTGCGACCTGTAGCGTGATTTCCAAAAAACAGAAAAATGGGATGTATTACCGACTATTGCGATATCTCCGTTATTTGGTTACCTACGCCGACCTAGTTTACATCATTGTAAAGACGGGATCTTCTACTTTCATAGTCAGGCTTTGCTTTTGGAAGCTTCCCAACCAAAGCTGTGATATTCGTCAATATAATTAAAATCGCAAAAATGAAAATTGGGGTTTTATTTGCTACTATTGCGATATCTTCGTTGTTTGATCACCTACGAGCACCTACTTTACATCATTAGAAAGGTGATATTTTCTGCTTTCATTGTCAGGTTTTGCTTTTGCTATACCCCATATAGAAGCTGAGATATTGGCTTTGGAAAAAAACGTTGTCTTTTTATCCACCTAAGTTTTTTGCCCTTTCCGACCCCTAAATATTATCCGACCATCACCAAAATCAATAGGCTTCTTCCCCTCCGGGACTCCCATCAACATCCAAAATTTCGTGACGATCCGATCAAAATTGCGGCCTGTAGCGTGATTACAAGGTTTAGATGGACAGACGGACAGACGGACAGACGGACGGACGGACGGACACACATAGCCAGATCGACTCAGCTCGTCGAGACATTCATTTTGATATATATAAGTATGGGTCTACGACCATTATTTCGATGCGTTACAAACTTTTTGGCCAAAACCAACTTATAATACCCTCCCCACATAGTGGTGTAGGGTATAAAAACATCTCGGAATATCAATAAGAGTCGCGCAGCTATGTCATATTTCTTCACAGTAAGATAGAATATGTCACAGACAACCTCGACGGATACAATCGAGTGCTTCGGATGCTGAAAAGATGGAACATTTTCAAAATAAGTATGAACAACGTCAAAATTTTTTATAAAAACCTTGATTTTTTCTTCAATAAAATGATTTTTCCGCGAACAAATCTGCCGTTTAAAGGTTTGGACATGTGCTCTACATTTAGAGGAAGATAATCTGATATGAAAACATCCGCTATTTTAATACACTGAGGGAAATTTTAGCACATTTTTCAAATTGAACACACCCTTTGGAATTTCCATTTTGTATGTGTTCTTTTTTCGGCGTCCGCGACTGTTCTCAATAGTGTTATGTTCCAATAATAATGGACAAGGTTATGCTCTCCATACCGGATTTTACGACTTAGTCGTTTTTTTAACTGAAGCCCCGTTTTCGCGGGAAAACACAGTCATTGAAATTGAGGTTTTTGGTTGCGTAAGTTGCTTTTAAAAAGTACTAAAATTTCGCTCAGTGTATTAAAATAGCGGTTGTTTTTATATCAGATTATCTTCCTCTAAATGTGGAGCCTATTTCCAAACCTCTAAACGGCAGACTTGTTTGCGGAAAAATCATTTTATTGAACAAAACATCAAGGTTTTTATAAGAAATTTTTGACGTTTTCCATACTTATTTTGAAAATGTTCCATGTTATCAGCATCCGCAGCACTCGAATGTATCCGTCGAGGTTGTCTGTGTGATATTCTATCTTATTGTGACGAAATATTACATAGCTACGCGACTCTTATTGATATTCCGAGATGTTTCAATTATCTGTCAATTTAACCCCGTCTACGCTGTTATTTCGGCGTCCGCGGAATTATTTATATGGTTTTATTGGTGAAAAATGATTAGAAAATCCGGCTTTATCAACTGAAAGAAAATTCGGCGTTAATATCTCCACAATTCGCGAAAATAAAATGACTGTTCTATCCTGATGACCGAAAATAAATGCCTATTTTTCATAGTACTATCGGAAAAATGATCAGAAAATCATTTCGCCAAAAGCTAGAAATATAATTCTTTCTGTGATTGATACGGAACATCATAGGCTTTAAATCCCTACAAGACTAAAATTGTAAATTCATTCGTTTTGGGATAAATACGCTAACATTAACACAAATTTAGGTGTTCTATTCTACTGACGTGGAGTGTATTAAATGGTAATATGATAAACTGGAATCAGGTAGCAAGTTTTGTTAGAATCTGCATGCAGTATAGAAATGAACTAATATCTGAATTCGATTTTTAATTAAAAGTTAAACATAAACAAACCGATCTTTTAAACAACGTTCGTAATTTGGTATATATAGAGGGCAGACGGCCAGTGCCTCATTATTCATATCATACGATATTATATATTTTATTTAGCATTAACATATATTGCTTTTATTGTAAACTGTAATTATATTTGAAAAAATGCATAAATAAAGATATACTACTACTACTACTACTATACGGGTATGAATGGTTTTTTTTCGCGCAAATTTTCTGTCTTCTGGGAACACAAAATTCTTACAAATCTAATTGGTACTATACCAATACCTTAACCTACACTCTCTGATTTTTCAGGGGATGTTTTGTAAATGCTTAAGTTATTCCGGTTGAGTATGTAGTTAAAACTTTCAAAATAAAGAAAAACCGTAGTACCGTTCTATGGGGACTATATGGAGACGTAGGCCAATACTGACAAATTCCCTGGGAAAAGGTTTATGCCCCTAATGAAGATTATATACCAAATTTAAGATATTTCGGTGTAATAATGAGGCAAACATCTTTAAAATACCGAAAATCGGGAGGTACCGTTGTATGGGGGATATATAAAATACGTGGACATATACAAACTGAAATGTTTTGTACTCCCAACGAAAACCAAATACTAAATTTCAGTAGGATATTGAGGCCACAATCATCCGAAAATCTGGAGATACCATTTGTTGGAACTAAGCAGACAAATTTCAAGTGGAAAATTGTATACCTCCAAAGAAGACTAAAAACCAAACTTCAGCAATTTCGTTGGGATATTGTGGCCACAACCTTCAAAATACCGACGTACACTCAGAAAAATATATGTTAAAAATATGTATGTATCCAAACAAATATATGCTTGGGACTGGTTGAAAACAAATATATGTTTGGATCCGAACATATAATGTTTGCGTCCAAACAAATTTATGTTTGCAACATACCTCTTTTTTATTTTTTTGGGTACCAACATATTTTTATATCCTCCACCATATACCATAGCATGGAGGGTATATAAAGTTTGTTTTTCCGTTTGTAACGCATTGAAATAATCATTTGCGACCATATAAAGTGCATATCGGCCTTTTTGTAGAAAATTTACTTATGTTGAAACTGAGGTATGGGGTATTGTAACTCGCGAATTGTTGTAATATACCATAACTTTTGAACGCATTTAGGTAAAATAAACTGTTTTAGCACGATTCACCGATGGATTTCTTAAAATTATATAAAAAGCATATTAATGTAAAACAAATAAGAAAAGTCTATAGTCGGACGGAGCCGACCATGGGATACCCTATTTTAATGGACGGACACACATCGCTAAATCGCTTTACCTCGTCGAGATATGAATTTTGGCATACCAAATAAGGGGTCTAGGACGAATATTTCGTGGTGTTAGATAAACTTTTGGAGAGACAATATGTAGCATGGGATAAAAATGTGGTTCTCTACACAGAACCCATTATATATTAGGCAGTAGGCCCGTTATCTAGCAAAACACTTTATTGCAATTTACATCAGAGGAAAGGTCAGTAGTTTTTTTTTACATATGTAGGCTACTTTGCGAAATATATATGTCCTCAAGGAATTAAATTTCGACCAAAAATAAAATGTTTATATTTTTCATACAAAAGTAATGGTCCATTTCACCCGCTGAAGAATATCAGATCATCATTCAAAATTGTAGGCATCTTTTTCGACCTATACTCTTACCCGGTGCAAAATTTCGTGACTATTGATGTATAATTGCGACTTCTAGAAAGTTTATTATTACACTACAAACAAATAACGAAATATATTAGGCTGTAACTCTGTTATCTGATCATGCACACCAACATAATTGGCATCAATTTAAAGGTCAAGCGTTCCACTTTCAAGTATATCTCACTTGTCCGGAATGCCACTTCCAGGAATTAAGATATAAGCTGTATATTAAAAATTTTCACAATTTTCACACAAAAGTTTTGGTCCATTTAACCCTCTAAATATTATCCGATCGCCATCTCAAATTGCAAGCTTCTCCTTTGTGATATACTCTTACCTTATTTAAAATTACGCGTTGATCGGACTATTATTGAGACCTACAGAGCCGCTAGAAAATTGGATAAATATTATGTTTTTGGTCCATTTCACCCGCTAAATATTTCACGATCATCACGAATAAGAATAGGGATCTATTCTGATCTGAACTCGACCTCTATACAAAATTTCGTGGCGGTCGGTCCATAATTGCGGCCTGGAACGTGTTTACAATTTATAATGGACAGACGGACGGACGAACGGACGGACAGACACACATCTCAAAATCGCTTTATCTCGTCGAGATATGAAGATTGGTATACCACATTGGGGGTCTCCGACGAATATTTCGCGGTGTTACATGAATTTTTACCAAAACAAACTTATAATACCCTTTTCCACATTGTGGTATAGGGTATAACAAGTAAAAACGTACACCATGAAATATTCTGAACTGATATGGAATAATATGGAATAATTAGTTTTCTTTTACTTTCTACTTTAGGTGAATTTTCTTGACCACTGCGTAAACCAATTACCTATCACTTAACCAAATCCGGCCAGCTAAAGTGTTGTACAATACTTGAGTTTGGGCGGTATCGTTGTTTAAGGGCAATACCAAAACGTGGACCTATGTCCACAACTATTGTCGGAGAAGTCTTTTCGTCACTACGAACCCTTAATGCTAAATTGCACCCAATTTAAACCGAAAATTTAAATAAAAAGTAAGAAAGTCAGTCAGGCGGAGGGTATATCTCCTCTATACCCTATAGCCTCTGAAAAAGAAGCAAAATCAATAACTATGCCATATACAAAATATATTGATCTCGAGTTTGTTTCAAAATATGTGGAATCTGTACCGTTGAGCTAAACTAAATCATTGACATATAGTCAAAAAATTTTTAGTAAGCAATGTTCTGATTCACAGAGTACTCGAAATATTAAATTAAGTTGAAGTAAGTATATTGAGAGCTATCTTGTATACTAGCTAATTTAGAATGTCTCTGCAGGGTTTTTTGGTGCTTTTGGGCCATTATCTCAAGAAGTATGGGCTTAATCCGGAAAAAATTTTACCATTGTAAAAGGGACCGTGAAAACAACCTTCTGAAAAAATCAAATAGATCCCTGACGAATCCTCAAACTACACTTTTCTCCAATGTTGAATGGGAGATACCCTAAGGACGGGATTGATATTGTCCATTTTCCAACTTGATACATGACTGAATAAAATAATACGGAAAATTTTGGACCAAATCGATTGCTACTTTTGAGAGTTATCGTTCACACCATTTTAGAGAATATATTCCGAAACAAGCGTAATATACAGTTAATGACATTGGAAGCACATCCTCTTGTTGTTCGAGCATGGTTATATCCTAACATATTACGGTGCGCCTTAACTAACTTTAAATGAAAGGTTCTTACACCTGGGAAGTTTTTGCGGATTTTGAAACTACAATGTTCATAGATGAGAAAAATAAAAAACCAAAAATCGCCAGAGGGTCAAAGATCACAATTTTAGGTTTATCTTAGGTTTTCAGGATTTTGTTTGGAAGCGGCAAATCCTATCGAAATGGGACTAAAGAAAAGTTTATAGAGGACTCACTGGTACAACATTTTCGTTAGTGCCATTTCGATAGAACTTGCTGCTTCCAAGCAAAATCCTGAAACCCTAAAATAAACCTAAAATTGTGAACTATAACCGCGATTTTTTCTTGTTTTTGGATTTTTCTCATCTATGAACATTGCTGTTTTAGAATCCGCAAAAACTTCCAAGGTGTAGTTAAAGCGCACCGTGAGATAATTTCAGTTATTTTCAAGATATTATCTACATCTTTATTTGCTTTAATTTTAAATTTAGGATTAATGTATTTGGAAGTCATTACCTACATTTAGGGCGTAAATTTGGCATTCTAAGTTGAAGGTGGTCAAAATGTATCCACCTAATTATAGACAATAGACCCCCTAAAAATTGCGAAAATACATAGATCTACGTTTTGGTACGACATTTTTATACCCTCAGCCTTTAAGCTAACGAGGTTATATACACTTCCAAACGATCAAAATGTGCCTTATCGACATAATTATTTTAGACCCCAATAAAATTTGGACGAAATCTGTTTCAGACAATTTGGAGTCGTTTTAGCCATGTCTGGCTGGCTGGACGCAGAACAACTCTCGAACGGAACAACCGAACGGAACAGGTCCACAGCTTCCGGTACTTTCCCTTAATATTTAAAACATATCACTTAAATTGTATGCACTATGTCTCTTGAACGGGTCAACCAATTTGGTCCAAATTTGGTTAAACTTCTAAAATGGCCCATATAGGTCCTCTCCTTAGGATACCTAAAAGTTCAACATTTGTGTCCAAGTGCAGTTTAGGGTCTGTTCGAAAAGCCGTTGGAAATGCATACCGATGCTGTTCGGTATGGTCCTGTTTACAGCGATATTATGTTTTCCGTGGACAAGTCCATACTTCCTGGTATACTGGTCCAAAAGTTATTCGATGACCCACTGAAATGGCTAGTGGGCGCGATATCTTTCGAAAAGATATGACTCCCAAAATAAGATCCACTTCGATAATGGACTATGTCTGTCTATTCCTTTAAGTACCTCCTTCGCAACACTTTTGAATTTTAATCCTAATCCATATTTTTGTCGGCAAGTTCAAATGCCCAAAAAGTGTTTCAATTCACATGGGCTGAGGGTATATATCTGCAAAGCCGACTGATACTTTTTTAATTGTTTACACTTCAACCACTAACCTAATATAGATTATTCGAAAGATATTAGTCGCCTATTTGCCGTTATAAAATAAAACAAGTAAAAAAGTATCAGTCGGCTTTTCCGACCGAGATATACCCTCATCCTGTGTGGAATGAACAGTTTTTTCCAAAAAAAAAAAAAAACTTATGTATTTAGGGGGGTTTTCAAAATGTTGGGCTATGAACCGACAAAAATATTTATTGGATTAAAGCTAAAAAATTTGTGGGGGATATCGACAGATAGGACTTTTGAACCGTCATGCCTACGAAAAACATAATATCGCAAAAATGTTGAACAATTGTGTGGGTAGTAGCCCAAGAAATGGACCGATAGGATCCACATTTGAACATAAGATAACTTTAGATAAAATATTTAGAGATCCAAAGTGTGGACCAAATCGGTTGCTACGTTTATGAGATGTCGCGCGTACCATTTTAGCGAATATTTTCGAACTTTTCTGGGGGTGGAACCGGAACAGAGCACTACCTTCGAATTTCTTCTAATATTCGAAGAATTATTACGATATCCAAGGTGTAGACAAACGCAGTATTCGGTTCGTGCTCTCCATCCCCTACATTCGGTGCCATTGGAAATTTTTACACCTTTCGGGATGTTTTCTCAAGAAGTATGGACTGGTCATAGGGTTTCTTTGCCGGGCTATTTTCTCAGGAAGTAAGGACTTGCCCTGATGAAGCTTATACCGTCGTATGGGGGGCAGTGAGTACAAGTTGTTACAACAAAAATCAAAGGGATTTTAGAGCAGGTCCTAAACTGAGCATTCCCGAAATTTTGTGTGGGAGGTACCCGAAGAAGAGGACCGATTGAGTCCATATTGGAACCTCATTTAAGTATGGTAGAAATTTCACGATGTGCAAAGTATGGATTAAATCGGTTGCTGCCTTCAAGAGTTATCGTGCGCACAAATTTTCCTAACATTTTCGAACTTTCGTGGGGGTATAAAAATGCTGAAGTATATCAGCGTAAGCCGATAGCCGTAGTCGCTAGTGCTTTTAGCTATAAGTTTATTATAATTTTTAATTGTAATAAATATTTAAATAAATAAATAAATATCAGCGTATTTCATGGTGGAGGGTATAAAAAGTTCGGCCCGGCCGAACTTACCGCTTTTTTACTTAGATAATTTAGACATTTGTGGTATCCGTGGTCGAAAAAGTTTTGCACCTAGAATTGTAAACTGGTAATGAAACCAGTTAAGTTCTTGTAAAGAATATTTATGGCGGAGGGTATAACATTTCGGCCCGGCCGAACTTTACGACTTTTTACCTGTTTATGTGAGAATTTTAACTGGGCTCTTGCTTATTTTATAATAAAGAGCTGTGTGTATGGTGCAATAGAAGACGCAGAAGCCACAGCGTGAGAGGTAAAAAGTTTGTATTTGCTTTGGTGGTGTGTTATCGATATGCGGTCAAACGCTTGCGTTTCGTTCTTTGTTGTTATTGTTGCGATTTTTCATCCACAAACAGACATTTGTTCTATAACTCTGAACAAGTATTTAAAAAAAGTTCTGCAATATTGTTGAATTGACTTGTTTACAATTGTACCGCCCACTAGTTTAACCCAAGAAAGTCTCATTTATATCACTTGGTATTTTATATAAAATGTAACAAAAGCGTCTGTTGATTGCTGTTGTGTTATTGGACGACCACATTTATGCTTCAAGATTTGTTTCAGCTTACGAAATTTATTGTTAACAACATCATGGCTTATTCTACTGACTGTTACTTTAGAGACCAACATGTTTCAAAACATCATCTCCTTTTTGGTTTCTTTGTATAGTACATGAATTACCATCAAACGAACCATCCAACCAAAAAAAAGAGTATTTGTTTCAATTTTAATTTTCGGAAAAAGTATTGTTGTTGGATATTTGCTAATTCGAAAGATGTTTGGACATGTTATGCATGAAACTGCTTGCATTTCAAATTGCTTCTCTCACATTTTGCCCTTTCACCCATTCACTTTCTACTGGTATGAGTTTTGATTTCGTTATGTCTGCATGACAGCATTTTTGCTTACTGTGTTGTTTTTCCAGAGGGTAAACAAATTGTATATACAAGGTATACACTCAAATGGTAATATCCGTGAAATTATAAATACAGGCGAATACAATTGACTTTGAATTTATACCTTTGAATAGGCCTTGATAAGAACTTGATTTACATTTTCCTTGAGGCAATTTTTCTCATTATACCCTAAACCATAATATGGAGGATATAATGAAATTAGTCATTCCGTTTGTAACAGCAAAGACCCTATAACGTCTATATACAGTTAGGGACAAAAGTTTACATACACCCCATAAATCTTCGATTTTAGGGTAAGTAAAGATTTTTATGAAATTCCAAGAATGCAATTTTATTTTTTTTCACAAAAAACAATATTTAAAACAACAAAAGTATATTCCATAATACAAATAATAGGGACAAAAGTTTACGAACACCCCAAGAAAATATGTATATTACCGTATAATTTATGGAAGTGTACATTTTATTTTTTTGACGTCTGAGGTATGTTTTAGAGAGAACAAGTAAAAAAGCTTAAGTTCGGCCAGGTCGAAGTTTTCATACCCTCCACCATAAAATATTCTGAACTAAAACGGAATAATTATTTTCTTTCTTGTCTACAATTTTAGGCTGAGACATTTTGTGACCACTGATACAGATGGGTAAATACCGATGTGTAAATACCAGGTAAATACCCATTTGTGGGTATTTATATGGGTATTTACTATATTGAATGGCAAATACAACATTTTACAACCTATTCCTGGGTTTAGGTTGTAAATTCGTTTCAAAATGGATAGTTTTACAATACTTTAAACTAGTGGGTAAATACTTGGGTAAATACCCGAGTATTTACCCAAGTGTTGGGTAAAAACTCATTAACTGCCGAACCACTTGACGTAGGCTGACAAAATTTGCTTACATCTTTCTTATGTCAACAGAACTTCTGGTACTGAACATGGGGTCTCTGGGTCCATGTTTTGATATAGCCCCAATGTAGACGTACCTCCCGATTTAAGGTATTTTTCATCTATTAGCCACATTTTACAACCAAATTGGCTGTAATATGGTACAGTGACCTGAAGGAGTAGAAAATATCCTTGCAAACATTTGTCAATATAGGTCCACGTTTTCTAATAGCCCCCATACGTTTAATACTATTGGCATAAGAAAGATTTATGCCAAGTTTTGTCAGCCTACGTCAAGTAGTTCGACAGTTAAAGAGTTTTTACCCAAAATTTGGGTAAATACTCGAAATCGGGGTACCCTTATATGGGGGCTATTAGAAAACGTGGACCTATGTTGACAAATGTTTGCAAGGATATTTTCTACATATTGAGAACTCACTATGCCAAATTTCAGCCAATATGATTGTACAATGAGGCTAATAAGTAAAAAATACCTTAAATCGGGAGTTACGGATATATGGGGGCTATATCAAAACATGGACCCAGAGACCCCATGTTCAGTACCAAAAGTTCTTTTGACATAAGTAAGATTTATGCCAAGCTTTGTCAGCCTACGTCAAGTGGTTCGGCAGTTAAAGAGTTTTTACCCAAAATTTGGGTAAATACTCGAAATCGGGGTACCCTTATATGGGGGCTTTAAGAAAACGTGGACCTATATTGACAAATGTTTGCAAGGATAATTTCTACTCCTTCAGGACTCACTGTACCATATTACAGCCAATTTGGTTGTAAAATGTGGCCAATAGATGAAAAATACCTTAAATCGGGAGGTACGTCTATATTGGGGCTATATCAAAACATGGACCCAGAGACCCCATGTTCAGTACCAGAAGTTCTGTTGACATAAGAAAGATTTGAGCCAAATTTTGTTAGCCTACGTCAAGTGGTTCGGAAGTTAAAGAGTTTTTACCCAACACTTGGGTAAATACTCGGGTATTTACCCAAGTATTTACCCACTTGTTTAAAGTATTGTAAAACTATCCATTTTGAATCGATTTCATAGCCTAAACCCAGAAATAGAGTCTAAGATCTTGTATTAGCGATTCAATATAGTAAATACCCAAATAAATACCCACAAATGGGTATTTACCCAATTTACCCAATTTACCGGGTATTTACCCATTGGGTATTTACCCACTGTCCATCTCTAACCACTGATACCTAAGAAAGATAAAAAAGCAAAAAAATATATACAATCGGTCGGGACCTTATATGGGGCTATATCAAAGTGTAGGTGTAGTGATGGAGAAGTTTTGTAATGGAAAAATTTTGTGACCACTGGGAACCTCATATGTCGAATTGCAGGTATTTGGGTCTAGCATTGTAGCTAAAATAAAAAAACCGAAAATCGGCAGGTACCATTATATGGGGGCTCAACCAAAACATGGACCTATGTGGACAATTTTTCGAATTACAGATAGTTCTATCAAAAAAACCGAAAATGGGGAGGCGCCATTATATGGGGGCTCTACCAAAACATGGACCTATGCTTACAGTTTTTAACTGTGAAATTACAGGTGGTTCGGTCAAAAATGTTACCTAAAATCCTCAAAAATCGGCAGAGACCGTTATATGGGGGCTATACCAAAACATGTATTCAATCAAACATAACAACATAAGAAACATATTTGGTGGAAAAGTTTCGTGGGCACAGAGAACCCCAAATGTTAAATTACAGCAAGTTTGGTTACAAATTGTAGCTTAAATCCTCAAAATACCGAACATTGGTAGTTGCCGTTTATGGGGGTATATCATAACACGCACCTATTATGTTGACAATTTTTTATGGACATTTTTTGTGACCACCAACACATGTTAAATTACATGTTCGGTCCACAAATGTAGCTAAAATCATCATAATACCGAAAATCGGGGTTTTCGTTACATGGGGGCTATACAAAAACATAGATTTACGTTGACAGTTTTTATTTGAGATATTTCGTGTGAAGTTTCAGGTAGTTTAGTAAAAAAATGTAGCTAAATCCCGAAAATCGGGAGGTACCGTTATATGGGGACTATACCAAAACATGGACCTATGTCGACAGTTTTTAGTGGAGATATTTTGTGACCACTGGGAACTTCAAACGTGAAATTACTGATAGATAGCGATCAAGCTCAATTATTGTGAACGCTAGAGTGATTACAACAGACGGACATGGCTAGATCGTCTTAGAATTTTATTCTGATCAAGAATATATACTTTATATGCTCTCAAATGATAAGTTCGATGTGTTACAAACAGAAAAACAAACTTAATATATCCTCCATGCTATGGTGGAGTGTATAAACAAATAAATTTTGTGGTTAAATGCCGTTATTAAAGGCAAGACTTCTTGACGATAAACTTTGCTGCTAATCCATAAATTGTAAGGTAATATTTATATTTCCTGGGGTGCATGTAAACTTTTGTCCCTATAATTTGGTTTTTGTAAAATGTACCGTTATTTTTATTATGGAATATACTTTTGTTCTTTTAAATATTGTTTATTATTGAGAAGAAATAAAGCTGTGTACTTGGAATTTCATAAAAGCCATTATATAAACTTTTGTCCCTAACTGTATATTTTTGATCAGCATTCGTCTGCCACAAAAACAACATTCAATACGCCTGAAGATCGGCATAGCCACCCGTGAAACGTAGCGTAATGGTTGAATGCGTGGGACTTCGGTAGACTCCTAATTTTGCAATGTATATAATAGGTCTAATAAGCTCAACTCGAAAGAGAATTAATTAAATATCACTATTAATGACATTCGCCTTAATAAGGCAAAAATAAAAAATAATTTCAGCATGAGCCAGGCTGGGATTTGACAAATGAGTGTCAAGGTTGCGGCGTTTTAGCGTACTGAGCCACCATCAACTTGTCAAAACTTTAGTAGACAATAATTGATGATCAAAAATCTTCTGATATAGGAGAGCAATTACTAATGACGTAGGAATAAAACTTAACATAGTATTTGTGAACATTGAAAAATGGGAATACCAAGCAGGAATATAGGAAAAGTTTGGAGTTTCAATTAACTGACATAATTTCGCATATACGTTTAGCTAATGAAGTGCGATATATATACTAGTTCCCAAGCTTTGCCTTCGTCTGCCACAAAAACAACATTCAATACGCCTGAAGATCGGCTTAACCACCCGTGAAACGTAGCGTAATGGTTGAATGCGTGGGACTTCGGTAGACTCCTAATTTTTCAATGTATATAATAGGTCTAATAAGCTAAAGTCGAAAGAGAATTAATAAAATTCTAAGTCGAAATAGCCATGTCCGTCTGTCCGTCTGTCCGTCCGTCTGTTGAAATCAAGATACAGCTCGAAAGTTTTAATATAGAGCTTGATAATTTGGTATAAAATTTCTTCTACAATTAGGATGTTTGATATTGAATATATGCTATATCTGTCTACGTTTTGACATAGCCCCCCAGAACAGATGCAACGTGACCGTTTCTTATATGTATTTCTACATGCATTCACTACCATCAGCCACCACTAGTGGACACATTTAACTTCGGTGTAATTAACGATAATCACTTCTGCACAATAATTCTCATCCACTTCGTGTTACCACCCGAATGTATATTTCAGTTTTATGCACCGAAGACGTCGATTACCAGCCGACAAAGTACGACAAGACCTGTGGCTCGTCCGCAGTATCGTTACTCGTTAGCTACGATTCGAACACGCTCCTAGTAAGCTCCACGTCTCTTAGAAAGCTCCAGTCTCTTAGCAAGCTCTTGGCAGGCTCCATGCTCTTAGCAAGCTCTTAGCAAGCTCAACGCTCTTAGCAAGCTCTTAGCAAGCTCAACGCTCATAGCCAGCTCAACGCTCATAGCCAGCTCAATGCTCATAGCCGGCTCCTTAATATTGACCGACCTCTTTCCCCCACAGCAACCCGAATGCCATCTAGTCGAGTCATACACCCAACGACCGCCGAGCCGACAGCCACCGGAAAGCATTACCGAACCACATCCACCAACTGCCGAGCTGACAGCCGCCCGATTGCCCAAAGCCGAGTCGTGAAGAGCCAAGTCCACCCGACAACTACCGAGACGAAAGCTACCGATTGCCCCGAGCCGACAGCAACCCGAGTCTTGTAGAGCCGAGCCACACCCTACAGCTGCCGAGCCGAAAGCCACCCGACTGACCGAGCCGACAGCAAACCGATTAGTGTGGAGCCGAGCCACACCAGACGATTACCGAGCCACTACCGATCCGACAGCCGCGGAATAACACAGAAACGAACTCAACTTATAACTAATATTGCATCCACTCTCCACACACATATATTATTCGTTCATCAAACACCAAGAGTTCACAATAAAGATTAGACTTCTAAACACTCGTGTTTTACTTAAGGTTTGTGGGTCCTTAGGCCGACCCACAGAGTTGCCTCAGTGGACAAAAATCGAAAAATGTGTTCTTGACTTTAATGGTTTTATTTTAATTTAATGGTTTTATTTTATTGAGAACACTTCAAATAGGGCAAACTTCAAAGATGTTGTCGATATTTGGTGTTACTATAAAGTTATAGCTCGTTAAACATAGAACATTTTTCGTATGTGACATTTACTAAAATGTATTTAAAAAAGAAACCCATGTTCATGGACATTTTTTAAAGAAGTTATTGACATATTCCACAACTTTTGAATAGGGAATTAAAGAGTGGTCGATAGTCTTGCAATTTATGAAAAAAAAGTTTACATATAATGTGTATACATAAAGTACCGTTATGTTGATTGAAACAGTAACGTGTTATACAAAACTCACGAATTTCGCTTCTTTCATGGAGTGTATCTAAAAATTGCAGCAAATTGCAGTTTCGACCATTTGGTACATGAAACAGACATCCCTTTCGAATTAAACAAGTAAAAAAGTATCAGTCGGCTTTGCCGACAGAGATATACCCTCAGCCTGTGTATATTGAAACAATTTTTTTCCAAAAAACTCATGTATTTAGGGAGTTTTAAAAATTTTGGGCGTTTGAACTGACAAAAATGTTGATTAGGATTTAATATAAAAATTTTGCGGAGGAGATACTAAATAGAATGGATCTCCAGCCACTACATATGGTACCATAGGGGTACCAACTTTTACCATCGCAATTGAGGCAGCAATGCAAGTTGCTTCAACAAAAATCAAAGAGATTCGAAAGCAGGTCTTAAAGTGAACATGTATCCGAAATTTTGAGTGGGAGGTACCGGATGGAGTGGACAAATATAGTCCATATTTGAACCTGATCTATATCTGGTAGATATATTAGGATGTGTAAAGTATGGACCAATTCGGCCACTCTCTTCAAGAGTTATCGTACGCACAATTTTTCCGAACATTTTTGAACTTTTGTGGTGGAGGTACCTGAAGGAGTGGACCGATATGGCTTATCTTCGAACTTAAACTATGTTTGGACAAAATATTACTAAGGCCAAACTTTGGACCGAATCGGCAGACCTGTTCGAGAGTTATTTTGCCCTCCAACCTCCTCACACGGTGTCATAGGGGTTTTTTGCAACTTTCAGGCTATTTTCTCAGGAAGTATGGACTTGCCCCTGATGAAACTTATACCGTCGTATGGAGGGCAGTGAATACAAGTTGCTAAAGCAAAAATCAAAGCGATTCGAGAGATGTTCCTAAACTGAACTTTTCCAAAATTTTGTGTGGGAGGTACCCGACGGAGTGGACCGATTGAGTCCATATTAAAACCTGATCTAAGTCTGGTACACGCTCCACGATGGGCAAAGTATGGACCAAATCGGTTACACCCTTCAAGAGTTATCGTGCGTACAAATTTTCCGAACATTTTCGAACTTTTGTGGGGGAGGTACCGGAAGGAGTGGATCGATATAGCTCATCTTCGAACTTAAACTAAGTTTGGACAAAATATTACGAAAGCCAAAATTTTGAACCGAATCGGTTCATCCCTTCGAGAGTTATCGTGCGCTCCAGCCAGCCAGACAGACAGACAGACGGACGGACATTGCTCAATCGACTCCAAATTGTCTGAAACACATTTCGTCCAAACATACTTGGGGTCTAAAACCATTATTTCGATGAGGCACATTTTGCCCGTATGAAAGGGTATATGGTAAAATTCAAATTTCCTTTACAATTCCATCGAGAAAAAAATTAAAAAAATTTTGACAAGCACATTCACTATTTTTGTTACATGGGTTAAGAAAAAAATCGTGGTTTCAAATATGTTCGCGTTCACAAAATTGGATGCTGCGCCCAAAAGTTATGGGGGGTTTTATTCCCTTATAAAGAAAAAATATTTAACAAGTGAGCAAAGGCTATAGTCGGGACGGGGCCGACCATGTGATACCCTACACCACTACCCCTGTGCATAAGCTTTTCACTGGTAAACATTTCTTTTAGGGAATATAAACCGACTACCACCAAAAATAATATGCCTCTTTGTCTCTGGGACCCCCATAAGCAACCAAAATTTCGTGACGATCCGATCAAAATTACGACCTGTAGCTTGATTGCAAAATATGGAAGAATTGGATGCACTATTGATACCAATCTCCCTTGTTTGACCACCTTCGCCATTGACAGGCTTTGTCGTTGGAATACCCCTACTAGAAGCCAATATATTCACAAAGAATAAAACTTTGAATTTGTCTCCAAATGAGTTTTTCCCCATTCCGACCCATAAATATTATCCGGCTATCACCAAAATCAATAGGCTTCTTCCTATGTGGGACACGCATCAACTCCCAAAAAATTCGTGACGATCCGATTAAAATTGCGACCTGTAGCGTGATTACAAACAAATCGGAAAATGGGATTCATTACCGACTATTGCGATATCTCTGTTGTTTGAGCAGCTACGACAACCTACTTTACATCGTTGTAAAGGTGATATTTTCTACTTTCCTTGACAGGTTCCTTTGCTTTTGATATACCTCTTAAAAAAACAGAGATATTGGCTTTGAAATAAAACGTAGACCTTTTCTCCAAATAAGTTTTTGCCCATTCCGACCCTTGAATAATATCCGACCATCATTAAAATCAGTAGGCTTCTTCCTCTGTGGGACCCCCATTAACCACTAAACTTTCGTGACGATCCGATCAAAATTGCGACCTGTGGCGTGATTACAAAAAAAGCGGAAATGGGATGCATTATCGACTATTGCCATATCTCTGCTATTTGACCACCTATGACAACCTTTACACCGTTGTAAAAGTGATATTTTCTACTTTCCTTTCCAGGTTTTGCTTTTGATATACCTCTTAAAGAAACAGAGATATTGGCTTTGAAATAAAATGTTGACTTTTCTCCAAATAAGTGTTTGCCCATTCCGACCCCTAAATATTATCCGACCATCACCAAAATCAATGTGCTTCTTCATCTGTGAGACCCCAATTAACACTGAAATTTTCGTGACGAACCGATCAATATTGCGACCTGTAGCGTGATTTCCAAAAAACAGAAAAATGGGATGTATTACCGACTATTGCGATATCTCCGTTATTTGGTTACCTACGCCGACCTAGTTTACATCATTGTAAAGACGGGATCTTCTACTTTCATAGTCAGGCTTTGCTTTTGGAAGTTTCCCAACCAAAGCTGTGATATTCGTCAATATAATTAAAATCGCAAAAATGAAAATTGGGGTTTTATTTGCTACTATTGCGATATCTTCGTTGTTTGATCACCTACGAGCACCTACTTTACATCATTAGAAAGGTGATATTTTCTGCTTTCATTGTCAGGTTTTGCTTTTGCTATACCCCATATAGAAGCTGAGATATTGGCTTTGGAAAAAAACGTTGTCTTTTTATCCACCTAAGTTTTTTGCCCTTTCCGACCCCTAAATATTATCCGACCATCACCAAAATCAATAGGCTTCTTCCCCTCCGGGACTCCCATCAACATCCAAAATTTCGTGACGATCCGATCAAAATTGCGGCCTGTAGCGTGATTACAAGGTTTAGATGGACAGACGGACAGACGGACAGACGGACGGACGGACACACATAGCCAGATCGACTCAGCTCGTCGAGACATTCATTTTGATATATATAAGTATGGGTCTACGACCATTATTTCGATGCGTTACAAACTTTTTGGCCAAAACCAACTTATAATACCCTCCCCACATAGTGGTGTAGGGTATAAAAATTCCCTTTGTGTTGCAATACCAAAATGTATATATAAATCGGTAACAACATTTAATATCTATCCGTAGACGCCTAAATATTAGCTAAATTTATTTTTATTTTCGCGGAAAATCAAAAAATAATGAAGGAATCTTGGAGTAAATTTTATTTATTCTTACTCAGAGTCCATAAAAATCTCTAAAAAATAAACTAAAAATACGTACAGAATCTTGACAATGTCCAGAAAAATGTGAGACCAAAATTTTATTGATTATGATTTTAAATTGCATATTGCAGCTACAACAAAAGACAAAAGTTTATTGTTGGAACATTATTTCAAGAATATATTTTTTGGTTTAATACGAAAAATTTAAAAAAAATTTTTGGAGTTATTCTACTATTTCGCTAAATTTCCTAACAAAACCTGAATTATTTTGCTAAAACCTCTTCAAGGAAAATAGTTTATCATCGTGAAAGTATATTTGCATAGTGTGATAAGCAATAGAATTAGGAAATAAAGAGTGATATTGATATTACAATCAAAGAAAAAACATAAAAGTTTAAAACCGTATAACGCGCGAAATAGTTAAAATCAGTTGAGGCGCATGTGCTTTTCGCATAGAGCGAGTGCATCTCTGTCAATATGTTTGCATTTTTCCATGTTTCATTTAACCGCAAAAGTGTGCCATCAGTTGCATCTTACTACACCAAAATGCTTCATGTGGGTAAAAATAACGCGATGTTCATATGATTATAAGGCGCATCCGATTTCAGTGACCCCCTGTTAAAAATACGTCAATAAGACAAATTTTATACAGATTCGTCAAGAACCGCGGATGTGCTACCTGATTCTATTTTTGGTTAAATACGAATACTACTCCCGAATCTCTGAAATTCAAGACACACCTTTTGACAAATATTATAATCGTGTATAAAGGATTCCATTTATGTAAACAAATTTAAGGGCAATCGCGGTTAAGTATGCGGATTAGTCAAAATAAAATTTTGCTTATTTTCCTATTTTCAGGGTATCTATATCAGCGGTTTTAGTGGATGGATTCGATCGCGGTAGGGCTCAGTGAATCCGGCGCGGAAAAAAACTAAAATCACGCGGGGTTCAAGGGTACCTGAGTCATAGTTGTACATTTTGAAGCAAAAAAAATAGGTTTTTAAAGAAAAATTACGCACCAAAAATTCGACTTTGGACTCCTATTACTAGGGAGCTGTGGGGAGCACACTCATGAGATATACATCAAACGACGTGGAATCACGAGTTCTACAATCTAATAAATATATTAGGTCGTTATCTGGTTGCGCCCTCCAATTATAAGAAAAATTCAAAAAACCCCGATTTCAAAACTTCAAAATGTCAGCATCGATTTAAGAGGGATGCACTGTATATATCGAGAAGTCACACATTAGCATCATGTTGCCCAAGGGGTATTCTTCAATCCTATCTTTGAGCTCAGGTCTGAATTTTCCCTCGTTTGACCAGAAATCAAGAAAAAACACAAAAAGCTTGCTAACTTCAACACATTTTTACCCATTTTTTTATATTACCACCAACGCAGCTTCCACGAAAATTATTTGTTATGGTCCATATTATAAGATCGTGGCTAAAACACTTCAGTTCATGTAAATATATTCATATTTTATAAAATATATTAACAGTTCGCGACTTATTAAATGGTGAACCTCGACTTCAACGATTGTAAAACATTTTTGAATATTACCATATACCCTTCATAGCCTAAAGGCTGAGGGTATAAAAATGCAAAGTTTACATCCTATAAAATCCGATTCTCGGAGCCACAACCATATCATCATAAACAATTTGTACGAAAGGAGCAAGAATCCTTGTTTTGCCTCAGTGGATAAATTCACTTTATTTGACTGCTTCGTTTTATATATCCAAATATGAACCGATTTTTAACAAAATCGGTAAAACTGATCAGAGGCCCAAGCAAATATCGCATATTAAATTTGAAGGCGGTTCAATTAAAATTGGCTGAGTTATAGTAAAATCGGGGAAATATATATATGTGGGGGCTATATCGAAATCTGATCCGATTTTTAACAAAATCGGAAAAACTGATCAGAGGCCCAAGCAAATATCGCATATTAAATTTGAAGGCGGTTCAATTAAAATTGTCTGAGTTATCGCAGAATCGGAGAAATATATATATGGGGGATATATCCAAATCTGAACCGATATGGACCAAAATGGGAATTTTTCATTCCTATGCCCGCATAAGTACTTGTATAAAAATTCATCGACCTAGGTCAACTCCTTCTATTTTTGTCCACGTTTACAAGGAAGCGGCAACACTGTGCGACCCTAGATAAAACCACTCGTTACACAGTTCCTCCCGATTTTTGGTATTTTGAAGATTTTAGCCTTATTAACACAACGAAATGTCCGAAATTTGGTGTTAAGTTTTCGGTGGGGGTATAAAACTTTCCACCTAGAATTTGTCTATATAGGTCTACGTCTTCATATAGCCTCCATAGAACGGTACCTCCCGATTTTCGGTATTTTGTAGGTTGTGGCCCCCAATATCCCACCGAAATGGCTAAAATTTGGTATTTAGTCTTCGTTTGGGGTAACTAAACTTTCCAATTGAAAACTAAACTTTCCACCTGAAATTGTACATTATTTTGAAGGTGGGTGGCTTCAATACCCCAACGAAATTACTGAAATTAGGTATTTTGTATTCCATGGGTGTATAAAATATTCGACAAGAGGATTAACAGTATATATCTACGTCTTTATATAGCCCCCTCAATACCCCACCGATAAGACTGGAATTTGGTATTTAGTATTCGTTGGGGGAATAAAAATGTCCACCTGAAATGTTTCGGTATTGTTCCACGTCTTTATATACCGCCCATGGAACGGTCCCTCCCAATTTTCGGTATTTTGAAGATTTTGGCTGAAATTTGGTATTTGGTCTACGTTGAGGGTATACAACATTTCAGTTGAAATTTGTCGGTATTGGCCCACGTCTTTATATAGCCCCCATTGAACGGTACCCCCCGATTTGAAAGTTTTAGCCACATTATTCAATCGAAATATCTGAAATTTGTTATTTAGTCTTCGATAAAGGTACAATACATCTCTTGCAAAAATCAGACAGCATAGTTCCACATTTTGGTATAGCCCTCATATATGGGCGCCCTCATTTCTCTATCATATTGGTGTTCGGCCGGCCGAACTTAAAGCCGTGCTTACTTGTTCCCTTTTAAAATTGCCTCCTGCATCTATACAAGCAATTCTGTTCGGGCAAGTCTTGTATAGAAAACATTGACAATAATGTCAATTACGAAAAGCAGTTTTTGTTTTTCACTTACATTCCCTTTAAGTGTCTCTCCAACAATCTGAGACTTGCCATATCTAAACTTGCCTAATATAGATTGGAACTAAATATTGTGCGAATAACGCTAATTACCTTCTTTCTATACAACTCTATCCCTAAATTTGTTTTACATTTATTTTAGGTATTTCATATTAATAACATGGACGGTTTGGAGAAATGTATTTTATTTTTTTGTGAGTTGTACCCACATACTGTTGAATTTGGATAGCAAAGACCTTGCATATATGTAGCTATGGGATACACTTGCCTCTTTCCGTTAGAGCATTTATGGCCATTTCACTTTGTCGATTTACTACTTAATTACTTATATGAAAATTTAATATGGAAATGGCCGTTGTAAATGTTAAAAATTTATGAAGAACTTATTTTTCCCAGTATAATTTAATTTAGTTTGAAAACGAGAGAGCAGAACTGGTGAAAAAGTGTATTGCAATTACCACATGAGAATGAAATTGGGCTATATGGGGGAATACGTGGAAAAAGGTAGTAGGTAAAAGACTTTTGGTGTGTATTTGTAATAATACAAGTAAGGTTTTTGCATAAAGGGTAAGACAGTAACTGCAACAGTAAAATCTTAAATACCAACTAAAAGGCAGGGAGTTATTATTTCGCAATACAACTAACAAATAGCATTTTGGATCTTTTCGATCTTTCGAATGTGATAATCCACTACGCAACCAGTAAAAGTAGCTTTCCCAATCTTCCATATAAATGTCGTTCGTTGGTAATGGCATCAGTTGAGAACGGCAGGACCGATTTTGATAATTATTTTTTTGAAATGTTCGCCTAAATTAGGTTTTAATGCAAAGAAAATTTTACCTCCCCCACTTTTACGCCCGATTTTTTTTTCAATTTTAATCTTTTCTACAAAAACTACTGTACTGATTTTCCTGAAATTGTCAAGAATGTACAGAGATGTATCCCGGTGAAAATTTTTGTTGAATTTCGGAATACCCCAATACTCTATTTCCTTAAAAATGCTATATCTTAAAAAATAATAAGTGAACAAAGGCTATAGTCGGGATGGGACAGACCATGTGATACCCTACACCACTACCCCTGTGTATAAGCTTTTCACTGGTAAACATTTCTTTTAGGGAGTATAATCCAACATAATATGCTTCTTTCTCTCTGGGACCCCCATAAGTAACCAAAATTTCGTGACCATCCGATCAAAATTGCGATCTGTAGCGTGATTGCAAAAAATGGAAGAATTGGATGCATTACCAACTATTGCGGTATCTTCCTTGTTTGACCACCTTCGCAACTCTACTTTACACCAATGTAAAGGCAATATTTTCTTCTTCCATTAATCGCCTTTGCCGTTGGAATACCCTTACTAGAAGCCGATATATTGACAAAGAGTAAAACTTTGAATTTGTCCTCACATGAGGTTTTCCCCATTGCTACCCCAAAATATTATCCGACTATCACCAAAATCAATAAGCTTCTTCCTCTGTGGGGCCCCCATCAACCACCAAAATTAAGTGACTATCCGATCAAAATTTCAACCTGATTACAAAAAAATGGAAAAATTTATATATATTGTATTTTGTGATATCTCGGTTTGCCCACGTACGCCAACATACTTTGCATCAATATAAAGGAGATCTTTTCTTCTTCCATTGACGGGCTTTCCCTTTGGAATACTCCTGCCAGAAGCGGAGATATTCGCATAACAAAAAAAAAAAAAACGTTGACTTTTCTCCACATAAGCTTTTTGCGTATTCCGCTTCCTGAATATTATCTGACCACCACCCAACTCCCAAAACATTCGTGACGATCCGATCAAAATTGCGACCTGTAGCGTGATTAGAAAAAAATCGGGAATTGGGATGCATTGCCGACTATTGCGATATCTCCATTGTTTTACCACCTACGGCAACCTTTACATCGTTGTAAACTTAATATTTTCTACTTTTCTTGCCAGGTTTTGCTTTTGATATGCCTCTTAAAGAACAAGAGATATTGGCTTTGAAATAAAACGTTGACCTTTTCTCTAAATAAATTTTTGTCCATTCCAACCTCAGAATATTATCCGACCATCATCAAAATCAGTAAGCTTCTTCCTCTGTTGGACCCCCATTAACCCCCAAAATTTCGTGACGATCCGATCAAAATTGCGACCTGTAGCGCGATTTCGAAAAAAATTACAAATGGGATGTTTTACCGACTATTGATATATCTCCGTTATTTGGCCACCTACGCCAACCTACTTTGCATCATTGTAAAGGTGAGATATTTTACTTTCATAGTCATACTTTGCTTTTGGAAGCTCCCGAATATAATTAAAATCGCAAAAAAGTTGGTTTGTATTAGCGACTATTGCGATATCTTCGTTGTTTGACCACCTACTATACATCGTTGTAAAGGTGATATTTTCTACTTTCACTAGCATGTTTTGCTTTTGATATACCCCTTTTAGATGTGGAGATATTCGCTTTGAAATAAAACGTTGACTTTTTCTCCAAATATTTTTTTGCCCATTCCGACCCCTGAATATTATCCGAACATCACCAAAATCAATAGGCTTCTTCCCCTCCGGGACCCTCATCAACACCCAAAATTTGTTGACGATCCGATCAAAATTGGGACCTGTAGCGTGGTTTAGATGGACAGACGGACGCACGGACGGACACACATAGCCAGATCGACTCAGCTCGTCGAGACATTCATTTTAAGTATGGGTCTACGACCATTATTTCGATGCGTTACAAACTTTTTGGCCAAAACCAACTTATAATACCCTCCCCACATAGTGGTGTAGGGTATAAAAATCAAATGTCTTTGGTAGGTACATTAGTTGAGAACGCCTGTACCGATTTGGATAAATCTTTTTTTAAGTGTTCGTCAAAGCCCAACTAAGGTTTTTATGAAAAGAAAATTTGACCAAGTCCAATTTTACGCCCACTTTTTCAATTTAAACTGTTTTTATAAAAACATCTGAACCAATTTTCCTCGAAATTTTCAGAGAATGTACATAAATGACCCCAGGTGAAAATAGGCTACATATTTTGTCGAATTTTGGAAAGGGCGGGATACTTCCCCTATGCCTATTTTTTAAAAATGCTATATTTACAAAAATTACGAATATACCCGTTTGGAAATTAATTTGCGATACAAGTGCGGTTTTGTCACCGACCTTATCTACTTATTTGGAACCCAAAAACTTGAGCACTCCCACTCTTTGAAATATGTTACATCTACATAACTGGGGTCTAAAGACCCCACCAAGCCCACTTTTTCTTAAATATGTTATATCTCCAAAACTACTAAACCCTTTTCCATGAAATTTCCATTTCCATTTCCATATAGCCAATTTTAAATACCAAACATCGTAGGAGGAGTAATGAAAACTTTTATACCACATTATAAAGCTCTACCTTAAAAATAGCTACCTGTATCTTTTTTTCAACAGACAGACGGATATGGTTATATCGACTTTTGCTTTATGCTGATCAAAAATATATCTATGTATGTATTTCATAGGGTTTACGACGAATGTATCGATGTGTTACAACAGGAATGACAAATATAATTATAACCTCCATACTATGGTTAAGCTTTGAATTTCCAAACAGGAAAGAATGGAATAATGGATCACCACTGACGCAGTACATCATCAAGGTCGGCTGTAAAATGAATTGTAGAGTCGGCTCGGAAGAAGCAAACTGCAGTGTACTTTACTCGGATATACTAACAATGAGACGACCTAGACATAGCAAGAACCAATTCTTACGACCAACTGACGCCTAGTTGCAACACCAATGGGAGTAGTTAAAAACGGGACAAGACTGTAACATGTAAAATATCAAAATCTACAATATACGGCCATATTACAATATCAAAGATCCTGATAAGCCCATACCGACGGTAACTGAAAAAACTTATTGTGGTGCTAAGCACTTAAATCTACCACATAACGAAAGTAATAATTCTTCCACAAACATCCCAGGCGGGACAAGGGAGACTTCTCTCATATCAATGAGTGCACCCCGATTTGATATTTTTTTTTTTTTTTGAAAGTTTGACAGTTTTTAGCCTAAACCTACTCAGGACAGTTTGATATACGACCATGCGCTTTGTTGTTTACCGTGACTTGAAAAAAAAAACACTTTGCAAAAAAAATGGAATTTACTTGTGAACATTTCTTCCAATTTAATCTTTGTATGTCGACAAAGTACCATCCTATAGCACCATGAAAACGTGTTGAATGAGTTCAATCATAGTAGACACTCGCAAAAAAACGAAGGTCGTTAGGGTAGCCCAAAAACTGCCGTTGTGCCAGAAAAAATATAAGCCGTGTTGAATCCGATAATGCAAGATCGCCATGTTAAATACCGTGAGATAGAGGCAACCTTGGATATTTATTCCACCAACTAAGATTTGATATTGCACTTGGCGGCAAAATGAGATTCGTTGGATCCCGTGTTGATCGGTGCAAGAAATTTCGAAAAAATACGATCGCGGTGCTTTAAAACACAATATAGATCCAGGTGACGGATCATGGTACTATGCGTATGAGCCCTAAAAATAGTAGCAATTGCCAGAAGATGCTGTAACAGCGATCAAAAACCATATTATGGATGCGTCGCACTCGGAGTGAAAAGAGTGCTTTAACAGATGGTTCGAATGCATGAACAATTTTATAAATTATGTTGGAGACTACTTACGTTTTCATTGTTGGGCCAGAAACTTTTGTAGTTCCCCTCGTATCATATATGTATATATGTGTGTATGTTGACCTTCAATCATTGTCCGCTATCCTTTATCAAGTAAAGAATTCATTTTAATTTTAAAATTAATTGCTAATCAACGTAATGGAAATACCCGACATGTGTTCATCGAGGTGAAAATGTGATATTTTTCAATGTAATTTGTTTCAATGAATAATTTAAAATGTTTGATTTGTTTTGATATATTCGCCAGCACGTTATATAATGTATACTAGGGCTATAATTATTTTACAACCTCATATTCCTGTATTATATTTTGATAATGATATAACTATGATGTTGTATAATCATAGGTAAAGATAACAATAAATCTTTTTTATAGAGAGATTGGATAAAAAAACCGTTCCCTTTTGTTTCTCACTAATATCATCATATCATTACATATATATCATTTTATGTCCTATAATATTTAATATCTCATATCAACTGAAAGTGTTTGTGGGTGACCTTTTTCAACATTTAAATGGAATAAAATTTGTTTTAGTCATTAATTTTTTCATTCCATAGTATTTTTTCACAAAAAATATAATTTCAAAGTGGTTTGTGTGCGACCTTTTTTATACTCTTCACCATAGCAAGGCTGGTTTTCGAGGCAAAAAATCTATTTTTGAAATGTACAACTTAAAAAAAACACTAATAACGGATTTCTATTGCCAACACTCTGAATCACTAAAACTAAAAAATAAATCAATCTAGTAACATCACAAAACGACATACTGATGTGGCAACGGTGACATCTTTTCTTATGCATCATTTTCTGTCATACATCATAAAAAAATAGTAAAAACATTTTAGGCGTCAAACAGAACATTTCAACATTTTTATATTTTTTTTAAAAATGGAAAAACTCTTCTATGGTTATGTAAAATAAAATAGCATTAACAAATAATAAACAAGTTGTGTGTGGTAAATGTATTTTTGAGTTAATATGTGATGTCTTTTTTGGATTATTTTGCTTTGTTGTACATATGTTCTTTGAAGTATATCTTTTGATATCGGCGTATACAAAGGATATTATATATGTTTGGTGAAAGGTATTAATGTCTACTATTACGTATTTTGTGAAAAAATAGCTGCGCCCATCTGCACCTTTTAATACAAATCTAATGTTAGTTGACGTAAAACTTAAAAATTTGGATATTTTTATACCCTTCACCATAAGGTGGGGGATATATTACGTTTGTCATTCTGTTTGTAACTCATCGAAATAATCATAGCTTTTCTTGATCAGCGTAAAAATCTAAGTCGATTTAGCAATGCCCGCCTATCCGTAAGTCTGTCCGTCTGTTCTGATCACGCTATATTCCGAATGAATAGAGATAGAGCGCTGACAATTTGTCATTATGTGTCTTTGGTGTTAACTTAGGCTAAGTTCGAAAATGGGTCATATCGGTTCACGTTTTCGTATAGCTTCCATATAACGGTACCGGCCGATTTTCGGTATTTCAAGGGTTTTAGCTATATTTTTCGATATATAGGGTTCCCAGTAGTCAAAAATTGTCTCCACCATATATTATGGACATTATTCCACATTCTAATAATGCCCGATTTTCGGCTTGTTTATGGTTTTAAGTACACTTTTTTACCAAATTAGTCATATTTTGACATTAGGGTTCCCAGCGAACAAATAACTTAAAAAACTACATCGTCTTTTTGAACCAAAGGTAGATCGCTTTTGTATTAAGTTAAAAAAAAGAAGTACGCAGCACACCACATTCTGTTAAGATCTGATGCATGAGACAAAAACCTGAAATCTGTAGAATTATATATAGGAAATATATATCTAAATCTGAACCGACATGGACCAAAATTTGCAGATTTGCTTCTAAGCCCATTATAAACATATGTACAAAATTTCGAAGGTCTAGCTTGCCCCTGTGATTTGTTGCCTCACTACTCTGCATTTAGTCCCACAGTGCATAGTATGAAATAATCATCTGCCCCCAATGTAGTATATATTCTTGATCAGGCTATGTATCTGAGTCGAACTGGCCATGTTCGTATGTTCGTCTGTTTGCAATCCCTCTAGCGTGCACAATAATTGAACTAGAACGCTATGTTTTTGCACCAAAGTGTATTTTTTCCATAGGCAGGTCAAGTTCGAAGATAGGCTATATTGGACCGCCTTTTGGTATATCCCTCACATAACTGAACCTCCCGATTTTCGTTATTTTGAAAATTTTAAATTCTTTTAAATTCTTTAAAAGGAATCGTGAACATAGGTCAATGTTTTGTTATAGCCCTCATGTAACTGTACCTTCAAATTTTAGGTATTTAGAGAATATTAGCTACAATTTTCAACCGAACTAGCTGTAATTTGACATTTGAAGTTTTCAGTGATCACAAACGTTATCCACAAGAAACCGTCAAAGTAGGTCCACGTTTTGGTATAGCCTCATATAACTGTACTTCTCTATTTTCGGTATTTTGAGAATTTAACTACAATTTTAAACAAACTGACTAAAATTGGGTACGAAACTTCTCCACCAAAAATCGTCTACATATGTTCATGTTCTGGTATAGCCCCCATATAACGGCTCCTCACGATTTTCAATTTTTAACTGAACTAGCTGTAATTTGACATTTAAATTTCTCAGTGTCACAAAAATTCTTGAAAAGAAATTGTCAACATAGGTCCATTTAAAATTATCAGTAGTCGCGACTATGTTTGTCCACCAAAACATAGGTCCACAAGTTGGTATAGCTCCACTTTTTGGTATAGGCCCCATTTAATGTACTTCTCGATTTTAGGCATTTTGAGAATTTTGGCTGACTGAACTTTATGTAATTTGAGATTTGAAATTCCTATAGGTCACAAAATTTCTCCACGAAAACTTGTCAATATAGGTCCATGTTTTGGTATAGCCATCGTATAAGGGCTACTCCCGATTTTCGGTATTTTGAGGGTTTTAGCTACATCGTTTGACGGACCTACCCAAAATTTGACATTTGAGGTTCTCTGCAGTCACAAAACTTTTCAGCAGACTTTTACCCATATAAAGGTACCACCTGACAGAACAAATTTTTGCGATTAGATAATTTAGGCATTTACTGCCTGGTAATGTATTTCGACCGAACGGTTTCTTGCGCTTCCGAAACGGAAAAATCATTTTCTGTTCATGTAAACATCTTCGAAACGAAAATCTATCCGACCGACAAGCCATCCGAAATAACAAGTAAACATACACTTTTCCATGTAAATTTGGGTTTATGTATTTCGACAGGACTGTATTTTGTAGAAAGAGAATGTCAAAATCACTCACTTGATTTGTAGCTGTCGAGTAAAACGTTAATTCGCGAATAACACCGAAAATCTTTAGTCACATTTATGCAACACAATCTCGAAATAAAATAAAAATTTTAAAGACACGTTTTAAAGACGGTTACATTCATTATTTTGAAGAAATCAATTAAATAAAATAATTCAAAATACCGATACATTTTATTTTCTCACACATATTCCTGTCGGACTTTTATCAACCAGTTGATAAAATGGTTGATAATAAATCGATTATTTTTAAACTGACTATAAACTGGTTGAAAAGTCATCTAAAGATCAACCACTTTGAACAGGAAAAATTTCGACCATTGTCCATTTCTGCACTACTTTCAACTTTAAATTGGTTGAAAAGTCATCTATAGATCAACCACTTTGAAAACAAGAACATGTACCTTCTACAAAGTATTTGTGCAAGCCGAAAAAATAAGGCGAAAATGTTTAAATAATTCACAGTTGCATTTTCTTAATAACTTTTATATAAATGCCGCATCCAGTAATAGAAGCCAGTGCTGATGGACTAAACGTATTCGTACATATTATTCATGTTGTTCTGGTATTAAAAGGAAGACTAAGGAAATATACAAATTTGTCCTCTTCTTCTCTCTAACAAAACATAACAGAGAGAGAGAGATAGAGAGAATATGAAAAGTCAAAGACATAAAAACACACACAAACAAAATTTTTTTTTTTCACATTATCATTTAAACTGACTACAAATAGGGTAAAAAAAGTTAGTTTATAATCAGTTGAAAATTCATCTAGCGATGGACAACTCTGACTTCTTTGGCGTTCATCGTCTTGTAAAAGAAGTCAGTTGGCATAAGGGAAAAAATCAATAAAAAGTCACTTATGTTTACAAAAAAGCTAGTTTTAAGTTAACTTTAAATCAGTTTCAGTCCCCACAGGGTTATTTCTCATTTGGCTCTCATTTATGGAACATAGTTGTACAAATGTACATTAAAATTAGTATTTCGCAAAGGATACGTAACGGCCGTCGCACGATAGTTTGCGAAATACACGAACGCATTTTTAGACGGAAGTGAGGGACTGCTTTCCTCTCGTACAGGTTTTCTTGCGACATATATGAGCAGGCTGTTAAACTTAAGTCCAAGTTTTGGTGTAGCCTAAATATAACGTTTGTGCTCACAAAAACTTCTTCACGGTAAATCGTCAAAATAGGTTTGGGTATAGCCCCATATAACGGTACCTCCGAGTTTTCGATATTTTGATGGGTTTAGCTATATGTTTGATGGAACTACCCGTAGTTTCACATTTGAGGTTCCCTGCAGTCACAAAGCTTTTCCACAAAAAAATTGTCAACGTAGATCGACACTTTGATATATCCCCCATATAAAGGCACCACCTGATTGAACACATTTTTTAGATATGATTATATAATTTAGGTATTTGTGGTAACGGCGGTCGAACAGTTTTTGCACCTAAAATTTTGGACAGGAAAGGAAATAATTATTAAATTTTAGTTAATAATATTTTATGGTGGAGGGTATAAAAAGTTCGGCCCGGCCGTACTAAGCGAATTTTGACTTAGATGTATTTGTGAATGCAGAAAGTGTATTGAAAGCAAGAAGTCGGAGTATTTAGTTTACTTCAGGCGTTTTTATGAATGACAATAATGTTGATGTACGTGGTCAGATAACGGTGTTGCTGCCTAATATGTACATTATGGTGGACTATCTGAAAAAAAATCTTAATGGCCACTTCCTGTT
The DNA here is from genome assembly GCF_047663935.1 of Musca autumnalis. Taxonomy (NCBI): domain Eukaryota; kingdom Metazoa; phylum Arthropoda; class Insecta; order Diptera; family Muscidae; genus Musca; species Musca autumnalis. The sequence continues at coordinate 121,902,535 of NW_027411866.1, read as the reverse complement.
TTTGATTCTTGGGATTGTGCTGAGCAAAAAAGAAAGATAAACCTTACGTCAGCGGTGAAAATCGAGCTTCCACATTTTGACTTGCTGTTCACGGAGCTCTTGAACCAACTTTAAATGGAAGGTGCTTACACCTAAAAAGTTTTAACGGATTCTGAAACTACAATGTTCATAGATGAGATAAATCAAAATACAAAAAAATCTTTATTTAATTGTTGTCTTATTTGGACGAAGGTCATTTATTTCTGAGAGTTTTATTTAATTAAATTAATTGTTTTCATTTTAACCATATCCAGCAAATAAGTCATTACCATTCACTATAGGCCCAATGACAGGTTTCTGAGATAAAAAGTCTATTTTTGAAGTCATATATTTGGATAAAAAAGTAACGGGATTAGATTCTTAACACTTTGAGCCACTTAGAAACAAAATCATTTCAACCTGGTAACGCTTCATGACCACATACCGGGCTGTCAAAGACATTGCATTTTACATTGTAAAATTTTACAAAAAATCTATCAAACTAAGAACAAATATGTTTTGCTCGACAATTATAAACCGCTAACATAATAAACAGTTTTTTTTAATGGATAACACGTGTAAAGGTATGTAAATTAATATTCTTATTAAGAATTAAAAAAGTTAGGTTTGGTAAGGAATATTTGATGTAGACATGTGGTGTACTTTTTGTGTAGTTTATATTGTAGTTTATATGATTTTTGGAATAGAACTCTCGCTATGTGGTAGAAGGTAGCAGTGAGTACTTTTATACACGTATGGATCCGTAATCTTATAGAAAAATAGTTACAGATAGCGTGACACTTAAAAATTTGGATATTTTTTAAATATTGGGCTTTGCTGGGAGTGGGACTTGTCAATATAACACAAGTCGCCAATTTGGTAGTCATCTTAATCGAGTTATACAAAGCATTGAAATCTTTTATGTTCAAGATCTCTTAATTTAGTAACCGATTTTGTAGCGGCTCTGTCGTTCGCAATTATAGTCTGATCGGCGAGAAATTGTAAGTAGAGTTTGGGTTTACGAAAAAACAGGTTGCATTTTAACATGATGATCTAATAATATTTAGCGGGTCAAACGGACCAACAATTTTGTGTGGAAAGTGCTAAAAACTATATCTTTACTGCTGGAAGACATGTTCAACCCACGCAAGTTATATTTGAAAGAGGAACTCTCGACATTTCCGTTGATACAAATTATGTTGATCTACGTGGTCAGATAACAGAGTCACAGCCTATTTTACACAGGGAACCCACAGTTTCAATTGTGCAGTGTAATCATAATTAAGCTAGATTTCGCAATTATAGTTCAATACTGACAAATTTTTGCATGAGGTAGGGGTTTTGATCAAGAGAAATGTCAATCATCTTGGATGATAATAGGATAGTATTTAGTGGATGAAAGTGGCCACCAATTTTTGGGGGCAAAAAGTATTCAAATTTAGTTTTTGTTCCATATTTTTAATTTTTGAGGGCATATTCCGACAAATTAAGAACGTGAAACTTGAAAACTAAACTTGACCTCTCCCTTGAAGCAAATTATAACAATATAGCGGACATAAAGAAAATGTCGCAATCATTATAGAAAAGTTTTTAAACCACGATACAGAAATTCCCAGTTTTTTAAATTGATGCAAAATTCCTCACGGAGTCTGAAGTTTATGCACCTCCTTTGGTAACATGTAAAAAAGTATCAGTCGACTTTGCCCACAGAAATATTCCCTTAGCCTGTGTAAATTGAAAAAACGTTTTCCAAAAAAATTATGTATTAAGGGGGTTTTCAAAATTTTAGGTGTATAAACCGACAAAAATGTGGATTAGAATTAAAGTACAAACGTTTTGTAGAATGGACCGACATTGTCCATTATTGAAGTGGATCTTACTTTGGGAGTCATGTCTTTTTCGGAAGCATGGACTTGTCCACGGAAAACATAATATGGCTGTAAACAGGACCACAACGAACAGCATCGGTTTATATTTCCTAAGGACCTTCGAACAGACCCTAAACTGCACTCAGACACAAATTCTGATTTCTTGTTGGGGAGTTATCGTAAGGTGAGGGCCGAAATGAGGTATTTTATAAGTTAAACTAAATTTGGACAAAATATTAGAAGATCCAAAGTTTATACCAAATTGGTTGCCCCGTTGAAGAGATATCGTGCATACCATTTAAGTGATATGTTTTAATGGGGGAAGTACCGGAAGTTCTGGATCGGTATTGTCCATCTTCGAACTGTAACTACGTGTGGACGAAATATGACGAAGGCCAACTTTTGACTTTTTTACTTTTTTTTTAAATATTGGGGGGAAGTAAGGACTTGCCCCTGAAAAAACTTTTACCGTCGTAATTGAGGCAGCGAATGCAAATTGCTTCCACAGAAATCAAAGTGATTCGAGAGCAGGTCTTAAAGTGTATCTGGTAGATATATTAGGATGTGTAAAGTATGGACCAAATCGGTCACTCCCTTCAAGATTTATGAAGAGCACAATTTTTTCGAACATTTTTGATCTTTTGATGGGGAAGTGCCTGATGGAGTGGACCGATATGGCTTATTTGCCAACTTTAACTAAGTTTGGACAAAATATTATGAAGGCCAAATTTTGGACCGAATCGGCAGATCCGTTCGAGAGTTATCGTGCGCTCCAGCCAGCCAGACAGACGGACGGACATGACTGAATCAGCTCCAAATTGTCTGAAATGTATTTCGTCCAAATATACTTGGGGTCTAAAACCCTTATTTCGATAAAGCACATTTTGCCCGTATGAAAGTGTATATACCCTCGTTAGCATAAATGCTGAAGGTATAAAAAGCAATGTAAATATTGGTATTTTTATACCTCAGCCTTTTGCCTAACGAGGCTAAGGAACAAATATGTGCCTAATCTAAATAACGGTTTTATACCCCAAATATGTTTGGAAGATATTTGTTTCAGACAATTTGGAGTCGATTTACACCCGTTCCGTCCGTCTGGTTGGCTATTCGAGCCGAATTTTGAACTTTGTAATATTTTGCTCAAACTTAGTTTAGGTTCGAAGATGGGCCATATCGGTCCAAACCTTCAATTACCACCCCCACAAAGGTCCAAATTTTTTCTGTAAAATTGTGTGAAAGATAACTCTCGAATGCAGCAACCTATTTGGTCCCAAAAAAGCACATCATACTATTCCTTCTATATATAGATATGGTTCGAATATGGTCCATATCGCACCACTCCTTTCACATAAAATTTGGAAAAAGTTACGTGTAAGAGCTCCTCTCAGATGTAGATAGGGTTCCAATATGGACTATATCGATCCACTGCTTCGAGTACCTTCCACACAAAATTTGGAGAAAGTGAAGTTTAAGAAAGGTTTTAAATTTTTTCAGCCGAAGTTTGAATCAGCAGTTTGCTTATAAAAATTGTTGATGAAGATCAGTGATTTGATATAGCCCCACATTACGGTATCTACAGATTCCACGAATTTTGAAGTCAATTCGATAAAAATCACCTAAAGCTATTTTTAAATGATTTTGGTTTTCTTCTTAATACAAATTTTCAACAAACATATAATGTGTCGCAATAATATATATTCCGTGGAAAACTAATGTACATGGCAAGTGGTGGTCGGCCACGTCCGACTATACCCCTCTCTTACTTGTTTTTAATTAAAAAATTTCAACTTTTGTATGAAAACAACTATTCGTGTACAATACTATTGATACATATGTATACGGGTACTTGATTTTTTTATGTATTAGACGATCGGATCTTTCATTACTTCATTCAAGCTCATGCAAAGAAGCAGTGAAATCATCCCTCACATAGAATCACTTCATTTTAACATTGTTGGGATACATTCATGTTTTAAAATTATTGTACCAAACCAATGACCTCCTTTTTACTCGCTTTGTGTTGTCCTATATGTGGAACATAAAAAAACGTTTTCCATCCATTTTTAACCTAATGTGCTGACCTGTGAACCTAGATACATATCGTTATGTCGACATAGAGTAACAGGGTGAAGACATAAGTGAATTAAGAAATCATGAAAAGTTTTTTCTGACTTTCATTTCAGGCTAATGCACAATCTTCGTACTACGATAACTATCAAGCACAAAATACACATAGAAACTGAAAAAAAAACAAAAGTGACAATTGAACAGACAAAATGAAAAAACTAAATCTTAAAACATATTTTTAGTTTATCCCAATTTCGTTAGGTTTATTTTCTTCATGTATGTATGTAAAGTATATACATATGTGTGCATCAGTGTACGTTTTTGCGTACTTTTTTATCAGTCATCATATACGGGGCTTTTTGTTTTTATCGGATGAGTGTTCGTTTACGAGCAGTCAATTATAGCCTCGTTTGGTTCACATATGTTGCCGGCCATTACAACAGTGTTTGCCATCTTTACCAAACGGCAGCTTGTTGACCCTTGTCAGTTCTCTTTTTTATACCTTCTACCATAGTATGGAGGGTTTATTAAGTTAGTTTTTCCGTTTGTAACGCATTGAAATAATCATCTGCGACCCTATGAAGAATATATGGGGATTTCTGAGTGATATCGGGCATTTTTTTTTTGAAATAAAGGTTTTTGATTTTCTTTATTTTTTGCTGTGGTGTGCTGTTCACCAGCAAAACATTTAAGTATATTTTCAGATTTTTTTGACTAAAAGTTCCAGAGATATCGCGCTTTGAAAAAGTCGAATTGTGTAAAAACTATATGCAAAGAAATTCTCATAACTTTTTTAAAATTGGTCCCCTGCCACCGTGGTGCAATGGTATGCACGCCCGCCTTGCACGCAAAAGGTCGGTGGTTTGATTCCCCGGCCAGGCAACATCAAACATTTTTTCAACGGTGGCAAAATACCCCTCAGTAATTTTGGCGACATTTCCTGAGTATTTCAGCCTTGAAAAACTTCTCCACAAGTGGTGTCTTATGACACGCCGTTCGGACTCGGCGATAAACAGTAGGTCCCATGTCATTGAGCTAAATATGAATCGGGGTGCACTCATTGATATGAGAGAAGTCTCCCTTGTCCCGTATGGGATGTTGTGGAACAATGTTGTTTTGTTATGTTCCAAGTATAAAGTTTTTTTATGTATTTTTTTTTTATCAGCTATCTACTAAAAAAATAGAAAAACATTTGCACAGTGGGCTTTCAATTTAAATTTTTATCGCGAAACATAACTAAATTGCACTCAAATATGTGCAAAAATCGAATTGACATTGATGGTGTCGGATTTATCCAGCAAAGGACTTTGATCAAATGAATCAAAAGAATGAAAAGATCGATTTTTGAGTTCTAACTAAAAATCAAAAGATCGATTTTTAAGTCTTAACCAAAAATCAAAACATCGAAAAGTCGACTTTTGCTTGGTAATACGTATCCCTGTTTCTCACTATGATATAGCCCCATAGGTTGAACCTGGTTGAACACATTTCACAGATTGGATTAGATAATTAAGGCATTTGAGGTATCCATGGTCAAAAAATGGTTGCACCTAAAATTGCGGACAGGAATGGAAACTAATTATTCCATTTTAATTAAGAATTTTTATGGTGCAGTGTAAAAAAGTACGGCCCTGCCAAACTTAACGACTTTTTACTTGTTTTTTTTTTTTTTTTGTTTTTTTTTTTTTTTTGTTAAAGAGGACTGATTTTGCTTTTCCAGTTTTGTGGGAAATTTCTGCTTTTGGTATCTGTAGAGGGCTTGGTACTGGACATACAAAAATTATGTAACGAGAATACAAGTGTAGTCATTATGTGTACAAGACACATACAAGCATACGTATATTTTCCTCTGAAGTAATTCGCTTAACAACAATGGTTAGTGGTTACTAGGATGAATAGAAAAAATCAAGGATAACATTTTTTAATTCCATGCCTATATGTTTAATATAATTTTAACCTTAAAACCGTCTTCTGGATTTGTGTGGTAATCGCCATATAGGAAAAGTGGTTGGTGTAAAAATTTTATCAAAATTTTATCAAAATGTTTTAGTCGTAACACTCCCAGAATAGAACACCTATCATCGCCTGAGAAGAAAATAATGGATTAATTTCGTTTCATCAGTACTAAGTATACTTCTAATTCGCCCTAAATTGTTCTTTCAATACACCCTAATCTCCTTGTGTCCCATAAATGTAAAAGTAAAAGCAATTATGATTATTTATGTACTTATGATTATTTATGAATATGTTTGGGCCACAAATTACATATCGTCACCATAAATGCCCATAGTGCCCATAGAACGGCACATCCCGATTTTCGGTATTTTTAAGGTTTTGGCCCCAATATGCCACCGAAATGGCTAAAATTTGGTATTAAGTCTTCATTGGGGTTACAAAATTTTCCACCTGAAACTTGTAGGTATAGGTCCACGTCTTCATATAGCTCCTATAGAACGGTACCTCCCGATTTTGGGAATTTTGAGGCTTGTGTCCGCAATATCCCACCGAAATGACTGAAATTTTGTAGTTAGTCTTCGTTGGGGGTATAATCTTTCACCTAATATTTGTCGGTACAGGTCCACGTCTTCATATAACCCCTATAGAAAGGTATCTCCCGATTTTGCGTATTTTGAAGGTTTTGGCCTCAATATGCCACAGAAATTACTAAAATTTAGTATTTAGTCCTCGTTGGGATTACAAATCATTCCACCTGAACCTTGTCGGTCCACTTGAACGTATTCATCCACGTCCCCGTAGAACGGTACCCCCGATTTTTTCCACATTATTCAACCGCAATAACTGAAATTTGGCGTTTAGTCTTCGCTAAAGGTACAAATCATCCCTTGCAAAAAATCTGACATCATAGGTCCACGTTTTGGTATAGGTCCCATATAAGCCTCCATTTAATCTTTTTTGAATATTTAAGTTACATTTTCTACCGAACGGATTTTTAATTGGAATTTTGTGGTCCCCGAAGATAGAAAACTTACTCTCAATAAAACTATACATTAGGCCGGGACGATTTGTGTGGAGGGAAAAAAAACATTAATGGGCCTTTCACGTATCTGATTCCTGGGATTAAACTAAGCAAAAAAGTCCACTAGACCATATATCTACGGTAAAAATCAAGCCTCCCGATTTTGACTTGTACATCGCAAAAGTATTGGAATGCTCCTTCAGGCAGTTTTGGCCTTGAGACTGCGCAAATTTTTTGGCAAATATCGATAAATAACACTGTGCTAGAAAAGTTGACCAGAAAAATATACAAATGTTCTGTTACAAAATTCCATCGTGTGTTGGAGTCCATGGACAACGAAAATTCCTTTGGTTCGTTTGGGTCACTTCGTTTTATTGTTTTATAACGGAAGAAGTAGTGAAAATCTGGGTTTCTTATATTTTCAAATTTAAACGCGTATATCTTCTTTTTCACAACTGATTTCTATTGATTTCTTTCCCTTTTAAAGGGGTGAATAATATCTTTCGAATAAGCTATTATTTTTTTTAGATCGGGTAACAAATGACTAAGTTATAGTGGTTGACGTATAAAAAACCGGACCAAAAAAAAAAACGGGAAAATTATTTTTCTCGTACCATACAGTATAATTATTTATTTTCACCAAACAGGAAATTAAATTAGCTTCCTAAAACGGGAAAAAACTAATGAAATCGGTTGGACAATAGAGAAGCTATGCAATTTTTTGTGTTTAAACTTTTTTGGTTTTTATGTAAGTCCGCCTCTCCGTCCGTCTGTGGTAATCACGCTACTATCCACAAAAATTGAGATAGGACACTGAAATTTTTGAACTATAGGTTTTTTGTGTGGGGGCATGTCAAGTTCGAAGATGGACTATATCGGTCCACGTTTTGGTTTAGCCCCCATATAACGGTACCAATCGATTTGAGATATTTTGACGTTTTTAGCTACATTTTTTGGGCGAATGAGGAATAATTTCACATTTATGGTTCCTAGAGGCCAATAAACTTCGCCATTGGACCATGTTTTCGTACAGCCCCCACATAACGGTACCGCCCGATTTGAGATATTTTGACGTTTTTTTTGGTGAATGAGCTGTAATTTGATCACTGGGAACCCTAAATGTCGGTTCCCAGTGATCAAAAAACGTCTCCACCAAACGTTATGGAAATGGGTCCAAGTTTTGTTATAGGAACCACACAATGGTGCCTCCCGATTTCAGGTGTTTTGACGTTTTTAGAACAAAGCGTGGACCTACGACAATCATTTTTTTTTGTGGAGGAGTTTCTTGATCATGGAGAACCTTAAGCGCCAAATTATAGTTAATTCGGTCTGAAAACGCAGCAAAAGTGTCCAAATATCTCAAATATACCCAAAAATAGGTTTTTTCACTTGCAAAAATTATCGGTCCCCATCACTCCCACGTTCGCTGTTATTGGCCCCCGAAGGTTTGGCCTTGTTGTCAACAGAAAATGCTCATATTTTCCAAACCGATACAATCCACCAAACCACATCTTCAAGGTCAAAATCGCCAAGGTCAAATTTCCTTTATAATTTTTCTAGGGTTTTGGTTTACAGATAAGGACCGTTCATAGACAGTTCGTATATTCCATAAATTTGTTGACTGATATCCTCGCTACGCTATTGTGGTTTATTGCTTGAGCGAGTTAAGTATCTATGGACCAAAACCAGAGAAAAAAGGATAAAAAACGAATTTGTTTTGATATTTTGAAATGCAAGAACCGTTTCTACAGCGTTCGTATTTTCAAGAAACATGATTATTGAGATCTAAGGAACATATTTGTAGTTGGTTGTTTGCTTCAAAGTTTATCAGTTTGATATCTGTAGAACCTAGAAAAAATTATAAGGGAAATTTGACCTTGGCAATTTTGATCGTGAAGATGTTGTTTGGACGATTTTATGTGTTCAGTTCTTTAAGACAAGAGCTACAACTTTGCCTCCGAGAGCAAATTAAAATTCTTAGCAATTTAGAAAATATGAGCCTGGCAAAATGATCCCTTTTGACAACAAGACCCTAAACCTTCGGGGGGCCATAACCGCAAAAATGGGAGTGATGTGGAAAAACGCCGGGACGCGGTGTCAAAATATGGTTTGTTGGTTATTTTTTTTTTTTTAATTTTGTTCCTGTCGCACGAAGATATAGGAAAAAATGTTTTGTTTTCTTTGAAGAATTTCATATAAATATTTTTAAATACTTACAAAGCTAAGATATTGAAATTACTGGAAGTGTTGCACTACATAACGGATATTAACACTTAAATTGCAAAGGATTGTTTTTAGTATTTAATTTTTCAAGGACATTTTTGATGCCTTTGTAATCCCTGAATGCAATAAATGAAAATTATTTTATAAAGGCAATATTTTCCTCTATTATATGCCAGCAAAAATAGCATAGTGCGATGAGCTAAATTATTTAACATATTTCTTTGAAACATGTTGTCCTTTAAAATTTAAATGTCCCTTAGAAGGTCAACAGGATGAGAAAACGAAAATCTTAAGTGTTATTTTACCCAATTTTTCATATAGTTTCAGACGTATATAGTCCGGTTCATGTGTACTTTTGGCTGTCGGACGGTGTTATTTTTAAATTGTCATTTACTGTGACAACTCTTAGTGATACCTTACAGATTTACAATAAACAATGCGCATTTTTTTATTATACGTTTACAACTCTATTGGATATCATATCACTGCATGCCATAGAATTTTAGGTATTGAAAATACCTTGATATTAAAACCACATGAGTTCATGGTTTTATCACCACCGGTAGCTGTCATCATCAAATTTTCATTCCTGAGAACGAATATTTATTATACACTTTTGTTAAGAAACAATGCATATCCATAGCATCAATCTGATCACCATCCATTAGTTATGTTACCTCTACCATTAAAGTTATCCAATACAAATTCCAAAACCATATGCTTCAATGGTTATTCGACCACTAAAAGAGTAGCACTGAACTGACAAAACTATTTGTTTTATTCTTTATATTACTGCATACAATGTCCTTTGTCGTCCTACTGCGAATTGGCACATTTATTTCAGCTGTTCATTTTCCGTTTCGATTTTCCGCTCCCTTAGTACGTACGTTTTGTGTTTTTTTTTTATTGTATTTTTCTTCTTTTTATGTATTTTGATGATTTTGTTTTACGCTTTGCTCTCAGTTGGATTGGATTTTTATAAATGTCTTCATTTCAACAGGCATTTATCATGTACCATTTTATGTTATGAATATTTTTATATGATTTATACATACGAATTCGTTGAGTATGCAAACACATTTACAAACGAACGAACTGTCGAGCAGTCACATAGATACATATGTATGTACATATGTACATAGATAGACAAAAATGAATTTCTACTATTTCATGGAGCAAATTTGTGCGATATACATGTCCAAGTTTACTAAAATATTTATAAGAAACAATTTCTGAACTGGCCAAATTGAGCAAATAGTAATATAACAGAAAAAAAGGCTTCTATTTGAATATATGATACAGAATGTTGTTATCGAGCGACACGTCAGAAATACATCGACACTACAGTCGAAATCGCTTAAAATGTCGGTAAAGGGACAAACCAAAATCGGACGCTAAAAGTAATGAAATTATATTATGTATAGTGGCTTTTGGGTATAAATAGTTGTTATTTAAGTAAATAAATGACAGACGGTTATTAAAATTCTGGTTCTGTAGTATCCTCAATTTCTTCGTTAGGATTGCCTTCATCTAAAACTTCCAATATTATGTCGTCGTCATTATACATGGCAATGTCATCAATGAAAACAATTAGCAATGACAGAAGGCGTTACATTTTCCCACGCTTCCTCTAACAACAACAAGGCATCCAACACATTTAATTTCGTACAAATATGCGGTGAAAAGTTTTATACCCCCAACGTAGACTAAATACCAAGTTTCAGCCGTTTCGGTGGGATAATTAGGCTAAAATCTTCAAAACAGCGAAAATCGGGTGGTAACGTTCTATGGAGGCTATAACAAAACGTGGGCCGATATTGCTTATTTTCATTACCAAACATTCTAGGAATAATAGAAACTTCTATACCAAATTATAAAGCTCTATATTAAACATTAAGAGTTGTATCTTGATTTAAAAAGACGGATCGACGGACGGACATGGGCCATCCTATGGTACTATGAAAATTGGTTTAATGAATTCAATCGTGGACGACACTCGCTAAAAAACGAAGGTCGACCGTTGTGCCAGAAACAAACTAAGTCGTGTGTGAACGGATAATGCAAGATCGCAATGCTATATACCATGAGATAGAGGTATCCTTGGGCATTTCTTCCACCAAATAACATTTGCTATTACATGAACACTAGGTGTACAAACTTATAACAAGTAAATAAGTAACAGTCGGCATTGCCGACGGAGATATACCCTTAGCCCGTTCAAGACATATCGTACATAGCATTTTAGTGACATTTTTTTAAATATTGGGGGAAGTACCGGAAGTTGTGGACCGGTAATGCCTATTTTCGAATTGAAACTAAGTGTTGACTAAATATGACGAAGGCCAAAATTTGGACCAAATCGGTTGATCAGTTCGTGCTCTCCAGCCACTACATATGGTGCCATAGGCGTTTTTTACACCTTTCGGGCTGTTTTCTCAAGAAGTATGGATTTGCCACTGAAAAAACTTTTACTCTCGAACGGATCGTAATGGAGGCAGCGACTGCAAGTTGCTTCAACAATAATCGAAGTGATTCAAGATCAGGTCTTAAAGTGAACTTATCCAAAGTTTTGTGTGGGAGGTACCTGAAGGAGTGGATAAATATAGACCATATTCAAACCTGATCTATATCTGGTAGATATATTAGGACGTGTAAAGTATGGGCCAAATCGGTCACTCCCTTCAAGAGCTATCGTGCGCACAATGTTTCCGAACATTTTTGTACTTTTGTGGGGAAGGTACCTGAAGAAGGGGCGGATATGGCATATGTTCGAACTTAAACTAAGTTTGGACAAAAGATTACAAACGCCAAATCTTGGGCCGAATCGACAGAACCGTTCGAGAGTTATACTGCGCTCCAACCACTATACACGGTGTTATAGGGTTTTTTTGCACCTTTCAGGCTATTTTCTCAGGAAGTATGGACTTGCCCCTGATGAAACTTGTGAATATAAATTGCTATAACAAAAATCAAAGCGATTCGAGAGCAAGTCCTAAACTGAACTTTTCCGAAATTTTGTGTGGGAGATACCCAAAGGAGTGGACCGATTGAGTCCATATTGGAACCTCATCTAAGTCTGGTAGAAATTTCACGATGTGCAAAGTATGACCAAATCGGTTACTCCATTCAAGAGTTATCGTGCGCACAAATTTTCCGAACATTTTCGAACTTTTGTGGGGGAGGTACAGGAAAGAAGTGGACCGATATAACCCATCTTCGAACTTAAACTAAGTTTGGACAAAATATTACAAAAGGTTAAGTCACATTTTCATAAGTAGTTCATAAGTAGATTTTTATTCACAAAATATCTCACTCACTAAGATTAGACCTCCGGAAGTCAACCTGAAGTGACCTCAGCTGTGAATAAATGAACCACGCCCGCGTCACTACTTGGTCACTTAGGCGACGCATCTAGAAGATCATTTCCGCGATAGTTCTTTGAATTAATAAAAAACAATTATTTTTTTTTATTTTTTCTATTAATTTTTTTCTATTTATTTTTTTCTATTTATTTATTATTATTTTTTTCAAAGTACGCTTTAAAGAATTAGGAATTTCTGCTTATATTAATTTTGTCATTTTAAAAATATGAGTTTGTTTTGTTGTCTGGCTTGGGAATCGAACCAGGACCTTCAGAGTACAAAGCGAGCATGCTTACCACTGCACCACCGACTCATATAATCATCGGATAGAAAAATGTCCCATATTTGTTAAATGTGTTGAATTCTTAAGTTACTCAGTCGTTACTTAGAAGTGTCTGCACACGCGATAAAAGATTATCATAATAATGCTATAGGCACTGTTTGTGTAATTCATCAACGATCGCCTTTTATCTCCCTTTTATCTCGTCTTTTATCTACGGAGTGACGTCTTGGGCGAGGGAGTGAGAAACTCACTTCCAAATGCTGGTAGGGCAGATTCATATAAGAGATCTACGTTTAAAAATATATTTGAACTGACGAATCATAAGCTGGGAATACAAAGATGTTGGCCTTGTGGTCGCACAGATTAAAAATGTAAACAAAACACATAAATATTGTCAAAAGACATAAGGCAAGCGCAATAGTTGAAACAGGCCATAGGGGCAAAATGAAAAAAAAAAAAATTATATAGAAACATTTTTGGAGAAGCCATAGGGGCAAAAGAAATTTGTTGTTCTAAAAAAGCCATAGGCGCAAAAACTAAAAAAATCCATAGGGGTAAAAACTTAAAAAAAAATCCATAGGGCCAAAAATAAAAATTGGAAAAGAGGACATGAGTCCCATTATAAAACACAACAAGTAAAAAAGCTTTAGGCTCGATCGGGCCGAACTTTTTATAAAATATTCTGAACAAAAACGGAATAATTATTGATATTGAGGTCACGACCAGGAGGTACCGTTCTATGTGGCATCTATGAAGACGTAGACCTATACCTACAAATTTTAGCTGGTCAGTTGTATACCACCAACGAAGACTGACCACAAAATTTTAGTAATTTTGGTGGGATATTGAGGTCACAACCTTCAAAATACCTTAAATCGGGAGGTACCGTTATATGGGGACTATACCAAAACGTAGACCTATCTGGACAAATTTTAGTAGAGAAGTTTCTGGGCCATTGGGGACCTGAAATGTCAAGTTTCAGCTAATTCGGTCGGAAAATATTTCTAAAAGCCTCAAAATACCTTAAATCGGGAAGTACCGTTATATGGGGGCTATACCAAAACGTGGACCTATCTGGACAATTTTTAGTGGCAGTTTCTGGGCCATTGGGGACCACAAATGTCAAGTTTCAGCTAATTCGGTCAGAAAATGTTGCTAAAATCCTCAAAATACCTTAAATCCGGAGGTGCCGTTATATGGGGGCTATACCAAAACGTGGACCTATCATGGGAATTTTTAATATAGAAGCTGTTTGGTCATCGGTTACCTCAAATGTAAAATTTCAGCTAATTCGGTCGGAAAATGTAGCTATGAGACTCAAAATATCTTAAATCGGGAGGTACCGTTATATGGGGGCTATACCAAAACGTGGACCTATATAGCCCATCTTCGAACTTGACCTGCCTATGGAAAGAAGACACTAGGGTGCAAAATTTTAGCGCCATATCTCAAAAATTTTGGACGCTAGAGTGATTATAACAGACGGACGGACAGACGGACATGGCTAGATCGTCTTAGAAATTTATCCTGATCAAGAATATATATACTTTATAGGGTCGCAAATGATTAGTTCGTTGTGTTACAAACAGAAAAACAAACTTAATATACCCTCCATACTATGGTGGAGGGTATAAAAAGAGGACGTACGTCCGAAAACTATATTTAAAATTATATATTTACGAAGAAACGGAAATCTTTCCGCCGGCAAGTCCTACATACGTAGGATTTATAGAACATTTCATGCAGCAGTCCACAGACAACAAATATGGACATGCAGCAACAATCACCATCACTCATCAAAAAAAAAAAGAATTATGTAAGGGGCCAAGTACAGTACACCACAATATGGAGGGTATAATTAAATTTGTCATTCCGTTTTAACACATGGAAATATTCATCGGAGACCAACCCTATAAAGTATATATATTCTTGATCAGGGCAAAATTCTAAGTCGATATAACCATGTCCTTCTGCTCGTCCATCCGTCAGTTGAAATCAAGATACAGCTCGCAATTTTTCTATTCTCCTAGGATGTTTGGTATTACAAATGGGCTACATCGGTCCACGTTTTGATATAGCCCCCATAAAACGGTACCACCCGATTTTCGGTATTTTGAAGGTTTAAGCTTCATTATCACACCGAAATGGCTGAAATTTGGTATGAAGTGTTCGTTTGTGGTATAAAACTTTCCTCCAGAATTTTGTTGGTATGGGTCCACGTCTTCATATAGCCCCAAGGAACGGTACCTTCCGATTTCCGCTATTTTGAAAGTTGTGGCCTCAATATTTCTCCGATATTGCTGAAATTTGGTATTTAGTCCTCATTTGAGTTATAAAACTTTCCATATGAAATTTGTCGGCATAGGTCCACGCCTTCACATAGCCCCCATAGAACGGTACCTCTCGATTTTCCTTTTTTTATTGGGGGGGGGGGGGGGGTTGTGGCCACAATAACAAACAGAAATGGCTGAGATTGGGTATTTACTCTACGTTGGAAGTAAAGCCCTTTCCGACTGAATTTCGTCGGTATAGGTCCACGTTGCGGTATAGCCCCCATAGAACGGTACCTCCCGATTTTCATAATTGTGAAGGATGTGACGTTAATATCCCACCGAAATGACTGAAATTTATTATTTAGTCTTTCATGGGGTTATAAAATGTTCCAGAATTATCAGTTCCTATAACCCCCATAAAAGCGTACCTCGTGATTTACGGTATTTTTTAGGTTTTAACCACATTTGAGCCTAAAAACTTTACGCCAGAAATCTGTCTGTATATATCTACGTTTTTATATAGCCGCCATAGAACGGTACCTCCCGTATTTTGAAGATTAGCGATATTGTTTTACCGAAATTGCTGAAATTTGGTATTAAGTCTTTTTCATAAACGAAAGAAACTAATTGTTCCATTTTACTTTAATACCACTTCTGGTGGAGGGTATAACAAATTCGGCCCGGCCGAACTTAAAGCTGTTCGCACTTGTTAGTAACCAAACTTTTTCGTCAAGGACTCGGAATATTAAACTAAGTTTGGAAGAAATTTTTGAAAAATTTGAGAGGTATCTTGCACGATAGCCGGCAGGGTCTTGAAGCTTTTGGACCACTATCTCAGGAAGTATTGACTTACTCCAGAAAAAATTGTACCGTTGTAAATGAGGCCGCTAAAACAATCTACTGAAAAAAGAATCAAAACGATGCGAGAGGAGCTTAAACTTCGCTTTTTCCGAATTTTGTGTGGGAGGTACCCGAAGGAGTGTACCGATATAGTCCATGGTCAAACCTGATACATGACTGGATGAAATAATACGATGTGCAAAGTCTGCACCAATCATAAACTCCCTGCGAGAATTATCTTGTTGATTTGCCATTTTGGTTGGTGCCCTCAGGGCTTCTCGGAGCTTTTAGGCCACTATCGCAGGAAGTATGGACTTGCGCAGGAAAAAAAAAATTGTAATAAAAAATAAATAATAATAATAATAATAAAAAATTTGATCCGAGAGGTGCTCTTAAACTTCACTTTATCCGAATTTTGTGTGGGAGGTACCCGAAGGAGTGGACCGATATAGTCCATATTCGAACCCGATCTGTATCTGGAAGAAATAATACGATGTGTAAAGTTTGGACCAAATCGATTGCTCTCTTCGAGAGTTATCGTTCACACTATTTTAGAGACAAATTTTGAACTTTTATAGGGGAGGTACCCGAAGGAGTGGATATGGCCCATCTTGGAACTTAAACTAAGTTTGGAAAAAATATTACGACACCCAAAATTTGGTTCGAATCGGTTGATCCGTTCAAGAGTTATCGTGGCTAAATCGACCGTTATACCCTTTCTAGCCTAAAGGCTGAGGGTATAAAAACCCTAATAGGGGTTTGTCCTGTCAGATCCAGTTCGGAGTTTATAGCCTCATCTAAACCGGGCTAAAACTACAGTTTTATGCATTTATCGGGCCTTTATGTCAGAAACGAATACGAATTTAGCCGTGCTGTCTTTGACAAAATTGTAGCCCTAAACTTGTAGAACTAATCTTTTAAACTGACCACATAAGAAAACTCCATCTAGGGCATTAAAATCGATAAAATACAGAAAATATTACATAATTGCTGAAATTCTGGTCAGTATCAGCTAAACAGAACTTTCAGAAACTCTAAAATGCTTACTTCATGTTGTTTCAGCTGTATTTTTTATCATATCTTTTCAACACGTATGTATTTCAAACACAGTTCACACCAACACACGATGGGGCCAATGGTGTCACTAAGTGATGTTTTTCGATGTAGCCTGTGGTATTGTCCATGTGTTCTTTGGACTAGAACGTTCGGTATCGGTATGTATTCTCGTAAAAATATGTATCTGGTGAAAGGTGACAATGCCGTCTAACAGATTTTGAAGAGAAATTTTGCGTATACTTGCGAATAAAAAAATTATCAATTTACAGATTTCGTAAAACTTACAAATTTGGATATTTTTAATTTTTGGTTGGAAATTCAGCGGAAACCTAAACACGTTATAGACTGGATTTCTGCGAAATTTAATCGAGGTGCCAAAGACAATTTCGTGACGGGAGTTAAAAAACAAGTTTATAAATTTGTGCACGCCTTAACCAAAAATGGGTATAAAATTGGAGGTCAAAAAATCGAGTATTACAATTTGAAAGCTTATGGTTGCTAGCGACACAGTATTTTCGCTAGAACAAGGTAATGATACAAAGAAGAGAGGGCGCCCTAATGTGGATTATAGTGAAGGAAGAAAACTTGCTTCGGAAGTCTCCTATGAACGCGTCAACAATACCTAGCTCTTGATTCATGCCGCCTCTGTTTCGGCCAATTTGTCAAAAGAAAAATATTTGAACTATGTTCTCAAGGAAGTTCGGTATCAACCAACTAAAGTGAGAAAACAATTAACTTCGACGGAGAAAATTTATAAACGATATATCCAAATCTGAACCGATTTCAATATGATGTCTCAATTATGCTTTCTAGACCAAATTCCGTCAGACATTTTAAATTTCATCACAATTGGACATATATAGCGTTATTGCTGCACGAAATACCTAAAATCGGGTGAAAATATATATGGGAGCTATATCCAAATCTGAACCGATTCGATATAATTTGGCATACTTTTTTCTAGACCTAATTCCGTCACTCATTTTAAATTTCATCGAAATTGGACAGAATTTGCGTGTTTGTTGCACCAAATACCTCAAATCGGGCGAAAATATATATGGGAGCTTTATCCAAATCTGAACCGATTTCAAAATAACTTGGCAAACTTATTTCCAGTCCGAATTCGGCAACATATTCTAAGTATCATCATAATTGGACAGAATTTTCGTGTTTGGTCCATCAATTACTCGAAATCGGGCGAACATATATATGAGAGCTATATCTATATATGAACCGATATCAACCAAATTTGGCCGATTATGAACATCTGCACGAAATTTTGAAAGTCTAGCTTTCCCCTGTGATTTTTTGCTTCAAAAACCTGTCATCGGCCCCATCGTGTAACAGTTTATTCTCGCATTTCGGATTTCCCCACATTATTTACATATTTATTAAATTGTCGTTGAAAACAACGTGTTCTGAAGAGTTGTGTACTACATTCCAGCGAATAATTTTTCAAAAGAAAACATTAAGAAAAAATTAACGGTTTTGGAGATAAGGAGCGAAATGTGTACAAATTATGGAAATTTTCGATATTTAAAATTTTTGAGGCAAATTTTATTTTATTCTTGCCCGTATCTACAAATATGCTTCAGAACTAAGATGAAGATTCACATTGGTTTCAGAGATAACTCACTTTTGCCTTAAAAAGTCAATATTTAACCATGTTTATATTGGGCCATAAAATTCAAGCTTGATCTGACACAACAAAACCCAACTAGGGTCCTGTCGTTGGGTCTGCACGCAGAGAAAAAATATTTTTCGCTTTTGTTGGAACAAAAATATTTGTTTTGGTTCCAAAAATGTATTTGTTTTGTTCAAACATTGTAATCCAAATCCAAAAATACCATATTTTGTTCCAAACATAGAAAACAAAAACAACTTTCGAATTTCCGCAATATTGTAAAAATCGTTAAAAATACCGATTGTAGGAACTATCATAATCTAATTTTGTTTACAAAAAGTATTGTCAACCCAGAAAACCAGCCCAGAAATTTTTGATTTGAGTGTATATACTTCTCATATAAAATGCTTACTTCATGTTGTTTCAGCTGTATTTTTTATCATATCTTTTCAACACGTATGTATTTCAAACACAGTTCACACCAACACACGATGGGGCCAATGGCAGGTTTTTGAGGCAAAAAATCATTTTTTCAGGCCAGTGATTGAAATCAAATAATAACGGAATTATATTCTTAACACTTTCAAACCTCCAAAACCAAAAAATTACAATCTGGCAACGGCCCGGCGACATGCCAAGCTGCCAAATATGTCATAATTTTCATTCCGTTTATTTCTGACATTCAGTCGTAATTAAACAATTTAAGTATATTGGCGCCAAAATCTGATCTGTTGTTATCACATAGGTTTCAGAGATAACTCACTATTGCCTTAAGAAGTCAATATTTAACCATGTTTATATTGGGCCATAAAATTCAAGCTTGATCTGACACAACAAAACCCATCTAGGGTCCTGTCGTTGGGTCTGCACGCAGAGAAAAAATATTTTTCGCTTTTGTTGGAACAAAAATATTTGTTTTGGTTCCATAAATGTATTTGTTTTGTTCAAACATTGTAATCCAAATCCAAAAATACCATGTTTTGTTCCAAACATAGAAAACAAAAACAACTTTCGAATTTCCGCAATATTGTAAAAATCGTTAACAATACCGATTGTAGGAACTATCATAATCTAATTTTGTTTACAAAAAGTATTGTCAACCCAGAAAACCAGCCCAGAAATTTTTGATTTGAGTGTATATACTTCTCATATACACTTTTCACATAACTTGAATATAAATGTCGCGTATAATATTGCAATCATTGATGAACACAATACATGGTTTGCTGCATTGGCTGACAACAAAGACAAACAAAAAGCCACAAGTACCCACCACAACATAAGGAATAATTAAACACCATAACAAACTCCGGTATAACACCAAACCTCAAAGCACAATGAAGATAGAAGAATGAAACAAACAGAAACAAATAAAAACAAGAGTCTCATTGTTGGTATACATACACACAAAAACAAAAATAAAGGCATCATGTCATACAAACAAAACTCACCATAATTGTTTTTTTTTTTCAACACGGCATCGAATAGCGAGAGAAGAGAAAAAATTGTCGAAGAAAAGAGAGAGCTATTGTCCAGATGACAAAAACTATTTTTGGATTTAACAAAACCCAATTGTTGGAATCACAATACTACATTTGGAATTTAACAATATCTTTACAATACATATTTTGCTCTTGGAATATTGTTGGATCAATCATATTTTTTTCTCTGCGTGTGTATTTTCAAAAATTCCTCAGCTCAAATTGTTTGCACTAGATTTCCTTAAAAATTTTGCACAGTGTAATTAAATGAAATGAACGTTATTTTTGGCATTAATAGGCAAAAGTTCATTCATTCTTGCTACGAGGGCGGTTCGGAAACTTCTTAGCCTATCAAAGAAAGAGAATAGTTAGTTTTTCAAAAATATTTTTATTTTTCAAAATAATTTCCTGAAACTTCAATACACTTAGTCCAACGCTTTTCTAGCAATTCTATCCCTTGATTAAAATAGTTTTCCTCAAGGTCTTCAAAATAGTGGTTTACAACTGTAATTGCATCTTCATTTGAGGTAAAACGCTTGCCAGCAAGGAATTTTTTTAGATTTGGGAACAAGTAAAAGTCACTGTGAGCTAAATCAGGAGAACAAGGTGGGTGGTCAAGCAACTCGTACTTTAATTCGTTGATTTTAGCCATTTAATTGATCCAAAAGGTTGCAATAGTAATCTGAATTTATTGTTTTACCCTTTTGCAGATAGTCAATCAATAAAATACCTTTGAAGTCCCAAAAAACCGTTGCCATAACCTTACCAGTCGATTTAATTTTTTTTGCCTTCTTTCGGGCACTTCCTCCAGCTTCTGTCCATTGTTTGGATTGTTATTTTGTCTCTGGAGTATAGTAGTGGATCCATGTCTCATCAACAGTTATGAAACGACGCTTAAAATCCATTTTATTTCGCTTAAAACGACCCAAACAAGCTTGAGAAATGTTCATTTGTATGCGTTTTTAATCGACTGTTAACAAATGCGGCACACATCTTGCAGAAAGCTTTTTCATCTGTAGTTCTTCATGCAAAATTAAATGGACTCGATCATTTGAGATGCCCATGATATTAGCAATTTCACGCACTTTTATTCGTCGATCATTTAATACCATATCATGCACTTTGGCTACAATTTCTGTTGTTGTTGCTGTTTTTGGACGTCCACTACGTGGTTCATCTTCAATGCTTGTACGACCACGTTTAAATTCAGCAACCCAATTTTCTACTGTTACATATGAAGGAGCACTTTCACCTAACACATTCACCATATCATTATGAATTTCCTTTTTATGTAAATATTTAATGACAGCACGCATTTCTAATTTTTCCATTGTAAAAAAATTGCGGATGCGTCTTTTTTGAACACCTGTTTCTATATGAAGGGGTTGCCAGATCGAAACAAAATTTAACATGTGTTCATAACAGAGATGGAAGTTTCCAAAACACTTAACTTTTTTCTGTTTATACCGCGCTTTTTGTGCTAGGTTAAGAAGTTTCCGAACTGCCCTCGTACAGGAAACCGTTTTTTAGAAAAAATTGATTTTTGTCCAGCTAAATTGCACAATCGCTCAAAAAAGGCTCTTATGTGTTGGTGCAACGAAATTGCAAGTTAAGTCTTTATGTCGAAATCCATTAATTAATAATTTTGTTGTGACATAGGTCACATTTTTTCCATATCGTTTTCTTCATACATTTATTTGTTTATGACCTGGACCAGTATGACTTCCCCTTTGTTAAACGAGTTCAAATGGGACTTGTAAAACAAATATTTTATTGAAATTGTATATTATAGTAGTCACTGTGTAAAGTACATGTAATGTTGTGGAAGGCTATGCATACATGAAATACACATATCCGAACATGTTGACCAAACGAGAAGTCATTATTTAGATAAGTATTTGAATATAACCAGAACAATAGCATGTGCCGACCAGGGACGTACGCAGGGGGGGGGCACGGGGGGCCCGGGCCCCCCCCCCGAAATGGTTTGGTCCGACAATTTTTTTTAGCTACTTTAACAAATTATTACGATTTTTTCTCTAAAATAATTTTTGGTTTTGAAATTTCAAATGAAAACTGATATTGTTCTGAAGGTTCTGTACTGAAAATGTACTTTGTCAACAAGTTGTCTAAGAATATTTAATTTTTTTGTGTGAATACTCTTTTTAGAGAAACTTCCAGTAAAACTGAACTCCTTCTTTATGCCATGCCATTGTTTTGAAATTCTGTAATGAATATAAAGGTCTTGAGGCTTTAAATTCATTTTGTATTCAAAACGATTACATATTCAGTTTTATGCGGATTAGAAGTACATAAAATGAAATGTCTATTGGACAATACGTGGAGTATATCTCGAAAACCATTTAGAAAATTGTTTTACTGCCTTAATCAAAATTGTGTATTCCTAGTTTATATCAATTTGTTGCTAAACAGTGGAATAAAATAATGGAGAAAAATGTATTGTGCATTATAAAGTGATAATATCTGCTATAAATAGCATGCCAATCTGAATTTTTTCCTATCAGTAACAAATTTGTAGCTGAAAACAACCGTCAACGAAATTAATGCTTAAACGTTGGTTATATGGTATTGTATTAAAATATGCTGTTATTTGTATTTGTTATTGTATATCACGGTGCTCTTGAACCAACTTTAAATGAAAGAAGCTTAGATGAGAAAATAAAAAAAATTGCAATTATAGGGTTTTTTTGATATGGCTTTTGGTTTCCCAGCAAAACCGTGCAAACCTAATATCAAAATGTAACTAAAGAAAATGTTGTAGCAGTGAAAATTCTCTACAATATTGTTTTTATATGACATTTTCGTGGGTTTTACCATTTTAGAAATATAGAAGTTCAAATTGGGACAATTCACTGAGTGTATCGTCTCCTTATAAAACAATGTCATGACTACAATTTTCTAACTTAAACTTATACAGTGCCCGGCATAATTATTTTGACAAAATTTACATTTGTGTTAAAAGGCATATAATTATAGTCAGCATTAATATAACAGGATATTAACAGTTTAGGGTTTTTCTTTGACCTCTCATCTAAATAAAAATTAGTGGATCAAAAAAATTCCAGCTTTATTTGTGATTAGGTACGCGAATGTTTAAAAAGGGAGGCAAACGCAAAACGGCATAAGTATTTTGACGGGTAATAATAATGTTACTTTTGGTACTTAATGGAACCTTTTGGCAACAAAATTAATTTATTTAGCTAAATTAGTAACATTTAAAAAAAAAATGTACTTGACAGTCATAGATTTTTAATTCAAATAGGGAATGTTGGTGTCAAAAATTGTAGTGAAATTTAAAATTGAATTTTCGGTGATAAATGTAGCTAATGTTTAGACATTGCTGCAGTTATCTATTTATTTCGTAACGAATTAATCTCAAAATACTGAAAACACGGTAAATATGCGCGATCTAGTCAGAAAATGTGAAATTACAGAATTTGCTCTCCGGTAAATAGAGCAGAATTGCAAATCTAATCTTACTTAAGCACACAAATCCTCATCTTCTGAGCAATTTCGATATCAAAGCAAACTCTCTATTAAGACTAGAAACTCTAAACGTTAGAAAAAAATCAATTAGAATTCATTTTTTGCCATTTCACTCGATTGATAAATCATAGCCACAAAAATTGTCAATTAGATTTTCAATCGAAATTATTTGCACCCCATCGATCATTGTTGTGGAGCATATTGTGGACAGATACAAATATATTTGAACATAATTCATTTTAAAATACACTTTTCAGTAAGCTTGAGTCAAAAAACCGCCAAAATGTTTGATATCTTTGTGAAATAAATACCCTCCTGATGCTATTGCCATGCCCAAATGTACCCAGGCATCGGAATAGGTTGATCTACGATTTAAAATACTGTGATATTTAATTTTTATCGATAATGCTGTGGACTATAATGAATATTTTGGCACTTTAAACAATTTTTCATAACTACATGGTAGTAAACTGATCGAAGTGTTATGCATTCATTTGCAGAACACTGCTACTATCGTAAGGCTGAATTTTGTGGTGCAGGTTTGGAGCGTAGTTCAGGTTCAAACTAAAAGTAGTTTCCTCCAAATGACACATTTGTAAGAGAAAAATGTTCCTACTCTCATTAAAAAGTGGAAATCCGCAAAATATTTCGAGATAATGGGAGAAAACCATCGAAAATGTTGTTTAATGATAAATTTCTTCAATATCCCTAAATCCTTGAAATATCGATCCGTAAATGGGTCCATAATGGTACAGATGTTTGTAAAACATGTTATTTTTACCGTAACTAATAATAATCATAAGTATTAACAAAACATTTTTAATTTTTGAGGTCTAAAAATCAATAAAACAATTTTGTCAAAATACTTATGCCACGCAGTGAAATTTTATTTCCATTACAAAAGTGCAATCGTAAATTTGAATTGATAAAATTTATTACTAATTTTAAGTACTCTAGTAAAGGATTAGCCAGAATATTTGTTCATATTTTTGTAGAAGACTAATCCGGTAAAAAATCAAAAACATCATTTTTTCAAACTTGTCAAAATAATTATGCCGGGCACTGTATATCTCAAAAATGGTACAACCGAGTAAAAAATTACGAATCCCAATCTTGAAGAGAACTTTCACAGCTATACGACTTTCTGTAGTCCCATTTCGATAAGACTTACTGTTTGAAGCAAATCGTGAAAACCTAACAAAAAACCCAAAAATGTGACCTGAACTTCTTTATCTCAAAAATGGTAAAACCTAGGAACAAATCAAACAAATTTTCAAAGTTACAACATTTTCTTTAGCCCCATTTCGATAGGACTAGCGGTTTCCAAGCAAAATCGCGGAAACCTAAAATATATCTAAAAATGTGAACTTATTTAAAATTCCCTCCAGCGATTTTTTCTTGTTTTTGGATTTTTCTCATCTATGAACATTGCTGTTTCAGAATCCTCAAAAACTTCCCAGTTGTAAACTCCTTTCATTTAACGTTGGTTCAAGAGCACCGTGATATTGAACCATCACGATACAAATTTACCTAATCGAAATAATGTTCTTAGACTAATCATATATTTTGACGAAACCCGCGCCAAACAATTTGGGGTCGATTTATTCCAGTTCCAGGCTCGTGCTCATTATAACTCACGAACAGATCAGCAGATTTGGTCCAAATTTTGGATCGCGCAATATTTTGTCCAAACTTCCTTAGGGCACCAGACTTCAAAATGTTTCCCCAAAAATTTGAGCAAAGTCCAATTCGATTTTTGCGAGACCTAGAGTAGGTTCGAATATGGATTACATCGATTCACTCCTTCAGATACCTCCAACACAAAATTTCAATTCTCCGATTTGACCGAAACTATAAACATCCTAAAATTACGTACATATACCAAGTACCATGAGGGTCTATTTGGGACAACATCTTCGGATACATCCTTCACAAAAGTTCAACATTAGTGTAGTTTAAGGGCTGTTCGATGAGCCATTGCACTTTTTGACCAATGGTACTTCTTGCGGTCTTGTTTACAGCGATATTGTATTTTTAGTGCGTAAGTCCATAGTATGTCAGGATTGGTCCAAAAGCTCTAAATCTTATGCCGACCAACTAAATTGAATTCCAAAATTAGGTCCACTTCCAAAATGGACTATATCAGTCGATACTTTCAGGTATCGGTTGTACAAAAGTGCAAAACTTTTGCGCTTTCATAAAAGTCACATTTTTGAGCACAACATAAGCATTGATTCGTAACGCCAACAATCGTGAAGTTATACACCCCAAATGTTTCGAAATTATTGTTAGAAAGTTTATACGTCCATAACAGGAGACGAAATTCTGAATCTTTTTGGCTACACAATTTATAGAAAAAAATGGCTATGTAGCCCGTATTCGCTCTGTCTATATATAAAAGTCTCAACCCATACAGGCTGAGGGTATATCACGAAAAATGTCTAAAATCGTCTTTTCCATATCAAGAAAATCAAAAAAGTCGGGCAATCCCGACTGTTACTTTTTACTTGTTTTTCAGAAAACAATAGTTATGAATTTTCATCAGTTTGTCTCGGCTGTGCCGACAGAAGTGATTGGTCGTTGAAAAGTTTTAAAGGTCATCTAGTCCATAAACATCTAGTCGTACAATTAAGATAGAAATAAGCGGGAACAACAACAATTGATGTATCAGATGGAGTTTTTCGACTTAACCTATTTCTTCAAAATTTAGCTAAAATGTTGCCGAGCTCTTTTTAGAGATATTTTTTTGACCAAGTTTTTGCGTAGTCTCAAACAATACTGCGAGTTGGATTCGGAGTCTATGAGTCATAGATTGCAACGCCCGGCTCCTTTCACGGACTCCATCACTTCTGGTAAAATAGTAAAGTTTTGGTGTTTTTATGACATTAAAGAATATTATTTTTTTTACAATAATACAACAATTTTTAATGCCACTGAAGTTAGTGTGTGATATATGTACTTTAAAGAAGAAACGGCGTCGGATCGAACTGTTTATATCCTCCAAACACTGTATATATCTATTCGACATATTCGCGAATGCAATTCCTGTGTTCGAACGTGGATCTATTTTCACCACTTTTTTCATGGAAGTTCTCCCACCAAAGGATTTCCAAAATCCATATTACTGACGATATTTTTAAATACTATGCTAATAGCCTCGAAAGCTATTCGCTGCGGGATTTAGAACCCAAAATGTCAAATAAGAGCTAATGTGGTTGAAAAATCTGGGATACACCAAAACGTACATCTATATGGGTAATATTCATTTGAAAGATTTTTTAGTTATTGCTTCAATTCTATTGTATAATTTGGTTAAAAACTTTTGTATGGAAACTATACCGAACGTGGTCTGATATGGTTCATTTTCAATTCTAAACATCCAATGACTAGTATATTATAATCAGTTCCAAATTTCAATCTTGTATCTAAAATATTGTGATCTCTCTATTGAATGTATATACTTTGTGGTAATATTGAATATACATAAAATCAACTAAAAACCCTTAAAAATAGCTTTACGTAACGATACACAACATTTT
This sequence comes from Musca autumnalis, assembly GCF_047663935.1. NCBI lineage: Eukaryota > Metazoa > Arthropoda > Insecta > Diptera > Muscidae > Musca > Musca autumnalis. Next base: position 121,875,414 of record NW_027411866.1, on the reverse strand, counting down.
TAATTTTCATGATTTTTGGTCAAGTTGGGCCCCCCCCGAAATGAAATCCTGCGTACGTCCCTGGTGCCGACTTTGGCTATGATAATAATTTTATGATAAACCCGCGATTTAATCAAATATTAATTTGTGTGAAGAACATATTTTTAAACTTGCTCCATAAGGCTTGACGTTCTATTTATGTTTGCATCAGATCAAAGTCTAATTCAAACCTTTTTTCCCTTAGATGTTGAAAGTTAGAAATAATTGATTTTAAGGTCCTTTTATGTTCAAATTAGCATTTAAATGTATTTCCAATATAACGTTTCTATACCTATGTTACATTTTATTTTCGCACAAATACAACACATGTGAGCATGTTTGTGTGTATATTTGTTGTTGTAGATTCATGGGGGGAAATTGTGTTATAATTTAATGTCGTTTATTTTGAGTTCTCTTTTGTTTCGTATCATCTTTTCTAAGTCGATTTTTTCGGTTGTTTAACAATAGTTGTATCTGATAGTCAGTGGTCGGTCATAGTTTTATGATATTAATAAATGTATGCGGATGAGAGGATATGAACAAGAACACACTCATTCATGTATTTATTTTGTATCCTATATTCATAATGATTACAATTGCATGGGAAATGAATATTAGAGGAAACAAAAAATCGAATTCAGCACTTACATGATAGGACAAAAGAGCAGCAATGGGCGGTAATAACGAGTTTGCACTACTTCCCCATCCATTCATGTAATAGGCCATAAATTATTGAATACAGTTTAGATTTCAAATGCACAGTTTAGTAGTTATGATTGTCGTTTTTTAATATTTAGGTGGACGAATGTTTGAATTTTTCTTGCAAACTTATTCGAACTGAGCTTTGTAATTTAACAAAAAATACCAATAACAATAAATATCGGACGCAGTTAATTTCTAAAAAAAGTATTTGGCATAAAAATACATACACGAAAAAAATGCAGCAAACATATAATATAATTGGGTGCAAGCCAATAATATGTTCGGATCCAAACATATTATTTGTTTACAACAGTTTCTAACACAACATACAGTGGTGTGTGAAACAATAGAGCCACAGTCGCCGAGATTCACTTCAACGTTTCTAAAACACTTCCGCGCAGTTTGTTGTGGCGGATTTTGCATTTTTTATAATAAAATAGTATACCATAAATAAAATTCAATCAACATAATACCCAATAATGTCCTCGAATATAACGCAATATTGTAACAATAGTTGTAATTCTAATAAAAGATTCTAAAATTCTAAAAAAATAAGGAAAGACTAAAAACCGCTTGAAAAAATTTGGTATTTTGAAGATTTCAGCACAAAAGAAGTAAAAAAGCGTTAAGTTCGGCTGAGCCGAACTTTTCATACCCTCCACCATAAAATATTCTGAACTAAAATGGAATAATTAGTTTTCATTTCTCTCCCCAACTTTAAGTTGGTACGTTAAAATGTCAGATAATGTACATTAAATGCTTCATTCGGGAGGCACTTTTATATGGTGTCTATATCTAACTATGTATGTTGAAAAATTTTGTTGGGCTAGAAATTGGGAGGTAGCGTTATAAAGGGGTTATAATAAAGCAAGGACCTATGTTGACAGTTTTTGATGGGAGCCTTTAATGTCAAATAACTTCCTAATTCGGTTAAAAATTGTTTCTAAAATCTTCAAAATACCGAAAATCGGTACATAACTTGGGAACTTTAAATGTCATTAACGACTTGTTTGGAGGTACCCCTATATGTGGGCTATACGAAAATATGAACTTGAATAAACAATTTTTGTTGGCTCTAAAATTCCAAATTACAGAAAGTTTTTCACTAAATAAAGCTAAGGTACGGAAAATCGGGAGGTTTGTTTTGGGGCTATACCAAAACATGGACCTACGTTCGCCTAAACATTTTAAGCAAAATCCTCAAAGTACCGAAAATCGGGAGGTATCGTTATATTGGGGCTATATCCGAACATGGACCTATGTTGAAAATTGTTGATGCAGATGTCAAATTACAGTTAGTTCGGTAAAAAATTATAGCTTATTATGTAATTGTGTAGTTATATGGGAGCTATATCCAAATCTGAATCTATGTTGACAATTTTTGATGGAGAGGTGTTGTGACCACTAAGAACGTCAAATGTCAAATTACTGCTAGTTCGGTTTGTAGCTAAAATCATCAAATTACTGAAAATCGGGAGGTACCGTTATATTTGGGCTTTATCCATACATGGACCATTTTTGACAATTTTTGTTGGAGAGGTGTAGTGACCACTAAGAACTTCAAATTACAGTTAATTCGGTTAAAAATTGTGGGTAAATTTCTCAAAATACCGAAAATCGGTAGGTACCGTTATATGGGGGCTATACCGAAAAATGGACCTAAATTCATAATTTTTCGAACATAAGTTTTTGGTCAGTAAGAACCCTAAATGTCAAATTATAGCTAAATTGGTCTGAAAATGTAGCTAAAAACGTCAAAATACCGTAAATTGGGGAGGGGGACTGTTATATGGGGGCTATACCAAAACGTGGACCGATATAGCCCATCATCGAACTTGCCTGCAAACAAAAGACGCATTTTCCCAAAATTTCAGTGTCCTATCTCCATTTTTGTGGATGCCAGAGTGATTACCACAGACCGACGGACGGACATGCACAGATCGACTCAGAATTTTACCCTGATCAAGAATATATACACTTTATAGGGTCGCAAATGAGTATTTCAATGTGTTACAAACGGAAAAACAAACTTAATATACCCTCCATACTATGTTGTAGGGTATAAAAATGGTGAGCCTTGTAAGGAATATCACAAATTTGCTCTCCTTTGCTCTAACAAATAAAGTAAAACTTCGTTGATATCAACTCTAATAGAACGCATGTGTCGTTTAAACATAGTTCAAAAGTATTTATTGGATGAAAAATCACAACATTTTGAAATAAAGACAGGATATGTTTATGCATGTCCCCATAGCACTGTTGTCGAACTTTTATGGGAAGAGCGACCAAAAATACTTCCTTAGCAGATACCAATACGAAAATTTCAGTAAAGTCTAGTTTAGAAAAACAAATAAAAAGAAGCAAAAAAAAATTCAACATAGGTCCAACTTTAGGTATGGGTAAATCTCTATAGAAAGGTACCCCATGATTTCTGGCATTTTGGGGGTCTTGACCACATCTTTCAATAAAATTGGCTACACTTTGGCTATCGATATTCCCTAGTGTCAGAAAACCTTCTTGCAAAAAATTTGTGAATTGGGTCCACGTTTTGATATGATCCCCATATAATGGTACCACCCGATTTTCCGAATTTTGAAGGTTTTATATAAGTTATTAATTCGAAATGGCCGAAATGCCACTTAATCTTTCCTGAAGGTAGGTTACACCCAGAAAATTGTCGATTAATGTAGGTCCCCCCTTTGGTGTTGTCCCCATAAATCGGTACCTGCCAATATTCAGTATTTTTAATGTTCTAGCCGTATTAATCAATCAAAATGGCAGAATTTTCCAATTTTTACATTGAGGACCACATTTTGACGTATCCTTCTTATAACTAAATCGCACAATGTCTCTTCTATATATTTTAAAATTTGAAATGTATCACATGCACATTTGAAAAAATGACAAAAACACCCTGAAAGGTGCATTCAGTATTTTGGGTACAATTTGCAAAGTCGCAGAAAGACGCTGCTCATATTTTGAAAGTAAAATCTTTTGACTACTACTGATATTTAAAAAAAAATCGTTTGGGGAAAAAAATTATGGGAACATAATTAAAGCTTTACATGAAATTTAATTATACTGAAGAAATGATATTACAAAAGTCCTTCAGCCAACACGCGTATTCAATAATGAATCCCAAAAATTAAAAAACACAAAAATGCATAAAAATTAAGTTAATACATTGTTTTTTCAATATTCGAATTCAATTTGGTCAATATAGAGTTCATTTAGCTTGATATTAATATTTTACTTTCACCTAACTTTTGCATTAAATTCACCTCGAAATCCATCCTGTTAAAATTTTTCTTTTTGCTGCAATTCCCAAAGAGTACAGTAAGAAGTAGTCCATAACAAATTTATTTTAGAAAAATTTAAAGAAGTTTGTTTAATTTGAACAGAGGAACATTATATAACAAATTGACATGATTTTCATTCAACTCTGCTAACTCCAGTCATCCTCAATGTTTTAAAAGGTCTGAAGTGCTGATCAATTTAGGTTCTAGGAGCAGATGAGTTTCCTTCGAGTACATGAATTACCATATCCTGTCTTTACTTCAAAGTCTCGTGATTTTTCTTCCAATAAATATTTTTAGACTATGTTTAAACAATACGTGCGTTCTATTAGAGTTGATATCAAACAAGTTTTACTTAACTTTTTGGAGCAAAGGAGGACAAAAATTTGATATCACCATTTATAGATATAAAATTTGCAAAATAATACTTTTTTCGAACAGGTTTTGGTGTTTCCTTATTTTTGCTGGTAGATTCCATTTACAATTACAAATATTGTTACGATATTTATTGCATCTATTTCTGGGTCCGCATGGGGTTTCAACCCCTTCCGGGGTCTAAATTGTAATAAGGGTGCGGAATTTATTCTGGAAAATAACGCTAAGAAGGATAACTACATTTTCTTCTAAAGTTTTAATGGTAAACTTACAATTTTCTTAAGAACTATTCTTGTTAACTTAGGTTGGCTCTTTTATTTTTCACACCTCCTTATATTCCCAATCATATCACTGCCCTGCCAATACAATATCGGACCCCAAATTGGACAAATGTTGATTGGATTTTATTTATGGGGTACTATTTTATTATAAAAATGCAAAATCCGCCATAACACACTGCGCGGAAGTGTTTTAGATACGTGAAGCCGATCAACCCTATTTTAATTAACTATTTTACTGAAATCCACTTATGTACATATTTTATTTAAGCTTACTAATTGATCTTATTATTACGCAACATACATTTAAATTATTTGAATTCAACGGTTAAAAATGCAACCATGCACATATTTTGTAAATAGTACCATAAAACTACATCTTTGATCTTAATACATTTTCTATACAACTAATACTAGATGAGTAACTCGCTTCTCATGTGAAAGCGCTCGCTTTTCAATAAAGTCGCTCTCATTCGTTTAGCAAACATTGAATGTTTATGATCTACTACCACGCTTGCCAAAGTTGATAGACTCAGATCTTAAGCCGGAAATAATACCTAAACAAGAGTAAAAATATTTTTTTTTTTCAAATCAATCGTGTTATTTCGTATGAAGCCATATCAGCTACGCTCACGCGCTGCTTTAAACATTTAAATGAAACATATAATTTGTTTGCTGCATTCATTTCTCTGCGTGTGTTATGTATGTGTAGTTATAAAAAAAACTAACTTTTTACACCTGATATTCGTTGGGAAATAATATAATAACACTGTGCGACACGAAAATTATTAACCATATTCTGACGCCACAGCGGGATAGAAGACCAAAAATAAGAAGATACGTGTCTCGGCGTTTTTCCCTATCACTTCAACTTTCGCGGTTATAGGCCCCAAACACCTGAGGCCTTCATGTCAAAAGGGATAAATTTGTCAACACATATCTCCTAAACCCCTAAGAATTTGGGTTTACTCGTAGAAGAAAAGTTGTAGCTCTCGTCTTAATGAATAATAATTGTGAACACATAAAATCCATTCAACCTCACCTTCAATGTCAAAATCGTCATGGTCAAATTTTCCTTTTATTTTTTTTCTCGGATTTCAGTCTACAGATATCAAACCGATCAAACTTGAAGCAAACTAGAAAAATGTACCTAAGATCTTAGTAAACAACTTTTTAAAACATTCGAACTGTGTATAAACGGTTCTTAATGGTCAAAATAGCAAATCAAATCCGATTTTTATTCTCTTTTCTCGGCCCTTGCTGAATAGATGCTAAACCGTTCAAAATTCAAGAAAACAATGAACCAGAATAACGTAGCAAAGATATCAGCAGACAACTTTCTGGAATATATGGAATGTCTATGACCGGTTCTTAAATGTGAAAATAGCTAACAACTTTTGAACATATTCGATTTTTAAACTTTTTTCTCCGATTCCGGTCCACAGATACCGCACCGTCCAAAAATTAAGGATACAGTCAACTACAAAAATTTTCCTAAGATTTCAATAAACAACTTTCTAGAACAAAAGATTCTAGGATCGGTTCTTCAAGCTGAAATTCACAAAAAATTAAATTAATTTGTTTGATGCAGTGCTTTGGGTGGAGTTCAAAGGTATTCTTCGGATTGAGTTTTTATGCAGTTCATAGATGCAATAAAAATGCAAGTCATTGCAAAATATCCCAGAATAAATAAAAATAATTTATTATTTGTGTAAAAAAGGAATATTAAGAACTTTATTGCATTAACACAAATTATGAAAATTATTTATTAAATTCAATCGCATTGCTGTAACAGTGTTTTGTATTATATGTTTGTGTCTGGGTCTATCTCTATTTCTGGCTCTGGGTAAATCTCTATTTCCAGGAACATGGCTGCTTCGATGGGATGTAACCACATATCCAGTAGAGTAAGTTTAGCAGGTTTGGCGGGGCCGTTGAAAAGGTGTCGTGTGTTTTGCGGGCCTGTGCCGCATGTTGGGCAAATGTTTTGCACAGTGCCGTCGATCCTTGCCCAATAGTAATTCAGACGGCTGCACCATCCCGAGCGTAGTTGAGCCAAAACTACTCTGATTTTTCGTGGCAGCTGCGATGGATGGGGGATGTTCTCTGGGGACCGCAGATGCTTATGGCATTTGCAACTGCGGCCGTATAATTGCTATTCAAATGCGCTTGATATGCTTGTGCATCAAGAGTTTCTCTCTTGTAACGCTGGACCTCTTCTTCTAGGTCGTGAAGATTCTCCTTAATCTGTCTGTATGGGTGGGATTGGGATGGCTCTCACGGTAACACCCGAACAGGTCCCAGCTAACATTTTTTTCCGAATTCGTTTCGAATTCCGATAGAATTTCTGAAAAAAACTCCGATTCTGATTCCGAATTCGTACCTAAGTCGGTACGAAAGTTGTATGGACGTGGTCACCGAATTCGGAAAGATTTTTCTAAGGAAATTCTTAAAAAATATTGGAGTTTTGCGACTAATTCGGTCAAAATTCGGAAGTAAATTCCTGGAAAATTCGAAGAAAATATTAGATTTTCTGACAGAATTCGGTCCGAATTCGGAAGAAAATTCTGGAAAATTCGGTGAAAAATTTAGATTTTCGTAAGAAAATCGGTCCGAATTTGGAAAGAAATTCTGGAAAAATTCTAATAAAAGTTCAGATTTTCTGAAAAAATGGGAAACAATTCTGACGCTTACGCCTTTGATATTGACACAACACGTGTCGTGCTGTACAGAACAACCCCCACTCAGAGACAATTTTCTTTTAAAGTGCTATTTATGGAAGATTCTAATTTCAAACTTTCTAATGAATTTGCCTGTTATCAATTTGTGATTAATAGTAGAACAATGTCCACGAGTAAGTAGAACCTATCAACACTAGCTTGAATTATTATAAGTTGCATTTATATTTAAAAAATTTAAAAATTGTATATGCGAATTTTATAACCAGTCATTTTGTTTTTCGACAACAACCGAACAAAAAACGGCCTAAGAAAATCGATTAGAAATCGGAACGAATTCGGAATGACAATTCTTAAGATTCTGCAGAAAATGTGCAGAGATTCTTAAAACAAATTTATAGAAAATCGGTACAATTTCTAAGCAAATATTAGAGAAATCGGCAAAATTTCTAAATAAAATTCAGACAAAATCGGAAATCAGAGCCCTCGGAAAAAAATTGTTAGCTGGTGTACTGCAACGAAAGCATGTGATTGTGTCGCTGCACTGGAAGAATATTTGCCTCCTCATGGAGATGGTCCAATGGAGTCAAGAGGAGGCACCATTCCCCGTATGTTTGTACATATCGCAACTGTGTTTGTTTCCTCCGCTCATAATTTTATCTAAGCTGTACTGTTTTTGCTTTATATGTTACTAGCTGAACCCGGTGCGTTTCGCTACCCCTTTAGATTGATATGCATTTGAAATTTTACGGATTTTTTAAAATCACATAGAAATAAATTCAAAAATTTAAAGTAAAGTGTTTATTGTAATGCTTTAGGATATACAATGTTTTTTGTTTTTCCTTCAGGAGCGTAAACAAACTAATCGGCCGGTCTACCAACACGTGAACATGCAACGTAGAGCTGACCATGAGAAAAGCAAGAACATGCTAAATTTAGGCCGCATACACGAAGAGTCTGCCCTTGGGATTTCTTTATAGTCAATGCAAATGTCAAACGTACAGGAAACTGCAATCTTTTAAAATTGAAGGGCGTTTCTGTTGCTATTAGAGGGATTCGAGGTAGAATTACATCTGAACCTATATACTTCCCAGTAATAATGGTTGCCTCAATTAAATAGTTATGTAGTTTTTTTACTGTTAACGTTGTACCATTGCAAAGGCGAGGTGGGTCTATGTTTCTTAATAAAATAATAGGAACACCAACTTTTAGCACTAAATTATGTGGTGGAAATCCTGAAGATCCAACGAACTTAGGAATTCAACTGGATAGTTAACCGCGTTGTCTTCAGTTGCCACAGTATCAATGGATTTGTACGTTCGTGCATTTCCTGAAATTCTATTGGCTGAAATTCTTTCAATATAATTTACAAATTTGTTTTGTAGACCAATTCCCGCCACATATTCCAAATTTCATTGAAATGGGCTTACATAGCGTGTTTGGTGCATCAAATACATGAAATCGGCCGAAAATATATATGGGAGCTATATGTAAATCTGAACCGATTTCAATTTTGTAGATAAATTTCCGCAACATATTTCAAATTTCATTAAAATTGGACAAACATAAGGTGTTTATTGCATAAAATACATGAAATCGGCCAAAAATATATATTGGAGGTATATCCAAATCTGATCCGATTTCAATATAATTTGGCTAACTAATTTCTAGGATCAATTCCGTCAAAGATTCCAAATTTCGTCAAAATTGAACATACATGGCGTGTTTGGTGTAGAAAATACATGAAATCGGCCGAAAATATATATGGGAGCTATATCCCAATCTGAACCGATTTCAAAATAGTTTGGAACATTTATTTCTGCAATAAATTCCATCACACATTCCAAATTTCATTGAAATTGGGCATATAAAACGTGTTTTATGCATCAAATGCATTAAATCGGCCGACAATATATATCCAAATCTGAGCCGATTTCAAATTACTTTGGCAAATTTATTTTTAGACCAAATTCCGTCACACATACCAAATTTGAAGACTGTATCGATAATCGTTCGTTAGGTATCAGCATACAAAGTCTACAGTTTTTGGAGGTACTTCCGATCCTGAGGCTATATCTCCAGATCGAGGCGGAATTTTTAAGATTTATATAGCCTGTGACACTTTCAGGCCGTGTGGTAATATACTCTGAAAGTTTCAGGAAGATCGATTCAGCGGTTTTTGAGTCCATAAACTTCAAACAAACAAACGTACAAAAATTTTCCTCCGTTATAGATATACTCGTAGATACCGCACAAATTTCATATACTTATTTCTACACCAAATTTAGTTACACATTGGACATACATAGCGTGTTTGGGGCATCAAATACATGAAATCGGCCGAAAATATATATAGGAGCTATATCCAAATCTGAACCGATTTCAACATAATTCGGCATACTCATTTCTACCACAAATTTAGTCACACATTCCTAATTTCATTGAAATTGGACATACATAGTGGGTTGGGTGCATCAAATACATGAAATCGGCCGAAAATATATATAGGAGCAATATCCAAATCTGAACCGATTTCAATATAATTCGACATACTCATTTCTACAACAAATTTAGTCACACATTCCAAATTTCATGGAAATTGGACATACATAGTGGGTTGGGTGCATCAAATACATGAAATCGGCCGAAAATATATGTATATAGGAGCTATATCCAAATCTGAACCGATTTCAATATAATTCGGCATACTCATTTCTACAACAAATTTAGTCACACATTCCAAATTTCATTGAAACTGGACATACATAGTGGGTTGGGTGCATCAAATACATGAAATCGGTCGAAAATATATATAGGACTATATCCAAATCTGAACCGATTTCAACATAATTTGGCATGCTCATTTCTGCAAAAAATTTAGTCACACATTCCAAATTTCATTGAAATTGGACATACATAGTGGGTTGGGTGCATCAAATACATGAAATCGGACGAAAATATATATAGGAGCTATATCAAAATCTGAACCGATTTCAATATAATTCGGCATACTCATTTCTACCACAAATTTAGTCACACATTCCTAATTTCATTGAAATTGGACATACATAGTGGGTTGGGTGCATCAAATACATGAAATCGGCCGAAAATATATATAGGAGCTATATCCAAATCTGAACCGATTTCAATATAATTCGGCATACTCATTTCTACAACAAATTTAGTCACACATACCAAATTTCATTGAAATTGGACATACATAGTTGGTTGGGTGCATCAAATACATGAAATCGGCCGAAAATATATATAGGAGCTATATCCAAATCCGAACCGATTTCAACATAATTTTGCATACTCATTTCTGCAACAAATTTAGTCACACATTCCAAATTTCATTGAAAACGGTCATATGTAGCGTGTTTGGTATATCAAATACTTGAAATCGGACGAAAATATATATGGGATCTATATCCAAATCTGAACCGATTTCGATATAGTTGGGCACATTTTGTTATAAGCCACGTTCCGTCACGCATTCCAAATTTCATGGAAATCGGACATATATAGCGTGTTTGGTACATCAAATACTTGAAATCGGACGAAAATATATATGGGAGCTATATCCAAATCTGGACCGATTTCGCTATATTTTGGCACATTTATTTTTAGGCTAAAATCCATCACACATTTCAAATTTGGAGTCTGTATCTGTAACCGTTCTATAGATATTTGCATACAAAGTTCCGATTCTGATGCTATATCTCCGGATCGGAGCGGAATTTCGAAACTTTTTATAGCCTATGTTACTTTCGGGCGATGTAGTAATATACCCTGAAAATTTCAGCAAGATCGGTTCAGCGCTTTTTGAGTCTATAAATTTCAAACAAACAAACAAACATACAAACATTTTTCTATTTTATATATATAGAAAAGCGTTTTTTATATTGTCTTCCCATCGCCAGTTATGGTTTCGACAAGTTCTCCAACAGCACTCCATTAACAAATTTTCTTTTCATAAACTACCGCAAACATTTTCGCAAATTATTTTAGTTTACAAAAATTTTTTGGAAATGTTAACACGCTTTTCTGTTTTTGGAAGAATTTATGGTGGTGCGCTTGTAGGGATGTACACGGAAGGAGAAAAGGGACTCTCTTACATATAACCAAAACATATTTTGCAGCAAGTATATGTCTTGCAAACAAGTATATGTTTGGGTGCAAACAAATACTTGTTTGGATGAAATATAAATACAAACCTAAAAGCCACAAAAAGACATACACAAACACACACATATATAAATGGTGGTTGTTTTTCTTTTATTGAAATGTATAGCAATACCAAATCCAAAAGCAACAACAGACGCGGAGGTACATACAAAATTCCAAATACAAAAAATAAAAAAATAGCAAAATTGAGATACACTGTCGCTCACTAGAATAGAACCCCCCTGCGTAATTGTTTTCAACCTCCATTTTTTCCGAAGTTGAGTAGGTTTGGCGTTTTAATATATTTTTTCATGTGTTTGGAGTAAACCTATTCATTCATTTGCTTTCAAATCCAATTTGTATAACATTTATACAAGGAAAAAAAAATAAACTAAAAAATTTAAGTAAAAAATTTGGCTCATATGAATAGAAAACCCCTTAAAAACATGGGAATACAGAAAGATTGTATTAAAATATCAATGCATATTCACTCTATATTGAAAACGAAGTACTTTAAATAATATTCAGTACAAGTATATCCCTCCTGATTAAGGATACACCCATATATCCTGCTTTGACAAGGATTCTTTAAATAATCAGGTGTTGTGCCTAACAAAGCTTGCTTTTTTCTTTCAACAACTTTATTTTTGGAAGCGTACTGTCTCCTTTAGTCGTATATTTTACACATAAGTCATTCCCATACATTCTAGAGAATATTTACCACTGTAGAATATGACGGCCCCTCCAGGGTATCCGCATTTCTTTTCAATAATTTAAGTTTTGATGACTCGAAGTGTACAAAAGTTCATAAAATCGTGATGAAATTGCCACTCGGGATATACGAAAATGCTTCTCACTACTGGAAATGCCTGTTTTAGAACTCCTTTGGAAATTGTCGTGCGCATTTAGTTTGAAGTTGACGCCCAAGTCCTGTGTATCCTTAATCAGGAGGGTTATACTTTTACTGAATATTACTGAAAGTACTTTGTTTTCAATATAGAGTGAATATGCATCGATATTCTAATAAAATATTTCTGTATTCCCAAGTTTTAAACGTGAGTTCTATTCAAGTGAGCCAAATTTTTCACTTTTTTTATAATTCTTATACAAATTGAATTTGATTGCAAATGAATAACTAAGATTACTCCAACCACATGAAGCAAAATATAATAAAACTTAAAAACTTCATATCTTGTATAATTCGGAAAAACATGGAGGTTGAAAAAAATTTTGCAGGGGGTTCTATTCAAGTGAGCAGCGTATGTTACAAAATCTTGCAAACACATATTTTTTTTGCAACCAGTCCCAAACTTCAATTTGTTTGGTTCCAAACATATTTCCCAAATATATTTATCTTCGTGTGCTCATGCTACCACTGATGTCAAGGACGGACAGACCAAGGACCGTTGTCCCGCCCATCGCATTAAAATCCCAGCAAAATGTTAGATGCCAAAGATGTTATTTAATCATGGGTGCAAGTGATCTGGCATGTCATCTTTTTAGCATCTTCATCGATGAATTTTATTCATTTTTGAATCCAAAGCATGTCATTTACACCAATGCTTTGACATGTAGTTTTACCCAATGCTTTGGATTGTCATTTCCACCAATGCTTTGGCATGCCATTTTCACCAACCCTTTGCAATGACACTACCATTACGACGAGAGTTTTAACAACGTTGGTTTTGATTTCGAGTCTCCGACAACATCAAGCCTATTGTAAATAATTAATCTAATATATAAAAGACAATGTGTGTATGTTACTATGTTTGTATGTTTGTATGTTCCGAATAGACTCAAAAACGGCTGAACAGATTTTCTTGAAAATTTCAGATAATGTACAGGGAACACCGGTGGTGAAAATAGGCTATATATTTTCTTGAATGGTCGTCGCGGAAGTGAAATATCGCGGTCATTCCAAATTATTCAAAAACGAAAAGACTCGAAAACGGCTGAATAGATTTTTTGGAAAATTTCCGATAATGTACTGGGAACACCATTGGTGAATATAGGCTATATATTTTCTTAAATGGTCGTCGCGGAAGTGAAATATCGCGGTCATCCTAAATTTTTCAAAAATGTACTATTTCAGATAGTATAGCAAATTTTAGTAAGCGTGACTATAAAACCGCTATAACACTGGCTTCTATGTGTGGGATAACGCGGTCAACGCCATATTTTGGAATACAGTAAAATCCCGATAACTTGAGATGTCACGATAAAGCAATTCCGAAAAATCGATTGGGAAATCTTATAAAATTTTGTATGTGAAGTTTTTAGGTCTGAGAATAGGTCGTAATCTATTTATTTAACCCGCCAAGTGTAGTGACCGGTGGTCCTCCCCACAATTTTTTAAGAAAACCGCGAAATTCAAGATACTTTTTAATATATTGTTTACAAATTGTTTGCAATGCTATGGTAATTACTGTCTTGACCCTGAATGGTCGTCGCGGAAGTGAAATATCGCGGTCATCCCAAAATTTTCAAAAATGTATTATTTCAATTAATTAGAACGTTCGTAAGCTGTTTTTATACGACTGAGAGTAGTGACCGGTGGTCCTCCCCTACAATGTTTTTAATAAAATCTGAAATCGCGGTCATCACAAAGTTTTCAATAATGTATTATTTCAATTAATATACATAATTTTAGTAAGCGTGACACAAAAATGATATAAACACTAGCTTGAACAAGTGGTAGTGGCCGGAGGTAGTGACCGGAGGTTCTCCTTCAAAATTTAAAAAAAAATCTGAAGTCCATGATATTTTTGAACGTATTGTTTACAGATTGTTTGCAATACTATTGTAATACTGTCTTGACCCTGAATGGTCTTCGCGGAAGTGAAATATCGCGAAAAGTGAAATATAGCGGTCATCACAAAATTTGCAAACATTTATTATTTCAGATAATATACATAATTTTGTAAGCGTGCCTAAAAAACGCTATAAACGCTGAACACTTAACAATAAGTGGGATAGCTCGATCAACTCCACATTTTGGAATACAGTGAAATCCCGATAACTTGAGATGTCACTAGACCGAAATTCCAGAAAAATGATTGGACATCAGACAAAGTTATTGATATACAATACAATATCATCATTAGAATCAGAATACCGCGATAGTGTCCGATTTTTGAAAATATTACAATTATGGATAAAATCTCAAAATGTGGGAAGTGAAACTTCATGAGCATTGATTTCAGTTTATAGTTTATAGTAGTAATTTTTTATGAATTATATAAATGGTGCCATACATATACCGAAGGAACATACATTTCGCTGAGGGGTATTTTACCATGCAATAGTGGTAAAATAGAGCGCGTAGAAAAAAGGCGTTACGTTCGATCGGGCTGAATGAGGTTAAATCCACCAAAAATAGAGAAAATTAGTCGCCACCGTTCTATGGGACCTATGTATATCAAAACGAGGACGTATACTGAAAATTTTCTGCAAGCCTGTTTACGACCCCCAACAGTGGCTATATCTCCGAACTATCGAAAATCGGGAGGTACTGTTTTTTGGGAGATATATCAAAACGTGAACCTATAGCTGTTGCATACCGAGCGCAAAGAAAAAGGCGTGTCTTTCGGTCGATCCGAATATGTATGCTCTCATCTTTAAATTATATTAAAACCAGGTTACAGCCATTTTGGTGTGATAATGATGTTAAATCCTAAAAAAATAGTGAAAATCAGCCGGTACCGTTCTATGGGAGCTATGTATATCAAAACGAGGACCTATACTGACAATTCTCTGCAGTAATATTTATGACCCCAACCGTGACCAACAAACCAATATATAGCAATGTTAATTGACCTGCACCGACCATTATATGTGGGTCACAAAGCGCTTTAAACTGTCCATTTATGGTGAAGGGTATAAAAAAGAGATTTTATATCTTAAATTTGGGAGATACCATTACATGGAATTTATGTCAAAACATTGACATCAATACTGGACAGATAACTAAAGTTTACACAGAGAACCCAAACAACGGGCCAGCAACGCGGACCGGGTCAGCTAGTCTAATATATAAAAGGCAATGTGTGTATGTTAGTATGTTTGTATGTTCCGAATAGACTTAAAAACGGCTGAATAGATTTTCTTGAAAATTTTAGATAATGCACTGGGAACACCGGTGGTGAAAATAGGCTATATATTTTTTTGGATGGTCGTCGCGGAAGTGAAATATCGCGGTCATCCCAAATTATTCAAAAATGTCTTATTTCAGATAATATACCTAATTTTAGTAAGCGTGACTACAAAACCGCTAAAACACTGGCTTCAATATGTGGGATAACGCGGTCAACGCCATATTTTGGAATACAGTAAAATCCCGATGACTTGAGATGTCACTATATAGAAATTCCGAAAAATCGATTGGGCAATCTTATGAAATTTTGCATGTGGAGTTTTTAGGTCTGAGAATAGGTCGTAATCTATTTTTTTATCCCGCTAAGTGTAGTGACCGGTGGTCCTCCCCACAATTTTTTTAAGAAAACCGCGAAATTCAAGATACGTTTTAATATATTGTTTACAAATTGTTTGCAATGTTATGGTAATAACAGTCTTGACCCTGAATGGTCGTCGCGGAAGTGAAAATCGCCGTCATCCCAAAATGATCAAAAATGTATTATTTCAATTAATTAGAACTGTCGTAAGCTGTTTTTATACGGCTAGGAGTAGTGACCGGTGGTCCTCCCCCACAATGTTTTTAAGAATATCTGAAATCTTTGATATTTTTTAACGTATTGTTTACAGATTGTTTTCCCTGAATGATCGCGGTCATCACAAAGTTTTCAAAAATGTATTATTTCAATTAATATACATAATTTTAGTAAGCGTGACACAAAAATGATATAAACACTAGCTTGAAGAAGTGGGATAGCGCGGTCGTAAGCTATTTTAATACGGCTAAGTGTAGTGACCGGAGGTTCTCCTTCAATTTTTTTTTTTAAATCTGAAGTCCATGATATTTTTGAACGTATTGTTTACAGATTGTTTGCAATACTACCGTAATTACTGTCTTGACCCTGAATGGTCTTCGCGGAAGTGAAATATCGCGAAAAGTGAAATATAGCGGTCATCACAAAATTTGCAAACATTTATTATTTCAGATAATATACATAATTTTGTAAGCGTGCCTAAAAAACGCTATAAACGCTGAACACTAAACAATAAGTGGGACAGCGCGATCAACTCCACATTTTGGAATACAGTAAAATCCGGATAACTTGAGATGTCACAAGATCGAAATTCCAGAAAGATCCATTGGAAATCAGACAAAGTTATTGATATACAATACAATATCATCATTGGAATCAGAATACCGCGATCGTGTTCGATTTTTGAAAATATTATAATTACGGATAAAATCTCAAAATGTGGGAAGTGAAACTTCATGGGCATCGATTTCAGTCCTTGGAATAGCTAGATAAAGATACATTTTTTAAATACAGCAAAATCTCGATAATAACAACTACAATTTATAGAAGTAATTTTTTTTATGAATTATATAAATGTTGCCATACATATCCCGAAGGAACATACATTTCGCTGAGGGGTATGTTACCACTATTGCATATAGAGCGCGAAGAAAGAAAGCGTTACGTTCGATCGGCCTGAATGAGGTTAAATCCACCAAAAATAGCGAAAATCAGGCGCCACCGTTCTATGGGAGCTATATCAAAACGAGGACCTATACTGAACAGTGGCTATATCTCTGAACTATCGAAAATCGGGAGGTACTGTTTTATGGGAGCTATATCAAAACGTGAACCTATTACTGTTACATACCGAGCGCAAAAATAAAAAGGCGTGTCTTTCGGTCGACACGAATATTTATGCTCTCCTCTTTAAAATATATTAAAACCAGATTTCACCCATTTCGATGTGATAGTGATGTTAAATCCTCAAAAATAGCGAAAATAAGCCTGTACCGTCCTATGGGAGCTATATCAAAACGTGGACCTATACCAACAATTCTTTGCAGTAATAATTACGACCCCATCCGAGACCAACAATCCAATATATAACAATGTTAATTGACGTGCACCGACCATTATATGTGGGTCACAAAGTGCTTTAAACTGTCGATTTATGGTGAAGGGTATAATAAAAGAGATTTTATATCTTAAATTTGGGGGATACCATTATATGGAAGTTATGTCAAAGCATTGATTTATATTATGAAGTTTCTAGAGGGATGCCTAATTATGGGTGTATCAATACTGGATATATAACTAAAGTTTACACGGAGAACCCAAACAACGGGCCAGCAACGCGGACCGGGTCAGCTAGTCTAATATATAAAACACAATGTGTGTATGTTAGTATGTTTGTTTGTTTGTATGTTTGTATGTTCCGTATAGACTCAAAAACGGCTGAACCGATTTTCTTGAAAATTTCAGAGAATGTACAGGAAACACCTGTGGTGAAAATAGGCTGCATATTTTTTTGAATTTCGGAGGGGGCGTGATACCTCCCCCATGCCCTACTTTTTACATATCCAAAACTACTGAACCGATTTTCCTGAAAATTTCAGAGAATGCACAGGGAGGACCAGTGATTGAAATAGGCTATAAATTTTGTTGAATTTTGGAGGGGCGGGGTACCTCCTCTGATTTAATAAAAAACGCTATTTGAGCTAAACTGAAATGAACGATTGAATTCCACCCTCGGATTCACTCTGCTTCGAACTTCCACCCTCCGAACCACCCTGCTGCGGACTTCCCACCTCCGATTCACCATATTTCGAACTTCCACCTTCCAAACCACGCCGCTCCGAACTTCCACCCTCCGAACCACCCAGCTCCGAACTTCTACCCTCCGAACTTCCACCTTCCGAACCACCCTGCTCCGAAGTTTCACCCTCCGATCCACCCCGCTCCGAACTTCTACCTATCGAACCACTCTGCACCTAACCACCCTGCTCCGAACTTCCAACCTCCGATCCACCGTTATCCAAACTTCCACCCTCCGATTCACCCCGCTCCGAACTTCTACACCCGAACCACTCTGATCCGAACCACCCTGCTCTGAACTTGAACCCACCGATTCACCCTATTTCAAAACTTTCACCCTTCGAATCACCCTGCTCCGAACTTCCACCCTCCGATCCACCCCGCTCCGAACTTCTACCTTCCGAACAACTCTGCTACAGACCAGCCTGCTCTGAACTTCCGGCCTCCGATCCACCCTGCTCCGAACTTCCACCCTCCGAAGCACCCTGCTCCGCGGAGTACCTCCCCAATGCCGTATTTTTTAAAAACGCTGTTTTGAGAAAGTTAATTTGCGAGGCAATTGTCGTTGTATCTCCGACCCTAGGGACTCATTTTGGGACCTTAAAGCCCGAATATGCTCAATTTTTGTAAAATGTTATATCTCTGAAACTTCTGGGAATGTACCGCGATAATCCTGGTGAAAATAGGCTGCTTATATGTCCCCGGGTGCCTGGTGAAAATAAACTATATATCTTGTGGAATATCAGCGAAGCGGGGTTTGAAAATTAATGCGATAGACAATGGTGGCCGACTACGGCCACTTTTTTAAATATGTTGTATCTTCAAAACCGATTTCCATGTAATTTTCAGATGATGTACAGGGATGGCCCTTGGATTCCTAAAGGCTATAAATTTTGTTAAATTTCGGAGCTGCGGGTTATACCCTGCGTCCTATTTTTTAAATGCGCTATATATGCAAAGTTTACAAACCATAAGACCCGACCACTCCCACTTTCTTAAATATGTTACAAATAAATACCAGGTGTTATGCATTGCGAAGCTTTGGTCTTATTGGAAAGCAAGTATTTAAATTAGAAGGCAACATTTCGATAGCTATAGCTTCATCAGATATATAAGATATACATTATAAGAAGGTGGATGGAGAACACAGCTGCCCTTAAGTTGCCTCTGGACACTCATGTGAATGAAGGGTTCATATGCAATATCTAATATATAAAAGACAATGTGTGTATGTTACTATGTTTGTATGTTTGTATGTTCCGAATAGACTCAAAAACGGCTGAACAGATTTTCTTGAAAATTTCAGATAATGTACAGGGAACACCGGTGGTGAAAATAGGCTATATATTTTCTTGAATGGTCGTCGCGGAAGTGAAATATCGCGGTCATTCCAAATTATTCAAAAACGAAAAGACTCGAAAACGGCTGAATAGATTTTTTGGAAAATTTCCGATAATGTACTGGGAACACCATTGGTGAATATAGGCTATATATTTTCTTAAATGGTCGTCGCGGAAGTGAAATATCGCGGTCATCCTAAATTTTTCAAAAATGTACTATTTCAGATAGTATAGCAAATTTTAGTAAGCGTGACTATAAAACCGCTATAACACTGGCTTCTATGTGTGGGATAACGCGGTCAACGCCATATTTTGGAATACAGTAAAATCCCGATAACTTGAGATGTCACGATAAAGCAATTCCGAAAAATCGATTGGGAAATCTTATAAAATTTTGTATGTGAAGTTTTTAGGTCTGAGAATAGGTCGTAATCTATTTATTTAACCCGCCAAGTGTAGTGACCGGTGGTCCTCCCCACAATTTTTTAAGAAAACCGCGAAATTCAAGATACTTTTTAATATATTGTTTACAAATTGTTTGCAATGCTATGGTAATTACTGTCTTGACCCTGAATGGTCGTCGCGGAAGTGAAATATCGCGGTCATCCCAAAATTTTCAAAAATGTATTATTTCAATTAATTAGAACGTTCGTAAGCTGTTTTTATACGACTGAGAGTAGTGACCGGTGGTCCTCCCCTACAATGTTTTTAATAAAATCTGAAATCGCGGTCATCACAAAGTTTTCAATAATGTATTATTTCAATTAATATACATAATTTTAGTAAGCGTGACACAAAAATGATATAAACACTAGCTTGAACAAGTGGTAGTGGCCGGAGGTAGTGACCGGAGGTTCTCCTTCAAAATTTAAAAAAAAATCTGAAGTCCATGATATTTTTGAACGTATTGTTTACAGATTGTTTGCAATACTATTGTAATACTGTCTTGACCCTGAATGGTCTTCGCGGAAGTGAAATATCGCGAAAAGTGAAATATAGCGGTCATCACAAAATTTGCAAACATTTATTATTTCAGATAATATACATAATTTTGTAAGCGTGCCTAAAAAACGCTATAAACGCTGAACACTTAACAATAAGTGGGATAGCTCGATCAACTCCACATTTTGGAATACAGTGAAATCCCGATAACTTGAGATGTCACTAGACCGAAATTCCAGAAAAATGATTGGACATCAGACAAAGTTATTGATATACAATACAATATCATCATTAGAATCAGAATACCGCGATAGTGTCCGATTTTTGAAAATATTACAATTATGGATAAAATCTCAAAATGTGGGAAGTGAAACTTCATGAGCATTGATTTCAGTTTATAGTTTATAGTAGTAATTTTTTATGAATTATATAAATGGTGCCATACATATACCGAAGGAACATACATTTCGCTGAGGGGTATTTTACCATGCAATAGTGGTAAAATAGAGCGCGTAGAAAAAAGGCGTTACGTTCGATCGGGCTGAATGAGGTTAAATCCACCAAAAATAGAGAAAATTAGTCGCCACCGTTCTATGGGACCTATGTATATCAAAACGAGGACGTATACTGAAAATTTTCTGCAAGCCTGTTTACGACCCCCAACAGTGGCTATATCTCCGAACTATCGAAAATCGGGAGGTACTGTTTTTTGGGAGATATATCAAAACGTGAACCTATAGCTGTTGCATACCGAGCGCAAAGAAAAAGGCGTGTCTTTCGGTCGATCCGAATATGTATGCTCTCATCTTTAAATTATATTAAAACCAGGTTACAGCCATTTTGGTGTGATAATGATGTTAAATCCTAAAAAAATAGTGAAAATCAGCCGGTACCGTTCTATGGGAGCTATGTATATCAAAACGAGGACCTATACTGACAATTCTCTGCAGTAATATTTATGACCCCAACCGTGACCAACAAACCAATATATAGCAATGTTAATTGACCTGCACCGACCATTATATGTGGGTCACAAAGCGCTTTAAACTGTCCATTTATGGTGAAGGGTATAAAAAAGAGATTTTATATCTTAAATTTGGGAGATACCATTACATGGAATTTATGTCAAAACATTGACATCAATACTGGACAGATAACTAAAGTTTACACAGAGAACCCAAACAACGGGCCAGCAACGCGGACCGGGTCAGCTAGTTAAATATAAGTTATCACCTGGAACGAGTTTACGATGGCACATAGTAATTTAAGAAGCAATTCACCTTTAGATTTCAGACAAACACTTCCAATTATACTATTCCAGCAGATGAAATAAATGCATGTCATCAGCTTTTTGGCGGTATGTTTAAATTTCATATCGACACAAACAAATCTGAAGATTTTTTATATATAGTCACTTGCAGATCCCGACTAATTAGCGATGCAAGAAAACAATAATTGCTGACTTAAGGTAACACAAAACTGTTTCAAGGGCCAGCAACGTGGACCGGGTACGCTAGTCTTATATATTTAGAAAAATGTGGATCTTTCACGACTTCCTTTTTGCAGGGGTTCAAATGCTGATGAAAAGATCGGATCTTTCACGACTTCGTTTGAACCAATGCAAAAGATGCCATGAAACCACGTCATCGCATGGAACCCCTTCCTTCAAAATTTGCTGGGATTATTCTAGTCGATTTCAATGGCAAAATTGGAAAGGAGAATATATTTGGCCCAACAGTCGGGAAATTCAGTCTCCGCAATAAAACATATGACAATGGAATGAGGCTGATATGTGAAAACCCCGATTAAATATGAATAATTTCGCTGTTAGTAAGCTGCTCTTCAGACGTAGGAATAAACCATGACGTTGCGAAGAGCTTAGTAATTTCATAAACTAAAGGAGACTAATTCCTCCATTTAACTTCAATACAATTCGTTGTGGAGGATTTAAAAAGTTATTTAACATTGCTTGATGTTTTCACAATAATAATATCGATTTGGAAAGTCAAAATACAATACCCAAGTTTCTCAACTAGCAATATGTATAATTTAACTTTGGCTACTAAAAAAATTATAATAATTTTTTTTTAGAAAATTTCTTTATTTTGAAAATTTTATTTTATTCCAATTCCATTTCAGTCTTATCTCTCTTCACAATAAAATTAAAATTTAATTTAAACAATTACCCATATACATACATACATATAACAAATTCTTCTGTTTATTTGCATACATACTTTTGAGAACAACTTGGCTGCCTGCCAGTAGTTCTGCACAAATCGAGATGTGAGAACCCTTAAACTTTATTTAACTCATTCATAACGTTTCAAAACTTTCATGGTCCTCGAAAACTAACCAAGGTTGCCATATACGAGGAGAAAAATAAATCATATACGAGTCTGTGTGTGTGTGCTCGCTCGCAGGTGGCGGTGAATGTGTTAAAATGGACTGGATAAAAAACTGTGTGAAAATATGAAATAAAAAAACTATTTTTTTAATCTACAAGTTTATTATTTAATCTTTCATTGCATGAAAATAACAATAAGTATTAAAATCTTAAAGTAAGTATATTGATTGTAGAAAAATAATTAAAAATTTATTTTATTCCTCATATGCTGAGAGTATTCCTCCGTTTTAGACGGTTGTGAACTTCGAATAATAATAGTTGGCGATCCAGATTATTTGAGAGTGCGTGTAGCTTGGTTCTATAGGACTGGCAGAACTTCTTGGTTTCTTCATCAACTGTTGGCACGTTGAGGTCTTTATGTAAATTTGAGTTTCTTATGTACCATGGAGCACCTGAAATCATACGAAGAATATTCGACTGTCCTCTTTGTAATTTACTTACATTTGAGACAATTGCTGTCCCCCAGAGATGGATTCCGTACGACCAAATTGGTTTTATTGTTGTTTTATATAAAAGTACTTTCTATTTTAAGTCGAGGGTAGATCGTTGCCCAATAAGCCACTGTATTTGGGAGCATTTTAACTTCATTTGTGTTAATTTTGATTCAATATGAAAATGTAATATGTGTGCAATTCGCCGCATTTACAGCCAATTTTCAAGAGAACTTATATGCGATTGTAACTGGTGAGATGCAATTACACCAGCGTCAGGCGAGAGAGCGCCCACGTTGGCTCATTTAACGTTACTCTCTCCACACACACAATTCAACCCATTGAAAAAGCATGCACTCACACAATGACACCCCGTAAAGTATGCAACAGAAAAGTATGGTGCCTGACGCTGATCTACGATAGTGTAGAACTACGATAGTGTACCGCTCCAGAACGCAAACACTAAAAAATATTTTAGTGATACTGTACAGGAACACAACGATAATCGTAGTGTACCACATGCCGGAGCACTAAAAATCGTAGTGTTCCGACTGCGGAGCACTAAATATCGTAGTGTTCTGCAAACCAGTGTTCGAAAATAAACACTATGGTATCGTACCGTACCGTTCTACGATAGTGTAGAACTACGATAGTGTAGAACTACGATAGTGTACCGCTCCAGAACACAAACACTAAAAAATATTTTAGTGATACTGTACAGGAACACAACGATAATCGTAGTGTACCACATGCCGGAGCACTAAAAATCGTAGTGTTCCGACTGCGGAGCACTAAATATCGTAGTGTTCCGACTGGGGAGCACTAAAACTTTTAATGTTCCGACTGCCGGATCACTATACATCGTACTGCACCACGTGTCCTAACACTAAAAAATAACAAAGTTATTATGTTTTCTTAGGAAAATGAAATATTTGGTTAAATTTGATTAAATAGAAATTATGATAAACTCTTACATCCATGTATACTTAAATAGGTAAAACACGTTGCGAAATTTGGTCAAAAATATGAAAATAACAATATTTATTTAGTTATTTAGTTCGTGTGGAATGAAGCACAAAAATCGTCGTGTTCCGACTGGCGGAGCACTAAAAATCGGTTTGTACCACGTTTTGAAACTATAAGGTAATGCACAATACATGAATTTATTATTATTTCTGAGGAAATTAATTATCTATATATATAAAAATGGTGTAAAAAATGTATAGTAATTCATAAAATGAGAACGGCTAGGCCGATTTCTGTAAAATTTTTTGTCAGTTATTCGTATTTTCGAGGAGAAGGTCTTTACGGAAGAAAATTTTGGAAAATCTCTCTGGAAAAGTCGGAATATTGGAAAAATCGAAAATTGAGTTTTTGTATGAAATTTTATTCCTTAATAGCGAGACGAAGTTCGCCGGGTCCGCTAGTTTTATATATTTTTTTAATAAATAAAAATTAAAAGAAAATGTGAAAAACATCTGATTTGGTTTTTGGACAATGGAGCACTAAAAAATCGTAGTGTTCCGTAGCGTACCACGAGCCGAAACGCTAAAAATAACGTTAAGGTAATCGTCTTTTTTTTTGAAATTTTGCCTGTTAGGGCGAAGATCATTTTTTTAATGATTTTTATACCCTCAGCCTTTAGGCTAAGGAGGGTATATACACTTTGATACGATGAAAATGTGCCTCATCGAAATAGTGGTTTTAGACCCCAAGTATGTTTGGACGAAATGTGTTTCAGACAATTTGGAGTCGATCTAGCCATGTCCGTCCGTCTGTCTGTCTGTCTGTCTGTCCTGCTGGCTGGAGCGCACGATAACTCTCGAACGGATGAACCGATTCGGTTCAAATTTTGGCTTTAGTAATATTTTGCCCAAACTTAGTTTAAGTTCGAAGATGAGCTACATCGGTCCACTCCTTCCTGTACCTCCCCCACAAAAGTTCGAAAATGTTCGGAAAGTTTGTGCGCACGATAACTCTTGAAGGGAGTTACCGATTTGGTCCATACTTTGTCTAGCGTAAACTTTCTACCAGAGTAACATGAGGTTCCAATATGGTCTCAATAAGTCCACTCCTTCGGGTACCTTTCACACAAAATTTCGGAAAAGTTCAGTTTAGGGCCACCTCTCGAATCGCTTTGATTTTTATTTTACCAACTTGTATTCACTGCCCTCCATATGACGGTACAAGTTTCATCAGGGGCAAGTCCATACTTACTGAGAAAATAGCATGAAAGTTGCAAAAAATCCCTATGGCATCCTGTGAGGTGGGTGGAGCCCAAGATAACTCTCGAATGGATCTGCCGATTCGGTCCAAAATATGGCCTTAGTAATATTTTGTTCAAACATAGTTTAAGTTTGAAGATAAGCAATATCGGTCCACTCCTTCAGGTACCTCCCCCACAAAAGTTCAAAAATGTTCGGACAAATTGTTCGTACGGTAACTCTTGAAGGGAGTGGCCGAATTGGTCTATACTTTACACATTCTTATATATCTACCAGATATAGATCAGGTTCAAATATGGACTATGCTTGTCCACTCCATCCGGTACCTCCCACACAAAATTTCGGATAAGTTCACTTTAAGACCTAATATCGACTAACTTTGATTTTTGTTGAAGCAGCTTGCATTCGCTGCCTCAATTACGATATTAAATGTTTTTTTAGGGCATGTCCATAGTTCTTGAGCAAACAGCCCGAAGAGTGTAAAAACCCCCTATGATACCATATGTTGTGGCTGGAGATCCACTTCCATAACGGTCAATGTCGATCCATTCCTTTTAGTATCTCCTCCGCAAAACTTTTGATCTTTAATCCTAATCAACATTTTTGTCGGTTCAAATGCCCAAATTTTTTAAAACCCCCTAAATACATTCGTATTTTGGGAAAAAATTGTTTCAATATACACATGCTGAGGGTATACCTCTGTCGGCAAAGCCGACTGATACTTTTTTACTTGTTTTATTACAAGATGGAATTCGACATACATTATGATTGAACGCTTTTTGGAAATGATAGAGATTGTAACTACATTAAGCGCGAATAATATAGAATTATTCCTCTGTTCTGTCCTTCGCGAATGAAGCTGCAAACTGAACAACTGTGTTATAGCGAGTTATATATTTATACCCTACAACACTATGTGGAAAGGGTATTATAAGTTTGTTTTTGGTAAAAATTCATGTAACACCGGGAAATATTCGTCGGAGACCCCCAATGCTTACACTTTTGGATGATGATCTGATATTATTTAGCGGGTGAAATGGACCATTACTTTTGTTTGAAAAATGCAAAAAAATATTTTTGGTCTATATTTTATTTCCTGGATGGCATATGCCGGCAAAGTAGACTACATATGGAAATAGAACTACTGATCTTCCCGCTGATGCAAATTGCAATCACTTGTCTGCTAGATAACGGACCTACTGCTTAATATATAATGTGTTTTGTGTAGAGAACCACATTTTCCTCCCATGCTACAAATTGTCCTCACCATGACAAAAGTCCAGTTTTATTAACTGTCCAATTGGATTTTGTATACATATATTGCAGCATGGGGTCGCTTCGCCACTTTTTTGTCAAAATGTTCCCGATGTCGCTACCGTTAAAGTTTTTTGAAGTACTAATTTTTGTGAAGGCACCATGGCTGTACCGTGGATGTACACTCACAACCAATTTTTGGGATAAATCGGATACAGCTTCCATACCGCTAAACTTTTTATACTCTAATCTGCTATATTTTCAAAAATATTTTACGCATTTTTTTTAATTTCTGCAGTAGCCGTTACCGCTGTTAGTGGATGGATTTTCACTCTATGGTTGATTTATATGATCCGGAACTAAAATATCGCGGGGTACCAGCATACTCAAAAGAATATTGTAAATACTCTACCCAAAAAATAGGTTTTTTTAGAAAAAATATTTACTAAATGTTGGCTTTAGCAGCAAATTACTGTGATGCGGCGTGGACTACATAGTCAATATACATATCAAATTATGGGTAATTGCGATTACTTTAATTCTATTATTGCTTTTTGAAATACCCGTCGTGTTTTACCTATTCTTAGTCATTTACGCGGTCATAACTTCCACGCAAATTAAATTTTGTTGTCAAATTTTTGAGATTTGTTCAAAAACACTTAATTTGATCAAGCAATAGTCATAGTTACTGGTAAATTACAATAGTTAGCGTATTATAATAATGCAAACCTTGGCTTCATGGAAACTAAATATTTTGTCTTTCACTCATATATAAGTTTATATCACAATGGTATAACGCTGAAAAGCATGGCACAAGTGCACAATTTTTGGACGATAGATCTTCAATAATTTCACAATTGTCCCTTTGACAATTTTTATATAGCATTTGTAGTGTTCAATAAATTGGAGGAGTGTCATTGTTACTGGGAATATTTGTACTCCAAAAAGGAACCTGATGTTCAAAGAAAATTGCACAAACATTTCCTGGCCAGGCAACATAAATTGTTCAAACCCTCAGTAATGTTGTCGACATTTTCTGAGTACTTCAGCCATTTCTCTACAAGTGGTATCTTAGGACACGCCGTTCGTACTCGGCCATAAACTGTAGGTCCCATATCATTGAACCAATTTAAATCGGGGTGCACTCATTGATATGAGAGAAGAGAATTTGTTCCATAAAGGAATTTCGATTTGTTGAAACCTAATTCCCAGGGCTAGTGGTGTAGGGTATCACATGGTCGGCCCCGTCCGACTATAGCCTTTGCTTACTTGTTCTCTTCTGAAATATTTTATACACCCATGGAATTCTAAATACCAAATTTAAGACATTTCGGTGGGATATTGAGACCACAACCTTCAAAGTGCAGAAAATCGGGAAGTACCGTTCTATGGGAGACGTGGACCTATACCGACAAATTTCAGGTGGGACTTTTGTACCCACAACGAACACGAAGTACCAAATTTCAGCCATTTTTGTGGGATATTGTGGCCACAACCCTTAGAATGGCGAAAATCGTGAGGTACCGTTCTATGAAGGCGTGGAGCTATACCAACAATTTTCAGGTAGAAAGTTTTGTACCTCAAGAAGACTAAATAACAAATTTCAGCCATTTTAGTGGGATATTGTGCCCACATCTCTTAGAATGCCGAAAATCGTGAGGTACCGTTTTATGGGAGCTATATGAAGTTTTACAAATCCAACGAAGGTTAAATATTAAAATTCAGCTATTGCCGTGTGTTAATAAGGCTAAAACCTTCAAAATACCGAAAATCGGGCTATATGAAGAAGTTTATAGTGGAATGTTCTGTGCATTTCGGTGGGATATTGTCACAACCTTCCAAATACCGAAAATCGGGAGGTATCGTTCCATGAGGGCTATATGAAGACTTTCACGTTTACCGCCAAATTTCAGGTGGAAACTTGTGTACCCCCAATGAATGATATAATAATTGTTCCACAAACATCCCAGATGGGACAAGGGACACTTCTCTCATATCAATGAGTGCACCCCGATTCATATTAGCTCAATGATATGGGACCTACAGTTTATAGCCGTGTCCGAACGGCGTGTCTTAAGACACCACTTGTAGAGAAATTTTACATGGCTGAAATACTCAGGAAATGTTGCCAACATTACCGAGGGGTATTTTGCCACCGTTGTAAATTGTTTGATGTTGCTTGGAATCGGGGAATCGAACCCACGACCTTCAGTGTGCAAGGCGGGTGTGCATACCATTGCACCACGGTGGCATCGAATAAATGATAATGAAGTTAAAACCTTCAAAATATTGAAAATCGGAGGTACCATTCTATGGGCTATATAAAACCGTTGACCGATATAGACCATATTCAATACAAAACATCTTAAGAGTTAAAGAAACGTCCATACCAAATTACAAAGCTCTATCTTCAAAAATGCGAGCTCTGTCTTGGTTTCAAAAGAGGGATAGACGGACATGGTTATATCGACATAGAATTTAATGCTGATCAAGAATACATGTACTTTATAGTGTATCCGATGAATTATTCGACAAACCGAATGACCCTCCATATGATGGTGCACGGTATAACATGTTTTTTTTTAATTTCTATAATTTTTCTTTTCTTTAAGAAAGACTGACATCCCGAAACTTATTAACTCCATTCGGACTCGTTTGCAAGCTGAATTTTATGCTCAAGTTGGACATACCAAATATTTGTACTAACACTTCCAGAAATACAGGATTGGATTCTAAATTTCTAAATTTAGCAAACATTTAGTTACAGGTACTAATAATGTTATAATAATGAAATCGTTTGGAATAATTTTAGCTATCAGGCCACTAGTCTTCCCAGACGCTTGTAAAAGTTATTTCTGGTCTACTCGTCATTGTTATTGGACGAAACTTGGGCTCATGTCGATTACAGTGCTGGTTGTATTAACTATTTTTACATCAATAATTGCAGAAGTCCTTATAACCGATTTTTTTATCATAAATCTAAAATAAAAAGAAAAAACTACCACATTTGATGCCCTTTAAATAAATTCCAGAAAGTTCAAAACAAAAACACTTGAAGAACTTTTTTCTATTTCTCGTTTTTTTTTTCAAGAACCACAGAAAAACAAATAAAACCAGAATGCAAACAAGAAAAGCGTAGAAGTTTTTGAATGAAGCTTACCCAACAAACAAACACAAAAACAGCTACGCTACAGCAAAAAAAAACGCAATCACAAAAAGAAGAGCGAGAGAGAGAAAAGAATTGAAAACGAAATTGATTTATCGAATTGAAATCAGTCAATAAAGTTTTACTGTTAAAAAGTTACTTTCAACTCTCTCGGTGGGAAATCGAACCTCTAAAGCACTCACTGTTTGGTTGTACGAATACCAACAATGAGAAAAACAACTACGTAGAGGACAACCAGATATGGCAACAAAGTTGAATTCTATTTTTTATTCATTTTCTTCTGCTTGCATACATTTGCAATGTGAAAAATTCTGTTAACAAACAAATGCATTTAAAAAAGTATTCACAACTTTGACGTTATTGGTGTTGTTATTAGGTGGGTATTTAGTGAGGTTCTATTCAAAGCGGTAACACTGTGAAAGGCCCTTAATCAAATAGTCAAACATGGCTGTATATTTATTACCATACACCTATACAGGAGTTATGGTGTCCGTCTATCCATTTGTTGAACTCAATATACAGCTAGCTATATTTAACATAGAGCTCTATAAATGGTACAGAAGTTTATATTACTCCTAGATTGATAGTTATTGAAAATGGGCTATATCGATTTACGTTTTGATATAGGCCCCATACAACGGTACCTATAATTGTTCCACAAACATCCCAGACGGGACAGGGGAGACTTCTCTCGGTACCTACATTTTGAAAATGGCAAATCGGGAGATACCGTTCTATGAAAACGTGGACCTATATCAACCAACGAAGACTAACTAAGAAGACTAACTAAAACATTTCTGCCATTTCGGCGAGATATTGGAGCCACAATCTTCAAAATACCGAAAACAGGCAGGTATGAACCTATACGTGAACCTATACCAACCTATACCAACAAATTTCAGTTTAATACCTCCACTCAAGACTAAATATATAATTTGAGGCATATCGGTGGGAAATTGAGGCCACAACCTTCAAAATACCGAAATGGGAGCTGCCTGAAGGCATGGAACGACAAATTTTAGTTGGAAAGTTGTGTATCCCCAACGAAGACCAACTAACTCATTTTAGCCATTTCAGTGGGATATTGAGAACATAACCTTCAAAATACGAAAACAGGGAGGTGCCTTTCTATGGGGGCTATATGAAGACGTGAACCTACACCGACAAATTTCAGGTGGAAATATGTGCATGTTTGTATGTTCCGTACATACTCTTGAAAATTTCAGAGAATGTACAGGAAAAACCGGTGGTGAAAATAGGCTATATATTTTTTTGAATTTCGGAGGGGCAGGGTAACTCCCCATGCCTTACTTTTTTAAAACGCCCACATTTTAAATATGTTATAAATCCAAAACTACTGAACCGTTTTTTCTGAATACTTCAGAGAATGTTTAGGGAGGACCCTGGGACAAATGTACGATGACACATACACATTTCCTAGAAGCTTTAGATAGATTCTTGAAGGATTTAAGAAGCAATTCACGTTTATATTTCAGACAAACACTTCCAGTTATACTATTCCAGCAGATGAAACAAATGCATGCCTCAAGTCATCAGTTCTTTGGCGGTATGTTAAAATTGCATATCGACACCGGCATTTCTGAAGATATTTTATTTATAGTCACTTGCAGATCCCGACTAATTAGCGATGCAAGAAAAATATAATTGACTTCGGAAAAGATAACATTAAACTGTTTCAAGGGTCAGTAATATCGGACTATTCTACATAAGTTTAATACAAAATTATAGCCAAATGATGATAATCAAGAGTGTTTTTAAACTTAAGTAAATTAAAATTTTTACAAGAAAGAAATTTTACAAATTTCTTTAGAACCTGTTGTCGGTGGGGGGAATAAAAATCGAATGAAAACAAGTAACAAATTTTAAGTCGGTTTTGCTAAAATAGATATACCCTTAGAATGTGCGAATTGAAGCACTTCTTTCCCAAAAAACTTATGTATTTAGGGGGTTTTCAAAATTTGGGGCCAATAATATTACCGACAAAAATATGGATATTGCGGCTACCAGTGATTTAATTTGGTCACCATATAATTAAGATCTTTGGACCATTATATCAGAACACATGGAATTGCCCACGAAAAACATATTATCGCTGTAAACAGGGACACTAGGAGTACCCTCGGTAAAAATTTCCAAAAATGTTCAACATTTGTCCCCAAGCAGTGGACCGATAGGGCCCACTTTTGAACATAAACTAAGTTTGGACACAATATTTCGGGATACAATTTTTGGACTAAATCGGTTTCTCGGTTTATGAGATATCGCGCGTACCATTTTAGGGAATATTTTCGAACTTTTGTGGGGGAGGAATCGGAGGAACTGGACCTATCACCACTTTCGAATTTTATTTAATATTCGAAAAAAAATTTACGACAAACTTTGGGGAAATGCCACTTGCTGACCGTAGGGGCTTTTCACAGCTTTCGGGTCATTTGCTCTAGAAGAATTTACTTGCCATTCAATAAACTTGCACCATCGTAATAGAGGCCTTCAACGCAAGCTGTTGCAAGAAAAATCAATACGATATCATGACCTGGTCTACGTCTCGCAGAAATACCGCGATGTGTAAAGTATGGACCAAACCGGTTACTGCATTCTAGAATTATCGTGCACACCATTTTAGAGAAAATTTATGAACGTATGTTGGGGAGGTACAAAAAGACGTTGACGATATGACCCATCATAGAACTTGATTTGAGTTTGCGCAAGATATTACGACTGCCAAATATTGGACCGAATCGGTTTATCCGTCCAAGAGTTATCGTGCGCTCCATCCACTATACATAGTGCCTTAGTGGGTTTTTACAGCTTTCGGGCCATTTTCTCAGAAAGTATGGACTTGCCCCTGAAAAAATGTATACAGTCGTAATGGAGGCAAATTGTATATACCCTCATTAGCATAAATGCTGAGGGTATAAGAAACACGTTTTCGTTATCAGGACAATATTCCGCACATGGTATTGGCGTGGTATTTTTTGGCTATAGCCCTATTGTACACACATAGTCCTAATGGGATGACTCTAACTTGGTATTTCGGATTCAAAATGGGTAGAAAACATAGATGTTTCATTCAGATTGTTTAAAAGAAAGCGATATTCTTCAGTTACCATATTCCATTTCTCCTAGGAATAGGCCGTGATGTGACGGAAGAGCTTAGTATTTTCCATTTTACTTAAATACAAATCGGCGTGGATGGTATAAAAAGTTCGATCCAGCCGAACATAATGCCGTTCTTACTTCTTACTATTTAGTAGTAGGTCTGTTGTGTTGCAGTGCTGGCCATCGATTTCGTTTTTTTTTTTTCGACAAACAAAGCTTATGTCCGACACCAACATAAGTTATTTGGATTATCTGTTGCGAATTATTTAAAACATAATTGCTTCTGAGTCCGATATAAACATCAAAACGGTAGTGGTCAAAACGATAGTCCGACTGTCGTTAGTTTGCCAGCTCCATTATGCTGTCTTTGCCTGATTTTCAGTGTAGGATTTTTGTTTTTTATTACAGTGTTTATTATTACAGTGTTTTATTTAACTTGCCTTGGTGTGTGTTTAGTTCAAATCTGGTAACTCATTTTTAACACAGTTGCAGTTGACCAATCGAACTAAAACTTTGCACACTTCTCAGATTTGGATGACAATACACGAATATGAAATCAAACCAATATTGGTCCATTTTTACACTGTTTTACAGGGTTTTATCTAATTTTCTTTTCAAATCTGGTAACTCATTTTTCACATAGTTGCAGTTTACCAATCGAACTTAACATTTGCACACTTTTTAGATTTGTATGACAATACATGAATATGAACTCAAAACTAATATTGGTCCATTCTTACAGTGTTTTTACGGTGTCTAACTTGGCCCCCTTTTCAAATCTGGTAACTGATTTTTAACACGGTTGCAGTTGACCAATCGAACTAAAACGTTGCACACTTTTCAGATTTAGATGACAATACATGAATATGAAACCAAAACAAATATGGGTCCATTGTTTCCTATAGCCCCCATATAACGGTACCACCCGATTTCCGGTATTTTGCTTTTCAAATCTGGTAACTCGTTTTTTACGCAGTTGCAGGTGACCAATCGTACTTAAACTTTGCACACTTTTCAGATTTGGATGACAATACATGAATATGAAATCAAAACTAATATTGGTCCATTCTTACAGTGTTTTTACGGTGTCTAACTTGACCCACTTTTAAAATCTGGTAACTGATTTTTAGCACGGTTGCAGTTGACCAATCGAACTAACACTTTGCACATTTTTCAGATTTAGATGACAATACATGAATATGAAACCAAAACCAATATGGGTCCATTTTTTCCTATAGCCTCCATATAACGGTACCACCCGACTTCTGGTATTTTGAGAATTTTGTCTTTATTTTTAGCCCGAATTTGCTGTAACTTGGCATTTGGAGTTCTCAATAGTCCGGGAACTCCCCTAAAAATTGTGGACGTAGGTCAAGGTTTAATATAGCATCCATTTAACTGTACCACCCAATTTCAAGCATTTTAATCTACATTTTCTGCTCAAATGGACTGTAATTCGGCATTTGGGGATATCAGTGGTCAAAAAATGTATTTACTAAAAAGTTAAAAATAAAAAATAATTTAAAAAAATTAAGTTTCAGTGTTTTATTTAGAAATGCACTTAAAACTAAAAAATAATTTGTCGCTTAGCCTCAATATATATATTCTTTCTCATGATAGAATCTCGCAAATAAAACGCTTGCCGTTTAATTTCACCACCATTCTTAATTTAAATGCAAGCGTTTTATTTGAGAGATTCTATCATGAGATAGAATATATATATTGAGGCTAAGCGACAAATTATTTTTTAGTTTTAAGTGCATTTCTAAATAAAACACTGAAACTTAATATTTTTAAATTATTTTTTATTTCAGTACTTTTTATTATTCCAGAGGTATATATGTATGGAGTTTATGCTCTAATATTCAAAAATATTTTCTACTTCATTTCTACGGGTCCATTGTCAAACCGAACTTCTTTTTCTTTTCTCTTACGGACTTTGTCGGATTTTTCGCCCTTTGATTCTGTTTAGGATTTATTATCTTCCTAAAGCGATCTAATAATAAAAGTTAAAAAATGGTTAAGTCAAATTCTCCCCCTTATTGAAACGTGCATGTTTTTAGTTTTTCCTGGCTGGCGATACCAAATTTTCTTAGCATAAAAACCTAAGTTGGGTTATGACGAACATTCCAAAATCAAAATATCCAAATCGGTCCGGCCGTTCTCATTAATTAAGTAAGACCTTTTATTTGTGTATTTATTTATTTATTTATTTATTTATTTATTTATTTATTTATTTATTTATTTATTTATTTATTTATTCATTTATTTATTTATTTATTTATTTATTTATTTATTTATTTATTTATTTATTTATTTATTTATTTATTTATTTATTTATTTATTTATTTATTTATTTATTTATTTATTTATTTATTTATTTATTTATTTATTTATTTATTTATTTATTTATTTATTTATTTATTTATTTATTTATTTATTTATTTATTTATTTATTTATTTATTTATTTATTTATTTATTTATTTATTTATTTATTTATTTATTTATTTATTTATTTATTTATTTATTTATTTATTTATTTATTTATTTATTTATTTATTTATTTATTTATTTATTTATTTATTTATTTATTTATTTATTTATTTATTTATTTATTTATTTATTTATTTATTTATTTATTTATTTATTTATTTATTTATTTATTTATTTATTTATTTATTTATTTATTTATTTATTTATTTATTTATTTATTTATTTATTTATTTATTTATTTATTTATTTATTTATTTATTTATTTATTTATTTATTTATTTATTTATTTATTTATTTATTTATTTATTTATTTATTTATTTATTTATTTATTTATTTATTTATTTATTTATTTATTTATTTATTTATTTATTTATTTATTTATTTATTTATTTATTTATTTATTTATTTATTTATTTATTTATTTATTTATTTATTTATTTATTTATTTATTTATTTATTTATTTATTTATTTATTTATTTATTTATTTATTTATTTATTTATTTATTTATTTATTTATTTATTTATTT
The DNA here is from genome assembly GCF_047663935.1 of Musca autumnalis. Classification (NCBI taxonomy): domain Eukaryota; kingdom Metazoa; phylum Arthropoda; class Insecta; order Diptera; family Muscidae; genus Musca; species Musca autumnalis. The sequence goes on along the minus strand of NW_027411866.1, from coordinate 121,839,249 downwards.
ATTTATTTATTTATTTATTTATTTATTTATTTATTTATTTATTTATTTATTTATTTATTTATTTATTTATTTATTTATTTATTTATTTATTTATTTATTTATTTATTTATTTATTTATTTATTTATTTATTTATTTATTTATTTATTTATTTATTTATTTATTTATTTATTTATTTATTTATTTATTTATTTATTTATTTATTTATTTATTTATTTATTTATTTATTTATTTATTTATTTATTTATTTATTTATTTATTTATTTATTTATTTATTTATTTATTTATTTATTTATTTATTTATTTATTTATTTATTTATTTATTTATTTATTTATTTATTTATTTATTTATTTATTTATTTATTTATTTATTTATTTATTTATTTATTTATTTATTTATTTATTTATTTATTTATTTATTTATTTATTTATTTATTTATTTATTTATTTATTTATTTATTTATTTATTTATTTATTTATTTATTTATTTATTTATTTATTTATTTATTTATTTATTTATTTATTTATTTATTTATTTATTTATTTATTTATTTATTTATTTATTTATTTATTTATTTATTTATTTATTTATTTATTTATTTATTTATTTATTTATTTATTTATTTATTTATTTATTTATTTATTTATTTATTTATTTATTTATTTATTTATTTATTTATTTATTTATTTATTTATTTATTTATTTATTTATTTATTTATTTATTTATTTATTTATTTATTTATTTATTTATTTATTTATTTATTTATTTATTTATTTATTTATTTATTTATTTATTTATTTATTTATTTATTTATTTATTTATTTATTTATTTATTTATTTATTTATTTATTTATTTATTTATTTATTTATTTATTTATTTATTTATTTATTTATTTATTTATTTATTTATTTATTTATTTATTTATTTATTTATTTATTTATTTATTTATTTATTTATTTATTTATTTATTTATTTATTTATTTATTTATTTATTTATTTATTTATTTATTTATTTATTTATTTATTTATTTATTTATTTATTTATTTATTTATTTATTTATTTATTTATTTATTTATTTATTTATTTATTTATTTATTTATTTATTTATTTATTTATTTATTTATTTATTTATTTATTTATTTATTTATTTATTTATTTATTTATTTATTTATTTATTTATTTATTTATTTATTTATTTATTTATTTATTTATTTATTTATTTATTTATTTATTTATTTATTTATTTATTTATTTATTTATTTATTTATTTATTTATTTATTTATTTATTTATTTATTTATTTATTTATTTATTTATTTATTTATTTATTTATTTATTTATTTATTTATTTATTTATTTATTTATTTATTTATTTATTTATTTATTTATTTATTTATTTATTTATTTATTTATTTATTTATTTATTTATTTATTTAAGAATACACAGTAAGAATTTATAATGCAAAAACAAAACATATTAAGGATTATATATGAACCAAAAAGAAAATAGACTTCGTTATTCAAATTGGGCAACTTTCTTCAATTGACCTTACTAGTGCATCAGTCAATTTATTAACATTTCTGTATATACCCTACTTAGGCATTCTTTATTTTCTCATCCTAGTATTTTGCTCTCTTGTTTTCCGACCTTAGTCCTATTGGTTTTGAATTTGTTTCCGAAGGTAATCGGGTTCGACGGTGACCCCAATATTTTAAGCCCTACAAACCTACGGTCAGAGAAGGAGTGTTCCTCTAAAACCCTCCGCTCATTCACTTCATTCATTAGATTCTTTGAACATATTGTTATATCTCCTAAATCTGCTAACAAACGTTGGTTTGTTTCCTATGTAAGGGTTATCAGATCGTTACTATTCAAATAATCTAAGAGGGCTTGGCATCTTTTGTTAGTGTTAGTATGCTTGATCCTCCTCACAAGATGCTGCGATTCCGACGTAGGTGGTTAATTCGGCGAGTCGAACTGTAAATATTCTAGGTAAATATATCCGTTATCTGGTTTCTGGGGAGAAATAGAAGCATAAGATACCTGCCTCACCCAAGCAATGTCAACACTCGTCAAGTCAAAAACGGATTTTCACACCAATCTGAGCCTTCTTTTTTGTGGCCTTTTTTACAACATTCATATTATGCTTTCAGGTACTCCATCACTGTTTGATGCTACAGCTGAACTTGTGTGTTAAGTCCCTCAAATCAACTCTCATACAGCTACACATCAACTTACTTTTGTCCGGGTGTGAGCGTTGAAGCGAAACAGAGAAATTGAACTACGACGACAATACGTTTATTGAACTTCTTTTTGTTGTTTTATGAAAGAGGAAAACAAAAACGAGTACTCCTCGTTTGTCTGTTTATTTGCAGAACGCAGGACACCATATTGTACATGCAAATATCCATTCCATTGAAAACAAGCTCTTGGTCTAAATTCTAAAAGAAGAGAAAAACAAGAACACCGACAAGAAGTAAAACTTGTCAGTGGCAAATCGAATGATTTGTGTAGAAGGGAATTTCCAAATGCAAATATTTTCCCATATACGAAGAAAAAATTCCTTAAATTACCATACCTCCAGTTGAGTGTGGAGAATATTTTAAGTGTGAATTACTTACAATGACTATGCCGGAATATCTGAAATATATGTGTAAACGTGTACATAGGGGAAATTTTACTTCAGATTTATATAGAAAATCATAACAAAAGAAACATTCAATGACACTTAAAAAATGTGTTTCTTCTTTATTTGTTGCCAATGGTTTCACCGCGTGGGTAGTTTAGAGGAGTGCATATACCAATATAAAGGGTTCTGTGTTATGATAATAGGTATGTATTAAATTTCAAGTTAACATGAATGGCAACTGAAGAAGGGTATTGCATTAAAATCAATCTCAAGCAGAATATGTATACCGTACACCACGATTGGCTTAGGTTATTACCAGTTTGTTTTGGAAAAAATTATGTAACATCGCGAAATATTCGTAGTAGACCCCATTTATATACCGACCAGATAACTACGATTAAGCTATGTGTCTGTTCACCCGTCCGTCCATCCATTACAATTTGTCCTCAAGCTACAGACCGCAATTATGGACCGATCGTAACGAATGTACGTAAGGTTCCGACAGGAATAGAATTGATTAATTACACTGTACAACACAAAAAATAATTACAAGATAATTCGGCCAGATTATGAAAGATGACCGAAAAAAGAAGACACGTGTATCGGCGTTTTGAAAGTTTACGTCAGGAAGTAATCTAAATAGGCGTGGCAAGTTCCGCCCATTTCTACAGGTTTCGAAATATTCGATATCAAATTCCTTGGAATCCTTGTATTTTAGGTATAAACTGTCTTTGGCAATATTACTTACAACAATGTGGGGTATCTTTTTATGAAGAAAATTAACCCTCATGCGAGTCACTAAAGGGGTTTTTTGGTCCATTTTTTCAAAAACCATGATTTTGGCATGGTCCTAAATACTATAATGATGGCAGCTACTCCTGCTCTGAAAAAATTTAATGAATTAGCCATAAAAACTGACATACGTGTGTGTATCATGAATGATCATAACAAGTTTAGTTAGGATATGGCTAGTTACTTCGATGTCAAGGGTTAATTCAGGCAGTCAGAGCAGGAGGCAGTCAGAGCAGGAGTAGCTGCCATCATTATAGTATTTAGGACCATGCCAAAATCATGGATTTTAGGACCCGTATGTCAGATATATATTCACTGGACAATATCCGTGGGCTATCCACGCATTTTCACATACAATATCAGGAAACTTTGACTTATCCTGATGGCGTTATTTTAGTTTATAGTACTGACATACGAAATTTTACAAAGTCCGATCTGGGTTATCAATATTTTTTCTATAGCAGTTTGAAAGAATTTATTATAAAAAAAAAACAACAATAAAATATATTTTCTGATCGCAGATTTGGAACATTTTTTCTTTTGACACAATCCCCAAAAAGTGAAGTATTTTAGGAGATTTTGACTCAGTATGCAATAAATTTTAATTAAGAGTCTAAAAGTTTAACGAATAATTTCTACCTATAATATCTAATTTTGTAACGTCATTTTCTTAACAAAGTATTTTACTTAGATATCTATTTTTGTCTGGTACTTATAGTGAAATTTTGTGTAGAATATTTCTTCTTTTAACAATTTTCGTCTAAAACTAAATTTCATGTTACTTTCATGCACCAACCCAAAAAAAGAACAAAACAAATTTATTCAAAAAAAATATTTGGGTGTTTTGTTGGCAAATTTGATGTATATATTTTCTTGATATATCGACACCTCCAAATAATAGTATGCTAAGTCGAAAAAGTGAGTTTTACAGGAGAAGCTCTCAAAGTTTGGAAATTTTTTTGAACTTCAGTACTATGCTAAGTCAATATTTGTTTATAACTTCTGTTCGGATTGACCGATCATTACCAAAATTAGACAGAATTTAAGTTAAAGGACGTTTGACACCTCCAAATAATAGTTTGCTAATTCTGAAAAGCGAGTTTTGCAGGACAAGCTCTAAAAGTTTGGAAATTTCTTTGACCTTCAGTACTATGCTAAGTAAATATTTGTTTATAACTTCTGTTCGGATTGTCCGATCATTACCAAAATTTGACAAAATTTAAGTTAAAAGACGTTAAATATAAAAATGTAAAGAACTTGAAAACATGTTAAGTCGACTTAGCATACTATTGTTTGGAGGCGTCGATATATTGTAAATACATATTTCATTTATTCGGCGATTTACATTGAAATTTGATGGAGAATATTTTTTTTGACGTCTTCTATCTAGAATGAAGTACTGTGGGACAAAACTTAATAAACTCAGATAAAGTACAACATTAACCCTAAAACGTGATTTTAATTTTGGCCGATTCCTGGCGTTTAGGTACGATTTTGATTTTTGGTGTATTCGGGGCCTATAGTAAAATTTTATGACAAATAATTTTTTGAATATTTTGATCCAATGCGATCTCATTTTAAACATTTTTGACAAAAAATGGACCAAAAAGACCCCTTTAGTGACTCGCATGAGGATTAATTTTTTTCATAAAAAGATACCCCGCATTGTTATCAGTAATATTGTCAAAGACACTTTATACTTAAAATGCAAGGATTGCAAGGAATGTGATGTCGAATATTTCAAAACCTGTAGAAATGGGAAGAAATTGCCACGCCTATTTAGGTTACTTCTCGACGTAAACTTTCATATCGTCGGTACACGTGTCTTCCTTTTTCGGTCCTCTTTCACAATCTGTGCGGGGTTTCTTCTAATTTTAAAAAAAGTTCAATTTTGTTGTACAGAATTATTGGCGATGATCGTAAAATATTTAAATAATTATACCCTACTCCACATTGTGAAAAGAGTATTATAAGTTTGTTTTTCTAAAAATTCATGTAACTCCGCGAAATATTCGTCGTATACCCCCATGTGGTATACCAAAATTCATATCTCGACGAGATAAAGCGATTTTGAGGTGTGTGTCCGATCGTTTTTGGTGATGATCGTGAAATATTTAGGGGGTGAAATGGACGAAAAAAAATTTTATCCGATTTTGTAGCAGCTCTGTAGGTCGCAATTATGGTCCGATCGTCGGGAAATTCTATGTAAGATAATGAATATGCTTGCAATTGTAGATAATGATAAGATAATATTTAGTGGGTTAAATGGACCAACACTTTTGTGTGAAAATTGGTAAAATGTTTAGTATAATGACTATTTTTATTGCTGAAAGACATGTTCCGCGCACGTAAGTTATATTTGAAAGAGAAACTCTCGACCTTTCCACTGATACAAATCATGTCAGCCCATTTTATACAGGGATCTCACGGTTTTAATTGGGTAGTGTAATCATAATCACGCTAGATATCGCAGTTATAGGTCAATACTGACAAATTTTCTGCACGAGGTAAGAGTTTTGGTTGAGGAGAATTCCAAGCGTCTTGGGTAATAACAGGATAGTATTTAGCGGGTGACCCTAATTTTTGTGGGAAATATATTCGAATTTAGTTTTTGTTCCATATTTTGAATTCTGTGGGTCATATTCCGACAAATTAGAAACGCGAAACTTGAAAACTAACTCTTGACCTCTCCCTTGATGCAAATTATAGCAATATAGCGGTTAAATAACAGAACTACTGTCGAACATATAAGTGGGTTCCTTTATCGTTTTGCTTTGTTTGCAAATAACTACATTTACGTCATGCTAGAAAATGTCGCAATCATTATAGAAAAGTTTTTAAATAGTGATAGTTCCCAGTTTTTACAGTGTTTTATTTAACTTGCTTTGGTGTTCGTTTAGTTCAAATCTGGTAACTCATTTTTAACACAGCTGCAGTTGACCAATCGAACTGAAACTTTGCACACTTTTCAGATTTAGATGGCAATACATGAATATGGAATCAAAACAAAGATTGGTCCATTTTACAGCGTTTTAACGGTGTTTTATTTAACTTGCATTTCAAATCTTTTAACTTATTTTTGACACAGTTGCAGTTGACCAATCGAACTAAAACTTTCGCACTTTTCAGATTTGGATGACAATACATGAATATGAAACCAATTCCAATATGGTTCCATTTTTTCCTATAGCGGTACCACTCGAATTAGTTCAAATCTAGTAACTCATTTTTAACGCAGTTGCAGTTGTCCAATCGAATTGAAACTTTGCAAACTTTTCAAATTTGGATGATAATACATGAATATGGGCCCATTTTCTCCTACAGCACTTAAAACTAGAAAATAATTTGTCGCTTAGCCTCAATAAATATATTCTTTCTCAAGATGAAATCTCTGAAATAAAGCGCTTGCATTTAAATTATAAATGGTGGCAAAATTAAACGGCAAGCTTTTTATTGGAGAGATTCCATCACGAGAAAGAATATATTTATTGAGGCTAAGCGACAAATTATTTTCTAGATTTAAGTGCACTTCTAAATAAAACACGATAACTCCCGAACGGATTAACCGATTCGAACCAAATTATGCACTTAGTAATATTTTGCCCAAAGCTTATTTTAAGTTGGATGATGGGCCATATAGGTTCACTCCTACGGGTACCTGCGTCACAAAACCTAAAAATTTGTCTGTAAAATAAAATCTCGAAGGGAACAATCGTTTCGGTCCAAACTTCGCATTATTTTTTCCAGATACACGTAGAGAAAAAATATTGTTGGAACAATCATATTATTAAAATATGTATTGTTGGTGCAACAATATATTTTGTGTCATCATGTTCCCTAATAAAACATATATGGTTGAAACAACAATATATATTTTCAGATTTTTAAAATACACTATTTTGTTCTTAGAATATGATTGTTCCAACAATATCTCTTCTCTGTGTGTAGAGACTAAAGTACTGCAAGTGTCGTTTTACAAGAACTCTCATTTTTTAAGACTAAGACATTATTATTGATTCATTCAAGCCATTCGCACAAACTAAGCCGAATCATTCAAATCACAGGTACAAGCTAGTTCATGTAAGTCATTGTGTGATGGCTTGTATAGGCTTGACCACATCGATGGTCGCTTGTGGGGTATATTGTGGTTATTGTGGTCGCCTGTGCGTATGTTGTCATTATTTGTGTGTGCTCTACAATAGAAAAGTTTTGTTTCAGTAGTAAAACTATGGAAATTTTTGAAAATATAAAATAAATAAAAAAAAAATAAGTTACAGTGTTTTATTTATAAATGCACAAAAAATACAAAATAAGATTCTCTTACCCCCTGTTTTTGTAACTTAATTTTGTTCGTTCGTCTATATTCGTCATAATTTAGGCATCCATATCTCAGCTCAAAGATGACATACAGACTTAATTTTTCGTAGATGTGTTCCATATGTAGTTAAGAATTCCTCATGTAAAAATCAGCTCTCTCCATTTGCGCTAAGGCGAGTAAATCGATCTACAAAATTTGACAATTCGTGTGAGAAGAATAAATTTTTTTACAAAAACAGGGGGTTAGTCTCAATAAGTATATTCTACTTCAGGATGGCATCCCCCAAATAAAACGCTTACCGTTTATTGCCATTTAATTTTTTTCACCATTTTTTATTTAAACGCAAGTGTTTTATTTGACAGATTTCATCCTGAAGAAGAGTATACTTACTTTAGTGCGTTTTAAAATAAAACGCTGCAACTTAATTTTTTAACTAATTATTTTGTATTTTTAGGAAAAAAATGTTTGACAACTGAGGACCATAAAACAAAATTAGGCCATTTTAAGCCGAAAATGTAGATAAAAACTTTATAATGCCTAAAATTGGGTGCTACCTTTATATGGGGCAATAACAAAACCTGGACCTATTACCACAACTTTTGGTGAGGAAGTTTCTGTACCATTGGGAATTCCAAATGTCAAGATACAGCCAATACCGATTACAAATGAGGATAAAATCCCCAAAATACCTAAAATTGGTGGTGCCGTTATATGGGGGCTATAGGAAAAAGTAGACTCATAATGGTTTTGCTTTCATATTCATCTAAATCTGAAAATTGGGAAAAGTTTTAGTTCGATTGGTCAACTACAGTGTTTTAAGACTGAAAGACAACAAAAAAAAAATTAAGTTTCAGTGTCTTATTTATAAATGCACCTAAAACTAAAAAATAATTTGTCGCTTAGCCTCAATAAGTATATTCTTACTCATGATGGAATCTCTCAAATGAAACGCTTGCCGTTTAATATTGACACCATTTTAATTTAAATGCAAGCGTTTTATTTGAGAGATTCCACATGAGGAAGAAAATACTTATGAAGGCTAAGCGACAATTTATTTTCTAGTTTTGAATAAATTTTTTGACCACTGCGAAGTCCATAACCAAGTTACAGCCAATTTAGCCCGAAAATGTAGATAAAAACTTTAAATTGCCTGAAATCGAGTGGTACCGTTATATGGGGGCTACATCAAAATCTGACCCATGTCCACAATTTTTGCTGGTGGAGTTTCTGTGCAATTGGGAACTCCAAATACCAAGTTACAGCCAATTCGGACTAAAAATTAAGGCAAAACCCTCAAAACACGTGAAATAGGGCTATATGAGAGCTATAGGAAAAAATGGACCCATATTGGTTTTGGTTTCATATTCATGTATTGTCATCCAAATCTGAAAAATGTGCAAAGTTTCAGTTCGATTGGTCAACTGAAACAGTGTTAAAAACGAGTTACTAAATTGGAACTAAACAAGTTACATAAAACACTGTAAAAATAATAAGTGGAAAATATAACACAGTAACAAAATGGAAGAAATTTGTCTTTATTTTATTATATATTTTATTTTTCCTCTTAATTATTATAACTTATTTACGAATTCAATATATTTATACCCTACACCACTATGTGAAAGGGTATTATAAGTTTGTTTTGGTAAAAATTTATGTAACGTCGGACACCCCCAATGTGGTATACTGTAATCAAACTCCACGACGCAATTATGGACCGATCGTCATGAAATTGTGTATGGAGGTCGGGTTCAGACCAGGATAGATGCCTATTTTTATTTTATTATTACAGTGTTTTTACAGTGTTTTATTTTACTTGCTTTTGTGTGTGTTTAGTTCAAATCTGGTAACTCATTTTTAATACAGTTGCAGTTTACCAATCGAACTAAAACTTTGCACACTTTTCAGATGTGAATGACAATACATGAATATAAAATCAAAACTAATATTGGTCCATTCTTACAGTGTTTTTACGGTGTCTAACTTGACCCCCTTTTCAAATCTGGTAACTGATTTTTAACACGGTTGCAGTTGACCAATCGAACTAAAACTTTGCACACTTTTCAGATTTAGATGACAATACAGGAATATGAAACCAAAACCAATATGGGTCCATTGTTTCCTATAGTCCCCATATAACGGTACCACCCGATTTCCGGTATTTTGCTTTTCAAATCGGGTAACTCATTTTTCACGCAGTTGCAGTTGACCAATCGTACTTAAACTTTGCACACTTTTCAGATTTGGATGACAATACATGAATATGAAATCAAAACTAATATTGGTCCATTCTTACTGTGTTTTTAAGGTGTCTAACTTGACCCCCTTTTAAAATCTGGTAACTGATTTATAGCACGGTTGCAGTTGACCAACCTAACTTAAACTTTGCACATTTTTCAGATTTAGATGACAATACATGAATATGAAACCAAAACCAATATGGGTCCATTTTTTCCTATAGCCCCCATATAACGGTACCACCCGTCTGGTATTTGGTATTTTGGGGATTTTGTCTTCATTTTTAGCCCGAATTTGCTGCAACTTGGCATTTGGAGTTCTCAATAGTCCAGGAACTTCCCCACTAAAAATTTTGGACGTAGGTCAAGGTTTAATATAGCCTCCATATAACGGTACCACCCAATTTCAAACATTTTAATCTACATTTTCTGCTCAAATGGACTGCAATTCGGCATTTGTGGTTCTCAGTGGTCAAAAAAAATGTATTTACTAAAAAGTTAAAAATAAAAAATAATTTAAAAAAATTAAGTTTCCATGTTTTATTCAGAAATGCACTTAAAACTAAAAAATAATTTGTCGCTTAGCCTCAATAAATATGTTCTTTCTCATGATAGAATCTCTCCAATAAAACGCTTGCCGTTTAATTTTTCCACCATTCATAATTAAAATGCAAGCGTTTTATTTGAGAGATTCTATCATGAGAAATAACATATTTATTGAGGCTAAGCGACAAATTATTTTTTTAGTTTTAAGTGCATTTCTGAATAAAACACTGAAACTTAATTTTCTTAAATTATTTTTTATTATTGGTGATGATCATAACATAATTTTTGTCCGATTTTGTAGCTGATCTGTAGGTCGCAATAATAGTCCGATCGGTAAGAGTAAGGTAAGAGTATATGAAAAAGAAGGTAAGAGTATATGAAAAAGAATAAGCTTGCAATTTGAGATGACGATTACATAATATTTAGAGAGTAAAATAGACCAAAACTTTTGTGTGAATATTTTTAATAAACAGCTTATATCTTTATTCCTGGAAGAGACATTCCAGGCAAGTAAGCTTTACTTGGAAGAGGAGCGCTTGACCTTTCTATTGATGTCAAGTGTTTTGGTGTGCACGATAAGATAACAGCCTAATATACCCATTTTGTGTTTGTTGTGCATTCATAAACATGCTAGAGGTCGCAATTATAGCTCAATAATCACGAAATTTTGCACGATGTAAGAGTTTAGGTAGAAGAAGATGCCAACAATTTTGGATTTTTTATCCTTTATTTATTCCACTTGGGAACATAGGACTTCTACAGATGGATTCCATCCCTTATTTCCAATTATCATTACAGATATGTTTTAAATTTTCAAAATTTGTATTTTGCTTTTCAATTTCTTGCAGGACCGTTCTTCTTCACGTGTTTCTTGGTCGTCCAGGACGTCTGCTACCTGATGGGTTCCATTCCAGGGCCATACTAGCTATACTGTAATGTGGCTTCCGTATTATGGGTTCAATTTTGGATGATGATGATCTGATATTATATAGCATGTGAAATGGACCGTTACGTTTGTAAGAAATATAAAAAAAATATTTTTGGTCTGTATTTTATTTCCTGAGCTTCTCGCTGATGCAAATTGCAATAACGTGTCTGCTAGATAACGGGCCTACTGCCTAGTATATAATGGGTTTTGTGTAGAGAACCACATTTTCCCATTCCTAGTTTTTGCATTATTGCAAATTAAATTTATACATACATTGCAGCATGGGTCGCTTTGTCACCTTTTTTCAAATGCCTGGCTGAGGCAACATCAAATTTTCAACCGTGGCAAAATACCCTTCAGTAGTGTTGGCGACATTTTCTGAGTATTTCAGCCATGTAAAACTTCTTCACAAGTGGTGTCTTAGGACACTTTTTTCGTACTCGGATATAAGCTGTGGGTCCCATATCATTGAGCGAACATGAATAGGGTACACTCACTCATTGATATAAAAGAAGTCTTCCTTTTCCCTTCTGGGATGACTGTGAAAAAATTCCGCCCACATAAAGAATATTTGGAAGGACAACACTTGCCCTTTCAATTAATGCCAATTATGTTGATTTATGTGGTCAGATAACAGAGTTAAAGCCTAATATATCCAGTGTTTTGCTTGTAATGTAATCAAAAGCATACTAGAGGTCGCAATTATTGATCAATAGTCACGAAATTTCGCACGAGGTAGGCGTTTAGGTTGAAGAAGATGCCTACAATTTTTGATGATGATCTGATATTATTTAGCGGGTGCAATGGACCATTACTTTTGTATGCTAAATAAAAACATTTTATTTTTGGTCCATATTTGAATCCCTGGAGGCCATATACCGGCAAAGTCGCCTATATATGAAAAATTAACTACCGATCTTTCCTCTGATGAAAATTGCAATAATATGTGTGCTTGGTAACCGACCTACTACCTAAGATATAATGAGTTTTGTGAAGAGAACCACATCTTCCTCCCATGCTACAAATTGTCTCTATCATGACAGACAAATTCCCAGTTCTTACAAATTGCGTGGAACCCTATCATATTACCTGTCGAATTGTCCAAAATTTAAAGATGTTGCAGAAATTTAAGAATATTTCTTAAAATGTACTGTATATAATTGTTCCACAAACATCCCAGTAGGGACAAGGGAGCCTTCTCTCACATCAATGAGAGCAACCCGATAAATATCAGCTCAATGATATGTAGACAGCGGAATCTTATGCAACACCTATTTTTGTAAAATTTGCATATTTTTGGCTTCTAATTAAATTCCAATCGAAATACATCACATATTCAAAAATATGTGAAATGTATAAATTATGCATATGCAAATATTATTTTTGCATATGGAAAATTTCTGTATTTCACATATTTTCGTATGCTACATATATTTCAATAATATTTTCTAAAATGTTTATGTGTACATTTTTCTGTTTGAAATTCACTTCAGACAAGTCAACAGAGAAATCTGTAACCAGAGCCACAATCTTCAAAATGTCGAAAATGGGGAGCTTTCGCTGTATGGGAACTATATGAACGCCAAGACCTATACCGACAAATTTCAGATGGAAAGTTTAATACCCCCAATGAAGACTTAATACCAAATTTTAGCCAATTCGGAAGGATATTGAGACCATAACCTTCAAAGTGCAGAAAATCGGTAGGTTCTGGTTATGGGAGCTATATGAAGACGTGGACATATAACGACAAATTTCAGGTGGAAAGTTTTTTTACCTCCAACGAAGACTGAATACAAAATGTCAGCCATTTCCGTTTGATATTGAGGCCACAACCTTCAAAATACCGGATATCGGGAGGTACGGTTCTATGGGAGCTATATGAAGACCTGGACCTATACCGATAAATTTCTGGTCGAAAATTGTGATGAACGAATACTTAATACAAACTTTCAGCCAATTCGATGGGATATTTAGGACACAAAGTCTTGCATATGGTTTAGCAAATATGTCAAAATATGCAAAAAATTAGGTCCAGGCTAAATGTCCGTTCTAAAATTACTTATTGGTGCCACCATGGTACAATTGTTGGCACACCCGCCTTGCACGCTGAAGGTCAGGCGTTCGAGTCCTGGCCAGCAAACATCAAATTTCCAACGATGACAAAATACCCCTCAGTAAAGTTGGCGACATTTTCTGAGTATTTCAACCATGTACAACTTCTCTACAGGTGGTTTTTTAAGACATGCCTTTCGGACTCGGCGATGAACAATAGGCCCCATACTATTGCTGTAATATGAATCGTGGTGGACGCCCTATCCCTTCTGTGATGTTTGTGCAACAATTTTTATATTGTTATTAAAACTTAATGTGATAAGGTTGCAGACTTCAAAAATTTATTTCTTACAATGAGCTTCTTTGTCCAAAAGAAACTTTGCTTTGCTGAAAGCTAACTCGCAGGGTAGTGGTGTAGGGTATCGTATTGTCGGCCCTGTCCGACTATAGCCGTTGCTTACTTGTTTAATTACAAATTGCATGTACAAAATTTTTATGATCCAGTTGATCCTTTATTTTTGTTACACGCAAAAGTAATGTTCTATGGAATTATTTTTGGACATTTAACGACTTTTATATAAGCCCTACAAGTCTTCTGTCAGAAGATCTATTGGTCTTCTCACAAAAATCTAATGAGCTTCTCATCTTGTCTTTTGTAAGATGTAATCTTTGTCTTCTATTAAAGGACCTGTTGGACATTGTGTTCGCTATGGGAAATCTTACTGACTTAAAATGGAAGTCAACGTTTGGGGGTAGAAAATTGATTTTGGGAATGAAAGCGCCTATTGAATATAAAAAACTCCAAAGGACCCATGGGAGAAGTTGCTGAGTTATGACGTAAAGATTTTTAATTGACCCCCAATAATGCTTGAGTAAGTAGCTTTATGTCATTGTTTGGCGATACTGTTTCATCATTTTGAGATGAAATGCTTTCAGATAAATGGAATGAATAATACTTTGTATTATTTTTATACCCTCCACCATAGTATGGAGGGTATATTAAGTTTGTTTTTCCGTTTGTAACGCATTGAAATACTCATTTGCGACCCTATAAAGTATATATATTCTTGATCAGGGTAAAATTCTAAGTCGATCTGAGCACGTCCGTCCGTCTGTGGTAATCACTCTAGCATCCACAAAAATGGAGATAGGACGCTGAAATTTTGGGAAAATGCGTCTTTTGTTTGCAGGCAGGTCAAGTTCGATGATGGGCTATATCGGTCCACGTTTTGGTATAGCCCCCATATAACGGTACCCCCCGATTTACGGTATTTTGACGTTTTTAGCTACATTTTCAGACCGATTTGGCTATAATTTGACATTTAGGGTTCTTAAGTGTCAATAAACATATATAACAAAACTTGTGGACATAGGTCCACGTTTTGGTATAGCCCCCATATAACGGTACCCCCCGATTTGCGGTAGTTTGACGTTTTTAGCTACATTTTTAGACTGATTTAGCTATAATTTGACATTTAGGGTTCTTAAGTATCAATAAACGTATATAACAAAAGTTGTGGACATAGGTCCACGTTTTGGTATAGCCCCCATATAACGGTACCCCCCGATATACGGTATTTTTACGTTTTTAGCTACATTTTCAGACCGATTTAGCTATAATTTGACATTTAGGGTTCTTAAGTGTCAATAAACTTATATAACAAAAGTTGTGGACATAGGTCCACGTTTTGGTATAGCCCCCATATAACGGTACCCCCCGATATACGGTATTTTGACGTTTTTACCTACATTATCAGACCGATGTAGCTATAATTTGACATTTAGGGTTCTTAACTGTTAATAAACTTATATATTAGAAGTTGTGGACATAGGTCCACGTTTTGGTATAGCCCCCATATAACGGTACCCCCCGATTTGCGGTATTTTGACGTTTGCAGCTACATTTTCAGACCGATTTAGCTATAATTTGACATTTAGGGTTCTTTAGTATCAATAAACATATATAACAAAAGTTGTGGACATAGGTCCACGTTTTGGTATAGCCCCCATATAACGGTATCCCCCGATATACGGTACTTTGACGTGTTTAGCTACATTATCAGACCGATGTAGATATAATTTGACGTTTAGGGTTCTTAAGTGTTAATAAACTTTTATATTAGAAGTTGTGGACATAGGTCCACGTTTTGGTATAGCCCCCATATAACGGTACCCCCCGATTTACGGTATTTTGACGGTTTTAGCTACATTTTCATACCGACTTAGCTATATTTTGACATTTAGGGTTCTTAAATGTCAATAAACTTATATAACAAAAGTTGTGGACATAGGTCCACGTTTTGGTGTAGCCCCCATATAACGGTACCCCCCGATTTGCGGTATTTTGACGTTTGTAGCTACATTTTCAGACCGATATAGCTATAATTTGACATTTAGGGTTCTTAAATGTCAATAAACTTATATAACAAAAGTTGTGGACATAGGTCCACGTTTTGGTATAGCCCCCATATAACGGTACCCCCCGATTTACGGTATTTTGACGGTTTTAGCTACATTTTCAGACCGATTTAGCTATAATTTGACATTTAGGGTTCTTAAGTATCAATAAACTTATATAACAAAAGTTGTGGACATAGGTCCATATAACGGTACCCCCCGATTTACGGTATTTTGACGTTTTTAGCTAAATTTTCAGACCGATATAGCTATAATTTGACATTTAGGGTTCTTAAGTGCAACTAAACTTATATAACAAAAGTTGTGCAGGTGCACGTTTTGGTATATTCCCCATATAACGGTACCCCCGATTTACGGCATTTTGACGTTTTTATCTACATTTTCAGACCGATTTAGCTATCAATTGACATTTAGGGTTCTTAAATGTCAATAAACTTATATAACTACATAGTGGACATAGGTCCATGTTTTGGAATAGCCCCCATATAACGTTACCGCCCGATTTCAGGTATTTTGAGAATTTTACCAACAAGTTTTAACCGAATTATCTGTAATTTGAACATTTGACATTTGAAATTCTTAGTGGTCACCACACCTCTCCACCAAAAATTGTCAAGAAAGTCCCCATATAACGGTACCTCCCGATTTTCAGTAATTTGATGATTTAGCTACAATATTAAACCGAACTAGCAGTAATTTGACATTTAAAGTTCTTAGTGGTCACAACACCTCTCCATCAAAAATTGTCAACATAGGTCCATGTTCGGATATAGCTCCCATGTAACGGTACCTCCCAATTTTCAGTAATTTGGCAATTTTAGCTACAGTTTTTAACAGAACTAACTGTAATTTGACATTTGAAGGTTGTAGTGGTCACCACACATCTGCATCAACAATTTCCAACATAGCCCCAATATAACGATACTTCCCGATTTTCGGTACTTTGAGGATTTTACTTAAAATATTTAACCGAACGTAGGTCCATGTTTTTGTATAGCCCCAAAACAAGCCTCCCGATTTTCCGTACCTTAGCTTTATTTTTTGGACGAACTTTCTGTAATTTGAAATTTAAAAGTCAACAAAAATTCTGCAACAAAATTTGTTCATTTAAGTTCATATTTTCGTATAGCCCAGATACCTCCCATCTAGCTGTTAATGACATTTGAAGTTCCCACGTTATTTTTTAACCGAATTAGGAGTTATTTGACATTAAAGGCTCCCATCAAAAACTGTCAACATAGGCCCATGTTTTATTATAACCCCTATATAACAGTACCTCCCAATTTCTAGCCCACCAAAAATTGTCAACAGTTAGATATAGGCACCATAAAAAAGGGCCTCCCGAATGAAGCATTTTATGTACATTATGTGACATTTTAACGTACTCATTTAAAGTTGGGGACAGGAATGAATATTTTATGGTGGAGGGTATGAAAAGTTCGGCCCGGCCGAACTTAATGCTTTTTTACTTGTTTGCTTTTAGCTCAGTCCCTTCCATGTCCTTCTTGTTCTTGAACTGACAAATAAACATAAGATCAGATTTTCTTCATGAAAAAAATCTACAGAAATGTTCCTCCGAAAATTTTTGGTAAGGACATCAAAATCAATCGATTTTAAGAGGTTATTCGAATATTTTTATTAGCTTATTTTAAAGAACATGTAGAATAGAATATGTTTCAACAACTTCGAGTCGATCGGACAAAAATTAGCTGAGATATGAGTGTTAAAAAGAGAAAATTCATTCCGATTTATATGTATCATCGATGTTTTAAACGCGGTTTTTTCTAAATTACATTTTGGAATATAGGTCCCACTGTTGCTCGAAAATGGATGATCCGGTCTTCATATGTTTTTGTGGGATCATTATATATATTAGAAGTTTGTACTTAAGCGAGAGACTTTTTTAAAAGAGCTTAAGAACTATCCATTTTTTTTAGTTAAAATCTAAACTATCAAAGTTCACAACTTTTTCGAAAGTGGATATTTTTTAATTCCGTTTCGCTTAATAGTCCGGTCAAAATGGACATGCGTATAAGGGGGAAATAGCAAAAATTCCCACAAAGCTGAATTTTGGTGGAGAGCTAGGGTTAGCCATTAGAAGCAACGTCCTAAAAGACCCCATCGATCCCATGTGGGCAAAACAAGTTATTCGGGGTCAAAGGTCATTTTTGGAGGCATTATTCAGTTGTTTTAATTTTTCTCAAAAACGGTAATACATAGCAAAAGCCCGCTAAAGTAAAAGTTGTAGATTCAATAATTGTCTACAAGATTGGTCTTTATGATTCTTGAAAAAGGCTTACCATTTTCGAGATATCTCGATCTAAAGGTCAAATAAAAAATTAGCCGCGTAAGTACATTATGAGGCGAACCGGTTAAAGTAACGACACTATGTGTTAGATACTTCCGTAAGCTTTCAAACGATATCCACTTTGCAGTAATCGGTTCTGTAGAACCGGGTCTAACCCGGTTTTTAAATTTGGCCTTTCGGGTCTAATAACCGGCGAACCGCATCCGCAACCGTTGAAAATTATACATACATAATCAGCGCAACAAACCCTACCTTCGGACAAAACTTGAAATCGGAGAGTTTTCGTTGGGGTCGTTCCCGTTGGGCTTTCGATTATACATGTGGGTTAAATGGGCTATTTTTGCATAAAATGACTCTAACATTGAATTACTTACTTACTTAGCTGGCCTTTTACAGAACATTTGTTCCATAAGCCGAACTAAGAAAAAATCTCCAATCCTCTCTGTTTGCTGCTGTATTTTCCCAATCTGGGATATGTAGCTTTGTGATATCTCGTTTCACTTGTTCGCTCCAACGAAGCTTTGGCCTTCCAGATCTGCGAGAACCTCCATGCGGCCCGTATTTATACGCCTTTTTAGCGGGTTCATCATCACTCATTCTTATAACATGGCCTAGCCATCGCAATCGTTGTATCTCGATTCGTTCAACTATATTGATGTCATTGTATAGTTGATACAGCTCGATGTTCATACGACGCCGATATTCGCCGTCAACACAGATTGGCCCGTAGATCTTTCGAAGAATTTTTCTCTCAAACACACAAAGCACTGCCTTATCTGCTTGAGCAAGTACCCATGCTTCGGAACCATACATTAGCACGGGTAGTATCAGTGTTTTGTACAGTGTTATTTTTGTTTGACGAGAGGTGGCTTTATTCCTAAACTGCTTACTCAGCCCAAAGTAGCATCTGTTAGCCAACACTATTCTTCTTCGTATTTCACAACTGATGTTATTTGTTGTGTTTATGGCGGTGCCGAGGTAGACGAAGTCCTTTACTACCTCAAAATTATAGGTACCAACATTCACAGATGGTGCGGTGTTTATGGACATATTACGCGTCGATACCATCAACTTGGTTTTTACGCCGTTTACTGCCAGACCAACTTTAGCAGATTCTCTTTCGACTTTTGCAAAGGTGTCAGTTACTTCCTTTACCGATCGACCCATGATGTCAATGTCGTCGGCATAAGCCAGTAACATGTGGCTGTTCGTGTATATCGTTCCATTTCTTTTGACCTTCGCGTCTCGTATGACCTTTTCCAGTAGGATGTTAAATAGATCACACGACAGGCCGTCTCCTTGTCTGAAACCTCTTTTGGTAGTAACTCTTCGGAGAGGTTCTTTCCAATTTTAACTGAGGATCTCGTCTCAGTTAATGTCATTCTACAAAGTCGAATGAGCTTTGCAGGAATACCAAAATCAGACATAGCTTGGAACACCTTTGAACGTATAGGGCTGTCGAATGCTGCTTTATAATCGACGAAAAGATGAAAGGTGTCGATCTGTATTTCTTGGGTCTTTTCCAGGATTTGTCTCAAGGTAAATATCTGGTCAATGGTGGATTTGCCAGGTCTAAAGCCGCACTGATAGGGTCCAATAATTTCATTGACCATAGGCTTTAGTCTCTCACACAATATGCCAGATACTATCTTATATGCAATAGGGAGCAGACTTATGCCCCTATAATTGGAGCACACAGTCTTATCACCCTTCTTGTGGACTGGACATAGGATGCTCACGTTCCAATCGTCGGGTACGCGTTCTTCCTGCCAGATGGTGCCAACTAGCTGATGCATACACCTTATCAGCGTGTCGCCTCCGGTTTTGAACAGTTCGGCTGGTAGGCCATCTGCTCCTGCCGCCTTATTATTCTTCAGCCGGTTTATTGCTGTCCTTACCTCATCTTGGCTGGGCGGTATACATTCAATACCATCATCTGGGATTGTATCTGTGGTATCTTCGCCGTCTTCACTGCTATCGGATACCAACAGTTTGGAAAAATGTTCTTTCCATATCCTGAGCACACTATCTGTATCAGTTACCAAATTACCTTGTTGATCTCTACAGGAGGATATTCCTGTACCAAAGCCATCAGTTTGATGCTTCACTCTTTGGTAGAATTTTCGGACTTCGTTCTGTCTCCTGTACATCTCCATTTGTTCACACTCCCTCTTTTCCATTTCTCTCTTTTTCCTGCGGAAAAGACGTTTCTCCTCTCTCCTTTACTCCCGATACCTCTCTCGTGCGCTACGCGTTGCTACTGATTGTAAAGTAGCCCTATATGCCGCATTTTTTTCTTCGGTAGCAGCACGGCACTCCTGGTCATACCACGGATTCTTTGGTGGAGGTCTCTGGTATCCAAGTACTGATTTTGCGGCTGTTTGCATGGAGTGGGCAATATTTTGCCATTGTGCTGATATGTTATCGGGACGAGAAGCGCTATCATTAAGCAATTGGGTCAGTTGAGTGGAATATGCTGTGGCTATCTGTTGTGTTTGCAGCTTGGCGATGTCCAACTTTCGTGTTGTGTCTGTCCGTGCTTTATTTGCAACGTTTAGACGGGTACGTACCTTTGCTGCAACGAGGTAATGGTCCGAATCTATGTTTGCTCCTCGGAACGATCGTACATCCAACACGCTCGATGAATGTCTTCCATCTATCACAACGTGATCAATTTGATTTATTGTTCTTTGGTCTGGAGACAGCCAAGTGCCCTTATGAATATCGAGATGATTAAATCTGGTACTGCTAACTACCATGTTTTTTGCCGCTGCGAAGTCTATCAGCCCCATTCCATTGTCTGATGTTTCACTATGTAGACTGAATTTCCCAACTGTTTGTCCAAAGATATTCTCCTTTCCAATTTTGGCATTAAAATCGCCTAGAACAATTTTAATGTCATGGGCAGGACAACGGTCATATGTTTCTTCTAAGCTCTCGTAGAATATATCTTTGGTCTGTTCGTCCTTGTCTTCGGTTGGGGCATGAGCGCAGATAAAGCTGATGTTGAAGAATTTTGCTTTAAATCGAATTGTAGCAAGTCTTTCATTCACTGGGGTGAAGCTGGAGACCAGATGTTTTAACCTCCGACCAACTACAAAACCGCAACCAAACTCATGCTTTGTGTCATGGCAGCTATAATACAGTGCGTCACCTTTAGGTGTTGTTGTGACATCTTTCCCAGTCCATCGTATTTCCTGTATGGCAGTAATATCGGCTTTGTACTTTCCAAGTACGTCTGCCAATGCGAAGACTGCACCTTCTCTATAAAGAGTGCGAACATTCCAGGTGCAGATTCGCAGATCATGGTCCTTAAAACGTTTGCGGGGTTCGTCAACTTTAGAGGGGTTTGTTTTTCTTTTCTTTCGTTTTTTCATAGTAGGCTGTTTTTTTTTCTAGGGGAGGGTTACTAACCCGACGCCCAAACCCAAGTTTTTAACGTTCTTATGGGTGAACGCGCGGCACATGTTAGCTCACTACCTTTAACGGGTGTTAAAGGCAGTTCCCCAGGTGACACCACGGGGAGGTCAGTGTCCACTTGAGATGAAAGAGGGACCAAGATAAATCCTGGGCTTTGCCATGTTAAAACCGGTCAGGACCGTTCCTTGGTATCTTCCATCCCCTACGTCACCCCTAACATTGAATAACTCTACTAAACAAGCTCCGATTTTGTTGGAATTTTTTTAGAAGATAGCTATAATCTCGCTCTTCAAGAAAATATATATATTTTTGGGGGACAGACCCGATTACTTCGCTTATTTTAGCCGGTTTGTCTGAATATGTGCATATTTCCCTTATAAGTGCATAAAAACCATGTGTTTTTTAGAACAGCTATATCTCAAGAATGGTTCCTTCTAGGAAAAAAATTATAAAGGTCAAACTTGTAGATAATTTTTCTGTCTACAATATTTACTTTAGTCACTTTTTGATTAGATCAACTGTTATCAAAAAATAAATCCGAAATCCAAAAAACCCTTAAAATTTGACCTTTGACCCCGAATAATTTTTTTTGCACACATGGGATCGATGGGGACTTTTAGGACGTTGCTTCTAATGGCAAACTCTAGCTCTCCACCAAAATTCACCTTTGTGGGAATTTTTGCTATTTCAATGTCTATTTTGACCGGACTATAAGTACAAGTTTATTGGTTCTTAATGATCCCACAAAAAATATGCTGATCGGTTTATTCTATTTCGAGCTACAATGGGTACCGCAAACTGCTTTAGTAAAAACAGTGTTTTCAACAAAAAAATTCAAAAGTAGCTGATAAAGTGATCTATCAGAAAATTTAATTTTTCGTGGGCAATAAGTGGCCATAACCCCTTAAATTTTCAAATATATGTTGTCCTTTTTATGACCAAAAACGTAATTTTATTAAAGCCAAAAATTGAAATGTTGTCATTTTCTGTCCACCATTTCCGTTAAATCTAATATTTTTTTACAAAATCGACTGATGAATGACTAGATTTTATTGTCTTTGTTAAGCCCACGCAAAATATATGACAATCAAATTATTAGTTTTCGAGCTAGAGTATGCACCGCAAAACGCTTTAATAAAACCAGGGTTTCGTAGACGGCCATTTGCACAAAACTTCTTAATATTTTTCCACAAAAATTTCAGAAAGCAGATTAAGTTATGCTCTTTAGATGAAGGGAAAAATCATGAAAAAGGGTTTTTATTTATTATTATTTTTTACCTTTAGGCTCTCGAAGAATTCTAAATTGTTGGCTTATATCTGTTTTAAAACCTGGTCATGAATTGCTTATAATTTTTACTGCATGTAGTCCTTTTGATTTGTATTGTCCCTTCATTTTTACATAGTCTTGTGCCAGACTATGAACATTTTCATGAGAATGTTTTGAGCTTATGGTAAGAAGGGATCTCCATCACCTCCCCTCTCTCCAAAAAGTTAAAAAATGTTCATGTTACATTTTCAATGTCTGGCACATGAGATATTTTCTCACAAAGAAAAGTTCCTCCCAGAATATTCTCGTGCTTGTATTTTGTTGCTATTTTCCAATGTAAGATTCAGTAGAAACAATATAGATATGTATTTTACTTAAAATTTATCTTCTGAAGTTAAGTATTATATTTGATCGGATGTCCTTTCTAAAGAATATGTTAGGGAAAACAAATAGATTAGCGTATATGGGCCCAAATATACGAACAAGTTAAAATTGTTGCACATTTTATTAGTTTTTAGCAGTACAGGAATTTACACTCGGAGTAGACCCGGAGTCGGAGTCGTGAACAAAATTTATCGGAGTCGACACAAAAGTACCTCGACTCCGAAACCCTGGGTGTGATACTGTATCAGAATCCACAAAGTTATTTCTTACAATAAATTTATTTGTTCCATAAAAAAATTTTGATTTGTGGAAAGCTGATTCCCAGGGGTAAAGGCGTATCAAATGGTCGGCACCGTCCGACTATAGCCTTGGCTTACATTTTTATATTTGTATGTATTTGTATATACCTTCGTACTTGTTTTGTAAGCAATCTCCAAGCTTCGTCAATAAAATACTTCGGTTTGAAAATAGGTTTGGAGTTAAATTTTGTTCATTAGATAGAACGGTCCTCTAAACGCCAACCACTATGCATGTAAAATATTTAAAAAATCTTAAACAATTTGGCAAAAACTTATGACTTTCACAATGATGCACTTGTTCTATAACTGATACAGTTTTCACCTCAATTAATCACATTTTCCAAAAAAATGCGTTTCAAACTCAAAACAACGACGCAATTCCGAAAACAATGCAAAGTGAAACGACACAATGCGAGGTCTTGGTTTATATACATATATACATTTGAAAACGTTGCATATGTTATATTACCCAGTTTATTATTAAAATAACTTTATTACTGTTATTGACTATCGGAAACTCATTAACCAACAAATTACATCGAATTCAATATTGACCTTCCTTAGTTTGTACATTAACATTGAGAGCAATTTACATTCATTCAGGACATTTATCAAATTATCATGACATTAATATATAACCAGTATCCGATAGTATATTATAAAAATTTACTTTTTGTTACAATTTTTCTCTACTCGTACTCTTTCGTTCACGTTCGAAAGCGTAAAAACACCAACGGGAAATTATCAATAAAAATATTTGGTTTTCCGCTTGTTGTAATTTAAATAAATTAAAAATCAATTTTTATTATCATCGTAAAAAACGGCACACAGAAAAACCTTGTAGAATGCAATAAACAATTTGTTTTAGTACCATGGATGCATTGTATGGTACTCGTTATCGTTTTATGATTTTCAGGAATACAACACTTTAGAGAACAACTACAAGGTAAATAGTTAATTGTTCGTTTTGGTGTAGTGGAGCTGAATCTCGATGGAAATTCAAATGACATTGATGGAGTTTATTATGTTGTTTTTATACCCTCCACCATAGGATGGGGATTCCGTCATTCCGTTTGTAACTACTCGAAATAATCATTGTAGACCCCTCAAACTATATATATTCTTGATCAGCGTGCAATTCTACATCGATGTAGCCATGTCCGTCCGTTTGTCCGTCTGTGGAAATCACTCTAGCGTCCGAACGGATTGACGTAGGTGGATGAAATTTTGGGAAAATTTATTATATGTACGTAGGACTTTTGGTGTTAAAAGGTAGGTCTATGTAGGTCCACGCTTTCGTATAGTCCCCATACAAAATGACGCGTGACGCGTCGCCTTTTTAAGGAATTTTTAAGATATTTGTCCCATTTTATCACCGAATTGATTGTAATTTGGTATTTTTTGTCTGCAGAGGCCAAAAAACATTCCTACCAAAGTTGGTTTATGTAGGTCCACGTTTTGGTATAGCCCCCATAAAACGCCCTATATAAAGTACCCGTCATTTTAATATATTTTGAGTGTATTAGTCCCATTTGACAACAGAATCGGTTGTAACTTTGTATTTTGTGTTTCCAGAGGCTAAGAAATATTTCTACTTTAAAATGTTTATATAGATCCACGTTTTGATATAGCCCCCATAGGACGATATTTTCCGATTTTCGGTATTTTGAAGGTTCGATTGGGTATTGGGTACCAAATGAAGATGACACGGTATAGTCCACATACAAAAAGTTCCGCCCGGTTTTCGGTATTTTGTAATTTTTAACCATACATGTTCTCGGTTTGGTCACTTGAAGCGCTATAAATGTCGGATACTTTTACATTGCTGATTCAATGGATGCTCGAGGATTCTACCAGACCTTATTACAAGGTAATTTGAAAGCTTCTGCATGTAATTTGTTCCTTGGAATATTGTGAAAACTTCAAAAATTATGAGAAAACTCAGGAATTCGTATGTTTAGCGAAGCTCAGGAGCATATATTATCCACAAGAAAAACTTCATAGCGCTCTTGGATCCCAAAATTATTAGTCCCACTATATTTTCTGGGGTTTCATAAACTACTAGACATAAATTTTACGGTAATCTTAATATTTCATTGGATGTATGTACAATTTTTCCCTATTATTTTTTTTTTTTAATTTTTATAGAATCTACCGTTATTCGTATTGTGGAATATATTTTTGTTGTACGAGTATGTAATATTGTTTAATAATATTATATGAGATAGAACTATGTACTTGGATTTTCTTAAAAATGCTTCCTTACCCTTAAAACACGAGATTTATAGGGTGTATCACCGACGTAGCCAGGGGGGGGGGGGCCCGGGCCCCCCCGAAATGATTTTAGTTCACATAGGATATTAGCTTATGTTACTAATTTTTTAATTTTTGAGTAAAATTTTAAGCTGTTTTAAATTGTTCAAGAAATATGTAAAGTAGTTGGAAGCATTACAGAGAATTATTTAACTACATTGGTATACTTATTGTTCAACATATTTGAAAATATAAAAATAATGAACAAGTTAGGCTTTTTGAGCAATTTTATGCATAGTTCTTGTTAAGTTTTAAGGTGTTGTTTAAGCGTTTAATCGGAATTTTGTCGTGTGCACAAGCCACTACACATGATTACCTTAGGTGTTCTTTACAGCTTTCGGGCCATTTCCCCTGGAAGTATAGACTTGCCTCTGAAAAACGTGTACGGTAGTAATAGGAGCCCCGAGAACACTTGTTGCAAAAAAGCAAAGCGTTTCCAGAGAGTTTATTTTATATTTACTTCGGGTTTTGGTATTATTTTGACCTTTAAGAACCGTCTATACAGAGTTCATATGTTCTAGAAAGATGTTTATTGGGATCTTTGGTACATTTTTGTAGTTGGTTGTTTGCTTCAAATTTGATCGGTTTGATAGCTTAGTTAGAAGATGAAAACCCTAGAAAAAATTTTAAAAGAAATTTAACTTTGGCGATTTTGACCTTGCAGATGAAGTTTGATGGATTATATGTGTTCAATTTTTGTTCCTTAAGACAAGATCTACAACTTTGCCTCTGAGATAAATTCAAAATTCCCAACGGTTTGGAAGACATAGTCTTGAAAAATGACCACTTTTTACATCAAAGCCTCAAACCTTTGGAGGCCTACAACCGCGAAAGTTGATGAGATAGGGAAAAACGGCGAGACACGTGTCTTCTATTTTTTGGTCTTCTATCACGCTGCGGTGTCAGAATATGGTTAATAAAACATGACTCAAAAAATTACACACAGTGTTATTGGTGTGTAACGTTTGTATATGGACGTGTAAATGTTGTATCGAGTGTAGGAACAGTGCTGGAGTTCAAATACTTGTTCTCAGAGTGAATGTTGGTATGTGGGGTTAAGATATGGAGATGGAAATATATACTATGAAAAGTACGAAATGGAACAGAACTTGGTATAATTTGTTATTGCCTAAAGGGGTAAGCAAGATTTTTTGAAATTTTAGGAGAAGTTTTCGGAAATTTGATCGTATATATTTGTATGTAAAGTTGTATAATTGCACGCAGAAACAAATATATTGTTACGAATGTAACTGGTAGATTTAAGTTAATTTAGACGAATTTCTGTTAATTTAAGAATTTGAATTGTAATGTAAATTTTCATTAAGCATTTAGTTTATTTAAATCAAATTTACAACAACAATTGCTCTATAAGAATTCCAATCACCACTTTTGTTTGTTGCTTTGATTTTGTTATTGTTGTACGCCTTTAGTTCTCTCTCTTATTTATTTCTGCAACAACAAATATTACTGCAATTATTGAATTATCGCTTATTTTTGATTTACATTGTTTACTTAGCTATTGTTGTTGTACTCGTTCTTTTATTTACTTTGACTATTGGATTATGCTTCTGCATTGTAACCCCTTCACCTCTCCCTTATTTACTTGAGCAGACCCATCACTAGTTGTAAACACTCACCGGTCTGTTTGCATGTACGCACATGTGTGTATTTGCCAATTGGTTAGCAGTTCGCCTGAACATTGTAGAAGCTCCTAGAACAAGGAGACTAGAACAGTCTATGTAGCAGCGGGCATATATAAATAAGGGAAAGGAAAAGCTGGGAGTTAGTCTTGATCTTAACCGCGAGCTATAAATCGTAAGTGTAAAGAGTAAAGAAGTAACCCGAATAGAGTAAAGCTTTGTGCTTACTGAGGAGTTTGCTGTGTGTTAGTAGAGAAATAAAGTCTTGTGTGAATAACTGAAGTGAATAACGTTAAAAAAGCATTGTAGAATCGTAATCCAAAACGAACCCTGTTTTATTTGGTACAAATCGTACTGGGGAATAAAACAACATCTACACGGGATTAAGTTCAAACCCTAATTCCGTAACAATATGTTAGAAATATGTTCGGATCCAAACAAATATTTGTTTGGAACTGGTTGCAAACACATATATGTTTGGATCCAAACATTATTTGTTTGTGCCGAAACAACTATATGTTTGCAACATTTTGTAACATATCTCAATTTTATTTGTTTGGGTGCCAACATATTTTTTATGTTAGAACATATTTTTTATGGGTGGAGAGAGGATTCTTGTAAAAGAGAGTAACAACAGGGCTTTCGCGGCTGTGGAGTGCTGTTTTATAATAAAGAGCTGTGTGTATGGTGTAATAGGAGACGCAGAAGCTTTGGTGGTGTGTTTCGTGCTTTGTTGTTGTTAACCAACGTAGCAGGCGAAGAGGAAAAGAAAAACAATGATATGATATGATACAATCGTTGAGTAAAGACGGAATAGTCAGTGAATAAATCAGTGTTTTGCATTTTCTTAAAGAAATTGTTATTTTTTAGTAAATTAAATGCCCAATACATTTTATAATTGGAAATTTAATAATTCAATCAAAAAGGTGAATGGAATATTTTATTGGACAAGGATGAAATCGCATTTAAAATTGGTAATTACATCAATAAATTTTACAAACACATACCTACATACATACATACACGGCATCTGGAATCAAATGATTATATAATATAATAAATAGGTAAATGCATATTTCAAAAATGCATATGTATGTATGTATGTATATATGTAATACATACATACATTTGCATTTTTGAAATATGCATGGACCTATTTATTACATTATATAATCATTTGCTTCCAGATGCCGATTTCCCGCTGATGATTTCAACTTGCATTTCAACACTGGCAACTCATTTTCCACACAGTTGCAGTTGACAAATCGAACTGAAACTTTGCACACTTTTCAGATTTGGATGACAATACATGAATATGGGCACAATTTTTGCTACAGCCCCAAATGGCGGTACCACCCGATTTCAGGAATTTTGAGGATTTTATCTTCATTTTTGCCAGAATTAGCCGTCATTTGACATTTCCAATTGTACAGACATTTCCCCACCAACAATTGTAAACATAGGTCCAGGTTTTGGTATAGCCCCCATATAGTGGTACCACCCGATTTCAAATGTTTTAAGGATTTTATCTTCATTTTTAGCCGGAATTGGCTGTAACTTGGCTTTTGGAGTCCCCAATGGTACAGAAACTTCTCCACCAAAAATTATTGACATAGGTCCAGGTTTTGATATAGCCCCCATATAGCGGTACAACCCGATTTCAAGTATTATGAGGATTTTATCTTCATTTTGAGGCCGAATTGGCTGTAACTTGGCGTTTGGAGTACCCAATGGTACAGAAACTTCTCCACCAAAAATTATTGACATAGGTCCAGGTTTTGATATAGCCCCCATATAGTGGTACCACCCGATTTCAAATGTTTTAAGGATTTTATCTTCATTTTTAGCCGGAATTGGCTGGCATTTGGAGTCCCCAATGGTACAGAAACTTCCCCATCAAATATTATGGACATAAGTCCAGGTTTTGGTATAATCTTTATATATCGGTACTACGCAATTTCAGGCATTTTAAGGTTTTTATCTAAATTTTCGGCCTAAAATGACTGTAATTTTGTAATCAGTGGTCAAAAAAATGTATTTACTAAAAAGTTAAAAATAAAATATAATTTAAAAAAATTAAGTTTCAGTGTTTTGTTTAGAAATGCACTTAAAAATAGGAAATAATTTGTCGCTTAGCTTCAATAAAAATAATCTTTCTCATGATGGAATCTCTCAAATAAAACGCTTGCATTTAAATTATAAATGGTGGCAAAATTAAACGGCAAGCGTTTTATTTGAGAGTTTCCATCATGAGAAAGAATATATTTATTGAGGCAAAGCGACAAATTATTTCCTAGTTTTAAGTGCATTTCCAAATAAAACACTGAAACTTAATTTTTTTAAATTATATTTTATTTTTTCTTTTTTAAAAGTGTGACTATTTAAAATTATTTCATTTAGTTTTTTTATTAAAGTCTGTTTTGTATTTCTTTGGAATTTTTTATGTACCTATGTGTCTGTTGTTGCTTTTATTTGGTATTTCTATGCCTTTCAATAAACCACCACCATTTATAAATGTGTGTATATTTTAGAGATAGCCAGTGAGCATATATTTGTGTGTCTTACATTGAAATGTGTCTTACATTGAAATTTACGCTCCCTTGCTCTCAGTAAGCGCCCACTGGTACATGTGTTTGTTTCTTTTTGTGTTGCGATTTTTGTATTTGTTTGTACCCAAACAAATATTTGTTTGCGCCCAAAACATATATGTTAGAAAAGCCTTTGTTTTCCTCCGTGTGAATTTAGAGGAACTGATAGAGCTGGAAATGAGAATTGCGGTTGAAATAAATGGTTGATAGGAGTAGGTGTTATTAAGGCAGGTATATTAAGGTTATACAAAGTGGTCTAGAGTATAGAATGTTTTTACCTTCTGAGGACAGAATGCCTTAAATGCAAAAATGTGGCTCGCTGTTGATGTGGAAGGGTAAGAGATATATCCTCAGCCTGTGTGGATTGAAATACTTTTTTCCCAAAAAAAAAACTTATGTATGTAGGGCGGTTTTCAAAATTTTGGTCGTATGTACCGGCAAAAGTATGGATATGATTAAACCTCAAAAACTTTCGGGGATATCGATAGATTGGGCTTTTTTATAACACTAGCCTGCGAAAAACATAATATAGCTGTATTCGGTAATATATTCGGTTCGAGCCCTCCAGCCACTACATATGGTGCCATAGTTGTTTTTTCACAACTTTGGGGCTGTTTTCTTAAGAAGTATGGACTTGCCCCTGAAAAAACTTTTACTGCCGTAATTGAGGCAGCGAATGCAAGTTGCTTCAACAAAAATCAAAGTGATTCGAGAGCAGGTCTTAAGGTGAATTTATCCAAAATTTTGTGTGGGAGATACCCGAAGTAGTGGACAAATATAGTTCATATTCGAACCTGATCTATATCTGGTAGATATTTTAGGATGTGTAAAGTATTGACCAAATCGGTCATTCCCATCAAGAATTATCGTGTGCACAATTTTTCCGAACATTTTTGAACTTTTGTGGCGGAGGTACCTGAAAGAGTGCACCGATATTGCACAAAATATTACGAAGAGTAAATTGTGGACCGAATCGGCAGATCCGTTCGAGAGTTATCTTGCGCTCCAACCACTACGCACGGTGTCATAGGGCTTTTTCTGTACCTTTCAGGCTATTTTCTCAGGAAGTATGGACTTGCCCCTGATGAAGATTATACCGTTATATGGGGGGGCAGTGAATGCAAGTTGCTATAACAAAAATTAAAGCGATTCGTGAACAGGTCCTAAACTGAACTTTTCCGAAATTTTGTGTGGGAGGTACCCGAAGGAATGGACCGATTGGAACCTCATCTAAGTCTGGTGGAAATTTCACGATGCAAAGTATGGACCACATCTGTTACTTCCTTCAAGAGTTATCGTGCGCACAAATTTTCCGAACATTTCCGAACTTTTGTGGGGGAGGTATTGGAAGGAGTGGACCGATATAACCCATCTTCGAACTTAAACTAAGTTTGCACAAAATATTGCGAAAGCCACATTTTGGACCAAATCGGTTCATCAGTTCGAGAGTTATCGTGCGCACCAACCAGACAGACAGACGGGCGGACATTGCTAAATCGACTCCACATTGTCTAAAACACATTTCGTCCAAACATACTTGGGGTCTAAAATTATTTTTTCGATGAGGCACATTTTGCCCTTATGAAAGTGTATATACCCTCGTTAGCATAAATGCTGAGGGTATAAAAATAAATATTGATCCCTTACTGCATTTTTAGACCCCATTACTCTCCATAATTTTGGTTTTATCCAAATTAATTTAAATTTAGTAACTATCGACCAATGTAGTTACACACAACCATCGAACTGAAACTAACTTGCTCACATGTCATGTACCTAACTATTTTTTTCACTCCATTGCCTTCTTACCATATCAGTGTATTACTGGTTCATTGGTATGGCCCCTCAATGACCAACTCCTTAGTTACATAGTACAACTCTTAGTTGTTCTCTATTAACCACATGAACTCTACCACTCTGTCGAACAAAAAAAAAAATAGACTAACAATAGACTTGTATTTAATTGGCTCCGGATTGTGCTTCGTATGTTTTTCAAAATATTTCAACCATTTCCTACATATTTCCCACACCCATATTATTACTAATTTTATCTTTTTATTGTCACTACTCTAGCAAACATTATGCATTGTACTGAGATTCAGTCCATTATTATTATTATGTTTTTTATTGTTGTTCGGTTATGTGACATTCTTTTCAGTGGAACCAGTCGTATGAAAAAATATGGGTTACATTTTTTTTAGTTCCCATATTTTATGACTGCAAATAGTTAACAATTCTTTTAACACTTTTAAACCGATTCCTCTCTTACATGGCCATTGTGATTTCCATTCATCCGCATATACAAAAGTTTGTAAGCTCAGACAAAGTCAAATGTGTAGGGATATATGTGTGTACATTATACACATGCACAAAACAGATAAAATACATACAAATAAAATTATATGTACAGTATGTGACAGAGTTGTCAACTATTATATTATTTACTTGATAATTAAATAAGTAGTAGAACAAGTAAAAAAGCGTTAACATTTAAAGAATTGTTCTGATTGCTGGAAATCCTGATGCCAAATTAAAATTAATTTTTTTTCAGAATTTTTTTACGAAATATACAAAGTACAAATTACATTGAAGTAGAGAAGAAAATATTGATAAAACAAGTAGGCCGACCATGTGATACCAAAAATCAAAATTTTTTTATAGAACAAATAAACTTATTGTAAGAAATAACTTTGTGGATTCTGGCATCGTATCACACCAAGCTTAAATAATAATATGATAATTGTTTCACAAACATCCCAGAAGGGACAAGGGAGACTTCTCTCATATCAATGAGGAGTGTACCCCGATTTATATTCGCTCAATGATATGGGACCCACAGCTTATCTCCAAGTACGAACGGCGTGTCCTAAGACACCACTTGATTGTCCTAAGACACCACTTGAGAAGTTTTACATGGCTGAAATACTCAGAAAATGTCGCCAACACTACTTAAGGGTATTTTGCCACCATTGAAAATTTGATGTTGCGTGGCTGGGGAATCGTTTTAAAAAAAGGTGTCAAAGCGACCCATGATAATACGCTTGGGAATGGGAAAATGTGGTTCTCTACACAAAACCCATTATATTTTAGGCAGAAGGCCCGTTATCTAGCAGATTATTGCAATTTGCACCAGGGGGAAAGATCAGTAGTTTTTTTCCATATGTGGGCTACTTTGCCGGTATATGTCCTCCAGTAAATAAAATATAGACCAAAAATATATTTTTTTATTTTTCATACAAAAGTAATCGTCCATTACACCCGCTAAATAATATCAGATCAGCATCCAAAATTGTAGGCATTTTCTTCTACCTAAACTCTTACCTCGTGCAAAATTTCGAGATTGTCGAGCTATAATTGCGACCTCTAGCGTTTTTATACCCTCAGCATTTATGCTAACGAGGGTATACACACTTTCATACAGGCGAAATGTGCCTCATCGAAATAATGTTTGGACGAAATGTGTTTCAGACAATTTGGAGTTGATTTAGCCATGTCCGTCCGTCCGTCTGTCCGTCTGGCTGGAGCCCACGATAACTCTCGAACGGATCAACCGATTCGGTCCAAAATTTGGCTTTCGCAATATTTTGTTTTTGTTATATCAGTGCATTCCTTCCGGTACCTCCCCCACAAAAGTTCGAAAATGTTCGGAAAATATGTGCGTATGATAACTCTTGAAGGGAGTAACCAATTTGGTCCATACATTGCATATCTTAATATATTTACCAGGCATAGATCACGTTTAAATATGGACGATATTTGTCCACTCCTTCGGGTACCTACGATACAAAACTTCGGAAAAGTTCAGTTCAGGAGCTGCTTTCGAATCGCTTTGATTGTTGCTGTAGCAACATGTATTCACTACCCCCAATACGACGGTTTAAGTTTCATCAGGGCAAGTCCATACTTCCTGAGAAAATAGCCTGAAATGTGCCAAAAGCCCCTGTGACACCGTGTGTAGTGGTTGGAGCGCAAGATAACTCTAAAACGGATTTGCCGAGTCGGTCCAAAATTTGACCTTCTTAATTTTGTGTTAAAACGAAGATAAGCCATATCGGTCCACTCCTTCAGGTACCTCACCCGCAAAAGTTCAAATATGTTCGGAATAATTGTGGCCACGATAACTCTTGAAGGTACACGCAGAGAAAAAAATATGTTTGATCCAACAATATTCCAAGAGCAAAATATGTATTGTTAACATATTGTTGGATTCCTCATGTAGTATTATAAATCCAAAAATAGTTTGTGTCAACTGAACAATATTTCTCTCTTTTCTTCGAAAATTTGTTTCTCTTCTCTCGCTATTCGATGCCGTGTTGAAAAAACAATTTTGGTGAGTTGTGGTGTGTTTGTATGACATGCTGCCTTTACCTTTGTTTTTGTGTGTATGTACTTGTGAGACTCTTGTTTTTATTTGTTTCTGTTTTGTTTCATTCTTCTTTCCTTTTAATGTTTGTTATGGTGTTTAATTATTCCTTATGTTGTGGTGGGTGCTTGTGGCTTTTTGTTTGTCTTTGTTGTCAGCCAATGCAGCAAACCATGTATTGTGTTCATCAATGATTGCAATATTATACGCGACATTTATATCCAAGTTATGCGAAAAGTGTATATGAGAAGTATATGCACTCAAATCAAAAATTTCTGGGCTAGTTTTCTGTATTGACAATACTTTTTGTAAACAAAATTAGATTATGATAGTTCCTACAATCGGTATTGTTAACGATTTTAACAATATTGCGGAAATTCGAAAGTTGTTTTGGTTTTCTATGTTTGGAACAAAAGATGGTATTTTTGGATTTGGATTACAATGTTTGAACAAAACAAATACATTTTTGGAACCAAAACATATATTTTTGTTCCAACAAAAGCGAAAAATATTTTTTCTCTGCGTGTAGTTACCAATTTGGTCCATACTTTACACATCCTAATATATTTGCCAGACAAAGATCAGGTTGCAATATGGACTATATTTGTCCACTCCTTCGGGTACCTCCCACACAAAATTTCGAATAAGTTCAGTTAGGGAGCTGTTCTCGAAGCACTTTGATTTTTGTTGAAGCAACTTGCATTCGCTGCCGAAATTACGATTGTAAATGCTATTTCAAAAGAAAGTCCATACTTACTTAGGAAACAGCCCGAAAGGGGTAAAACCCCCCCCTATGACGCCATTTGTAGTGACTGGACATTCCTTCAAGTACCTCCTCCGCAAAACTTTTTAACTTTAATCCTAATCAACATTTTTCTCGGCAAGTTCGAATGTCCAAAAATGGCCACAAAATTCTGACATAGGCTGAGGGCATATCTCTGTCGGCAAAGCTGACTGATACTTTTTTACTTGTTATGCCCGGAATGTCTCTTTCAGGAATAAAGATATAAGCTGTTTATTAAACATTTTCACAATTTTCACACAGAAGTTGTGGTGCATTTAACCCTTTATATATTATCTGATCGCCATCTCAAATCAAATATCCCATTTTTGTTTCTGCAAGTGTAACAAGTATTAAAGAAGACATTCTGAGATTTAAATTGATACTGATTGCGTCACAAAGACCAATACCCAATTTGTGATTTTTTTCCATAGCGGGAAAAACCTAGTAGATGATGAAAGTATAGTTAAAAAAATGAGACCCGCGTATCGTCGATTTTTTAAGTTTACATCGGGAAATAACCTAAGTAGTCGGGGCAAGTTCCGCCTATTTCCATTTTTTGAAATATTCGAGTTCGAATATCTGGGAATCCTTGCATTTTAGGTATATAGTGTCTTTGGCAACTTTACTGAGGAGGATGTGAGGATTTTTTTTGTTAAAAATATTAACGCTCTTGCGGTTCATGAAAAGGGTCTTTTTGTCGTTTTTTTCGAAGTAGTTCAAAAACTCCTTTAAAATGTGATCATAACAAATTAAATTATTCCGCAAAACTGTTCGCCATAAAGTACTACTATAGGTCTCAGAAGACACCAAATCTGTAAATCTTATATAATCGCCAGGAATCTCTAACAATTAAAGAAATTTTTTGGGTTAAAGTCGAACATCATCTGACTTTATTCAAAATTGTCGCACAAGATATAATTTTAGAGAGATGATGTCGATCGGAAAATTGGTCAGAAAATCATTTCGCGAAGAGCTAGAAACATAATTTTTTCTGTGTTTGATACGTAACATCATAGACTTTAAATCCCCACAAGATTAAAAACGCATATTCATTCGTTTTGGGATAAGTAAGCTAACATTAACAAAAATGTAGGTGTTCTATTCTACTGACGTGGATGTATGTCACATGTAGCAGCACGAATCTCCTGTAATATCCTGGTACCCTATTATGAATTTTGGAGCCATTTTGATTTCTCGTGACTTCTTGTGAACCTATGCTTATTTGAAAACACTTACTTGACCCCATGTAACTGTAATAATTTCTCCAACTAGTTGACACCACGGATTGGTAAAATTGTACGACAGCATTTGCAAAGGCAGCCGTGCATGCATATCCGTTTATTTGCACTTCCAATTCCGTTTTCCGGTTAACAATCGTTGCATATCGTGTTGTATGCTTTAAAATAAAACTTATTCATTAAAAACACACACACACAACATACGATATGTAGTTAAATTCCAACTCAAAATGACACAAATACGCACGAGTTCTATAGAAGTATTATTGGGAATGTGTGTGTGTCACTACTATTAAATACAATTAAATGAAATTATATCACTATATCTCCCTCTTACAGTCACATGCTATACAAATGTGAACACAGACCCACATACATCCGGTTATTTAATGGCAATACGACGACTCTTATTTAATGTAATAATAACACAAGGTCCCAACTTTTTGACCTTTTTTGTTGTGTTGCTATTATTGTTATTTTTGTTTTCTTTTTTATCCATTATATAAAGCCGTAATATTTTCCAGCGTAACAAGCTTCGCAAATTGTTACAATTGGTAGTTTTGACTTTGCTATGGTTTTGTGAAGGGCATACAATGAATCCATATGGCCTATAGGAAGAATGTCGATATATACGATAATAAATAATACACATAAACTAAACTTAACAATTTTACTAGACCAATATTATGAACATCATGAACATCTGGTGGGTTGGTTGGTTTACGTGATCTCCAAAGCCTTCATAGGCTCAATTAGTATGTTTAAAGATGACGTAGGGGATGGAAGATACCAAGGAACGGTCCTGACCGGCTCTAACATGGCAAAGCCCAGAATTTATCTTGGACCCTCTTTCATCTCAAGTGGACACTGACCTCCCCGTGATGTCACCTGGGGAAGTGCCTTTAACACCCGTTAAAGGTAGTGAGTTAACATGTGCCGCGCGTTCACCCATAAGAACGTTTAAAAGTTGGGTTTGGGCGTCGGGTTAGTGATCCTCCCCTAGAAAAACAGCCTATAAAAAAACAAAAGAAAAGAAAAACAAACTCCTCTAAACTTTAGAGTCTAAAGTTGAGAAGGTGCAGTTTACACATTGACAGATGTACTTGAAGAGTACAAGCCGACATTACTGCCATACAGGTAATACGATGGAACGGGATAGGCGTCACAACAACACCTAAAGGTGACGCACTGTATTATAGCTGCCATGACACAAAGCATGAGTTTGGTTGCGGATTTGTAGTTGGTCGGAGGTTAAAAGATCTGGTCTTCAGCTTCACCCCAGTGAATGAAAGACTCGGTGCGATTTGATTAAAAGCAAAATTCTTCAACATCAGCCTTATTATGGGCTCATGCTCCCACTGAAGACAAGGATGAGCAGACCAAATATATATTTTACGAGCGCTTAGAAGAAACTTATGACCCTTGCCCTGCCCATGACATTAAAATTATACTAGGCGATTTTAATGCCAAAATTGGAAAGGAGAATATCTTTGGCACAACAGTCGGGTAATTCAATCTCTCCTGTGAAACATCTGACAATGGTATGAGGCTGATAGACTTTGCAGCTGCAAGAAATATGGTAGTTAGCAGCACCAGATTTACACATCTCGATATTCATAAGATCAAAGAACAAGAAATCAAATTGATCGCGTTATGATAGACGGAAGACATGCATCAAACGTGTTGTAGGTACGATCGTTCCGAGGTGCAAACATAGACTCGGACCACTACCTTGTTGCAGCAGAGGTA
Source organism: Musca autumnalis (assembly GCF_047663935.1). Lineage (NCBI taxonomy): Eukaryota > Metazoa > Arthropoda > Insecta > Diptera > Muscidae > Musca > Musca autumnalis. The sequence goes on along the minus strand of NW_027411866.1, from coordinate 121,800,971 downwards.
CGTACCAGATTAAACGTAGCAAACAAAGTGCGAACAGACACAACACGGACGTTGGACATCGGTAAGCTGCAATCACAACAGATAGCCATAGCATATTCCACTCAACTGGCCCAACTGCTTAAGCAAAGCACTCCTCGTCCCGATAATATAACATGGATATGGCAAAACGTTGCTCATTCCATGCAAACTGCCGCAAAATCAGTACTTGGATACCAGACACCTCCACCAAGGAATCCATGGTATGAGCAGTAGCAACGCGTAGCGCACGAGAGAGGTATCTGGAAAAAGTGAGCGATGAAAAAGCGGGAGTGTGAATAAATCGAGATGTACAGGAGACATAATGAAGTCCGAAAATTCTACCAAAGAGTGAAACATCAAAGTGATGGCTTTGGAACTGGCACATCCTCCTGTAGAGACCAGTTAGGTAATCTGGTAACTGATACAGATAGTGTGCTAAGGCTATGGAACGGGCATTTTTCCAAACTGTTGGTATCCAATAGTAGCGAAGTCGACGAAGATCCCAGAAGATGGTATTGAATGTATACCACCCGGCCAAGATGAGGTAAAGACAGCAATAAACCGGCTGAAGAATAATAAGGCAGCGGGAGCTGATATCCTACCAGCCGAGCTGTTTAAAACCGGAGGCGACACGCTGATAAGGCAGGAAGAACGCGTACCTGACGTCTGGAACCGGAGTATCCTGTGTCCCGTCCATAAGAATGGAGATAAGACTTTATGCTCCAACTATAGGGGCATAAATCTTCTCCCTTTCGCCTACAAGATAGTGTCAGGGTTATTGTGCGAACGACAAGGCAAGGAGACAGCCTTTCGTGTTATCTTTTTTAAATCCTGTTAGAAAAGGTTATAAGAGAGGCAAATGAGGCAGACATGGCAGTGTTTGGTGTGTTTGAGAGAAAAATTCTTCGAAAGATCTACGGACCAATCTGCGTTGACGATGAATGTCGACGTCGCATGAACCACGAGCTGTATCTGCTATACAACGACATCAATATAGTTAAACGTATCGAGATGGAACGATTGCATTGGCTAGGCCATATCATAAGAATGAGCGATGACGAACCCGTTAAAGAGGCGTATAAATACTTGGCGGTGCTCGCAGAATTGGTAGGCCAAGGAATAGATGGCTCAAACAAGTGGATGAAGATATGAAAAGGCGCGGTATTCCAGAAAGCGAAGAAATGGAGATCTTTTCTTAGTTCGGCCTATGGAACAAATGTTCTGTAATGGGCCAGCCAAGTAAGTAAGTTTTGGAAAGAACAACGATGACGTCCCGTATGAGCTCATCTAAAGGTAGTATTATCAGTTAAGATATTTTGCTCCAACAGAGAATAAAAAGAATGGAAACTATTTGTTACTTCAATACAGTTCATGGTGGAGGGTATAAAAGGCCTGGCCTGGTCGAACTTAGCGCCGTTCTTACTTGTTCTGGATACAGCTAGGATACAGTCGTGGCCTCTTCTATTGAACTACTCCTAGTTCGTTTTAATTGGCGTTGAGTTGTCAAATATGTTGAAAAGAATCTCATTGTGCTCTGAGAAAAAGCTTCTTACCTGTTGTCCAATTATCGTTTTGGATAAGCTTTGAAATACAAATGTCGGGTTAGTACATCTATTGCCTCTAAAAAATTGCTAGTATTTATGAAATCTACAATTGATTTCGCCTCTGTCGCTTATTTCCGTGTTGCCTCACAAGTTAAGTTCTTTGTTATTATCACAGCCAATGATAATGGTGTTGTGTGTTTGAATGGCTCTTATAGTACTAAAGGCCATGTACGACGGAGCTTCCTGTAAGTGGTCCATATAGCAAAGGGCGATTAGGAACTGCTTAGCATGCATAACAAGTTGCGACTAAGTTTTCTATCTTCTGGAAACACCAAATTCCAATTAACAACCAAATCGGTAGGAAAATGTGACTAAAATCTTCAAAAAAAATCTTAAATTGGGTGGTATACATACATGGGGCCTTTGACAAAAGGTGTCTAATTTTTTGCAAGGGATGTTTGTACCTGTTATAATGTTTTGTACCTCTGGCTTATATTTTCAAAGTATCGAAAATACGTGAGTGCCGTTCTATGGGGGCTATATAAAGACCTATACCGACAAATTTCTGGTGGAAAATTTCGGGGGGATATTGAGGCCACAACTTTCGAACTACAGAAACTCGGGAGGTACCGTTCTGCGGGACCATATCAAGACGTGGACCGATATAGCCCATTTTCAATACCAAACATCCTAGAAGTAATAGAAACATCTATACCAAACAATAAAGCTGTATCCTAAAAATTGTGAGCTATACCTTGATTTCAACAGACGGACGGAGAGACATGGCTTTTTCGACTTAGAATTTTATGTTGATCAAGATTATATACTTTATAAGGCCTCCAACGAATATTTCGATGTGTTTCAAAAGGAATGACAATATTAATTATACCCTCCATATTATGGTGGACGGTATAACAATAAAGAAAATAAATTGTTATATTTTTTTAATTAAAGTATTCAAACTTAAGGTCATTCCTACTTACGCTCTTCCCTTTATAGGGAAAAGTAGGCTCAAGAGAGATGCACAACCAATCTGAATCTTAAAACGTGGCAAATGTAAGTTACTTACTTACGTAATGGTAAACATGTTACTTCGTATAACATGAATTAACACCATATAAAAACCTAATAGATGTTAATTTATACACACGCTGAGCACGGGTTCAGCTAGTACATTATTCTTCTTCTTCACTTTATTGTATAGTGTACTAAATTGAAATTTTCTCTTAACTTATCACACTGTATTAATGTATTGACATTTCGTATTAACTTTTATTTATTTTCCTTTGTCTGGTATTATAGTTAATATCTTTTAATTACATTAATGTTTAAAAATTGCTATACACTTTTTTATTCACGGCGTCAATTGCATTCGCGAATAGAGTACAAGAGAATGACTGTAATAATGCATGTTCCGAACATGCAATTACAACAATAATGCTGATGGCTCATTACATTAAACCAAATAATATGCGAATAATGGACAAATTGTAAAAATGTTTTATTGAAGCGTATAATTCATATAGGTTACGAGGCCAAAGGGAAATGAATAGAGAACAATGACAGTACTTATATTGATCTGTTTTGTTATGGAATGGCTTTGAATAAATGAACGATATATCAGGAAATATGTCTAAAATTGTCTTTTCCATTTCAAAAAATCAAAAAAAAAATTTATACTAAATCAATAATTTTTGGTACATAGATTAAGAAAAAAATCTGCATTCCAAATCTGTTTTCGTTATTAACTTTGATCGTTGCGCGCAAAAGATATGACCGTTTTAATTTTGATAATTAAAAAATTCTAAAAAAATCGCGGCTTAATATAGTTAGCTGTTATATCCTATTATCGTTAACTGAATTCGTAACCTTTGCGATGATGCAAAAAATAATCGCAAAGTCTCAATGGATTCGCGAAAAATCAAATTTGTTAAATAATTTTTACGTATTTACAAACATATTTTTGAAACAATAGCGCTCATACTTACGAAAAATATTTAAAAAAATTATAACAGCATCCAGACATTTTGAGGAATAAAATGAAACCTAAGTTGTGAAGGTTGGAGCTATAGTATTCATGTTATTTGCAAAAATACGAAAAAATATTAGGAAAAAATTAAAATCATATTACTCTAATTTTATTTTTTTATGGTTTTGTAGGAAAAGTTGGAGAAAAAATGTTTGAGTTCTTCGGCATTTTCGTGAAAATTTCACTCAATAATGATGATATTCCGTTGTAACAAATTTTCGCTTATACTTTTCCTATTGGATAATATTATTAGAACCTTATATTAAATCACAAGGAATTCCAATTGTGGCATAACGTTAAAATAATGTTATATTGAATATTATAACATTTGAGACGCATATAAACCGCGTAATTATGAAAATGACATGATGCGCATCCGATTTTCCAACACAGCGAATCAATCCCTTTTATTTGATGTACAGTTTGTCAAATTCTATTTGGCGGCCACGATGTAGCATCTGCTGCATATTAGGGTGCAAAATACTGTAAAATTGTCATAATTTCCGCGAAGTTCATTTACATTTTATGCGCAACCGATTTCAATAATCACCATTAAAAAAATACATCATTCTATGCCGTTTCAATGCGATCCATCAAGAACCGTGGATGTAGCATCGCACTCAATTTTTAGAAAAAATCTATTATATCTCTGGATTTACGAGAGTTTTTAAATATCTGTTTTCGCTCAGTTTAAACACGCGTATCGATCTATTTATTTAAGTAGAACTGGCACATCAAAAACGCGTTTTTATATGCTATATTTTCAAAATATTTTTTTGTAAATTTTCGAAATTTGAGGGGTATCATATCCGCCGATCTAGTGGATGGATTTTTACGCGTCGCGGCTTGTTAGATTCAGAACGTAAAAAAACTAAATTTACGCGGGTTTCCACGGAAATCGAATGATGTTTGTAAATTTAAAACCAAAAAAATAGGTTTTTGAGAAAAATTTACGCACAAAAATTTCGTGTTTGGGGGCAGATTACTGTGATCCTGTGAGGGCTACACCCTCATGTTATACATTAAAAAATGCGAAATCGCGAGTACTACAATAAAATAATAAGCTTTAAAGGAAATCCAGCTGCGCGTCCCGATTAGAACAAAAATTCAAAAAATTCCATTTTTCAGGTTTCAAAATGTCAGCATCCGTTTGAGGTAGATACAGTGGATATATTAAAAAATCATACATTAGAAACTTCAACTCTGAAGTGTACTCTTTAACTTCTCCTTTGAGCATTAAGCTCTACATTGTGTTGTAAAACCACTAATTGGAAAATAACATAATGAAACTCGTTTAATTCAACGATTTTTTCCGATTTTTTTGCATTAGTACGACCACAGCTTCCGCTTAAATTATTATTTTAAGAAACCCCTCGGTGAATCGGGCTAAAACAGTTTATTTTACCGAAATACGGTTAAAAGTTGTGGTATAGTAAAACTGATCGCGAGTTACAATACCCCATACCTCAGTTTCAACATAAGTTAATTTCGTTTAGCTTCGATTTAATGCAGAGCTACTCTTCTTTGCAAAGACAGTATACTCAGGGATCCCACTGAGTTGTCTTCACATTTGCATTTCTCCCTCACGTACACTATGCGTGAACAGAAACAAACAAAAAACATAATTTGGTTGTTGCTTTTTCACTCATACATTCACACATGCATTAGTTTTGTTATACCCTTCACTATAGTATGGAGGGTATATTAAGTTTGTTTTTCCGTTTGAAACGCATTGAAATACTCATTTGCGACCCTATAAAGTATATGGTAAATTTCAAGTTTCCTTTACAATTACATAGAAAAAAATTAAAAACTTTTTTGGCGAGCACATCCGCCATTTTAGGTACATGGGTTACGAAAAAAATCGTGGTTTCAAACCTGTTCGCGTTCACAATATTGGATGCTGCACTCAAAAGTTATATGTGGTTTTACTCTCTTGTAAAGAAAAAATATTTAAAATATTTCTACTGTGTTGTAATAAGAACATGTATATATGAATCGTTAGCAGCATTTGATATCTATCCGTAGATGCTAAAATTGTTGCTAAAATAATTTTTATTTTCGCGGAAAATCTAAACCAGAGTCCAAAAAATCTCTAAAAAATAATTTAAAAATACGTACAGAATCTAGACAACGCGTAGAAAAATGTGAGACCAAAATTATAAAGATCACGTTTAGAACTTGCATATTACAGCAACAACAAAGAACGGAAACTTATTGTTGGAAATTATTTCAAAAATATATTTTTGGTTAAATACGAAAAAATTGAAAAATAAATGTTGGGAGTTATTCTATTATTTCGCTAAATTTCGATCCAAATCCTGAAGTATTTCGCTTAAACTTCTTCGAGAAAAGTAATTAGTCATCGTGAAAGTATATTTGCATTCTGTGATAAGCAATAGAAATAAGAAGTAGAGAGTAATATTGAAATTACAATCAAAGAAAAAACATAAAAGTTAAAAACCGTATAATTCGCGAATTGGTTTAAATCGGTTGAGGTGCATGTGCTTTTCGGATACAGAGAGTCCATGTCTATCAATATGCATGGCTTTTCTCATGATTCATTCAGCGACCAAAGTGTGCCATCAGTTGCATCTTACTATTCAAAAAACCTTCTAGTGGGCAAAAATTACGCGATGTGCATATGATTATAAGGTGCGTCCGATTTCAATGGCAGCCTAATAAAAATACGTCAATATAAATTATTTTAGACAGATTCGTCAAGAACTGCGGATGTGCCACCGCATTCAATTTGGGATAAATAGGGATATTACTCCTGAATCTTTGTAATTTGTGACACACCTTTTTGGCAAATATTATAATCGCGTATAAAGGATTACATTTATGTAAAAATAATCGAAGAAAATCGCGGTTCAATTCGCGGAATTGTCAAAATATATTTTTGCAGAATTTCCTACTTTCAAGGTATATATATTCGGCGTTTTAGTGGATGGATTCGAACGCGAAAGGTCTTATTAGATCCGGTACGTAAGTTGTAAATTTCAAAGCCAAAAAATAGGTTTTTTCCAGAAAATTTACGCACCAAATTTTCGCCTTTGGACTCCTATTACTAGGAAGCTGTACGGAGCACACTCATAAGATATACATCGAACGACGTGGAATCGCGAGTTCTACAATCCTATAAACTAGTTTGGATTATTATCTATTTGCACCCTCTAAAAATTATAAGAAAAATTCGAAAAACACTGAAATCAAAACTTCAGAATGTCAGCATCGATTTTAGGGGGATGCCGTGTATATATCGAAAAGTCATACACTAGAACCATGTTGCCCAAGAGGTATTCTTTAGTTCTTTCTTTGGGCACATGTTCAAAGTTTGCGTGGTTTGGCCGATGACAATTTCAAGAAGGTATGCGACCAACATCAACACATTGATTATTCAGCGAAGTACTGCTGGTCATCAAAGTGGTCACCACCAGCAGCTAAATTGGATGCTTGTTCCGATGACGATTTCGAGAAGAAGTCAAACGATTTCGAGGTGAAGAATGAGTGCGACCATCGTCAAAGAATTGACTATCCAGCAAAATATTTCTGGTTTCTAACAGAGTCTTCTTCCGATGAGAATTTAAAGAATGCCTTAACCAATTCAAGTAATAGTGAACAACGATACTCCTGGTAACCTGCAGCTGAAGCATCATCCTTTACTACTACTCTAAAAAAGAATCCAGAGGGAGCTGACTCAAAAGATACCAACGAATCTACTGCGGAAAGCGAAATGACACCGAGATTCGGAGTGAGCAAATCACATTCGGTGGAGAATGGAGGCAGAAGAGTGAACTGCGCTACGAGTCAGGACATGAATCAACGGCAATAAAGTTATATAAGAATACTTGTGGACATAGGTCCACGTTTTGGTATAGCCCCCATATAACGGTACCCCCGATTTACGGTATTTTGACGTTTTTAGCTACATTTTCAGACCGATGTAGCTATAATTTGACATTTAGGGTTCTTAAGTGTCAATAAACTTATATAACAAAAGTTGTGGATATAGGTCCACGTTTTGGTATAGCCCCCATATAACGGTACCCCCGATTTACGGTATTTTGCCGTTTTTAGCTCCTTTTTTAGACCGATATAGCTATATTTTGACATTTAGGGTTCTTAAGTGTCAATAAACTTATATAACAAAAGTTGTAGACATAGATCAATGTTTTGGAATAGCCCCCATAAAACGTTACCGCCCGATTTCAGGTATTTTAAGTCGCATTTCTAGACCGAATTAGCTATAATTTGATATTTAGGGCTGTTAGTGACCAAAAAACTTATATTCGAAAAAATTATGAACATAGGTACATGTTTTGGTATAGCCCCACATAACGGTACCTCTTGATTTTCGGTATTTTGAGATTTTTACCTATAAGTTTTAACCGAATTATCTGTAATTTGAACATTTGACATTTGAAGTTCTTAGTGGTCACCACACCTCTCCACCAAAATTGTCTGAAATTTTGGGAAAATGCGTCTTTTGTTTGCAGGCAGGTCAAGTTCGATGATGGGCTATATCGGTCCACGTTTTGGTATAGCCCCCATATAACGGTACCCCGATTTATGGTATTTTGACGATTTAAGCTACATTTTCAGACCGATGTAGCTATAATTTGACATTTAGGATTCTTAAATGTCAATAAACTGATACAACAAAACTTGTGGACATAGGTCCACGTTTTGGTATAGCCCCATATAACGGTACCCCCGATTTACGGTATTTTGACGTTTTTAGCTACATTTTCAGGCCGATTTAGCTATAATTTGACATTTAGGGTTCTTAAGTGTAAATAAACTTATATAACAAATGTTGTGGACATAGGTCCACGTTTTGGTATAGCCCCCATATAACGATACCCCTGATTTATGGCATTTTGACGTTTTTAGTTATATTTACAGACCGATTTAGCTATAAATTGACATTTAGGGTTCTTAAATGTCAATAAACTTATATAACTAGTGGACATAGGCCCATGTTTTGGAATAGCCCCCATGGGGGCTATATATAACGTTACCGCCCGCCTTCAGGTATTTTGACGTTTACATTCACATTTCTAGACCGAATTAGCTATAATTTGATATTTAGGGTTCTTAGTGACCAAAAAACTTATATTCGAAATAATTATGAACGTAGGTCCATGTTTTGGTATAGCCCCATATAACGGTACCTCGGTATAGTGACCAAAAACTTATATTCGAAATAATTATGAACGTAGGTCCATGTTTTGGTATAGCCCCATATAACGGTACCTCGGTATAACGGATTTCGGTATCCCCATATAACGGATTTTCGGTATTTTTAATATTACTTATCTGTAATTTGAACATTTGACATTTGAAATTCTTAGTTGTCACCACACCTCTCCACCAAAAATTGTCAAGAAAGGTCGATGTATTGATAAAGCTCCCGTATAAAAGTACCTCCCGATTTTCAGTAATTTGATGATTTTAACTACAATATTAAACCGAACTAGCAGTTATTTGACATTTGAAGTTCTTAGTGGTCACAACACCTCTCCATAAAAAATTGTCAACATAGGTCCATGTTCGGAGATAGCTCCCATATAACGGTACCTCCCAATTTTCAGTAATTGGCAATTTTAGCTAAATTTTTAACCGAACTTACTGTAATTTGACATTTGAAGGTTGTAGTGGTCACCACACATCTGCATCAACAATTTTCAACAAAGCCCCAATATAACGATACTTCCCGATTTTCGGTACTTTGAGAAATTTACTTAAAATGTTTAACCGAACGTAGGTCCATGTTTTGGTATAGCCCCAAAACAAACCTCCCGATTTTCCGTACCTTAGCTTTATTTTTTGGACGAACTTTCTGTAATTTGAAATTTAAAAGCCAACAAAAATTGTTAATTTAAGTTAATATTTTCGTATTGCCCACATACCTCCGAACTAGCTGTTAATGACATTTGAATTTCCCACGTTATGTACCGATTTTCAGTATTTTGATGATTCTAGCTAAAATTTTTAACCGAATTAGGAGTTATTTGACATTAAAGGCTCCCATCAAAAACTGTCAACATTGGTCCATGTTTAATTATAACCCCTATATAACGGTACATCGCAATTTCTAGCCCACCAAAAATTGTCCACATACATAGTTAGATATAGGCACCATAAAAAAGGGCCTCCCGAATGAAGCATTTATGTACATTATCTGACATTTTAACGTACCCACTAAAAGTTGGGGACAGGAATGAAAACTAATTATTCCATTTTAGTTCAGAATATTTTATGGTGGAGGGTATGAAAAGTTTGGCCCGGCCGAACTTAACGCTTTTTTTTGTATTCCTATGGTCGGCGCTGATTTAGTGGGTTATCCCTAGTTGTGCTGGCCAAAAAAAATCAATTTTCATAATTTTTTCTAAGAAAACTACCAATATTTTTGATACCTATGAAACAGCACATCTTAAACGCATCTTAAAAGTTTTCCAAAAAAGTTGATTGAAGCTTTCGTTGGTATTTTGGTTGAAGCCGCCGACGCATCTTTCGAGTAAAGACTCTTTACATAGATCGTTGTACATAAGTCTAATAGCATCCAAAACATTTGATGGAAGTGGTCTGTAATCGTGTATGAAAGCCCCTTTTCTTGCCAACAGGCAGCCATTGTGAGGTACATTAAAATTATGCAAACAGAAGTGGTATAATAAACCAAAAAAGTACTCCTAAACACACAAACCACTACGGGTTCTCCACTTTGAAAGGTCATATCTCAGCCAATTTTGCTCCGACCGACTTGAATTTTTGTGCGGCACACTCTATACTACCTGTACTTGAAAATAAGCCAATAATTTTTTCGGTTTTTTGAAATTGACAAGTAGGGATAACACCTTAATGTATTTTATAGGTCTCAGAAATTAGGTCTTATGGATCGCATAAGCAATATTAATATGTACGATATTTCAAAATTATTATTATGCATACGCCCTAACGGCCATAAGCTTTATGATAGTGTATCAGTGTTCTGCAAATGACACTCGCTATTAATGCATATTAGCGTTTTCATTGCTTTTACGTTGCTTGCTATTGACACCACTATTTAATGCTACTGCTTGCTTTGTCTCTTCTGTTACGAGAGTATGACATTAGCACACTCTCTTTTTATGGTGCCTACGCTTAAAAGATCTCGTTGTCTTTTGTTTTGACCAATGCCTTCGCACAATCACGCTGCGGTACAAAAAGCAATAATTTAAAAATGAATATTGGGACAATAAAAGCAAATATTAACAATAGTGTTTATCGTATTATTAAAGAAACCCAAAGAAAAAGCAAAATTTGGAAATTGTTTTCATTTATTCAAAGAGAAGATGATGCGATAATTGAAAAAGTTGTTATTTGTGTGTAAACGCATTTTAAAATATAATGAGAGGCAGACGTCAAACCTAGTTCGCCACAAATGCTACGTTCGACAATAACGAAATGTTTCTTTAAAAGTCGCTAGCAAGAAGATAAAGAAAAATTCTTCTTAACGTTCGCAATGGGTTATTGAGGATTGTCGCCCGTTTTCAGTTGTTGACGGTAGTGGATTTCAAAAAGTGGTGCAATGTCTTGTTAATATAATCACAAATTACTGAAATACTGTAGACATATATCGGTTATGCACATAGTAAAGATCTGAAATAAAATTGGAAATACGAACAGCTCTAACAAATGGATCTGCAGCCATAACAAACGATCTGTGGACAGACTATTTTCTAAAGAGAAACTTTTTATGTGTAATTTTTCGCGATGGAGCTTAAACTTGAAATTATTTCAATCTATCTCCAATAATAAATTTAAAATACAAGAGATTCTTCTGTCAAAGAATAAACCACATCAAATTTCAGATATTAATTTATGGCTTCTTAAAAAACTATTACAAATATTTAAAAAATGTGATATTACACTGTGCAGCAGCATTTTTGGGGGGTGGAAAATTTCTTTTGGAGATGAAAGCCCTTGATGGGTATACTAAGAACCCAAAACGAAATTTTCGCCATAGGTCAAGTTTCTGAGATATCGCGCGATGAAGTTTTTGATTTTTTCCCTATAATACTTGGGAAAATACCTCCATATCTCTGTTCGGCGTTGTTGTAGCTTCGTTTTGAGGTGACATGTCTTCAGTGAAATCGATTGGACATTCTTTTTGTAGAACATTTCATTTTTCTAACTCAATGCCTTTCATGTCCTTTTCGTCCTTTATTTCTTGAACCGTAGTGAAAGTACCACAAGATGAGATTTTTCAGCATCCAAATATTCTACAAAAATGTTGCTCAGAAGATTTTAGGTACGGTTCTCTTTCACAACTAATCGATTTTGTCCCGTTTTCATTGTCATTTTTGACATTTATTCGGATTGGTTCAGAATTAAACTATGTTTTGTTTTTCTGTATATTCTTTATTGGTTATGTATAGGTATGTAGACATAACAATTGGTTATTGCTTATGTAGACATCTGGGGTGCTTCTGAAATATTTACGACAAATAGCTCTTGTAATGATGAACACGTTCATAACAAATTTTCTTGGAGGATAGATCCGGTTATCTCAATTTTTGAACCGGATATTCCGACATTAAAACCGATTTTTGAACTGGTTTTAAGTAACCGATTAAACTTATATGTATACCATTAAAAAGCTTATAGAGTCGTCAGTCAAATTAAATTTATTCGCTTATGAAAACATTGCTAGTTGCAGTTCTAGAACAAAAAAAAAACCGTTTTCTTAAACCGTTTTTAAGTAAAAATATCAGTACGCGAAAATATGGAGATCAAAGGCTGGGGTGTGAAAAATTTTTTTTGGCGATGAATGTCAATGAAGGTATTATGATGCACCCGGAAGGACAGTTTTGCCATACGTCAAACTTCTGTGTTATAGCGAAATGAATTATTTCTTGACAAACTATACAAACCTACATGACAAAAACATAGCGAGATTTTATCATGCCATAACTCAGAAGTTTGACCTATGGCAAAACTGTCCCTCCGGGTTCATCATAATACCTTCATTGACATTCATCGCCAAAAAGAATTTTTCACCCCCCAGCCTTTGATCTCCATATATGCGCGTACTGATATTTTTCCTTAAAAACGGTTTTTTTGTTCTAGAACCGCAACTAGCAAAGTTTTCATAAGCGAATTAATTTAATTTGATTGACAACTCTATAAGCTTTTTAATCGTATACATATAAGTTTAATCGGTTACTTAAAACCGGTTCAAAAATCAGTTTTAGTGTCGGAATATCCGGTTCAAAAACTGAGATAACCGGATCCATCCTCCAAGAAAATTTGTTATTAACATGTTCATCAATACAAGAGCTATTTGTGGTAAATATTTCAGAAGCACACCAGATGTCTACATTAGCAATGCCCATTGGTTATGTCTACATACCTATGCATAACCAATAACGAATATACAGAAAAACAAAACATAGTTTAATTCTGAACCAAGTCCGAATAAATGTCAAAAATGACAATGAAAACGGGACAAAACCGATTAATTGTCAAAGAGAACCGTACCTAAAATCTTCTGAGAAACATTTTTGTAGAATATTTGGATGCTGAAAAATCTCATCTTGTGGTACTTTCACTACGGTTCAAGAAATAAAGGACGAAAAGGACATGAAAGGCAACGAGTTAGAAGAATAAAATGTTCTACAAAAAGATTCGCCAATCGATTTGACTGAAGACATGTCACCTCGAAACGATGCTACAACAACGCCAAACAGAGATATGAAGCTATTTTCCCAAGTATTATAGGGACAAAATCAAAAACTTCATCGCGCGATATCTCAGAAACTTGACCTATGGCGAAAATTTCCTTTTGGGTTCTTAGTATACTCATCAAGGGCTTTCATGTCCAAAATAAATTTTCCACCCCCAGACTTTGAGTTCCATTTTGTGTCACAGTGTTATAAGCAAAAAGTTGCAAGGTGTAAACTATGTAACTATAAATTATGTATATTTAACTATGGAAAGAAAGTACATGGCCAATATTTCGATTATGCATTTTGCCGCCTGTTTTCTTTAACCCCCAATTATTTCATGTCTAGACCTAACAACGTTGGATAAATTTAAACAACTATGTATTTCTGAGATTATGAAATCTCAGACCTCTGCGGTTAGCTCGGAAAATAACTCGAACTGTAATCAATCGCCACAAGATTTTCAACTTTTTTCTCAAATTGTATGATGCCACAATATTCTTCAAGAGAAGAGACCATATGCGAAGAAATTAATTGATATATACATATATTTAAAAATTAATGTTGACATACATTTTCATTTTTTACAATGGTGGGAGAATGATAGTTCGGAATATCCGCGATTATACAAATTTGTCCAAAAGATATTGTTAGTACCTGCAAGCAGTGCCGCATCCGATCGAGTGTTTTCAGCAGCGGGTAACATAATAACGGAAAAAACGTAATCACATTTGTCCCAAAACTGTCAATATTTTACTTTTTTGAATTCCCTATTTAAATACGAATAAAAGCAATTAAATTAAAATACAAATTTTTGAGACAGAAGTATTGTTTTACTGACAACAACTGGAGTGCTATAAATTTTAAGGATTATATTATACCAGCCGGGTCGTTCCACGTTGCTGGCCCTTGAAACACTTTTATGTTACCTTTTCTTAAGTAAATTATATTTTTCTTGCGTCGCAAAAAATAGTCGGGAACTGCAAGTGCCTATAAATAAAACATCTTCAGAAATGTTGGTGTCTATATGAAATTTTGGCGGTATGTTTGGCGGACTTGAGGCATGCATTTGTGTTAGTCTAAAATCTAAACGTGAATTGCTCTTAAATCCTTTAATAATCGATCTAAAGCTTCTTGGGAATTGTATGTGCCATCGTACATGCGTTCCAGATGATAACTTCTATTTAATATTGCATGTGTGCAATTCAATCAAAAGAATGTCCAGTGGCAACTTAAAGGTCGACCTTGCACCTTCTTATAATGTATACCTGATGAAGCTATAGCTATCGATATGTTGCTTTCTAATCTAAAGACTTGCTTTCCAATAAGACCAAAGCTTCGTTATGTATAACATCTGGTATTTCCATTGATTTGTAACATATTTCAGAAATTGTGAGTGGTCGGGTCTTACGGCTAAAATATGTACCCAGGGTTGGGGAAACGGACACGTTCGTAAGTTTATATAGACTATTTCCACCAGGGGCCTTCCTGTACATAATCTGAAAATGACATGGAAATCGGTTCAGAAGTTTTGGAGATATAACGTATTTAAAAATGGGCGTGCTAAAAGGTTTTTAAAATAATGAGGGCATGGGGGAGGTACCCCGTCCCCTAATAAATTCAAAAAAATATATAGCCTATTTTCACAACGGGTGTTCATGGTGGGCCATCGCTGTACATTCTCTGAAATTTTAAAGAAAATCGGCTCAGTAAAGTAATTACAGAGTTTTAATTAAATAGGGCAAAGGGGAGGTACCCCGCCCCCTCAGAAATTCAACAAAATATATAGCATATTTTCACCATGGGTCATTCCTATCCATTCCCTGAAATGTTCAAGGAAATCGGTTTAGTAGTTTTGGATATATAAGATATTTAAAAAATGGTCGTAGTCTGGTCCCAAATGAGTACATAGGGTCGTAGACGCAACAACCATTGTCTCGCAAATTAATTTTCTCTCCGATACGTTCGTCAGTTTTGCTAAAATAGCGTTTTTAAAAAATAGGGCATAGGGGAGGTCCCCCGCCCCCTCCGAAATGCAAAAAAATATATAGCCTATTTTCACCACCGGTGATCCCTGTACATTCTCAGAAATTTTCAAGAAAATCGGTTTAGCCGTTTTTGAGTCTATACGCAACATACAAACATACTAACATACACACATTGTCTTTATACCCTATACCACAATGTGGAAAAGGGTATTATAAGTTTGTTTTGGTAAAAATTCATGTAACACAGCGAAATATTCGTCGGAGACCCCCAATGTGGTATACCAATCTTCATATCTCGACGAGATAAAGCGATTTTGAGATGTGTGTCCGTCCGTCCGTCCATTATAAATTGTAAACACGCTCCAGGCCGCAATTATGGACCGATCGTCACGAAATTTTGTATGAAGATCAGAACAGATCCCTATTCTTATTGTTGATGATTGTGAAATGTTTAACGGGTGAAATGGACCAAAAACATAATATTTATCCAATTTTCTAACGGCTCTGTAGGTCTCAATAATAGTCCAATCAACGCGTAATTTTAAATAAGGTAAGAGTATATCACAAAGGAGAAGCTTGCAATTTGAGATGGTGATCGGATAATATTTAGAGGGTTAAATGGACCAAAACTTTTGTGCGAAAATTGTGAAAATTTTTAATACACAGATTATATCTTAATTCCTGGAAGTGACATTCCGGACAAGTGAGATATACTTGAAAGTGGAACGCTTGACCTTTCAATTGATGACAATTATATTGGTGTGCATGATCAGATAACAGAGTTGCAGCCTAATATATTCCGTTATTTGTTTGTAGTGTAATATAAACTCGCTAGAAATCGCAATTATACATCAATAGTCATGAAATTTTGCACCGGGTAAGAGTATAGGTCGAAAAAGATGCCTACAATTTTGAATAATGATCTAATATTCTTTGGCGGGTGAAATGGATCATTACTTTGTATGAAAAATATAAAAATTTTATTTTTGGTCGATATTTTAATTCCCTGAGGACATATCGTCGGTGTCATGCTTAAGTGTTCCATACGCCATGTTTAACATTTTGAGATAAAGGTACCTTACAAGGTTTTGAACCATGCTCTTTAAGATTTTTTGGTCGGTTTTTCTCTATCTCTTATAGTTTCTGAGATATTCAGATGCCAGTATGTTCCATATCCGCTTTGTGACCCAAAAAATCTTGTCGTTTTGTTCCATATCCATAAAGCCTGGCGTATGGAACAAAACAACTTTGAACCTTTTAGTTCCATATCCATGTCGTTTGGCGTATGGGACAAAAAGAGATAAAAACGAATTGTTCCGCACCAAAAATGATGGCGTTTGGAACAAAAAATTGGTAATTTTTGCCAAGTTACGGAAAAGTGTGGCGTATGGAACAAATTGTTTTAAAGGACTTGGTTTAAAAACTGAAGAATAATAGTTTCTAAATGCAAATATTTTTGAATACTGTATTGTTATAGGAAAACGAAAATTTATCAATCGTTTAAACAAAAAATCCCTAGTTTAAAGACACAATTTTGGTGTAAGTCCACAAAAATATACGCAAAAACGTCCATTCGACTTGAAGCTAACCGACTACAAAAATGGTATTATAAGAAAATCGAGTTTAAATGTTTTAGGTTACCTTAGAAATGCAAAATATCAATCCGTTTTGTCCGATCGAAATTTTTACCACAAAAAATACTGACAAGTGGAGGAAATCCCCTAAAAATAAATGTTAAGGAAACCTATAATAATGGTCCTTATTATATTTATATGCGAAAAATAAATGTTTCATTTCGAGTCCTGATTTTTAAACTCCACAGTAGCACTTCATTTAAGGGAGGTGGAACACGATTGATAAAAAGTGTTTTGGTTGAAATGTGACAAAACGTGTCCCATGTGACGCAAACTGCCAAAAACATGAAAAAAGATTCAATGGAACAATTCAGCAACTTTTGGCAATTATAAAAATTTGCTATAACTTCCAGACTATCACCGATATCTGACTAAAATAAACTACTGATATATTCTATGAGTTTAGTTAAGTAGAACTAAACTCTTAAAGTATTGGATTATTGCACCATTTTTATCCTGTATGGCCTTAAACATTAACTTGAGTTTTTCTCGAATCAGGCAAATGGCGTATGGAACATTTAAGCATGACAGCGACGATATATATTTCGCAAAGTAGCCTACATATGGAAAAAAAAACTGCTGACCTTTCCTCTGATGTAAATTGCAATAAAGTGTTTGCTAGATAACGGGCCTACTGCCTAATATATAATGGGTTCTGTGTAGAGAAGCACATTTTAATCCCATGCTACTTATTGTCTCTCCAAAAGTTTATGTAACACCACGAAATATTCGCCCTAGACCCCTTATTTGGTATGCCGAAATTCATATCTCGACGAGATAAAGCGATTTAGTGATGTGTGTCTGTCCATTAAAAATTGTAAACAAGCTTAAGGACGCAATTATGGACCGATTGTAACGAACTTTTTAAGGAGGTTGGCTTCGGGCCGGAATAGAAATGATTAGTTTTTGGTGATGATCGTGAAATGTTCAGGGGTAGAAATGGACCAAAAACAAAATGTTAACCAATTTTGTAGCGGCTCTGTAGGTCAAAATAACAACGCGCAAAATTTTAAACAAAGTTTGAGTTTATGATGAAGAAGAAGCGTACAAACCAACGCACAGTGCGAAATTTGGGAAGTTTAGTGGAACCTTAAGGGATTTTCAAAGTACATGAAATTAATTAAACTTTTATTGAATTCGTTAGCTAAGTACTCCACTGCAAATGGTCCATACTCAGTTTGCCGATTTACTCCACGAAACGACTAAAAAATGCACTTAAAGTTTCACTTTTGTTTAATAATTTTTTTTTGTAAGAAATGTATTTTTGATTCACTAAAAAAATGGAGTGGCGCGGATAAATGGTAAGTCAGTATGCCATGATTTATTTTTCTTAATATTTTACAAAACAATTATGACATTTTACACTTTAAAACAACGCAAAAAACCCCTATTGTTTTCGTGCAATTTTAGTCGGAAAGAAGTGATTTTTTTTCAAAATTATAATTTTTTATTTTCCGGGGACATTTCAAAAGTGAGTTCCGTACATTCACGTGTAAAGATATATAATCTGAAAGATTGGATTCTCCTCTGTTCGCAAAGCTATAAAACTGCTGCGGTATCGCGCGGTCTTTTGAGATATTCAAGATTTTCTATAAAGACTTCGGGAATTTCATTCAGTTGCATTTTCCAAAAGTGGAAGGTAAGCGCGACAATGAACGCCATTGTTGACTGTGTTTTGAAGAAATGGACTCACTAATTCTAACAGTGATAATTTCTGTAAAATTACGAAACCTCTCGCAATTTTTCATAGTTTTGTCCTCTAAATGTTGGTGATTTACATATAGTGCAACATTTTTAGATGCTGCGGTGCAAATACCAAAATACGTTAAAAATTGTAATGCAGTGCAGACCTGAACTTGATCTGAGAGACATTATTAACACAATTAATGGTACAGACCTGCTGAATGGACCAATAAACATTATAGATACAAATGAAAACAAAAAGTATTGACATTTTACTCCTTAATAGATGTGTAGGGTTGTGGGGCTTCACCCAGAAGTAGATCTATGTTGGCAGCTTTTGGGTGAGGAGGTTTTTTATTCGCTAACATCTTAAAATGTACATTTGCATCAAAATCGGCTGCCATTTTTGTCTTTAACCTTTAAAATACCCAGTATGAGGGAACCCGGCATGTGGGGGCTATTCCAAAACGCGAACCTATATTGAAAATATTTTGTACATAAGTTTTCTATCCGCTGAAAACTCAATATACCAATTTGCATTAAAATCGATTGAAAAATGAATGTAAAACGTAAAAACGGCAGCCACCGTTACATGAGCGCTACAGGAAACCGCGGGTCTATGTGGCCCAATTTGAGCCCCACACTGTCCACTAACATAAGAAACATTTGTGCAAAATTTTAGGAATCTACACCTTTTCCTTTAAAAGTTATTAGTAAAGTTCCGCTAAATTGCTCATATTTTGCACTGTGCAACGTGAAGATCAGATAATACTTAGCGGGTTAAATGGACTGAAACTTTTGTGTGAAATTGGTAAAAATTTCAATAACGTAGCGGTTAAACAACGGAAGTAGTAGTACTACATAAGTGGGTTTCATTACATTTTAGTTTGTGTGAACTAAATTTTTCTTTCCTGCTACAAAAATGTCTTTGTCATGCTAGATAACTTTTTGGTTTTGGTTATAATAAGTATTATACATTACATCTGTGATATTTGATAATTAAATTTTCACAATCATTGAAAAGAAATTCCGTGGAGAGCGATTGTCCAGGGATAGTGGTATAGGGTATCTCATGTTCGGCTCCGTCCGACTATAGACTTTTCTTACTTCTTTATGTATAAGAAGATTAAAATATTCTGTTATAAAATATTAATGTGTATTGAAAGTATTCAGTTTTTGAATAATATTGAAGAACAATAGTTTTCCCTGGTACAATTTCGTATTGTATATAAAAATGTATAGATTAACATTAATGTTACGAAAAATGAGATAAAATCAAGTGTCAAGGTATTTAATTTGTTTTACTTACACTGTGTTTCATTTTTTGAGTCATGGTTTATTAATCACCACAGCGTGATAGAAGACCCAAAATAAGAAGACACGTGTCCCGGCGATTTTTCCTATAACTTCAACTTTCGTGGTTATGGTCCCACAAAGTCCTGAGGTACTGATGTCAAAAGGGATCATTTTGTGGGGCTCATATATCCTAAATCGCTGAGAATTTGGGTTTACTCGTGGAGGTAAAGTGGTAGCTCTCGTCTTAAAGAATAACAATTGTGAACACATAAAATCTATTTACCTCATCTTCAAGGTCAAAATCGTCAACGTCAAATTTAACTTGTAATTTTTTCTCGGATTTTAGGCTACAGATATCAAACCGACTAGAATTGAAGCAAACAACACCCTGCAAAAATGTACCTTAGGTCTCAATAAACAACTTTGTAGAACATATGAACTCTGTAGAAACGGTTCTTAATAGCCAAAATAGCAATACAATTGCGATTTGTATCCTCTTTTCTCGGTTTCTGCTCCATAGTTTGATGCTTCACACTTCTCGACTTTATTCTGGCTCTTGTAGAGCATTTTTCTTTTCGGTAGCAGCACGACATTCCTGGTCATACCATGTGTTCCTTGGTGGAGGTCTCTGGTATCCAAGTATGGAGTTTGCGGCAATTGCCGTAAGCAATTGGGCCAGTTGAGTGAAATATACTGTGGCTATCTGTTGTCTTGGCAGCCTACCTTTGTCCAACATCCGTGTTGTGTCTGTTCGGGATTTATTTGCAACGTTTCAACGGGTAAGGACCTTTGCTGCAACAAGGTAGTGGTCCGAGTCTATGTTTGCTCCTCGGAGTGATCGTACATCTAACACGCTCGATGAATGTCTTCCATCTATCACAACGTGATTAATTTGATTTCTTGTTCTTTCATCTAAAAACAGCTAGGTGCCCTTATGAATATCGAGATGCTTAGATATTGCACTGCTAACTACCATGTTCTTCTTTGTTTCTTCTAGGCGCTCGTAGAATATGTCTTTGGACTGTTTTTAACGTTCTTATGGGTGAACGAGCGGCACATGTTAGCCCACTACCTTTAACGGGTGTCGCCACGGGGAGGTCTGTGTTCACTTGAGATGAGAGAGGGACCAAGATAAATCCTGGGCTTTGCCATATTAAAGTCAATCAGGACCGTTCCTGGGCATCATCCATATTCTGCGTCACCCAAAAAAAAATTAGCTAAAACCCTCATAATACCGAAAATCGGAAAGTACCATTATGGAGGCTATACCTTAACCTGGACCTATGTTGACAGAAAGAAAAAAGCAGGGGTCCGCTTTAACGAGCTATACAAGAAGTTTGACCGCAAATAACAGCATTTAACCCTCAAAAATTATTTTTTCTAAAATATATCTTAGGCATCCAGTGACATTCGCCAAAACAATAAAATTTACAAATTTTGCTGCTAATTCCATAAATTGTACCGTAATACACATATTTTCTTGGGTGTATATAAACTTTTGTCCCTTATTGTATATACTTTATAGGGTCCCAATTGACTATTTCAATGCGTTACAAATGGAAAAATAAACATAATATACCATCCATACCATGTTGCAGGGTATTAAAAACCCCGAATTAAACATATTAAAGTATATTTCATTCGTAGAAACAATTTTTCGGTATAGCTCCACGCCTTCATATAGCCTCCCGATTTTCGGTATTTTGAAGGGTGAGGCCTCCATAAACCATCGAAATGGGTGAAATTTGGTAGTTAGTCTTCGTTGGGGGCTTAAAACATTCTACATGAAATTATTCGTATAGGTCCACGTCTTCATAAAGCCCTCACAGGATGGTCCTTCCCGATTTTCGGTAGTTTAAAGGTTTTATCGTCATTATCATACCGGCTAAAAGTTTTCATTTAGTCTTCGATGGGGGTATAAAACATTCCAGAAGATAATTGTTGGTATAGGTCCACGTTTTCATATAACCCCATAGAACGGTACCCCCGATTTTTGTTGGCCACATTATTCAACCGAGATGACCGAAATGTGGTATTTAGTCTTCGTTGGAGTTATAATACTTTTCTCTAGAAATTTCTCGGTTCGGGTCCACGTTTTGATACAACCTTCACAGAATCAGTCTCCCGGTTTTGGGTATTTTGAAGAAATGCATATTTGCATAATTTTATCTATTTCGAGGGTTTTTAGTCAAATTTGCTAGCCGAGGTTGCTGTAATTTGGTATTGCGTATTGTCAGAGGATATATGTATATGCCCATTTCGGAAAAATTTAAGTATTGGTGAATTTTTTGCAAAGAACACCACTCTTCAAAAAGGTTTTGCTACATTTTCCTTCGGAATTAACTTGGTATGTTGGACTCTCAATGGGTTGAAAACCTTCGCGCAGAATATTATCAATATAATATCCAAGGAGGGATTTAAAGTGTATTAAGAACTTAATATTTTCATAATCGAAAGGAAATTAATTGTTCATTTATTCTTCAATACAGTTCATGGTGGAGGGTATAAAAAGTTCGTCTCGTCCGAATGTAACGCTTGTTATACCCCCACCATAATATGGATGGTATATTATGTTTTTTTTTTTTCGTTTGTAACGCATTGAAGTAATAACTTGCGACTCTATAAAGTATAAATATTCTTGATCAGGATAAAATTCTGAGTCGATAGAGCCATGTCCGTCTGTTGTAATCACTCTAGCGTTCACCATAATTGAGCTAGAACGCCTCACCAGAGTGTATTTTGGTCATAGACAGGTCAAGTTCGAAAATGGGATATATCGGCCCACGTTTTGGTATAGTCCCCATATAACGGTACCTCCCAATTTTCGGTAATTTGAGTATTTTAACTACAATTTTTAACAAAACTATCTGTAATTTGACATTTAAGGTTCATAGTGGCCACAACACTAATTCACCAAAAATTGTCAACATAGGTCCGTGTTTCGATATAGTCCCCATATAATGGTACCTCTTGATTTTCGGTATTTTGACTATTTTACCTACAATTTCTAACCAAACTAATTTGATATTTAAGGTTCTTAGAGGTCACAACACTTTTCCACCAAAAATCGTCAACATAAATCTATGTTTTGGTTCAGCCGTGTTTCGTGTTTGAGGGTTTTAGCTTAAATTTTTAATCATACTAGCAGCAATTTGACGTTCTCTGTGGTCACGAAACTTCTCCACCAACAAATTGTCGACATAGGCCCATAGTTCAATATTGTTCCCATATAAAGTACCTCCTGATTTTCGGTATTTTGAGGATTTTGGCAAAAAATTTTTACCGTACTGGCTGTACTTTGACATTTGAAGTTATCAGTGGGCACGAAACTTCTTCACCAAAAATCATTAATATACATAGGTCAATTTTTGGTATATCCCCAATACGGTACCTCCCATATTCGGTATTTTGAGGAGTTTAGCAAAGATTGTTTACCGAACTATCCATGTTTTGATCGGCCAGTCAACATCAAAATTTTCAACGGTGGCAAAATACCCCTCAGTAATGTTGGCGACATTTTCTGAGTATTTCAGCCATGTAAAACTTCTCTACAAAGTGATGTTTTAAGACACGCCGTTCCGACTCAGCGATAAACAGTAGGTCCCAAATTATTAAGTTAAAATGAATCGGGGTGCACTCATTGATATGAGAGAAGTCTCCCTTGTCCCGCATGGGATGTTTGTGGAACAATTATATATTATGCTACTTTTGATTAGAAGTAATGTAATACCTCGAAATATTGATCTCTTTCATTGAACGAATCGGATAAAGTCACCAAAAGCTATTTCGAAATGAGTTTAGTACTGTTTCTTTCTTAATACAGTTTTTTAATTTTTTGAGGAAATATGTATGTATGTGAAGTCAAAACGGTCCATCTGTCCATTACGAAATAATGAAAATAATATATAAGGTGTCGCATTCATACATACATATATTTAGACAACATCCACGAAGGAACAACGGAGACTTCGCAATCATATAAATAAATTCCTAGGAAAACTAGTGCCCAGGGGAAGTAGTGTAGGGTATCACATGGGCGGCCCCGTCCGACAATAGCCCTCTTTTACTTGTTTTGTGTTTTTTAATTTTCAGAGATAATAATAACAACTTTTTTATTAAAATAAAATTAAATAATTAAAAATTAAACAAAACAAACAAATAAAATTACCTGAATGGACAGCATATAAATTGATGTAAATCTAGATAAGTGTGGAGATAAATTTTATATAAAACAAGTAAAAATGTATCAGTCGGCTTTGCCGACAGAGATGTACCCTCAGCCTATGTGAATTGATACTTTCATTTAAAATCAGATCGAATGTATTTAGGACCGGTATGTCCCATTTTAGAAGTTAAACTAAATTTGGACATAATATTAAGAGATCCAAAGTATGGACCAATTTGGTTGGTATTGCCCATCTTCGAACTGAAACTACGTTTGGAAAAAAACAAGCCGGACCAAATCGGTTGATCAGTTCGAGAGTTATCGTGCTCTCCACCCACTACATATGGTTCCATAGGGCTGTTTTCTGAAGAAGTATGGACTTGCCCCTGAAAAACTTTTACCGTCGTAATTGAGGCAGCGAAAGCAAGTTGCTTTAACAAAAATCAAAGTGATTCGAGAGCAGGTCTTAAGGCGATCTTATCCGAAATTTTGTTTGAGAGGTACCAGAAAGAGTTGACCGATTTAGTCCATATATGAAACTCATCTAAATCTAGTAGAAATTTCACGATGTGCAAAGTATGGACCAAATCGGTTACTCTCTTCAAGAGTTACAAGAGCACAAGTTTTCCGAACATTTTCGAACTTTTGTGGGGAGGTACCTGAAGGAGCGGAGCGACATAGCTTCGAACTTAAAGTATGTTTGGACAAATTTTGGACCGAATAGGCAGTTCCGTTCGAGAGTTATCATGCGCTCCAACCACTACTACACACGGTGTCATAGGGGTTTTTTTGCACCTTTAGGGCTATTTTTCAGGAAGTATGGACTTGCCCCTGACGAAAATTGTACCGTCCTATGGCGGGCAGCAGGGACGTAAGACGGGGGGTGGGCCAGGGTTGGTCGAGTAAAATTTTTTGACCTACTTACAAATTATTGCCTTATTTTCTCTTTCTGATATATTTTTTTTATTTTTTGAAAATTTCGAATGGAATTTTATATTGTTCTGAAGTTTCTGCACTAAAAATGTACTTCATTAACAAGTTTTTCAAGAAATATGTTAACATTTTTCTTGAATACGTTTTTGAGAGAGACTGCCAGTAAAATCTGATTTTCAAATAATAAAGGAGCGCGGAATTAGGTATTTGATATGATATATTTGATCTTTATAGAGGTCTCGAGTCTTTACACTCACTTTTCATCCAAAAAGGTTACTAGTTCAGTATTGTGTGAGTGGAAGTGCATAAAATGAAATATCTATTATCAAAATGTACCAAATATCGGTTTTTCGTGGAGTATATCTCGAAACCCAAGTATTAATTTGTTTCACTGCCTTTGCCAACATTTTGAAATCTTATTTTAGACCAATTTTTTGTTAAATAGCGGATGAAATCGGTTTCCGACAATTTGATGTCATTCAGCCTAATTCGCCCGTCTGCTTTTTTGGCTGGAGCGCATGATAACTCTCGAACGAATCAACCTATTTGGTCCAAATTTTGGATTTCGTAATATGTCCAAACTTGGTTAAAGTCATATCTGTTCACTTCTTCAAGTTCAAAACTTAGTTTCGAATTTCTTCCTTCAAGTACCTCACACACAAAATTTCAACATCTTCGGGTACATCGCTAACAAGAGTTCAACATAACTGCAGTTTAAGAGCTGTTCGAGGATTCTTCTTGTAGTCTTGTTTCAGCGATATTATTTATATTTGTCCATGCTTCCTGACACAATAGTAAAAAAATATACTGTGACCAAATAAAATGCCTGGTGGGCACTATAACTATCGAAAGAAAGGCGCTCAATATAAGATCCACTTCCAAAATGGATATGTCGGTCCCATCCTTCAGGTAACTTCTCCGGAAAAGTGCAACCTTTTTGCCCTTTAATCCATATCAAATTCGTAACAAAACGTACACGCAGAAAAAAAATATTTTTTAACTGTTGGTGGGCAATATTTTATTTTGGCTGGCACCAAATAATTTTTGTGGAGCTCATACTATTTGAAAGGCGATAATGTATATTGCCAATTTTGATCCTGTTCACCATATAAAACAACAACAAATCACAAAATCTTGATATATGGTAATATTTTCATAATTATCTGATGGTGAATCCAACCACAATCTGCTTAACTTTCTCGTTTTGACATATGAAGTGTCAACAACTAGGAACAGCTGTTCACTGCCAAAAGCAAATACATATTCTCTCATTAGTTGTTTTGTCGCTGAGTAAAAAGGTTGTACACTTTGTTTAATTTTCATTTAAAAGAATGCTATAAAATTAGTAAAAACAGATTCCAAACAAAAAATGAAATAGTTCGAGTATTTGATGACGGTATTAATGACAACAATTTATTTGTGAATGAAGATATGAAAATGTGTAGAAAGAAAAATCAAAAAGTGACAAAAAGATATCAGTGCCTGAGTTGTGTTTCATTTTCTTTCACTTCTTAAATAAAAAGAATCTCCGAATGTTTCGTGCAAATTTTGTGCATTATTTCATTTTGTAATTAATAATTAATAAAAATCGTATGCAAGAGATCGAAATAACAAGAAAAAGAATGTATGTATAACATAAACATCTGTTGTTGTTTCGTTATGTTCTCCAACATAAAAATGTCTTCGGAGACAACAGAGAGAACTGCATAGTGTTTTTTATACCCTCCACCATAGCATGGAGGGTATATTAAGTTTGTTTTTCCGTTTGTAACGCATTGAAATACTCATTTGCGACCATATAAAGTATATATATTCTTGATCAGGGTAAAATTCTAAGTCGATCTGAGCACGTCCGTCCGTCCGTCTGTGGTAATCACTCTAGCATCCACAAAAATGGAGATAGGACTCTGAAATTTTGGGAAAATGCGTCTTTTGTTTGCAGGCAGGTCAAGTTCGATGATGGGCTATATCGGTCCACGTTTTGGTATAGCCCCCATATAACGGTACCCCCCGATTTACGGTATTTTGACGTTTTTAGCTACATTTTCAGACCGATTTGGCTATAATTTGACAATTAGGGTTCTTAAGTGTCAATAAACATATATAACAAAACTTGTGGACATAGGTCCACGTTTTGGTATAGCCCCCATATAACGGTACCCCCCGATTTGCGGTATTTTGACGTTTTTAGCTACATTTTTAGACCGATTTAGCTATATTTTGACATTTAGGGTTCTTAAGTATCAATAAACTTATATAACAAAAGTTGTGGACATAGGTCCACGTTTTGGTATAGCCCCCATATAACGGTACCCCCCGATTTACGGTATTTTGACGTTTTTAGCTACATTATCAGAGCGCTGTAGCTATAATTTGACATTTATGATTCTTAAGTGTTAATAAACTTATATATTAGAAGTTGTGGACATAGGTCCACGTTTTGGTATAGCCCCCATATAACGGTACCCCCCGATTTACGGTATTTTGACGGTTTTAGCTACATTTTCAGACCGACTTAGCTATATTTTGACATATGGGGTTCTTAAGTGTCATTAAACTTATTTAACAAAACTTGTGGACATAGGTCCACGTTTTAGTATAGCCCCCATATAACGGTACCCCCCGATTTGCGGTATTTTGACGTTTGTAGCTACATTTTCAGACCGATTTAGCTATAATTTGACATTTAGGGTTCTTAAATGTCAATAAACTTATATAACAAAAGTTGTGGACATAGGTCCACGTTTTGGTATAGCCACCATATAACGGTACCCCCCGATTTACGGTATTTTGACGGTTTTAGCTACATTTTCAGACCGATTTAGCTATAATTTGACATTTAGGGTTCTTAAGTATCAGTAAACTTATACAACAAAAATTGTGGACATAGGTCCACGTTTTGGTATAGCCCCCTTATAACGGTACCCCCCGATTTACGGTATTTTGACGTTTTTAGCTACATTTTTAGACCGATTTAGCTATAATTTGACATTTAGGGTTCTTAAGTATCAGTAAACTTATATAACAAAAGTTGTGGACATAGGTCCACGTTTTGGTATAGCCCCCATATAACGGTACCCCCCGATATACGGTATTTTGACGTTTTTAGCTACATTATCAGAGCGATGTAGCTATAATTTGACATTTATAATTCTTAAGTGTTAATAAACTTATATATTAGAAGTTGTGGACATAGGTCCACGTTTTGGTATAGCCCCCATATAACGGTACCCCTCGATTTACGGTATTTTGACGGTTTTAGCTACATTTTCAGACCGACTTAGCTATATTTTGACATATGGGGTTCTTAAGTGTCATTAAACTTATTTAACAAAACCTGTGGACATAGGTCCACGTTTTGGTATAGCCCCCATATAACGGTACCCCCGATTTGCGGTATTTTGACGTTTGTAGCTACATTTTCAGACCGATTTAGCTATAATTTGACAATTAGGGTTCTTAAATGTCAATAAACTTATATAACAAAAGTTGTGGACATAGGTCCACGTTTTGGTATAGCCCCCATATAACGGTACCCCCCGATTTACGGTATTTTGACGGTTTTAGCTACATTTTCAGACCGATTTAGCTATAATTTGACATTTAGGGTTCTTAAGTATCAATAAACTTATACAACAAAAATTGTGGACATAGGTCCACGTTTTGGTATAGCCCCGTTATAGCGGTACCCCCCGATTTACGGTATTTTGACGTTTTTAGCTACATTTTCAGACCGATGAAGCTATAATTTGACATTTGAAGTTCTTAAATGTCAATAAACTTCTGTGACAAAACTTGTGGACATAGGTCCACGTTTTGGTATAGCCCCCATATAACGGTACCCCCCGATTTACGGTATTTTGACGTTTTTAGCTACATTTTCAGACCGATATAGCTATAATTTGACATTTAGGCTTCTTAAGTGTAACTAAACCTATATATAACAAAAGCTGTGGACCTAGGTCCACGTTTTGGTATAGCCCCCATATAAAGGTACCCCCGATTTACGGCATTTTGACGTTTTTATCTACATTTTCAGACCGATTTAGCTATCAATTGACACTTAGGGTTCTTAAATGTCAATAAACATTTATAACTAGTGTACATAGGTCCATGTTTTGGAATAGCCCCCATATAACGTTACCGCCCGATTTCAGGTATTTTGAGAATTTTACCTACAAGTTTTAACCGATTTATCCGTAATTTGAACATTTGACATTTGAAGTTCTTAGTGGTCACCACACCTCTCCACCAAAAATTGTCAAGAAAGCCCCCATATAACGGTACCTTCCGATTTTCAGTCATTTGATGATTTTACCTACAATATAAAAGCGAACTAGCAGTAATTTGACATTTGAAGTTCTTAGTGGTCACAACACCTCTCCATCAAAAATTGTCAACATAGGTCCATGTTCGGATATAGCTCCCATGTAACGGTACCTCCCAATTTTCAGTAATTTGGCAATTTTAGCTACAATTTTTAACAGAACTAAGTGTAATTTGACATTTGAAGGTTGTAGTGGTCACCACACATCTGCATCAACAATTTTCAACATAGCCCCAATATAACGATACTTCCCGATTTTCGGTACTTTGAGGATTTTACTTAAAATGTTTAACCGAACGTAGGTCTATGTTTTTGTATAGCCACAAAACAAACCTCCCGATTTTCCGTACCTTAGCTTTATTTTTTGGACGAACTTTCTGTAATTTGTTCATTTAAGTTCATATTTTCGTATAGCCCAGATACCTCCGAACTACATGTTAATGACATTTGAAGTTCCCACGCTATGTACCGATTTTCGATATTTTGAGGATTCTAGTTAAATTTTTTAACCGAATTAGGAGCTATTTGGCATTAAAGGCTCCCATCAAAAACTGTCAACATAGGCCCATGTTTTATTATAACCCCTATATAACAGTACCTCCCAATTTCTAGCCCACCAAAAATTGTCAACAGTTAGATATAGGCACCATAAAAAGGACCTCCCGAATGAAGCATTTTATGTACATTATCTGACATTTTAACGTACTCACTTAAACTTGGGGACAGGAATGAATATTTTATGGTGGAGGGTATGAAAAGTTCGGCCCGGCCGAACTTAATGCTTGTTGCGTAAGGTCATTACGTCTTAGTATAATTATAACGAAATCCACGAAAGATCATCCACTACAGTCTGCAAGCAACTCTGGTGGATTTCGAACTTGATCTCTGATATTGTAGAAAAACTGAACGACGATAGAAAGAAGAAGGGAGATAGCTATTTCCGTAACAGGGTGGAGAATTTACTCTGATTTTGTCAAGTTGTTCGCTGGCGGGTTGGTACTCTATCATTCGTGACTATGAAAAAAATTCCCTAATATAAAGCACATTAGTGAAACAAAAGAAAAAAACTAAAGAGCTCCGCAATCAATAATAAAAGAACAAAAGAAATATCTTGATATCCTGATTTAATTTAAAGAAAAGAGCTTTTGTGTAATAGGATATAGTGAAGCTGAAATATTATTCATAAACTTAAGAATTCAACATAAGAAGTCTATACATATAAAAATTTTATAATAATAAAACAAACAAGAAAAAGTAAAAAAAAGTACATATGAAATATAACTGAACATAGAATAAGAAAAATGCAGTGCTTATATTCAACACGTGATGCAATTGCAGCTTAAATCTCCTAAACGACAAACTACAAAACAATAATATAAATTATCTGCTGTCATGAACGAAATCTCACCAAGAGAATATTAAGTGATTACTTCAAAACTAAGAGTACGAAAAGGAGCATAAATAACAAATGCATCAAAAAGAAAAAAAAAATGAAGTTAAAAGGAAATCAACAATAACAGTTGGGACCGTCAAACCGAGACAAAAAAAAATATACGTAAACCGTCACGAAAAGTGCAAACCAAAACAAACCTAATGAAGATATAATGCGTATCAATAACATAAGTAAACACAGTGTGAAGAAGTAAATAAAACGAAGAAAATATGCATAAAATGAAGGAACAGAACAAAACCTTAACGATGAGAAAGATATAAGACGAACAAGCTGGTCACAACAAAATAAAAAGAAAATAGAAATAAAATAAAATGAACCCAAAACAAAGCAAGGAAAAACTAAGAAAAAAATAGAAAGAAACAAAGAAAAAGAAACAAACAAAAAAAAAAAGAAAATACAAATAAAAACAAAAAAAACAAAGAAAATGTATATAAATCATTCCTAGAATCA
Source organism: Musca autumnalis (assembly GCF_047663935.1). Classification (NCBI taxonomy): domain Eukaryota; kingdom Metazoa; phylum Arthropoda; class Insecta; order Diptera; family Muscidae; genus Musca; species Musca autumnalis. The sequence goes on along the minus strand of NW_027411866.1, from coordinate 121,769,741 downwards.
TTCCAAAAAGTATAAAAATATATGTAGTTGCAAAATAAATAAATATCTAATTTAGAAATTATGTAATACTAATGGCAGTAAAAAGTAAATAAAAAAATAAATGAAAGAAAAAAATAAGAAAAAAATACAAATACTATATGAATTATAATAAAAAATATATTTTAGGAATTATATAAATTATACATATACATATTTTTATAAGAATAAATTGTAAGTATGTAGTTTTAAAATAAGAAATAAAATAAGATAATGGATATCAAAATATTCTTTATTTTTTTGTGTTACTATAAAAAGATGGTAGAGTAGATTCTCTGAAATGATGTAGGGTGTTGCAACTGAGGTAAGTTGGAATATGTTGGGAGATAGGAGCAGGAATAGACATGTGGATAGTTGAACTGAAATAAACGTACAGACTTTTAACACAGAATATGGGCGTTTCTTCGAAAACTTGGAGCCATTAAGAAACGCATTGGCTGTATACATATAAAGTTACAGAAGGGGTGGGCGGCTCAATCTGTACAGACGGACGGAAATTGCAGACAAACGGACAGTTTTTGTGTGTTCATTATGGTTTTGGTTATTTTATGTACCTGACAAGTATTCTCAATTTATATATTTTTGACACGAAATATTTATGTGTATGGTCAGGGTGTTCAACTGTGGAAAGAATCTACCCAAATTCCGACGAGTAGCCGGTTGGAGCCACCGTGTCATGACCCTCATTGGGCACCCAAAAGAAACCATAACATATGGCGCCCAACGAAGGATACTTTGAAGTCTACTTTAATGATCAAAAGCGGAATGTGCAGTTTTGCTGTGTCTGGGAAGGTTACATTCATAGATGCTTCCAGAAGCTCTAGGGTTCGAATCATCCCTTGTGTTGTCTTTGCTTATAGATCTGATTCCCAGTCGCTGTTATCTGGACTGAGTTGATCATGACAAAAGCATGGTGTGGTGTTTATGTGTCATTTTTGTATTTAATGGTATTACCTAGTGTATATAAGTTTAAACTACTCTAGTGTTTTATCGTTAAAGTGTGTGGGATTATAAGTCTTGGTAACCATGAAGGACATTCCCTTGATTTAGGGTTTCATGAAGTATTAAGGCTTGGTTTTCGTGGTGTGTCGTGTGGGAGTGTTCCTAATCCTTAAAGTTCCAAAGTTTCAATGAAACCTTAAATGCAACACCTAGAAACATCATTAACAAGTATTATAAGAAAAAAAATCATAAATAAAAGAAAAGCGCATGCATACGAATTTAATAATTTTTCAAGAACTGTTGTTTTGGAATGAAAAATTATTAATCGATAGTTCAAAATAATACAGTGAATGGACAATTCCAAAAGAATTACGAATCCGATACAGAAAATAGTCTCGGGTGATAGACGTGTTACTCGCAGCGTATCCCGAGCATTGGAAACGCAAGCGGTAGGTTCCATCCTTACTCAAATCGATACCGGTATAGAGAGGCCCATTGATTTACGAACTGCAGACTATTTTAATAGATGCACAAATTTGATATTTGGTAGACCGCTAGAAGAACAGTTTACCACACCAGTTAGGGTAACGAGCCAACTCTCTATTGATAATTTTAACCAATCGTTGAGTTTTTCTACAAAATTAGAAAAGTTGACAGAAATGTCTCAGGCTAATGAACAGGAACAACAGCCAGGCAGTAGCCAAGCGAAGAGTACTGAACAAAATGTTCAGCAGGGTGACCAAATGAGTCTATTATTAGAAATGGTCAGAGAGATGCGCAGCGAACTTGCTACCCTAAGGCATCGGGTGTCTGAAGTCGAAAGCTCAAGAAATGCAAGTAGTATTGCAGGACCTGCTTCAACTTCAACTCCAGAAACTGCTGCTGCAGATAGAAGACAGGGTCAAATAGAGGAAGACTCTAATGAAAGAGCTAGATCGACACAGTCTGGAAATCAGCACTCGCCACGTTCTCAGGGATTTGTGGGTGGTCAGAATAGATATGACAACACCCAGAATGGCAGGAGCCAGAGAAACGAAGATGATGCTACGTACAGTCAGAGGGAAGTTGTGCAGCGAAGGGTTATCGATTTGAACAAGTGGAATATAAAATTTGATGGTAGTGGAAAGGACATGACTGTTGAAAGCTTTATCTTTCGTGTAGAGAAAATGCGTGAACAGTTTAATATATCATACGAGCAGCTGTTTAGTGATTTTCCTTGCTTGGTAACTGGGGTCGCAGCAAAATGGTTTTGGCAGGTCTTAGAGGACAATGCCGACAACGTAGATTTTGGCTATTTTGACCTTAAGCGAGAATTACTTGCTCATTTTGAATCTGCAGACACTGACTATGAAATAATACGGGAAATTATGGATTACAAACAGCAACCAGGACAAGAGTTTGATGAGTTTTACACAGAAATTCATAATATGACATTTCGACTAAAAAAGAAAATACCAGAGCAGGAATTAATTAGCATAGTGAGGTCAAATTTAAGAGGTAACATAGCTTCCTTGATATTTTCTTCTGTAATCAACTCAGTAGCCGATTTGAAGAAAGAGTGTAAGCGTGCCGAGAAACTCATTAAGGAGAGTAGGCAAAGGCAAAGAACTCTGCACGAATTTGTTGTACATGGTGATGATAATAATGTTGACATAGAGGCCATTAACACAACAAATAAATATAAGGGTCCCCATAGTAGTAACATAACTAACCGACAGAACTATAAGCCAATGCCTAATGTTACACTTCAAACTACTAGCGCAACAGGTACCCAATCTCATAGCGGTGGTTTCTGTTTATCACCTTTCCATATGAATTTATGCTTCACATGTGGTATGCCGGGAGATTTCTATCGGAAGAATTCTGATAACATAGGGCTAGATGCTAGGTGTAAGTCCACCTTCCATGATATGAAGTGTTTTTGTTGTGGAAAAGATGACTCTTTTCTGGTATATAACAACAATTCGGTAAACTCAAGGGGGGCAGAGTTGACCGGGAACTTCTGCCAGCCCAAGGAGGATCCGGTGATGGAATAACAAAAATTTTACCTCGACAGAACACTAAAATAGAAAAAGATATAGAAACATCAAGTCAATTAAAATCACTACATCAGCGAAAGCTAGACTACGAGAAAGTGAGAGCAAGAATCTTTGGTGAAGAACTTAGGGCGAAGAGTCGAAAATATCGAAAAATTGAGAAGTTGAGAAATAAAGTACAAAAAATTAAGAAGGCAAAACGCATGGCAATAGAGACAGTGGTAAAAATAGGTGATGATAATCGATTTTATGCAAAAGCAAAGGTGGGGGGTAAGGAAATCATGGCATTGTTGGACTCTGGGGCTGGAGCTTGTTGTATAGGGAAAAATTGTCAAGAATTTCTTGAGGAATGTAAAATTTCTATAATAAAGCTTAAAGACCAACATGTCAAAACTGCAAATGGAGGGAAAGCGGCAATTTTAGGGATCGCAACGCTCCCTGTGGTATGGAAAGGGGTTACCAAGGATATAGATTTTTTGGTTGTACCTGGTTTAGAACAACAATTTTATTTTGGTATTGAATTTTGGAAATGCTTTGAGCTACCAATAGCAGGAGAATTTAAACCTTACCTCACAAATGTAGATTCAGTAGAAGTGTATGAACATGGTCCTGAGGGTACTAAGCAGCATCAACTCACACTTGATCAGCAGGTTATGCTCGATAATGTAAAAAAATCCTTTCCGTCTTTTGCAGTGATGGGCTTGGGGCGAACGTCATTAGAAGAACACATCATTATCGTAACTAATGAAGACATACCGATTAAACAACGGCATTATCCCGTTTCGCCTGCTATCCAAGACCTACTTTACAAAGAGTTGGATCGCATGATTAGCCTTGGGGTAATTGAACCTAGTAACAGTAGCTGGAGTTCTCCTGTTACTCTTGTGAGAAAAGAAACGAAGAATCGTCTGTGCCTTGACGCACGTAAGGTCAACTCGAGAACAGTAAAAGATGCCTATCCCCTACCTCATATCGAGGGGATCCTTAGTAGGCTTCAAGACACAAAGTATATATCTGCTATTGATCTGAAAGACGCATTCTGGCAGATTCCACTAGAGGAAAAATCGAGGGAAAAGACAGCCTTCACAGTCCCTGGGCGGCCTTTATACCAGTTCACGGTTATGCCGTTCGGACTGTGTAATGCCGCTCAGAGAATGTGCAGGTTGATGGACAAGGTTATACCTGGTCCTTTAAGGAATCATGTCTTTGTATACCTCGATGATCTTCTAGTGGTTTCTGCCAGTTTTGGCGAACACATCGACCTACTGAGGGAGGTAGCTACATGTTTAAGATCCGCTGGCCTCACAATCAACGTGGAGAAAAGCAAGTTTTGCTATAAGGAAGTCCGGTATTTGGGCTTTGTTGTAGGAAATGGTAGTATTCGCACTGATGAGGCTAAAGTTGAGGCAATAAAAGAGTTTCCTATTCCAAAAACACCCAAACAGTTAAGGCGTTTTTTGGGAATGTGTGGATGGTACCGTAGGTTCATCCAAGACTACGCTAGCATTGCAGCTCCTCTTCACGATAATTTAACGAAGGATCGTATACGGAAGTTTGAAATGTCTGAAGAATCTGTAGTGTCATTTGAAAGACTAAAGGACAGTTTAACATCTGCCCCCGTTCTCACTAACCCAGACTTCTCGCGTAGGTTTTTTATCCAGTGCGATGCATCCACCCACGGAGTTGGGGGGGTCCTATTCCAGGTTGACGATGAAGGACATGAACACCCCATCGCGTACATGTCGGCCAAGCTCAATAAAGCTCAGAAAAACTACAGCGTTACTGAGCTGGAGTGTTAGGCAGCAGTACTGAGTGTAAAAAAATTTAGGCCGTATGTCGAGGGATTACCCTTCACCATCATAACAGATCATTCGAGTCTGAAATGGCTCATGAGCCAAAAGGAGCTTGCGGGCAGACTGGCGAGGTGGAGCTTGAAGCTTCAAAGGTTCGAGTTTGACATTCAGCATCGAAAAGGTAGTCAAAATGTTGTACCAGACGCTCTGTCTCGTGCCTATATGGACGAAATTAAAATGAATTGTCGTTCGCTTGACATTGATTTGGCTAGTACATACTTCGACTCTGATGAATATGCCGCCTTGAGGCAAAGAGTGATTGAGCAGAAAGACATTATCCCAGATGTATGTGTTTCTGAGAAGTATGTGTATAAGCGAACACAATTTGCTACTGGAGATGCACTTGACGACGATAATGTCTGGAAGTTGTGGGTGCCAAAGGAATTGCAGGACGAATTAGTAATCTCTGCCCATGCCTCTCCTTCATCAGGGCATGGAGGTATCCACAAAACTCTATCGAGACTCAGGGAGCGGTACTATTGGCCCAAAATGATCTTAGATGTGCAAGCACTTGTAAAATCATGTGACGTTTGTAATGCCAATAAAACTAGGAATGCATTTAAGAAACCGCTTATGGGAAGTCAGTTTGTCACTGAACGGCCTTTCCAAAGGCTATACATCGACTTTATGGGTCCTTACCCTCGTTCGAAGAATGGTAACACTGCGTTGTTTGTTTGTCTTGACCATTTTAGCAAATTTGTATTTCTGGAGCCTATGCGTGCGGCAACAGCAGATAAAGTAGTAAAGTTTTTGGAACAGCGAGTCTTCCATGTCTTTGGCGTACCAGAATTCATTCATTCGGACAATGGGAGGCAGTTCACTTCCAATATGTTCAATGACCTTATCACCAAATATGGCGTCAGACATGTTACAACTGCGCTGTATGCTCCTCAATCAAATGCAGCCGAAAGAGTCAACCGTTCCATTTTACAGATGATTCGATCATACATCGGCGAGGACCAGCGTAACTGGGACCTTCATATAAGTGACGTTGCATTTGCCTTAAGAAGTACTAACCACACTTCGCTAGGTATGGCTCCATTCTATACGGTTTTTGGGTTGAATATGATTCAACATGCGAGGTCTTATGAGATTATACGCCAAGCCGGAGCTGTAATGGATTTAGATCTTAATCTAATTGGCCATAATGATAAATTACATCTAATACGTCAAAGAGTCATTGAAAACCTAAAAAGGGCACACGAACGCTCAAGTAAAAACTATAACGTCAGGGCGAGGGAGGTGAAATTTAAAGAAGGTCAGGTTATTTATAGAAGGAATTTCAAATTGAGCAGCAAAGAGCAGAATTATAATGCAAAATTAGCCCCAGCTCATATTAAGGGAGTAATACGGAAGGTCCTAGGGAATTCACTATACGAAGTAGGTGGTCTTGATGGCAATATCCAGGGGGTATTTCATGGCAAGGATCTATTCGTAATTTAAGGTGAATTATAAATAATTTCCCGGCTAGCTTCATTTCGTGGGTCGAAGCCACACGTTGACTGAGGATTTCAGTAAAGATATTTTTCATTTTTCAAAATTTTATTTACGCACTCGTTCCATACGATGATTCGTATCGACGGCTGCGAGCCTGTTGCGTAAGGTCATTACGTCTTAGTATAATTATAACGAAATCCACGAAAGATCATCCACTACAGTCTGCAAGCAACTCTGGTGGATTTCGAACTTGATCTCTGATATTGTAGAAAAACTGAACGACGATAGAAAGAAGAAGGGAGATAGCTATTTCCGTAACAGGGTGGAGAATTTACTCTGATTTTGTCAAGTTGTTCGCTGGCGGGTTGGTACTCTATCATTCGTGACTATGAAAAAAATTCCCTAATATAAAGCACATTAGTGAAACAAAAGAAAAAAACTAAAGAGCTCCGCAATCAATAATAAAAGAACAAAAGAAATATCTTGATATCCTGATTTAATTTAAAGAAAAGAGCTTTTGTGTAATAGGATATAGTGAAGCTGAAATATTATTCATAAACTTAAGAATTCAACATAAGAAGTCTATACATATAAAAATTTTATAATAATAAAACAAACAAGAAAAAGTAAAAAAAAGTACATATGAAATATAACTGAACATAGAATAAGAAAAATGCAGTGCTTATATTCAACACGTGATGCAATTGCAGCTTAAATCTCCTAAACGACAAACTACAAAACAATAATATAAATTATCTGCTGTCATGAACGAAATCTCACCAAGAGAATATTAAGTGATTACTTCAAAACTAAGAGTACGAAAAGGAGCATAAATAACAAATGCATCAAAAAGAAAAAAAAAATGAAGTTAAAAGGAAATCAACAATAACAGTTGGGACCGTCAAACCGAGACAAAAAAAAATATACGTAAACCGTCACGAAAAGTGCAAACCAAAACAAACCTAATGAAGATATAATGCGTATCAATAACATAAGTAAACACAGTGTGAAGAAGTAAATAAAACGAAGAAAATATGCATAAAATGAAGGAACAGAACAAAACCTTAACGATGAGAAAGATATAAGACGAACAAGCTGGTCACAACAAAATAAAAAGAAAATAGAAATAAAATAAAATGAACCCAAAACAAAGCAAGGAAAAACTAAGAAAAAAATAGAAAGAAACAAAGAAAAAGAAACAAACAAAAAAAAAAAGAAAATACAAATAAAAACAAAAAAAACAAAGAAAATGTATATAAATCATTCCTAGAATCATTCCAAAAAGTATAAAAATATATGTAGTTGCAAAATAAATAAATATCTAATTTAGAAATTATGTAATACTAATGGCAGTAAAAAGTAAATAAAAAAATAAATGAAAGAAAAAAATAAGAAAAAAATACAAATACTATATGAATTATAATAAAAAATATATTTTAGGAATTATATAAATTATACATATACATATTTTTATAAGAATAAATTGTAAGTATGTAGTTTTAAAATAAGAAATAAAATAAGATAATGGATATCAAAATATTCTTTATTTTTTTGTGTTACTATAAAAAGATGGTAGAGTAGATTCTCTGAAATGATGTAGGGTGTTGCAACTGAGGTAAGTTGGAATATGTTGGGAGATAGGAGCAGGAATAGACATGTGGATAGTTGAACTGAAATAAACGTACAGACTTTTAACACAGAATATGGGCGTTTCTTCGAAAACTTGGAGCCATTAAGAAACGCATTGGCTGTATACATATAAAGTTACAGAAGGGGTGGGCGGCTCAATCTGTACAGACGGACGGAAATTGCAGACAAACGGACAGTTTTTGTGTGTTCATTATGGTTTTGGTTATTTTATGTACCTGACAAGTATTCTCAATTTATATATTTTTGACACGAAATATTTATGTGTATGGTCAGGGTGTTCAACTGTGGAAAGAATCTACCCAAATTCCGACGAGTAGCCGGTTGGAGCCACCGTGTCATGACCCTCATTGGGCACCCAAAAGAAACCATAACATGCTTTTTTACTTGTTAATGTTATAAAGTATACAGTGACACAGAAAAGTATACATACACCCTACAAAAATGCAGTTTTGGCTAAATCGTTGGGTTTTTACAGCAACAACTGCACTGTTTGGCTCCTTGGTGACAAAATAACCATAATTACACAAATTTATTTTAATCTAATACGTATATTAATTACAATTAAAGAAATTCAATTTTCACAACACAGAAAAGTATACATACACCCCAGGAAATACGAATATTATCGTAAAATTTATGGAATTAGTAGCAAAATTTATACATTTTTTAGTTTTGGCGAATGTCTCTGGGTATCTGAGATATATTTTAGAGAAAAGAAAATAATTTTTGGGGGTCAAATGCCGTTATTTAGGGTCAAATTTCTTATATACCACGTTAAAGCTGATCCTCGCTTAATTTGTTGCGTTTTTAGGTATTGTACTTTATAGAAAGCAACCACAACATGTTAGGGTTCTTAAATGTCAATAAACTTATATAACAAAAGTTGTGGACATAGGTCCACGTTTTAGTATAGCCCCCATATAACGGTACCCCCCGATTTGCGGTATTTTGACGTTTGTAGCTACATTTTCAGACCGATTTAGCTATAATTTGACATTTAGGGTTCTTAAATGTCAATAAACTTATATAACAAAAGTTGTGGACATAGGTCCACGTTTTGGTATAGCCCCCATATAACGGTACCCCCCGATTTACGGTATTTTGACGGTTTTAGCTACATTTTCAGACCGATTTAGCTATAATTTGACATTTAGGGTTCTTAAGTATCAGTAAACTTATACAACAAAAATTGTGGACATAGGTCCACGTTTTGGTATAGCCCCCTTATAACGGTACCCCCCGATTTACGGTATTTTGACGTTTTTAGCTACATTTTTAGACCGATTTAGCTATAATTTGACATTTAGGGTTCTTAAGTATCAGTAAACTTATATAACAAAAGTTGTGGACATAGGTCCACGTTTTGGTATAGCCCCCATATAACGGTACCCCCCGATATACGGTATTTTGACGTTTTTAGCTACATTATCAGAGCGATGTAGCTATAATTTGACATTTATAATTCTTAAGTGTTAATAAACTTATATATTAGAAGTTGTGGACATAGGTCCACGTTTTGGTATAGCCCCCATATAACGGTACCCCTCGATTTACGGTATTTTGACGGTTTTAGCTACATTTTCAGACCGACTTAGCTATATTTTGACATATGGGGTTCTTAAGTGTCATTAAACTTATTTAACAAAACCTGTGGACATAGGTCCACGTTTTGGTATAGCCCCCATATAACGGTACCCCCGATTTGCGGTATTTTGACGTTTGTAGCTACATTTTCAGACCGATTTAGCTATAATTTGACAATTAGGGTTCTTAAATGTCAATAAACTTATATAACAAAAGTTGTGGACATAGGTCCACGTTTTGGTATAGCCCCCATATAACGGTACCCCCCGATTTACGGTATTTTGACGGTTTTAGCTACATTTTCAGACCGATTTAGCTATAATTTGACATTTAGGGTTCTTAAGTATCAATAAACTTATACAACAAAAATTGTGGACATAGGTCCACGTTTTGGTATAGCCCCGTTATAGCGGTACCCCCCGATTTACGGTATTTTGACGTTTTTAGCTACATTTTCAGACCGATGAAGCTATAATTTGACATTTGAAGTTCTTAAATGTCAATAAACTTCTGTGACAAAACTTGTGGACATAGGTCCACGTTTTGGTATAGCCCCCATATAACGGTACCCCCCGATTTACGGTATTTTGACGTTTTTAGCTACATTTTCAGACCGATATAGCTATAATTTGACATTTAGGCTTCTTAAGTGTAACTAAACCTATATATAACAAAAGCTGTGGACCTAGGTTCACGTTTTGGTATAGCCCCCATATAAAGGTACCCCCGATTTACGGCATTTTGACGTTTTTATCTACATTTTCAGACCGATTTAGCTATCAATTGACACTTAGGGTTCTTAAATGTCAATAAACATTTATAACTAGTGTACATAGGTCCATGTTTTGGAATAGCCCCCATATAACGTTACCGCCCGATTTCAGGTATTTTGAGAATTTTACCTACAAGTTTTAACCGATTTATCCGTAATTTGAACATTTGACATTTGAAGTTCTTAGTGGTCACCACACCTCTCCACCAAAAATTGTCAAGAAAGCCCCCATATAACGGTACCTTCCGATTTTCAGTCATTTGATGATTTTACCTACAATATAAAACCGAACTAGCAGTAATTTGACATTTGAAGTTCTTAGTGGTCACAACACCTCTCCATCAAAAATTGTCAACATAGGTCCATGTTCGGATATAGCTCCCATGTAACGGTACCTCCCAATTTTCAGTAATTTGGCAATTTTAGCTACAATTTTTAACAGAACTAAGTGTAATTTGACATTTGAAGGTTGTAGTGGTCACCACACATCTGCATCAACAATTTTCAACATAGCCCCAATATAACGATACTTCCCGATTTTCGGTACTTTGAGGATTTTACTTAAAATGTTTAACCGAACGTAGGTCTATGTTTTTGTATAGCCACAAAACAAACCTCCCGATTTTCCGTACCTTAGCTTTATTTTTTGGACGAACTTTCTGTAATTTGTTCATTTAAGTTCATATTTTCGTATAGCCCAGATACCTCCGAACTACATGTTAATGACATTTGAAGTTCCCACGCTATGTACCGATTTTCGATATTTTGAGGATTCTAGTTAAATTTTTTAACCGAATTAGGAGCTATTTGGCATTAAAGGCTCCCATCAAAAACTGTCAACATAGGCCCATGTTTTATTATAACCCCTATATAACAGTACCTCCCAATTTCTAGCCCACCAAAAATTGTCAACAGTTAGATATAGGCACCATAAAAAGGACCTCCCGAATGAAGCATTTTATGTACATTATCTGACATTTTAACGTACTCACTTAAACTTGGGGACAGGAATGAATATTTTATGGTGGAGGGTATGAAAAGTTCGGCCCGGCCGAACTTAATGCTTTTTTACTTGTTAATGTTATAAAGTATACAGTGACACAGAAAAGTATACATACACCCTACAAAAATGCAGTTTTGGCTAAATCGTTGGGTTTTTACAGCAACAACTGCACTGTTTGGCTCCTTGGTGACAAAATAACCATAATTACACAAATTTATTTTAATCTAATACGTATATTAATTACAATTAAAGAAATTCAATTTTCACAACACAGAAAAGTATACATACACCCCAGGAAATACGAATATTATCGTAAAATTTATGGAATTAGTAGCAAAATTTATACATTTTTTAGTTTTGGCGAATGTCTCTGGGTATCTGAGATATATTTTAGAGAAAAGAAAATAATTTTTGGGGGTCAAATGCCGTTATTTAGGGTCAAATTTCTTATATACCACGTTAAAGCTGATCCTCGCTTAATTTGTTGCGTTTTTAGGTATTGTACTTTATAGAAAGCACAAAATTAGTTTCAGATTGCAAATCTTGAGACCCAAGAAAGCTTTGGAGTTGTTACTGAGCAAAATATTCCTTCCTGGACGTCGATTAATGCACGTTTTTCCTCAAATTTCTCATGAAGTGAATAGATTCCGCGGAATTTTGTGCTTTTTATAAAGTACAATACCTAAAAACGCAAAAAATTAAGCAAGGGTCAGCTTTAACGAGGCATATAAGAAATTTGACCCTAAATAACGGCATTTGACCCCCAAAAATTATTTTCTTTTCTCTAAAATATATCTCAGACACCCAGAGACATTTGCCAAACCTAAAAAATTTATAAATTTTGCTACTAATTCCATAAATTTTACGATAATACTCGTATTTCCTTGGGGTGTATGTATACTTTTCTGTGTTGTGAAAATTGAATTTCTTTAATTGTAATTAATATACGTATTAGATTAAAATAAATTTGTGTAATTATGGTTATTTTGTCACCAAGGAGCCACACAGTGCAGTTGTTGCTGTAAAAAACCCAGCGATTTAGCCAAAACTGCATTTTTGTAGGGTGTATGTATACTTTTCTGTGTCACTGTAAGTGTATTCTATATTATACTTAAAAAAGTGTTCTTAAATAAATAAAACTTTTATTTAAAATATATTGAAAAATCTTTTAATGGGCAATAAACACAAAGGTACAGTATAATTCCAATAAAAATACTACTTATTACAGGCAACCACAACGTGTTTCGGCGGCTACCACATCATTTTAAAATATTTTAAAAATTGTATTATTAAAATATGATAGAGGTTACCATATATCTATAATATATAGTTTTCTTTCAAAATATGGTGGAATGAATCATATTTTTTGTTTGCGTGTAAGCATTTATTCGGAGTGTTTCCAATCATTAATATAAATACCCCAAAAGTTTCTATATTTTTGTCTCAGGTCTGTCCAAAGAAGTTCACAAAATTCTGAAAACTTCCGAAATGCATAACTTCTGCGGAAACGATTTTTGTTGTGTAGCTGGTGTTCGATCTGCCATAGAAGAAAGTCCCAATTCACACATAAGCTGCGGCTATATCTTTGTCGGTAAAGCCGAATGATACTTCTTTTCCAAAAAATAAGTCATGAATTTTCATGAGTTTGCTTCCAAGTTATGATAAATTAAAAATGCTTTTAAGCCAAGTTGTTAGAGTCTTTGTTGATATATTTGCTTATTGTTATATATAAACGCTATCTAATTTGTACAAGTAAAAAGCGTTAAGGTGGTCCGAACTTGTTATACCCTTCACCATGAAATATTCTGAAATAATTGGTTTCCTTTCTGTTACGGTAGTACCAATGTCTACATTTTACGTGAAACCCCCAAATATTTAATTTTAGCTAATTCGGTCAGCAAAAAACATTAAAATAACTGAAATCGGGCGATATCGTTATATGGGGGCTATTCCAAAACGTAGACCTACCTCCATAATTTTTGGTATAGGAGTTTCTTGGTCACTCGGAACCCTAAATGCTAATTCGCCCAGAAAATGTAACTAAAACGTCAAATGCATACCGCACGATTACGCACATTGCCAAAATTGCAGAGTGCTTTCTCAATTTTTGTGGATGCTAGGGTGAGTACCATAGATACACGGACGGACATAAATGGATCGACTCAGAATTTTACCCTGATCAAGAATATATATGCTTTATAGGATCGCAAAAGATTATTTCAATGCGTTACAAACGGAAAACAAACTTAATATAGCCTCCATTCTATGGTGGAAGGTATAAAAATATTTGAATTTTTTTCTATTAAATAGCAAAAACGGCGGCGTAATCTCAAACACTACCGCCGTTAGAATTCGTTTATGAACCGTAGTCTGTATCTCCCGACTCCGTGCATAAACGCTTTCTTATTTTTTTAATTTAACTTTCGGAATTTTTAGTTGGCTAGCACGGACTCTATCAATTGTGGTAAAATAGTTATGTTTTGATGTTTTGAAGACATAAAAGAGTATTATTTTCTTAGGCTATCGACACAAAAGCTGTATTCGATACAAGTGCAATCTGCATACGCGGATTCAAATTATTCATCTCGTTTGTACCTAATTCAAAGAAGTCGTTTAGGTTGCACTCAGGAACTAACGAAAACCACGCAGAGACCATTCAGAAAAATATTATAAAAGTAGCTTATAAAGGAAAAAATATTGAGTTAATAAAATACCATGACAGATTACTGTATAACAATTGCCATTAAAAGGTTTATAAGATGGTAATAAAGGTTTAGTGTCAAAGATGTTTTAATTAAAAACTTTTTGAAATGTGGGACTGAAGTTAGAGTGTGATAACTGGATAACTTAAAAAAAATAATACGAAATTAAACCCCTTCGTAACTATTTTCGATTTATTCGCGAATGGAATTATATAGGGATTGTATTGAGATTCTGCAAACCGAAAGGAATCCCAAAATTCATATTATAGCCGATGTTCTTAAATAATAAGCTAAGATCTTCGAAATACTTGCGATATCGAATCATAAAATGCGAATGTGGTAAAAAATTGTTGGAATATATGTACCAAACCGAGAAGATATCGAGCCCTTCCCGCGAAAAAGATGTAAGCGACATTTTTTCGATTTTCGTTTTTTTACGGAAATCTATGAAGAATATTCCAACACACCATCTCCCAAATTTTTAGAACTCAGCCATGTACCGTTACGAAATTAGAGCAAAAACAATTTTGATGTAAGCGCCATTTTTGCTTTTTGTGCACATTTGTTTGTGACAGCGAATTGTCGCTTACATCAAATTGCACATTTACATACCATGTCGTTATTCAACTATATTACAAGAAATACGTTTTAATCTTATAATTCTTCGAATAAATACTTGCTATAAAATTAGTGGGCTTTGTTTTTAAATTGTAGATAAGAATTACTCTAAAAATGATTTGTTTCAAATAATTTTGTTTGATGTAACCGCCACTTCTCAAAGTAAAAGCCTGATTGCGTGACAGCGAAAAAGATGTAAGCGACACAAACTACCGTTATATTATATATATTCCACAATTTTTTTATTTTTTCAGTAAATAGGATTTAATAAACGAACTATGCCAAATTTGAATAAACAATTTTGGTTATATCAAAAGTTATTCAATAAAAACCGTCTCCTGTAAAATTAGCTTTTTGTCGCTTACATCTTTTTCGCGGGAAGGGCTCGATATATGGTTAAACATTTCAAAATTCCGGAAACGGGCCGGAGCTTTTTGAATGGGGACTGTATCGTGGTCTGATATGGTTTGTTTTCATTTGGTATTATGACCAATTTTCAATATTGTATTTCAAATATTGTGAACTTTCTCTATTTAATTTATATACTTTATGTCAATAAATCATATAAAATCAACTAACTGCACTTTAAAGTAGATTTACGTAACGCTACAGAACATTTTAAAATTTCATGATTTTTGGTCAAATTGGAGGAATTTTGGAAAATGTAAGGAATTTTGGAAAATAAATAAATATGTTATATTGTCTATTTTTCCCCATTATTATAGCTTTACTATTTATATTTTGCCCCAAAGAGATGTAAAGTACTAAAACCACATTTTTCTGTACAAAATTCCCCTCTCTCTACCGTTGCGTCCAATTGATTTTCATAAATTTATACAGACATTGGCTAAAGTATGACCAGTGGTTTTAATTATGCAAATGGTTTTGTGCTCAAACTAAATTCAGTGGGTGCTCTGACTAAATTATGGCCTTGCATACATACTCTATTTATACAATGTTGCACATCTATGTATATAGCCATCATTGTATACATTGTTATGCATCTCTTTGCGGTATAGAGTGCATGTTTACTTGGACGTGGAGATTTCTGGGAGGATTCAGGCTGTGTTAGATGACCACATTTTAGAAATTTCATTATAAATTGTTTATCATAATTAAGGGGCGGCAGAGTAAAATGCCCATTTTTAAACTTCCAACAAATACGAGTATGTGAATTGCTGGGCGGAAACCACCTCTATCGGAAGTACAGCATTTGTGTATTGTGGTAACACTTAAAACTGAAAGAGCGTTATTTGTTTTAACAATGGCTATAATGAGTACATTATTAGTGGTCGCAAAACTTCGCATTATTAAATAGGCATTTTTATTCATCGGAAACTTTTTGAAAGTAAAGATATTAAATAAATGGTAATGTTGTAACATAAAAACGCTGGTGCTTTTCCTATAGTTACATTTATATTACATGTAACGAGTGATACGTATTAGTAGAATTTCTTTGGCACTACCTAAACCCGAACAACCAAATCCTTCCCACTACTGTGCATTCGTTGAGTCTCAACGTAAAACACATAACTAATTTGTTGATACATATTGCTTACTACATCAATAAACCACACATTCTACGGTGCCTGGTCTAACAATTACCTTCATGTAGTACCGTTTACGATATTGCGGGCAATAAAATATTAAATAACCTTCTCATGCGGTTAAGGACACTTAACATTAAGAGAGGCGGCAGAAAACCTGGAGAATTTACTGATTAAGAGATCATACAATGTTCTCTTGATGCATTGCTCTCACGCAAACATTTACCACCCACAGCATTACCCAAATAATGAAAGTTTTTTATATATTAATGATAATTTTTTTAACACAGAAGGTTCAGTACGTTTGGAAATAATAGTTGTAATTAGTTTTAGCCCTAACTTTTGTTTTTTTTTTACTTTCATCCTTTGTTTTCGAGTTCAATTTTCTATGATTACGTCCGTTTTTATACCGTCAGTTTTTAGGCTAAAGAGGGTATATACACTTTGACACCATCAAAATTGTGCCTCATTGAAATAACGGTTTTAGACCCCAGGTATGTTTCAATGTCCGTCCGTCTGTCTGGCTGGCTATCGAACGGATCAACCGATTCGGTTTAAACTTTGGGTATAGTAATATTTTGTCCAAACGTAGTTCAACTTTAAAGAGTTTATTTTAAAAACGAATTTCAATAAATTTGGCGTAGGTACATATATTAAGTTAGTTTTTTCGTTTATAATGCATTGAAATAATCATATGCGACCCTATAAAGTATATATATTCTTGATCAGAGTAAAATTCTGAGTCGATCTATGCTTATCCGTCCGTCCGTCTGTGGTAATCACTGTAGCATCCACAAAAACGGAGATAGGACGCTGAAATTTAGAGAAGATGTGTCTTTTGTTTGCAGGCAAGTCAAGTTCGACGGTGGGCCCCATATAACGGTACACCCTGACTTGGAGGTATTTTTAAGTTTCTAGTCACATTTTAAAACAGAATTAACTGTAATTTGACACTTGAGGTTCTCAGTGGTCACAAAACTTCTCCACCAAAAATCGTCCATATTTTGGTATAGCCTCCATATAACGGTAATTCCCAATTTTTGGTATTTTGCAGGTCTTAGCTAGGCATTTGGGGTATCTTAGGCATTTGGGATATCTTAGGCATTTGGGGTATCCGCGGATTTTAGATACAATTTTTGAACTTTCTCCCCAAACAATTTTCAACATTGCTCCATGTTTTGGTATAGCCCCCATATGAAGATATCTCCCATTTTTATACCCTCCACCATAGGATGGGGGTATATTAAGTTTGTCACTACGTTTGTAACTACTCGAAATAATCATTGTAGACCCCACAAAGTATATATATTCTTGATCAGCGTGCAATTCTACATCGATATAGCCATGTCCGTCCGTCTGTCTGTCTGTCCGTCTGTGGAAATCACTCTAGCGTCCGAACGGATTGACGTAGGTTAATGAAATTTTGGGAAAATATGTTATATTTACGTAGGACTTTTGGTATTGAAAGCGGGCTATGTAGGTCCACGCTTTCGTATAGCCCCCATACAAAATGACGCGTGACACGTCGTCGTTTTAAGGAATTTTTAAGATATTTGGCCCATTTTACCACCGAATTGGTTGTAATTTGGTACTTTGTGTCTCCAGAGGCCAAAAAATATTCCTACCAAAGTTGGGTTATATAGGTCCACGTTTTGGTATAGCCCTCATATAAGGCCCCATATAAAGTACGCGTCATTTTAATATATTTTGAATGTATTAGACCCATTTGACCACAGAATTGGTTGTAATTTGGTATTTTGTGTCTTCAGAGGCCAGAAAACATTCCTACCAAAGTTGGGTTATATAGGTCCACGTTTTGGTATAGTCCCCACATAAGACCCCTTATAAAGTACGCGTCATTTTAATATATTTTGAATGTATTAGACCCATTTGACCAAAGAATCGGTTGTAACTTTGTATTTTGTGTTTCCAGAGGCTAAGAAACATTTCTACCATAAAATGTTTATATAGGTCCACGTGTTGATATAGCCCCCATAATACAATATCTCCCGATTTTCGATATTTTGAACGTTTTAGCCTCATTATCACACCGATATGGCTGAAATTTGGTATTTAGTCTTCTTTAGGCGTATAAAAATGTTCCCCAGAAATTTGTAGGTATAGGTCCACGCCATCATATAGCCCCCATAGAACGGTACCTTCCGAATTTCGGTATTTTGAAGGTTGTGGCCACATTAATCCACCGAAATGGCTTTGTGGTGGAGGGTATAAAAAGTTCGGCCTGAACGAACTTAACGCTTTTCTTACTTGTTTTATTTTGAGGATTTCTAACCGAACTAGCTGTAATTTGACATTTGAGGTTCTCAGTGGCCACGAAACTTCTTCACTAAAAATAACCAACATTGGTCCATGTTTTGGTATTTTGAGGATATTACGTAAAATTTTTAAACGAACTAGCTATTGTTTCACATTTGAAGTTATCAGAGGTCACGAAAGCTCTCCACCAAAAATTGTCAGCATAGGTATAGTCCCCATATACCTCTCAATTTTCGGTTTTTGGAGGATTTTAACTACAATTTTTAACCGAACTTGTTATAATTTGACATTTGAGGTTTTCTGTGATCACGAAACTTCTTCACTAAAAATCGTCAACATAGGTCTTTATTTTGCTAAAGCTCCCATATAACGTTATCTTCCAATTTTTGGTATTTTGTAGGTCTTAGCGACATTGACTGACGGAACTATCCGTTAATTGACTTTTGAGGTCTCCTGCATTTATAAAACTTTTCTACGAATCATTTTAAAGATAGGTCCACACTTTGATATAGTCCCGTAGGTGGTACCTTCCACTTGGCTGAACATATTTTTAGATTAGATTAGATAATTTAGGCATTTAGGGTATCCGCGGTCGAAAAATGTGTCCACCTAAAATTGTGAAATTTAGACTACTTTATGATAGAGGGTATAAAAAGTTCGGCACGGCCTTAACTTAACGAGTTTTTACTTGTTTTTTTTTTATTATAGTAGATTTTGTCCGCAATTTAATAAATGCAAAATGCTCAATTCGTTCTTGCTCGAAACCAGATTACGTAGCACCTTCGCCAAATCAAGAATGCATAAATCTCGTCTATGTTAGAACCTCTACATGTATGAATTATATTCCGATAGTGATATAGTTGAGCGTATTAAATTCGAAAGACGACGATGTCTTCAACGAAATGCAGCGCGGACTACCGATATACTTAGAAGACTATCGTTATTCGACTACAAAAACAAGTGTAGCCACCGAAGTAAGTAATTTAGCAAATTCTTAGCTTGGACTGACAATATTTTACATGTAATTTTCTAGCTACAAATAACAAAAACATTTTTCTGAATTCCTTATGACAGCCCTATGTGAGAGCTACAATAACAATATTCTCAAAAGCCAACATTCCAAACTGTAGCCCAATGGCTATTGATGTAATTGAAATTTTGAAATTTCTTAAAATCTGTTAATATCGCTTTATGGAAGCCAATTTATCCCATAGACCTATCTACGTAGATCTTCTTCAAACTAGATCCAATACCACATGTTTTAATTCATCCTAATCTTCAATAGCAAGTGCCACACAATTCCAATCAAACGAATAACAAGGATCTTTATTTTGTAATTTTGAATGAAGTTTATTACCAAAGCCGTTAGAAATATTAATGTTAATGTACATTAATATTTCTAACGGCTTTGGTAGCTTAACATTAAAAGTATTCCAAAGACACCCTGTTTGATAAAAACATCCCTAACATGTTCAATATTTACGATACATTTAACATACACTTGAGAATATTGTATGTACAGTACATCTGCGAATGGATTTGAGGGTAAGAGCATTGGCTATCTGAAAACTGTTATAATTTCTGTCACGTAAAGCTTTACTATTTCTTTTAAGTAGAGGCACAACAAACACATTGTGTTCGGGTGTAGTTCAAATATTTAACGCATGTTGTGTTATATGCTTTAAATTGAGTGATACGAAACTAAAGCACAATTGTTACAACATTTGTATAAAGAGGGATATATGTATTTATTTGCTTTTCACATAGGTTGTTATACACACCACCATAATATGGAGGGTTAATTGTACCCCCAACTTTTAGGCAAAGGATGGGTATTTAAACTGTGATATGGCCAAAAAATTACCACATCGAAATATTTAGAGTCGATTTAGCCATATCCGTCTGTCTGGTTGGTGCGCGCGATAACTCTCGAACGGATCAAACGTTTCGAACTAAATTTGGAACATCGTAATATTTTTTTCAAACTTAGTTAATGTTCGAAGATGGGCCATAACGGTAAACTCCTTCGGGTAGCTCCTACACAAAAGTTCAACATTTTTTTCTTCAAAAACTAGCGAGAACTATAACTCTAGAAAGGAGCAATCGAATTGGTCTAAACTTTGCCCATGAAATTACTTCTTCCAGATATAATTCGGGTTTGAATATGCTACATCGGTCCACACCATCGGAAACCTCTAACACAAAATTCAGAAAAATATGGTATTTTCAGCTGGTTGTCCTTGCGGCCTTCTTTACGACGGTAAATTTTTTTCGGCGGTAAGTCTATATTTCCTAAGATAATTGCCTAATAGCTCCCAGAAACCCTGACGGCACCAACTAAAATGCAAATCCGTAAGATAACTCAGGGAGTTTCTGA
The DNA here is from genome assembly GCF_047663935.1 of Musca autumnalis. NCBI lineage: Eukaryota > Metazoa > Arthropoda > Insecta > Diptera > Muscidae > Musca > Musca autumnalis. The sequence goes on along the minus strand of NW_027411866.1, from coordinate 121,748,907 downwards.
TTGATCCAAACCTTGCACATAGTATTAATTTATCCAGTCATGTATCAGGTTGGAATATGGACTATATTGGTCCACTTCTTCGGGTAATTCGGAAATTCTTTTTTTCCGGAGTAAGTCCATACTTCTTTAGATAATGGCCCAAAAGCTTAAAAAAAAACCCCTGCCGGCAAATACTAAAATAACTAGTGTGCAAGATAGTTCTCTAACATTTTATATTCGAGTTATCTTATTTATTTAATGTCAGTTATATAATTCCAAACTTTTCTTATAGTCCAAGTTGGCTGGCAAACCTATTTGCTTTAATACAAATACTATGCAGCTATTTTCCACCTTCATTTGTATTTGTCCTTCCGTATCAGAGGATTTTGAATATCAATACTTGTCATCGGAAGCTTTGACAACTTGATGGTAGCTCAGTAGTGCGATTCTATAACTAATTTTTTGAGTTACCGACAATTGTCGGTAAAACTAAAATGCTTATAATTTCGGTAATTACCGACGCTTTTTGGTAAGTTAGCGACGAATAAAACGCAGTCGTAAAGTTCATGAGTATTGTCAACTTTTATTTGAACTTTTCATTCATAATTTCGCGTTTTAATTCTACCGATTTTTGTCGGTGTCTTATGTCGAACTTATATATTTATTTATCTTAGGTGTATTCCAGAAAGAAACGTGATATTCAAAGAAAATTTAAATATCTTATTATTTAATTTAAATATGTAGCAGAAGGGACTAAACAATGCCAATTTTCCCATTTCGGAATATTTATTAGAGATGTACGAAATTGAATTGTTCCACAAACATCCCAGTGCATCAGATTCATGGGATCTACTGTTTATCACCGAGTCCAAACGGCGTGTCCAAAGACACCACCTTTACAGAAGTATTACATGGCTGAAATACTTAGGAAATGTCGCCAACATTACCGAGGGTATTTTGCCACCGTTGAAAATTTGATGTGGCCTGACCTGGATTTTCTACACATCAAATTTAGCAAAATACCCCTCAGTAATGTTGGCGACATTTAATGAGTATATGAGCCATGTAAAACTTCTCTACAGGTGGTGTCTTAGGACACGCTGTTCGGACTCGCCGATAAACACTAGGTCCCATATCATTGAGCTAAAATGATTCGGGGTGCATTATTATATTTTTATTTAAGCTTGATGTAATTAGGTGGCAGAATGCACAAAGTTATTTCTTACAATAAGTTTATTTTTTCCAAAAAAGAATTTTGATTTGCTGAAAGCTATTACCCAGGGGTTGTGGTGTAAGGTATCACATGGTCGGCCCCGTCCGACTATAGCCTTAGCTTAGTTGTTTTTTTAGATAATTTGGCTAAAACCTTCTAATTGCCGAAAATCGGGATAAGGGGCTATGTGCGCTATATCAATTATCTGCAGTAATATTGTGTATTCCAAACGAAAACTATATACGAAATTTTGCTCATTTTTTGTAAAACCCTGAAAATACCGTGACTGTCCTAAAAACGTGTACCTGTACTGACAAGTTTAAAGGGAGATTTGTTTGTTGTGCCAAAGAATACTAAATATCAATTTTCAGCAACTTTGGAGTGAAAACTTGGATCTATAACGAAAATTTCAGATAAAAAGTTGTATATGCCCAACGAAGACGAAATACCAAATTTCAGCCATTTCGATGGGATATTGGGGGCACTACCTTCAAAATACCAAAAATCAGAAGGGACTGTTCTATGAGGACTATATGAAGAAGTGGACCAATGCCCTCAAATTTCAGGTGGAAAGATTTATACCCCAATAAAGACTAAATACCAAAATTCAGCCGAACCGAAAACCGGGAGGTACCGTTCAGACAGACGGACAAGGTTATATCGCCTTAGAATTGTATGCTGATTATGAATATATATATATACTTTATGGGGTATCCTACTAATATTTCGATGTGTTGTAAACGGAATGAAAAATTTAATTATACCATCCAAATTATGGTGGAGCGACCTACTTCACAACTTTTGCTGGAGGCCTAAATGCTAACTATAGGAAGCCTTAATGTCAAATTATAGCAAATTTTCAAAAGTATCGGAAATCGGTCGGTACCGCTATATCGATTCTATTCAAAAACGTGTACATGTATCCACAATTTTTGGACGAAAGTTTTGTTTACCACTTTGAACTTTAAGTGCAAATTTGGGCCGGAAATGACGATAAAAACCTCAAAATACATATGACATATGGGAGCTATTCCAAAAAGTGGACCCATATCCACAATTTTTTTGTGGATAAGACTTTCGACCACTTTGAACTTTGCTAAATTACCGCTAATTTAGGCCAAACAAGTAAGAAAGGCGTTAAGTTCGGTCAGGCCGAAATTATTATACCCTCCACCACGAGTTGTATTGAATTAAAATGGAACAATTAAAAGACTAAATACCAAATTTCAGCAAGTTCGGTAAAACAATGTGACTAACCTTCAAAATACCGAAAATCGGGTGGTACCGTGCTATGGGAGATATATCAAGGCTTGGACCTATACCGACAAACTTCATATGCAACGTTTAGTACCCCAAATGAAGACAAAGTACCAAATTTCAGCCATTTCGGTGGAATATTGATGCCACAGCCTTCAAAATGCCGGAAATAAGAAGGTACCGTTCTATGAGGGCTATATGAAGGCGTAGACCTATACTTACTTACTTAGTTGGCCCATTACAGAACATTTGTTCCATAGACCGAACTAAGAAAAGATGTCCATTCCTCTCAGTTTTTCGCTTGACTTTTTGGAATACCGCGCCTTTGCATTTCTTCATCCACTTGTATGCTCCATCGAAGCTTAGGCCTGCCGAATCTGCGTGCACCGCCATGTGGCATGTATTCATACGCCTTTTTAGCGGGTTCATCATCGCTCATTCTCATGATATGGCCTAGCCAACGCAATCGTTGCATCTCGATACGTTTAACTATATTCATGTCTTTGTATAGCTTATATAGCTCGTGGTTCATACGACGTCGATATTCACCGTCAACGCAAATCGGCCCGTAGATCTTTCGAAGAATTTTCCTCTCAAACACACCAAGCACTGCCTTATCTGCTTGCGCAAGTACCCATGCTTCGGAGCCATACATTAGCACAGGTAGTATCAGCGTTTTGTATAGTGTTATTTTTTTTTGACGAGATGTGGCTTTGTTTTTAAATTGCTTACTTAGACCATAGTAGCATCTGTTGGCCAATACAATTCTTCTTCTTATTTCACAACTGATGTTGTTTGTTGTGTTTATGGCAGTGCCGAGGTAGACGAAGTCTTTAACTACCTCAAAATTGTAGGTACCAACTTCCACAGTTGGTCCGAGCTCTAAGGACGCTTTGCGCGTCGACACCATCAATTTGGTCTTTTCGCCGTTTACCGCCAGACCCACTTTCGCAGATTCTGTTTCGACCTTCCTAAAGGTATCAGTTACTTCCTTTACTGATCGTCCCATGATGTCTATGTCATCAGCATAGGCAAGTAACATGTGGCTATTGGTGTAAATTGTGCCATTTCTTTTGACATTTGCATCTCGTATTACCTTTTCCAGCAAAATGTTGAATAGGTCACACGAAAGGCTGTCTCCTTGTCTGAAACCTCTTTTGGTACAAAATTCTTCGGAGAGGTTCTTTCCAATTTTAACTGAGGACCTAGTATCAGTTAAAGTCATCTTACAAAGCCGGGTGAGCTTTGCGGGGATACCAAATTCAGACATTGCGTGGAATACCTTTGATCCGAGGGGACTGTCGAATGCTGCTTTATAATCGACAAAAAGGTGAAATATGTCGACCTATACTGACAAATTTCTGGGGGAAAAGTTTTACACCCCCAACAATGACCAAGTACCAAATTTCAGCCATTTCGGTGTGATAATGAGGCTAAAACCTTCAAAATACCGAAAACCAGGTGGTACCTTTATATGGGGGCTATATCAAAACGTGGACCGATATAGCTCATTTCCAATACCAAACATCCTAGGAGTAATAGAAACTTCTATATCAAATTACAAAGCTCTATCTTAAAAATTGTGAGCTGAATTTTTCAACAGACGAACATGTTTACATCGACTTAGAATTTTACCCTGATCAAGAATATATACATTATAGGGTCTACGATGAATATTTCGATGTGTTACAAACGGAATGACAAATTTAATTACACCCCCCATGTTATGGTGGAGGGTATAAAAAAACAAATCCAGTTTGTTACAAAGTTTCATAAATTGGGCCCATATTTAAGCGTCAAAAAATCCTCGAGCGTTCTCCTACACGGCTTAAAAATAATTTAGCATCTCAAACCAACAGTCAACGTGATCTTTCGGTATCGAAAACATGCGCCCAATTTATGAAATTTTTTAACAAACTGGATTTCTGATTCACTTTGGCAGTTTTGTTGTGATGTGTGTTTACTTTTTATTTTTAAAGTAAGCCCAGCTGAATCACAGATTTGTTGTTTTCAAATTTTAAAAACAACAAGTTTTTAAAGTGGGTGTAGTTAAAATTACTTTAGGGAAGGGCGGAGAATACTAGTTTCGTCCAACGCCACTTGGACTCATCAGTTCTCTTAGTTCTTTGCATTGAAGCAATGAACTCTTCCCCAATTTTATGCCGACTCGAGCTCAAGAATAAATGTGACCGACGAATCCTGAAATTTGGCTTATGTTTATTTTTGGGTTGTTTTGGAAATTCGTACTTATGGGTACGGAAAGTACTAAATGGTACTAAATTTGGTACAATTTAGATTTGGGTGAAAGGAAAGAGCTGGAATCCGGAAATTTCGAGTTAAGGTTACTGTTGAAGTGTCAGATTGAGAAAGTGTTGGAAATTCGTACTTATGGGTACGGAAAGTACAAATGGTACATTTTGGATTTGGGTGAACAGATAGAGTTGAATCCTGAAATTTATAATTGAGATTACTTATAGAGTATAGGATTGAGGTAGTTTTGGAAATTCGTACTTATAGGTACGGGAAGTACTTAATTTGGTACAAGGTGGAGTTTGGTACTAAATTTGGTTCAATTTGGATTTGGGTGAACGGAGAGAGCTGGGATCATGAAATTTGATTAGGATAGTTTTGGAAGTTCGTATTTATGGTTACGCAAAGTACAAAATGGTACTAAATTTGGTACAGTTTAGATTTGGGTGGACGGATAGAGGTGGGATCCTGAAATTCGGAATTACTGTTGGGGATAGTTATTGAAATTAGTACTCTCATACGAAAAGTATTAATGCTATTATGAAGAGAATTTGGAAATTTGGTATTATAGCCGCTGTTGGTGCGTAGGGTTGAGATATGAATGTGGTTGTACGAAAATTACTAAATGGCACAGAATTGGGTTCAAATTTTTATTGTGTAAAGGGGTAGAGCTAAAATTGTGAAATTCGGTATTAGTATAGCAGTTGGCGTTTAGAGTTGAGATGGAGAGGAAGTTTTGGAAATTCGTATTCGTATGTATACGAAAAATACTAAATCGCGGTTGGGATATAGTTTTGTATATAAGGAAGTAATTTTTGAAACTTATATTCAATATTTGTATTTAATGATATAATCTAACTAGAGTAGTCGAGGTTAAGTTATTTTCTGTAACATAGGTGGCATTTAAGGCTTGGTCATCAATTGTGAAGCAAATTAAATTAAATTAAATTAAAAAATATAGGTGGAATTTCGAACTGTTGTATGAAGGTCTGTGTTGTTGTTTAGATAAGATAAGGATTTTTTAAATGCATACAAATTCTGAAATTAGACTGAGGGCTGGCTGATATTTTGAGAAATACGAAATGTACTAAATGGTATTAAATTTAACGCTGGGTGTGAAGCTGGAATTATATACTTAGGGTCATTATTACATGAGTTCTTTTACTATCTGATGGATTTGAAAATGCAAAATAAACTAATTTGGAGGCATTAAAAATATAATTTTCACATTGAAAGTTAATGACAAGAAGCTCCTCCTTGAAATTCAATCATCACTTTTAACTTTAAGTTAACCGGAACGGAAATCTGTTCGGTAAATCCAAACTATAATAAAAGAAGACTTATAATAATGGGGGTATGGGTCATTATTATATGTGTTCTTTTACTATCTGATGGATTTGAAAATGCAAAATAAACCAATTTAGAGGCATTAAAAATATAATTTGTACATTGAAAGTTATTGCCAAGCAGCTCCTGCTTGAAATTCAATCATTAATTTTAACTTTATGTTAACTGGAGAGTTATAAATCTGTTCGGTAAATCCAAACTATAACAAAAGAAGACTTATAATGCGAAATTGCAATAAATTTATAGATTTGCAATAGATTTACTGGGTTAGGAATAGAAGTGGAATTCTAATTTTTTATTTATTGGCCAGGTCCATTGTTAAAGGTGATTGTAAAATAAGTGTACTAGAGGTATTAAATACTAATAAATATTGAAGCACTGGTATTGAGTGTGTCGATAAATGAAATTTGTTATGAGGATCACGGTAGTAATGATAGTATTATCATTACGAATATAATAATTATATTTATTTAATTAATAATATCATTTAATAATTTTAATAACAAAATATCATTCCTTCTTCACTTCACTTCATTTACCCAATATCTGTTTATAATATCTTAACACATATTTTTATTATAATTGATAAATTTATAGATTTTGTCCTACCCATTATTATTATACTAATACTTTGGGGAAAGAAAATACAAATATACAAAATGGAATCATCAAGGAATCAAAATGACAACATCCAAACATCTTTTGTTCTCTCAATAAATGATGATGCTCAAAGAATTAATGAATTCAGAGGTGATACCAGTTATGCACTGACATCATTTATTAGAGAAGTTGATACCGTGCTTTCGTTGGTAGAAACGAAATTTGAGGCAAGCAGTTACATATTTAATCGAATTATTCTAAATAAAATCCAAGGAGAGGGTCTCCATGTGTTGAGATCATTGGGGCCCAATCCCGTTTGAAACGAAACTAAGAAAACATTAATTCAGAATTTTGGCATAAAAGAATCTTACAATCAGCTTTACCAAGAAGCGTTTGGAGCAACAAATAATGGTATTGTAAACTATTACATACATTTATTATCAATATTATGTAAGATTAATGAGAAATATTAATACGACCCTGAGAAGCCTATAGAATTTAGTCCAGAAAATGCAGAGAAGATAATTTTAAGAACTTTTATTAATAACATAGATTTGAATTTGGCTTCCGTTGTCATAAATAGAAACGTATCGAGATTAAGAGATGCGTACAATTTACTCGAACAACAAGGTCTTATTAGAAACAATTTTCAAAAACAATTAAACAATAATAATGATTTGTATTATAAAATTCGAGCACAACATACTCAAAATATACCCGAAAACTTTAATCATAATAGTCACAGCCGTAGAAGTAATACTAGAATTTCAAAATTTGGGTTTAATTATAGTAATCAAAACGCAAATAGACCATCAGATGCACATTTTTGGAATAGGAGTTATAACTACAATAATGATGATCAGCATCACAATATACAGAATCGTAAGTTTAACAATTTTAGTAGCCAAACAACAAATTTTAACCATCCAAATAGTTATCAATACCATAATAAAAGTCATAGTCCTAATTTTAATAGACAATATCGAAACCCTCAAATGAACTCAGCGATATTTCCAAATATAAAATCTAGTGCAAGCTTAAGTAATTTCAGTAAGAATTCAAACAAAAAACAATATTCTTCTTATACTAATAACAGTGCTGAAATGGATATTGATGCAGTGGTTCATTGTCCTGAGGAGAGGGAACATAATTTAAATTTTCATTTAACTGCCTCAAAAAGACATTTCCCAAGCAGGATAAATAACGATACTGACGATATAAATTATATGGATTATGACATCAGTATTTTGTATAATAATGATGAGTCCTTGCCTGAAGGCGAAGGAACTGAATTTCATAATAGTGTTTCTACATCTGAAAATAAAGAAACTGAAGTTCTTGACAATATCTCTTTATCTGAAGATAAAGCGACATTACTTCTTAACATTATTTCTTTTTCGGAAGACAAAGAACGTGGATTTTCTAGCAGTATTTATTTATCTGAAGATAAAGAATCTGAAGTTCATGACAATGTTTCGTTCTCGGCAGAACTTCTTCACGGTGTTACGATTCACGAACAATACGAGTCGTATAACAATTTAGGTGACGTATGGGATGGAAGATACCAAGCAACGGTCCTGACCGGTTTTAACATGGCAAAGCCCAGGATTTATCTTGGTTCCTCTTTCATCCCAAGTGGACACTGACCTCCCCGTGGTGTCACCTGGGGAACTGCCTTTAACACCCGTTAAAGGTAGTGAGCTAACATGTGCCGCGCGTTCACCCATAAGAACGTTAAAAACTTGGGTTTGGGCGTCGGGCTAGTAACCCTCCCCTAGAAAAAAGCAGCCTACTATGAAAAAACAAAAGAAAAGAAAAACAAACCCCTCTAAAGTTGACGACCCCCGCAAACGTTTTAAGGACCATGATCTGCGAATCTGCACCTGGAATATTCGCACTCTTTATAGAGAAGGTGCAGTGTATGCGCTGGCAGATGTACTTGAAATGTACAAGGCCGACATTACTGCCATACAGGAAATACGATGGACTGGGAAAGATGTCACAACAACACCTAAAGGTGACGCACTGTATTATAGCTGCCATGACACAAAGCATGAGTTTGGTTGCGGTTTTGTAGTTGGTCAGAGGTTAAAACATCTGGTCTCCAGCTTCACCCCAGTGAATGAAAGACTTGCTACAATTCGATTAAAAGCAAAATTCTTCAACATCAGCTTTATCTGCGCTCATGCTCCAACCGAAGACAAGGACGAACAGACCAAAGATATATTCTACGAGCGCTTAGAAGAAACATATGACCGTTGTCCTGCCCATGACATTAAAATTGTTCTAGGCGATTTTAATGCCAAAATTGGAAAGGAGAATATCTTTGGACAAACAGTCGGGAAATTCAGTCTACATAGTGAAACATCAGACAATGGAATGAGGCTGACAGACTTCGCAGCGGCAAAAAACATGGTAGTTAGCAGTACCAGATTTAAGCATCTCGATATTCATAAGGGCACTTGGCTGTCTCCAGACCAAAGAACAATAAATCAAATTGATCACGTTGTGATAGATGGAAGACATTCATCGAGCGTGTTGGATGTACGATCGTTCCTAGGAGCAAACATAGATTCGGACCATTACCTCGTTGCAGCAAAGGTACGTACCCGTCTTAACGTTGCAAATAAAGCACGGACAGACACAACACGAAAGTTGGACATCGCTAAGCTGCAAACACAACAGATAGCCACAGCATATTCTACTCAACTGACCCAATTGCTTAATGAAAGCGCTTCTCGTCCCGATAACATATCAGCACAGTGGCAAAATATTGCCCACTCCATGCAAACTGCCGCAAAATCAGTACTTGGATACCAGAGACCTCCACCAAAGAATCCATGGTATGACCAGGAGTGCCGTGCTGCTACCGAAGAAAAAAATGCGGCATATATGGTTACTTTACAATCAGTAGCAACGCGTAGCGCACGAGAGAGGTATCGGGAAAAAGGAGAGAGGAGAAACGTCTTTTCCGCAGGGAAAAGAGGGAGTGTGAACAAATAAAGATGTACAGGAGACAGAACGAAGTCAGAAAATTCTACCAAAGAGTGAAGCATCAAACTGATGGCTTTGGTACAGGCATATCCTCCTGTAGAGACCAACAAGGTAATTTGGTAACTGATACAGACAGTGTGCTCAGGATATGGAAAGAACATTTTTCCAAACTGTTGGTATCCGATAGCAGTGAAGACGGCGAAGATACTACAGATCCAATCACAGAAGATGGTTTTGAATGTATACCGCACAGCCAAGATGAGGTAAGGACAGCAATAAACCGGCTAAAGAATAATAAGGCGGCAGGAGCAGATGGCCTACCAGCCGAGCTGTTCAAAACCGGAGGCGACACGCTGATAAGGTGTATGCATCAGCTAGTTTGCACCATCTGGCAGAAAGAACGCGTTCCCGACGATTGGAACGTGAGCATCCTATGTCCAGTCCACAAGAAGGGTGATAAGACTGTGTGCTCCAATTACAGGGGCATAAGTCTGCTCCCTATTGCACATAAGATAGTATCTGGCATATTGTGTGAGAGACTAAAGCCTATGGTCAATGACATTATTGGACCCTATCAGTGCGGCTTTAGACCTGGCAAATCCACCATTGACCAGATATTTACCTTGAGACAAATCCTGGAAAAGACCCAAGAAATGCAGATCGACACCTTCCATCTTTTCGTCGATTATAAAGCAGCATTCGACAGCCCTATACGTTCAAAGGTGTTCCAAGCCATGTCTGATTTTGGTATTCCTACAAAGCTCATTCGGCTTTGTAGAATGACATTAGCTGAGACGAGATCCTCAGTTAAAATAGGAAAGAACCTCTCCGAAGAGTTTATTACCAAAAGAGGTTTCAGACAAGGAGACGGCCTGTCGTGTGATCTATTCAACATCCTGCTGGAAAAGGTCATACGAGACGCGAAGGTCAAAAGAAATGGAACGATATACACGAACAGCCATATGTTACTGGCTTATGCCGACGACATTGACATCATGGGTCGATCGGTAAAGGAAGTAACTGACACCTCTACAAAAGTCGAAAGAGAATCTGCTAAAATTGGTCTGGCAGTAAACGGCGAAAAAACCAAGTTGATGGTATCGACGCGTAATTTTACCACAAACCCCGCACCATTTGTGAATGTTGGTACCTACAATTTTGAGGTAGTAAAGGACTTTGTCTACCTCGGCACCGCCATAAACACAACAAATAACATCAGTTGTGAAATACGAAGAAGAATAGTGTTGGCTAACAGATGCTACTTTGGGCTAAGTAAACAGTTTAGGAATAAAGCCACCTCTCGTCAAACAAAAGTAACACTTTACAAAACACTGATACTACCCGTGCTAATGTATGGTTCCGAAGCATGGGTACTTGCTCAAGCAGATAAGGCAGTGCTTGGTGTGTTCGAGAGAAAAATTCTTCGAAAGATCTACGGGCCAATCTGTGTTGATGGCGAATATCGGCATATGGCGAATATAATGACATCAATGTAGTTGAACAAATCGAGATACAACGATTGCGATGGCTAGGCCATGTTATAAGAATGAGTGATGATGAACCCGCTAAAAAGGCGTATAAATACGGGCCGCATGGAGGTTCTCGCAGATCTGGAAGGCCAAAGCTTCGTTGGAGCGAACAAGTGAAACGAGATATCAGTAAACTACATATCCTAGATTGGGAAAATACAGCAGCAAACAGAGAGGATTGGAGATTTTTTCTTAGTTCGGCTTATGGAACAAATGTTCTGTAAAAGGCCAGCTAAGTAAGTAAGTAATAACAATTTAGCATTGTCTGATAAAATTAAATTAGGGAATACAGTGATATTAAATAATACCATTAATTCCAAAAGTGAAAATAATACAACCGAGAATATGCAAAATCCACTAAATAAATACAGAAGTTCTAAAAATCTAACAACGAATTTTAATGAAGTACACATACTCGGAAAATCTTCAATTTGCCCTTATCCTTTAAAACATGATCATATTATTTTGGATAAATATAAAAACTTAAATATTTCAAACAATAATATAGAAGTTACAAAAACCTTAGACTTTAATAATTATGATCACAAAACAGATAAGACCGAATTTCTAGATTATAGTTCCACAACTAAATGTGCAGATTCAGAAAAGGTTATAGCCTTATATAAAGAAGATAAATCATTACACATAAAAGATACAATGAGTGAAGCGATAGAATATAATAATAAAAGTTTTCATTCAGTTACTAAAAAGGAACAAGACATCTGTAAAACAATTTTAAAATATAAGAACAATAATGTTGAGAAGAAAAACTCAAATAGGGGAATTTGTAGCAAAAAAATTATTAAGATGAGATTTATAAGAAATTATAAATCTGTTAAATATAAGAAAATATCAAATATGGGTTTAGTGCTTTACGACATATTTTTAAAAATAATTGCGACGTGAAGCCAAATAATTTTTTAAATTGTACAATTCATTTTAACTTATTTATCACTGCCGTTTATTGTTTTTACTCTCATGTTATTATTATTGTTACAAAAAACACTCTTCACTCAATTCTGAATAACTGTAACTTTTTAGACATATATGTACTTTTAAACTCAATTTCATATTGTAATCCTACACCAACATTACATCATTGTTTAATGGGGGAGAAGTAATGATAGTATTATCATTACGAATATAATAATTATATTTATTTAATTAATAATTTCATCAGAATATTTATTAAAATCAGCCTTTAAATGTATGAATGGTTTCTACATTTAACATAATTGGCATTGGGCTAAAATTGTAAAAATTTTAAAAAATTTACTGAATAGTGTGCTATTGTTTCTATGTTATCACTAAGGCGAATTTAAGAAGGTGATCCAAAAGGCGAACTCAGGCCGTAGTATTAATTTGCTGTCAAAATTTTTGCGCGAAATATCCATAAAAGGTAGAAGAAAACGGTAAAATATTCCTCGTGAAACTTAAATTAAGATGTTGTACAAATAGAATCTTTAAGGAAGAGAAATATTTGTTATATATTTTTAATTAAATTATGTTTTGTCAGCAAATGAAGACATCAGTTGTTATTATTGTATCAGATTCTTTCTTGCTACATTGTTAATATGAATTCGATTTCTAAATAATTATTTTTGTTGCCTATTCTGAACGTTATAGTAAGTTTATTTGAAAAAGGTAGATCGATGCGACTAATGTTTTACAAGAAGGTTTTTACACCCTGAGAATAAATAGGCCTAAAATAAAATGTCCCAAAAATTAACTGTTATATAGGGTAACATCATTTGAATAAAGGTTTGCTAGTAATTTGCCCAACTCCGTAACCCAAAATTATAAAATCCAATAAAAGTCATCTGAATTATGAAAATTTAGAAAATTACATGTGAACCTATCTTTATTTCTGGCACTGTATGTCTACAATTATAGTGGAGCAATTTATTGACAACCTGGCACAAAAAGTGCCAAATAACAGCGAATTAAGACAGAAAATGGAGATAAATACTTCAAAATACCTGAAACCGGGTGTTGCCATTTTTCAAAAAACAAAAAGGTTTATTAAAAATATATGCACATCAGTGCTATCATTTTTGCCGGCAACGGGTATGTGTGCTATTCAATATTGTTCTTAAGAAACAAACATGTTTATTACATATTGGTGACAACAAAATTCTTATCGACAAGTATCATATTTATTTATTTTCTTTCATTCCACAAATACCTGTTTGAAAATATTTCCTAATGGTTATGTTTTATATTTTCTTTGTAAACCAAAAAAACCACATACATAAATAAATGCCACATTCTTCTAACTTAAAGTATCGATATTTTTGTAAGAAAAGTAAAACAAGGAATTCTAGACATGACAGCAATTTATGCTGAAAAACTAAAAACGAATAATTGATAACAGAAATATTTCAACAGCAACATTCTTATGTTGCATACAACAATAATAATTGTCAACAGATACTGATAAATATCTACAAGATACACTACATGCATACATATGTATGCATGTACGACCATATATGTATATGTGTCCTATACACATAACCGCACACGCAGACGTAAATCAGCAAACTCACACATTCATTCCATTCACTAGTATTTGGTTTCCAACAAGTGATGATAAATGTCAACTCATTTCTTGTCAGTTTTTTGCCATTGTTGTCGTTGTTGTACGCCAATAAATACCATCGAGGGGTTATGAAAGAACAAAATGAAACAACAATCGCCCCAAACTCCGAAAGGTTTGCAAAAGGACAGTGAAATTATGGGATTGAATTTTAATGCGTTAAAAACAAAGAATAATATCAACAAACCCTCCTACGTTGGTGACCCCCTCAAGAAATGTGATTATGGAAAGAGTAATGAACCAAATAATTACACTAATCTCGATTGCGATCGCAAAAAACTTACTATTTACTGACTGAAAAAATATTTTCTTCTAAAATCAACAAAACAATGACCACTGTGTCCCATAACAATTGTTATATTTCTCTTTGTGATTTTTAATACATTGACAACATTAAGATTGTTGCATTGTTAAAAGACAAGGAGAAATACGAAGAAATGTGACACCATAAATATAGTTGCAACACACCAAGTAAAGCCGCAAAGCAAAAATACATTTTATACATAAATAATAAGGTTTGATTCTCATCTACATATCTTTTGATTACTTACAATCCATCATAATGGTGATGGTGTATGCGAAATAAAGAAAATAACAAACCAAAATACCGTTTGGGAAGTATTGGGATTTTCACATGTGTATATGACAGTGATTGGAATGAGCAACTTGTTTTTGAAAACGGGGATTATTATTTTGTTGTTAGGTATTGAATTTATAAAAAATGAACAAGATTTATCACTTCGTAGCCTTATCGGCAGAAGACAATGGTTTTGTTATTGAACTGTAGGTATATGGGGAATGTTGCCAACTCTTTCAAATTCCATTTCCAAAAAAAGTGAATTTTCCTATTCGCGCTACGTCAACGATTTTTGGTACATAGGTTAAGAAAAAGTTCCTCAGTACAAATCCGCTCGCGAGCAAATTTTTGGTTGTTGCAGACAAAAAATATCGCGGCGTTAGTTTTGCTATTAAGAATAAATTATTATAAAAACGCTAATTAATTGAATGGGCACAATTGCCACTAAAAAGTTATCACGAAGCGACGTCAGTGGGTAGATTGCATAATATTTGTGAAATGTTACTCAGTTTTAGCGGAATTTACAAAAAATTGACAAAATTTTAAATGTAATCCGATTTTTTTAAATTTAGGTCCATTTACCCATTAAAAATTACAAAAAATTGTTTTAAATAAAAACTTCACGGGGAATTAAATGAGATCAAAATTATTATGATCGGGATAATAGTCTGGATGTTATGGCCAAAATAAGCACATATTTGGGTAACAAAAAAATAAATTTTGGTTTGAAAAAATTGAGGAAAATTATCAAATTGTTAAGATAAATCATTAGGCTTCTTGAACGAAGATAGGATTACTTAGCTGGCCCATTACAGAACATTTGTTCCATAGACCGAATTAAGAAAAGATCTCCAATTCTCTCTATTTGTTGCTTCGCACTCTGGAATACCGCGCCTTTTTAATCTCATCATCCACTTGTTTGCGCCATCTATTCCTTGGCCTGCCAATTCTGCGTGCACCGCCAAGCGGTCCGTATATATACGCCTTTTTAGCGGGTTCATCATCGCTCATTCTTATGACATGGCCTAGCTAACGCAATCGCTGCATCTCGATACGTTTAACAATATTGATGACGTTGTATATCAGATACAGTTCGTGGTTCATGCGACGTCGTTATTCACCGTCAACGCAGATTGGTCCGTAGATCTTTCGAAGAATTTTTCTCTCAAACACACCAAGCACTGCCATGTCTGCTTGCGCAAGTACCCAGGCTTCGGAGCCATGTTGAAGAGATCACACGAAAGGCTGTCTCCTTGTCTGAAACCTCTTTTGGTATCAAACTCTTCGGAGAGGTTCTTTCCTATTTTAACTGAGGACCTCGTGTCAGTTAAAGTAATTTTACAAAGCCGGATGAGCTTTGCGGGGATACCAAATTCAGACATGGCTTGTAATACCTTTGAACGCAGCGGGCTGTCGAAGGCTGCTTTATAATCGACAAAAAGGTGGTAGGTGTCGATCTGCATCTCTTGGGATTCAAATAAACCGTTTAATTTATACGCATTTTTAAATTATGTGTAAATCGCGTGGGTGCCACCGTGGTGCAATGGTATGCACACCCGCCTTGCACGTTGAAGGTCGCGGGTTCGATTCCCCGGCCAGTCAACATCAACATTTTCAACGGTGGCAAAATACCACTCAGTAATGTTGGTGACATTTCCTGAGTATTTCAGCCATGTAAAACTTCTCTACAAAGTGGTGTCTTAAGACACGCCGTTCGGATTCGGCGATAAACAGTAGGTCCCATATCATTGTGCTAATATGGATCGGGGTGCACTCATTGATATGAGAGAAGTCTCCCTTGTCCCATATGGGATGTTTGTGGAACAATTATATATGGTAAATAACAAAAATGTTTTGCAATCGATGAATCCGAGTTTCACCCTTTCAGAATTCGCGAACTGTTAACATATTCTATAAAGTATGACTACAGTTCTTTAAAATGAAGTGTTTTAGGAGGGATCCCATAATGTCGACCGTTAAAATTAATTTTCGTGGAAGCTGTGTTGGCATCAATGTAGAAAAATAGGTTAAAATGGGTTGAAGCCAACAAGTTTTTTTATGTTCCCATGCGATTTCTGGCTTAACCTTATATTTTATAGACCTATTCCCAAAGAATGAATCACAGAATACTCCATGGGCAATAAGATAGCTGTTTATAATTTTTCGATATATCCACTGCATCCACCTAAAATTGATGCTGACATTTTGAAGCCGGAATTTCGGGGTTTTTTGAATTTTTTTAATAATCCGGACGCGCAAGAAGATAATATTCCAAAGTCATAACACTATTATAGAACTCGTGATTTTACGTCGTTTGGTGCATATCTCATGAGTGTGCTCCATACAGCATCCTATTAATTGGAGTTGAAAAGCCAAAATTTCATGCCTGAATTTTCTTACAAAACATATTTTTTGCGTATAAAATTAACAACTGTCATTCAATTTCCTTTGAAGCCCGCGTGAATTTAGTTTTTTTACGCGACGGTTCTAATGAAGCCTTCCGCGATCGAATTCATCTACTAAAACCGCGGATATAGATACCTTGAAAATTGGAAAATCGGCAAAAATATATTTTGACAAATCCGCGTACTAAACCGCGATTTTCTTTAAAATTTTTTACATAAATGGAATCCTTTACTCGCGATTATAATATTTGCGAAAACACGTGTCATAAAAAACAGAGATACGCGAGTAATATGGGTATTTCGCCAAAAATTGAATGTGGAGGCACATCCGCGGTTTTTGAAGAAACTATTTGAAATAGGTGTATATTGACGTATTTTTGATGGGCGCTGATGAAACCGGATGCGCATCAAAATCGCATGCACATTGCGCGACTTTTACCAACTTTAAGGTTTTTTGCAGTGCATGATGCAACTGGCGGCACACAATGGCCGCTGAGTGAAACATCGAAATATGCATAAATATTGAAAGAGATTGATTCGCTTTATCCAAAATCGGATGCGCATCAACCGACTTTAACTAATTCGCGAATTACAGGCCTTTTAATTTTCATATCTTTTAAATGATAGTAATTTCAATATTACTCTTAATTTCCTATCCTTATAAGTTATCACAGTAAGCAGTTAAGCTTTCACGATGGTAAACTATATATTTTGATAAAGTTTTAGCAGAATACTTTAATTTATGTACAAGATTTTAGCGAAATAGTTGGATAACTCTCAAATATTTTTTTTTCTAATTTTTCGAAACAAAACAAAAAAATTTTTTTTAACAATATTTTGCAACAATGAGTTGTTTCTCTTTTGTTGCTGTTATAACATGCAATTTATAAAGCCAATGTTTATAATTTTGGTTTCACATTTTTTACGCGTCTAGTCTAGTTTCTGTACGTATTTTTAATATAGTTTTTATACCCTCCACCATAGTATGGAGGGTATATTAAGTTTGTTTTTCCGTTTGTAACGCATTGAAATACTCATTTGCGACCCTATAAAGTATATATATTCTTGATCAGGGTAAAATTCTGAGTCGATCTGTGCACGTCCGTCCGTCCGTCTGTGGTAATCACTCTAGCATCCACAAAAATGGAGATCGAACGCTGAAATTTTGCGAAAATGCGTCTTCTGTTTGCAGGCAGGTCAAGTTTGATGATGGGCTATATCGGTCCACGTTTTGGTATAGCCCCCATATAACGGTACCCCCCGATTTACGGTATTTTGCCGTTTTTAGCTACATTTTCAGACCGATTTAGCTATAATTTGACATTTAGGGTTCTTAAGGGTCAAAAAACTTATATAACAAAAGTTGTGGACATAGGTCCACGTTTTGGTATAGCCCCCATATAACGGTACCCCCCGATTTACGGTATTTTGACGTTTTTAGCTACATTTTCAGACCGATTCAGCTATAATTTGACATTTAGGGTTCTTAAGTGTCAATAAACTTATGTAACAAAACTAGTGGACATAGGTCCATGTTTTGGTATAGCCCCCATATAACGGTACCCCCCGATTTACGGTATTTTGCCGTTTTTAGCTACATTTTCAGACCGATTTAGCTATAATTTGACATTTAGGGTTCTTAAGTGTCAATAAACTTATGTAACAAAAGTTGTGGACATAGGTCCACGTTTTGGTATAGCCCCCATATAACAGTACCCCCGATTTACGGTATTTTGCGTTTTTAGCTACATTTTCAGACCGATTTAGCTATAATTTGACATTTAGGGTTCTTAAGTATCAATAAACTTATATAACAAAAGTTGTGGACATAGGTCCACGTTTTGGTATAGCCCCATATAACGGTACCCCCCGATTTACGGTATTTTGACGTTTTTAGCTACATTTTCAGACCGATTTAGCTATAATTTTAAATTTAGGGCTCAGACCGATGACATTTACGGTTCTTAAATGTCAATGAACTTATATAACAAAACTTGTGAACATAGGTCCACGTTTTGGTATGGCCCCCATATAACGGTGCCCCCGACTTACGGATTTTGACGTTTTTAGCTACATGTTCAGGTCGATTAAGCTATAATTTGATATTTAGGGTTCTTAAGTGTAAATAAACTTATATAACAAAAGTTGTGGACATAGGTCCACGTTTTGGTATAGCCCCCATATAACGGTACCCCCGATTTATGGCATTTTGACGTTTTTAGTTACATTTTCAGACCGATTTAGCTATAAATTGACATTTAGGGTTCTTAAATGTCAATAAACTTATATAACTAGTGGACATAGGTCCATGTTTTGGACCATATAACGTTACCGCCCGATTTCAAGTATTTTGACGTTTAAATTCACATTTCTAGACCGAATTAGCTATAATTTGATATTTAGGGTTCTTAGTGACCAAAAAACTTATATTCGAAATAATTATGAACGTAGGTCCATGTTTTGGTATAGGCCCATATAACGGTACCTCGGAATAACGGATTTCGGTATCCCCATATAACGGATTTTCGGTATTTTGAGAATTTTACCTACAATTTTTAACCGAATTATCTGTAATTTGAACATTAGAAACATTAGAATATTGTCAGTATTTCGTCTTATTTTCCAAAATATTTCCCAAAATATATTCCAACTGTAAAAAGTTATGAATAAATAGCTTTTAACATGTTCATTTTACTTGGCTTACTAGCACTGCTATTATTTTGCACACGAAAAAACCTTCCTGAGCAGGAAACTTCAATGGTCTTTCTTAATAGTTGCATATTTATGTAAAATATTTTAGCCCGTGAGGTTTGGGACCTTATAAGCATTCGCCTGTTGCAGATAATTGAATTCCTTTAAGGATTTCTAGCAGTATTATTGCAATTTTTGTACATAGCAGTTCCCCACTGCTATTATTTTGCACCCAACGGTAACGGTACCCCCAATTTCTCGCCCACCAAAAATTGTCAACATACATAGTTAGATATAGGCACCATCCGAATGAAGCATTTTATGTACATTATCTGACATTTTAACGTACCCACTTAAAGTTGGGGACAGGAATGAAAACTATTTATTCCATTTTAGTTCAGAATATTTTATGGTGGAGGGTATGAAAAGTTCGGCCCGGCCGAACTTAACCGTTTTTTACTTGTTTTTATTTTAGTTGTACTGACGATGCACTTTAATGCGTTTCAACAAAATTGACCTGTATTAATGAAGACATTCAGAGCAAAGGCGCTAAATTATCCCAATTT
Organism: Musca autumnalis; assembly: GCF_047663935.1. NCBI lineage: Eukaryota > Metazoa > Arthropoda > Insecta > Diptera > Muscidae > Musca > Musca autumnalis. Next base: position 121,728,900 of record NW_027411866.1, on the reverse strand, counting down.
TAATATTTTGAATTTTACCAGTCAAAAGTTTATGCAAATCGGCTCGACCTGGCTCACTTGTTGAACATAAATATAGCCACAGCTTCCACGCAAATTAACTTTTAAGGCCAATATTTTTTGCCAAGCCTAAAAACATTTTATTTTATCCAAAAAAATTTAATGTGTATAATATACAACCACAATTCGCGACTAATTAAAGGGTAAAGCTTGGCTTCAACTATGTTAAATTTTCAAAAATATTGTCCATATATAATTTATCTCCGACAAATATTTGGATGTGTTATAATTGGAATGACAAAGCATTATGGTTCCATATAACAAGCACGGGAAACCATTAATATTTACTGCTAATTTCACGAAAAACGATGGGCGTGGTCGTGCCGTTAGGCCTTAAAAAGGTACCTAGATTCTGAAATGCAACCACATTTTTTGAAAATTAATTTTCAAACCAATACGTCGATATTTTTCCCCAAACACAGCCTTTTAAACACTGACAGCTTCTGAATGGTATTTCTAATGACCTGCATTAGTGGATGTGTTAACCCTTCAGGTACTTACATATATCAGATGTTTTCCTTTTCTTCCTTTTCAAATTTCCTTTTGAAAAATAAAAATTTCTTTTAATTTTGATTTTTCAAAATAGTCTGGCTTAATCCCTTTTGTTGTTTTAATATTTAAAACAACAAGTTTATTAGTGGAGAAGGTTTACGTTTATACTTCGAGCTGACGATTGATGTTTGGGTAAAAAAAGTTTCTTGTTGAAGAAGTTATTGAAAAATAACTTCGGTGGAGAATATCCACAAACAAGAAACAAAGGGAACTGATGAGATCCAGTGGCGTGGATCGAAACTAGTCTTCCTTGCCTTACCCCTTGGCGAACAATGCCAAACCTTCTCCACTAATAAACTTGTTGTTTTAAATATTAAAACAACAAAAGGGATTAAGCCAGACTATTTTGAAAAATCAAAATTGTAACAGCTATCCCAATTAAATAAACGCCACCAATGTTCTATTTGAGAAACACTGGCACGGTTTTGTGTGTTGTTGGTATATAAGCTACCAAACAGCATTTGGGTATGTGCATTTGTTGAAAAATCAACGACACATACGAGTGGAAGAAGGTTTGCTTTGTTTCGTAAACACTTTCGTCGGAGTTGTGTTAGGTTACCAAAGAAAAACTTCTCATTGAAGGTTTTTCTTTGTTTACGTTTATACTTCGAGCTGACGATTGATGTTTGGGTAAAAAAAGTTTCTTGTTGAAGAAGTTATTGAAAAATAACTTCGGTGGAGAATATCCACAAACAAGAAACAAAGGGAACTGATGAGATCCAGTGGCGTGGATCGAAACTAGTCTTCCTTGCCTTACCCCTTGGCGAACAATGCCAAACCTTCTCCACTAATAAACTTGTTGTTTTAAATATTAAAACAACAAAAGGGATTAAGCCAGACTATTTTGAAAAATCAAAATTGTAACAGCTATCCCAATTAAATAAACGCCACCAATGTTCAATTTCTTTTAAACATAAATTACTTTTAACTGTGCGCCTTAACTAACTTTAAATGGAAGGTGCTTGCACCTGGGAAGTTTTTGCGGATTCTGAAACTACAATGTACATAGACGAGAAAAATAAAAAAAATCGGCGGAGCGAATTTCAAATCAATCGCGGTCAAAATTCACATTTTTATACCCTCCACCATAATATGGAGGGTATAATTAAATTTGTCATTCCGTTTGTAACACATCGAAATATTCATCGGAGACCCTATAAAGTATGTGTTCTTGAGCAGGGTAAAATTCTAAGTCAATATAACCATGTCCGTCTGTCCGTCCGTCCGTCTGTTGAAATCAAGATACAGCTCACAATTTTTAAGATAGAGCTTTGTAATTTGGTATAGAAGTTTATATTACTCCTAGGATGATTGGTATTGCAAATGGGCTATATCGGTCCACGTTTTGATATAGCCCCCATATAACGGTACCACCGATTTTCGGTATTTTTAAGGTTTTTAGCCCAGGTTTTATAGGCCCACGCCTTTATATAGCTCCCATAGAACGGTACCTCCCGAATTTCGGTGTTTTTGATGTTATGGCCACAATAATCCATCGAAATGGCTGAAATTTGGTATTTAGTATTCATTGGGAGTATTCAACTTTCCCCTCTAATTTTGTTGGTATAGGTCCACGCCTTTATAGAGCTCCCAAAGAACGGTACTTCCCGAATTTCGGTGTTTTGAATGGTACCTCCCGATTTTCGGTATTTTGAAAGTTGTTGCCTCAATATTCCACCCAATTGGCTGAAATTTGGAGTTTAGTCTTCATTTGGGGTATAAAACTTTGGTAGCTCCCGATTTTCGTAATTCTAAAGGTTGTGACGTCAATATCCCGCCGAAATGACTGGATTTTGTTATTTAGCCTTCCAGGGGGTTATAAAGTATTCCTGAAAAGAATTATTAGTATACATATGTATGTCCACCGTGGTGCAATGGTATGCACGCCCGCCTTGCACGCTGAAATATCGGAAATTTGCAATTAGTCTTCTTTGAGTCTAAAAACTTTCCGCATGAATTTGTTGGTATAGATCGGCGAAATTTGCTGAAATTTGGTAATTAGTCTTCTTCATAACCGAAAGGAAACTAATTGTTCCATTTTACTTCAATATAATTTTAGTCCCATTTCGATAGGACTTGCCGTTAATGCATTGTCCCAACTTGAAATTCTATATCTCAAAAATGGTGAAAACTATAAAAACTCATAAAATTTACTCTTCTAGAGAATTTTCACTGCAACAAAATTTTCTTTCATCCAATTTCGATAGAACTTGCAGGTTTCAAGGAAAACTTTGACGGCGATATATTTGAAAATTTTTAACTTGATTTTTCTCATCTATGAACATTGTAGTTTCATAATCCGCAAAAAATTTCCAGGTGTAAGCACCATTCATTTGTAGTTAGTTAAGGCCGTGTTGTTTCAAGAAAATCTTTAAAATATTACTTTACGGAATATGTTTAAGATGTATTTAAATTTGTACCCTTCATGGCGTAATTACATATATTTTCAACAACAAATGACGAGTTAGTAAGTTTTTTAAAATTTGTATGTAAAGTCAAAGTTAGACCTACCTATGCAATGCCACTTGTTGATGTAGAACACAACATTGCTGTTGTTAACATTTATTTACCATCCTTGAAAATAAAAATGAATCCTGGAAGTTATCTACTGTTTATAGTAAACAATGTATCCCACACAAATGCGTAGTTAATACTTCAACCCTAAAAATTACGTCGAAATATCTCTCACAAAAGAACGGAGACAATAGAAATGACAATAGATTCTACAAAAATTTTTTATAGCTGATATTTTCCACTCCCAGTTATCTCAAAATTGTAGATAATTTAAGGGGTTGCAAAGTGTAGAAATAACTTCGTTGTCTTTTTTGTTTTGTCACACAGACAGTTTATGTTAAGATACCCTTAGGTCGAATGTTAACTGTTAGATAAAAGGGAAGTAATAAAAGATGATTTGTTTCCTGTCTATGATATTAATTTATTGCTGTGCATAGTTCTATGCCTTATGGGTGTAAATTCATATGAAAAACAAAATAAAAAAATGAAGTTTATAAAACTAGACATTGGATTTTGTATATATTTCAAAAAATCACATAGAAAAATGCTTGAATTCTTTATGATGTTTGATATATTTTGCCATATTTTTGCAATTATTATAAATACAGATATCATCCAAAAGCATTAATTTTTTTTTACTTTGAAAAGAAAAAAACAAGAAAGCTGTGTTTTTAAAACATTTGATTTTAAGCCTAATTAACGTATAACATACACCTTTAAAGAAATATGGAAGTGTTTCACATACGTAGACTAGCATACAAATTGCGTAGTTGTTGTTGTTCACCAGATTCATTTTCAAGTGTGCAAAAATATTTTATAGCTCCAACGGAGACTAACCAATGAGAGTAATGTGATTAAAACCTTAAAAATTTCCAAAATCGGAAAGTACCGTTCTATGGGGGCAATATCCAAACCATTGGTGTTCGCTTCCTTAAGGTAGTGTAAAACCAAACCACACGTATTCTCTCTTTATTTCTGATTTGCCATTGCTTAGCAATCGGGAAAGTGTCTTACCACTTCTAATACACCAAGTAATCTGAGCACCCCTGATCTAAACGTTGATCTGCACCGATTAATGCTTTCAAGATTCCTTAAAGTGACGCGAAGAGTTTTATGGGTAGTTATAGGGAGCTATACTAAAACCTGGACCTTTTTAAATAAATATTTGTGTGAAACTCAAAATCCCAAAATACAACCAATTCGAAGGGTATACTATATTTTCCCTACAAAATGATTGGCCAACTAATATAATCCCTATTATATGGTGGAGGGAGATAAAAACCGCCGTAACTTTAGGGACCAGCATCAAATTTTGTAAATGCAAATAGATTTGAATTGTTCATTGTGAATTATTTTTTTCTCTTAGCCCATGGACCAAATATCGGTGACGTACTTCCATTTTTTGTAATTTTTTAGAAATGGAATTGTAAAATAATTTTAAAATTTACCATATGTACCGTCAAAGGTATAACTTGTTGTCATTATTGTACAATATGAGATTGTAAACTCGACCTGAAAGGTAGCCAAAATAAAGCTTTTTACCATATTGAAAAGGAAGTGGAGATGCCTCACAAACTCCAACCATTTGCGCAAGATAACTCAAAATATCTTGTGTTGTCCAGCACTTTTATGTCCGTGCGCTCTATTTTCAGAACAAAGCGGAATGAGGTGAAATTGGGGTATACTCCTTTCCCCTAAAAATAATTACTAAGCACTTGCCAATATTCAACTTGAGAACCCATTTACAGAAATATCCCAGCAAGACATCAAGTTGAGTATTGAGGCGATATGTTACGGTGCTGGACATCGGTCCAGAAATGGACTGTGATTGGTTGGGGAACTTATTTTTACAGTAGGAAATAGCCCAATTTCAGGTAGTGTCATTTTTAATATAGTATCCGGAATTTTATCCAAATCACTCCTGAGGATGTGGAAGGAGAATTTCATCAAGCTTTGAATATGGTCGCCGGCCATACCCCAGAACCAATCCCAAACTACGGCATTAAGTGTTTGCCACCTAGCCAAAGTAAGGTCAAGACAGTAAGTAATTGGCTGAGAAACTATAAGAAACAAGTAAAAAAGTACCCTCAGCCTGTGTGCGTTAGTCTATGATATATATATATATATATATATATATATATATATATATATATATATATATATATATATATAGATATTTTATCGAATATTTTCGATGTCCAGCCGCTACATGTGGTGACATAGGAGTTTTTTATAACACTTTCGGACTATTTTCTCAAGAAGTTTGACTTGCCCCTGAAAAAGCTTTTACTGCCGTAATTGAGGAAGCGAATGCAAGTTGCTTCAACAAAAAACAAATGATTCGAGAGCAGGTCTTAAAGCGATTTTATCCAAAATTTTGTGTGGGAGGTACCCGAAGGAATGGACAAATATAGTCCATATTCGAACCTGTTCTATATCTGGTAGATACATTATGATGTGTAATGTATGGACCAAATTGGTCACTCCCATGAAGAGTTATCGTACACACAAATTTTCCTAACATTTTTGAACTTTTGTGGGGGAGGTACCTGAAGGAGTGGACCGATATGGCTTATCTTCGAACTTAAATTAAGTTGGCACAAAATATTATGACGGCCACATTTTGGACCGAATCGGCAGATCCGTTCGAGAGTTATCTTGCGCTCCAATCACTACACACGGGGTCATAGGCATTTTTTACAACATTCAGGCTATTTTCTCAAGAAGTATGGACTTGCCCCTGATGAAACTACACGTTGGCACAACAAAAATCAAAGCGATTCGAGAGCAGTCCCTTAACTGAACTTTACCGAAATTTTGTGTGGGAGGCAGGGACGTACGCAGGATTTCATTTCGGGGGGGGGCCCAACTTGACCAAAAATTATAAAAAAAATTAAATGTTGTGTAGCGTTACGTAAAGATATTTAAAGGGGTTATGGCCACTTATAAGCATCAGAAAAACCATTTGCATGCATTTTTTATAAGACATCTATTAAACCTTGAGTTACCTTCTAATGTTTTTTTTTTTTTTTTTGAAAAATCTTTCTGACAAATGCCTGCCTATAAAGCACTGTTTTTACTAAAGCAGTTTGCGATCAGCATATATTTTTGTTGGATCATTACGAACCTAATAATCTTTTCCATTATCGAAACGGAATTAAAAAAATAAATTTTCATACATTTTGAACAGTTAAAATCAAAATTTCGATTTTAACAAAGAAAGCACCGCTTTCAAAAGTGCCAAAAAAGACGTTTTTAGTGTCTATGCTACATACAAAACACAATAAATGTTTCCCTTCGAAAGCTAATATCTCGGTAAATTTTTGTCCGATGGACTGGAAATTTTGGCACATATTCCATTCTACATGTACTTTAAAATGAGCCAAAAAGTTTCGATTTTTCGAATTTTATATGAAATACTGGTACAAAGTATGTAAATTCAATAGAAAGAATTCAAAATATTTAGGATACAATTTTAAATATTTGCAGAGTAGTCACGGTGCTCTTGAATCAAATTTAAATGGAAGGTGCTTACACATGGGAAGGTTTTGCGGATTCTGAAACTACTATAGATGAGAAAAATCAAAAAACAAAAAAAAAATCGCCGGAGTGCTTTTTAAAAAAATCGCGATTCATGTTGACATTTTAGGGGTAGTTTAAGTTTATGCGATTTTGCTTGGAAGCCGCAAGTGCTATCAAAATTGGAATAAAAAAATTTTGTAGATATCAAAATTTTCTACAAGATTGACCTTAATAATATTTTCGTAGGTTTTACAACTTTTGAGATATAGAAGTTAAAATTGGGACAATTCAAATTCAATTCAATTCTGTATCGTCTCCTTATAAAACAACGTCATGACTGCAATTTCCCAACTTAAACTCATATATCTAAAAAAATGGTACAACCCAGGAAAAATTACATAAGCCAGTCTTGTAGAGAATTTTCAAAGCTATAAGATTTTCTCAGGTCCCACGCCGATAAGACTTGCCGTATTCAAACAAAATCGCGAAACCCTAACAAAAAAACCTAAAAATGTAAACTGAGCTTATTTGTCTCAAAAATGGTACAGCCTGAGAACAAATCATAAACGTCAATCCTGTAGAGAATTTTTACAGCTACAACATTTTCTTTAGCTCTATTTTGATTGGACTTGTGGTTTCCAAGCAAAATCGTGAAAACCTAAAAAACATTTAAAAATGTAAATTTTGGCCGCGATTTTTTTAAAAATTCCTACAGCGATTTTTTCTTGTTTTTGGATTTTTCTCATCTATGAACATTGTTGTTTCAGAATTCACAAGAACTTCTCTGTGTAAGCGGTTTTCATTAAAAGTTAGTTAAGGCACTCCCTTCATAACATTGTTTTATAAGGGGGCGATAGAGTCAGTGCATTGTCCCAATTTGAACTTTAATATCTCAAAAATGGTAAAACTTACGAAAATACCGTAAAGGTCAATCTTGTAGAAAATTTTCATAGCTACAACATTTTCTTCAGTGTCATTTTGATAGGACATGCGGTTTCTAAGTAAAATTCTGAAAACCTAAACAACCCCTAAAAATGTCAACTTGAATCGCGATTTATTTAAAAAACGCTCCGTCGATTTTTTTTTGTTTTTTGATTTTTCTCCTCTATGAACATTGTTTCAGAATCCGCAAAAACTTCCCAGGTGTAAGCACCTTCCATTTAAATCACCGTGTAGTATATTTAGAATTGAAAATAGACAATATCGGGTCAGGTTCGGTAAAGTCGCCATGTAAAATTTACGCCCCGTTTTTAGTATATTGAAGTTTTAAATCATACATGCCCACGTTATAGTTTATTGCAGAATTTTACAACCACAAAGAATTGCCGTTGTCTTTGCTATAGCAAGATTTTTACTATTTCGATGATCTTAGCCGAATTTTTAAGAATATCGGCTGCCGTTGTCTTTGATATGTTTCCAAATTAAAGCATTAAGAAAAATTTAACAGTTTTTGAGATATGGTGCGAAATCTATACAAATTATGGAGTGCTTAGATATATTATAAAATTTAAGGCAATAAATGTAGTTTTTCCAGTTCATTATTTGTCCAAAATTTTATTCTGACCTTTATCTACAAATTTGCTTCAGAGGTCAGAAAAATATTTGCATTGGTTTCACAGATATAGCCCCGAGTTACTTTAAAAAGTCAATATTTAACAATGTTTAGATGGGACCATAATATCCAAGCCCGATATGACTCAACAAAACGCAACTAGGGCTTTCGTACTTTGGGTCTGTACTTTCAAAAAATCCTCACTTCAAATTGTTTGCACAAGGTTACCTTAAAAATGTTGCACAGTGTTATTTACCGGGAGAGATAGAGTCTGATCATATTCTTTTCCGTTTAACTCCTTGAGGAGCATAGTGCCTCTAGAGTCTGATACCAGGACTATTTTTACTTTTAATATAATGTTAAAAAAGAAGCGTTATATTTTTTTCTTAATTGTACGGTTAGAAGTTTTTGGACTCGATGACAAACACTTTGATGGACTTAGTTCTATATAGTTTTGACAAATAACAATCGATCCTTATTGAACCCCACTTAATTATTCGCTAATAATAAGCTAATTAATTTTAGAAATGGATCTTATTTTAAGATACACTCCTCTTGATAGTTACCGCGCCCATAAGCTATTTTAGTTGGTCACCGTAGTATTTAGAGCTTTGTCAGGAAGCATGAATTTGTCCACGAAAATAGGATATCGCTGTAAACAAGACTACAAAAAGTCCAAAGGATCCTCGAACAGTCTTTAAACTGCTGTTATGTTAGACTTGTATGAGGACCTGAAGATGTTGTCCAAACATATTCTCTTGGAACTTGATGTACTTTTGGAATTAATTTTGCGAGTGGACCGAAATAGTCCATATTAGGTTCGATATGTGGAGTCTAAAATCATTATTTTGATGAGACCTATTTGTATACATAATATCGTAACCTTAAAGTCTGAAGCTACAAATATACTTCGGTGATGATAAGGAAAAAAATCAAGTGACGCACAAAAACTCATTTGTCTTCAATATTTTCTCATACTGTTTAGCAGCATATTTGTCTAAGATCGAATAACAAAGTTTTGGCGATGGCAGTAAAACAAATATCTAATTGGCTTTCAAGATGTAGTCCACGAAGGACCAACCCTACATACATTTTATCCAAAAGACATTTTTTCATTTACTTCCATTCCCACAATACTGAACTCGTTATTTTTGTTTTTACAGGATGAGCTTTAAGCCTCGAGAGCTCTATTTAGTTCGAATATGAATAAACTTGGAGTATATTCATTAAGGAATTCGCATTTGATAGTGGAAAGATATGACATGAAGAAGTAATTCAGATTTCATTCAAATACACCATACAAATAAAAATTTTTAAAATACTTTCTTGCAAAACTTGTTAATGATGTACATTTTTTGTTCAGAGACTTAAGAAAATAAAAGTTTTAATTTGAAATCTGCAAACATACAAACATTTTTATGAGAAAAACATATAATAACTAGTTACAGTAGCTTAACAAATTTTGTTCGACCAAACCATTTCGGGAACCTCATCTAAGTGTGGTTGGAATTTCACGATATGCAGAATATGAGCCAAATCGGTTACTCCCTCCAAGAGGTATCGTGCACACAAATTTTCCGAACATTTTCGAACTTTTGTGGGGGAGGTACCGGCAAGAGTGGACCGATATAACCCATAATAGAACTTAAACTAAGTTTGGACATAATATAATGAAAGCCAAATTTTGAACCGAATCGGTTGATCCGTTCGAGAGCCAGCCAGCCAGACAGACAGACGGACGGACATTGCTTAATCAACTCCAAATTTTCTGAAACACATTTCGTCCAAACATAATTGGGGTCTAAAACTATTATTTCGATGAAGCACATTTTGCCCGTCTGAAAGTGTATATGGCTAAAACCAAAAATCCTTTGCAATCCCACTTGAATAAAATTAAAAAAAAATTTTGCGAGCACATCTACAAGTATTGGTATAGAGGTTAAGAAAAAAATTCTGGTTTCAAATCTGTTCGCGTTCACAAAATTGGACGATGCGCGTAAAAGTTATAGCGGATTTTATTCTCATATAAAGAAAAAATATTTAAAAATTTCATATTTGTTGTTATGAGAAAATGTATGCATAAATCGTTAACAGCATTCCATATCTATTCGTAGATGTTAACATAGTTATTAAATTTATTATTATTATTTTTTTTTGAAGTAAATCTAAAGTATCCTGTCCAAGAGTCTGTACAAACACTCAAAAAATAAATTAAAAAATATATGCGGAATCTAGACAATGCGTAGAAAAATATGATACCAAATTTACAAGGATAGGAAATTAAGAGTAATACTGAAATTACAATCATTCAAAAATTGTGGAAATTAAAAACCCTATTATTCGCGAATTAGTTAAAATCAGTTGATGCACATCCGTTTTTGGATACAGCGAATCAATATCTTTCAATATTTATGCATATTTCGATGTTTCAGTCAGATGTCAAAGTGTGCCGCTAGTTGCATCACACAATGCAAAAAACCTTAAAGTGGGTAAATGTAGCGCAATGTGTATAAAAGATTTCATTTATGTAAAAAATGTTAAATAAAATCGCGGTTTAGTACGCGGATTTGTCAAAATATATTTTTGCTGATTTTCCTATTTTCAAGGTATCTATATCCGCGGTTTTAGTGGATGGATTCGATCGCGAAAGAGCTCATTAGATCCGTCGCGTAAAAAAACTAAATTCACGCGGGGTTCAAAGAAAATTGAATGACACTTGTAAATTTTACGCGCAAAACATAGGTATTTTAAGAAAATTCACGAATCAAATGTTGACCTTTATACTGCAATTACTAGGATACTGTAAGGAGCACACTCATGAGATATACATTAAACGACGTAAAATCGCGAGTTCTATAATTCTATTACGAGTATGGAATATTACCTGATGACCAAGGTTTAGGACGATGCAGAAAATTTCTCATTTTGTTTAATTTTCTGGTCTCACTTATTGACCTGTTTATCGATACCAGAGAACTGCGTAAGTAGCTGATTTTGACACTCATAAGCCACGTGCTAAAAACTAAGCGTATGTGCGGCTTGCTACTCTAAAAAATAAATGCAAGTGTTGCTTGCCATTCTCAAAATATGTACGAGTGTGGCTAGCCACTCAAAAAATAAGTTATTTATAAATGGATATTTTTTGACACTTGCGTATGCTTTGCCAAGTAGTTTTAAAATTTAAATACGCAATAACATTTTCTGTTTTACTTTTTTGCTCATCGCACATCAAAATTGCGTTAAAAAGTAAACGACTCAAAAAACTTGTGTGCGCTTAAGTGGCTTCCGAAGGCAAGTGACTTGTTGATGATCTCTAATCGATACATAGTCAGCGGTTAAGGGAACTGATGAGGAAGTTTGGCTGCTTCCGAAACTACAGTCTTCTCTGTATCCGCTCTTAGTAGTCAATTTCATTGCTTACTGTTAAAGATTTTGTTCTTCAAATATTTAGTAAATCCAATTTCTTTACTACTGAGAATCCCGTAAACAAATTACAGACAATGTTGGCCGAAAATTTAGATAAAATCTTTAAAATGTCTGAAATCGGGTAGTACCGTTATATGGGGGTTATACCAAAACCTGTTCCTATTTTCACAATTTTTGATGGGAAAGTGTCTATACCATTGGGAATTCCAATGCCAAGTTAAAGCCAATTCGGGCTAATAATGAAAATAAAATCGTAAAAATACCTTAAAACGGATGGTACCGTTGACTCGCTCATGCTCCCTTGTCCCTTCTGGGATGTATGTGGAACAATTAGTATAATTATTATTGAAATTACAATCATTAAAAAAATTTTAAAATTAAAAAGCCAATTATTCGCGAATTAGTTTAAATAAGTTGATGCGCATTCGTTTTTGGATACAGCGAGTCAATCTCTTACAATATTTATGCATATTTCGATGTTTCACTCAGCGGCAATTGTGTGCCGTCAGTTGCATCACACAATGCCAAAAACTTTAAAGTGGGTAAAAGTCGCGCTATGTGCATACAATTTTGATGCGCATCCGGTTTCGGTAGCGCCCATAAAAAATACGTCAATATACACCTATTTCAAATAGATTCTTCAAGAACGGCGGATGTGCCTCCACATTCTATTTTGCGTAAGATACCCATATTACTCGCGTATCTCTGTAATTTATGACACCCGTTTTCGCAAATATTATAATCGCGTATATAGGATTCCATTTATGTAAAAAATTTTAAAGAGAATCGTGGTTTAGTACGCGGATTTGTCAAAATATATTCGTGGTTTAGTAGGCGGATTTGTTAAAATATATTTTTGCTGATTTTCTTATTTTCAAGGTGTCTATATCCGCGGTTTTAGTGGATGGATTCGATTGCGGAAGGGCTCTTTAGATTTGTCATGTAAAAACTAAATTCACGCAGGGGTTCACAGGGAATTCAATGACACTTGTAAATTTTACACGCAAAAAATAGGTTTTTTATGAAAATTCACATTCAAATTTTGGTCTTTAGACTCCAATTACTAGGATGCTGTATGGAGCACACTCATGAGATATACATTAAACGATGTAAAATCTCGAGTTCTATAATCCTATTATGAGTTTTCAATTTTAACTTGTTAGGCGTCCGGATTTAAAAAAAATCAAAAAACCTTAAAATTCCGGCTTCAAAATCAGCATCAATCATACACTAGTATCATTTTGCCCATGGAGTATTCTTTGAGTCTTTCTTTGAGCATAGGTCTATGAAATGTATGGTTAAGCCATAAATCGGAAGGGAACATTAAAAAACTTGTTGGCTTCAGCCCATTTTTCTACATTGAAGCCAACGCAGCTTCCACAAAAATGAATTTTAATGGTCGATATTATGGGATCCCTCCTAAAACACTTCATTTTAAAGAATTTAAATCATACTATATAGAATATGTTAATAGTTCGCGAATTCTGTAAGGGTGAAACTCGGATTCATCGATTGTAAAATATTTTTGGTTTTTACCATATATTCTTGATCGGGATAAATGCTGAGTCGATCTAGCCATTTCTGTCTGCCCGTTTGTTGTAATCACTCTAGAATCCGCAGGCAGGTCATGTTCGAAAATGGCCTATGTTTTGGTATATCTCCCATTCCGATTTTCGGTATTTTGAGTGTCTGTGCTACAATTTTAACCCAACTAGATGTAGTTTGACATTTATAGTTCTTAGGGGTCACAACACCACTCCACCAACAAATTTCAACATAGGTCAACGTTTAGGTATATTCCCCAGATTTTCGGTATTTTGAGGTTTTTAGCAACAATTTTTAACCAAACATGCTGCAATTTGTCATTTAAGGTACTTAGGCGTCACAACACTACTCCACCAACAAATTTCAACATAGATCCATGTTTAGGTATACCCCAAATATAACGATACCTCCCGATTTTCGGTATTGTAAGGGTTTAGCTGCAGTTGTTATCCGAACGAGCTGTTGTATTTAAGGTTCTTAGGGGTCACGAAAGTTCTCCATGAAAAATCTTCATTATTGTCCATGTTTTTGTATATAATTATTCCTTTAAACTCCTATAAAGAGTATAGGTACCTTCGAATTTTCGGTATTTTGAAGATTTTAGCTACAATATTTGACTGAACTACCCGTAATTTGACATTTGAGATGTACAGTAGTTAAAAGACCTTCTCATTGGAAATTTTCAATATACGAGGGCAGTTCAGAAAATCCTTAGCCTAGCACAAAAAGCGCGGTATAAACAGAAAAAAAGTTAAGTGTTTTGGAAACTTCCATCTCTGTTATGAACACATGTTAATTTTTGTTTCGATCTGGCAACTCCTTCATATAGAAACAGGCGTTCAAAAAAGACGCATCCGCAATTTTTTTACAATGGAAAAATTAGGAATACCTGCTGTCATTAAATATTTACATAAAAAAGGTTTATCGGGACAAGAAATTCATAATGATATGGTGAATGTGTTAGGTGAAAGTGCTCCTTCATATGCAACTGTAAAAAATTGGGTTGCTGAATTTAAACGTGGTCGTACAAGCATTGAAGATGAACCACGTAGTGGACGTCCAAAAACAGCAACAACAACAGAAATTGTAGCCAAAGTGCATGATATGGTATTAAATGATCGACGAATAAAAGTGCGCGAAATTGCTAATATCATGGGCATCTCAAATGATCGAGTCCATTTAATTTTACATGAAGATCTACAGATGAAAAAGCTTTCTGCAAGATGGGTGCCGCATTTCTTAACAGTCGATCAAAAACGCATAAGAATGAACATTTCTCAAGCTTGGTTTAATCGTTTTAAGCGAAATAAAATGGATTTTAAGCGTCGTTTCATAACTGTTGATGAGACTATACTCCAGACAAAAGAACAATCTAAACAATGGACTGAAACTGGAGGAAGTGCCCCAAAGGCAAAAACAATTCAATCGCCTGGTAAGGTTATGGCAACGGTTTTTTGGGACTTCAAAGGTATTTTATTGATTGACTATCTGCAAAAGGGTAAAACAATAAATTCGGAGTACTATTGCAACCTTTTGGATCAATTAAATGTATAAATTGGAGAAAAACGTCCTGGCTTACATCACAAACAAATAATTTTTCATCAAGACAACGCACCAGTGCACAAGAGTGTTTTTACAATGGCTAAAATCAACGAATTAAAGTACGAGTTGCTTGACCACCCACCTTATTCTCCTGATTTAGCTCCCAGTAACTTTTACTTGTTCCCAAATCTAAAAAAATTCCTTGCTGGCAAGCATTTTACCTCAAATGAAGATGCAATTACAGTTGTAAACCACTATTTTGAAGACCTTGAGGAAAACTATTTTAATCAAGGGATAGAATTGCTAGAAAAGCCTTGGACTATGTGTATTGAAGTTTCAGGAGATTATATTGAAAAATAAAAATATTTTTGAAAAACTAACTATTCTCTTTCATTGCTAGGCTAAGAAGTTTCCGAACCGCCCTCGTAGTTTCACTTTTTGGTATAGACCCCATTTAATATACTTCCCGATTTTCGGTATTTTGAGAATTTTGAAGGATCTATTGCGCACAATACTTTTCCAACAAACGTTGTCAATATAGGTCCATGTTTTGATATCGGCCCCATAAAACGGTACTTCCCGGTTTTTATTAGTTTCAGGGTTTTGGCAATATTTTCTAAAGGAATTAAAGGAAATTTGACATTTTACGTTCTCTGCAGTCACGAAACTTCCCAACCAAAAATTGTAAACATAAGTCCGTGTTTTGGTATAGCCCCCATGTAACAGAACCTCCCAATTTTCGATATTTTGAGGGTTTTAGCTACATTGTTTGAAGGAAATACCCGTAAAATTAAATTTTATGTTCTCTGCAGTCGCAAAACTATTCCACCAAAAATTGTGTATATAGGTCCACACTTTTTGATAGCCCCATATAAAATTACCAACTGATTGAACACATTTTTTAAATTAGATTAGATAATTTAGGCACCTAAAATTGTGGGTGCCACCGTGGTGCAATGGTATGCACGCCCGCATTGCACGTAGAAGGTCGGGGGTTCGATTCCCCGGCCAGGCAACATCAAACATTTTTCAACGGTGGCAAAATACCCCTCAGTAATGTTGGCGACATTTCCTGAGTATTTCAGCCTTGAAAAACTTCTCCACAAGTGGTGTCTTAAGACACGCCGTTCGGACTCGGCGATAAACAGTAGGTCCCATATCATTGAGCTAAATATGAATCGGGGTGCACTCATTGATATGAGAGAAGTCTCCCTAGTCCCGTATGGGATGTTGTGGAACAATGTTGTTAAAATTGTGGGCAGGCAAGGGAACTACTTATTCCATTTTGGTTAAGAATATTTTATGGTGGGGGGTAAAAAAAGTTTAGCCTGGCTAAACTAACGACTTTTTATTGTTTAAATTAGATTAGATAAGTTTAGATTATCCGTGGTCGAAGGAAACTACTGATTACATTTTGGTTAAGAACATTTTATGGTGGAGGGTATAAAAATTGCAGCCGGCTGAACTTAACAAATTTTACTTTTTTTGTTTGCTAAATTTGGCAAATATGTGCGACGTTATAATTTCCTCAACAGGTTTAGAACAAGATTGGTTGTATTTTTTTATTTTATTTAAGGAAATGTCGCAAAATACCACCTTTCACTCAGATATTGTACTTGTCGGTCATTAACATTTAAACAGGGAACTTGTTGAATTTCATTCATACGTAACTACAGCAATGATGATGGAGATTCTACTACCGTTGTTATGCCAGTAATTTCTTATCTTGTATTGCAATAATAACGCTGGAATATTTAACTACCCTTGCCCCTTAGACAAACACAAGAAACGGCTTCTTTTTATTTTACGTTTATTATTTGCACAAAAAAGAGAAACGTGTTTGTGTATAATGTTGTGTATATGTATTTAATTCGTCCACTATGTACCTTCCCCTTGTTAGGGTTTATAAGCATTGTATGTTAAATTTTATATCCCATTTTGGCATGCAGTAATGTAATCTAGACATGCCACAATAGCAACTAGCAAGCATTACAAGCAGCATCAGCACATGTTGCAGGGCAAACAACGAAACTTTACTCCTTGATCTTTCCTACAACGAAGGCAGAACGACTATCTACAACCACCACCATTGCAGCCAGTTGTAGTAGGTATCTGCATGCCACACTTATTTGCAACGCAACAGCAAACAAATTTTACTTCTGTTCAACTCATTTTGTGGAAGTTTGCTTACAGTTGTTTTGTGTTTTGTCTATCGTTTTGTTTTTGTTTTGTCTTTTCTACAACTTTACTCATTCCCCGCTTTCCAAATGCCGGATGCCAACAAGAAAAGTATGCCTCAAAAATACTTATGTACCAGTTGATGTTTGTTACATATCTTTAGATTCTGCAGACTTTCTCTTAGGGCTTTTCAAATAACTTTTCTATTATTATTTTTAACTTCCTTTTCACTATAAAATTAAGTTTTAAGGATGTAAAACGACGAGTACCTAGAAAAGAATGAACACAAAAAATAAACATGACCTGTGTATTTTTTTATGCTCTAAGGGGAGAGAGTTGAATGGAGGTTAAGGAATTTTTGGAATGTAATTTTAGAATTTTTATTAATGTTTCTTTTATTTATCTAAAATTTAACGTTTTATTTTTTTAATTGACTAAAAAGTTCTTCCGCAATATTTGTGTTCCTACTCAATTCTTTCCTTATCCTTGGTTTTTTTATGGTAATAGACTTTGTTACAAGGGTGGGTTACAAACACATCGCCTAAACCCTCTTACTTGATACCGGCAATGACGATTTCGCAATGCGTCCTCTAAACATATACCAACTACATTTTTGAGGTACATAGTTAATGACTTCATTTGCCTCGACATCGTTAAAAAAAATACAAACAACATCAGTGGAAAAAGAAGAAACAAAGCTGTTCCTAGGGTGTAAAAACCCGCCAAAAACGTCATTTTCGGTTAACCGAAAAAATCGAATATTAAAAAAAATGTAATATTTTTAATATTTCATTTAAATTATAATTGGTGGCAAAATTAAACGGCAAGCGTTTTATTTGAGAGATTCCATCAAGAGAAAGAATATATTTATTGAGGCTAAGCCACAAATTATTTTCTAGTTTTAAGTGCATTTCTAAATAAAACACTGAAACTTAATTTTTTTAAATTATTTTTTATTAATCCAAGTTTTAAACGATTTCGTTTAGAATTCAGAAAGAAATTCGAATGTTCCTACCAATTTTTCCGAATTCGTGGGCACCTACACACAATTTTGTTCCGATTTCGCAACAAATTCGGCATCAGAATCGGAATCTTGTGCAGAGTTTCGTTCCGAATTCGGGAAAAAATCAGAAAATTTGTCAGCTGGGAAGGTACATAAAAAATTCTAAAGAGATACACAGCAGACTTTAATACAGAATAAGGAAAAACGAAATGAAATAATTTATAAAAAGTCTGACTTAAAAAAAAAAAAAAAAAAAATATATATATATATATATATATATTTATATATATATATATGTGTGTACATATATAGAAACATCGTTGAACGCTTCCCCTTAGTTGTGAAATAAAACACATTCTCCTCAAAGTTGAAATCATCAGCGGGAATCAAATGATTATATAATGTATCTAGCAGACCCCGGTCCGCGTTGCTGGCCCGTCGTAATGAGTTTTAATTCAAAAGTAGGTATTTTCTACCTCACTTCTTCGGTCCATTGTCAAACCGAGAAGGATTCTAAATTTATCAACAGATTTTGTCTGTAACCTTTCTTTTCTCTTACGGACTTTGTCGGATTTTTCGCCAATTTGTTCCTTTTAGGATTTATTATCGTCCATGTCACTGTCTTTATCCTAAAGCGATCTAATAATAAAAGTTAAAACAATTATTAAATCGAATTCTCCCGCTTATTTAGACCTATATGTTTTAGCTTTTCATGGCTGATGGACCGTTGAACCTCACCATTTAAGTACATTTGTAAATATATAGTTTGTTCTTCATCGGGGGACAACCACCGTTGTCTCGAAAACTAATTTGCAACCTGATGCACTCATAAGTTTAACAAATACACCAATTAGAAAATAATAGGCACCGAAATTCGTCTACAAATATATAGCATTTTGGACCACGGGACATTCCTGAATATTTTCTGAAAATTAGGTTCAGTAGTTTTGGAAAAATAATGTTTTGAAAAGAGTGGGCGTGGTCATCAGTTTTCAAGATATAGCATATTAAAAAAATTGGGCCTGGTCCGGTCCTAGGGTGCACACAACTTCACTGCCTACCAAAATGTATGCTGAAACCGATATAATCATAAGTTGGGCTTATACATATAGCGTTTAACAGAAAGGCATGGGGAAGGTACCCCACATAACAACGGCAAACATTGAGCTTTTGCTGCAAATTTTATGGAAATCCCTTCAGTAGTATTGGAGTTATGACATACTAAAATAACAGGTTTGGTCGGGCCTATAGGCCCCAAAGAAGTACCTAGATTGTAGATTAATCCGTAAATTTTTATTCCGATACATACATATTGTTTGCAAATATAACATTTTTTTAAAAAAATATCGCATAGGGGAGGTACCCCGCCCCCTCTGGAATTCAATAAAATAGGTAACCTGTTTTCGGGGGCGTGGTAAACTTTTCTTTCCAAAAAATCTAAGTTGGGTTATGACAGCATATTATTTTTATTCATAAAGGTAAGGCGTTTTTTTAAATATGCCCTCTTCAAAATTCAAGAAAATATGCCTGTACATTCCCTGACATTTGCACGAATATCGGTTCAGTAGTTTTGTAGATGTGACATATTTTAAAAAGTGGGTATGGTCAAGTCTGTGGTTCCTAAAAAAGTAGGTAAGGTCGGAGACACAACCACAATTGTCTCCCAAATTAACTTCCAAATAGATACATTCGTAATTATTGTAAATATAACACTTTTAAAAAAGTAGGGTATAGGGGAAGTTCCCCGCCCTTAACGAAATTCAACTGAATTTGTAGCCTATTTTAAGCGGGGACCATCTCTGTACATTCCCTGGCAATTTCAGGAAAATCGGTTCAGTAGTTTTTTGTAGAAATGATAAAAATAGAAAATTGAAAAAAGTGGGCATGGTCAAATTTTCTTTGCATAAAAACCTAAGTCGAAAATCGGTCCAGCCGTTCTCAACTGATGCCATTACCAACGAACGATATTTGATTTTTATTAATAAAGATTTAAAAGTTTAGACCAATCACGATTTTCTTGAAAATCCCCTGTAGATATAACCTAATTAGAAAGTGAGCGGTCGGATCTTAAGTCCCAAAATAAGCACGTAAAGTTGGAGACACAATCGCCATTGACTCGCAAATAAATTCCCAAACCGATACATTCGTATTTCTTGCAAATATTGCATTTTTACAAAAATAGGGCCCATATGCCCTAACCGCCCGATCCGAAAGTCAAAAAATATGTAGCCTATTTTTATCGGGGTCCAACCCTGTACATTCGCTGAAAGTTTCAGGAAAATCGATTTAGTAGTTTCGTAGATATAACATATTTAAAAAAGTGGGCGTTGTCCAGTCTTAATGCCCCAAATAAGCACGTAAGGTCGGAGACACAATCGCCATTGACTCGGAAATTAATTTTCAAGGCGATACATTTGTAATTGTTGCAAATATTACATTTTTACAAAAATAGGGCATATGGGAGGTACCCCGCCCGATCCGAAATTCAACCAAATATGTAGCCTATTTCAACCGGGGGCCATCACTCTACGTTCCCTGCAAATTTCAGGAAAATATATTGAGTAGTTCCGTAGATATAACATATTTATAAAAGTGGGCGGAAAAGTGGGCGTGGCCAATTTTTCTTTGCATAAAAACCTAAACTGGACTATGACTAACATTTCCACAAAAAATTATCCAAATCGCTCCAGCCGTTTTCAACTGATTCAATTACCAACAAACGACAATTGAATTTTATATATAAAGATAAATAGATACATCCATATTTCAAATATATGCATGTATATGAAAAATGTATTAATGTTATTAACAATATTAAATGCGATTTCTTCTTTGTCCGATAAAATATTTCCATTCACTTTTTGATTCAATTATATTGAGCATTTAATTTATTAAAAAGCCCCATTTCTTTAAGAACACCCAAAACACTGATTGAATCACACCCTTTACCGTCTTTACTCACCGATTGTACTTAGAAAGAAAAAAGAACAAAAATAATTCATCCCATTTTTTTTCTTTTCCTCTTCGCTTACTAGATTGGTCAACTGAAAGAAACGAATATGTGATACCCTACACCACTACCCCTGTGCATAAGCTTTTGACTGGTAAAATTCAAAATATTAAAATTAGGATAGCTTAGCGCCTTTGCTCTGAATGTCTTCATTAATACAGGTCAATTTTGTTGAGACACATTTAAGTGCATCGTCAGTACAACTCAAATAAAAAAACATGAAAAGTGGGTTGTACGCCAACCATCTCTGTGTGACCAACCATCTCTGTGTGACCCCCATCAACCCCCAGTATTTCGTGAAGATCCTATCAAAATTCCGACCTGTAGTGTGATTGCACAAAAAATGGAAAAAAGGGATGCATTACCGACTATTGCGATATCTCTGTTGTTTGACAACCTATGACAACCTGCTTTACATCATTATAAAGAAGGGATTTTCTACATTCATAGTCAGACTTTGCTTTTGGAAGGTCCCCAACCAAAGCTGTGATATTCGTCATTATTATTAAAATCGGAAAAATGAAAAGTTGGGTTCTATTAACAGCTATTGCGATATCTTCGTTGTTTGACCACCTACGAAAACCTACGTTACATCGCTGCAAAAGTGATATTTTTTACTTTCATTAGCATATTTTGCTTTTGATACACCCCATATGGAAGCGAAGGTATTCGCTTTAAAATAAAATGTCGACTTTTTCTCCAAATAAGTTTTTTGCCCATCCCGAGCCCTGAATATTATCCGACCATCACCAAAATCAATAGGCTTCTTCCTCTTTAGGACCCCCATTAACTCCCAAAATTTCATGACTATCCGCTAAAAATTGCGACCTGTATCGTGATTAAAAAAAATTGAAAAATGGGATGTAATACCGACTATTGCGATATCTCCGTTATTTGGCCACCTACGCCAACCTACTTCTCATCATTGTAAAGGTGGGATATTCTACTCTCATAGTCAGGCTTTGCTTTTGGATGCTCCCCAACCAAAGCTGTGATATTCGTAATTTTAATTAAAATCGCAAAAATTAAAAGTTGGGTTGTATTAGCGACTATCGCGATATCTTCGTTGTTTGACCACCTACGACAACCTACTATACATCGTTGTAAAGGTGATATTTTCTACTTTCATACCCCTTATATACCGAAACTTTGTGTGGAAATTGGTAAAATTCTTCATATATACATTATATCTTTGTTCGTGATTGGCACATTCCGCCCACGTGGTTTATTTTGGGAAGACGACCTCCCGACCTTTCCATAGATGTCAATTATGTTGAACGTCAGATAACAGAGTTACAGCTTATCAGTTTTAATTGTGTGTAATGTAGCCATAATCACGCAGGAGATAGCTGGAGAATTTGGTTTATTCGGTAAAAATCAACGAAAGCTATTTCTAATAGTACTTTGAATTTTTTTAACGATTCTCCATAAAGTTTGTGATCAATTTGAGTTTGAAATTAAAAAGGGACGTATTCACTAACCTAAGGGTTAATGCAAACTTTAATTTATCCGACTGCCCATAACATTATAAGGGAAAAGGTCTATTTCTAAGGGTATCATTTAAATAGTATTTTCACCCCAAGACTCATCCAAGTGATAATAGTCTGAAATGATCTTTAGGTTTTTCCATTCTGCTCTATTTCGAGCTATATATCGTAGTTCATTAAACGATTTGGACGTTTTTTTACTTATTGTTCTGCGCCATGTTGTCTTAGGTCTTCCTCTCTTCCTCGTACCCTGTGGATTCCACTCCAGCATGCGTAACGTCATCATTCGGCTTTCGTAAGGTATGTCCGAGCCATTGGCATTTCCTTCTGCGTATTTCTACTTCTATTGATGACTGGCTTGGCCACCATATGTTGAGGATGTTGCGGAGGCATCTGACACGGTACATAGATGCAAAAACTCCTTTTGCTTTGCGTAGTCTGTTGTCAATATCTTCCATTGTACCCCCTGTGCTGTTTAAGACGCTGCCAAGATATTCAAAATTATCAACATTCTCTACTTCGCCATTGTTGATAAATAGGGATCAGTTATTATTTGTGTTGATTCGCATACATTTCGTTTTGCGCGTGTTAATTTTCAGCCCAATTTTGTATGCCTCCTGAGAGATTTCTGAGATCTGTGATTGCATATCTTGATGTCTGGTTGCAAGTAGAACTATGTCGTCAGCGTATGCGAGAGCAGATAGGTTGTTGAATCTCCAGGGAAAGCCTTGTGTTTGGTCTAGATTGTTAAGAACCAGGTCCAGCGTTGCAATAAATAGAATTGGTGATAGTGCACACCCTTGTTTTACCCCACTCACGCTGGGGAATTCTCCGCTCAAGCACCCATCGTGTATCACCCTAGAAACTCCTCCGTTGTAGCTTTTACGTATTATATTAATAATTTTTATTGGAATTCCCTTCACTTCCAAGGCTTTCCATATATAATCTCTCCTTAGCGCATCGAAGGCCTTCTCAAAGTCCACGAACGTCAGATAAAGGGTTGAGTTAAATTCTGCGGATTGTTCGATGAAGTTCCTGACCGCACTAATATGGTCTATGCAGCTACGGTTTGGTCGGAAACCAGCTTGGGTGCTGGGTAATTGTCTGTCTATCTCGCTCAAAATGCGAGACAGTATGATTTGATTAAACAGCTTGGTTGGAAGCGAGATTCCTCTCAAGTTGTTACCTATTTTCTTGTCCCCTTTCTTTGGAAGCTTTATAATAACAGATTCCTTCCATTCATTTGGTATATCCTCCAGTATCCATATTTTTTCAAAGAGTGGGAGAAGGAGTGAGGCCATTTTTTCGGTGTTTATTTTAAAACATTCGGCAGGGATTTCGTCGTTCCCTGCAGTCTTTCCAGATTTTATCTTGAGAATCGCATCTTTAACTTCGTCTATACTCGGTGGAGATGAAGATATGTTCACATTTGGTTGGGGTATGCTTGATAATAGCAACACGTCTATGTCTTCATCATAAATGACATTTAGCGTCCGCTCAAAATGTTGCTTCCATGCCTCCAATTGTGCAGCAGTGTCTGTTACTAGCTTCCCGTCATCATCAAGGATTGGGTAGTTAATGCGTCCGCGAGAGCCATTGATATTTCTTATTATATTAAATAGATTTTTGCTAGCTTGTCAAGTAAAGTGTTTTTGTCTTGCTTGGCTTTTGGCTTTATTCTTGCATTAAAATTTCTGAGTTCTGCATCCAGAGATTTACTGGTGATGTCATCTGATCTTTCCTGAATAAGACCCCAGCATTCTTCGGACATCCACTCCTTTCTCTTTCACTTCTGATAGCCAAGCGTGCTTTCGCATGCATTTTTCAATTGGCTTTTTAAGTTATTCCAAATTTCCTCGGGTGTATTTTCATAGTTTAGCCTAATGTTGTTTATTTTGGCGGATAGGTAATTGCGTACAGCTTCATCATTGAGATTTTTAACTTCAAATTTTTTCGCAGTTCTGATAGAGAAATTTTTCTTAGGTCTGATGTTTATGCAGAGCTCACACAAGAGCAAGTAGTGATCGATTCCTATTTCAGCGCTTCTTTTATTTCTAACATCACAGCAGATGTTAAACCAATCTCGGGAGACACAAATGTGATCTACTTGTGTGTTGACTTTTCTATTGGGCGATTTCCACGTGACTTTGTGTATGGTTTTGTGGGGGAAAATCGAACCTGCTATTTTTAAGTTGTGGTTGTTACATATTTCCAGAAATGGCTCTCCATTTTCATTGCAAGTGCCCATGGTATGCTTTCCCATAATATTTTCATAACCCGAATTATTTTCACCAATTTGAGCATTAAAGTCCCCCATTAAAATAATAATATAATTTTTTGGAATCTCTGATAGCGTCTTTTCAAGTATGTTGTAGAATAATTTTTTTCGTCTAGCATAGTCTCTTCAGTGGGTGCATGGCATTGCACGACGGAAATATTCTTTTTCTTCCCTTTCAGCCTCACCATTATTTTTCTTTCTGATATGGGTTCCCAAGACATTAATGACTTTATAATATTTTTCGAGATATAAATTCCGACTCCACGGATATATGGATCATTTTCTCTTGGCATCCCAGAATGTAACAGTGTCCCTCCACTATCGTCTAAAGTTCGGTCACTTTCGTTCAAACGTACCTCGCTTAAACCAATTAGGTCAAATTTCATCCTCTCACATTCTTTGGTGAGCTGTTCACGCTTTCCATCTTGGTAGAGTGTTCTAACGTTCCATTGTCCAAATCGAGTCCTTTTTCCTTGTGATTTCACGAATCAATTGTTGCATTCGGTAACCAGAAGTGATTGGCTCTTGGAACCTAGTCCGGTGATAGGGCTGCTATCTTGTAGATTTGTTCTACTGGCCTCCGAACCTGCCAGGATCATTATTCAGCCGCTTGATGCAAGACAGACGCTGTTTGCAGCCGCTCATTATGAGGCCGTCACTGCAGTGTTGTGGTTAGCTCGTCCGCCGTATTTGTATTATATCAATAATACAATTTGCACCGTTGACTTCCCACGTCTAGCCAGAGTTGGCTTACTTGATCTGAATTCAAAAGCATTTATTAATAATAATAATAATGGTATCTGCTCTATCTGTAACACTAATGAAGCAGAAAATACTCTTCATTTTATTAAAAGAACTTAGAAAAATGTATTTCAATAAAACTTTTCTCAGTCTTAACGAAACCTTAAATATCCTAAATGGCACGAATCTTTCTTGTCTATATTTATTTTCTAAGAGCTGCATAAATTACAGAAAACAAATACTGAATTATAGCTCATTTAGACTAGCCATAAATCCTCAACTGGATTTCATAAATCCAGTACAAATCTCATTGCATTTAGATATACCTTTGGAGGATTTAAATGGCAGTCAGGTGATTTTTGTTCATAGCACAATTACCAAGGTAGATGCATCAGCCCATCTCTTCGAATTATAAATGTCAAAAGAAGTTGTTGTAAATTGAATTAGTCTTATAAAAGATATATCGTCTGCTCCGTCGGAAAAGGTCGTAAGTCCCTCTCAATAAATTTTTCAGGAGGAAGAAAAAACATTCCAGCGCTTTCTGTATTAAAGATTTTATTATGGTGGTAAAGGCAGCATTTTTCGTTTATTTATTCCGCTTCAATACCTGTACTTTGTTTGATAAAATTCCGTTGCGTTTGGGATATAATTGGTTGTCTTTGGACTTACGACCTTTTCCTTGTACAGTTTTGTATTTTTGTAGGGACTTACGACCTTTTCCTACCATTTACGGACGTTTTTAAAATAAAATATTTATACTTTACAAAACAGTGTGGAAAGGGTATTATAAGTTTGTTTTGGCCAATAACGCGAAGTATTCATCGTAGACCTCCTCCCCTTGCCATTTTTTCATATCTTGACGAGATAAAGCGATTTAGCTATGTGTGTCCGTCCATCCATTAACAATTGTAATAAAAATCCAGGCCTCAATTTTGCACCGATCGTCACGAAATTTTGTGGAGAGGTCGGGTTCCGACCGGAAGTGATCCCATTAGATGTTGGTTATGATCGAAAGGTGTGAAATGGACCAAACCCAAAATTTTTACCCGACTTTGTAGCTGTCCTGTAGATCGCAGTAATATTCCGATCGGAGCGAAATTTTAAGAATGATTTGAGTTTAAGACAAAGAATAAGCTTGCAATTTAACATGGTGATGAAATAATTATTCGCGGGTTTAATGGACCAAAACTTTTGTGTGAAATCTTATATATGAAACACAATGTGTGTATGTTTGTATGTTCCGCATAGACTCAAAAACGACTAAACCGATTTTTTGAAAATTTCAGAGAATATACAAGGCACAACCGAGGTGAAAATAGGCTTTATATTTTTTGAATATCGGAGGGGGCGGTGGCTAGCCCTATTTTTTAAAAAACGCTTTTTTGCAAAAGTTATGAAAGTATCGGTCAGAAAATTAATTTGCGAGGCAACGGTTGTAAAAACTCCGACCCTAAGTACTTATCCCATGTAATTTCCAGATTATGCACAAGGATGTCCTTTGGTGGAAGTAGGCTATATATTTTGTTGAATTTCGGAGGAGCGGGTTACACCTGTGCCCTATATTTTAAATGTGCTATATATAAAACTTACCAACCCAATCCTGGGTACATATTTTTGCAATAAGGGCCGACCAGAGTAATATTCTAAGTAGGTATAACAATGACCGTCTGTCCGTCTTTTGAAATTAAGATACAATTTTTAAGATAGATCTTCGCGATTTGGTATAGAAGTTTTTATTACTTCTAGGATGTTTGGTATTGACGCCTTCATATAGCCCCCATAGGACGGTACCTCCCGATTTCCGGTACTTTGAAGGCGTGGCCTCAATATTCCTCCGAAATGGCTGAAATTTGGTATTTATTCTTCGTTTCAGGTATAAAACATTCTCCCATAAATTTGTCTATATAGGTCCACGACTTCATATAGCACCGTAGAACGGTACCTCCCGAATTTCGGTATTTTGAAGGTTAGCCACATTGTTTTACCGAAATTGCGAATAAGCGTAAGAAAACTAATTTAAGTAAAATTCAATACAACTCATGGTGGAGGGTGTAACAAGTTCGGTCTGGCCGAATTTAAGGACGTTCTTACTTGTTATTGATATTCACTTGCATATCCCAACTAATTTGCGATGCAAAAAAGAAATTGACATTAGAAAAGGTAACATAAACTGTTTCAAGGGCCAGCAACGTGGACCGGTTCGGCTAATATTTAATATAAAACATGACACGTTGTACTTACGACCATGATGTCTTCTTAGTTTAATAACATTTCAATCAACTATTATTTTAGAATCATTTAATAACATAAACATTGCACTTACACGTCCGTTAGAATGTATTACTTTATTGAATTCAGAATACAAACTTATTTCGTTATGTGAATAAATGTCCCTAAAGAAACCACAAATTACCAGTTGATAAAGTTAAGTAAGATATACGACAGTAAAAACCGTAAAAATTTTGTTTTTTTTTTACAAATTTTTCAATATATGAGGTATTTGAACACATACAGCATCCCAATTTGCATCAATGAAAGGGCCATAAGTCCATCTTTCATAATCAGTTCGCTTATAGGGGAAAATAGATTTCACATGTACATTTTCGTTGCAATATAGAAATTATGACATTTTGTTCAAAAGTTTAGTCCACAGGCTCCGCCAAATATCATCCGATTATCATCAAAAAGGTGTAGGCTAGTTCTTTACATTGTACCCCAACCATGGAAGACATTAAACATTATATCTGAACTACATTAACTGTAGTATTCTTTTAAAGTATACATTTTCCTGTGGACTTACGACCTTTTCGTACTCAAATTTGTACGTTTTGTGGACTTACGACCTTTTCCGACAAGGGCAAAACATATAGAAAAACGCGACATACTACCATTTTCTTTGTATCATACGACGTGTTTTGACTTGTACTATCATTCTGTAACAAAAACGCGATTTCCAAAAAAAGTGGACTTACGACCTTTTCCGACGGAGCAGACGATATATCAATTACAAATATATATCAAACTTAATTTTTCCGCATTGTTTACAAATTTCTACATCTTAAATTATTTTTATTGTAGCAATTCACCGATGCATCTACATTGTTTCTTGTGCCAGCTTGCAACTTTTTGTATTTTCTAGCAACATGTTGCAAAAAAACAGAGTTGTATACGAGGATTTATGAGGAGGATTTATTTTTGTATGGAAAATCTGGTAGATTATTGCCGGATTTTGCAAATAAAAGCTGATAATGCGCTAAATCCGGCTAATGAAGTCATATCTAAATGGCCTACTACTTCAATTACAAATTATTCAAACAAAATATTTTAATATTTGTTTAAATTTGCAAACAGCATTCTTGCTGCGCACAATGGATGGGCCCAACGACAAAAACCAAAAATTCATGTCACCATTTTAAGCGTTTAATGATGCCAATCGCTTTTATACATTCCAAATTTTTCGAAACTCAACTTTGTTTTTCCATTTCTCGCGGTTCTTGAGGAGAAAAAGCCAGGACTAATTTTTTTTAAAGTGAGAAAAAATAATTTTTTGAAACAAAGAACTAGTACGCCTTAACTTACGTTTATTCTTTTAATAGATTCCCTGGGCTTCGTTTTTCTAGTTATAACAATTCCTCTAAGTTGCAAGGGTTACCACCACACATGGAAGAATCGCCACTAATACCAAATGGATGCCATAACTGCTTAGACTTTTTGCTGATATTTGCGGTTTTGGCTTTTAGGTGCTGAATTTATATGTTTTTGGAATGTTTATAAGAGTTGTGTTACTTTTTCTTTTATGTATGTTCACTAAACTGTTTGTTTCTGCTCATAATCATTTTGATGGATCCTATTAGCGATTTCATTTATTATGGTAATTAGGAAACGCTCTGAAATCTCCTGTTGGAAATATTTTGGGGGTATTTCGGACCACGCCGAAACATGGATCTATATTAAACAATTTTAGGAGGCTTTGTTTAGTGCTTACACCAATATCTTATATACTGAATTTTCAAATATTTCACCTCTAATATTTGAATATTCAGTATATAAGGTATTGGTATAAGCATCGAATAAAATAATAAAATGAATTTGGGTCACTAGTGTTGGTCGCCACTGTATACTTATAGGGGTTTTAGACTACACCTATATTTTATGTATGACTATTAGGGTTCGATGTCGGATTTTCTTATGCGGCAATTTATGTAAATCGGGTACGATTTTGATATTGCTCCAATAGTATATTTGACCAATCGGAGCCCTATAATATAACCTTATATTAAAAGCCAACATATTTTCACAATTTTTAGTAGGATTACTTGTTTAACCACAGAAATAAACTGGTAACATTTTCTCTTCGATTGGACAATAAATGTGGCCTTTAGAGCCATTTGGTGAAAATTTACCTTTGGCCACGTACAAATTACTTTGAGGCCCCAGTGGCACATGTGAACATCCCGATTGGGCTCAAACTGTGGCAATCTTGAAATCTAACAAAACTAAATACTTATAAACAAATCCGACATATTTTTTTCCTTTTAAGTTAAAACCAGTCTAATGGCTATACACATGTTGTTACGTTTTTGGTATAGCCCTCCTGCCAGGAGTACCTCATGATTTTATTTCAAATTTCAAAAGTATAAGTTATATTTAACATATGAGATAATTATCATATAGTTAAATCTATCGATTTTAGACATTTTTAATTTTCGCGATTTTACAGAAAAACTTCTTTGTTCTGTTCTGTAACAATACGAATCTACTTTGAATACAATTCAATAATCCCAGTAAAACATATGTCTAATTAATATCTTGGTCTACTTAGATACATTTTATTATGCATTTTGAATTCTTTGACTTATAAGCATTTAAGCCATTTCCATAATATGCCAATATTAATCCAGTTTATATAACAGATTGTACGAAAATATTGTCACAGTTCACAGCTAATTCAAAATTATGTTTACATTGTGATATGCTAATAAGTAACACCTTGTTGTCATCGTCATTGTCGTATTTTTCATTTTATGTTGGCCCATACAAGGACTAATTAAAAAACAATTAGGTTTTGTTTGTTTATGGATATTTTAGAATGACTATAAACAA
The DNA here is from genome assembly GCF_047663935.1 of Musca autumnalis. NCBI lineage: Eukaryota > Metazoa > Arthropoda > Insecta > Diptera > Muscidae > Musca > Musca autumnalis. The sequence continues at coordinate 121,698,390 of NW_027411866.1, read as the reverse complement.
AAATAAGTATACATGGTAACAAACGCCCGCACGTGCATAAATACTGCTTGTATATATATATCAAGGAGTACTTCTGTACATACCAATTATGCTTCATGATTATGCATTGTCTTCCGCATTTATTATACCCTACACAATTATGTGGGGAGGGTATTATAAGTTGGTTTTTGTCCTAAGGTTTGTAACACATTGAAATAATAGTCGCAGACCTATACTTATATAAACCTTATAATCACCTTGTTGATCGGGGTCCCGGAGGGGAAGAAGCCTATTGATTGTGGCGATGGTCGGATAATATTCAAGGGTCGGAATTGGCAACAGACTTATTTGGAGAAAAAGGCAACGTTTTATTCCAAAGCGAAAGGGGGTACAAAACTTTCCACCTGAAATTTGTCGGTATAGGTCCACGCCTTCATTTAGCTCCGATAGAACGGTGACTCCCGTAACTAAGAAGAAAAAGAGGTTCCCAACTTCAAATGCCACGGGCAAAACAATTCGTAACCCACGCGGAGTGGACTGCCCAAAGAAACCTTCCACGGAAGGCGAATAGTCGAGCTTAGACATGGAGAGGGAGAGACACCATGATAAAGAGTAAGATTCCTAACGATATGCTTAAATACAAACAAAATATATACGTAAAAGGCAGATCAGTGGAAACCGCATCACATGAGGTAGTACACCATATAGAGCTGTATGCATCGATATCGAAGGCGCTTTCAACAACGTTAGCACCGACACGCTGATTCCCTTCTTAGACGAGTTTGAGGTGGACAGGATCTTGAGGCACTGGATAAACCACATGCTAAGGAATAGATGGATAAGCTGCGCGCTAAATGACGTAATAAAAATAGAAAAAGTTGGCCAGGGGACACCACAGGGTGGGATTTTATCACCTCTTCTATGGGTCACTACCGTGAATAGTCTACTATGGACCTTAACCGACGAGGGATACTTAGTGGAAAGAATCCTAATCTGCCCTGTAGGAGAGCCAAAACGGCTGTGCTAGACCGAGAGGTCTAAATGTAAACCCGGAAAAAATAGAACTATGTCTATTCACAAGCAAATTGAAAGTAGGAGCTTTCAAAGAACCCGTTTTCCTAGATAAGACAATAGCAACAGCTAAGTACCTGGGAGTACTTCTGGACAGAAAACTGAAATGGAAAGAACACATTCAGGAAAGGGCTAATAAAGCAGATATTGGTCAACCTATAGGAGAGCTATAGGCTCAAAATGGGGTTTCAATCCTAGTATGATATACTGGTTATACGGAAGCGTAATTAGACCGATTCTAACTTACGCATCTGTGGTATGGTGGACAGCTATGGACAAAAAATGCAATGTGATAAAATTGCAAAAATCCAAAGAATGTGCTGCTTAAGTATAAGAAGGGAATGAGGACTACACCAACTAAGGCTTTAGAGACAAATTGATTTGTACACCCAATACAACTTCAGGTAAGTTATGAAGCAGCCCACGCAGCTATAAGACTTTCGTCGATGAGCGAGTGTATCGGAAGGGACCAGCAAAGCATATTACGGACCGTATAACGTATCAGACCGTATAGCCGGAACAAGTGAGGTGGCCTTGTGTGAAATCTTAATACCGGACAGAGAGATATGGATCGTTGGAACCCTAGCACGGATTCCAGCTGGAAGCTGCGGGTTTACAGATGGGGCTTTTCTAGTGGGGAGGACTGTCCTGGGTCTCTATATCGTAGACCAGGAAACGGGAATCTCCCTTCGACTACCGGATCATAACACGATCCTCCAGGCCGAAATCCAAGCGATCACAGAGTGCCTGAACTGGTTTAAGGCTAATACAAACCCAATCACCGTAAACACCCTAACGGAGAGTAAAGCAGTAAAGCTATAACAAGCAATACAGTAAAATCAAAAACTGTCTTGCAGTATAAAAAGTCAATTAACGACTACCCCCATCATGGTTCGGTTAACAGTGTATGGGTACCAGGACATGTAGGGATTAGAAGTAACTCCTTACCAAAATGCACTAGGGAGCAAACTATGGTAAACGTAGACAACGCTAAGGCTTTAAAAGCGGGCGACTAGAGTTAAAGGCATGGGCAAAGAATGCTTATATATCCGTCTGGAACACTGAAGACAGGGAACAACACAAAAATCCTATGGGGCAACCCAGACGAGGACAAAACGATGGAACTACTCTTGATGAGTACAAAAAACATTAGTAGATTCACAGGAATCCTAACGAGGACGAGGACAAAACGAAGGAACTACTCTTGATGAGTAAAATAGACATTAGTAGACTGACAGGAATCCTTACAAGCGCACCTGCACAAAAAAGGTTGTGCAGAAAACAGCGAATGTAGAGGATGCAGAGAAGACGACGAAAAGTTGGAACACTTTCCCTGTCTGTACCCAGACTTCGCGACTCTGAGAAACCAACATCTACGTCACGATACTATACAAGAACTCAACCAAATTAGGGTAAGCGAGTTCAAAAACTTAAGAAATTATGTAAATGGAACAGATTTTCTTAAATGATACCTTTTTTAAATAATAACAAACAATAATCTTCTTCCAGAATACCGAATTTTCGAGAGCATACGGACATGTGACAATTTTTATATTGCCCCTCTTTTCAACCTAACCTTTGCAGGTCAATATCTCACCGACATTTGCAGGTCAATATCTAACCGAAACATCTGAAATATAGTATTAAGTTTTCGTTGTAGGTATAAAACTTTCCACCTGAAATTTGTCATAATAGGTCCACGTCTTCATATAGCCCCCATAGAACGGTAACTTCCGATTTTCGGTATCTTAAAGGTTTTAACCTGGCAATAAATTTAAAATATACTAACTCAGAGTCCGTATAAACCTCTAAAAACTAAATTGAAAATACGTAAAGAAACTAGACAACGCGTACAAAAATGTGAAACCAAAATTATAAACATTGGCTTTATAAATTGCATATTATAACAACAACAAAAGAGAAACAACACATTGTTGGAAAATATTGTTACAAATATATTTTTTGGTTTGTTTCGAAAAAATAGAAAAAATATTTGAGAGTTATCCAACTGTTTCGCTAAAATCTAATACATAAATTATAGTATTCTGCTAAAACTTTATCAAAATATATGGTTTACCATCGTGAAAGCTTAACTGCTTACTGTGATAACTTATAAGGATAGGAAATTAAGAGTAATATTGAAATTATGTTCTTACAAATGTTTAATTTATATTATAAGAAAACCGACTAATAATATAGTAGAACAGGAATTATATTCCTAAACTCTTGTATACACTAATGTTAAATGTAAAGAAATTTCGTATAATACAAGCAATAAACAAATGAAATGAAATACTGAAATTACTATCATTTAAAAGATATGAAAATTAAAAAGCCTGTAATTCGCGAATTAGTTAAAGTCGGTTGATGCGCATCCGATTTTGGATAAAGCGAATCAATCTCTTTCAATATTTGTGCATGTTTCGATGTTTCACTCAGCGGCCATTGTGTGCCGCCAGTTGCATCAGGCACTGCAAAAAACCTTAATGTTGGTAAAAGTCGCGCAATGTGCATAAGATTTTGATGCGCATCCGGTTTCATCAGCGCCCATCAAAAATACGTCAATATACACCTATTTCAAATAGATTCTTCAAAAACCGCGGATGTGCCTCCACATTCAATTTTTGGCGAAATAACCATATTACTCGCGTATCTCTGTTTTTTATGACACGTGTTTTCGCAAATATTATAATCGCGAGTAAAGGATTCCATTTATGTAAAAAATTTTAAAGAAAATCGCGGTTTAGTACGCGAATTTGTCAAAATATATTTTTGCCGATTTACCGATTTTCAAGGTATCTATATCCGCGGTTTTAGTAGATGAATTCGATCGCGGAATGCTTCATTAGAACCGTCGCGTAAAAAAACTAAATTCACGCGGGTTTCAAAGGAAATTGAATGACAGTTGTAAATTTTACACACAAAAAATATGTTTAGTAAGAAAGTTTACGCATGAAATTTTGGCCTTTCGACTCCAATTACTAGGATGCTGTAAGGAGCACACTCATGAGATATGCACCAAACGACGTAAAATCATGAGTTCTATAATCGTGTTATGAGTTTGCAATATAATCTTCTTGTGCGTCCGGATTATTAAAAAAAATTCAAAAAACCCTGAAATTCCGGCTTCTAAATGTCAGCATCAATTTTAGGTGGATGCAGTGGATATATCGCAAAATCATACACTGCTATCTTATTGCCCATGGAGTATTCTGTGATTCATTCTTTGGGAATAGGTCTATAAAATGTAAGGTTAAGCCAGAAATCGCATGGAAACATAAAAAAACTTGTTGGCATCAATCCATTTTTACCCATTTTTCTATATTGATGCCAACACGGCTTCCACGAAAATTAATTTTAATGGTGGACATTATGGGATCCCTCCTAAAACACTTCATTTTAAAGAATTGTAGTCATGTTAAGAATATGATAAGAATATGTTAAGAGTTCGCGAATTCTGAAAGGGTGAAACTCGGATTCATCGATTGCAAAACATTTTTGCTATTTACCATATACACTTTGATACGACCAAAAATGTGCCTCATCGAAATAACGTTTTTAGATCCCAGGTATGTTTGGACAAAATTCGTTTCAGACAATTTGGAGTCGATTTAGCCATGTCCGTCCGTCTGTCCGTCTGTCTGGCTGGTGCGCACGATAACTCTCGAACGGATCAACTGATTCGAACCAAATGTTGGGTATCGTAATATTTTGTCCAAACTCAGTTTAAGTTCGAAGATGGGCCACATCAGTCCACACCCTCGGGTAACTTCCCCACAAATGTTCAAAATTTGTCTGTAAAATGGTGTGAACGATAACTCTCAAAGTGAGCAATTGATTTGGTCCAAACTTTGCACATCGTATTATTCCTTCTAGATATAGATCGCGTTCGAATATGGATTATATTGGGCCACTCTTTCGGGTACCTCCCACACAAAATTCGGATAAAGTGAAGTTTAACAACTCCTCTCGGATCGTTCTGATTTTTTTTCAGTAGGATGTCCTTGCGGCTCCCTTTATGACGATACATTTTTTTTCTTGCGCAAGTCCATTCTTCCTGAGATATTGCCTTAAAAGTTCAAAGAAAACCTTACGGCACTAACCAAAATGGCAAATCCGGAAGTAATTCTCGCTGGGAGTTTCTGATTGGTTCAGACTTTGCACATCATATTATTTCATCCAGTCATATATCAGGTTGGAATATGGACTATATCGGTCCACTTCTTCGGGCACCTCCCACACAAAATTCGGATAAGGTGAAGTTTAAGAGCTCCTCTCGGATCGTCTTGATTTTTTTTCAGCAGGTGGTCCTTGCTACTCCCTTTATGACGATACATTTTTTTTCTTGCACAAGTCTATACTGCCTGAGATATTGGCCTTAATGTTCCAAGAAACCTTGACGGCATCGACCAATATGGCAAATCCGCAAGATAATTCTAGCGGGAGTTTCTGATTGGTACAGACTTTGCACACCATATTATTTTATCCAGTCATGTATCAGGTTGGAATATGGACTATATCGGTCCACTTCTTCGGGTACCTCTCACACAAAATTCGAAAAAAGTGAAGTTTAAAAGCTCCTCTCGCATCGTTTTGATTCTTTTTTCAGTAGGTTGTTCTAGCGGCCTTCTTTTTGAACGGTTCAATCTTTTTCCGGAGTAAGTCAATACTTCCAGAGTTAATGGTCCACGCACCAAAAACCCTCCCGGCACATACTAAAATGGCTATTGAGCAAGATAACTCTAAAACTTATTTAATATTTCGAGTCCTTTATGAAGATGTTTGGTTACTAAAAATGTTGTACATACAGATTTTAAAGCAAACTCGTGATACATAATCAATATAGGAGGGTTGGCTTAATCACATCGTCATTGTTTTAATATTTTATTAAAACAACTTTAATTTATTAGTGGGAAAAAATTGGCGATATTTACCAAGGGGAAGACTATAGTTTCAGATCTGGCCACAGATTTTCATCAGTGTTTCTTGTTTTCAACAAGAAACTTTATATACCCAGGTGTCAATTGCCCGCTTTGTTTGCAAGTGTAGTGACAAAGAAATCCTCGATCAGAGTGTTTCTTTGCACACGTATCTACTTGAGCGGGCAATTGACACTTGGATATAAAAAATTTCTTCTTGAAAAACAAGAAACAAGGGAACTGATGAAGATCTGTGGCGAGATCTAAAACTATAGTCTTCCCTGCCTTACCCCTTGGTAAACATCGCCAATTTTTTCCCACTAATAAATTAAAGTTGTTTTAATAAAATATTAAAACAACGACTACGGGATTAAGCCTGACTATTTTGAAATATTGAAAATCAATATATTTAATACACGGCATAATTATTGTGATTGGTTTTGTTTTGTCAATGGCTCAGGGTATGTCTCCGTCAGCACAGCTGACTGATACTTTCTTACTTGTCGTTTAATTTTTGCAATCATGCTGCAGGTCGGATCGTTGCGAAATGTCGGTGTCTAAGGGGAGTCCCAGAGAGGAAGAAGCATATTGAGTTTGATCATAGTCGAATAATATTCCCCGTGCCGACTATAGCCTTTGCTCACTTGTTAAGTTATTGAATATAGGGGGTGAGAAGTAAATATGACCGACATATAAACTGATTTAGGAAGTTTGGTTCTTACTTTCAATTCAGTTTTATACTTCTAATAATGCAATTGGAAATCTTAGGACAAACCTAAAACTAATAATGTTAATCCCTGGTTTAGATTTTTCGAAGCCAGTAATTCCTCACCAGCATTCCTCTTGTATGGACAAAACATTAAGCATGCATTACTAAACATCCTAGCCACCTTTTTGAATAATGTCATCATTCCGGCATTAATTTTAATATATTAACTTCACCACTTAACTTGTTTCCATTAATAAATTAATAATATTCAAATAGTTTTATTATTACGCATTTTGGACCTAAAATGTGAAAACGTTATAAATCGTTGAAAGTTTTCATAGTTTCTTATGGAAAAAATAATGTACATTCGAAATTCATTAACCATAAATATTTTAAACTTTTTTCAACTATGCACAGCTTATTTTGCCATAAATTATTGTAAACTAATGTAACTTCGAAACAAAATAAAATTAAATCCAGAAACACACACGGACGGCATAGGGATAGATTTATGTATGTTTTTAATGCATAACGTATGTATTGTTGTGTCGGAACACTTTCAGTTTTTATTTGTTTTAATGTAGTCATGCGAATGGTGTGGGGGAGGGATTGTTGTGTGTAGCTTAAGCCCCCAGTCAATAAACCTTAAACTTTAATAGGAATGGTTTTTAATTAAGAATTCTTGTTTCAACTGTGGGAAATTGAGGAGCAATTCAATAGCAGTCGATATAAACTAATGAAAAACATTTTTTTCGTATATTTATACCCTATACCACATTGTGGAAAAGGGTATTATAAGTTTGTTTTGGTAAAAATTCATGTAACACCGCGAAATATTCATCGGAGACCCCCAATGTGGTATACCAATCTTCATATCTCGATAAAGCGATTTTAAGATGTGTGTCCGTCCGTCCGTCTGTCCATTATAAATTGTAAACGCGCTCCAGGCCGCAATTATGGACCGATCGTCACGAAATTTTGTATGGAGGCCGGGTTCAGATCATAATAGATCCCTATTCTTATTGGTGATGATCGTGAAATATTTAGCGGGTGAAATGGACCAAAAACATACTATTTATCCAATTTTCTAGCGGCTCTGTAGGTCTCAATGGGCCAAAACTTTTGTGTGAAAATTGTGAAAATTTTTAATATACAGCTTATATCTTAATTCCTGGAAGTGAAATTCCGGACAAGTGAGATATACTTGAAAGTGGAACGCTTGACATTTCGATTGATGCCAATTATGTTGGGGTGCACGAGCAGATAACAGAGTTACAGCCTATATTCCGTTTATTGTTTGTAGTGTAATAATAAACTCGCTAGAAGTCGCAATTATACATCAATAGTCACGAAATTTTGCAGCGGGTAAGAGTATAGGTCGAAAAAGATTCCTTCAATTTTGAATGATGATCGGATATTCTTTAGCGGGTGAAATGGACCATTACTTTCGTATGAAAAATATAAAAATTTTATTTTTAGTCGATATTTTAATTCCTTGAGGACATATATATTTCGCAAAGTAGCCTACATATGGAAAAAAACTACTGACCTTTCCTCTGATGTAAATTGCAATAAAGTGTTTGCTAAATAACGGGCCTACTGCCTAATATATAATGCGTGCTGTGTAGAGAACCACATTTTTATCCCATGCTACATATTGTCTCTCCAAAAGTTTATGTAACACCACGAAATATTCGTCCTAGACCCCTTATTTGACATGCTAAAAATGCATATCTCGACGAGATAAAGCGATTTAGCGATGTGTGTCCGTCCATTAAAAATTGTAAACAAGCTTAAGGCCGCAATTATGGAATTTTTTAAGGAGGTTGGGTTCGGCCAGAATATAAATGATTATTTTTTGCTGATGATCGTGAAATGTTCAGGGAATGAAATGGACTAAAAACAAAATTTTAACCAATTTTGTTGCGGCTCTGTAGGTCAAAATAATAACCCGCAAAATTTTAAACAAAGTTTGAGTTTATGATGAAGAAGAAGCTTACAAACCAACGTGAAGATCAGATAATACTTAGCGGGTTAAATGGACTAAAACTTTTATGTGAAATTTGGTAAAAATTTCAATAACGTTGCGGTTAAACAACTGAAGTTGTAGTACTACGTAAGTGGGTTTCATTACATTTTAGTTTGTGTGAACTAAATTTTCCTTTTCTGCTACAAAAATGTCTTTGTCATGCTAGATAACTTTTTGGTTTTGGTCATAAGTATTATACATTACATCTCTGATATTTGATAATTAAATTTTCACAATCATTGAAAAGAAGTTCCGTGGAGAGCGATTGTCTGGGGATAGTGGTATAGGGTATCCCATGGTCGGCTCCGTCCGACTACAGACTTTTCTTACTTGTTTATATATAAATCAGGTATTTCTGCCATAGATTACTCGTTCTTCTAACCAGTTATGTACCTATTTTTTTCTTTCAGTTTCTGGCATAGGCAACACGTCGTGTTGCAAAACGCCATTTGACATTTTTTGGAAAGTTTAACAGTTTTTAGCTTTAACGAACTCAGAACTGTTTAACATAGGATCATATGTTGTATTGTTTACATATATGTATATAATTGTTCCACAAACATCCCAGGCGGGACAAGGGAGACTTCTCTCATAACAATGAGTGCACCCCGATTCATATTAGCTCAATGATATGGGACCTACAGTTGATCGCCGCATCCGAACAAGGCACCACTTTTAGAGAAGTTTTACATGGCTGAAATACTCAGGAAATGTCGCCAACATTACTGAGGGGTATTTTGCCACCGTTCAAAATTGATGTTGCTAACCGGGGAATCGAACCCACGACCTTCTGTGTGCTAGGCGGGTGTGCATACCATTGCACCACGGTGGCACCGGTGTTTACATTGACTTGAAAAACTCACTTTCAAAAAAAAGTAAATTTACTTGTGAAAATTTTCGTTCGATTATTTTTCACAACTTTCGACGTGGATAATCACGGCAAGAGTGGATTGATCAAATTAAACCTATAGTACTAAGGTAAATTGTTTTAATGGATTCAGTCGTGGCCGACACGCACTAAAAACGAAGGTAGTGAGGGCCACCCAAAACGGCCGTTGTGCCAGAAAAAAATTAAGCCGTGCGAGAACGGATACTGCGAGATCGCCATGTTATATATCTAGAGATAGAGGCATCCTTGGACATTGCATGAACACTGGCCGCGAAAATGGGGTTTCCTCGTTACATCCAGCAATTTGACAATCGCTCAAAAAGGCTCTTGTCGATTTGTGCAAAGAAATTATGAAAAAAACAATCGCGGTGCTACAAACGACGTATATAAAATCGAGCCAAATCCAACGAAAGTTGTTCATGGAAGAAACACTTCGAAGGAAACACTCGACTGTTTCTTCTGCTCTGGGCCACCAGTCCCGGTTCCGTTTGGGGATAACTGGTAGTAGTCTTATGGTTACAAGGTCGTATCAGAGACTTAATTTTGGGACCACGGATACCAGTTACCCCTAGGTCTAATGGCCTAGTCTGGTGGCTGTGGTTGCACCCAAATCGCGGGGAGAGTCTTAGGCTTGATTGTGAAGTTGCATTAACAACCGGCTGTCTGAGCCATAGAAAGACAGGAGCTTTTGATGGTGCTACGCACCAAACCAAGGTGGTGAACAGGGCCAAACACTTGAACACAATTGGTACCTCACTATGTGGCAAGGAGGTTGGTTGGCCGCCTGTAATCAACCCGGTGCTGAGAACACCGTTGGGTTGAGCCGTCAAGGCAGGTACCCACTCTAATCATCGCCACACCTGTTTCTTCTGCTAAACTGACCATGCGGCTACTATACGGCTTGAGGGACATAGGACGGTTAATTCTGAGTGGTACACCGCAAATTGTTTGCCTGAAGTCTCCTGAGAAATTCGAAAAACGAACAAGGGAAGACGAAACATTGTGCACCATGACTATGTGAGCTCTCACCCATCGATTCAAACTAGCGTCGTTTTGACCGGACAAAACGTGGAATTGACAGGTCATCCGCCGTACAACTATGATTTGGAACCCAATGACTTCATTTGATTTCCGCTATACCGAAACATGGACCTATGTTAAAGAGTTTTGCTGCAGATGCATCGTGAGAACCTTAAGTGTGGAATTAGTTCGGTCAAAAAATTTTGCTAAAACCCGCAAAAACATCGAAAATCAGGAGGTACCATGATATAGGGGGGCTATACCGAAATACCATCAACCCCCACTACACAGTCAGCATTGTGGACAAATTTAACTTCGGTGTAATTAACGACAATCACTGCTGCACAATAATTCTCATTCTCTTCGTGTTACCACCCGAATGTATATTTTAGTTTTATTCATCGAAGTGGTTGATCACCAGCCGAACAAAGTACGAATAGACGTGTAGCTCGTCCGCAGCCTACCATACTAGTTAGCCACGAATCGATCCAGCTCATAGCAAGCTCTCAGCGCTTAGCACGTTCCCAGCTCATAGCAAGCTCTCAGCGCTAAGCACGCTCCCAGCTCTTAGCAAGCTCCCAGCTCTTAGCAAGCTCCCAGCTCTAAGCCAGCTTAACCTCATAGCTAGCTCCATGCTCTTAGCCAGCTCCCATTAACCGATCTCTTCCCGACAGCAATCCGAATACCAGTGAGCCGAGCCACATACCCAACGAGCTGACAGCAACCCGAATGCCTCAGAGCCGAGCCACATACCCGAATATTGTCAACGAGCCGACATTAACCCGAACACTACAGAGCCGAGCCACATACCCAACGAGCCGACAGCAACCCGAATGCCTCATAGTTTGGAGCCGAGCCACAACAGACGATTGCTGAGCCTACAACTACCGCAACACAGAAACGAACTCAACTAATAGCTCATACCGCATCAATTTTCCTCACATATATATTATTTGTTTAACAAACACCGAGAGTGTATAATAAAGATTTAAATCGTAAACACTCGTGTTTTATTTAAGGTTTGTGGGTCCCTGGCAGCGACTGAGTTCACCTCAGCCCAAGATAAAACCACTCGTTATAGGACCTATGTTGACAACTTTTGTAGAGATGTTTTGGGACAACCGGGAGCCTCAAACATCAAATTGTGGGTACTTCTGTCAAATAAGGTAGCTAAAATCCTCAAATTACCGTTATATGGGGGCTATACCCTTATATGGACTTATTTAAACAATTGTTGGTGTATACATTTTGTGACCTCTGCGAACCTAAAACATCAAATTACATAGAGTTCGGTCAAAAAATGTTGCTAAAACACTCTAAAGCCGCACTGTTTTGGGTCAATTATTTCATTGACCATTGGCTTTAGATGTTCACACAATATCCCAGATACTATCTTATATGCAATAGGGAGTAGACTTATACCCCTGTAATTGGAGCACTCTGTCTTAACTCCCTTCTTGTGGACTGGACATAGGAATCATCGGCTACCCGTTCTTCATGCCAGATCGTGCTAACTAGCTGATGCTCACACCTTATCAGAGTATCGCATTCGGGTTTGAAAAGCTCGGCTGGTAGGCCATCGGCACCTGCTGCCGTATTATTCTTCAGTCGGTTTAATGCTGTCTTTACCTCATCTTGGGTGGGCGGTATACATTCAATACCATCTAATGTGATTGGATGTGTGTTATCTTCGTCTTCGCTAGTATTGGATACCAAAAGTTTGGAAAAATGTTCTTTCGACAACCCGATCACACTATCTGTAGCCGTTACCGATGTCCAGCTTCCGTATTTTTGCAGTTTGTATTTTATGTGCTACGTTTAGACGGGTGCATACCTTTGTTGCAACAAGGTAATGATCCGAATCGATGTTTACTTCTTGGGACGATCGTAAATCCAAGACACCCAATGATTGTATTCCATCAATCACAACGTGATCAATTTGGTTTCATGTTTTCTGATCTGGGACGGCTAGGTGTCCTTATAAATATCGAGATGCTTAAATCTGGTGCTGCTAACCACCATAATGTTTGCTGCTGTGAAGTCTATTAGCCTCATTCCGTTGTCAGATGTTACATTATGGTGACTGAATTTTCGGATTGTTGGATCAAATATATTCTCTTTTACAATTTTGGCATTGAAATCCCCTAGAATAATTTTAATGTCATGGGCAAGACAACGGTCATATGTTTTTTCTAAGCGCTCGTAAAATATATCTTTGGTATGTTCGTCCTTGTCTTCAGCGGGAGCATGGGCGCAAATAAGACTGGGGCCTAATTACGGTATTCGATTCGATCGAGTATTTGCTCGTGAATGAAAAAATCGAACTGTGAAAACCTATTTGCGCCACCAACCGTACATTTGCTAAGGTAGATTCATTAGCAAACTGTTACAACAATGGGTAACAAATGAAAGTGCTCAACCAGTAGAATACAATGTACTATATAAAATTAAAATCCAAGATGGCGGCCTCTACAAAATGGCGGATAACTTAGGTTTTATCAATCCCATCAACATGGGTATCAAATGAAAGTTCTCTACAAGTAGAATACAATTTACTATGCAAAATTGATATCTAAGATGGCCGCCGCTACCAAATGGCTGATAACAATTTTTTATCAATCCCACCAATATGGGTATCAAATAAGAGGGCTTGGCAAGAAGAATACAGTGCACTATACAACCTCAATATTTAAGATGGGCGCAGCCACTAAATGGCGTATAATTAGAATTTAAATTTAGAAATTGAATCTGTAATTTAGGTATCTGATTAATCCAGCCTGAATCCACCACCCAAGTCAAGATTTTTTATCGTTTTGAGGACTGGGTGGCGTTAGGGTGGCTAAAAATGATACGTCGTTAGCGGTACACCACCCAAGTTAAGGTGAAAGGTTAAAACCCGCCGAGAACTGTATGGCATTAGGGTGGATAAAAATGATATGTCGGTAGCGTTTGCCCCTTTATTGGACCTCTGGGGGGTCGACCGTTTAAATGTCCATTACTCGTGGGAACAAAATGGTAAAAAATATATAAAAAAAATACAAACACAAATAAAAAAGAAACTGCAACACAACGTAAACGAAGGCTTCAAAAAGCGAAAGAAAAGTATAAAGCAAAACGAGCTAAAGAAAGTGAAGGTGATAGAAATAGTCGATTACAGAAACGACGGGAACAATTAGCGTAAAAAACACCTGAGCAATATGAGGCCAGGTTAAAAGCAACGTCAGCGATATACACAAATGACGGCGTCAGAAACGCCTGAAGAATATGATGCCAGGTTAACAAAGCAACGTGAGCGATACACACAGATGATAGCGTCAGAAACGCCTGAAGAATATGAAGCCAGGTTAACAATACAACGGGAGCGATACACACAGATGTGTGTTGCCTTTAATACTATCATGGGCTTCTACAATACATAAAATGCAGGCCAGCACTGTGGATCACGCAGTCGTATACTTAGGTGCGAAACTGTTTGAAGAAGGTCAAGCCTACGTGGCTCTTAGTAGAGTAACATCTTTGCAGGGACTACGTATAGAGGAGTTGGACTGCAATAAACTAACGGGCGAGAAACCTTGCAATAATGAAGCACTAAATGAATTAAACGGAATGCGAAATAAAAACTAAAAAATAGAAAATAAAAATAGGTAAAAGCAACTTTTTAAGTTAATTGGTTTTATCTTAAACATACATTGCAATGTTTATGATAAATGTACTAAAAACCAAAAAATAATAAAATAGATACAGTCGTGGGAATTATAAACATATGCATAGACTAGACTAAAATAAAACCGTGGGGCACGTCAATTGTCTACAATCGTTGATTAAAATGTTTGTTTTGTAATGTTACACTATAATTAGGCAGTTGTTCAACCGACAACGATGGACGTGCGATAAGTAGGGCTAGAATGTGGAAACAAGCTAGCAAACTCGATTATAATCGAGTTTTAGGGTTTCATAGTGGTGAGCGAGTAGTACTTTGTAGATTAAAGACAAACTACGAGCAGTGAAACGATTCCTCGCCAGCCAGCAGTGAGAATGTCCAACGATAAACTAGTTGAAACATCTCTTTTATTTACATGGAGTGTATAACTATTGGAATTTCCATGAGCAAGAAAATAGTAAGTAATTTCCTCACCGTCTGCGGGCCAACTGCCTAACGACGAATTAAACGATTCTTCTATCGCACATTAAGTCGATAATTTGTAGACAATTGACGTGCCCCACGGTTTTATTTTAGTCTAGTCTATGCATATGTTTATAATTCCCACGACTGTATCTATTTTATTATTTTTTGGTTTTTAGTACATTTATCATAAACATTGCAATGTATGTTTAACATAAAACCGTTTAACTTAAAAAGTTTTTTTACCTATTTTTTTAATTAATAATTTAGTTTTTGCTTTATTTTGATTGATTTCAACTCTGGAGTGTTAAACCCAACGGCTTAAACTTCATCATTACTTTCTATTACAGAGACTTATGTTTTTCAAAACGAACTGACGGTGTTGCAAAATTTTACTGATCGCTACCAATATCATGATTTCATCCCGGCGAAGGAAATTATCAATTGACTTCTAAGTTTTTGAAATTATGCCTTTTTAGCGAAACCCCGAACTCTTTAAGTGTCTAGTATTCTCATATGAAAGAAAATCACACTCACTTTTCGGCTTTTCCAAAGAAACACCAAAATAAACATGTCAGCACGTATCAACTAAAAATTCATCGAATTCTGTGAGTTGAAAAGAACATCAACACAGTTGCCTGTGAGGTTGTTGTTGGAATTTTGTATTTGTTTTACACAAAGTTCCCCGGCGCGTGCCATCCGCTGTTTTTGTTTTAAAATAAACACTTTTTTACCACCTACCTTCTTAATGTTCTTCGATTTCTTAATGTAGTTCGATTTTTTCATTCACGAGCAAATACCAGGTCGAATCGAATGCCGTAATTAGATGTTGAAAAATTAAGCTTTTATGCGAATTATTGCAAGTCTATCATCCACCGCACAGTGGTCGAAATCACTGATCTAGCGGCACAAAATTAATAACTTGCAAACGAATGGAGATATGTTTCTGAAATTTTGCACAAACGTAGTATGTGTCCGTGGGTAATAATGGACTAAATGTGAACAACCCCCATATAACGGTACCTCCTGATATTCGGTATTTTGAGGATTTAAGCAATCCTTTCCTTCCAAATAAATTGCAATTTGGTACATAGGGCTTCTAGTAGTCACTAAACTTTTCCACCAAAAATTGTGGACATAGGTCCACGTTTGGATATAGGCCCCTTTTTAGGTAATCCCCGATTTTCAGTATCTTGGGAGATTTAAGCTATGTTTTCCGCCCAATGTAGGTGTAGTTTGGTGTTTTGAGTTCCGAGTGGCCACAAACATTCTCCACCAAAAATTGTGGACATAGGTCTACTTTTTGATATTGCGCCCATATAACGGTACCTTCCAATATTTGGTATTTTGAGGATTTTGTCCACATTTTCAGACCAAATAAGCTGAATTTTGGCACTTGGGGTTCATTTATCAGCAAGATTTGCGGTTATTTGCAGCCAAAAGTTGATTACTCGAAATCTAGTAAGATAAAATATAATGAAATGCTATAATTATATTAAATTTTTTAATAATTTAACGTATAAATATAGGAGAGGCGTTCTCTACCCAATCAGGGCTGTTATGGAGCTACTATGGTATTTTTGTATGTTTCAGGAGGTAACACTCATCCTAATGCTTTTTCGACTATGAGTATTCCTACGTTGGTTATATACTCTTACACTATTAATTTCTCTTTACGAGTATTTGGACAGATTGAGAACCTTAAATTTGAGGATATTTGTAATTTATTTTTTTTTACTTATTAACCTATTGTGATACCTTAAATTACACTTGTAATTACAATTTTTAATACAATAATGCTTTAGATATATCATAATAAAATCGCCCGAAAACATATATGGGAGCTATGTCCAAATCTGAACCGATCTCGTCAGACATTCCAAATTTCAGCGAAATTGGACATTTATAGAGTGTTTGATGCATCAAATACAGAAAATCGGCCGAAAATATATATAACAGCAATATAAAATTCTGAACCGGTTTCGAAATAACTTGGCACATTTATGTCTAGACCAAATTCCGTCACACATTCTAAATTTCATTGAAATTGGACATACATAGTCTGTTTGGTGCATCAAATACAGGAAATCGGCCTAAAACATATATATGAGCTATATCCAAATCTGAACCGATTTCGATATAATTTGGCACATTTATGTCAAGGCCAAATTCCGTTACACATTCCAAATTTCAGCGGACATATATAGCGTGGTTGGTGCATAAAATACAGGAAATCGGCCGAAAATATATATGGGAGCTATATCCAAATCTGAACCGATTTCTATATAATTTGTCACATTTATTCCAGACCAAGTTCTGTAACACATTCCAAATTTCAGCGAAATTGCACATACATATGTATGTAGCGTGTTTTGTGCATCATATACGGGAAATCGGCCGAAAATATATATGGGAGCTATATCCAAATCTCAACCGATTTCGATATAATTTGGTACATATATTGTTAGACTAAGTTCCGCCACAGATTCAAAATTTTATTGAAAATGGACATTAATAGCGTGGTTGGTGCATAAAATAAGGAAATCGTATGAAAATATATGTGTGTGGGAGCTACATCCAAATCTGAACCGATTTGAATATAATTTGCTAAATTTATTTCTACAACAAAGTCCGTCATACATACAAACTTTGGAGTTTGTATTTGTAACAGTTCTAAAGATGTTTGCATACAAAATCTAATTTTATTGGAGGTACCTCCGGTTTTGATGCTATATCTCCAGATCAACGCGGAATTGCAAAAAATGATATAGCCTATTTTCATTCCAGGCAATGTGGCAATGTACCCTACAAATTTCGGGAAGATCTGTTCAGCGGTTTTTGCGTCTATACGGCACAAACAAACAAACCAACAAACGTACAAACAAATTTCTATTTTATATATATAGATGCACATTAGGGCTATAACCAAAAAAAATACCACAACATAGCCGTGTAGAGCATGGAAAACTATTATGAAACAGGGTGTCAATTTTTCTCTATCGCGAAAAAAGTTTCCGCACCAAATGCATTGAAGTTCTGTAATGCATTTTTTAATTTTATCCGTCATAACAACATATTTGCTTTCATTAAATTTTTTATTTTTTTGTAATCTAATTTAAAATCATTATCAAAGCGTTCTGGACCAATTTCTTCTCAAATCGCGCCATTGCGGACCACATTAGGATTTTTTGACACATTTGCAATTTTTGGTTTTTCTTTATAAACTCGTGAATTTTATGTTTATATTTTTTAACCTATCGGACCAGGGAATATGGGGTCATTTGCAACGAATTCGCGAAAGTTACAGGCTGTTTGTGTTGACTTTGCTTGTGAGAATCGTATTTGTTTTCTACAAAAATACAACACCAGTACCATGTGGGAAATTTTGTCCTAATAACGAAAACGCGTTTCTAAGATCGATTCGGTGAAAAAAGTCTCCGCACCAACCTTGATTACTAAAACCCTTTTGATGCTTTTTCTACTTACAATTTTAAATTTGCTTTGTTTGAATAAATATTTATTGAAAAAAATACAATTCTCACAGGCAAAGTCAACAAAACCGGCCTGTAACTTTCGCGAATTAGTTGCAAATGACTCCATATTCTCTTGTCCGGTAGGTTAAAAATATATAAACATAAAATTCACAAGTTTATAAAGTAAAACCAAAAATTGCAATAGTGTCAAAAAATCCTAATATGGTCCGAAATGGCGCGATTTTAGAACAAATTGGTCCAGAACGCTTTGATAATGATTTTAAATTAGATTACAAAAAAATAAAAATTTTAATGAAAAGCAAATATGTTATATATGTTAATATGTTATCTGTTATGACAGATAAAATTAAAAAATGCATTACCGAACTTCAATGCATTTGGTGCGGAAACTTTTTTCGCGGTAGAGAAAAATTGACACCGTATTTCATAATAGTTTTTCATGCTCTACACGGCTGTGTGGTGGTATTTTTGATATTTGCAAAAAAGTGCAAAAAGTTATATCCCTAATGCACATCCAGGCCCCAACTTTTTTTCATTTAATTTACACCCTCCTCTATTAGTTAAAAATAAACTCTGTTTAGTTCCATTAAGAATTTTTCTAACAATTAAACAAATATGATGTTAGATATTACTACTACCTGATGTTAAAGGGTGACAACACAGGGAGGTCAGTGTGCACTTGAGATGAGAGAGTGACCAATATAAGTCCTGGGCTTTGCCACGTTAAAGCCTGTCAGGAACATGGCTTGGTATCTCAAATCCCAAACGTCACCCACAATAAATTTGTTTCTGGAGAAAATATGGCATTATTCGGCAAGGGGTAATGCAAGTTCCCAAAGTATAGTCTTACCTGCCTTATCCCTTGGCGAACAATGCCAAGTTTTCTCCACTAATCAATTAGTTGTTTTAATAAGATATTAATACAGCAACCAACCCTTCATTAAGCCAAACTATTTTATTTATTTATATTTTACTACCATCTTAGAAGATTGTGCTAATATTTTTATCAAGCATGTTACTAAAACTATTTCTTAAAAAATATACCACATCTTCTCCTAGATTAGCTTCGTAGCGTAATAAAAATATAATAAAAATTATTTTACGTCTTTTTCAACACCTTTCGATTTCTGTGGGCAAAATGCCACACACAATAAAATGTAATAACCATGAAAAACTAAGCCACATATTTGAACATTTGCTATGGATACGGAAGAACATTTGAAGAAAGTTTTTCGGTTGTGATGTGGTTAAAACGAAGGGATTATGGAAACCTTCAACCCCTTTTCCCCACAAGGGGAACAAACAAAAACTTTGTTTTTGGTGCAAATAGTAAAAAGTGTACACAAAGTAATTAATATACTCCGGCAAATAATTTGATTAAGGACTTGGAAATTGTAAGATGAATAGCAAGTAAATTTTTGATATCTGCAGGCATACACACGTCGACGCTACATTTTGGATGGCATGGAAACCGCCATCTAGGTTTAGTTGGTTTTATATGAAGGGGTATAATAAATAAATTCCCCTACCAACCCAATGCGGGAAAACAAGTGTATAGCATGTATGTGCGCGTGTATATGTGAGGGTATGTAAGTGTTTGTTATGCCTGAATGAGAACAAATGTTTTAATTCCAAGCATTCACGCTTCAGTTATAACTTAAGATGATGTGGGGTACAAATCTGTTTAACCACTTTTTTCTTTAATTATTTACACCCCAAGCGGTTCTTCTTTTTATCATTACAATTTGCCTTTTCTTTTTAACCCTATAAGGAACTGTTAATGCACACAAGATCTTTATCTGTTGGCAATTGCCATCTCTCCTGCTGTGAGTTTGGACTAATCGCTTTGGTTGTGACATATTTACTTAATTAGCTTACACGTCGTATAAAGGAACAAAAGAACTTATAAATAAATTTAGTCACAGTCCAGTGACAATTGTGCCTTTATCTTAGATGGTTTTGTAAGAAACACTCAGCGGTCAGAAAGAATAATATATGAGAAAAGTTAGGGAAAAATATCCTTGTACGAGTACCACAACATTTTCCAAAAATAGACTTTGAACTCAATATCATGTCATATACAAAGAGAGGCACGTATTATTTATATTATACGAAGGCTGCACGATAACTACCTGGCCTGACTACGAAAACGCGAATATTTACCATCGAAAATAGTATATTGTTTTAATTGTTTTATTCTTTTCTTAAGCAGTCTACAGGATGTTTTATACACTTTTTTTATGCGCTCAAACCAATTCTTGATGCACTTTTTCCGCTCCGAGGGAGACTCCTCAAAAACATGGGTTTGGAACGCTTTTACAGCATTTTCTGGTGATGGAAATCATTTACCACGCCTTTTCTTGGATCCCCAGTCAAGGCTGTGCGTCGGCTGACCCATTAATTCCTAGTTTTGTTCGGTCAAAGAGGCGCTAGTTTGAATCAATGTGTGAGCGCTCGCATTATCATGATGTAGAATGATTCCTCTTATCTTGTTAATTTTTCAAATTTCTCAGGAGACTTCACGTTCGATTCCTGGGGCCTAATTACGGCATTCGATTCGATAAAGTATGTCCTCGTAAAAGAAAAAATCGAACTATGAAAACGTATGTGTTCTTTAAAGAACATAAAGAAGGTAGATGGTAAAAAATGTGTTTATTTTAAAGCAAAAACCTAAAAAACAAAATTATTAATTAAACAATAAGAACAAACTTTTTATACCCTCCACCACGGGTTGTATTGAAGTAAAATGGAAAAAATAGTTTCCTTTCGTTTATGAAAAAGGCTAAATCTAGAATTTCAGCAACTTCGGAAAAGCAATTTGGGTAACCTTCAAAATACAGAAATTCGGGAGATACAGTTCGATGGGGGCTATACCAAAACATTGATCTATACCTACAAATTTCTGGCGGAAAGTTTTTAGACTCAAAGAAGACTAAATACCAAATTTCCAATATTTCGGTAAAACCTTCAAAATACCGAAAATCAATAGGTACGCTTCAATGGGGGATATAGGAACCCGCAGATCTATTCTGATAATTCTCTTCTGGAATATTTTATAACCCCATGGAAGACTAAATAGCAAATTTCAGTCTTTCGGTGGGATATTGACGTCACAACATTCAAAATTACGAAAATCAGGAGGTACCGTTCTATGGGGGCTATATCGAAACGTTAACCTATTCCGACCAATTTCAGTTAGAAATGCTGGCATCTCCAACAAAGACTAAATACCAAATTTTAACCATTTCGGTGGGTTTCTTGCCACAACATAAAAAATACCGAAAAACGGGAGCACCGTTCTATGGAGGCTATATGAAGGCGTGGACCTATACCGACAGATTTCCGGTAGAAAGTTGTATACCCCCAACGAAAACTAAGTACCAAATTTCAGCCATTTCGGTGGGTTGCTGTGGCCACAACATTAACAATACCGAAAACGGGAGCACCGTTCTAGGGGGGCTACATGAAGGCGTGGGCCTATACCGACAAATTTCATACGGAAAGTTTTGTACCCCAAACGAAGAATAAATACGAAATTTCAGCCATTTCTGTTGATTATTGTGGCCACAACCTTCAAAATGCCGAAAATCGGGAGGTGCAGTTCCATTGGGGCTATATGAAGACGTGGACCGACAAATGTCAAATGACTTAATACAAAATTTTAGCCGTTCCGGTGTTATAATGAGGCTAAAACCTCCAAAATACCGAAAATCGGCGGGGACTATATCAAAACTTGCACCGATTTAGCCCATTTGCAATCCCAAACATCCTAGAAGTAATTGAAACCTCTATACCAAATTATAAAGCTCTATCTTAAAAGTTGCACGCAGTATCTTGATTTCAACAGACGGGCGGACGAGCGGACAGACTAATATGGTTATATCAACTTAGAATTTTACCCTGATCAAGAATATATATACTTTATAGGGTCTACGATTAATATTTCGATGTGTTACAAACAGAATGACAAATTAAATTATATCCTCCGTATTATGGTGGGTGCCACCGTGGTGCAATGGTATCACACCCGCCTTGCACACATAAGGTCGTGGGTTCGATTCCCCGGCCAGGCAACATCTAAACACTTTTCAACGGTGGCAAAATACCCCTCGGTAATGTTGGCGACATTTCCTGAGTATTTCAGCCATGAAAAACTTCTCTAAGAAAGTGGTGTCTTAGACACGCCGTTCGGACTCGGCAATAAACTGTAGGTCCCATATCATTGAGCTAATATGAATCGGGGTGCACTCATTGATATGAGAGAAGTCTCCCTTGTCCCTTATGGGATGTTTGTGGAACAATTATTATTATGGTGGAGGATATAAACAGTAGAGTTGTACAATCTAGTTATTTTAAAGATCTAGTTCAATAGTTCAGCTCTTTTAACCGAACTAGTTCAGTAATCTAGTTCATAGTTCACTATCCAGTTCAATCATTCGGATCAGAATCGTTCACCGGCTCTTAATCGTTCGTTTGATGAAGACGCAAACATACACCGTATAGAAACAAACAGTTGAATAATGTAATTTAACTACTCCAGAACAAAAATATTATATTTACATAGTTTATTCCATTCATAAAGAAAGATTAACTTGGTATTAATTTAAGAAAAAACGTCCTTCATTTAGGTGGTGGCTGGCAAAAAATCGTTGTTGTGTGTGTGTAGAAATTGTCATTTCGAAAAAGCTTTGAGCGTCGTGTGCGTTTCTTCTATTTATTTTATCCAAAACAAGGTACTTCAATAGGTAATGGATTCGACATGTTGGAATATGTTATGTCTCTATGTTTCTGTAGAAATCTTCATTTTCGAGCAGCCATTCCATTCCATGTACTTTCATCCAAAACGTAAACAAACTCATCACATTACGAAGGCATCACTTAAAACAGACGACGGCGTCACTTTGCATTTGTGAACGACATGTTGAACTAGATTGTGAATCGTTCGTTCGTTGATCGTACGGTCGCCGACTGATTATAGTTCAGTGAACTATAATGAACTATATCGACTGATCTAGTTCATACGCTCCTTTCAATGAATCGTTCAATTGAACTAGTTCGTTCATGAACTATACAACTCTAATAAACAGATTTTCGTTAATGTTCCATTTTTCTATAGAATCATGGAGTATTAAAATTTCACAGAAGTCACCTAGTACATATTTATTTACACAATATTCACATCTTCTAAACATGTTTGTAGTTACAAACATAAATATGTATGTTGTAAATAATCAATATTTTGACTTAGAAATGGCAGCACTTCGAAATGTTTATCATCAAAAGACTTATCGTAATCTCTTAGTGGCATGTTAAGTCAACTCAAATCAAACAAAAGTCTATTCTAACAAATATTAATTTTTGGCATGTTCATCAAAACAACAACAAAATGTTGGCTTGAATCCATCATTCAGACTTTTAGATGTCTTATAGTTGTCATTTCTAATTTCAGTGACCAGTGGAATTTGCAACATAGTGTCTCAATACGCCTTTATTTCCTGCCGACATACACACACACACCCACACACTCTAGTAAATACACCCACCTATATTGAAGTGCATTTTGTCGTAGAATTTTCGTAAACCGTAATGATACATTTGTATGCGTTTCCTTCAATGTCTGTCTGTCCGCTCCGTTCGACTGATTGTCTGCCAAGCAAACCAGCCTCCTCTACCATTGATGCTATTCAGGCATTGTATTTTAATATTCCCCATGCAATACGTCTGGGATATGTCATGTCAATTTCAATTCAGATTTCCATACGTAAAAGTACATTGGTCGTGTCGTTACAGTTACGTTTATCAAATGAAAAAAATGTCAAAAAAATCTCAGCAACACAAAAAACATATGGAAACACACAAACGTTTGTTGATGAAAAGAAAAACCCCTCAGAAAGAATCGGTATTATACATGTTGTTGTTATTTTCAACTCACCGCCTTTGTCACGAACACTTTTCCCCACTACACAGTTTTTTCTGATTCTAAAATTATAATAAAAATATTTTTTGTCATGTTTTGCAACAACTTCCACTTTTCTGTCCTGATATCCAATCCATATGTGCGTCGTTAAGGATACTTTTCTTATTTCCTTAAGATTTTCACATTCCTTTTATACACTTGGAAAATTGTTGAAGAAAAAGGTAGTGAGCTAATAGAAAAACGAAAATCAGAATGCATATTTTGTGCGGAAACGGTACAAAAAGAGACAATATGAAACAAATGAAGTTTTAAAAACAATGGTTTATGTATGGCCAAATATTATATGCGCTCATACATTTAAGACACCACACAGTTAAAAGTTCCAAGTATACTTGTAGACTTTAGACTCAGACAGCCTAGTCCTGTACAAGTACGAGGGGCACTATAAAACTTTCTGGCCTAGGCAACACGCAGTGTCGCCAGGCTTCATTACCATTTTTGGAAAGTTTGCAAGTTTTTGGCTTAAGCGTTCTCAGGACAGTTTGACATACGACCATATGTTGGGTTGTTTACAGTGGCTTGATTGAGACACCTTCAAAACATGTTTTTTTTTCGTTTACCACGCCTTTTTATACCCATCCATCATTATATGGAGGGTATAATTTAATTTGTCATTCCGATTGTAATACATCGAAATATTCATCTTAGACCCTATAAAGTAATATATATACATACATATATAACATATATACTTGATCAGGGTAAAATTTTAAGTCGATATAACCATGTCCGTTTGTCCGTCCGTCAAGATACAGCACGCAATTTTTAAAATAGAGCTTCGTAAGTTGTTATAGAAGTTTCTATTACTCCTAGGATGTTTGGTATTGCAAATGGGCTATATCGGTCCACGTTTTGATATAGCCCCCATAGAACGGTACCACCCGATTTTCGGTATTTTGAAGGTTTTAGCTCCATTATCTCAACAAAATTGTTGAAAGAATAACTCGAATCTGCTAGTGGAGATTAGACTTGTACCGAACATTTCTAATCTAACATGCCATAAAAACACAAACACTTTAGTATTTAATAAAGTCCATGCAAGCCAACTAAAAAATTCAGAAAATTGCATTTATGGTCTGTTCCAGTACTGCAAGCATCGACTCATTTTTAGTAGAACAAGTAAAAAAGTATCAGTCGTCTTTGCCGACAGAGATATACCCTCAGCCTGTGCAAATTGAAACACTTTTTTCAAAAATTTCAAAATTTTGTTCGTATGAACCGACAAAAATGTTAATTAGCATTAAAGTTCAAACATTTTGCAGAAAAGGTACTTAAAGGAATGGACCGACATAGACCATGGGGGTGACATGGTCTTCGGGCTGTTTTCTTAAGAAGTATGGCCTTGCCCCTGAAACAACTTTTACCATCGTAATTGAGGCAGCGAATGTAAGTTGCTTCTACAAAAATCAAAGTGATTCAATAGCAGGTCTTAAAGTGAACTTATCCAAAATTTTGTGTGGGAGGTACAGAATGGCGTGGACAAATATAGTCCATATTCGAACCTGATCTATATCTGGTAGATATTATGAGAATGTGTAAAGTATGGACCAAATCGGTCACTCCCATCAAGAGTTATCGTGCGCACAATTTCTCCGAATATTTTTGAACTTTTGTGGGGTAGGTACCTGAAGGAGTGGACCGATATGGCTTATCTACGAACTTAAAGTAAGTTTGGAAACAATATTACGAAGGCCAAATTTTTGCCGGAATCTGCATTTCAGTTCGAGAATTATCTTGCGCTTCCACCTATAAACATGGTGTCATAGGGTTTGTTTTTCAACTTCCAGGCTATTTTTTCAGGAAGTATGGACTTGCCCCTGAGGAAGCTTGTACCTTCGTATAGGGGACAGTGAATACAAGATGTTACAACAAAACCAAGGCGATTCGAGAGCAGGTCCTAAACTGAACTTCTCCGAAATTTTGTGTGGGAGGTACTCGAAGGAGTTTACCGATTGAGTTCATATTGGAACCTCATCTAAGTTTGGTAGAAATTTCATAACGTGCAAAGTATGGACCAATTCGGTTACTTCCTTCAAGAGTTATCGTACGCACAAATTTTCCGAACATGTTCGAACTTTTGTGGGGAGGTACCGGAAGGAGGGACCGATATAATCCATATTTGAACTTAAACTAAGTTTGGACAAAATACTACGAATGCCAAATTTTGGACCGAATCGGCAGATCCGTTCGAGAGTTATCTTGCGCTCCAACCACTACACACGGTGTCATAGGGTTTTTTGTAACTTTCAGGCTATTTTCTCAGGAAGTATGGACTTGCCCCTAATGAAACTTACAGCGTCGTATAGAGGACAGCGAATTCGAGACCAGGTCCTAAATTGAACTTTTCCGAAATATTGGACCGATTGAGTCCATATTGGAACCTCATCTAAGTTTGATAGAAATTACACGATGTGCAAAGTATGGACCAAATCGGTTATTCCCTACAAGAGTTATGGTGCGCACAATTTTGCGACAATTTTTGAACATTTGTGGGGTAGGTACCTGAAGGAGTGGACCTATATGGCCCATCTTCGAACTTAAATCGAATCGGGACAAAACATTTCGATACCCAAAATTTGAACCGAATAGATTGATCAGTTCGAGAGTTATCGTGCGCACCAGCCTGCCAGACAGACAGACAGACGGACGGACATTGCTAGATCTACTCAAAATTTTCTGAAACGGATATCGTACAAACATACTTGGGGTCTAAAACCATTATTTCGATGAGGCACATTTTTGGTCGTATCAAAGTGTAAATACCCTCTTTAGCCTAAAGGCTGAGGGTATAAAAAGGTGTAGATTCTTGCAGGTTCTGCGATAGGCATTTAGAAAAAACACAAAACATTTTTATCAGGAGTCGGGCGATATTGTTTGAGACTACTAAACCCACATTCGGGCTCGGCAAAATTTTAGCTAAGTCCTTAAAAAAGTAGGTTAAGTCGAAAAAACTCCAACTGATATCCCAATGGTTGTCTTAATTGTACGATTATGAACTCGATGACATTTAAAACTTTCCAGGGACTATGACTAAAGATCAAGCACGTCTGTCGGTACAGCGGAGGCAAACTTATGACAATTCATAACATTTATTTTCTCGAAAACAAGTAAAAAAGTATCAGTCGGGTTTGCCGACATAGATATGCCCTTTAGCAGTCTTCATGATGATTTTTAGGTTATTGCCACTTCATGGGCGCTGTGAACATTATCTACCCAGGAAAATAAATTGGAAGTAGTGCAATGTAGACAATGTAGTGTAGACTAAAAGGCACTCCATTCCTCACATGTTAACCGCATTTGGATGCAATCCAAAGAATCACATCCATTTGTCACATTTTAACAACATCCGGAGGCAGTTCAACGGAGCCGTGAAAAAGGCACTCCAATTCCTCACAATTTAACAGCATCCGGATGCAGTGCAAACGGAGTCGTGAAAAAGGCACTCCGTTCACTACATTTTATTAGCAGTTGTTAGAGATCCCTACATGTACATAAATCAGTTTGTACATCTCTACAGGCAGCGGAATACATTTCCAAAAGGAAATAATCGTGTTAACATTTCCAAACATTTGTTAATACAAACTAAATAATATTTAATTTGTGAACATTTTTCCGGTAACTCACGAGAAGAAAATTTCCCAATGGAGTGCTGTTGGAGTACATGTCGAAATCTTAACTGGTGATGGGAAGACAATATCAAACCCATTTAGCAGATGAAGCAAAAGCACTTAAGCTTGGATTAAATGAAGAGCGGAGGAAACACACATGTTTGCGATTGAATTCAATAGAGAATTTTCATAATTTGTGTTAATTTAATAAAGTTATTAATACCCAGCAAAAATTTGGTGGGCACATGTCATTACTTTCTGCATTACCAGGTAATGAGTACTCATTACCCTCCGCATTATCAGACTGTACATATATAACAGTTAACACATAACTAGTTACATCATTACTTACTACTTACTTACTAAGTAATGAGTATGGTGGCACAGAGCTAGTGTGTCCGACTACAAATTCTAGAGTTGTGTGTTCAAAGCTCAGCGTCGGCATGGGTGTTTTTTGTTTACAAAATTACAAAAAAAATGTTGATGTACATAGATGAGTTAAACCAACCCTTGTTGTTCGTGCGAGTGGCCTAGTGTGTAGTGTGTTTGGCTACAAATCAGAAGTTCGTGTGTTCAAAACTAGCCGGTATCGAATGAAAAAGAAACAAGTAAAAAGCGTTAAGTTCGGCCGGGCCGAACTTTTCATACCCTCCACCATAAAATATTCTGAACTAAACTGGAATAATTCGTTTTCATTCCTGTCCCCAACTTTAAGTGGGTACGTTAAAATGTCAGATAATTTACATATAATGCTTCATTCGGGAGGCCCTTTTTTATGGTGCCTATATCTAACCATGTATGTTGACAATTTTTGGTGGGCAAGAAATTAATAACTCCTACTTCGGTTAAACATTGTAGCTAGAATCCTCAAAATACTGAAAATCGGTACATAACCTGGGAACTTCAAATGTCATTAACAGCTAGTTCGGAAGTATGTGGGTTATACGAAAATATGAACTTAAATGAACAATTTTTGTTGCAGAATTTTTGTTGGCTTTTAAATTTCAAATTACAGAAAGTTCGTCCAAAAAATAAAGCTAAGGTACGGAAAATCGGGAGGTTTGTTTTGGGGCTATACCAAAACATGGACCTACGTGGTTAAACATTTTAAGTAAAATCCTCAAAGTACCGAAAATCGGGAAGTATCATTGTATTGGGGCTATGTTGAAAATTGTTGATGCAGATGTGTGGAGACCACAACAACCTTCAAATGTCAAATTACAGTTAGTTCGGTTAAAAATTGTAGGTAAAATTGCCAATTACTGAAAATTGGGAGGTACCGTTACATGGGAGTTATATCCGAACATGGACCTATATTGACAATTTTTTATGGAGAGGTGTTGTGAACACTAAGAACTTCAAATGTCAAATTACTGCTAGTTCGGTTTAATATTGTAGCTAAAATCATCAAATTACTGAAAATCGGGAGGTACTTTTATATGGGAGTTTTATCAATAAATCGACCGTTCTTGACAATTTTTGGTGGAGAGGTGTCGTGACCACTAGGAATTTCAAATGTCAAATGTCAAATTGCAGATAATTCGGTTAAACTTGTAGGTAAAATTCTCAAAATAACGAAAATCCGTTATATGGGGATACCGAAATCCGTTATACCGAGGTACCGTTATATGGGGCTATACCAAAACATGGACCTACGTTCATAATTATTTAGAATACAAGTTTTTTGGTCACTAAGAACACTAAATATCAAATTATAGCTAATTCGGTCTAGAAATGTGAATTTGAACGTCAAAATACCTGAAATCGGCCGATAACGTTATATGGGGGCTATTCCAAAACATGGACCTATGTCCACAAGTTTTGTTATATAAGTTTATTGACATTTAAGAACCCTAAATGTCAATTTATAGCTAAATCGGTCTGAAAATGTAGCTTAAAACGTCAAAATACCGTAAATCGGGGGGTACCGTTATATGGGGGCCATACCAAAACGTGGACCTATGTCCCCAACTTTAGTTATATAAGTTTATTGACACTTAAGAACCCTAAATGTCAAATTATAGCTAAATCGGTCTGAAAATGTTGCTAAAAACGGCAAAATACCGTAAATCGGGGGGTACCGTTATATGGGGGCTATACCAAAACGTGGACCTATGTCCACAACTTTTGTTATATAAGTTTATTGACAATTAAGAACCCTAAATGTCAAATTATAGCTAAATCGGTCTGAAATTGTGGCTAAAAACGTCAAAATACCGTAAATCGGGGGGTACCGTTATATGGGGGCTATACCAAAACGTAGACCTATGTCCCCAATTTTTTTATATAAGTTTATTGACACTTAAGAACCCTAAATGTCAAATTATAGCTAAATCGGTCTGAAAATGTAGATAAAAACGGCAAAATACCGTAAATCGGGGGTACCGTTATATGGGGGCTATACCAAAACGTGGACCTATGTCCACAACTTTTGTAATATAAGTTTATTGACACTTAAGAACCCTAAATGTCAAATTATAGCTAAATCGGTCTGAAAATGTAGCTAAAAACGGCAAAATACCGTAAATCGGGGGGTACCGTTATATGGGGTCTATACCAAAACGTGGACCGATATAGCCCATCATCGAACTTGACCTGCCTGCAAACAAAAGACGCATTTTCCCAAAATTTCAGCGTTCTATCTCCATTTTTGTGGATGCTAGAGTGATTACCACAGACGGACGGACGGACGGACGGACGGACGGACGGACGGACGTGCACAGATCGACTTAGAATTTTACCCTGATCAAGAATATATATACTTTATAGGGTCGCAAATGAGTATTTCAATGCGTTACAAACGGAAAAACAAACTTAATATACCCTCCATACTATGGTGGAGGGTATAAAAAACAAAAAATGTGTAGTGTTAAATTTGAATATAATTTCACCTCAATTTTTTCTAAAAATAGAACTATCCTTTTAAGCTTTTTTCGACTGCGGGTATGTGGTTATATATGTACTTAAAAAACATTTTTAGGGAAGTACTTCCTCCCTATGACATCTCCATGTAAAAATAATGACTTTTACGGCCATTTAGTATGTAGTTACAACTGCCAAATTTTACTGAATAAAGTCATTACTTGGTAATGACTTTTTTTGCCGGGTATTTTTGTTTTACACAAATAATAAATACATTTTATTTTGTTATTCAAAACACGTGCTCTGGACTGCCTCCTATTCTACCCCAAAGGGTCAGTTAAAATGCAATGCCAAAGGGTCAGTTAAAATGCGGTGCAATGGAGTGCCTCTTTCCGGGGTCACTCCCTTGTAAAAATCATGAGTGAAAATGCATAATTTGATGCACTTCCAAATCACTTGTAATATCATTTAACTGCCTCTTTGGAGGCAAACTTTTCGCTGGGTATATATATAAAAGAGCTTAGTGAGTGAGTGAGTGACTGAGTGAGTGACTGACATATCATCGTCCAGACGAAACCGCTGGAGCTAGAAAGCTGAAATTTTGACTGTGGGTTGCTATCGGTGTGTAGGGGTGAGATAAGGCTGGGTTTTTGGAAATTCGACCTAGAAGGGTACGAAAAGTACTAAAAGGTACTAAATATGGTACCCTTTGTATTAGGCCAACGGGAAGAGCTAGAATTCTGAAATTTGGAATGAGGGTAACAGATGGAGAGTTAGAAAGATGTGCCAAAGGGTTTTTGGAAATTCGACCTATAAGTGTACGAAAAGTTACTAAATTTGGTACCAATTGTATATTTTGAGCGGATATAGCTACAATCTTCATATTTGGTATGGGAATCTAGGTTGGGAAGTGGTGTTGATATAAGGAAATGATTTTGGAAGTTCGTACTTATGTGTACGAGAAGTACTAAATGGTACTAAATTTTGTACAATTTGGATGTGGGTGAACGGATAGAGCTGAAAACCTGAAAATTGGAATTTAGATTACCGTTGAAGTGCACGTTTGAGATATGGGGGTAGTTTTAGAAATTCATACTTACGTGTACAAAAAGTACTAAATGGCACCAAATTTGGTACAATTTGGATTTAGATAGACATGAAAACCTGAAATTTGGAATTAAGATTACTGATGGAGTGAAGGATTGAGGTAGTTTTGGGAATTCTTACTTATGGGTACGAAAAGTAGTTATAT
Organism: Musca autumnalis; assembly: GCF_047663935.1. Taxonomy (NCBI): domain Eukaryota; kingdom Metazoa; phylum Arthropoda; class Insecta; order Diptera; family Muscidae; genus Musca; species Musca autumnalis. The sequence continues at coordinate 121,666,458 of NW_027411866.1, read as the reverse complement.
CGGTCCCAACCTTCGAGTACCTCCCACACAAAATTTGGTAACAGTACAGTTTGAGGAGCTGGTAGGATCTATTAGATTTTTTTTGAAGAAGGTTCATTTCACTGTCCTAATTGCAACCGGAGTAAGTCCTTACTTCAAAAAAATAATTCTCAAACTTTTTCAAACATTAGAAGTTGCCTTACTAAAATTGATTTGGTATAGCCTTACATTACCATGCCTACAGTATTTTGAAGCAAACTCGTGATACAAAATCAATATATTTTTATACGGCATAAATATGGTGTTTGTTTCTTTTTGTTTGGTCAGATGCTGAGGGTATATCACCGTTAGCCCAGCTGACTTATAATATCTTACTTGGTGTGTAATTAGTAGTCATCGGATTTTAGCATGTTTTTTATTTCTTATCCGATTGGACTCAAATTTTGGATCTAGGCGTTTTGAGGGTCAATTTTTCGATATTTGGGGTCACATCAAAAATATTCAAAATATATGCAAAAAATATGCAAAATATTCAAAAAATATGCTAAATATGCAAGTGTTTTTTTGACAAAAATCGTCAATAAAATTTGGAAAATAATTAAAAAAAGCATTCTAAATTAAGCTTTTTGACGTTTAACATAGTTCTTTGCAGATTATTATGTTATTTAGACTCTCCAGATATTCCGCCACAGCAATAAATCTAGACTAACAAGACTTAAATCAGTTTTCACAAGGTGAGAAAATGTCAAATAACCCAGCATTCCTATTACAACATAATTTGCTTCCTATAAAAATTTAGATAGATAATGGAAACATTTCAAAAACTTAATCAGAAATGTTAAAATCAACGTGTCCAAATATGATGATAGTTTCTAATCGGCCATATTTGTCTAGCAGAAAAACAAAGGAGCTAGAGTAAGTCATCGCTATTTTTGTTTAGATAAAAGCGCAATTTTTTCTAGTTTTTGGAAAAACGGTTCGTTTTTTAGCGCAAAATGGGAAAAAGTACTAAAGTGCCATTTACGATTCCAGGTTCTTAAGGTATTAAAATATAGTTATCAGTGCAATCATGAATAAAAATTCCGTGCAGGAAATAAATCCTTTCCCCAATTTCACAATTTTTTATTTCCGTATTTATGCCCAAAAAGGGAATATTTTTTTCGATTCGACAAGAATACGCCATAATGAAGCGAATCTAGTAGTTTTCAATTTTAACAAATATTGATTTTAAAAGAATTTCACTTTTTAAAATTATTTCCCGTGTGGAAAATTCAGAGGGAAATATTCATGGCACCGTATATATTTTTTATATGTTTTTAATAAAATATGAAAGATTTTATGTAATATTCAATATTTTCTTAGTCTTAATTTCTAGCTCATTTGTTTTTCTGTCAGACAATTTTGGCCGAACAGAAACTATAAACACATTTGGATACGTACATTTTGACATTTCTGATTGAGTTTTTGAACAAATTTGTATTAGAAAGCAACTTATGTTGTAATAAGTAGGCTGGGTTATAGGAAATTTTCTAAGTCTCTTAGTCCAGATTTATTGCTGTGGCGGAATAAAAATCACAATATATAACCGCAATGAACTATTTTCAAAAAGGCCCTGAAAATCACAAAACTGCGTGCATTGTGACTTGTTGTTGTCACTTGTAGATAAGTTTTTCATGGCTGAAATACTCAGGAAATATCGCCAACATTACTAAGGGGTATTTTGCCACCGTTGAAAATTTGATATGGCCAGGCCTGGGAATCGAAACCGGACATTCAGCGTGCAAGGCGGTTGCACATAGCTATGGTTGTGGTGTAGTGTATCACATGTTCGTCCCCGTCCGACTATAGCCTTTGCTTACTTGTTTAACAAAGGTAAACGTTTTAATGGAAGTCACTTTTTATGGCCATGTTTATAGCGATATAATGGTTGGTTGATTTACTTGGTAGCTATCATCTTCATAGCCTCAATTTTAATTGTTCCGCAAACATCCCAGAAGGGAAAAGGGAGACATCTTTCATATCTATGAGTGCAAGCCGATTCATATTAGCTCAATGGTATTGGACCTACTGTTTTTCGCTGAGTCCGAACGGCGTGTTGTAGAGAAGTTTTACATGGCTAAAATACTCAGGAAATAAAAATTAACCAACATTACTCAGATTTATTTTGCCACCGTTGAAAATTTGATGTTGCCTGACCGTGGAATCTATCTATGTCGACATTTGAGGTTCCCAGTGGTCACACAACATCTGCACCAAAAACTGCCAGCATAGGCCCATGTTTTTGCATATTTGAAGGTGCATATATTGTTTGAATAGTCTATCTTTTCTCAAATATGCACGTCGATGAGTATTTCGAACGTTTTAAGCAGAAAAGATGGTAGGCTTATATGTCTGAAGTCTTTACCATTTTCCTAACTGCCTTGTGAATGAAGACAACATTACATTAGGCAAGTATTTATAATGGCCTCCGCGCTATGCAGCATTTTTGGTATAATGCCATTTGGCCCCGGAGATTTGTAGGGAAATAAGCAGCGACTTTATTTGAACTTATTATTTTGTCGGTTTCAGTGTTGTAGTTATCTGTGGTAGTATTGGTTTGGTTTTCACTTGTTCTGTCAGTGTAACCGTAGAAATGCGTCGTACGAAGTATATCAAGAGACTCGATCGAGTTTTCCGTCCAGATGCTGTTGTTTCTCTTTATATATGTGGGATTCGAGTGACTCTTTGCCATAACATTACTTAGTCTGACTGTATCTTTTGTGCTGTCTTGCGATCCACAAAATAAAATCCAGGATTACTTCTTTGCTATGCCTCTGGCCTCTTTGTTTTCCTTCAGCTTACCCTTGTATGGCTGCCAGGATCCTATTTCGATTTGTCGTTTTTTGATACTAGTGTGAGATCAATGACCTCCTGCCACCTTGTTCATCTTCGCCAGACATTGCAGCAGTTTCCTCTCGTCGCAATCTTTCTTGGGCAACCAAACTCTGGGGCACGAGGTCTCATTGAAATTTCTTGGGCTGGAATCAGCCGCCGGCTGATATCTTCCCAAGCATCGCTGATTTTTGCCATGCATTTTTTTTTCGATAAGCTCTTTAAGAACTCGTCCTTACGTTTGATTGATGAACCTCGCTTGAGTCGAAATAGGGCACAGGAAAATCTTCGTTTGCAAAACTTGTTCAGACTACTTGGTTTCTACCATGCCCCAATCCACAGTGGTGATAGGGGACAGCTTTCCCTCCTTGTCGTTTGCCGCGGCAACCATCAGGTTGTCCTTAAAGACTTCATTAAAGGGACATTTTATTGTTGAAGAGGCAGTAGAGTTATTTTTTAGCTTTTTCCTCTTAGCTGCCTTATTGCCCTCTGTCCGGGAGCGTTGACGCTTGGAGAAAGTTGGGCTATCATCGGTTTTAGAGGTTTTGGTGTTTTCAAATTCCTCGACGATTTTGGTATAAGTAATCTTATCCGCCTCATCCCGTTCGTGACCATTATCAGCATTCTTGGCAATCTTGCCGAAAATTAATTTTGCTTCTGGTACAGGGCCTTTCGAACGTCGGACAGACTTTTCTTTCCGGTAGCTTTTCGCAAAAGTTCACAATTTTCCTTTGTGTGCAGTTTACACCCAGCGATATAATAATTTGATTGGGCAAGTCAATGCTTCCTGACATATTGACCAAAGGTCTCTAAAGTTCCTACAGTGTCCAACCAAAATGGCTGGTACAAAATAAGATCCACATCTAAAGTGGATTATGTTGGTCCATTTTCTTTCGTTACGACAAATACTTAGTACGTCCAAAAAGGGCACAATATTCTGAAAACTCCAAAATATATATTTTTTGGGAAGAAAAACTATCGGCTGTGTATGCGGTATTCGACTTGTGATGAATGTTTCAATTCACACAGGCTGTATACTCTGTCAGCTAAGCCGACTGATACTTTTTACTTGTTATGTACGTATAATTAATATATTTAGCATTGAGTAATTAGATGTAATAAGCCTGGGTTGCGACAGAAAAACTGTGTTATGACTGTAGACACCATGACATCAAGTTGTCCAGTTCATAGTTTGAAGGTATCAATCTTTAGTGTCTACTTTGAACGCCTCTACATTCTGATATATGGTTCTGTGATTTGCTATATTTCTCTGATTTGTAAAAATATAGCATTTTAAAATTTGACAATATTTGTCAAATTATTTCTTACATTGTATACATACATACTTACATATAGAATAACATTCATATGTGTACCTTGTCCCTGACGAGTCCACGGACGAGTGTATGGATTCCCATCATCATCATCAAAATACATATGCATAAGGAAATATCGATGAGTATATACTTAATGTGTAGATTTGAATATACATATATGTATGTGCATATGATCACACAAATACATACATATGCGAATATATTCATGTATATTGCTACGACTTCCTTGAATAAATTTGTACAAACATCCATACGACGATTGCTCCATCTTACTGATACACCCTGCCTGCCATGTTGTTATTGTTGGACATTCTTCGAACAGGAAGAAGATACGTCTGATAGCATTTCAATGCAATGAAAATGAATATGAATCGTCGTTCAGTCTCTCTCTCTCTCTCAGCCTGTGTGTTACTGGCTGAATGAACACTTTAACTGAATTCCCAATGGGAGTCATTTGGAAGGCTTATAACTCGGTACAATATTAGATTATGGAAATTTTTTTCTTTATTGGCAATTTCGATACGTAAAAAATCATTGTAGCATAAGGTGTCGCATGTTCCATATATGAACACATACATATGTTGTGAAAGGGGGGAGAGAAGAAATAAAATTCTCGTGAGAATACACTGTAGTAAAAATATCTTAAATTGTTTTCTAAATCTCCTGAGAATATTGGTCTATACATCATAGTGAGAACGTTAAATTGTATGTGAGATAAACAAAGAAACAATTTTAAGTTGTTATTTTTACGTTCGCATTGATTTATTCGACTTTTTAAATATTTACATTCGTTCATTTCATGTTGCAAAACAGTATAGATGATTTACAAAGTATTACCAAATCTGCCAAACACGCTTTGGACAGGAGTTTTAGTAGATGTAATCATAAAAGATCGTGGGCGGGATAAACCTATTCAATTTTTCATAGATTTGAAAACGTCTTTGCAAAAAAAATTCATTATAGGTATAGCCGTATAAAAGGTACCGCCAGATTTAAGGTATTTTTCAGGTGTGAACCCCATCCTTCAGCAACATTGGTTTTAGGTTCAGAGTTTGTGTTATCAGCTAAGTGTGAAGTCTCTCAGATATGTTTAATATAATATTGGTATTATTGTCATTATAATTATTACCTTAAATAATGTATCTGAAATAAAATATTCAATGTTGACGTCCGTTTGACAATACTTTTCCCCATTTTATCCTGGCACTATAATTGTTAAAAGGTTAACACCTATCAACTTTGAATTTTCGTGCAAATCAGGTACCCACTCAGGAGTTATCGTGAGGTCAGTCAGGTGGACATACAATACTAAACAGGATCCAAAATTGAAACAAATTTGGTTTTAACACACTATGTGGGGTCGAATTCCCTTATTTCAATGAGGCATATTTTTCTAGCTTAAAGCCTGAGGGTAGAGAAATATCAATGTCATGACCTGGGCATCGGTTAAATGATTTTTCTGGGCCTTCGTAAGATTTAGATCTACTCGTCCTTATTATCGGTTACCAAGTTATATTCATCATCTTTGCAGTCTGGTTTTATAAACTCTATAAAATTTTTGGGACTTCATTCTGGCTCCTAAACACCTCGAGTTTCTCACGCTTACGTTTTGCCCACACGTTTTGTTTTCTTCTTCTTATACCCTACACCACAAGGTGGTAAGGGTATTATGTTTTTGTGCATTTGTATGTAACATGCATAACGAAATAGACCCATAGTTCCTTTTGGGCATATACATAGAATCAACTTCTGAGTCGATTTATGCATGTCTGTCCGTCCGTTCGCAACGTACAGGTCGTATTTATTGCCCGATTCAGCTGAAAATTGGGGAATATAATTTTTTTAGCCATAGGAGGAATGAAGGCTATTGATTTTGGTGAAAATCGGTTCAGATTTCGATATGGCCCATATATATTTTCAGTCGCGTATTTGTTGCACCAGACACGCTAAATAAGTCCGTTTTCGATGAAATTTGAAGTGTGTGACTGAATTCGGTGTAGAAATAAATCTGCAAATTATATCAAAATCGGTTCAGATTTGGATATAGCTACCATATATGTCCGATTTCGATGAAATTTGGAATCTGTGATTGAATTCGGTGTAGAAATAAATGTGCCAAATTATATCAAAATCGGTTCAGATTTGGATATGGCTCCCATATATATTTTCGGCCGATTTCAGGTATTTGCTGCACCAAACACGCTTTATATGTCAGATTTCGAATTTGAATGTGTGACTGAACTCGGAGTAGAAATATATATGCCAAATTATAACGAAATCGGTTTGGATATAGCTCCCATATGTATATGTATATTTTACATATTCACAGTGGTGTTGGGTCGGTTACGCCCGACTTTGATCGCTTACTTACAGGTTTTTTCCTTTCTTTTCCGATATTTTATTCTTGAAGCTTCATGCTGCTACTGACTGTAGGAGAGCACAGTAGGCCGTGTTCTTCGCTTCAGTAGCCTTACGAAACTCCTGATCGTACAAGGGATTTTTAGGAGGTGGTTTTTGGTAGTCAAATTGGTTTGCGGTAGTAGTAAATGTTTTTTTCCACTGCACCACCATATTTTCGGGATTATCAGTCGGCTTTGCAGAAAGAGATATACCCTCAGCCTATGTGAATTAAAACTTTCATCTATGGTCAGATCGAATGTATTTAGGGTCTATTCAGTATTTTTGGCCTTTTTTGGACATTTGAACTTGCCGACGAAAGTATGAATTAGGATTAAAGTTCAAAAGTGGTGCAGAGGAGGTACTTAAAGGAATGGACCAACATAGTCCAATATGAAAGTGGATCTTATTGTGGCAGTCTTATCTTTTCGATAGATATCACGCCCACTAGTAGTTTCAGAGTGCCCAGTAGGCCGTGTTCTTCGCTTTAGTAGTCTTACGAGACTCCTGATCGTACCAGGGATTTTTAAGAGGTGGTTTTTGGTAGTCAAAGTGGTTTGCGGTAGTAGTAAATGTTTTTTTCCCACTGCACCACCGTATTATCGGGATTATCAGTTGGCTTTGCCGAAATAGATATACCCTCAGCCTATGTGAATTGAAACTTTCATCTACGGTCAGATCGAATGTATTTAGGGTCTTTTCAGTATTTTTGGCCTTTTTTGGACATTTGAACGACGAAAGTATGGATTAAGATTAAAGTTCAAAAGTGGTACAGAGGAGGTACTTAAAGGAATGGAGCAACATAGTCCAATATTAAAGTGGATCTTATTGTGGCAGTCTTATCTTTTCGATAGATATCACACCCACTAGTAATTTCAGTGGGTCATCGTTCAACTTTTGTACCAGTATACAAGGAAGCATGGACTTGTCCACGGAATACATAATATCACTGTAAACAGGACCACAACGAACATTATCGGTATACAATTCCAAAAGATCTTCGAACAGATCTTAAACTGCACATATACACATATGTTGAACTTTTGTGGGGGAGGTACTCTCCATTTTAGAAGTAAAACTAAATTTGGAAAAAATATTAGGAGATCCAAAGTTTGGACCAAATTTGTTCACGAGATATCGTGCATACCATTTAAGTGGCATTTTTTTAATATTCGGTATTGCCTACCTTCGAACTGACAAAATATGACGAAAGCCAAATTTTGGTCCAAATCGGGTCATCAGTTCGAGAGTTATCGTGCTCTTCAGCCACTGCATATGATGCCATAGGAGTCTTTTAAACCTGTTTCTCAAGAAGTATGGACTTGCCCCTGAAAAAACTTATACCTTCGTAAGTGAGGCAGCGAATGCAAGTAGCTTCAACAAAAATCAAAGTGATACGAGAGCAGGTGAATTTATCCGTAATTTGCAGTGATAAATTTATCCGTAATTTGATGTGATAGGTAGCCGAAGGAGTAGGCAAATATAGTCCATATTCGAACCTGATCTATACCTGGTAGATATATTAGGATGTGTAAAATATGTACCAAATCGGTCACTCCCTTCAAAAGTTATAGTGCGAACAATTTTTCCCAACATTTTTGAACTTTTGTGGGGAAGGTACCTAAAGGGGAGGACCGATATGGCTTATCTTCGAATTTATACTAAGTTTGGACAAAATATTACGAAGGCCAAATTTTGGACCAAATCCGTTGATCCGTTCGAGAGTTAAATTGCGCTCAACCACTAAACACGGTGTCATAGGGGTTTTTGCACCTTTCAGGCTATTTTATCTGGAATATGGACTTGCCCCCAATGAAACTTGTACCATCATAGGGCTGGCAGTGAATATAAGCTGTTGCAACAAAAATCAAAGAGATTCGAGCAAGTCGCGCAAGTCCTAAACTGAACTTTTCCGTGTGGGAGGTACCCGAGGGAGTGGACTGATATATCCCATCTTCGAACTTAAACTAAGTTTGGACAAAATATTACGAACGCCAAATTTTGGACCAAATCGTTCGGCCACACAGACATACGGATTTCCTCCATACATACTAAAACGGATTTCCTCCAAACATAATTGGGGTCTAAAACCATTATTTCGATGAGGAACATTTTGCCCGTACGAAAATGTATATATACCCCGTTATCATAAATGCTGAGGGTATAAAAAACTGTGTTACGGAGTGAATCTGGAAACCAGCTTTTTATACCCTATACCATAATATTCGTCAGAAACCCTATAAAGTATATATATTCTTGATCAGCATAAAAGTCTAAGTCGATATAACCAAGTCCGTCCGTCCGTCCGTCTGTACGTCTGTTAAAATCAAGATACAGTTTGCAATTTTTAAGATAGAGCTTTGTAATTTGGTTTAAAAGTTTATATTACTCCTAGGATGTTTGGTATTGAAAATGCAATATATCGGTCCACGTTTTGATATAGCCCCCATAGAATGATAACTCACGATTTTGGGTGTTTTGTCGGTACAGTTCCACGTTTTCAAATAGCCCCAATAGAACGGTACCTACCCATTTTCGATATTTTGAAGGATTTAACCGCATTAACATACCGAAATAGCTGAAATTTTGGAATTTAGTCTTCGTTGGAGGTGTAAAACTTTCCACCAGAAATTTTTCGGAATAGGCCAACGTTTTCATATAGCCCCCATAGCAAAGTACCTCCCAATATTCGGTATTTTAAAGATTGTGGCTCATTATCCCACCGAAATGCCTAAGATTTGGTATTTAGTCTTAGTTGGGAGAATAAAACTTTGTCGTTATAAGTCCAATCCGTCATATAGCCCCCATAGAAGAGTACCTCCCAGTATTCGGTATTTGCAGGCTCAATATCCCACCGAAATGGCTGAAATTTGGTATTTGGTTTTCGTTAAGGTAAAAACATTCCTTGCAAAAAATCAGACAACATACGTCCGCGTTTTGCCAAAAGCCGATGTAAGGGTACCACCCACTTTAAAATTTTTTTGAAGATTTTAGTCACATTTTCCTACCGAATTAGTTGTTAATTGGAATTTTGTGTTCCCAGAAGATAAAAAACGTATTTGCGAAAAGCTATCCATATACATATAAGTATGGTTTAGTCCAACCCCCCATGGAACGTTGCTGCCAAATTTTATGTATTACCATGGACCGGTATTGTCCAATTGTATGTATTTTGAAGGCTTTTTGTAAAATTTTCGAACCGGGATTGTTGTAATTTGGTATTGTGTTTAGTCGGAAGATAGAAAGAACAACGATGAGCCCTTTTTCCTTCTGAAGTAGTTGTAAACTGGAATTCAATGGGTAGAAAACCTCCAAACAGAAAATTATTAGTATAAAGTGATTATCATCAGTTAAGATATTATTCTCCCCAAGGAATTATACTTAACGTAGTGAAAGAGCTTAGTAGTTACTATATGTTCATAATTATTTCAATACAATGGTGATGGAGGGTACAAGAAGATCGGCCGGGCCGAACTTAACGCCGCTTTTACTTGTTGTTTTTTGCCTTTGGAACTATAACTAAATCCTAAGAAGTAATCAGTTGCTTGTTGCTATCTTTCATGACACAGATTGATTGGGCATTTGATGATTCCTAGAGAGAGGTCCAAGCCAACTTCATGCGGAATTGCTTTATAACTGCAGCTATGCATTTGTTGTTGTTCTTAAAATTCTACTTCAACAAGCCTCCTTTTGTTCATACAATAAATTATGCTTAGAAGCAGTAAATAAAATATTTCCACTGCATTTTATTCCAATGATGCTGCTTGTGTCTATGCACTTCATAATCAAAAATCATATTTCTATGATAAACATTTTGAAATATGAACGACTCCGCATATAAATTGGAACATTATCTCCAGAGAAATCACATACTTTGACATTTTTTCCAAGTGTATCCCACGCGAATGTGTGAAATTATAACAAATTTGTTGATATTATCTAAGCCAAAGATCTTCAATGCTACCACTATCAAGTTAGAGCCATCAGTACAACTGTCACTACCCCTAACTCCACCAGAACCACCACCATCACCGCACGACAATAATTTCATATTTTCCTTAAACCAAAACTAAATATACGTAACATTATATTATGTCATATCATATTTGAGATGTTACTTTTTTTGCAACCCTCCACCGTTATGCGAATACTGACGCCGGGACAACGCGTATTTGCCAGCCGTGTTTCCGGGATATGTTGTTGTCGTCTACCTACTACGTCTTAGAGCGTGTGGGTGAGTGTGCGTGTGTGCGAAAGTATGGTTACTAATGCACATCATGATTTGCACCCCTTCCCGCAAGCGAATGGTCGGACATGGAGCGACAACTTTATCAAGAGAATATTGTTCGAATCGAATTGTTCAAAACAAAACGAAAAATCTGGGGGAAATGACACAGACACAAAGTGGTGGTGATGATGGTAAATTGAATGACAAAACAAATGTTTCAGACTGTTGATTTCTAATTCGTACAAAAGCAACAATCGAATATCGGGGAATATCGAGTATGTTATGTCAATGTGATGCCACTTTTTGGTACACACTTTTGATTTGAATGAAACAACAACTACTGATGCTTATTGTATTAAGCGTATTGTTATGGAAGCGGAAGAGTATTATTGACTAAATCAAAGTTTGATGTCTTATTTATGCAATGGTAGTACAAGTGTCGAATGGGTTTGGTTATTATCTTTTTAAAAAGATTAACGAGAAGGTAATGTCAAAGGAGCCTTCGATTTTATAAAAATAATTAACAATGAAATTTAATTTCTTTTTATACCTTCCACCATAGTGAGGAGAGTATATTAAGGTTGTTTTTCCTTTCGTAACGCATTGAGATACTCATTTGCGACCCTATAAAGTATATATTCTTGATCAGGGTAAAATTATGAGTCTATCTATACATGTCCGTCCGTCTGTGGTAATCACTTTTGCATCCACAAAAATGGATATAGGACGCTAAAATTTTTGGAAAATGCATCTTTTGTTTGCAGGCAGGTCAAGTTCAATGATGCGCTATATCGGTCCACGTTTTGGTATAGCCTCATATAACGGCCAATCTTATCGCTTTTTACTTCTTTTATTTTTACTAGACCGAACAAATTGGTAAATTGAAATAAAGGTTTTTTAACATTTTTGCATGTAGTGGGAACTCCAGATTGCCATTGACAATTGTGATCTCAAATGCCCTATGGTAAAATTTATTAAAAATAATTCAGCATAATCTCAATTTTGTTGTTTTTAAATTAAAAAAAAAACAACAAGTTTTTTTTTTAGGTGGGATGCAGTTAACATTGTTTCAATGTCGGGAAAGGCAAAGAAGACTAGTTCGTCCAACGCCACTTGAAGAAAGTTAATTGTTTCCTCACATTTTGTTGGTGGCTTTTGTTGTCTATTTATTTATTTTTAACTTTTTAAATTTTTTTTAGCGAAAAGCGTATATGCACAAACTGTAATTGACATTTTATGCTTTAGTTTTATCAATATTTGAAAAAAAAAATTATTTTAAAATTTTATTTTTTTAACTTAAATCTAATATATCGTCACCATATATGCCCAAGGACGTAATTAAAAAAGCACAATTTTACAGGAGAGGCAAAATAGGCTAGCATTTAGAATATTATCAATCATGTACGAATGAGAGTAAGTAATGAAACCAAAACAAAAAAATGATTGGTTCTGGTATCCTTTATCACAACAATATCCGAAATGCCCTTTCATTCTAAAACTACAATGTTCATAGATGAGAAAAATCAAAGAAACAAAAAAAAAATCGACGTAGCGCTTTTTAAATAAATCGCGATTGAAGTTGACACTTTTATGGGTTTTTAGGTTTTCACGATTTCGCTTGGAAATTCTATGAAAATTCCCTACAAGATTGACTTTAATGATAATTTCATCGGTTTTACCGTTATTGAGATATAGAAGTTCAAATTGGGACAACGTATTGACTGTATAGCTACCTTATAAAACATGTTTATACATGGTGCGTCTTAACTAACTTTATGTGAAAACCGCTTACAACTGGAACGTTTTTGAGGATGTTCGTAAGTGAGAAAAATCCAAAAATAAGAAAAATCTCTGGAGGGATTTTTAAATAAATCGCGGTCAAAATTCACAGTTTTAGGTTTATTTTAGGTTTCCGCGATTTTGCTTGGAAACCGCCAGTCCTATCGAAATGGGACTAAAGAAAATGTCGTAGCTGTGAAAATTCTCTAGGCGATTGGTCGTTATGATTTGTTCATAGATTTTACCATTTTTGAGATATGTACATTAGGGTTATGACTTTTTTACAACCTCATATCCCTGTATCATAGCGTGATGAGTTTTGCCATAAGATTACATAAAATCTTAATTATAAGGTGATTCGGTGAAAAAACCTCACGCACAAAATGATTTTAAAATTTGAATTTATCAAAATTATGGACAATTTTTTGAAGTCATTGAAAACAGATATGTATATAATTGAAAATAAACTTTAGAACCACATGAGATAATTAAAATGACATAAAATTTATTTCTCACTATTTTTCTTCAATTCTGAGAATCGTAAAAATGTCGTAAACGCTTTTATTCAAAAATATAATTTTTTAACAAAAAACAAAAAATTTAAAATTGTTTCAAAGTGACTTTTTTCGCCACTTTTTTAATATTTGAATGAAATAAACGTTATTATAATTATTAGTAGGCTTATATTTATTCATTCGTGCAATAAAAATAATTTTTTGAAAAAAATTTTTTTTTCATTTCATAAATTTTTTCAAAAAATTATTTTTTTAAAATCGATTTGTGCGTGAAATTTTTTTTTTATTTCAATGGAATAAACGATAGCATAGTGATTGATAGGCAAAAGTTCATTCATCCCTGCTACAGGAAATCATTTTTGGGGAAAAATGTCAAAAAGTCATAACCCTAATGTACATGTTCAAGTCACGTTTTTAGCTTTTTGGTTAGGTTTTCACGATTTGCTTGAAAACGGTAAGTCTTATCGAAATATTTTAGCTGGCTTTCGTAACTTTTTCCTAGGTTGTACCATTTTCGAGATATATAAGTTTAAGTTGGGAAATTGTAGTCATGACATTGTTTTATAAGTAGGCGATACAGTGAATGCATTGTCCCAATTTGAACTTCTATAAAATCGTGAAAACATAGATCTGAGGTCTGTCATTTATAAGATACGATATCTGTATTTAAAAGTGGGGCTACAAAAACGCCAAAACGTTGATTTCAATACTTGGAAAGACTCATATATTATATTTTTGAATATCAAATGGTCTGTTCCAGTACTGCAAGAATCTACTAGTTTTTACTATTATTTTTTTCGATAACATAAAGGAAAAACTTTTATCGTAGTACAAATTAGTAGCTTCATGCAGGTTCTGGAACAGAGCATATAACTCCAACAATTACTTAATGCCATGTTCATACTAGCATTTGAATCACATAATTACGTACATGGATTAACCCGTTCATACGACATGGTACACAATTCATAGCAACATGATTCATATTTTCATACTTTTTATTTACGGATTTAAAGAAAGTTTCAGCCAAATGACGGGTCAAATTAATTGATATGAACTGAAAAAATATTTGTCCTTCTTTCAGATATCTATTTAATTTGAATTATATTATTTTCAGTCATGTTTTCTATTTTTTCTCATAATATTGGTGTTTTCAGTAAATTTTTTAATTTTTCTATTTCCAAAATTAATAACTTTTTGGTATACAGACTTTCTGGCAGGCATTTGATTTTTTGTTTCTAAATATGTACGCGAATTTAGAACGATGGACAAGCAATGCAACTGCAATGAAAGAGAAGACAAAATTTGCTATGATTTGAATGTATACTAAACTTTAAATCATTTACTTTTCATTAATGTTTTGTAGTTTTTCTAAAAATGTTTGGGTTTTTAATACATTTTTAAATTTTCTATTTTTCCTGTCATAAATAATTTATTTCGATAAATGCTCTCATTTGTCAGAGATGGGACAGATTTTGTCGCCGTTCTGAGAGTAATTTAAATTGAACAATGTGCAAATATCGTTGTTCGTTCTCAAAATTTTCTATGGGAAATGAAGTAATTCTATCGTAATTTGGATTCGAACGACGAATAGAGAGCGAATTAGCTTTAGTATGAACAAGGCATAAATGTATTTTTTATGAATTACTGAGATTTTTTCGAATTTACAATATGAATGAATTTTGAATTATAAAGATTTCTTATTTTCAATTTGGAATTACCATTGCACGATAGTTGTAACAAAACGCGGATTTATACATATTACGAAGTTTAAAGAAGAATGCACAATTACGGTCAATTCAGTTGGAAAATTCTACTGATAAATTAAATAAATAAAACCTGGAAGTATCAATACTTGCATTTTTCAAGTAGAATTTGCATACTGAAAAAGCTCGGCTGAGAGCCAGAGATAGTTTATCAGAAGAACACAAACAACGGGTCAGCTAGTAAAGTATATATATATTTTTGGTCAGGATAAAATTCTAAGACGATCTAGCCATGTCCGTCTGTTATAATCACTCTAGCGTCAAGTTCGAAGATTGGCTATATAGATGCACGTGTTGGTATATCCCTACGGTGACCAACCGTACTCTATTATAGAGGACAGTACTCTATTGTAGGTGTCCGTACTCTATTTTTTCAACGTACTCTATTTGTCCTCTATTTTCATCACATGTACTCTATGTCCTCTATTTTTGATTTGTTTTACAAATACATGTGAATACAAAGGTAATACAATGAACCAAATATTGTCGTTGTTTAAATTAAATCGGTGGGTTTAAATCACTGTCAATTGATTTAAACACTTCTACACGCACTCAAACCAATTGTTGAAGCACTTTTTTCACTCCTATTGAAACGCCTCCAAAACGTGGTTTTTGAACATGTCAAAAACATGTTCTGTCGATTGCTGTTTTGTTTCGGGCTTATACGCATCCTTTAAGGCTCATACAGCGATCGTATTAAATTTATGTTTCTTGCTCCTATCGGTACGGAATCCATCGATAGAAACCTTTTTTACGGCCAGATTTCCATGTAAGCCGGTGAAAGAAATGCTCAAGGATACCTCAATCATGGTGATCTTGCATTATCAATTTACTCACGGTTTCCAATGTTCAATGTTTTCTGTCACAAGGTCAATTTTTGGGCGACCTTTACTACTTTCTTCGTTAAGCGAGAGTCCACCACGATTGAATTCAAAAAGTTTTTCACAGAGCTATGTCAGCAGTCACACGTATATTTTTTTGGTAAAGTAAATTGAGTTTTTGGGAGAGAGCTCTACGTTATGCAGGTCAATAATAATAATTAGAGCCAATAATTAGAGCCAATTGTCACAGACATAAGCTTCGTGTCACCTGGTCTGACAAATTATGTCGTTTCTCTTGCACGTACAAAGCATGCCGTAAAATATATTGAGTGTTTGGCAAATAGCGGGGAGGATCCCCCTCTACAATCAGTTTCACAAAAACTCAATGTACTTTACGGCAAACCTTTTACGTGTGACTACCAAGGTTTCGGAGTTGAGCCAATTTTGTTTTGACTCCGACTCCGAAGTCGACTCCTAGTAATTTCAAATAGCACTCAATATGAATAAAATATACCCAAGTTTCCAATTTTTATATCCTACACCACTATGTGGGGAGGGTATTATAAATTGGTTTTGGCCAAACAGTTTGTAACGCATCGAAATAATGGTCGTAGACCCATACTTATATATACCAAAATGAATGTCTCGACGAGCTGAGTCGATCTGGTCACAATTTTGATCGGATCGTCACAAAATGTTGGATGTTGATGGGGGTCCCGGAGGGGTGGTGGTCGGATAATATTTAGGGGTCGGAATGGGCAAAAAACTTATGTGGATAAAAAGACAACGTTTTTTCCAAAGCGAATATCTCAGCTTCTATACGGGGCATACCAAAAGCAAAAGCTGCTAATGAAAGTAGAAAATATCACATTTGCAACGATGTTACGTAGGTATCCAAATAACGGAGATATCGCAATAGTCGGTAATACATCGCATTTTTCCACTTTTTTGGAAATCACGCTACAGGTCGCAATTTTAATTGGATCGTCACGAAATTTTGGGTGTTATTGGGGGTCCCACAGAAGAAAAAACCTTTTGATTTTTGATAATGGTCGGATATTATTCAGGGGTCGGAATGTGAAAAAAAAAAATATTTGGAAAAAAGACCAACGTTTTATTTCAAAGTTAATATCTCCCTTTTGTAGGAGGTATATCGAAAGCAAAAGGAAAGTAGAAAATATCATCTTTACCACGATGTGAAGTAGGTTGTCATAGGTGGTCAAACAACAGAGATAACGCAATAGTCGGTAATGCATCCCTGTTTCCATTTTTGTGCAATCACACTACGAAATTTTGATCCGATCCTCACGAAATTTTGGGGGCTGATGGGGGTCTAACAGAGAAAGAAGCCTGTTGATGGTTGGCATACATCCCACTTTTCCATTTTTTATTTGGGTTGTACTGTCGATGCAGTTAAATGCGTTTCCAAGAAATTGACCCTTGTTAATGAAGACATTCAGAGGTTCCGACGTGGGCAGGTTTCGCTCGGGAATATGAGCAATTTGAGATCCTTATCTTCTTGGAATATCATTGATCATATTTTCGATAGGACTTGCGGTTTCTAAGCAAAATCGTGAAAAGCTAAACAACACCTAAAAATGTCAACTTAAATCGCGATTTATTTAAAAAGTGCTCCGACGATTTTTTTTGTTTTTTTATTTTTCTCATCTATAAACATTGTAGTTTCAGAATCCGCAAAACTTCCGAGGTGTAAGCACCTTCCATTTAAAATTGTTTCAAGAGCACCGTGATTATAGATCAAAAATGTGTGGGATTCAAAACAATTCCAAAATATTTATACATTTCTTATCGTATATTAAGAAATCGTCCTAGCGTGCAAATTCACGCTAAAGTTGAAACTCTAATTCGATTGTCATGGAATTTTAAATTTACTTTAAAGTATTAACTGGACCAAAAAGTTCTTGATAATTTTCCATTTTTGATAAATGTAGAAAAAATTGTTGCCCGGAGTTGGAGCCAAGCTATTTTTCGAAATAATTGCTCGACTCAAACTCAAACTACGAAACCCTGGTGACTACTGACTATAGGATGTTGCTTCTTCACGTAGACAATTGTGAAAAAGGGTCGGACGAAAATGTTCACAATTAAATGCCATATTTTTTTTGCAAATTAATCCTTCAAGCCCTGTAAAAACGCAATACGTGGTACGTCAAACTGCACTGAGTACGCCTATGCTAGAAAATGTTAAGATTTCCAATGGAAGTGGTAAATGACACCTGGCATTGTTGTATAGCCCAGAAACTTATGTAGTAGGCCTCGTATTTGTACTCTATTTTCATCCAAAAACATTGGTCACCGTATATATCCCCCATATAACGATACCACCTGATTTAAGGTATTTTAAGAATTTTAGCTAAATTTTTTGACCGAACTATTTTAGCTACACTTTTTGCCTAACCACCTATAATCAAACATTTGAGGTTCCCTGTGGTCACGAAACATCTCCACCAAAAATTGTCAACATAGTTCCACGTTTTGGTATAGCCCCCGTATAACGGTACCTCCGGGTTTTCGGTAACTTGAGAATTTTAACTACAATTTTTAACCGAACTGCCTGTAATTTGGCAGTAGGTCCACATTGTGGTATAGCCGCCATATAACAGTACCTCCCGATTTTAGGTAATTTTGAGGATTTTACTACATTTGTTGAGCGAACTATCTGTAATTTGACATTTGAGGTTCCCTGTGGTCACAAAACATCTCCGCCAAAAATGTTCAATATATGCATGTCCATGTTTTGGTATTACCCCATGATCCAAATAGAAGGTCATCCAAAAAGACAAGCTGATACCTCCATTTCCTGTCAAAATATATTGTCGTAGTTTGAAATTGAACAAAAAGCATAGTTACCCATAGCAAAATTATCAAAACAAATTTTGGTTATTTCAACCAAATGTTTTGAAATATCGCGAATGAAACATTTGTCTACAATTATCTTTGTGTGATCTAAAAGAAACCAATAATAAACATTTTTAATAATAACAAAGCATTTTTAATAAATAACAAACATTTTTAATAATAACAAAATCAAAACGAAATAACTTTTATTCGCAGCAACAACAACTTTTGACAACAAATGAAGGTGCAAAGTTGTATTTTTTGGTGAATTTGCCTCCTTTCTTGGGACATGGTATTACCCCATATAACGGTACCTCCCGATTTTCGGTAATTGGAGGATTTTAGATACACTTTTTTCTGCTACCTAATTTAACATTTGAGGTTACCTGTGGTCACAAAACATATCCACCTAAAATTGTCAATATGGTTTCCTATACACGGTTTCCTATATTTTAAATATATTAGCTACATTTTTAAACCGAATTTTCCCTTTTTCAACTTGAAGTTCATACCTGTCACAACATCTCTCCCCTGAGAATTGTCAATATAGGTCCATCTTTTTGGAATAGCCCCCATATAAAGTTACTCCCCGATTTTTGGTGTGTTGAAGAGTTTAGCTACATTTGTTGTCCGAACTATCCGTAATTCGACATTTAAGGTTCTAAGTAATCACAAAAGTTTTCCACCAACATTTTCAACAAATGTCTATCTTTTGATATAGCCTCATATAAAAGTGTCGCCGGATTGAATGTTTTAGATTTATTTTTAACTTCCTTAGGCATTTGAAGTATACTTGGACACAAAATATCTCGACCTAAAATTGTGGACAGGAAAGAAGAATTATTCTATTTTAATTCAGAATATTCTATAGTGGAGGGTATAAAAAGTATTTTTTATTTAGAGTTGATACATGAAAGTAACGTGAAACTTGGTTTTAGATGAAAAGTGTCAAGAAAAGAAAATTTCTGCACAAAATTTCTATATGAGCATCAAAATAAACCATATTTATTATTTTAAACCACACATTTTAAGAAAACATAATCGACCGTGTGGGTTTTCGAAGGCGAGCCAAATCCAATGAAAGTTGTTCATAAAAGAAACACTTCGAAGCAAACGGTCGTCTGTTAGCTCGGCAAAACTGACTATGTGGCAACTATACGGCTTGAACAACGTAGGACGGTTAATTCTGAAATTCGATAAATGCGAGCTTCCGCACACAGTGCCTTTTTGACCGGACAAAACGTGGAATTGATGGATCAACCGCCGTACAGCCCTGGCTTGGCCCCAATGACTCCACTTGATTCCCGCACATCAAAAAAACTATTTTCGTCCCCAGAAGATGCTGTCGAAACGTTCAAAAATTATCTTTTGGAGGTGTCTCCATCGGAGTGGAAAAAGTGCTTCAACAATTGGTTGGAGCAAATGAAAAAGTACATAAATGAAGATGAAGACTGCTTAAGAAAACAAGAAAAATATTTTTGATGGTAAATATTCGCGTTTTCGTTGCTAGGCCAGAAAGTTATAGTGCAACCCTCGTATTATTAGAATGAAATTATTTGTTTTTATTTTAGACTGTAAATTTTACATGATTCCATAGTGGGTCAATATCTCCCAAAATCCTTTACTTTTTGGGAATAGTGTTAAACGAAGAAATGTTCCAAATAAACCAGTAAGAAAGTATCAGTCAGCTGAGCCGACAGAGATATACCCTCAGCCGCGTACCCGAAGAAAAAAAGTTAACACAACACTACTGTAGGTTTTTTAGCTGTTGCGAAAATTTTCCAGGATGGAAAGGGCCGCAAAAAACTACATGTTGCAACAAAATTCAGAATGATCCAAGACGAGTGCATTTTTCCAAGCTTTGGGTAGGGTGTACCCATAGGAGTGATCCGATGTAGTACATATTCGGCCCTAATACAAATCTGAAGGAACTATTTTTTTTCTTTATTAGTCTATGGATATTTTCCTTACAGACTATGTAATTAAATCTGTTGTACTTAATTTTCTGAATTTAAATATATTACAATTTTACTTTTCAATTTACAAAGTTTGAGCTAAATCGATTTCTCTCTTAAAGGGTTATTTTACACATTAGCCAGTTTAGGTGGTGCCGGTAGGATTTTCTGGACCTTTTTGGTTCATTATCTCAGGAAGTATGGACTTGCCCACGAAAAAAAATTACATCGTCGTAACAGGGGCCGCAAGTGCAACCTGCTGCATCACAAATTATTAAGATCAGAGAGGAGTTGTTAAACTATACTTTTTCCAAATTTTGTGTGGGAGGTACTCAAATGAGTGGACCGATATAGTCCATATTAGAACTCGATCTATGCCTGAAAGTAATATTACCAATAGCAAAGTTTGGCTCAATTCGGTTATTCCCTCCTAGAGTTAACATGCCCACAATCTTGGCGAAAATTTTTGAACCTTTGTGGGGGAGGTACCGGAAGGAGTGGACCGATATGGTCTATCTTCGAACTTAAACTAAGTTTAGAAAAAATATTGAAAGACCCAAAATTTTAACCAAATATGTTGATCCGTTCGAGAGTTATCGTGCGCTCCAACTACGACACATGGTATTATATGTGTTGTTTGCAGTTTTCGTGCTGATTTCTGAGGATATATGGACTTGCTCTTGAAAAAAATTATATCGTCGTAATGAGGGTAGTGAATACAAGTGGCTGCACCAAAAATCAAAGAGATTCGAGAGCAGGCCTTAAACTGCACCTAAGCAAAATTTTGTGTGGGAGGTACCCGAAACAGTGAACCAATAGGGTCCATATTGGAACCTTATCTATGTCTGGTAGAAATGTCACGATGTGCAAAGTATGGACTAATTCGGTTACTCCCTTCAAGAGTTATCGTGCGGACAATTTTTCCGAACATTTTTGAACTTTTGTGGGGGAGGTACCTGAACGAGTGGACCGATATGGCCCATCTTCGTACTTAAATCAAATCTGGACAAAATATTGCGACACCCAAAATTTGAATCGAATCGATTGATCCGTTCGAGAGTTATCGTGCGCACCAGACGACAGACGGACGGACATTGCTAGATCGACTCAAAATTGTCTGAAACGGATATCGTACAAACATACTTGGGGTCTAAAACCATTATTTCGATGAGGCACATTTTTGGCCGTATCAAAGTGTAAATACCCTCTTTAGCCTAAAGGCTGAGGGTATAAATATCACTATGAGTCTTTTTTATACCCTCCACCATCATATGGATGGTGTTGTTAATTTTGTCATTCCGTTTGTAACACATCGAAATATTCGTCGGAGACCCTATAAAGTATATACAGTTGCGTGCAAAATAATAGCAGTGCGGAACTACTACCAAGCAAAATTTGAAGGAAGTGTTTCATGTGATGACGTGATTTCATGGCATCTTTTGCATTGGTTCAAACGAAGTCGTGAAAGATCCGATCTTTGCATTAGCATTTGAACCAATGCAAAGGAAGTCGTGAAAGATCCCATCTTTTCATCAGCATTTGAACCCATTCCATCGATCCAATAGAGATAACTTTTGTGTTTTTATTATACACATTTTTCTATTATACATGTTAAAAATACGTTAATTTGGTATAGAAGATTCCATTGCTCCTAGGATGTTTGTTATTAAAATTTGACTGTATCGGAGCACGTTCTAATATAGCCCCCATATAACGGTACCTTCCGATTTAAGGTATTCTGAGAACTTTACCTACATTTTCAACCCTCATTGTCTCCAATTTGGCACTTGAAGTTTCAAGAGGTCAAAAAATTCTGCACAAAAAAAGTGAAGATATGTCTACGTTTTGGTCCCTATAATGGTACCTCCCGATTTAAAGTATTTTAAATACACTTTTTCACCGAATTAGATGAAATTTGGCATTTGATATTCTTAATAACCAGAAAACATCTTCACTAAAGATTGCCAAAATAGGTCCATGTTTTGGTATAGCCACCATATAACGGTACCCCCCCGATTTAAAGTATTTTGAGGCTTTTAGCTAACTTTTCTGACCAAATTAGCTGAAATTTGACATTTGATGTTCCCAATGATCAAAAAACTACTCTACAAAAATTTAACAAGATAGGTCCACATTTTGGTACAGCCCCCATATAACGGTACCTCCCGATTTAATATATTTTTAAGGGATTTCAGCTAAATTGACATTTGAGGTTCAATATAGGTCCATATTTTGGAATCGCCCCATATAACGGTACTCCCCGATTTTCGGTATTTTCAAGATTTTAGCTACAATTTTTTACCGAACTAGCTGAAATTTAACAATTGAGGTTCTTGGTGGTCCTGAAAAAATGTACCATTATTTTAGTGTAGCCCAATATAAAGGAACGAAAAGATTGAACAAATGTTTAGATAAATTTGTTTGACATTATCTAGGCATCTGCGGTATCCGTGCTCGAACAATATTTGCACCTAACAGGAAACTAATTATTCCATTTTAGTTCAGAATATTTTATGGTGGAGGGTATTAAAAGTTTGACCGGCCGAACTTAATGTTTTTTTTTTACTTTTCTTAATAGTGTTTTAACCTGTTGTGGTATTCCAGTATCAAGTATTAATATGAGTTCAGTAATAATATGACCTTTCATCTAGAGTCAGACTTATATGGTGGGTCGCAGACTAATGCTTCCCTAGAATATGGTTTCTATGGATAAACTAAGGCATAACTCTGTTATCTGACTACGTACAATGACATAATTGGAATCAATGGAAAAGAATTCTTCTTTCAACTATGGCTTACTTGGACGGAACGTGTCTTCCAGGAAGGACGTTATAAGATCTATATAAAAATTTTACCAATTTTTTACACACAAATGTTGGTTTATTTAACCCGCCAAATTTGTTGGTTTTGAGATTGTTTTGGTTCCACCATACCTGTTTTTGCAACTTAAGAAAATCGGTACCTTTGTTCATGACATTTTGCATTAACAGCATAAAGCAATTCATACCGTATACCCCATCCAGAGGGAAAAGAGGGGAGAATTCTATGCTCATGGATTATTAAGACAATCTTCCCAGCAACACGAAGCTGTAACCAGCGCACTAACTTGATGTTTACACTGGAAATATTTTTTGGCCACCTTCTCCACTGAGGTCAGGAAGCATGGACTTACCCTGTGTAAAATTCTAATGAAAATCATAATATCGCCGCAAACAGAACCATAGGGAATGTCATCGCAATAAATTGCCAGGGATATTCGAGCATACCATGAACTGCACTTAAGCATAAATGTTGGAATTTGGTGGGGCAGATACCCTTGGGTGAAGACCGATACTTACCATTTTCGAAGTTAAAGTGCAATGTTTGGACCAAATCGTTTGCTGCGTTCAACAGATATAGAGCGTACCATTTTTTGCGAAAAGTTTGGAACTTTTGTGGGGGAGGTGCCCGAAGGAGTGGACCGATATCGTTCGTTCATCTTGTTACTTATACTAAGCGATTTGAGAGCATCTTCTAAGCTGCACTTTTCTGAAATTTTGTGTGGGAGGTACCCGAAGGAGTAGCCGGATATAGTATATATTCGAACTTAATACAAGGTATGAACCAACTCAGTTATTGTCTTCAAGAGATATTGTGGGGAAGCTATCGGAAGTTGTAGACCTACATTTCCAATCGGCAAACTTAAGCTAAGTTTGGACAAAAAATTACGAAATCCAAATTGTGGACCGAATCGTGCGCTCCAGCCACTACACATGGTACCATCGGTTGTTTACAGGTTTCAGGCTATTTTCTCAGGAAGTATGGACTTGGGGACAGCGAATACACATAGCTGCAACAAAAATCAAAGCACTTCGTGAGCTGGACTTAAACTGAACTTTTCCAAATTTTTGTGTGGGAGGTACCCAAAGGAGTAGACCGGTATAGTCCATATTGGAACCTCATCTATGTCTGGTAAAAATGTCACGATGTCAAGAGTACGGACCAATTCGGAACATGTTTGAAATTTTGTGGGGGAGGTACCTGTGAAGGAGTGGACAGAAATGGCTCATCTTCGAACTTGAACTAAGTTTGTACAAAATATTACGAAGGTAAAAATTTTTGACCAAATCTATTTAACACTTCGAGAGTTATTGTGCGCTCCAACCAGCCAGACAGACCAACAGACGGACGGACATTGCTAAATCGACTCAAAAAAAAAAAAAATAACGGGCGGATACAAAATATACATGGACACCCCCAAGCATTTTTGTTTTCCATAGTTTAATTTTTTTTTTACTATTGAATACCATAAAGAAACTAACAAACGGTCACGACAAGAATTTGGGGTTTTGGCCTGGAAAATCGATTTCTTAACCATTGTGCCCCGTTAGCATAAATGCTGAGAGTATAAAGAGTTTCTTTTGCACATTGTTTTTGATTACAAGGAGCCACAATTAAGGGTAGGAGAATACACCACATTTAGGGTTGCCACTTATCGCTGTTTTCCTAAAGTTGTCTCCCCATTATGTAAGGGGCCCACAATGCCCCAGAAAGCTTTTACGGAAAAGTTAAATATTCCAAATTCTTCTTAATATAGACAACCACAGATTTGCCTTTGGTATAGATATGTTGTAAGCTGTTTAGCGCTGTAGTATCGGCATTACTTCTTAACTCCGAAACGATAAACCTTATAAATCCCTTTAATCTCTCTCTCTCTCTCTAACATCCTATAAAAATAATCAAAATATCCTTAACAAATATACTCTTCCATATATTGCTAATAAATAAGACTTTCATGAATTTATTATGCTTGAATAATGACATTATTTGTCTTATATATTTCAAATGAAATCCTTGAGTAGGTAAATTGCAATAATTATCTTTTGTCCCACATAAGAAAATAACATCCCAATATAAATATTGTATGAGATGAGATATCTGTACTTACTTACTTACTCGAACATTGGAAACATTAACATTTTTGGTAATTACCTTAACATCGTATAAATCTCTGTACTGCAATAATATACACACACATGCAGATATACACATACATATAAATGTCCCATTAACGACGACAAAGAAGTGTTTACCTTTGTATTGGAACGATTACAGTGATTTCCTTTTAATTTACGGTTTTCCGATTTATAATTATATCCAAGTTTATTTGTGTTTCTTTCTTTCTTTCTTTGTGGTCATTCAATTGAATAACAATTATTCTAGGCTGTATTGTAAAAGCTAATCATTGGCAGGAAGACAATACACAAAGATACATACATATGATGCATACATTAATACTACATGCTAAAATATTAAGAAGGAAATTATTTTCATTTATTATCTTCATTATATATTTATTTAATTAGTTTTAGGACAAATAAATATTGTCGCTGATATTAATGGGAAAATGAATGAATGCAAATAACCATTATTGAAGTATAAGGTCTGGACATTGTAAAGCCAATCAAACATAGTTAACTTACTTTATTTTTAAAATTTTGTCAACTTCACGGTAAGGGATGATGTTCGATGTTGTTTAACAGTTTTTTATACAGATTTCCTAGTAGATGGGCGAAACCAATTCAGAGTCAGCCATTTAACCCTATAAATATGAAAGGGCTTCAGTAATTTTTAGAGACGACATATTGGATGATCTGAGGAAGAGTGGATAGGGCTACGAGAACCACATCGTATAAAATATATTTCGACAGAAGAGGTAAATGCACAGAATGCATTGGCAAAGTTATTCGAAATCCTAAATCATCATAAAAAACAGGGCCCGTATCAATTTTCCATGATTATGACCGAACAGCTTCTCACCCAGCTGAAGTCGAGAATATTGCAGAAGTTATCAAGTTATCTGGGCAAAGTGATCCCGGTATCGATGACAGGCATAGATGTTCATAGATACGGCCCGATTTCAGTTATGCAAAGAACACTAAATACCAAATTTACGATATTTCAGTAGAATAATGTGGTTAAAACCTAAAAAATACCGTAAATCACGAGGTACGCTTCTATGGGGGTATAGGAAAACGTGGACCTATACTGATAATTCTTTTCTATTTTATAACCCCATGAAAGACTAAATAACAAATTTCAGTAATTTCGGTGGGATATTAATATTATGAAAATGAAAATCGTGAGGTACCGTTCTATGGGGGCTATATGAAGGCGTGGAACTATACCGACAAATTTCATATGGAAAGTTTTATAACTCAAATGAGGACTAAATACCAAATTTCAGCAATATCGGAGAAATATTAAGGCCACAACCTTCAAAATACCGGAAATCGGGAGGTACCGTTCTTTGGGGCTACAAGAAGTCGTGGACCCATACAAACAAAATTCTGGGGGAAAATTTTATATTCCCAACGAAGGCTTAGTACCAAACTTCAGCCATTTCGGTGTGATAACGAAGCTAAAACCTTCTAAATACCGAAAATCGGGTGGTACCGTTCTATGGGGGCTATATTAAGGCGTGGGTCTATACCAATAAATTTCTGCGGGAAAGTTTTATTACCCGAACGACGACTAAATACCAAATTTCAGCCACTTTGGATGAATATTGAGGTCACAACCTTCAAAATACCGAAAATCGGGAGGTAGCGTTCTATGGGGGCTATATGAAGGCATGGACCCATACCAACAAAATTCTGGGGGAAAGTTTTATACCATCAACGAACACTTAATACCAAATTTCAGCCATTTCAATGGATTTTTGTGGCCATAAGCTTAAAAATACCGAAAATCGGGAGGTACCGTTCTATGGGGGCTATATGAAGTCGTGGACCTGTATCGAAAAATTTCTGGGGGAAAGTTTCGTACCCCAGCAAAGACTAAATACCAAATTTCAGCCATTTCGGAGTAATATTGAGACCACAACCTTCGATATACCGAAAATCGGGAGGTACCGTTCTATGGGGGCTATATGAAGGCGTGGACCCATACCAACAAAATTCTGGGGGAAAGTTTTATACCACTAACGAACACTTAATACCAAATTTCAGCCATTTCGGTGTGATAATGAAGCTAAACCCTTCAAAATACCGAAAATCGGGAGGTACCGTTCTATGGGGGCTATATCAAAACGTGGACCGATGTAGCCCATACCAAACATCCTAGGAGTAATAGAAACTTCTATACCGAATTTCAAAGCTCTATCTTAAAAATTGCTAGCTGTATCTTGATTTCAACAGACAGACGGACGGACAGACGGACATGGTTATATCGACTTAGAATTTTACCCTGATCAAGAATATATATATACTTAATAGGGCCTACGATGAATATTTCGATGTGTTACAAACGGAATGACAAATTTACTTATACCTTCCATATTATTGTGGAGGGTATAAAAACTCAGCATAGATTCCTTAAGCAGTCATATCAGTTGAAGACTAGCCCAGTATTACCCACTCCATAGAACAGTGTTAATGGATTTCGATAGACTGGGCTTTTTTATCACACTAGCCTGCGAAAAACATAATATAGCTATATTCGTAATATATTCGGTTCGAGCCCTCCAGCCACTACATATGGTGCCATAGCGATTCGTGAACAGGTCCTAAACTGATCTTTTCAGAAGTTGTGTGTGGGAGGTACCCGAAAGAATGGACCGATTGAGTCCATATTGGAACCTCATCTGAACATTTCCGAACTTTTGTGGGGGAGGTACCGGAAGAAGTGGACCGGTATAACCCATCTTCGAACTTAAACTAAGTTTAAACAAAATATTGCGAAAGCCAAATTTTGGACCAAATCGGTTCGAGAGTTATCGTGCGTACCAGCCAGACAGACAGGCAGACGGACGGACATTGCTAAATCGACTGCAAATTGTCAAATTGTTCAAACATACTTGGGGTCTAAAACCATTATTTCGATGAGGTACATTTTGCCCATATGAAAGTGTATACACCCTCGTTGGCGTAAATGCTGAGGGTATAAAAACAAAAAACCCTATTTTTTGCGTGTAAAATTTACAAATGTCGTTTAATTTTCTTTGAACCATCCGTGAATTTATTTTTTTTACGCGACGGATCTAATGAGCCTTTCCGTGTTCGAATCCATCCACTTAAACGATGGATATAGATACCTTGAAAATAGGAAAATCCGCAAAAATACATTTTGACAAATCCGAGTACTAAATCGCGATTTTCTCTAAAAAATTTTGCGTAATTGGAATCCTTTAGACGCAATAGTAATATTTCCGAAAACGTCATAAATTACAGAGATACGCGAGTAATATGGGTCTTTTACCTTAAATAGAATGTGAAGGCACATCCGCGGTTCTTCAAGAATCTATTTGAAATAGGTGTATATTGACGTATTTGTGATGGGTGCTGCTGAAATCGGATGCGCATCAAATTCGTATGCATACTGCGTGACTTTGAGCCACTTAAAGGTTTTTTGCATTGTACGATGGGGCCAAAGACAGGTTTTTGAGGCAAAAAGTATTTTTTTCAAGTCAGTGATTGAAATTAAATAATAACGGAATTGTATTCTTAACATTTTCAAACCTCCAAAACCAAAACATTACAATCTGGCAACGGCCCACAACGACATGCCAAGATGTCAAAGATGTCATAATTTTTCATCCCGTTTATTTCTGACATTCAGTCGTAATTAAACAATTTAAGTATTTTGGCGCCAAAACCTGATCTGTTGATATTATATATTTTTTAAAAATGGAAAATACGGGTAATAGTACGTAAATTACGATTATAATTAAAAATGTAAATGTAATATTAGATGTGGTCAATAATTTTTTTGTGTCAGCAAGTGATGTTTTTTGATGTAGTCTGTGGTATCGTCCATGTGTTCTTTGGAGTAGAAATTTCGGTATCGGGGTGTATTCTCGTAAAAATATGTATCTGCTGAAAGGTGAAAATGCAGGCTAACAGATTTTGAAAAGAAATTTTGCGTATACTTGCGAATAAAAAACTTATCAATGTCCAGATTTTGTAAAACTTAAAAATTGGGATATTTTTAATTTTTGATTGGAAAATCAGCGAAAACCTTAACACGTTATAGACTGGATTTCTGCGAAATTTAATCGAGGTGTTAAAGACAACTTCGTGACGGGAGTTGAAAAACAAGTTTATAACATTTGTGCACGCCTTAACCAAAAATGGATACAAAATTGGAGGTCATAAAATCGTGTATTACAATTTGAAAGCTAATGGTTAGCTATACAAAGAAGAGAGGGCGCCCTAATGTGGATTATAGTAAAGGAAGAAAACTTGCTTGGGAAGTCTCCTATGAACACGGCAACAACACCAAGCTCTTGATTCATGCCGCCTCTGTTTCGGCCAATTTGTCAAAAGAAAAATATATAAACTATGTTCCCAAGGAAGTTCGGTATCAACCAACTAAAATGAGAAAACAATTAACTTCGACAGAGAAAATTTATGAACGATATATCCAAATCTGAACCGATTTCAATAATGTTTTCTAGACCAAATTCCGTCAGACACTTTACATTTCATCACAATTGGACATATATAGCGTGATTGATGCACGAAATACCTAAAATCGGGCGAAAATATATATGGGAGCTATGCCCAAATCTGAACCGATTTAGATATAATTTGGCATACTTTTTTCTAGACCTAATTCCGTCAAACATTTTAAATTTCATCGAAATTGGACAGAATTTGCGTGTTTGTTGCACCAAATAGCTCAAATCGGGCAAAAATATATATGGGAGCTATATCCAAATTTGAACCGATTTCAATATAATTTGGCAAACATATTTCTAGACCGAATCCTGTCAGACGTTTTAAGTTTCATCGAAATTGGACAGAAATTGCGTGTTCGTTGCACCAAATACCTCAAATCGGGCGAAAATATATATGACTATATCCAAATCTGAATCGATTTCAAAATAACTTAGCAAACTTATTTCCAGTCCGAATTCCGCCACATATTCCAAATTTCATCATAATTGGACAGAATTTTCGTGTTTGGTCCATCAATTACTCGAATTCGGGCGAACATATATATGAGAGCTATATCTATATATGAACTGATATCAACCAAATTTGGCAGATTAGTGTCTAGGCCGATTATAAACATCTGTACGAAATTTTGAAGGTCTAGCTTGCCCCTGTGATTTTTTTGCCTCAAAAACCTGTCATCGGCCCCATCGTGCATTGTGTGATGCAACTGGCGGCAACCTTTGGCCGCTGAGCAAAACATCAAAATATGCATAGATATTGAGAGAGATTGATTTGCTCTATCCAAAATCGAATGCGCACCAACTGATTTTAACTTATTCGCGAATGAAAGGTTTTTTAATTTTCATATTTTTTGAATGATTTAAATTTCAATATTACTCTTAATTACCTATGCTTATAATTTATCACAGTAAGCAACTAAGCCTTCGTGATTGTAAACCATATTTCTTGATGAAGTTTCATTAGAATACATCGTATGGGATTTTAACGAAGTAGTTGGAGAACTAAAACATTTTTTTTCTAATTTTTCTAATCATACCAAAAAATATATTTGGAACACTATTCCAATAATAAATTTTTCTATTTTGTTTTTGCATTGTCAAGATTCTGCAGATATTTTTAATTTATTTTTTAAACTTTGTACGGACTCTGGGCAGAATAATTTAGATACAATTCAATTGAATTCAAGATTTTTTTATTGTTTGTCATTTTTCCTCGAAAATGAAAATAAATGTTGTACTTACTCATCTACCAATAGATATGGAATGCTGTTAACGATTTATGCATACATTTTCTTATAAAAACAAATAAGACATTTTAAATATTTTTTCTTTTTATGAGAATAAAGACCGCTATAACTTTTGCGCACATTGGCCAATCGTAGATGTGCTAGCAAAATTTTTTTCAAAAAGAATTGCAAAAGAAGTTTGTTTTTTTTTACCGTATATGGTTTTTGATTTCCTTTATTTTTGGCTGCGTTGGTGCTGCTTCTCAGCAAAACTTTTCATTATATTTTGAGATTTTTTCGGCTAACGGTTCCAGAGATATTGCGCATTGAAAAAGTCGTAATCTGTAAAAACTATATGCATAGAATACTCATAACTTTTTTAATATTGGTCCAATTTTAAATTTTGTTGTTTTTGTTGTTGTTTTATCAGCTATATAATAAAAAATAGAAAAAAATTGCGTTTGAATGCAATTTTCACGATTCAATATTTAAAATAAATTTCTAACAATGATTGTTTCGCCGATAGCCTTAGATGCTAGTGATATTTTTGGATATAATTTAATTGTAATTTTTATTATAATAACAATTTTAAATGAATAGTTGTTTTATTTCGGAATTTATCTTAAATATATTTTAAACTGCTTCAGTTTTAGATTTTGAATATGGATTAGCAATTATTTTACCAGCATTAGAGGGTATTACTGAATGAAGTTTGCGTTGTTAATTTCTAATTCAAATCCTCTTTCTAATTTAATCATATTCTGAAAAAAATGTCAGTTTAATATTTGGTAGATTATTCGGCTCGAATGATCATTCACATAATTCCCGAGCTGTAGTTATTTGATCATCGGTTTAGTTAGTTTATTGTCCGGCTGGTACAATTATTGCTAATCCATTTTCAAATTCGAAAAACGACGCCTCACACTGGTTCAGAATCGTTTTTTGCTGGTCAAAACTCCGTAACTCTTGAACGAGTACTAAAGTATGTATATATGGGCTGAAAGAGGACACTCTCGGGCATCATTCTGTGGAACTTTGTTACAAGCTGTTCCCTAAAAGTTCTAGTCCACTGAAGATGGAATTTCACTAAAATGTAGTACATGAGGAAAAATACCTCACTTCGTGTAAGCACTACGGTAATTTATTGAAAGGGTTTTTAAATTCATCTCTTACAGTTTGTTCTTTATGTCTAACCGAAAATGCGATACACGCCCAAACTTTAGTTTTCGAAATATTTTTATCGTCGTTTTTTCTATCTCATCAACTTTCGCGGTTATAGGCATTCAATAGTTTGAGGTGTTTATGTAAAAAGGAATCACTTTATCAGGATTATATCTTCTAAACCGTTAAGAATTTTGATATAATCTCTGAGGCAAAGTCGTAGCTCTTCTCATAAAGAACAAAATTAACGGTTTGGAAGATATAATCCTGATAAAATGATCCCTTTTTACATCAAAGCCTCAAACCTTTGAAGGCTGTATAACCGCGAAAGTTGATGAGATAGAGAAAAACGACGAGACATCTGTCTTCTCTTTTTTTTTGTGTGCTATCACGCTGCGTTGTTAGAATATGGTTAATAAAATATAACTCAGAAAATTACACACAGTGTATCCTATGTATGTTCAATAAAACATTTTTTGTGCTATTAGCGATATCTTTTATCATGGTTACTGAAAACTCGTGATAATTTTTTCTTTTTGGACACCCTCATGATTGATCACGCCAAACCGTGGAGATTTTCCAGGCACTGAGAACCACAATAATATTATTACAGGTAACTCTGCAAAAGAAGTTTATTAAATCCTATAAAGTACCGAAAAATGGATGGTAACCCTATATGGATGCTGTAAGCGGGGCGATATCACATTTCTTTATAAGGCAGTTTTCTGAACTCTGAGTTCAATATTAAAACTTATTCAGTTTGAAATTTTGGTTAACTTACATATGTAAAATTCCTTAATTCGAGATATAAATCATATAGAGAGTGTACCAAATCATGGACCAATACTGAACATTTTTCGCAGGAAGTTTTACTATGCAATTAGTTGTACCGTATTGCAACAAATTCGGTTGAACAATGTATTGGTAACAGTAAAATACTTCAATTCAGGAGGATTCGTTATATGGGAACGACGCGAAAACTTGGACCTAGGACTGCAAAATTTTGGTTAGAGTATTTTTAGGTCAATAGAACCAATTAATAAAAGTTCAGTTCGATATTATATTAGACCCTAGAGATGCAGATCGACACTTATCACCTTTTGTCGAAAGGTATTCCAAGCCATGTCTGAATTTGGTATCCCCGCAAAGCTCATTCGGCTTTGTAAAATCACATTAATTGATACTCGGTCCTCAGTTAAAATATTAAAGAACCTCTTAGAAGCGGTTAGTAACTAAAGAGGTTGCAGACAAGGTGACAGCCGTTCATGTGACTTATTCAACATTCTGCTGGAAAAAGTTATACAAGAAGCAGATGTTAAATGAAATAGCACAATCTACACCAATAGCCACATGTTACCCGCTTATGCTAACGATACAGGTATCATATAGTATTGGCCAACAGATGCTAAGCAGTCAAGAAACAAAGCCACATCTTGTCAAACACTGATACTACCCGTGCTAATGTATGATTCCGAAGCCTGGGTACTTGCGCAAGTAGATAATGCAGTACCGAGTTTGAGGGACAAATTCTTCGATGTTCTACGGTCCAATATGCGTTGACGGTAAATATCGACGTCACATAGTGGTTCAGGAATTGATTTTCCTGGTCAAAAATCCAAATTTTTTGCCGTCGGCGAGGGATTAGATAGTAAACATATTGAAACTAAGGAACCCAAAAAATAAGGTCAAAATACTGGAAGATGTTGGCGTGGCGTGCTCCTAAAAACGACGTCATTTTTGCAAATTTTTGAAGAAAGAATTAGCTACGTCTCTGAAACTATAACAGATATTTTAAGGAACAGCTTGGAACTAAGTTCCTATTTCACAGAATAATGTCCGAGAGGGTATTCTTTCAGCCCATAAATACTTTTTACACACCCCGTTTTTACATGGGTAAATATATGTGTTTTTCCATACCGTTTGTTTACACAAATGGACATTTTTTTACTATACGAGGGGAACTAAAAAGTTTGCGGCCTAGGCAACACGCAGCGTACCCAGGACAGTTTGACATATAACTATCTGTTGGGTTGTTTACAATGCACAGTGTCCGATCTTCCAAAAAACCTGGCCAACAATCGAAAAAAAAAATTATCAATTTACATTAAAAAGGGTCAGATATTGTTTATAGGATCCCAGTGCGTGTAGTTATGAAAAAATATATACATTTCTTGTTTAATAAGTGGGTATAAAAGCAGGTCGAAGTGACCCTATTTGGATTTTTTTTTCAATATTTAAGTTGTTTATAAATCTATGATAATATGCAGAATAAACAACGATTATTAAATATTTTCTTTTTGTAATTGTAATGAAAGGTATGTGAAACGTATTTAAGATGTTCAATGTCGCCAATGAATTGTGCGTTCTTTAATAATTGATGTCCGTACTTGTTAATTTTTTCAAGATAAATTTTCACAAAAAATTATGAAAATAGTTGTGAGTAAGATCGAGTTGGACCTTGTAATTTATCATTTCATAAAAAAGGAAGGGTTTTTTACCAATTTCCATCGAAACATCCTGCACATATTTGCACTTTTTGTTTTTATGTGATATTTCGTCTTGCAGGTATATACATGTAGCAGTCTGTTCAGGAGTTTATTACTATATTAATATCATATGAGGCATTCAGAGCAGACTTCGACTAACTCCATAAAAGAAAAAGTTGAGAAAAGTAATGATGAAATGTATATTGTTTTTTAAAATTCCCCTGATAATATGGATTCAAATATATAATGTAGAATGCATAATAGCAGGTATAGCTTTCATCTAACGGTATATAAAAAAATAAAAAAAATAGTCAACAAACAATTGTTAGTAATGTTGTGGTAATGGTGGAGTTAATCGAAGTGTGCACTGAGAAATTTAATAAAGTTAGGTCTTGAATTTTTTTATTAACGAAAAACTTAGTTTTATACACATATATTACAGGTTTTACATAAAAATTAATGTTGGCAGTTCGGTTATAAAACAATATTTGTAATTAATCAATGTTAGCGTTATGTTAGCAGTATTCTTCATTTGGATGATTCAGCTATATTATAAATAATGTCTTCTCCATCCAGTATGTAAGGATTCTTCATTTTGATTTGTTAACAAGTTCTTATAGTAATCGTGTTTAACCGGAGGAAAATATACCATTTAAGATAAATTAGGAAAATTGATTTTTGGAAGTTCCCTGTCATGTTTTTATCAATTTGTAGATTTAAGTTCCTCAAAAACAATTCACTAGTTTAAACAATTAAAAAAAATAGAAAAAAAAATCAATAATATTCACATAGTCCATATTTATATTATGCAATTATCCCTGCGGCAATTTTCAGTTCGATGGAGAGAGAGGTGAGGTATATGGGAACCCCTTGCCTCTTAACACTTTTTTTACCTACAAACTGACAATTGCCGCAAGGAAAATTGCCTAATATAAATATGGACTTATTTGTGTTTCAACCAGAGATGGTCTGCTTTTTTAGGTTTTCGACGGTCACAAAGTTGTAAACGTCAAAAACATCATATACCAGTAGAAAACGTATAAAAACTAGTAAACGTCATAAACCTCAAAAATGCCACATTTTTTAAATAACTAAAAAAATTGAACAATAAATTGGATGACGCATGCCATCTACCGTACAATCTGCACACTTCCACTACTTTACGTGTGTTGCATCTGTCTACAAAGTGATTTTGTTTATTTTGTCGAAAACCTTGTTTTAGCTAGCTTTACAACGTTTCCGACGTATGTAATATACGTCAAAAATGTATGTCATATACGTCATAATTTCCTAACGACCAACAAAAGCCGAAAGATCATTGAATGTAAAAATGTACACGTTGCGAGCAGAGCTACATTTGAATGTGGAGTTAATCGCATTGTGCACTGAAAAAAATTGCATATTATTCAGTGGTCAAAAAAAATTCAGGAAAGATATTATAATTATAAATAGATATGGCTATATCAAAGGCTTTGACACTAAAATCTCAAATTTTTCAAAAAGTGGAGTTAGTCGAAGTGTGCACTGAGTGGCTCATATATTGTATACATTCTAGAATATTCATACCATAGCGTTGTCAAATATGTCAATTTATAAGATAAATAAATCAGTTTTAAAAAATTGTCGAATGAAACAGACGTGTTTCAAGTATTACGGACTACATACAGATTTTCGTGATTTAAAATGACAGAAAAGAGTATAGATGAAATAGTATGATGGTAAAGCGGCCCGAAGGTTCTTTACCGATTCGGAGAAATCTGCCGAAATTTAAGTTTTAGATGCCTTAACCGAGCACACGTTATAATGCAAGTTTTATCTTGTGGTTTCGCAGTAGATATAAATCTTTTTAAGCAGTATTGCTTGGATATTGCAAAATTATTAATAAAAACGTATCCGTGATATTACATGCCCACATCAATTCATGAAGTACTCACCCATGGTTTTCTCATTATTGAGTGGGCACCACAGCCCATCGGTCAGCTTTCCGAAAAAGCTCAGGAGTCCAGGAATAAAGATATTAAGAAATATCGGGAAAACTTTTCTCGAAAAACTTCTTGAATATACACAATGACAGATATAATGAATTGGTTACTTGTATCCTCAGATCCTATAATTTTAAGTCTCCTCCAAAAAGAAACAAAAAGCTATCCTCAGCTGCTATTAAATTATTATCTACTAACGTCATTCGGAATGCAGAGGTAGTACCTGTAAACCCCAATATAGATTCTGAATCATCAGACGAGTACGAGTCTGACAGCGAATAGTATTGACTTATTGTGTGTATTTTCATAGTAAACGAAGCAATTACATATATATCATGTATGTATATAAAATGGACCTTTTCACCTTATTTATAATTATTATAATAATTTATACTTTTTTAAACGATCAAAAATAATATGAAAACAAGTAAGAAAAGCGTTAAGTTCGGTCGGGCCGAACTTTTTATACCCTCTACCACAAATTTCAGCCATTTCGGTGGATTAATGTGGCCACAACCTTCAAAATACCGAAATTCGGAAGGTACCGTTCTATTGTGGCTATATGATGGCGTGGACCTATACCTACAAATTTCTGGGGGAAAGTTTTATACGCCTAAAGAAGACTAAATACCAAATTTCAGCCATCTCGGTGTGATAATGAGGCTAAAACGTTCAAAATATCGAAAATCGGGAGATATTGTATTATAGGGGCTATATCAACACGTGGACCTATATAAACATTTTATGGTAGAAATGTTTCTTAGCCTCTAGAAACACAAAATACAAAGTTACAACCTATTCTTTGGTTCAGTGTGTCTAATACATTCAAAATATATTAAAATGACGCCTTATGTGGGGGCTATACCAAAACGTTGACCTATATAACCCAACTTTGGTAGGAATATTTTTTGGCGTCTTTGCGACACAAAGTACCAAATTACAACCAATTCGGTGGTAAAATGGGCCAAATATCTTAAAAATTCCGTAAAACGACGACGCGTCACGCGTCATTTTGTATGGGGGCTATACGAAAGCGTGGACCTACATAGCCCACTTTCAATACCAAAAGTCCTACGTAAATATAACATATTTTCCCAAAATTTCATCAACCTACGTCAATCCGTTCGGACGCTAGAGTGATTTCCACAGACGGACAGACGGACGGACATGGCTATATCGATGTAGAATTGCACGCTGATCAAGAATATATATACTTTGTGGGGTCTACAATGATGGTGGAGGGTATAAAAAATTTGAAAATTTGGTTGCAAAATTTAAAAAAATTGTGTTCTGAATTATTTAGTACCTAACAAATTTCATTTCATTGATGACTCATAATGAAATTTAGCGGAGCAAATTTTTGTCTTTGACACCATTCTGCTATAATCATGTGTTGCATGACAAAACTTTGATGAAGTACGACATTAACCCTAAAATGTTTTTCTAATTTGCATATTTCTGGAGTTAAGGTAAGATATAGAGTTTTGGTGTATACTAGGACCTATAGTAAAAATTGATGGCGAAGAAATTTGTAGAATATTTTGATCCGATAAGATCACATTTAATAGAAGGAGGGACCAAAAAGACCCCTTAAATGACCGCCTGAGTGTTAAATAATATCAAAAATGTAATCAGCGGCCCGAAAAATATAAGAAGCAAAGGTTAGGTCAAAATCCATTCATTTTTAGAGTTTTGGCCAGTTTTTTCGGAAAATCGGACATTGTACAATGGCTCGATTGAGACACCTTCAAAACACATGATTTTAAACGCTTTTACAGCATCTTCTGGCGATTTGACGCCAAGTGTCCATGCAATATCAAATTTTAGTTGGTGGAATAAATGCCCAAGGATGACTCTATCTCATGGTACATAACATGGCGATCTTGCATTATCCCTTCACGCACGGCTTAATTTTCTCTGGCACAGCGACCGTTTTCGGCCACGATTGAATTCATTAAACCAGTTTTTCATAGTGCTATAGGATGGTCGTTTATCGACATACAAAGACTTAATTTGATCGATGCACTCTTGCCGTGAATATGCACGTAGAAAGTTGTGAAAAATTATCGGATGAAAATGTTCACAAGTGAATTCCATTTTTTTGCAAAGTGATTTTTATACCCTCAGCCTTTAGGCTAAGGAGGGTATATACACTTTGATACGATGAAAATGTGCCTCATTGAAATAATGGTTTTAGACCCCAAGTATGTTTGGACGAAATGTGTTTCAGACAATTCGGTCGATCTAGACATGTCCGTCCGTCTGTCTGTCTGTCTGTCCTGCTGGCTGGAGCGCACGATAACTCTCGAACGGATGAACCGATTCGGTTCAAATTTTGGCTTTCGTAATATTTTGCCCAAACTTAGTTTAAGTTCGAAGATGAGCTACATCAGTCCACTCCTTCCGGTACCTCCCCCACAAAAGTTCGAAAATGTTCGGAAAGTTTGTGCACACGATAACTCTTGAAGGGAGTCACCGATTTCATCCATACTTTGTATAGCGTAAACTTTCTACCAGAGTAATATAAGGTTCCAACATGGTCTCAATAGGTCCACTCCTTCGGGTACCTCCCACACAAAATTTCGGATAAGTTCGGTTTAGGACCTGCTCTCGAATCGCTTTAATTTTTATTTTAGCAACTTGGATTTACTGCCCCCCATTCGGCGGTACAAGTTTCATCAGGGGCAAGTCCATACTTCCTGAGAAAATAGCCTGAAAGTTGCACAAAACCCCTATTACACCGTGTGAGGTTGTTGGAGCGCAAGATAAGTCACGAACCGATCTGCCGATTGGGTCCAAAATTTGGTCTTAATAATATTTTGTCCAAACATAGTTTAAGTTCGAAGATAAGCCATATTGGTCCACTCCTTCAGAAACTTCCCCCACAACATTTCAAATATGTTCGGAAAAATTTTTCGTACGGTAACTTTTGAAGGGAGTGGCCGAATTGGTCCATACTTTACACATCCTAATATATCTACCAGATATACATAGATCAGGTTCAAATATGGACTATATTTGTCCACTTCATCCAGTACCTCCCAAACAAAATTTCGGATAACTTCACTTTAAGACCTGCTATCGAATCAACTTGATTTTTGTTGAAGCAACTTGCATTCGCTGCCTCAATTACGAAGGCAAAAGTTTTTTCAGGAGCAAATCCACACTTCTTGAGCAAACAGCCCGAAGGGATTGTAAAAACCCCAGATGGCACCATATGTAGTGGCTGGAGATCCACTTCCATAATGGTCAATGTCGATCCATTCCTTTAAGTATTTCCTCTGCAAAACTTTTGCTCTTTAATCCTCTAATCTCTAATCAAAATTTTTGTCGTTTCATATGCCCAAAACTTTTTAAAACCCTCTAAATACATACGTTTTTGGAAAAAAATTGTTTCAATATAAACATGCTGAGGGTATATCTCTGTCGGTCAAGCCGACTGATACTTTTTTACTTGTTTTAAAGTCACTGTAAACAACACAGCGCATGATCGTATGTCAAACTGTCCTGAGTACGCTTAGGCTAAAACTGTCAAACTTTCCAAAAAAATGTCAAATGACGCCTGGCGACACTGCGTATTGCCTAGTCCGCAACCTTTTCTAGTTCCCCTGGTATGAGTTTTTATAAGACTTTAACGTGGATTTTGTTTTATTTTTGGAAAAAAAATTTTTGAAATATTTTTTTTTAATTTTTTTAATTTTTTGTGGTTTGTTTACTGGTGTTTGACTTTGAAAATATCTCCATCCGTTCGAAAGTCACAGAGTTTTGACCAGCAAAAAACGATTTCGAACCACTGTGCCTCGTATAAAGCACAAGCCATATCTGTTATACGATTCTCTAACTCATGTTTTGTGTTAACGACAAATATCGGTAAAATTGTAACGCTTAGAATTTTGGTAAATAAGGGCGTTTTTCGGTAAGTTAGTGACGAATAAATTTTAGTCGTAAAGTGCTACCGATAGCAAGAGTATTGTCAACTTTTATTTGAAAATTTCATTTATAGTTTTGCGTTTTAATGTTACCGATTTTTGTCGGTAACTCTAAAAGTTAGAGAATCGCACTCCATAATAGTTAAACGTATCGATATACAAGGATTGCGTATGCTAAAAGGCGTATAAATACGGGCCACATGGCGGTACACGCAGAGTTGGCAGCCAAGGCTAAGATGGCAGCCAGTGATAAATGGAAATCTTTCCTTATTTCGGCTTATAGGACCAATGCACTGTGGTCGAACTTGTATGGGAAGAGCGGCCAAAAATACTTCCTATGCAGATATTAATACGAAAATTTCAGTAAAGGCTTGTTTAGCAACACAGACACAAAACAAGCAAAAAAATTCAACATAGGTTCAACTTTAGGTATAGCCCCCATAGAACGGTAGCCTCTGCTTTCTGGCATTTTGAGGGTCTTGACCACATCTTTCAATGAAATTGGCTAAAATTTGGCTATCGGTATTCCCTAGTGTTAGAAAACCTTCTTGCAAAAAATTTTTTGAATTGGGTCCACGTTTTGATAGGGTCCCCATATAATGGGTCCCCGCTCGATTTTCGGAATTTTGAAGGTTTTATATAAATTTATAATTCGAAATGCCACTTAATCTTTCCTGGATCTAGACTACCCAGAAAATTGTCGATTAATGTAGATCGACCCATGAATGTCGTCCCCGGTACCGCCCAATATTCGGTATTTTTAGGGTTCTAGCCGTAATAATCAACCAAAATGGCTGAATTTTCCAAATTTTACATTGAGAACCACTTCTATATATTTTTAAAGCTGTAATGTATCACCTGCATATTTGAAAAATGACAAAAACACCCTGAAAGGTACCTTTAGTATTTTGGGAACAAGTTCCAAAGTTGCGGAAAGTTGCAGCTGATATTTTGAAAATAGAATCTTTACTACTACTTATCTTGAAAAAAAATCGTTGGGGGAAAAGAGGGGGAACATAATTAAAACTTTACATGAAGTTTAATTATACTGAAGAAATT
Organism: Musca autumnalis; assembly: GCF_047663935.1. Lineage (NCBI taxonomy): Eukaryota > Metazoa > Arthropoda > Insecta > Diptera > Muscidae > Musca > Musca autumnalis. The sequence continues at coordinate 121,624,669 of NW_027411866.1, read as the reverse complement.
ACATCACAAAAGTCCTTCAGTCAACACACGTATTCAATAATGAATCCCAAAAATTAACAAACACACAACTGCATAAAAATTAAGTTAATACATTGTTTATTAATATTCGAATTAAGTTTGGTCAATATAGAGTTCATTTAGTTTGATACTAATATTTTACTTTTGTACTGAATTCACCTCGAATTCTATCTGTTAAAATTTCTCTTTTTTGATGCTATTCTCAAAGAGTACATAACAAATTTATTTTAGAGAAATTTAACATGTTAGGAGTAGATATGAACACATTTGGTACCAAAAATTAGACTTTAATTTTTCTAATTTTGGACAATGGCAGCGACCACTGTGCAATGATCTGAAAAAGGCCAACTATTCGCATTTTTTGAAGGATTTTTTTACATGAATGAATTGAGATTTCTTATGATACAATAAGGCATTTTGACACATTTTTTGTTTTATGTTAATAACAATATTTCTTCATTTTGTAAGCCTTAATTGCATACATATGTATCTACATATGCATGGAAATCTTTGACATGACGACTTAATACATATGATAATGCAAAATTGACAAATAAAAGCCAAAAAATTGACAACTTTTTGGCATTAGTTTGTTTATGTGTAACACAAAAGTTGTGTGGCAAACGACAATAATAATGGTAGAACACTGCTGACACAGAACGACAAATGAGCAACAGTAGTCAATGTTTTATCTCAGGGGAAAACTTTGGGTGGGCCATAGACATCAGTTACCATTACAAGCTCACTCACATCCCCAGGCAGAAATATAAAGAAAATGACTTTCTATTGTTGTTGGTGTGTGTGCGTATAAATACAATTATAATATCCTTAGGGACATTTTCAAATTATGTTTGCCATTTTATTATAATTTTCATCACCGTAGTCGTGGTGGTGCAAAAAACGCGTTACGCATTATTAAATTGTAAAATAATACGATGAAAGGTCATAAAAATCCACTAAAAACTATGTAAATATTTTTACAGACATTGTAATGATCCTTTAAATATAAAACATTGAATGTCAGTCCCATCGTGGCAGTGCATCAAATGTATCAAATTTCAGGTTTCTTTCATTTCAGAACCTCCGCTTTTTGTTTTGTTTTAATTAAATGATTATTAGAATTATTTTCAGTTGGGGTTTGCATGTATTTGATAATGGTGACAAAGGTTGGGTCTGTTTCGTTAAATCTTGTAACCACATCACCACGAATGGTTGAGGTTTGAGGATATGCGTACAAATGGTAGTGCACACATTTTTATACTCTTCACGATAATGTGGAAGGTGTATAACTTCGTAATTCTGTTTCTCTGTCAGTCCGTCTGTCTGTTCAAACCAATATAGAGCTCGCAATAGTTAAGATAGTCATGTATTTTGATACAGAAGTTTATATTATTCCTAGGATGTTTAGTATTGGATGGCTTATATCCTTACAACCAACATAAATGGAGGGTATAATTATATGCATCATTCCGTTTGCAATACATCGAATATAGTTTAGAAATAGTTTAGCATAAAATTCCAAATCGATATAAACATATCCGTCTGGTCGTCTCTCTGTTGAAAGAAAGATACAGCTTGCAATAATAAAGTTAGAGTTCCAAAACTAAAATGATGGGAAAAGCCGAGTAGATTATGAAAGTAAAGCTAAAAATATCAGACATGTTTATCGGCACATTTAATTGGGAAGTAACCAAAGTATGCGGGGCAAATTCAGCCTATTTCCAGTTTTGTTCGAAATATTCGGGTTAAGATATCTTGGAATCTTTGAATTTTAGGTATATAGTGTCATTGGCAAATTTACTGAGCTGAGGGTGTGGGAAATATTTCTGTTGAAATTGTTAAACCTCATGCGGTTCATTAAACCTTTAAAATGTGATCATATCAAATCCAACTATTCTACAAAATTGTTCGTTAAAAAATTTTACTATAGGTCTCAGAATACACCAAATCCGCAAATCTTATATAAACGTCAGGAATCTCTAAAAATAAAAAAAAAACATTTTATGGTTAAAATCGGACTTCATCTTAGTTTATTCAAAATTGTCCCACAAAACAAAAATTTAAAGGGATGACGTCAAAAACAAAAATGTAACAATTTTGCTGAAAAACATGAAAATATTTTCCAATTTTTTTTTTTTTTGAAATTTTTATACCCTACATCACTATGTGGAAAGGGTATTATAAGTTTGTTTTGGTAAAAATTCATGTAACACCGCGAAATATTACCAATCTTCATATCTCGGAGAGATAAAGCGATTTTGAGATGTGTGTCCGTCCGTCCGTGTGTCCGTCTGTCCATTATAAATTGTAATCAAACTCCAGGCCGCAATTGTGGACCGATCGTATGAAGGTCGGTTTTACATCAGAATAGATCGCTATTTTAATTGGTGATGATCGTAAAATATTTAGCGGGTGAAATGGACCAAAAACATAATTTTTTTCGATTTTGTAGCGGCTCTGTAGGTCGCAATAATAGTCCGATTAACGCGAAATTTTAAAAAATGTAAGAGTATATGACAAAGAAGAAGCTTGCAATTTAAGATGGCGATCAGATAATATTTAGAAGGTTAAATGGACCACAACTTTTGTGTGAAAATTGTGAAAATTTGTAATATACAGTTCATATCTTTGTTCCTGAAAGACACATTCCTTCCTCGTGAGTTATATGTGGAAGACGATCTCTTGACCTTTCCATTGATGTCAATTATGTTGATGTACGTGATCAGATAACAGAGTTAGAGCCTAATGTATCCAGTTTTTTGTTTGTTGTGTAATCATAAACACGCTATTATAGCTCAATGTATATGTCCAATATGGCTGAGTTTTGATATGTGTGACAGAATTTGGTCTAGACATAAATGTGCCAAAGTATATCGAAATCGGTTCAGATTTGAATATAGCTCCCATATAAATGTTTGGCCGATTTCCTTTGTTTGATGCACAAAACACGCTATATATGTCCAATTACGCTGAATTTTGGAATGTGTGACGGTCTAGACATAAATGTGCCAAATTATATCGAAATCGGTTCAGATTTGAATATAGATCCCACATATATATTCGACCAATTTGAGGTATTTGATGCACCAAACACGCTATATATGTCTAAGTTCGCTGAAATTTGGAATGTGTAACGGAATTTGATCTAGACATAAATGTGCCAAATAATATCGAAATCGGTTCAGATTTAAATATAGCTCCTGTATATATTTTCGGCCGATTTCAAGTATTTGATGCACCAAACACGCTGTATATGTCCAATATCGCTGAGTTTTGATATGTGTGCAGAATTTGGTCTAGACATAAATGTGCCAAATTATATCGAAATCGGTTCAGATTTGAATATAGTTCCCATATAAATTTTTGGCCTTTGTTTGATGCACCAAACACGCTATATATGTCCAATTACGTTGAATTTTGGAATGTGTGACGGAATTTGGTCTAGACATAAATGTGCCAAATTATATTAAATCGGTTCAGATTTGAATATAGATCCTATATATATTTTCGACCGGTTTGAGGTATTTGATGCACCAAACACGCTATATATGACTAAGTTCGCTGAAATTTGAAATGTGTTAAGGAATTTGTTCCAGAAAAAATGTGCCAAATTATATCGAAATCGGTTAAGTTTTGAAAATAGCTCTCATATATATTTTCGGACGATTTCCTGTATTTTATGCACCAAACGCGCTATGTATGTATGTTCAATTTCAATGAAATTTGGAATGTGAGACGGGATTTGGTCTAAAAGGAAATGTGCCAGATTATATCGAGATCGGTTCATATCGGAATATGGCTCTCATATATATTTTCGGTCGATTTCATGTTTTTGATTTCAATGAAATTTTGAAGAAACTCAGAAGTCAGTAGAAGTCATCATTATATACAGAAGTAAATATAGTTGGGAAGGAACAGACCAAGTCTACAGCTACTAAATATCATATACATATGTATTTGAGAGACTTCTTAAGAATGTTTTTTTATTATGATATATCTAAATCATTATTTGTGTAAAAATTATAAATAAAAGTGAGAGTTATCCTAAGAGTAATTTAAGATATCACAATATGTTAATATGTATATGACCTGGAAAACATAAGTCCCCTGTACATATAAAAGAAATTAAAACTATCCTCAAACTTAAGATTTTCAAACCTGGTTCTATTCTTAAATTAATTAAGTCAATTAGATCTAAATACAAACTGTAGAAATAAAGAGAAATTAATAGTGTAAGATTATAAGGCTTTAGGAGGAGTGCTACCCACTGAAACATACAAAAATACCATAGTAGCTCTATGACAGCCATGAATGGGCTCTCCTATATTTATACGTTAAAATATAAAAAAGTTTATACAATTATAGCATTCCATTATATTTTATCTTAGTTGGGGTAGCGAAGCGCACCGGGTTTAGCTAGTGGGCTATATATGTAGGTCCACACCCCCCACAAAAGTTCAATTTTTTTTTTCGAAAAATTGTGTGAACTATAAATGGCGAAGTGAACAATTGATTTGGTCCACACTTTCCATATAATATTATTATTCCTTCCAGATATAGATCGGGTAAGACTATATCTGTCCACACCTTCGGGTAACTCCCACACAAAAATCGGAAAAGTGAAATTTAAGAGTCCTCTCGAATCGTTTTGAGTTTTTTCAGCTGATTGTTCCTGAGATTATGGCCGACAATTACAAATCCGCAAGATAATTCTCTAAAGGAGATTCTGATTGGCGCACTTTGTACATCGTGTTATTTCATCCAGTCATGTATTAGGTTGGAATATGGACTATATCGGTCCACTCCTTCTTGTACCTCTGAAAAGTGAAATTAAAGATTCCTCTCGAACAGTTTTGAATTGCGTTTCAGCAGATTGTCCTTGCGGCCACCTGTACGGTGCACTGTGGTCGAACTTGTATCGGAAAAGCGGCCAAAAATACTTCCTGTGCAGATATCAATACGAAATTTTCAGTAAAGGCTAGTTTACCAACACAAATTAAAAGAGGCAAACAAAATTCAACATAGGTCCAACTTTAGGTATAGCCCCCATAGAACGGTATCCCCTAATTTCTGGCATTTTGGGGGTCCTGACCACATTTTCAATGAAATTGGCTGAAATTCGTTAGAAAACCTTCTTGCAAAAATTTGTTGAATTGGGTCCACGTTTTGATAAGTTCCCCATATAATGGTACCGCCCGATTTTCGGAATTTTTAAGGTTTTATATAAATTATTTATTCGACATTTGAAAAAAAATTACAAAAACACCCTGAAAGGTAACCTTAGTATTTTGGGAACAAGTTCCAAAGTTGCGGAAAGTTGCAGCTGATATTTTGAAAATAGAATCTACAGACTACTAATTATCTTCTAAAAAAATGTTCGTTGGGGGGAAAGAGGGGGAACATAACTAAAACTTTACATGCTATTTAATTTACTGAAGAAATGACATTACAAAAGTTTTTCAGTCAAAACACGTATTCAAAAATTAATCCCAAAAATTAACAAACGCAAAACTGCATAAAAATTAAGTTAATACATTGTTTTTCAATATTCGAATTAAGTTTGGTTTATATAGAGTTCATTTAGTTTGATATTAATATTTTACTTTCACCTAACTTTTGCATTGAATTCACCTCGAAATCCAACCTGTTAAAAATTCTCTTTTTTGATGCTATTTTCAAGGAGTACAGTAAGAAGTAATCCATAACAAATTTATTTTAGAGAAATTTAACATGTTAGGGGTAGATATGAACACATTTGGTACCAAAAATTATACTTTCATTTTTTTAATTTTGGCCAATGGCAGCGACCACTGTGCGGTGGTACAATTGCAATGGCAAGTCCATTATGGCCGAAAATGGCAAATCCGCAAGATAGCTCTCAAGGAGATTTTGTGATTGGTCCAAACTTTGCACAAATCCGAAAAAAAAAATTCTCAATTTTTTTAGAAAATCAGAGTTTAGTTCACTAAAATTGATTTGATATAGCCCACTTTACGTTACCTAAAGATTCCGCGTATTTTGAAGAAAACTCATGATAGAAAATCAATATATGTGTATACGGCATAATTATTGTGTTTGTTCCTCTTTTTGGTCAGAGGCTGAGAGTATATCACCGTTAGCGCAGCTGATTTATACTATCTTCTTTAGTGTGTAATTGAATATGAATAATTTTGGGATTTATAAATTTGTTTGAGTTATTTGAATTTCTATTCATTATTAGTTATTTCTACCGGTATAAAATATATTTTTTATATCACAATATATACCCACAATGAACTATTTTCGAAATACCCTGAAAAGCACACAACTGCATTATCAAGCATATTTGAGGTAGGTAAACTCACAATTTTCCCAAATATCAAAGAGCGAATTTCATTGTATATATATTTATTGATTTTAGGTGTATTCCAAAAAGGAAACTGATATTCAAAGACAATTTGAAGATGTAGCAGGAGGGGCTAATCAATGTGAATTTTCCAATTTTCGAATATTTTGTAGAAATGTATAATTTATATAATTGTTCCACAAACATCCAAGTAGGGACAAGGGAGGCTTCTCTTATATCAATGGATTCATATTAACCCTTTCGACACCAACGTTGCTATAATTTGGTATAATTTGAAACTGACGGGATTTTCTCATCAAAACTCGCATTGGTTTGGTTACTTTAAGTTCTGAAAATATAAAACAACAATAAAAATATCAGTTATGTGACGATCGACCTATTTATTATGCATAATATACTGTGAAGTCCAGCAAATCGGGCGTTCTAAAAAATAGTGCATAAAGTTAAAAAATAAAATATAAAATATTTAAAAATATTAATTTTAAAAAACAAATACGCAGTGTTATTAATAACACGTATAGTTATAAAACCATTAATACAATTTTGACAAAAAGTGGCATTGTTCCTTTACAATATTTTTTTCTTTTTTGAAGTTGCTTGTAAGCAACTTTGGTCCACGGTGATAGTAAAAACCATTGAAATTGGAAATATGAACAAACCACCCAAAGAGCTTTTTGAAACAGATATAAAAGCCATTCTGCAGTTCGATTTAAGTCTTCTGATGAAGAGGAAGAGTTTGTGTAGAATGGTTTGAACGCAATTTTGGAGAGAGGTGAAGAAATCGAGATAAATTTGCTAGAAGATAGCACCATAGAATAACTTGTTGAAAAGTATCCAGAGAGAGTCGAGCGTCATGTTCCAGTTTCAAGCGACCTAAAGTTACTTACGATACGCCAAATTCGAAGAGATATGATGAATGCGGTCATTGGGTGGTAGGGGAGAAAATGGTCGATATCGGTTTTGCAAGATAGGAACACATGTGTCAAAATATTTGAAATGTGGTGTTCATCTATGCTCAAATACAAGTAAAAATTGTTTTCTTGCCTATCATACTTAGGTATTATTGATATAATATATTATATTATACCAAAAAAGAAGAGAAAAGGCATCCGGTCCAGAGGCGGGGCCGAAAGGGTTAAGTTATTGATATGTGACCTAGTTTTTATCGCCGAGTCCGAAAGGCGTGTCCTAAGTTGCCACTTGTAGAGACGTTTTTCATGGCTGAAATACTCAGGAAATATCGCCAACATTACTAAGGGGTATTTTGCCACCGTTGAAAATTTGATGTGGCCAATCCTGGGAATCAAATCCGGACATTCAGCGTGCAAGGCGGTTGCACATAACAAATTCCTAGAGGTTGTGCTGTAGGGTATCACATGGTCGGCCCCGTCCGACTATAGCCTTTTCTTACTTGTTTTAATTCTTTTTTCGAGTTGATACATGAAAGTAATATGAAACTTGGTTCTGGGTGAAAAGAATGAAGAAATGAGGCATTTTTTGTCTTCAATGATAACGACAATCTGGATAAAAATAGTAAAATATGGTCTTAAGCTATATATCAAAAACCAGGACTGTATGGAATTATGTAAAATGAAAAGTCCAAAATTAAAACAAATAACATCATCCTAAAGTATATAAATGTCTAATCTAATTTTTTTAAGAAAATATTATAGCTAGATACACTCCGGTTAATCTGAATAGAACCAACCAATTTTACCTACAAATATCGTTATATCTAACGATAGGAGAGGGATTGAAAATTATATTTTTGTGGACATGTAGAGTATACAGTAGCCGATATTTTAAATACCTAACACGTTTCACATATGCGTTATAATGGTACTTTTTACACGCTTTGTGAAAAATTTTCAAAATATTCGCATGTTTTAATGGTTCACCAGGATAGAACCACCATAAGAATTTTGCACAAATCCTTTGTCAGATGTTAAAAAACATTTACAAAAAAAAATACTTGTAATTAAAAATAAAGGCCGTGTGTGTCCATTGTCAACAAATATTGGGGAAAATTGTACTAGGGTCTTGAAATGTAATGAAAATCGATGCAAAGAGCTCCAAAAGTATTTTTATGAAGAAATGGATAGAAACAATTTACAAAGTAAAAATTGTTTACTGAATACTGAGCTCAATATTTACAAGACTGCAACGAAAGTACAAAGAAGTCACATTTGAAAGCTTTATAAGTCCGAAACAGAATAAATATGGTAAAAATAATTTAATGTTCTTTCTTTTTTCCAATTCAATGATTGATAGTTTATCTGAGGAAAATGAATGAAAATCGATGGGTTCCACGCAGTTTCTTTGGATGTGGACATTACAGCTCCGAAAAATATCAAAACTCCCACCGCTGAACCTTTTGTGGCAACATCAAGGGCTTTGATTTAGAAGATATTGCGTAACGTGAAATGCACTGAAACAAAGGTGGTCTTTCTTGTGTAATAATGGATCAGAAATATTTTTTCGGTACATAAACCATGAGTAAAAAGGTGTAAAATTAAAATTTTCTTCTGATGAAATTAACCTCTGGATGCCCCTATCACTAAGTCGATTGTGCACATCCAACGTCTTGGTATCATTTGACATTTCAAGGCCTTGATGGTGACATAAAGCGTTCGGTGATTGGATTTTCTTTATTTTGACATTTTCTCATAAAGCGAGTTAAAAGTACCGTTATAACGCATATGTGAAACATGTTAGGTATTGAAAATATCGGCTATTATATACTCTACATGTCCACAAAAATATAGTTTCCAATTCCTCTCCTATCGTTAGATATAACGATATTTGTAGGTAAAATTGGTTGGTTCTATTCAGATGATCCGGAGTGTATATAAAGGGTGTTTTTTAAGCGCGATAGAACTTGAAATTGTAAAAAATAACACAAAAAATTAAATTGTAATCAAAATTTTTTTTATTCGAAAGATCAATACGTGACATTAACATTTGAAAATGATTTCGGGCATATGGGCACCGCGGCTGTTCTTGACGAAGTGCATTCTGGACGTCCAATTTTTGGCTACTTTTTCGAGCACTGCTGGCCGTATGTCACGAATAACACGAACAATGCTGGCCTCCAAGGCATCAATTGTTGCTGGTTTATCAGCATAAAACAGTGACTTCACGTAGCCCCACAGGAAATAATCGAGAGGTGACAAATCGCATGACCTTGGAGGCCAATTGACAGGTCCACTTTTCGAAATCAACTTATCGCCAAATTTTGATTTCAATAAGTCGATGGTTGCGTTAGCCGTATGGCACGTAGCGCCATCCTGTTGAAACCACGTCTCCTCCGGATCAATGTCATCCATATTTTTAAACAAAAAATCATTGATCATGGTGCGGTAACGATCTCCATTGACCGTAACGCGAGCTCCGGCCTCATTTTTGAAGAAATAAGGTCCGATGATGGCACCAGCGTGAAAACCGCACCATACGGTGCATTTTTCTGGATGTAATGGAGTCTGTAGGGTCTCTTGTGGATTGGTCTCACTCCATATGCGGTAATTTTGCTTATTAACAAACCCGTTAAGCCAAAAATGCGCCTCATCGCTGAACACTATTTTGCGATAAAACAACGGGTCATTTGCCAACTGCTCTAGAGCCCAATCGGCGAAGGAACGTAGCGTTGTTCAAGCGTGAGTCTATTTGTCAGAGTATACTGAAACAAATAAAAAAAGTTTCATCAAAGTTTAATTTTTTGTGTTACTTTTTACAATTTAAAGTTCTATCTAGCTTAAAAACACCCAGTAGTTTATTCTGAAACTCACAGTGAAATTTTGTGTAGAATTTTTCTTCTTTTGACACTTTTCACCTAGAACCAAGTTTCATATCACTTCCATGTAGCAACTCGAAAAATGTAGTAAAAAATTTCATCAAAAAATTGGTAAATATTTTCATGTTTTTCAGCAATATTTGTACTTAAGTTATCATGATATATAATGTAAATGGTGACTTCATTTCTTCTGTGACCTATAGCGAAATTTGACGGAGAATATTTTTGTCTTTGACGTCATCCCTCTAAATGCTTGTTTTGTGGGACAATTTTAAATAAACTAAGATGAAGTTCGACTTTAACCCTAAAACGTGTTTTTAATTTTTAGAGATTCCTGACGATTAGATAAGATTAACAGATTTGGTATATTCTGAGACCTACAGTAAGATTTTATGAAGAATAACTTTGTAGAATATTTGCATTTGATATGATTACACTTTAAAGGGGTTTTCAACGATTTGCGAAAACAGGACCAAAAAGGCCCCTTTAATGAACTGCTTGTGTCCGTCTGTCCATTATAAATTGTAATCAAACTCCAGACCGCAATTATGGACCGATCGTCATGAAATTTGGTATGGAGGTCGGTTTCACATCAGAATATATCGCTATTTTAATTGGTAATGATCGTGAAGTATTAAGCGGGTGAAATGGACGAAAAACAAAATTTTTAACCGATTTTGTAGCTGCTCTGTAGGTCGCAATAATATTCCAATCGACGGGAATTTTTAAATTAGGTTTGAGTTCACGACAAAGAAGAAGCTTGCAATCGTAGAAGATGATCAGATAATATTTAGCAGGTTAAATGGACCAAAACTTTTGAGTGAAATTTGTAAAAAAAATGTAATGTACAGCCTATATATTTATTCTTGGAAAACCCATTTCGGTCCACTATGTGATATTTGGAAGAGGAACTCTTGACCTTTCCATTGATGTCAATTATGTTGACGTAGTTGGTCAGATGGCAGAATTACAGCCTAATGTATAAAGGGATCTCACAGTGCGTAGTGTATTATAATCCCGAAAATGTCGTAGATATAGTTCAATGCAAACAAAATTTTGCACGAGGTAAGAGTTTAGGTCGAAGAAGTTGCCTATAATTTTGGATGATGATCGGATAGTATTTGGTGGGTGAAATTGACCATAGATTTTGTGTAGAAATTCCAAAATTTAGTTTTGTTCCATATTTTAATTTTTAAAGGACATGTTTCGACAATATAGCTTACATAAGGAAAAATAGCTCTTAATATTTCCCTTGATGCTAATTACATTAAGGTAGTCGTTAAATAACTGAAGTACTTGTTAGCATAAAAGTGTATTCCTTTATTTGTTATTAAAGAAATATATATTTTTCTTCCATGCGAAAAATTTTCATTATATGATGGTAAAGAAATTGGCGGAATCGTAACAGAAAAAACCCTAGATTTACATTTATGCTACTTTTGGTTTTGTTCAATAGTAATGTAATACCTTGAAATATAGGTCCTATCTGGCTTTATACGACTATCGGCCCGTATGTTCATTATAAATTGTAATAAATCTTCAGAACTCAGATGTGTGTCAATCGTCATGAAATTCCGCATGGAACTCGGGACTTTATGACAATGACGAATCCAACTTTTGGATATTGATCATGAAAATAGCAATGGGTCAAATGGAACATATATTTTGGTTGAAACTTTCAAAATGTTATTGTATGGATGAGTGGTTTTGGAGAACTAAATTATATAAAAGATAAACATTTGACCTCTCAACGTAAAAAATGTTGTCGGTCTTGAATAAAAATCATGTCAATAATGTGGTCGATATGGTATAGATTCAAGATTTTCCTATATTGACTACAATTGAAATTTATATATTGATCAAAAACCTCCTGAACTTTAAACTAAAGTACCCGCAACTTGGAACTAAATTATTTATATGTTGCCTGATCTCTTAACCTGCATGAGGATCTACAGTTTTCCAGTATACAGTATACGTCACTTGAACGAGTATTTTTGTTTACAAAATTAATTCTTATCTGCCAAAAGAGAATGCAAAAGTAGTGGAAAGTAAAGTATCACATGGACGGTCCCGTCCGACTATAGTCTTTTCTTACTTGTTTTAGATGTACTTTCATAACACAGCAAAATTTGAAGGAAGGAGTTCGATGCGATGTCGTGATTTCATGGCATCTTTTGCATTGGTTCAAACGAAGTCGTGAAAGATCCGATCTTTTCATCAACATTTGAACCCTTTTCATCGATCCAATAGAGATGAATTTGCATTTATGCTAATGAGGGTATATACACTTTCATTCGGACAAAATGTGCCTCATCGAAATAATGGTTTTAGACCCAAAGTATGTTTGGACGAAATGTGTTTCAGACAATTTGGAGTTGATTTAGCAATGTCCGTCCGTCTGTCTGTATGTCTGTCTGGCTGGAGCGCACGATAACTCTCGAACGGATTAACCGAAATTTGGCTTTCGTAATATTTTGCCCGAACTTAGTTCGAAAATGTTCGCCAAATTTGTGCGCACGATAACTCTTGAAGGGAGTAACCGATTTGGTCCATACTTTGCACATCGTGAAATTTCTACCAGACTTAGGTGAGGTTCCAATATGGACACACAAAATTTCTGAAAAGTTCACTTTAGGACCTGCTTTCGAATCGCTTTGATTTTTATTGTAGCAACTTGTATTCACTGTGACATTAGGGGCAAGTCCATACTTCCTGAGAAAATAGCCTTAAAAATGCAAATAAAAACTCTATGACCCGTGTGTAGTGGTTGGAACGCAATATTACTCTCGAACGAATCTACCGATTCGGTCCAAAATGTGGCCTTCGTAATATTTTGTCCAAACTTAATTTAAATTCGATGATAAGCTATATCGGTCCACTCCTTCAGGCACCTCCCCCACAAAAGTTCAAAAATATTCGAAAAAATTGACCGATAACTCTTGAATGGAGTGACCGATTTGTTCAATACTTTACACATCCTAATATGTCTACCAGATATAGATCAGGTTTGAATATGAACTATATTTGTCCGCTCCTTCGGGTACTTCCTACACATAATTTCGGATAAATTCACTTTCACTCTCGAATCACTGTGATTTCTGTTGAAGCAATATGCATACGCTGCCTCCTTTACGTCAGCAAGAGTTTTTTCAGAGGCAACTCCATATTTCTTGAGAAAATAGCCTAAAGGTGCAGTGGTTGGAGCGCAAGATAACTCTTGAACGGATCAACCGTTTTGGTCCAAAATTTGGTCTTCGTCATATTTTGTCCAAACTTAATTTCAGTTCGAAAATAGACAATATGGATATTTCCCCCTAAAATGGTATGCACGATATATCTTGAACGGGGCAACCAATTTGGTCCAAACTTTTGATCTCCTAATATTTTGTCCAGATTTAGTTTAACTTCTACAATAGTCCATATCGGTCCTCTCATTAGAGTACCTCCCCTACAAAAGTTCAACATTTATGTCTAAGTGCAGTTTAGGATATGTTCGAAGATCCTTGGGAAATGTATACCGATGCTGTTCGTTGTGGTTCCGTTTGCAGCGACATTATGTTTTCCGTGGACAAGTCCATGCTTCCTGTCATACTGATCCAAAAGTTATACTATGACCCACTAAAGGGACTGCATAGTGGGCGCCATATCAATCGAAAAGATATGACCCCCAAAATAAGATCAACTCATCAATTGAACTTTAATCCTAATCCACATTTTTGTCGGCAAGTTCAAATGTCCAAAAAGAGCCACAAAAATCTGTAGGTAGATGAAAGTTTCGATTCATATAGGCTGAGGGTATATCTCTGTCGGCAAAGCCGATTGACACTTTTTTACTTGTTGGGTCTGGAGAATAACGAGATGCTTAAATCTGGTACTGCTAATTACAATGCGACGTCTATCAGCCTCATTCCATTGTCAGATTTCTCACTGTGGCCACTGAATTTCCCAACTGTTTGGACAAAGATATTCTTCTGTTCAATTTTGGCATTAAAACTGTGTGGAATAATTTTAATGTCTTGGGGAGGACAAGTGTCATATGTTTCTTCCACGCGTCGTAAAATATATCCTTGCTTGTCGGCCTTGTCATAAAACGAAAATAGCGCATTTTTACTTGTTAATGATAAAGTCAACCAAGGTCGCTGATAAGTTTCATTCATAGCCTACGCCACCTTTTCGTATTTAAGGTTTTTCTACTGTAGTTTTAGAGTTTATAGTGTATAATCTTTCCGAATATCGAAATAATGTTACCCAATTTCAACCATAAAATCATACATAAGGCATTGCACTAATCGTTTCTTTTAATCCCGAACAAAATATTTCCAGTTTAATTATAGAACTTAATTAAAATTTATAAATACACATATTTCTCATGAAGTCATTATTATTATGTTACCCTAATTTGTAACTAAGTGCCTACCCTCAAGATTGCAGGAGGCAAATAAAGACGGTATTTTCGTAAAGGCAAGATGTGCATATGACAGCAACAGCAAGAACAACAGGCCAAGCAACAGGATAATAAAACCAACAATAAATGAAAGCACTTGGCCTCGTAAAGTAAAAATTACCATAAACAATAGTAATGGCTCTGTTTTTCTTCCTTCCCCCATCTTGTGGATATGACATATTCTCACACAACTATACTCTATTATGAAATAGCTTTGTTTGAGAAAAAACTCCAAGGACACCAAAAAGATGTTGACTATATGCACATCCTTAGCAACAACGAAATTGACAGTCGTATTTTCATTTGTACCCTCTATAGTTTTCGAAATAGACATTCATGTTTGCTGCTGCTACTGCTAACAAAATGCACGTAGTTTTCTTACATTAGAGCTCAGTACCTAAATAGTACGACCTTTTTCTCTCATCGCTCCTTCCCCTCTCCGGCAATTTACACATTAGTATAGTAGTATTTGACATCAAATCCCATCACCTTCTAACCTTATGTTGCATATTTAACGTAAGATAAATTCACCCTCAAAACTACACTCGCACTCAAGTAAGTTAAGAGACAAAAGGAATTTTTGTAAGCAAAAATGAAGAAGAAAAAATAGGAAGCAACAAAGTGATATAATGAGCCCAAAAATGCGTGTGCTGTAATTTAAGAAGCCTCATAGTTTCCTACCCCATCCTCATCCCCAATCACAAACTATGTCTAATGCCTCACGTACTGCTTCCGAGTAGACGTCATAGCAGCTAGCCTATTTGCCAAAAACCGCCAACACTCCCATATGAAAGTAAACAACTGTTGTTTGTCTGCTATTCATTTCATAGAAATACTACGACACTAACAAACCAAACTAGTACATATACAAACATGACCAAATATTATCCAGTGCGGATAGATAAATGTAAGAGATTTCATAACAGAAGCAATTAAGTCGTTTTGTAGAAAATATTGTTAAGCGTTTGTAAAATGGACAACAGTTTCCGATAATAAGATTATTAGGAGAGATATTCCACATGATCTTGTAAACATACGAGGGCTGAACGATAACTATCTGGCCTAACAAGGAAAACGGGAATATTTACCATCAAAAATAGTTTTATTGTTTTCTTAAGTAGTTTGCAGCATGATGTATATGCTTTTTCATTCGCTTAAACCAATTGTTGAATACCTTCTTCCACTTCGATTTAGACACCTCCAAAACATGGTTTTTGAACGCTTTTATAACATCTTCTTACTACAAAAATCGTTGACCCTGACTTTTTTCTGGATATGCTGGAATCCAATGAAGTCATTGGAATCCCAGTCAGGGCTATACGGCCGTTGACCCACCAATTCCACGTTTTATCCGGTAAAACAGACGCTGGTTAGCATCGATGTGTGAGAGCTCGCATTGTCATGATGTAGAATGTTTCGTCTTCTTTTGTTCGTATTTCGAATTTCTCAGGAGACTTCTGGCAAACAAATTGTTGTGTACCACTCAGAATTAACCGTCCTATATTTCTGAAACCGTATAGTCGCCATTCGGTCAGTTTTGCCGATGAAACTGGCGACTATTTGCTTCGAAGTGCTTCTTACTTGAACAACTTTCGTTGGATTTGGTTCGCTTTCGAAGACTTCAACGGCCGATTCCCATTTTTTCGGGCTCCTAAGCATAGATCCAAGATTCGTCTGTGACGATTTTATAAACGTCGTTTGAAGCACAACGATCGGCTTTATTCACGATTTCTCTAACATATTTTCCAAACATATTGTGCAGAAAATATATATTTGTTTGCAACCAGTCCCAAACATAACATATGTTTGGGTCCTGCAAACAAAACCACAAAAAATACAAAACCAAAATCCACAAAAACACATACACAAGAGTAAGACAATGGGTCTCCCGTGAGCCTAAATTTACTCTCGCTCACAACCTGTGTAGACTCCAACTGGTGGTGATCGAGAGTAAATTTACGCTCACGGGAGACTGCGACATACACACATTTATTAATGGCGGTTGTTTTTTTTTATTGAAATGTATAGAAATACTAAACACAAAAGCAACAACAGAGGCGTAGATACATAAAAATTTCCAAATAAAAGAGAAAGTGTCACACTTTAAGAAAGAAAAATAATTAAAAACTATTAATTGTACAATATAGAAACATCGTTGATAGCTTCTGGTTAGTTGTAAAATAAATTGAAATCACCAACGGGAAATCGGCATCTGGAATCAAATGATTATATAATGTAATAAATAGGTACATCCGTATTTCAAATATATGCATGTATACGAAAAATGTATTAATGTTATTACCAATATTATTATTTCTTCCTTGTCCAATAAAGTATTTCCATTCACCATTTTAGATTCAATTATAAAATAATAATAATCCCAGCAAAAAGTTTGCCTCCAAAGAGGCAGTTAAATGATATGTACAAGTGATCTGGAACTGCATCAAATTATGCATTTTCACTCATGATTTTTACAAGAGCGTGACTACTGAAAGAGGCACTCCATTGCACTGCATTTTAACTGACCCTATGGCACTGCATTTTAACTGACCCTTTGGCACTGCATTTTAACTAACCCTTTGGGGTAGAATAGGATGCAGTCCAAAGCACGTGTTTTTGTGCAAGCCATTACAAAATATCCCAGAACAAATTAAATGCATTTATTATTTGTGGAGAACAAAAATATTAAGAACTTTATTACATTAACACAAATTATGAAAATTCTCCATTGAATTCAATCGCAAACATGCGTGTTTCCTCCACTCTCTATTTAATCCAAGCTGAATTGTTTATGCTTCATCTGATATTTGGGTTTGATTTTGTCTTGCCATCACCAGTTAAGATTTCGACATGTACTCCAACAGCACTCCATTGGGAAATTTTCTTCTCGTGAGTTACCGGAAAAATGTTCACAAATTAAATATTTTGTAGTTTGTATTAGCAAATTTTTGGAAATTTTAACACGCTTATTTCTTTTTATAAAATGTATGCCGCTAATGCCGCTGTCTGTAGAGATGTACACACTGAATTATGAACTTGTAGGGATCTCTAACAACTGCTAATAAAATGTAGCGAACGGAGTGCCTTTTTCACGACTCCGTTTGGACTGCATCCGGATGCTGTTAAATTGTGAGGAATTGGAGTGCCTTTTTCACGACTCCGTTGAACTGCATCCGGATGTTGTTAAAATGTGACAATTGGATGTGATTCCTTGGATTGCATCCAAATGCGGTTAAAATGTGAGGACTGGAGTGCCTTTTTCACGACTCCGTTGAACTGCATCCGGATGTTGTTAAAATGTGACAATTGGATGTGATTCCTTGGATTGCATCCAAATGCGGTTAAAATGTGAGGACTGGAGTGCCTTTTTCACGACTCCGTTTGAACTGCATCAAAACATGCCGTGAAAGAACTAATCCACATTGCACTACTTCCAATTTATTTTGCTGGGAATAATAATAATAATAATAATAATAATAATAATAATAATAATAATAATAATAATAATAATAATAATAATAATAATAATAATAATAATAATAATAATAATAATAATAATAATAATAATAATAATAATAATAATAATAATAATAATAATTTATTAAAAAGCACTATTACTTTAAGAAAACACAGATTTATTTATTCACTTTACCGACTAGAGCGACCCACACTGAGAGATAGTCCAGAAGAAACTGCAAAAATAAATCAAACTGCCTGTCCGCATAAACACCGCCAAAGCAAAAACAGGTTTTTCACCCCCTCGTCTTCTATTGCACCATACAAACAGCTCTTTATTATAATGCAGGCGAGAGCCCTGTTGTTACGCTCTTTGACAAAAATCTTCTCCCCACCCATAAAAACAAATAAAATTCAGATATGCTACAAAATGTTGCAAACATATATTTGTTTGGACGCAAACAAATTATTTTTGGATCCAAACATATATTTGTTTGCAATCAGTTCCAAACAAATATTTGTTTGGATACAAACATATTTCTAATATATATTTTTCTGCGTGCATGAGCCTCTTTGTGAGCGATTGTCCAATTTTGCTGGATCTAACGTGAAAAATCCATTTTTGTGACCAGGTCTTCATGCAAAATGCATACAAAATGATGGACATATTTCCCCTATGTGTCTGATGCATTTAAAAAATAATCAAATGAAAATGCTCAAATCTAAATTGATTAAATATATGGGCTGACCTACCTTAAATTTCAACAAAATATTCCTAGAAAAAGAGTAAATCTGTTAGGAGCAAATATCATAATAAGATAGTTCTAAGTTATTAAACTTTGTAAAGAATTATATGGGAAATAAAATCTTGAATCCTGAAAAAGGTTACAAACTCATTAAAATTTATTCAGAAAAAGTGTACGGTTTTGATATTAACAAAATATTAAGTTACAAGTTTGTTTTTTCTCTTCCATTGATCAACGCATTGTAATTAATCTAACAAAAGTCTCAGGTTTTAATATAAACAAAATATTCAGGTTACAAGTTCGACCGAATCAATGTCACTAATGTAACAACAGTTTCAAGTTTTGATCTTAACAAAATGTCCGGTTTTCAAGTTTCGCTCTCGTTGGCACTTACTTAACAAAAGTTTCAGTTTTTGATATAACCAAACAATTCAGGTTTCAATTTTCGCCTTCCTCTCTTTCCTCCCTGCCGAGAAAAGCCTCATAAAATGTAAATAACATGTTTTGATATTAACAAAATATTCAGGTACACGTTTCGTGCACACACCTATTCCACTAAACAACTCCTTGATATTTATCTAACAAAAACTTCAGGTTTTGATTACAATTTCGTGTTTTCTCTTCCACTGATCATCGCATTGTAATTCATCGAACAAAAGTTTTAGGTTTTGATCTTAGCAAAATATTCAGGTTTCAATTTTCGCGAGATAGAATTCGCTGGTCACTTTTTTCGAATTTCGGAAGTTAAATCTTGGTCAACTTCCAGATAACGCCACAACAAACGCTGCTCGCTTACATTAAAAACCTATTAAAATGTATCTAACAAAAATGTCAGCTTTTGAGATTTACAAAATATTCAAATAACAGTTTCGTTTCGCGCGTTTCCGCGCTATATCAACGATACATAAGTTAGGAAAATTTCCCCAGTATGAATCCGCTTGCGAGCGTATTTTTGGTTGTTGCGGACAAAAGTTTTATTTCAGCTTTAAAGAAAAAAATTATACAGGGTTGTTTTTGTTCGACCTTTTCCAAATTTATGTAAAGAAAGACTTTATTTAAGCTTGAGCCCGGTATATAACATGGCGATATTTCATTATCTGTTCACGCAAGACTTAATTTTTTCTGGCTTAATTTTTTCTAGTGCTAAAGGATTGTCTTTTATCGACATACAAATATTTATTTTGATCAATGCACGTTGTGAAAAATGATCGGAAATCGAAATCCCATTTTTTTTTTTTGCAAATCGATTGTTTCAATTCACTGTAAACACTACGACATACCCAGCAAAGAAATTTGGAAGTTGTGCATGTGGAAATATGATTTCACTACATCCTTTGATGCACTCCACACGAAGTTATGACAAATGCACTCCGTTGGATACATTTTATTTGCACTTGCTTAATGATTCCTACAAAACAAGCCAGTTTCTTAATTCCTACCCGCCGCTGGCGAAAACAAAAAAGAGTGTATAAACTTCTAAGAATTTTGTATAAAATAAAGAAATAAAAACTTAAGTTGCGAACATTTTTGCGGTAATTCACCAGACGGACATTTTTAATGGAGTGGAGTTGGAGTCCATGTCGAAATCAGAACTGGTGATGGGAAGAAAATATAAAAAACCTTTTGAATAAGGAAGCAAGATGAGTCAGCTGCGCTTGTATAAAGTGGAGAGCGGAGGACGAAAACTCAAGTGCGTTTGATTTTTATAACACTGTGCAACAAGGTTTCTGTGCGGTGGAAAATTCCTTTTGGAGATGAAAGCCCTTAGTGAGCATATTAAGAACTCAAAAGGAAATTTTTCCCATAGGTCAAGTTTCTGAGATATCGCGCGATGAATTTTTTGAATTTTTGCCTATGATGCTTGAGAAAATAGCTTTATATCTCTGTTTGTCGTTATTGTAGTTTCGTTTTGAGATTACATGTCTTCAGTCAAATGGAATGGCGAATCTTTTTGTAGAACGTTTAATCACTTTCAAAATTTCAACAGTAGCTTTTTTCCCTGTAGATACCAAACATATTTCTATATGTATATGTCGCCATACATATTTATACTGTTGCTTGTGTTAGTGTCACTAACATTTAATGCCTGTCTGGTATATTTCCGTTATGTTTGCCAAGTGGAACACAGCACGAAAATGGTTATGGTACCAAAGGACATTGGTTTGATGTTAAATTTATGAGCAGTCACAAAAGCATGGAATGCATGAGTCTATATTTTGTATGTGTGGTGTGTGTGTAGGGGAAGAGCACTCATATATTTATGTGTAGGTGGTAGCTAAATATCCATGCTTTGATGACATATTTTTATATCTTATCGAACAGGGGCGTCCGATTGTTTCTAATAAATAAAGAAGTTAAAGCTGAAGACGTGATTGTAAGTTTTACATTTGCAACAGCAGATAGATGACAGTAAAACAAATTGTCTAGAAGAAACATGGTGCTCCACAGGCAGTGTGCACCTTTTCTTCATAAATATATATTCCGCTATTTAAACCAGAATAGGTCGTGCCACGAGACAGTGACCTCTTGAGGTCTTCTATAGACAGAGGTGTCTTGAGGTCTTCTATACACAGAAGAGTCTTGAGGTCTTTTATAAACGGAAGACCTCTTGAGGTCTTCTATTGACAGAAGACATCTTGAGGTCTTCTATACACAGAAAAGTCTTGAGGTCTTTTATAGGCAGAGGTCTTTTATAGACAGAAGACCACTTGAGGTCATCTATAGACAAAAGACATCTTGAGGTCTTCTATACACAGAAAAGTCTTGAGGTCTTTTATAGACAGAGGTCTTTTATAGACAGAAGACCACTTGAGGTCATCTATAGACAGAGACGCCTTGAGGTCTTCTACTGACAGAAGATCTTTTGAGGTCTTATATTGACAGAAGACCTCTTGAGGTCTTCTATACACAGAGTTGTCTTGAGGTCTTCTATACACAGAAGAGTCTTGAGGTCTTTTATAAACGGAAGACCTCTTGAGGTTTTCTACAGACAGAAGACCTCTTGTGGTCTTCTATTGACAGAAGACATCTTGAGATCTTCTATACACAGAAAAGTCCTGAGGTCTTTTATAGACAGAGGTCTTTTATAGACAGAAGATCACTTGAGGTCATCTATAGACAGAAGACCTCTTGAGGTCTTCTATAGACAGACCTCTTGATGTCTTCTACAGACAGAAGTCCTCTAGAAGAAATATTACTTTACTATTATGAACTTTCCGGTACCGAAGGGTGGATCATATGGAACTTGATGTAACTTTGGACAAACTACAATGACCAAATCGGTTTATTCGTTCGAGAGTTATAGTGCGCACCAGGCCAACAGGCAGACGAACGGGCCTTATTCCACCTCAATTTATCTGAAACGGATTTCGTCTATAATATAATTGTTCCACAAATATCCCATACGGGACAAAGGAGACCTTTCTCATATCAATGAGTGCACCCCGATTCATATTAGCTCAATGTCGAAATCAGGATACAGCTCACAATGTTTAAGATAGAGATTTAGATGATTTGGTACAGAAGTTTCTATTACTCCTGGGATGTTTGGTATCGAACATCGGTGCACTTTTTGATATGGCTCCCTTAGAACGATACCTTCCGATTTTCTGAGCAATATCAATGTTGGAGGTCGAGAGAGTTGGAAGGAGTTCGGCAGCAGCAGCTCTACAATGATGCAGATTAATCTGCACCACACTGAGCTGCTGCTGCCTGCCTGCTACTGGTGCTTTGGTGAGATTCTGAAGCATATCCTTCCTAATCCGAAGTTAAGCACCCCCTCTCGAATACGAAGGTATGATTCCCGGCTTACATCCGTTGCAAAGCGAATGACAAGACCGCTGTTCTTCGGATAGGAACCGAGAATTCTCCAGTTTTCCATCCGAAGACCGACGTTCTGCTTATCAACTAGCTCCAGTATTTTGTCCAACTCCATGGATGGAGGAGGGACCCATACTGAAGTAATCATCCCACGATCACTGTGAATTTAAGGAAATCGACAGATTTCTTATTCTCACAGTTGATAACATTGACCCCCATGTAGCGGGCCGACTGACCGGGTCTACCTTTGCTGCAATCCACCTCGTCTGAGATGAGGACGACTCTAAGATGACCCTCTATTTGCAACCAGTGACCTGTACTGATCCGTCCATTGGTATCAGTCTTGTCAATGATGGCCACTCTCAGGTAATCCGGAACTGTCCGTCGCACAGCATTGTCAAGTTGCGTGGATGTGCAGGGTTTGTCTTGAGACTTGCTTGCTGGTTCACAAGGTTTTTGTGAAGCTACAACAACTGTGGAAGTGTGTTCTTCCCTGTGTTGTCCTTGATCACCACTGGCTCACAAGGTTTCTGCAAGGTGGCAGCTGCTGTGGAGTTCTCAGCTCCGCAGTTAGCTCCTGCACTAAACTTGGTTGCCGATGCAGCAGAGGTATGTGAGATAGTCGGCCGTGACAGCGTTGATTTCTTCGCTGCTGGTGGTTGCTCCTCAGAAGACCTAATCCTCTTCACCACTACGGGTGCAGTTAAATTGATCACTGAGGGACCGCCAGCCTTTGAGGATGCCGACAATGCCACAGACCCATCAACTCGTTTTGCGAGCTTCCTCCTGCCCATCAGCTGACCCACCTCCATCACCTTGTTTAGGGGCTTTGAAGGAGGGGCGACGGAATGGTTTTGGGAGGCAGCTGGTTTTCTGGGCCTGGTTTTTGACCTTTTTGGCATCTTCACAGCCTGTGCGGGCTGTGATTTAGCAATGTCAACTGCGGGTAGAGCAGGAGGGCATTATAACGTCACTTCCATGCGGGTTAAGACGGATTCCCTCTCTCACACGACGTGGGAATTTCATTAACTGGAAAATCCTTAATCGTTAAGTGGGCATATTTTCTTTCGAACCTCCTCACAAACTTTAGGTTCTTGCGAATTAATTTAAATTCCCTTTCGGTGATTGTTTTGGGGTCTTTGTTGACGAATCGCTTATAATACGATATCGCAAAACAATAGTCCTTTCTGTCCATTGCTTCTTTACCTGCGGCGTTTTTTGAGGTTGAAGCTTTTTGTGACTCATCCATGTCTTCCGACAACTTCATCCACCGCAGTTTGTCTAAGAACCAATGGTAGTTTTCCTCCACCTAAACATATTGGAGATACGACCTTGTCAGACAGAAGTGGCGACTCAGCTTGACCGGTGGAGGGAATAATAGTGGTGTCCATTATTCCTTCCTCATTGGTTAAGGTTGAGTCGTTCACATCGTCGACCTGTTCGCCCTCCACATTTTTTAGTGGGAGAAAATGTTCCTCAATTTTAGAGAGAAGTACCCTACTATGTCTGTTTAGACTATCATTTATGATATCTAAAACCGGGCTGTCGTCCACGCCCCTAATTGGAGCTTAATGCGAGGTGGTGGGGGAAATTGAGGAAGAATTGTCCGTGTCCATGTTCCTAATCGTCAACGAGGGGGCGGTAGTTGCACTTGTGAAGACTGAGGATGCCAAGGCATCTATACCAACATGAGTCGAAGTTTTTGTTTTTTTTAGGGTTTTTGTTTTTTGGGTTTTTTTAAAGTTCGAGTATCCATACGTTATTGAGTTGCTGAAAGGTCAAGAGGTCAAACGTGGCATTGCCTCCTTACCACGGCAAGGGCTTGACAAACCAAGTTCGTTACCCGTTGATTCGCCCAGGTATCAACGAGGCTCCGTTCAAATACAGTTTATAGGTACCCCAGTGCAAACCTTGAAAACACGGATAGGTAGAGTATGACGCATAACACCCCGGTGTTGGGGATCTCTAATGGGTAGGAGATCACTTCCTGGATAACCTTTGGTCAGTCGCACTTTCCTGTTCTCAAAAAGTCGTGTAGAACGGAGGATAACTTGTATCTAGAAATTGCGACCTAAGCCCCTGCATCGCGTCAAGATTGTTATCCCTGACAGGGGAAAATTAGTTGTGAACAAGTGGAGATGTGTACCGAGAAACCGAAAATAAAATCCCTGGTGACGAACGTCGATGAGGTTCGAAATATTGGATGAATAAAAAAAAACAAAAAAATAGTTTTTTTAGATTCACTTTGGCAGTTTTGTGGTGATGTCTGTTTACTATTTATTTTTAAAGTAAGACCCAGGTTAATCACAGTGTTGTTGTTTTCAAATTTTAAAAACAACAAGTTTTTAAAGTGGGGTAGTTGAAATTGATTTACTTTAGGGAAGGGCAGAGAATACTAGAATACTGACCAACGAATTCGTTTAAATGCGAATTCAACAAAAACATTCAAAAATTCTAGTAGCCGCATATGCAAATCACTTTAAAAACTTGTTGTTTTTAAATGGTTTTATTTAGCTCACCCAGTTTGTTTTATTATTTATTCTTGGGTGAAATTTCACCCTCTTCCTGTCAACCGATTATTCTGAAATTTTGTACACACTTTGGATTTTGGTGAGAATACAATTATGTTTATTCATTATCATTATAAATTCAAGATGGCCGCCACTACAAAATGGCGGATAATTTATGTTTTATTAATCCCATCAATATGGGTATCAAATGAAAGGGCTCAACAATAGGCCGGGGCGATTTGTATGGAAGGACAAAAGTGTTATCGGGCGCCTGGATATTCTGATTTTTGGGATTGTACTGAGCAAAAAAGTCAACTATACCATATGTCTACGGTGAAAATCGAGCCCCCGGATTTTGAATTGAAGTTTTTTTCAAGGATTTTTGATATTTTGGCATATAACAACCCAACCACTGAGATTTTCGATCCAACACAAAGACAATAATTGTAGCCAAGACAATAATAAAGAACTCTCTAGTACATCGCAAAAGCATTGGAATGCTCCTTCAGGTAGTTATGGCCTCGAGAAGGTGCACATTTTTCGGAAAATATCGATAAACGACACTGTGCTACAAAATGGAACTCAAAGTCAGTGGGCGGAAAATTTCTTTTGGAGATTAAAGCCCTTGGTGGGTGTACTGAAAACCCAAAAGGAAATTTTGCACCATAGGTCAAGTTTCTGAGATATTGCGTGATTAATGGTTTAATTTTGGCCCCTTAATTTGTGGTGAAATAGCTTTATATCACTCTAAAGCGTTATTGTAGCTTCATTTTAACATTACATGTCTTCAGTCAAATCGAATGGTGAATCTTTTTGTAGAATATTTCATCCCTCTAACTCAATTCCTTTCATGTCCTTTTCGTCCTTGATTTTTTGAACCGTAGTAAAAGTACCACAAGGCGAGATTTTACAGCATCCAAATATTCTACAAAAATGTTGTTCAGAAGATTTTAGGTACGGTTCTCATTGATGACCAATCGATATTTCCCCGTTTTCATGATCCTTTTTGACATTTTACCGATTTTTGTTCAGAAAACTATGTTTTGTTTTTATGTATATTCGTTATTGCTCTGTGGTGCTTCTGAAATACTTACCATAAATAGCTCTTGTAATGACGAACACGTTAATAACAAATTTTATTGGAGGAAAGATCCGGTTATGTAAATTTTTGAACCGGATATTCTGATATTAAAACCGATTTTGGAACCGGTTTTAAGTAACCGATTAACCGAATATGTATATCATTAGAAAGCTAATAAAATGGTCAATCAAATGACAGCAAGTAGCTGATTGCAACTTTGTTGGTTACGAAGCATTTCAAAATAAATATTGAACAAAACAAAAAACATTATAGTTTTGGATAAAATGTAGGAAAAATAAGAAATAGAACATTTTATAATTTTGCGCTATGGAAAAATGATGATGATAAGGACAGTTATTGACGTGGTTCAAACTTCTGAGTTATGGCGAAATTAATTCATTCTTGATTAACTTTAAGTGCAACATAACACAAATTCATCTCGCCATAACTCAGAAGTTTGAACTATGACGTAACTGCCTTTCCAGATTTATAATATTATCTTAATCGACTTTCATCGCCAAAAAGAACCCAGTGATATTTTACATCAAAATCGGTTTAAGAACGCGGCTTTTTTGTTCTAGCTTCGTAACCAACAAAGTTGCAATCAGCTACTAGCTGTCATTTGATTGACCATTTTATTAGCTTTCTAATGATATACATATACGGTTAATCGGTTACTTAAAACCGGTTCCAAAATAGGTTTTAATATCAGAATATCCGGTTCAAAAATTTAGATAACCGGATCTTTCCTCCAATAAAATTTGTTATTAACGTGTTCGTCATTACAAGAGCTATTTATGGTAAGTATTTCAGAAGCACCACAGACGAATAACGAATATACATAAAAACAAAACATAGTTTTCTGAACAAAAATCGGTAAAATGTCAAAAAGGACCATGAAAACGGGGAAATATCGATTGGTCATCAATGAGAACCGTACCTAAAATCTTCTGAACAACATTTTTGTAGAATATTTGGATGCTGTAAAATCTCGCCTTGTGGTACTTTTACTACGGTTCAAAAAATAAAGGACGAAATGGACATGAAAGGAATTGAGTTAGAGGGATGAAATATTCTACAAAAAGATTCACCATTCGATTTGACTGAAGACATGTAATGTTAAAATGAAGCTACAATAACGCTTTAGAGAGATATAAAGCTATTTCATCACAAATTAAGGGGCCAAAATAAAACCATTAATCACGCAATATCTCGGAAACTTGACCTATGGTGCAAAATTTCCTTTTGGGTTCTCAGTACACCCACCAAGGGCTTTAATCTCCAAAAGAAATTTTCCGCCCACTGACTTTGAGTTCCATTTTGTAGCACAGTGTCGTTTATCGATATTTTCCGAAAAATGTGCACATTCTCGAGGCCATAACTACCTGAAGGAGCATTCCAATGCTTTTGCGATGTACTAGAGAGTTCTTTATTATTTTCTTGGCTACAATTGTTGTCTTTGTGTTGGATCGAAAATCTCAGTGGTTTGGTTGTTATATGCCAAAATATCCAAAAGTCCTTGAAAAAAAAACTTCAAGTCAAAATCCGGGGGCTCGATTTTCACCGTAGACATATGGTCTAGTTGACGTTTTTGCTCAGTACAATCCCAAGAATCAGAAACTCCAGGCGCCCGTGATGGTGTTCAAATCGCCCCACTCTACTCAACAAGCAGAACACAATATACTATAAAAAATTGAAATCCAAGATGGCGGCCGCTACAAAATGGCGGATAACGTAGGTTTTATCAATCCCATCGATATGAGTATCAAATTAAAGGGCTCAACAAGCAGAATACAATATACTATAAAAAATTGAAATCCAAGATGGCGGCCGCTACAAATTGGCGGATAACGTAGGTTTTATCAATCCCATCAATATGGGTATCAAATGAAAGTGCTCAACCAGTAGAATACAATGTACTATATAAAATTAAAATCCAAGATGGCGGCCTTTACAAAAGGGCGGATAACTTAGGTTTTATCAATCCCATCAACATGGGTATCAAATGAAAGGTCTCAACAAGTAGAATACAATTTACTATGCAAAATTGAAATCTAAGATGGCCGCCGCCACCAAATTGCAAATAACAATTTTTTATCAATCCCACCAATATGGGTATCAAATAAAAGGGCTTGAACGGGACGGCTGAAATAAGAATGTTGCCTTTAATACTATCATGGGCTTCTACAATACATAAAATGCAGGGCAGCACTGTGGATCACGCAGTCGTATACTTAGGTGCGAAACTGTTTGAAGAAGGTCAAGCCTACGTGGCTCTTAGTAGAGTAAGATCTTTGCAGGGACTACGTATAGAGGAGTTGGACTGCAATAAACTAACGGGCACAAGTTAAACGAGTTAAACAGAATGCGAAATAAAAACTAAAAACTAGAAAATAAAAATAGGTAAAAAAACTTTTTAAGTTAAACGGTTTTATGTTAAACATACATTGCAATGTTTAAGATAAATGTACTAAAAACCAAAAAATTATAAAATAGATACAGTCGTGGGAATTATAAGCATATGCATAGACTAGACTAAAATAAAACCGTGGGGCACGTCAATTGTCTACAAATTATCGACTTAATGTGCGATAAAAGAATCGTTTAATTCGTCGTTAGGCAGTTGGCACGCAGACGGTGAGGAAATTACTTACTATTTTCTTGCTCATGGAAATTCCAATAGTTATACAATCCATGTAAATAAAAGAGATGTTTCAACCAGTTTATCGTTGGACATTCACACTGCTGGCTGGCGAGGAATCGTTTTAATGCTTGTAGTTTGTCTTTAATCGACAAAGTACTACTCCCTCACCACTATGAAACCCTAAAACTCGCTTATAATCGAGCTTGCTAGCTTGTTTCCACATTCTAGCCCACTTATCACACGTCCATCGTTGTCGGTTGAACAACTGCCTAATTATAGTGTAACATTACAAAACAAACATTTTAATCAACGATTGTAGACAATTGACGTGCCCCACGGTTTTATTTTAGTCTAGTCTATGCATATGTTTATAATTCCCACGACTTTATCTATTTTATTATTTTTTGGTTTTTAGTACATTTATCTTAAACATTGCAATGTATGTTTAACATAAAACCGTTTAACTTAAAAAGTTTTTTTTACCTATTTTTATTAAAATTTGAAAACAACAAATCTGTGATTAAGCTGGGTCTTACTTTAAAAATAATATTTTTTTTTTAATTTTCGGATCTAAAAGCCAAACTAACCAACAAAGATAAAAAATCAAAATGGTTTGTGGATGACCTTTTTCAATATTTGAGTGGAATAAACGTTATTTAAGTTATTAGTAGGCTTACGTTTCTTCATTCGCATAACACGAAATAATTTCTGAAAAAATTTTTTTTCTCATTTCATTAATTTTGTTCAAAAAAATATTTGTTTAGATCGATTTGTGCGTGAACTTTTTTATATTTTAATGAAAACAATTAAAAAAGTATCAGCCGGCTTTGCCGACAGAGATATACCCTCGCCAATGTGAATTGAAACATTCATCTACGGTCAGATCGAATGTATTTAGGGTCTTTTCAGTATTTTGTGGCTGATTTTAAACTTGCCGACGAAAATATGGAATAGGATTAAAGTTCAAAAGTGTTGCAGAGGAGGTACTTTAAGGAATGGACCGATATAGTCCATTATGGAAGTGGATCTTATTTTGGGAGTCATATCTTTTCGATAGATATCGCGCCCACTAGACATTTCTATGACAGGAATCATGGACTTGTCCACGGAAAACATAATATCGTTGTTAACAGGACCACAACGGATAACATCGGTATACATTTCCAAAGGAGAAGTTAAACTAAATTTGCACAAACTATTGGGAGATCCAAAGTTTGGACCACATTTGTTCAAGAGATATCGTGCATACCATTTAAGTGAATTTTTTTCAATATTCGGGGAAGTACCGGAAGTTTTGAACCGGTATTGCCTATCCTCGAATTAAAACTATGACAAAATATTACGAAGGCCAAATTTTGGACGAAATCGGTTGATGAGTTCGAGAGTTATCGTGCTCTCCAGCCCCTACATATAGTGCCATAGGAGTTTTTACACCTTTCGGGCTGTTTTCTCAAGAAGTATGGACTTGCCCCTGAAAAAACTTCTACCATCCTAATTGAGGCAGCGAATGCAAGTTGCTTCAACAAAAATCAAAGTGATTCGGAAGCAGGTCTTAAAGTGAATTTATCAGAAATTTTGTGTGATAGGTACCCAAAGGAGTGGACAAATAAAGTCCATATTCGAACCTGATCTATATCTGGTAGAAATATTACGATGTGTTAAGCATGGACCAAATCGGTCACTTCCTTCAAGAGTTACCGTGCGAACATTTTTTCCGAACATTTATGAACTTTTGGGGGGAGGTACCTGAAGGAGTAGACCGATATGGCTTATCTTCGAACTTAAACTATGTTTGAATAAAATATTACTAAGGCCAAATGTTGGACCAAATCGGCTGATCCGTTCGACAATTATCTTGCGCTCCAACCTCTACACACCGTGTTATAAGGGTTTTTTGCAACTTTCAGGTTATTTTCTCAAGAAGTATGGACTTGCCCCTGATGAAGATTGAACCATCGTATGGGGACAGCGAATAAAAGTTGTTACAACAAAAATCAAAGAGATTCGAGCCGGTCCTAAACTGAACTTTTCGGAAATTTTATGTGGGAGGTACACGAAGGAGTGGAACCTCATCTAAGTCTGGGAACAGTTTAACGATGTGCAAAGTATGGACCAAATGGGTTAGTCCCTTCAAGAGTTATCGTGCCCACAAATTTTCCGAACATTTTCGAACTTTTGTGGGGGAGGTACCGGAAGGAGTGGATACACTCGCTAGCATAAATTCTGAGGGTATAAAAAGCTATTTTAGAGATTTATAGGCAAACGTTCATTCATCCGTGCCACAGGAACATGTTTTGGAGAAAAAATTTCGAAGAGCCATAACCCTAATGAACAATTAGTAACTACTAATCTCTGCACCTACGTTAACTCTACTTCCTTGGAGGAGGATAATATTTTAATTGATGATAATCATTTTATACCAAAAATTTTCTGTGTGGAGGTTTGATATCCATCGTGACTGCGGTTCTGGGAGCTATATGAAGATCTATACCCATAAATTTCTGATGGAAACTTTTATACCTCCAACGAAGACTAAACACACAATTTCAGCCATTTCTTTGGCATATTGAGGGCATAACCTTCAAAATACCGGGAATTGGGAGGTACTGTTCTATGAAGTCTATATGAAGATCTGGACTTATTCCGACAAATTTCAAGTGGAAAGGTTTATTCTCCCAACGAAGACTAAAAACCAAATTTCAGTCATTTCATTGGGATATTGGGGCTAAAACCTTGAAAATACCGAAATTTGGGAGGTACCGTTCTAAGGGGCCAATATGAAGACATGGACCTATACCGATACAGTCGTTTTCGTTTTTATTGTGCCATTTATTGAGTCCATTCATTCTTACAAAGAAAAATATTGGCTTATTTTTAAATTAACAAATATTATGCTTGGGATTATAAAAATCTCTTAAGCCTAGATGTATCGGGTTGTATATTGGTACAGTAGACTTACTATATGTACATCTTCACACATTTTAATTTTAACAAGTAAAAAATTATCAGTCGGCTTTGCCGACAGAGATATACCCTCAGCCTGTGCAAATTGAAACACTTTTTTCACAATAAACTTATGTATTAAGGGGGTTTAAAAATTTTGGTCGTATGAACCGACAAAAATGTTGATTAGGATTAAAGTTAAACAATTTTGCGGAAAAGGTACTTAAAGGAATGGACCGACATAGACCATGGGGTGTCATAGGGGGGTTTTACACCCTTCGGGCTGTTTTCTCAAGAAGTATGGACTTGCCCCTGAAACAACTTTTACCATCGTAATTGAGGCAGCGAATGTAAGTTGCTTCAACAAAAATCAAAGTGATTCAATAGCAGGACTTAAAATGAACTTATCCAAAATTTTGTGTGGGAGGTACGGGATGGAGTGGACAAATATAGTCTATATTCGAACCTGATCTATATCTGGTAGATATTATGAGAATGTGTAAAGTATGGACCAAATCGTTCACTCCCATTAAGAGTTATCGTGCGCACAATTTTTCCGAATATTTTTGAACTTTTTTGAGGGTAGGTACCTGAAGGAGTGGACCGATATGGCTTATCTACGAACTTAAACTAAGTTTGAAACAATATTACGAAGGCCAAATTTTGGCCGGAATCGGCATTTCCGTTCGAGAATTATCTTGCGCTTCCACCCATAAACATGGTGTCATAGGGTTTGTTTTTCAACTTTCAGGCTATTTTTTCAGGAAGTATGGACTTGCCCCTGTGGAAACTTGTACCTTCATATAGGAGACAGTGAATACAAGATGTTAGAACAAAAACCAAGGCGATTCGAGAGCAGGTCCTAAATTGAATTTTTCCGAAATTTTGTGTGGGAGGTACTCAAAGGAGTTTGCCGATTGAGTCCATATTGGAACCTCATCTAAGTCTGGTAGAAATTGCATAATGTGCAAAGTTTGGACCAAGTCGGTTACTCCCTTCAAGAGTTATCGTACGCATAAATTTTCCGAACATTTTTGAACTTTTGTGGGGGAGATACCGGAAGGAGTGGTCCGATATAATCCATCTTTGAACTTGAACTAAGTTTGGACAAAATATTACGAAAGCCAAATTTTGGACTGAATCGGCAGATCCGTTCGAGAGTTATCTTGCGCTCCAACCACTACACACGGTGTCATAGGGTTTTTTATAACTTTCAGGCTATTTTCTCAGGAAGTATGGACTTGTGCCTAATGAAACGTACAGCGTCGTATAGAGGACAGCGAATACAACTTGCGTAAACAAAAATTAAAGCGAGTCGAGACCAGGTCCTAGACTGAACTTTTCCGAAATTTTGTGTGGGAGGTACCCGAAGGAGTGGACCGATTGAGTCCATATTAGAACCTCATCTAAGTTTAGTAGAAATTACACGATGTGCAAAGTATGGACCAAATCAGTTATTCCCTACAAGAGTTATCCTGCGCACAAGTTTTGCGACCATTTTTTAACATTTGTGGGGGAGGTACCTGAAGGAGTGGACCTATATGGCCCATCTTCGAACTTAAATCGAATCTGGACGAAATATTTCGATACCCAAAATTTGAGCCGAATCGATTGATCCGTTCGAGAGTTATCGTGCGCACCAACCTGCCAGACAGACAGACAGACGGACGGACATTGCTAGATCTACTCCAAATTATCTGAAACGGATATCGTACAAACATACTTGGGGTCTAAAACCATTATTTCGATGAGGCACATTTTTGGTCGTATCAAAGTGTAAATGCCCTCTTTAGTCTAAAGGCTGATTTATTTATTTATTTATTTAGCGTATTCCATCAGGAACATAAACCGTTTACATAGAATCTCCATCTCTGTCTATCTGATGCGATATATCTTAATTCATTAAAAGTTTTTCCGGTTTCTGTAAAAATTGTACGTCTCCACGTTTTCCTTGGCCTTCCGCGGCCTCTGTATCCTTGGGGATTCCATTCAAGAGTTGCGTGTGATATTTCGTTGTATGGCCAGCAGTATTTTCTTCTTTTGATCTGCAGATTGATGTCTTCTTGTTCCGCTATTTCTAATAGGTTTTCATTCGATATGGTTCTAGGCCACCATATTCTGAGGATGTTTCGTAGGCATCTATTTGTGAAGGTTTGCAGTTTGCGTTTTATTTCTTCGTTTACAGTCCATGTTTCTGACCCGTAAAGTAATACGGATTTGATGCAGGCATTGTATATGTGTATCTTTGTTTTAGGTGATATGGCACTGGATTTCCATATATTCTTTAGGTTGAAATAAGCTACTCTCGCCTTAGCCACGCGAGATGATACGTCGTTAATTGCGCCTCCGTCGCTAGTTATGATGCTTCCAAGGTAGCTAAACTCACTGATATTTTGGATTGGGAGGTTGTTGAGATAGAATGCGGTTTGATTGGCATTCCCCTTTATGACCATAGATTTGGTCTTGTCTGCATTGATTCGGAGTCCGCATTCTGCAGCCCGCTTAGAAAGTTCATTGATTTTATGTTGCATGTTTTCTTTTGTCGTGGCTAGTAAAACAATGTCGTCTGCGTATTCTAGATCCTCGAGCTGTTGGTTAATTCTCCACTGGATGCCTCTGTTTTGATTGTTGGTGTATGCTAGTATTTCGTCCAAGGTACAGATGAAAAGTAGTGGTGAAAGCAAACATCCTTGTTTTACCCCGCTGTGTGTTGTAAAGGGATCGCTAGTTTTACCGAGGTGAGACACTCTCATTGTTGCGTCCGTGTATTGTGCTTTAATAAGATTAATTATTTTTGTTGGCACACTTTTTCTCTCTAGAGCTCTCCATATTACGACTCGGTTAATTGCGTCAAAGGCCTTTTCGAAATCGACAAATGTAAGGTACAAAGTTGAATTGAATTCATTGCATTGTTCGATTATTAATCTTAAGCTGTTGATCTGGTCTACGCAGGATCGGTTTGGTCTGAATCCAGCTTGTTTTTTTCGAAGGCATTGATCAAGTGGTTCAAGGATTCGGTTTAGGATTATTTTGTTGAATATTTTACATGCAGCAGGAGTTAACGCAATACCTCTCCAGTTACTGCAATTTTTTAAATCGCCTTTTTTTGGTATTTTTACAATGATGCTTTCTTTCCAATCTGTCGGTACATTCTCTGTAGTCCATATGTGTGTAAGCAGAGGTAAAATTATTTTAGCTACCGTCGAAGGATTAGTTTTATAAAATTCAGCTGGTAAATCGTCTATGCCTGCGGCTTTTCCGTTTTTCAGTTGAGTTATTGCAGTCGAAACTTCTATCAGTGTAGGGGGATTTATGTTTACGGTACCCACAGGGATTGGAGTAGTGTAATTTGAGCTTTGGTATGAATGAGATGGCTGATCTGATTGACACGTGTGATTTAAAACTTCTTCAAAATGTTCTTTCCACCTATTAAGTTGCTCTTCGTCGGTCGTTAGAATATTTCCGTGTTTATCTTTGATGGGTATTCTCGTATTTGTCTTCTTTCCCGAAAGTTTTCTTATTACTTCGAAAACAGTTTTGAGGTCACCACGCTGGGCTGCTGTTTCGGCGTCGCTAGCCATAGTATTGATGAAGCTTCGTTTGTCATGTCTTGCTCTTCTTTTTACATCCTTGATTAGCTGAGAGAGCTTTGCTTGGAGTTCAGCTTTTCGTACAGGGTTATTTTCTTGCATCGTATCTTCCCTTGCTTTGCGTCGTTCTTCTACCAAGGTCCAAAATTCAGGAGATAGCCATTCCTTGTTTTCCTTTTGTGCAATGCCAACGATGACTTTTGCTGTCTCTTTGAACGAGTTTTTAATTTTGTTCCATTCTTCGTCCACGTTTGAATTTGTGGGAAGAGGTATTGATGGGATGTTATATTTAGTGTTAATGCTGTTTATGAAACGCTCTTTAACTCCATCCGATTCTAATTTGAGTCGGTTATAGAAGTGGCGTTTAGGCTTAACTAAATTATCGTTTCTTCTATATTTTTTGAGTGTGAGTTTGAGCTCGGCGATCAAAAGATAATGATCGGATGCGATGTCTGCGCTCCGTAGCACTCTCACGTCTTGCATCAATTTAAATCGCTTCTTGCTGATACAGAAATGATCTATCTGGCTTTGGGTAGAGAATCGTGGATCACGTGACTGCCAAGTAATTTTATGGTGAATTTTATGGGGGAAGTATGATCCTCCGACTACAAGATCGTAATTTGAACACGTTTCCAGTAAAAGTTCTCCGTTTTCGTTTTTCTCTCCAGGGCTTTGCTTTCCCATGACTTTTTCGAACCCGGTGTTATCGCATCCAATGCGTGCGTTCATGTCGCCCATTAAAATAAGGATGTCGTCTTTGTCGACACTAGTCAAGGTGCGATTTAATTCGTCGTAGAACTTTTCCTTAGTTTCTAGCTCAGTTACCTCAGTTGGCGCGTAACATTGTACTATTGTGATTTTACCTATGCTGCTTTTAAGTTGTGCTCTTATAATTCGTTCGGAGATTGCTGACCAGGAGATTAGGGAGTTTCGGAATTTCCTGTTTATAAATATTCCAACTCCGTGGGTATGCGGACTTCCTTCATTCCGACCGGAGTATAAAATGCGGTCGCCTTTAGAGTTTGTGAAATCACCGCTGCCGTTCCATCTCATTTCACTTATGCCTATTATTGCGATGTTGAGTCGGGTGCATTCTGCTGATAGCTGGGCTAGTTTTCCAGTTTGATATAACGAGTTAACGTTCCATGTAGCAAATCTTATCCGTGGGCATGCGAGTGTCGTCATCAGGGTATCGGTTTGTTTCGTTTTTCTGGTTTTCGTTTGATTGTTTGTAATCTGTAGAATTCAGCTGCAATGGGTGATTGGCCTAGTGCTGCCTAGTTTGGTGGTAGGGCTGCTACCTTGAATAGAAGTAATTTGATTTGGGAGGTGTGGCCTCCAAACTTGCCAACGACTCCTTAATTTTGTGGTGTCGACCATTTCCTGCTGAGCACCGGTTGTTTGAAGGTTATTCCGCCTATGTTCGGTCGCCATTTCCCCATCTGTGGCAACGGGAGCCGCCGCGTGAAGCCTGGGGTTGACATTTGCTTTGGAGAGACTGTGTTTGATGGTTCTACCATTTGGTGCAACATTTGGTCATATTTTATCCAAACTTAGTTTCATGGGGCAATACCGGTCCCCAACTACGGACTTCTTCCCAATATTTAAAAAATGTCACTAAAATGTTAGGACAATATCACTTGAATGGTGCAACCAATTTGGTCCAAACTTTGAATCTCCTAATATTTTGTCAAAATTTAGTTTAACTTCTAAAATGACCCATATCGGTCCTCCCTAAGGGTACCTCCCCCACAAAAGTTCAACATTTGTGTTAATTCCTAATCCACATTTTTGTCGTAGATGAAAGTTTCAATTCACATTGGCTGAGGGTATACCTCTGTCGCAAAGCCGACTGACACTCTTTTAGTTGTTTTTTTTTTGTGTTGCCCAAAAAATAGGATTGTTAAAAAGGGCTAATCTCTCAAAATAATGTACCGATACATTTCAGGTGGACACTTTTATACTTCCATCGAAGCCTAAATACCAAATTTCAACTATTTCGGTGGGATATTGAGACTAAAACCTTAAAAATACGGACAATTGGGAGGTATCGTTCAATGGGGGGATATATGAAGACGTAAACCAATACCGACAAGTTTCAGGTGAAAAGTTTAGTAATGCCTACGAAGACCAAATTCTCAATTTCAACTATTATATTGGGATATTGAGGTCGCAAACTTCAAAATACCGAAAATCGGGAGGTGCACTTGTTCGGAATGCATTCCTTCTAAAAATATTTGGTTACCATTATATAAGACAACAATTTCTAATCATTTATGACTGCGCTCCTGTTCTTTTAGATAATAGCGTTTATTGTCTTCATAGAAATCCAAAACAGAAGATTGTGGTGTCGTCGGGCGAAATAGATAAACAAACCAAGGCAAAAATGAGCCATGTTAGGAATACGTACCCAAGCATACAATGAAAGCGGCGACAACGACCACACAACAGAACCCAGTGTTAAAAGAGAATTTGATAGGCCAACATTTGCACAAATCTGTGGTTAAAGAGTGTGTGTGTGTGTGCATGGGAGGGGGAAGGACAGCCAACGAAAAAGAATAGACAAAACTTGCATAAATATCAACATTGATGTAAGATAATCTCCTTGAAGCATACTTTAAGGCGTAACTAATGGTCTTTTTAGTATTTTAAAATACCAGACCTACTTTGTCATTTCATTTATATGTTGGGTTGTTATTGTATCTGTGCGGGTAAATGCCTTTTCCTTCTATATGTTTGTATGTGTTTGTGTGGTTTAGTGAATGAGTTTTTATTTGTATTGTGAATTGTTTTTCCATGTTTTTTTTTTTTCTATTCCTCATTATTTCATTGTTGTCATTTGCTTGTATGAACCGCCAGCAATGATGAGGACGATATGACTGGAAGTTGCAAACAGATATGAATGCGATTTCCATTTGAGTACGGGTGCGCCTACTTCTTTTGGGTGATGGGCTTTGTTAACAGTAATGTTTGCTTTTTTTTCTTTAGTATTGTATTTCATTCATTTATACTTTATGGCTCGTGGCGACCGACTTATATCGTCACCAAACCTTACTCTGTGCCTTTGTGTGTGTTTTTTGTGAATTTATAATTTGAATGTTTTTTTCTGTCCCTGGCTTAGGCCTAAATTCTTCAAATTGGTTTTTGCTTTCGTTTTTGTGTATTTATATAGGATGCAACTACTGTATATTTGGGGATATCTTTGGTTTCCAATAATGTAGCTTTTGTTTGCATGTTTATGAATTACTTGTAAATTTGTCTTGGACTCAACCGACACAATGGCATAGAGACGCTGATTGCCATTAACGACATTTCAACGTTTAATCTATATGTCTGGAGATGAAATCGAATCTCAAAAAAGGCTATGGAATTTAAAATATATTTTATTTATTTATCTATATATATAAAATTGAAATTTGTTTGTCTGTCTGTTTGTTTGTTTGTGCCTTATAGACTCGAAAACCGCTGAACAGATCTTACTGAAATGTTTAGGGTACATTGCTACATGGCCTGGAATGAAAATAGGCTATATAATTTTTTGACATTTCGCGTTGATCTGGAGATATAGCATCAAAACCGGAGGTACCTCCAAAACATTTAGATTTTGTATGCAAATATCTTTAGAAGTATTACAGATACAATCTCCAAATTTTGTATGTGTGACGGAATTTGATGTAGAAATAAACTTACCAAATTATATTCAAATCGGTTCAGATTTGGATATAGCTCCCACATACATATATTTTCGGCCGACTTCCTTATTTTATGCACCAAACACGCTATATATGTCCAATTACGCTGAAATTTTGAATTTCTCACGGAATTTGTTCTATAAATAAATGTGCCAGATTATATTGAGATTGATTCAGATTTGGATATAGCTCCCATACACATATATTTTCGGCCGATTTCCTTATTTTATGCACCAAACACGCTATATTTGTCCAATTTCGCTGAAATTTGGAGGGTCTGACGGAATTTGTTCTAGAAATAAACGTGCTAAATTATATAGATATCGGTTCAGATTTGAATATAGCTCCCATATATATTTTCGCCGATTTCCTGTATTTTATGCACCAAGCACGCTATATATGTCCAATTTCGCTGAAATTTGAAATGTGTAACGGAATTTGGTCTAGACATAAATGTGCCGAATTTTATCGAAATCGGTTAAGATTTGGATATAGCTCCAATATATATTTTCGGCCGATTTTCCACATTTTATGCACCAAACACGCTGTATATGTTCAATTTCGCTGAAATTTGGAGGGTCTGACGGAATTTGTTTGAGAAATAAATGCGCTAACTTATATAGAGATCCGTTCAGATTTGAATATAGCTCCCATATATATTTTCGGCCGATTTTCTGTAGTTTATGCACCAAGCACGCTATATATGTCCAATTTCGCTGAAATTTGGAATGTGTTACAGAACTTGGTCTAGAAATAAATGTGCCAAATTATATCGAAATCGGTTTAGATTTGGATATAGCTAATGTGTATATTTTCGGCCGATTTCCTGTATTTTATGAACCAAACTCGCTATTTATGTCCAATTTCTGTGAAATTTGTAATGCGTAACGGGATTTGGTAAATCGGTTCAGATTTGGATATTGCTCCTATCTATATTTTAGGCCGATTTTCTGTATTTGATGCTCTAAACACGCTATATGTGTCCAATGTCGCTGAAATTTGGGATGTCTTACGGAATTTGTTCTAAATATAAATGTGACAAATTCTATCGAGACCGGTTCAGATTTGGACACACTACATATGTCCAATTTCACTGAAATTTGGAAAGCGTGACGCAATTCGTTCTAGAAATAAATGGGACAAATTATACCGAAATCGGTTCAGATTAGAATATAGCTCCCATATATATTTTCGGCTGATTTTCCATATTTTATGCACAAAATGTGAATGTAAGACGGGATTTGGTGTAAAAATAAATATGACAAATTATATCGAGAGCGGTTCATATAGGAATATAGCTACCCATATATATTTTCGGTCGATTTAATGTTTTTGTTACGTATGTTCAATTTCAATGAAATTTTGAAGACTTAGCAGTCAGTAGAAGTCATCATTATTTACAGCAGTACTTATAGTTTGGAAGGAATTGACCAAGGCTACAGCTATTAAGTATCATATCTTTGAGAGATTTCTTAAGATATATGTTTTATGATGATATATCTAAATCATTTGTAATACTTATAGGCAGAAATGCTTTCGGAGGAGTGTTACCTCCTGAAACATACAAAAATACCATAGTAACTCCATAACAACCCTGAATAGGTATATAACTCCTTCATATCTCCTATATTTATTCGTTAAAATATTAAAAATTTTAATATAATTATGGCATTCCATTATATTTTATCGTAGTCGGGGCAGCAAAGCGCGCCGGGTTCAGCTAGTTTTTTATAAAACGTATTAAGCAAAAAAAATCGTGTACCAAACAGTTTCATTTGATCGGTCATTTGTTTACTCCATCGAATCGTCTCGAAATTGTTTGTGAATATGGATGTCCCAGAAGTGGAGTTCCCGCAAAAACTGAGCTAGAACGATATATTTTTGCACTCGAGTGTGGGCTAATCGATACCGACCGATTTTAGGTATTTTGACGTTTTAGCAACATGTTCAAACCGAACTATCTGTAATTTGGCATTTGAGGGTGTCTGGCGGTCAACAAATTTCTCCACCACGTTTTGGAGTAGCCCCCAAACAACTGTTCCACCCAATTTCAGGTATTTCGACGTTTTTAGTACATTTTCAGAAATAATTATTTATTACTTTGCATTTAAGGTTCCGTAAAAAATTAAATCGTCTGCTAAGCACGAAAAGGTCGTAAGTCCACTTTTTTTGGAAATCGCTTTTTTGTTAAATTAAATCGTCTGCTAAGCACGAAAAGGTCGTAAGTCCACTTTTTTTGGAAATCGCTTTTTCGTCTGCTAAGCACGAAAAAGTCGTAAGTCCACTTTTTTTTGGAAATCAAAACACGTCGTATGATACAAAGAAATTGGTAGTATGTTGCGTTTTTCTATATGCTTTGCATTTGCCGGAAAATGTAGTAGACCACAAAACGTACAAATTTGAGTACGAAAAGGTCGAAGGTCCACAGGAAAATGTATACTTCAAAAGAATACTACAGCTAATGTAGTTCAGATATAATGTTTAACGTCATCCATGCTTTGTGTACATTGCAAAGAACTAGCCTACACCTTTGGATGATAATCGGATAATATTTGGCGGAGCTAATGGACCAATCTGATAATATCTATTTAATAATTTAATTATTTATTTCGCGCTTAGAAAGCGCAAAGGTGGACTCCTGACCATTTTATTGATGCCAATTGAGATCACAAATTAGTTCAAATACCACGCATATTGCAACATTAAAAAAAAACTCCAATTTTAATTTTTTTGTCGTATATCTTACTTGAAATGTTATGTGGTGCTTATGTGTAATACGTCCTTTGTGCTTTGAAAAATAAAAAGTTGATGTTTCCGCTGATTATATAGGCATTTGCAAAGCAGTCTCTCATAATCCCGCGGCGTATGATCATACATTTGAATCATCATTTTTTTTTAAGTTGTAAAAAGGTTACATTCTTCAAACCTTTTCGATCTGGTCGATGATGCAAAAGTGATGGATCTGTGTGATTTTAAATACATGCCAAATTGAGATCAATTGTTTGAACTGAACTTTTCGGATCAATGGAAGAGTTCACCTCAAAAAATTAATAATTAATAACAAAAGTTATTTTTCATATATTTTTAAGCAATTTTACCGAATTATGTCCTACATAAATTAAAATACGCACCAACAATTTAACTTCGCTGCTTTTAACACAATATATTCATTTTCTCCCGCCAAGTACTATCCGATCATCTTCCACAATTATTAGCATCTTTCTTCGTGGAAAATGTTGTCGATATTGAACTATAAATGCATGATTATTATTACACTACAAATAATTAAAACTATAGATCTCGGTATATTTTTGGCTGAAACTCTGTTATCTGACCATGTACATCAATATATTTGGCATCAACGGAAAGACCAAGAATTTATCTTCCAAATATAAATATCATGGGTGGAACGTGTCTTCCAGGAATAAAGGTAAAGTCATCGTATTAAACAAATTACCAATTTTCACCCAAAAGTGTTGGGCCATTAAACCCGTTAACTATTACACTGTGCAACATTTTTAAGGTGATTTTGTGCAAACAATTCGAACTGAGGATTTTTTGAAAGCACAGACCCAAACGACAAGAAACCCTAGTTGGGCTTTGTTGTATCAGATCCAGCTCGGATTTTATGGCCCCATCTAAACACGGTTAAATATTGAGTTTTTAGAGAAATTTTGGGATATATCTCTGAAACCAATACGAATCTTCTTCTGACCTCTGAAGCAAATTTTTAGATAACTGCAAGAATAAAATATTTGGAGAAATAATGAACTCGAAAAACTACATTTATTGCCTCAAATTAGAAAATATATGAAAAAATTCCACAATTTTTATACATTTCGCACCGTATCTCCAAATCCGTTAATTTTTTCTGAATATTCCCCGGAATGTAATACACAACTCTTCAGAACATGTCATTGTTGTAAAATGCCTCTATGCCATTGTTTTCAGTACATTTTTCAACGACGATTTAATAAAAATGTCAATAATGTAGTGAAATCAGAAATGCGAGAATAAACTGTTGGTGTGAACTGTGTTTGAAATACGTGTTGTAAAAGATATGATGCAAAATACCGCTGAAACAACATGAA
This sequence comes from Musca autumnalis, assembly GCF_047663935.1. Lineage (NCBI taxonomy): Eukaryota > Metazoa > Arthropoda > Insecta > Diptera > Muscidae > Musca > Musca autumnalis. Next base: position 121,581,499 of record NW_027411866.1, on the reverse strand, counting down.
GTAAGCATTTTAGAGTTTCAGAATGTTCTAAAGAATTGTTGAGAACTTTATTTGGAAGATTTTTGCAAAAGGTTACTTGGTTCAACTCCCAATAGTTTAGCCGATACTGACCATAATTTCAGCAATTATGTAAAATTTTCTATATTTTATAGATTTTGATGCCCTAGATGGAGTTTTTCTTATGTGTTTTTTTCAAAATAACATAAGTTCTACTAGTTTAGGGCTACAATATTGCCAAAGACAGCAAAGCCAAATTCCCATTCGTTTCTGAGATACAGGCCTGATAAATGCAAAAAAGTGTAGGTTTAGATGACGCCATAAAATCCGAACTGGATCTGACAGGACAAAACCCTACTAGGGTTTTTGTAGTCTAAATATGTACTTTAAAAAAATGCATACTAGAAATTGTTTGCATTTTCAGTGTTGCATAGTGTTATCTGATCATTACGTTAAATTGCAAGCTTCTTCTTATTTAACCCTTTCATATCCATAGTGCGTATATGCAACATTGTATTTATGAGGGTCTAAATACCGCTATTTTACATATTTTTCTTTGGACCTTTCGCAATAATATAGTTTGATATATTATTTAAGCTTACAGCTAATTGGTTGGTAGTCAGCTTTGCACGTGTGCAATTAGTAGGAGAACGAAGTCGCCAATACGATTTTGCAAAAAAAACAACGTTGTTTTATAAAAGTGTTAAAAAAAATTGATATAATTAATTCATCCTAAAACTAAGTTCTCCAACTAAATAAGGAACTCTAAGTGAGTAATTAAAAAAAAATCCGAAATGGAAATAATATTTAGTTTGCCAGTAATAATTTTGTAAAAGTAGTGTTGCGTATATGCAACATTAGTCTATTGTGATAATTTTCGCTAAATAAAAACGTATTTTTGTATACATATTCTAAGTTGCGCCAAAGAGTCTGACTCAGGCCGAAATTGAAAAACTTGCCAATTTTGTTAGGATGATTCAGCTGACGAGGAAAATAAAGAAGATGATGCAAATATGGAAAGAAGAGTCATTGAAGGTTGCTACCGAACTTTTAAATGCAAGCAAGTCTACAATAGTCGCAATAAAGAGAGATCGTCCATAATCACTGCTTTTGACAGTGATTTCACTAGCTTCATCTCCTTATTGACTAGCTTTCAAAAGCTCAAAAAGTTGGCAAGTTGGTTGTCTCGCTTCTGAAGCTTGGTAAAGATGCCAGCAGAGGTGAATCGTACAGGCCGATTTCCCTCCTTTCGCAAGTAGCAACGATTCTTTTGCCACCACTCTTCCCCACGATGAGAAGCTGTTTTGCAGTTGTTAAACATTACATGAATACCGAAAAATGCACAGTACTATAACAGCATTACACGCCATGCATATACGCAACATCCTGTAGCTCTTGAACATTGACATTTTTGTCAGTCGATATTGAAGTTTATGTTTAACCACGCCCATTTTAATTCGGGGATGAGAGGATTAAAATTTCGCGCCGATCAGAACATCATTGCGACTTCAAGAGACGCTGCAAAATGAGATAACAAATTTGTTTTTGGTCCATTTCACACCATACGATCTTCACCAACAAATAATGGGGTCTATTCTGGTCGGCACTCGACCCATCTACACAATTTGGTGACGATAGCTCCATAATTTAGGCCTGGGGTTTTATTACATTTTTTAATGGACGGCCGGACACACAATACGATCGCTTTTTCTCCCGAGATATGAAAAATGGCAAGGGGGATCTGCGACGAATACTTTGTGATCTTACATATATGAATATTGGACAAAACAAACTTGTACACTTTTGTATTTTTGCTGGGATTTACGACCCTTTCTTCCAATTTACGGATTTTTTAAAATAAAATATTTATATTTTACTCAACAAACCTTTCTACACCTTTTTCAGATGTAATTCGAAACATTTTAGTTGTAATTCGTAACATTTCATTTGTAATTCGAGAATTCTATTTGTAATTCGTAACATTTCATTTGAAATTCGAATTATTCCATTTGTAATTCCAAACATTCCATGTGTAATTCGAATTATTCTATTTGTAATTCGAATTATTCCATTTGTAGTACGAATTATTCCATTTGTAATTCGAATTATTCCATTTGTAATTCGACTTATTCCATTTGCAATTCGAATTATTCCATTTGTAGTTCGAATTATTCCATTTGCAATTCGAATTATTTTATTTGAAATTACACATGAAATCATTCGAATTACAAATGGAATAATTCGAACTACAAATGGAATAATTCGAATTTCAAATGGAATAATTCGAATTAAAAATGGAATAGTTCGAATTACGAAATTTTCAAATGGAATAATTCGAAATACAAATGAAATAATTCGAATTACAAATGGAATAATTCGAATTACAAATGAAATGTTACAAATAGAATTCTCGAATTACAATTAAAATAATTCGAATTACATCCGAAAAAGGTGTACATTGTTGAGTTAAATATAAATATTTTATTTTAAAAAAATCCGTAAATTGGATGGAAAGTCGTAAGTCCCAGCAAAAATACAAAAGTGTACAAGAAAAAGGTCGTAAGTCCAAAGACATCCAATTATCTCCCAAAAGCGACGGAATTTGATCGAACAAAATACAGCTATTGAAGCGGAATAAATAAACGAAGAATACTGTTTTTACCATCATAATAAAATCTTTAATACAGTATGCGCTGGAATGTTTTCTCTTCCTCCTAAAAATTTTAGCTGCATTTCACACCGAATTAGATATAATTCGGCAAGGTTCGAAGTGGTGAAAATACTTCTCCGCCAAAAATTTTGGACATATGTAAGTCCACGCTTTGGAATAGTTTCTACATAACAATCCACCCGATATCATCTATTTTGTCTTTTTTAATTTGGCATTTATGGTACCTAGGGTAAAGAAACTTATTTACCAAAACCTATTAACATATGTCCATGGAATAGCGCCTATATAAACAGAAAAAATTGCTGCATTTTAATAATAGTGTTCAGTCTTGTCAAGGTTTAAATTTCTGCATTTCATCAACGCCTTTCATAAAGCAAAAAAAAAACTGGTTTCTGCTGAGAGATTGAAAACAAAAAACAATTTTGGCGAGTTGTTTTTATTGACTAACCAACCACCACCAGAAAACCACTCAGCCAACACAATGTCGGACTTCCGACGCGTCTGCTCAAAGTCGAAAGTTTTTTCCGACGCGTCTGACGACTTCGGTCCGAACTCTGTCCGACTAGTCTGACGAACTTTTTCCCGTTCTCTCTCTCCCTCTGAAAGGAATTTTTCTATCTACCCTTGTGCTGCTTTGGCAAAATTAAGTGTAAATAAGCAGAGAGAAAAGAATTGTACATGTTTCGCTCGCACATTGTAAATGTGTAAGTATTGATGTGGCGACGTTGATGCAGTACGATCGAAAAATTGAGTGCTCGGATTTTAAATTCTGTATCGGAGAACAAATTTGCTTTATTATACCCTCAGCCTTTAGGCTAAAGAGGGTATTTACACTTTGATACGGCCAAAAATGTGCCTCATCGAAATAATTGTTTTAGACCCCAAGTATGTTTGTACGATATCCGTTTCAGACAATTTTGAGTCGATCTAGCAATGTCCGTCCGTCTGTCTGTCTGGCTGGTGCGCACGATAACTCTCGAACGGATCAATCGATTCGGTTCAAATTTTGGGTATCGAAATATTTTGTCCAGATTTGATTTAAGTTCGAAGATGGGCCATATCGGTCCACTCCTTCGGGTACCTCCCCTACAAAAGTTCAAAAATGTTCGGAAAAATTGTCCGCACGATAACTCTTGAAGGGAGTAACCGAATTAGTCCATACTTTGCACATCGTGACATTTCTACCAGACATAGATGAGGTACCTTCCCCACAAAGGTTCAAAATTTTTCGGGCATGATAACTCTAGTAGGGAATAACCGAATTGAGCCAAGCTTTGCTATTGTTACGAGTTCTAATATGGATTTTATCGGTCCACTCATTTGAGTACCTACCACACAAAATTTGGAAAAAGTATAGTTTAACAATTCCTCTCTGATCTTATTAATTTGTGACGCAGCAAGTTGCACTTGCGGCCCCTGTTACGACGTTGTAATTTTTTTTCGTGGGGAAGTTCATACTTCCTGAGATAATGACCCAAAAAGGCCCAGAAAATCATACCGGCACCACCTAAACTGGCTTATGTGTACAATAACCCTTTAAGAGAGAAATCGATTTAGCTCAAACTTTGTAAATTGAAAAGTAAATTTGTAATATATTTAAATTCAGAAAATTAAGTACAACATATTTAATTATATAGTCTGTAAGGAAAATATCCATAGACTAATAAAGAAAAAAAATATTTCCTACAGATTTTTATTAGGTCCGAATATGTACTACATCGGATCACTCCTATGGGTACACCCTACCCAAAGTTTGGAAAAAATGCACTCGTCTTGGATCATTCAGAATTTTGTACATGTAATTTTGCAACATGTAGTTTTTTTGACCCTTTCCATCCTGGAAAATTTTCCCAACAGCTAAAAAACCTACAGAAGTATTGTGTTAACTTTTTTTCTTCGAGTACGTGGCTGAGGGTATATCTCTGTCGGTTTAGCTGACTGATACTTTCATACTTGTTTTTGGAAAGTTTGACAGTTTTTAGCCTAAGCGTACTCCGGACAGTTTGACATAGGACCATGTGTTGGGTTGTTTAAAGTGACTTGAAAACTTGGAATTTACTTGCGAACATTTTCGTTCGATAATTGTTCACAACTTTCGACGTGGATAATCACGGCAAGAGTACATCGATCAAATTAAATCTTTGTATGTTGATAAAGGACCATCCTATAGCACTATGAAAAACTGGTTTAATGAATTCAATCAATACAATCACCAAAAAACGAAGGTCGTGAGGGCCGCCAAAAATCGGACGTTGTGCCAGAAAAAAAAAATAAAGCCGCGCGTGAACGGATAATGCAAGATCGCCATGTTATATACCGTTAGATAGACGCACTCTTGTTCATTTCTTTTACCAAATAGCATTTGATATTGCATGAACACTTGGCCGCAAAAATGGATTTTTCTCGCTAGATCCAGCAAAATTGGTCAATCGCTCAAAAAAGGCTGTTAGTGAAAAAATCGTGAAAAAAAACCATAACAGGGAAATCAGTAAAACCTTTGAAATTAAAATTTTCCATAAATAGCACATTAAAAGAAAGTTGTCTCTGAGTGAGGTTTGTTCTTTGTTGTGTCAATGTCAAAGAGTCTAAATATTTTTTTAGATTTTTTTTCTCAGAAAATCTAAACTTTTTATCGCATATTTCCAAAATTTCGTTCCGAATTCAGACAGATTTTTTTCAAAAAATCTATATTTTCCATAAAATTTTACAGATTTTTTTGAATTCGGAACGATTTCTGTCCGAAAATCTAAATTGTTCAAAAATTTACTTCCGAAGTCGGACTAATTCGTCTCGAAACTCTCGGAAGGTACCGTTCTTTAGGGGCTATTTCAAAACGTGAACCTACATATATCGAAAATTCTCGGCAGAAAGAAGACTATATACACTATTTATAAAAAAACCGAAAATAGGGAAATACCATCTATGAAGGCTATATCAAAACGTTAGCCTATACCGATAATTCTTTGCTGTATATCACTAATTGTACCCATTTATGTAGGTTAATGCCGATAACAGCTTGAAAATGCCGAAAATCGGATCGTACCGTTCTAGAGTCGCTAAAAGAAAACATGGACTTAAATCTACAAATATCTGGAGGAAAGTTTTGTAGCCCTAAAGAGAACTAAATACTCCTAGATAATGTGGCTAAAACCTTTAAAGTACCGAAAACCGGGAGGAACCATTCTAGAGGGGTACATCGAAACGTGGATCTATACTCACAAATTTCGGGGGAAAGTTTTGTAGCCCCAAGGAAAACTAAAAACAAAGTTCAGTCATTTCGGTAAGATTGGCCACATTATTTGAAATGAAAATAAAAATCGTTGAAAATTTGTATTTGGCCTTCTTTTCTATACCAAAAATCCTTGGAATTTTTTAGAATTTTATATTGATCCCGAACATATCGCTCATTTACTCAAAGAGTGGCACAACTCAACAAATGAGTTTCTGAGTTAATTTCTATTTCATCTTATGTCAAATTTTCATGATGATTTCTCTAAAACTCCATGAGTTACAGCTCCTTTAAGTTGCTCAAATTTTAATGACCAACTTAAAAGGCGTTTTTCTCGAAACGGTTTTTATACCCTACACCACTATGTTGGGAGGGTATTATAAGTTGGTTTTGCCCAAAAAGTTTGTAACGCATCGAAATAATGGTCGTAGACTCATACTTATATATACAAAAATGATTGTCTCGACGAGCTGAGTCGATCTGGCTATGTGTGTCCGTCCGTCCGTCTGTCCATCTAAACCTTGTAATCACGCTACAGGTCGCAATTTTGATCGGATCGTCACCAAATTTTGGGTGTTGATGAGTGTACCGGAGTGGAAGAAGCCTATTGATTTTGGTGATGGTCGGATAATATTTAGTGGTCGGAATGGGCCTATTGATTTTGGTGATGGTCGGATAATATTTAGTGGTCGGAATGGGCAAAAAACGTATCTTGATAAAAAGACAACGTTTTTTTCCAAAGCGAATATCTCAGCTTAAGTATGGGTTATACCAAAAGCAAAACCTGACAATGAAAGTAGAAAATATCTATCCTTTCTAATGATGTAAAGTAGGTTCTCATAGGTGATCAAACAACGAAGATATTACAATAGTCGCAAATAAAACCCAACTTTTCATTTTTGCGATTTAAATTATAATGACGAATATCACAGTTTTAGTTGGAGACTTTCCAAAAGCAAAGCCTGACCATAAAAGTAGAAGATTCCATCTTTACAATAATGCCGATTGATTTTGGTGATGGTCGGATAATATTTAGGGGTCGGAATGAGCAAAAAATTTATTTGGAGAAAAACATTTTATTCCAAAGCAAATATCTCAGCGTCTATAAGGGGTATATAAAAGGCAAAACCTGGCAAGGAAAGTAGAAAATATCACCTTTACAACGATGTAACGTAGGTTGTCGTCGGCGGTCAAACAACGAAGATTTTAATAATACTGACGAATATCACACCTTTGGTTGGGTATCATCTTAAAGCAAATCCTGACTATGAAAGTAGAAAATCCCATCTTTAAACTTTCGTATCTCCCTAAAAGAAATGTTTTCGAGTGAAAAGATTACACTGTGCAACACTGAAAATGCAAACAACTTCTAATGGGCATTTTCTGAAAGTACATATTCAGACTACAAAACCCCTATTTGGGTTTCGGGTTTTTAGATCGGGTTTGGATTTTATGGCCTCATCTAAACCGGGCTAAAACGACACTTTTTTCCATTGGTCTGGGTTTTATCTCAGAAACTAATAAGAATTTTGCTTTGCAGTCTTTAGCAATATTGTAGCCTTAAAGTAGTAGAATTTATTTGTAAAATAGCTAAACTACGAAAAACTGCATCTAGCGCATCAAAATCGTTAAAATATAGAAAGTTTACACAATTCCTGGAATTCTGGTCAGTACCAGCTAAACTGTTGGGAGTTGAACCAAGTAACCTTTCGCAAAATATTGCAAATAATGTGCCCACCAATTCTTTAGAACATTCTGAAACTCTAAAATGACTATTTCACGTTGTTTACGCGGTATTTAATAACATACCTTCTACAAAACATATTTCAAACAATGTTCACACAACCAGTTTATTCTCATATTTGAGATTTCAATGTATTGTTGAAATATTTATCAAATTGTAGTTGTAAACTATGCAAGAAAGGACGCAATAGAAGCATTTTACAACAATGAAATGTCTTGAAGAGTTGTGTATTACATTTCAGCGATTATTTTTCCCAAAGATAACATTAAGAAAACAGTTTTGGAGATACGCTGCGAAATATATACAAATTATGTAATTTTTAGATATATTATAACATTTGAGGCAATAAATGCAGTTTTTCGAGTTCTTTATTCCTCCAAATACTTTCTACCTGATCTTATCTACAAGTTTGTTGCAGTGGTCAAAACAAGATTCGTATTGGTTTCTGAGATACAGTCCCTATTTGCGTTAAAAAGTCGATATTTAACCATGTTTAGATGAGGGCATAAAATCCGAACCCGATCTAAGAATACAAAACCCAAACATGGTTTTCGCCTATTGGTCCTCTTCTTTCAAAAAATTCTCGACAGAAGTTGTTTGCACGCGATTAGCTGCACAGTGTTATGCACAGAGGTAGTGGTGTAGGGTATCACATAGTCGGCCCCGTACCGACTATAGCCTTTTCTCACTTGTTTTAAGATGTGTCAATCTTTGAGGAAATGAGAGAGTCTGAAAGCAAATACAAACTGTTACCCATAATGACATGATCGATAAACTAGAAAGGTCATTGAAAATATTTGGTATTTTGGCTCAAGTTTCATTATATAACTATCCTGGCAGTATAAATTTAAGCATTATCATGCTCAGAACTCTACCACACAGTTGACCACATGTATCATAAATGCTCGAAAATTGGTCTGGAAGAATGCCTCTTCGATACATTTTTATTATAACAGTATAATTTTCACCTTTTGACCCTAATGTCAGGAAATATGGACTTGCTCACGAAAAACATAATACCGTTCTAAACACAAGGAATACCTTCAGTAAAAATTTCTAAAGATCCTCAAATACACCTTAAACTGCACTTAAACAACTATTTTGAAGGTTTGTGAGGGAGGTACCCTATTTTCGACCAAAAACTAAGTTTGGAAAAAATATTACGAAATCCAAAGTATGGACCAAATCTGTTGCTCCGTTCAAGAAAACTCGCGCATACCACTTTAGCTAAAATTCTTGAAATTTGGAGGAAAATACCAGAAGAAGTAGACCGAAAAGCACCATCTTCTAATTTCGTTTCTTTAGTTTTTTTCGCTGAAATATTGCGATAAACAAAGTTTGGACCAACGCAGTATCCGGTTCGAAAGTTGTCGTGCGCATTAGCCACAACACATGATTGCCTTCGGTGTTCTTTACAGCTTTCGGTCCATTTTCTCTGGAAGTATATACTTGCCTCTAAAAAACTTGTACTGTAGTAATAGGGGCGGCCCGAGAACACTTGTTGCAAAAAATCAAAGCGTTTCCAGAGAGTTCTTTTTATTTATTAATTTATTTATTTCATATTTTTACTTATTACTAAATTATTAGCATAAAGGAAGTGAAGCCATGGCCATTGATGTCTTAAGCTTACACAGCTTATCCAGGGAGGTCTTAAACTGCACTTCGCTGAAAATTTTTGAAATACTCTGCGGAAGTTTGCCGAAAGAGTAGATCGATTTGGTCCATCTTCGAAGTTGATCAAAATATCACGAAGGCCAAATTTTGGACAGAATCGGTTGATGTGTTTGAGAATTATCGTGCTCTCCAGGCAGCTACCCAGACGAAAGGACATAGCTAAGTCGACTTTAAGTTTTCTGAAACAGATTTCTTCCAAACACACTTTGGCCCTAAAGCCATTATTTAAATGAGGCACATTTTGGCGAAAGGCTGAGAGTATAAAAAATTTAGATTGGGAAAAATTGGGTTTATGCATTTTTGCCAAAAGAATGTATACAGCTATAGACCTTGGATTGGGCGACATAATTTCATTTTAAAAGAATTTAAGACTGGATTTCAGAGTTTACCTTGCTCCTGACCAATTTATGAGAAGGTCCAGGATAGGAAACCAGAATTTCTACAAGTGAAGTCCGACGATTGGACGCCAAAATTAGTCTATTGACAGATGCACGATTTGGCGACAGAATTTGTCATTTACATAACCGCGATTAGGTGCTAGAATTTCTTGATGGATAGACTAACTATTGCTCAGCATAAGTTCTCGGCATTCAGAAATTCTTTGTGATATGTAGACATCGGATTTTTGCATATCTTTGAAAATTATAATGTAAGATATTTTAAAATTAAATATTATGATATTTCTAAGGTTTTCCGATTGTATTCGCTTTCTTTTGGTCTTACCGAAGTGATATCACTGAATTTCATAACATTCACTGTAGTTGTGAATTATTTGATAAATGATACGCCCAAAAATATATGGGATTATTAATATATTCATTGTTTTGACCATATATTAACTGTGACATATTGTCAAAAAAGTTCTAAAAACAAGATAAAATTGGCCAAGAAGCTTTACGCCATCTGAATTAAAAATAGTAATGTAAATTATTTCATCAGTAAAATAAGTCTAAAATAAGGTTTACATCTTTGCTAAATAAGACATTTTCACTAACATGAACTTTCAAAATTTTGGTCAGGTGGGCCCCCCCCGAAATGAAATCCTGGCTACGTCCCTGTCGTAGACTCATACTTATATATACAAAAATGATTGTCTCGACGAGCTGAGTCGATCTGGCTATGTGTGTCCGTCCGTCCGTCTGTCCATCTAAACCTTGTAATCACGCTACAGGTCGCAATTTTGATCGGATCGTCACCAAATTTTGGGTGTTGATGAGGGTCCCGGAGGGGAAGAAGCCTATTGATTTTGGTGATGGTCGGATAATATTTAGTGGTCGGAATGGGCCTATGGATTTTGGTGATGGTCGGATAATATTTAGTGGTCGGAATGGGCAAAAAACGTATCTTGATAAAAAGACAACGTTTTTTTCCAAAGCGAATATCTCAGCTTAAGTATGGGTTATACCAAAAGCAAAACCTGACAATGAAAGTAGAAAATATCTATCCTTTCTAATGATGTAAAGTAGGTTCTCATAGGTGATCAAACAACGAAGATATTACAAATAATAATATTCGCAAATAAAACCCAACTTTTCATTTTTGCGATTTAAATTATAATGACGAATATCACAGTTTTAGTTGGAGACTTTCCAAAAGCAAAGCCTGACCATAAAAGTAGAAGATTCCATCTTTACAATAATGCCGATTGATTTTGGTGATGGTCGGATAATATTTAGGGGTCGGAATGAGCAAAAAATTTATTTGGAGAAAAACATTTTATTCCAAAGCAAATATCTCAGCGTCTATAAGGGGTATATAAAAGGCAAAACCTGGCAAGGAAAGTAGAAAATATCACCTTTACAACGATGTAACGTAGGTTGTCGTCGGCGGTCAAACAACGAAGATTTTAATAATACTGACGAATATCACACCTTTGGTTGGGTATCATCTTAAAGCAAATCCTGACTATGAAAGTAGAAAATCCCATCTTTAAATTAGGTTTGCGTATGTGGTCAAATAATAGAGATATCGCAATAGCCGGTAATACATCTCTGTTTAATACTTTTTTTCACACTACACGTCGGAATTTTGATCGGATCATCACGAAATTTTCTGACAGAGATAGAAGCATATTGATGTTGGTGATGTCGATAGTAGTCTAATATAAAATTCAATATTAATTATTTTGGTTCAGTCGGCCTTAAATCATTTGGTATAAAACCCAGATAGGTGAAAACTTTCGTATCTCCCTAAAAGAAATGTTTTCGAGTGAAAAGATTACACTGTGCAACACTGAAAATGCAAACAACTTCTAATGGGCATTTTCTGAAAGTACATATTCAGACTACAAAACCCCTATTTGGGTTTCGGGTTTTTAGATCGGGTTTGGATTTTATGGCCTCATCTAAACCGGGCTAAAACGACACTTTTTTCCATTGGTCTGGGTTTTATCTCAGAAACTAATAAGAATTTTGCTTTGCAGTCTTTAGCAATATTGTAGCCTTAAAGTAGTAGAATTTATTTGTAAAATAGCTAAACTACGAAAAACTGCATCTAGCGCATCAAAATCGTTAAAATATAGAAAGTTTACACAATTCCTGGAATTCTGGTCAGTACCAGCTAAACTGTTGGGAGTTGAACCAAGTAACCTTTCGCAAAATATTGCAAATAATGTGCCCACCAATTCTTTAGAACATTCTGAAACTCTAAAATGACTATTTCACGTTGTTTACGCGGTATTTAATAACATACCTTCTACAAAACATATTTCAAACAATGTTCACACAACCAGTTTATTCTCATATTTGAGATTTCAATGTATTGTTGAAATATTTATCAAATTGTAGTTGTAAACTATGCAAGAAAGGACGCAATAGAAGCATTTTACAACAATGAAATGTCTTGAAGAGTTGTGTATTACATTTCAGCGATTATTTTTCCCAAAGATAACATTAAGAAAACAGTTTTGGAGATACGCTGCGAAATATATACAAATTATGTAATTTTTAGATATATTATAACATTTGAGGCAATAAATGCAGTTTTTCGAGTTCTTTATTCCTCCAAATACTTTCTACCTGATCTTATCTACAAGTTTGTTGCAGTGGTCAAAACAAGATTCGTATTGGTTTCTGAGATACAGCCCCGATTTGCGTTAAAAAGTCGATATTTAACCATGTTTAGATGAGGGCATAAAATCCGAACCCGATCTAAGAATACAAAACCCAAACATGGTTTTCGCCTATTGGTCCTCTTCTTTCAAAAAATTCTCGACAGAAGTTGTTTGCACGCGATTAGCTGCACAGTGTTATGCGCAGAGGTAGTGGTGTAGGGTATCACATAGTCGGCCCCGTACCGACTATAGCCTTTTCTCACTTGTTTTAAGATGTGTCAATCTTTGAGGAAATGAGAGAGTCTGAAAGCAAATACAAACTGTTACCCATAATGACATGATCGATAAACTAGAAAGGTCATTGAAAATATTTGGTATTTTGGCTCAAGTTTCATTATATAACTATCCTGGCAGTATAAATTTAAGCATTATCATGCTCAGAACTCTACCACACAGTTGACCACATGTATCATAAATGCTCGAAAATTGGTCTGGAAGAATGCCTCTTCGATGAGAAATAGCGTAGAAAATATTAACTCAAATTTAAGGCAATGGAGTATGAGCACTTTTTGGTACATTTTTATTATAACAGGGATATTTTTGCGAAAATATGGCAACGCCGTAATGATTTTTCTTGTGAATGTTGGCGTAGTATAAGACTCTCAAAAACTATATAGTATGGACCCCTAATTCAAACACAGCGGAAGACCCCTTAACTTATAAAAAGAAAAATATTCAAACATATTCAGATGAACGGGAGTGTATATATCGATGTAAATTTACATTATAGACTGAAATCGGATGCGGAAAAAAGTGTACGCACTCTGCGCAAATTAGCGACGTTTTATAGGTCTTTGGATACTAAGACACAGTTGCACATGAAAATCAAATGCAGATATAGTCCGGTCAAAATAGAAATAGCAAAAATTCCCACAAAGCTGAATTTTGGTGGAGAGCTAGGGTTTGTCATTAGAAGCAACGTCCTAAAAGTCCCCATCGATCCCATGTGTGCAAAAAAATTATTCGGGGTCAAAGGTCAAAATTTAAGGGTTTTTAGGTTTTTGGATTTATTTTTTGAAAACGGTTGATCTAATCAAAAAGTGACTAAAGTAAATATTGTAGACAGAAAAATTATCTACAAGTTTGATCTTTATATTTTTAGGACGTTGCTTCTAATGGCCAACCCTAGCACTCCACCAAAATTCAGATTTGTGGGAATTTTTGCTATTTCCCCCTTATACGCATGCCTATTTTGACCGGACTAATAAGGCGATTTTGATAATTACGCGATTTACACATATTTTAAAAATGCATATAAATCAATAAGGTTTATTTGAACTCTATTTCCATTTAAGAATCCTAATGATTTATCGCAACAACCCAATAATTTTCCTCAATGGGAAACCTTCAAAATCCGCCAATTTTCTTGCGAAATTCAAGAAAAATAAAAGAAGTATTACAATACTTTTATTATTTATTATTATTTTTTTAAACCAAAATTATTTTTTTACCCAAATATGTGCTTCTTTTGGCTATAACATCCAAACTAACATGCCGATCATTTTAATTTTGGTCTTATTTGATTCTCCGTTTAAAATTTATTTTCTCTAATTTTTGACTGGTAAATGGACCTATATTTTGAAAAAAATCGGATTACATTAAAAATGTTGTCCACTTTCTTGTAAAGTCCACGAATACTGAGTAACATTTTAAAAATATTATCCATCTACTCACTGACGTCACTATTGATTCCTTTCTGATGAAAATTGTGCTTGTTATAATAACTAGCGTTTTTTTAATACAGTATGTCTCGATAATTCGGACAATCGGTAATCCGGACAACGCGGTAACATTAGAATTTTTTATATTGTAGACTCGGTAATCCGGACATCACATATTTTTCTTGCCTCGATAATCCGGACATCAATAATTTCTTTCTTGAGCATTAGATTCTTATTTATTTCTTTGACATTTTCGTTCTTAACAATAGCAAATGGGGTATAAATAAGAAAATGTAAGTTTTTCAAAGTTTTCGACTTACTAGATATACACATATATATATATATATATATATATATATATATATATATATATATATATATATATATATATATATATATATATATACAATCAATATGGAATTAACTATCTGAATCTGTCAAAAAATTTCCTATCGTTCGATAACACTGCTCAACAAAATTGAAAAAGTTGAATGTTTCAGACGAAGTTGCAGTTGTTTCTAGATGAAATCGGCGAGTTATTTTCAAATCCGGTCCCGGGTTTTCTCCATCAGCTCTTGTTTTTGAGATATAGCTCAAAATGGGTTTTTACGAGTTTTACCCAGACTTTCGTTATTATCGGATACAAACAAAAATTTTTTGTGGGGTTTTCGACATTTATATATTAAGAAGATGTTGTACGCTCGATACAAATCGTTTTTGAAATAATTATGGTGAGTATATATCAAAAAATATAGAAAATATACGACGGACCTTGCAAAAATTGCATATTTTGAGTACTTTAAGCTGTAATTACGTCATCAGGGGAAGTCATAGGATCTTCATATGGTACTCCGGACATGCTTAGGGTGTCTACTATATAACCCAGTATTCAAATGTATAATATAAAGTTCATAGCGCCCATGATTCCGCCATGGGAAATATTTAGGAAAATGAAATATTTAGGAATTTGCGACGTTTCCCATATATACATATCGCTCATTTACTCAAAGAGTGGCATAACTCAAAAAATGTGTTTTCTGAGTTAGCAATTTCTGTTTTTTCTACGACTTCTGCTTTATCTTGTGTCAAATTTTCATGCTGATATCTCTAAAACTCAACGAGTTACAGCTCATTTACTACAACCTTCTCATAATTCATCACAACAGTTTTTTGAGTTTATGAAGCACTAAAACAACTCAAATCATGCTTGATCTTACACAAAAACTTATCACTGATATCTGGCTAGCAGTTTGCAATATACATATGGTCCAAGTAGTTATTTTAGTTTTCGTGTAATATTTTTTTTAAGTTGGGAAGTCAAATTTCAACCCCGAACTTAAAACGCGATTTTCTCGAAACTTGGTTTTTTGAAATGTGTCACTCTTTGAGTAAATGAGCGATTAAGGTTAATTATACCCTCCATATTATGATGGAATGTATAATTACATTATACATACGAATTTCATAGTGATCACTATACCCTCCATAATATTGTGGAACGTATAATAATAATACCCCAAAAGACTTATAATAGTACTGTAATAAAGAACAATGGCTATGAATTTGAAGTGATTAATTCTTCGTTTTATAAAACAATATTTTTGTAACGTTGAATATATTCCCAGATAGCATTTAGAAGACTGTTTTTTCAAAAATCACATTGAGGAGTCTTTTTAGAGTCCTTTTGGTGATCAAAAATTGATTAAGTCGCTTGTGTGATCAGAAAGGGACTCGAAAGTGACTCCCTGTAATGATTAAAAAGAGTTCAATTTAAAATACAACAACAAATGTGTAGCAATCAGAAATAAATCATTGAGGTGTTTAAAATGTGACAATTTTTTGTTATTTATTGTCACATTTTGATCATCTGGAAGATTGAAAAATGCTTAATCAAAAAAGGGTCATACAGGTGTTTGAAAAGTGATTATAATTATGTATACTCTGATCATATTTTGAACAGTTAGGTGATTAAAAACTGATTGCTTTGTTTTAGTTTTATTTGGTTGTAAATAAAAAAATAAAATTCTCATATACACTTTCTACAAAATTTTGATATAAATGTAACGTATAATATTAAAGGTACAGACAAACACAACACAACAGGTTTTGCCAAGTGAAATGAAGAAGCAGTATACTAACCACCAAGCAACATAAAGGATAATTAAAAGACATAACAAAGCAGAAAAGACTATAAAACAAAGGAAAGAAACAAAGAAGAATAAAAAGAAAATTTTTTTAATTTATTTCGTCTAACAAAAAGACTCATAAATGACTCCCTAAAGGCTCATAAATGATTATAAATATGACTCTAAAAAGACTCGAAAAAGGGTCCGAAATTAATCAACAAAACACCAATAAATGATTGAAATACGACTCGAAAAAGACTCATTTGTGATTTGTTTAGAAGAGTCGCCTGAGGTTATGTTTTCCTACCGACAAAGGAGTCATTTATGATCAGAAAATGAGCTCATATTCTAGCTTTTTAATCGTGCAGTCGGATCAAAAAAGACTCGAATTTGATTAAAATTTTCAAAAAATGCTGACTGGGTTATAATATTACGAAGAAATTATCGTTACACAAATACATAGGCAATACATTTATTTTTCTTCCAATCCTTACTACCCGACTCAGGCTAAAGCCCTTACAACCAATCTGTGGTAATAATAATTTTTCATAGCATAAACCATAACATATTTGTAGTCGAACGATTTTTTTCTCTGTTCTTTTTGTTGTTCATGGATTAAATGTGCCGTTAAAAAGCCATTTAGGATTACTTTAATGTGATAAGCAGATAACGTTGTTGGAATACGCAAACAATATTTAAACGCCAAGAGAAATAAGGTCCCCTTAACTTATGTCCATATAAGTAGATGGCAAAACGTTTACAGGCACATAAACATAAGCTCCATAACAAAACGTAAGAGATTTGCCTAACATCTTACTTTAGAAAGTTAGAAAGTAGAGATGGAAAGCAGAAACATGTCTTTCATCAGCCACAAAGCAGCAGCATCATCATCATCAAACATTCACTCCTACATTCAGCCTGGCGTTGTCCTCTATTCATTCATGTCATATGCAATGCTTATTGGATACCATCTTTTAATATGTATTTAGGTAAATATTTATGTTTATGTAGTTAAAAAATGACAAATTGGTTTAAAATTTTTTGGAAAATTTATAAACAGCTTGGCTGCTAGATGTGAAGGAACTTAAAATGGGTCTGGAAAGAGGACAATGAAGAAGGAAAAAAAACAACAAAGAATGATATAGTAACGGGCCATAAATAAAAATGTAGCCAAAAAGAAGCTATTTTCGTTTCTTTTTTTTTCTTGGCGAGGCAATCCATAGAATGAATGAAGTCAAGCTATGAATTATTACACAAAAATTATAGAAATTTATATGGATTGTAGACTTTAAATAGTCATTGGTGATTATTTTCTTTTTGTGGAGAATGTTGTCTTTTTGAATATCTTTATAATATACTTTACTGATATAATAACATGGCATTTTCTTTTCCTTAATTTCAAATTGCCAGAGGGGACAAGAGATGAATATGTTGTGATGGACCAAACGTGTGATAAAAATATTAGTGTCATTTGTAAGAAAATAGTTCATTTTAAATATTTACCTAACCACCTGATACCGTTAAAGATTACTGTTATGTCTAGAGGGTAGTTGAATTTCCACATTACAGTCAATTGTAGTGGAATTTTCTTTTATGGTTTATGTCGCGCACTTGAGAAGGTGTATGCAGGTAATAATACGATAGGTAAGTGTTTGGCGTTATATATTCTTCTGGTCCATCTAATATTACGCAGTCTGATAAGGGAGTTTTGTTTCTTCAAATACTTCTGTGGTTTTGAAACAAAACGACATAAGTCGACTTATGCAAATTTTCAGTTATTAACCCATTACTGCACGTGGTTCCCTGGCGACATTTATTCATACTTTTCGTTTGTTTTAGAACAAGAGTAAAATAAATAAACCATTTCAACAATAAATTTTATCATTTATAAATTGTCTTAGGTTTTACAGACCGTCCGTTATATCGGACGCTACGCTTTGTGTGATATATATTTTATTAATGTTCTTGGTTAAACGTTGTTTGTTGCACTTGAGACAAATGAATTTACTCTTTGGACTACAATAAGCACATCATCTTTGGGTTGGATCGAAGTCGTTCATGTGATATTTTACGTCGTAACGAGTATTATCGAGTTAAACTATATTGAAAGCAATGAACTTCTGGAGTAAGGCTATCCATATCTTTCCAAACATTAATAATATATAATTGTTCCACAAACATCCCATAAGGGACAAGGTAGACTTCACTCATATCAATGAGTGCACCCCGATTCATATTAGCTCAATGATATGGGACCTACAGTTTATCGCCGAGTCCGAACGGCTTGTCTAAGACACCACTTTTGTAGAGAAGTTTAACATGGCTGAAATACTCAGGAAATGTCGCCAACATTACTGAGGGGTATTTTGCCACCGTTGACAACTGTTTTGATGTTGCCTGGCCTGGGAATCAAACCCACAACCTTAAGTGTGCAAGGCGGGTGTGCATAACATTGCACCACGGACATAAAAAAGACACAAGACGACTTAGATCAGTTTGGATAAAAATAAAATATTTATTGATTCTCTTTCAGGTGAAAAAGTCGTAAATCTAACTGTGCTCTTTTGCATGATACATGGCCCAAAAAAAACAGCAAGAACTGCTGATCATTTATTTATCTACTAAAGTACATACCTGTGTCGTAATCGCAGCACAACAAAATGAATAAATAAGTACAAATTCATCAAATTCTAAAAGTGTATTATATACGGTAAATTTCAAAATTCCTTTTTTGGCGAGCACATCCACTATTTTTGGTACATGGTTACGAAAAAATCGTGGTTTCAAATCTGTTCGCGTTCACAAAATTGGACGCTGCGCTCAAAAGTTATGGGGGGTTTTTTCTCTTATAACGAAAAAGTATTTAAAAGTTCCTTTTGTGTTGTAATAAGAAAATGTATATGGTAAATTTCAAAATTCCTTTACAATTCCATCGAAAAAAAATTAAAAAATTTTTTTACAAGCACATTCACGATTTTTGGTACGTGGGTTAAGAAAAAAATCGTGGTTTCAAATCTGTTCGCGTTCACAAAATTGGATGCTGCGCCCAAAAGTTATGGGGGGTTTTATTTCCTTATGAAGAAAAAATATTTTAAAATTCCCTTTGTGTTGTAATACCAAAATGTATATATAAATCGGTAACAACATTTAATATCTATCCATAGACGCCTAAATATTTGCTAAATTTATTTTCATTTTCGCGGAAAATCAAAAAATAATGAAGGAATCTTGGAGTAAATTTTATTTATTCTAACTCAGAGTCCATAAAAATCTCTAAAAAAATAAATTAAAAATACGTACAGAATCTAGACAATGTCCAGAAAAATGTGAGACCAAAATTTTATAGATTAGGATTTTAAATTGCATATTGCAGCTACAACAAAAGACAAAAGTATATTGTTGGAACATTATTTCAAGAATATATTTTTTGGTTTAATACGAAAAATTTGAGAACATTTTATTGGGAGTTATTCTACTACTTCGCTAAATTTCCAAACAAAACCTGAATTATTTTGCTAAAACCTGTTCAAGGAAAATAGTTTATCATCGTGAGAGTATATTTGCTTAGTGTGATAAGCAATAGAATTAGGAAATAAAGAGTGATATTGATATTACAATCAAAGAAAAAACATAAAAATTAAAAACAGTATAACGCGCGAAATAGTTAAAATAAGTTGAGGCGCATGTGCTTTTCGCATAGAGCGAGAGCATCTCTGTCAATATGTTTGCATTTTTCCATGTTTCATTCAGCGACCAAAGTGTGCCATCAGTTGCATCTTACTACACCACAATGCTTCATGTGGGTAAAAATAACGCGATGTTCATATGATTATGAGGCGCATCCCATTTCAGTGACCCCCTGTTAAAAATACGTCAATAAGACAAATTTTATACAGATTCGTGAAGAACCGCGGATGTGCTACCTGATTCTATTTCTGGTTAAATACGAATACTACTCCCGAATCTCTGAAATTTATGACACACCTTTTTGACAAATATTATAATCGCGTATAAAGGATTCCATTTATGTAAAAAATTTTAAGGGAAACCGCGGTTTAGTTTGCGGATTTATCAAAATAAAATGTTGCTTATTTTCCTATTTTCAGGGTATCTATATCAGCGGTTTTAGTGGATGGATTCAATCCCGGTAGGGCTCATTAAATCCGGCGCGGAAAAAAACTAAAATCACGCGGGGTTCAAGGGTACCTGAGTCACAGTTGTAAAATTTGAAGCCAAAAAATAGGTTTTTAAAGAAAATTTACGCACCAAAAATTCGACTTTGGACTCCTATCACTAGGGAGCTGTACGGAGCACACTCATAAGACATACATCAAACTACGTGGAATCATGAGTTCTACAATCCAATAAAGAGTTTAGGTCATTATCTGCTTGCGTCCTCCAATTATAAGAAAAATTCTAAAAACCCAGATTTCAAAACTTCAAAATGTCAGCATCGATTTAAGGGGGATGCAATATATATATCGAGAAGTCATACATTAGAACCATGTTGCCCGAGGGGTATTCTTCAATTCCTTCTTTGAGCTCGGGTCTGAATTTTCCCTGGTTTGAGCAGAAATCAAGAAAAAACACAAAAAAACTTGCTAACTTCAACACATTCATTATATATAATACTATATGTCATTTCGCGACTTATTAAATGGTGAACCTCAACTTCAACGATTGTAAAACATTTTTGAATATTACCATATATGAATCGTAAACAGCATTTGATATCTATGCTAAAATAGTTGCTAAATTTATTTTTATTTTCGCGGAAAATCAAAAAATAGTGAAGAAATCTTGGAGTAAATTTTATTTATTCTACCTCAGAGTCTATAAAAAACTAAAAAAATAAATTAAAAATACGTACAGAATCTAGACAACGCCTAGAAAAATGTGAGACCAAAATTATAAAGACTGGGTTTATAACATGCATATTACAGCAGCAACAAAGGACGAAAACTTATTGTTGGAAATTATTTCAAAAATATATTTTTTGGTTCAATAGAAAAAATTTGAGAAAAACTTTTGGGACTTATTCTACTATTTTGCTAAATTTCCATACAAATCCTGAAGAATTTTGCTTAACTTCTACAAGAAAAATAGTTAGTCATCGTGAAAGTATATTTTCTTTCTGTGATAAGCAATAGAAATAAGAAGCAGAGAGTAATAATGAAATTACAACCAAAAAAAAACACGAAAATTAAAAAGTGCGTAATTCGGGAATCCTTTAAAATCTGTTGAGGCGCATGCGATTTTCGGATACAGCGAGTGCATCTCTATCAATTTGTATGCATTTATACATGTTCCATTCAGCGGCCAAGGTGTGCCGTCAGTTGCATCTTATCATTCAAAAAAACTTCAAATGGGTAAAAATTTCGTGATGTACATATGCTTGCAAGGCGCATCCGATTTCAGTGATCGTCCGATAAAAATACGTCAAAATAACAAATTTTAAACAGATTCGTCAAGAATCGCGTGTGTGCCACCACATTCTATTTTGGGTTAAATACGAATATTACTCCCGAATCTCTGTAATTTATATAGTTTTATAATATGCAAATATTATAATCGCGTATAAAGGTTTCGGTTTATGTATGCATTTTCAAAGAAAATCGCGATTTAGTACGCGGATTTGTCAAAATGCATTTTGGCTGATTTTCTTATTTCGAAGGTATCTATATCCGCCGTTTTAGTGGATGGATTCGAACGCGGAAGCACTCATTAGATCCGACACGTAAAAAAAACTAATTCACGCTAGGTTCAAGGCTAACTGTATGACAGTTGTAAATTTTAAAGCCAAAAAATAGGTCTTTTGGGAAAATTTACGCACTACATTTTCGCTTTTGCACTCCTATTAGTAGGAAGCTGTACAGAGCACACTCATGAGATATATACAACAAATGACGGGGAATTATGAGTTCTACAATCGTGTGAATTGTTTATGTCATTATCTGGCTGCGCTTTTTAATTATAAGAGAAATTCAAAAAACGCCGAAATCAAAACTTCAAAATGTCAGCATCGATTTTTGTGGGATTCAGTGTTTATATCAAAATATTATACATTAAAACTATGTTGCCCAAAGGGTATTCTTTAATTGATTCTTTGAGCACAGGTCTGAATATGGCGTGGAAATAAAGAAATAACACAAAAACGTGTTTATTTCAACACATTTTACACATTTCTTTGTATTACCACCAACACAGCTTCCACGTAAATTATTTGTTATGGTCCATATTATGAGATCGTGCCTAAAACATTTCAATCAACAGAAATACATATACATATTCATATTGTATAACATATATTAAAAGTTCGCGGTTTGTTAAATGGTAAA
Source organism: Musca autumnalis (assembly GCF_047663935.1). Taxonomy (NCBI): domain Eukaryota; kingdom Metazoa; phylum Arthropoda; class Insecta; order Diptera; family Muscidae; genus Musca; species Musca autumnalis. Next base: position 121,558,947 of record NW_027411866.1, on the reverse strand, counting down.
CCTCAACTTCAACGATTGTATTTTTTTTAATATTGCCATATGTACGAGTATCTACAATGCATAATATACTATTTCTAAATAACATTGGTATGAAGAATATATTGATTTTGTTTTAGTTTATTGTTTCTTTGAAAATCGCCTACAAAAACTCCATTTTGCTCCGCTCTTTTTCATAGAAAGCAACATAAGTAAAAATGTGACATTTTGTGCAAGAAATAAAATGCACAAACAAAGATACGTTCTTACAAAAAAAAAAAAAAAAACAAGTAGGAAAAGTGTTAAGTTCGGTCGGGCCGAACTTTTTATACCCTCCACCACAAATTTCAGCCATTTCGGTGGATTAATGTGGCCACAACCTTTAAAATACCGAAAATCGGAAGGTACTGTTCTATGGGGGCTAAATAATGGCGTGGACCTATACCTACGAATTCCTGGGGGAAAGTTTTATACCCCAAACGAAGACTAAATACCAAATTTCAGAATTCTCGGTGTGATAATGAATCCAAAACCTTCAAAATACCGAAAATCGGGAGATATCGCCCTATGGGGGCTATATCAAAACGTGGACCTATATAAACATTTTATGGTAGAAATGTTTCTTAGCCCCAGGAAATGAAAAATACAAAGTTACAACCGATTCTGTTGTCAAATGGGACTAATACATTCAAAATATATTAAAACAAGTAATAAAAGTCTATAGTCGGACGGAGCCGACCATGGGATACCCTATACCACTATCCGTAGACAATCGCTCTCCACGGAACTTCTTTTCAATGATTTTGAAAATTTAATTATCAAATACCAGAGATTTAATGTATAATACATATGACCAAATCCAAAAAGTTATCTAGCATGACCAAGACATTTTTGTAGCAGGAAAGGAAAATTTAGTTCACACAAACTAAAATGTAATGAAACCCACTTATGTAGTACTACTACTTCCGTTGTTTAACCGCTACGTTATTGATATTTTTACCAATTTCACACAAAAGTTTCAGTCCATTTAACCCGCTAAGTATTATCTGATCTTCACGTTGGTTTGTACGCTTCTTCTTCATCATAAACTCAAACTTTGTTAACAATTTGAGGTTATTATTTTGACCTACAGAGCCGCTACAAAATTGGTTAAAATTTTGTTTTTGGTCCATTTCATCCCCTGAACGATCATCACCAAAAACTAATCATTTCTATTCTGGCCCGAACCCAACCTCCTTAAAAAATTCGTTACAATCGGTCCATAAGTGCGGCCTTAAGCTTGTTTACAATTTGTAATGGACGGACACACATCGCTAAATCGCATTATCTCGTCGAGATATGAATTTTGGCATACCAAATAAGGGGTCTAAGATGAATATTTCGTGGTGTTACATAAACTTTTGGAGAGACAATAAGTAGCTTGGGATAAAAATGTGGTTCTCTACACAGAAACCATTATATATTAGGCAGTAGGCCCGTTATCTAGCAAACACTTTATTGCAATTTACATCAGAACAAAGGTCAGTACTTTTCCATATGTTTGTTTTGTTTGTTTTGACTATGGCCATCTTTTATTGATACAAATCTTATGACTATACAGCATGACTTACTGCTAATTGAATATAAATAAACATGTGACCAAACGCCACCTACTCCATTAAGGTATAAATCTGCAGGTTAACTGCGAACTGATATCAACTAAGTTAACGAATGTTTTTATAATTAATTGTATAAAGCCCCAAAATGTCAATTCAAAAAATGGGCAAATTAAAATTAATTGAAGACTTAAAACTAGAAACTAAAACTAAGAACTAAAACTAAAAACTACTATATACAAATATTTACAAAACATCTACTGAGTCGTAATGTATACAGTGTCATTAATATTTATTGTGTTGAACCGTCGGTGGTAAAACATAAGATCGTTTTCGGTGTTATACAATAAACCTTCTTCCGATAATTTTAATAATGCCACTGGTGGCAGGTGTTTGCGTACCATAAGATTATCTATGTCGGTGGGATGTTCCAGGAATCCTTGCACAAGCGCATTGTCGACGTTCCGTGCTGTCTCTAGAAAGTTTAGGGCCCCCTCATTAGGAACTTGTCTATTCTTTCCATACCTGCCCTGTCGTAAACTGCCCGACATGAAGGTCTTCTAAAAGATCCATCGGGTCTGATATATGGACACATACCAAGACAATAAGTCAGAATTGCCCTTTCCCATCTCCTAAGCCTCTCCATCTGGCTCGAGGAGATTACAAACCAGACAGGAAAGGCATAGGAGATGATAGGTCTAATTACCTGCTTATATATTAGCAGTTTTATATTATTACCAAGACCACTATTGTGTCGTAAAACTCCTTGATAGGCAAAATATATTTTTTTGGCCCTGTCAAGGATGAAATCCACATGTCTGACAAACTCTAACCGTTCACAGAAAATGACGCCAAGGTATCTTATCTTATATAAGACTTGAATATCCTGACCCCCGATTTTAAGGACTGGGCGGAAGGATTTAAAATTAGGGTATACCACCTTTGATTTCCCTCTAAAGACTATGGCTGAACATTTGCCCACATTTAGCCTGAGACCCCACTTGGAGAAATATCCCTGTAGGATCTCAAGGTGAGCGTTAAGGCGAGAAGTAACTATGCTGGCATTCGCTCCAGATAAAGCCAGTATGACGTCATCGGCGTACAGTAGCTGTAAGCCTCCATCAGGGGGTTCAGGCACGTCGCTAACGAATATATTATAGAGCATGGGACCCAGGAGAGATCCCTGTGGAACCCCAGCTCTAACTGGCCGTTCATTCGAGAGCGAGTCTCCGACTTTGAACTTAAAGCTCCTACCCCTGAGAAAGCTTTCCACCAGCCTGCATGTTTGAGCATCAACACCGAAACTTTTTAGTTTAAAAAGTATGCCGTCGTGCCAGACCGAGTCGAATGCTCTGGCGAAATCCAGAGCAACTGCGATCGTTCCACGCCTCCTATCAAATCCACTCACCACATAGGATGAGAAGACCGAAAGTGCATGAGACGTCGAGAGACCTGTCCTGAACCCAAATTGACTGTCTTTGAGGATTCTCTTGTCTTCGACAAGAGCCCTCAGACGTTTCAAAATGAAGGACTCATAAAGTTTGCCAAAGGCAGACAGCATTGATATCGGTCTATAACTTCCACACTTATCGGGCGGACATCCTTTTTTAAGAATAGGTACTACCATAGCCTGTTTCCATGCTGTTGGAAAGTAACCCAGATTCAGGCAGTGATTAAAAAGGATAGCTAAGAACGCAAACATAACATTCCCTGCCTTTTTGAGGGCGATGTCTGGAATTTTGTCCAAACCACTTGATTTTTTTGCAGGCCTACGGGCAAGAGCATTGCCGATGCAGCTTGGACGGACGAATCCGGCTTCCCCCCACCTTTCAATGCTCGCAATTGCCGAACCGTCTGCAGTAAATGAGTTACAAAAGTTTTCCAAAGCAGATCGATCGTCCATCCTCTCGATAGCTTGGTTAACCGAGGTAAGGAAAGAACTGTCGATCGGCCCTTCTATGGAATGCAGCACATCCTGCATATGGTCGGCCAAAGCTTCGGCTTTTAATCTAACGACATAGATGAACTCATTATTTGAGTCCCTCAGCTCTCCTACCGGATCCGTGGACTTAAGGCCAGCAGCTGCTTTGACCTGTCCAAAGGTTTTGTTATCTACAGTGATTCCCTCGAGGAAGGTTTGATACCTCTCTCGCTCAAATATGCGAATTGAATCCTCTATTATGTGGTCAATATTCCGCAGGTCTGCTCTTAGAGTTGGGACTCGGGAGGGATCTTGTGTCCTTCTCATCGTCCTGCAAATTCTTTTACGTTCCCGAAGAAAGCCCAAAATTCTAGGAGGGAGTTTTCCTAGGGATGCTCGTTTGGATTTTTGTTTTGGGACAGCCGCGTCGATCGCAGTTCTGAAGACTGATTCCAGACCAGTGACTGCGGTGTCTATCTCCTCGATAGAAACATTCCTGTCCACAGGCAGGCAAATGCTTGAGAGTCCCTCCCTAATTCTTCCTCTATAACGGTTAATGTTAATTTTTTCAAAGTTTAGAAAGGTCCTAACTTCCCTTGTTTCTAAACCGCCCATGTCAAGCACTACTTCTATGGACCTGTGGTCAGACTCATAGTCATATGCAGTGGCCAAGCTACTACCACCCACCAGGGGGATTCCTGGGGTTCGGAAAAATACATCTATGAATGATCCGGATAGACCGTTGGGCCTAGTAGGGATATCCGAAGAAAATATTTGAAAATTTGGGCAGTCAATAAGGAACGCAGCCAGGGCTCTACCTCTGACATTTGTCTCTAATCCACCCCATGATGGGTGTTTCGCATTGAGGTCTCCCCCAATACACACTTCACCTTCCGACTGTAGGTTGAATAAGGGCTGAAGATCAGCCACCCGAAAATCGGCCGCAGGACTAGAATACAGAGCCGCAAAAGCCACTGAAACTCCATCAGCCCTCCAAACCCTGGCAACACACGACTCGATCCCCCCAGTGGAGATGGAAATGCGAACGCAGCGGTATTTATCTCTAGTTAGCACCGCGGTCCCACCCCCACGTCCACTATCCCTATATTGGAAAAAACCAGTATAACCGTCTAGGTTGAAATTATGATTTGGTCTTAATTTGTGTTCCGCAATGAGTATAATATCAGGACGTCTATCATTAACAAAGTTTTTTAAGAAGTGTCTCCTCGCTAAGGAGAACAACGAATTGACATTGATGAATGCCACCTTAAAACTCCCCATTTCCGGCAATAAATAAGAGCCATGCAGACATGGCAGCATCTAACCCGGCTTTGGCTTTGATCTCGTTGAAGATCGGGCCAAAAAATTTTGCTTTTTCACATTTCGCATTAAAATCGGTACCAAAGAATTGAACAATGTTAGTTCCTGGGTTTGGTGGAGGAGGGGCGGGCGCGGAAGTATAACTCGCCGATCTCGAAACTCTAGGAGTGGGAGCTGCACTATCGCCCAAGGCAGCGGCAGCAAATGACAAATCTGTACGTACAGATGCCAGACGTTGAGACCGAGTTAAATCTCTGGCTTGAATATCAGCCCTGGCCTTAGCTTTCTTGTTCAAAATAGCCAGTCGACGTGGACAGTCACGAGCACAAGCAGGGTGACCTTCAATTTCGCAGTTGGCGCATCTGCAAGGAGGTGCAGGAGTTCTTACAGTATCCCCAGCTGAAGGGTGTACTGATTCAATGACCATCTCTTGACCTTTAGATGGAATTTTGCAAACCTTGGGACTATGGTTTTCACCGCATTTAACGCAGCGGGTCGGCATGGTGCAATTTCTTGCAACATGGCCGAATCGCTGGCAGTTAAAGCATTGCGTGATATCGCGCCCCTTATCTTTGGTGATAGTAATATTGATATCATCAAAAATAGACCTGAGTTTATACAGACTAAGGATATCAGACTGTTTCGACACTCTGAGCAGCCATTTTCTGTCAGAGACACTGACTGCACCAAGAAACTCGACCTTGAAAGGAACTTTAGTTTCTAAATATTCTTTAATCTCACCCTCAGTATAGTCCTTGGTAAGATTATTAATTACCAACATATGGGGCAGTAGAGACTTGGGCGTGTGGGTGTGAAATTTATACCCACGATCGGACAATAATTTTTTAATTTTCTCATAAACGGAGAGACCCCTTACCTTCAAAGACAACACAGTCGAATTGATATAAGTTAATGTAAACTCACCTACTCGATAATGCTGCTTGAGGAATCCTGAAACCTCCCTGAGATTTGCATCGTATAGTGTGAAAGCTGGCATGGACTTGCCAGCAGAAGTGTTCTTAGTCTGAGTAGGAGGCATTTTGGCCCCATCAGCTACATGAGCGGCTCCGTTATCCAGGTTAGCTTGCTTGTTTACCTTCGTATTAGTACGTACTCCAGATTCTAATAGTTTTGGTTTCGGGATTGCACCTTTTGATGCCATATTAGTTTGATTTTTCTTCTGGGGTACAGAATTCAACGCCATGTCGAGGTCTTCTGATACCTCGGCAGCCCAGTTTTCAATTTGCGGTTGACTGACCGTTTGCTGCATTGACATTTCGGCAGCGTCATCAACGATTTTGTTTCCAATAAAAAGGTTAGGCGTGTTTGGTGGAGGAAGACCCGCCTGAATAGCCACTTTTTTCTCCAAGTTATTAATAATACGAAGACACGCATTTTCGCGCCCAACAGATAGTGATAGCTTTTGGGCAGCCTCTTCTTGAGTCTTTATGACCGATTCTAGTTTAGCCGATAAAGACTTATTTTCCTCTAGGGATTTTGCCAAATCCTTCTGAAGTTGGATAACTAAAGCTTCCAACTGAAATATTTTATAAGTTGCATCATGCTTCTTCCTTTTCCGTTGTCCATCAGATACCACCGTCTGATATCCACAACTATCATCGGAGACTTGTGCCAAAGATCCATTATTATCGACTAATTTATCTTCGCCATCCCTTGCACTGGGTAGATTACCTTCCAAATTGTTGCCACCGTCGGGAACCTTGGAAGTGACTTGATCCAGCCTGGGATATTGCGTTTATATATGTAGAAACGTATCTTTTATAAATTCTTTTGAAATTTTTGAAAAGAAAAATTCTAGAATTTTTTGTATTTTATTTTATTTATTTTTTTTTTTTTTACAAAAAACACAACCGACTCTTCCAAACTCTAAAATGAGAATCCTTTTCCATATGTAGGCTACTTTACGAAATATATATGTCCTCAAGGAATTAAAATATCGACCAAAAATAAAATTTTTATATTTTTCATACAAAAGTAATGATCCATTTCACCCGCTAAAGAATATCAGATCATAAAAGAATATCAGATGTAAAATTGTAGGCATCTTTTTCGACCTATACTCTTACCCGGTGCAAAATTTCGTGACTATTGATGTATAATTGCGACTTCTAGCGAGTTTATTATTACACTACAAACAAATAACGGAATATATTAGGTTGTAACTCTGTTATCTGATCATGCACACCAACATAATTGGCATCAATTGAAAGGTCAATCGTTTCACTTTCAAGTATATCTCACTTGTCCGGAATGTCACTTCCAGGAATTAAGATGTAAGCTGCATATTAAAAATTTTCACAATTTTCACACAAAAGTTTTGGTCCATTTAACCCTCTAAATATTATCCGATCGCCATCTCAAATTGCAAGCTTCTTCTTTGTGATAACTCTTACCTTATTTAAAATTACGCGTTGATCGGACTATTATTGAGACCTACAGAGCCGCTAGAAAATTGGATAAATATTATGTTTTTGGTCCATTTCACCCGCTAAATATTTCACGATCATCACCAATAAGAATAGGGATCTATTCTGATCTGAACCCGACCTCCATACAAAATTTCGTGACGATCGGCCCATAATCGCGGCCTGGAGTGTGTTTACAATTTATAATGGACAGACGGACGGACGGACACACATCTCAAAATCGCTTTATCTCGTCGAGATATGAAGATTGGTATACTACATTGGGGGTCTCCGACGAATATTTCGCGGTGTTACATGCATTTTTACCAAAACAAACTTATAATACCCTTTTCCACATTGTGGTATAGGGTATAATGACGCATACTTTATATGGGGCGTTATATGGGGTTAATACCAAAACGCGGACCTATATAAACCAACTTTGGTAGTAATGTTTTTTGGCCTCTGGAGACACAAAATACCAAATTACAACCAATTCGGTGGTAAAATGGGACAAATATATTAAAAATTCCTTAAAACGACGACGCGTCACGCGTCATTTTGTATGGGGGCTATACGAAAGCGTGGACCTACATAGCCCGCTTTCAATACCAAAAGCCCTACATATATATAATAGATTTTCCCAAAATTTCATCCACCTACGTCAATCCGTTCGGACGCTTAGAGTGACGGACATGGCTATATCGATGTAGAATTGCACACTGATCAAGAATATATATAGTTTGTGGGGTCTACAATGATTATTTCGAGTAGCTACAAACGCAGTGACAAACTTAATATACCCCCATCCTATGGTGGAGGGTATAAAAAAACAATAAATATATATTTATAACAAAATTGAAAGTTTTTTTATTCCTAACGTTTGTTTTTCGTATGCTCTAATATGTAACAAAAAACCAAAACAAAATCATCGACAAGTAGCAAATATTACAAAAAATGTTGTTTTCGCTCTCCTGAAAATTTTGATTTTTAGACTTATGTCTTAGTCTTGATTTACTTATTTGACTTATTTTCAAGAAAACCACTGACTTACTTAGCTGGCCCAGTACAGAACATTTGTTCCATAAGCCGAACTAAGAAAAGATCTCCATTCCTCTGTGTTTGTTGTTGTATTTTCCCAGCCTGGGATATGTATTTTCTGTTGTCGCGTTTCACTTGTTCGCTTCTACGAAGCTTTTGACTTCCAGTTTTGCGTGAGACGCCATGTGGCCCATATTGATTCGCCTTTTTAGCGGGATCATCATCGCTCATTCTTGTGACATGGCCTAGACAAGGCAATCGTTATATATCGATTAGTTCAACTATACGGATGTCGTTGTATAGTTGATATAACTCGTATCTACTTGTGCAAGTTCCCATGCTTCGGAACCATACAATATTAGCACGGGCAGTGGTGCCAGATAAGTTTGGTCGAAAACCGTAAATTTATGGGAGCAAAAATCGTCAAATCGGCAAAATAGTATTTCAAATCGACAAAAAATCGGCATATACAATAACTTGTATTTCAGTTCAAATTATTACTACATAAGTTAAAAATAAAATGCTAAGTGAAGGCAACGACTACTATTTCATAAAACAACACATTTTTGTGACAAATTACCGCCTACGAAACATTGTTTTTATACCCTCCACCATAGGATGGGGGTATATTAAGTTTGTCATTCCGTTTGTAACTACTCGAAATAATCATTGTAGACCCCACAGACTATATATATTCTTGATCAGCGTGCAATTCTACATCGATTTAGCCATGCCCGTCTCCCCATATAAAGTACGCGTCATTTTAATATATTTTGAATGTATTAGTCCCATTTGACAACCGAATCGGTTGTAACTTTGTATTTTGTGTTTCCAGAGGCTAAGAAACATTTCTACAATAAAATGTTTATATAAGTCCACGTTTTGATATAGCCCCCATGGAACGATATCTCCCGATTTTCGGTATTTTGAAGGTTTTGGCCCCATTATCACACCGAGATGGCTGATATTTGGTATTTAGTCTTCGTTTGGGGTATAAAACTTTCCCCCAGAAATTTGTCTGTACAGGTCCACGCCTTCATATAGCCCCCATAGAATGATACCTCCCGATTTTCGATATCTTGCAGATTATGGCATCCCAAATGGTAGTCTTCTTTGAGGGTATACAACTTTCCCCCAGAAATTTGTAGGTATAGGCCCACGCCATCATACAGCCCCCATAGAACGGTACCTTCCGATTTTCAGAATTTTGAAGGTTGTGGCCACATTAATCCACCGAAATGGCTGAAATTTGTGTTGGAGGGTATAAAAAGTTCGGCCCGACCGCTTTCCTACTTGTTTAAAATAACGGTGTTCACTATAGGTCGAGAAGGACTGTACCGACCAACACCACACCAACCCTCACTTGCCGATTCTGAGATATTTGTGGAACAATTATACTATATTATTGTATGTAAAAATATTTTTTTAAATTTTGAAGTTTTTTTGTCCAAAAAAAAAACCCAATTTTTTAACAAAGCTTGACTTTGACAGCCCTCCATTTTTTTGAAAGATTTACATTTTTTAAATTCCCTCGTCTAAAGACAAGATTATGAGGTACTTTGTTATGATCCGTCCAGCCGTTTTCGAGACAGAGCGGACTCCGCAAAACGCTTTTTTAAAAACAGTGTCTCGTAGATGGCAATATGCTATGCAATATTTTTCAACAAAAAATTAGCGAGGATAGATCAAAATGTACCTTTATGTTAAAAGACTTGGAAAAAAACATAGAAAATTATGTTTTTGAGCTGCACGACTAGGTGTTACCCTTTAAACAAAACTTATACAAAAATATAAGATCTTAATTAATAATCTGTTGATATTATAAGTTTTTTCGGGTTAATCTTCTTTATGAGGATTTATTTGAGTGGCTTTAAGTTGTCTTTCAGAAATCAGTGCTACCAGCCACAATATTCACACAAAACGCAAGTTTTACGTGAACAAGTTGTCATAACTAAAGATCGACATTTTAGGGGTAAAAATCGTGAAATCGTCATTTCTGTTTTATTGTCTAAAAATCGTCAAAATGGCGATAAATCGCCACATCTGGCATCACTGAGCTCGGGTAGTATCAATGCTTTGTAAAGTGTTACTTTTTTGTTGACGTGATGTGACTTTGTTTTTAAACCGTTTACTTAAGCCAAAAATGCATCTGTTGGCCAATACAATTCTTCCCAACTTATGTTGTTTGTTGTGTATATGTATATCGGTACCGAGGTAGACGAAGTCTTTATCTACCTCAAAATTATAGGTACCAACTTCCACAGTTGGCTATTGGTGCAAACTGGGCCATTTCATTTAACGTCTGCATCACGTAAAACTCTTCCAGCAATACATATCTTTATATATAAAACTCAATTGTCGTTTGTTGGTAATTGAATCAGTTGAAAACGGCTGGAGCGATTTGGATAATTTTTTGTGGAAATGTTAGTCATAGTCCAGTTGAGGTTTTTATGCAAAGAAAAATTGGCCACGACCTCTTTTCCGCCCACTTTTATAAATATGTTATATCTACGAAACTACTCAATAGATTTTCCTGAAATTTTCAGGGAACGTAGAGTGATGGCCCCCGGTTGAAATAGGCTACATATTTGGTTGAATTTCGGATCGGGCGGGGTACCTCCCCTATGCCCTATTTCTGTAAAAATGCAATATTTGCAACAATTACAAATGTATCGCTTTGAAAATTAATTTCCGAGTCAATGGCGATTGTGTTTCCGACCTTACGTGCTTATTTGGGGCATTAAGACTGGACAACGCCCACTTTTTTAAATATGTTATATCTACGAAACTACTGAATCGATTTTCCTGAAACTTTCAGCGAATGTACAGGGTTGGTCCCCGATAAAAATAGGCTACATATTTTTTGACTTTCGGATCGGGCGGGTACCTCCCCTATGCTCTATTTTTGAAAAATGCAATATTTGCAACAAATACGAATGTATCGGTTTGGGAATTTATTTGCGAGTCAATGGCGATTGTGTCTCAAACCTTACGTACTTATTTTGGGACTTAAGATCCGACCACGCTCACTTTCTAATTAGGTTCTATCTACAAAACTACTGAAGGGATTTTCAAGAAGATTGCGATTTGTCTAAACTTTTAAATCTTTATTTGCGAGTCAATGGCGATTGTGTCTCAAACCTTACGTACTTATTTTGGGACTTAAGATCCGACCACGCTCACTTTCTAATTAGGTTCTATCTACAAAACTACTGAAGGGATTTTCAAGAAGATTGCGATTTGTCTAAACTTTTAAATCTTTATAAATAAAAATCAACTATCGTTCGTTGGTAATGGCATCAGTTGAGAATGGCTGGACCTATTTTCGACTTGGGTTTTTATGCAAAGAAAATTTTACCATGCCCACTTTTACGTCCACTTTATTCAATTTTAAATTTTTATCATTTCTACAAGAACTAAAAATTGCCAGGGAATGTACAGAGATGACCCCCGCTAAAAATATGCTACAAATTCAGTTGAATTTCGGAAAGGGCGGGGTACTTCCCCTATACCCTACTTTTTTAAAAATGTTATATTTACAATAATTACGAATGTTTCTATTTGGAAGTTAATTTGGGAGACAATTGTGGTTGTGTTTCCGACCTTACCTACTTTTTTAGGAACCAAAGACTTGACCATACCCACTTTTTAAAATATGTTACATCTACAAAACTTCTGAACCGATTTTCCTGAAAATGTCAGGGAATCTACAGGCATATTTACTTGAATTTTGAAGAGGCATATTTAAAAAAACGCCTTACCTTTATGAATAAAAATCAAATGCTGTCATAACGCAACTTAGGTTTTTTGGAAAGAAAAGTTTACCACGCCCCCGAAAACAGGTTACATATTTTATTGAATTCCCTAGGGGGCGGGGTACCTCCCTTATGCGATATTTAAAAAAACGTTATATTTGCAAAAATTATGTATGTATCGGAATAAAAATTTACGGATTAATCTACAATCTAGGTACTTCTTTGGGCCTATAGGCCCGACCAAGCCTGTTTTTTTAATATGTCATAACTCCAATACTACTGAAGGGATTTCCATAAAATTTGTAGCAAAAGCTCAATGTTTGCCGTTGTTATGTATATTTTATAAATTTCGGAAGAGGTGGGGTACCTTCCCCATGACTTTCTGTTAAACGCTATATGTATAAGCCACACTCATGATTATATCGGTTTCAGCATACATTTTGGTAGGCAATGAAGTTGCGTGCCCCCTAGGTACATATTTGGAGCCAAAATACCGGACCAGGCCCACTTTTTTAATATGCTATATCTGATGACCACGCCGTCTTTTTTCAAAACATTATTTTTGCAAAACTACTGAACCTAATTTTCAGAAAATGTTCAGGAATGTCCCGTGGTCCAAAATGCTATATATTTGTAGATGAATTTCGGGGCCTATTATTTTATAATCGCTATATTTGCCAAAGTTATGAGTGCATCAGGTTGCAAATTAGTTTTCGAGACAACGGTGGTTGCGCCCCCGATCAAGAAAAACTATATATGGCAAATTAAAAAAGTTCTTTTGCAATTCCATTTGAAAAAAAAAATAAAAAAAAATTTCGCGAGCACATCTACGATTTTTGGTATAGAGTTAAAAGAAAAAAATCTGGTTTCAAATCTGCTCGCGTTCACGAAATTGGCCGATGCGCGCAAAAGCGATTTTTATCCTCTTATAAAGAAAAACAAGTAAAAAAGTATCAGTCGGCTTTGCCGACAGAGATATACCCTCAGCTCGTTTAAGACATATCGTGCGTAGCATTTTAGTGACATTTTTTTAAAAATTGGGGGAAGTACCGGAAGTTGTGAACCGGTATTGCCTATCTCCGAACTGAAACTAAGTTTGGAGAGAATATGAAGAAGACCAAATTTTGGACCAAATCGGTTGGTCATTTCGAAGGTTATCGTGCCCTCAAGCCAATACATATGCTGCCATAGGGGTTTTTTACACCTTTCGGGTAGTTTTCTCAGGAAGTACTGATTTGCCCCTGAAAAAAACTTTTACCGTCGTAATGGAGGCAGCGAATACAAGTTGCTTCAACAAAAATCGAAGTGATTCGAGAGCTGGTCTTAAAGTGAACTTATCCGAAGTTTTGTCTGGGAGGTACCCGAAGGAGTGGACAAATATAGTCCATATTCGAACCTGAAATATATCTGGTAGATATTTTAGGATGTGTAAAGTATGGACCAAATTGGTCACTCCCATCAAGAGTTATCCTGCGCAAAATGTTTCCGAAAAGTTTTGAACTTTTGCGGGGGAGGTACCTGAAGGAGTGGACCGATATAGCCCATCTTCGAATTTAAACTATGTTTGGACAAAATATTACGAAGGCAAAATTTTGGACCGAATCGGCAGATCCCTTCGAGAGTTATCTTGCACTCCAACCACTACACACGGTGCCATAGGGATTTTTTGCATCTTTCAGGCTATTTTCTCAGGAAGTATGGACTTGCCCCTGATGAAATTTGTACCGTCGTATGGAGGACAGTTAATACAAGTTGTTGCAACAAAAGTCGAAGCGATTCGAGAGCAGGTCCTAATCTGAACTTATCCGAAATTTTGTTTGGGAGGTACCCGAAGGAGTGGACCGATTGAGTCCATATTCGAACCTCTTCTAAGTGTGGTAGAAATTTCACGATGTGGAAAGAATGGATCAAATCGGTTACTTCCTTCACGAGTTATCGTGCGCACAAATTTTCCGAACATTTTCGAACTTTTGTGGGGGAGGTACCGGAAGGAGTGGACCGATATAGCCCATCTTCGAACTTGAACTAAGTTTGGGCAAAATATTACCAAAGCCAAATTTTTGACCGAATCGGTTGATCCATTCGAGAGTTATCGTGCGCACCAGCCAGCCAGACAGACGGACAGACAGACAGACGGACGGACATTGCTAAATCGACTCCAAATGTTTGAAACACATTTCGTCCAAACATACATGGGGTCTAAAACCATTATTTCGATGAGGCACATTTTGCCCGTATGAAATTGTATATACCCTTTCTAGCCAAAAGGCTGAGGGTATAAATATTTTAAAATTTCTTATTTGTTTGTATTGAGAAAATGTAAGCATATATCAGTAACAGCATTTGATATCCATCCGTAGATGCACCAAAATTTCCAAAATGTGTTTTTATTTTCGCGGAAGATCAAAAAAATTAAAAAAATCTGGCAATAAATTCAAATTATACTAACTCAGAGTCCGTATAAACCTCTAAAAACTAAATTAAAAATAAGTACAGAAACTAGACAACGCGTAAAAAATCTGAAACCAAAATTATAAACATTGGCTTTATAAATAGCATATTATAACAACAAAAAAAAGAGAAACAACTCATTGTTGGAAAATATTGTTACAAATATATTTTTTGGTTTGTTTCGAAAAATTAGAAAAAAATATTTGAGAGTTATCCAACTATTTCGCTAAAATCTAATACATAAATTAAAGTATTCTGCTAAAACTTTATCAAAATATATGGTTTACCATCGTGAAAGCTTAACTGCTTACTGTGATAACTTATAAGGATAGGAAATTAAGAGTAATATTGAAATTACTATCATTTAAAAGATATGAAAATTAAAAAGCCTGCAACTCGCGAATTAGTTAAAGTCGGTTGATGCGCATCCGATTTTGGATAAAGCGAATCAATCTCTTTCAATATTTATGCATATTTCGATGTTTCAGTCAGCGGCCATTGTGTGCCGCAAGTTGCATCATGCACTGCAAAAAACCTTAAAGTTGGTAAAAGTCGCGCAATGTGCATACGATTTTGATGCGCATCCGGTTTCATCAGCGCCCATCAAAAATACGTCAATATACACCTATTTCAAATAGATTCTTCAAAAACCGCGGATGTGCCTCCACATTCAATTTTTGGCGAAATACCCATATTACTCGCGTATCTCTGTTTTTTTATGACACGTGTTTTTGCAAATATTATAATCGCGAGTAAAGGATTCCATTTATGTTAAAATTTAAAAGTAAATCGCGGTTTAGTACGCGGATTTTTCAAAATATATTTTTGCTGATTTTCCGATTTTCAAGGTATCTATATCCGCGGTCTTAGTGAATGAATTCGATCGCGGAAGGCTTCATTAGAACCGTCGCGTAAAAAAAACTAAATTCACGCGGGTTTCAAAGGAAATTTAATGACAGTTGTAAATTTTACACGCAAAAAATATGTTTTGTAAGAAAATTCACGCATGAAATTTTGGCTTTTCGACTCCAATTACTAAGATGCTGTAAGGAGCACACTCATGAGATATGCACCAAACGACGTAAAATCACGAGTTCTATAATCGTGTTATGAGTTTGGAATATTTTATTCTTGCGCGTCCGGATTATTAAAAAAAAATCAAAAAACACCGAAATTCCGGCTTCAAAATGTCAGCATCAATTTTAGGTGGATGCAGTGGATATATCGAAAAATCATACACAGCTATCTTATTGCCCATGGAGTATTCTGTGATTCATTCTTTGGGAATAGGTCTATAAAATGTATGGTTAAGCCAGAAATCGCATGGGAACATATAAAAACATGTTGGCTTCAACCCATTTTTACCCATTTTTCTACATTGATGCCAACACAGCTTCCACGAAAATTAATTTTAATGGTCGACATTATGGGATCCCTCCTAAAACACTTCATTTTAAAGAATTGTAGTCATACTTTATAGAATATGTTAACAGTTCGCGAATTCT
The DNA here is from genome assembly GCF_047663935.1 of Musca autumnalis. Classification (NCBI taxonomy): domain Eukaryota; kingdom Metazoa; phylum Arthropoda; class Insecta; order Diptera; family Muscidae; genus Musca; species Musca autumnalis. The sequence goes on along the minus strand of NW_027411866.1, from coordinate 121,542,957 downwards.
GAAAGGGTGAAACTCGGATTCATCGATTGCAAAATATTTTTGTTATTTCCCATATGTACTTAAATGGTGTATTTAAATGGTAAGGTTCAACGGTCCATCAGCCATGAAAAGCTAAAGCATATAAGTCTAAATAAGCGGGAGAATTCGATTTAACCATTTTTTAACTTTTATAATTGGATCGCTTTAGGATAAAGACAGGGACATGGACGATATTAAATCCTAAAAGGCACAAATTGGCGAAAAATCCGACAAAGTCCGTAACAGAAAAGAAAGGTTACAGACAAAATCTGTTGATAAATTTAAAACCCTTCTCGGTTTGACAATGGACCGAAGAAGTGAGGTAGAAAATACCTATTTTTGAATTGTCAAGCATAAAGTCGATAAAAAGTTGTCATTAAAACTCATTACGACGGGCCAGCAACGCGGACCGGGGTCTGCTAGTGTTGTATAAGACACACGAAAGGCTCTCTCTTTGTCTGAGATCTCTTTTGGTATTAAGCTCTTCGGAGAGGTTCTTTCCTGTTTCAACTGAGGGCCGGGTATTTGTTGAAGTCATCTGCCGAATGAGCTTTGCGGGGGTACCAAATCCTGACATAGCTTGAAATACCTTTGAGCGTAGGGGACTGCCGAAGGCTGTTTTATAATCGACAAAGAGGTGGTAGGTGTCGATCTGAATCTCTTGGGTCTCCTACAAGATTATCCGCAGGGAAAATATCTGGTCAATGGTGAACTTGGCAGGTATAAATCCGCATTGGACTGGCCCAATTATTTCGTTTACCATAGGCTTTAGTCGTTCGCATAATATCCCTGACACTATCTTATAGGCATTAGGGAGAAGTAAGAGCATACAGTCTTATCTCCTTTCTTGTGGACGGGACACAGGATGCTCAGCTTCCAATCGCCTTGTATGCGTTCTTCCTGCCATATGATGCTATCAAGCTGATGAATACACCTTTTTAGCGTGTCGTCTCCGGTTTTGAACAGTTAATTTTAGCATTGGGCGGTGAATATAAAAAATAAACTTTAAATTGAATGTTTCTATAGTTTTTATATGTTTATCTTCTTCCTGTAGACTTTAAAGGGATTAATTCAGACAGTAGACCTTTAGACGGTCTTCTTCACCCCTTCATCAAGGCTTTCTTAAGGTTATTTCCTGTAGATGACTTTCCAAAGGTCAAAAAAAAAAAAACGTTAAAATGCAATATTCCAATTGAAGAACTTGGGAATATATTTAAAAGGTTATTTCAAAAAGTCTCCCATTCACAAAATACCTTCAAAAGGTATTCTCCTTGTAGGATGGCATCAAAAGATCGGCCTGGCCAAACTTTTTATATCCTCCACCACGATTTTAATTTTTGTTAATTTTCTTTATGAAAGTCCTAAGATCTTCAGCAACGTCAAGGCGAATTAATATCACTTTCTTGGAAAGAATGTTTAACCCAGTCAGCGCCGCGATTTTTTGTGAGAAAACTTAAACTTTTATACGAAAAAGATTTGTTTGAAACATTCTAAGCATTCTTTATTTTTGCAACCATTTTTGTGGCGTTTAATACCAATGAGAAGTCGATTTTTTTTACTCATTCCATTTTCGCTTTACATCAACGATTTTTGCGGACAAAAGTTATCGCGGTTTTATTTCCACTTTTAAGAAAACTTTATTATAAAAACGATTCTTATTTGGAAGAGCACAAATGTCGCTAAAAAGTTATTACAAAGTGACTACAGCCACTATATTGCATAACATTTGTAATATGTTACCCAAAATTACTATGTCCCAATCTGATTTGAATGTATGTACACCATACCCATTACTCGAAAAATCTCCACAAAAAATTGTGAACATGAATTATTCCGTAAAAGTTCAGAATATTTGAGGGTGGAGGGTAAAAAAGGTTCATCCCGGTCGAATTTATGCTTTTCTATTTGTTTAACATTAATGTTGCCTAAAATCATTCAAAATGCAAGTGATTAAAAATATAAAGCAAGTAATAACATAAACTGAATTGGGTGTGTGGGGCTTCGCTAGAAATTACTTTTCCAGAACAAACTACTTAGGTCAACTTAGCTCGATTAATTCAATTAATTAAAAACAAACATTCATAAATAATGACCTTCGTCCTTATAAGACAATTTGCCTGCTAGCTCACCTATGATATATATTCTTGATCAAGATAATATTCAGAGTCAATCTAGCCATTTCCACACAAATTGTGCTAGTTTCTTTTCCCCATAGACAGGTCAAGTTCGAAGGATTTTAGCTACAATCTGTAACCGAACTAGGTATTTTGAGTGTTTTACATTTTTTAACTGAACCACTCGTATTTTGACATTTGAGGTTAGCTGCGAAATGTCTCCACAAAAAAATTATTAACTTAGGTCCATATTTAAGAATTGCCCCCATAATAAAGGTACCTTCCGATTATCGGTATTCTATGGATTTTACCTAAAATTTTTAACCCAACTAGCTGTAATTAATATTTAAAGTTCTTAGTAATCACAGCACATCTCCACCAAAAATTGTCAACATAGATCCATGTTTCGGTATAGCCCCCATATAACGGTAACCCCCGATTTTCGGCAATTTGAGGGTTTTAGCTACAATTATTAACCGAACTAGCTGTAATTTGACATTTGGGGTCTCAGTGGTGACGAAATTTCTTCAGTAATAATCGTCAACATAGGTCCATGCTTTGATATGGTCCTCATATAACGGTACCTCCCGATTTTCGATATTTGGAGGTCTTAGCTACGTTGTTTGACATAACTAAATTTGACATTTGAGGTTACCTGTAGATCTAAAATATTTCCACAAAAAATTGTCAAGTTTGGGCCTAATTTGGGTATAGTCTCCATAATGACATAACTAAATTTGACATTTGAGGTTACCTGTAGATCTAAAATATTTCCACAAAAAATTTTCAAGTTTGGGCCTAATTTTAGTATAGTCTCCATGTAACGGTGCATCCATATTTTCGGTATATTGAGGATTTTAGCTAAAAATTTTAATCTAAGTAGCTGCAATTTGACATTTGAGGTTATAGGTTCATGTTTTGGTATATACCTTATATAAAGGTTCCTCCCGAACTAACTGTTATTTGACATTTGAGGTTATCAGTGGTCACAAACCATTTTCACTAGAAATCGCCAACATAGGTCTATGTTTTATGATAGCCCCCTTATAAGGGTACATCCCGATTTTGAAAGCCTTAACTACACTGTTTTACGTAATTTGACATTTGAGGTTCCCAGCAGTTACACAACTTTTGCTCCAAAAACTGTTAAGATAGGTCCAAACTTTGATATAGCCCCCCATACTAAGGTACCACCTGATTGAATACATTTTTAGATTAGACATTTTGGGTATCCGTGGTGGAGGGAATACAAATTCGGCCCGACGAACTTAACGACTTTTTACTTTTTAGACCCAATTTAGGCATTTGGGTTATCCGTGGTAATAAAATATCTCAACCTTAAATTGGGGACAGGAAAGAAAATTAATTATTCCTATTTAGTTCGGAATAATTTATGGAGGAGGGTATAAAAAGTTCGGGTCCATTTGCATAACCGGTTTTTTTTATCCACATCACTATGTGGAAAGGGTATTATAAGTTTGTCGGAGAAACCCAATGTGGTATATCTATCTTCATATCTCGACGACATAAATCGATTTTGAGAAGTGTGTCCGTCCGTTCGTCTGTCCATTATAACTTGTAATCAAACTCTAGGCCGCAATTCTGGACCGATCGCAATTTTGAATGGAGGTCGGGTTCAGACCAGAATAGATTCCTCTTTTTATTGATGATGATCGTGAAATATATAGCGGGTGAAATGGACCAAAAACATAATATTTATTCGAATTTGTAGCGGCTCTGTAGGTCGCAATAATAGTCCGATCAACGCGAAATTTTATATAATGTAAGAGTATATGACAAAGAAAAAGCTTGCAATTTGATTTGGCGATCAGATAATATTTGGAAAACCACAACTTTTGTCTGAATATTTATACCCTACACTTTGGCCAAAAAGTTTGTAACGCATCGAAATAATGGTCGTAGACCCATACTTATATGTATATACCAAAATGAATGTCTCGACGAGTTGAGTCGATCTGGCTATGTGTGTCCGTCCGTCTGTCCATCTAAACCTTGTAATCACGCTACAGGTCGCAATTTTGATCGCATCGTCACGAAATTCTGGATGTTGATGGGGGTCCCGGAGGGGAAGAAGCCTATTGAAGAAGCCTATTTTGGTGATGGTCGGATAATATTTAGGGGTCAGAATGGGCAAAAAACTTAAAAGTAGAAAATATCACCTTTCTAATGATGTAAAGTAGGTTCTCGTAGGTGATCAAACAACGAAGATATCACAATAGTCGCAAATAAAACCAAAATTTTCATTTTTGCGATTGGGGGTCCCACAGAGGAAAACACCTTTTGGTTTTTGATAATACGGATATAATTCAGGGGTTGAAATGTGAAAAAAAATTTTGAAAAAAGATAAACGTTTTATTTCAAAGTTAATATCTCCCTTCTGTAGGAGGTATATCGAAAGCAAAACCTGGCAAGGAAAGTAGAAAATATCACCTTTACAACGATGTGAAGTAGGTTGTCATAGGTGCATCCCTTTTTTCCATTTTTGTGCAATCATACTACGAAATTTTGATCGTATCCTCACGAAATTTTGGGGGTTGATGGGGGTCTAACAGAGAAAGAAGCTTATTGATGGTTGGCATACATCCCACTTTTCCATATTTTATTTGGGTTATACTGTCGATGCACTTAAATGCGTTTCAAAAAAATTGACCTGTGTTAATGAAGACATTCAGATCAAAGGCGCTAAGCTATACCAATTTTAATATTTTGGATTTTATTAGTCAAAAGCTTATGAACAGGGGTAGTGGTGTAGGGTATCACATAGTCGGCCCCGACCCGACTATAGCCTTGGCTCACTTGTTTTAATATACAGTTTATATCCTCATTGTTTCTTAAAATAAGTTAATTTGTTCCATAAAAAATTTTGATTTGTGGAAAGCTAATTCCCTGGGGTAGTGGTGTAGGGTGTTACATTGTCGGCCCGTCCGACTATAGCCTTGGCTTACTTGTTTTCTTTACTCTGATAGGTGTTAGATTTATAAGTACATCAACTCAAGTTAAAGAAGATATATCAAAGCATGTTAAATACCATGCCTAGACAAAGACTTCTGTAGTACTATATACATATGTACGGGCTATGTGAACCATTCATTGCATTTAAAGTCCGTTTAATTTAATTTTTCTCAATTGAATTTATTTATTTTACAAAAGCTTAGTATTCAAAACATTTAAAACTAACCTCGTAGTAATCCACCGACACTTTAATGTGCCCTTATAACAAAATACATAGGTTCATATGGGAGTTGTATTTTGGCGATTGCCTTTTAATTAAAAATTTGGTTGCCAATAGATCGCTTACAAAAAAAAAAGAAGAAAGCGGAATCATCCCAACCAAAACAATAATATTTCCTTTAGGAATGAAAATGTTCAACCATCATCCGGAATTACAGAACGGAAACAATGGCACATCAGACAAATGAAAATTTAAACTTTTTGGACAAAATCAAATGAAATGGCCTTAGTCGACATCACCAGTTTTGCTTCTAGTGGTGTTCTGTCTATGGCAAAAATACATGCACTCACACCACATAGTATTGGTGTGGGAAAGTGGCATTGATCTAGAATTGGCTTGAAAAACACATTCCAATAGAACACCTACAAAAGCAATTCCCTAAAGTTGTACTTTTTAGGCAAGTTGCTGTGTTGCTGTTTTTACACGTTCAAATCTATGGCGGATTCTGAATGAAGAAAAAAATCCAAAACAAAACACAACAAGAAACAATGAACGATTTACGAAAATGCGTGGCATGACGACGGCGTATGTCTGGATGTGGACTTTTGCCGGTTTAAGGTATGTGGTCAGTGGGCAGGAAATTCAAAACATTTTTATTTACTTAGAGCTGGTTGTTGCTGTCCAAACAATTGATCCGTGAATAGTGGGAATACGCCGCGTCGTCATCATACTATCGGCCATATTCACTCAAATGGAATTTGATGGCTTGAGTTACAAATGAAATGCTCTGCAGCAATAAAACCCAATAGAAACTACTGTGTTGACGAGGAAGCAGTGGATGAAAACAATACGTCCATATATGAGTGTGTTTAAGCAGGAACAGAACTCACATCACCACTTTGGCCGGGGACAAATTGATTTTAAATTGCCAAAAAACAAAGTTTAACAAATACATTTAAGGCCAATGGTACTTTTAACTATTATTTGAGAGAGCGAGAGGGAAGGCGAAATATATTTATTTGCGGCTGTGGCAGTAGACCTCTATATATTGTTTGTTATCTATACGGCTGGGACAAGTCTGTCTGGGGATTTTGTTTCTTTTTTTATTTTTAACTACGACACGCCGAAACCATATCTAGTCACAATCTATTCTATTTACATTTTTAATCTTCTATTGTCAGTGGGGAATACAATCATTGAAATTCTAACATTAATAAATTGCCTCATAGTGGTCGTTGACACCATAAAATGAAAAAATAGTCATCGATAGATAACTTTGACTAACAAATTAACAACAAATCCCAGCCAGTTGAAAGTTTATTCAGAATTTAAATTTTGGTAATTAAGGACTGCATAATTTACGAATATTTAAAAAATTTTAATTCTACAAACAAATTGGTATTTGATAACATTTTTAGTAAATAAATAAAAACTGCAACAACGCAAAAATTCCTGTGCACTGAATTTTAGTTCAGGACAATCCCAATAGTACATAGCGAAAATCCATGAAGCAATATTAACGACGACTGTCATGTTGGGTGGTACTGAATTGGAACTAAATAACACTGTGCAACAAAATGGAGGTCGAGGTCTGGGCGGGTAGAAAATTCCTTTTGGGGGTGAAAGCCCTTGATGAGTACATACAGAACCTTAGCGGGCAGATCCGCCGTGAGTCGAACTTCTGAGTTATGGCGCGATGAATTTGGCACTGGAGACCATATAAGCCAACAGAAATTAGCGTCATATCTTTGTTCGCAGTTGTTTTGGCTTATTTTTGATATAACGTGTCTTCAGTAAAATCTAATGAGGATCTTTTTCGTAGAATATTTCGACCTTCTAACTCGCTTCCTTCCATGTCCTTTTCGTCCTTTATTTCAAGAACCGCAATAATAGTACCACAAGATGACATTTTTCAACTTCGAAATGTTCTGCAAAAATGTCGATGAGAAAATTTTAGTTACGGCTCTCATTGACAACTAATCGATATTGTCGTGTTTTCATACTCCTTTTTAACATTTACCCTGTTTTTGTTCAGAAAAATCTATGAAAACCAAATGCCAAATTTATGCCATTTCGGTGGATTATTGTGGCGACAACCTTCAAAATACCGACAATTGGGAGGTTCCGTTCTATGGGGCTATATGAAGGCGTGAACCTATACAGAAAACAAGTAAGAAAAGTCTATAGTCGGACGGAGCCAACCATGCGATACCCTATACCACTATCTCTGGACAATCGCTCTCCACGGAACTTCTTTTTAATGATTGTGAAAATTTAATTATCAAATATCATGTAATGTATAATACTTATGACTAAAACCAAAAACATTTTTGTAGCAGGAAAGGAAAATTTAGTTCACACAAACCAAAATGTAATGAAACCCACTTATGTAGTACTACTACTTCCGTTGTTTCACCGCTACGTTATTGAAATTTTTACCAACTTCACACAAAAGTTTCAGTCCATTTAACCCGCTAAGTATTATCTGATCTTCACGTTCGTTTGTACGCTTCTTCTTCATCATAAACTCAAACTTTGTTTAAAATTTTGCGGGTTATTATTTTGACCTACAGAGCCGCTACAAAATTGGTTAAAATTTAGTTTTTGGTCCATTTCATCCCCTGCACATTTCACGATCATCACCAAAAACTGATCATTTTTATTCTGGCCCGAACCTAACCTCCTTAAAAACATTCGTTACAATCGGTCCATAATTGCGGCCTTAAGCTTGTTTACAATTTTTAATGGACGGACACACATCGCTAAATCGCTTTATCTCGTCGAGATATGAATTTTGGCATACCCAATAAGTGGTCTAGGACGAATATTTCGTGGTGTTACAAAAACTTATGGAGAGACAATATGTAGCATGGGATAAAAATGTGGTTCTCTACACAGAACCCATTATATATTAGGCAGTAGGCCCGTTATCTAGCAAACATTTTATTGCAATTTACATCAGAGGAAAGGTCAGTAGTTTTTTCCCATATGTAGGCTACTTTGCGAAATATATATGTCTTCAAGGAATTAAAATTTCGACCGAAAATTAAATTTTTATATTTTTCATACAAAAGTTATGGTCCATTTCACCCGCTAAAGAATATCGGATCATCATTCAAAATTGTAGGCATCTTTTTCGACCTATACTCTTACCCGGTAAAAAATTTCGTGACTATTGATGTATTATTGCGACCTCTAGCGAGTTTATTATTACGCTACAAACAAATAACGGAATATATTAGGCTGTAACTCTGTTATCTGATCATGCAAACCAACATAATTGGCATCAATTGAAAGGTCAAGCGTTCCACTTTCAAGTATATCTCACTCGTCCGGAATGTCACTTCCAGGAATTAAGATATAAGCTGTATATTAAACATTTTCACAATTTTCACACAAAAGTTTTGGTCCATTTAACCCTCTAACTATTATCCGATCGCTATCTCAAATTGCAAGCTTCTCCTTTGTGATATACTCTTACCTTATTTAAAATTACGCGTTGATCGGACTATTATTGAGACCTACAAAGCCGCTAGAAAATTGGATAAATATTATGTTTTTGGTCCATTTCACCCGCTGAATATTTCACGATCATCACCAATAAGAATAGGGATCTATTCTGATCTGAACCCGACCTCCATACAAAATTTCGTGACGATCGGTCCATAATTGCGGCCTGGAGCGTGTTTACAATTTATAATGGACAGACGGACGGACGGAAGGACGGACGGACACACATTTCAAAATCGCTTTATCTCGTCGAGATATGAAGATTGGTATACCACATTGGGGGACTCGGACGAATATTTCGCGGTGTTACATGAATTTTTACCAAAACAAACTGATAATACCCTTTTCCACATTGTGGTATAGGGTATAATACAAAACAAAACAGTTAAACAATTACACTGTGTGTAATTTTTTGAGTCATGTTTTATTAACCATATTCTGACTCCACAGTGTGATAGAATACCAAAAATGAGAAGACACGTGTCTCGCCGTTTTTCCCTATCTCATGAACTTTCGCGGTTATATGGCTCCAAAGGTTTGAGTCTTTGATGTAAAAAGGGTCATTTAGTCAGGACTATATCTTCCAAACCGTTAGGAAATTTGAATGTATCTCAGAGGGAAAGTTGTTGCTCTTATCTTAAAGTACAAAAATTGTGAACACATATAACCAATCAAACTTCATCTGCAAGGTCAAAATCGCCATGGACAAATTTCTTTTAAATTTTTTTCTCAAGTTTAGTTTACAGCTTTCAAACCGATAAAATTTGAAGCAAACAACCAACTACAAAAATGTACCTCAGATCTCAGTTAACATCTTTCTAGAATATACGAACTCTGTAGAAATGGATCTTAACGGTTAAAATAGCAAAACAATTGCGATATTTATCCTCTTTTCTCGGCTTCTGCTCCATAGATATTAAACCGTCGAAACCGCGAAAGTTGATAAGGTAGGGAAAAACGGCGAGACACGAGTCTTCTCATTTTTGGTGTTCTATCACACAGCGGTGTCAGAATATGGTTAATAATTTTCGTGTTGCACAGTATTATTGTTCTATTGAGCGAGAAAAATAATCTTTTAATTTATTTTTAAAGGTAAATATGTTACTGATGTCCCGTAAATTATATGGAAGTGTATTCCAAAGACGTATAGTTCCAATATGTAGAACTGCCTATCGCAATTGGCCGATATTCCTTATTCGATTTGGCTACAGGAATAATCTTGGCATGCTTCCATAATTTCGGAAAAGTGCTAGATGTTAATATATTATTGAAGAGGAATGTAATATATGGTAATAAACGAGGAAGGAGTATCCTTATAAACTTAGTATCTATCCCATCGGGACCAACGGCGTTTGATTTCATTTCATCAAAACATTTAAGAGTTTCATAACATGATACACAACGGAAACCAAAATTGCCCTCACGAATTAGTGTATTGTCATTAGTGGCATAGAATCTGTTCTCTAAGTTCCTGTAATTTATGTTTTTGTAATCTCTAAACGAGAAGCATCCATCATCTATTGGAGTGTTGAAATTATAAGCCAGAAACATCAAATCATGTTTCGAAAAACTAGGAGCGGAAACCTGATCTTAAAGAAGGATATTATTGTGGTTATTAACAAAGAACAAATCAAGGAGAGATATCAAGGCAGATGAAGAAAAGTGTGTAGGGTGAGCGTTATTAGTGGGATATAAATAAATAAGCCCACAAAAATATATGACGATCGGTTCATTAGTTTTCTAGTTAAAGTTGGCACCGCAAAACGCTTTAATAAAAACCAAAACAGAAATGTGATTACGATATGCTCTTTCAGACACAAAAAATCTACCAAATGAGTTTTAATTTTCTTGAAAAAAAAATTGCCTTTATTGGGCTTTACATCTAGGGTTAATACTTTAAGTTCAGCCGGGCGGAACTTTGTATACCATCCAACCATGGTACAATCATTTTCAGGTAGAGTTAAGTGTCAGCTGCTTTCACTCTCCTGTAATACTAGTGGCAATATCCAAAAGTGATTTTGTATTCTTATTACTATTTTCGATGTACACTAGGAATATATTTTTAGAGCAAAAAATAATTCAGAATAAAATTGGTTTTGGCAGAAAAGTTTGTAACGCATCGAAATAATGGTCCTAGACGCATACATATATATTTTCCAAAAATGAATGTCTCGACGGGCTGAGTCGATCTGGCTATGTGTGTCCGTCCGTCTGTTCATCTAAACCTTGTTGATGAAGGTCCCGGAGGCCTATTGATTTTGGATTTTGGTGATGGTCGGATAATATTCAGGGGTCGGAATGGGCAAAAAAACTTGTTTGGAGAAAAAGTCAACATTTTATTTCAAAGCGAATGTCGCCGCTTCTATATGAGGTATATCAAAAACAAAACCTGCTAATGAAAGTAGAAAATATCACCAATGCAACTATGTAACGTAGGTTGTCGTAGGTGGTCAAACAACGATAATATCGCAATAGCCGCTATTAGAACCCATCTTTTCATTTTTGCGATTTTAATAATAATGTCGAATATCACAAATTTGGTTGGGGACCTTCCAAAAACAAAGTCTGACTATGAAAGCAGAAAATCCCATCTTTACAAAAATGCAAAGTAGTTTGACGTAATAACGGAGATATCGCAATAGTCGGTAATACATCCCATTGTTTAATTTTTTTAATTTTTTTGTTATCAAGGTACACGTCGCAGTTTTGATTGAATAGTCACAAAATTTTGGGTGTTAATGAGGGTCCCACAGAGGAAAAAATTTATTGATTTTGGTAATGGTGGGATATTATTTAAGTATCGGAATGGGCAAAAAAACTTATTTGCAGAAAAAGTCAACGTTTTATTTTAAAGCAAATATCTTCTCTTCTGTGAGAGGTATATCGAAAGCAAAACATGGCAAGGAAAGTATAAAATATCACCTTTCCAACGATGTGAAGTAGGTTGTCAAACAACAGAGATATCGTAATGCAGTATCGTCGGTAATGCATCCCATTTTCCATTTTTGTGCAATCACACTACAGGTCGGAATTTTGATCGGATCCTCACGAAATATTGGGCGTTCATGGGGGTCTCAAAGAGAAGGAAGCCTATTGATGGTTGGCGTACAACCCACTTTTCCATTTTTTTTATTTGAGTTGTACTGACGATGCACTTTAATGCGTTTCAACAAAATTGACCTGTATTAATGAAGACATTCAGAGCAAAGGCGCTAAGCTATCCCAATTTTAATATTTTGAATTTTACCATTTAAATGATTATGCACAGGGGTAGTGGTGTAGGATATCACATAGTCGGCCCCCACCCGACTACAGGCTTGGCTCACTTGTTTTACATGTTTTTTTTTATTTTATTTTTTACCTTTTTTTAGCCTAAACGTACTAAGAACAGTTTGTTATACGATCATATGTTGCGCTGTTTACAGTGACTTGAAAAAATATCTTTGCAAAAAAATGAAATTTACTTTTGAACATTTTCGTCCAATCATTTTTCACAATTTTCGACGAGGATAATCACGGCAGTAGTGCATAAAAAATAAAATCATTGTATGTCTACGGGTGCCACCGTGGTGCGATGGTATGCACACCCGCCTTGCACGCTAAAGGTCGTGGGTTCGATTCCCAGGCCAGGCAACATCAAATTTTCAACGGTGGCAAAATACCCCTCAGTGATGTTGGCGAAATTTCCTGAGTATCTCAGCCTTGTAAAACTTCTCAACAAGTGGTGTCTTAGGACACGCCGTTCGGACTCGGCAAAAAACAGTAGGTCCCATATCATTGAGCTAATATGAATCGGGGTGCACTCAGAGATATGAGAGAAGTCTCCCTTGTCCCATCTGGGATGTTTGTGGGACAATTGTATTATTATGTCAATAAAGGGCCATCCTATAGCACTATGAAAAACTGGTTTAATGAATTCAATCGTGGCCGACACTCGCCAGAAAGCGAAGATCGTGGGGGTCGCCAAAGTCCGTCGTTGTGTCAGAAAAAAATAAGCCGTTCGTAAACGGATAATGCAAGATCACCATGCTATATACCGTGAGATAGAGCCATCCTTGGCTCTAACATTTCTCTCTAACATTTGATATTGCATGAACACATGGCCGCAAAAATTGATTTTTCTCGTTAGATCCGTCAAAATTGTACAATCGTTCAAAAAAGGCTTTTGCGATTGGTGCAAAGAAATTGTGAATAAAAGCGTTCGCTGTGCTTCAGATGACGTTTATAAGAACGTCACAGACGATGAATTTTAGACGTATGCTTAAAAGTCCGAAACAAAACAGGAATCGAAATCGAATCAAATCCAACGAAAGTTGTTTATGTAAAAAGCACTTCGAAACAAATGAACCTGTTTCATCGGCAAACTTGACCATGTGGCGACTATACGGCTTGAGAAATGTAGAATGGGTTATTTTGAGAGGAACACTACAATTTGTTTGCCTGAAGTCTCTTAAGAAAAAAGTGTATAAATCAAGCTGGAGACTTAGGACACGCCGTTCGGACTCGGCAAAAAACAGTAGGTCCCATATCATTGAGCTAATATGAAACGGGGTGCACTCAGTGATATTAGAGAAGTCTCCCTTGTCCCATCTGGGATGTTTGTGGAACAATTATTTTATTATGTATATAAAGGGCCATCCTATAGCACTATGAAAAACTGGTTTAATGAATTCAATCGTGGCCGACACTCGCCAGAAAGCGAAGATCGTGGGGGTTGCCAAAGTTGGTCGTTGTGTCAGAAAAAAATAAGCCGTTCGTAAACGGAAATTGCAAGTTCGCCATGTTATATACCGTGAGATAGAGCCATCCTTGGCTCTAACATTTCTCTCTAACATTTGACATTGCATGGACACATGGCCGTAAAAATTGATTTTTCTCGTTAGATCCGGCAAAATTGTACAATCGCTCAAAAAAGGCTTTTGCGATTGGGGTAAAGAAATTGTGAATAAAAGCGTTTCGCGGTGCTTCAGACGACGTTTATAAGAACGTCACAACGGTTTTGTTATTAATTGCTGTACGGTTTTGGGGAACTTTCCAAGAACACGATATTAAATAAAGTTTATTCCAGCCACAGTTAGTCGTCACAGGGTATACCACGAGCTAATAAATAGTAACCAGTCGATGTAAACAGTTACATTAACACCATTTCATTCCAATTTTAAAATTGTCTTAGGACCAAAATGATATGTACGACAGTGATACAGTCATTGTTTTCTAGTGCTACTTAACATAGAATTAAATTGCTGAAATATATAATTCCAATGCACTTGTATGTGCATGCATAAATACATACATATGTATATTGGCGTTTAAAATAATTGAAAGAACAATATTACTGAAGTTGAATTAAGAAAAATTCTTTGATGTTGTTATCTCTAATCTACTTGTAGCCAAACATTCTGAAGAAATTCCCCAAGTGAAATGCAATTTGATTTGTAAGTAAGTGAAAATAATGTAATTATCAAACAACTATTTCATCAAGTGTAATAAATACATACACACACTTACATACGCCACTATCAATTTCAGATACCATATATTGTAGACATATTTCTACTTAATTTATACACAACAATTCAATTGTAAATTTCAATTTAATATGTGGCTTTTTCGAAAACATTTTGCCGTAATTAATGATTGTAATTGTGTTCGAACATACTTATTATCGTTATATAATACTAAGTTTAGATTTACCAATATGTCCCCATTTTATTGTTGGAGTGAGTCTTATACAGTTAAGGGATGACGATATTGATACTGTTTCACTTTTATGTATATAAGATTTTCTTTGTTGTCATTATTTTTACTTCCTCCACCATAATATGGAGGTAATTAACTTTGTCACACATCGAAATAGTCGTCAGAAACCCTATAAAGTATATATATATTCTTGATAGAGCATAAAATTCTAAGTCGAAATCTGTTGAAGTTTCTATTACTCCTAGAATGTTAGGTATTGATATGGGCTATATCGGTACTTTGAAGGTTTTAGCCTCATTATAACACCGAAATGGCTGAAATTTGGTATTCAGTCTTCGTTGGGGGTACAACAGTTTCCACCTGAAATTTCTCGCTATAGGTCTACGTCTTCATATAGCCCCATGAAAGAGTACCTCCCGAACTTCGGTATTTTGAAAGTTGTGGCCTGAACGTCCCACCGGTTGAAGGTTTTAGCCTCACTAACACCCCGAAGTAGCCATAATTTGGTATTTAGTCTTTGTTGGGTCATAAAACATTCCCCCTGAAATTTGTCGGTATATGACAATGTTCTTATATAGCCCCTAATAGAACAGTACCTCCCGATTTTCGTTATGCGGCCTCAATATCCTAACAAAAAGACTGACATTTTATATTTAGTCGATGGGGGTATAAAACTTTCCAATTGAAATTTTACATAAAATTAAATAAAATCTTAATTATTAGATGATTCTATAAAAATCTAGAAAGGTCATCAGAATCTAGAAATTCATCGATCGATTTTATTTGTAAAATTTTGTTGGTACGTTTCAGACAAAAAGTCAGTTTTATAAGCCAAAAATTAACATGTTGACTTTTTCTGTTCACCATTTCTGTAAAATTTAATATTTGTTACAAAATCGATAGATGAAGGACTGGATTTTGATGTTCTTAATAAGACCGCTTTTCGAAAAAGAAGATTTCGTATGCGGCTATTTGCCACAAAATTTCGTGGTATTTTCAAATAAAAATTCAGAAAGCAGATTTTGTTATGTTCTTTAAGATGAAGAAAATCTAAAAAAAGTTTTGTAGTTTTCTTGGATAAAATTCATAAAAATGGCTTTTTAAAGCTCTCGGAGCATTCTAAAATGTTGGGTTATTTCCATTTTAAAACCTTTTCATGAATAGCTTATAATTTTTACTGTATGCACTTTTTATGAGTTAAACTTTTGTGCAAATTTTATTAATTTTAGTAGTAAAGAAATTTACCCTCGGAGTCGGTATTAGTACATCAAATTTTCAGTGTTCGCCATTTCCATCTTAAAAATTGTTTACTTGGTTTTTATATCATTTCCGCATACGAAGTAGCGGGCACTTTGCTAGTCTTAGTTTAAGCTCATAACAATACTCTGTGGTAAGTAGCTTCTGGTCTTCAATTGAACTTTCCTCACTTATCTAAGAATAAGTAAAAACGGCGTTAATTCGGGCGGCCGTACTTTTTATACCCTCCACCACGAACTTTATTGAAGTTAATGAGAACAAGCACGTCCTCTTATCAATTTTAACAAATATTTATTAAAACGTAATAATAATAAATATTTATTAATATTAATCAAACGTATCTCACCCTTATACATCAACAGCGAGCAACATTTTTTGAGGTATTTAAATTAATTATATCATGTACTGAGCAGGTAAAACATTATTCTAAAGAAATAAACAGAAGACCAATTTTAGTACCATTTAGTATATTTCGTAGCCTTATAGTAGGTATTCCAACCACAACCACGTATTTCAACCCTACCCTGGCATTAATACATAATAATAACAGTAAGTTTAATTCCAAATCTCAGGGTTACAGCTGTATCCGTTTGTCCAATACCAAATTGTACCATTTAATACTCTTTAAAACTCTTCGTACTATCTCAACCCTTCACTTTTTCTCAGTATATAATTGTTCCACAAACATCCCTGAAGGGACAAGGGAGAATTCTCTCATATTAATGAGTACACCCCGATTCATATAAGCTCAATGATATGGGACCTACTGTTTATCGCCGAGTCCGAACGGCGTGTCTTAAGACACCACTTTGTAGAGAAGTTTTACATGGCTGAAATACTCAGAAAATGTCGCCAACTTTACTGAGGGGTATTTTGCCACCGCTGAAAATGTTTGATGTTGCCTGGCCGGGGAATCGAACCCACGACCTTCAGCGTGCAAGGCGGGCGTGCGTACCATTGCACCACGGTGGCACACTCACTTTCACAGTAATCTTAATTAAAAATTTCGGGATACCAGAGCTATCCGTTCACTCAAATCCAAATTGTACCATGTTTAGTACCATTGAGCACTTTTCGTACCTATTAGTACGATATTGCAAAACTTCCGCAATCTTACACTCCAACAGTAATCTTAATTCCAAATTTCAGGATTCCAGCTCTATTCGTTCACCCAAATTCAATTTGTTCAATATTTAGTACTTTTCGTACCCATAATGAATTTCCAAAAATTCCTCAATCCCTAACTCCATCAGTAATCTTAATTCCAAATTTCAGGATTTTAGCAGCATTCCGTTCACCCAGATTCTTTTTGTACCATTAAGTAAATTCCGTACCCATAAGTATGAATTTTCCAAATTACCTCAACCCTACACTCCAAGAGTAATTTTAATTCCAAATTTCAGGATTCTATCTCTATCGGTTCACCCAAATCCAATTTATACCAAATTTAGTACCATTTAGTACTTTTCGTACCCATAGGTACGAATTTCCAAAACTAACTCTGTCCTACACTCCAAAAGTAATCTCAATTCCAAAATTCAGGATTCCAGCGCTATCCGTTCACCTTAATCTATATTGCACCAAATTTAGTACCATTTAGTACTTTCCGTACCCATAAGTACGAATTTCCAAAACTACCTCAGTCCTACATTCCAAAATTAATATTAATTCCAAATTTGAGGATTCCAGCTCTATCTGTTTCACCAAATCCAAATTGTACAAATTTAGTACCATTTTGTACTTTTCGCACAAATAAGTACGAATTTTCAAGACTACCTCCATATATCAATCCAACACTTCAACGGTAATCGTTATTCCAAATTTCAGGTTTCTAGCTCTATCCGTTCAACCAAATCCAAATTTAGTGCCATTTAGTACTTCTCGTATAGATAAGTATGATCTTCCAAAACCATTTCCTTATAATAACACCACTTCCCAACCCAGATTCCCATAACAAATTTCAAGATTCTATAGCCGTTCAAAATATTCAATTGGTACAATATTTAGTTACTTTTAGTACTTTTCGTACAGTTATAGGTAGAATTTGCATAAACCCTTTGGTATATCTTTCTAACTCTCTATCAGTTCATTCCAAATTTCAAAAATCTAGCTCTCCCCGTTTGCCTAATACAAAGGGTACTATATTTAGTACCTTATAGTACTTTTTGTACCCTTCTAGGACGAATGTCCAAAAACCCAGCCACAGTCAAAATTTTAACTTTCTAGCATCAGCGGTTTCGTCTGGGCGATGATATGTCAGTCAGTCACTCACTCATCACTAAGGCCTTTTATATAATCAGATAGTTTGCATGAGAAGTGGGGACACCAAAACTATTAAGAATTATCAACCTAATGATGGCTTCCATTACCTCATATAATATCATCAGAATTTAAAAATATCGTTATTTTATCAAAAAATTCGTTTCTCATATCGCTTTCTCTACATTCAAACATATTGTAAATGATATGCAATGAACAAATATTTTAAGCACTTGCTATCTCTTTGTTCGATAAAAACAACAGCAAAAAGAAACCTCAAAGATTTCCTTAAATTACGATTTAAAAGGAAAATGTAAGCCACAAAATCAAAGATTTTCTAAATATCGTTGCATTTTAATGGTATTCACAGGCTGTAGAGGACCAAAAATGCAAATGAAGTGCAAAAAGATACAAATTCAGTCGAAGACGATTGTCTTAAGGAATTTTCTTTGTTCATGATATTGTTGCTGTTGTTGTCACTGCAGCTGTAGTTGTATATTAAGATTATTGGTATTCTTATGTTTTGCAAAGGACAATATCAGACGATGGTAATTTTTATAGCAGGTATTTCAAGATGCATATAATTGTGATATTAATACGTGGGCTATGTATGGAGGTAAATATTTTCATATACAATTTTTAGTGGGCTCATGATAATAATTTGTAAAATAACTTTGGAGATCTCTGGGAAGCCTTTTAAGGTGGACTCATGGTTTGATTACACTGTGCAACAAAATTAAATTTTTTCAAAACGATGGGAAAAACTGAGTAGATTATGAAAGTAGAGCTAAAAATATGAGAACGTGTATCGGCATTTTTAATGTTTACATCGGAAAGTAACAAAAGTAGGATGGGCAAGTTCCGCCCATTTCTAGTTTTTTGAAATATTCAAGTGAGATATCTTGTAATCCTTGCATTTTAGGTATATAGTGTCTTTGGCAACTTTACAGAGGAGGATGTGGCGAATATTTTTGTTAACTATTTTGTATACCGTGAGAAAGAGGCAGCCTTGGTCATTTCTTCCACCAACAAAGATTTTATATTGCATGAACACGTGGGAGCAAAAATGGATTTTTCTCGCTGGATACAGAAAAATTGGACAATCGCTCAAAAAAGGCTCTTGTGGATTTGTGCAAAAAAAAAATTGTGTATAAAAACGATCGCGGTACTTCAAACGACATTTATAAGGCCGCCACAGACGACTAATCTTGTATCTATGCTTAGGAGCCCGAAACAAAACAGGAATCGACCATTTAGGTCTTCGAAAGCTAGCCCAATCCAACGAAAGTTGTTCATGGTAGAAGGCCTTCCCCTGTTTCTTAGGCAAAACTGACCGTGTGGCGACTATACGGCTTGAAATATGTAGGACGGCTAAATCTGAGTGTTGCACTAAAATTTGTTTCTCCTGAGAAATTCGAAAACCGAACAAGAGAAATCGAATCGTTCTGCATCATGACAATGCGAGCTCTCACCCATCGACAAGGGCATGTCGCGCGAAATTTTTGGTTATTTTGTAACCACTGAAATAAGTAGATACTGAGTAGATTCTGACTACCTATTTCAGTGGTTACAAAATAACCAGATATTTCGCGCGACATGCCCTTGTTAAAATAATGGGTGGGAAAGGAGGTTTGTAATGAGAATTTTTGCTGGGTACTGAAATTTCCTCTGATGAAAATTGCAATAATATGCGTGCTTGATAAAGGGCCTACTGCCTAATATAAAATGAGTTTTGTGAAGAGAACCACATCTTCCTCGCATGCTGCAAATTGTCTCTATCATTTTTGTTAATTTTCTCGTTTAGAGTTAAGCTTGATGATCTGAAATTATTTGCAAGTGGAAAAGGAAAGCCAAGGACTCGAACCCACATAGTCACCAAATTACGTTACCTGGTTTCATTGGTGGTAAAGCAAATCTTCGGACGTATCGACTATGTAATGGCTTCTCTGTCCTAGAACTTACCGTTTTTCAAATGCAAATGTGTTTTTGTACATTAACGCGGATACTTGGCCACAGAAATGTATTCTTCATGACAAACGCTTTTTGCGCTGACTTTGAAGTTATGAGTTGGCTTTGAACGCTAACACGCCATGACAACATTTTGATATGTTTTTCAAGGACGTGGGTTCAAATCCCAGCCGGGCTCAGCCTGTTTTTTTATTTTTTGAAATTTTGCCTTTTTATGGCGAAGATCATTTTTTAATGATTTTTGTTAATTTTCTCGTTTAGAGTTAAGCTTGATGATCTGAAATTATTTGCAAGTGGAAAAGGAAAGCCAAGGACTCGAACCCACATAGTCACCAAATTACGTTACCTGGTTTCATTGGTGGTAAAGCAAATCTTCGGACGTATCGACTATGCAATGGCTTCTCTGTCCTAGAACTTATCGTTTTTCAAATGCAAATGTGTTTTTGTACATTAACGCGGATACTTGGCCACAGAAATGTATTCTTCATGACAAACGCTTTTTGCGCTGACTTTGAAGTTATGAGTTGGCTTTGAACGCTAACACGCCATGACAACATTTTGATATGTTTTTCAAGGACGTGGGTTCAAATCCCAGCCGGGCTCAGCCTGTTTTTTTATTTTTTGAAATTTTGCCTTTTTATGGCGAAGATAATTTTTTAATGATTTTTGTTAATTTTCTCGTTTAGAGTTAAGCTTGATGATCTGAAATTATTTGCAAGTGGAAAAGGAAAGCCAAGGACTCGAACCCATATAGTCACCAAATTACGTTACCTGGTTTCATTGGTGGTAAAGCAAATCTTCGGACGTATCGACTATGCAATGGCTTCTCTGTCCTAGAACTTATCGTTTTTCAAATGCAAACGTGTTTTTGTACATTAACGCGGATACTTGGCCACAGAAATGTATTCTTCATGACAAACGCTTTTTGCGCTGACTTTGAAGTTATGAGTTGGCTTTGAACGCTAACACGCCATGACAACATTTTGATATGGTTTTCAAGGACGTGGGTTCAAATCCCAGCCGGGCTCAGCCTGTTTTTTTATTTTTTGAAATTTTGCCTTTTTATGGCGAAGATCATTTTTTAATGATTTTTGTTAATTTTCTCGTTTAGAGTTAAGCTTGATGATCTGAAATTATTTGCAAGTGGAAAAGGAAAGCCAAGGACTCGAACCCTCATAGTCACCAAATTACGTTACCTGGTTTCATTGGTGGTAAAGCAAATCTTCGGACGTATCGACTATGCAATGGCTTCTCTGTCCTAGAACTTATCGTTTTTCAAATGCAAATGTGTATTTGTACATTAACGCGGATACTTGGCCACAGAAATGTATTCTTGTCTCTATCATGCCAGAGAATTTCCCAGGTTTTGCAAATTGCATGGAGCCATATCGTATTACTTGTCCAATTGTCCAAAATTTAAAGATGCAGCAGAAGGCGCTAAACAACGCCAATTTTCCAATTTAAGAATATTTATGAGAAATGTATAATACATAATTGTTCCACAAACATCCCAGTTGGGATGAATGCACCCCGATTAATATTAGCTCAATGATATGTAGGTACGGAATTTTATGTAATCCTTCAAAATGTCGAAAATGTGGAGCTATCTGAAGGCCTAGACCTATACCGATAAACTTCAGGTGGAAAGTTTAGTATCCCCAACGAAGACTTAATACCAAACTTCAGCCATTTCGGAGGGATATTGAGACCATAACCTTCAAAATACAGAAAATCTGTAGGTACTGTTCTATGGGAGCTATATGAAGATGTGGGCCTATACCGACAAATTTCAGGTGGAAAGTTTTATACCCTCAACGAAGACTTAATACAACATTTCAGCCATTTGAGTGGGATATTGAGGCTTCAAACTTCAAAGCGCCGAAAATCGAGAGGTAACATTCTATGAAGCTATATGAAGACGTGGACCAATACCGATAAATTGCAGGTCGAAAGTTGTACACCCCCAACGAAGACAATACAATATTTCAGTCAATTCTGTGGGATATTTTGGTCACAAATCCATGCATATGGTTTTGCATAAGTTCATATTATGCAAATATGTCTAAATATGCAAAAAAGAAGGTCCAGAGTAATTAATTTTATTTTTTTATTTTTGCCGTATTAAGGCGAAGGCATTTATAGTGATATTTAATTAATTCTCTTTCGAGTTGAGCTGTTAGACCTTTAGGGGTCTACCGAAGTCCCACGCACCCAACCATTACAATACGTTTCACGGGTGGCAAAGCCGATCTTCAGGTGTATTAGGATGTTGTTGTTGTGGCAGACGAAGGCAAAGCTTGGAAACTAGTATATATATATCGCTTTTCATTAGATAAATGTATATGCGAAATTATGTCAGTTAATTGAAACCCCGAACTTTTCCTATATAATTTTATTTTTTTATAAAACGAGTTTTTGTCTAATCACATTACCTCTACGACATTCCTAACCATATGTGCATACATATCGCCGAGTCTCAACGGCGTGAGACACCACTTGAACATAAGTTTTTCATGACTGAGATACTCAGGAAATGTCGCCAACATCACTGAAAGGTATTTTGCCACCGTTATAAATTTGATACCATTGCACCACGCTTAGAAATGTCATAACATGGAAATTTTATATATTCTGATTTTTAAAGAATAGACGTCCCATACATTTAACATGATCAATAAAGAAAAAAAAAATAATAAAGTATCTTCGTTTCTAATATTATGCCATAGAGTGGAGCTATATTTCAACTTCCTCAAATTTCCATGGTAAAATTATTTATTGGTGCCACCGTGGTACAATTGTACGCACACACGCCTTGCTCGCTGAAGGTCGGGGGTCCCATTCCCGGCCAGCCAACATCAAATTGCCAACGATGGCAAAGTAACCCTCAGTAAAGTTGGCGACATTTTCCGAGTATTTCAGCCATGTAAAACTTCTCTACAGGTGGTGTCTTAAGACATGCCTTTCGGACTCCGCAATAAACTGTAGGCCCCATATCATTGATGTAATATGAATCCTGGTGCGCTCCCTGTCCCTTCTGGGATGTTTGTGGAACATATATTATATTGTTACTTAAACTTGATGTGATAAGGAGACAGACTTCACAAAGTTATTTCTTACAATAACTTTATTTGTCCAAAAGGAATTTTGATTTGCTGAAAGCTAATTCGCAGGGTAGTGGTGTAGGGTATAGTATGGTCGGCCCTGTCCGACTATAGCCTTTGCTTACTTGTTTTATATTAGTAACAGTTTATACTATTCTTAAATCAAAATTTCAATTCCAATTTCATGGTTTAATGTCAGATATCATCGATATGATGAGATAATTATATAAAAAATCCTTATACTTAATTATATAAATAAATAAAATATAAACAATATAATTAAATAAAATATTTGATTGCTTGAGTGGAGTATTCCCCCATTGGCTCAACTTCATTTATTACCCTCTATTACAGAGAGTACAGAGAGTAATGTTTTACAAGAAGCCAATTGATAATTCTCTTCGCCGGGATAAAATCATGATATTGGGAGCGATCAGTAAAATTTTGCAACACTGTCAGTTCGTATTGAAAAACATTACTCTCTGTAATAGAGGGTAATAAATGAAGTTGAGCCAATGGGGGAATACTCCACTCAAGCAATCAAATAAGATTGAATCTTCAACAATAAACAAAACAAACATTAAATAAAATATAAAAAAAAAATTATAGTTTTTAAAAAAACCGGTTAACCGGGTTTTGACAATTTTAATAACCGAAACCCGGTTTTTGGAAAAAGCGAAAATTTGGGTTTTGTTTCAAACAAACCGTTTTTGGACACACTAGACTCAATCAAGCAACTGAAAACAACCCAACACATGGTCGCATGTCAAACTGTCCTAAGTACGCTTAGACTAAAAACTGTCAAACTTTCCAAAAAAATGTTAAATGACGCCTGGCGACACTGCGTGTTGCCTAGGCCAAAATGTTTTATAGTGCCCCTCGTAGAAGATTCTATAAAAATCTAAAAAGGACATCTGAATCCAGAAATTAATTGATCGATTTTATTTGTCATATTTTGTAGGTCCGTTTTATCACGAAAACGTCAGTTTTTTAATCCAAAAATTAATATTTTGATTAATTTTCTCGTTTAGAGTTAAGCTTGATGATCGGAAATTATTTGCAAGTGAAAAAGGAAAGCCAAGGACTCGAACCCACACAGTCAACAAATTACGTTACCTGGTTTCACTGGTGGTGGTGCGAAGATCTGATTTACTACCAGTGAAACCAGGTAACATAATTTGGTGACTATGTGGGTTCGAGTCCTTGGCTTTCCTTTTTCACTTGCAAATAATTTCCGATCATCAAGCTTAACTCTAAACGAGAAAATTAATAAAAAATCATTAAAAATGATCTTCGCCCAAAAAGGCAAAATTTCAAAAAATTAATATTTTTATTTTTCTGTCCACCATTTACGTAAAATTTAATATTTTTTACAAAATCGATAAATGAAGGACTAGATTTTGATGTTCTTGATAAGCCCACAAAAATATATGGCAATCGATTTAGTTTTCAAGTTGGCACCGCAAAACGCTTTTATAAAAAGAGGCTTTTCGTATACTGCCATTTGCCACAAAATTTCATGGTATTTTTCAAATTAAAATTCAGAGAGCAGATTTTGTTATGTTCTTTCAGATGAAGAAAATCCAAAAAAAAATTTCTTAGTTTTCTTGGATAAAATTCATGAAAAATTACTTTTTAAGGCTCTCGAAGTATTCTAAAATATTGGCTTTATCCATTTTTAAACCTTTTCATGATTTGCTTATAATTTTTAACGCAAGCAATTTTTATGATTTGTATTGCCACTTCATTTTCACAAATTTTGAAAGCTTAAAGATTTTCTCTTATACCATTTTTCATATCTGGACGTAATGAATGAAATATGTCCATTAAAAATTGTAATCAAGCTCAAGGACGCAATTACGGACCGATCGTCATGAAATATTGTATGGAGGTCTGACAAGTTGTTAGTGCTTTCTTTATTGAAAAAAATTATTTACAATTGAAAAAAAAAATTAAGAATAAGATAGGACATACAATTTTATTAAACAAACTTTTGCCCAAGGCCACGTACAACTGAAAGCCCCTTGCACTGTTCCAACGATACATACCGATACGTAGTGCTTCCTTGTCTATTGTAGATATTCCTTTTAATTTATTTAAATACTGTTATCAATGTTAAAAATCAGTGTAGAATTATTTAATTCCATTCATTTGTGTGTGATAAAAACCAAATGATTCTGAATAATTTAACAAAGGTAAATTCCAATACTTCTCAGAAAGGACAAAGTATTATGTGAAGGTAAACAACGATTTACGACTCAACTACGTACGATTGTGAAAATTGGCATAACAATTTGCTGAGTTGAAATGAGTAGTTGTTTTTATTTTATCAGTGTTGAAGTGGTGGGTATGTTAACTGTACAAAATGGCAATGATATTTTTAAGAATCACATGTTAGATTGACTAATTCCGGGCGAAGAATTAACTTGATGCTGTTTAGTTACACACGTCCACCAACATCTATACTGCATTTTCAGAGTTACAGACCATATGCATATTTCTGTACATGATTTTGTTATATTATTGCAAATATTTTAACAATTCTTATGTTACAGAATATAAAGTGCTGTGTGAACATAAATGTGTGATTTCTATGCAAAAGAATTTGAAATTGATCCTACATTTAATTAATACGTATTGATAAGTTAATAAAATAAAATGTATGTATTACTTTTGTTAAACAAACATTTTTCTGCTTTATATATAGCCAGCAAACCAAATATCGGATGTCCGACACATCTGCACAATGTCGGTAGCAAAATCATTCACATTTCGTTCCGATTTCTACACGATTTTTCGTAGGGGAATTAGTTGAGATTTCGTTCCGATTTCGGAGAGAATGTCGGAAGTAAACTTGCCTTCGATTATACCAATGTTTTTCTTCCGATTTCGGTACGAATTCGGAGTGAAATGTCAGAACCAAATTTCCCTTTGCACAACAACCACCTTTTGTATGTATCCAACAGCAAGGGTTAATTTTATTTTAGTTCGTTGTCGAAAAACAAAGTGGTTGTTTATAATATTGGCATATACAATTTTTAAATATAAATGCAACATATGTATAATAATTTTATCTAGTGCTGATAGATTAAACATATTCGTACATAATGTTTATTTTTGGAAGCCTCGCACGAGATATGTATGTGACTGGTGGAGTGGTAGGGCCCAACTGCTCGTTATTAGGTTCAGATGCGACGATTCGTAGATGCCCTGGAACTGGATGGTACGGGGTTCAGTAGTAGACGGAAGAACGACCAGCTTGGAGATTCAGTGCTGGGTAGTAAATGATTTGATGATGATCGGGAACTCGGTGATTCGCTGTTCGGTAGTAGGAGATTTGAATATAATCGGGAACTCGGTGATACGCTATTCGGTAGTAGGAGATTTGAAGATAATCGGGAATTCGATGATTCGTTGTTTAGTATGATCGTGGATGCTATGCGTCGTTGTTCGATTGAACGGATACCAATGCTCGTGTCGTGGTGTTCGGACAGTCGGCGCTTCGAGTTCGTAGTGGGGTAGTTCGGCGCTTCGTGTTGTAGATGTTCGGCCACTCGGGGTTCGTATGAGTTCTGCCACTCGGTGATTCGGTGTTTGCCCACTCGGTGATTCGTGTCGTAGTTGTTCGGCCACTCGGGCCCGCGGCTCTCGTGTTGTAGGGGTTCGGCCACTCGGTGATTCAGCACTCGGCTCGGTTGTTCGGGTCGTCGTTTGTTAGTGTTAGCTCTAAGTTAACCTCTACAGTATACTACGAGTACTGACTAGTGGAACAACACCCGGAGGTGGAGTGGAACAACACCAGGAGGTGGAGTGGAACAACACCCGGAGGTGGAGTGGAACAACACCCGAAGGTGGAGTGGAACAACACCCGAAGGTGGAGTGGAACAACACCCGAATATGGAGTGGAACAACACCCGGATGTGGAGTGGAACAACACCCGAAAGTGGAGTGGAACAACACCCGATGGTGAATGTATCAGCCACCACGCAAAAAGGGTAGCTCTCAAAAGTACTTCCCAACCTCTCTACACTCCCGTGTCGGTTGGCGGACTACAAACACACAACTGTACTCAATCCCGTATGGCTGGCTCCCTGCAGTAGCAAGCCTACCAGTCCCACCACAAACTGATATACATAAGTGAACGGCCGCACAAAACGATTGAGAATTACTCCGCTTTTGTCATGTTTGGTGATTAATCAAAATGCATTGTAACGCACCGTCCCCATATTAGTGAATGTATACTGGTCGTATAGTTATGAGTTTTACAGCGTGGTTTTGTAAAAATGCTTGCCAGTCACACGAACCGTACGTACTAAAACGTATACGTTCAAAATTTGGTTCTTGTAAAATTTTACGAACCATTCGTTTTTATCTAAAAGCTTTCGTCTATTTCATAAAAGCTTTCATATTTCAGGGTTTCCATGATACGTATTTTGTGAATTTTGCATAGGCATCTGCACGTCAAATGTGTTACTTGATGGCAACCCCGATAAACAGATGACAAACAAAAAATAAGAAAACAATGTAATCAAATTTGTCAAAAAATAATTGTGATAATATGAAGAAACGGATGTACATATACGCGTGTGCTTCTATGGAAATAAATAAAATTGCATTCCCTTCCAGTTTTCGTGTGTTTTGTGTCATTTATTACTCAAATTATTTAATTTTCATTCAAAACAATGGGTCTTTTCCATTCGTTTATTTTTGACGTATTCGTTCGTCTGAGTTTGTTACTAAAACCAAAAAAATTACGAAAATAAAAAGCTTTCATTTGCTTGTCACATGAATACAAACGTCAATCGCTATGAAAACCAAATTGTGCCTTCGTTCTTGAAATCGACGAACGAATGGCCAAAAACTTTTTACAAAAACACGCTGTTAATAGTGTGTATGGTATTGCGTTGTTAGGTGGTGTGCCGTAATGTTGTTGATAATATTTACGTGATAATTTTGTCACATTACACCGACAATTCGTTCTGAAATTATGTACGCTTTTGGAGCCGACATCGGACGTAGCATCCGAATTTTGTTCCGATGTCGGTACGATTGGTTTGCTGGGTAATCACTCGCAGCCGAGTACTTACGAGCCCTATCTTAATATCAGCAGACGGATAGACGGACGGATGGGCAGACAGACGCCATTATATCGGGTAATTTATACGAATTTTGTGCTGATCAAAAACGTGCATATTTTGTAGTCTCCCGTCGAATATTTCGATGTGTATTCCCTCCATATTATGGTGGAGGGTTTGGGGCTTATTCGACAATTAACATTAAAAATTTTACAGTGTAGCTTTCAACCTCCATAGTTGGTCTAATCCTGGGTACCATAAACTTGGTATTAGAGTGCGTTTACTACCACATCCACTTTGAAGATCATTCTCAACCTTCATTCTTACCATATATACCATATTACCATATTAACTGCAGAACTTGTTTCAGTCAATGTTATTTTAAATAATCAAACGATTTTCTCAAGAATGCCAAGTCAGAAATGACTCGGAACGCTCTTGAACTAATCTGTCTATCGACAACTGTATTACAGTTGAAAATTAGGTGGAATGTGTCCTTCTAAAACTTCAATAAACTACGAATATGTACCAGTTACCAACTTCTCGTCATAATCAATTTAGGAAAATGTACTTGCAGCATAACCATCTGTCCGGCGGTTTATTTCTTAGTAAAATTTGCGGCATTGCGGACCGATATATACCATCAGATTGTATGTATCGGATACCGGCTACACAACCAAAATCTATTTCCCCAAAAATTATGTATTTTGGGGAGTTTTCGTAATTTTTTAGTCATATAAACTTGCCGACAGAAATATGGATTTGGATTAAAGCTCAAAAGTGTTGCGGACGAGGAACCTGAAGGAATAGATTTTTTTGTGGGAGTCATTCTCTTCTATAGATATGGCGACCTCTAGCCATATCAGTTGGCCACCATATGCATTCAAGCATGGATTCGCTCAGGAAAAACATAATATCGATGTAAAGATCAAAAATGTTCCCAAAAAAAAACTTCGAATAGACACTAAACTGCACTTAAACAAAAATGTTGAACTTTTGTGAAGGAGGTACACTAAAAAGTGGACTAAATCTAAAGTTTGGACCAAATCGGTTGCTCCGTTCAAGAGATATCGCGCGTATCAATTTAGCGAAAAATTATTGAACCTTTGTAGGGAGGACCGATAAGCACCATCTTCGAACTTTATCAAAGATTCGCAGAAATATTGCTATATGCAAAGTTTGGACCAAAGCAGTATTCGGTTCAAAGATGTGCAAATCAGACGCTACACGTACTGGCCGTAGTACTTGTTTCAGCTTTGTGGTCATTTTCTCAGGAAAAGTTTGTACCCTGTGAAAAATGTGTATCCTGAAAAACAAAAAATATCAAAACGATTCGAAAGCACACCCTAACTGTACTTTCCCCGAGGGTTTTATGAAAGATTATTGAAGGAGTACACCGAAATAGTCCCTATTGGAACCTTATCTATGTTTGGAAAAAATATTACGAAGTCCAAATTTTAAACCGAATCGGTTAATCCCTTTGTTATTTTGCGTTTCACCCAGCCATATAGACAGAAAAACGGAAATGGTAAAATCGACACCAAATTGTCTGAAACGGATTTCGTGCAAACAGTTTTGGAGTCTAAAACCATTATTTCAAGGAGGAACATTATTTTTGTATTTGGGGTATGAAAAAAAACACAGCAGCTACATGTGGGAAATATTGTCCCAATGACCAAAACGCGATTTTATGTTCGATTTGGTCAAAATTTCCCGGTCCGAAGGTAATTTTTAAAGGCTTTTTCATAATATTTTCTTTATAAAAATGTGGACTTAAATATTTTGAACAACGATTTTTATACCAAAAACCGTAGTATGGATGGTATATTAAGTTCGTTTTTCTGTTTGTTACACATCGAACTAATCACTTGCGACCATATAAAGTATATATGTATATTCGTGATCAGGATGATATTTTAAGACGATCTAGCCATGTCCGTCGGCTCTAATCACCCTAGCGTTCGCAATAATTGACACAGAATGCTAAAATTTTGCACCTTTTGAACTCTACGTTTTGGTATAGTCCCCATACGATATCTCCCGATTTAAGGAATTTTGGGGATTTTAGCTACAATTCTTAATATAACTAGCTGTAATTCGACATTTGAGGTTTTTAGTGGTCACGAAACTTCTCCACCAAAAATCGTCAACATAGTTCCATTATTTTGGTATAGCCCCCATATAACGGTACCTCCCGATTTTTGGAATTTTGACCAACCTAGCTGAAATTGGTCATTTAAGGTTACCAGTGGTCCCGATACTTCTCCACCAAAAATCGTTCACATAGGTCCATGTTTTTGTATAGCCCCCATATAACGGTACCTAGCAATTTTCAGTATTTTGAGGATTTTAGCTACAATTTTTAACCGAATTAGCTGTAATTTGACAATTGAGGTTCTCAGTGGTCACAAAACGTCTCCTTCAAAAATTGTCAGCATAGGATCACGTTTTGGTATAGCCCCCATATAAAGGTACCAACTGACTGATGAAATTTTTAGATACATTTTTATACCCACAGCATTATTGCTAACGAGGGTATATTCATACGGGCAAAATGTTCCTCAGACCCAAAGTATGTTTGGGAAGAAATCCATTTCAGACAATTTGGAGCCGATTTAACAATGTCCGTCCGTCTGTCTTGCTGGCTGGTGCCCACGATAACTCTCGAACGGACGAACCGATTTGGCCCAAAATTTGGGCTTCGTGATATTTTGTCCAAACTTATTAAAATATCGAAAATGGGCCATATCGGTCCACTTCTTCAGGCACCTCCCCAAAAAGGTTCGAAAATGTTCGGGAAATTGTACGAACGACAACTCTTAAAGGTAGTTACCGATTTGGTCCATAATTTACACATCGTGAAATTTCCACCAGACATAAATTTAGTCCCAATATGGACCCTATCGGTCCACTCCTTCTTGTAGCTCCCACACAACATTTCAGAAATGTTCACTTTAGAACCTGCTCTCGAATCGCTTTGATTTTTGTTGTAAAAACTTGTATTTGCAGCCCCCATTGCGGCAGTACAAGTTTCATCAGGGGCAGGTTCATACTTCCTGAGAAAATAGCCCGAAGCAGTGGTGGGAGCGCTCGATAAATCTCGAACTGATCAACAGATTTGGTCTCCGTCTAATTTTGTCAATACATAGTTTCAGTTCAAAGATGGGCAATACCGGTCCACAACTTCCGGTACTTCCCCCCAATATTTAAAAATGTCACTAAATGATATTCACGATATCTCATGAACGGTCCATATCGGTTCTCTGCTTAGGATAACTCCGCCACAAAAGTTCATCATTTGTGTCTGTTAGGGTCTGTTCGAAGATCCTTTGGAAATGTGTACCAATGCTGTTCGTTGTGGTCCTGTTTAAAGCCATATTATATTTTCCGTGGACAAATCCATGCTTCGTGGCATACTGATCCAAAAGTTATACGATGACTGAAATTTCCAGCGGGCGCGATATCTTTCGAAAAGTTTGACTCCCAAAATAAGATCTACTTCCATAATGGACTATGTCGGTCCATTCCTTTAAGCACCTCCTCCACAACACTTTTGAACTTTAAGACTAAGCCACATATTTGTCGCAAGGTCAAATGTCCAAAAACGGCCTAAAAATTCTAAAAAGACCCTAAATACATTCGATCTGTCCGTAAATGAAAGTTTCAATTCACTTAGGCTGAGGCAAAGCCGACTAATACTTTTTTACTTGTTTGAACGAATTTGGGGTATCCGTGGTCGAAAAATTTGTACACCTAACAGAAAACTAATTGTTCCATTTTAGTTCAGAATATTTTATGGTGGAGGGTATAAAAACTTCGGCGCCCATGCCATTATTGTATGACTGATGGTTCGCCCCTTAGACTGCGTTCTCCACCAGTTTTGTTTCACCATGTTGTACTCCGATTTAGCAATCTGTTGGGTTATCAACTTCTTCACGTCAAATTTCTTTCCATAACCTAGGCAAGTAGTATTTGTGTAAGGGCCCCGGGGAAAACGGGGATTGGACTTCATGGAGAAGAGAGGGTTGTACAGCTAACAAGGTTGTGTGAGGACAAAGAGTTCTTAGATTTCATCCTAATGCAAGGTTGGAATTGTCGCCAACATAATTCATTCGCAATTTGCCATTTGTTGTATTTTCCTCTCGTTTATCCCTCGACATTTTAAACCAATTTTATTT
This sequence comes from Musca autumnalis, assembly GCF_047663935.1. NCBI lineage: Eukaryota > Metazoa > Arthropoda > Insecta > Diptera > Muscidae > Musca > Musca autumnalis. Next base: position 121,510,584 of record NW_027411866.1, on the reverse strand, counting down.
AGTTTTAAAATAGAAACCTATATTATGCCAACTGTAATTGAATTCCTTCAGCATGCTTTTACGTCTTTCGTTGAATGCGGATTGTTCTGATGCTTAATTATTTATTTAACCAGAGAATATATTGTGCATTCCGTTTGAAAAACCAATATTTCTTTAATTGTATTAACTTTTTTTCTAAATCCCAAAGGCATTTAAGTTCCTTTCTTCCTTTACACAGCGGCAATAAACACTTGACTATCATGGAGAGCTTTCAAGTTTTTTTCTAAAGAAAAACAAACAAATTCCAACATGTTCGCTTCTAAAAACCAATCATCTCTGGCATTTCTGCTAACCATCGATTGGTGAAGTAAATAACTTCATTTAATGTCACCAAATGGAAAATACAGAAAAAAGTCGTATGGACGCGCAATAAAAGAAAAATAATAAAAAAAAAAAACAAAATACAATGTAATATAATAGAAAGGCCAACAGGAAAAGGACACTTGAGCCTTAAAGAGTACGTTAGTACGACACATGACTCAACTGAATGTAGAAAACTAATAGACCATGTTTGTTTGATAAATGACGTGGAACTAGAGACACACATGTGTATATACACATACATATGTATTTTACATTAATATAATAGACTGGCTTAGGTTTTAAAGGAAAATATGAAAATATGGGGTTTGTAATTAACTTAGGGACGTCTGTTATAACGTATTTTAAAACATTTTGTCTTGTATCAGAAAGTGATCAATCTAAATTAAATAACACAAAATACATAAATGTATGTATGTACGTATAAATGAATTGTTCCCACTCTAATATTTATGTGCATCTTACATTATACCAGGATCATGAAATAATAGGCCTTTTACTTAAGAATGAATCACAAGTATTTCAAATTGAAATAGCGGAAATTCAAAAGTTTAATATTCCTTCGGGATCTAAAATATTCCTGTTGAGAATTATCGATACAGGTCCATAGAACGGTATCACCCGATTATCCTTTATCCAACGGAAATAGCTGAAATCTGTTTTCAATATAATTTATGGTGGATTTTCGAACCACATAATCCAATCGAAATTGCTGCAATTTGGTATTCGGTATTTAGTCTTCAGATTCTCAATGCAAATCCTCCACTCAGAAAAAAATCTATTTCTTTATAAATAAAAATAAAATGTCGTTCGTTGGTAATGGCATCAGTTGAAAACGGCTAGACTGATTTGGATAATTATTTTTGTGAAATGTTCGCCATAACCCGACTTTGGTTTTTAAGCAAAGAAAATTTGACCATGCCCACCTTTTCAATTTTCAATTTTTATCTTTTCTACAGAAACTACTGAACCAATTTTTCTGAAACTGTCAGGGAATGTACAGGGATGGCCCCCGGTAAAAATAGGCTACAAATTCAGTTGAATTTCGGAGCGGGCGGGGTACTTATCCTATACCCTATTTTTTTAAATTCTGTATTTATGTTAATTATGAATGTGTCAGTTTGGAAATTAATTTACGAGACAATTGTGGTTGTGTCTCCGATATTACATACTTATTTTGGACCCAAAGACTTGACAACACGAATTTTGTAAAATATGTTACATCTACAAAACTACTGAACCGATTTTACTGAAATTTTCACGAAACGTATAGGGATGGCCCCCGGTGAAAATAGGTGGCATATTTTATTTGATATGTAAATAACACAACATTTGCAATAATAAAGAATGTATCGGTCTGAAAAGTTTCGAATTTATCCAAAATCTACCCAGCAAACCAATCGTATCGACATCGTAACGAAATCGGAACAACATTCGGACGCTTCGTCCGATGTTGGATCCGAAATCGTAACGTTATCTTGACGAAAGTTGTATGAAGTGGTTGACATAATTTCGGAACGAAATGTCGGACCGATTTCGGAACGAAATCTTAAGAAAATCTTTGGCAAATTCGGAAGGGAAATTTAATTGCGACATTCGCTCCGATATCGGAAATCGGTACAAAATCTGAAACATTTCCCCTCCGAAAAATCGTTTAGAAATCGGAACGAAATATCTCCACGACAAATACCATACTGACCGAGATAATTACCTTAAAACTGTAAAAACCCTACCGCCACCAACAATGGCTACTAAAATTATTCATCAATTTTGTCCAATATTTGCACATCGTAATAGTTCTTCCAAATTTACGTCAAATTTGAAGAAAAGTTGAAACGTTTAGGCTTAAGAACAGGTTCAGATATGTTCATTAAACGTTAAATTTTAAACATTGTTTTAAATAGTTCTCCTAGCACTCATTACAACAGTTATTCTTTAGAAAAAGAACCTACACTTAATATGCTTATCTTCATATAGATATAGCTCGAAATTTTTAAGATAGAGCTTTTTATACCCTCCACCACTATAATGAGGTTATAATTAAATTTGTCATTCCGTTTGTAACACATCGAAATATGTGTGGGATATATCAGCATAAAATTCTAACTCGATATAACCGTGTCTATCTGTCGAAATCAAGATACACAGAAAAAAAACCATCCCGGTAATTTGATTAAAAGCTTTATCATTATATTTTTGTCGAATGACGATAAAATATTACTAATATATTGGGAAAATGTTTACCAAATTTTATCAATTTTGTTACTGTTTTTTGTTGCTGTTTTTATGAACCTAACAAACGAAGAGGGAAAGAAAAAGATGGTACGAGTTCTCATTTTTTGTTCTGTTTGGTGGTTAAGAAAGACGGAGAAAATTTTTAACCATCAGTTTAGTTTATAGTGGCAGTTACTTTATAGCAGTCGCCGTGTGTGGATCGGTAGTGCAGAAATAAATCAGTGTTTGTGTGTTTTCTTAAAGTAAAGGTGCTTTTCAAGTAAGTTAAATGCCCAATACATTTTATGAGTGGAACTTTATTTTATAAAGGAGAATAAGGATATTTTATTGGACAAAGAATAAACCGCATGTGATACTGGAAATAACATCAATACATTTTATATATTTGAAATATGGATGTACTATTTCTCACATTACAGATACCCATTTTCCGCTGGTGATTTTCAATGTGGCAGAAGAATGTGTTTTATTTCACTTTTATATTTAAAAGCGATTTATTTGTGTTCTTTAATTAAAATTGAATTGTGGTACTAAATATACTTTTACTTCTGTTATTAATTATTCCATTCCATTCTATTATTTTTTATGTACCTATGTGTCTGTTGTTGCTTTTTGGTTTGGCATTTCTATGCGTTTCAATTAAATAAATAACCACCTCCATTTATAAATGTGCATGTATGTATCTTGTTTTGTGGCTTTTGGGTTTATATTTAACAAAAAAAAAAAACAACAAAATGATTGTAAATATGAACATTTTTTCACGATTGAAAAGCATAATGTGGAATATTTTGATAAATATTTTATGTGAAATATTTTATGAGTTCAAAATAAAAAAAATTGATAAATGTTTAAGTCAATATGACAATTTTTTATTTATTTTTACTTTGTGATGAAATAATTTTATAAAATTTTGTCAATATGACATTTTTTTTTATCGCCGGCAAATCGTTAAATTTGTTATTGAATCTTTGAAATTTTTTTATGAAATGGGGCTGAAATGTAATATTTAGTCTTCGATGAGGGTACAAAAATTTTCACCTGAAAATTTTTTCATATAGCCCCCATAGGACGGTATCTCCCTATTTCGGTATTTCGAAGGTGTTAACGTCAAAGTTAACTGCGCTGGTCACCCTATTTGCAATTTATAATTTTTAGCTTTTATTCCTAAAATTGCATCTCTCTCTTTGTACTAAAATGCATTATTCTCGTTATACCCTCAGCCTTTAGGCTAAAGAGGGTATTTACACTTTGATACGACCAAATATGTGCCTCATAAAAATAATGGTTTTAGACCCCAAGTATGTTTGTACGATATCCATTTCAGACAATTTTGAGTCGATCTAGCAATGTCCGTCCGTCTGTCAGTCTGGCTGGTGCGCACGATAACTCTCGAACGGATCAATCGATTCGGTTCAAATTTTGGGTATCGAAATATTTTGTCCAGATTTGATTTAAGTTCGAAGATGGGCCATATCGGTCCACTGCTTCAGGTACCTCCCCCACAAAAATTCAAAAATGTTCGGAAAAATTGTCCGCACGATAACTCTTGAAGGGAGTAACCGAATTAGTCCATACTTTGCACATCGTGACAATTCTACCAGACATAGATGAGGTTCCAATATGGACCCGATTGGTCCTCTCTTTCGGGTACCTCCCACACAAAATTTTGCTTAAGTGCAGTTTAAGGCCTGATCTCGAATCGCTTTGATTTTTGTTGCGGCCACTTGTATTCAATACCCTCATTACGACGATATAATTTATTTCAGGAGCAAGTCCATACTTCCTCAGAAATCAGCACGAAAACTGCAAAAAACCCTTATAATACAATGTGTCGTAGTAGGAGCGCACTATAACTTTCGAACGGATCAACATATTTGGTTCAAATTTTGGGTCTTTCAATATTTTGTCCAAACTTAGTTTAAGTTCGAAGGGAGTCCATATCGGTCCACACCTTCCGGTACCTGCCCCACAAAGGTTCAAAATTTTTCGCCAAGATTGTGGGCATGATAACTCTAGGAGGGAATAACCGAATTGAGCCAAACTATTGTATTGGTAATATTACTTTCAGGCATAGATCGAGTTCTAATATGGACTATATCGGTCCACTCATTTGAGTACCTCCCACACAAAATTTGGAAAAAGTATAGTTTAACAACTCCTCTCTGATCTTATTAATTTGTGACGCAGCAGGTTGCACTTGCGGCCCCTGATACGACGTTGTAATTTTCTTTTCGTGGGAAGTCCATACTTCCTGAGATAATGACCCAAAAAGGTCCAGAAAATCCTACCGGCACCACCTAAACAGGCTAATGTGTAAATAATCCATAAAGAGAGAACTCGATTTAGCTCAAACTTTTTTAAATTGAAAAGTAAAATTGTAATATATTTAAATTCAGAAAATTAACTACAACATATTTAATTATATAGTCTGTAAGGAAAATATCCATAGACTAATAAAGAAAAAACATATTTCCTACAGATTTGTATTTGGTCCGAATATGTACTACATCGGATCACTCCTATGGGTGTACCCAAAGTTTGGAAAAAATGCACTCGTCTTGAATCATTCTGAATTTTGTTGCAACATGTAGTTTTTTGCGGCCCTTTCCATCCTGGAAAATTTTCCCAACAGCTAAAAAACCTACAGAAGTATTGTGTTAACTTTTTTCTTCGGGTACGTGGCTGAGGGTATATCTCTGTCGGCTCAGCTGACTGATACTTTCTTACTTGTTTCTATTGGTCTTTCCTTGTTCCTTTATTATAAATAAATTGACTTCTGGTTTAACCAACAAACGCATTGTAAGACTCGTTCAAAAATCTTCAAATTTTCTACAAATAAAACCCCAAATTGTTCACTTCTTTCGCCTAAAAATATTTGTTTTATTTCATTATTTTCTTTTCATACCATCCTGAGGGGAAATTCTTTCTAATTCGAAGAAAGTTATTTCCATTTCAGCGCAATATCTAACCATTCCAGCATTTCTAAGAAAATCCAGAGGCATTTTCAGAAGGTTTTAGCCCCCATTAACACACCGAAATGGGAGAAGTTTCGTATTAAGTCTTTATTGGGGTTGTAAAACTTTCCACATGAAATTTGTCAGTATAGGTCCTCGTCTTTGTATTGCCCCCATAGAACGGTACCTACCGATTTTCAGTATTTTGAAGATTGTGGCCTCAATATCCCACTGAAACAGCTGAAATTATGAATTTAGTCTTCATATACAACTTTCCACCCGAAATTTGTCAGTATATGTCCTCGTATATTATAGTATATTACCTCCATAGAACGGTACCTTCCAATTTTCGGTGTTTTGAAAGTTTTGGTCACATTATTCTACCGGAATAACTGAAATTTGGTATTTAGACTTCGCTAAAGGTACACTACACTTATACAGGACAAACCATCAATTGGAAAAATCAGACAGTATATGTTTAGCTTTTGGTATAGTCCCATATAAGCGTAGCCACCATTTAAGCTTTTTTGAAGATTTCAATCACATTTTTCTACCGAATTCGTTGTCGATATACATATATACAGGGTTAAGTCTAGCCGATATCGTCAAATTTTATGTATTTCGAAGGGTTTTTCGAACCGAGATTGCTGTAATTGGATTACTCTTTTGAAGGAGTATTTATTATCAGACATCAGTAATGTTGGCAACACTTTTCAGTCATGTAAAACTTCTCTGCAAGTGGTATCTTAGGACAAGCCGTTCGGACTCGGTGATAAACTGTAGGTTCCATATCATTGAGTTAATATGAATCGGGGGGCAATTACTGTTATAAGAGAAGACACCCTTATTTATTATCATTTAAGATATAACTAATTGTTCATATAAAAAGTTCGGCTATACTCGGCCCGGCCGAACTAAATGCCGTTTTTATTAGTTTAAGATTACTTCTACCGTGATACAAAGCAGTAACAACTAAAAACTTGTAGTTTTATGGTTAAGGCCCTATTTTAATTTTTAGTACCTCAAGATACCACCACTGCTCACATTTGACCCTACCTACCAACACAAATACACACATACATATTATGTCCGTATGGGTGTGCCATCATCCATAGTTACTAAAATAACATCAATGAATTGCAAATATTTACTAAAGTTTATGTGTCTAAGGCTGCGGTGAAGGAAACAAGTGTCGCAATAATTTTTTAATGAATGTTAGCCATGTTTGGTTTGGTGTGAGTGTTTTTTTTTCTATTTTTTCAATATTACGTTCCGTTGAGAGTTTGCACTGCTTGATTTGTAATCAAGAACGCTTCACATACATACATACATATGTACATGTATTTAGTGACATACACATACATATATATTTTATGGAGTGGTCGTATGGCATTTCTTAATTTATTTGTTCTTATTGACGCCAATTTTAACAACTTATTGTAAAAAAATAAGAAGTCGAAGGAAGAGAATAATAAAAATTAAGGAAATGTATCGCATTTCAATTGGTGTGGGGCTATACAAACAATAGTGAGAAAATGCGTGCACATTCCAAGCATTTGTTGTCATTCGGAATACTTAAAAAGGGATGAAACAAAAAAACTTATTATGTCTGAAATTAACGATTCCTAATGTTATTTGAAAGGACTTGCGAAGAAGACAATATGTTCTCACATTTTTTAAATATAATTCCATGAGTAAAATAATCATGTCATAAATATATTCTTAAAAAATCCACGCTTGTGGAGCTGTAGGTGACCCTGGAAATATTTATAGAAAATTCATGATTGTGGAGCTGTATGTGGGCCTGAAAATATTCTTAAAAAATCCACGCTTGTGGAGCTGTAGGTGGCCCTGAAAATATTCTTAAAAATCCACGCTTGTGGAGCTGTAGGTGAGCCTGAAAATATTCTTCAAATATCCACGCTTGTGGAGCTGCAGGTGGGAAAATATTCTTCAAATATCCACGCTTGTGGAGCTGAAGGTGGGAAAATATTCTTTAAAAATCCACGCTGTGGAGCTGTAGGTGGCCCTGAAAATATTCTTAAAAATCCACGCTTGTGGAGCTGCAGGTGGGAAAATATTCTTTAAAAATCCACGCTTGTGGAGCTGTAGGTGGGAAAATATTCATTAAAAATCCACGCTTGTAGAGCTGTAGGTGGCCCTGAAAATATTCTTAAAAAATCCACGCTGTGGTGCTGTAGATGGCACTGAACATATTCTTAAAAAATAAACGCTTGTGGAGCTGTAGGTGGCCCTGAAAATATTCTTAAAAAATCCCTGAAAATATTCTTAAAAAATCCACGCTGTGGTGCTGTAGATGGCACTGAACATATTCTTAAAAAATAAACGCTTGTGGAGCTGTAGGTGGCCCTGAAAATATTCTTAAAAAATCCCTGAAAATATTCTTAAAAAATCCACGCTTGTGGAGCTGTAGGTGGCCCTGAAAATATTCTTAAAAATCCACGCTTGTGGAGCTGTAGATGGCCCTGAAAATATTCTTAAAAAATCCACGCTTGTGGAGCTGTAGGTGGCCCTGAAAATATTCTTAAAAAATCCACGCTTATGTAGCTGTAGGTGGCATTGAAAATATTCTTTAAAAAATCCACGCTTTTGGAGCTGTAGTTGGCCTTGAGAATACACTCTTGTGGAGCTGTAGGTTGCCCTGAATATTTTCTTAAAAAATCCACGCTTGTGGAGCTGTATGTGGCCGAACTTGTTATACTCTCCACCACAATGAGTTTCCTTTCGTTAATGAAAAAGACTAAATACCAAATTCATGCAATGTCGGTAAAAGAATGTGGCTAACTTTCAAAATACCGAAATTCGGGAGGTTCCGTTCTATGGGCACTATATGAAGGCGTGGACCTGTTCGCACAAATTTCGGGAGAAAGTTTTATACTACCAACGAAGACTAAATACTAAATTTCAGCCATTTCCGTTGTATATTGAAGCTACAACCTTTAATATACTGAAAGTCGTTATGTACAGTTCTATGGGTGCAATATGAAAGTGTAAACCTATACCTGTAGGTGTAAAGTTTTGCACCCCCAAGGAAGACTAAATACCATTTCGGTGATATATTGAGTCCGCAACATTCAAAATACCGAAAATTGGGATGTACCGTTCTGTGGGGGCAATACGAAGGAGTGGAACGATACCTACAAATTTCAGGTGGAAAGTTTTGGACCTCCAACGAATACTAAGTACCAAATTTCAGCTATTTCTGGTTACAAAGTTCAAAATACCGAACAATGGGATGTGCAGTTATATGGGGGCTCTATGAAGGCGTGAACCTATACTGACATATTAAGGGGGAAAGTTAAATACCCCAATAAAAACTAAATACCAAACAAAAACTAAATACCAAATTTCAGCCATTTCCATGGATTATTGTGGCCATAACCTTAAAATATCTAAAATTGGGAGGTACCGTTTTATGGGGGCGTTATTAAGGCACGGACCATTCAGCCATTTCGGAGGAATATTGTGGCCACAACCTTCAAAATACCGAAAATCGGCAGGTACCGTTCTATGGGGCTATATGAAGACGTGGATCTATACCGTAAATTTCAAATGGAAAGTTTCACACCACCAACGAAGACTAAATAAAAACATTCCAGTCCTTTCGGAGGAATATTGAGGCCCCAACCATCAAAATAGCCAAAATCGGGAGGTACCGTTCTATGGGGGTTATATGAAGGCGTGGACCTATACCGACAAATTTCATATGGAAAGTTTTATACCTGTAATGAAGACTAACTAACAAATTTCAGCTATTTCGGAGGAATATTGAGGCCACAACCTTCAAAATGCCCCAAATCGGGAGGTACCTTTCTATGGGGGCTATATGAAGGCGTAGGCCTATACCGACAACAGTCTGGGGAAAAGTTGTATACCCCCAACGAAGACATAGTACCAAATTTCAGCTATTTTGGTGTTATAATGGGGCTAAAACCTTCAAAATACCGATATAGCCCATTTGCAATACCAAACATCCTAGGAGTAATAGAAACTTATATAGCAAATTGCAAATCTCTATCTTAAAAATTGCGAGCTGTATCTTGATTTCAACAGACGGACGGACAGACGAATATGGTTACATATACTTAGAATTTTACCCTGATCAAGAATATATATATCCTTTTAGGGTCTCCGATGAATATTTCGATGTGTTACAAACGGAATGACTAATTTAATTATACACTCCATATTATGGTGGAGGGTATGAAAATACCTCTCCCTTCAATTTCCGAAAAATCATGTAGTATTATACTCGTATTCTTATTCATCATATCGTACATGGGTGAAGTAATAATTTGCAAAAATGTCAACACTTCCGCTACAACAACTACAATACAATTGAACAGAAGTTCACAAATACATTTCCATCAGCAATTCTACAGAAACAAATAATTGCAGGGAACACATAATAATGTGACAACTTGTAACCCTAAAATGTTTTATATATCCTCGTCGTAGAACGTGCGCTTGGTATTACTATTGCAGCAAGTTGGCATTTTGGAGTGACCTTTTTGTGTGGGGTTTATTTATTGTTATTGTTTGTGAGTGATAATGTCCAGGTGGTGATGTTTTGTAGTAAAGAGAAACATTTTTACATTGTAGACTAAAACAACAACATTTGTTAAAATTTGCATAATAAATGATATAAAATCCTCAGTAAAAGTTTAAATTGCAAGGAACTTGTGTTACAAAGCAAAAAAAAAAACCAAACTACTAAATAGTAATCAAGTAGATACAAGTTACGCATATTTCTCATGACAAGGTGAGTTACAGTAGACTTGAAAATGGTCTATTTTATAAGACTTATTTATGAAATTAAATTTAGGCACTTTTGTTGTTAATATTAAAATTAACCCCACAATTGGTAAGTTTAATTTTCATGAGGAGACATTGTAATGTAATCTTTTCAGCAGTTGATAAGAATCGCAATTAATTTTACAACCATTGAATTAGTCTGATGCGACTAAAAATATATATTGCCATTACCCGGGCAAAATATGTTTACAATAGCTAAGAAATGTGCTGTAGGGGTGTGCGCATAAAATAAAATTCAAAACAAACGTTTGTTAATTCAACTTGTGAGTGAGTGAATATTATTACTGCAATTGTAGTTTAGTTTTACAGTGTCACGTAATGCATTTACTGTCACCACAATCATGCACTGTCACAGAATTTCCCAGGCACCAGGAACTACAAGCAAATATAAATTGTGTTCCATACAAAATGCCGATACGTACTTGAGGTACGTACACACTTTTATGTAGATATATGAAGGACATAGAAAACGGACTGTAGGCTGTCGGTCAGCCTGTGTGTTTGGATGTACGTCCCACAATATTTTACAAACTTTTACAATGTCCTATAATAATTGCAGTAGTCATGGTTGGTTAGTTTTACTGCTGGAACTATGGTTAGGTCGTCCATTGTGGTTTGGGTAGCGTTTGTTTGGCTGTGTAAGTCCATAAATAAGTGAAAAAAGAGAAACCAGAATGGAATTTATTACATTCTTTTGGTTTTCACTTTTCATATGTAAAGTTTATAATATTTTTTTGTGGAAAATTTCAGTCCCACGTCCTGGTAGTGGGATGCGGATTTTGAATTATCTAAGCAACTCAGTTGTCTTCTTAATAGGTAGAAGTTCTTGATTGAATATTGGTCTTCCGCAGACCATCTAGAGGGTGGGTGAAATTACATTTAGTGAAAGTGTATACTCAGGCTGATATCGATACGATACGGCCTCTCGAAGTCTCATGTATTACTAACTGCTGGAGTTGAACTAACAGAGGCAGAGAATGAATATCTTGGATCAGAGTGCATTTGGATGTGGTGTTTAAAATAAAGAGGATCACCTTTATATATAGCCAGAATGTTTATTTATCCGATCCTCAATTTTGTTTTATCAACGTACTCCAAAGCCGCACTATAGTGTTTAGCATAAACACCTAAAATAATGCATACAATACTGATTGCGGAATGTTAGGTATTTGGCGTTGCTTGTCGACAAAAAGGCTTAACAGATGCACCCCTAGTCATGAAACAACTTAACAAGTAAGAATGGTGTTAAGTTCAGCCAGGCTGAACTTTTTATACCCTACACCACGAACGTTATTGAAGTAAATATGAACAATTAGTAACTACTAAGCTATTTATCTACGTTAGATCTAATTCCTTGGAGAAGAGCAATATTTTAACTGACGATAATCACAGTATACTGAAAATATTCTGTGTGGAGGTTTTCTAACCACCGTGACTGCGGTTCTATATGAAGATCCACAAGTTTCAGGTGGAATGTTTTATACAACCAGAGAAGACTAAATACCAAATTTCAGTGGGATATTGAAATCGGGAGGCACCGTTCTATAAAGGCTATATGAAAATCAGGACCTATACCGAAAAATTTCAAGTTGATAGTTTTATACCGCCAACGAAGACTAAATACCAAATTTCAGCCATTTCAGTGGGATATTAAGGCCACAAAGTTCAAAATACCGTAAATCGGGAGGTACCGTTCTATGGGGGCTCCATGAAGGCGTGAGCTTAAACCGGCAAATTTCAAGTAGAAAGTGTTATGCCCACAACGAAGACTAACGAAAAATTTTCTGCTATTTCGGTGGGATATTGAGATCACAAACTTTAATATACCGAAAACCGGGAGGTACGGTTGTATGGGAGCTTTATCAAATCGTGGAACAGTACCGACAAATTTCAGATGGAAATTTTGTACCTCATTGCGTTGCCATTGCGTTGTTTATATCATGTAACATACTTATTTTTAAGTTTTTCATCTGTTAATATTTGATAAAGTGTTCGCGGGTTAGTTTATCCTTATTTAGGTTAAGCCAATTTTGTGGCATACTGTAATTAAGTCAAATGTGAAATAAATTAAATGAATAATGAATCACTGTGCAACATTTTTGAGCCAATCCACGATGGGGCCGATGATATGTTTTTGAGGCAAAAAATCACAGGGGCAGATGTTTATAATCGGCCTAGAAGCTAATCTGCCAAATTTGGTTGATATCCGTTCATATATAGATATAGCTCTCATATATGTTCGCCCGATTTCGAATAATTGATAGACCAAACACTAAAATTCTGTCCAATTATGATGATACTTGGAATATGTGGCGGAATTCGGACTGGAAATAAGTTTGCCAAGTTATTTTGAAATCGGTTCAGATTTGGATATAGCCCGATTTGAGGTATTTCGTGCAACAAGCACGCAATTTCTGTCCAATTTCGAAGAAATTTGAAACGTGTGACAGGATTTGGGCTAAAAATAGGTTTGCTAAATTATATTGAAATCGGTTCAGATTTGGATATAGCTCCCATATATATTTTCACCCGATTTTAGGTATTTGGTGCAACAAACAAATTCTGTCCAATTTCGATGAAATTTAAAATGTGTGACGAAATTACGTCTAGAAAAAAAGTGTGCCAAATTATATCGAAATCGGTTCAGATTTGGATATAGCTCCCATATATATTTTCACCCGATTTTAGGTATTTCGTGCAGCAATCACGCTATATATGTGCAATTGTGATGAAATTTAAAGTGTGTGACGGAATTTGGTCTAGAAAACATTATTGAGACATCATATTGAAATCGGTTCAGATTTGGATATATCGTTCCTAAATTTTCTCTGTCGAAGTTAATTGTTTTCTCAATTTAGTTAGTTGATACCGAACTTCCTTGAGAACATAGTTTAAATATTTTTCTTTTGACAAATTGGCCGGAAAAGAGGCGGCATGAATCAAGGGTTTGGTATTGTTGCCGTGTTCATAGCAGACTTCCGAAGCAAGTTTTCTTCCTTCACTATAATCTACATTAGGGCGCCCTCTCTTCTTTTTATCATTACCTTGTCCTAGCGTAAATACTGTGTCGCTAGCTAACCATAAGCTTTCAAATTGTAATACACGATTTTTTGACCTCCAATTTTTTATCCATTCTTGGTTAAGGCGTGCACAAATATTATAAATTTGCTTTTTAACTTCCGTCATGAAGTTGTCTTTGACACCTCGATTAAATTTTGCAGAAATCCCTTCTATAAGGTGTTTAGGTTTTCGCTGATTTTCCAACCAAAAATAAAAAATATCCAAATTTTTAAGTTTTACGAAATCTGGAAGTTGATTTTTTTTTTTATTCGCAAGTATACGCAAAAATTGTTTTCAAAATCTGTTAGCCGACATTGTCACCTTTCACCAGATACATATTTTTACGAGAATGCACCGTGAAGCCGGAAGTTCTACTCCAAACAACACATGGACGATACCACAGACCACATCAAAAACCATCACTTACTGAAACAACAAATTATTGACACATCTAATATTACATTTACACTTTTAATAATAATCTTAATTTACATCCCATTACCCGTATTTTCCATTTTTAAAAAATAGATAATATCAACAGATCAGGTTTTGGCGCCAAAATACTTAAATTGTTTAATTACGACTGAATGTCAGAAATAAACGGAATCATAATTATGACATCCTTGACAGCTTGACATCTCGCCGTGGGTCGTTGCCAGATTGTAATTTTTAGGTTTTGGAGGTTTGAAAGTGTTAAGAATATAATTCCGTTATTATTTGATTTCAATCGCTGACTTGAAAAAATGACTTTTTGCCTCAAAAACCTACCATTGGCCCCATCGTGCAATCGCGTGAAAACAACTTCTGTCCAGAATTTTATGAAAGTAGAGGACCAATGGCAAAAACTATATTTGGGTTTCGTTTTCTTAGATCGGGTTCGGTTTTTATGGCCTCATCTAAACATGGTTAAAGATCGAATTTTTAAAAAAAATCGGAGCTGTATCTCTGAAACCAATATGAATCTTGTTTTGACATCTGCAGCAAATTTGTAGATAAGAGCAAGAAGAAAATATTTGGAGGAATAGTGAACTCGAAAAACTGCATTTATTGCCTTAAAGTTTATAATATATCTAAAAATTCTATAATTTGTGTATATTTCGCAGCGTATCTCCCATATTGTAAAATTCTTCTTTATAATTCCCACGACTGTATCTATTTTATTATTTTTTGGTTTTTAGTACATTTATCTTAAACATTGCAATGTATGCTTAACATAAAACCGTTTAACGTAAAAAGTTTTTTACCAATTTTTATTTAATTTGATTATATATTTTTATCGTCTTCTAGAAGCTCTCAGATACAAATAAATATTTAATAAATATCCTTTTTTAACCGAATTGTTCGATTGTGGAACTTGTTGCCTCCTAATATTAAAACGTTTTCGGTTTCTCAGCAGACTTTCAAAAACCAGATTAATATATTATTACAACGAACCTCCTTAAAAATACTTATCTTTTCTACTTCTGTCAATTTGGATGAAAGCCGGGTCAGACAAGCATTTAACCCAGTCCGCCTCTATGGCTGGAGACTTGGTCCAAATTTTAGATGACGTAATATTTTGCAAACTTAGTTAAAATGACATTGGTCCACCACTTCGAGTTCCTCCCCCATAAAAGTTTGAATTGTTTCCTAAAATCGTATATATCCTATTTGGCCATTCTTTCTGACATAATGTACGGTGACCAACTAAAATGGCTGGTGGGCGCGATAACTGTGGAAAGGAATGACTCTTATAATGAAATACACTTGCTTAATGGACTAATTCGGTACATTCAGAAACACTCTCCTTTTGCGCTATGAGCAATAATTCGAAACGTCCACAATCGCTAAGATAGGTACCCTTAAAGTTTTGATATTTTTGCCGGTAAGGTCATACGTCCAAAAAAGGCCACAAAATTTTGTAAACTCAAAGAATACAAATTTTGGGGATAAATATATTGTCTGTGCAGCCGATTTTGGATCTGTCGATAGGAAAGGTATTAATCCACCCAGGCGAAAAGGACGACTTGCTTGTTTTCTCAAATATTTATTCGACCATGTTTTGGCAAAGCCCAATCATATGTTTCGTACTCTCAAAGAGTACTTACTACGAGTAGGATTGGGAGCTCATAGACTGTATTGTCCGACTCCGGCTAAAGCAGCCTTCTTTCTTAAATATATTTTTTAGTTGGATTCTCCAATCACTTCGGTTAAAGAAGTAAAATTTTTGCATTTAAAAATTTTTTTCTTGGGTAAAAAAGGGCGATATATCGATATACATTAAAACATAGATCTATTTTAACCACTTTCAGCATAGAGGTTCTCCAACCAAAAAAATCCAAAAATCCTTATTATAGCCAATATTCTTAGAAATTAAATTAAGATCTTCGAATACTGAAAATCTAGCGAAAACAATTGCGGATATTACAAATTCTGAGATATTCCAAAATGTGAGGATATGTGATGTACAACTTACAAATACCGATAACCATACCGAACGTGGTCTGATATAGTAATTTTCAATAAAAAATATCCAAGAACTAATACATATTATATATTACTTTGTACCAAATTCCAAAATTATATTTTAAAATTTTTAAACTCTCTCTTCATTGATTTTATACACCTTGTCTCAATAATTGTTAAAAAATCGACTAAAAGCCTTTAAAATAGCGCAATGTAACCCTACCAAACATTTTAAAATTTTGTGATTTTTGGTCATTTTGAATTTAACATAATGTTATATCACGATATGGTGATATAACATTTTTTTCTTTTATACATTTTTACGTATTTAACCGAATTTACCGATCCAATTGACATAGTATTATTCTTGAATAGATCCTTGAATTCATAAATTTCGTTTCTGATACCATTACATGAAATGTTCCTCCTTGGTTGCGATTTTGAATTAACTGCAACCTGTTAAGGGTAATGTTTCTATACAAAGTTTTGTAAACATTTTTTTGTTGCATGCATTTTGTCTAGTCTTAGTTGTATTTATGTCTTTGAACGGAATAACAAATTTATTGAATTGATATATTATTGTTGAGGGTATAAAAATTGTTAAATTCGGTCGGGCGGAACTTTTATGCCCTACACGATGAAATATTCTGAACTTATATGAAATAATTACTTTCTTTCTGCTACGAAAGTACCAATCAATGACCACAATTTTAGGTGGAGAAGTTTGTGACCACTGGGAACTTCAAATATATAATTTTACCTAATTCGGTCAGCTAAAAACTTGAAGTACTTGAAATCAGCCGCTACACTTCGACATATGGAGGCTATACCAAACTTTACACATTGCAATATTACTTAAAATTTTTTTGAAATATATCGGATACTCCCCACACAAAATTTCCCATTACATTTTTTGAGGGCAAATCCACCTTTCTGAGATAGTGGACTAAAAGCTGTAAAAAACAGCTAAGGTGCAAAAACCAGGTCAGCACGAATTAAAATGACTGATGAGCACGATAACATACGAATTTTTGCGTATTGTAAAATTTCTTCCAAATGTACGTCAACCTCCGAGAGGGTCTACATTCTGAAGGTTGTGACAAAATCTTCGGATAGCTGCCTCTCAAGCATTCAATATTTCGCTTCAGTGCAGTTTAAGGTCTGCCTAAAAGTTATATGAAATTCTTACCGAATATACTCCTGGTGATCCTGTTTTCAGCCATATTATGTTTTGCTTGGGAAACACAAGATACAATTTCCCAATTAAACTGATTTCGTCCAAACATATATGGCGTCTATTAGCATAAATACTGACCCAGTAAAATGTTCAATGCCAAGGATGCTATTTAAACATGGGTGCAAGTGATCTTGCATATCATCTTTTTATAATTTTCACTCATGCATTTTATATGAGCGTGATCCTCAAAAGATGGCATTAATTTTTGGATCCTATGCATGGCATGTTAACCAATGTATTGACATGTCATATTCACCAACGCTTTCACATGTCATCTTCACCAAACCTTTGGCATTAAATATTCATGTCTTGTTTGAAAAATTAAAAATGCTGTATTAAAATATGATTTTCAAGACAAACAACCTCTTTATTAATTCAAACGAATACATGAAGTAACTATAATTAATTTATCAGCAATTTAATCAAAGTCGCTGAACCGCAACAGAGTTTACTTCCTAGGCTCTCAGCAACTAATTTTGTTTTACCTTACACAATGTTTTTTCTATTATCTTCCTAACACCAGATAAATAAAGATACAGCTCAAAATTTTGAAGATAAAGATCTGTAATTTGGTTTTTCTACTATTAAGATGTTAAGTATTGCAAATGGGCTATATCCGTCCACGTTTTGATATAGCTCCCATAGAACGGTACCACCCGATTTTCGGTATATTGAAGGTTTTAGTCTCATTACCACACCGAAATGGCTGAAATTTGCTACTTAGTCTTACTTGTGGATATAAAACTCTCCCCCAAAAGTTTGTTGGTACAGGTAATTCTGAAGGTTGTGACGTCAATATCCAACCGAAGTGACTGAAATTTTTTATTTAGTATAGTATAGTTCCACGTCTTCCTATATCCCCCATAAAAGCGTACCTCGAGATTTTCGGTATATTGAAGGTTTTAGGAACATTATCTTACCGAAATATGGAGTACATATTTGGTATTTTGTCTTCTTTTCGGCAGAAATTTGTCGGTATAGATCGACGTTGTTATATTGCCCCCATGGAACGGTACATCCTGAATTTCAATATTTTGAAGGTTGGCCACATTGTTTTACAGAAACTGCTGAAATTTAGTATTTAGTCTTCTTCATAAACGAAGGGGGTAGAACATGTTCGGCCCGGCCGAACTTAATGCCGTTCTTCCTTGTTTTTTATAATTTATAACATTTTCTTTCCAAAAGTCCCAACTTCTTCCTTTCCAGATAATTGTTTCCTTTCCTTTCGGACTTTTTTCAAATTTCGAGAAGCGAGATTTGATTGATTTCATTCTATGCCAGATTTAGAACAGACAAGGGAACTTTTATAATACCAAAGAGTGCAGTCCGATTCTATTTTTAGCTAGATGATTGGGACTTCCTTTTTATTGCAGAGTCTGAAGGACGATTCGAGCGAGGTACAACACCAATGGTTTAAATGTTGTACTTGTCTGACATACAGGAAATGTAAGCTTTTAGAAGTGTTAGATATTAAAATTGCCAAAGTTTGAGCACAATCCGAATATGTTAACGTGTGCCACTGGGGCCTCAAAGATTCTACAGTAATTTGTATGGGCCCAAAGATGAATTTTCACGAGGTTGCCCTAAAGGCCACATTTATTGTTCAATTGATGGGAAATTTTTACCAGTTCATAAAAAAATCCGACATCGATTTTTTTCCCTTTGAGTTAAAACCAGTCTAGTGTTCAGGTTTTGATATAGCCACTTTAAAACGGCGCACGGTGGTTCGGGAATCGAATTTCCTGGCTAAAACCACAATTTGTTGTTGTCACCGATTGTTAATTTCTGTATGGGATTCGATAATAAATATATTGAAACCAAAGAAACCAAAAAATTAGGCTAAAAATATTGGAAGGTGTGGGCGTGGCGTGCTCCTAAAGACGAAAAAATAGATAGAAATAGAAAATAGATATTTCTTGGAAACTATAAGAGTTATTGTATTCGTTGTTT
Source organism: Musca autumnalis (assembly GCF_047663935.1). NCBI lineage: Eukaryota > Metazoa > Arthropoda > Insecta > Diptera > Muscidae > Musca > Musca autumnalis. The sequence continues at coordinate 121,491,507 of NW_027411866.1, read as the reverse complement.
ATAGGAGTAGAACTTTTAGGGAACAGTGTGATATAGAGGTTTGTTTTCACAGGAAGATGCCTGAAAGTATCCTCTTTCAGCCCATACATAATTTTGTACCAGCCCCGTACCATCCGTTGAACACTTATTTAAATTTATTGAAATTACATGAACAAAAACAAAATTAAAATTTTTTGAAATTTTGAAAAAAAAGTTATTCTGTTTTTGTTTATCGTCGACCTTTGATTTGTTATATTTCTTCTTGTGCGATTTGTTCGGCTGTATTTGCTTAATAATGCCAAAGTATATTATTGTTATGTATTTTTGTTAAAAACATTTATGTAATCAATGTTTTATGTTTGTTTTTTCTTAAAAGATCCCTGATGATGACCGTCGAAGACGGCCGAAATATTGGAAATAAATAATCAAAATAAAACAAATATTTCGTTGTTTTATTAAAAGACCTACATCCGAACAAAACTCACAAGATGAAATATAAAAAAAAAATATTTTTTGTGTTTTATGGTTTGTTAATTGCTGTCGTTTTTAATAGATTGGAACATATGAAAAACTCTAAAACACTCATATTTTGATGCAAAATGTAAAAACTCAAAATTTTAACTTTTACCTTAAATACCTCTGCAACTGCTACACTGACATAGATTACTTGTAATGCATCAAAAAGCTGTGTTATCTGTCGAACAAAAAATTATGAAAATATCTGTACCCGTTCAAAAGTTACAGAGTTTTGACCAGGAAAGAAACGTTTCTGAACCACTGTGCGGTGTCACTTTTAATATAACACCAAAGATCGGTAACTCCCGATTGGATTTTATTTCTCAAAGATCATCAAGGCTATAATCGTGGTGCCATAAACGTAAAGTTCTTATAAATATTTTTCCAAATCCATCCGATCTATAAGGTGGATTTTTAAGAACATTCTTCCAACGATAATTATATGTTGACATTTTAATAATACTTTTTCAATGACCCTCAGATGTTTTCAATTCAGTCATTGTGTTTGCAACCCAGTGTAATTCAAACTGCCTTCTTTATGCAATGAAAACGTAGGCATTTCATGGTGTGAGCTTATAAAATGAAAACCAAATATACAAATGTACACGTCAATGTATCTACACCCATAACGTGTCAGACTAAAAACACAAACATACGTATATTTTTACTCTTTCGCATTACCGGATGTTGTCGGACATACCGGATATCCGTATGAATCATTGATGAGCTATTAACTCCATGACGTAGCTGCCAAGCAGCTCTTGCTTTTAATTCTGTATTTGCATTTTATGGCACAAACACACATATTAGGCCACACAGAATATTGTAGATGACGTTTTTATTTTAAAAGATGGAAAACTCTCTCTTTTGTTATATCCACTGTAGATTACATTTATGCAGCAACGGCAACAGCTATAGGAGCATACCATATATAAATTGTCGGCTGACACATAGGAATGGAAATATGCATATACAATTTAACTACACATGCGGGTATATGGATCCGAATTCGTTATTTCTTATGAATGCAAAAATTAAAACAAAAATATGATGAACAATTATGACACAACTATTCCAGTGAAAGCTTTGCAATGATAAATATATTATTGAATAGTGTCTCTTAAGTACAAAAAAATTCAAATGATTGAGTAATCAACTTATTGCATACTTTATATTTTATTTATTGCATTAAAACAAGTAAGAACGGCATTAGGTTCGTCCGGGTCAAACATTTTATACCTTCCACCACGAACTATATTAATGAAAATATAAACAATGAGTTTACTTTCGTTTATGAAAATACTAAACTCTTCCTCTACGTTAAGACCTATTCTTTTAATTGAAGATAATCACTTTATATAGATAAATTTCGGCGTGTGGGTAGAAGACCATTGAGATTTCAAATTACCAAGATACATTCACTTCAGAAGAAAAATGTAGCAGTAGCCTTTAAACGAGCTCACATTGGGCGTTATCGTTTTTCTTTCCAAAACATGGACCAATATTAACAATTTCCCCAATTGGGATTTTCTTTTCATTTTCAGAGTATTGACATATTTTTACAAAAAATTTTTATTTTCGTTAATTGCTTTAAGAAAAAGTTTTATTTTCTTAAATTGTGAAAATATTTTGGTAAAACATCGCCCGATTTTTTATACCCTCCACCATAGTATGGAGGGTATATTAAGTTTGTCATTCTGTTTGTAACACATCGAACTAATCATTTGCGACCCTATAAAGTATATATATTCTTGATCAGGATAAAATTCTAAGACGATCTAGCCATGTCCGTCTGTCCGTCCGTCTGTCCGTCTGTTGTAATCACTCTAGCGTCCGCAATAATTGAGATAGAGTGCTGAAATTTTGCACCCGAGGGTATTTTTTCCATAGGCAGGTCAAGTTCGAAGATGGGCTATATCGGTCCACTCTTTGGTATAGCCCCCATATAACGGTACCTCCGGATTTGAGGTATTTTGACGTTCTTCGCCACATTTGCAGACCGAATTAGCTATAATTTGGCACTTAGGGTTCCTAGTGATCAACAAACTTATATCTCAAAGGATATGGGCATAGGTCCATGTTTTGGTGTAGTCCCCATATAACGGTACCTCCCGATTTTCGGTATTTTGAGAATTTTAGCCACAATTTTTAACCGAACTATCTGCAATTTGACATTTGAGGTACCATATTTTGGTATAGCCCCCATATAACGGTACCTCCGATTTTCGGTATTTTGAGAATTTTAGCTACAATTTTTAACCGAACTAGCTGTAATTTGCCATTTTAGGTTCCCAGTGGTCATGAAATATCTCCATTAAGCATCGTCAACATAGGTCCATGTTTTGGTATAGCCCCCATATAACGGTACCTTCCGATTTTCGGTATTTTGAGAATTTTAGCCACAATTTGTAACCGAACTATCTGCAATTTGACATTTGAGGTTCTCAGTGGTCATGAAACACCTCCACCAAACATCGTCAACATAGGTCCATGTTTTGGTATAGCCCCCATATAACGGTACCTCCCGATTTTCGGTATTTTGAGCATTTTAGTTACAATTTTTAACCGAACTAGCTGTAATTTGCCATTTGAGGTTCTCAGTGGTCACGAAACATCCCCACCAAACATCGTCAACATAGGCCCATGTTTTGGTATAGCCCCTATATAACGGTACCTCCCAATTTTCGGTATTTTAAGAACTTTAGCTACAGTTTTTAACCGAAATAGCTGTAATTTGACATTTGAAGTTCTGGTCATAAAACATCTCCAAAGAAACATCGTCAACACAGGTCCATGTTTTGGTATAGCCCCCATATAACGGTATCTCCCGATTTTCGGTATTTTGAGAATTTTAGCTGCAATTTTTAACCGAGCTAGCTGTAATGATCGGTATTTTGAGAATTTTAGCTACAATTTTGTATATTCAAAACTAATCGTCAATATAGGTCCATGTTTTGGTATATCCCCCCATATAACTGTTCCTCCCGATTTTCGGGAATTTTCAGTGGTCACGAAATTTCTTCACTAAAATTCGTCAACATGGGTCCATTTTTAAGGGTCTACATTGTATTGATGAAACTACCCTCAATTAGACTCTTGAAGTTCCCTGCAGCTATAAAACTTTTCCGCCAAAAAATTTAAAGATAGGTTGACTCTTTGATATAGCCCCGTAGGTGGTACCTTTCACCTAGCTGAACACATTTTTTTAGATTAGATTAGATAACACAAAATGGAGGTGAAAGTCTGGGGCACGGAAAATTCCTCTTGGGGAAGAAAGGCCTTGGTGATTATATTATGAACCCCGAAGGACAGATCCGCCGTGAGTCGAACTTCCGCGTTACGGCGTGATGAAATTTTTGTTAGAGACCGTGTGGGCCATCAGGAATTGGTCGTTATATCTTTGTTCACTGTTGCTTAAGTGCTCTACAAAAACAACAAACAAAGATATAATGCTAATTCAGGATGGCTTACAGGGTCTCTTGCAAAAACTTCATCACGCCATAACGCGGAAGTTAGACTCACGGCGCATCTGTCCTTCGGGGTTTTTAATATACACACACCAAGGGCTTTCATCTCCAAAAGGAATTATCTCTGCCCCAACATTTGTGTTCACAGTGTAATTTAAGCAGTAGTGGGAGGCAGTAGGATTCTAACCATTGTCGAAAAGTTGTTCCACCTAAAATTGTAAAAGGACCCTAATTATTCCATTTTAATTAAGACTATTTTATGGTGGAGGGTATACAAAGTTCGGCCCGGCCAAACTTAACGACTTTTTACTTGTTTAAAAATATTTTCGCTGTGGATTTTCTCATGTTTCAGAAAGTATTTGAGTATTTTTATAAATATTGTTTATCTTGTCAAATTTTGAAAATATTTTTGTAAAAAATCGCGAGTTTTTTTAAATACTTTCTTTAAAAACGTTTTATTTTCTTAAATTGTGAAAAAAATTTTGTGAAAAATTGCGAAATTTTTTCAAAAATATTTTGGCCTGTGATTCTTTTTTGGTTTTCAGAAAGTATTTGAAAATTATTACAAACATTTTTATTTTCTTAAATTGTGAAAATATCGCGCGATTTTTCAAAAATATTTCCGACTGCGGCGCTTTTCATTTTTCGAAAATTTTAACAAAAGCTTTTTATTTTCCTACAGGCAGAATTTTTTATTTAAAATATTGGCTTATTTTTAAATGATCGCGGAGCTTCAAAAAACGTTTATAAGTTGGATCAAGATGCTGAAAAAGCGATCAAAAAACATGTTTTGGAAGTGTCTCAATCGGAGTGGAAAAAGTGCTTCGACAATTAATTTGAGCGCATGAAAAAGTTTATTAATCATACTGGAGACTACTTAAGAAAACAATAAAGATACGCCTTTTCATTGTAAGGCCAATATGTCAAATATATGTCAAACATTCCATAAATTTTTAGTGTGAATTTTCATAACAATTTTGGTCTATTCGCAACAGTGATCCTCATGTCAAATTTCAAAGCGCTGGATTTGTCGTTCACTCACTATCAGTGTCTCAATATTTAGTACTACTTTGTACTTCTAGTACCCTTATTGTTTATAACCTTTAGAACTTTTAGTATACTAATAGGATATTTATATTATAGCTTTTTGCAGGGTTTACCATCTTCATGAGGATTTATTTGACGTATAACCAATGGAATTGACATTTGAAAACCAGAGGGTTTGTAAAATCCGGTTACATATAAACGTGCTATAATACTATAATTCCAGTTTTATTCCCACACGCAATACCAAAATGGTACTATATTTGTACTATTCGTACCCAATGCAAAAACTTCAAAACATACCTCCTTAGCAACCGCGATTCTCATTTCTATCTGTTCCCCAGAAACAATTATAGCACTATTTGGTACATTTCATACACATACATATATGTATGTAAGTGCGAATTTCCAAAACCTCCTCCTAATATCTCACATTTTCTTATTGTGTAAAGGGGATGAGAGACGCCTTCACACTATAACAAATTATACCATTTAGTACCTTTCGTACGTACCCAGTAGAAAGTGTCTTTAAGACAACATTGATGAATCGTGCACGACATTTCCAATTCGTTCACGACTCTTTGCAGACAGCCCTTTGGGATCGTTGACGACATTTTCACACAAGTGTCCCAGTATTCATGCACGACAACTTGGGCGACAGGGTAAGCTAAGTTGTCGTCGACGACGATCTAGATGACTAAAATCCCCGTATTTCGTCGACGACTGTTTCAGCGACCCTGTCTTGCTAGTAGTCATCGATGACCCAACTAAAGACAATTTCGTTATGTTGTCTTGTGTCAAATTTTTATTTTTATTTAATTATAAAATATATAATTTTTACAAAATAAATTAGTTAAATAATTAATAATACTTAGCTGCCGTATGTTCTGCAATCCACAATTTTCTTCCAGCTTTACCACGCCTTACACTTCTTACCGCAGCCGAACGAAAGGCGACATCTTTTTATTTTTGGATTCTGAAAAAAAATTATTTTAAATGAATATTGTGAAAATCTCCTAAATATTCTAAAATCTTACCATATACCACAGGCTTTGTATTTTACAGTCGCTGGAATTTTCAATGTTCTTCAACCTAAATGCACCTATTCATTCCAACTTACCGTTTTCTACATAATTCAGGTTGTATAAAAAAAAATTGTTTAATCGGTAACGCGGTTTCCGAATTTTGTGACTTTATAATTTTATATTTTGCTCTGTTCCTTTACGTGCCTGAGGTTACCATTTCTTACCATTTTTAACTTGTAAAGTGTTCCCTTACTTTTAATAGCCTACAATTTATATGATAGCAGTTTACCACTTTTACCATTTTCTGTTACTGTTACCATTTTTAAAAGTAAAGGAACAGACCATTTATTACAAACCTAAAATTGTATATCTGAATAAATATCCCAATAGAAAATGGAATCGTTGATGACATTTTCGTCGACAAATCATTGACGAAATATTATAAATTGTCATGCACGACAAAGTGCATGACCATGTTTTGCAATGTGTCGTGGCAACAAACCCAAAAATTTTCAAAAAAAGCGTGCTATGAAATGATTGTTCACATATTGAACGAATATAAAATTTTTATTTTGTAACAAATGTAAGATAATAAAGTTATCAAATTCTGCAATCGCGTCAATGATTAAAGATTTTGATTTTACCAAAGAACGGTAAGTAAGAACAATTAACATATTAAGGAACTTTAAATATAATTTAAGTTATTCTTTTTTGTAGGTTGACGTTATGGAGAATGCTGTTAATTCCAGCGGCTTTAAAAGATATGGCATTGGTATATGGTAAGATTATAGATTATATTACTGGTTATTGTATTTATTCATAATGTGTTTTTTGCAGAATCCGTAAATAAAGGAGGTCGGTTGTGATGAGAAAATGAGGCGCGGATAAAGTCCAAAAAAGCTGTATCGGAGTATATTCAGGAACTAATTGATATTAATGTAAGATCAAAATTGTAAAATACATATTACATATTTTTATAATGTAATAAAAATAAAAATTTGACACACGACAAAAAAACGAAATTGTCTTTAGTAGGGTCGTTAATGACAAATAGCAAGACAGTGTCTGTAAAACTGTCGTCAACGAAATAACGGGGTTTTTGTCTTCCAAGTCGTCATCGACGACAGCTTCGCTTACCCTGTCGCCCAAGTTGTCGTGCATGAATACTGGGACACTTGTGTGAAAAAGTCGTCAACGATTCCAAAGGGCTGTCTGCAAAGAGTCGTGAACGAATTAGAAATGTCGTGTACGATTCATCAATGTTGTCTTAAAGACACTTTCTATTGGGATGTATACAATTGTTTCAAAGCACACTTTGAGCATTTTTCGGTTTGTTGCCAAGACACAATGCAAGACATGTTCATGCAAGTTGTCGTACATGACAATTTCGGAACATTCGTCAACGAATCGTCGACGAAAATGTCATCGAAGACTCGATTTTCTATTGGGTATGTACATATGTACATATATCAAGCTTTTTGTAGAAAATTAACTTATGTTGAAACTGAGGTATGGGGTATTGTAGCTCGCGATCAGTTTTACTATACCATTACTTTTGACCGCATTTCGGCAAAATAAACTGTTTTAGCCCGATTCACCGAGGGATTTCTTAAAATAATAATTTGAGCGGAAGCTGCGGTCGTACTAATGTAAAAAAATCGGAAAAAATCGTTGAAATAAACGAGTTTCATTATGTTATTTTCCAATTAGTGGTTTTACAACACAATGTAGAGCTTAATGCTCAAAGGAGAAGTTAAAGAGCACACTTCAGAGTTGAAGTTTCTAATGTATGATTTTTTAATATATCCACTGTATCTACCTCAAACGGATGCTGACATTTTGAAACCTGAAAAATGGGGTTTTTTGAATTTTTGCTCTAATCGGGACGCGCAGCTGGATTTCCCTAAAAGCTTATTATTGGATTGTAGTACTCGCGATTTCGTAATTTTTAATGTATAACATGAGGGTGTAGCCCTCACAGGATCACAGTAATCTCCGCCTAAACACGAAATTTTTGTGCGTAAATTTTTCTCAAAAACCTATTTTTTTGGTTTAAAATTTACAAACGTCATTCGATTTTCGTGGAAACCCGCGTAAACTTAGTTTTTTTACGTTCTGAATCTAACAAGCCACGACGGCGGATATGATACCCCTCAAATTTCGAAAATTTGCAAAAAATTATTTTGAAAATATCGCATATTAAAACGCGTTTTAGATGTGTCAGTTCTACTTAAATAAATAGATCGATACGCGTGTTTAAACTGCGCGAAAACAGATATTTAAAAACTCTCGTAAATCCAGAGATATAATAGATTTTTTCTAAAAATTTAGTGCGATGCTACATCCACGGTTCTTGATGGATCGCATTGAAACGGCATAGAAGGACGTATTTTTTAATGGTAATTATTGAAATCGGATGCGCATAAAATGTAAATGAACTTCGCGGAAATTATGACCATTTTACTGTATTTTGCACCCTAATATGCAGCAGATGCTACATCGTGGCCGCCAAATATAATTTGACAAATTGTACATCAAAAAAGAGGGATTGATTCGCTGTGTTGGAAAATCGGATGCGCATCATGTCATTTTCATAATTACGCGGTTTATATGCGTCTCAAATGTTGTAATATTCAATATAACATTATTTTAACGTTATGCCACAATTGGAATTCCTTGCGATTTAATATAAGGTTCTACTAATATTATCCAATAGGAAAACTATAAGCGAACAATTTGTTACAACGGAATATCATCATTATTGCGTGAAATTTTGACGAAAATGTCGAAGGACTCAAACATTTTTTCTCTAACTTTTCCTATAAAACCATAAAAAAATAAAATTAGAATAATATGATTTTAATTTTTTCGTAATATTTTCTTCGTATTTTTGCAAATAACATGAATACTATAGCTCCAACCTTCACAACTTAGGTTTCATTTTATTCCTCAAAATGTCTGGATGCTGTTATAATTTTTTTATATATTTTTCGTAACTATGAGCGCTATTGCTTCAAAAATATGTTTGTAAATACGTGAAATTATTTAACAAATTTGATTTTTCGCGAATTCATTGAGACTACGCGATTATTTTCTGCATCATCGCAAAGGTTACGAATTCAGTTAACGATAATAGGATATAACAGCTAACTATATTAAGCCGCGATTTTTTTAGAATTTTTTCTAATTATCATAATTAAAATGGTCATATCTTTTGCGCGCAACGATCAAAGTTAGTAACGAAAACAGATTTGGAATGCTGATTTTTTTCTTAATCTATGTACCAAAAATCATTGATGTAGTATCAAAAATTGTTTTTGATTTTTTTGAAATGGAAAAGACAATTTTATACATTTTTCCTGATATGTATGTCCCGAAAAATTTAATTTTTTAAAGTTGTTCAGATATTCTAGAAAGTTACTTACTGACACTTTAAGACCATTTTTATAGTTGATTGTTTTCTTGAACTTTGAACAGTTTTGTGTCTATGGGCGGACCTGAGAAAAAGGATACAAATAGTAATTTCTTTAATGTTATTTTGCTTGTACAAATAGTAATTGTTTAATGTTATTTTGCTTGTTTGACCTTTAAGAATCGTTTCTAAAGACCAAACCCTCAGAAAAATTTAAAAGGAATTTGACCGAGTCGATTATGACCTTAAAGATGAAGAGCTACAACTTTGCCGCCAAGAGTAAATCAAAATTCTTAACTGTTTGAACGGAATAATCCCTTCTGTAATAAAGACCTCAAGCCCTTGAAAAAAATTGACTGGAGTGTGCTCCGAAGCCCTGGTTTGGAGGCAGGTTGACACATCAGCGGTTCGATGTAGTTGATGACACGTAATTTGGCGATAGACTGGCACAGCAGGTATCCGATATATGCTGAAGGCATATACATACATATGTGGGCAGTTTAGCGTCGAAAAATGGTGACAGTACGAAGGTACAAAGAATTATCCATAAAGCCAACTGAACGTTTTGAATCCTATTTAGAATGTAAGACACAAGGTTAATCACTCTTCGTGGCCAAGGGAAAGTCAAACTTTCGATAGAACACTGAATTGTAAAACACTGAAGCATTGTAAAATAGACAATTAGCGAAAGGTACGTATTCCGAAAATCAAACTATCATACGCCTTAAGCCATTAGTTTACTTTTGTGTTGCTGTTGCATTCGTGTAACCTACTTGAATTTGCTTCAATTGCACTTCATTAAAACGCAATTATAAAAGTCGGTCAGATATGTGTATAGGCGATTATGGGCTTGTTATGACTATATTGCCACCAAACACACACAAGCCAATTCGCTTATTGGTGTGTGTCCGTATGATGGTGATTATTATCACGTGTCATTTTAGCCTACTTTCTCTGTTGGCATAAAACATTCTGTCAGAATGGCTAAAATTAGTGTTTACTTTGAACAAACAATGCTCGTATACTGCAGCATTAGTATGGTCAGTTTATGGCTTATTTATCTATAGTTGTATATAAGCGAAAATTTGAATTAGTTTGGGTAAAGTGATGGTATAATATGTCTTTTTGAAAGTGACTGTTTCGTTTGAAATATGTATATATTCTAGGTAGTTAGCGCTTTTTGGGGGCAATTAAAAATGAAGCACAAGGACCGAATGGTGAACTGAATGAAATAGAAATGTTTTGGTTGAACAATTTAATGAAAATGAACCACAGTTTTGTGAAACAAATCGCTTATATCTTTATGATTAGACATCGGATTTTGCATATTTTTTAATAATAAAAATACGAAGATTCTGATTGCACCAAAATTTGTTTCAAAGAAAACTGAATTCAATAACAGGGTCATATTTTGTATTTTTGTTGCATGTTTCGCATATGCAGAAAATATGCAAAATTTGCAAAAAAAAAAAAATATGCAAAACCAGTAAGGAAAGGATCAAAGTCGGTAAAACACTTAAATATATGGGCGCTAAATCCAAATGTGAACAGATTACGATATAATTTGGCACATATATTTCTAGATCAAACACCGTCACACATTCCAAATTTTATCAAATTTAGACATACATACATACATACATAGCGTCTTTGGTGCATCAAATACCTTAAATCGGGCGAAAATATATATGGGAGCTATATCCAAATCCGAACCGATTTCGATAAAATTTGGCACACTTGTTTCTAGACCAAATTTCGTCACACATTCCAAATTTCATTTATATCGGACATATGTAACGTCTTTCGTGCACCAAATACCAAAAATCGGCGGAAAATTTATATTGGAGCTATATCCAAATCTGAACCGATTTTAATATAATTTTGCCGATTTATGTACAGACCTAATTCCGTAACACATTCCAAATTTCAGATAGATACAGCGTGTTTGGTGCATCAAATACTTGGAATCTGCCGAAAATATATATGGGAGCTATATTCAAATCTGAACCGATTTTCACCAAAAGCAATAGCGTTCTTCATAACGCTAAAAGAATGATCTTCCCCAATTTTCAGCCAAATCGAACAATAAATGTTACCTGTACGTTGCGAACGGACGGACGGACATGCATAAATCGACTCAGAAAGTGATTCTATGCATATCCCTAGAAGGAACTATGGGTCTATATTTTTTCCTTAGGCATGTTACATACAAATGCACTAACACATAATACCCTTACCACAGGGTGGTCTATGGTATAAAAATGCAGATAATGCAAAAAATATCCTAAATATGCATACAGTTTTTGGTCGAAAATCGACATAAAAATCGTAAAATTGTAAATTAAAGTTAGACAAATCATCAAAAATCTTCAATTCACGTCGGATCTGTCCTTCGGGTTTCTAAATATACTCAAGATTATATCTGAACTTCAAAAGGAATTGTTCATCCTCAGACCTATATCATAATTGTTTTGCATAGTAAAAAATACCCTCTACGAAAAAAATCTTCATTTGATTTGACTGAAGACATGTCATCTTATAAATAAGCTTAAACAGCAGCGAATAAAAATATAGGGCTGGTTTCAGACGGCTCATAGGGTCTACTGCAAAATATTCATCATCATCATTCCTTCGGGGTTCTGTATGTACTCAGTCCAAAAGAAATTTTCCACCCCCCAAAATTTCGGTTCACAGTGTAATAAATAAAATAAAAAATGTTCTGGGAGCGTTAAACCAGGCTCGAAAGATGAAAACGGAAGTGCTTCTACGGCCTCTTGTTGATGAGCGGATGTGCTTTCAAAATTGCACTCAAAAAGTCTGTGCGCAGGTACAGAAACTCTCGACCTGACATTTGCTCGAGCTGGTCAGATCCCATTATTCTAGGCATTCGTACACTGATAGGTCTTGTATCTCCCCTGAGCTACTGACAGTTTCAGGAACGCCTTTTAGTTATTCTTTACACCCATGTGATACCAGAACACCAACCCGTTCTTTCTGCTCTGTTTTGAGAATCACGGTGCTCTTGAACCAACTCTAAATGAAAGGAGCTTACACCTGGGAAGTTTTTGCGGATTCTGAAACTACAATGTTTATAGATGAGAAAAATCAAAGCAACAAAAAATTGCCGGAGCGCTTTTTAAATAATTTTTAGGGGTTTTTAAGTTTTCACGATTTTGCTGGGAAACCGCAAGCTCTATCCAAATGGAACTAAGATACAAGATTGTTCTTTAAGATATATTTGTAGTTTTTTTTACCATTTTTTGAGATATAGAAGTTCAAATTTTGACAATGCATTGACTGTATCGTCTCCTTATAAAACTATGTCATGACTGCAATTTCCCAACTTTTTTATTTTCTAGTTTTTAGTTTTTATTTCGCATTCTGTTTAATTCGTTTAGTGCTTCATTATTGCAAGGTTTCTTGCCTGTTAGTTTATTGCAGTCCAACTCCTCTATACGTAGTTCCTGCAAAGATCTTACTCTACTAAGAGCCACGTAGGCTTGACCTCCTTCAAACAGTTTCGCACCTAAGTATACGACTGCGTGATACACAGTGCTGCCCTGCCCTTTTATTTGGTACCCATATTGGTGGGATTGATAAAAAAATGTTATCAGCCTTTTGGTAGCGGCGGCCATCTTAGATTTCAATTTTGCATAGTAAATTGTATTCTACTTGTTGAGACCTTTCATTTGATACCCATTTTGAGGGGATTGATAAAACCTAAGTTATACGCCATTTTGTAAAGGCCGCCATCTTAGATTTTAATTTTATATAGTACATTGTATTCTACTGGTTGAGCACATTCATTTGACACCCATATTGATGGGATTGATAAAACCTACGTTATCCGCCATTTTGTAGCGGCCGCCCTTTCATTTGATACCCATATTGATGGGATTGATAAAACCTACGTTATCGGCCATCTTGGATTTCAATTTTTTATGGTATATTGTGTTCTGCTTGTTGAGCCCTTTCATTTGATACCCATATTGATGGGATTGATAAAACCTACGTTATCCGCCATCTTGGATTTCAATTTGTTATAGTATATAGTGTTCTGCTTGTTGAGCCCTTTCATTTGATACCCATATTGATGGGATTGATAAAACCTACGTTATCCACCATCTTGGATTTCAATTTTTTATAGTATATTGTATTCTGCTTGTTGAGCCCTTTCATTTGATACCCATATTGATGGGATTGATAAAACCTACGTTATCCGCCATTTTGTAGCGGCCGCCATCTTGGATTTCAATTTTTTATAGTATATTGTATTCTGCTTGCTGAGCACTTTCATTTGATATCCATATTGATGGGATTGATAAAACCTACGTTATCCGCCATTTTGTAGCGGCCGCCATCTTGGATTTAAATTCTTATAGTATATTGTTTTTCAGCTTGTTGAGCCCTTTCATTTGATACCCATATTGATGGGATTGATAAAACCTACGTTATCCGCCATTTTGTAGCGGCCGCCATCTTGAATTTATAATGATAATGAATAAATATAATTGTATTGTCACCAAAATCCAAAGTGTATACAAAATTTCAGATTAATCGGTTGACAGGAAGAGGGTGAAATTTGAATTACTAAATTTGACCCAAGAATAAATAATAAATAAAACAAACGGGGTGAGCTAAATAAAACCATTTAAAAAACCTAAAAATATGACCTGAACTTCTATATCTCAAAAATGGTGAAATCTAGGAACACAAAATAACGGTCAAACCGCTACAGAATTTTCACAGTTACAACATTTTCTTTAGCTCAATTTCGATAGGATTTGCGGTTTCCAAGCAAAATCGCGAAAACCTAACATAAACTGAAAACAAGTGAGAAAAGGCTATAGTCGGTACGGGGCCGACTATGTAATACCCTACACCACTACCCCTGTGTATAATATTTTCACTCGAAAACATTTCTTTTAGGGAGATACGAAAGTTTTCACCTATCTGGCTTTTATACCAAATAACTTAAGGCGAACTGAACCAAAATAATTAATATTTAGTTTTATATTTGATTACTCTCGACATCACCAACATCAATAGGCCTCTATCTCTGTGAGAAAATTTCGTGATGATCCGATCAAAATTCCGACCTGTAGTGTGATTGCAGAAAAAGTGGAAAAAAGAGATGCATTACCGACTATTGCGATATCTCTATTATTTGACAACCTACTAGTTTGCATTATTTTAAAGATGGGATTTTCTACTTTCTTAGTCAGGCTTTGCTTTTAGAAGGTCCCCAACCAAAGTTGTGATATCCGTCATCATTATTATTAAAATCGCAAAAATGAAAAGTTGGGTTCTATTAGCGACTATTGCAATATCATCGTTGTGTGACCACCTACGACAACCTACGTTACATCGTTTCAAAGGCGATATTTTCTATTTTCATTGCCAAGTTTTGTTTTTATATACCCCTTATAGACGCTGAGATATTTGCTTTGGAATAAAATGTAGACTTTTTCTCCGAATAACTTTTTTGCTCATTCCGACCCCTTACTATTATCCGATCATCACCAAAATCAATAGGCTTCTTCCCCTCCGGGACGCTCATCAACACCCAAAATTTCGTGACGATCCGATCAAAATTGCGACCTGTAGCGTGATTTCCAAAAAAAAAAAAAATGGAAAAATGAGATGTATTACCGACTATTGCAATATCTGCGTTATTTGGTCACCTACGCCGGTATGGTTTGGATCATTGTAAAGACGGGATCTTCTACTTGCATAGTCAGGTTTTGTTTTTGGAAAGTATCCAACGAAAGCTGTGTTATTTGTCATTAGAATTAAAATCGAATAAATGAAAAGTGGGGTTCTATAAGCGACTATTGCGATATCTTCGTTGTTTGACCACCTACGACAACCTACCATATATCGCTGTAAAGGTGATATTTTCTGCTTTCATTAGCATGCTTTGCCTTTAATATACCCCTTATAGATACGGAGATATTCGCTTTGAAATAAAACGTTGACTTTTTCCGCAAATACGTTTTTTGCCCATTCCGACCCCTGAATACTATCCGACCATCACCAAAATCAATAGGCTTCTTCCCCTCCGGGACCCTCATCAACATCCAAAATTTGGTGACGATCCGATCAAAATTGCGACCTGTCGCGTGATTACAAGGTTTAGATGGACAGACGGACAGACGGACGGACTGACGGACGGACACACATAGCCAGATCGATTCAGCTCGTCGAGACACTCATTTTGGTATATATAAGTATGGGTCTACGACTATTATTTTTTATTATTTTCTACTTTCTTAGTCAGGCTTTGCTTTTAGAAGGTCCCCAACCAAAGTTGTGATATCCGTCATCATTATTATTAAAATCGCAAAAATGAAAAGTTGGGTTCTATTAGCGACTATTGCAATATCATCGTTGTGTGACCACCTACGACAACCTACGTTACATCGTTTCAAAGGCGATATTTTCTATTTTCATTGCCAAGTTTTGTTTTTATATACCCCTTATAGACGCTGAGATATTTGCTTTGGAATAAAATGTAGACTTTTTCTCCGAATAACTTTTTTGCTCATTCCGACCCCTTACTATTATCCGATCATCACCAAAATCAATAGGCTTCTTCCCCTCCGGGACGCTCATCAACACCCAAAATTTCGTGACGATCCGATCAAAATTGCGACCTGTAGCGTGATTTCCAAAAAAAAAATGGAAAAATGAGATGTATTACCGACTATTGCAATATCTGCGTTATTTGGTCACCTACGCCGGTATGGTTTGGATCATTGTAAAGACGGGATCTTCTACTTGCATAGTCAGGTTTTGTTTTTGGAAAGTATCCAACGAAAGCTGTGTTATTTGTCATTAGAATTAAAATCGAATAAATGAAAAGTGGGGTTCTATAAGCGACTATTGCGATATCTTCGTTGTTTGACCACCTACGACAACCTACCATATATCGCTGTAAAGGTGATATTTTCTGCTTTCATTAGCATGCTTTGCCTTTAATATACCCCTTATAGATACGGAGATATTCGCTTTGAAATAAAACGTTGACTTTTTCCTCAAATACGTTTTTTGCCCATTCCGACCCCTGAATACTATCCGACCATCACCAAAATCAATAGGCTTCTTCCCCTCCGGGACCCTCATCAACATCCGAAATTTGGTGACGATCCGATCAAAATTGCGACCTGTCGCGTGATTACAAGGTTTAGATGGACAGACGGACAGACGGACGGACGGACAGACGGACAGACGGACGGACTGACGGACGGACACACATAGCCAGATCGATTCAGCTCGTCGAGACACTCATTTTGGTATATATAAGTATGGGTCTACGACTATTATTTCGATGCGTTACAAACTTTTTGGCCAAAACCAACTTATAATACCCTCCCCACATAGTGGTGTAGGGTATAAAAAAGTGAACTGTGAGCACGATTTATTTAAAAATACCTCCAGCGATTTTTTCTTGCTTTTGGATTTTTCTCCTATTTCACAAAAGCTTCCCAGTTGTAAGGGTTTTTTTTAAATTAGTAATGGCGCACCGTACTTGACATTGTTTTATAAGGAGGTGATTCAGTCAGTGCATTGTCCCAATTCTAACTTCTACATCTCAAAAATGATAAAACCTACAAAAAATATCATAAAGAACAATCTTGTAGAGAATTTTCACTTCTACAACATTTTCTTTAATTCCATTTTGATAGGGCTTTGCGGTTTCCCAGCAAAAAAACCCTACAAATTTGAACTTTGACCGCATTAATTTAAAAAGCGTTGATGCGATTTTGTTGTTTTTTGATTTTTCTCATCTATGAACATTTTAGTTTCAGAAACCGCAAAAACTTCCCAAGTGTAAACTCCTTTCTATTTAAAGTTGGTTAAAGAACACCGTGGAATACCTGGTAATAGTTTTCCACGCCAGTGCACGCAAATGCCTCGTCTTGTGTATATTAACCATTCCCCGGAATTGTTGCATGTATTTTTCGCTGTTTATTCTCCGCTGTTCATTGATAAAGCTTCTAGAGATCGTATACTTGTTGGGATCCACTTCTAGAGCTTATACTGTAGCCAAAATGGTACGAGTAATGCTCCTGTAGGACACTTTACAGGGGTCCAGCAGTAATGACAATGTCAGGCTTAGGATTTTCTTGAAGCTACGCTTGTTTCTTTTCGAGACAGATGGTCCTTCAGATTCTACGATGCGTTTAGTTTCAAAAGAAGACCTAGATCTTATTGAAAATCAATTGAAATACGAAAAAAATGATAAACGAATATCTCGTAAAAGGAAATAACAAAATGATAAGTCATCTGTGGTATATTAGTCCTAAAGTTGCCTTATTTTGTAATGGACAGATGGATCAAATAATAATATCTAAAAACATTTATAAATATCATTCGGTGATTTTAGCCGAAACGACCCACGAACAACGAACATTTTTCGAGGTACGAGGGGCACTAAAAAAACGATCTGGCCTAGGCCAGGTGCCAATTGACATTTTTTTGGAAAGTTTGACAGTTTTTGGCCTAAGCGTAGTCAAGTCAGTTTGACATATGACCATGTGTTGGGTTCTTTACAGTAACTTGAAAAAATTACTTTGCGAAAAAAAAATGGAATTTACTTGTGAAAATTTTCGTCCGAAAATTTTTCACAACTTTCGACGTGGATAATCACGGCAAGAGTGCATCGATCAATCTAAATCTTCGTATGTCGATAAAGGACCATCCTATTGGACTATGAAAAACTGGTTCAATGAATTCAATCGTGGCGGACACTCGCTAAAAAACGAAGGTCGTTCAAAAACGGCCGTTGTGCCAGAAAAAATTATGTCGTGCGTGAACGGATAATCCAAGATCGCCATGTTAAATACCGTTGATTGAGACATCCTTGGGTATTTATTCCACCATCTAACATTCGACATTGCATGAACACCTGGCCGCAAAAATGGATTTTTCTCGCTAGATTGAGCAAAATTGGCCAATCGCTCAAAAAAGGATCTCTTGGATTAGTGCAAAGAAATTGTGCATAAAAACAATCGCGGTGCTTCGTCACAGATGACAAATCTTGGATCTATGCTTAGAAGGCCGAAACAAAACAGAAATCGACCGTGTGGGTCTCCGAAAGCGAGCCAAATCCAACCAAATTTGTTCATGAAAATAAACCTTCGAAGCAAATGTTCGCCTGTCTCTTCGGCAATACTGACCGTGTGGCGAATCTTCGGCTTGAGAAATAAAGGACGGTTAATTCTGAGCATTACACTACAATTTGTTTGCCTGAAGTCTCCTGAGAAGTTCCAAAAACGAACAAGAGAAGACGAATTGTTCTGCATCATGACAATGTGATCTCTCACACATCGATTCAAACCAGCCTGTTTGACCGGTTAAAACGTGGAATTGATGGGTCATACGCCGTACAGCCACGACTGGGGATCCAATGACTTCAATTGATTCGAGCAAATCAAGAAAAAAGGCGTGGTCAACGATTTTCGTCGCAAAAACCATGTTTTAGAGGTGCGAACACATGGACATATGTCAAACTGACCTGAGTATGCTTAGGCTAAAAACTGTCAAACTTTCAAAAAAAAATGTCAAATGACATGGAGCAGAAACTGAAAAAAGAAAATAAAAATTGCATTTGTTTTGCTATTTTGACCTTTAAGAACCATTTCTACAGGGTTTGTATGTTCTAAAAAGTTGTTTATTGAGATATAAGGTACATTTTTATAGTTGGTTGTTTGATTCAATTTTGATCGGTTTGATATCTGTAGGCCTTAACGAATTTGACCTTGAAGATAAGGTTGAATGGATTTTATGTCTTCACAATTATTATTCTTTAAGATGAGGGCTACAACTTTGCCTCCACGAGTAAACCAAAATTCTTAGCGGTTTAGAAGATATGAGCCTGACAAAATGGTCCTTTTTGACATCAAGGCCTCAGGTCTTTGGGGGCCCATAACCGCGAAATTCGAAGTAACAGGGAAAAACGCCGAGACACGTGTCTTCTTATTTTTCGTCTTCTATCACGCTGCGGTGTCAGAATGTGGTTAATTTTTTTCGTGTCGCACACTGTATTTTTTTGCAATTACAATTTATTCAATTTCGATCAATAGCCTTCAAATTTAATACGTGTTATTTTCTTAGACCCCTGAATAGCTACACCGATTTTAGTTAAAATCGGTTCAGAGTTGGATATAGCCCCCATATATATCATCCCCCGATTTTGCTATAATTCGCTTAATTGTTGATGAATAGCATTAAAATTTAATGCGGGAGGTCCCCCAAGCCCCTGGGGGCTATATACAAATCTGAACCGATTTGTGTGAAAATTGGTAGAGCTACGCAGGGACCTAGGAAAATGGAAGTACTGCAATGGTATTTAATTACAATTTCATTGCACCAATCCACAAGAGCCTTTTTTGAGCGATTTTCCAATTTTCCAGGATCTAATCAAATCAATATCAAGTGTTAGTTGGTGAAGGAATGCCCAAGGATGCCTCTTGCTCACTGTATATAACATGGCGACCTTGCATTATCCGTTTACGTATGGCTTAATTTTTTGGCACAACGGCCGCTTTTGGACAACCCTAACGACGTTCCTTCTTCGACGAGTGTCGGCCACGATTGAATTCATTAAACCAGTCACGAATAGTCTTATAGGATAACCCTTTGTCGACATACAAAGATTTAGATTTTGATTGATGCAATGTTGCCGTGGTTATCCACGTCGAATGTTGTAAAAAATGATCGGACGAAAATGTTACTAAGTAAATTTCAGTTTTTTTGCAGTCATTTTTTCAAGTCACTGTCAACAACACAACACATGGTCGTATGTCAAACTGTCTTCAATACGTTTATCCCTGTGTATACTAGGGTGTAACTCTGTTATCTGACCATGTACATCATCATAATTGGCATTAATGATTAATAAAGTTAAGAGTTCTGCTACTAAATATAACTTGCAGGTATGGAACATATATTCCAGGACTAATGATATAGTCATTATACTAAAATATTATCACTTTTCACACGAAAGTTTTGGTCCATTTAAACCGCTGAATACTATTTGATCATTATGTTTAATCGTAAAGTAAAAAAGTTTTTTTGTTGTCCACTTCACCCGCTAAATATTTAACGATTATTACCAATAACAATAGGTGTCTATTCTGGTCTGAACCCGGCCTCCGTACAAATTTTCGTGACGATTGGTCCATAATTGCGGCCTGTGGTTTGATTACAAATTTTAAAAGGAAAATTTAGTTCACTTAAAGTAAAATGTATTGAAACCCACTTATGTAGTACTACTACATCCGTTGTTTAACCGCTACGTTATTGAAATTTTTACCAATTTCACACAAAAGATTCAGTCCATTTAACCCGCTAAGTATTATCTGATCTTCACGTTGATTTGTACGCTTCTTCTTCATCATACACTCAAACTTTGTTTAAAATTTTGCGGGTTATTATTTTGACCTACAGAGCCGCTACAAAATTGGTTAAAATTTTGTTTTTGATCCATTTCATCCCCTGAACATTTCACGATCATCACCAAAAACTAATCATTCTGGCCCGAACCCAACCTCCTTAAAAAATTCATTACAATCGTTCGTTACAAATGTTTACAATTTTTAATGGACGGACACACATCGCTAAATATATATGTCCTCAAGGAATTAAAATATCGACAAAAAATAAAATTTTTATATTTTTCATACAAAAGTAATGGTCCATTTCACCCGCTAAAGAATATCAGATCATCATTCAAAATTTTAGGCATCTTTTTCGACCTATACTCTTACCCGGTGCAAAATTTCGTGACTATTGATGTATAATTGCGACTTCTAGCGAGTTTATTATTACACTACAAACAAATAACGGAATATATTAGGCTGTAACTCTGTTATCTGATCATGCACACCAACATAATTGGCATCAATTAAAAGGTCAAGCGTTCCACTTTCAAGTATATCTCACTTGTCCGGAATGTCACTTCCAGGAATTAGGATATAAGCTGCATAATAAACATTTTCACAATTTTCACACAAAAGTTTTGGTCCATTTAACCCTCTAAATATTATCCGATCGCCATCTCACATTGCAAGCTTCTCCTTTGTGATATACTCTTACCTTATTTAAAATTGCGCGTTGATCGGACTATTATTGAGACCTACAGAGCCGCTAGAAAATTGGATAAATATTATGTTTTTGGTCCATTTCACCCGCTAAATATTTCACGATCATCACCAATAAGAATAGGGATCTATTCTGATCTGAACCCAACCTCCATACAAAATTTCGTGACGATCGGTCCATAATTGCGGCCTGGAGCGTGTTTACAATTTATAATGGACAGACGGACGGACGGACGGACGGACACACATCTCAAAATCGCTTTATCTCGTCGAGATATGAAGATAGGTATACCTCATTAGGGGTCTCCGACGAATATTTCGCGGTGTTACATGAATTTTTACCAAAACAAACTTATAATACCCTTTTCCGCATTGTGGTATAGGGTATAAAAAGGAAAAGAAACACAACCCGCTCTAAAGTTAACGACATCAGCGAATGATCTATGACTCTGGACCTGGAATATTCGTACTCTTCTTTATAGAAGAGATGCAGTTTAAGAACTGGTTGAAGTGCTTGCAAGTGACGCACTGTATTGAACATGTCATGACACAAAGCATGAATTTGATTGCGGAGGTTAAAACATCTGCTGCTACAATTCGGAAAAAAATTAAAATTTTTCAAAATAAGTTTTATTTCCCCTCATGTTCCTACTGAAACAAGGACGATCAGACCAAAAATTAATTTACGAGTGCTTAGAGAAACATTTGGTCGATGTCCTGACAATGACATTAAAACTATTGTAGGCGATTTTAATGCTAAAATTGGAAAGGAGAATATCTTTGGTCTAACAGTCGGAAAATTCAGTCTCCATAATGTAACATCTGACAAAGGAATCAGGCTGATAGACTTCGCAGCAGCAAAAAACATGGTAGTTAGCAGTACCAGATTTAAGCATAGGCACCTGGCTGTTTCCAGACAAAACAAGTAAAAATGTATATTCTTAATGAGCATCAAAATAAGTCGATATAACGATGTCCGTCTGCATGTTGAAATCGCAATATTTAATATAGAGCTTTATAATTTGGTACAAAACTTTCTCTTATTCGCACGATTCTTGGTATTGAAAATGGCATATCAGAGAAAATTTTGATGTAGCCCCCATAGAACAGTACCGCCGGGTTTTGGTATTTTCAATTTTTTTAACCACATTATCGTAATGAAATAGCTTGAATTTCCGACACAGCGCAGCGTGATAGAAGACCAAAAAGGGGTTCATTTTGTCAGGTACATATCTTCTAAACCGCTTGGAATTCGGGATTATTCGTGGATGCAAGGTTGTAGCTCTCGTCCGAAAAGAATAATAATTGTGAACACATAAAATCCATTCAACTTCATCTTCAAGGTCAAAATCGCCAATCGTAATATTTTCTTCTCGGATTTTATTCTGCAGCTATCAAACCGATCAACATTGAATCAAAAATATGAATACCGGACCGCCCAACGTTTAAGGATACAGTTAACTACAAAAATGTACCTAAGATTTCAATAAACAACTTTCTAGAACATATAAAGATTCTAGGAACGGTTCATCAAGTTCAAAATTCGATTATTTTAAATCATTCTTTCCTGTTCAGGTCCGTAAATAACAAACCTTTCAAATTTTCTTGAGTTTTGAACAGTTTGTTATTTCCAGACCTGAGTATAGGGAAACATTAAAAATAATTTTATTGTTTGCGAATTTCAGCTTAAAGAACCATTCCTAGAATCCTTTTATATTCTAGAAAGTTGTTTATTGAAATCTTAGGTACTTTTTTGTAGTTAACTGTATTCTTAATTTTTGACCGGTTCAGTATCTGTGGGCCAGAATAGGAGAAAAAAGTCTACAAATCTAATATTTTCAAAAGTTTTTGGCTATTTCGCATTTTAGAACCGTTCATAGACATTTCGAATGTTCCAGAAAGTTGTTTGCTGATATCTTTGCTACATTATTGTTGTTAATTGTTTTCTTGAATCATGATCGGTTTAGTATCTATGGAGCGGAAACCGAGAAAAGGGGATAAAAATTGCATTTGTTTAGCTATTTTAGCCATTAAGAATCGTTTCTACAGAGTTCGTATGTTCTAGAAAGTTATTTATTGAGATCTAAGGAAAACTTTTCTAGCAGGTTGTTTGCTTTAATTTTGATCGGTTTGATATCTGCACATTAAAATCCGAGAAAAAATATAATGGAAATTTAACCTTGACGATTTTGACCTTGAAGATGAAGTTGAATGGATTTTATTATTTTTTAGGCTACAACCCAGCCTCCACGAGTAATTCGGAATTCCAAGCGGTTTAGAAGATATATGCCTGACAAAATGATCCCTTTTGACATCAAAGCCTCATGGCCCATAACAGCGAAAGTTGAAGTGATAGGGTAAAACGCCGGGATACGTGTCTTCTTATTTTTGGTCTTCTATCACGCTGTGCCGTCAGAATGTGGTTAATAAACCATGACTCAAAAAATGACACACAGTGTATTTAGTATTCATTGGGGGTATACAACAATACCGAATAGAATGGCCGGTACAAGTCCACGATTTTTATATAGCCCTGATAGAACGGTACCTTCCGATTAAGGCAGATTATTCAACCGTAATATCTGCAGGTGATATTTAGTTTCTCTTGGAGATACAGAATATTTCAACAGAGAATTGTAGGTATAGGTTCCCGTTTTGATATAGCCCCCTTGAAACGATAACTCCCGATTTTTTTTTAAGTTTTTTTTTTTAAAGTTAGGTAGTTATACTTCGCTGTGGGTATAAAGTATTCCCGCATAGAATATATGTGTTACATGTTCAGGTTTCTATATTGCCTTCGTAGAACGGTGCATCTAGATTTTTAGTATTTTTTACGGTTTTAGCTACATTATCCAACCGAATGACTGAAATCTGGTTACACTATAATTTATGGTGGAGATTATACAAAGTTCTGCTCTGTTGACCATAAAAATTATCTAAATATTAAAAGAATTTAAATTGTGATTTTTAATAATAATTATATGTCGTAAAACCTGTAGATAAAACCCATACAAATAGATTTTAAACGCCATAATGCATACACATGTAAATAAATATGTTTTTGTAGACGAATGAATGAATTGAATTGTATCGGCCCTGTCGATCTTAAGGCCTATTTTACTTGTTGTTAACAAATTGCTGATTCATTGAACGCGTTATTATTTTACACTTCTAAACACAAAAACCCCAGTAATTCATTAAAATGTCCTCCAACTGCTAGTTGGAATTATCCGGATTTTACGGAACGTTGTGTTTTTGAGTTATTCCTAGCATTAAAGGCAATGTTCATGGCGTTATTGCCACGAAAAACATATCGCTGTAAACAGGGACAAAAAGAGTACCTTCGGTAAAAAATTCCAAAGGATGGTACCCCATGCATTGGACCGATAGGTTTCAATGTTGAACAAAAACTAAATTTGGACACAATATTTCGAGATCCTAAGTTTGGGCCAGCCACTACACTCGCTGGTCGTAGGGGTGACGATCGTGAGGATCGGTCCATAATTGCGGCCTGGAGCGTGTTTACAATTTATAATGGACAGACGGACGGACGGACGGACGGACACACATCTCAAAATCGCTTTATCTCGTCGAGATATGAAGATAGGTATACCTCATTAGGGGTCTCCGACGAATATTTCGCGGTGTTACATGAATTTTTACCAAAACAAACTTATAATACCCTTTTCCGCATTGTGGTATAGGGTATAAAAAGGAAAAGAAACACAACCCGCTCTAAAGTTAACGACATCAGCGAATGATCTATGACTCTGGACCTGGAATATTC
Source organism: Musca autumnalis (assembly GCF_047663935.1). Lineage (NCBI taxonomy): Eukaryota > Metazoa > Arthropoda > Insecta > Diptera > Muscidae > Musca > Musca autumnalis. Next base: position 121,466,170 of record NW_027411866.1, on the reverse strand, counting down.
GTACTCTTCTTTATAGAAGAGATGCAGTTTAAGAACTGGTTGAAGTGCTTGCAAGTGACGCACTGTATTGAACATGTCATGACACAAAGCATGAATTTGATTGCGGAGGTTAAAACATCTGCTGCTACAATTCGGAAAAAAATTAAAATTTTTCAAAATAAGTTTTATTTCCCCTCATGTTCCTACTGAAACAAGGACGATCAGACCAAAAATTAATTTACGAGTGCTTAGAGAAACATTTGGTCGATGTCCTGACAATGACATTAAAACTATTGTAGGCGATTTTAATGCTAAAATTGGAAAGGAGAATATCTTTGGTCTAACAGTCGGAAAATTCAGTCTCCATAATGTAACATCTGACAAAGGAATCAGGCTGATAGACTTCGCAGCAGCAAAAAACATGGTAGTTAGCAGTACCAGATTTAAGCATAGGCACCTGGCTGTTTCCAGACAAAACAAGTAAAAATGTATATTCTTAATGAGCATCAAAATAAGTCGATATAACGATGTCCGTCTGCATGTTGAAATCGCAATATTTAATATAGAGCTTTATAATTTGGTACAAAACTTTCTCTTATTCGCACGATTCTTGGTATTGAAAATGGCATATCAGAGAAAATTTTGATGTAGCCCCCATAGAACAGTACCGCCGGGTTTTGGTATTTTCAATTTTTTTAACCACATTATCGTAATGAAATAGCTTGAATTTCCGACACAGCGCAGCGTGATAGAAGACCAAAAAGGGGTTCATTTTGTCAGGTACATATCTTCTAAACCGCTTGGAATTCGGGATTATTCGTGGATGCAAGGTTGTAGCTCTCGTCCGAAAAGAATAATAATTGTGAACACATAAAATCCATTCAACTTCATCTTCAAGGTCAAAATCGCCAATCGTAATATTTTCTTCTCGGATTTTATTCTGCAGCTATCAAACCGATCAACATTGAATCAAAAATATGAATACCGGACCGCCCAACGTTTAAGGATACAGTTAACTACAAAAATGTACCTAAGATTTCAATAAACAACTTTCTAGAACATATAAAGATTCTAGGAACGGTTCATCAAGTTCAAAATTCGATTATTTTAAATCATTCTTTCCTGTTCAGGTCCGTAAATAACAAACCTTTCAAATTTTCTTGAGTTTTGAACAGTTTGTTATTTCCAGACCTGAGTATAGGGAAACATTAAAAATAATTTTATTGTTTGCGAATTTCAGCTTAAAGAACCATTCCTAGAATCCTTTTATATTCTAGAAAGTTGTTTATTGAAATCTTAGGTACTTTTTTGTAGTTAACTGTATTCTTAATTTTTGACCGGTTCAGTATCTGTGGGCCAGAATAGGAGAAAAAAGTCTACAAATCTAATATTTTCAAAAGTTTTTGGCTATTTCGCATTTTAGAACCGTTCATAGACATTTCGAATGTTCCAGAAAGTTGTTTGCTGATATCTTTGCTACATTATTGTTGTTAATTGTTTTCTTGAATCATGATCGGTTTAGTATCTATGGAGCGGAAACCGAGAAAAGGGGATAAAAATTGCATTTGTTTAGCTATTTTAGCCATTAAGAATCGTTTCTACAGAGTTCGTATGTTCTAGAAAGTTATTTATTGAGATCTAAGGAAAACTTTTCTAGCAGGTTGTTTGCTTTAATTTTGATCGGTTTGATATCTGCACATTAAAATCCGAGAAAAAATATAATGGAAATTTAACCTTGACGATTTTGACCTTGAAGATGAAGTTGAATGGATTTTATTATTTTTTAGGCTACAACCCAGCCTCCACGAGTAATTCGGAATTCCAAGCGGTTTAGAAGATATATGCCTGACAAAATGATCCCTTTTGACATCAAAGCCTCATGGCCCATAACAGCGAAAGTTGAAGTGATAGGGTAAAACGCCGGGATACGTGTCTTCTTATTTTTGGTCTTCTATCACGCTGTGCCGCCAGAATGTGGTTAATAAACCATGACTCAAAAAATGACACACAGTGTATTTAGTATTCATTGGGGGTATACAACAATACCGAATAGAATGGCCGGTACAAGTCCACGATTTTTATATAGCCCTGATAGAACGGTACCTTCCGATTAAGGCAGATTATTCAACCGTAATATCTGCAGGTGATATTTAGTTTCTCTTGGAGATACAGAATATTTCAACAGAGAATTGTAGGTATAGGTTCCCGTTTTGATATAGCCCCCTTGAAACGATAACTCCCGATTTTTTTTTAAGTTTTTTTTTTTAAAGTTAGGTAGTTATACTTCGCTGTGGGTATAAAGTATTCCCGCATAGAATATATGTGTTACATGTTCAGGTTTCTATATTGCCTTCGTAGAACGGTGCATCTAGATTTTTAGTATTTTTTACGGTTTTAGCTACATTATCCAACCGAATGACTGAAATCTGGTTACACTATAATTTATGGTGGAGATTATACAAAGTTCTGCTCTGTTGACCATAAAAATTATCTAAATATTAAAAGAATTTAAATTGTGATTTTTAATAATAATTATATGTCGTAAAACCTGTAGATAAAACCCATACAAATAGATTTTAAACGCCATAATGCATACACATGTAAATAAATATGTTTTTGTAGACGAATGAATGAATTGAATTGTATCGGCCCTGTCGATCTTAAGGCCTATTTTACTTGTTGTTAACAAATTGCTGATTCATTGAACGCGTTATTATTTTACACTTCTAAACACAAAAACCCCAGTAATTCATTAAAATGTCCTCCAACTGCTAGTTGGAATTATCCGGATTTTACGGAACGTTGTGTTTTTGAGTTATTCCTAGCATTAAAGGCAATGTTCATGGCGTTATTGCCACGAAAAACATATCGCTGTAAACAGGGACAAAAAGAGTACCTTCGGTAAAAAATTCCAAAGGATGGTACCCCATGCATTGGACCGATAGGTTTCAATGTTGAACAAAAACTAAATTTGGACACAATATTTCGAGATCCTAAGTTTGGGCCAGCCACTACACTCGCTGGTCGTAGGGGTTTTTACAGGTTTCGGGTCTTGTTCTCAAGAAGTGTCGACGACTTGCCACTCAAGAAATTTGCACCATCGTAAGAGTGCAGCCTGTTGCAAGAAAAACCAGTACGTTTCGGGAGGAGGTCCTAAACTGCACAGTTAATTTGTTGTGAAAATAAAATAAAATAAAATACTTGAAATCGGGTGGTACCATTATTCTCGTATGAGGGCTATTCAAAACCGTTGACCTATGACCACAATTTTTGACAACTTCTTAGGGTTCGAAGTTGTCAAAACAACCAACCTCAACCATAATATGAAGGGTATAATTAAATTTGTCATTCCCTTTGTAACACATCGAAATATTCATCGGAGACCCTATAAAGTATATATATTCTTGATCAGAGTAAAATTCTAAGTCGATATAACCATTCCCTCTGTCTGTCTGTTGAAATCAAAATGAAGCTTGCAATTTTTTAAGTAGAGCTTTTTAATTTGGTATAGATGTTTCTGTTACGCCCAGGATGTTTGATATTGTAAATGGGCTATATCGGTCCACGTTTTTGTATAGCCCCATAAAACGGTACCTCCCGATATTTTGACAGTTTTAGCCTCATTATCACACCGAAATAGCTGAAATTTAGTACTTAGTCTTCGCTGGGGATATAAAACCTTCCCACAGAAATTTGTCGGTATAGGTCCACGCCTTCATATTGCCCCCGTAGAACGGTACCTCACGATTTTCGGTATTTTGAAGGTTGTGCCCACAATAATCCACCTAAATGGCTGAACTTTAGTACCTGGTCTTGATTTGGGGTATTAAATGTTCCGTATGAAATTTGTCGCTATAAGTCCACGTCTTAGTATAGCCCTATAGAACGGCACCTCCCTATTTCCGGAATTTTCAATATTGTGGCCTCAATATTCTACAGAAATGGCTGAAATTTGGTACTTGGTCTTCGTTGAGGGCATAAAACTTTCTCCCAGAAATTTGTCGGTATAGGTCCACGCCTTCATATAGCCCCCATAGAAGAGTGCCTCCCGATTTTCGGTATTTTGAAGGTTGTGACGTCAATATCTTACCGAAAGACTGAAATTTGTTATTTAGTCTTTGTTGGAGGTAAAAGCCTTTCTGGCTGAAATTCGTCGGTATAGGTCCATGTTTCGATATAGCCCCCACTGAACGGTACCTCCGGATTTTCGTAATTCTGAAGATTGTGACGTTAATATCCAACCGAAAGACTGAAATTTGTTATTTAGTCTTCCATGGTGTTATAAAACATTCCAGAAGTGAATTATCAGTATAGGTCCGCGGGTTCCTATTTCTTCCATAGAAGCGTACCTCTTGATTTTCGGTATTTTGAAGTTTTTACCGATATATCGGAAATTTGGTATTGAGTCTTCTTTGAGTCTAAAAACTTTCCGCCAGAAATTTGTAGGTATAGATCGACGTTTTGATATAGCCCCCAATGAACGGTATCTCCCACGTTTCGGTACTGTGAACGTTAACCATATTTTTGCCGAACTTACTGAAATTTGGTACTTAGTCTTCTTCATAAATGAAAGAAATCTAATTCAATGGCTAATCCAATTCTTTGGATACCTCCCCCACAAACGTTCAAAACTTTACAGTATACTTTGGACATCGTAAAATTTCTACGAGACATAGATCAGGTTGGAATATGGACTGTACATGTCAACTTCTTCGGGTACCTCCCACACAAAAATTCGGAAAAGCGCTGTTTAAGACCTTCTCTCGTATCGTTTTGATTGTTCTTTCAACAGGTACTATTACGATGGTACACGTTTTTTGTGTGTCCATACTTCTTGAGAAAATGACCCGAAAACTGTAAGAAACTCATACTGGCAGCATGTATAGTGGCTGCCGCACGACAACTCCTGAACCGAATACTGCGTTGATCCACACTTAGCATATCGTAATATTTCTTCGAATATTAGATGAAATTCGAAGATGGTGCTTATATGTCCACCCTTTCCGGTAACTCCCCCCGAGAATTCGAAAATATTCGCTAAAAAGGTAAGCGCAATATCTCATAAACGGACCGTCCGATTTGGTCCAAACATTCGATCTCGAAATATTTTGTCCATACTTAGTTTATGTTTAAAAGTCGGCCCTATCGGTTCATTCCTTAGGGTACCATCCATTCTAATGATCAACATTTTTGTTTAAGTGCGGTTGAGGGTCTGTGCGAGAGTCCTTTGAAATTTTTATCGAAGGTAGTTCTAGCAGCCATTTTTTCAGCGATATGAAGTTTTTCGTGGGCAAGTTTCCTAATATAATGGTCCTATCAGGAGGTATGACTCCAAAAATAAGACACACTTCCAAAAAGGACTATGTTGGTCAATTCCTTTAGGTACCTTCCCCTCAAAAATTTTGTCGGCAAGTTCATATGAGGAAGATATAAAAAACACAAAAACACTCATATTATAATGAAAAATAGTAAAAAAACTCAAAAGTTTAACTTTGACCTTGAATTCCTCTTCAATTATTAGCTCTTTTTTAAATCACCGGAAAGCTGATTGTGTTATCCCTCGAACAAAAAATTATGAAAATACCCCTATCCGTTCATAAGTTACTGAATTTTGATTCTGAACCACTGTGCGACGAGGCGTATTGTGTTTACGGATTATACATAAACGCTGGTTACTTGCCAAACAAATACAAGCAAATTAAATAATTGTTTTCTTCTTATATTCACATTTTTTAATAAAAAAGCATTTTAAAATAAACACAGAAAAGTGGTTTCGACCACAATTCGTATTCTAACTTCATTAAAAATAAATTCCTTGTAAATGACTTTTTCTGATATTTTTAATATCACTGTGCAACATTTTTAAGGTGATCTTGTGCAAACACTTCGAACTGAGGATTTTTTGAAAGCACAGACCCAAACGACAGGAAACCCTAGTTTGGTTTTGTTGTGTCAGATCCAGCTCGGATTTTATGGCCCCATCTAAACATGGCTAAATATTGAGTTTTTAAAAAAATTCGGGGCTATATCTCTGAAACCAATGCGAATATTCTTCTGACCTCTGAAGCAAATTTGTAGATAAGGACAAGGATAAAATATTTGGAGAAATAATGAACTCGAAAAACTACATTTATTGCCTCAAATTTCAAAGTATATGCAAAAAGTCCACAATTTTTATACATTTCGCACCGTATCTCCAAAACCGTTAATTTTTTCTGAATATTTTCTTTTGGAAAAATATTCCCTGGAATGTAATACACAACTCTTCAGAACATGTCATTGTTGTAAAATGCCTCTACGCCGTTGTTTTCAGTACATTTTTCAACGACGATTTAATAAAAATGTCAATGATGTGGTGAAATCAGAAATGCGAGAATAAACTGTTGGTGTGAACTGTGTTTGAAATACGTGTTGTAAAAGATATGATGCAAAATACCACTGAAACAACATGAAGTAAGCATTTTAGAGTTTCAGAATGTTCTAAAGAATTATTGAGAACTTTATTTGGAAGGTTTTTGCAAAGGGTTACTTGGTTCAACTCCCAATAGTTTAGCCGATACTGACCAGAATTTCAGCAATTATGTAAAATTTTCTATATTTTATAGATTTTGTTGCCCTAGATGGAGTTTTTCTTTTGTGGTTTCTTCAAGAGATAAGTTCCACTGGTTTAGGCCTACAATATTGCTAAAGACAGCAAGGCCAAATTCCTTTTCGTTTCTGAGATAATGGCCTGATAAATTCAAAAAAGTGAAGATTTAGCCCGGTTTAGATGAGGCCATAAAATCCGAACTGGATCTGACAGGACAAAACCCAAGTAGGGTTTTTGTAGTCTAAATATGTACTTTCAAAAAATCCATGCTAGAAGTTGTTTGCATTTTCAGTGTTGCATAGTGTATTGTTACTATTAATTGCTGTTGAATTTTACTAATGTTGGACCCATTTAGGTCCAGAGGAAAGTGCAGGGGAAAATCTCTAGTTTACGATAAAAAAGGCGAAACATGCATGTCGCATAGTGGTGCTTGTGTGGGTTCGAATCTTTCGCTTCCCTTTTGCACTTGCATCATTGGTCATTAAGCTCGATTCCAACTAGAAATTAATTAAAAAATAATAATAAAAATTGTCTTCGCCCTAAAAGGCAAAATGCTCAAATAAATAAAATCAGCTGAGCCAGGCTGGGGTTTGAACCCACGTCCTTAAAAAACACAAGTAAAAAGGTATTGTCACGGCGTGTTAGCGTTCAGAGCCAAACTCATTACTTTCAAAGGCAGCGGTAAGCGTTTGTCATGAAATAACAACTAAATGGGCAAGTACCCATTGTTGTTGTAAAAAACAAAAAAATGCATTTGAAAGAAGAAAAGTTCTATGACAGAGAAGCCGCTCAACAGCCGATATGCCTGAAGAGCATCTGTCAAAGGCGTAACATGCATGTCACATAGTGGTGGTTGTGTGAGTTGGAATCTTCGGCTTTCCTATTTCACTTGCATCATTGGTCATTAAGCTCGATTCCAACGAGAAATTAATCATAAAAAATATAAACAAGTAAGAACGGCGTAAAGTTCGGCCAGGCCGAACTTGTTATACCTTCCACCACGAGTTGTATTAAAGTAAAATGGAACAATTAGAAATTAACAACGAGAAATTAATTATAAAAAAGATAAACAAGTAAGAACGGCGTAAATTTAACGTGTTATACCCTCCACCACGAGTTGTATTGAAGTGAAATAGAACAATTAGTTTCCTTTCGTTTATGAAGAAGACTAAATACCAAATTTTAGCAAGTCCGGTAAAACAATGCGGCTAAACTTCAAAACACCGAAATTGGGGAGGTACCGTTCCTTGGGACTATATCAAAACGTCGATCTACACCTACAAATTTCTGGCGGAAAGTTTTTAGACTCAAAAAAAACTAAATATCAAATTTCAGATATTTCAATAAAAACTTCAAAATACCGAAAATCAAGAGGTACGCTTCTATGGGGGTATAGGAATCCGCGGACCTATACTGATAATTCTCTTCTGGAATATTTGATAACTCCATAAAAAAGATAAACAAGTAAGAACGGCGTAAAGTTCGGCCAGGCCGAACTTGTTATACCTTCCTCCACGAGTTGTATTGAAGTAAAATGGAACAATTAGTTTCCTTTCGTTTATGAAGAAGACTAAATACCAAATTTTAGCAAGCCCGGTAAAACAATGCGCCTAAACTTCAAAATACCGAAATTCGTGAGGTACCGTTCCTTGGGACAATATCAAAACGTCGATCTATACCTACAAATTTCTGGCGGAAAGTTTTTAGACTCAAAACAAAAAAAAACCAAATATCAAATTTCAGATATTTCGGTAAAAACTTCAAAATACCAAAAATCAAGAGGTACGCTTATATGGGGGTATAGTAATCCGCGGACCTATACTGATAATTCTCTTCTGGAATATTTGATAACTCCATTGAAGACTAAATACAAATTTTCAGCCATTTCGGTCACAACCTTCAAAATACCGGAGTTAACGTTCTATGGGGGCTATACTAAGGCGAGGACCTATACCGACAAATTTCATATGGAACTTTTAATACCCCAAATGAAGACCAAATACCAAATTTCAGCCATTTCGTGCAATATTGAGGTCACAACATTCAAAATCCCTGAAATAGGGAGGTACCGTTCTATGGGGGCTATACTAAGGCGTGGACCTGTACCAAAAAGTTTCTGGGGGAAATTTGTATACCCCCAACGAAGACTAAATAGCAACTTTCAGCCATTTCTGAGGAATAATGAGGCCACAACCATGAGAATTCCGAAAATCGGGAGGTGCGTTCAATGGGGGATATATGAAGTCGTCGACCTATACCGACAAATTTCTGGGGGAAAGTTGTATACCCCCGACGAAGACTAAATACCAAATTTCATCCATTTCGGTGTGATAATGAGGCTAAAACCTCCAAAATACCGAAAATCGGGTGGTACCGTTTTATGGGGGCTATATCAAAACGTGGACCGATATAGCCCATTTGCAATACCAAACATCCTAGGAGTAATAGAAACTTCATACCAAATTACAAAGCTCTATCTTAAAAATTGCGAGCTGTACCTTGATTTCAACAGACCAACGGACGGGCGGAAATGGTTATATCGACTTAGAATTTTACCCTGATCAAGAATTTATATACTTTATATGGTCTCCGATGAATATTTCGAAGTGTTACAAACGGAATGACAAATTTAATTATACCCTCCATATTATGGTGGAGGGTATAAAAAATGATTCCTCCTATACCATTTGCAAAATCATCAAAATACCGAAAATCGGGCGGTACCTTTAAATGGGGTTATACCCAAATGTGGACCTACATGCATTAACATTTGTTTTCTATTTTTTTTTTTACTAGTTTTAAACCCATGTTTAAAATTTCTAGGCGGTACCTCGTTTATAACTATTTTTTGCACTACTTTCCATACAAGTGGGACCACTGTGCACAGGCTGCATATTTACTCCTTTGAAAATTAATTATATAAAATATTGAATTCTTTTCAACGAAATTTACGAATATACACATTTCAACAATGACAACGAACGATTGAAACAACAATCCACTCATTATCAACGTCAAATTAATTCCCAGGTACTTTTGGTGAAGCGGAAAGGAATCAAACGTCCATCGTGCTGACAAATGATAAAAAGTATTTACCACACAATCTCTGAATATTTTTATAAAGAAAAGAATTGACCAATTTAATGAATTTCGACAGAATACGTTATATTAAATGCTTAATTACGTGCTGATTATTGTGTTTTTTGTTTTTGTTTTCGTCCTTTTTGCCTCTAACGTATTCAAGTGAAATGAGTTCTGATAAATTATTGTTTATCGCTCTTTTTTGTATTCGGTATTCCTGTTCACGCAATTTTCACAATATTCAGTATTAAACCATCTATGAGTTTTACGCTTTATTTGATATGTAGAAAACAAACAAAAAATCGAAACGCAGAGACAGATATTGTGTGAAATTCAGTTACAATTAAATTTAATTAAAGTGATAATTGCAAAATTGTAACCAACCTGCATAAAAATCTTGTATCAAACAATAATTTTATATGCGTGAATACGCATATTGTAATTAACCAATGGATGTTTACAAATAAACACGTATGTATGTATATCTACAGATGTAAACAGGTGTGTATATATGTCGCGTGTCTGTAATACATTCAAAGTAATTTATCAGATATGAAATAAAACAAATTATTTGTTGTGATACGTTAAATATTATTTTGATTACTTTTTTCACAAATGTCGTTGGAGAAAAATAAACCGACAATAAGTAAAGGCGGCATTAAAGGAGGAGACAAACCTCTTGCGGTTGGGAATCAATTTGCTCTTGAAATCTGTATGAATAAACAAGTAAAATAGGGCTATAGTCCGACAGAGCCGACCATGTGATACCCTACACAACTTCCCCTGGGCACTAGTATTCCGCGGAATTTGTTTATATGATTGCGAATGATCCCTTCTTCCTTCGTGGATGTTGTGGGAATATATGTATGTATGATTGCGACACGTTATATATTATTTTCATTATTTCGTAATGGACAGATGGACCATTTTGGCTACATATACACACATATTTCTTCAACAAAAATTAAGAAAGAAAAATACCAAACGCATTTAGAAATAAGTTTTGGTGACTTTATCCGATTCGATCAATGAAAGAGATCTATATTTGGAGGTATTACATTACTTTTAATCAAAGGTAGCATAAACAATTTCAAACCCCCGTACAGCATCATAATTTGCATCAATTTTCATATTTTTCTATCATGATTGTGAAATTTAGTAGCATAGAAGGTAAACGTAGCTCTTTATAAACAAACCAAAACTATAAAGGAAAACACACTGGAAGGGGCTTACACCTACAAATTTTTTGCGGATTCTGAAACTACAATGTTCATAAATGAGAAAAATAAAAAAAATTGCCGGAGCGCTTTTGAAATTAATCGCGATCAAAGTTCAAATTTATATTTTTTAGGTTTTCACGATTTTGCTTGGAAACCGCATGTCTTATTGAAATGAGGTTGGAGCAAATGTTGTAGCTGTGAAAATTCTCCACAAGAACGACCTTTATGACTTTTTCCTAGGTATAGCAGTTGAAATTGAGACAATTAACTGACTGTATCGCTTCCTTACAAAACAGTGTCAGTGCATTGTCCCAATTTGAACTTCTATATCTCCAAGATGCTAAAACCTACGAAAATATCATAAATGTCAATCTTTATTTTCTCTAATTCATCATTTTCATTTTCTCTAATTCCATTTCGATAGGACCGACGGTTTCCAAGCAAAATCGTGAAAACCTAGAAATGTGAACTTTGAACTCGCGATTTGCGTTCATAGATGAACATTGTAGTTTCAGAATCCACAAAAACTTCACAGGTGTAAGCAATTTCCATTTAAAGTTGGTTTTAATATTTTTGACAATTTAACATGGTTGAAGTCAAGGTTTACCCTTTTAAAATACGCGACTTGTCATTGTATATTATACCAATTAAATATTTTTGGATAAAATAAAATGTTTTTGGACGTGGCAAAAAATATTGACCATAAAGATAATTTGCCTGGAAGCTATAAATATGTTTATGTTAAAAAATTGGTAAAAATGAGTTGAAGCCAACTTGTTTTTATACCCTACTAGCTGAACCCGGTGCGCTTTGCTGCCCCGACTACGATACAATATAATGGAATGCCATAACTATATTAACGTTTTTAATATTTTAACGAATAAATGTAGGAGATATGAAGGCGTTTTATACCTATTCAGGGTTGTTATGGAGCTACTATGGTATTTTTTTAAGTTTCAGGAGGTAACACTCCTTCGAAAGCCTTTCCGCCTATAAGTATTCCTACTAATTTAGATATATCATAATAAAGATATGATACTTAACAGCCTTGGTCAATTCCTGCCCAACTATAAGTACTTCTGTAAATAATGATGACTTTTACTGACTGCTAAGTCTTCATAATTTCATTGAAATTGAACATACTTAACAAAAACATTAAATCGACCGAAAATATATATGGGTAGCTATATTCCTGTATGAACCGCTCTCGATATAATTTGTCATATTTATTTTTAGACCAAATCCCGTCTTACATTCACATTTTGTGCATAAAATACGGAAAATCAGCCGAAAATATATATGGGAGCTATATTCTAATCTGAACCGATTTCGGTATAATTTGTCCCATTTATTTCTAGAACGAATTGCGTCACGCTTTCCAAATTTCAGTGAAATTGGACATATGTAGTGTGTCCAAATCTGAACCGGTCTCGATAGAATTTGGCACATTTATATTTAGAACAAATTCCTTCAGACATCCCAAATTTCAGCGACATTGGACACATATAGCGTGTTTAGAGCATCAAATGCAGAAAATCGGCCTAAAATATAGATATCCAAATCTGAACCGATTTCGATATGATTTGGCACATTTATGTCTAGACAAAATCCCGTTACGCATTCCAAATTTCACAGAAATTGGACATAAATAGCGAGTTTGGTTCATAAAATGTGGAAAATCGGCCGAAAATATATATTGGAGCTATATCCAAATCTGAACCGTTTTCGATATAATTCGGCACATTTATGTCTAGACCAAATTCCGTTACACATTTCAAATTTCAGCGAAATTGGACATATATAGCGTGCTTGGTGCATAAAATACAGGAAATCGGCGAAAATATATATGGGAGCTATATTCAAATCTGAACCGATATCTATATAATTTAGCATGTTTATTTCTAGAACAAATTCCGTCAGACCCTCCAAATTTCAGCGAAATTGGACATAAATTGCATGTTTGGTACATAAAATAAGGAAATCGGCCGAAAATATATGTGTATGGGAGCTATATCCAAATCTGAATCAATCTCAATATAATCTGGCACATTTATTTCTAGAACAAATTCCGTGAGAAATTCAAAATTTCAGCGTAATTGGACAGACATAGCGTGTTTGGTGCATTATATAAAGAAGTCGGCCGAAAATATATGTGTATGGGAGCTATATCCAAATCTGAACCGATATCTATATAATTTAGCATGTTTATTTCTAGAACAAATTCCGTCAGACCCTCCAAATTTCAGCGAAATTGGACATAAATTGCATGTTTGGTACATAAAATAAGGAAATCGGCCGAAAATATATGTGTATGGGAGCTATATCCAAATCTGAATCAATCTCAATATAATCTGGCACATTTATTTCTAGAACAAATTCCGTGAGAAATTCAAAATTTCAGCGTAATTGGACAGATATAGCGTGTTTGGTGCATTAAATAAGGAAGTCGGCCGAAAATATATGTGTATGGGAGCTATATCCAAATCTGAACCGATTTTGATATAAATTGGCACGTTTATTTCCAGACTAAGTTCCGGCAAACATTCCAAATTTCATCGAAAATGGACATAAATAGCACGTTTGGTACATAAAATAAGGAAATTGGCCGAAAATATATGTATGTGGGAGCTATATCCAAATCTGAACCGATTTGAATATAATTTGGTAAATTTATTTTTACATCAAACTCCGTCACGCATACAAAATTTGGAGATTGTATCTGTAACATTTCTAAAGATATTTGCATACAAAATCTAACTTTTTTGGAGGTACCTCCGGTTTTGATGCTATATCTCCAGATCAACGCGAAATTTCAAAAAATGATATCTCGACGAGATAAAGCGATTTTGGGATGTGTGTCCGTCCGTCCGTCTGTCCATTATAAATTGTAAACACGCTCCAGGCCGCAATTATGGACCAATCATCACGAAATTTTGTATGGAGGTCGGGTTCAGATCAGAATAGATCCCTATTCTTATTGGTGATGATCGTGAAATATTTAGCGGGTGAAGTGGACCAAAAACATAATATTTATACAATTTTCTAGCGGCTTTGTAGGTCTCAATAATAGTCCGATAAACGCGTAATTTTAAATATGGTAAGAATATATCACAAAGGAGAAGCTTGCAATTTGAGATGGCGATCGGATAATATTTAGAGGGTTAAATGGACCAAAACTTTTGTGTGAAAATTGTGAAAATTTGTAATATACAGCTTATATTTTAATTCCTGGAAGTGACATTCCGGACAAGTGAGATATACTTGAAAGTGGAACGCTTGACCTTTCAACTGATGCCAATTATGTTGGTGTGCATGATCAGATAACAGAGTTACACCCTAATATATTCCGTTATTTGTTTGTAGTGTAATAATAAACTCGCTAGTAGTCGCAATTATACATCAATAGTCACGAAATTTTGCACCGGGTAAGAGTATAAGTCGAAAAAGATGCCTACAATTTTGAATGATGATCTGATATTCTTTAGCGGGTGAAATGGACCATTACTTTTATATGAAAAATATAAAAATTTTATTTTTTGTCGATATTTTAATTCCTCGAGGACATATGGGCAATATTATTGAAAATTTAACATCGTTGAAGCCAAGGTTTACCCCTTTATAACTCGCGAATAGTGGTTGTATATATTACAATTTAAATGCTTTTGGTTTAAATGAAATGTTTTTAGACTTGGCAAAAAATATTGGCCTTCAAAGTTGATTTGCGTGGAAGCTGTGGCTATATTTATGTTAAAAAATGGGTAAAAATAGGTTGAAGCCAACGTGCCTTTTTTTGTTTTCTCTCGATTTGTGATTAAACCACATTTTTCCCGATTTTCCTGTCAAAGTGAAAGTAGAAGCCAACTAAATAAGGATCATCCCACCAATGTATAACTTTTCAAAATTTGATCTGCGTCTACCATTAAATGATGCTGACATTTTGAAGCCAGATTTTAAGTGTTTTTTGAAATTTTCTTATAATTTCGTTCCGCAAACAGGGTTTTCAAAAAATCATATAAAGGAATGAAGAACTCACGATTCTGATTTATTTGATATATGTGTCGTGAATGTAGCCTACACAGCTTCAGAGAAATCTGCATCCAAATACGAAAATTTTGTGCGAACAAATTTCTAAAAATCATATCTTTCGGGTCTAATTTGTACAATTGGCCTTCGATTTACTCGTGCATGATTGCAAATTTTGGATTTTTACGTTGCGGATCTAATAAATCATTACTCGTTAAAATCCATCTACTAAAACGCGAGATACGAGAAATTCCAAGGTAGGAAAATCACCTAATATTGTTTTTGAAAATATCGCGCATTTTATCGCGTATTCTGTCGGCCGCTTGCACTGCTATGAAAAAACTAGTGCTGCATCTTCCTTTTTGCGAAAACAGAGATTTAAAAACTTCACTGATAAGGGAACTACATTCATTTTATCCCAAAAATAGTGTGTGATGCTACATCCACGGTTCTTGACTGATTGCCTTGAAATAGGTATATATCGATGCAGATTTTCATGGTGACACTAAAACCGGATGCGGAACGAAATTGTATGAACTTTGCGCAAATTAGCGATGTTTTATAGGTTTTTTAATGCTAAGATGCAGCCGATGCTACATCTTAGCGTCCAAATTATATTTCGAAAAATATATACAAATTAAAAGATATGGTCTTCCTGTACATGAAAATCACATGCGGACAAAATGATTTTGATAATTACGCGACTTACACGTATTTTAAAATGCATATAAATTAAAATGGGTTATGTGACCTCTATTTCCATTTTAGAAGCCTTGAGATATATCCTCAGCAATCCAATTATCTTCCTCAATAGGAAATATTTTATATGAATGTCTATAAAGCAAAATCCGTATATTTTATTGAGAGAGTTAAGCAAAATAAAGGAAGTATTCCTATACATTTTTCCAAAATTTTATACTACATAATGAATGTGAAAAATAATTTTTTCAAACAAAGAATTATTTTTTTAACCAAAATATGTGTTTATTTTGGCTGCGACATCGAAACTATAATACAAATCTGTATGATTTTAGTATCATTTGATTCGCCGTGAAGTTTTGCTTCCATACGATTTTTTTCGTAATTTTATAGCGGGTAAATGGACCTTTATTTTGAAAAAAGTTGACTTACATTCAATAAGTTATCAATTTATTATACATTCCGCGAATACTGAGTAACATTTACCAAATAATATGCATTCTTAAAACTCAAGTCACCTCGAGATACATTTCTAGTGAGATTTGCGCGCGTTAATGTAAGTAACATTTTTATAAAAATTTGTTCTTAAAAGCAGAAGTAAAACCGCGATAACTTTTGTCCGCAACAACCAAAAATTTGCTCGCGAGCGGATTTGTACAGGGGAATTTTTTCTTAACCTATGTACCAAAAATCGTTGATGTAGCGCGAAAAGAAAAAATTCAATTTTTTGGAAATGGAATATGAAATAATTGGCAGTTTTGCCCATATATATTTCGCAAAGTAGCCTACATATGGAAAACAGCTACTGACCTTTGATAAATTTTGATAAATTCGAGGACCCAGTATCTCGTATTGACATATTCCAATTGTGCTTAAACTTTGGCAATCTTAAAAACTAACAAAACTAAAAGGTTAAGGCGGCACCCTCGGCTAAAAAAATCCGACATCGATTTGTTCCCTTTGAGTTAAAATACTACAAATTAAGACGAAGAAAAAATTCAAAAGGGCTCATATTTTATCAAATTTTATCTTTCTGCACAGTTTAATAATAACAAATTGCATTACACTACCACATTTTTATAGCCTACACCACACTGTCGTAAGAGGTCTCAATAACATTATAATCTGCTAAAAAAATCGAGGTTAAATGCCAACAATCTTAATTTAGAATGTTTTTACGTTGTTTTATGAATTTTCCAACTTTAATTGACAATTTGACGACTTTTATGACTATTTTCGGCCAAAAACTGTTTGCATTTTTATCCCCTCAGCCATTAGGCTAAGGAGGGTATATACACTTTGATACGATGAAAATGTGCCTCATCGAAATAATGGTTTTAGACCCCAAGTATGTTTGGACGAAATGTGTTTCAGACAATTTGGAGTCGATCTAGACATGTCCGTCCGTCTGTCTGTCTGTCCTGCTGGCTGGAGCGCACGATAACTCTCGAACGGATTAACCGATTCGGTTCTAATTTTGGCTTTCGTAATATTTTGCCCAAACTTAGTTTAAGTTCGAAGATGAGCTACATCGGTCCACTCCTTCCGGTACCTCCCCCACAAAAGTTCGAAAATGTTCGGAAAGTTTGTGCGCACGATAATTCTTGAAGGGAGTGACCGATTTGGTCCATACTTTGTATAGCGTAAACTTTCTACCAGAGTAATATGAGGTTCCAATATGGTCTCAATAGGTCGACTTCTTCGGGTAACTCCCACACAAAATTTCGGAAAAGTTCAGTTTAGGGCCATCTCTCGAATCGCTTTGATTTTTGTTTTAGCAACTTGTATTCACTGCCCTCCATACGACGGTACAAGTTTCATCAGGGGCAAGTCCATACTTCCTGAGAAAATAGCCTGAAAGTTGCAAAAAGCCCCTATGACTCCGTGTGAGGTGGTTGGAGCGCAAGATAACTCTCGAACGGATCTGCCGATTCGGTCCAAAATTTGTCCTTAGAAATATTTTGTCCAAACATAGTTTAAGTTCGAAGATAAGCCATATCTGTCTACTCCTTAAGGTACCTCCCCCACAAAAGTTCAAAAATGTTCAGAAAAATTGTTCGCACGATAACTCTTGAAGGGAGTGTCCGAACTGGTCCATACATCCTAATATATCTACCAGATATAGATCAGGTTAAAATGTGGATTGTAGTTGTCCACTCATCCGGTACCTCCCACACAAAATTTCAGATAAGTTCACTTTAAGACCTGCTATCGAATCACTTTGATTTTTGTTGAAGCAACTTGCATTCACTGCCTCAATTACGATGGTAAAATTTTTTTTTCAGGGACAAGTCTATACTTCTTGAGCAAACAGCCCGAAGGTTGTAAAACCCCCCTATGGCACCATATGTTGTGGCTGGAGATCCACTTCCATAACGGTCAATGTCGATCCTTCCTTTTAGCATCTCCTCCGCAAAACTTTTGATCTTTAATCGTAATTAACATTTTTTGTCTGTTCGAACGCCCTAAATTTTTAAAAACCCCTAAATACATACGTATTTTGGGAAAAAATTGTTTCAATATGAACAGGCTGAGGGTATATCTCTGTCGGCAAAGCCCACTGATTCTTTTTTACTTGTTTACATATCGACGCCTCCAAACAATAGTATGCTAAGTCGACTTAGAATGTTTTCAAGTTCTTTACATTTTTGCGTTTTACGTCCTTTAACTTAAATTCTGTCAAATTTTGGTAATGATCGGTCAATCCGAACAGAAATTATAAACAAATGTTTACTCAGAATAGTAGTGAAGGTCAAAGGAAACTGTAAACTTTGAGAGCTTCTCCTGCAAAACTCACTTTTCAGACTTAGCATACTATTATTTGGAGGTGTCGATATATTTTGCATATTTTTTGCATGTTTTTGATATGATCCCAAATATTGAAAAATTAATCCTTAAAACGCCTAGATCCAAAATTTGAGTCCAATCGGATAAGAAATAAAAACATGCAAATATCCGATGTCTAGTTATCTGTACAGGCTCCCATAGAAATGTACTTCCCGATTTTCGGTATTTTAAACAATAATTAAAACTTTCCTCCAGACTCTTGCAGGTCCACGTCTTCATAGGTTCCAATAGAACCTATTTTAGGCATTTTGAAAATTTCTGCGTAATTATCAAACCAAAATAGATGAAATTTGGAAGTTAGATTTAGTAGGGGTATACAAATTTCCACCTGAAATTAGTTGGTGTAGATATAACTCATCATATAGCTTTATAGAAGGGTACCTCCAGATTTTCGGTATTTTGAAGGTTGTGACCTCAATATCGCACCAAAATGGCTTAAATTTGGTATTTAGTATTCTTTGAGATATAAAATTTTCCACCAGAAATTTGTCGCAACATCTGAGGTTTCTTAAGCTTTTGCTACACTTTCCTTCTGAAGTGGATTAAGTTGGTATTTTGTCTATGTTATGTCTGGGTATAAAAAGTTTCATGTTGAAGAAGTTATTGAAAAATAACTTCGGTGGAGAATATCCACAAACAAGAAACAAGGGAACTGATGAGATCCAGTGGCGTGGATCGAAACTAGTCTTCCTTGCCTTACCGCTTGGCGAACAATGCCAAACCTTTTCCACTAATAAATTAGTTGTTTTAAAATAATAAAACAATAACAATGGGATTAAGCCAGACTATTTTGAAGAAACAAAATTGTATTAGCTATACCAATAAAAACGACGCCACCAATGTTCTATTTGAGAAACACTAGCACCGTTTGTATGGTTGGATGCGACAAGCTACCAACTACATTTTGTTGTGTGCATTCGTCGAAACTCGACGACACATATGTAGCAGTGGTAAAAAGGTTTGGTTTGTTTCGTAGTCTCCAACAAGATAACAATTTCAAAATTGAAAAGGTCCAAGATATTTTTTCAAAATGTAAAACTATTTTGGTTTCAGCTTTCGCCAGGACTTCTTATTTTATTTGTTCTCTGGCGTATTCACCATAAAAACTAAATTTTTATATATGTTTGCGATATTTAGAAAAAAAACGATTGTTTCTCAAGTAGAATATGAATAATGATTTCATTATATATTTGCTGTGCAACATCAAAAACCTAACCCACAGAAAAAAAACTTGGGTTCGGTTTATCCATCTTTCATGCAAGAATTCGGTTTTTTGAGCATTTATTACATATCTATATATATAAATGAGCTTGGTGATAAGTGATTGACTGACTGACTGACTGACTCATCATCAACGCCCAGCCAAAACGGCTAAAGCTAGGAGCTTGAAATTTTACCAGTGGGTCACTGTTGATGCAAATGTGCGAGATAAGGCCGGGTTTTAGAAAATTCGTCCTGGAACCACAAAAAATAACAACAACAAAAATCCTTATTTTTCATTACTATTACGTACTTATTCACTTAGTTGGCCCTCTGCAAGACATGTGTAAAATTAACAATGCCATAACTTCTTGATATCGTAAGAGATCACACATAATTTCAAATTTTGTAGTTTACTTCTAGGCGCACTTATTTTATCGTAAACCACTAAATAATAGAAAGACAAGACATTTGTTATCTTCCATTGCAACAGATGTCGCAGTTGGTGATAATGGTGTATAAACATCAATTACGCAAATGAACAAATGAGTTGCTGTTGAAAACAACATTAGGGGAATAAATTCAGAAATCGGCCAGAAATAACAACAACTAAAAACTGTATGGACCTGACTTTTTGGTAATAACTAAATGTTTGCAAATCAATGAAAGTGCAATAGAATTGTGCATATTACCACGATTTATTTGCAATTAAGAATTTTATCGTATATGGAGATGTACAGTCATAACTATTCAATTTTCAATTTCAAAATCTGTAATTTGATGAAATCGCTAAATAATTAATGAAATCAATAATAGGCCCCAGGAATATAGGAATATAGGAATTTGGTATGGAAATCAAGGTTGGGAAGTGGTGCTTCTAAAAGGAAATGGTTTGGAAAATTACCAATCATGTGTACGAAAAGTACTAAATTTAGTACAATTTAGATTTGGGTGAACGTAAAGAGCTGGAAACCTGAAATTTGGAATTAAGGTTACTGTTGTAGTGTAGGATTGAGATATGAGGGTAGTTTTGGAAATTCGTGCTTATGTGTACGAAAGGTACTAAATAGTACTAAATTTGGTACAATAGGGATTTGGGTGAACGGATAGAGCTGGAATCCTGATATTTGGAATTGAGATTACTGTTGGAGTGTAGGATTGAAGAACTTTTGGAAATTCGTACTTATGTGTATGAAAAGTACTAAATGGTACTAAATTTGATACAATGGGGATTTGGGTGAACGGATTATAGCTGG
Source organism: Musca autumnalis (assembly GCF_047663935.1). NCBI lineage: Eukaryota > Metazoa > Arthropoda > Insecta > Diptera > Muscidae > Musca > Musca autumnalis. Next base: position 121,445,276 of record NW_027411866.1, on the reverse strand, counting down.
AATCTCGAAATTTGGAATTGAGATTACTGGTGGGGTGTAGGATTGAGGTAGTTTTGAAAATTCGTACTTATGGGTACGAAAAGTACTAAATGGTGCTAAATTTAGTACAATTTGGATTTGAATGAACGGATAGAGCTGGAAACCTGAAATTTGGAATTAATATTACTGTTGAAGTGTAGGATTGAGATATGAAGGTGGTTTTGGAAATTAGTACTTATGTGTACGGAAAGTACTAAATGGAACTAAATTTTGTATAATGGGGATTTGGGTGAACGGATAGCGCTGGAATCTCTAAATTTGGAACTGAGATTACTGGTGGAGTTTAATATTGTGGAAGTTTTGGAAATTCGTACATAGGGTACGAAAAATACTAAATAGCACTAAATTTGGTACAGATTCGATTTGGGTGAACGGATTGGGCTTGATTCCTCAAATTTGGACTGAGGATCACTGATGAAGAGTAAGAAAGATGCACCAAAGGGTTTTTGGAAACTTGAGTGTACGAAAAGTAATAATTGGTACTAAATTTAGTACAATTTGGATTTGAGTGAACGGATAGAGCTGGATTCCTGAAATTTGGAATTGATATTACTGTTGGAGTGTAGGACTGGGGAAGTTTTGGAAATTCTTACTTATGTGAATGAAAAGTACTAAATGGTACTAAATTTGGGACAATGGGGATTTGGGTGAACGGATATAGTTGGAATCTCGAAATTTGGAATTGAGATTACTGGTGGGGTGTAGAATTGAGGTAGTTTTGAAAATTCGTACTTATGGGTACGAAAAGTACTAAATGGTACTAAATTTAGTACAATTTGGATTTGGGTGAACGTATGTATGTAGCTGGAAACCTGAAATTTGGAATTAAGATTACTGTGAAATGTAGGACTGAGATATGAGGGTGGTTTTGGAAATTCGTACTTATGTGTTCGAAAAGTACTAAATTTGGTACAATAGGGATTCGAGTGAACGGACAGAGCTGGAATCCTGAAATTTGAAATTGAGATTACTGTTGGATCATAGGATTGGGGAAATTTTGGAAATTCGTATTTATGTGTACGAAAAGTACTAAATGGTACTAAATTTATTACAATTTGGATTTGGGTGAACGGATAGAACTGGAATCCTGAATTTTAAGTATCAAGGTTGGGAAATGGCGTTGAAGTAAGGAAATGGTTTTGGAAGTTCGTATTTATGATTACGAGTAGTACTAAATTTGGATTTGGGTGAACGGATAGAGCTGGAATCCTAAAGTTTTGAATTAAGATTACTGTAGGGGTGTAGGATTGAGATAGTTTTAGAAATTCGCACCTTTGGGTACGAAAAGTACTAAATGGTACTAAATTTGGTACAATTTGGATTTGGATGAACGGATAAAGCTGGAATTCTGAAATTTGGAACTAAGATTACTGTCGGACAGTAGAATTGAGGTAGTTTTGGAAATTCGTACTTATGGGTACAGAAAGCACTAAATTCGGTACAATTTGAATTTTAGTAAACGGATAGTGTTGGGATTAGGAATTAAGATTACTGTAGGAGTGTAGTATTGAGGAAATTTTGAAAAGTCGTACGTGTGCGTACGAGAAGTACTAAATGGCACTAAATATGGCACAATGTGGATTTGGGTGAACGGGTAGAGCTGGAATCCTGAAATTTTTGTTTGGGAAAGAAATGGTACTAAATTTGATACAATTTGGATTCGGGTGAATTAATAGAGCTGGAATCCTGAAATTTGGAATTACGATTACAGTCGAAGAGTAGGATTCAGGTTGTTTTGAAAAAGCAAACTTATGGTTACGAAAATCACTAAATGGTACTAAATTTAGTACAATTTGTATGTAGGTGAACGGATAGCGGTGGAATCCTGCAATTTGAAAGTATGATTATTGTAGGCTTGTTGCGTTGAGGAAGTTTTGAAAATTGGTACGAAAATTCTAAATTGTTCTAAATTTAGTACAATTTTAATTTGGTTTAACGGATAGAGTTTGAATCCTGAAATTTGGAAGTAAGATTACTACTAAAGTGAAGGATTGAGGTAGTTTTGGAAAATCTTTCTTATGGGTACGAAGAGTTCGACTTGATACTATGTTTGGTACAATTTGGAATTGGACGAACGGATACAGCTGGAATCTTGAGATTTGGAATTACTGTAATTATTTTGTATTAATGTCCGTGTATGGCTGAGATATGTCGTCGAAATACGTACCATAAGTATACGAAAATTACTTAATGGTACTCAATTTGTTTTTGGGTGTAGGGACAGTGCTGGAATTTTTATTTTTTGGAGTTAGGGTGTGTATTGGTGTGCAACGTTGATCTCGCTGTTAATGTTAATGTGTAAGGGTGAGATACGGCTGATCTTTTTTAAAAACGAACTTAAGGGGTACGTACAGTACTAAGATAAAAATAAATATTGATTAAAATTGGTATTAGTGCGACCAAATTTTCAGTGTTTGTCATTTCCATATTATATATTGTTTATTTGTTTTTTTTATATCCTTTCCGCATACGAAGTAGCGGGCATTTTGCTAGTATCATATAAACTTCCAATCAAAAAGTCGCAACAAAGAACGGTGGAAGACAAAGAAATTTGTGAAAGAAGAAAAAATAAAAACAAAAGGATTTCAAGGACAAGTTAGGCCTAATTGTCGATTTCCCCAAAGCAGGATTTGGAAATACAAATGATGGGAACACAACACGCAAATTTTTTCGAATTATGAACTGTCCAGTGCAATTACTGGCATTATTTATTTATTTTTAATATTATTATTTGTGTACCAAATTTTTTCAGTTGGGTTGGTGTTGGGTTGGAGAATATAATTGAATATATCTTGACTAAAATGGTTTAAACAAATTTTGCTACTATCTTTCATGCGCTCAAACAAATTTTTGAATCACTTTTTTCGCACCGATTGAGACACCTCCAAAACATGGTTCTTGAATTATTCAACAGCATCTTTTGGCTACGAAAATCGTTGACCACGTCCTTAATGTGCGGGAATCAAATGAAACCATTGGGTTCCAAGTCAGGGCTGTATGGCGGATGACCCATCTGTTTCACGTTTTGTCCGGTCAACGAGGCGCTGGTTTGAATCGATGTGGTTCGTGTTTTTTGTTCGTGTTTTGAATTTCTCAGGAGACTTTAAACCAGAGACGAACTTCTTTGCAAAGACAGTATAGTGAGGACGTCCTTTGTTTGCATTTGCTTCTCTCTCTCACTTACAGTGTAAGTGAATGAAAACAAACAATAAACGTCATGTGGTTCTTGATTTCTTCACTCATACATACTAAAACATTGATGGCAATTTTTGGGCGACACTGCTTTAGACAAACAAATTGTAGTGTACCACTCAGAATTAAGCGCCCTACGTTCATCAAGCCGTATAGTTGACCATTTGCTTCGCAGTGCTTCTTCCATGAACACCTTTCGTTGGATTTGGCTCATCTTCGAAGACCCCCACGGTCGATTGTTGTTTTGTTTTAGGCTCATACGCATAGATCCAAGATTCGTCGTCTGTGACGAGCCTTTTTTGAACGATTGCCAAAGTGTGCTGGATTTAACGAGAAAACCGCAATTTTGCGGCCACTTGTTTATGTAATATAAAATGTTAGTTGGTGGAAAAAATGCCCAAGGATGCCTCTATCTCACGGTTTGGCGATCTTGCCTTATCCGTTCATGCACGGTCGTTTTTTGATGACCCTCACGACCTCCGCTTTTTATCGAGTGTTGGTCACGATTGAATTCATTGAGCCAGTTTTCATAAAGCTATAGTTTATGAAAACTGGCTCATATATACAAAAACCTAATTCGATCGATGCCGTTATAATCCACGTCGAAAGTTGTGAAAATAATCGGACAAAAATATGTACAAGTAAATTATTTTTTTTTTTTGCAAATTATTTTTTTTAATTCACTGTAAACAATACAACACATGGTCGGATATTAAACTGCCCTGATTAAGTTTAGGCTGAAAACTATAAAGGGGATGAAAGAAACCAAGGAACGGTCCTGACCGGCTTTAACATGGCAAAGTCCAGGATTTATCTTGGTCCCTCTCTTATCTCAAGTGAACACTGACCTCCGCGTGATGTCACCTGGGGAGCTGCCTTTAACACCCGTTAAAGGAAGTGAGCTAACATGTGCCTCGCGTTCACCAATAAAAACGTTAAAAACTTGAATTTCGGCGTCGGGTTAGTAACCCACAGCCTATTATGTAAAAACGAAAGAAAAGAATATTCGCACTTCTTATAAAGAAGGTGCAGTTTATGCGCAGGCAGATGTACTTGAAAAGGACAAGGCCGATATAGCTGCCATACAGGAAATACGATGGATTGGAAAGGATGTCACAACAACACCTAAAGGTGTCACACTGTATTATAGCTGTCATGGCACAAAGCATGAGTTTGGTTGCGATTTTGTAGTTGGTCGGAGGTTAAAACATCTGGTCTCCAGCTTCACCCTAGTGAATGAAAGACTTGCAACATTACGGTTAAAAGCAAAATTCTTTAACATTAGCCTTATCTGCGATCATGCTCCAACCGAAGTCAAGGACGAACATACCAAAGATATATTCTACGAGCGCCTAGAAGAAACATATAACCGTTGTCCTGTCTATGACATTAACATTATTCTAGGCGATTTTAATGCCAAAATAGGAAAGGAGAATATCTTCGGCCCAACAGTCGCGAAATTTAGTTTCCACAGCATAGGTTACAAGAAGAGAACGACTAAAATGAGAATGTATTGTAGAAAACGCAATTATTGCAAATGTATTAGTAAATTGGTAAGTCAGACAAGCTGTTGAACAACAACAAAGCAAAACATTTGTTCTCTTTCCCAGCAAAATTTGAAGGAAGGGGTTCCATGCGATGACGTGATTTCACTGTATCTCTTGCATTGGTTAAAACGAAGTCGTGAATGATCCGATCTTTTCATTAGCATTTGAACCAATGCAAAGGAAGTCGAGAAAGATCCGATCTTTTCATCAGCATTTGAACCCATGCAAAGGAAGTCGTGAAAGATCCGATATTTTCATCAGCATTTGATCCCATTCCATCGATCCAACAGAAATGAATTTAGTGTTTTTATTTATACACATTTTTCTAAATATATAAGATTAATTATTTACAATAGGCTTGATGTTGTCGGTGATTCGAAACCACAACCAACGTTGTTTAAACTTACGTCGTAATGATAATGTCATTGCAAAGGGTTGGTGAAAATGACAGCCCAAAGCATTGGCGGAAATGACATGCCAAAGCATTGTTGAAAATTACGTGTCAAAGCATTGGTGTAAATGACATGCTTTGGATCCAAAAATGAATAGCATCTTTTGGGGTCCACGCTCATATAAAATTCATCGATGAAGATGCTAAAAAGATGACATGCCAGATCACTTGCACCCATGATTGAATGGCATCTTTGGCATCGAACATTTTGCTGGGTTGTTACGCTCTTTCTTGGCAATGGTGTCGTATGTGTGTATGTTGCCGAAAAACATCAGCACCGCCGTGCCAACCGTGAACACAATGGCTCCACAGCATTGATGCTCAAAATAAAAAAGCTCAACGACGGCTGATTGTTATTCTCATATACGTTAAAGTATGTGGATGATCTTGCCTGCTCCACAGTGAAACATGTGACAATAGATTAAGGCTGATAGACTTCGCAGCGGCAAGCAAAACATGGTAGTTAGCAGTACCAGATTTAAGCATCTCGATATTCATAAGGGCACCTGCCTGTCTCCAGATGAAAGAACAAAAAATCAAATTGATCACGTTGCAATAGATTAAAGACATTCATCGAGCGTGTTGTTGCAGCAAAGGTACGTATCCGTCTAAACGTTGCAAATAAAGCACGAACAGATACAACGCGGAAGTTGGACATAGGTAGGCTGCAAACACAACAGACAGCCACAGCATATTCCACTCAACTAATTGGGCAACTACTCCTCATGCCGATAACATATCAGCACAATGGCAGAATATTGTCCACTCCATTCAAACAGCCGCAAAATCCATATTTGGATTCCAGAGACCGCTACCAAGGAATCCATGGTATACCCAGGAGTGTCGTGCAGCTACTGAAGAGAAAAATGAAGCATATTGGGCTACTCTACAATCAGCAGCAACGCATAGCGCACGAAATAGGTATCAGGAGAAAATGAGAGAGGAGAAACGTATTTTCCGCACGAAAATGAGAGAAATGGAAAGGCGGGAGTGTGAGAAAATCTTATCCGACGACATTGGCATCATGGGTCGACAGTTAAAGGAAGTAACGGATACCTTTGCAAAAGTCGAAAGGGAATCTGATAAATTCGGTCTGGCAGTAAACGGCGATAAAACCATGTTGATGGTATCGACGTGTAATACGTCCACTGATCCCGCACCGTCTGTGAATGTTGGTACCTACAATTTTGAAGTAGTAAAGGATTTCGTCTACCTCGGCACCTCCATAAATACAACAAACAACATCAATTGTGAAATGCGAAGAAGCATAGTGTTGGCCAACAGATGCTACTTTGGGCTAAGTAAGCAGTTTAAGAAAAAAGCCACATCTCGTTAAACTAAAGTAACACTTTACAAAACACTGCTACTGCCCGTGCTAAGCATGGGTACTTGCGCAAGCAGATAAGGCAGTGCTTGCTATGTTCGAGAGAAAAATTATTCGAAAGATCTACGGGCCAATCTCTGTTGACGGAGAATGTCGACGTCGTATTGCCAATCTGGGATATGGCGTTTTCTGATATCGTATTTTACTTGTTCGATCCATCGAAGCCTTGTCCTTCCAGTGCTGCGTAAGCCGCCATGCGGCCCGTATTTATATGCCTTTTTAGCGGGTTCATCATCACTCATTCTTAGGACATATCCTAGCCAACGCAATCGTTGTATCTCGATTAGTTTAACTATACTGATGTCGTTGTATAGTTGATACAGCTTGGTATTCATACGACAAACAGTGGTTCAGAATCGTATTTTCCTGATCCGTTGACGGCGAATATCGACGTCGTTGAACGAATCGTGATACAAAGATGGCTAGGCCTTGCCATAAGAATGAGTGATGATGAACCCGCTAAAAAGGCGTATAAATACGGGCCGCATGGAGGTTCACGCAGTTCTGGAAGGCCAATGCGTCGTTGCATCGAACAAGTGAAACGAGACATCAGAAAGCTACATGTTCCAGATTGGGAAATACATCAACAAACAGAGAGGATTGGATATCTTTTCTTAGTTCGGCTTATGGAACAAATGTCCTGTAAAAAGCCAGCTAACTAAGTAAGTAACCTCAATATCGCACCGAAATGGCTTAAATTGGGTATTTAGTCTTCTTTGGGGTATACAACTTTCCACCAGAAATTTGTCGGAACATCTGAGGTTTTTAAAGGTTTTGCTACACTTTCCTTCTGAAGTGAACGTAACTTGGTATTTTGGACTTGGTAGAAAGCCTCAATGCAGAAAATGATCAATAAAAATGCTTAGCATCAGGTAAGATATCCTCCAAGGAATAAGAAGTAAGGTAGATGAAGAGCTTAGTACATCAATGCAGTTCGCCACTGCCAAACTCTGGGATATAAAGAGAGGAAAATCTCCAACCACCGATCGATTCTCTTTACACGTCATATAATTATGTTCGCTATAGGACTCCTGTGTGTCGATTTTAACTGGTCATAATCTACTTACATGGACCTTTGACTGGTAAGCCGGACCTTTCATATAACAATCCTCTCATGAATTTATTCCAATGTATCCATGTGTTATCTGTCTGCAATCAATATTCGTTTTATTGACACGCCATAAATTGCGCATAACTGCACCGACATTCTTAAGCTATATGCCTAATAGTTTAGCGGCCTCTATTGTTGCTGTTGGCACTACTTCATTGCTGTGTCGGACTATACTCGAAACGATAGCAAACATCTATCACGACGTAATAAGTTTGGTTGTCTTTGGTGCAATCAGATCACATCCATGTGGTCTTTAGCCACCTCATCGAGATGTCCGAATCCCTTGAATCTCATGTTAAATGTATGCAAAAACATTTAATATATACTTACTTACTGGCCTTTTACATAACATTTGTTCCATAAGAACAACTAAGAAAAGATCTCCAATCCTCTCTGTTTTCCCAATCTGGGATATGGCGTTTTCTGATATCGTATTTTACTTGTTCGATCCATCGAAGCCTTGACCTTCCAGTTCTGCTTAAGCCGCCATGCGGCCCGTATTTATGTGCCTTTTTAGCGGGTTCATCATCACTCATACTCACACAGCTCGCTGCTCATACGACAAACAACTTTGGGACGGGTAGAGATATTTTTTATTTATTTTTTGTTCGACAGATAATTCCAATATATCCAATTTCGAATAATTTGTGGTATTAATGGTATATGAACGTAGCATATTGGTTGAATGTTGTGGGACTTCGGTGGATTCCTAATTTTTCAATGTACCTCATTGGTCATAACAGCTCAACTCGAAAGTGAATTAATCCAAATATCACTAAAAAATGACCTTCGCCTTAATAAGACAAAACAAAAAGTATCTGTTGTAGTTTCCGAAAAATAGCTATAGCTTTCTCCAGAAATGAGCAAAAATGAGGTATTTTCCAACATTGGGAAAAATTGACGTATTTAGGAGCACGGCACGCCCACACCTTCCAATATTTTAACATAATTTTGTGGTTTCCTTAGTTTCAAAATGTTTACTATCGAATCCGATATAGAAATTAACGTCGATATTCACAGTTAACGCAGATGGGCCGTAGATCTTTCGAAAAAAATTTCTCTCGAACACACCAAGCCCTGCCATATCTGCTTGCGCAAGCACCCATGTTTCGTACTTCTGTTTGACGTGATGTGGCTTTATTTTTTTAACTGCTAACTTAGCCCAAAGTAGCATCTGCTGGCCAACACTATTCTTCTTCTTATTTCACAACTGATGTTGTTTGTTGTGCTTATGACGGTGCGAAGGAAGACGAAGTCTTGTACTACCACAAGATCTGTGGAAATATTAAGCATCGATAGTATTAACTTGGTTTTATCGTCGTTAACTGCCAGACCGACTTCAGCAGATTCTCGTTCGACTTTTGCAAAGGTATCAGTTACTTTTTTACCAATCGACCCATAATGTCCATGTCGTCGGCATAAGCAAGTAACATATGGCTGTTGGTATATATTGTTCCACCCCGCCTGACCTTCGCATCACGTATAACCTTTTCAAACAGGATATTGAAGAGATGACACGACAGGCGGTCTCCTTGTCTGAAACCTCTTTTGGTAATCAACTCTTCGGAAAGGTTCTTTTCTATTTTAACTGAGGACCGAGTATCAGTTAATGTCATCTTACAACGATGAATGAGCTTTGCGTGGATACCAAAATCAGACATGACTTGTAAGCCAGTGCACGTATAGGGCTGTCGAAGGCTGCTTTATAATCGACAAAAATATGTTAGGTGTCGATCTGCATTTGATGGGTCTTTTCCAGGACATGTCTCAATGTAAATCTGGTCAATGGTGGATTAGCCCGGTCTAAAGTCGCACTGATAGGGTCCAATTATTTGATTGACCATAGGCTTTAGTCGCTCACACAATATGCCAGATACTCTCTTATATGCAATAGGGAGCAGACTTATGCCCCTATAATTGGAGCACACAGTGGACTGGACAGAGGATGCTTAGGTTCCAATCGTCGGGTACGAGTTCTTCCTGCCAGATGGTGCTAACTAGCTGATGCACACACCTTATCAGCGTGTCGCCACCGATTTTGAACAGCTCGGCTGGTAGGCCATCGTCTCCTGCTGCCTTATTATTCTTCAGCAGGCTTAATGCTGTCTTTACCTCATCTTGGCCGGGCGGTATACATTCAATACCATCTTCTGGAATTGGATCTGTGGTATCTTCGTCGTCTTCGTTAGTACTGGATACCAGCAGTTTGGAAAAATGCTCTTTCCATATCCAGAGCACACTATCTATAACAGTTACCAAATTATCTCGTTGGCCTGTATCAAAGCCATAAATTTGATGCTTCACTCTTTGGTAGAATTTTCGGACTTCCTTCTGGCTCCTGTACATCTCGATTTTTTCACACTCTTTTTCCTGTGGAAAAGACGTTTCTCCTCTCTCCCTTTCTCCGGATACCTCACTCGTGCGCTACGCGTTGCTTCTGATTGTAGAGTAGCCCTATATGCTGCATTTTTCTCTCCAGTAGCGGCACGGCACTCCTGCTCATACCATGGGCTCCTTTGTGGAGGTCTCTGTTATCCAAGTGTGGATTTTGCGGCTATTTGGGCATTATTTTGCCAGTACAATTATAAATTCGATGGGATGCTCGGTGCATCCAACAGACTGCCGCAGCTGACTGTATATGAATTAATAAGATGAAGCAGTCGGTCTGCTTTAGTTGCGTGTTTTTAAGGCACTGATTTATTCAAAATATTTACAACTTACTTGCTAGTTTACAAAATATTTCTTAGCATAAGTACAATCTAACGACTCTTATCATCTATTCAGTAAGTAATAGAAACTGGTGCTAGATTGCTGCGATTAGCGATAACAGCTACCGCTGTCTGTGGAATCTTTACCGCTCATCATAACATAATTTACCACTTACGATAACAATGGTAATAAAGATTTATTTTTACTTATCAAATTTTCCAGCGTATGTACAAAAGTTATTTGTACATTGCCATTGTGCTTATATGTTATCGGGACGAGGAGTGCTTTCATTAAGCAATTGGGCCAGTTGAGGGGAATATGCTGTGGCTATCTGTTGTGTATGCAGCTTACCGATGTCCATCCTCAGTGTTGGGTCTGTTTGACCTTTATTGCCTACGTTTACTCTGGTACGTACCTTTACTGCAACAAGTTGGTGGTCCGAGTCTATTATTGCTACTCGGCCTCCAACACGCTCGATGAATTTCTTTAATCTATTGCAACGTGTTCAATTTGATTTCTTGTTCTTTGATCTGGAGACAGCCAAGTGTCCTTATGAATATCGAGGTGCTTAAATTTGATACTGCTAACTACCATGTTTTTTGCCACTGCGAAGTCTATCAGTCTCATTCTTTTGTCAGATATTTCAATATTGAGATCGAATTTACCGGCTGTTGGGCCAAAGATATTCTCCTTTTCTAATTTTGGTATTAAAATCGCCTAGAATAATTTTAACGTCATGGACAGGACACCGGTCATATGTTTCTTCTAAGCGTTCGTAGAAAATATCATTGGTCTGTTCGTTCTTGTCATGTAGCATGAGCTACATGCTAATTGCTGCACTCATGCTACATGACATGACAGATATAATACAGAACGTCACTTTTATGTCTTGTTGTGACAACTTTCCCAATATCATGTATGTCAATAATGTTTTCAAGTACATCTGCCAATGCGTAAACTGCATCATCTATATAAAGTGTTCGAACATTCCAGGTGCAGATTCTAAGATCATGGTCCTTTAAAGGGGTTTGTTTTTCATTTCCTTTGTTTTTTCATAGGAGGGATGGTTACTAACCCGACGCCCAAACCCAAGTAGTTATCGTTCTTATGGATGAACGCGCGGCACATGTTAGTTAAATACCCTTAACGGGTGTTAAAGGCAATTCCCCAGGTGGCACCACGGGGAGGTCGGTGTCCACTTGAGATTAGAGGGGGACTAAGATAAATCGTGGGCTTTGCCATGTTAAAGCTGGTCAGGACCGTTCCTTGGTATCTTTCATCCCCTTCGTCGCCCACATTTAATTTATAATATCAAAAAATATGTTTTATTTTTTCTCAGTGTCCTCAACATTCCTGCATAATTTGTTTTTCTCTTTAGTTTTTTTTGTTGTTTTATTTTTTATCAAACAGACTTGGTTTATTTTCACATTGAAAATAAATATTGCATTTATGGTTTGTCATAAATATTAATAAAAGATTGTTCTTTGTTAATGCCACTTACCGTCAGTAACTATGGTGGTTGGTCTCAATGAAATATTGAAATTCATATAAAAAATGACAACAATTAGGGCACGAACAATGACAACACATACAATCACGTACATATGTATGTATGTATGTATATTGTTTAATAATACCATTCGAATGTTTTATCCACAAAACTGGTTTTCTATAATTAACACAAATCCATTGTAATCAATATAATAATCATTTTAACTGCTCTTTATTTAAATGAATTCATGCTCAAGTATTAGTTGACATTTGTGTATTGCAAAAAAAAAAATACAATTGAAACATATTGTTATCATTGAATGCATAAAGGTTTTGACTGACGGGAACAATTAATTTTGAAAAAAAACTACTGTTTTAATAACAATAAGTTATCGGTGTGGAGAAACATGCGAACAAATGATCAAATTAATAAATAAATAAATGCTGCAATGGGGATTTGGGCCCCTGGGTCGAGGGATTGATGATATGCTCCTTCTTGGCGCTCGTAACAATTATCTATGGTGTCTTAGTTTTTACTACTGTAGAGGGATGAGCGCAGACACTACGCACTATGCCGCGAGTTCGTATTAATGGTGGCCAAAACTAGAAGGAGTTGGCGTAGGTAGATGCATTTTGGTACAAGCACTTATTGTTGGCTGACAATGTCGAGGGCAAACAATTGGGAAGATCGGTCCACGTTTTTGTACAGCTCCCATATAACGGTACTTCCCAATTTTCTATATTTTTAATATCTTAGCTAAATTTATTGACCAAATTGGCTGAATTTTGACATGCAGGTTTCCAAGTTGACAAAAAAACTTTTCCGAAAAAATTATGGATTTTTATGTAGACCCTATATAACAATACCTCCCGATTTTCGGTATTTTGAAGATTTTACTTAAGGTTCTCGACCAAATTGACAAAATGTTTGCATTAAGCTTCTTAATGGACAAAAAATTGTTCTGGTAAAGATTATGAGCATAGGTCCACGTTTTGATAGGTCCACGTTTTGATGATAGACAGAACAGTACCGCCCGATTTTCGGTATTTTGAAGGTTTTAGCAACATTATCTAACCGAAGCAGCTGATATTTGGCATTTAGTCTTCGCCAGGGCTGCGAAATTTTCCAAAGGAGCATTGTAGGTATTGGTCCACTTTTTAATATATCCCAATGTAACGGTACCTCCGGATTTCCGGTATTATATAGATTTAACAGTATACAGTTAACATTAGGGTTTCGGAATCTCCTATATGAATTTAGATCACTTAAGCTGACCGGGTCCAATAAGAACACAAACATATTTGCAATAAAGTACTAGTTTTACGTGGTTATATATGCGTTTTGTGGCAGTATTATGTCAAAGCACCCTGTTATACGACACTTCTGGTGTGCACGTGGTTAGCTCTTGAATTTAATAAATATCTTGAACTCATGCCTCCAGTACCATATCTGTCCATAAAAATACCTCTAGGTCAATATAAAACATATCCTACCATTTGAGTCGACTTTTTTGTATAAGGGGACAAATTCCATTGTCTTTCGATCTGGATCAGGAAATGGTTATTTTAGCATATCTAGCATCGGAACTAACAATGTTGCAATCAGCGAATTGATTTCATGTGATTAAAAAATATATAAGCTTTCTAGTGGTATAAATATAAGCCTAATCGGTTACTTAAAACTGGTTCAAAACCCGGGCGTTATATCTGAATATCCGGCTCTAGAATTTAGGAGACCGGATCTATCCTCCAAGAAAATTTTTCATTAACGTGTTCGGCATAACGAGAGCTATTTATGTCTATATAAGCAATAACCAATAGACATGTATATATACCAATACATAACCAATAATGAATATACAGAAAAACAAAATATAGTTAAATACTGAACAAGGTCCCAATACGAGTAAATTTCAGAAATGACAGTGAAAACGGGACAAAATCGATTCTCAATGAGAACCGTACCTAAAATCTTCTTAGCAACATTTTTGTAGAATATTTGGATGTTGAAAAATCTCATCTTGTAGTACTTGGACATGAAAAACATTGAGATAGAAGAATGGAATGTTCTACAAAAAGATTCGCCTATCGATTTGACTGAAGACATGTCATCTCAAAACTAAGCTACGGCAAGGCCAAACAGAGATATAGAGCTATTTTCCCAAGTATTATAGGGAACAACATCAAAAACTTCATCGCGCAATATCTCAGAAACTTGACCTATTGCGAAAATTTCCTTTTGGGTTCTTAGTATACTCACCAAGGGCTTTCATCTCCAAAAGAAATTTTCCACCCCCGACTTTGAAACTTTGAGTTTCATTTTGTGTCACAGTGTATTAATTTAAACCGACAAAAATACTCGGTTTCACTACACCAAAAACAATTCCAAACAGTTTTTGCAAAATTTCTATGAAAAAATCCATAATTCCTGCCAATTACTGTTTTCTTAAAATTTGAATATATTGGTTAACCGGTATCCATGAGATGTATCGGAGGTGTTTGTATAGATTTATCGGTGTTAAGACTTCTTTTAACATCTTTTGATGACCTCTGAGAGATCTGCTTAATAATTTGTATAATTATTGGATCATCTCTGCAGGAGATGTAGTTGTCCATACACAACCTTCCATCTTATGGCGATGCGAGTACATTTTACGCGGTATCCAGCTCACTTTTATTGTTTATTTTTGGACTTCGTCGGATCCACAATTTAAAAAAAATAAACATTTTTGTACATCTTGAACATAAATTTCGGGCCATAATTTGTGTTTTATTAAAAATTTTGACATGTCTTGTTTTGTCAAAAGTAAACATTGGTGGGATTAAATTTACTCCTCATGAATGAATTATGCCCCCTTCTTCTGATTAAAAAAATCTTGTGCCAATCAATACAAAAAGCTCGTACCACGCAAATGTTTTGAGCAGTCTAAAACATATTTTCCTTCCATATTTCACACATTTTTGTAACGTAAGTGTTAACAACCAAATAAAACTCTAGTTTTTTTTCGAATATTTTTGTGTTTTTTTTGCATTTTGTTACAGTATTGTCTGTTATCTGTCATTTCAACCTTATAAAGCTTCATTTGACCTATGCATTTCCACGCAATTGGCCTCAAACCCAAGCTATTTTATACTTTCCGATTTTCACAAATTTTTGTAGGATTGGTTTTATAGCCAGAAAAATGAACTGCGATTTGACCATAATTGTGGTTTTTGGAAAAAATTAGGGGGTAGGTAGGAGTTTCAAAAAAAAATTTTGTTTTTTGGGCCGCCCTAATGAACATACATACATAATTCTAATCCCATATTCTTGACAGAAAATAGTTTGCTTAATAATAACGTTACTTACAAACCAACAAAGTCCATCATCCATCAACAAAATAACCAATAGCAGCAGCAAATGGATATATTGTTTTCAAACAATCCATTCGTGGTTTCCATTATGGTGATGACTTTCGCAAAACAAGGCTATTGATGAAAAATACCAGCACGATTTTAATAACAAAACTTTATTTAGTATCCGAACATATGAAGGTATGCATGTGAATGCCATCACAAACACACACACATATAAACATCAAAACAACACTTTGTCTTTGTTGCCTATTTTGCCATGAATGAGTAGGTATTTACCAGGATTATTACCCAATGTCAAAGAGTCATGCTCATGTCAAAATACACCAACAACGAAACAAGTTACGGGGCATATGAAAAGGATTACCAAACACTTTACGAATAT
This sequence comes from Musca autumnalis, assembly GCF_047663935.1. NCBI lineage: Eukaryota > Metazoa > Arthropoda > Insecta > Diptera > Muscidae > Musca > Musca autumnalis. Next base: position 121,429,613 of record NW_027411866.1, on the reverse strand, counting down.
GTGTTTGCACTTAGATGTCCAATATCTTATGGCCTTGCATTAGATAACGTTTATGTGATGTTGGTGCTGATGGTGATGGTGAGTGAGTTAGCCATTCAATGTGTGTGGTTATGGACATGTCATTATTAGGTTGTCAGAAATATTCATCTTGAAGTAAATGGAAAAAGTTTTAATGCCAATGTATAAAAGAAAGTACGTTTTGTGCATAGACCTTTATCCTGCATATTAGGTGTTAAGAGTTTTTCTTCTAATAATCAGGCTATCAGTTTTGTCAATCTTGTCGTTGTTGTTGCTGGTGCATACTTTGCAGTACGTGATTAATTTTTATTCTTTCACAAACTTATAACCATCATAAATGTTAAGACTTGTTTTATAGCACACACATACAAACAATATTTTTCCAATGAGAAGACGTGATCGAAAGTTATAGAAAAGAAGATTTAAGGCCAAGAATAATATCAATTTATAAAATTTACTGGTAAGAGTATTTGTTTGGTTATATTTATTTATTTATTGAAAAATTTATTATAATTACAAATTACAATAAAATTATATACAACAAGAGAGCCAAGGCGATAGTCGGGTCGGGACCGACTATGTGATACCCTACACCACTACCCCTGTGCATAAACTTTTGACTGGTAAAATTCAAAGTATTAAAGTTGGGATATACGCCAAACATCAATAGGCTTCTTGCTCTGTGAAACCCCCATCAACCCCCAAAATTTGGTGAGTATCCGAAAATTCAAAATATTAAAATTGGGATGTACGCCAAACATTAATAGGCTTCTTTCTCTGTGAAACCCCCATCCACCCCCAAAATTTCGTGGGGATCCGATCAAAATTCCGACCTGTAGTGTGATTGCATAAAAAATGGAAAAAGGGATGCATTACCGACTATTGTGATATCTCTGTTGTTTGACCACCTATGACAACATACTTCACATCATTGTAAAGGTGATATGTACTTTCTACTTGTCAGGTTTTTCTTTCGATATACCTCTTACAGAAAAGAGATATTTGCTTTGAAATAAAACGTTCGCCTTTTCTCCAAATAAGTTTTTTTTACATTCCGACCCCTGAATAATATCCGACCATTACCAAAATCAATAGGTTTTATTCCTCTGTGGGACCCCCATTAACACCCAAAATTTCGTGACGTTCCAATCAGAATTGCAACCTGTAGCGTGATTACAAAAAAATGGAAAAATGGGATCTATTACCGACTATTGCGTTATCTCCGTTATTTGGCCACCTACGCCAACCTACTTTGCATCATTGTAAAGATGGGATTTTCCACTTTCATAGTCAGACGTTGTTTTTGGAATGACCCCAACCATAGCTATAATGTTCGTCATTATTACTAAAATCGCATAAATGAAACGTTGGGTTCTACAAGCGGCTATATATAGAAGCGGGTGCCACAGTGGTGCAATGGTATGCACACCCGCCTTGCACACGTAAGGTCGTGGTTTCGATTCCCCGGCCAAGCGACCAAAATACCCCTTAGTAATGTTGGCGACATTCCTGCGTATTTCAGTCATGTAAAACTTCTCTACAAAAGTGGTATCTTAGGCACGCCGTTCGGACTCGGCGATAAACTGTAGGTCCCATATCATTGAACTAATGTGAATCGGGGTGCACTCATTGATATGAGAGAAGTCTCCTTTGTCCCGTATGGGGTGTTTGTGGAACAATTATTATTATATTATATAGAAGCGGAGATATTCGGTTTGAAATAAAATGTTGACTTTTTCTCCAAATAAGTTTTTTGCCCATTCCGACCCCTGAATATTATCAACTATCACCAAACAAAATAGGCTTCTTCCCCTCGGGGACCTTCATCAACACCCAAAATTTGGTGACGATCCGAATAAAATTGCGAACTTTAGCGCGATTACAAGGTTTAGATGGACAGACGTATAGACGGACGGACGAACACACATAACCAGATCGACTCAGCTCATCGAGACATTCATTTTGGTATATATATGTATGGGTCTACGACCATTATTTCGATGCGCTACAAACTTATTGGCCAAAACCAACTTATAATACCCTCCCCATATATTGGTGTAGGGTATAAAAAAGCACTAGCAATTAAAGCTATCGGCTTAATGTTTGGTTATATAAATATTTGGCCGGGGCGATTTGAAAATCTTAAGGGCGCGTCGCGTTTCTGATTCCTGAGATTGTACTGAGCAAAAAATTCCACTAGACCTACATATGTCTATGTCTACAGTGAAAATCTAGCCTACCGATTTTGACTTGAAGTTTTTTATCCACGTTTTTTGGATATTTTGGCATATAGCAGCTAAACCATTGAAATTTTCGATCCAACACTAAGACAAAATTGTAGCCTAGACAATAACTAATAATTATCTAGCACATCGCAAAAGCATTGGAACGCTACTTCAGGCTATTTTGGCCTTCAGACCGTGCAAATTTTTCGAAAAATGTCGATAAGTGACACTGTGCTACAATAGTTGACCAGAAAAATATTCAAACCCTCTTAAGCAAAAATTCTATCGTTTTGGGGTTTATGGACAACGAAAATACTGTGGGTTCCTTTGGGTCACTTCGTTTTTATACTCTCCCCCATAGTATGGAGGGTATATTAAGTTTATTCTTCCGTTTGTAATGCATTGAAATATACATTTGCGACTCTAAAGTATACATATTCTTGATCAGAATAAAAGTCTGAGTCGATATAGCCGTGTTCGTCTGTTGTGATCACTCTATCGCCCACAATAATTGACCTAGAGCGCTTTATTTTGGGCAACCGATTGTCTTTTTCTATAGACAAGACAAGTTCGAAGAGGGGCTATATCGGTCTACGTTTTGGTTTAGCACCCACATAACGGTACCTCCTCATTTTCGGTATTTTGTGGATCTTAGCTACAAGTTTTTACCAAACTAGCTGTAATTTGAAATTTGAGGTTCTTAACGGTTACAAAAAATTTCCACCAAAAACCGTCAACATAGGTCCACGGTTTGGTGTACATTTTTTGACCGATCTACCTGTAATTTGACGTTTGGGGTTCCCAGTGGCCACAAAACTACTGCACCAAAAACTAGTATAGCCCCCATATAGTAACTGTACTTCCCGATTTTTGGTATCTTGGGATTTTAGGTACATTTTTGACGTTTGGGGTTCCCAGTGGCCACAAAACTACTCCACAAAAATTTTCAGCATAGGTCCATGTTTTGGTATAGCCCTCTCCCCTCTCTATATCGGTACCACCCGATTTTCGGTATTTTGAGGATTTTAACCGAGCCACCAGTAGATTGACGTTTGGTCCCAGTGGTCGCAAAACTCGCCTCCGAAAATTCTCAATATATGTCAACGTTTTGGTATAGCCCCCATATAACGATACCTCCATATTTTCGCATTTTTGAGGATTTTACCTACAATTTTTAACCGAACTACATATATCTTGGCAGTTGAGGTTCCTAGTAATCACAAAACATCTCCACCAAAAACTGTGAACATAGACCCATGCTTTGGTATATCCCTCATATAATGGTTCCTATCGATTTTCGGTATTTGAGGATTTTAGCTACAATTTTTGACGGAATTATCTGTACGGTGCTGACCGATTGAAGATATTTTTATATGTAAAAAACCTTATTTAGGTAAAATAAAAATATCTCTGCCTAAAATTGTGGACAGAAAAGAAAATTTCGTTTTAGTTCAAAATATTTTATGGTGGAGGGTACAAAAATTCGGCATGGTCGAACTTAAGGATTTTTTACTTGTTTATTTTAACTGAGGTCAGAGTATCAGTTACTGTCATTTTACAAAGCCGAATGAGCTTTGCGGGAATACTTAATTCAGACATGGCTTGGAATACCTTTGAACCTAGGGGGATGTCGAAGGCTGCGTTATAATCGACAAAAAGGTGGTAGGTGTCGATCTGCATCTCTTGGATCTTCTCCAGGATTTGCCGTAGGGTAAATATTTGGTCAATGATGAATTTGCCAGGTCTAAAGTAGCATTGGTATGGTCCAATTATTTCATTGACCATTTTCTGACATCTTGGAATGGTAAATGCAGAATAACATATAATGTTGTGCGATAATATCCTGAAAATAACAAAAGTCGGGGCTGCACCAAAATGTGGGCCTATACCAAACCGTTCCCGTATTGTTTTCTGACCACTGAGAACATAAAATAAATGTGAAATTACAAATTAGTCAGTAAAAACTGTAGTTAAAATATCCTTCGATTGGAATTGGAACTACTTTTTCCAGCATATTGCAGCATTGTCCCTACATTTAGTAATTTTCGTATAATTATGATAGGTATTTCGACAACGACATATCTCAACCCTACACTGACATTAATACAAAAAAAAAACAGTAATCGTAATTCCAAATCTAAAGATTTCAGGTGTATCTATTCGTCTAAATCCAAATTGTAACAAACTTAGTACCATTTAGTACTTTCGTACCCATAAGTACGAATTACCACAACTCCCTCAGTCATACACTTCAACAGTAATCTTAATTCCAAATTTCAGGAGTCCAGATCTATCCGTTCACTCAAATCCAAATTGTACCACATGTAGTACTTACCGTACCAATAAATACGAATTCCCAAAACACCATCAATCCTACACTCCAACAATAATCTTAATACCATATTTAGTACCTTCTGTACCCATAAGTACGAAGATCCAGAACTACTTCAACCCTACACTCCAAAAGTAATCTTAATTTCAAATTTCAGGATTTCAGGTCTATCCGTTCACACAAAATCCAAATTGTAACAAATTTAGTACCACTTAGTACTTTTCGTACCCATTAGTACGAATTTCCTAAACTTCCTCAATCCTAAACTCCAACATTAATCTTAATTCCACATTTCAAGATTCCAGCTCTATTCGTTCACTTAAATCCAAGTTGTACCAAATATGGTACCATTTAGTATATGCCGTACCCATAATTACGAATTTCCAAAACAACCTCAATCCTAAACTCCAACAGTAATCTTAATTCCACATTTCAGGAATACAGCTCTATCCGTTCGCTAAAATCCAGGTCATACCAAATTTAGTACTTTTCGTACGTATAAGTACGAATTTTCAAAACTACATCAAGCCTACACCCCAACAGTAATCTTAAATGAAAACTTCAGGATTCCATCTCCATTCGTTCAATTAAATCCAAATAATACCAAATTTAGTACTATTTAGTACTTCGTATACATAAATACGAATTTCCAAAACTAATTCCAAATCTAATCTAAATTCCAAATTTCATGTTTCCAGTTCTATGCGTTCACCCAAATCCAAGTTGTACTAAGTTTAGTACCATTTAGTACTTTTCGTACACATGGGTTTGGTTTTTCTTTGACCACTACGACAGGAAGCTTGGAAGCCCGTGAAAACCATAATATTGCTGTAAACAGGACCACAAGGAGTAGATCGGAATAAATTGCCAAAGGATATTGGAACATACCGTAAATTGCACTTAAACATACATGTTGAACTTTCGTTGGGGAGGTACCCTAAGGAGAAGACCGTTATGGACCATTTTCGAAGTTAAAGTATAAAGTTTGGACCGAATCGGGTGCACCGTTTAAAAGATATAGCACAGACCACTTAAGCAAAAAAATTTGGAACTTTCGTTGGCAAGGTACCCGAATGTGTGGACCGATATAGCTCATCTTTGAACTTATACTGAGTTCGGTCAAAATATTACGAAGGTAAAATTTTGGTTTCAGCTAATTTTCTCAGGACTTGCCCCTGAAAAAACTAGTACCGTGGTAATGATGGTAGCTAATTTTATGTAGGAATTACCCGAAGGAGTGGACCGATATAGTCCACATTCGAACTTTATCTATGATTCGCAGCAATATTACGATGTGCAAAGTATGGACCAACTCGATTACTGTCTTCTAGAGTTATTGTGCGCACCATTTTAGCAAAGAAGTTTTGAATTTGTGGGAGAGGTATCGGAAGGTGTGGACCGATATTGCCCGTCTTCAAACTTAAGCTAAGTGTGGACGAAATATTACTAAGGTCAAATTATGGACTGAATCGGCCGATCCGTTCGAGAGTTATCATGTGCTCCATCCACTACGTATAGAACCATATTGGTTGTTTACAGCTTTCGGGCTATTTTCTCAGGAATTATGGACTTGCCCCTGAAAAAGCTTGTATCGTCGTAATAGGGGCAGGGAATACAAATGGCTGGAAAAAATCAAAGCGATTCAATAAGACGTCGACGTACCCGAAGGAGTGAGCCAGTAGAGTCCATATTGGAGTCTCATCTATGTATGGTAGAAATTTCACGATGTGCAAAGTATGGATCAGTTCGGTTACTCCCTTCAAGAGTTACCGTGCGCACAATTTTTCCCAACGTTTTCGAACTTTTGTTGGGCAGGTAATTGAGTGAACCGATATGGCTCATCTGGGAACTTCAACTAGGTTCGGACAAAATATTTCGAAGTTCAAAGTTTAGACAAAATCGGTTCATCCGTTCGAGAGTTATCCAGCCAGTCAGACAGACGGACTGATATGTCTAAATTGACTCCAAATTGTCTGAAACGGATTTCGTCAGAAGTACTTGGGGTCTAAAATCATTATTTCGAAGTGGCACATTTTGCCCGTAAGAAAGTGTACAGACCCTCTTTAGGTTAAAGGCTGATGGTTAAAAAAATGTAACTAAAATCCTAAAAAAATCGGGAGTTATCTTTATACGGGAGTTATCTTTATGGCTTGATCTTTCTATGGAGAATAAACACTTGGTAGAGTGATTACAAGAGATCTACAAACCTATATCGACTTAGAATTATATCCTTTATGGTAGTTAATATCTAGGTAGAGATATTGACTTTATCAAATGGTCAGGACATACCTACTTATATTGAGTATTTTTATGTATAGTTCTCGTATACAAGTACTAGCAAAGTGCCCGCTACTTCGTATGCGTTAAATATGCAAAACAAATAAACAATATATAATATAGAATGGTGGAAACATTTTGTCACGCCTACACAAGAGCAATCCACATTTTTTGAGATATTTTAATTGAGGTTCTCAGCGCAAATATGGCCTAACACAACAACGGCCATTCTCATTTCCAGCTCTATCTGTTCCCTCAAAACCAATTATAGAACTATTTAGTACTTTACATGTAAATACATAAATACGAACCTCCTCCAATTATTTCAAAATTCCCTTTACACAATAACAAATTGTACCAAATTCTGTGCCATTTACAACTTTTCGTATATTTATGGGACATATTTCTTAAATCGAATCCAGATCTATCCGTTCATCCAATGCAAAATTGTACCATACATGGAACCATTTTGTACCCCTAAGTGTACCTAATTCCACATTTTAGGATTCGAGCGCTATAATTTCATCCAAATCCTAATTGTATAAAATGTAGTACTTTTGGTAAGCATAAACACGCATTTCCCCAACAGTAATATTGACTCCAAAATTCAAGATACCAGCTCTAACCGTTCGCTCAAATCCAAATTGTACCAAATTTAGTACTTTTGGTACTCATAAGTACGAATTTCCAAAACTACTTCCATATCTCAATCCTACACTCCAACAGTAATCTTAATTCCAAATTTCTTGATTCCAACTCTATCCGTTCGCTCAAATCCAAATTGTACCAAATTTAGTACTATTTAGTACTTTTCCTACCCATAACTAAAAATTTCCAAAATTTTATCAATCCTACAATTCAACAGGTATTTTAATTCCAAACTTGCGTATGGCAGCTACATCAGATCACCGAAATCCAAATTGTACCAAATTAAGTACCATTTAGTACTTTTCGTACCCATAAGTACAAATTTTCAAACAATAAGCTTAATTCCGAATTTCAGGATTCCAGATATATCCGATAACTCAAATCCAAATTTGGAACCATTTAGAACTATTCGTATCCATAGTACGAATTTCTAAACCTACCTCTATCAACACTCCAACATCAATTTTAATTCCGAATTTCACGATTCAAAATGTATCCTATCACTGAAATCCAAATTGTACCAAATTTAGTACTATTTAGTACTTTTTGTACTTTTGTACCCATAAGTACAAATTTCCAAAACTTTATCAATCGTACACTCCAACAGTACTCTTTATTCCAAATCTCGGGTTTCCAGCTATATCGATTCACCCAATTGCAAACTGTACCAAATTTGGTACCATTTAGTACTTTCGTACCCATGAGTACGAATTTCTGCAACTACCTCAATCTTACACGCCAACAGTAATCTTACTTCCAAATTTCAGAATTACAGGTGCATCAGATCACCGTAATCCAAATTGTACCAAATTTAGTACCATTTAGTACTTTTTGTTCCCATAGGTCCGAATTTCCATACCTACCTCTATCCAACATTCCAAAACTAATCTTAATTTCGAATTTCAGGATTCCAAATGTATCTGATCACCCAAATCCAAATTGTACCAAATTTGGTACCATTTAGTACTCTTCGTTGCCATAAGTACGAATTTCCAAAAGTATCCCAATCCCACACTCCAATAGTAATCTTAATTCCAAATTTCACTATTCCAGCTCTATCCGATCACTTAAATTCATATTGTACTAAATTGGGTACCATTTAGTACTTTTCGTACCCAAAAGTACGAATTTCCAAAAACCGAGCCTTATCTCACGCCAACATACCAACACCAACCTACACTCAAAATTTCAAGCTTCTAGCTTCATCCGTTTCGTCTGGGCATTGATTAAAGGCGGTCAGCCACACAAATGAGACAATTTTTAGTACTTTTCGCACCCTTCTAGGACAAATTTCCAAAAACCCAGCCTTATCGGGCACCTTCGCCACAAGTCTAACCCTCACCCAAATTTTCAAGCTTCTAGCTTCAGCCGTTTCGTCTGGGCATTGATTATTAATCAGTCAGCCACACAAACGTTACCATTTTTAGTACATTTTATTGCTTTTCGCACCCTTGTAGGACAAATTTCCAAAAACCCAGCCTTATCGAGCACCTTCGCCCCAAAACAAACCCTCACACAAAATTTCAGGTTTCCAGCTTCAGCCGTTTCGTCTGGGCGTTGATTCTTAGTCGGCCCCCCACACAAATTTGACCTTTTTTAGTACATTTTAGTGCTTTTCGCACCCTTGTAGGACAAGTTTCCAAAAACCCAGCCTTATCGAGCACCTTCGCCCCAAGACTAATCCTCACCCGAAATTTGGGAATTCTAGCTTCAGCCGTTTCGTCTGGGCGTTGATTCTTAGTCGCCCCCACACAAATTTGACCATTTTTAGTACATTTTAGTGCTTTTCGCACCCTTGTAGGACGAATTTCCAAAAACCCAGCCTTATCGAGCACCTTCGCCCCAAGACTAATCCTCACCCAAAATTTGGGAATTCTAGCTTCAGCCGTTTCGTCTGGGCGTTGATTCCTAGTCGGCCCCCCACACAAATTTGATCATTTTTAGTACATTTTAGTGCTTTTCGCAACCTTGTAGGACGAATTTCCAAAAACCCAGCCTTATCGAGCACCTTCGCCCCAAGACTAATCCTCACCCAAAATTTGGGAATTCTATCTTCAGCCGTTTCGTCTGGGCGTTGATTCCTAGTCGGCCCCCACACAAATTTGACCATTTTTAGTACATTTTAGTGCTTTTCGCACCCTTGTAGGACGAATTTCCAAAAACCCAGCCTTATCGAGCACCTTCTCCCCAAGACTAATCCTCACCCAAAATTTGGGAATTCTAGCTTCAGCCGTTTCGTCTGGGCGTTGTAGATCACATCATCACTTTACTCTTTTATATATATAGATAACGTGGTAAAACCGGTCTAAGTAAGGCCGAGAAGGTTACCGAAAAAAAGAACGTTTAGTTCGGTCAAATGTGTGCTCACTGTTTTCTTCGACTGCAATGGCGTAGTGCATCATGAATTCTTGCCACAAGGTCGTACGGTCAACAATGAATACTACCTTGAAGTTATGCGGCGATTATACGAATTCGTACGAAACGCACAGAATTGTGGAAAAACCAATCATGGCTTTTGCACCATAACAACGCACCAGCTCACACATCGATGACACTGATGAAAGGAAAGAGTTTTGCTACGATTGAGGACATAAAAGAAAAATCGAAACAGGAGCGGTTGGCTGTACCAAAAACTGCGTTTCAGAAGTGTTTCGAAGATTGGAAAAACGGTGGAATATATCTGAGAGAGATTACTTTTAAGGGGACAAGATGAATAAATAAGGTTATAACGGTTATTTTTTTAACAAACCTCGTACATAGATATGTTTTGAATTGAGGATCGATAAATTATGTTCCACACTTTTAGAAAACCTATTAGCGTTAATGTCAAAGTGTTTAACGACTTCAAATTACATATTAACAATTACTGACAATTATTTGCTGCGCACATTAATTAACTATAACTACCAGTTCACGTAGTCACTTATTTCACATCATCACGATATCATTGGTAATAGTCATACATTACTGAATGAATTTTTATTTTGTCAATAATTTATGCTTTCAAAGATTTTTGTTAAGAATCATATTTATTTTTTGATTATACACTAATTTATTGCATAAAATTTAATTTATGCCAAAGCAGAAGTCATGTGAAAAAAACCAAACTCAAAATCAACGGTAATAGCAACAAGCTGAACCATGAATGTAATCGACAACCCAGAGGCAAGGGAGGCTGGCTGGTAGCAAAGGATAGTTGCAAATATATTAACCAAATAGGTATGTGGATATAACAAATTGTTGTTGTTGCTATTATTTTCATTGATAAGACTTTATTACATGTGAAATTTATCATTAGCAACAACCGTTTACTCTCTATATGTGTGTATATAAATATCGATGTGTGGGCATGTTTGGAAAAAATCCATATAGCTATAAATATAAGCCAACCAACCCAGTAAACGACAGCTATCTATGGTCATACTATGTATGAGAATATGTTTATTCGGCTTCAAACCAACTTTATGTCGTTAACCATTATTTTAGTTGGACATTTTGCAACGATTCGTTGCATAATGTCCCCTCGAAATCAGCCTCATCCCATTAAACTGCCATGCAAGGGCCAGCTTCTTGCATTCTATCGCATGGACTAAATCATTTGGACAGAGTGTGCAATCGCACTCAGTTATTAATGTTATTATCGACTCCATTTAAATTTATTTGCCAGTGATGTTCTATAAATGTGTTTTCCAATAACTGTTGCGAACAAAAATATTATAACAGAAATATATTATAAATGATAATGCATTATATTCCGAGATGTATCAGACTAAAACTGATACACAAAATCAAACAATGCAATTAGGATGATAAAATTAATTGAAGTTTTCTTTGTAACGCAAACATATTCTTATTTTGATACAAAGAACTGATACTTATGCACTTCACTGTGTGTAAATTATGGTACTTATACGTATATAGTGAATATTAAAGTGGGCAGTTTGTTTAAATGAAGGTTTTTGTAAAAAAAAAAAAAATAAATACAATACCTCTTAAAATACAGTATAAGTAAAAACAAATAAAAGACGGCTATAATCGGACGGGGCCGACCATGTGATACCCTACACAACTTCTCCTGGGCAATAGTTTTCCGCGGAATTTATTTATATGATTGGAAAGTCTCCCTTGTTTCTTCGGGGATGTTGTGGGAATATATGTATGTATGATTGCGACACGTTATATATTATTTTCATTATTTCGTTGATGTATTTTGCCTACATAAACATACATACATACATATTTTTTAAAAAAATTAAAAATTTGTATTAAGGAAGAAAAAATGCCAAACGTATTTAGAATTAAATTTTGGTGACTTTATCCGATTCAATCAGTGAAAGAGACCAACATTTCACCATACATGACATTGTTTTATAAGCAGGTGATACAGTCAGTGCATTGTCCCAATTTGAACTTCTATATATATGGTAGAACCTACGAAAATATTATGAAGGTCAATCTTATAAAGCATTTTCACAGCTATGTACAACATTTGCTCTGATCTCCTTTCAATAGGACTTGCGGTTTCGAAGCAAAACCCTAAAAATGTGAACTTTGACCGCGATTTATTTAAAAAACCCTTCGTAAATTTTTTTGATTTTTCTCATCTATGAACATTATAGCTTCAGAATCTGCAAAAACTTCCTAGGTGTAAGCCAGATATCAGTGCTAGCTTTGTGCAAGATCAAGCATGATTTGAAGTGCTAAATTTCTGTGCAAGGTCAAGAATGATGATTAGTGTTTCATGAACTCAAACAACTTTTTTGTTGAATTATGCCAAACCCCTAGTAAATGAGCTGTAACTCGATGAGTTTTAGAGATATGAGAATGAAATTTTGACTTAAGATAAGTAGAAGTCGTAGAAAAAATAGAAATTACTAATTTAGAAAACGAAATTTTTGAGTTGTGATTCTTCGTTATTTGTTCCCACAGAAAATAGCATTCTTTAAGCCCTAAACACATCCAACGTTTGAGTAAAGTTTTGTGTCATTTCTTGTAGAAGAATAAAGAAAAATTGAAACTTGGCAGCACTTTGTCTTTTATTCATTTACCAGAAATGACACAAAACTTTACTCAAATGTTGGATGTGTTTACAGCTTTAGTCCTATCAAAGAGAGTAGCCGGATTCCAATTTCTCTTCAACAATGTGATATTTTATTCTTATCGACCAACCTGTGAGAGTAGATAGTAACTTTAAGAACTTTTTTATAAACTTGGTAATTAGTCATGAAATTAGAATATTACCGTTTAGATACAGACAAATAGTGTAATTTTTTAAACCAAATGTCGAAAAATTTTAGTCTACTTCTTCAGCTTAATATCATTGCAATTGTACTATAATTGCGATTATTATGGTAAGCTCGGTTACATTGTACTCATAAATGGACAATTCAAAATTCTTTATTTTATAAAAAATGATCTCTACGTGGATATGGATTTTTGTTTTACGTCGATACAATTACACGTATCAAGTTACAAACTGTACATTGCGTTTGTCGTAAGAGGATAATAAATTAATGATACTAAATAGTTTATCCATTTCATTTTTCTCTGATTGGTAATTGTTCGGTCCAAATCAACATTACAGGCGTATACGTATTTTAGAAAAATTGTAAACTTTTCCCAGCAAAAAGTTTGCATCCACGGACGCAGTTAAATGGCTAAAAATGTACAGTACAAATGCCGCGGAAGTACATCTTTTTCTATGAATTTCTCAATGAATTTTACAAGAGAGCGCGAAGAAAAGAAGCACTCCATTTTGCTTACACTGAAAGGAAAATGCTTCGTTGTATGAATGAACGGGTTTCATTGATTATTTTTCATTGATGCTATGAAAATTTCCATTAATATAATGAAATGTTTCATGAAACTTTACGTTATTTAAAATTCAATGATTTTTGTTTTCATTCTATAAACGAACTTTTAATTTCTATAAATTTAAGAAAAATATGTATGTTTTGAGTTCAAACTAAAAGGAATGGGCTAAAAACACTAGTATGCAAACATCTTTTTAAAAAAATTGCGAAAAATTTATATATTCGACGTGTTTGATTTGCTTTAAAAATGAATGAAACAGTTTCATTAAATAAATGAAACATTTTTGAAATTCCTTTTATTTAACAAGCAGAAAAAACACGTGTTGGCAAAACAACCACCTCTTTCTTAGCTACATCAAACAATGTTCAAGAACATCTCCGTCCGTCCGTCCGTCTGTGGTAATCACTCTAGCATCCACAAAAATGGAGATAGAACGCTGAAATTTTGGGAAAATGCGTCTTTTGTCAAGGTCAAGTTCGATGATGGGCTATATCGGTCCACGTTTTGGTATAGCCCCCATATAACGGTACCCCCCGATTTACGGTATTTTGCCGTTTTTAGCTACATTTTCAGACCGATTTAGCTATAATTTGACATTCAGGGTTCTTAAGTGTCAATAAACTTATATAACAAAAGTTGCGGACATAGGTCCACGTTTTGGTATAGCCCCCATATAACGGTACGCCCCGATTTACGGTATTTTGCCGTTTTTAGCTACATTTTCAGACCGATTTAGCTATAATTTGACAATTAGGGTTCTAAAGTGTCAATAAACTTATATAACAAAAGTTGTGGACATAGGTCCACGTTTTGGTATAGCCCCCATATAACGGTACGCCCCGATTTACGGTATTTTGCCGTTTTTAGCTACATTTTCAGACCGATTTAGCTATAATTTGACAATTAGGGTTCTAAAGTGTCAATAAACTTATATAACAAAAGTTGCGGACATAGGCCCACGTTTTGGTATAGCCCCCATATAACGGTATGCCCCGATTTACGGTATTTTGCCGTTTTTAGCTACATTTTCAGACCGATTTAGCTATAATTTGACAATTAGGGTTTTAAAGTGTCAATAAACTTATATAACAAAAGTTGTGGACATAGGTCCACGTTTTGGTATAGCCCCCATATAACGGTACCCCCCGATTTACGGTATTTTGACGTTTTTAGCTAAATGTTCAGACCGATTTAGCTATAATTTGACATTTAAGGTTCTTAAGTGTCAATAAACTTATATAACAAAAGTTGCGGACATAGGTCCACGTTCTGGTATAGCCCCCATATAACGGTACGCCCCGATTTACGGTATTTTACCGTTTTTAGCTACATTTTCAGACCGATTTAGCTATAAGTTGACAATTAGGGTTCTAAAGTGTCAATAAACTTATATACAAAAGTTGTGGACATAGGTCCACGTTTTGGTATAGTCCCCATATAACGGTACCCCCGATTTACGGTATTTTGACGTTTTTTGCTACATTTTCAGAATGATGTAGCTATAGTTTGACATTTAAGGTTCTTAAGCGTCACTAAACTTATATAACAAAACTTGTGGACATAGGTCCACGTTTTGGTATAGCCCCCATATAACGGTACCCCCCGATTTACGGTATTTTGACGTTTTTTGCTACATTTTCAGAATGATGTAGCTATAGTTTGACATTTAAGGTTCTTAAGCGTCACTAAACTTATATAACAAAACTTGTGGGCATAGGCCCATGTTTTGGTATAGTCCTCATATAACGGTACCCCCGATTTCAGGTATTTTGACGATTTAAGTCACATTTCTAGACCGAAATAGCTATAACTTGATATTTAGGGTTCTTAGTGACGAAAAAACTTATATTCGAAAAAATTATGAACATAGGTACATGTTTTGGTATAGTCCAATATAACGGTACCTCCCGATTTTCGGTATTTTGAGATTTTTACCTACAAGTTTTAACCGAATTAGCTGTAATTTGGACATTTGACATTTGTCTGAAATTTTGGGAAAATACGTCTTTTGTTTGCAGGCAGGTCAAGTTCGATGACGATATACCACATTTTGGTATAGCCCCCATATAACGGTACCCCCGATTTACGGCATTTTGACGTTTTTAGCTACATTTTCAGTTCGATTTAGCTATAAGTTGACTCTTAAGTGTCAATAAACTTATATAACAAAACTAGTGGACATAGGTCCATGTTTTGGAATAGCCCCCATATAACGTTACCGCCCGATTTCAGATATTTTTACGTTTTATGTCACATTTCTAGACCGAATTAGCTATAATTTGATATTTAGGGTTCTTAGTGACCAAAAAACTTATATTCGAAAAAATTATGAACATAGGTCCATGTTTTGGTATAGCCCTATATAACGGTACCTCCCAATTTTCGGTATTTTGAGAATTTTACCAACAAGTTTTAACCGAATTATCTGTAATTTGAACATTAGACATTTGAAATTCTTAGTGATCACCACACCTCTCAACCAGAAATTGTTAAGAAAGGTCGAGGTATTGATAAAGCCCCCATATGATTTTAGCTACAATATTAAACCGTCAACATAGGTCCATATTCGGATATAGCTCCCATATAACGGTACCTCCCAATTTTTAGTAATTTGGCAATTTAAGCTACAATTTTTAACCGAATTAACTGTAATTTGACATTTGAAGGTTGTAGTGGTCACCACACATCTGCATCAAAAATTTTCATAGCCCCAATATAACGATACTTACCGATTTTCGGTACTTTGAGGATTTTACTTAAAATGTTTAACAAACGTAGGTCCATGTTTTGGTATAGCCCCTTAGCTTTATTTTTTGAACGAACTTTCTGTAATTTTAAATTTGAAAGCCAACAAAAGTTCTGCAACAAAAATTGTTCATTTAAGTTCATATTTTCGTATACCCCACATACCTCCGAACTAGCTGTTAATGACATTTGAAGTTCCCATGTTATGTACCGATTTTCGGTATTTTGAGGAATCTAGCTACAATTTTTAACCGAATTGGGAGTTATTTGACATTAAAGGCTCCCATCAAAAACTGTCAACATAGGTCTATGTTTTATTATAACCCCTATATAACGGTACCAAAAATTGTCAACATACATAGTTAGATATAGGCACCATAAAAAGGGCCTCCCGAAGGAAGCATTTTATGTACATTATCTGACATTTTAACGTAACCACTAAAAGTTGGGGACAGGAATGAAAACTAATTATTCCATTTTAGTTCAGAATATTTTATGGTGGAGGGTATGAAAAGTTCGGGCCGGCCGAACTTAACGCTTTTTTACTTGTTAGTGTTCAGTTGTTCCTTTAAGTGAATTTTCATTTATATTTTTGATGTAATGGAAGCATTCAATAGAAAATCTAAAGATGAATGGAAGGCGAAGAAACTGTTACCATTGACCAACGAAGCATCTCTTACTTAGAAAAAGAAAATGTTGTATAGTTGTATAATCTGTCCAATGGCGAAAGTTAAAGATAAAATACTGTTTAGAAAGAAAACCAGGTAAATTACTAAAAATTGTTTTATTGTTTTTAATTTTGCTTACAGATGACAAAGTTCAAAGGGTAATAAACAGCGCTGAAAGTAAGTATGAAGTGCTTAATAACGTGAAATGAAAATTCAAATATTGATGAAATTATTTTTTGTAGTTTTTATGTGTTCGTTTATTTATTTTTTTTAATTTTCATTTATAGGTGCAATTTAGATAAAAAATAGAAAATCCAATGATCAGTGGAATTACGGAGACTGTCTGTGGCCAATAAAGCACTACTCCTTTAAGAAAAAAATGCTATATCCTAACATCGTGGACGTACAGAGCGGATGACTCAGAGGCAAAAGTTGGAGGTATGGTATTGTTTAGAAAACCAGTCAATTTGTTAGCAATTTGTTTATTGTTTCAATTTTACTTACAGATGACGACGCCCAATACTATCATTAATGTGCTTAAATATGACTTGTTGTATTAATGGTCAAAACTAATTGCAATAAGATGAAATAAACATATTTAGCATTGACTTCATTTTTGTTCATTACGTGAGTATGAAATGAGTTCATAACATGAATGAAATCAATGAAATTTGTCATTGATTTTGAACCAACGTAAGGCTTCATTGCATAAATGAAGAAGTGTCATTACAACAATGAAAGTATTTCACTGCATTAATGAAAAAGTTTCATTGCATCAATGAAGGACTTTCATTGCATTAATGAAAAAGTTTCATTGCTTTAACGGAAAATTTCATTGCATCAATGAAGAAGTTTCATTGCATGAATGAAGGAGTTTCATTGCATTAATGAAAAAGTTTCATTGCATAAATGAAGGAGTTTCATTGTAATAATGAACAATTTCGTTAATTTTACTTCAATGAAACTCAATGAAACTTTTTTCATTTATTCAATGAAGCTCTACGTTGGCCCACAATCAATGACAAATTTCATTGATACAACGTAGGATTTCATTCATATTACGTAGCTTTTTCTTTCAGTGTAAGAATTTCAGTCACATAAATTACTGCAAAAATGTTCGCAACTTTCGTTTTAATTTTTTTATTTTATAACAACTTCTTCGAAATGTATACACTCTTGTTTGTCTTTAGAAGAAATGTTTCGCTGTTTATAGGGATAAATCAACTGGTTTTTTGTAGGGATCTCCAAAACCACTGCTTATCAAATGTATCGAATGGAGTAAATTTTTATACCTTCAGCCTTTAGGATAGAAAGGGTATATCAAGAATATTGTCAATTATTTCATATTCTATTTCAGAAAAAAGGATACATCAACGATTTTTGATATGTAGGTTAAGAAAAAAATTCCCAGTACGAATCTGGTCGCGAGCCAATTTTCGGTTGTTGTGGACAAAAGTTATGGCGCTTTTATTTCGCTTTTTAAGAAAGAAAATATTATAAAAACGCTAATTATTTTAATGAGCACAATTGTTACAAAAAGTTCTCTCGAAGTGACTTCAGCGAGTAGATAGCATAAAACCTGCAATATGTTACACAGAATTCGCGGAATTTACATAAAATTGATAAATTATTGAATATAAGTCAACTTTTTTTCAAAATTAAGGCCCATTTAGTGTTCATAAAATTACATAAATATGTGTTGTGGATAAAAACTTCACGGCGAATCAAATGAAACTACAATCATACAGATTGGAGTTATAGTTTAGATGTTACCGCCAAAGAAAGGACATACTTTGGTCAAAAAAATTATTTTTTATTTGAAGAAATATTTTTTCACATATTTTATCAAAATCATTTTGTCCACATGTGATTTTCATGTACAGCAAGACCATATCTTTTAATTTGTATATATTTTTCGAAATTTAATTTGAAGGCTAAGATGTAGCAACGGCTGCATCTTAGCATTAAAAAACCTATAAAATATCGCTAATTTGCGCAAAGTGCATACAATTTTAGTCCGTATCCGATTTCCGTGTCTACCATGAAAATCTACATCGATATATATCTATTTGAAGGCGATCAATCAAGAACCCTGGATGTAGCATCACACACTATTTTTTGGGATAAAATCAATGTTGCTTCCTTATCAGTGAAGTTTTCAAATGTCTGTTTCCGCTAAAACAAAGATGCTGCGCTAGTTTTTTCATTGCAGTGGAAACGATCCGCAGAAAACGCAATAAAATACGCGATATTTTCAAAACCAATTTTAGGTGAATTTCATACTTTGGAATTTCGCGTAACTCGCGTTTTAGTGGATGAATTTTCACGAGGAATGATTTATTGGATCCGGAACGTAAAAAACTAAAATGTGCAATGGAGTACGAGGTATTCCAGAGACAATTGCAAATATTAGACCCGAAAAATAAGATTTTTAGAAAAATGTTCGCACAAAAGTTCCGCTTTTGGGTGCAGATCTATGAAGCTGTGCAGACTACATTCACAATATACGTATCAAATAACTCAGAATCGCAAGTATTACAATCCCATATATGATTTTTTGAGAAACCTGTTTGCGGAATGAAATTAGAAGAAAATTTCAAAAAACACTGTAAACCTGGCTTCAAAATGTCAGCATCATTTAATGGTAGAAGCAGTTCATATTTTGAAAAGTGATACATTAGTGAGATGATCCTTATTTAGTTCGCTTCTACTTTTACTTTGACAGGAAAATCGAGAGAAGTGTGGTTTACTCACAAATCGAGAGAAAACAAAAAAAGGCATGTTGGCTTCAACCCATTTTTACCAATTTTTTTACATAAATATAGCCACAGCTTCCACGCAAATTATCGTTTAAGGCCAATATTTTACCACGTCCAAAAACATTTCATTTTATCCAAAAATGTTTAATTTGTATAATATACAATCACAAGTCACGTGTTCTAAAAGGGTAAACCTTGGCTTCAGCTATGTTAAATTTTCAAAAATATTGGTGATATACACTTTGATACCACCAAAAAATGTGCCTCATCGAAATAACTGTTTTAGACCCCAAGTATGTTGGACGATATTAGTTTCAGATAATTTGGAGTCGATTTTGCCATGTCCGTCCGTCTGTCTGCAGGTCTGTCTGACGATATCTCTCGAAGGAATTAACCGATTCGAACCAAATTGTGGGTATCGTAATATTTTGTCCAAAATTAGTTTAAGTTCGAAGATGGGCCATATCGGTCCACTCCTTCGGGTACCTCCCCCACAAAAGTTCTAATTTTCTCTGTAAAATGGTGTGAACGAAAACTATCTAAAGGAACAATCGATTTGGTGCAAACTTTGCACATCGTTATATTCCTTCCAGACACAGATAGGGTTCGAATACGGACTATATCGGTCCACTCCTTCGGATACCTTCCACACGAAATTCGGATAAGGGGATGTTTAAGAGCAGCTCGCGGATCGTTTTGATTTTTTTTAGGTAAGTTGTCCTTGCGGCTTCCTTTACGACCCACACTGGTCGAAACCACTGATCTATCGGCGCGAAAGTAAAAAAATCGAACTATAAAATTGCGAAATATTTTCCATTGTATCGATTACAGACACTTTGCAGACAAAGATTTTGTTTTTTAATTTTTGTTGTTGTTAATATTCACTCAGTTATTCACTATCAAATACAAGAGTTTTTGTTGCATCAGATTATAAAAAAATGTTGCAACAAAATTAACTTCATATTTGTTTAAATGTTAAATGCATTCGTAATGAAACCGGACAAGATTTATATTCAATTAATAGCAGAGGGTGAGATTTATTTTAAAAACATATTTTGGGGTCTGGAGGTACTTAGTTATATAGCAAGAAATTTTCAAAACTTTTAATTTTTTTGTGTTTTTATGGGTTGTACGCGCTTGTTCCATAGAGTGCAACTTGGCCGAACTTAGGTTCGATTATTTTTTGGGGAATGAAATTGGACTCTCTGGTTACGGAATAACCACATTAGGGCTGCAAATATTTGCAAATCTTATGATGGCTGCACTTTTAATATAAGGGATTTTGCATGAAATTCATACAAATTTAGCTGTGCATTTGTATGGGAGCTAAATCAAAATATGGACCTATCTTGAGAAATGTTTGCAAGGAGGATTTCTAACCCCGGAGACACTATAATAACATATTATAGCTAAATATGTTATTAAATATGGGATAACAAGTAAAAATTCAACGAATCGGGGTTACCATAAAAGGGGCTACATCGAAACATAAAACCGTGTTGAAAATGTCTTGTAAGAAGATTTTATAGGCAGTGAGAACACGGAATGCAAAATTACAGCCAAGTTGGTTTAAAAATGAGGTCATGAGGTTTAAAATACCTTAAATTGGGAGGTACGGTTACATGGGGGCTATATCAAAACGTGCACCTATGTCTACAATTTTTGGTGAAAATATGTTGTGACCACTAGGAACCCTAAGTACCAAATTACAGGTAATTTGCTACGAAATTGTGGCTTAAATCCTCAAAATACCGAAAATCTTAAGGTACCGTTATATGGGGGCTATACCAAAACATCAGCCGATATTGTTCATATTTGGCCCATTATTACCCACAGGTACAATCTGAGTTTGTGCCAAATTTCAGTGACGTATCTCAGCTCGTTGGCAAGTTATTAATTTCGCGCCGCTAGATCAGTGCTTTCGACCACGGTGCGATGGTACAATTTTTTTCGGGTTCATACTTCCTGATATAATGGCCTAAAATCTCCACGAAACCCTGATGGCACGAACCAAAATGGCGCCGCTAGATCAGTGCTTTCGACCACGGTGCGACAGTAAAATTTTTTTCGGGTTCATACTTCCTGATATAATGGCCTAAAATCTCCAAGAAACCCTGATGGCACAAACCAAAATGGCAAATATGCAAGATAAATCTCACAGGGAGTTTCCGATTGGTGAAGTCTTTGCACATCGTATTATTTCTTGTATGTATCAGGTTGGAATATGGTCTACATCGGTCCACTCCTTCCCGTACCTTCCGCACAAATTTCGGGAAGAGCGAAGTTAAAGCTCCTCTTGGATCGTTTTGATTTTTTTTCAGTAGGCTGTCCTATTGACCCCATTTACAACGGTACAATATTTTCCAGTGTAATTTCATACTTCCTGAGATAATGAGCCAAAAGTACCAAAAATCCTGCCAGCACATACTAAAATGGTTATTGCGCAAGATTACTCTAGCACTTATTCAAAAATTTCTTCCAAACTTAGTTTAACGTTATTTAATATGTATTTCGAGTTCTCTATGAATCAGGAGTTTGCTTACTAAAAATTGTGTGTATACGTCGATGATTTGATATTGTCCCACATTTCAGTACCTACAGATTCCATGTATTTTAAAGGAAATTCGTGATTATTGTGATTTTTTCAGTGGCTGAGGGTATATCTCCCTCAGGTCAGCTTACTGATATATTCTTACTTGTTCATAATTCTGTGTGGACTGCATCGAAGGATGTAGTGAAATCATATGTCTACATTACATTATTCCCACAAAAATTTCCGACTAAATATAAACCACTTTAATGTACTGAAATTTCAACGGTATTTGTTGTGCATTTCATGATTTCAAAAATGTTTTGTTTGATTTTAAAATATAAAATATTTCGACATTTTATGCGGTGGAATATTATTGTTGTTGCTTTTGAAGTTGTAGGACGTTTTTGTGGGTAAATATGCAGAATGTATAAAATATGCCTGCAGTCAAATCAATTTGGTAATAAATGAACGTTTTGTTAGGCGGTTGTTCAAACAAATTAGAAATAAAATATTTGCATTTATAACGGTTGTCCAAAAGAATTTGTGTTATAATATGAAGCGAAAAATTTAATATTTTACATCACATGATTTTTTTTCGAGAAGGGAAAATAATTTATTAGATAATATTTATTAAAAAGTGAAAAAATTATGTTAGATATGATTACATATTATTAGAGTAAGGATAATTGAGGCGCTCAGCGCCAAAACGGCCTAACCCACATGCCCAAAAAAGTCAACCTGACTATAAAGATCTTACTGGAACCTTTTGAAATAATTAATAAAAAAACTCAATATTGCACTGTATAATATTATCGTCAATTTTATTTTTTGGGCATGTGGGTTAGGCCGTTTTGACACTGAGCGCCTCAATTAAGGTTGCTATTAAACATTCATGAGTGTCTACTTTTTTATGTGTTATACCGAATGTTTTTATATGGTAAAAACCAAAAATGTTTTACAATCGATGAATCCGAGTTTCACCTTTTCAGAACTCGCGAACTGTTAACATATTCTATATAGTATGACTCAAATTCTTTAAAATGAAGTGTTTTAGGAAGGATCCCGTAATATCTACTATTAAAATTATTTACGGGGAATCTGTGTTGTTATCAATGTAGAAAAATGGTTAGAAATGGGTTGAAGCCAACAAGTTTGTTTATGTTCCCTTTGGATTTCTGCATTAACCTTAATTTTATAGACCTATGCCCAAAGGAGGACTCAAAGAATACTCAATGGGCAACATGATACTTGTGTATAATTTTCCTATATATCCACTGCATCCACCTAAAATTGACGCTGACATTTTGAAACCGGAATTTCGTTTTTTAATTGTTTTATTAATCTGGACGCGCAAGAAGATAATATTCAAATCAATAATAGGATTAAAGGACTCGTGGTTTTACGTCGTTTAGTGTGTATCTTATGAGTGCTTTATACGGCATCCCAGTAATTGGAGTCCAAAGGCCAAAATTTGATGCGTAAATTTTCTTACTGAACTATTTTTTGCGTGTAAAATTTATAAGTGTCATTCAATTTCCTGTGAACGCCACGTGAATTTAGTTTTTGCACGCGATGGATCTAATGAGCCCTTCCGCGTTCGAATCTATCCACATAAAAAAATCTAAAAATAGGAAAATCTGCAAAAATATATTTTGACAAATCCGCGTACTATGACGTGGCCAATAGAGCTGGCAAACTGTCGATAGCCACAAAACATGTTGTTTAGGTTATCGGCACCGAATTATTCAAAAAATAATTCAAAATTTACAGCCAGCGGGGATGTATAACTTTCGGTCTGTATAACTTTCGGAGAATTTTTCTCTGGAACACTTGAAGTACTTACTTATTTGTCTTATAAGATGGACTAAGAAAGACTTCCACTCCTTGTTGATATTCGTTCCCAATTTGGAATATCGTGTTTTAAATTCGTTTTCAACTTGTTTACTCCATCGAAGCGTTGACTTTCCAATTCTGCAGGTACTGTCATGCTTTCCGTATTTATACGCCTTTTAAGCA
The DNA here is from genome assembly GCF_047663935.1 of Musca autumnalis. Classification (NCBI taxonomy): domain Eukaryota; kingdom Metazoa; phylum Arthropoda; class Insecta; order Diptera; family Muscidae; genus Musca; species Musca autumnalis. The sequence continues at coordinate 121,405,578 of NW_027411866.1, read as the reverse complement.
GATTCATCATAGCTCATTCTTAAGATATGGTCAAGCTAAGGCAATCATTGTATCTCGATACGTTTAACTAATAACATTTAAAGGAAAGGGGTAGATTTCTAAAATTTTGCAAAATGTTTTTTTATATTAGTGGAAAGTATGGGACTTAAATTGGGCCACATAGGCACGCAGTTTTTTAGCGCTCATGTAACAGCGGCTGCCGTTTTTGCGTTTTACATTCATTTTCAATTGATTTTGCTGTAAAGTGGTATATTGAGTTTTCAGCGGATAGAAAACGTATGTACAAAATATTTTCAATATAGATTCGCGTTTTGCTGTAGCCCCCATTGAATGGTACCGACCGATAAGGCATATTTTAAATGTTACAGACACATTTTCCAATGAATTTGTTGTATTTTGGCATTTTATGTTCTTCGTAGATAGAAAACCTCTGTGCGAAATATTAGCAACGTAGGTTCGCGTTTTGGTATAACACCCATATGACGGGTTCCCTCATTTTAGGTATTTTAAAGGTTAAAGACACAAATTGCAACCGATTTTGTTATAAATTAGTCATTTGTTATCTGATCTTAAATATGGCTTGTTTGAAAGGTACCATTTGACCCTATAAACAAGTAAAAACGGCGCTAAGTTCGGCCCGGCCGAACTTGTTATACCCTCCACTACTAGTTGTATTGCAGTAAAACTGAACAGCGAGTTTCCTTTCGTTTATGAAGAAGACTAAATACAAAATTCCAGCAATTTCCGTAAAACAACGTGGCTACCTTTCAAAGTACCGAAAATCGGGAGGTACACTTCTATGGGCGCTATAATAAGGCGTGGACATATACAAATTTCATATGGACATTTTTATACCCGAAATGAAGACTAAGTACCAAATTTCAGCCATTTCGGTGTGATAATGAAGATAAAACCTTGAAAACACCGAAAATCGGATGGTACCGCATATGCGGTCTATATGGAGGCTTGGACCTATACCAACAAATATTATATGGAAAGATTTATACCCCAAATGAAGACTCAATGTCAGCCATTTCGGTGTGATAATGAGCCTAAAACCTATAAAATACCGAAAATCGAGTGGTACCGTTCTATGGGGACCGGGACCGATATAGCCCATTTGGAGCACCAAACATGCTTGGAGTAATAAAAACATCTATACCAAATTACAAAGCTCTATCTTAAAAAGTAATTTTTCTCTATATTTACCGTTATAAAATCACTCTATGAAGTGATCTGGAAAAATTAAAAGTATTTTCGTCTTCCAAGGACTCCAACAAAACCGAATTGGTACATGAGAACCCCTGCATAATTTTTGCGTTGCATTCAAAACGCACTGAGCGCTTAAAGAGGACATTATATGACTTTTATCTACTAAAAATCCTAAAAGAAAATTTTCTGCTGATTTAATTAGAAAATTAAGGAAACACCATTAAAATACTTTTATTATGGGGGTAAAAAAACACAAAAAATTCAGCCATTTCGGAGGAATATTGAGGACCAACCTTCAAAAGACCGAAATTCGGGATATACCGTTCTATTGAGGATATATGAAGGCGTGGACCTATGCCGACAAATTGCATATGGAAAGTTTTATACCCCAAGTGAACTCTAGGTACCAAATTTTATCCATTTCGGAGGAATATTGAGTCCACAACCTTCAAACTACCGAAAAGCGGGTGGTACTGTCCTATGGGGGCTTTATAAAGGCGTGGACCTATACCGACAAATTTCATATGGAAAGTTTTATACCACAAATGAAGACGAAATACCAAATTTCAGTCATTTCGGTGTAATAATGAAGCTAATACCTTCAAAATGCAGAAAATCGGGTGGTACCGTTCTATGGGGTCTATATCAAAACGTGAACCGATATAGTCCATTTGCAATACCAAATATCCATGGAGTAATTGAAACTTGTGTACCAAATTACAGAGCTTTATCTTAAAAATTGAGAGCTGTATCTCGATTTCAACAGACGGACAGACGACTAAGAATTTTATGCTGATCAAGAATATATTTATATACTTTATAGGGTCTCCAACGAATATTTCGATGTGTTACAAACGGAATGACGTTTAAGGTTGAAAATCCAAGAAAGTCCTTTTTTCTATATTTACCATTATAAATTCACTCTACGAAGTGATTTGGGAAACCAAAGGTATTTACGTCTTCCACGGACTCCAACAAAACCGAATTTGTACATGAGATCCCCTGCATAAATTCTGTGCAGCACGGGGATATCATTCAAAACTAACTGACTGAGCGCTTAAAGAGGATATTAGAAGACTTTTAGCCACTAACAATCCTTAAAGAAAATTATCTGCTGATTTAATTGGAAAATAAAGCAAAAACCATCAAAATACCTTTATTATGGAGGTACCGTGTTCAAAAAAAAAAAAAAAAACACACACACACACATTCAAAAAATCCAGACACCTAAATATAACCACTCTTACTGGAATTTGCTGGAAACATTAGCTCATAAAATCAAGCATGTAACATTTTTTCCTCAACGTTTTTTGTGAAATACTGGTCAAAATATAGTTATCGTGTCTTATTTCATGCAATTTTCGCTCACGTGAAAAATCGTCATTTTGGACCATAAAATCGTCAAATCGTCATTTTTCAATTTTGCGCAAAATAATCATCATAATGACGATAATCGTCAAATTCGGCAACACTGCTTGGAATACCTATGATCATAAAGGGCTGTCCAAGGTTGCTTTATAATCGACAAATGATGGTAACTACTGATCTGCATATCTTGGGTACTTTCCAGGATTTTCCGAAGAGTAAATAATATCTGTTCGATGGTGGAGTTCTAATGCCGCACTGGTGCAACCCAATTATTTCGTTCACCATAGGATTTAGTCGTTTACACAATATCTCTGACACTATATTGTACGCACTAGGAAGAAGAGCTCAAGTCTTATCTCCTTTATTGTGAACGGGATGCAGGATGTTCAGGTTCCAATCGTCGAGATGCATGCATGCAGTTTATCAGCGTGTCGCCGCGGGTTTTAAACAACTCGGTTGAATCTGTAAACCCAGAAAAATATATGTTAGAAATATGTTTGGAAATATTGTATATCTTTGGATCCAAACATAATTTGTTTGTGTCCAAACACATATATGTTTGCAACATTTTGTAACATATTTGAATTTTATACCCCCCACCATAAGATGGGGGTATATTAAGGTTGTCATTCCGTTTGTAACTACTCGAAATAATCATTATAGACACCACAAACTATATATATTTTTGATCAGCTTGCAATTCTAGCGTCCGAACGGATTGAAGCAGGTGGATGAAATTTTGGTCAAATATATTATATGTACATAGGACTTTTGGTATTGAAAGCGGTCTATGTAGGTCCACGTTTTCGTATAGACCCCATACAAAGTGACGAGTGATGTGTCGTCGTTTTAAGGAATTTTTAAGATATTTGTCCCATTTTATCACACAATTGGATGTATTTTGGTATTTTGTGTCTCCAGAGGCTAAAAATCATTTCTACCAAAGTTTGTTTATATACCACGTCTTGGTATAGCCCCCATTAACACCCCATATATAGTACGCGTCACTTAAAGATAATTTGAACGTAACCATAACAATGTAACCATCAGCTAAACATTCCTTCTTTTTCATCCAGCCCGAGTTCGCACTTCGATAGGCAATAGTATAATCTTTATGCTTCATAAGTTTATCTGACTGTTATCCTAAGTGTGTGCACAGTTCCAGCTGCAGATTCGCAAATTGTGGTCTTTTTAAAATATTAGGATTATGTATCAGCTATACAAAACTAATATACTCAAGTAATGTACTTCGTTAACAATTTTTCACTCTATAGCCTGTTTATATTATAGGTTTTTGTCGGGTTAACAATTTTTATGAGGATTTATTTGACACTTATTCAATGAAATTGGCATTTGAAACCCAGTGGGTTTATTAAATCCGGTTATATGTAAACATACTTTGTTTTTCCAACGACATTATGACAGTATAAAGGAATGCTTCCCTGAATTTTTAAATAAATCTGTCCCATTAATAGATGATACTTCCTGCTGAATAGTTCTGTTTCAATTGGGAAAGGTCTGACTTACACGTTTATTGTTAATATTCCATTTGCACAATTAAAGATGACTCGTAGATGCTGTTTATAAATCGTTAAACATTAAATAAAGATACGAAATTAGACTTTTGTTCTTGACATTACCATCATTTTGTCCATCTCAAATGTTTCATTGACTAAACAGGCTAAATAAGCTCTCTGCTATTCAGACATGACAAGTCAAAGGGACCGAAACAAAAGACTAAGCGTCTTCTATATCTGTTGGTGGATGACGACATGGATGATGTCCTTTTGCATCAGTTGACCATTCAACCTGTCTGCGAAAGATTGAAACGATTATGAATACCAAAAACCACTGGCGCTAGGTAACAGGGCAAAGGGTTTATTGTCCGCCGATATGCAGACTGTTGTGAGACAATAAAATGAGAAAAAATCAAACGGGAACAATGAAGGCGCAAATCCATGAGCCAGAGGAAACCATTGCAGCAGGCAAAAAAAAGGATTGCCTGGGTTTTGCTCGGTTTCTTTTTCTAATTTTTCTTTGTTATAAGAACACAATAGCCACCATCTAACCAAAGAACGTCAAATAAGAGGAAATGTACAAAATGATTAGTCGGTCTGCACGAAAGTGTGGATAACGTAATCTATTCTCTGCGTTTTATTTTTCGGATGATGATTTTTGTTCATTTGTATTTTTTGTTCACTACGTTGGGGTTAACTAAAACCAAAATTTCTCTTTTGTGTTAGTTTAGTTTTTTTTTCTGTAAATAACAGATTTACTTCCGCTTCCTTTATTCAGTCAGGAAAAATGGCAAATTTACTTTAATAAAGAAGACTTAAGAAAAATATTTAAAGTTTGAAAAGAAATCTGATTGGTTTTTTTATTTTAATTCAAAAGGATCAGAAAAAACCGATGAAATTGGTACACTTTCTTTTTATAGCCTTCACCATAGTATTAATTTTGTTTTTTTTTTCGTTTGCAACGCATTGAAAAAATCATTTGCGAAAAGTATATAATCCTTGATCAGGATAACATTCTGAGTGGATATAGCCATGTACATAGGGAACTAGAAACGTTTCTGGCCTAGGTAACACGCCATTTGAAATTTTTTGGAAAGTTTGACAGTTTTTACAGTGTTGTGTTGTTTAAAACAGCGGTCGACCGTAGGTGTCTTCGAAGATGAGACAAATCTAACAAAATTTGTTCATTGAAGAAGCACTTCGAAGCAAATGGTCACCTGTTTATTCGGCTAAACGGACCATGTGGCAACTATAAGGGTTGAGGAACGTAGGACGGTTAATTCTGAGTGGTATACTACAATTTGTTTGCCTGAAGTCTCCGAAGAACTTCGAAAAAAATGTGAGCTCCCACAGATCGATTCAAACCAACACCTTTTTGACCGGACAAAACGTGGAACTGATTTGTTATCCGCTGTACATCCCTGACTTGGAACCCAATGACTTCATTGGATTCCCGCACATCAAGAAAAAAAGGCGTGGTCAACGATTATCGTCGCCAGAAAATGCTGTTGAAGCGCTCAAACACCTTGTTTTGGAGGAGTCTCAATCGGAGTGGAAAAAGTGCTTGAACAATTGGTTTGAGCGCATGAAACAGTGTATAAATCATGCTGGCGACTATTTAAGAAAATAATAAAACTAATTTTGATAGTAAATATTCGAGTTCTAATTTTTAGCCCAGAAACTTTTCTAGTTCCCCCCGTACGTCTGTCCTTCTGTTGGTTCAAGCTAGCTTCCGCAATAATTGAGCTAGAGGCTATATTTTTTTGCAACATTTGAGGTTCCCTGCGGTGACGAAATATCTCCATCAATAATTGTTACCATAGGTCCATATAACGGTACCTCCCGATTTTCGCCGTTTTAGGAATTTTAGCTACCTCTTTGACCGAACTACCTGAAATTTACGTTTGACTGGGAACCAGTGTTCACAAAACATCTCCACCTCCCCATTTTCGGTAATTTGATTATTTTAAGTACACTTTTTTGACCGAACTACCTGTATTATAGCATTTTTCCCAGTGGCAACAAAACATCTTCATCAAAAATTATTATATTATGGTTTGGTATCGCTGCCAAATAACAGTACTTCCCGATGTTCGGTATTTTGAGGATTTAGGCTACCCTGCTGACCGAGCTATGTATCTGTAATATAACATTCGGAGTTCCCAGTGATCACAAACATCTCCACCAAAAAATTGTTAATATTGGTCCTTGTTTTGGTATAGCCCTCATATAATGGCACTTCCCGATGCTATTTTTTACCGAATTACCTGTAATTTAACATTTGAGATTCCTAGTGGTCCCAAAATATTTCCATCATTTAAGAGAACTGATGAGGAAGTTTGGCTGCTTCCGAAACTATAGTCTTCTCTGCCTCCGCTCGTAGTAATCAATTTCATTACCCACTGTTAAACATTTTGTTTCTTCAAATTTTGAAGCAACAAAATATGGACTTTAGCTGAAATAAATACACAACAAATATTTCCACCAAATATTTTTAACATAGGTCCATGTTTTGAATAACGATACTTCCCGATTTTCGGTATGTTGAGGATCTTAGTTACATTTTTTACCGAACCACCAGTAGTTTGAGGTTCCAAGTGATCACAAAACATCTCCAATAATAATTATGAACGTATGTCCATGTTTTGGCGTGGACCCAATATAATGGTACTTCCCCATTTGCGGTATTTTAAAGATATTGGCTACAATATTAAACCGAACTACCTGTGATTTGAAGTTTGAGTTTCCCAGTGCACTATAGGTAATTTGCCCAGTTTTCGAGGCAAGAAGTCGATTTTGCACCTTTTAACAATAATAATTTTTTAGTTGGCATTGAAAAAATAACATGTCAAAATTTATTAATATAAGTGACATTTTTCAAAATAGCGCCATTATCGCGGTTTTAATTGCCGTCAAAGTGAAAAAAGGGCAAATTACCTATAGTGCAGTGGTAAAAATTATATGTAAAGAAATACATAGAACTTCTTTATTATTGGTCCAAATTTTTTATCAGATATTTAATAAAATATAGAAAAATTTTGCACAGTGGGGTTGGATGCAATTTTTGCGATTAAATATTTAAAATCAAATTTCTTAATTTTTTTGGTAGTGGGATTCTTTATTTTTTAAAATTTGTCAACACTATTTTTTCTTTATACCAGGGTGAAATATTTGTTATTTTACCAAAAAAATACAAAATTACATATTTTAACATTTGTTTGTTGTTTTATTTAGGAATTTATCTTAAACATCTTTAAAACTGCGTATTTTTTCGATTTTGAAAATGGAAATTTCAAGAAGATCAAAGAGTACAATCCTTATTAAAAAATTATTTGAAATTTTAAATCGCAAAAATTGAAACCAAGGTCACTGTGCAAAAATGTTTTCTATTTATTTATTAAATAGCTGACACAACAACAAAACATTCAAAAACAGATTTTTTCTAGAAATTGGAGAAGTTATGAGTATTTCTTTGCATATAGTTTTTACAGAATTCGATTTCTTCAAGGCGGGATATATTTTATGGTAGAAGGTATAAAAAGTTCGGCCCGGCCAAACTCAACGCTTTTTTTACTTGTTTAACTTTAAACTGTTTAAAAGAAAAACAAGTAAGAAAGTATCAGTCAGCTGTGCTGACGGATACCAATACAAGAATTATGACGTATCTAAAATTTATTAATTTTGTATCACCAATTTGCTTCAAAATACGTGCAATCTGTGGGGTCTATACCAAATCATTGACATATGCTAAACATTTTTAGTAAACAAAACTCTAATCCAGAGAGAACTCGATATAATAAATTACGTTAAACTAAGTTTGGAAGACATTTTTGAAAATGTTGAGAGTTATCTTGCAAAATGTATAGTGCTGCATGGATAACCTGATGAAAAAATTTCAAAACGATCCGAGAGGAGCTCTTACTCTTTACTTTTTCCACATATTTTTGTGGGAGGTAACCGAAAAGGTGGTCCGATAAGTCCATATTCGAACTCGGTCTATATCAGGAAGGAATAATATGATGTGCCAAGTTTTGACCAAATTGATTGTTCCCTTCGAGAGCTATCGTTCATACAATTTTATAGAAAATGCTGAGCTTTTGTGGGGGAGGTACCAGTATGGCCCATCTTCGAACTTAAACTAAGCTTGGGCAAAATATTACGAAGTGCTAAATTTGGTTCGAATCGGTTAATCCATTCGATAATTATCAGGTGCACCATCCAGCCAGACAGAAGAACTTGGCTAAATCGATTCCAAATTGCCTGAAACTAATTTCGTCCAAACATACATAGGGTTTAAAACAGTTATTTCGATGACGCACATTTTTGGTCGTATCAAAGTGTATATACCCTCATTAGCCTAAAGGCTGAGGGTATAAACTCTTCAGAAATATGATAAAACATCCATAATTTATGCGCTAAATGTTTTTCAATATAACATTACGCTATTCTTTTCAATCAGTGAATTTGGATTGCATTCACTTGGATGTGTGTATCAAGTTTTTTTTTTACCAAATTAAATCCGTAAACAGTGAACGGCAATTATCTCGGGATTCGGAATGCAATCATTGATTTGGTGAAAATTCTTTTGTAATGACATCGTTCTTCGTCATTGTTAATAGAAATTCCCTGAGGCTTTATGTCAAAAATCGTCTTTAACTTTTGCAGGAAAAAACTTTATTTCATTTTCTGCTCATTAATGCATGCCTAATTATCGTTCTTCTTTGAGTGATTTCCACACTGACCAATGTTTCAAAAGGAACAAATTTCAAACGATTTCATTATACTCGTCGTATGAATGAATTGGACACTACGACAAATGGTTACGAATGTTTCCAATGATACTTGACTGTTATGCGTGATATTTACTTGCGATTGTTTATAATTGCGCTATTATTGAATACAGTGCTGTGGTTGGGATTGTTCATAGTGCGTATGCAAGGATAATACCAGTACGTCAAAATATGTATTAACATTACATGTTCACAATACTTTAAACAATAGGTTTTATAAGTGCAATAAGGCCCCTGTGTAACACTGTTCGAAACAAAATAATAAAAAATTAAAGACAACTAAGCAGACTACACTGTGCAACATTTTAAGGTGATCTTGTACAAACAATTCGAACTGAGGATTTTTTGAAAGTACAGACCCAAACGACAAGAAACCCTAGTTGGGTTTTGTTGTGTCAGATCCAGCTCGGATTTTATGGCCCCATCTAAACATGGTTTAGAGTTTTTAAAGAAATTCGGGGCTATATCTCTGAAACCTATGCGAATCTTCTTCTGACCTCTGAAGCAAATTTGTAGATAAGGACACGAATAAAATATTTGGAGAAACAATAAACTCGAAAAGCTACATTTATTGCCCAAATTTCAAAATATATGCAAAAATTCCACAATTTTTATACATTTCGCACCGTATCTCCAAAACCGTTATTTTTTTCTGAATATTTTCTTTTGGAAAAATATTCCCTGGAATGTAATACACAACTCTTCGGAACATGTCATTGTTGTAAAATGCCTTTATACCGTTGTTTTCAGTACATTTTTCAACGACGATTTAATAAAAATGTCAATAATGTAGTGAAATCCGAAATGCGAGAATAAACTCTTGGTGTGAACTGTGTTTGAAATACGTGTTGTAAAAGATATGATGCAAAATACTGCTGAAACAACATGAAGTAAGCATTTTAGAGTTTCAGAATGTTCTAAAGAATTGTTGAGAACTTTATTTGGAAGATTTTTGCAAAAGGTTCAACTCCCAATAGTTTAGCCGATGCTGATCAGAATTTCAGTAATTATGTAACATTTTCTATATTTTATAGATTTTGGTGCCCTAGATGGAGTTTTTCTTATGTAATAATAATTTCTACTAGTTTAGGGCTACTGATAAATTCAAAAAAGTGTAGATTTAGCCCGGTTTAGATGAGGCCATAAAATCCGAACTGGATCTGACAGGACAAAACCCTACTAGGGTTTTTGTAGTCTAAATATGTACTTTCAAAAAATGCATACTAGAAGTTGTTTGCATTTTCAGTGTTGCATAGTGTTATGAAAGAAGAGCTACAAATATGAGACAATTGTAGCGGTGTATTTCCAGATTTTTTAAAATATTTGATTTAAGATCCCTTGGAATCCCTCCATTTAGTGTCTTCAGCAACATTACCGTCAAAAGCACGAGGGAATTTACCAATCACCGCTTCAGAGAGCTGTCTATTCTGTCTTTTGAGCGGTTTAGTATCTATTTATCAGAACCAGAGAAAAAAGGATGAACATCGAATTTGTTTTGATATTTTGGCCTGTAAGAATCTTTTCTACAGAGTTCCAAAGACATAGAACTGTAAAGACTGGAAAAGAATCATAATGCACAAATGTTTATGAAACAAAGTATACAAACATTTTACCAACAACAGGGGTATGTTAAAGATAAAAACCCCATTAAAGCGCAATTAGGCTTATACAAATTGCAGGGAAGCAAAAAGTTGGACTCAGGATTGCATTCCACAGCAGTTTCCAGTTCATTGAATATGAACTTGCCGGTTAAAACCGCCCGAAATGGTTAACTACTTAACAGAATGTTGTTATGATATCGTAGGAACAGAGCTTAAATCCATCTATTGACAAATGTTAACAATTGAGTTTTCCAATCTTAATGTATTTACATCTTTGAGAGTTCGTATGTTCCAGAAAAATGTTTATTGAGATCTAAAGAACATTTTTGTAGTTGGTTGTTTGCTTCAATTTTGATTGGTTTGATATCTGTATACCAGCCCCTAGAACAAATTTGAAAGAAAATTTGACCTTGACGATTTTGACCTTGAAGATGTGGTTTGGTGGATTGTATGTGTTCAGACTCAGTTATTTAAGACAATACCTACAACTTTGCCTCTGAGAGCAAATTATAATTTTTAGCGGCTTGGAGAATATGAGCCTGGCAAAATGAACCAATTTGACAACAAGGCCTCAAACCTTTGCAGGCCCATAACCGCGAAAGTGGAAGTAATAGGGAAATAATACTCCGGGACACGTGTCTTTTTATTTTTGGTCTTCTATCATGCTGAGGTGTCAGAATATGGTTTGTTCGTATTTTTTTTTTTTTTTTTTTTTGTAATTTTGTTTGTGCCGCTTAATAATGTAGAATAAAATGTTTTGTTTTCTTCGAAGAATTTTATGTTAATATTTATTAAAAAATAACTAATAAAGCTAGAATATTGAAACTTCGGGAAGTGTTGCATTACATGAAGGACATTAACATATATTATTTTGAAAAAATTGGATTTTTTGTAATTTAATTTTCAAGGATATTTTAATTGATCTTTAATATAACACCAACACCAGCTTCGAACGACGAATACAAGTATTTAAAATATTTTTTTTTTAAATGTTGACCTTTGAAATTTGATTGTCTTCTAAAAGGTCAAAACGATGAGAAGTCGAAAAATTAAAAACGCCATTTTACTCCATTTTGCCTATAGTTTCAAACGTATATAGTCCGGTTCAAGTGTAATTTTGGCTGTCGGACGGTGTAATACTCCCTTTAAAAAAACTCATATGGGGCGTCATCGTTGTTCTTTTCAAAACATCCACCAATATTTACAATCTTCCGAATTTAGCTTTTGTATCCTCTGGCAGCTGGGTGCCACCGTGGTGCAATGGTATGCACACCCGCCTTGCATACATAAGGTCGTAGGTTCGATTCCCCTGCCAGGCAACATCAAAAATACTTTTTAACGGTGGCAAAATACCCTTCAGTAATGTTGGCGACATTTCCTAAGTATTTCAGCCACGTAAAACTTCTCTACAAAAGTGGTGTCTTAGACACGCCATTCGGACTCGGCGATAAACTGTAGGTCCCATATCATTGAGCTAATATGAATCGGGGTGCACTCATTGATATGAGAGAAGTCTCCCTTGTTCCTTATGGGATGTTTGTCGAACAATTATTATTATTATTATCCTCTGGCAACACTAAATATTAAATTACAGCAATCTCGGTTCAAAAATTTGACAAAAAATTCCTCAAAATACATGAAATTGGACAACACGGGCTAGACATTGTCCTGGATATATTCGGTAAAAAATGTGGCTAAAATCTGGGAGATATACCGACAATTTTCTGGAAGAAAATTCTGTAATTCAAAACTAAGACTAAATACCAAATTTCAATCATTTCGTTTGAATAATGTTGCTAATATGTGGGTACCGTTCTATGTGAAGACGTGGACCTATACCGACAAATTTTAGGTGGACTGTTGTACACCACCTAGGAAAACTAAATACCAAATTTCAGTCAATTTGGAGTGATCATAACCTTAAAAATACCGAAAACCGGAAGTACCGTTCTATGGGGGCTATATGAAAACGAAGACCTTTACCAAATTTCAGGTGGAAAATACTTTACCCCCAGCGAAGACTAAATACCAGATTTCAGTCAGTTCGTTTTGATAATGAGGCTAAAACCTCCAAAATACCGAAACTCGGGCAGTAGCGTTCTATGTGGGCTCTATCAAAAGGCGAACCGATATAGCCCTTTTTGAATACCAAACATCCTAGGAGTAATAGAAACTTCTATACCAAATTATTAAGCTCTATCTTTTTCAATAGAAAAACAGAAGGGCATAGCTAAATCGACTCCAACTTGTCTGAAATGGATTTCGTCCGAACATACTTGTGGTCTAAAACCATTATTTCGATTAGGCACATTTTGTCCGTATGAAACGGTATACGAGGGCTGAACGATAACTAACTGTCCTAACAATGAAAACGCGAATATTTAGCATCAAAAACGGTTTTATTGTTTTTTAAGTAGTCTCCAGCAAGACTTATAGAATTTTTCGTGCGCTCAAACCTTTTGGCGAAGCACTTTTTCCACTCCGATTGAGATACATCCAAAACATGTTTTTTGAACGCTTTTACAGCATCTTCAGGCAAGAAAAATCGTTGACTACGCCTTTTTTTTCTTGATGTGCTAGAATCAAATTAAGTCATTGGATCCCCAGTCGGGGCTGTACGGCAGATAACCCATCAATTCCACGTTTTGTCCGGGTTTGAATCGATGTGTGAGCGCCCACATTGTCATGATGCAGAATGATTTGTCTTCTCTTGTTCGTTTTTCGAATTTCTCAGGAGACTTCAGGCAAACAAATTGTAGTGTGCCACTCAGAATTAACCGTCCTATATTTCTCAAGCCGTATAGTCGCCACACGGTCAGTTTTTCTGAAGAAACAGGCAACCTTTTGCTTCGAAGAGCTTCTTACATTAATAATTTTCGTTTGATTTGGCTAGCTTTCGAAGACCCAAACGGCCGATTCCTAGATCCTAGATTCGTCGTCTGAGACAATCTTATAAACTTCGTTTGAAGTACCGCGATCGATTTTATGCACAATTTCTTTGAACCAATTCACAGGAGCCTTTTTTAGCGATTATTTTTATCCACGTCGAAAGTTGTGAAAAATTCTTGGACGAAAAAGTTCACAAGTAAATTCCATTTTTTTTTTTGCAAAGTGATTTTTTCAAGTCACTGTAAACAACACATAACTTGGTCGTACGAAAAACTGTCCTGAGTAAGTCTAGGCTAAAAGCTGTTAAACTTTCCAAAAAATTTCAAATGGAGTCTGGCAATACGCGGTGTTGCTTAGGCCAGGTAGTTTTCGTGCATCCCTCGTATATCCTCATTAGCATAAATGCTGAGGGTATAAAAATAGTAAAATGTGTATGTGGCAAATCGCGTATAGTAGGACTGAAAGTCAGTAATAAAATGGTGTGTATGTTCACATAAGTGCTCCTTTATGTCCTTGATTCCACCGTCCTTGGTACCAATTGTGAAGTCGTGTACATAAAAAGTCAACCGTGTAAAAATTCGTTATCAAGGAATTTGTTCTATGATCGGTCCATATCGTTGACTTTTTCATTCCTGGGAACCCGGGAGTTCCCTACTCCTTATATTTATAGCTGTATTATTAGTTATCTCTTTGAAACAATATTAGGGGTAAAATATCAATAGGGCCAAATTGCAATAGCAAACAACTTAAACGACGTTGCGCCAAAATCTTTAAAGTACCAATAAATCATATATATCAGCTGGTCAAGAACAAATTCTTCTTGACTAATTTGTGGATATTATACAAAATGTTTTTCCCCACGACTAATCTCGCAAAGGCTTTCCTCGTATCAAAGACTGCGATTCCATTTTTTAGGTCAACGATATGGACCGATCATAGAACTAATTCCTTGATAACGAATTTTTACACGATTGACTTTTTATGTACAAGGCTACACAATTGGTACCAAGGGCGGTGGAACCAAGGTCATAGAGGCGCACTTATGTGAACATACACACCATTTCATTACTGACTTTCAGTCCTACAATTTGGTATTTAGGGTCTTCAGGGGGTAGAAATCATTATTTCCAAAAATGGGGGCCATAGGTCCATGTTATGGTCTTGCCTCCCGATTTTAAGTATTTTCAAGATATTCGTCACAATTGCAAATTAAATTGGCTGTACTTTGACCTATAACCACGTTTTGGTATAGTGCCTATGTAAAGGTACCTCTCGATTTCCAGAATTAACAAGGTTTTATCAACATTTTCCAACGGAAATGTCTGTAAATTTGGTTTTCGGGTTTTTTAATAGACAAAACACCTACACACCAAAAATTATTCACTAAGGTTCGCGTTTTGGTATAGTCCCCACACAAAAGCAGTACTTGAAACTACGTATTTTCATATAGAAAACGATTTTATAAATTGATGATAAGATAAAAAGTAAAAAAGAATCAGACGGCTTTGCCGACAGAGATATACCCTCAGCCTATGTGAATTGAAATATTAATCTACGAACAGATCGGATGTATTTCGGGAATTTAGAATTTTGTGGCCATTTTTACCTTTGAACTTGCCGACGATAATGTGGATTAGGATTAAAGTTTTGAGGAGTGGCTACTTAAATGAATAGACGATATAGAAAGTGGATCTGATTTTGAGAGTCATATCTTTTTGATATATATTCGTCGCACTAGTTATTTCAGTGGGTCATCTTATAACTTTTGGACCAGCATGCCAGAAAGCATGGACTTGTCCACATTTCGACACGAATGTTGAACCCCACAAAAGTTCAACATTCGTGTCGAATGTAAGGGGAAGAAGAAGTTTTTGTGCTCTCCAGCGACTACATATAGGGGTTTTTACACCTTTCGGGCTGTTTCCTCAATAAGTTCGGACTTGCCCCTGAAAAAACATTTATCGACGTAATTGAGGTAGCGAATGCAAGTTGCTTCAACAGAAATCAAAGAGTCTCGAGAGCAGGTCTTAAAGTGAACCTATCCTATAGTCCATATTTAAACCTGATCTATATCTGGTAGATGTATTAAGATGTGTAAAGTATGGACCAAATCCTTCACTCCCTTATCGTGCGCACAATTTTCCGAACACTTTTGAACTTTTTTAGGGGAGGTACCTGAAGGAATGGACCTATTTGGATTATCTACGAACATAAACTACGAATATAAGTTGCTACAATCAAAATCAAAGCGATTTGAGACCAGGCAATAAACCGAACTTTTCCGAAATTTGTTGTGGGGGTACCCGAAGGAGTGAACCTATTGAGACCATATTGGAACCTCGTATTACTCTAGTAGTTTATGCTATACAAAACACGGACCACATCGGTCTCTCCCTTCAAGAGTTATCGTGCGCACAAACTTTCCGAACATTTTCGAACTTTTGTGGGGGAGGTACCGGAAGGAGTGGACCGAACTTCTTCGAACTTAAACTAAGCTTGGGCAAAATATTACGAAAGCCAACATTTGAACCGAATCGGTTCATCCGTTCGAGACGGACATGGCTAGATCGACTCCAAATTGTCTGAAACACATTTCGTCCAAACATACTTGGGGTCTAAAACCATTATTTCGATG
Organism: Musca autumnalis; assembly: GCF_047663935.1. Classification (NCBI taxonomy): domain Eukaryota; kingdom Metazoa; phylum Arthropoda; class Insecta; order Diptera; family Muscidae; genus Musca; species Musca autumnalis. Next base: position 121,389,566 of record NW_027411866.1, on the reverse strand, counting down.
AGGCACATTTTCATCGTATCAAAGTGTATATGGGAAATGTTGCCAATTATTTCATATTCCATTTCCAAAAAATTTATTTTTTTTTTCGCGCTACATTAACGATTTTTGGTACATAGGTTAAGAAAAAAATCCCCAGTACAAATCCGCTCGAGAGCAAATTTCTACATGGGTATCGGTTAGTTTCGATTTTTCCGTTCCTTCAAATAACCGAAAAAGAAACAAAAAATGAATGTCCATCTAAATGGACAATAGTTGTGTAGTGAGCGACCACATTTCATATTTTCCCCATCTGTTGTAAACAGGATGAGCATAACAGATTCTGGCAAATTTCTGTTCAAAAATTACAAAAAATAACAGTTTTAAATGAAGACTCCACGGGGAATCAAATGAGACCAAACTTATAATCATCGGGATAGTAGTTAGGATATTATAGCCAAAATAAGCACATATTTGTGTTACAGAAAACAAATTTTGGTTTGGAATAATAGTTTTCACATGCATTCTAGAGTTGAAAACATTGGAAAAATGGGCGGATTTTGCTTTATCTACATTCACATAGAAGGTTTCCCATTGAGGAAAGTTATCGGGTTGATGAAATAAATCATTAGACTTCTTAAACGGAATTAGCATCGACTGCATCTAAGCATTAAAAAACCTATAAAACATCTCTAATATGCGCAAGGTACAATAAATTTTGTTCCGCATCCGGTTTCAGTGTCACCACGAAAGTCTACATCGATATACGATATCTATTTCAAGGCGATCAATCAGAAACCGTGGATGTAGCATCACACACTATTTTTTGCGATAAAATTAATATAGCTCCCTTATCAGTAAAGTTTTTAAATCTCTGTTTCCACAAAAACGAAGATGCTGCACTAGTTTTTTTCAGAATACGCGATAAAATGCGCGATACTTTCGAAAACAATTTTAGGTGATTTTCCTACTTTGGAATTTCTCGTATCTCCTTTTTGTAGATGGAATTTCACGAGTAAAGATTTATTAGATCCGCAACGTAAAAATCTAAAATTTGCAATCAAGTACGAGTAAATCGAATGACAATTGTGAAAATTAGGCCCGAAAAATATGATTTTTAGAAAAATGTTCGCACAAAGTTTTCGTGTTTGGATACAGATTTCTGTGAAGCTGTGTAGGCTACATTCACGACACATATATCAAATAACTCAGAATCGCTAGTTTTACAATCCTAAATACCATTTTTTGGAAAACCTGTTTGCGGAACGAAATTAGAAGAAAATTTCAAAAAACACTTAAAATCTGGTTTCAGAATGTCAGCATCATTTAATGGTAGACGCAGATCAAATTTTGTGAAGTTATACACTAGTGAGATGATCCTTATTTAGTTGCCTTCTACTTTTACTTTGACGGGAAAATCGTGAAAAGTGTGGTTTAATCACAAATCGAGAGAAAACAAAAAAAAGACACGTTGAATTCAATCCATTTTTACCCATTATTTAACATAAATGTAGCCACAGCTTCCACGCAAATTACCTTTTAAGGCCAATATTTTTTGCCAAATCTAAAAACATTTCATTTTATCCGAAAGCATTTAATTTGTATAATATTCAACCACACTATGTTAAATTTTCAAAAATATTGTCTATATCAGGAAAAATGTCTAAAATTGTCTTTTCCATTTCAAAAAAATCAAAAAAAAATTTTGATACTACATCAATGATTTTTGGTACACAGATAAAGAAAAAAATCTGCATTCCAAATCTGTTTTCGTTACTAACTTTGATCGTTGCGCGCAAAAGATATGACCGTTTTAATTATGATAATTAGAAAAAATTCTAAAAAAATCGCGGTTTAATATAGTTAGCTGTTATATCCTATTATCGTTAACTGAATTCGTAACCTTTGCAATGATGCAAAACTTAATCGCAAAGTCTCAATGGATTTGCGAAAAATCAAATTTGTTAAATAATTTCACGTATTTACAACCATATTTTTGAAACAATAGCGCTCATACTTACGAAAAATATATAAAAAAATTATAACAGCATCCAGACATTTTGAGGAATAAAATGAAACCTAAGTTGTGAAGGTTGGAGCTATAGTATTCATGTTATTTGCAAAAATACGAAGAAAATATTAGGAAACAATTAAAATCATATTATTCTAATTTAATTTTTTTATGGTTTTATAGGAAAAGTTGGAGAAAAAATTTTTGAGTTCTTCGGCATTTTCGTGAAAATTTCACGCAATAATGATGATATTCCGTTGTAAAAAATTTTTCGCTTATAGTTTTCCTATTGGATAATATTATTAGAACCTTATATTAAATCACAAGGAATTCCAATTGTGGCATAACGTTAAAATAATGTTATATTGAAAATTATAACATTTGAGACGCATATAAACCGCGTAATTATGAAAATGACATGATGCGCATCCGATTTTCCAACACAGCGAATCAATCCCTCTTATTTGATGTACAGTTTGTCAAATTCTATTTGGCGGCCACGATGTAGCATCTGCTGCATATTAGGGTGCAAAATACTGTAAAATGGTCATAATTTCCGCGAAGTTCATTTACATTTTATGCGCATCCGATTTTAATAATCACCATTAAAAAATACATCATTCTATGCCGTTTCAATGCGATCCATCAAGAACCGTGGATGTAGCATCGCACTAAATTTTTAGAAAAAATCTAGTGTATCTCTGGATTTACGAGAGTTTTTAAATATCTGTGTTCGCACAGTTTAAACACTCGTATCGATCTATTTATTTAAGTAGAACTGATACATCCAAAACGCGTTTTAATATGCGATATTTTCAAAATAATTTTTTGCAATTTTCTGAAATTTGAGGGGTATCATATCCGCCGATCTAGTGGCTGGAGTTTTACGCGTCGTGGCTTGTTAGATTCAGAACTTAAAAAAACTAAATTTACGCGGGTTTCCACGGAAATCGAATGACGTTTGTAATTTTTAAACCAAAAAAATAGGTTTTTGAGAAAAATTTACGCACAAAAATTTCGTGTTTTGGCGCAGATTACTGTGATCCTGTGAGGGCTACACCCTCATGTTATACATTAAAAAATGCGAAATCGCGAGTACTACAATCAAATAATAAGCTTTTAGGGAAATCCAGCTGCGCGTCCCGATTAGAGCAAAAATTCAAAAAACCCCATTTTTCAGGTTTCAAAATGTCAGCATCCGTTTGAGGTAGATACAGTGGATATATTAAAAAATCATACATTAGAAACTTCAACTCTGAAGTGTACTCTTTAACTTCTCCTTTGAGCATTAAGCTCTACATTGTGTTATAAAACCACTAATTGGAAAATAACATAATGAAACTCGTTTAATTCAACGATTTTTTCCGATTTTTTTACATTAGTACGACCACAGCTTCCGCTCAAATTATTATTTTAAGAAACCCCTCGGTGAATCGGGCTAAAACAGTTTATTTTACCGAAATGCGGTCAAAAGTTATGGTATAGTAAAACTGATCGCTAGTTACAATACCCCATACCTCAGTTTCAACATAAGTTAATTTTCTACAAAAAGCTTGATATACCCTTTCTAGCTTAAAGGCTGAGGGTATAATGAAACACTTCCCAGCAAAATGTTCGATGCCAAAGATGCCATTCAATCATGGGTGCAAGTGAGCTGGCATGTCATCTTTTTAGCATCTTCATCGATGAATTTTATATGAGCATGGACCCCAAAAGATGCCTTCATTTTTGGATTCAAAGCATGTCATTTCCACCAATGTTTGGCATGTCATTTTCACCAACCCTTTGCAATGGCATCATTACGACGAGAGTTTTAACAACGTTGGTTGTGATTTCGAGTCTCCGACAACATCAATAGTCTCCGACAATTAATATTATATATTTAAAAAAAAACTATAAATAACAAGTAAGCCAAGGCTATGGTCGGACGGGGCCGACCATGTGATACCCTACACCTTTACCAAATCAAAATTTATTTATGGAACATATAATCTTATTGTAAGAAATAACTTTGTGGATTCTGGTACCGTATCACACCAAGCTTAAATAATATAATAATTGTTTCACAAACATCTCAGAAGGGACAAGGGAGACTTCTCTCATATCAATGATCGTTTTGCAAAAATGTAGCAAAGCGAGCCATGCTGCAATGTATGTATAAAAATCCAATTAGACAATTAAAACGGTAGGGCACCATGTAATTTCCAATAATGCAAACACTGGGAATAGGAAAATGTGGTTCTCTACACAAAACACATTATATATTAAGCAGTAGGCCCGTTATCTAGCAGACACGTTCTGCATCAATTTGCATCAGGGGGAAGATCAGTAGTTCTATTTCCATATGTCGTCTACTTTGCCGGCATGTGCTTTCCAGGAAATAAAATATAGACCAAAAATATTTTTTTGTATTTTTCATACAAAAGTAATGGTCCATTTCACCCGCTAAATAATATCAGATCATCATCCAAAATTGTAAGCATCTTCTTCTACCTAAACTTTTACCTCATGACTATAGAGCTATAATTGCGACCTCTAGAGTGTTAATTACTACACTACAAACAAAAAACTGGATATATTAAGTTGTAGCTCTGTTGTCTGATCACGTACATCAACGTAATCGACATCAGTTCAAAGGTCAAGAGATCGTCTTTCAAATATAACTCACGAGGAAAGAATGTGTCTTTTAGGAAGAAAGATATAAGCTGTATATTAAAAATTTTCACAATTTTCAAACAAAAGTTGTGGTCTATTTAACCCTCTAAATATTATCTGATTGCCAACTCAAGTTGCATGCTTCTTCTTTGACATATACTCTTACCTTATTTAAAAATTCAAGGCGATCGGACTATTATTGCGACCTACAGAGCAGCTGCAAAATAGGATAAAAATTATGTTTTTGGTCCATTTCACCGGTTTAATATTTCACGATCATCACCAATTAAAATAGCGATATATTCTGATGTGAAACCGACCTCCATACCAAATTTCGACGATCGGTCCATAATTGCGGCCTGGAGTTTGATTACAATTTATAATGGACAGACGGACACACGGACGGACGGACACACATTTCTAAATCGCTTTATCTCTCCGAGATATGAAGATTGGTATACCACATTGGAGTCTCCGACGAATATTTCGCGGTGTTACATGAATTTTTACCAAAACAATCTTATAATACCCTTTCCACATAGTGGTGTAGGGTATAAAAACACAAAATTCATCTCCATTGGATGGATTGAATGGGTTCAAATGCTGATGAAAAGATCGGATCTCTCACGACTTCCTTTGCATGGGTTCAAATGCTAATGAAAAGATTCGATCTTTCACGACTTCGTTTGAACCAATGCAAAAGATGCCATGAAATCACGTCATCGAATGGAACCCCTTCCTTCAAATTTTGCTGGGTTATTATTCCATTTTAGTTAAGAATATTTTATAATGCAGGGTATAAAAAGTTCGGGCTGGCCGAACTTAACTACTTTTTACTTGTTATTTTTTGTAATTTCAGTACCCTACGGATACACTAATAGGAAAACCTAGATCTTGGAAATATCTCTTGGGTCGGCATTTTATATTTTAAATGTAACACCTCGCAAAACTGGAACGTGTTCCCAGAGCTTCGTAAATATGGTGACCGTTATCATGCCAGAATCTATTTCACTTTTATTTAGATTTATTTATTATTTGTTAATATCGCTCGATATCAACAACAACTGCTATCTTTCGAAGTGCACTGTAACGCTAAGTACATAAAACCGCACACTCCAATGTTCGTTATAAGATTCAATACGCACGCCAATGACATCCGCCACTGACTACACTTGACAAACAAATTGAACCATAAAGACAAGTAACCGTAGTAGTAGCTGTAGCAGAAGTTGTTATTGCTGGAGTAATGTGGACACATATCCCAGCAAAGCCTACACAAAAATTGTCATGTTAAGAGGAGTACGTTGTCCAACTGTTAAGAACAGCGGTCGCAATTCGTCGTATTCACCCACACACTCTCATCAAAAATGGACCAAAGGACATTAGAGAAGAAACACGATTAACTATCTGTAATATAATGCCTCAAAGGGTGGTATGTGTGTATCTCTCACTTGTATGTCTTGTAGTTAAAGACACTGCACCTTCACCAATGTCTATACAATCGGTATTCATGTCAGCCATATAACCCAAATAACCACAGCAGACGGAGGATGTTGCAACGTAAAATCACCATTGCCCTCTCCATAACTGACAACCCCATAACATTGGCACTAAAGGAAACAAAGCAGAAAAGGAACATTCTGGTGGAAGTTTTCAAATACAACTTCCACAAATTACGTACACGCAAAACCGGAGTATATGTGGTAAGACATGAAACACGACATGGCGAAATATGAATGTCGCAAGTATTTGAGTGTGCGTGACATCTATGTAACTATTGCGGAAGCTAATGTCGCCATATAGAAGAAGTATAGTTAGACAGCGATTGCACACCGATTTCAATGCAGGTAAAATTATTAACGAATAGTTGATTTTGAAAAGATAACAATGTGTTTAACGTCATCCCATGAAGCCAACTACTTTCATTTCTAGCTAAAAATCTGAACGAGGAAACTAAATGTGTTGTCTTCTCAAAAAACAGTTTTAAAACCACTGTTTACCCACCATTACATTGCTCTTAGCACCATTGTACTTGTCAGCATTGTTGGTCAAAAATTGTTGGTGGGAATATGTTTGTAATGACTTTACTCATTGCGGCCATGGCGATATCGACGATGATGATGGCACTGATGAGCTGAAGCAATGAAACATGCAACTGCAAAATGTAGCATAATGAATTTGATGATCTATTGTCATTCAAATGTTACATGTATATATGTATATGTATGTATGAATGGGAGGACATATTACGTTTCAGCCACCGGACAGCTAACTATTCAAAGGAAAATAAATAACTTGGGTATTCCTATGTCTTCTTTTTTAGCTTTCACCATATCAAGTTTGGCCAAGTTTTCTGGATACGACATTCTAGGATCTTCATTAAGATAATAGTAATATTATTTATTTTATATTATATATATCATATTATATGTTTTATATTATTTATTTTATATTATTTATTTTATATTATTTATTTTATATTATTTATTTTTGTTTATTATCATGGTAGGGAGATTCCCTAATGTCGAAAGGTGAAGCGACCAATTGTCTGTAGAACTAGTAAAAAAGCATCAAGTTCGGCCGGGCCGAATTTGTTATGCCCTACACCATAAAATATTCTGAACTAAAAAGGAATAATGATTTCCTTTCCAGTCCAAAATTTAACACGCATTTTTTGGTGGAGAAATTTTTGCGACCACTACGAACCTCGATTTTCGAATTACATATAGTTCGGTCAACGAATGTAGCTAAGGTCGTCAAAACGATTAAAATCGGGGAATATCTTTATATGGGGGCTATAAGAAAACATGGACCTACATATGTTGAGAGAAGAGTTGTTATGACCGCTATGAACCTAAATGGCAAATTACAGCTAGTTTGATAAAAATTGTAGCTAAAATCACCAAAATACCGAAAATCTGGATATTGACAATATTTTATAGAGACGTGTTTTGACAACTGGGAACCTCAAATGGCAAATTACAGCCAGTTCTGTTTAGAATGGAAGCTTAAATCTTCAAAATACAGAACATTGGGAGGTACCATTTTAAGGGGGCTATACAAAAACCTGGTCCTATATTCATTATTTTCCTGGGATAAAGTTTGTCACCACTGGGACCCTAAATGTCAAATTACAGGTAGTTAGGTCAAAAAATGCTGCTAAATCCTCGAAAAAAAAACGAAAATCGGGAGGTACCGTTAAATTCGGGCTATGTTAAAACAGGGACCTATGCTCAATGGGGAGGTGTAGTGAATGCTAGGAACTTAAAACGACAAATAAGCTAGTTTGGTTAAAATTTTTAGTTAACATCTTCAAAATACTAAACATCGGGAAGAACGGAAAATTGGAAAATACCGAGAATCGTAAGGCTTTTTTGGTGGAGACATTTTGTGACCACTCGGAATCTAAAGGGTGTTTTTTAAGCCCGATAGAACTTGAAATTGTAAAAAATAACGCAAAAAACTAAATTGTAATCAATTTTTTTTATTCGAAAGATCAATACGTGACATTAACATTTGAAAATGATTTCGGGCATATGGGCACCGCGGCGGTTCTTGACGAAGTGCATTCTGGACGACCAATTTTTGGCCACTTTTTCGAGCACTGCTGGCCGTATGTCACGAATAACACGAAAAATGCTGGCCTCCAAGGCATCAATTGTTGCTGGTTTATCAGCATAAACCAGTGACTTCACGTAGCCCCACAGGAAATAATCGAGAGGTGTCAAATCGCACGACCTTGGAGGCCAAATGACAGGTCCACTTCTCAAAATCAACTTATCGCCAAATTTTGATTTCAATAAGTCGATGGTTGCGTTCGCCGTATGGCACGTAGCGTCATCCTGTTGAAACCACATCTCCTCCGGATCAATGTCATCCATATTTTCAAACTAAAAACTAAAAATCATTGATCATGGTGCGGTAACGATCTCCATTGACCATAACGCGAGCTCCGGCCTCATTTTTGAAGAAATAAGGTCCGATGATGCCATCAGCGTGAAAACCGCACCATACGGTGAATTTTTCTGGATGTAATGGAGTCTGTAGGGTCTCTTGTGGATTGGTCTTACTCCATATGCGACAATTTTGCTTATTAACAAACCTGTTAAGCCAAAAATGCGCCTCATCGCTGAACGCCATACAAATGACGAAGTCGTCTATAAGTTGCGCGAATCGACGACTGATTTTCAAAGTAAATTTGGATAATTTCGTAGCGTTGTTCAAGCGTGAGTCTATTCATGATGATTTGTCAGAGTATACTGAAACAAATGAAATAAAAGTTTCATCAAAATTTAATTTTTTCTGTTACTTTTTACAATTTAAAGTTCTATCTAGCTTAAAAAAAAACACCCTTTAAAATGTCAAAATTTTTTGTGGAGATATTGAGTGACCGCTACGAACCTCAAATGATAAAATGCACGTAGTTTGGTAAAAAAAATTAGTTAAAATCCTCTAAATACCGCCCGCTAGTAAGATGAACTAGTTCGGCGACGGAAACTCGTCGATTCTCGGGGTTACAGTAACTAGTTCCACCCAGTAACTAGACCCCTGTAAACTCTGGTGCCACCGTGGTGCAATGGTTGCACGCCCGCCTTGCACGCACAAGTTCGGGGATTCGATTCCCCGGCCAAGCAACACCAAACATTTTTCAACGGTGGCAAAATACCCCTCAGTAATTTTGGCGACATTTCCTGAGTATTTCAGCCTTGAAAAACTTCTCCATGAGTGGTGTCTTAAGACACGCCGTTCGGACTCGGCGATAAACAGTAGGTTCCATATCATTGAGCTAAATATGAATCGGGGTGCACTCATTGATATGAGAGAAGTCTCCCTTGTCCCGTATGGGATGTTGTGGAACAATGTTTTGTTTTGTTTGTTTAAACTTTAACATGGGGATGTCATAGGAGCTAACCAATTGACTTCCTACGCATTACCCGTATATAGTATTGTACTAGTTCCAAGTTTACAGTCACATACCAGTATATATACACTTCTTCTCTTCTGTAGTTGTTTAAAAAAGTGGTGGATTTTATTTAAGAGTAAATAGTCGGAACTGACGCCTCGTCGTTTACTTGGGGGAAAAGGTGTCAATTGGTTCGCTTCGCATTACTTGGCAGACGATTTTGTACTAGTACCGCTTAGAACAATAGTTCTGGACTATTTAGATTTCGACAATTGGAGTTTTCATTGCTAGATGGTAGATAGCAGAAGAGAGCAATTTGTATATTTCCTTCGTATTGTTCAGTCCATCAACACTAAATTCTGTTATTTGATGCTGTATATACTCGTACATGTAAGTTATTAAGAAAATGCAAATGTGAATTATTTATATAACTGGTCGTTTACTTTGTGTCAAGGTGTCAAGTGGTCCCCTTCGCATTACTTAGGGCACAATTGTGCACTAGTACCTCTTAGAACTAGTTCTGGACTAATTAAATTGCGACAATTGGAATTTTTGTTGATAGCAGGCGAAAATAGGGAGGTACCGTTGACCTGCCTATGATGGCTATACCAAAACATGGACCTAGTATGTCCATAATTTGTGGAATATAAATATGTTTGGTCACTAGGAACCCTAAATCTCAAATTATAGCTAATTTGGTCTGTAAATGTGAAATCGGGTCGTTACCTTTATATGGGGCTATACCAAAACGTTGGCCGATATAGACCATCAGGAAGGACAAGCTGCCTGCAAACAAAAGACCCAAAATGTCAGCATTTATCTCCATTTCTGTGGATGCTAGAGTGAGTACAACAGACGGACGGACATGCACAGATCGACAGATCGAATTTTACCATGGTCATGAATATATATATATAGGGTCGCAAATGATATGATTTCAATGCGTTACAAACGGAAAAACAAACTTAATATACCCTCCATACTATGGTGGAGGGGCTTTGCGGGCAGAGATATACCCTCGGCCTTTGTAAATTGACATATCTATGGACAGATCAAATACCGGCTACACTACCGATATCCCTTTCCTCAAGAATTATGTATTTAAAGAGATTAACCGAATTTTGTGGCCTTGTTTGGACGTGTGAATTTACCTATGAAAATGTCGGGACTTTTTAGGTATTTACCTTAACATTTGTGGACGATCCGAATAAATTACATCACTAATAAATTTGATTTGTATTAAAGCACAAAAGTGTAGAGCTTTTGCGTAGTAGATAACTGAAGTAATGGACCAAAATAGTCCAGTTAGAAAGTGGATCCTTTTTTGTTATTCATTTCCTTCTTATTTATTGCGCCCACCAGCAATATTACTTAATCATCGTAGGATTTAGAACTATTGGACTATTATATATCAAGAAGCATATTGTTGCCCAGGGACGTACGCAGGGGAACCGGTTATGTATTGGTATGACTTCAAATCCGATTTTTGTAAGAATTACACATCGAAAACGAAATAAATTTCCTTCACTTTGAATACTTTCGATATCTTACAAAGGAGTTCTAAAACAGGCATTTCCAGTAGTTTCCGGAATGAAAATTGATCACGATTTTATAAACTTGTATACACTTTGAGTCGTCAAAAATTTAAATTTTTCAAAAGAAATGCGAATATCATGAAGCGGCTGCCATATTTTCCAGTGGTAAATATTCTGTAAAATATAAGAATCAGATTTGAATACAAATGAATGCCTACATTTAAAAAAATTTGGTGAGGGGAGTTCTATTCAAGTGAGCGGTAGTGTATCTGTTTGTCTAGATCTCATGATAATTCTCGAACGGATCAACCGATTTGGTCCATGTTTTGAATCTCGTAATATTTTGTCCAATTAAATTTAGGTAATATCGGTATCTCTGCCATAAAAGTGCCAAATTTTTCGCTAAACGGGTAATCGATTCGGTCTAAACTTTGCACATCGCAATATTGCCTCCAGACATAGATCGAACCTAATATGGATTATATCGGACCACTATAATTATAATTAAAACCAATAAGGAAAGGATCAAAGTCTGGCGGGGCCGACTATATGATACCCTACACCACTGTGAATATGTAAAATATAAATCGGAGCTATATCCAGATCTTAACCGATTTTGATATAATTTGGCACATTTATTTCCAGACCGAATTCAGGCACACATTCCAAATATTATTGAAATCGGACTTATATATCGTGTTTGGAGCAGAAAATACACGAAATCGGCCGAAAATATATATGGGTGCTATATCCAAATCTGAACCGATTTCGATATAATTTGGCACATTTATTTTTGGACTGAATTCAGTCACACATTCCAAATTTCATCGAAATCGGAAATATATAGCGTGTTTGGTACAGAAAATACGTGAAATGGGCCCAAAATATATATGGGAGCTGTATCCAAATCTGAACCGATTTCTATATAATTTGGCACATTTATTTCTAGACTAAATTAGGTCACACATTCCAAATTTCATCGAAATCGGAAAAATATAGCGTGTTTGGTACATAAAATACGTGAAATCGGCCGAAAATACATATGGGAGCTATATCCAAATCGGAACCGATTTCGATATAATTTGGCACACTTATTTCTAGACCGAATTCGGTCAAACATTCCAAATTTCATCACGCATATAGCGTGTTTGGTGCAGCAAATACGTGAAATTGGGCGAAAATACATATGGGAGCTATATCCAAATCTGAACCGATTTCGATATAATTTGGCTCATTTATTTCTAGACTGAATTCAGTCACACATTCCAAATTTCATCGAAATCGGACATATATAGCGTGTATGGTACAGGAAATACGTGAAATCGGCCGAAAATATATATGGGAGCTATATCCAAATGCGGACCGATTTCAATATAATTTTGCACACTAATTTGTAGACAAAATTCAGTCACACATTCAAAATTTCATCAAAATTGGACGTATGTATATAGCGAGTTTGGTGCAGCAAATACGTGAATCGGGCGAAAATATATATGAGAGCTATATCCAAATCTGAACCGATTTTCACCAAAAGCAATAGCGTTATTCCTATGGCTAAAAAAGTTGTAGTCCCCAATTTTCAGCTGAATCGGACAAAAAATGCGACCTGTATGTTGCGAACAAAAATACATGAACAGACGGACAGACAGACGGACGGACACGCATAAATCGACTCAGAAAGTGATTATATGTATATCCCCGAAAGGAACTGTGGGCCTATTTCGTTTCCTTTTGTATGTTACATACAAATGCACAAAGACATAATACCCCTTACCACTGTGTGGTGTAGGGTATAAAAACTTATGTAATTAGGAGGGCGTATGAATCGACAAAAATATGGATAGGAATAAAGCTAAAAATTTTGCGGGGATAGCGATAGATTGGGCTTTTTTACCATTCTATCCTACGAAAAACATATCGCTTTAAACAGGGCCACTAGGAAAACCTCCTGTACAAATGTCCAAAGGATCCTCGAACAGACCCTTAACCACACAAAAATGTTGAACTTTTGTGTGGGTGGTACCCCCAGTTTTGGACAATGACCCAAATTTGAACATAAACTAAGTTTCGACAACATTTAGAGATCCAAATTTTGGACCAAATCGGTTGATCCGTTCGAGAATTTTCGTGCGCTCCAGGGGTCTAAAACCATTATTTCGATAAGGCAAATTTTGCCGTATGAAAGTGTATATGGGCAAAATTTTTGAAAATTTAACATCGTTGAACCAAGGTTTACCCTTTTATAACTCGCGAATGGTGGTTGTATATTGTACAATTAAAATGCTTTTGGATAAAATGAAATGTTTTTAGACTTGGCAAAAAATGTTGGCCATCAACGTTGATTTGCGTGGAAGCTGTGGATTTATTTATGTTAAAAAATGGGTTGAAGCCAAATTGTCTTTTTTGTTTTCTCTCGATTTGTGATTCAATCACATTTTTCACGATTTTCAGGTGAAAGTAAAAGTAGAAGGGAACTAAATAAGGATCATCTCACTAGTGTATAACTTCTCAAAATTTGATCTGCATCTACCATTAAATGATGCTGACATTTTGAAGCCAGATTTTAAGTGTTTTTGGAAATTTTCTTCTAATTTCGTTCCGCAAACAGGTTTTTCAAAAAATCGAATATAGGATTGTAGAACTCGCGATTATTTGAGTTATTGATATATGTGTCAGCTTCACAGAAATCTGCATCCAAATACGAAAATTTTGTGCGAACATTTTTCTAAAAATCATATTTTTCGGGCCTAATTCTTACAATTGTCATTCGATTTACTCATACTTGATTGCAAATTTTAGATCTTTACGTTGCGGATCTAATAAATCTTTACTCGTGGAATTCCATCTACTAAAACGTGAGATACAAGAAATTCCAAGGTAGGAAACTCACCTAAAATTGTTTTCGAAAATATCGCGCATTTAATCGTGTATTCTGGGGGCCGTTTCCACTGCAATGAAAAAACTAGTGCAGCATCTTCGTTTTTGTGGAAACAGAGATTTAAAAACATCACTGATAAGGGAGCTACATTAATTTTATCCCAAAAAAAAATAGTGTGTGATGCTACATCCACCTGGTTCCTAATTGATCGCCTTGAAATAGATATATATCGATGTAGACTTTCGTGGTGACACTGAAACCGGTTGCGGAACAAAATTTATTGACCTTGCGCAAATTAGAGATGTTTTATAGGTTTTTTAATGCTTAGATGCAGCCGATGCTACAAATTAAAAGATATGGTCTTGCTGTACATGAAAATCACATTCGGACAAAACGATTTTGATAATTACGCGATTTACACATATTTTAATAATGCATATAAAATAAAGCGGTTTATTTGAACTCTATTTCCGTTTAAGAAGTCTTATGGTTTATTTCATCAACCCGATAACTTTCCTCAATGGGAAAACTTCTTTGTGAATGTAGATAAAGCAAAATCCGCCCATTTTCTTGGGAGTTTCAAGAAAAATAAAAGAAGTACTCCTATAGAATTTTTCCTATATTTTCAACTCTAGAATGCATGTGAAAACTATTATTCCAAACCAAAATTTGTTTTTGTAACACAGATATGTGCTTATTTTGGCTATAATGTCCTAACTACTATCCCGATGATTATAAGTTTGGTCTCATTTGATTCCCCGTGTAGTCTTTATTATACCCTCCACCATAGTATGGAGGGTATATTAAGTTTGTCATTCCGTTTGTAACACATCGAACTAATCATTTACGACCCTATAAAGTATATATATTCTTGATCAGGATAAAATTCTAAGACGATCTAGCCATGTCTGTCTGTCCGTCTGTTGTAATCACTCTAGCGTCCGCAATAATTGAGATAGAGTACTGAAATTTTGCACCTGTGGGTCTTTTTCCGTAGGCAGGTCAAGTTCGAAGATGGGCTATATCGATGGGCTCCACGAAACATCGTCAACATAGGTCCATGTTTTGGTATATCCCCCATATATCGGTACCTCCCGATTTTTGGTATTTTGAGAATTTTAGTTACAATTTTGAACCGAACTAGCTGTAATTTGACATTTGAAGTTCTCAGTGGTCATGAAATATCTCCACAAAACATCGTCCCCATAGGTCAATGTTTTGGTATAGCCCCCATATATCGGTACCTCCCGATTTTCGGTATTTTGAGAATTTTAGCTACAATTTTTAACCGAACTAGCTGTAATTTGCCATTTGAGGTTCTCAGTGGTCATGAAACATCTCCACCATGTTTTGGTATAGCCCCCATATAACGGTACCTCCCGATTTTTGGTATTTTGAGAATTTTAGCTACAATTTTTAACCGAACTAGCTGTAATTTGCCATTTGAGGTTCTCAGTGGTCATGAAACATCTCCACCAAACATCGTCAACATAGGTCCATGTTTCGGTATAGCCCCCATAAAACGGTACCTCCCGATTTTCGGTATTTTGAGAATTTTAGGTGCAATTTTTAACCGAACTAACTGTAATGATCGGTATTTTGAGAATTTAGCTACAATTTTGTCTATTCAAAAATAATCGTCAATATAGGTCCATGTTTTGGTATATCCCCCCATATAACTGTACCTCCCGATTTTCAGTGGTCACGAAATTTCTTCACTTAAATTTATCAACATGGGTCCATTATTGAGGGTCTACATTGTTTTGATGAATCTACCCTCAATTTGACTCTTAAAGTTCCCTGCAGCTATAAAACTTTTCCGCCAAAAAATTTAAAGATAGGTTGACTCTTTGATATAGGTAGGTGGTACCTTTCACTTAGCTGAACACATTTTTTTAGATTAGATAACACTGTGCAACAAAATGGAGGTGAAAGTCTGGGGCACGGAAAATTTCTCTTGGGGAAGAAAGGCCTTGGTGAGTATATTATGAACCCCGAATGACAGATCCGCCGTGAGTCGAACTTCCGCGTTATGGCGCCATCAGGAATTAGCGTTATATCTTTGTTCACTGTTGCTTAAGTGCTCTACAAACACAACAAACAAAGATATAATGCTAATTCATGATGGCTTACAGGGTCTCTTGCAAAAACTTCATCACGCCATAACGCGGAAGTTCGACTCACGGCGCATCGTCCTTCGGGGTTTTTAATATACACACACCAAGGGCTTTCATCTCCAAAAGGAATTATCTCTGCCCCAACATTTCTGTTCACAGTGTAATTTAAGCAATAGTGGGAGGCAGTAGGATTCTATCCATTGTCGAAAAGTTTTTGCACCTAAAATTGAGAAAGGCCTCTAATTATTCCATTTTAATTAACACTATTTTATGGTGGTGGGTATAAAAAGTTCGGCCCAGCCGAACTTAACGACTTTTTACTTGTTAAAACTGTTATTTTTTGTAATTTTTGACGGGTAAATGGACCTATACTTTCAAACAATACGGATTACATTTAAGATTTTGTCAATTTTTTGTAAATTCCGCGAATGCTTAGTAATATTTTACAAATTTTATGCAATCTACTTAATGACGTCACTTCGTGATAATTTTTTAGTGACAATTGTGCTCAATAATATAATTAGCGTTTTTATAATAATTTTTTCTTAAGAGCAGAAATAAAACCGCGATAACATTTGTCCGCAACATCCAAAAATTTGCTCGCGATCGGGTTTGTACTGGGGAATTTTTACGTAACCTATGTACAAAAATCGTTAATGTAACGCGAAAAGAAAAAAATTCAATTTTTTGGAAATGGAATATGAAATAATTAGTAACATTTCCCATATACCCTCGTTTGCATAAATGCTGAGGGTATAAAAATACATCACGTTCCAAGAGAATATGTATGGACAACATCTTCAGGCACCTTCCTCACACAAGTTCAACATAACTGTAGTTTAAAGACTGTTCGAGCTTCCTTTGAACATTTTGTAGTCTTGTATACAGCGATATCCTATTTTTCGTGGACAAGTTCATGCTTCCTTACAAAGCTCTAAATACTACGATTGGCTCCCAAAATAAGATCCATTTCCAAAATGGTCTATGTAACTCCATTTCTATAGGTACAATCTCCTCAAAAGTTTAATATTTTTACTCCTTAATATAAATTAAATTTAAATGCAAAACGTTTGCATTTATTCGGAAATTCCGCAATCATTAAGTTTGTTCGTCCAAAAAGGCCACAACATTCTAAAAAGTCCAGAATACATCAGTTGAACCTCGATTATCCGTGAATCGATTATCCGGGAACCTACATTATCCGTAATAGAAAAGAAATGTTGAACTTTTTCCATTTCTGCTATTTTTCGTTATAAGTTTCATTACCCGGGAGTAAAAACACACTTTCCAATTAATTTGATTAAGCAAACAAAAGGTAAACAAACGAAAACTGGAAATTCTCCCGTATTACACAATTTGTGTATTTATGGTATGACAAAAACCATGGGGCAAAGTCAATTCAGATGAATCTGATTATGATATTATGTATCCTTCTAAAATTTGGTGGATTACCGTAACAAATTTAATAAAAATTGCCGATGTTCATATTATTGTACAATATAATGCCATTGCCGTAATGCCTCCCGTCCCGACCATGACGGATAATCGAGGTCCGACTGTATTTTTGGGGAAAATATTTTGGTTGTGTAGCCGGTATTCTCTCGGTATATCTCTTTATAGTCGCAAATTCACACAGAAATTAAAATTTACGATTTTTAAGTTCGTTTCCAATCGTTTACAGGTTGATTAATTTGCCTATTATTAGCGATTGTTATTTGTCAAAACAATGTAACATTTCAAGAAATACAGTTACCTTAGGAAATATTTAAATCCTAGTTCCAATAAGTTGCAAGAACTGAGGCTAGCAAAGTGTTTAATATTATCGAGTCCACAAGTTTTCGTACAATTAAGAAAAAATTATAACATTTATTCTATAACATTATATTACATGTAGTTAATACAGCCGGAACAACAATCATGGGAGTTTTCCGACTTACAGCATTTTGCAGGATTTAAATAAGAGTTTGCTGATTGGTTTCTGATATAGTTTCTGAGTTCGACCATACTTTGGCAAAGCCCAAACAGTACTGCAAGAAGGAATCGGAGTCTATGAGTTGTAGTCTTCATCGTCCGATTTTAAATTTCTGAAGTTTTCAATTGGCTTGCACAGACTCTATATCTTCTGGTAAGGAAGTAAAGTTGTAAAAGAATATTATATTCTTATAGCCCGTTTAGACTATACCCTTATACGATGATTAAGGGCATTATCTCGATTTAAGTGCTTAATCCAGCCAAATCCACGCTGATTTACCATACAAAATTAAATCAACTCAAAACTTGGATTTGTTTTAAATCAAATGTTAAATCGAAATATTTTGATATACAAAACTGTTTTTTGCTCCTAAAAATGCAACTATTGCTGTTTGTACCAATATTGGCAACTATGTTCATGTGTCGTTTATTTACTAGGGTTATGACTTTTTGACCTTTTTTCTCAAAAATGATTTGCTGCAGCGAGAGTGAATGAACTTTTGCATATTAATGCCAAAAATAACAACGTCCATTCCATTTAATTATTAAAAAAGGTCACGCACAAACCACTTTGATTTTTTTTTTGGAAAATCCTATGCAATGAAAAAAATGTTACACCAAATTTTTTTTCGTGTTGCACGAATAAATGACATTTGGCCTATTAATGACTAAAATAATTTTTACTCCATTTAAATATTGAAACAGGTCCCTCACAAACCATATAATATATATATATATAATTTTATATATTATATAAAATTATATGTATGTAATAATATGACGATAAAATTAGTGAGAAAAAAGCTTATGTCATTCTGGATATGTCGTGTGGCGATTGTTTTGTGTTACTTATGTACTTAAAGTGACTCCAAAATTGTTTCCAAAAAGCTCATCTATAAAAACTTTAAAAGCTTTTTGTGCATCCTTGTAATTAAGATTTTATCTAATCTTATGCAAAAGCTCATCAAAATATGACACAGGGATATAAAAAAGTCATAACCCTATTATTTACATTTTTCAAATAACAGTAAACACAAACACACAAAAACAAACAGAAGCGGAAAATAGAAAAAATATTAAATAAAAATAAAATTGATGTAGCTTTAATTTAATGTAAATTGTAAACAACATATTTAATAGCAATTTGTCAGATTATTTTGTGCAGTATTCCATTCCATTTTTAATTTTCAAGCAATTCTTTTTGCAAATTCGCGTATGTATACGTAAAAAAAGATCAGCTGACTGGCATCTTATATCATTTTAGACTAGTCTAAACAGCTAGGATTTGAAAGTTGGATTTAGAAATCGAGTCGATTTAAAATGACTAGTCTAAACGGGCTATTAGGTTATCGACACACAAGCTGGATATAGAAGTCCAATCTGCACACAGGGATTCGAGTTATCCTTCTTATTGGAATTGTGTTATTCATGGAAGTCGCGTTATGTTCGGGTCAAACTCTACCCTCCAACACATTACCGCCGTATAACTCTAGTAGACCTACTCGCGAGTAGTGTTACATAGTGATTGGATTAAAACGTGAATATATGTATATTAAGCACTTTCTATAACTAAAAGGAATACCAAAAGAATACAGCCGATATTCTTAAAAATTAGGCGAAGACCTTCGAAATACTGAACATGTTGCTATAGCAAAAACAATGACAATTCTTTGTGGTTATATGATAAAAAACTTCAAATTTTACATGACGACTATACCGAACATGGCGACAATATCCTACTCTGCAAATATTTTAAATTGTATCCTAAATATTGTGAACTCTCTCTATTGAAATTATATAAGTAATTTGTATCAATTTTTCATATAAAATAACTAACAACTTGCAAATTTAAAAAAAAATCTAAATAACCCCTTAAAATAGCTTTACGTAACGCTACACAAAATTGTACATTTTCGTGATTTTGTAATATGAAATTTTGTGTGAAAAGTATCTGAAGGAGCGGACGTGTGGGTCCATCCTGATCTATTTTTCAAGAAATATTTCGATGTGGAATGCTTGCACCCAATCGGTTTCACTCGTCGAGATTTATCGTGAAAACCATTTTAGCGAAATTTTTTTAACTTTTTTGGGGGAGTTACTCGAAAAGGTAAAGGTAAACCTACAGTCAAGAATTGCTTTCAATATAAGCTACCAAAGCGGATCCTGGCGGTCAATGCCAAAAATTCAATTGCCACTGGGCCATAGGTGTAGACCTCTCATGTATTTCCCTATGTAAGTTATGTTAAGAATGCTAAAAATACGCAATTTTACAAAGTCCGATCCGGGTTTTCTATATTTTTCAAATATATGTTCGCCACAAATATTTAAAACATTTACAGGTGTCTATCCCTCAACTGCATAGCAACAAGTGGGGACAAGTAGTTTTGGAAATTCGTATTTAGGGTAGGGAACTTAAACTTACTAAATTTGGTACAGTTTGGATTTGAGCGAACAGATCTGGAATCCTGAAATTTGGAGTTCAGATTATTGTTGGACTGAGGAAGTTTTGAAAATTCGAAAAGTACTAAATGGTCCAAATTTTGTATTTGGATAAACGGATACAGCTGCAACCCTGAAATTTGGAATAAAGATTACTGTTAGACTGAAGGATTGGGGTAGTTTTGGAAAATGGTAATTATGGGTACGAAGGGTGCTAAATGGTACTAAGTGTGGTACAATTTGGTATTTGTAAACCCAGCAAAACAATTCCTCCCAAAATAATGGGTTTTTATAGTACTTTTTGGTAGTCGTAACTACTTACAAAACCCCCTACTAACCCATTATTTTAACAAGGGCATGTAGTCAGTAGTCAATTTGTTATTGGGTGTAGGGACAGAGCTGAAATCTGTATTTTTATACCCTCCACCATAGTATGGAGGGTATATTAAGTTTGTTTTTCCGTTTGTAACGCATTGAAATACTCATTTGCGACCCTATAAAGTATATATATTCTTGATCAGGATAAAATTCTAAGTCGATCTGAGCACGTCCGTCCGTCCGTCCGTCCGTCCGTCTGTGGTAATCACTCTAGCATCCACAAAAATAGAGATAGGACGCTGAAATTTTGGGAAAATGCGTCTTTTGTTTGCAGGCAGGTCAAGTTCGATGATGGGCTATATCGGTCCACGTTTTGGTATAGCCCCCATATAACGGTACCCCCCGATTTACGGTATTTTGACGTTTTTAGCTACATTTTTTGGCTATAATTTGACATTTAGGGTTCTTAAATATCAACAAACATATATAACAAAACTTGTGGACATAGGTCCACGTTTTGGTATAGCTCCCATACAACGGTACCCCCCGATTTGCGGTATTTTGACGTTTTTAGCTACATTATCAGACCGATGTAGCTATAATTTGGCATTTAGGGTTCTTAAGTGTTAATAAACTTATATAACAAAAGTTGTGGACATAGGTCCACGTATTGGTATAGCCCCCATATAACGGTACCCCCCGATTTACGGTATTTTGACGGGTTTAGCTACATTTTCAGACCGATTCAGCTATAATTTGACATTTGAAGTTCTTAAATGTCAATAAACTTATGTGACAAAACTTGTGGACATAGGTCCACGTTTTGGTATAGCCCCCATATAACGGTACCCCCCGATTTACGGTATTTTGACGGGTTTAGCTACATTTTCAGACCGATTTAGCTATAATTTGACATTTGAAGTTCTTAAATGTCAATAAACTTATGTGACAAAACTTGTGGACATAGGTCCACGTTTTGGTATAGCCCCCATATAACGGTACCCCCCGATTTACGGTATTTTGACGGGTTTAGCTACATTTTCAGACCGATTTAGCTATAATTTGACATTTGAAGTTCTTAAATGTCAATAAACTTATGTGAAAAATTTATTGGACATAGGTCCACGTTTTGGTATAGCCCCCATATAACGGTACCCCCGATTTACGGTATTTTGGCGTTTTTAGATACATTTTCAGACCGATATAGCTATAATTTGATATTTATGGTTCTTAAGTGTAACTAAACTTATATAACAAAAGTTGTGGACCTAGGTCCAAGTTTTGATATAGCCCCCATATAACGGTACCCCCGATTTACGGCATTTTGACATTTTTATCTACATTTTCAGACCGATTTAGCTATCAATTGACATTTAGGGTTCTTAAATGTCAATAAACTTATATAACTAGTGGACATAGGTCCATGTTTTGGAATAGCCCCCATATAACGTTACCGCCCGATTTCAGGTATTTTGAGAATTTTACCAACAAGTTTTAACCGAATTATCTGCTATTTGACATTTGAAATTCTTAGTGGTCACCACACCTCTCCACCAAAAATTGTCAAGAAAGCCCCCATATAACGGTACATCCCGATTTTCAGTAATTTGATGATTTTAGCTTCAATATTAAACCGAACAAGCAGTAATTTGACATTTGAAGTTCTTAGTGGTCACAACACCTCTCCATCAAAAATTGTCATCATAGGTCCATGTTCGGATATAGCTCCCAATTTTCAGTAATTTGGCAATTTTAGCTACAATTTTTAACAGAACTAACTGTAATTTGACATTTGAAGGTTGTAGTGGTCACCACACATCTGCATCAACAATTTTCAACATAGCCCAATATAACGATACTTCCCTATTTTCGGTACTTTGAGGATTTTACTTAAAATGTTTAACCGAACGTAAGTCCATGTTTTTGTATAGCCCCAAAACAAACCTCCCGATTTTCCGTACCTTAGCTTTATTTTTTGGACGAACTTTCTGTAATTTGAAATTTAAAAGTCAACAAAAATTCTGCAACAAAAATTGTTCATTTAAGTTCATATTTTCGTATAGCCCAGATACCTCCGAACTAGCTGTTAATGACATTTGAAGTTCCCACGTTATGTACCGATTTTCGATATTTTGAGGATTCTAGCTAAATTTTTTAACCGAATTAGGAGTTATTTGACATTAAAGGCTCCCATCAAAAACTGTCAACATAGGCCCATGTTTTATTATAACCCCTATATAACAGTACCTCCCAATTTCTAGCCCACCAAAAATTGTCAACAGTTGGATATAGGCACCATAAAAAAGGGCCTCCCGAATGAAGCATTTTATGTACATTATCTGACATTTTAACGTACTCACTTAAAGTTGAGGACAGGAATGAATATTTTATGGTGGAGGGTATGAAAAATTCGGCCCGGTCGAACTTAATGCTTTTTTACTTGTTTGGAGTTAGAGTGTGTATTGGTGTGTAAACCCAGCAAAAAAATCCTACCAAAATAATGGGGTTTTATAGTACTTTTTGGTTGTCGTAACTATTTACAAAACCCCCTACTAACCCATTATTTTAACAAGGGCATGTCGCACTGAATAACTAGTTATTATATAACCAATATAACCACTAGAATAACTAGTTATTTCATGGCCACTGGAAGTTGAAAAAAAACTGTATGTTAAAAAATTATATTTTCTATTTCAACACACTTCGTATTTATACCCTACACCACTATGTGGAAAAGGTATTATAAGTTTGTTTTGGAAAAAAATCATGTAACACCGCGAAATATTCGTCGGAGACCCCCAATGTGGTATACCAATCTTCATATCTCGGCGAGATAAAGCGATTTTGAGATGTGTGTCCGTCCGTCTGTGTGTGTCCGTCTGTCCATTATAAATTGTAATCAAACTCCAGGCCGCAATTATGGACCGATCGTCACGAAAGTTTGTATGGAGGTCGGTTTCACTTCAGAATAGATCGCTATTTTAATTGGTGATGATCGTGAAATATTTAGCGCGTGAAATGGACCACAAACATAATTTTTATCTGATTTTGTAGCTGCTCTGTAGGTCGCAATAAAAGTCCGATCGCCTCGAAATTTTAAATAAGGTAAGAGAATATGATAAAGAAGAAGAGATGGCGATCAGATAATATTTAGAGGGTTTAATGGACCAAAACTTTTGTGTGAAATTTGAGAAAATTTTTAATATACAGCTTATATCTTTATTCCTGGAAGAGACATTCCGGGCAAGTAAGCTAAACTTGGAAGGCTTTACATTGATGCCAATTATGTTGATTTACGCGGTCAGATAACAGAGTTACAGCCCAATATATCCAGTTTTTTGCTTGTAGTGTAACCATAAGCACAATAGAGGCCGCAATAATAGCTCAATAGTCACGAAATTTTGCACGAGGTAAGGGTTTAGGTCGAAGAAGATGCATAGAATTTTGGAAGATGATCCGATATTATTTAGCGGGCGAAATGGACCATTACTTTTGTATGAAAAATATAGAAATTTTATTTTTGGTCTATATTTTTATTCCTGGGTGGCATATACCGGCAAAGTAGTCTACATATGGAAAATAAAATACTGATATTTCCCCTGATGCAAATTGCAATAATGAGTTTGGTAGATATCGGGTCTATATTGGTAGATAACTGCCTAACATATAATGGGTTTTGTGTAGAGAACCATAATTTCCTTTCATACTAC
This sequence comes from Musca autumnalis, assembly GCF_047663935.1. NCBI lineage: Eukaryota > Metazoa > Arthropoda > Insecta > Diptera > Muscidae > Musca > Musca autumnalis. The sequence continues at coordinate 121,365,053 of NW_027411866.1, read as the reverse complement.
AAATTGTCTCAACCATGACAGAAAAATTTTCAGTTCAGCTGTACAATTGAATTTTTATACAAATATTGCAGCATGGGGTCGCTTCGCCACCTATTTTATAACCCTCAGCCTTTAGGTTAATACAAAATATACCAAATACGACCAAAGATGTGCCGATCGAAAAAATGGTCTTAGACCCCAAGTATGTTTGGACGAAATTAGTTTCAGACAATTTGGAGTCGATTTAGCCCTGTCCGTTCATCTGTCTCTCTTACTGTCTAGCTGGCTGGTGCACACGATAACTCCCGAACGGATCTACCGATTCGAACCAAATTTTGTATTTCGTAATTTTTTGCCCAAACTTAGTTTAATTTGGAACATGGGCTATATCGGTTCACTTCTTCGGGCACCTCCCCCACAAAAGTTCAAATTTTTTCTGAAAAATTGTGTGAACGATAACTGTCGAAGTGCGAAATTGATTTGGTACAAACTTTCCATATATTATTATTTCTTCCAGATATAGATCGGGTAAGACTATATCGGTAAACACCTTCGAGTACCTCCCACACAAAATTTGGAAAAGTAAAATTTAAGAGTCCTATCGAATCGTTCTGATTTTTTCAGCAGATTGTCCTTGCGATGGTATAATTGCAATGGCAAGTCCATTCCTCCAGAGATTGTGGCCGAAAAGGTCCAAAAAACCCTGAAAAAATCCGCAAGATAACTCTCAAGAGAATTTTCAGATTGGACCAAAATTTGCACATTCTATTATTTCATCCAGTAATGTAACAGGTTGGAATATGGACTATATCGGTCCCGTCCTTCGAGTACCTCCTATACAAAATTTGGGAAAAGTGCAGTTTGAGGACGTTCTTATCACGGCACCTATTGCAATGGTAAGCGGTTTCCGGAGTAAGTCCATATTTCCTGAGATAATGGTCCAAAATTTCCAAAAAATAATTCTCAAACTTTTTCAAAAATCAGAAGTTAGCTTACTACAATTGATTTGGTATAGCCTTAAATTACGATACCTACAACATACAAAATATGTATTTTTATACCTCATAATTATCGTGTTTGTTTCTTTTTTGGTCAGATGCTGAGGGTATATGACTTTTACTATCTTACCTGGTGTGTAATTGTATTGAATAATTTTGGGATTTATAAATTTGTGTGCATCCAAACTATTTGAATTTCTATTCATTATTAGTTATTTCTATCGGTATAAAATATGTATATTTTCGAAATGCTCTGAAAATCACAAAACTGCATGCATTACCAAGCATTATGTGAGGGCGATAGATTTTCAATAAAGCCACAATCAATGTGAATTTTCCAATTTTGGCATATTGTTTAGAAATGTATAATTTATATAATAGTTCCACAAATATCCCAGTAGGGACAAGGGAGGCTTAACTTATACCAATGGATTAATGTTATGTCATTGATATGTGACGCATTTTTATCGCCGAATCAGAAAGGCGTGTCCTAAGTTGCCACTTGTAGAGAAGTTTTTCATGGCTGAAATACTCAGAAAATATCTGCAGCATTACAAAGGGGTATTAGGCCACCGTTGAAAATTTGATGCGGCCTGGGAATCATACCCGGACATTCAACGTGCAAAGTGGTTGAACATAGCTAATTCCTAGAGGTTGTGGTGTAGGGTATTACATGACCCTGGTCGGCCCAGTCCGACTATAGCCTTTGCTTACTTGTTTTTATTTCGCCCTCTCCCGGATTTGAAACACGAATTTCTGCTTTGTAGCCTAACACACTACACACTCGGCCACGCGTACGAACATTAAGGGTTGTTTACGCGCGTACACTGAAAGAAAAATGCTTCGTTGTATCAATGAACGGGTTTCATTGATTGTTTTTCATTGATGCTATGAAATGTTACATTAAAACAATGAAATGTTTAGTTAATGCTATGAAACCTTACGTTAACTAAAATTTAATGATTTTTGGTTTCATTGAATAAATGAAACGTATTTCATTGATGTAATAAAACTTCTAATCTCTTTAAATTTTAAAAAATATGTGAGTATTGAAACTGTGCTAAATAGTGTGTGCTTAAAAAAAATAGTATTCAAACATCTTTTAAGAAAATGGTGGAAAATTGGATATATTTGATGTTTTTGTTGGCTCCAAAAATTAATGATATAGTTTCATTAAATAAATGAAATAGTTTCATTAAATAAATGAAATAGTTTCATTAAATAAATGAAACAGTTTCATTGAATAAATTAAACATTTTCATTAAATAAATGCAAGAGTTTCATTAAATAATTGAAACATTTCTGAAGTTCCCAATCTATTTTGCGGAATGAAAAAAGGGTCTGAAATCTTATCTATATTATGACCCTTATATTATCATTTTTCTTCTAATTATTTTTCTTTATTTAATAAATGTTTTAAATTTTCCACAATCATAAATAATACACATTTATAAATCTGCCAAGTACATACATATGTGTGTATAGAATCACATACATCAAACATACATATGTATGTACGAATATTAGCAGAAGCGTCTCTAAAAGCGTAACTGTACAAAAATTCTTTACTTGCTTTACTAGCGATTGGCTTTGATATACATCAATGGAGGGCAAATTGCGAGAGACTCATGTATTTTTTACACTTTTGTGTATGAGGACGAGCATTTCTACCCAACAGTGATATACATACATATTCATTCTCATTAAAATGTTTGTCTCATTTTTTCTACTTGGGTATCAAGGCTTATTCTCTCGGTATGTTATTCTCTGTCGTTCCGTGTTATGTATTTCATTGTTGTTATGAAGTAAATTCCAGCTGTGCGGGGTGAATGTGCGTGTGTGCGTTTAACAAGCAGAAAACACGATTAGGCAAAACAACAATAAGCGCTGGCTTAAGTTGATCAGCAAATTTTCAACAACGTTGTTTTAGTTGACATTATAACGCCGCCAAGTGCGGATGAAAAAAATTTACGATTTGTGTTTTTAACTTAGAAAAGTAAGTATGTATGTAAATATTGGACAAACTATTTCTGTTAAGTTTTATGTATTCATTTGTTTATATAAGTGAATTTACATTTATTTGGTTTTTCTCTTTGTAATAGATGCAAGCAATAGAAAATCTAAAGAAGAATGGAATGACGGAGAAAATGCCAAGAGTTTGGTGTCCAGCGACAAATAAAGACAAATAAATTACTAACAGTTTTTATGATTTTCAATTTTACTTAATGGTGACAACGCCCAATAGGATCATAAACTTCGTTGAAAGTAGGTATGAAGTGTTTAATGTGAAAAGAAAATACAAATATTAAACTAAAACTCTTTCATGTAGTTTTTATATGTACAGTTCTTTTATGTGAACTTTGTATGCTGTATCCCAACATCATGGAAGTACACAGGGGATGACTGATCGGCAAAATATGAAGGTAAGTTGTTGTGTAGAAAACCAGTTATTTAGTAACAAATTGTTTATTCTTTCAATTTTACTTACAGATGACAACGACCAATGGTATCATTAATGTATTTAGTTACTACCTAAGGAATCAAAAATGACGTATTGTATCCATGGTCAAAACTAATTGCAATAAAATGAATTAAACATATTTAGCGTTGACATGATTTTTATGCATTACGTGAGTATGAAATGACTTTATAAAATAAATGAAATCTTACGTTACATCAATGAAATGTATCATTTATTTTGAGCCAACATTAGGCTTCATTGCATTAAAGAAAGTAGTTCTTTACATTAATGAAAGTATTTCATTTCACTAATAAAAATATTTCATTGCATTACTGAAAGTATTTCATTGTATTAATGAAAGCATTTCATTATATTAATGAAAGTATTTCATTGCAATAATGAAGAAGTTTCATTGCATTAATGAAGAGGTTTCGTTGTACTAATGAAGAGGTTTCATTGCATCAATGAAGAAGCTTCATTGCGCTAATGAAGAGGTTTCATTGCATTAATGAAAAAGTTTCATTTCATTAATGAAGATATTTCATTGCATCAATGAAGAAGTTTCATTGCATTAATGAAGAGATTTCATTGCATTAATGAAGAGATTTCATTGCATCAATGAAGAAGATTCATTGCAATAATGAACAAATTCGTTAATTTTACTTCAATGACACTGAATGAAACTTTTTTCGTTTATTCAATGAAGCTCTACGTTGGCTCAAAATCAATGACAAATTTCATTGATGGAACGTAAGATTTCGTTTATATTATGAAGCTTTTTCTTTCAGTGTACATGTGCAACAGCAACTGTTCTTTGTTTTTTAAAAAAAGTTCCCGGCCGACGGTGAGCGTTGAACACACCACCCTCGGATTTGTAGTCGGACACACAAGCTCTGTGCCACCATACTCCTTACTTAGTAATGAGTAATATAAGTAGCTATTTTTGTATACATCACTTTGTAAAGGGTTACATAATGACTAACGGATCCAAATGTTTGCTGGGACATTGATATATGGACCTGTTCTAAGAAATAGGAACAGAGCTAGAATTCTAAAATTTGTTCTTAGGGTCACTTTTGGTATGTGGGGTTAAGATATGGAGATGGCTTTGGAAATGCATTCTATGAAAAACACCAAATGGTACATAATTTGGTACAGAATTTTTTATTGTGAAATTCGTACATTCGTATTTATATGTCAAGAACTATAATCGATTTAGGGGAACTGATAGAGCTGGAAATAAGAATCGAGGGTTATATATATGGTTGATAAAAGAAGGTACTTTTTACCATTTTGGTATTACATGAATAATAATACAAGGAGTTTTTGTTTAATGCGTACAAATTCTTAAATTTGGTATGAGGATAGCTAAGGGCTGAAATAATATTGGAAATACCTACTATAGGGTTAGGAAAAGTACTCAATAGTACTAAAATTGGCCTTGGATTTTTTTTTTTTGAGGATAAAAAACTCTTAATTGAAATGCCTCAAAAATCGTGGCCCACTGTTGATGTGTAAGGTTGTTTGTTTTTTATATCATTTCCGCATACAAAGTAGCGGGTACTTTGCTAGTATCTTATATTTTTCCCATTGGACAACTTTGAACATTATCTGAAAATTTCATGAAAACCGTTCACTAGTTTTGAGATATTTTTGCATATATTGCGTTTTTAAAAAATAGGGCACACAAAATATATAGTCTTTTTCACAGGGGACCATCCCTCTACAGTCTCGTATTGCTGTAATCTGAAATTTTACAAAACTGTTTCCTATTTCCCTGCGAATCACTTGCTGAGATTTCTTTATCAGTCTCGTATAATTCAAATGAAAGGACATGCGTAGACTTAATCAATGAGGGTATGCGTTGAAACAAGCAGCATTTTAGTTTCCTTTGTATTCGTGCTTCTTGTCCATGTTGGTTCGGAATATTCAATTAGGAAACGTACGATGACAAAATAATTGCATTCAAGTGGTTGTTAGAGTGTGATAAATTGTTCCTATTGTTCATAGTTTTTGTGAGTTTGTGTAACGCTCATACCAAATGAAGCCTTACCACCGTCTAGCAGTAGTAGTCATTCGTCAGTTGAATCCTCCCAAACATAACCATACCCATACGTATATTGGACATTGTCTTAGCTTTGTCCAGTATGATCAAAGTGAGTGAGTGTGGGCGAATTTCAAACCAAAGGAGAAGAGTTGAAAAGGCTATGCTTGGATGTTTAGAATTTTACATTGTTCCTAGTCGTGCGTATGAATATATACGTGCTTCTACAAAAAGGCATTTTGTTATGTTTATACTGCAAGTTTTGTGAATATGTTAATAAGATAACGGAATAGATAGCAATTAATAAAACTTTTAAAGCTATTAAAATGAAGGCGTTAGAATATAAATTTACGACTTTTTTATTTTTGTAAAAAAACTATGATAACCAATTGATCTGTGTTTCCACTTTGGTATACACAGAAAAGATATTTCAAGAATTTTTACATATTTTCGTTCGTGATGTAGCTTTTCATTCATAGATTCATTTTTTTCAGTCATCAGGCAACCACAAAATATTTTGTGGTTGCTGGACAGTTTGACATTTATCGATATTTCCGAAAAATCGACTATCAAAACTGATCGTGTGTACCCCGCTTTAGTTAACTGACAAACCGACAAACCAATCAACTACAGTACGTTTGGTGTCGAAAAAACACAGTTCGCATCGTCAAATACTTCGCAACTACATCTACAAATTTGTAATTTCTTTAATATAAAGGCAACATTTAATATCTCAACCTAGTGCTGATAGACTCAACATGTATGTAACGGGTGTTTTTTTTAAGCTAGATAGAACTTTAAATTGTAAAAAGTAACACAAAAAATTAAATTTTGATGAAACTTTTTTTATTTGTTTCAGTATTCTCTGACAAATCATCATGAATAGACTCACGCTTGAACAACGCTACGAAATTATCCAAATTTACTTTGAAAATCAGTCGTTGATTCGCGCAACTTATAGACGACTTCGTCATTTGTATGGCGTACATAATCGTCCTACATAATGGCTTAACGGGTTTGTTAATAAGCAAAATTGCCGCATATGGAGTGAGACCAATCCACAAGAGACCCTACAGACTCCATTACATCCAGAAAAATGCACCGTATGGTGCGGTTTTCACGCTGGTGGCATCATCGGACCTTATTTCTTCAAAAATGAGGCCGGAGCTCGCGTTACGGTCAATGGAGATCGTTACCGCACCATGATCAATGATTTTTTGTTTGAAAATATGGATGACATTGATCCGGAGGAGATGCGGTTTCAACAGGATGGCGCTACGTGCCATACGGCGAACGCAACCATCGACTTATTGAAATCAAAATTTGGCGATAAGTTGATTTCGAGAAGTGGACCTGTCAATTGGCTTCCAAGGTCGTGCGATTTGACACCTCTCGATTATTTTCTGTGGGGCTACGTGAAGTCACTGGTTTATGCTGATAAACCAGCAACAATTGATGTCTTGGAGGCCAGCATTGTTCGTGTTATTCGTGACATACGGGCAGCAGTGCTCGAAAAAGTGGCCGAAAATTGGACGTCCAGAATGCACTTCGTCAAGAACAGCCGCGGTGCCCATATGCCCGAAATCATTTTCAAATGTTAATGTCACGTATTGATCTTTCGAATAAAAAAAATTTTGATTACAATTTAATTTTGTGTGTTGTTTTTTACAATTTCAAGTTCTATCGGACTTAAAAAAAAAAAAAACACCCTTTACATATGGTTCATATTCGGGGTGATTATGAATAAAAACTCCCCGTGAGTTTTGTCTTTCTTCCGTTGCAACTTAAAGGAAAAAGTGAGAAAACTCACGGGGAGTTGACATTCATAATTGGGCTGATTGTTCTGCTATGCTTACAAGACGATAACAACTACAGTGAAAATCTTTAGAAGATACGGTAAATTACAGTAATAAAAAATAAAAGAATTAATAAATAAAAAGCAGCAAAATTTGTCTCTGCTTTGTTTGGTGGTGTGTGGTATTTATTAGTCAATAAAAACAAAACAAAAACTCACCAAAATTGTTTTATTTTAATCTCTCAGAAAAAACGGTTTTTTTTTGTTTTATGAAAGGTGTTCTTGAAATGGAGAAATTTGATTCTTTGCAAGCATTATGAGCTCTATTTTTGAAATACAGTATTTTTTTCTGTGTAGTTGTTACGATGCTATGTCCCTATTCTAATAGAGAATAGTGTTCGTATTGATTTAACATATCTTATTTCTTACATTCTATGTATTGTGATTATACTCGTATGTACATTTGTGCATGTTCTCTAATGAGTTTTTGATAAATATCAGAAAACAAAAACATGCTTCTCTTCTTACCAAAATTTTTAATTTAATCAAATTTAATTATGACAATAATGAATTGCTGTTGTATATGAAATTCACATTGAAGATGAGATTTTTCATTAAATTAAATTAAACAAGTAACCAGAAGGTTATAATGGGGATGGGAACAAATATGATATATTCTGTACCACAGCCTTATGCATAAGCTTTTTACGGATCGACATTTCTTTTAGAGAGGGAACCAATATCATTACAGTCGCCCTACCGAAATCATGGTATTTTCATGAATGTACATTGATTATTTCAAAACCATGTCCTAGAAAAATTCGAAATTTTTGGTACAACATCCGGCAATTATGACAGCTATGATATGGAACTTTTTAAAATATATTAGTTTTTGTTTTATTCTAACGCGTTCTTCTTAAGAATAGATGCAAAAGTCGGAACATTTCACTAATAGTTTTTGCAGTGATTATTCAAAATATTGCGAAACTAATATGCATTGCAAAATATTATAATGGATTTTGAAGGATGAGGTAATAGCTTAATATTTGTTAAAAAATAGTATTTGAACGTGTTGTGAAATTCCAGTTAGCTGTGTATTTTGTAATTCTAATTCGATCATATTCTTGAATTTGGCCTAAGGTTTTAGTCATGATGCCAACCAGGGCCCACCTCGGGAATAATTTTCTAATGTAGGTCATAGGTTTACGACTATCCACTATTAATATGAGCTGTCATGTAGCTTCAAACTTTAAATGTTGGCTCGCAGACTAAAGCAACATGGTTTCTATGAATATCTGAGGGTATAACTCTGTTATATGACTCCCTACATTAACATAATTGGCATCAATCGAAAAGTCAAGTATTCTTCTTCCAAATTTGATATACGTCGGCAGTACGTGTCTTCCAGAAAGAACGCTATAAGATCTATATTAAAAAATTTGGTTTATTTAACCCGCTAAATTGGCCGCTTTTATCTAGTTTTGGGGATTGTTTTATTTCCCTATGCCTGTTTTAGCATCATAAGATAATTGGTACTTTTGTTCATGACATTTTGTTTTAACAGCATAAACCACTCCACATTAATGTAACACCGCGAAATATTCGTCGCAGACCCCCCACGTGGAATACAAAACTTCATATCTCGACGAGATATGTTCCGTGCGTCCATCCATCCGCCCTTCTATTAAATATTGTAATCAAACTCGGCACTAATGAAGTAATCGTCACGAATTTTGTATGGAGGTCGGGCTCCGACCGGATTTGTAGCGGCTCTAGTAGGTCGCAATAATAGCCTAATCGGCGTAAATTTTTAGGTAAGGTTTGGATTTACGACAATGAAAAAGCTTGCAATTTAACATGATGTTCAGATAATAATTATCGGGTTAAATGGAGTAGAACATTTGTGTGAAAAGTATTTAAATATTTTAAATTCCGCAGACATATTCCGGAAAATTACGAAAACCCAATTTGAAAACCAACTCTTTTGATTCAAATTACATCAATGTATTGGTAAGATAATAGATCTACTGGCTAACATATAAGTGGGTTCATATAGTGTGTTGGTTTGTTTGAAAAGAACTACATTCACTTCCTTGCTACAAATGTCACAATCATGATAGAGAATTTTTCAGATCATGATAGAGAAATTTCCAGTTACTAAAATGATGTACATTATAATGGTGTCTTGAAGTTTTTATACCATCAACTTAAGGCTAACGAGGGAATATGGTAAAACCAAAAATGTTTTACAATCGATGAATCCGTGATTCATCCTCTCTCAATTGGCGAACTGTTAACATTTTCTATATAGTATGACTGAAATTTTTAATACAAGTACATAAGAAAGTATCAGCCAACTGTCTTGACGAAGATACACCTTCAGCCGCTGACAAAAAAAAAGTAAAAAAGAATAAGTCGGCTTTGCCGACAGAGATATACCCTCAGCCTGTGTATATTGAAACAATTTTTTCCCAAAATACGTATGTATTTAGGGGGGTTTTAAAAATTTTGGGCGTTTGAACCGACAAAAATTTTGATTAGGATTAAAGATCAAAAGTTTTGCGGAGGAGATCCTAAAAGGAATGGACCGACATTGACCGTTATGGAAGTGGATCTCCAGCCACAACAAATGGATCCATATGGGTTTTTTACACTCTTCAGGCTGTTTGCTCAAGAAGTATAGACTTGCCCCTAAAAATCTTTTAGCATCGTAATTGAGGCAGTGAATGCAAGTTGCTTCAACAAAAATTAAAGTGATTCGATATCAGGTTTTAAAGTGAACTTATCCGAAATTTTGTGTGGTAGGTACGGGATGCAGTGGACAAATATAGACCACATTTAAACCTGATCTATCTCTGGTAGATATACTAGGATGTGCAAAGTATAGACCAATTCGGCCACTCGCTTCAAGAGTTACCGTACGAACAATTTTTCCGAACATATTTGAACTTTTGTGGGGGAGGTACCTGAAGGAGTGGACCGATATGGCTTATCTTCAAACTGAAACTATGTTTGAACAAAATATTATAAAGGCCAAATTTTTGACCAAATCGGCATATCCGTTCGAGAGTTATCTTCCGCTAAAACCACCTCACACGGTGTCATAGGGGTTTTTTTTGCAACTTTCAGGCTATTTTCTCAGGAAGTATGGACTTGCCCCTAATGAAACTTGTACCGTCGTATGGAGGGCAGTGAATACAAGTTGCTAAAACAAAAATCAAAGCGATTCGAGAGATGGCCCTAAACTCAACATTTCCGAAATTTTGTGTGGGAGGTACCCGAAGGAGTGGACCGATTTAGTCCATATTGAAACCTTATCTAAGTCTGGTACGCATTTCACAATGGGCAAAGTGTGAACCAAATCGGTTACTCCCTACAAGAGTTATCGTGCGCACAATTTTTCCGAACTTTTATGGGGGAGGTACCTACCGGAAGGAGTGGACCGATATAGCCCATCTTCGAACTTAAACGAAGTTTGGGTAAAATATTACGAAAGCCAAAATTTGAACCGAATCGGTTTATTCTTTCGAGAGTTATCGTGCGCTTCAGCCAGCAAGACAGACAGACGGACGGACATTGCACAATCGACTACAAATTGTCTGAAACACATTTCGTCCAAACATACTTGGGGTATAAAACCATTATTTCGATGAGGCATATTTTGCCCGTATGAATGCATATATACCCTCGTTAGCATAAATCCTGAGGGTATAACAACAATACCAAACACAATAATTATGTCGTATATAAAATATATTGATTATGAATCACGAGAGGCTATACCAAATCACTGACATATACCAAACGTATTTAGTAACCAAACTTCTTCATAAAGGACTCGAAATGCCGGCAGGGTTTTGAAGCTTTTGGATCATATGAAGTATTGACTTACTCCAGAAAGAAAATTTACCATTGTAAAAGAGACCGCCAGAACAACCTACTAAAAAAGAATCAAAACGATGCGAGAGAAAATCTTAAACTTAATTTTTTCTAGGTACTTAGGGTATATCGAAAGAGTCGTCCGATATAGCATATATTCCAACCTGATACATGACTGGATGAAATAATACGATGTGTAAAGTCTGCACTAATCAGAAACTAACTGCGAGAATTATCTTGCGGATTTGGCATTTTAGTTAGGTTTCTTGTTTGTTTTTCAGGGTTTCTTGGACCTTTTCGGCCATAATCTCTCGAGGTATGGACTTGCCATTGCAATTTTACCATCGTAAAGGGGATCGCAAGGACATTCTGCTGAAAAAAAATAAAAACGATTCGAGAGGACTCTTAAATTTCACTTTCCGAATTTTGTGTGGGACGTACCCGAACGTACGGAAGGTGTGGACCGATATAGTTTTATCTGATATATCGATCGATTGCTCACTTCGCCTGTTATCGGTCACACAATTCCTCGAAAAAAAATTAAACTTGGGGTTTAAAACCATTATTTCGATGAGACACATCTTTGGTCGTATTTTGTACGTATCCACTTTACAGTAAATCCTGAGGTATAAAATAGGTGCTGCAATATTTGAATAAAACATTCAATTGGACAACTGAAATGAAAATTTCTCTGTCATGATAGAGACAATTTGTAGCATGGGAGGAAATTGTGGTTCTCTACACGAAACCCATTATATATAAGGCAGTAGGCCCGTTATCTAGAAGACCCATTATTGCAATTTGCATCAGGGGAAAGGTCAGTAGTTATTTTCCCATATGTAGGCTACTTTGCCCGTAGGGCATATACCGGAATTAAAATATAGACCAAAAATAAAATGTGTATATTTTTCATACGAAAGTAATGGTCTATGTCACCCGCTAAATAATATCAGATCATCATGCAAAATTATAGACATTTTCTTCCTACCTCGTGCAAAATTTCGTGACTATTGCGCTATAATTGTGACCTCTAGCGATTATACTACAAACAAAAAACTGAATATATTAGGCTGTAACTCTGTTATCTGATCACGTAGATCAACATAATTGGCATCAATTGAAAGGTCAAAAGATCGTCTTCCAAATATAACTCATAAAGGAGCAATGTCTCTTTCAGGAACAAAGATATTAGCTGTATATTCAAAATTTTCACAATTTTTACACAAAATTGTGGTCCATTTGACCCTCTAAATATTATCTGATCGCCATCTCAAATTGCAAGCATCTTCTTTGTCATATACCCTTACCTTATGTAAACCTTCGCGTTGATCGGACTATTATTGCGACCTACAGAGCCGCTAACAAACTGGATACATAATATGTTTTTGGCCCATTTCACCCGCTAAATATTTCACGATCACCACCAATAAAAATAGGGATCTATTCTGGTCTGAACCCGACCTCCATACAAAATTTCGTGACGATCGGTCCATTATTTCGGCCTGGAGTTTGATTACAATTTATAATGGACAGACGGATGGACACACATCTCAAAATCGCTTTATCTCGTCGAGATATGAAGATTGGTGTACCACATTGGGGGTCTCCGAGGAATATTTCGCGGTGTTACCTGAATTTTTCCCAAAAAAACTTATAATACCCTTTCCACGTAGTGGTGTAAGGTGTAAAAAGCAAAATACATTTGATCTGACCGTAGATGAAAGTTTCAATTCATATAGGCTGAGTGTATATCTCTGTCGGCAAAGCCGACTGATACTATTTTATTTGTTTTTTTTTTTTTTAATTTTTCACTAAAAATTCAAACGATTGTGGTTTAAATATTCTTTGATACAAATGCTATGTAAATCATATTATTTTTAGAACATAAAAAATAATCTATATCTATATATATATAAAATTCTTCGAGTCTGCCATGATGTTCGAAATTAAACTCCTCCGAAACGGCTGGACCGAATTCGATGAAATTTTGTATGTGGAGTTTTTAGGTCTGAGAATAGGTTTTTAGCTATTTTTCATACGGGTCAGTGGAGTGACCAGGGTACCTCCCCCACAAAATTTTTTTAAGAAAACGTGAAATTAAGGATATTTTTGAACGTATTGTTTAAAAATTACTTGCAAAACTATGTAAAATACTGACTCGATCCTGAATGGTCTTCTCGGAAGTGGAATATCGCGGTCAGCCCAATTTTTCAAAAATGTATTATTATAGATAATATCCTTAATTTTAGTAAGCGTGACTACACAAACCCTATAAACAATGGCTTCAATAAGTGGGAAAGCGCGATCAACCCAACATTTTGGAATACAGTACAACCTCGATAATGTATAATGCTGCGTGATCGAAATTCCAAAAAATCAGGCAAAACGTAATTTCAAAGATGGTTAAATAACTGGAACGTCTAAAAATGTGAAATGGTCACTAAAACGATGGGTAAACTATGCTATGATCTATCTAAATGTATATAAATTCTTTAAGACTGACATGATGTTCTAAATTAGACTTCCGTGTGTGCAGATTCATAAGGTGGTAGAATACAAAAAATGGAGCGGATGGGAGACCTCTCCCATAACAAGTTTTAACAAATCGCGAAACTCAGTGATTATTAGACGTATTAGTAAAAACAATTGTAATTGTGGCCTCTGTCAATTGAATCAGAATATCGCAATTGCGTCCAATTTTTTTAAAACTTTATGCTTTCTGATCAGAGTCACTAATTTAATAAACTAAGCAAACACGCCGTGAACATTAACTTTAGGGCTTGAAATACAGCAGAGTCTAGATAAATTCAACTAGCATTTTGAAGTCATTTTTTATGAATCACCCATGTTTCATGTTTAAAAGTGTAAAATAATAAAAGTGTAAAATAATAAAATAAACAAGTAAAAACGACGTTACCCACCAGCATAAATTATACTGAAATCAGGTTTCAGACATTTCGGTTGAAAAAAAATCCCCAAAAATCGGTAGGCATCGTTTTATGGGGGCTATATGGAAACGTGGATTTTACCGACAATTCTCTGCTAAAATATTTGATACATCTAAAGGAGACTACATACAAAATAATGTTGAATAATGCCGCTAAAACCTGGAAAATACCGATAACCGGAAGGTGCCGTTCAATGTAGGCCACATAACAACTTCTACCGGTAATGTTTTATACCCATAATGGAGACTAAACACCAAATTGTAGTCATTTCGATGGAATAATGACTCTAAAAACTCCAAAATATTGAAACTCGGATGTACAGTCCTATGGTAGATGTATTAGAACGTGGACCTATGCCAATAATTCTCTGCCGAAATATTTTATGCCACCTAGGGAGACTAAGTACCAATTATAGCCATTTCGTATGAATAATGTGGCTATACACATACAAATACCGAAGTTAGAAATCTAGCGATGACTATTTACAAAATCTGGACCTGTACTGAATATTCTATATTTTATACCCACACTGTACACTTATTACGAAATTGTAGCCATTTCTGTGGGATTACGAGACTAAAACCTTCAAAATATCGAGACTCGGGAGGTACCGTTTTAGAGTCTCTATCAAAACGTGGAGCTATGTCGATAATTTATAACAGAAATTTTTTATGCCTCCAAGGGAGACTAAATACCAAATTATTGTCATTTCGGTAAGATAATGCTGTTTAAACCTTGAAAATACTGCAAATCGGGCGGTCAGTGGTGTGGCGGCTATATCAAAAAGTGGACTGATATAATAACTTTTCAATACCAAACATGCTACGAGTAATAAATAGAAACTTCTGTACCAATTTGAAGAGTTCTATTTTAAATATCGCGATGTATCATGATTTCAACAGATAGACATTATATCGACTTATTTTTTATGTTGATCGCAAATTTATACATACTTTGTAGGTTCTCCGACGAATATGCCGATGTGTTGCAAACAGAATCACAAAGTTAATTATCCCCTTAAACATCGTATGGTGGAAGCTATAATTTAAGTAACTTTCTATTCTACATCTGGATATCGTCAATTCGGTTCGAGAATCTAGAGGTATCAATATTAGATAGATAAATTGTTGATAGACTACTAATGCTTACAAGGAAATCCAAAGCGACGGGCCAGCAACGCGGAACCGGGTCAGCAGGTCTTCTTTACGAACAATTATGACGGAGAAAACCAAATATTGCCAAGGACTAAAGTCGAACCAATAATCACAATGTATTTTCTCCTTTTAAAAATTTTAAGAAGTAACCCATTATTATTCAACTTACTGGTAATGCAGAAAGTAGGGACTAAATACCAAATTGTAGCCATGACGGTGGGAAACCTCCAAACTGTTCTATGGTACCTATATCAGAACGTTGACTTATACCGACAAGTCTCTGCAGGTATGTTTACGACCCCCCACGGAGACCAACAACAACCATTTCGGTGGGAAAATTAGGCAAAACCTCTTTACTATAGAAATTCATGAGGTATCGTTCTATGGGAGCCTTATCAAAAAGAGGACCTGTAGCGACAATACCCTGCAGAAGAATTTACCACCCCCAACAAACCAAATTATAGCCATTTCAGTTTAATAATTTGGCATAAATCTTGCAAATACCCAACATCGGGTGCTTTATCAAAAACTGGACACAGAATGGGAATGCTTATACCCCAAGGAAGATTAAATCCCATTTAATGGCGAATATCGAAAATCGGGTGGAACAGTTCCATGGGGTTTATATCAGTGGACCGGTATAACCCATTTCCAATACCAAACATCCTAGAAGAAATTTATTACAAAGTTCAATGTTAAATGTTGCGGGCTGTATCATGATTTCAGCTGAAGAACATCGCTACATTAGCTTATTTTTATTCCGATCAAAAAAAAAAATCGAAGTGTTAGAAAGGGAAACAAAAAGTTAGTTATACCCTTCATCTTATGGTGGAGGGTATAACTAAAAGAATTTTCTATTTTAAATCTGGAGATACAATTACATGAGAGTTTTGCTAAAAATTTTATTTTATGAAGTTTCAAGAGGAATGCATAGTTACGTCAATTCGGTTCGAAAATCGCAACATTTCATTATTCTTTTATTCTTATTCGATTATTCGATTATTCTATTTGTAATTCAAATTATTCCATTTGTAATTCGACTATTATATTTGTAATTCAAATTGTTCCATTTGTAATTCGAATTATTCCGTTTATAAAAAGCAAATGGACAAAAAGGAATAAATGGAATAATTCGGATTACAAATAAAATAGTTCGAATTACAAGTAAAATAAGTTGAGTTACAAATGGAATAATTCGAATTACAAATATAATAATTCAAATTACAAATAGATAAATTCGAATTAAAAATGGAATAATACGAATTATAATTGAAATATTTCGAATTACAAATGCAATTATCGAATTACAAATAAAATGTTACGAATTAAAAATGGAGTTCTTGAATTACAACTAAAATGATTCGAATTGAATCTGAAAAGGTGTAGATATATAAATATGTAGATGGGTTATAAATGTTTACACGGAAGACTAAAAACGGGCCAGCAACGCGGACCGGGTCAGCTAGTCTATATATATATAAAATTCTTCGAGACTGCCATGATGTTCGAAATTAAACTCCTCCGAAACGGCTGGACCTAATTCGATGGAATTTTGTATGTGGAGTTTTTAGGTCTGAGAATAGGTTTTTAGCTATTTTTTATACTGGCCAGTGGAGTGACCAGGGTACCTACCCCACAAAATTTTTTAAGAAAACGTGAAATCAAATATAATTTTGAACGTATTGTTTAAAAATTGATTGCAATACTATGGTAATAACTGTCTTGATCCTGAGTGGTCATCTCGGAAGTGGAATATCGCGGTCAGTCCAATTTTTTTTAAAAATTTATAATTATAGGCAATGTCCTTAATTTTAGTAAGCGTGACTACAAAAACGCTATAAACACTGGCTTCAATAATTGGGAAAGCGCGATCAACCCCACATTTTGGAATACAGCACAACCCAAATAACGTTAAATGTCCCTTGACCGAAATTCCAAAAAAATCGATTGAGAAATCAGGCAAACATACTTTCAAATATGGTTAAATAACTAGAACGTCTAAAAAATGTACATTGGTCACTAAAGCGATGGGCCAGAAATTCGGTGCATCTATAACAACGGGTTTTAACAAATCCCTAATATCTGAGATTATTAGACGTATTGGTACTTAATAAATTGCAATTGTGGCCTCTGCCATTAATGGGTGTTTTGGAAGGCAATTTTTGAAAGCTTTATTCTTACTGATTAGATTTAAAAATTTAGTAGGTAAGACAGCAAACATGGCATGAACATTGACTTCAGTGCTTGGAATAACTCGATCAAGACCATGTTTTTTTAATACAGCAAAGTCAAGATAAACCCAATAGCATTTTTAAGTCATTTTTATAAATCACAGATGTTTTAATGTTTAGGAGTGCAAAATAATAACGTGTTCAATGAAACATCTTTCTGTTAACAAGAAGTAAAAACGACGTTAAGTTCGACCGGCCCCAACTTTTATGCACAACACCATAAATTATATTGAAATCAGGTTTAAGCCATTCAGGTTGAATAATGTGGCTAAAACATTCAAAATCCCCAAAAAATCGGTAGGTTTAGGTTTTATGAATGAAAACAGGGTTTTATACCGACAATTCTGTGCTAAAATATTTGATATTCCAAGGAAGACTAAATACCAAATATAGCCATTTCTGTTGAATAATGCCGCTAAAACTTTGAAAATATTGAAAATCGGAAGGTATCGTTCAATGAAGGCTACATAAAAAACTTCTACCGAATATTCTATGTTGAAATGTTTTATACCCACAATGAAGACAAAAAAACTTCCAAATTATCTAAACTCGGGAGTTGCCGTCCTATATGTCAATAATTCTCTGTAGAATTGCTTTATACCCCCAAGGGAGACTAAGTACCAATTATAGCCATTTCGAATGAATAATGTGGCTATAAACTTGAAAATACCGAAGATCAAGAGGTACCGGTCAATAAAGACTATTTAGAAACCTGGACCTTAACCGAATATCCTATGTTTTATACCCACACTGAATACTAAATATCAAATTGCAGCCATTTCGGTGGGATAATGAGACTAAAACCTCCAAAATATAGACACTCGGGCGGTACCGTTCTAGGGTAGTTCTATCAAAACGTGGACCTATGCTGATAATCCTTTGCAAAAATGCTTTATGCCTCTAAGGGAGACTAAATTCCGAAGTATTGTCATTTCGGTAGGATAATGCGGCTAAAACCTTGAACATTCCGAAAATCGGGCGGTCAGTCGGTGCTATATCAAAATGTGAACTGATATAACCTATTTTCAATACCAAACATGCTACGAGAAAAAATAAAAAATTCTGTACCAAATTGAAAAGCTCTATGTTAAATATCGCGAGCTGTATCTTGATTTCAACAGATAGACGGACATCGTTATATTCACTTATTTTTTATGTTGATCACTAATATATACTTTATAGGTTCTTCCGATGGTTTACAAACAGAATCATAAAGTTAATTATATCCTTCATATTATGGTGGAGGGTTAAATTAAAGTAATATTCGATTTTAAATCTGGAGATACCATTGCATGAGGGTTATACCAAAACGTCGATTTATCGTCAATTCGGTTCGAATATCTAGAGGTATCAATAGGTGTGTACGATAACTTTCCCAGCAAAAATTACTCAGTCAGTTCCAGCAACCTCTCTCAGTGAATTTTACTCTCTCAAGCAAGAAAAATTGCAGAAAGTTATCGAACAACATTTTGCAAAAAATTGCATGAAAGTCAGCCGTTTCCGAAAATGTATGAAATTAGTTTTTGTTTCTTTTGATATTTTGAACCAAACGGAACAAAAACATAAATTTTAAGATTGCAGTTTACTTATATAATGGTTTAATCCTATCCACAACGCTTTAGAATCTAAAAAAATCTGCAATTGTGAAATTTTCTTGGTCAAAAATATTAACATTTCGAATTTTTTACATTGAACAGGTGAATAAAAGTCAGCTGATCAGACTTGCAAATTTTGGCGGGACAAATTTTCCCAGCAAAAATTTGCAAGTTCTCAGTTCTCAGTCAAGTCTCCAAAAATCTGTCCTTACTCGCTCTCTCTTGCTGGATAATTTTGTTATCGAACAGCATTCAGTAAAAATTTGTACGAATTTGTACAACTTTTTGGGTTATCGTACTGACCTAATATTAGATAGATACATTGTAGATAGATTACTAAGCCTTACACGGAAATCCAAAACGACGGGCCAGCAACGCGGAACCGGGTCAGCTAGTATATATATAAAATTCTTCGAGTCTGCCATGATGTTCGAAATTAAACTCCTCCGAAACGACTAGACCGAATTCCACGAAATTTTGTATGTGGAGTTTATAGGTCTGAGAATAGGTTTTTAGCTATTTTTTATACTGGTCAGTTGAGTGACCAGGGTACCTTCTCCACAATGTTTTTTAAGAAAACGTGAAATCAAATATATTTTTGAACGTATTATTTAAAAATTGCTTGCAATATAATGGCAATAATTGCCTTGATCCTGTATGGTCATCTCGGAAGTGGAATACCGCGGTCAGCCCAATTTTTCAAAATTATTTAATTATAGATACTATACTTGACTACAAAAACGGTATAAACACTGGCTTCAATAAGTAGGAATGCGCGATCAACCCCACATTTTGGTATACAGTACAACCCCGATAATGTTAAATGTCGCTTGACCGAAGTTCCAAATAATCGATTGAGAAATCAAGCAAAACCTAATTTTAAAGATGGTTAAATAACTAGACCGTCTAAAAAATTAGCATTGGTCACGAAACGATGGACAAACAATGCGGTGTATCTATAATCTATCCCATTGTATGTCAAGTGCTTTAAGACTGACATGATGTTCTAAATTAAACTTCCGAATCGGCTGGACCGAATTTGATGAAATTTTGTGTGTAGGTTCATAAGGTGGGACAATACCGAAAATGGAGTGGGTGGGGGACCTTCGAGATCGAGAAATCTCTGAGATTATTAGACATATTAGTATTCAATACATCGGCAATGGTGGCTTCTGCCATTGAAGGGTGTTTTGGAAGCAGAATGCCGCGATTATGTCCAATATTTGAAAACTTTATTCTTACTGTAAACACGCCATGTACGTTGACTTCAGTACTTGGAATAACTCGATCAAGATCACGTTTTATACAGCAAAATCTGGATAAATTCAACTAGCATTATGAATTAATTTTTCAAGAATCACTGATGTTTTCATGTTTAGGAGCTTAAAATAATAACGTATTCAGTGTATCAGCACTTTGTTAACCGCGCCGAACTCTTTTACCATTCACCACAATTTATATTGAAACCAGATTTTAGCCATTTCGGTTGGGCGACTTAAAACCAAATATAGCCATGTCGGTTGAATAATGCGGCTAAAACCTTTGCATATACTGAAAATCGGGAGGTACCGTTCTATGGAGTCTATATAAAAACCTAATCATGTACCGAATAGTCTATGTGGGAATGTCTTCTACCCACAATGAAGACTAAATACCAAATTGTTGCCATGACGATGGGAAACCTCCAAACTGTCTATGGTAGCTATATCCGAAAGTGGACTTATACCTACAAGTCTCTGCAGGTATGTTTACGACCCCCGACGGAGAACAACAACAACCATTTCGGTGGGAAAATTATGCAAAACTTCTTTACTATAGAAAATCATGAGGTATCATTCTATGGGAGCTTTATCAAAAATTCTCTGCAGGAGTTTTAACGATCCCCAACGGACACCAACAAACCAAATTATAGCCATTTCAGTTTAATAATTTGGCTAAAATCTTGCAAATACCCAACATCGGGTGCTTTATCAAAAACTGAACACAGAATGGGAATGCTTATACCCTAAGGAAGACTAAATTCCATTTAATGGCGAATACCGAAAATCGGGTGGTACAGTTCCATGGGGATTATATCAAAACGTGGACCGGTATAACCCATTTCCAACACCAAACATCCTAGGAGAAATTCAATACAAAGTTAAATGTTAAAAATTGCGGGCTGTATCTTGATTTCAGCTGAAGAACATCGATACATTAACTCAATTTTATTCTGATAAAAAAATGCGAAGTGTTACAAACGAAAACAAAAAGTTAGTTATACCCTTCATCTTATGGTGGAGAGTATACGAGTAATTAAAAGAATTTTCTATTTTAAATCTGGAGATACAATTACATGAGAGTTTTGCTAAAAATTGTATTTTATGAAGTTTCAAGAAGAATGCATAGTGACGTCAATTCGGTTCGTAATTTGATTATTCTCTTTGTAATTCAAATTATTCCATTTGTAATTCGACTACTCTATTTGTAATTCAAATTATTCCGTTTGTAATTCGAATTATTCCATTTATAAAATTACTGCATTTATAAAAAGGAAAGGAACAAATGGAATAATTCGAATTACAAATATAATAGTTTGAATTACAAGTAAAATAAGTCGAATTACAAATGGAATAATTCGAATTACAAATACAATAATTCAAATTACAAACAGATAAATTCGAATTTCAATTGAAATGTTTCGAATTACAAATACAATTCTCGAATTACAAATAAAATGTTGCGAATTAAAAATGGAATTCTCGAATTACAACTAAAATGATTCGAATTGAATCTGAGAAGGTGTAGATATATAAATATGTAGATGGGTTATAAATATTTACACGGAAAACTAAAACGGCCCAGCAACGCGGACCGGGTCAGCTAGTAATAATATAAAATTAGTCCATATAATAAAAACTTAACTAAAACAAGCAAGGCAAGGCTACAGTCTGACGGGCCGACCATGTGATATCCTACTCCCTTACCCTTGGGAATAAGCTTTTGACAAATCGAAATTTCTTTATGGAACAAATAAACTTATTGTACGAAATAACTTTGCGGATTCTGGTACCGTATCACATCAAGCTTAAATAATAATATAATAATTGTTTCGCAAACATCCCAGAAGGGAAAAGGAAGACTTCTCTTATATCAATGAGTACGATTCATGTTCGCTCAATGATATGGGACCCACAGCCTATCTCCTAGTCCGAAAGGCGCTTCCTAAGACACCACTTGTGGAGAAGTCTTACATGGCTGAAATACTCAGAAGGGAAGGGTATTTTGCCACGGTTGAAAATTTGATGTGGCCTGGCTGGGGAATCGTTTTGAAAAAAGGTGGCAAAGCGACCCATGCTGCAATGTATGTATAAAAATCCAATTGGACATTTAGTACCCATTTTAATTTGCAATAATGCAAACACTGGAAATGGGCAAATGTGATTGGAAAATGTGATTCTCTACACAAAACCCATTATATATTAGGCAGTAGGCCCGTTATCTAGCAGACACTTTATTGCAATTTGCATCAGACAGAAAGGTCAGTAGTTCTTTTTCCATATGTAGGTTACTTTGCCGGTACATGCCCTCCAGGAAATAAAATATAGACCAAAAATATTTTTTTTTATTTTTCATACAAATGCAATGATCCATTTCACCCGCTAAATAATTTTAGATCAGCATCCAAAATTGTAGGCATCTTTTTCTACCTAAACTCTTACCAAAATGTCAATATAATTACTGCCTCTAGCGTGTTTATGATTACACTACGAGGGCGGTTCGGAAACTTCTTAGCATATCAATGAAAGATAATAGTTAGTTTTTCAAAAATTTTTATTTTTCAATATAATCTCCTGAAACTTCAATACATTAAGTCTAACGCTTTTCTAGCAATTCTATCACTTGATTAAAATAGTTTTCCTCAAGGTCTTCAAAATAGTGGTTTACAACTGTAATTGCATCTTCATTTGAGGTAAAACGCTTGCCGGCAAGGATTTTTTTCAGATTTGGGAACAAGTAAAATAACTGGGAGCTAAATCAGGAGAATAAGGTGGGTGGTCTAGCAACTCGTACTTTAATTCGTTAATTTTAGCCATTGTTAAAACACTCTTGTGCGCTGGTGCGTTGTCTTGATGAAAAATTATATTTTTGTGTTGTAAGCCAGGACGTTTTTCTCGAATTTGTACATTTAATTGATCCAAAAGGTTGCAATAGTACTCTGAATTTATTGTTTTACCCTTTTGCAGATAGTCAATCAATAAAATACCTTTGAAGTCCCAAAAAACCGTTGCCATAACCTTACCAGCCGATTGAATTGTTTTTGCCTTCGTTGGGGCACTTCCTCCAGCTTCAGTCCATTGTTTGGATTGTACGTTGGTTTCTGGAGTATAGTGGTGGATCCATGTCTCATCAACAGTTATGAAACGACGCTTAAAATCCATTTTATTTCGCTTAAAACTATCCAAAAAACCTTGAGAAATGTTCGTTCTTATGCGTTTTTGATCGACTGTTAACAAATGCGGCACCCATCTTGCAGAAAGCTTTTTCATCTGTAGTTCTTCATGCAAAATTAAATGGACTCGATCATTTGAGATGCCCATGACATTAGCAATTTCACGCACTTTTATTCGTCGATCATTTAATACCATATCATGCACTTTGGCTACAATTTCTGTTGTTATTGCTGTTTTGGACGTCCACAACTTGGTTCATCTTCAATGCTTTTACGACCACGTTTAAATTCAGCAACCCAATTTTTTACTGTTGCATATGAAGGAGCCCTTTCACCTAACACATTCACCATATCATTATGAATTTCTTGTCCCGATAAACCTTTTTTATGTAAATATTTAATGACAGCACGCATTTCTAATTTTTCCATTGTAAAAAAATTGCGGATGCGTCTTTTTTGAACACCTGTTTCTATATGAAGGAGTTGCCAGATCGAAACAAAATTTAACATGTGTTCATAACAGTGATGGTTTCCAAAACACTTAACTTTTTTCTGTTTATACCGCGATTTTTGTGCTAGGCTAAGAAGTTTCCGAACTGCCCTCGTACAAACAACAAACAATTGACATCAATAGAAAGGTCAAGCGTTCCTCTTCCAAGTATAGCTTAGTTGCCCGAAATGTCTTTCCCAGGAATAAAAGTATAAGCTGGACACTTTACCCTCTAAATATTATCTGATCTCCATCTCAGATTGCAAGCTTCTTTTTTGTCATATACTCTTGCCATATTTAGAGGCGATCGGACTATTATTGCGACTTACAGATCAGCTACAAAATAGGACAAAAATTATGTTTTTGGTACATTTCAAATATTTATTTTAAAAAAATCCTCTATAAATTTTATATTCCAACAAATATTTCTCAAAATTTTTGCAAATATATATTAATAATTATTAATAATTCAAGTCAAAAATAAAAATATTTGCTTCAGTCGTCTCCATCCTGTAGTGATGCAAACATTAAAATGCGATTATCTCAAAACGGGAAAATGGCGTATAGAACACTTAAGTATGAAACAGACGATATGTACCTTCCTCACAAAAGGGCAACATTTTTCTGTAAAATGGTGTGAACGATAACTCTTGAAGGGAGATATAGATCGGATTTAAATAACGGATTTCAGATCGGATTTGAATAACGAATATGTCGGTCCACTCCTTCGGGAACCTCCCACACAAAATCCGGAAACAGGGAAGTAAAAAAGTTCCTATCGGATAGTTTTGAACTTTTTTCAGCAAGTTGTCCTTATGGCCCCCTTTACCACGACACCTATTTTAGGGGCAAGTCCATACTTCCTGAGATAATGACCTAAAAGCTAGTGCGCAAGATAACCCTCAAACTTTTTAAAAAATTTGTTTCAAACCTTGTTTAACGTAATTTACCTCTAATAATTTTTGGTATATGTCAATGATTTGGTATAGCCCCATAAGGGAAAATCGTCTTACGTGTCCAGTGTATGAACTGACGGTTAAAATATGTCATAGTTATATAAAATAAATTCCGTGGTAAAGTAGTGGTCAGGGGTATATGGTATCACATGGTCGGCTCGTCCGAATATAGCTCTCTCTTACTTGTTAGTTATGTAAATATGATAGTCCTCTGAAAACTATGATAGAAGAATATAAAGTTGCACGAAATTTAAAGCTAAGTTGTTTAAAGTCCATTTTCTTCGAATGTAGCAAAATCGAAGAATAACAAGTAAAAAAGCATTAAGTTCGGCCGGGCCGAACTGTTCATACCCTCCACCATAAAATATTCATACCTGTCCCCAACTTTAAGTGAGTACGTTAAAATGTCAGATAATGTACATAAAATGCTTCATTCGGGAGGCTCTTTTTTATGGTGCCTATATCTAACTGTTGACAATTTTTGGTGGGATAGAAATTGGGAGGTACTGTTATATAGGGGTTATAATAAAACATGGGCCTATGTTGACAGTTTTTGATGGGAGCTTTTAATGTCAAATAACTCCTAATTCGTACATAATCGGTACATAACGTGGGAACTTCAAATGTCATTAACAGCTAGTTCGAGAGTATCTGGGCTATACGAAAATATGAACTTAAACGAACAATTTTTGTTGCAGAATTTTTGTTGACTTTTAAATTTCAAATTACAGAAAGTTCGTCCAAAAAAATCCTTAGAAAATCGGGAGGTTTGTTTTGGGGCTATACAAAAACATGGACCTACGTTCGGTTAAACATTTTAAGTAAAATCCTCAAAGTACCGAAAATCGGGAAGTATCGTTATATTTGGGCTATGTTGAAATTTTTTGATGCAGATGTGTGGTGACCACTACAACCTTCAAATGCCAAATTACAGTTAGTTCGGTTAAAAATTGTAGCTAAAATTGCCAAATTACTGAAAATTGGGAGGTACCGTTACATGGGAGCTATATCCGAACATGGACCTATGTTGACAATTTTTGATGGAGAGGTGTTGTGACCACTAAGAACTTCAAATATCAAATTACTGCTAGTTCGGTTTAATATTGTAGCTAAAATCATCAAATTACTGAAAATCGGGAGATACCGTTATATTGGGGCTTTCTGACAATTTTTGGTGGAGAGGTGTAGTGTCCACTAAGAATTTCAAATGTCAAATGTTCAAATTACAGATAATTCGGTTAAAACTTGTTGGTAAAATTCTCAAAATACCTGAAATCGGGCGGTAACGTTATATGGGGGCAATTCCAAAACATGGACCTATGTCCACTAGTTATATAAGTTTATTGACATTTAAAAACCCTAAATGTCAATTGATAGCTAAATCGGTCTGAAAATGTAGATGAAAACGTCAAAATGCCGTAAATCGGGGGTACCGTTATATGGGGGCTATACCAAAACGTGGACCTAGGTCCACTACTTTTGTTATATAAGTTTAGTTACATTTAAGAACTCTAAATGTCAAATTATAGCTATATCGGTCTGAAAATGTAGCTAAAAACGTAAAAATACCGTAAATCGGGGGGTACCGTTATATGGGGGCTATACCAAAACGTGGACCTATGTCCACAACTTTTGTTATATAAGTTTATTGACATTTATGAACCCTAAATGTCAAATTATAGTTACATCGGTCTGAAAATGTAGCTAAAAACGTCAAAATACCGTAAATCGGGGGCTACCGTTATATGGGGGCTATACCAAAACGTGGACCTATGTCCACAAATATGTCAAATTATAGCTTCATCGGTCTGAAAATGTAGCTAAAAACGTCAAAATACCGTAAATCGGGGGGGACCGTTATATGGGGGCTATACCAAAACTTGGACCTATGTCCACAACTTTTGTTAGATAAGTTTATTGACATTTAAGAACCCTAAATGTCAAATTATAGCTACATCGGTCTGATAATGTAGGTAAAAACGTCAAAATACCGTATATCGGGGGTACCGTTATGATAAGTTTATTGACATTTAAGAACCCTAAATGTCAAATTATAGCTACATCGGTCTGATAATGTAGGTAAAAACGTCAAAATACCGTATATCGGGGGTACCGTTATATGGGGGCTATACCAAAACGTGGACCTATGTCCACAACTTTTGTTATATATGTTTATTGATACCTAAGAACCCTAAATGTCAAATTATAGCTAAATCGGTCTAAAAATGTAGCTAAAAACGTCAAAATACCGCAAATCGGGAGGTACCGTTATATGGGGGCTATACCAAAACGTGGACCGATATAGCCCATCATCGAACTTGACCTGCCTGCAAACAAAAGACGCATTTTCCCAAATTTTCAGCGTCCTATCTCCATTTTTGTGGATGCTAGAGTGATTACCACAGACGGACGGACGGACGGACGGACGTGCTCAGATCGACTTAGAATTTTACTCTGATCAAGAATATATATACTTTATAGGGTCGCAAATGAGTATTTCAATGCGTTACAAACGGAAAAACAAACTTAATATACCCTCCATACTATGGTGGAGGGTATAAAAATATAGCAAAAGCCTTTGAAAGAGGTCACATTGTACCCTTATATGAAGGGCTGTACTAAAACATGAACCTATGCTATTTGGTTTTTCACAATTACAGTTTTGTACGAAATAAAACTACAGTTCTATGGGGGCTATATGAAGACGTGGACTCTACAGCAGGGACGCGCTTCTTTGCAAAGACAGTATAGTGAGGGAAATTTGGCCCCGAAAAAAAAATATTGCATTTATGTCGCAAAATTTCATTGGGGCCAAAACGCATGTTTGAATTTGGGTAAAATTTTCAAAATGCAAAATCACCCCAAACACTATCACCAAAACAAACAAACAAATATTATCTGATCATCACGTTTTATTGCAAGCTTCTTCTTTATCGCAAACCCAAACCTTACATAAAATTTCGCGTTGATCAGACCTTCATTGCGACCTACAGAACCGCTACAAAATCGGATACAAATTTTGTTTTTGATCCATTTCACACCCTAAATATATCACGACCACCACCAAAAACAAATGTTTCTAATTAATTAATTGAATTAATCGAGATAATCGTTTCTATTCTGGTGGGAACGCGAACTCCATGAAAAATATCGTGACGATTGGTCCATAATTGCGGCTTGTAGTTTGATTACGAGATTCGACGAGATATGAATTTTAGTCTACGATTAATATTTCGCGGTGTTACATGAATTTTCGGAAGCACAAACTTAAAATAAATATCCTTTCCACATTGTGGTGTACAATATCGAACTATATATTTGACATCTGGGTTGATTTTGATTTCACTACACACACTACAACCCTGTATATACTAAGCTGTAACTCTGTTTTCTGAACACGTCATCAATATACTTGGCATCTATGGAAAGTTCAAGGCTTCATCTTATAAATACAGCTTACGTGGTTGGAACCTATGTTCCAAGAATAAATTTTATTTTAGGTCCATTTCACCCACTAAATATTTTAAATGACCTCCATACAAAATTTCATGGCGATTTGTCCATAATTACGGCCCAGAGTTTGAATACAATTTCTAATGGACGGACGGACGCACATCTCAAATCCGCTTTATTTCGTGCAGATATGAATTTTGGTATACCATATGGAGGGGTCTACGACGAATTTTTTTTTGTGGTGTCACATGAGTTTTCCTAAAAAACTTATTATACCCTTTCCACATTGTGGTGTAGGGTATAAATATGAACAACAACCGTATTACCAAATTTCATAGTTTTTTTCTCCACAGTTTCTGATTTCATTAAATATGTATTTGATTACCGTTCGCATTTCACTTGGTTTACTTAAAAATGAAAACCACGTGCGTATACATACATATAACCAAGAGTGGAATATTAGATTTACTTTGAAATCCATATCGCAGACTAAAACTTTATTGGGAAATTCTTTTGTTTTTATCTTCGTATGGTTTCATATCTGTGTTGTTGGCAGTTTTAATAAATTTCATTATAGACAACAAATCCATCATTTAGGTTCAATGTAAATTACATTTGCAGAAGAACAGGCAGAAGAAAAAAGTTTTCCTCTTAAAGCAAAAGTAGCCATGTACGCGTTTTCATTGTGCTATTTGATTCTTTGAAGTTAACAAAAAAAGGGAAAACTTTTTTCCATTCTTTGTAAGAGAAGAACTTTTGATATTAATAAACACCATGAGTATGGCACAAGACAAACAAAGAATATTAATAAACTCAATGAATCTTTTATGAAATTTTGAAAAAAATTCTCCAACCAAAAGAAAAATAACTGAACTTCAGAGGTTGGCTGCAGAGAACCGAACAGAAAAAGAAAACTAAATAAATTAACAGTCAAACAATGAGCTTAAATGCTGAACGAATTCTTCATTTACTTTTGTAGACAACTTACAGTGAAAACAATACCCAATGAAAATTTCTAAAGAAAATTAAAGGAGGGAAAGTTTTTTTTATCATAGGGCATAAGAATAGAAATCAGGAAAATGTCTATCTTCATATTTTGCTTTTAACGGAAATGAGTTCATATGAAGTTGAAGAATTTTACTTTCTGCAAAAAACCTTGAAACTCTGAAGTTTTCTTCTACATCCAAACCTACATGTAATTGTAATATCTGCGTTTTTTAATTCCATTATGAAAATTTCAAAGTTAAGGCATTTTGTTCCAGGAAATGAAAACAATCGGGTTTAGGACAGCGGAAGAAAGAAGGAAACATTTCTTAAAACAGTACCAGCAAATGTTCGTTTTTGCATCAGAACGACAAGGACATAGCCATGCAAGAGGAATAACGATCGATTTAATATGAAAATCCAGCATTTTGATATGACTCCTGTTTTTCAGAGCGGGGCTTCTAAATATATGGACGCCTTTAAAATATATATTTTTTTAATCCACGGGGCCTTTAGAGGCCTCAAAAATATTTTTTAAATATTCACGAGACCTCTAAAATATCAATTTTGCTTTTGAATCACCCTTAGTTTTAAATTTCCATGTGATACCGATATGAAATATTTTCTTATTGTGTCGGAATATTCGCAGCAAAAATGCTGTAACTAAATCAGATATATCAGTTATGCTTAAACGCCGAAAAAGGTAACAGACTAGGAGGCATTGAAAAATATAATCCCATTTCACAAGAGATTTGCTTATTTTCAAGTGCCTTTAAAAACTTCATAAGCCCAACATCTTTTTAGAGATTCGTAAACTAAACATTGACTTCTCAAGATGTCAGCATGAAATTCTGACCAAACTTGAAGTGTAATGTGCAGATACAAGTAAAAAAGTATCAGTCGGGTTTGCCGATACTGATATACAGTGCCAGGTATAATTATTTTTACAAAACCTACATTTGTCTTAAAAGGCATATAATTATAGTCAGCATCCATAAAACGGGATATTAACAGCTAAGAGGCTTTCTTTTGTCTCTCAGCTAAATACAAATTAATAGGTCAAAGAAATGCCGCTTAATTTGTGAATAAATAGGCGAATGTTTAAAAAAGGATGCAAAAGTAAAACGACATAAGTATTTTGACAAGTCATTATTACGTTACTTTTGGTACATAATTGTACCTTTTGGTATCAAAATAAATTGCTTTAATTAAACTATTAACATTTAAGTAAAAATGTAAAATAGGGAATGTTGGTGTCAAAAGTTGTAACGAAATTCAAAATGACAGTTTCGATGATAAATGTAGCTAATGATTAGATATTGCTGCAGTTATCTATTTATTTTGTAACGAAAAAATTATAAAATACTGAAAACGCTGTAAGTATGCACGAACTAGGCAGAAAATGTGAGCAGAATGGAGCAGAATTAGAAATCAAATTCCCATCTTCTGAGTAACTTCGATGTTAAAAAAATTCTATTGCAAGACTAGAACCGCTAGACATTACAAACAAATTAATTTGAAGTCAAATTTTGCTGTTCCACTAGGTTGATAAAGTATAGCTACAAAAATTGCCAATAAGATTTTAAATAAAAATCATTGTTGCAGAGCATATTGTGGACTGATAAAAATGTATTTAAATAAAATTATTTATTTTCAGTAAGCTTGAGTAAAAAATCCGACAAAAAGTTGAGTATCATTGTGAAATAAATTCCCTTCCTTTGCTATTTCAATTCCCAGGCATCAGAATAGTCTGATCCACCCTTTAAAATACAGCGATATTTAGCTTTTATGTTTTTATACCCTATACCACAATGTGGAAAAGGGTATTATAAGTTTGTTTTGGTAAAAATTCATGTGAGACCCCCGATGTGGTATACCAATCTTCATATCTCGACGAGATAAAGCGATTTTGAGATGTGTGTCTGCCCGTCCGTCTGTCCATTATAAATTGAAACACGCTCCAGGCCGCAATTATTGACCGATCGTCACGAAATTTTTTATGGAGGTCGGGTTCAGATCAGAATAGATCCCTATTCTTATTGGTGATGATCGTGAAATATTTAGCGGGTGAAATTGACCAAAAACATAATATTTATCCAATTTTCTAGCAGCTCTGTAGGTCTCAATAATAGTCCAATCAACGCGTAATATTAAATTAGGTAAGAGTATATCACAAAGGAGAAGCTTGCAATTTGAGATGGCGATCGGATAATATTTAGAGGGTTAAATGGACCAAAACTTTTGTGTGAAAATTGTGAAAATTTTTAATATACAGCTTATATCTTAATTCCTGGAAGTGATATTCCGGACAAGTGAGACATACATGAAAGTGGAACGCTTGACCTTTCAATTGATGCCAATTATGTTGGTGTGCATGATCACATAACAGAGTTACAGCCTAATATATTCCGTTAGTTGTTTGTACGAGGGCAGTTCGGAAACGTCTTAGCCTAGCACAAAAAGCGCGGTATAAACAGAAGAAAGTTAAGTGTTTTGGAAACTTCCATCTTTGTTTTGAACACATGTTAAATTTTGTTTCGATCTGGCAACTCCTTCATATAGAAACAGGTGTTCAAAAAAGACGCATCCGCAATTTTTTTACAATGGAAAAATTAGAAATGCGTGCTGTCATTAAATATTTACATAAAAAAGGTTTATCGGGACAAAAAATTCATAATGATATGGTGAATGTGTTAGGTGAAAGTGCTCCGTCATATGCAACAGTAAAAATTTGAACGTGGTCGTACAAGCACCACGTAGTGGACGTCAAGAAACAGCAACAACAACAGAAATTGTAGCCAAAGTGCATGATATGGTATTAAATGATCGACGAATAAAAGTGCGTGAAATTGCTAATATCATGGTCAATTCAAATGATCGAGTCCATTTGATTTTGCATGAAGAACTACAGATGAAAAAGCTTTCTGCAAGATGGGTGCCGCATTTGTTAACAGTCGATCAAAAACGCATAAGAATGAACATTTCTCAAGCTTGTTTGGATCGTTTAAGCGAAATAAAATGTATTTTAAGCTTCGTTTCATAACTGTTGATGAGACATGGATCCACCACTATAATCCAGAGACAAAAGAACAATCCAATCAATGGACTGAAGCTGGAGGAAGTGCCCCAAAGAAGGCAAAAACAATTCAATCGGCTGGTAAGGTTTTTTGGGACTTCAAAGGTATTTTATTGATTGACTATCTGCAAAAGGGTAAAACAATAAATTCAGAGTACTATTGCAACCTTTTGGATCAATTAAATGTACAAATTCGAGAAAAACGTCCTGGCTTACAACACAAAAAAAATTTCATTAAGACAACGCACCAGCGCACAAGAGTGTTTTAACAATGGCTAAAATCAACGAATTAATGTACGAGTTGCTTGAACACCCACCTTATTCTCCTGATTTAGCTCCGAGTGACTATTACTTGTTCCCAAATCTAAAAATATTGCTTGCTGGCAAGCGTTTTACCTCAAATGAAGATGCAATTACAGTTGTGAACCACTATTTTGAAGACCTTGAGGAAAACTATTTTAATCAAGGGATAGAATTGCTAGAAAAGCGTTGGACTAAGTGTATTGAAGTTTCAGGAGATTATATTGAAAAATAAACATAATTTTGAAAAACTAACTATTCTCTTTCATTGATAGGCTAAGAAGTTTCCGAACCGCCCTCGTAGTGTAATAATAAACTCGCTAGAAGTCGCAATTATACATCAATAGTCACGAAATTTTGCACCGGGTAAGGGTATAGGTCGATAAAGATGCCTACAATTTTGAATGATGATCTGATATTCTTTAGCGGGTGAAATAAAATAAAATAGATTTTAAGCGTCGTTTCATAACTGTTGATGAGACATGGATCCACCACTATACTCCAGAGACAAAATAACAATCCAAACAATGAACTGAAGCTGGAGGAAGTGTCCCAAAGAA
This sequence comes from Musca autumnalis, assembly GCF_047663935.1. NCBI lineage: Eukaryota > Metazoa > Arthropoda > Insecta > Diptera > Muscidae > Musca > Musca autumnalis. The sequence continues at coordinate 121,331,718 of NW_027411866.1, read as the reverse complement.
GGCAAAAACAATTCAATCGGCTGGTAAGGTTATGGCAACGGTTTTTTGGGACTTCAGAGGTATTTTATTGATTGACTATCTGCAAAACGGTAAAACAATAAATTCAGAGTACTACTGCAACCTTTTGGATCAATTAAATGTACAAATTCGAGAAAAACGTCCCGGCTTACAACACAAAAAAATAATTTTTCATCATGACAACGCACCAGCGCACAAGAGTGTTTTAACAATGGCTAAAATCAACGAATTAATGTACGAGTTGCTTGAACACCCACCTTATTCTCCTGATTTAGCTCCGAGTGACTATTACTTGTTCCCAAATCTAAAAATATTGCTTGCTGGCAAGCGTTTTACCTCAAATGAAGATGCAATTACAGTTGTGAACCGGGTAAGGGTATAGGTCGATAAAGATGCCTACAATTTTGAATGATGATCTGATATTCTTTAGCGGGTGAAATGGACAATTACTTTTGTATGAAAAATATAAAAATTTTATTTTTGGTCGATATTTTAATTCCTTGAGGACATATATATTTCGCAAAGTAGCCTACATATGGGAAAAACTACTGACCTTTCCTCTGATGTAAATTGCAATAAAGCGTTTGCTAGATAACAGGCCTACTGCCTATAATATAATGGGTTCTGTGTAGAGAACCACATTTTTATCCCGTGCTACATATTGTCTCTCCAAACGTTTATGTAACACCACGAAATATTTGTCGACGAGATAAAGCGATTTAGCGATGTGTGTCCGTCCATTAAAAATTGTAAACAAGCTTAAGGCCGCATTTATGGACCGATTGTAACGAATTTTTTAAGGAGGTTGGGTTCGGGCCAGAATAGAAATGATTAGTTTTTGCTGATGATGGTGCTGATGTTCAGGGAATGAAATGGACCAAAAACAAAATTTTAACCAATTTTTTTGTCAAAATAATAACCGAAAAAATTTTAAACAAAGTTTGAGTTTATGAAAAGAAGTTCCGTGGAGAGCGATTGTCCGGGGATAGTGGTATAGGGTATCCCATGGTCGGCTCCGTCCGACTATAGACTTTTCTTACTTGTTTATGTTAATGTTGTATACTTACTTACTTAGCTGGCCCATTACAGAACATTTGTTCTATAGGCCGAACTAAGAAGAGATCTCCATTCCTCTCTATTTGTTGCTTTGCACACTGGAATACCGCGCCTTGTCATCTCATCATCCACTTGTTTGCGCCATCTATTCCTTGGCCTGCCAATTCTGCGTGCACCGCCATGTGGCATGTATTCATACGCCTTTTTAGCGGGTTCATCATCGCTCATTCTTATGATATGGCCTAGCCAACGCAATCGCTGCATCTCGATACGTTTAACAATATTGATGTCGTTGTATAGCAGATACAGCTCGTGGTTCATGCGACGTCGATATTCACCGTCAACGCAGATTGGTCCGTAGATCTTTCGAAGAATTTTTCTCTCAAACACACCAAGCACTGCCATGTCTGCTTGCGCAAGTACCCAGGCTTCGGAGCCATACATCAGCACGGGTAGTATCAGTGTTTTGTAGAGCGTTATTTTTGTTTGACGAGATGTGGCTTTGTTTTTAAACTGCTTACTTAATCCAAAGTAGCATCTGTTGGCCAATACAATTCTTCTTTTTATTTCACAACTGATGTCGTTTGTTGTGTTGACGGAGGTGCCGAGGTAGACGAAGTCTTTATTATAGGAACCAACTTCCACAGTCGGTCCGAGCTCAATGGACGCATTGCGCGTCGACACCATCAACTTGGTCTTCTCACCGTTTACCGCCAGACCCACTTTAGCAGATTCTCCTTCGACCTTTATAAAGGTATCAGTTACTTCTTTTACTGATCGACCCATGATGTCTATATCATCAGCATAAGCAAGTAACATGTGACTGTTGGTGTAGATTGTGCCACTTCTTTTGACGTTTGCCTCTCGTATAACCTTTTCTAGCAGGATGTTGAAGAGGTCACACGAAAGGCTGTCTCCTTGTCTGAAACCTCTTTTGGTACCAAACTCTTCGGAGAGGTTCTTTCCTATTTTAACTGAGGACCTCGTGTCAGTTAAAGTCATTTTACAAAGCCGGATGAGCTTTGCGGGAATACCAAATTCAGACATGGCTTGGAATACCTTTGAGCGCAGCGGACTGTCGAAGGCTGCTTTATAATCGACAAAAAGGTGGTAGGTGTCGATCTGCATCTCTTGGGTCTTCTCCAGGATTTGCCGCAGGGTAAATATCTGGTCAATGGTGGACTTGCCAGGTCTAAAGCCGCATTGGTATGGTCCAATAATCTCGTTGACCATTGGCTTTAGTCGTCCGCACAATATCCCTGACACGATCTTGTAGGCAATAGGGAGTAGACTTATGCCCCTATAGTTAGAGCATACAGTCTTATCTCCCTTCTTGTGGACGGGGCACAGGATACTCAGGTTCCAATCGTCGGGTACTCGTTCTTCCTGCCAGATGGTGCTAACTAGCTGATGAATACACCTTATCAGCGTGTCGCCTCCGGTTTTGAACAGCTCGGCTGGTAAGCCATCGGCCCCTGCTGCCTTATTATTCTTCAGCCGATTTATTGCTGTCTTTACCTCATCTTGGCTGGGCGGTATACATTCAATATCATCTTCTGGGATTGGGACTGTGGTATCTTCGTCGTCTTCGCTGCTATTGGATACCAACAGATTTGAAAAATGTTCTTTCCATATCCTGAGTACACTATCTGTATCAGTTACCAAATTACCTTGCTGGTCTCTACAGGAGGATGTGCCTGTACCAAAGCCATCAGTTTGATGCTTGACTCTTTGGTAGAATTTTCGGACTTCATTCTGGCTCCTGTACATCTCGATTTTTTCACACTCCCGCTTTTCCATCTCTCTCTTTTTCCTGCGGAAAAGACGTTTCTCCTCTCTCCTTTTCTCCCTGTATCTCTCTCGTGCGCTACGCGTTGCTACGGATTGTAAAGTAGCCTTATATGCCGCATTTTTCTCTTCGGTGGCAGCACGACACTCCTCATCATACCATGGATTCCTTGGTGGAGGTCTCTGGTATCCAAGTATGGATTTTGCGGCTGTTTGCATGGAGTGGGCAATGCTTTGCCATTGCACTGATATGTTATCGGGATGAGGAGGGCTTTGATTAAGCAATAGGGCTAGTTGAGTGGAATATGCTGTGGCTATCTGTTGTGATTACAGCTTACCGATGTCTAACTTTCGTGTTGTGTCTGTTCGTACTTTGTTTGCTACGTTTAAGCGGGTGCGTACCTTTGCTGCAACAAGGTAGTGGTCCGAATCAATGTTTGCGCCTCGGAACGGTCGTACATCCAACACGCTCGATGAATGTCTTCCATCTATCACAACATGATCAATTTGGTTTCTTGTTTTCTGATCTGGAGACAGCCAGGTGCCCTTATGAATATCGAGATGATTAAATCTGGTACTGCTAACTACCATATTTTTTGCAGCTGCAAAGTCTATCAGTCTCATACCATTGTCAGATGTTTCACTGTGGAGACTGAATTTCCCGACTGTTGGGCCAAAGATATTCTCCTTTCCAATTTTGGCATTAAAATCGCCTAGAATGATTTTAATGTCATGGGCAGGGCAACGGTCATATGTTTCTTCTAAGCGCTCGTAAAATATATCTTTGGTCTATTCATCCTTTTCTCCAGTGGGAGCATGAGCGCAGATAAAGCTGATGTTGAAGAATTTAGCTTTTATTCGAATTGCAGCAAGTCTTTCATTCACTGGAGTGAAGCTGGATACAAGATGTTTTAGTCTCCGACTAACTACGAATCCACAACCAAACTCATGTTTTACGTCATGGCAGCTATAATACAGTGCGTCACCTTTAGGTGTTGTTGTGACGCCTTTCCCAATCCATCGTATTTCCTGTATGGCAGTAATATCGGTCTTGTACTTTTCAAGTACGTCTGCCAATGCGAAGACTGCACCTTCTCTATAAAGAGTGCGAACATTCCAGGTGCAGATTCGCAGATCATGGTCCTTAAAACGTTTGCGGGGTTCGTCAACTTTAGAGGGGTTTGTTTTTCTTTTCTTTCGTTTTTTCATAGTAGGCTGTTTTTTCTAGGGGAGGGTTACTAACCCGACGCCCAAACCCAAGTTTTTAACGTTCTTATGGGTGAACGCGCGGCACATGTTAGCTCACTACCTTTAACGGGTGTTAAAGGCAGTTCCCCAGGTGACACCACGGGGAGGTCAGTGTCCACTTGGGATGAAAGAGGGACCAAGATAAATCCTGGGCTTTGCCATGTTAAAACCGGTCAGGACCGTTCCTTGGTATCTTCCATCCCCTACGTCACCCGTTAATGTTGTATACTATAATGAATATTTTGGCACTTTGAACGATCTTTCATAACAAAATGGTAGTAAACCGATCGAAATGTTAGGTATTCATTTGCAAAACACTGCTACTATCGTAAGGCTGAATTTTGTGAAGCACACTTTGAGCGTATTTCGGGTTCAAACATAAAGGCACTTTAAGAGATAAAATGTTCTTACTCACATAAAAAGTCGAAATCCGCAAAATATTCCGAGATAATAAGAGAAAACCATCGAAAATGTTATTTAATGATAAGTTCTTGAATATCCCTATATCCTTGAAATATCTATTCATAAATGAGTCCATAATGGTATGAAATATATTATTTTTACCGTAACTGATAATCAAAAGTATAAATAAGACTTTTTTAATTGTTGAGTTCTAAAAGTCAATAGAACAATTTTGTCAAAATACTTATGCCACGCAGTGAAATTTTATTTCCATTACAAAAGTACAAGCGTATGTTCGAATTGGTAAAATTTATTACGAATTTTAAGTACTTTTTTCGATTGCTTGAGTGGAGTATTCCCCCATTGGCTCAACTTCATTTATTACCCTCTATTACAGAGAGTAATGTTTTTCAAAACGAACTGACAGTGTTGCAAAATTTTACTGATCGCTACCAATATCATGATTTCATCCCGGCGAAGGGAATTATCAATTGGCTTCTCAGTTTTTGAAATGATGCCTTTTTAGCGAAAAACCGAATTTTAAGTACTCTAGTAAAGGATTAGCCAGAATAATTTTTCATATCTTTGTAGAAGACTAATCCGGTAATAAAGCAAACACATCATTTTTTCAAACATGTCAAATTAATTATGCAAGGCACTCTATGGACATATCGAGTACCTGCTTTAGATGATTTTCAGTACTTTGTGGCCCTTTTTGGAAGTACATATGAACTTGCCGACAACAATATTGTAGTAGAAACGACTAGTTGTAATAAAAAAAAAACACAACAGCAGTTGATTTCCATTTTAATAACTTATTTTCTGCATCTATGTCCGAGTTTGTCTGTAGCTTTTATTTAACTGACCAGTGATTTGTTCTCGTTACGCATTCAGTGTTGCCGACAGTTTATGGGCGGAAATCGTCATAAAAATCGTCATCTCAAAATGAAAAATCGTCAAAAAATCGTCAAAATTTGAAATATTACATAAAATGTGGAGTATTCGCTACATTTCCACAATAAATTGTCGATTTTCCCAAAAATAGCACACTGTGTTATAGAAATTATTACATTTAATGTTTATTTAAAAATTAACAAAGTAAAAAAAAAAACAGCAAAATACGCATTACTTTGTAGCTGAAAAATAACATAAATCACAATTCATTAATGACAAAAGAATAAACCAGTTTTGTTGCATATGGACAGTTCTTGCAGTAATATTGAAATTATTTAAGTCTTGTATTTCTAAGAAGTTTACACATCTCATCTTCAATAGTTACATCGAGACAAGTGGTTTCATGTAACTTTAAAAAATCTTTTGTATAAATGATTCCTTCGAGGGTGTCATTCTCTAACTTATTTCTTACTTTAGTTTTATTCAAATTAACTTGACTAAATATTCTTTCAACATTAGCAGACTGAGGTAATGTTAAAAATTTTCCAATAAATTTGTTTAATACTGGGAAAAGAATCGAATTGTCTGCTCGTTTAAGTTGAAGGATGGTTTTCCAAAAATATTCCAAGTCTACATCATTTGTTCCAAATAAAATCCTAAAATCTACATGTCTAAGTTAGCGGAATTCAGAATCCAGCTTTTGTTTTTCTTCTTTACCTACAAAGCATTCATATTCTTTTACAATATCATGAAACGTTTCCACTTAGTATGAGGTGTGGATTTATTGCAGATAAAGCTTTAAAGTGATTATAAAGTTTAAATCTTTTCAAAATTTGATCGCAAATTCTACATAAAAGTTAATACAATTTGTAATTACTTGATTCAAATTTTCCGGGGGAATATGTGTTGTCTCCAACATATCTTTAACATATATTCCCAAATAGACTTCACTAGAATTGAGGTAATTTAAAATGTTTTTATATTTAGTTCCACTAATGCAATTATTTTTTAGTGATTCACTTTTTATGAAATTGCTCAGAATAATTTTTAGAAGTCTCTCTATCTCGGGGTGCAAAATGTGTATTTTTGTACTTTCACTGTGAAAAATTCTATTAACATTGTTAATTAGGGGCAATATATATTTTAAAAATAATAAATACAGTTTATTGGTATCACTTAAATTTTTCAAAATTCGTTTTGCTGTCTTTTGATTTTAATTGATAGCTTCTTTGGAAAAGTACATTTTTAATGGATCATATAAATTTAGTAAGCGGATTACCACTGCTTCCAAAGAGAGCCATCGGGTTTGACTAGGATGTAAAATTTTAGTGGGTTTAATTTCTAAAAATTTTAAAATTGCATTCAGTTCATTTGTTTTTTAGGACTTCCCCCTAAGTAATTATAAATATCTTTTGCTAAAGATTCTACTTGGCAGTTTTTCGCATGCATATGATGAGCATAAGGCTAACGAATGACAAACACATTTTATAATGAATAGATGTGGACAATCTTTTTTAAGAGTTGAGCTACTGAATGCTTCTTTCCCGTCATCACGGCATCTCCATCGGCTGCAAAACCTACAAGATTTCTCTTATAGTCGATTTGGTGATCTGTTAAATATTCCACTATCAAATTATATAGACTCAACGAATCACTTTTTACGATGGGAAGTAATCCGAAAAAGAAATCTCTTATAGCAAAATCTTTATAAATTCGCACAACCAAGCACATCAATTTCGTAAACACATCCACGAACCCATACCTAAATGAGAGCGAAGAACGGTCGGCGACCAAACAAGTATCAATTGACGTTTACACTACAAGTAGCTGTTTTATTTTGTTATTCACCGTTAATTCCAAAGAAAAATCATGTTTATCAATATATTGTAAACGTATCCATGGCAAGATTTGTGGGTAAAGAGACAATATCTGGTTTGAAACTTTTTAGGCTAAAAATCGTCAAATGAGCCAAAAAATCGTCAAATTCGGCAACACTGTACGCAATGCCTATGCCATGCAGCGTTGCCAGTATTTTTTAGCCTCTTTTCCCCAACTTGTCCAAAACTTTTCCCCAAAATTCCCCAGATTTTATTGAATTTCCTCAAAACAAGTAAAAAAGTATCAGTCGACTTTGCCGACCGAGATATACCCTCAGCATGTGTATATTGAAACAATTTTTCCCCAAAATACGTATGTTATTAGGGGGTTTTAACAATTTTGGGCGTTTGAACCGACAAAAATGTTGATTAGGATTAAATATCAAAAGTTTTTACTAAAAGGAATGGATCGACATTGACCGTTATGGAAGTGGATCTCCAGCCACAACATATGGTGCCATAGGGGGTTTTTACACTCTTCGGGCTGTTTGCTCAAGAAGTACGGACTCGCCCCTAAAAAAACTTTCACCATCGTAATTGAGGCAGCGAATGAAAGTTGCTTCAACAAAAATCAAAGTGATCCGATATTAGGTCTTAAAGTGAACTTATCCGAAATTTTGTGTGGGAGGTACCGGATGGAGTGGACAAAAATGTAGTACATATTTTAACCTGAGCTATATCTGGTAGATATATTAGGATGCGTAAAGTATAGACCAATTCGGCCACTCCCTTCAAGAGTTACAGTACGAACAATTTTTCCGAACATTTTTGAACTTTTGTGGGGGAGGTACCCGAAGGAGTGGACCGATATGGCTTATCTTCAAACTTAAACTATGTTTGGACAAAATATTACTAAGGCCATATTTTGGACCGAATCGGCAGATCCGTACGAGAGTTATTTTGCGCTCCAACCACCTCACACGGTGTCATAGGGGTTTTTTTGCAACTTTCATGCTATTTTCTCAGGAAGTATGGACTTGCCCCTGATGAAACTTGTAGTGCCGTATGGAGGGCAGTGAACACAAGCTGCTAAAACAAAAATCAAAGCGATTCGAGAGATGGCCCTAAACTGAACTTTTCCGAAATTTTGTGTGGGAGATACCCGAAGGAGTGGACCTATTGAGACTGTATTGAAACTTCATATTACTCTGGTAGAAAGTTTACGCTGTACAAAGTATGGACCAAATCGGTTACTCCCTTCAAGAGTTATCGTGCGCACAAACTTTCCGAACATTTTCGAACTTTTGTGGGGGAGGTACCGGAAGGAGTGGACCGATGTAGCTCATCTTCGAACTTAAACTAAGTTTGGACAAAATATTACGAAAGCCAAAATTTGAACCGAATCGGTTCATCCGTTCGATAGTTATCGTGCGCTCCAGCCAGCAGGACAGACAGACAGACAGACGGACGGACATGGCTAGATCGACTCCAAATTGTCTGAAACACATTTGGTCCAAACATACTTGGGATCTAAAACCATTATTTCGATGAGGCACATTTTCATCGTATCAAAGTGTATATACCCTCCTTAGCCTAAAGGCTGAGGGTATAAAAATCCCCAAACATTTTTAACAAATAATTACAAAAAAATTAAAAGTAGTTTTATTTTACTATTGAAATTCATATCATTAAACTTGTAAAGTGTTGAAAACTTCACTTTCAAGTGATTCAGAATCATTAGTCTCATTGGACGTAGTAAATTTTTACATGGTATGTTTCTTTACTATTGAAAATAGTAAAACCGGCAAAAATAGCAAAGGTTGTAAACTGCCCCCATATGAATTGTATGAAGTCAGAAGTAAAGGAACGCTTTTCGAGTAAAAAGTGGTAAAACTTGAAGATTCTTGCACGTAAGGGAACAGAGCTATAATGAACGATTTGTAATATTTCTTTAGGTGGGTCAACACAACAAATGGAGTTGTTAGAAAATTGATTATTTATTCAAGTAACTCGTACTGCATTTTTTTTCTGAATATGATTCGAAATAGAAGACTCTTTCTACTTAAGAATTACTTGTTGGAACGGAAAGCATATTTAATACCATCTCCAATTTACGAATGATAACTTTCTCCATTGCGATTCGTAACATCCGTGGAGATTTTTGTGTTGACACCTGGTTCTAAAAAGGTTCGTATAGAGCTAAAATTGTGTTGACCCAGTGAATTGCTGCAAATATTGGGGTAAAATTGCTTGTCAATTTAAGAAATTGCATATTTGTAGGCATCGGTTTCGGCATTTGTATTAACAGCGTTTAAGATATTCGGCACTGGTCAAAATTGAAGCCTAGATCCATGGCTCCTCATGGTAAATATGCCGAGTCGTTTTCCATCGATTCCACTATTTTTTTTATCTTCTTAATTTTTTATAAATTGTTTCAATATTCGAGTGCACAGGGAAAAATGCATATTAGCAATATGCATAGGTTTAAAAATTTAGATCAAGGCCCGTTCTCACATCTTTTCTTTAAAATCCCTTTTTGTTATACCTTACTTTAAGAAAAATAAGGAATAAAGTTCGCATTACCAGGGATTTGTTTTTACATCTTCCATTCCATTTCAAGCAAAACAGTCTGTATACATCAAATTTACTCAAATAGGATTGGTTGATTTGAATTTGCTCCCAAATTTTTCTTCTTTTTGGGCGCACTTTAAATTTTAAAAGGAACACAAAGTTCCTTTTAATTTATCTGACACTTATTATTAAAGCAAACTTGTAGGAATGAAAAACGTGTTATCTGTCCGATATCGGCCAACATTTAACTACAAAAAGGATATAATAACAGGCCTAAGCATATTTATCTCTTTTATAATTGGAGCCATGAATGTTAAATAAAGTTTAATTTCATCATTGCCCATCAATCCAGAAATCATTTCTGCAGTTAAGTCCCCTTCTTCAACAGAAATGATGGAAAATGTTATTTCAATTCAACCCACAGTTCTAGTACGCTGTCAGTCGTCGAACCGCATGATAACACTTCAAATCTGTCATAAATTATTACAGCTGCGACCAGTTAAGCTGGAAACACATACAACTTTTGAGTAAAGTTTTGTGTCGTTTTGGCCGTTTTGACACTGTTGGGCATGATGCCGAAAAATTCAAATTCATTTGAAATATATGCCGACAACCAGATAAACGCTGGACTTTGGTATCGTCGTCGCCCTGTTGTTGTTGTTTTTTCCCGACACCCAACGCAAAACTTTAAACAAACGTTGTATCTGTTTTCAGCTTTAGTATATGATGCATGTTATTTGTGCGTCACGCGTGTTCTACAACTATTCAAGTACAGAAATTAAAAAAGATCAGATAATCTGAAGTAATTAGTCAAAAAAGAAATTCCCCAAAAATCCCCAAATATTTTTCAGATTTCCTCAACATTTTCCCAATTCCCCAAGTCGAAATTTTTTTCCCCATTTCAAATAAAAATTCCCCAATTTGGGGAAAAATCCCCAATACTGACAACGCTGATGCCATGAATACGAGAGCAAACAACATAATTGAGGGAAAAATAATCTAGAGAGTAATAAACTAAGGAACAAATAATAGAGTGCGAGATGACCTAGAGAGTGATACACTATAGTACATTTCGGCCAATACTGACCATAAAGATCACCTGACTCTTTCCGCATCGGGTTCCTTATGGTGAGAGAGACGTCGTCATCTGCAATTTGTAAAGTATTTTTTATACCCTCCACCATAGTATGGAGGGTATATTAAGTTTGTTTTTCCGTTTGTAACGCATTGAAATACTCATTTGCGACCCTATAAAGTATATATATTCTTGATCAGGATAAAATTCTAAGTCGATCTGAGCACGTCCGTCCGTCTGTGGTAATCACTCTAGCATCCACAAAAATAGAGATAGGAAGCTGAAATTTTGGGAAAATGCGTCTTTTGTTTGCAGGCAGGTCAAGTTCGATGATGGGCTATATCGGTCCACGTTTTGGTATAGCCCCCATATAACGGTACCCCCCGATTTACGGTATTTTGACGTTTTTAGCTACATTTTCAAACCGATTTGGCTATAATTTGACATTTAGGGTTCCTAAGTGTCAGCAAACATATATAACAAAACTTGTGGACATAGGTCCACGTTTTGGTATAGCCCCCATATAACGGTACCCCCGATTTGCGGTATTTTGACGTTTTTAGCTACATTTTTAGACCGATTTAGCTATAATTTGAAATTTAGGGTTCTTAAGTATCAATAAACTTATATAACAAAAGTTGTGGACATAGGTCCACGTTTTGGTATAGCCCCCATATAACGGTACCCCCCGATATACGGTATTTTGACGTTTTTAGCTATATTATCAGACCGATGTAGCTATAAATTGACATTTAGGGTTCTTAAGTGTTAATAAACTTATAAATTAGAAGTTGTGGACATAGGTCCACGTTTTGGTATAGCCCCCATATAACGGTACCCCCCGATTTACGGTATTTTGGCGGCTTTAGCTACATTTTCAGACCGATTTAGCTATAATTTGACATTTGAAGTTCTTAAAAGTCAATAAACTTATATAACAAAAGTTGTGGACATAGGTCCACGTATTGGTATAGCCCCCATATAACGGTACCCCCCGATTTACGGTATTTTGACGGGTTTAGCTACATTTTCAGACCGATTTAGCTATAATTTGACATTTGAAGTTCTTAAATGTCAATAAACTTATGTGACAAAACTTGTGGACATAGGTCCACGTTTCGGTATAGCCCCATATAATGGTACCCCCCGATTCACGGTATTTTGACGTTCCTAAGTGTAACTAAACTTATATAACAAAAGTTGTGGACCTAGGTCCAAGTTTTGGTATAGCTCCATATAACGGTACGCCCGATTTACGGCATTTTGACGTTTTTATCTACATTTTCAGACCGATTTAGCTATTAATTGACATTTAGGGTTCTTAAATGTCAATAGACTTATATAACTAGTGGACATAGGTCCATGTTTTGGAATAGCCCCCATATAACGGTACCGCCCGATTTCAGGTATTTTCAGAATTTTACCAACAAGTTTTAACCGAATTATCTGTAATTTGAACATTTGACATTTGAAATTCTTAGTGGTCACCACACCTCTCCACCAAAAATTGTCAAGAAAGCCCCCATATAACGGTACCTCCCGATTTTCAGTAATTTGATGATTTTATCTACAATATTAAACCGAACAAGCAGTAATTTGACATTTGAAGTTCTTAGTGGTCACAACACCTCTCCATCAAAAATTGTCAACATAGGTCCATGTTCGGATATAGCTCCCATGTAACGGTACGTCCCAATTTTCAGTAATTTGGCAATTTTAGCTACAATTTTTAACAGAACTAACTGTAATTTGACATCAACACTTTTCAACATAGCCCCAATATATCGATACTTCCCGATTTTCGGTACTTTGAGGATTTTACTTAAAATGTTTAACCGAACGTAGGTCCATGTTTTTGTATAGCCCAAAAACAAACCTCCCGATTTTCCGTACCTTAGCTTTATTTTTTGGACGAACTTTCTGTAATTTGAAATTTAAAAGTCAACAAAAATTCTGCAACAAAAATTGTTCATTTAAGTTCATATTTTCGTATAGCCCAGATACCTCCGAACTAGCTGTTAATGACATTTGAAGTTCCCACGTTATGTACCGATTTTCGATATTTTGAGGATTCTAGCTAAATTTTTTAACCGAATTAGGAGTTATTTGACATTAAAGGCTCCCATCAAAAACTGTCAACATAGGCCCATGTTTTATTATAACCCCTATATAACAGTACCTCCCAATTTCTAGCCCACCAAAAATTGTCAACAGTTAGATATAGGCACCATAAAAAAGGGCCTCCCGAATGAAGCATTTTATGTACATTATTTTATGGTGGAGGGTATGAAAAGTTCGGCCCGGCCGAACTTAATGCTTTTTTACTTGTTGTTATTGGAGGTGGACATTATTTAAAGTAATTCGTTTCTTTTTTTAATTTTTTGTGTTGGCAAATTTATTTGTGGGTAACTGTACATTTTGCACGTCGTCGAAAACACCAACAACAATTCTCGATTTGAGTTGTGTTTCTGTATGTTTCACTTCTTCTGATCGTTAGCTTCGTCTAAAAGTTTTGTGTTCTCCATTTTCGGTACTTTTTTTCCATAACCATTTGTTGTTTTTGTGTCGGTAACATGGTTGTGGATGGCTGAAATTTTGTACATCGCAGTAAACGGCAAGAGTAGGATCGCCATGAATTGTATTTCTGTATATGTATATGAGTACTGAGTTCCCGTTTCTCCATCATGTTTGTTGTTGTATCAAAACAGGTTTTTCAACTTTATTTGATTTTGTAGGAAACCCCAATTATTTATTGGTGTCAAGTAGCAGCAGAAGAAAAAAATGTTATTTTTTTCCTTTGTTCAAATCCACCTTCTGATGTAGTAGAAACGACTAGCGTCTCTATTTCTTGTTATAAATAAAACACAACAGCAGTTAATTTCCATTTTATTCTGTATTTTATTAATTTATTTCCTGCATCTATGTCCGAGTTTGTAGCTATTATTTAACTGCCCAGTGATCTGTTCTCGTTACCCTGTTGGCACGCCACAATATCTATGCACTTAGTACGAGAACAAACAACATAATTGAGTGAAAAATAATCTAAAGAGTAATGAACTAAGGAACAAATAATTTAGCTAAAAGTTTGAAACTTTTTGGAGAGGTACCAGAAGGTGTGGAACGATATTACACATCTTTGAACTCAATCTAAGTTTGGACAAAATATTAGGAAGGCCGAATCGGCTGATACGTCCAGTCACTACACATGGTGATGTGAAACTTTGCCTTTTCGAAATGTGGTGTGGGATGTACCCGAAGGAGTGGACTTTTACGATGTGCCAAATGTGGAACAAATCGGTTACTGCCTTATTGGTTAATGTGACTAAAAGTTTGAAAATACCGAAAATCGTGGGTACCGTGAAATTGTAAAGAAAATTATCTGGTCGAAAAATTTGTAGCACCAACGAAGGGTGAATGTCAAGTTTCAGTCATGTCGGTATTGAAATAGCGAAAATCCAGAACCGCACATAGGGTGTCTCATTGGGAGTAAAAAAAGTGCTTCAACGATTGGTTTGAGCGAAGGAAAAGGTGTATATGGGCAATACTTTTGAAAATTTAACATAGTTGAAGCCAAGGTTTAGCCTTTAATAACTCGCGAAATGTGTTTGAATATTATACAAATTAAATGCTTTCGGATAAAATGAAATGTTTTTAGACTTGGCAAAAATATTGGCCTCAAAAATTTTATTTGCGTGGAAGCTGTGGCTACATTTATGTTAAATAATGGGTAAAATGGATTTTCTCTTAATTTTTTGATTAAACCATACTTTTCACGATTTTCCCATCGAAGTAAATATGGAAGGCAACAAAATAAGGATCATCTCACTAGTGTATAACTTCTCAAAATTTGATCTGCGTCTACCATTAAATGATGCTGATACTTTGAAGCCAGATTTTAAGTTTTTTTAATTTTCTTCTAATTTCCTTCTGCAAACAGGTTTTTTTTTAAAAAATCGTATATAGGATTGCAGATCTCGCGATTCTGAGTTATTTAATATTTGTGTCGTGAATGTAGCCTACAACGCTTCACAGAAATCTGCATCCAAATACGAAAATTTTGCATTCGATTTACTCGTACTTGATTGCAAATTTTAGATTTTTACGTTGCGGATCTAATAAATCGTTACTCGTGAAGTTCCATCTACTAAAACGCGAGATACGAGAAATTCCAAGGTAGGAAATCACCTAAAATTGTTTTCGAAAATATCGCGCATTTGATGGCGTATTCTGGGGCCGTTTCTACTACAATGAAGAAACAAGTGCAGCATCTTCGTTTTTGTGGAAACAGAGATTTAAAAACTTCACTGATAAGGGAGCTACATTAATTTTATCCCAAAAATAGTGTGTGATGCTACATCCGAGGTTCCTGATTGATCGCCTTGAAATAGATATATATCGATGTAGACTTTCGTGGTGACACTGAAACCAGATGCGGAACAAAATTTATTGTACCTTGCGCAAATTAGAGATGTTTTATAGGTTTTTTAATGCTTAGATGCAGCCGATGCTACATCTAAGCATCCAAGTTATATTTCGAAAAATGTAAACAAATTAAAGATATGGTCTGGCTGTACATGAAAATCACATGGGGACAAAACGATTTTGATAATTACGCGATTTACACATATTTTAATAATACATATAAGTTAAAGCGGTTTATTTGAACTCTATTTCCGTTTAAGAAGTCTAATGATTTATTTCATCATCCCGATAACTTTCCTCAATGGGAAACCTTCTATGTGAATGCAGATAAAGCAAAATCCGCCCATTTTCTTGGGAGTTTCAAGAAAAATAAAAGAAGTACTCCTATAGAATTTTTCCAATATTTTCAACTCTAGAATTCATGTGAAAACTATTATTCCAAAGCAAAATTTGTTTTTTGGAACACAAATATGTGCTTAATTTGGCTATAATATCCTAACTACTATCTCGATGATTATATGTTTGGCCTCATATGATTCCTCGTGGAGTCTTTATTTAAAACTGTTATTTTTTTGTAATTTTTGATGGTTAAATGGACCTATCTATATTTTCAAAAAATTTGGATTCCATTTAAGATTTTGTCAATTTTTTACAAATATTATGCAATCTACATAATGACGTCACTTCGTGATAACTTTAGTGACAATTGTGCTCAATAAAATAATTAACGTTTTTAAAATAATTTTTTCTTAAACGCAGAAATAAAACCGCGATAATATTTGTCCGCAACAACCAAAAATTTGCTCGCGAGTGGATTTGTACTGGGGAATTTTTTCTTAACCTATGTATCAAAAATCGCTAATGTAGCGCGAAAAGAAAAAATTAAATTTTTTGGAAATGGAATATGAAATAATTGGCAACATTTCCAATATATCATGCTGCAGACTACTTAAGACAACAATAAAACTATTTTTGATGGTAAATCTTCTCGTTTTTATTGTTAGGCCAGCACGTTATCGCGCAATTTCGTATAGGGACTATATCCTATGTCCGTAGAGGGACTATATCCTATGTCCGTTCTTTTAGGTGGAGAAACAACAAAATTCCTGAACTCGGCGGTTATAGAAAAACATGGGTCTATGTCAACAGTTTTTGGGGTAGTATTTAACCACTGCACTGGGAACCATAAAAGCTAAACTACAGTCCACCTAGACCGAAAATTTCAAACTACATCACATCTACCGGTACCCTTATGCAAAAGATGCACCACAATTTGTAGTACATAAGTTTATTCCCCCTGAGACCAAATTGCAGTCAGTTTGAGCATAAAATATAGGTAAAAATATACAAATTGCTGAAATCGTTCGGTACTGGTACACGGGTGCTATACCCAAACTGTGGACTTATGTCCACATATTTTGATAAAGAAGTTGTTCAACCAATAAATACAGTCAATTTATGTAAGTCAAAAAATATTGATAACAAGTAAAAATGTATCAGTCGGCTTTGCCGACAGAGCTATACGGTTCGGGGCCGACTATGTGATGTCCTACACCACTACCTCTGTGCATAATCATTTCACTTGAAAACATTTCTTTTAGGGAGATACGAGAGTTTTCACCTATCTGGCTTTTTACCGAATGACTTAAGGCGAACTGAACCAAAATAATTAATATTTAATTTTATATGTGACTACTATCGACATCACTAACATCAATATATGTACTATCTCTGTGAGAAAATTTCGTTATGATCCGATAAAAATTCCGACCTGTATTGTGATTGCAGAAAAAAGGGATGCATTACCGACTATTGCGATTATTATTTGACCACCTACGCCAACCTACTTTGCATAATTTTAAAGATGGGAATTTCTACTTTCTATGTCAGGATTTGCTTTTAGAAGCTTCCCAACCAAAGGTGTGATATCCGTCATTATTATTAAAATCGCAAAAATTAAAAGTTAGGTTCTATTAGCGACTATTGCGATATCTTCGTTGTTCGTTTGTTTGTTACATCGTTGTAAAGGTGATATTTTCTACTCTCATTGCCAGGTTTTGCTTTTTGTATACCCCTTATAGGCGCTGAGATATTTGATTTGGAATAAAATGTTGACTTTTCCTCCAAATAAATTTTTTGGTCATTCCCAACCCTAAATATTATCCGGCCATCACCAAAATCAATAGGCTTCTTTCTCTATGAGACCTCCATTAACCCTCAAAAGTTCGTCACGATCCGATCAAAATTGCGAACTGTAGCGTGATTTCCAAAAAAAAAAAATTAATGGGATGTATTACCGACTATTGCGATATCTCCGTTATTTGGTCACCTACGCCGACGTAGTTTGCATCATTGTAAAGATGGAATCTTCTACTTTCATAGTCAGACTTTGCTTTTGGAAAGTCCCAAACCAAAGCTGTGATATTCGTCATTATAATTAAAATCGCAAAAATGAAAATTTGGGTTTTATTTGCGACTATTGTGATATCTTCGTTGTTTCATCACCTACGACAACCTACTTAACATAATTAGAAATGTGATATTTTTTACTTTCATTGTCAGGCTTTGCTTTTGGTAAACCCCTTATAGAAGCTGAGATATTCGCTTTTGAAAAAAACGTTGTCTTTTTATCCAAATAAGTTTTTTTGCCCATTCCGACCCCTAAATATTATCCGACAATCACCAAAATCAATAGGCTTCTTCCTCTGTGAGACCCCCATTAACCCTCAAAAGTTCGTGACGATCCGATCAAAATTGCTACCTGCAGCGTTATTTCCAAAAAAAATGTTAAATGGGATGTTTTACCGACTATTGGGATATCTCCGTTATTTGGTCACCCTCGGCGACCTAGTATGTAAAGACGGAATCTTCTACTTTCATAGTCAGGCTTTGCTTTTGGAAAGTCCCAAACCAAAGCTGTGATATTCGTCATTATAATTAAAATCGCAACAATGAACATTTGGTTTTATTTGCGACTATTGTGATATCTTCGTTGTTTCATCACCTACGAGAACTTTTTTACATCAATAGAAAGGTGATATTTTCTACTTTCATTGTCATGTTTTGCTTTTGGTATACCCCATACAGAAGCTAAGATATTAGCTTTGGAAAAAAACCTTGTCTTTTTATCCACATAAGTTTTTTGCACATTCCGACCCCTAAATATTATCCGACCATCACCAAAATCAATAGGCTTCTTCACCTCCGGGACCCCATCAACACCCAAAATTTCGTGACGATCCGATCAAAATTGCGACCTGTAGCATGATTACAAGGTTTAGATGGACAGACGGACACATAGTGGTGTAGGGTATAAAAGACGTATGTATTTAGAGTGTCTTCAGATTGGGAGTATGAACTTGCCGATAAAGATATGGATTAGGATAAAATCTGAAATGTTTTTCAGGGGAGGTACCTAAAGGAATGGTAAGTCGGCCCATTTTGGAAGTGTGTCTTATTTTGGCAGTCATTCTCTCGATAGGACAATTTTATCAGGAAACATGGACTTGTCCACGAAAAACATCATATCGTTGTAAACAGGGCTACTAGGAGAACCTTCGCTAATAATTTCCATAGGATTCTCGCTCAGACCCTTAACCGCACTTAAACAAATTGTTGATCATTTGTGTGGGTGTTGTCCTAAGGAATGAACCGATAGGACCCACTTTTGAACATAAACTAAGTTTGGACCAAATATTTCGAGATCCAAAGTTTGGACGAAATCGGTTGCTCCGTTTATGAGATATTGGGTTCACCATTTTAGCATGGCAGAACAATATGAGATAACAGCAATACCCAGCTGACTGAACTGGGCTGTAACGTTAGTGTCAAATTCCAAACGACATTTAATATATTTATTTCTATTTTTGATGTACATTAGGTATATATATTTTTTGAGGAAACAAATATATAATTCAGAAAAAAAAACTATTTCCTATAAAGACTTCTTCGTATCAATATCATGTATCTCCTCCAACTCCGTACAACGTGCCGCATGCTAAACCACCTGCTATAGAGGAGATAAAAAATTTGTTAATATGTGTGACATTTTGTTAAATTTGAAAAAATAAAGCCATAATAAACATGTTCTTCTTTGATTTCAAAAACAAAAGACTGAAACAGTTTCTCCTTTTTCAATGAATTTCCAGCGATCCCAAACATATTTAAAAGAATTCTACTATCTGTGAAAAATTATGCATTTGGTACAATGATATGGAAACATTCAAATCGAAAATGTAACGAATTTTCATTCATGTTTTCCATTCAATCAGATGTAAAAAATGATTATTTTTTTAAGTTCCAATTATTTATAGACATTTCCTTATTTTGTTTACATATACAGGTGACACTAATATTACAAAAAAAAAAAAAAAATTCTATGTGGTTGTTGTTGAGTTGTATTAGTTGTGGTATTGACTTTACCTTATTTGTTCTACCAAGCCATTTAGCGAATATTTTCTTTGGTGGGGGAGGTACCGGCAGGAGTGGACCTATAAGCACCATTTTCGAATTTCATCTAATATTCTACGAAATATTACGATATGCAAAGTGTGGACCAACGCAGTATTCGGTTCGGGAGTTATCGTGCGCACCAGCCACTGCACATGCTGTCCGTAGGTGTTTTTTACAGTTTCCGGGTTATTTTCTCAAGAAGTATGGACTTGTCACTGAAAAAACTTGTACCATCTTAAAGGGGCCTTGAGTGCAACATGTAGCAAGAAAAGTCAAAACTATTTGAGAGGATTTCCTAATGGCACTTTTACGAAATTTGGGGTGGGAGGTATCCGAAGGAGTTGACATATATAGTCCATATTCTAAACTGATCTATGTCTTGTAGAAAGTATGCACCAAATCGGTTACTGCCTTGGAGAGTTATTGTGTGCACCATTTTAGCGAAAAGTTCTGAACTATTGTGGGGGAGGTAGCCAAAGGAGTGGACCGATATCGCAAATCTTAGATCTTGATTTAACTTTGGGAAAAATATTACGATTGTCAAATTTTGGATCGAATCGGTCTGTCCTTTCGAGAGTTACCGCGCGCTCCATCCACAACGCATGGTGCCATAGCCATAGTATTTACAGCTTTCAGCTAATTTTCTCAGGAAGTATGGACTTGCCCTTGAAAAAACTTGCACCGTCGTTATGGGGGCAGAGAATAAAAGTTGTTACAGCAAAAACCAAAAGGATTCGAGGGGAGGTCTTAAACTGCATTTTTCCGAAATTTTGTGTGGGATGTACTCGAAGGAGTGGACCGATATAGTCCATATTCGAACTTGATCTATGTCTCTTAGAAATATTACGATGTCCAAAGTTAAGACAAATTCGGTTACTCCCTTCATGAGTTATTGTGTGTACAATTAAGCGAAAAGTTGTTAACTTTTGTTGGGGAGGCAGCCGAAGGAGTGGACCGATATGGCCTATCTTCGAACTTAAACTAAGTTTGGACAAAATATAACGAATGCTTCGCTCGAGAACCAGCACTAGCCAGATAGATAGACGGACGGACATGGCTAAATCGACTCCAAACCTTCTGAAACACATTTCGTCCATACATACTTGGGGTCTAAAACTATTATTTCGATGAGGCACATTTTGCCCGTATGAAAGTTTAAAACGTCCAAATACCTAAAAGCAGGCGTTACTGTTATATGGGGGCGAAACCAAAACGTGTACCTCTGTCTTTAGTGGAAAAGTTTCTTGCCCACTGGGAACTCTAAGTGTAAACTTACATATACTTAACCAGAAAGTGCTTAAACATTAAAAATAGAAAAGTTGGGCGGTAACATTACATGAGGCATTTACCAAAACGTGGACCGTGGTCCGCAATTTTTGGTGGAGAATTTTTTAGACCCCTAAGAATTCTGAGTGCAAATTATAGTCAATTTAGACTGGAAATGTAGATAAAATCTTTAAAATACCTGAAATCGGCCGGAACTGGACTATAACAAATTGTGGAGAAGCATTTTGACCACTGGGAACACCATGTGTCCATTTAAGCTAATTTTGTAAGAAAATGTTGATGTAAAGATGTGGACTGTTTTGTATTCTCAGAAGAATATGGAAGGCAACTACAGTCGAAATCGCTTATAACGTCGGTCAAGGAACCGTCCAAAATCAGACGCTATAAGCGATAGTCGTTGTAAACGATATTTATAAAAGAGGTAAAATTATATTATGTATAGTGATTTTTTGATATAAATACGTTGTTTTATTAAATAAATAAATAAAATCAAATAAGTATAAATGACTAAAAAGAAAATAATAAAAAATTGCGATATAAAATTCATTCTTCAGCAGATATATCAGTTTAAAATGGGATATGTTTTTATTTCTAATAGTCTCTTTGTGCTTTTGACTTCCGACACATAAGTTTTAAATTTAACTCACATTTTGAAAGGGTTTCCAAACACACATTTTTGTTTGTAACATCTTCTGAGTAAATAAATTTTTGAAGAGTTTCTACAGCTAGACACGCCTCTGACGCTGGCGGCATTTGAAATTCTGTCTCTGAAGTATCCGCAATTTCTTCGTTAAACTTACTACCATCTAAAACTTCCAACATTATGTCGTCATTATATATGGCAGATGTGAAAACGTTGTCATCGATGGCAACTAATTAATCAGTATCAATGAAGAAAAATGTCTTCAGAATCGTTCAAAGGACCATTAACAATCCCGCATGATGAAAACAATTACCAATGACAAAAGACGTTACATTTTTCCGTGATTCATCTAACAATAACACGTCATCCAACACATTTAATTTCGTACTTTGATTCTTTTTTATTCTTGCCAGGATAATGGATATTTGCCGATCAGGCAATGCGATTTCAATGATTTTATTCCACCTTGGTCTATGGGTTGTAAAAAAGATGTGACATTGATTGGCAAAAATTCAAGCTTATTGACTTGAGGCCGCCATCTTCGAACATGTTGTGCATAAGATTGGTATTTTGTTGTTGCTTGAGTTTGAAAAAATAAACGTACAACAAATTATTGTTAAATTATTATTAAAATTCAAATATTTCACAAAAAAACGACGTTACAACCGATAGACGTCATAAGCGATTTTTATTTGTGTGGAATATAATCGGCAGAAATTCGGGACTTTTGGAGTTCGTCGCTATAAGCGATATGACGTTATAAACGACGACGTTAAAAGCGATTTCGACTGTAATTGCCTTCTTTGAACTTGATTTACATTGATTGTACGTTGACTTAAATCTCTAGATGGGGCATATCTTCTCAACTTGAACAGGCAGCGAAACTAAGCCTAACAGCCCTTGCAAAATTATTCAACATGTCAGAAAACATACAAAGTTTGTATTACAAACACAATTAAAGAAAGAATCGAGGTCATTATATAGCGGCATGATTTGCAAAACTGTATTTTAACCATAAACAATCATGTTGTAGGGTATATGAATAATAATACTAAAGCAATACAACAATAACACATATTGTGGTATGAAAACATTCTCATCTTTTTTAGCTCTCCTTTACGGTTACTTTCATTACCTAAAGAATGTGTAGAAGCAACAAAACAAAATGTTAAAAACTAACTTATAGTAACAACAAAATTATATGAAAAAAAAATCACATCACGTCACTGAATTTTCAGTGATACGCACACAGAATACGTTACCACGCAACGCTGAAAGTAGAATATAATGTTGTTTTCGATTTTGCGATTTCATCAATGATATGTAGGTACATATAAATAAAATTTCTATGATTTGATGCTCATGTTAGATAAAATTAAGATATTGTAAATTTGATTTGTAGAGGCAAACGAACCGAAGAACCAAACAAACGAAAACAAACACGTGTTCTTTCATTATAAGAATTTGGTAAGCAGAATCACTGGAATATCTTTATATATGAAAGTGCTTTGAGATGACTGAGTGAGTGACTAACTGACGGGCATAACATCGCTCTGGCGAAACGACTGAAGCTAGAAACTTGAAATGTTGAGTGTGTTTTGTTGTTGGTATGTAGGGGTGAGAGAAGGCCGTTTTTTTAATCGAACTAGAAGGGTACGAATACTACTAAAAGGTACTAAATATGGTACCCTTTGCCAAACAGGAAGAGCTAGAATTCTGAAATGTTAAGTTACGGAGAGTTAGAAAGATGCACCAAAGGCTTTTTGGAAATTCGAACTACAAGTGTACGAAAAGTACTAAAAATTACTAAATTTGGTACGAATTTTGTTTGGTGTGTAACCTTGGCATATGGACGTGTTTTAAGAAATATAAAATATATGTTTCCTATCTTTTAAAAAAAATTCAAACAAAATTGGACAGTGTTTAGTAGAGTTATTCCATGTTAGAGCTATGTTATGCAAAAATAGCCCGTTTAACCCAAGCGTGTAATCGATAGCCCAACGGGAACAACCCCAACGAAAACTCTCCCATTTTTTGGAGTTTCTTACCGGAAAGCCAGATTTAAAACCGATTTAGACCCGTTTCTACTGAACCTATTGCTGCAAAGTGGATACAGTTTGAAAGCTTATCGAAATACCTTACACATGGCATTGTTACTTCAACCGGTCAGCTTCATGATGTTCTTACTCGGCTTACTTCTTCACATGTGTAATTTGACACTTATATCACGATATTTCAAGATAGGCGACTCCTCTGAAAATTATTATTATACATTGTAGTTATTATTCTTATAGAAAATTGTTAAGCTTACTACTTTTATTTTCGTCGATTTCTGATGGGTCTTAAAGTTTTTGAGAAAAATAAAAAAATAAGGCCTCCAAAAAAATGTCATTTGACCCTGAATAATTTCATTTGCACACATGAGATCGATGGGGATCTTTAGAATGTTACTTTTAATGGCAAACCCTATCTTTCCACCAAAAATTCAGCTTTGTGGGAATTTTTGCTATTTCCCCCTTATACGCATGTCTCTTTTGAATGGACTAATAAGGCTACGAAAAGTAATAAATAGTACTACAATTGTTTTTTGTTTTATTTGTTTACAAGAATGTTTTACGCCCACACAATATTTCGGATAAGTTCGCATTAAGATCTGCTATCGAATCACATTGATTTTTGTTGAAGCAACTTGCATTCGCTGCCTCTGTTACGACGGTAAAAGTGTTTTTAAGGGCAATTCCATACTTCTGGAGAAAACATCCCGACCCTATTCCACATTTTTGTCGGCAAATTCCAATGTCCAAAACGGGCCCCAAAATATATGAAAAGACCAGACCCTAAATAAACATAGGCTGAGGTATATCTCTGTCGACAAAGCCGACTGATACTTGTTTACTTGTTTTTTTTTTTTTGGAAATTTCACACCAAAGTTTCATTTAGCCCGCTAAATATTGTCTGATCGTCATTTAAAATAGCTAGCCTCTTCTTACTCATAAACTAAAACACGATGGGGCATAATTGAGACTTTCAGGGCAGCTACAAAATCGGTTAACAATTATGGTTTTGGTGCAATAAGTATAGGTCCAATAGTTTGATAGCCGTGAAGTATTTAGATAACAATAAAGCGATCTAGGATGAATATTTCGTTGTGATAAATTAAATTTGAGAAAAAGAAACTTTCTAAAATGTTGGTGTAGCCTACAAAATCTTCAGCAGCTGCTACACACAATCTTCAAAAGCTGCTACAAACTACGAGGGACACTAAAAACCCTTCTGGTCCAGGCACGCAGTGAACACCTGGCCGCAAAAATGGATTTTTCTCGCTAGATACAGCACAACTGGCCAATCGCTCACAAAAAGGCTCTTGTGGATTGGTGCAAAGAAATTGTGAATTAAAACATTCGTGGTGCTTCAAACGACATTTATAAGATCGTAACAGACGACGAATCGACCGTTTGGGTCTTCGAAAGCGAGTCAAATCCAATGAAAGCTGTTAATGGAAGAAGACCTTCGAAGCAAATGGTCGCCTATTTCTTCGGCAAAACTGACCGTGTGGCGACTATACGGCTTGGGAAATGTATTATTTATTTTTAATTGATAGCGGTGGGTGTAATTTAAATTATAAAAACTAGTTTGGGGTCTGGTTTTACGCGCTCGTTCCATAATGTGCATGTAGTAATCTTTTGCCGAATTTGGCTTCGATTATTTTTTGGGGAATTAAATTGGACTCTCTCGATACGGAATAACCACATTAGGGCTGCAAATATTTGCAAAATCTTCTGATAACTGCACTTTTAAAATATGGGATTTTTCTTGAAATTAAAACAAATTTAGCTGTGCATTTCTATGGGACCTTGGGAAATTTTTGAAAGTAGAAGTTCTACACCCGGAGACTCTAAAATATCATATAATTTTTCGTGGCAATATTTTATGACCGCTAGGAACCCCAAGTATGAAATAGCAGCTAATTTGCTACGAAAATGTGGCTTAAATCCTCAAATCCAATACCGCAAATCGGAAGGTACCATTACACAGTGGTCGCTGCCATTGGCCAAAATTAAAAAAATGAAAGTCTAATTTTTGATACCAAATGTGTTCATATTTACTCCTAACATGTTAAATTTCTCTAAAATAAATTTGTTACGCATTAGCTCTTACTGTACTCCGCGAGAATAACATCAAAAAAGACAAATTTCAACAGGTTAGATTTCGAGGTGAATTTAATGCAAAAGTTAGGGGATAGTAAAATATTAATATCAAACTAAATCAACTCTCTATTGGCCAAATTTAATTCGCATATTGAAAAACAGTGTATAACGTAATTATACCCTACACCACTATGTGGGGAGGGTATTATAAGTTGGTTTTGGCCAAAAAGTTTGTAACGCATCGAAATAATGGTCGTAGACCCATACTTATATATACCAAAATGAATGTCTCGACGAGCTGAGTCGAGCTGGCTATGTGTGTCCGTCCGTCAGTCCGTCCGTCCGTCAGTCAGTCCGTCCGTCCGTCCGTCTGTCCATCTAAACCTTGTAATCACGCTACAGGTCGCAATTTTGATCGGATCGTCACGATCTTGCATGTTGATGAGGGTCCCGGAGGGAAAGAAGCCTATTGATTTTGATGATGGTCGGATATATGACAATTAAAGTAGAAAATATCACCTTTCTAATGATGTAATGTACAATAGTAACAAATAAAACCCCAATTTTCATTTTTGCGATTTTAATTATATTGACGAATATCACAGCTTTAGTTGTAAAACTTCCAAAAGCAAAGCCTGACTATTAAAGTTGAAGATACCGTCTTTACAATGATGCAACCTAGGTCGGCGTAGGTAACCAAATGACGGAGATATCGCAATAGTCGGTAATACATCCCATCTATCTATTTTTTTGGAAATCACGCTACAGGTCGCAATTTTGATCGAATCGTCACGAAAATTTGAGGGTTATTGGGGGTCTCACAGATGAAGAAGCCTATTAACTTTGGTGATGGTCGGATAATATTTAGGGGTCGGAATGGGCAAACACTTATTTGGAGAAAGGTCAACGTTTTATTTCAAAGCCAATATCTCTGTTTCTTTAAGAGGTATATCAAAAGCAAAACTAGGCAAGTAAACTACAAAATATCACCTTTACAACGATGTAAAGTAGGTTGTCGTAGCAGAGATATGGCAATAGTCGATAATGCATCCCATTTTCCGATATTTTTGTAATCACGCTACAGGTCGCAATTTTGATCGGATCGTCACGAAATGTTGGGGGTTAATGGGGGTCCCAAAGAGAAAGAAGCCTATTGATTTTGATGATGGTCGAATAATATTCAGGGGCCGGAATGGGCAAAACACTTATTTGGAGAAAGGTCAACGTTTTATTTCAAAGCCAATATCTCTGTTTCTTTTAGAGGTATATCTAAAGCAAAACCTAGCAAGGAAAGTAGAAAATATCACCTTTACAACGATGTAAAGTAGGTTGTCGTAGGTGGTCAAATAGCAGGGATATCGCAATAGTCGGTAATGCATCCCATTTTCTGATTTGCTTGTAGTCACGCTACAGGTCGCAATTTTGATCGGATCGTCACGAATTGTCTGGGAGTGGATGCGGGTCCCACAGAGGAAGAAGCCTATTTAGTTTGGTAATGGTCGGATAATATTCAGGAGTCGGAATAAGCGAAAAGCTTATGTGGAGGAAAGTCAACGTTTTTTTTCTTATGCGAATATCTCCGCTTCTGGTTGGAGTATTCCAACAGGAATACCCGTCAATGGAAGAAGAAAAGATCTCGTTTATATTGATGCAAAGTATGTTGGCGTAAGTGAGCAAACCGAGATATTGCAAAATTCAGTAATACACCCAATTTTTCCATTTTTTGTAAACACGCTACAAGTTGGAATTTTGATCGGATGGTGACGAAATTTTGGGGGTAGATGGGGGCCCCACAGAGAAAGAAGCTATTGATTTTGGTGATAGTCGGATAATATTTAGGGGTCGGAATGGGGAAAAACTCATTTGGAGACAAATTCAAAGTTTTATTCTTTGTGAATATATCGGCTTCTAGTAGTGGTATTCCAAAGGCAAAGCCTGTAAATAGAAGAAGAAGAAAATATTACCTTTACATTGGTGTAAAGCAGGTTGGGGAAGGTGGTCAAATAAGGGAGATATCACAATAGTCGATAATGCATCGAATTCTTCCATTTTTTGCAATCATGCTACAGGTCGTAATTTTGATCGGATTGTCACGAAATTTTGGTTGCTTATGGGGGTCCCAGAGAGAAAGAGGCATATTATTTTTGGTGGTAGTCGGATTATATTCCCTAAAAGAAATGTTTAGCAGTGAAAAGCTTATGCAAAGGGGTAGTGGTGTAGGGTATCACATGGTCGGCCCCATCCCGACTATAGCCTTTGCTCACTTGTTTTTATATATATAGAAGAGACATTGTGCGGATAAATTATATGAAGGATACATCAAAATGTTGTCCTCAATGTAAATTTTAGAAAATCAGCCATTTTGATTGATTATTACGGCTAGAACCCTAGAAATACCGAATATTGGGCGGTACCGATTTATGGGGACAACATTAAAGGGGGGACCTACATTAATCGACAATTTTCTGGGGATAACCTACCTCCAGGAGAGAGTAAGTGGCATTTCGGCCATTTCGAATTACTAACTTATATAAAACCTTAAAAATTCCCAAAATCGGGCGGTACTATTATATGGGGACCCTATCAAAACTTAGACCGAATTCAAAATTTTTTTGCAAAAAGGTTTTCTAACACTAGGGAATATCGATAGCCAGATTGTAGCCAATTTCATTGAAAGACGTGGCTAAGACCCCAAAATGACAGAAATCGGGCTATACCTAAAGTTGGGGCTATACCTAAAGTTTGACCTATGTTGAATTTGTTTGCTGCTTTTTATTTGTGTTGCTAAACTAGCCTTTACTGACATTTTCGTATGTATATCTGCTCAGGAAGTAATTTTGGCCGCTCTTCCCATACAAGTTCGACCACAGTGCATTATATGGGGGCTATAACACGGTGCTTTTGAAGGACCAACGATGGGGCCAATGGCAGGTTTTTGAGGCAAAAAGTCGTTTTTCAAGTCAAAGATTGAAATCAAATAATAACGGAATTACATTCTTAACACTTTCAAACCTCCAAAACTAAAAAATTACAATCTGGCAACGGCCCCCCGGCGACATGCAAAGCTGCCAAAGATGTCATAATTTTCATTCCTTTTATTTCTGACATTCAGTCGCAATTAAACAATTTAAGAATTTTGGCGCCAAAACCTGATCTGTTGATACTATATATTTTTTAAAAATGGAAAATACGGGTAATGTTATGTAAATTAAGATTATTATTAAAAATGTAAATGTGATATTATATGTAATCAATAATTTGTTGTGTCAGTAGGTGATGTTTTTTGATGTAGTCAGTGGTATGTGTTCTTTGAGTAGAACTTTCGGTATTGGGGTGTATTCTCGTAAAAATATGTATCTGGTGAAAGGCGACAATGCCTGCTAACAGATTTTGAAAAGAAATTTTGCGTATACTTGCGAATAAAAAAATATCAATTTCCAGATTTCGTAAAACTTAAAAATTTGGATATTTTTAATTTTTGGTTGGAAAATCAGCGAAAACCTAAACACGTTATATACTGGATTTCTGCGAAATTTAATCGAGGTGTCAAAGACAACTTCATGACGGAAGTTAAACACAAGTTTATAATATTTGTGCACGCCTTAACCAAAAATGGATATAAAATTGGAGGTAAAAATCGTGTATTACAATTTGAAAGCTTATTTACGCTAGAACAAGGTAATGATACAAAGAAGAGAGGGCGTCCTAATGTGGATTATGGTGAAGGAAAAAAAAACTTGCTTCGGAAGTCTCCTATGAACACGGCAACAATACCAAGTTCTTTATTCATGTCGCCTTTGTTTCGGGCAATTTGTCAAATGAAAAACATTTGAACTATGTTCTCAAGGAAGTTCGGTATCAACCAACTAAAATGAGAAAACAATTAACTTCGACACAGAAAATTTATGAACGATATGTCCAAATCTGAACCGACTTCAATATGATGTCTCAATAATGTTTTCTAGACCGAATTCCGTCAGACACTTTAAATTTCATCGCAATTGGACATATATAGTATCATTGCTGCACGAAATACCTAAAATCGAATGAAAAAATATATGGGAGCTATATCCAAATCTGAACCGATTTCGATATAATTTGGCATACTTTTTTCTAGACCTAATTCCGTTACACATTTTAAATTTCATCGAAATTTTACAGCATTTGCGTGTTTGTTGCACCAAATACCTCAAATCGGGCGAAAATATATGTGGGAGCTATATCTAAATCTGAACCAATTTCAATATAATTTGGCAAACATATTTCTAGATCGAATCCTGTCACACATTTCAAATTTCATCGAAATTGAGCAGAAATTGCATGTTTGTTGCACCAAATACCTCAAATCGGGCGAAAATATATATGGGAGCTATATCCAAATCTCAACCGATTTCAAAATAACTTGGCAAACTTTTTTCCAGTCCGAATTCCATCACATATTCCAAATATTATCATAATTGGACAGAATTTTCGTGTTTGGTCCATCAATTACTCGAAATAGGGCGAACATATATATGAGAGCTATATCTATATATGAACCAATATCAACAAAATTTGGCAGATTAGTTTCTAGGCCGATTATAAACATCTGCACGAAATTTGGAAGTTCTAGCTTGCCCCTGTGATTTCTTGCCTCAAAAACCTGACATCGGCCCCACCGTGGGACCTTTAAATGGAAGGTGCTTACTTACACCTGGGAAGTTTGTGCGGATTCTGAAACTACAATGTTCATAGCTGTGAAAAATAAAAACAACAAAACAAAAAAATTGCCGGAGCGCTTTTTAAATAAATCACGATTCAAGTTGAAATTTTTACGGGTTTTTAGAGCTTCGTTCCCGAAATTTTTAATAGTAAAACTCGTAAAAGAGAGAACTGTAAAAAAGTTGTTCTCAAACAAAAGTTTTTTTGAAATAGTTCGGGGACGGATAAATGGAAAATATGTCAAAAATATGGAAACAAATGTCAAACTTGGCGTACAAGCCAATCAGACGCCGGCAACCATGTTACTATTTTTTACACGCTCAAAATTTGTCTAGTAAAAAGTTTGTAAAGAGAGCTTAATTCAGCGACATTTTTGTTTAAAGAGGAGGGAAAATTTTACAAATTTTTTGTGTACGGGAACGGGTTTTCGGTATAATGTGTAAAATTTGTAAAAATTGTAAAAACTTTTTAGTTCTGGAAGACAGCTTAGGTTTTCACGATTTCCTATCGAAATGTTGTTCACTACAAGATTAATATTTATGATAATTTCGTAGGTTTTACCGTTATTGAGATAGAAGTTCAAACTGGGACAATGCATTGATTGTGTCGCCTTCTTATAAAACAATGTTATGAATGAATGACTTCATCTGATTCCAGCACATCAAGAAAAAAGGCGTGGTCAGCGATATTCGTCGCCAGTAGATGCTGTAAAAGCGTTCAAAAACCATGTTTTGGAAGTGTCACAATAAAGCCACTGTAAACAACCCAGCACATGGTCGTATGTCAAAGTGTCCTGAGTACGCTTAGGCTAAAAACTGTCAAACTTTCCAAAAAATGCCAAATGCCTCCTGGCGACACTGCGTGTTGCCTAGGCCAGAAGGTTTTTTAGTGCCACTTGTATACTATTAATTTATTTAAAAAATTTTGATAGGAGGAGAAAAAGAAAGTGGCAATTTGCCATAGATGTTCGACCAAAGTTCGATAAAAGGCACTATAAGTTTTGTATCATGCATATAATAATATTAATTCCAAATATCGCTCAACATAAAAAACTTTAATAAATATTGGATAGATGAATCAATCAAATACCTTAAATAGGAAGAAAATATATGTACATGGGAGCTATTTATGTGTATCCAAATTTAAACCGGCTCTTACCAAAAGCATCATCCTATTGAAAAAATGTCTTCCCAATTTTTCTACACATTCTCTGTTAATCAACGTAGAATCATAAAATAAATATTTACTTCGTGGATTTGCTTACCGGAGGTGTTACAAATGGAATTACAAATTTAATATACCCTCTATAATATAATAACAAATTTTTTACCAATTAGTTTCCAATCAAAAGATTCAATGTTTCTAATCATAACTAAATACAATTCTTAGAATGTAGATATCGGTCTATATACGTTCAGAAGTTTCTATGAATTCTTGATTTATCTGATGATTTAAGTGAAACTGTTACCATACACCTAACTACCACAATTTTATCTTATT
The DNA here is from genome assembly GCF_047663935.1 of Musca autumnalis. Lineage (NCBI taxonomy): Eukaryota > Metazoa > Arthropoda > Insecta > Diptera > Muscidae > Musca > Musca autumnalis. The sequence continues at coordinate 121,299,696 of NW_027411866.1, read as the reverse complement.
TGTACTGATTAGATAGTACAAATTAAAATCAAAAGTATCGAAGTGCTGACACAAAAGTTAAATGAATATTATCGTCGTTCACTCCAGATCACTTCAAGTACATAAAATGTCATAAACTATAGAGTGAACTAATCAGTGTTTCCCCATATTGTCTTGGGTAAACAACAAGTTGATAGATAATTTTTAGTATCCAATTCGAAATGAAGACGGGTAAAAAATGAATTCACTTACTTCTGTTAACACGATAAGTAAACTTGTTTCCTTTTATTTATTTTCCACCAAGTATTTGTATTAATTGTCATAGTAGTGTTGCACCTTAATGCGGAACATGATTGTGCAGCGTTGTTCAAATATACCAGGAATTTACATCAACTAATGTCAAAAACGTTAAATCCTGACGTTGTAATTCAACCGGATTCTGCTTCTATACTTGCAAGAATGGAAAATGTCCCTCCAATTGATTATCCATCACCACCTGTTTATCCTCCTACACCTCCTACTGTAGAAAATACACCTACAATTGAAAATCCCGATGTTCCAACACAAACCGTTTATCCTCCAACACCACCAATAATTGAAAATATCCCTCCAATTGAATATCCCGATGTTCCCTCATCGTCAATTGCTCCGCCTACACCTCCAACAATTGAAAATATCCCTCCAATCGAAAATCCCGATGCCCCCACACCACCAACTGAAGCCCCTACACGTCCACCAATTGAAAATAATACGCCGATTATAACAACCACATCCAATCCCGATGTTCCAACACCTCCTGTTGCTCCTCCCACACCTCCAACAATTGAAAATATCCCTCCAATCGAAAATCCCGATGCCCCAACACCACCAACTGAAGCCCCTATACCCCCAGCTATTGAAAATAATACCCCGATTATTACAACCACTGAAAACCCTGATGTTCCAATACCACCAGTTGATCCCCCAACACCTCCAATTGATAATCCCGATGTTCCAACACCACCAACTGCTGTTCCTACACCTCCGACAATTGAAAACATCCCTCCAATCGATAATCCCGATGTTCCAACACCACCAACTGCTGTCCCTACACCTCCAACAGTTGAAAATAATACGCCGATTATAACAACCACTGCCAATCCCGATGTTCCAGAACCTCCAGTGGCTCCTCCCACACCTCCAACAATTGAAAATATCCCTCCAATCGAAAATCCCGATGCTCCCACACCATCAACTGATGCCCCTACACCTCCGACAATTGAAAACATGCCTCCAATCGATAATCCCGATGTTCCAACACCACCAACTGCTGTTCCTACACCTCCGACAATTGAAAACATGCCTCCAATCGGTAATCCCGATGTTCCAACACCACCAACTACTGTTCCTACACCTCCAACAATTGAAAATATCCCTCCAATCGAAAATCCCGATGCTCCCACAACATCAACTGATGCCCCTACACCTCCACCAATTGAAAATAATACGCCAATTATAACAACCACTGCCAATCCCGATGTTCCAGCTCCTCCAGTGGCTACTCCAACACCTCCGACAATTGAAAACATCCCTCCAGTTGAAAATCCCGATTCTCCAACACCACCAACTGCTGTCCCTACACCTCCGACAATTGAAAACATCCCTCCAATTGAAAATACCGATTCTCCAACACCACCAACTGCTGTCCCTACACCTCCGACAATTGAAAACATCCCTCCAATTGAAAATCCCGACGCTCCAACTCCACCAACTGCTGCCCTACACCTCCAACAATTGAAAATAGTACCCCCGTTATAGCAACCACTGCCAATCCTGATGTTCCAGCACCTCCAGTGGCTCCTCCCACACCTCCAACAATTGAAAATATCCCTCCAATCGAAAATTCAAATTGAAAATATTCCTCTATATATTTGAGCCATCATAAAATCGGATCTCCTAAATTAATAATGTTATTGATTTTAATACAAAATAACAAAAGATTATTTTCTATTCACTTCAATCAAATAAATTTCCTCTAAGTTACACTGCAGGGGTAAAGAAAAAATAATGGATTCCCAATTCAATCCTCCCGGAAACCGAACTTTATATAAAATGTCGTAAAATTGGAGATAGCTGTCGCGAAAAGATAAATCGGAAAACATGACAATGTTCTTCCCTAAGAGACCTTCGATCAGCCATTTGGAAGTGTTCTCTAAGGAAGTAAACAAACCAGAGTAGGGATGTGCTTAGATACAATTTAATCCGAACTAGCTGTAATTTGACATGTGGGGTTATCTGTGGCCAAGAAACTTTGCTACCAAAATTTGTCAACATAGGTCCATGTTTCGATATAGTCTCCATATAACGGTACTTCTCGATGTTCGGTATATTGAGGATTTTAGCTAAAATGTTGAACCAAACTAGCTGTAATTTGACATTTGGGGTTCTCTATGGTCAAGAAACTTCTCCACCAAAAATTGTCAACATAGGCCCATGGTTTGATAAGGTCCCCATATAATGGCACCTCCCGATTTTCGGTATTTTGAGGATTTTAACTAAAATTTTTTACGGAACTAGCTGTACTTTGTAGAGTTGGGCAATCTAGTACAATTGAACGATCCGGATCACTGCTCTCGTTTAAAAACGAATGAGCAACATCATAAAAACCAACGTGTGAAATTAAGTATACGCAGTTTTGTCAAAGAAATTACCGGTGTCCATTGAACGAGATAGTGATCCGGATCGTTCAATTGAACAAGATTGCCCAACTCTAGAACTTTGACATTTGAGGTTCCCAGTTGGCACGAAACTTCTTCACTAAAAATCATCAACATAGGTAAATTTTTCGGTATAGCCCCCATATAACGGTACCTCCCTGTTTTCTGTATATCGAGGGGTTTAGCTAAAATTTTTAACCAAACTATCTATAATTTGATATTTGAGTGTCTCTGGGGTCACAAAATATTTCCACAAAAAATTTTCAACATAGGTCCGTGTTTTGATACAGCCACCTCCCGATTTTCGGTATTTTGAGGGTCTTAGCTACATTGTTTGACATAATTACCAGTAATTTGATATTTCAGTTTGCCTCCAGTTGCAAAACTTTTCCACAAACAATTTTTCAAGATAGTTCCACACTTTGATATAACCTCCATACAACAGTGGCCCCCGATTTTCGGTATATTGAGGATTTTAGCTACAATTTTTAACATAACTAGCTGTAATGTGACATTTGAGGTTCTTAGTGGTAACAACACTTCTAAACAAAAAAATTGGCAACATTAGTCCATGTTTTGGTATAGCCCCACATAACAGTACTCCCGATTTTCGGTATTTTGAGCGTCTTAGCTATATTGTTTGACGGAACTACCCGTAATTTGACATTTGAAATTCCCTGCAGTTACACAACTTTTTCTCCAAAAATTGTCTAGATAGGTCCACACTTTGATATAGCTCCCATAATAAGGTACCACCTGATTTTATACTTTTTTATACCCTACTCCACAATGTAGGAAGGGTATTACAAGTTTGTTTTGTTAAAAATTCATGTAACACCGCCAAATATTCGTTGTAGAACCCCAATGTTAGATATAATTTTTCATATCTCGACGAGATAAAGCGATATGTTGATGTGTGTCCGTCCGTTCGTGAGTCCGTCTGTCCATTATAGATTGTAATCAATCTTCAGGCCGCAATTGTGGACCGATCGTCACGACATTTGGTATGGAGGTCGGTTTCACATCATCGTGAAATGGATCAAACACAACAGTTTTATTCGAATTTGTATCTGCTCTGTAGATCGCAATTATAGCCCGATCATCGCGAAGGTGTGACCTTATGACAGAAAAGAAGCTTGCAATTTTACATGATGATCAGAGAGTGTTTAACGGATGAAATGGACCGAAACTTTTGTGTGAAAATTGGAAAAAAATTAATATATATCTTTATTCCCGGTAGAAAAATTCCTCCCAAGTGAGCTATTTTTGGAAGGCGATCTCTCGAACTGTCCATAGATGCCAATTATGTTGATATACGTTCTCAGATAAAAGAGTTAGAGCTTAGTATATACAGAAATTCCACAGTTTTAATGGTGTGTATAGTAACCATAATCACGCTAGAGTTCGCAGTTATATTTTAATACTGACAAATTTTAACACGAGGTAAGAATTTTAGTCATAGAAGATGCCAATAATTTTGGATAATGAGCGGATAGCTCTTAGCGGTAGATCTTTTGTGGGAAAAATATCCAAATTCAATTTTTGGTCTAAGTTTAATTTCTAGGAGACATACTTCGGCAATCTAGGAAAATAAACTTGAAAACCAACATGAATTTAGCAGTTAGATAACTGAACTACTGCCTAACCTATAAGTTAGTTTTATTGTTATTTTCTTGTGTAGAACGAACTACATTTACATTCCTTGTTACAAAATGTCGCAATTATGATAGAAAAATGTTCAAATCATAAAGGCAGGGTTCCCAGATTTATAAATTGCTAAAAAATGGTAAAAGTAATATAATAATAACTCGAAATGTTGGTATTTTTTCATTGATCGATTCGATAAAAATCAAGGAAAACTATTTCTAAAATGCTTTTAATATTTGTTTATACCCTCAACATTTAGTCCAACGAGATTATCGAAATAATGATTTTAGACCCCAAGTATGTTTGGACGAAATCCATTTCAGACAATTTGGAATCAATGGGCATGGGTAACCATCCGTCTGTCTGGCTGGCTGGTGCGCACGATACCTCTTAAAGAATTAACCTATTTGGTTTAAATTTTAGGTCTAGTAAATTTTGTACAAACATAGTTTAAGTTCGAAGATAGACCATATCGGTCTACCCCTTCTGTTATTTACCCCCACAAAAGATCAAAAGTTTTCGCTAAGATTATTCGCACCATAAATCCAGAAGGGACTAACCGAATTGCTCCAAATTAATATATAATTGTTCCACGAACATCCCATACGGGACAAGGGAGACTTCTCTCATATCAATGAGTGCAGCCCGATTCATATTAGCTCAATGATATGGGACCTACTGTTTATCGCCGAGTCCGAACGGCGTGTCTTAAGACACCACTTTGTAGAGAAGTTGGCTGAAATACTCAGGAAATGTCGCCAACATTACTGAGGGGTATTTTGCCACAGTTGAAAATTTTGATGTTGAATGGCCGGGGAATCGAACCCACCAGCCGTCTTCGAGAATAGAAGCACAATGAGAGCTAAGTGGCGTAAGAAGCGTATGCGTAGGTTGAAGCGTAAGCGCAGAAAGATGCGTGCAAGGTCCAAATAAATAGATACTGAAAATCCCGCTATATACTATAATTCCGTTCAACATTAAACACTTATGGGAAGCTTCAAGTTATTAATTTTTTGTACGCACCGCATTATCACTGTGTGATGATGGACACGTCAAGTTTCGAAAGCAGGCAGATATAACAATATTTTTTTGTTGTAATTGATGTTTTTTTATTGTTCCAAATTAGGGATGTTGAAATATTACTTCCATGCATATATCAGGTTCGAATTTGGACTATAGCGGCCCACTCCTTTGGGAAGAGTATAGATTAACAGCTCGTCTCGAATGATTTAAAATTTGTTTGAAATATGTTTGGCTTGCGGCCCCTTTTTCGACGGCGCAAATTATTTGGGGGGCAAGTCCATACTTCCTGAGACGACTCCAACTAAACTGACTAGTGCCTAAGATAACTCTCGAAGGGAAATACCGGTTTGGTCTAAACGTTGTACATCGTATAATTTCGTTTGGAAAGAGAGCCGTTTAAGGACTCGTCTCGGATTGCTTCAATTTTTTTTTTGTCTTTGTGGCCCTTATTACGACGCACAGTGGTTCAGAATCGTTTTTTTTTTGGTCAAAACTCGGTACCTTATGAATGGATAGAGATACTTTTCATAATTTTGTGTTCGACAGATAACACTTTCAGCTTTCCGACGCATTAAAAGCCACTGAAAACCAATTGATAATTCCCCTCGCCGGGATGAAATCATGATATTGGTAGCGATCAGTAAATTTTGCAAGCTGTCAGTGCGTTTTGTAAACATTACTTTCTGTAAAGACAGTAATGATGAAGTTAAGCCAATGGGGAAATACTCCAGACTTAAGCAATCATAAGATTGAATCTTCAACGATAACAAAACAAACTATTTATGCCCTACCCCCCTATGTGGAAAGTTTTTTTTTGTAAAAATTCATTTACCACCGCGAAATATTCGTCGGAGACCCCCAATGTGGTATACCAATATTCATATCTCGACGAGATAAAGCGATTTTGAAATGTGTGTCCGTCCGTCCCTCCGTCTGTCCATTATAAATTGTAATCAAACTCCAGGCCGCAATTATGGACCTATCGTCACGAAATTTTGTATGGAGGTCGGGTTCATACCAGAATAGATCCCTATTTTATTGGTGATGATCGTGAAATATTCAGCGCGTGAAATGGACCAAAACATAATATTTATCCAATTTTGCAGCTGCTCTGTAGGTCGCAATAATAGTCCGAAATTTTAAATAATGTAAGAGTATATGACAAAGAAGAAGCTTGCAATTTGAGATTGCGATCAGATAATATTTAGAGGATTAAGTGGACCACAACTTTTGTGTGAAAATTGTGAAAATTTTTAATATACAGCTTATATCTTTGTTCCTATAAAGGACATTCCAGGCAAATAAGCTATACTTGGAAGAGGAACGCTTGACCTTTCTATTGATGTCAATTGTGTTCGTGTATATGATAAGATAACAGAGTTACAACCTCATATACCCAGTTATTTGTTTGTAGTGTAATCATAAACTCTCTAGAGGTCGCAATTATAGCTCAATAATCACGAAATTTTGTTTATACCGGCAAAGTAGCCTACCTATGGAAAAATAACTGCTGACCTTTCCCCCTGATGCACATTGCAATAACGTGTATGCTAGATAACGGTCCTACTGCCTAACATATAATGGGTTTTGTGTAGAGAACCACATTTTCCGATTCCCAGTTTTTGCATTACTGAAAATTACATGGTGCCCTAGCGTATTAATTGTCCAATTGGATTTTTATATATACATTGCAGCATGAGTCGCTTTGCCACCTTTTTTTCAAAACGTTTCCCCAGCCAGGCAACCTCAAATTTTCAACGGTGGCTAAACACCCTTTAGTAATGTTGGCCGTTCGGACTCTGAGATAAGCTGTGTGTCCCATATCATTGAGCGAATATGAATCAGGGTACACTCACTCATTGATATGAGAGAAATCTACCTTGTCCCTTCTGGGATGTTTGGTGTGATACGGTGCCAGGATCTACAAAGTTATTTCTTACAATAAGTTTATTTGTTCCATAAAGAAATTTTGATTTGTGGAAAGCTAATTCCCAGGGGTAGTGGTGTAGGGTATTACATGGTCGGTCCCGTCCGACTATAGCTTCGGCCTAAATTTTTTTTTGTACACGGAAAACATAATATGGTATACATTTCCAAAGGATTTTCGAACAGACTGTACTTAGACACAAATATTGAACTTTTGTGGGAGAGGTCCACTAAGGAGAAGATCGATATCGGTCATTATGGAAATTAGACTAAATTTGGACAAAATATTAGGAGGTCCAAAGTTTCGTGCATACCATGTTAGTGTCATTTTTTAAATATTGAGGGGGAAGTACCGGAAGTTTGGACAACATGAAGGCCAAATGTTGGATCAAATCGGTTGATTAGTTCAAGAATTATAGTTCTCTTCAGCAACTACATGGATTTTATACAACTTTCGGGCAGTTTTCTCAAGAAGTATGGACTTGCCCCTGAAAAAAAAGTTTACCGTCATGCGAATGCATGTTGCTTCAACAGTAATCAAAGTTATTCGAGAGCAGGTCTTAAAGTGAACTTATCCGAAAAGGAACCCGAAGGTGTGGACAAATATAATACATATTCCAGCGTGATATATATCTGGTATATTTATTAGGGTGTGTAAAGTATGGACCAAATCGGTTACTCCCTTCGAGAGTTGTCGTGTGCACAATTTTTTTGAACATTTCTGAACTTTTGTGGGGGAGTTACCTGAAGGAGTGGACCGATATGGCTTATCTTCTAACTTAAACTAAGCTTAGACAAAATATTATGAACGCCAAATTTTTGACCAAATCGGCAGATCCGTTCGGGAGTTATCTTGCGCTCCAACCACTACACACCGTGTCATAGGGATATTTTGCACTTTTCAGGGTATTTTCTCAGGATGTATGTATTTGTACCGTTGCATGGGAGGCTGTGAATACAAGCTATAAGAACAAAAATCAAAGCGACTCAAGAGCTGGTCCTAAACTGAACTTTTCCAAACTTTTGTGTGGTAGGTACCCGAAGTAGTGGACCGATTGAGTCCATATTGGAACCGCGTCTAAGTCTGGTAGAAATTTCAAGAAGTGCAAAGTATGGACTAATTCGGTTACTCCATTTAAGAGTGATTGTGCGCAAAAATTTTCCGAACATTTTCGAACTTTTGTTGGGGACGTACCGGAAGGAGTGGACCGATACAACCCATCTTCGAACTTAAACTAAGTTTGGATAAAATATTACGAAAGCCAAATTTTGGACCGAATCGGTTGATCCGTTCGAGAGTTATCGTGCGCTCCAGCCAGACTGACAGACGGACGGAGATGGCTAAATCAACTCCAAATTGTCTGAAACACATTTCGTCCAAACATACTTGGGGTCTGAAACCAGTATTTCGATCAGGCACATTTTGCCCGTATGGAAGTGTATATACATACCCTCGTTAGCATAAATGCTGAGGGTATAAAAACAAAAATTTTTACCCATGTAATTTCAAAAAATTTAAAAAATGTTAAACGGGCTGAAAGAGGACACTCTCGGGCATCATTCTGTGAAAAGCGAACGTTGTTCTTAGCTGTTCCCTAAAAGTTCTAGTTCACTAAACTTGGAATTTCACTAAAATTTAGTACCTGAGGAAAAATAAGATAGCTCACTTCGTGTAAACGCTACGGTAATTTAATAAAACGACTCACAATGAACACAATATTTGTTATAGTTTCTGAGAAATAGCTGTTTCTTTCTCCAGAAATTTTCAAAAATTCCGTATTTTCCAAAATTGGGAAACATTTTTCGTCTTTAAGAGTACGCCACTCCCACACCTTCCAATATTTAGATATAATTTTTTGTTTTCCTTAGTTTTTATACCCTTCACCATAGTATGGAGGGTATATTAAGTTTGTTTTTCCGTTTGTAACGCATTGAAATACTCATTTGCGACCCTATAAAGTATATATATTCTTGATCAGGGTAAAATTCTGAGTCGATCTGTGCACGTCCGTCCGTCCGTCTGTGGTAATCACTCTAGCATCCACAAAAATGGAGATAGGACGCTGAAATTTTAGGAAAATGCGTCTTTTGTTTGCAGGAAGTCAAGTTCGATGATGGGCTATATCGGTCCACGTTTTGGTATAGCCCCCATATAACGGTACCCCCCGATTTACGGTATTTTGACGTTTCTAGCTACATTTTCAGACCGATGTAGCTATAATTTGACATTTAGGGTTCTTAAGTGTCAATAAACTTATATAACAAAAGTTGTGGACATAGGTCCACGTTTTGGTATAGCCCCCATATAACGGTACCCCCCGATTTACGGTATTTTGAAGCTTTTAGCTACATTTTCAGACCGATGTAGCTATCATTTGACATTTAGGGCTCTTAAGTGCCAATTAACTTATATAAGAAAACTTGTAGACATAAGTCCACGTTTTGGTATAGTCCCCATATAACGGTACTCCCGATTTACGGTATTTTGACGTTTTTAACTACATTTTCAGACCGATGTAGCTATAATTTGACATTTAGGGTTCTTAAGTGTCAATAAACTTATATAACAAAAGTTGTGGACATAGGTCCACGTTTTGGTATAGCCCCCATATAACGGTACCACCCGATTTACGGTATTTTGAAGCTTTTAGCTACATTTTCAGAGCGATTTATCTATAATATGACATTTAGGGTTATTAGGTGTCAATAAACTTATATAACAAAAGTTGTGGACATAGGTCTACGTTTTGGTATAGCCCCCATATAACGGTACCCCCCGATTTACGGTATTTTGACGTTTTTAGCTACATTTTCAGACCGATTTATCTATAATGTGACATTTAGGGTTATTAGGTGTCAATAAACTTATATAACAAAAGTTGTGGATATAGGTCCACGTTTTGGTATAGCCCCCATATAACGGTACCCCCGATTTACGGGATTTTGACGTTTTTAGCTACATTTTCAGACCGATTTAGCTATAAATTGACATTTATGGTTCTTAAGTGTCAATAAACTTATATAACAAAACTAGTGGACATAGATCAATGTTTTGGAATAGCCCCATATAACGTTACCGCCCGATTTCAGGTATTTTGACGATTTAAGTCGCATTTCTAGACCGAATTAGCTATAATTTGATATTTAGGGTTCTTAGTGATCAAAAACCTTATATTCGAAAAAATTATAAACATGGGTACATGTTTTGGTATGGCCCAATATAATGGTACCTCCTGATTTTCGGTATTTTGAGATTTTTACGTACAAGTTTTAACCGAATTAGCTGTAATTTGAACATTTGACATTTGAAGTTCTTAGTGGTCACCACACCTCTCCACCAAAATTGTCTGAAATTTTGGGTCTTTACGGTATTTTGACGTTTTAAGCTACATTTTCAGACCGATGTAGCTATAATTTGACATTTAGGGTTATTAAATGTCAGTAAACTTATATAACAAAACTTATGGACATAGGTCCACGTTTTGGTATAGCCCCCATATAACGGAGACCCCCGATTTACGGTATTTTGACGTTTTTAGTTACATTTTCAGGTCGATTAATCTATAATTTGACATTTAGGGTTCTTAAATGTCAATAAACTTATATAACTAGTGGACATTGGTCAATTTTTTGGAATAGCCCCTATATAAGATACCGCCCGATTTCAGGTATATTGACGTTTAAATTCACATTTCTAGGCCGAATTAGCTATAATTTGATATTTAGGGTTCTTAGTGACCAAAAAACTTACATTCGAAATAATTATGAACGTAGGTCCATGTTTTGGTATAGCCCTATATAACGGTATCTCGGTATAACGGATTTCGGTATCCCCATATAACGGATTTTTGGTATTTTGAGAATTTTACCTACAAGTTTTAACCGAATTATATTTAATTTGAACAAAAATTGTCAAGATAGGTCGATGTATTGATAAAGCTCCCATATAAAAGTACCTCCCGATTTTCAGTAATTTGATGATTTTAACTACAATATTAAACCGAACTAGCAGTAATTTGACATTTGAAGTACTTAGTGCTCACAACACCTCTCCAAAAAAAATTGTCAACATATGTCCATGTTCGCATATAACTCCCATATAACGGTACCTCCCAATTTTCAGTAATTGGCAATTTTAGCTAAAATTTGTAACCGAACTAACTGTAATTTTACATTTGAAGGTTGTAGTGGTCACCACACATCTGCATCCACAATTTTCAACATAGGCCTAATATAACGATACTTCCCGATTTTCGGTACTTTGAGGATTTTACTTAAAATGTTTAACCAAACGTCCATGTTTTGGTATAGCTCCAAAACAAACCTCCCGATTTTCCGTACCTTAGCTTTATTTTTTTGGACGAACTTTCTGTAATTTGAAATTTAAAAGCCAACAAAAATTGTTCATTTAAGTTCATATTTTCGTATAGCCCACATACCTCCGAACTAGCTGTTAATGACATTTGAAGTTCCCACGTTATGTACCGATTTCCAGTATTTTGAGGATTCTAGCTACAATTTTTAACCGAATTAGGAGTTATTTGACATTAAAGGCTCCCATCAAAAACTGTCAATATAGGTCCATGTTTTACTATAACCCCTATATAACGGTACCTCCCAATTTCTAGCCCACCAACAATTTTCAACATACATAGTTAGATATAGGCACCATAAAAAAGGGCCTACCGAATGAAACATTTTATGTACATTATCTGACATTTTAACGTACCCACTTAAAGTTGGGGACAGGAATGAAAACTAATTATTTCATTTTAGAATATTTTATGGTGGTTACTTGTTTATGTTTACAATCGAATACCATATAGAAATTAACAATCGGTGAAAACAAAAATTTGGAGTTTTGGCCAGGAAAATCAATTTCATAACCACTGTGCAACTGTACAATTTGTTTTGGAGGTCAAAGTCCATTCTTCTTGGGAAATTGCCCCAAAAATAAAAAAAAAAAAACATAGAGACGTTATAAGTATTGAGTTTACTTATTTTCTTTGTGCTGAGGGTATATCTCCGTCGGCACAGCTGACTGATACTTTCTAACTTGTTTTAATAATATGTATCGAAAAAGCTTCGATTGGTCATTATAAAATACGGATAATAATACCTTACGTTTCCAGTAATGACAGAGTATATATGTATGTGTGTATGTTCTATCCCTGTAGGAAATGTCAATAGTGAATCTATACTGACTTACTACTGACATTGTCAACGGTACTACTGACAAACTGTAGACAACTAATGTAATTTCCTATAGACATTTTGTATGAACGTGTCATGCGAAAGTCAGTACTGACAATGGAACTAGTATGTCAATAGTAAGTCAATAGTTCTGAGGAACCATGTGTTGACATTGGAGGGAGTGAGTCAGTATAGACATTGGAGGTAGTAAGTCAGTAGAGACATTGGAAGTAGTGAGTCGATAGAGACATTGGAGGTAGTGAGTCAATAGTACATAAAGGGTCATATGGAGACATTGGTACCAAATTGTTCACTATTAAGTTTTTTTGACCTGTGTTTTATAAGACGATGAACTTATACTTTTGTTTAAGTAGTATATTTTATTAAAGAATAACATATAATTATGAAAATACTAAAAAGTACAAATTGCGTATTACAGTCTTTTTATCTTTATAAAGGGCTAAGCCCAAGATTCCACATAAGCACAAAATTCATAAATAAAGCCAATGTTTTCAAGGCTGACTAACCAATAATAAAAAATATCGTTTTCATTGTCAGAAACATCATCGCCTAAGAATTGGTGGTTCTTGGCCATAAGAATTGGTGTGATTTATCTGCTTAAAATATTTCTTCTTCTGCTGCACTTCGCTTTTTATTAGGCGATTCGCAGAATATTGATATAACATCTCAGAATTGAAAAGAATAAACATGTATAAATAAGCATAAATAAACAAAATGTCCTTAAATTTCTTACATTACAGCCGTATAAATCTCGCAATCAATTTTTGCCAAATAACCCTTCAACATTCTAACTCATTATTATGCCGTGTCCAAATATCCGATGTAAGTTGCGTTCATCATTTCCATCGAGACGGGACAATATTCGTCATCTTCTCTAAAGATTCCATAAAATGTCTAATAGTCGAAGTTTCACCACTAATGTTGTCAGCAGCCTCAGAACCTGCATTTTGATATAGAATTGTCTATTTTTTCACTTGTCTGTTACTTTCCTTTTCTAATTTCCTTTGCTCATACTTCTTGATATTAAGAATATATATTTTATTGATTTTTCGCAAAAACACATTATTTTATGCCAAACAATTAAGAAAATGAAGAAAAAATAAGATGCTTCGTTGAGCTATCAGTTTTCACTATAAACAATGCTTCTTCTTATTAAGTTAAAAGTATAAATTGTTGACAAACCTGTTGACAAAGTGTTGACTTTGTCACCATAATAGTAGACAAAGTGGTGACATGTCGACACATGTCCCCATGCTTCCTACAGGGATATCTCTGGTATGTTACCATGTATATTAACTTATGTATGTATGACCGGACGGCTAAAATATGTCGCAATCATATAAAAGAAATTTCTTGGAAAATAGTGCCCAGGTGTAGTGGAGTAGGGGATCACATGGTGGGCCCTGTCCGACTATAACCCTCTCTTATTTGTTTACATTAGATTAGATAATTTAGATATTTGGGGTATCATTAGTCGAACAATTTTTGCACCTTAAATTTTGGACAGGAAAGAAAACTAATTATTCCATTTTAGTTAAGAATATTTTATGGTGGAGGGTATAAAAAGTTCGGCCCGGCCGAACTTAACGACTTTTTACCTTTTTTCAGATTTTTCTTCTTGACGAAACTTGTCGTAAATGTAAAACGTGCAGTGCTGGCGATTGCTTGTTTTTCTGCAGTAATTTGCTTTCTCTCCCAATTCATATCTTCTCTTTGGAGGACTTTACTAAACTTATTCGTAGCTATAGTTATAGCTGTTGTTGTCATTTCTTGATATTGACAATACTACGTGTTTGGTTTAAAACGGTTTTGTTTTTGGTTTTTGAAAACTTTGGTTATTTTCAATCTTCAATTTTAAGTGTTCTCAATGCTATTGAATACATGCACGTTTCTGAGAAAAGTATGGCAAGCTAAAGGCAATTTATTTGTGCATATACCGAAGTAGGTATATATATATATTTAGAAATGTTTGACTAATATTAGACAGGCACATACAAAATTTTAACTGAAGTTTTTTAAGAATTTCAGAGAATTTGACTGTTAATAAATGTTCCATAAATTGGTTTGTATCCTCAATACATTATATAAGGTGCGAATATTATTAAAGTCAGGTATAAATATAAATAACTAGACATGTAAGAACGGCGTTATGTTCGGCCGGGTCGAACCTTTTATACCCTCCACCATGACTTGTATTGAAAAAAATAAAGAATTAGTTTCCTTTCGTTTATGAGTCTATTAAAATTTGGCTTATTTCTAGGATAAATCACTTTCTGGAGTATATCACTTTCTTTTAAACAAGTTTTAATATCAAAGAGACATCGATTGAGAATAGCCATTCCCTTTCAACGATGCGTGAACAAACTGAAAATATGTGAAATCAGGAGGTACCAGCGTACATACCAAAATATTAAACTATATTTATCATTTTCTCTTCAATGACAGCTATAATAAAACGTGCCTCTTTACCCACCATTCTTTTTAGCATGTTTTATACTCATTTGGAATACTATATGCCAACTATTAGCAATTTCGAAAGGATAAGGATAATAAAACCATAAAAATAACTAAAATCGGTTGGTACGTTCTACGGGGGCTATATCAAAATGTGGATCTTTACCAAACATTTTCAGTGGGATAATATAGTACCACCAGCGAAGACGAAACACCAAGTCAGCCATTTCGGTTAGATAATGTGGCTAAAACATTCAAAATCCCGAAAATCGGAAGGTACCTTCTATGGGGTTACATCAAAACGTAGGCCTATACCAAGAACTCCTGACGGCAATGCTGTATATCCCCAACAAAGACTTTATATGGAACTTTACCCATTTTTGTAGGATAATGCGGCTAAAAACTTGAAAATACTGAAAAACGGGAACTACTGTTCTGTAGGGGCTATATCTAAACATGGACCTCTACGGACAAGTTTGTATTCCCGCAAAAGAGACTAGATAGCAAATTTAAGTAATTTCCTACAAAATACCGAAAATCGGGAGGTACCGTATTATGCAGGCTATATGCAGACAAGGACCTATATTAACAATCATCAGGTGGAAAGTTTTATACCCTTAACGAAGACTAAATTCCAAATGTCAGCTATTTCTGTGGTATATTGAGGCCACAACCTTCAAAATAGACAAAATCCGCAGATATTGTTCTATGGGGCTATACAAAGACGCTACGCCAACAAACTTCAAGTGGAAAGTTTTATACCCAAAACGAATAGTAAAAAGCAAATTCCAACCATTACCGTTGGATATTGAGGCCACAGCCTTCCAAATTCCGAAAATCGGTACCGTTCTATGGAGACTATTTGCAGACATGGACATATATTAACAATTTTCAGGTGGAAAGTTTTATACCCTCAGCGAAGACTAAATTCCAAATTTCAGTCATTTCTGTGGTATATTGAGGCCACAACCTTCAAAAGAGAGAAAATCGGAACGTATCGTCCTATGAAGGCTATATAAAGACGTAAACCTACATTGACAAATTTTAGGAGGAAAGTTGTATACCCTAACGATTACTTTAAAACAAATTTTAGCCATTTCGGTGGGATCTATATTAACAATATTCAGGTGGAAAGTTTTAAACCCTCAACGAAAACTAAATTCCAATTGTCAGTCATTTCTGCCACAACACAACCACAACCACAACCTTCAAAATACCGAAAATCGGGGGCTATATCAAAATGTGGATCTTTACCAACCATTTTCAGTGGGAAAATATCGTACCCCCAACGAAGACGAAACACCAAGTCAGCGATTTCGGTTAGATAATGTGTCTAAAACCTTCAAAATCCCGAAAATCGGGAGGTACCGTACTATGCAGGCCATACGCAGACATGGACCTATATTAACAATGATCAGGTGGAAAGTTGTATACCCTCAACGAAGACTAAATTCCAAATGTTAGCTATTTCCAAATCCGCAGGTATCGTTCTATGGGGCTATAAAAAACGTGAACCTACGCCAAAAATTTCAGGTGGAAAGTTTTATACCCATAACGAATAGTAAAAAGCAAATTCCAACCATTTCGATTAGATATTGAGGCCAAAACCTTCCAAATTCCGAAAATCGGGTTGTACCGTTCTATGGAAACTACATGCAGATATGGACCTATATTAACAATTTTCAGGTGGAAAGTTTTATACCCTCAGCGAAGACTAAATTCCAAATTTTAGTCATTTCTGTGGCATATTGAGGTCACTACTTTCAAAATACCAAGAATCAGGAAGTATCGTTCTATAAGGGCTATATGAAAACGTGGACCTACACCGACAAATTTCAGGTGGGAGGTTGTTACCCCCAAAGAAGAATAAATACCAAATTTCAGCCATTTCGGTGGAATGTTAAGGCCAAACCTTCAAAATACAAAAAAAAATCTGGGGGTACCGTCGTATGGATGCTATAACATTCCGAAAACCGTTCTATGGAGGCAATATGCAGACATGCACCATTTTCAGATGAAAAGTTTTATACCCTCAACGAAGAAACGCCGACAAATTTCAGGTGGAAAGTTTTATACCCATAACGAATACCAAAAACAAATTTCAGCTATTTCGGTGGGATATTGAGGCCAAATCCATCAAAATTCCGAAAATCGGGTGGTACCGTTCTCTGGAGGCTATATGAAGGCGTGAACCTATAACGGCAACTTTCAAGTGGAGTATTTTAGACACCTACGAAGACTTAATGCTATATCAAAACGTGAACCGATATAGCTTATTTTCAATACCAAACATCTTGGGATTGTAGATACCTGTATACCAAATTATAAAGCTCTATCTTAAAAATTTCGAGCTGTGTCATGATTTCTACAGACGGGCGGAGGGTTTCCGAGGAATATTTCGATGTGTTACAAACGGAATGACAAATTTACCTTCTTATTATGGTGAAGGTATTAAAAAATGTGAGTTACTAAGATGTTTGAATTTCTTTTTATACCCTCCACCATAGTATGGAGGGTATATTAATTTTGTTTTTCCGTTTGTAACGCATTGAAATACTCATTTGCGACCCTATAAAGTATATATATTCTTGATCAGGGTAAAATTCTAAGTCGATCTGAGCACGTCCGTCCGTCCGTCTGTGGTAATCACTCTAGCATCCACAAAAATAGAGATAGGACGCTGAAATTTTGGGAAAATGCGTCTTTTGTTTGCAGGCAGGTCAAGTTCGATGATGGGCTATATCGGTCCACGTTTTGGTATAGCCCCCATATAACGGTACCCCCCGATTTACGGTATTTTGACGTTTTTAGCTACATTTTCAGACCGATTTGGCTATAATTTGACATTTAGGGTTCTTAAGTGTCAACAAACATATATAACAAAACTTGTGGACATAGGTCCACGTTTTGGTATAGCCCCCATATAACGGTACCCCCCGATTTGCGGTATTTTGACGTTTTTAGCTACATTTTTAGACCGATTTAGCTATAATTTGAAATTTAGGGTTCTTAAGTGTAAATAAACTTATATAACAAAAGTTGTGGACATAGGTCCACGTATTGGTATAGCCCCCATATAACGGTACCCCCCGATTTACGGTATTTTGACGGGTTTAGCTACATTTTCAGACCGATTTAGCTATAATTTGACATTTAGAGTTTTTAAAAGTCAATAAACTTATATAACAAAAGTTGTGGACATAGGTCCACGTATTGGTATAGCCCCCATATAACGGTACCCCCGATTTACGGTATTTTGACGTTTTTAGCTACATTTTCAGACCGATATAGCTATAATTTGACATTTAGGGTTCTTAAGTGTAACTAAACTTATATAACAAAAGTTGTGGACCTAGGTCCAAGTTTTGGTATAGCCCCCATATAACGGTACCCCCGATTTACGGCATTTTGACGTTTTTATCTACATTTTCAGACCGATTTAGCTATCAATTGACATTTAGGGTTCTTAAATGTCAATAAACTTATATAACTAGTGGACATAGGTCCATGTTTTGGAATAGCCCCCATATAACGTTACCGCCCGATTTCATGTATTTTGAGAATTTTACCAAGTTTTAACCGAATTATCTGTAATTTGAACATTTGACATTTGAAATTCTTAGTGGGCACCACACCTCTCCACCAAAAATTGTCAAGAAAGCCCCCATATAACGGTACCTCCCGATTTTCAGTAATTTGATGATTTTAGCTACAATATTAAACCGAACAAGCAGTAATTTGACATTTGAAGTTCTTAGTGGTCACAAAACCTCTCCATCAAAAATTGTCAACATAGGTCCATGTTCGGATATAGCTCCCATGTAACGGTACCTCCCAATTTTCAGTAATTTGGCAATTTTAGCTACAATTTTTAACAGAACTAACTGTAATTTAACATTTGAAGGTTGTAGTGGTCACCACACATCTGCATCAACAATTTTCAACATAGCCCCAATATAACGATACTTCCCTATATTCGGTACTTTGAGGATTTTACTTAAAATGTTTAACCGAACGTAGGTCCATGTTTTTGTATAGCCCCAAAACAAACCTACCGATTTTCCGTACCTTAGCTTTATTTTTTGGACGAACTTTCTGTAATTTGAAATTTAAAAGTCAACAAAAATTCTGCAACAAAAATTGTTCATTTAAGTTCATATTTTCGTATAGCCCAGATACCTCCGAACTAGCTGTTAATGACATTTGAAGTTCCCACGTTATGTACCGATTTTCGATATTTTGAGGATTCTAGCTAAATTTTTTAACCGAATTAGGAGTTATTTGACATTAAAGGCTCCCATCAAAAACTGTCAACATAGGCCCATGTTTTATTATAACCCCTATATAACAGTAACTCCCAATTTCTAGCCCACCAAAAATTGTCAACAGTTAGATATAGGCACCATAAAAAAGGGCCCCCCGAATGAAGCATTTTATGTACATTATCTGACATTATAACGTACTCACTTAAAGTTGGGGACTGGAATGAATATTTTATGGTGGAGGGTATGAAAAGTTCGGCCCGGCCGAACTTAATGCTTTTTTACTTGTTATTACATTCGAGCCTCCAAACAATAAAGTAACGAGTGTTTTGGTGTAATCCGGTGAATTTTTCCGGCAAATACTCAATGGATTTTAAGTCTAGAGACATCAGTGAGTGATCCGATATACACAGAAGTCGAATACCTATAACCTAATATTTTCTGGATTTTAATTCACCACTTAGTACTTAAAAAAGTTACATTTATATGTTATATGTATAACATCTCTATATTGGTGTAATAATGCAATCAAAAATTGTTGAGAGGTGGAAACTTTATTTTGATGCTCACTGTATAATTATACCCTCAGCCTTTAGGCTAAAGAGGGTATTTACACTTTGATACGACCAAAAATGTGCCTCATCGAAATAATGGTTTTAGACCCCAAGTATGTTTGTACGATATCCGTTTCAGACAATTTTGAGTAGATCTAGCAATGTCCGTCCGTCTGTCTGTCTGTCTGTCCGTCTGTCTGTCTGTCTGGCTGGCTGGTGCGCACGATAACTCTCGAACGGATCAATCGATTCGGTTCAAATTTTGGGTATCGAATTATTTTACCCAGATTCGATTTAAGTTCGAAGATGGTCCATATAGATCCACTCCTTCAGGTACCTCCCCCACAAATGTTCAAAAATTGTCGCAAAACTTGTGCGCACGATAACACTTGAAGGGAATAACCGATTTGGTCCATACTTTGCACATCGTGTAATTTCTACCAAACTTAGATGAGGTTTCAATATGGACCCAATTGGTCCACTCCGTCGGGTACCTCCCACACAAAATTTCGGAAAAGTTCAGTTTAGGACCTGGTTTCGAATCGCTTTGATTTTTGTTTACGCAAGTTGTATTCGCTGTCCTCTATACGACGCTGTAAGTTTCATTAGGGGCAAGTCCATACTTCCTGAGGAAATAGCCTGAAAGTTACAAAAAGCCCTATGACACCGTGTGTAATGGTTGGAGCGCAAGATAACCCTCGAACGGATCTGCCGATTCGGTCCAAAATTTGGCTTTTGTAATATTTTGTCCAAACTTAGTTCAAGTTCAAAGATGGATTATATCGGCCCACTCCTTCCGGTACCTCCCCCACAAAAGTTCGAAAATGTTCGGAAAATTTGTGCGTACGATAACTCTTGAAGGAAGTTACCAATTTGGTCATTACTTTGCACATTATGAAATTTCTACCAGACTTAGATGAGGTTGCAATATGGACTCAATCGGAAAACTCCTTCGAGTACCTCCCACACAAAATTTCGGAAAAGTTCAGTTTAGGACCTGCTCACGAATCGCCTTGGTTTTTGTTGTAACATCTTGTATTCACTGTCCCCTATACGAAGGTACAAGTTTCCTCAGGGGCAAGCCCATACTTCCTGAAAAATAGCCTGAAAGTTGAAAAACAAACCCCATGACACCATGTTTATGGGTGGAAACGCAAGATAATTCTCGAACAGAAATGCCGATTCCGGCCAAAATTTGGCCTTCGTAATATTGTTTCCAAACTTAGTTTAAGTTCGTAGATAATGATGGGAGTGACCGATTTGGTCCATACTTTACACATTCTCATAATATCTACCAGATATAGATCAGGTTCGAATATGGACTATATTTGTCCACTCCATCCCGTACCTCCCACACAAAATTTTGGATAAGTTCACTTTAAGACCTGCTATTGAATCACTTTGATTTTTGTTGAAGCAACTTACATTCGCTGCCTCAATTACGATGGTAAAAGTTATTTCAGGGGCAAGTCCAAACTTTTTGAAAAAAAAAAATTGAACTTTAATCCTAATCAATATTTTTGTCGGTTCATACGACCAAAATTTTGAAACCCCCTAACTACATAAATTTTTTGTGAAAAAAGTGTTTCAATTTGCCCATGCTGAGGGTATATCTCTGTCGGCAAAGCCGACTGATACTTTTTTACTTGTTTTATTGTGAAATATTTTGGAAGTTTTCTTTATTTTCATCATATATTTTCTCAAGTGTTAGCTTGTCTGTGGAATTGTCTATATCATCATATTGTAAGCACATAATGTTTTCTTCGACGTTTCCAATTAAATTAGAAAATAAATAATCATTAATTTTTATTGAACAATTGTAAAATTGAAGTAAGTTATTTCCATTCAAAATAGTACAATTGTTCTTGTATTAACTTGTATAAACATTTTTGGAATTTTTATTCCTAATATTGAATAAATATTATTAAAATATTAAATAAGTATTATTAAAAAAATTCAAGTAATTTGAAGTTTTTATCTTTATTATTTTTAAGTTATATTTTGTCATTTAGGGTTCCTAGAGGTAAAAAACATATGTAAAAACAAGTGAGAAAAGGCTATAGTCGGTACGGGGCCGACTATGTGATACCCTACACCACTACCTCTGTGAATAATCTTTTGCACTCGAAAACATTTCTTTTATGGAGATACGAAAGTTTTCACCTATCTGGCTTTTATACCAAATGACTTAATGCGAACTGAGCCAAAATAATTAATATTTAATTTTATATTTGACTACTGTCGACATCACCAATATCAATAGGCTTCTATCTCTGTGAGAAAATTTCGTGATGATCCGATCAAAATTCCGACCTGTAGTGTGATTGCAGAAAAAGTGAAAAAAAGGATGCATTAACGACTATTGCGATATCTCTATTATTTGACTACCTACGCCAACCTACTTTGCATAATTTCAAAGATGGGATTTTCTACTTTCTTAGTCTGGCTTTAGAAGGTCCCCAACCAAAGGTGTGATATCCGTCATTATTATTAAAATCGCAAAAATGAGAAGTTGGGTTTTATTAGCGACTATTGCGATATCTTCGTTGTTAGACTACCTACGACAATCTACGTTTCATTGTTGTAAAGGTGATATTTTAAATATATAGACTTTTTCTCCAAATAAAGTTTTTGCTCATTCCGACCCCTAAATATTATCCGACCAAGCAGTAATTTGACATTTGAAGTTCTTAGTGGTCACAAAACCTCTCCATCAAAAATTGTCAACATAGGTCCATGTTCGGATATAGCTCCCATGTAACGGTACCTCCCAATTTTCAGTAATTTGGCAATTTTAGCTACAATTTTTAACAGAACTAACTGTAATTTAACATTTGAAGGTTGTAGTGGTCACCACACATCTGCATCAACAATTTTCAACATAGCCCCAATATAACGATACTTCCCTATATTCGGTACTTTGAGGATTTTACTTAAAATGTTTAACCGAACGTAGGTCCATGTTTTTGTATAGCCCCAAAACAAACCTACCGATTTTCCGTACCTTAGCTTTATTTTTTGGACGAACTTTCTGTAATTTGAAATTTAAAAGTCAACAAAAATTCTGCAACAAAAATTGTTCATTTAAGTTCATATTTTCGTATAGCCCAGATACCTCCGAACTAGCTGTTAATGACATTTGAAGTTCCCACGTTATGTACCGATTTTCGATATTTTGAGGATTCTAGCTAAATTTTTTAACCGAATTAGGAGTTATTTGACATTAAAGGCTCCCATCAAAAACTGTCAACATAGGCCCATGTTTTATTATAACCCCTATATAACAGTAACTCCCAATTTCTAGCCCACCAAAAATTGTCAACAGTTAGATATAGGCACCATAAAAAAGGGCCCCCCGAATGAAGCATTTTATGTACATTATCTGACATTATAACGTACTCACTTAAAGTTGGGGACTGGAATGAATATTTTATGGTGGAGGGTATGAAAAGTTCGGCCCGGCCGAACTTAATGCTTTTTTACTTGTTATTACATTCGAGCCTCCAAACAATAAAGTAACGAGTGTTTTGGTGTAATCCGGTGAATTTTTCCGGCAAATACTCAATGGATTTTAAGTCTAGAGACATCAGTGAGTGATCCGATATACACAGAAGTCGAATACCTATAACCTAATATTTTCTGGATTTTAATTCACCACTTAGTACTTAAAAAAGTTACATTTATATGTTATATGTATAACATCTCTATATTGGTGTAATAATGCAATCAAAAATTGTTGAGAGGTGGAAACTTTATTTTGATGCTCACTGTATAATTATACCCTCAGCCTTTAGGCTAAAGAGGGTATTTACACTTTGATACGACCAAAAATGTGCCTCATCGAAATAATGGTTTTAGACCCCAAGTATGTTTGTACGATATCCGTTTCAGACAATTTTGAGTAGATCTAGCAATGTCCGTCCGTCTGTCTGTCTGTCTGTCCGTCTGTCTGTCTGTCTGGCTGGCTGGTGCGCACGATAACTCTCGAACGGATCAATCGATTCGGTTCAAATTTTGGGTATCGAATTATTTTACCCAGATTCGATTTAAGTTCGAAGATGGTCCATATAGATCCACTCCTTCAGGTACCTCCCCCACAAATGTTCAAAAATTGTCGCAAAACTTGTGCGCACGATAACACTTGAAGGGAATAACCGATTTGGTCCATACTTTGCACATCGTGTAATTTCTACCAAAC
This sequence comes from Musca autumnalis, assembly GCF_047663935.1. Taxonomy (NCBI): domain Eukaryota; kingdom Metazoa; phylum Arthropoda; class Insecta; order Diptera; family Muscidae; genus Musca; species Musca autumnalis. The sequence goes on along the minus strand of NW_027411866.1, from coordinate 121,275,743 downwards.
TTAGATGAGGTTTCAATATGGACCCAATTGGTCCACTCCGTCGGGTACCTCCCACACAAAATTTCGGAAAAGTTCAGTTTAGGACCTGGTTTCGAATCGCTTTGATTTTTGTTTACGCAAGTTGTATTCGCTGTCCTCTATACGACGCTGTAAGTTTCATTAGGGGCAAGTCCATACTTCCTGAGGAAATAGCCTGAAAGTTACAAAAAGCCCTATGACACCGTGTGTAATGGTTGGAGCGCAAGATAACCCTCGAACGGATCTGCCGATTCGGTCCAAAATTTGGCTTTTGTAATATTTTGTCCAAACTTAGTTCAAGTTCAAAGATGGATTATATCGGCCCACTCCTTCCGGTACCTCCCCCACAAAAGTTCGAAAATGTTCGGAAAATTTGTGCGTACGATAACTCTTGAAGGAAGTTACCAATTTGGTCATTACTTTGCACATTATGAAATTTCTACCAGACTTAGATGAGGTTGCAATATGGACTCAATCGGAAAACTCCTTCGAGTACCTCCCACACAAAATTTCGGAAAAGTTCAGTTTAGGACCTGCTCACGAATCGCCTTGGTTTTTGTTGTAACATCTTGTATTCACTGTCCCCTATACGAAGGTACAAGTTTCCTCAGGGGCAAGCCCATACTTCCTGAAAAATAGCCTGAAAGTTGAAAAACAAACCCCATGACACCATGTTTATGGGTGGAAACGCAAGATAATTCTCGAACAGAAATGCCGATTCCGGCCAAAATTTGGCCTTCGTAATATTGTTTCCAAACTTAGTTTAAGTTCGTAGATAATGATGGGAGTGACCGATTTGGTCCATACTTTACACATTCTCATAATATCTACCAGATATAGATCAGGTTCGAATATGGACTATATTTGTCCACTCCATCCCGTACCTCCCACACAAAATTTTGGATAAGTTCACTTTAAGACCTGCTATTGAATCACTTTGATTTTTGTTGAAGCAACTTACATTCGCTGCCTCAATTACGATGGTAAAAGTTATTTCAGGGGCAAGTCCAAACTTTTTGAAAAAAAAAATTGAACTTTAATCCTAATCAATATTTTTGTCGGTTCATACGACCAAAATTTTGAAACCCCCTAACTACATAAATTTTTTGTGAAAAAAGTGTTTCAATTTGCCCATGCTGAGGGTATATCTCTGTCGGCAAAGCCGACTGATACTTTTTTACTTGTTTTATTGTGAAATATTTTGGAAGTTTTCTTTATTTTCATCATATATTTTCTCAAGTGTTAGCTTGTCTGTGGAATTGTCTATATCATCATATTGTAAGCACATAATGTTTTCTTCGACGTTTCCAATTAAATTAGAAAATAAATAATCATTAATTTTTATTGAACAATTGTAAAATTGAAGTAAGTTATTTCCATTCAAAATAGTACAATTGTTCTTGTATTAACTTGTATAAACATTTTTGGAATTTTTATTCCTAATATTGAATAAATATTATTAAAATATTAAATAAGTATTATTAAAAAAATTCAAGTAATTTGAAGTTTTTATCTTTATTATTTTTAAGTTATATTTTGTCATTTAGGGTTCCTAGAGGTAAAAAACATATGTAAAAACAAGTGAGAAAAGGCTATAGTCGGTACGGGGCCGACTATGTGATACCCTACACCACTACCTCTGTGAATAATCTTTTGCACTCGAAAACATTTCTTTTATGGAGATACGAAAGTTTTCACCTATCTGGCTTTTATACCAAATGACTTAATGCGAACTGAGCCAAAATAATTAATATTTAATTTTATATTTGACTACTGTCGACATCACCAATATCAATAGGCTTCTATCTCTGTGAGAAAATTTCGTGATGATCCGATCAAAATTCCGACCTGTAGTGTGATTGCAGAAAAAGTGAAAAAAAGGATGCATTAACGACTATTGCGATATCTCTATTATTTGACTACCTACGCCAACCTACTTTGCATAATTTCAAAGATGGGATTTTCTACTTTCTTAGTCTGGCTTTGCTTTTAGAAGGTCCCCAACCAAAGGTGTGATATCCGTCATTATTATTAAAATCGCAAAAATGAGAAGTTGGGTTTTATTAGCGACTATTGCGATATCTTCGTTGTTAGACTACCTACGACAATCTACGTTTCATTGTTGTAAAGGTGATATTTTAAATATATAGACTTTTTCTCCAAATAAAGTTTTTGCTCATTCCGACCCCTAAATATTATCCGACCATCATCAAAATCAATAGGTTTCTTCTCATTAACCCTCGAAATTTCGTGACGATCCGATCAAAATTGCGCCCAGTAGCGTGATTTCCAAAAAAAAATGGAAACATGGGATGAATTACCGACTTTTGTGATATCTCCGCTATTTGGTCACCTACGCCGACCTAGTTTGCATCATTGTAAAGATGGGATCTTCTACTTTCATAGTAAGGCTTTGCTTTTGGAAAGTATCCAACCACAGCTGTGATATTCGTCATTATAACTAAAATCGCAAAAATAAAAATTTGGGTTTATTTTCGACTATTGTGATATCTTCGTTGTTTGATCACCCACGAGAACTTACTTTACATCGTTAGAAAGGTGATATTTTCTACTTTCATTGTCAGGTTTTGCTTTTGGTATACTTCTTATAGAAACTGAGATATTAGCTTTGGAAAAAAACGTTGACTTTTTATCCAAATAAGTTTTTTACCCATTCCGACCCCTAAATATTGTTCGACCCTCACCAAAATCAATAGGCTTCTTCCTCTTTGAGATCCCCATTAACTCTCAAAATTTCGTGACGATCCGATCAAAATTGCGGCCTGTAGCGTGATTTCCAAAAAAATGGAAAAATGGGATGAATTACAGACTATTGTGATATCTCCGCTATTTGGTCACCTACGCCGACTTAGTTTGCATCATTGTAAAGGTGGAATCTTCTACTTTCATAGTCAGGCTTTGCTTTTGGAAAGTCCCCAGCCAAATCTGTGATATTCGTCATTATAACTAAAATCGCAAACATGAAAATTTGGGGTTTATTTGCGACTATTGTGATATCTTCGTTGTTTGGTCACCTAGAATAACCTACTTTACATCATTAGAAAGGTGATATTTTCTACTTTCATTGTCAGGTTTTGCTTTTGGTATACCCCATACAGAAGCTGAGATATTCGCTTTAGAAAAAATCGTTGTCTTTTTATCCACATAAGTTTTTTGCCCATTCCGGCCTCTAAATATTATCCGACCATCACCAAAATCAATAGGCTTCTTCCCCTCCGGGACCCCCATCAACAACCAAAATTTCGTGACGATCCGATCAAAATTGCGACCTGTAGCGTGATTACAAGGTTTAGATGGACAGACGGACAGACGGACGGACGGACGGACTGACGGACGGACACATATAGCCAGATCGACTCAGCTCGTCGAGACATTCATTTTGATATATATAAGTATGGGTCTACGACCATTATTTCGATGCGTTACAAACTTTTTGGCCAAAACCAACTTATAATACCCTCCCCACATAGTGGTGTATGGTATAAAAATATGGATATAGGTCCAAGTTTTGACATAGGCCCCATAACGCGGTACCGCCCGATTTGAGGTATTTGGACGTTTTTCGCCACATTTTCACATCGAATTAGCTATAATTTGGCATTTAGGTTTCCTAGTAGTCAAAAATCTTATCTACCAAAAATTATGGACAGGGGTTCACGTTTTGGTATAGTCCGCACTTAAAGACTACGCCCTATTTTGGGTACTTTGAAGTTTTTATCTACTTTCTTCTAATTTAATTGGGTGTAAGTTGGTACATACCGTTCCCAATGGTAGCAAAAAACGTCTCCAACCAAAATATTGCACATAAATCCACATTTTGGTAAAGCCCCTATATAAAGGTACCACCCGATTTTAGGTATATACGGACAAAATGTGCCTCATCGAAATAATGGTTTTAGACCCCAAGTATTTTTGAACGAAATCCGTTTCAGACAAATTGGAGTCGATTTAGCACTGTTCGTCCGTCTGGCTGGCTGGTGCGCACGATAACTCTCGAACGGATAAACCGATTCGAACCAAATTTTGGGTATCGTAATATTTTGCCTAAACTTAGTAAGTTGGAAGATGGGCCCTATCGGTCAACTCCTTCGGGTACCTCCCTCACAAAAGTTCGAAAATGTTCGGAAAATTTGTGCGCACCATAACTCTTGCAGGAAGTAACCGATTTAGTTCATACTTTGCACATCCTGAAATTTCTACCAGACTTAGATGAAGTTGCAATATGGACTCAATCGGTCCACTCCTTCGGGTACCTCCCACACAAAATTTTGGAAAAGTTCAGTGTAGGACCAGCTCACAAATCACTCTGATTTTTGTTGTGGCAACTTGTATTCACTGTCTCCCATACGACGGTACAAGTTTCATCAGGCGCAAGCCCATACTTCCCGAGAAAATAGTCTGAAAGTTGCAAAATAGCCCCTGTGAGACTGTGTGTAGTGGTTGGAGCGCAAGGTAACTCTCGAACGGATCTGCCGATTCAGTCCAACATTTGGCCTTCATAATATTTTGTACAAACGTAGTTTAAGTTCGAGGATAAGCCATATCGGTCCACTCCTTCAGGTACCTCCCCCACAAAAGTTCAAAAATGTTCGGAAAAATCGTGCGCACGATAACTCTTGAAGGGAGTGATCGATTTGGTCCATACTTTACACATCCTAATATATCTACCAGGTATAGATCAGGTTCGAATATGGACTATATTTGTCCACTAATTCGGGTACATCCCACAAAAAATTTCGAATGAGTTCTCTTAAAGACCTGATCTCGAATCACTTTGATTTTTGTTGGAGGAACTTGCATTCACTGTCTCAATTACGATGGCAAATTTTTTAAGGGACAAGTCCATCCCCCACAAAAGTTCAACATTTGTGTCTAAGTGTAGTTCGAAGATCCTTTGGAAATTTTTACCGCTGCTGTTTGTTGTGGTCTTGTTTACAGTGATGTAATGTTCTCCGTGGACAAGTCCAAGCTTCCTGGCATACTGGCCCAAAAGTTATACGATGACCTACTGAAATGACTACTGGACCCGATATGTATCGAAAATGTATGTATCCCAAAATAAAATTCACTCCCATAAGGGACTATGTAGGTCCATTACTCCAAGTAACTCATCCGCAACACTTTGGAACATTAATCCTAATCCTAATTTGTCGCCAAAATTCTGAAAAGACCCTAAATACTGAAATGACTACTGGGCCCGATATGTATCGAAAATGTATGTATCCCAAAATAAAATTCACTCCCATAAGGGACTATGTAGGTCCATTCCTCCAAGTAACTCCTCCGCAACACTTTGGAACATTAATCCTAATCCTAATTTGTCGCCAAAATTCTGAAAAGACCCTAAATACATTTGATCTGTAAGTAGGTTAAAGTTTCAATTCACATGAGCTGAGGGTATATCTCTGTCGGCAAAGCCGACTGATACTTTTTTACTTGTTCTAATTAAATTGAATGTTTTCGTATAGCACCCATATAACAATATCGCCCAATTTCAAATACTCTGAAGTTGTTGTTTACTTTTTCGGCCGAAAATGGCTGTCATATGGTATTTTGAATTCCATATGTTCAAAAAACTTCTGCTCCAAAAATTGTGGACATGCATCGTATTTCTTGTATGGCAGCAATATCGGACATTACAGGTGCAGATTCGCAGATTATGGTCCATAAAACGTTTGCGGGAGTCGTCAATTTTAGAGAGGTTTGTATTTGTTGTACTTTTTTTTTTAATAAAGTAAAACTGTTAGTCACATTTTATCCGTCAAAAATTGTGGATAACGATACCGCTTGGTATTTTGAATTTTATATAGACACTAGCTGATGAATACACCTTATCAGCGTGTCGCCTCCGGTTTTGAACAGCTCGGCTGGTAAGCCATAGGCTCCTGCTGCCTTATTATTCTTCAGCCGATTTATAGATGTCCTTACCTCATCTTGGCTGGGCGGTATACATTCAATACCATCTTCTGAGATTGGGACTGTGGTATCTTCGTCGTCTTCGCTGCTATTGGATACCAACAGATTTGAAAAATGTTCTTTCCATATCCTGAGTACACTATCTGTATCAGTTACCAAATTTCCTTGCTAGTCTCTACAAGAGGATGTGCCTGTACCAAAGCCATCAGTTTGATGCTTGACTCTTTGGTAGAATTTTCGGACTTCATTCTGGCTCCTTTACATCTCGATTTTTTCACACTCCCGCTTTTCAATCTCTCTCTTTTTCCTGCGGAAAAGACGTTTCTCTTCTCTCCTTTTCTCCCTCTATCTCAGAGGTCCGCAAAATGCCACTCGCTTTTAATGCATATTCGCGATTTCGTGCTTTTTTCATTGCTTGCTATTGCCACCTCTGTTTAATGCTATTGCTTGCTTTGCCTTTACTTTCATGAGTGTGTGCCAATTGCACACACACAACACAATACAAGAGCTCGTTGCCTATTTTTTTGCACGCTGCCTTCGAAAAAACACGTTGCATTACAAAAAGCAGTAGATATTTCTGGTCAAATTTACATGTTAATAAACATAAAAAAATTAATGTTGAGACAATAAAAACAATTACTAGTTTAGTTTATTCTATTATTAAAGAAACTCAAAGAAAAAGCGAAATTTGGCAAATGGCATTTATTCAAACAGAAGATGGTACGATACTGTGTGGTGGTATGCAGTATTGTGCATACTGCATTTGCGAATCGTGTGAATACAAATGTAAAAGCAAGCAAGCATGCACTAAAGCAGTGAATCATTTTTTGGGGTGAATCTGCTTTTTGCACATTCATATTTTTTATATGCAAGGCACTGCACTATTCGCTTTTGGGAAAAGGCATTAGAGTGTGCCTTTTATATGCATTTTGCGGACCTCTGCTCTATCTCTCTCGTGCGCTACGCGTTGCTACGGATTGTAAAGTAGCCCTATATGCCGCATTTTTCTCTTCGGTGGCAGCACGACACTCCTCATCATACCATGAATTCCTTGGTGGAGGTCTCTGGTGTCCAAGTATGGATTTTGCGGCTGTTTGCATGGAGTGGGCAATGCTTTGCCATTGCGCTGATATGTTATCGGGATGAGGAGTGCTTTGATTAAGCAGTTGGGCTAGATGAGTGGAATATGCTGTGGCTATCTGTTGTGATTGCAGCTTACCGATGTCTAACTTTCGTGTTGTGTCTGTTCGTACTTTGTTTGCTACGTTTAAGCGGGTGCGTACCTTTGCTGCAACAAGGTAGTGGTCCGAATCAATATTTGCGCCTCGGAACAATTGTACATCCAACACGCTCGATGAATGTCTTCCATCTATCACAACATGATCAATTTGGTTTCTTGTTTTCTGATCTGGAGACAGCCAGGTGCCCTTATGAATATCGAGATGCTTAAATCTGGTACTGCTAACTACCATGTTTTTGCCGCAGCGAAGTTTATCAGACTCATTGCGTTGTCAAATGTTACATTATGGAGACTGAATTTTCCGATTGTTTGATCAAAGATATTCTCCTTTCCAATTATGGCATTAAAATTGCCTAGAATAATTTAATGTCATGGACAGGGCAACGATCATAAGTTCCTTCTAAGCGCTCGTATAATATATCTTTGGTCTGTTCGTCTTTTTCTTCAGTGGGAGCATGAGCGCAAATAAACCTGATTTTGAAGAATTTAGCTTTTATTCGAATTAAAGCAAGTCTTTCATTCACTGGGGTGAAGCTGGATACCAGATGTTTTAGTCTCCGACTAACTACGAATCCATGCTTTACGTCATGTCAGCTATAATACAGTGCGTCACCTTTAGGTGTTGTTGTGACGCCAAACTAGTTGAAACATCTCTTTTATTTACATGGAGTGTATAACTATTGAAATTTCCATGAGCAAGAAAATAGTAAGTAATTTCCTCCCCGTCTGCGGGCCAACTGCCTAACGACGAATTAAACGATTCTTCTGTCGCACATTAAGTCGATCATTTGTAGACAATTGACGTGCCCCACGGTTTTATTTTAGTCTAGTCTATGCATATGTTTATAATTCCCACGACTGTATCTATTTTATTATTTTTTGGTTTTTAGTACATTTATCTTAAACATTGCAATGTATGTTTAACATAAAACCGTTTAACTTAAAAAGTTTTTTTACCTATTTTTATTTTCTAATTTTTAGTTATTATTTCGCATTCTGTTTAATTCATTCAGTGCTTCATTATTGCAAGGTTTCTTGCCCGTAAGTTTATTGAGTCCAACTCCTCTATACGCAGTCACTGCAAAGATCTTACTCTACTAAGAGCCACGTAGGTTTGACCTTCTTCAAACAGTTTCGCACTTAAGTATACGACTGCGTGATCCACAGTACTGCCCTGCATTTTATGTATTGTAGAAGCCCATGATAGTATTAAAGGCAACATTCTTCTTTCAGCCGTCCTGTAATTGTACTTAGCTGGAAACTGTATGGCTTTCGGGTGTATAAGATGTACTGTATAGTGCACTGTATTCTCCTTGTTAAGCCCTTTTATTTGATACCCATATTGGTGGGATTGATAAAAAAAATTGTTATCCGCCATTTGGTAGCGGCGGCCATCTTAGATTTCAATTTTGCATAGTAAATTGTATTCTACTTGTAGTGACCTTTCATTTGATACCCATATTGATGGGATTGATAAAACCTACGTTATCCGCCATTTTGTAGCGGCCGCCATCTTGGATTTCAATTTTTTATAGTATATTGTATTCGGCTTGTTGAGGCCTTTCATTTGATACCCATATTGATGGGATTGATAAAACCTACGTTATCCGCCATTTTGTAGCGGCCGCCATCATGGATTTCAATTTTTTATAGTATATAGCAAAGTGCCCGCTACTTCGTATGCGGAAAGGATATAAAAAATAAATAAACAATATATAATATGGAAATGGCGAACACTGAAAATTAACAGCGACACCAACATTGCACACCAGTACTCACACTAAATCCAAAAAATACAGATTCCAGCACTGTCCCTACAACCAATAGTACGATTTTCCAAAACTACGTCAATCCTTCACTTCACCAGTAATCTTAATTCCAAAAACAGGATTCCAGCGCAATCGGTGCTCTCAAATTCAAATTGTACCATTTGATATATTTCGTGCCCATAAGTACGAATTTAAAAACTACCTGCATGTCTCAATGCTACACTCCAACCGTAGTCTTACCAAATTCCTGGATTCCAGCTCTATCCGTTCCTCCAAATACCCACTGTACCAAATTTAGTACCATTTAGTACTTTTGGTACCCATAAGTACGAATTTTCAAAACTACCTTAATCCTATACTCCAACAGTAATCTCAATTCCAATTTCAAGGTTTCCAGATTCCAAATCCCAATTGTACCAAATTTAGTACTTTTCGTTCCCATAAATACGAATTTCCAAAACTACCACAATCCTACACTCCAACAGAAATCTCAATTACACATTTCAAGATCTAGTGCTTTTCGTATCCCTAAGTACGAATTTCCAAAACTACCTCAACCCTACACTTCAACATTAATCTCAATTACGAATTTAAGGTTTCCAGCTCTATTCGTTTACCCAAATCCAAACTGTACCAAATTTAGTATTTTTCTTACCCGTAAGTAAGAATTCGCAAAACTAACTCCATCTTACACCCCAACAGCAAGCTTAATTTTAAATTTCATTATTCCAGCTCTGTTCGTTCACCCAAATCCAAATTTGGTATTACTTTTCGTAACACATAAGAACGAATTTCCAAATTATCTCCATACTACAACATCAATCTTAATTCAAAATTTCAGGATTCCAGCTGTATCTGTTCAACCTAAATCCAAATTGTATAAAATTTAGTATCATTTAGTACATTTCGTACCCATAAGTACGAATTTTCAAAACTACTTCCATTCTACCCTCCAACTGTAGCCTTAGCTCAAAATTTCAGGATTCCAGCTCTATCCGTTCGCCCAAATCGTAGTTGTACCAAATTTAGTACCGTTTAGTACTTTTCGTACCAATAAATACGAATTTTCAAAACTACTTCCATTCTACTCTCTAACGTCAGTCGTAATACAAATTTCAGGATTCCAGCTCTATCCGTTCGCCCAAATCGTAATTGTACCAAATTTAGTACCATTTACTACTTTTCCTACCCATAAGTACGAATTTTCAAAACTACTTCCATTCTACTCTCTAATAGCAGCATTAACTCAAATTTCGTTCGCCCAAATCGTAATTGTACCAAATTTAGTACCATTTAGTACTTTTCGTACCATAAGTAAGAATTTTCAAAACAGCTTCTAGTCTATAATTCAAATTTCAGGATTCCAGCTTTATCCGCTCGTCCAAATCGTAATTGTACCAAATTTAGTACCATTTAGTACTTTTCGTACGCATAAGTACGAATTTTCAAAACTACTTCCATAGTAATCTCTAAAATCAGCCTTAATTAAAATTTTCGGATTCCAGCTCTATCCGTTCGCCTAAATCATAATTGTACCAAATTTAGTATCATTTATTACTTTTCCTACCCATAAGTACGAATTTTCAAAACAACTTCCATTCTACCCTCCAATTGTAGCCTTAATTCAAAATTTCAGGATTCCAGGTCTATCCGTTCAACCTAAATACAAATTGTACACAATTTAGTACTTGCCGTACCCATAAGTTCGATTTTTCAAAACTACTTCCATTCTACTCTCTAACAGCAGCCTTAATTAAAATTTCAGGATTCCAGCTCTATCCGTTCAACCTAAATCCAAATTGTACCAAATTTAGTACAATTTAGTACTTTTCGTACCCCTCCAACTGCAACCTTAATTCAAAATTTCAGGATTCCAGCTATCCGCTCAACCTAAATCCAAATTATACAAAATTTAGTACCATTTAGTACCTGTCGTACCCATAAGTGCGAATTTTCAAAACTACTTCCATTCTACTCTCTAATAGCAGCATTAACTCAAATTTCGTTCGCCCAAATCGTAATTGTACCAAATTTAGTACCATTTAGTACTTTTCGTACCATAAGTAAGCATTTTCAAAACAGCTTCTAGTCGCTAATTCAAATTTCAGGATCCCAGCTCTATCTGTTCGCCCAAATCGTAATTGTACCAAATTTAGTACCATTTAGTACTTTTCGTACGCATAAGTACGAACTTTCAAAACTACTTACATACTAATCTCTAACATCAGCCTTAATTCAAATTTCCGGATTCCAGCTCTATCCGTTCGCCCAAGTCGTAATTGTACCAAATTTAGTACCATTTAGTACTTTTCGTACGCATAAGTACGAATTTTCAAAACGACTTCCATTCTACCCTCCAACTGTAGCCTTAATTCATAATTTCAGAATTCCAGCTCTATCCGTTAGCCCAAATCGTAATTGTACCAAGTTTAGTACCATTTAGTACTTTTCGTACCCATAAGTACGAATTTTCAAAACTACTTCCGGTCTACTCTCCAACAGTAGCCTTAGTTCAAAATTTCAGGATTCCAGCTCTATCCGTTGGCCCAAATCGTAATTGTACCAAATTTAGTACCATTTAGTACTTTTTGTACGCATAAGTACGAATTTTCAAAACTACTTCCATACTAATCTCTAACATCAGCCTTAATTCAAAATTTCAGGATTCCAGCTCTATCCGATCAACCTAAATAAAAATTGTACCAAATTTAGTACCATTTAGTACTTTTTGTACCCATAAGTACGAATTTTCAAAACTACTTCCATTCTAACCTCCAACTGTAGCCTTAATTCAAAATTTCAGGATTCCAGCTCTATCCGTTCAACCTAAATCGAAATTGTACCAAATTTAGTACCATTTAGTACTTTCCGTGCCCATAAATACGAATTTTCAAAACCACGTTCATTCTACTCTCTAACAGTAGCCTTAATTCAAAATTTCAGGATTCCAGCTCTTTCCGTTCGCCCAAATCATAATTGTACCAAATTTAGTACCATTTAGTACTTTTCGTACGCATAAGTACGAACTTTCAAAACTACTTACATACTAATCTCTAACATCAGCCTTAATTCAAATTTCCGGATTCCAGCTCTATCCGTTCGCCCAAGTCGTAATTGTACCAAATTTAGTACCATTTAGTACTTTTCGTACGCATAAGTACGAATTTTCAAAACGACTTCCATTCTACCCTCCAACTGTAGCCTTAATTCATAATTTCAGGATTCCAGCTCTATCCGTTAGCCCAAATCGTAATTGTACCAAATTTAGTACCATTTAGTACTTTTCGTACCCATAAGTACGAATTTTCAAAACTACTTCCGGTCTACTCTCCAACAGTAGCCTTAGTTCAAAATTTCAGGATTCCAGCTCTATCCGTTCGCCCAAATCGTAATTGTACCAAATTTAGTACCATTTAGTACTTTTTGTACGCATAAGTACGAATTTTCAAAACTACTTCCATACTAATCTCTAACATCAGCCTTAATTCAAAATTTCAGGATTCCAGCTCTATCCGATCAACCTAAATAAAAATTGTACCAAATTTAGTACCATTTAGTACTTTTCGTACCCATAAGTACGAATTTTCAAAACTACTTCCATTCTAACCTCCAACTGTAGCCTTAATTCAAAATTTCAGGATTCCAGCTCTATCCGTTCAACCTAAATCGAAATTGTACCAAATTTAGTACCATTTAGTACTTTCCGTGCCCATAAATACGAATTTTCAAAACCACGTTCATTCTACTCTCTAACAGTAGCCTTAATTCAAAATTTCAGGATTCCAGCTCTTTCCGTTCGCCCAAATCATAATTGTACCAAATTTAGTACCATTTAGTGCTTTTCGTACACATGTGTACACTTTTCCCAAACCGCCTCCTTATGTCAACCGTACCTTTTAATCTTGATTCTCACACCAAATTTCAACCATTAACCTTTATCCGTTCACAAAATACTAATTGGTACCAAATTTAGTACACTCTAGTACTTTTCGTACACTTATAATTCGAATTTCTAAAAACCCTTTAGCACATCTTTCCAACACTCCATCAGTGATCTTCATTCCAAATTTCAAAGTTCTAGCTCTACCGGTTCGCCAAATACAAACGGTACCATATTTAGTACCTTTTAGTACTTTTCGTACCCTTCCAGTTCGAATTTCCAAAAACCCAGCCTTATCTGACCCCTTCAGACCAAGAGTGATCCACACCCAAAATTTCAAGATTCTAGCTTCAGCCGTTTGGTCTGGGCGGTGATGAATCATTAAGTCAGTCAGTCAGTCAATCACTTTACTCTTTTATTAATATAGATTTTATTAATTGAATGTAACATGGCGCTTAGATTTCAAAAATTCTTCTCCGATTGAATACCTTTCTAATAGAAATATTTTTGAAAGAGTTTTTTCCATAAAGGATATTTTAAAGTTATGTTCCCTTAAGTGAAGTGAATGTTGAAGAAATCTTATAATTATTGGGCGAGGTAGACTATATGCCACGTTGCATTTGCAACTTTTCTCGGATTGAACATTTTTTTTTCGTTCTCCGTCTATATCACCAGTATCCTTTAATATTTCATATTCATATTTTAATTTACCCAATCTATTGAATTCATTGTATTTTTGGGTACATACATATATACATACACATGCATACATATAAAATATTTGAAAGTTAATTTAGGGTTGTGAAGCTGTGCTTGATTTTCGTTTTTTATTCATTCGATATTGAAAGTTTCAAGGTCCTCTATTTTGTATTCTCGTAATTGCTGTATCAAAGCTTATTATGTTCAATGTGCAATCCAGTTTGTGTGGGAAAAGTTTGTGCGACAACGTGAAAGTGCAATTAACTTTAGTGGTTCTTTGAACTTTGTCAATATTTAGAATGGGAAATTTCGATTTTTCAAAATTTGCTTTGTGATCGAGTATGTATGGGTAGTTGTCAAATGTTGAATGAAAGGGATTGTTCGTTTGGAGGGCACGTTTATTGTGTCAATTATAAAGCTATTGAAAGGGAAATGTATTTGAAATAATATTTTATTCAATGCATTTTTAAAGGTCGTTTTGTTTTAATTTAAGCTTTGAGAGTGTTGGGAAATAATGGAGAGGAAAGCGAATACGGTTAAATCTGTTGAAAATATACTTACTGCCTAAAAACTATTCATATTTTCTATTTTAGTAAAAGAGGACCTGTGTAGAAGGTTACCGCACTTGTCCCCGGACGTGCTCTCCGCATCAAATTTTACTGTGACTTTGGGTTTGGAGTATTCCTTTTGGGGATGAAAGCCCTTGGTTAGTGTGTTGAGGACCCCAAAGTAAAATTTGTGTTCGCATGAAAATTGGGGAAGACCTTTTTTGGCCAAAGGACGAACGCATTTATTTTGCATATATATTTTCAGAATATTTCATGGGGAGGGGGGGGACGGGGGAAAGAATAGGCCCGGACGGCGCAGGGAGGAAGAAGAATATTGATTTTGGTGGTGGTCGGATATTATTCAAAAGTCGGAAAGGGCAATCAACTTATGTGGACAAACATTCAAAGTTTTATTCTTATGCGAACCTCTCCGTTTTAGTAGTCGTATTTCAAAAGGAAAGCCCGTCAATGGATGAGGAAAATGTCACCTTTATTATGATGCAAAATAGATTGGCCATTTTTTTATTTTATCTCCCGTTTTTTCTGAGCTTTTAAAATGTTTCCAATTGCGTTACCAAATTTGGTGAAATGATTGTGGTGTTGAAAAAGTCACTGGGATATCCCAATTTCGAATTTATGGAATTTTATTTCCATGTCAGGTATTTCCGCTTCTGTTGGGCATATTCCAATTAATACAAAATGTGGCATTTAATGTAAATACTTCTGCTTCTATTTGGTGTATTAAATACATGTAAAATGCTAATCAGGAAGACCAGCAAAGCTTTCAATCAGTATCAAGTAGATGTCAACAGTAGTCAAATAAAAAATTAAATGTTAATTATTTTGTTCCAGTTCGCCTTAAGTCATTTGGTATGAAAGCCAGATAGGTGAAAACTTTAGTATCTCCCTAAAAGAAATATTTTCGAGTGAAAAGCTTATGAACAGGGGTGGTGGTGTAGGGTATCATATAGTCAGCCTCGTCCCGACTATAGCCGACTATAGTATTGAAATTTATTCAAATCAATTTACCCATGATTTTTGTAAATTGTAAAGCGGCTCATACACTATCAAATTTTGATGTCAATATTTGTGGTTAGGTTAGGTTAGGTTGATAAGAGGGGTGATCCTAGATCACCACATGCCCATGTGGACATACACTTAAGCCATAAGTAGGCCTGTTGTGCGCTCTAATTTTTTGGGTTATGGAGGATTATCTTTTTTTGACTTAGTCTAGGATCTCTGCCCTATTTACATAGTCTCTGATCTTTTTGAACTCGATTGGTCGAATTTGGTCGAGTCCTGGTATAATGTCATTCCCTAGTAACTGGGTTCTCAGATTTGTGAAGGCTTGACAATGGCAGAGGTAATGTTCCAACGTTTCGTCGTCCTCTCCGCATGCTCTGCATTCACTGTTTTCTGCACAACCTATTTTGTGCAGATGCGCTTTTAGACCTAGGTGACCTGTAAGGATTCCTGTCAGTCTACTAATATCTTTTTTACTTAGTAAAAGTAATTCTTTTGTTTTGTCCTCGTCTGGGTTTCCCCATAGGATTTTTGTGTTTTTTTCCCTTCTCTTCACTACTCCAGAGGGATACATGTGCATTTTTTGCCCATGTCTTTAGTTCTAGTCGCGTAGCTTTAAACGGCTTAGCGTTTTCTAGACTTACCGTGGGTTGCTCCTTGGCTTGTTTTGCCAAGGAGTTTGCTATTTCATTACCCCTAATCCCGGTATACCCTGGTACTCATATAATGTTTACCTTACCGTGTTGGGAGTAATTATTTATAGATTTAATACATTCCAAGACAGTTCTAGATTTCACTGTCTTGGTTGATATAGCTCTAATGGCTGCTTTGCTATCCGTAAGGATATTTACAGTGGTAGGCCGTGTGTGAGTATCAAACCAAAGCAGACACTCTGTTATCGCCCGGAGTTCCGCCTGCAGGATCGTGTTATGATCCGGCAGTCGGAGGGAGATTTCCGTTTCCGGTTCATTATATAAAGACCCAGTCCGGTTCTCCCCCCTAGCGCAGCCCCATCCGTAAACCCACAGCTTCCAGCGGCAATCTGTGCTAGAGCTCCCCCGATCCACATGTTTCTGTCAGGTATTGACACTTCACACAAGGCTACTTCACTAGTTTCAGGTATACGGTCCGATACTACCTGATTTATAGATTCACCCGTTGTGACCTTTAATATGTTTTGGTGGTATGTTTGGTGGCTCTTTTCGATCCACTCGCTCATCGACTTTAGCCTTACAGCTGCGATGGCTGCCTCGTACCTTACCTGAATATCTATTGGGTCTACAAACAAAATTGTTTCTAGAGCCCTAGTCGGTGTGGTCCTCATTGCTCCGCTAATGCTTAAGCAGCATGTTCTTTGGACCTTTTGCAATATTTCCACATTGCATTTTTTGTCCATGGCTGTCCACCATACCACAGACGCGTACGTTAGAATTGGTCTAATTACGCTTCTGTATAGCCAGTGTATCATCCTAGGATTGAACCCCCATTTTGAGCCTATCGCCCTTCTGCAGGTTGACCAACATATTTGAGCCTTGTTACCCCTTTCTTCTCTAGAAAAACTGGTTCCTCGTAGTGTCCCATTTTAGTTTTTCTAGTGAATAGACATAATTCTGTTTTTTCCGGGTTGACGTTCAGACCTCTCGGCCTGGCCCAGTTAAAAGCAATTTTTAGAGCCGTTTCTGCTCTTCGACAGAGTTGATTCGGATTCTTTCCCCTCAGAAGTATTATAACGTCGTCTGCATAGCAGACTGGGTCAAATCCTTCTTCGGTTAGGGTCCTCAAGAGACTGTTTATGGTGGTAACCCACAACAGAGGTGAAAGTATCCCTCCCTGTGGCGTTCCTTGTCCAACTTTGTCTCTTATTTTCACCTCGTATAGCCCGCAGCTTATCCATCTATTCCTTAGCATGTGGTTTATCCAGTTCCTTAAGGCCCTGTCTACCTGAAACTCGTCTAAGGAGTGGATAAGTGTCTCGGTGCTTACGTTATTGAAAGCGCCTTCGATGTCGATGCATACAGCAAGTGTGTACATTTTCATTTCGAAGGTTCATTCTATGTGGTGTACTACCTTATGCAATGCGGTTTCCACTGATCAGCCTTTAACGTATGCATGTTGTTTGAATTTAGGCATATCGTTAGGGATCTTACTCTTTATCATGGTGTCGACTGTCCGTTCCATTGTTTTGAGTAAGAATGAAGTTAAACTTATCGGTCGATAAGATTTTGGTGTTGCATAACTTTCCTTGCCAGGTTTGGGTGTAAAGACTACCCTTGCCTCCTGCCAGGCTATAGGAGTGTATGCAAATTTTAAGCATGCATTGAAGATCCCGACCAGTTTGGACGCAATAAAGTCCACTTCCCTCTGTAGTAAAGCCGGGAAGATCTGATCTGGTCCAGCTGCTTTATATGGTGAAAAGCTTAAAATGGCTTGTTGGACCATTAAGCTGTCGATCTTTGGTGCCTCTTCCGATGAGTTAATACATTCCGTCGATGCCTCAGTGTTAACCATGGTATTCTGCGGGAAGTGCGTTTTTATCAGAAGGCCTAGAGTTTCTTCTGTTGTTTCAATCCTTTTTCCATTTCCATCGACCAATTGCTCGGTCTGTGTATGGGCTTTAGATAGAAAATTTTTAATCTTTGAAACGTCATTTACACTATCCACCTGTTCGCAGAAAAGCTTCCAGGAGTTTCGTTTGGCGTTTCTTGTTATTTTGTTGTATTCCTTTAATTTTGCCTGATAGTTGTCCCAAAATACAGCTGCTTTTTTACGTTTGGCCCTATTATAAAGTCTGCGGACCTCCTTGCCTTTATTCCGAATTTCCCCTGTCATCCAGGGTTTTTCGTAGGCGGATTTCCTCTCTCGAAGGGGACAACTTTCCTCGAAAGACTTTACTAGTGCCTCAGTTAACTTTAGGACATCTCTCTCTATGTCCTCCTTACTTAGGCATTCCTCATCTGGTTGCCCAAGTCTTTCTTTTACTCGTTTTCCGAACTTTGTCCAATTTGTTTTGGATTTGTTTCGGAAGGTTATCGGGTTAGGCGATGGCCTAGCTATTTTAAATCTAATATACTTATGGTCTGAGAAGGAGTGTTCCTCCAGGACCCTCCACTCGTGTACATCGTTTATTAAATTTTCTGAACATATCTTTATATTTAGTACTTCCTCCCTAATTCTATTAACAAAGGTTGGCGTATTCCCGGTGTTAAGTGTGATCAGGTCGTTAGTATTTAAGTAATCTATAAGGGCTCGACCCCTTTTGTTAATGTTAGTACTATCCGAGATGTGGTGAGAGTTAGCATCGCTACCTACTAGTACTTCGTTACCTGTTTGCTTTATCCTTCTCACCAGCTGCTGCAATTCCGACGAAGGTGGTAATGTCGGGGAGTCGAACGGCAGGTATAATGATGCTAGGTATATGTTACCATTCCCCTGCTTCAATACTGTGACGTCCGACGATGACAACTCTGGAGAAAAAAGAAAGCATAAGTTTTTGTGGCATATAATGCAGGTCCTCGGTCGGGATCCCGTATTTGCGTAAAAAAGTTGATAATTTATATGGTTAAGTCCAGAAACCTTGTTTTTTTATGGTCCAAGGTTCTTGGATTAAACCAATATGTATATTACCTTTAGTTATTTTGTCCATCAGGGCTAGTGTTGCCGTTTCGCTCCGATGGAGGTTGATCTGGATGACCTCAATCATTGTCCTCCAGTAGGTTGGCTTCTTGGGAGTCGCTAATATCGTCTGCTCCTCCCTCATGTAAGCCTTTTGGTAAGTTGACCTCTTGGTTGTTTGGTTTGGCAATCTCCTCCTCACCAACTCTTGCCTTTCCAATTTTGAAGAAGACCGAGTTCGAGACGAAGAATGCCTTGCCCTTGGTTTTGAAGTGCCTGGCTAGCGAGAGATCGTCGATCCCCATCACAAGGAGAGTGCCGTCTTCCTCTTCTCCCTGTGGAAGACCTCCCATCTTTCCACCTTTAGGGCCTCGTTTTGTACGCCAAAGACCTCGAGCATGCGCTCCTTCTCGAGCTTGCAGCCATACCCCTTGACGTACACCGATGCTTTGTTTAGATGAGGAATTTCGTCTTTCCTCACCAGTTTTAGTCTGCCACCTTCCCATGGAGTTGCTATACTGCTTACTACCTCCCCGAGAGCTGCAGAGTTTGCGTGTGAGTCCAGGTGTTACAATAGGAGGTCCCCCCTTGGCTCACAGCAGTTTATTTTTATTGGGACTCGTCCTTTCAGGATTTGTTCCAATATTTTATCGTTGATCGATTTTTCGATCTCCGATAAGTACTCTTTGTGTAGCCTTCCAGATCCTTTACTAGTATCGATTACTGCGTAGCACAGCTCGTCCTTGTAGTATCTCTTGGCTACCTTGGCGTAAGTCGATGGCGGCTCCGTTCCGGTTTCAGCGTCCATCTTCCTCTTCTGGGTGGAGGTAGGCTTCTTTACTGAGTCCTTGGCCACCTTCTTTTTGTCAGAACTCGCCTCTTCAGTATCATTTGAAGGATACTTTTGGCAGTCTCCTTGGCTTTTGTCCTGACGAGGTTTGTCCTGGGCAATTGAAGGTGGGAAGCTCTTTTTCTTCTTACTGGGTTTTGGCACGTTCTGCTCCTCAGGAGACCTTGTCCTCTTCGCCGCTTCCGAAGAAGTGGAGGGACTGTCTGTGGTAACCTTTGAAGCAGCCAGCTGTTGTTCCTTCTTTTGTTTAGCCTGGTTCCTCTTATATTTCTTCCTTTGGGCCCCAGACCACTGCACTCTTTTCGTCGTGAGCTTAGCGATGCTCTCGCTCACTTCCTCTACCATCTTGTGGACTTCCTCTTTCATGGGATTTTCCACAACGGTGGTGTTCGTTTTGCCGCAGCTATCGGATTCGGAATCAGGGTCGCTACCATCATCAGATAGTTGGGTCAAGTTAATCCTCCCCCTGTGCTCCCCTTTATCCTCCTCCGTTTTTACACTAGGTTGTGTGCTTGTAGCATCACCTTCGACCACAGATGCCAAGGCACCCACATCTATGGGAGATTGCTCACGATCGCATGATATCGACGGGGTGTGACTCGTAGGCCGATCACTGGTCCCCGCCGGCACTGGGTTTATTAGACCCTGCACCGTAACTTTTTCTTCCTTTTTTCCTTCCATATTTGTTTTTTGTTTTAGGGGAACACCCCCATAGTCAGTTTTTTTGTCCGCGGGAAACTCAAGGTTTCCAGAGGTGGATAATCCCACCCCTCTGCCCCAGACCCACCATGCAATAGGTATTGGACAGAGTGGTACGACCATCCTCCTCCCCCTATCCGCCGGTGGGGACGCGCCCGTTAGGAGAACTAACAAACTCCCGCGGGAATATTTGTGGTAGTATGTGTATATTTTTCAAAACATCTGAATGTGTGTGTGTGTGAATTTTATGGATTGAGGAAAATCAAGATAGTTTTGATTTTCAAAATGAACCCCACTCAATCCGATGAATATGGTTTATTTTTAAAATTGTCAAAAAGAAACTGAAACAAGGAACATTGTCTTTGTGAAGAAATAAAAAGTTAAAGTTCATTAATTTTTAGAGGAACATTTGAAGATTTTGGTTGCAGATTGAAGGCTGATTGAATGTTTTTCTACACACTTATCAAGCGCACACGTACAGAAGGAGTTCATCGGCTAGACAAACCAAATTGATGGTGTATGGGCCGCTTAAAGCAGGGCACTCACCTATCAGTCTGCCCGACAGCATATGTGATAGTATGTGAAAATTTTCGAAAATTTGAGAATGTATGTGTGAGTTTTTGAAGACTGATGAAAATGCAATGCAACGTCTTCCCAAACAGACTCATGCCATTTTATCGGTAAGCAGCGAGTCCCTGAACAAGTTAGCATCTAGTGGTACCATTGCAATCCATTACCATGTAGTGGTACCATTATATGGGGGGTATATCAAAATATGGACGTATGTGGACGAATCTTGATGGAGGAGTTTCAAGATCTCTGAGAACTTCAAATGTCAAACTACAGCTAGTTCAGTTAAAAATGCCGAAAATTGCGAGGTACCGTTCTATAGGGGCTACACAAAAAAATTTAACTGTGTGACGATTTTTGGTGGAGAAGTTTCGGGGCCACTGAAAACCTCAATTGTCAAATTTCAACTAGTTCGGTCAAAAATTGTAGCTAAAATCCTCAAAATACCGAAAATCGGGGGTACCGTTAAATGGGCCAATACCAAATTATGGACCAATGTTGACCATTTTTGGTGGAGAAGTTTCGTGAACGCTGTAAACCTCAAGTGTCCACTTACAGCTAGTTCGGTTGAAAAATGTTGCTAAAATACGCAGAATACGGAAAATCGGGGGATACTTTTGTATGGGGTCTATTCCAAAACATGCACATATATTAACGATTTTTGGTAAACAAATTAAGCTAAAATCTCCAAAATACCTTTAATCGGGAGGTATCGTTATATGGGGGCTATACCAAAACGTGGGCCTATCTTTGTTATTTTTTAGTTTCTTGTTCATTGGGAACCTCGAATGTCATATTTCATCCAATTCTGTCAAAAATTTAGCTAATAGGCTCAAAAGTAACCCTTATGGGGACTATACCCAAACGTGGACCTTCCTTGGTATTTTTTAGTGGAGAAGTTTTTTGGTCATTGGTAACATCAAATGTCGCCTCGAGAACATTAGTGATTATATATCACCACAAATGTGCTTCGAGGCAACGAAGGTGCACATACCCCACAGGGATGAATGGACACACGGCAGCCAACCTCTAGACGGTATAGATATCTGCACAGATGGCTCTAAGATGGAAACAGGCACAGGAGCAGGTGTCTACAGCAAATCCCTTGGTCTACGACAATCATACAAGCTGAACGAATATTGTAGTGTCTTCCAAGCCGAAGTTTTTGCGATCAAAAAGGCCGCGGAACTGATAAACAACATGAGAGGGGAAATAGTTGGACCGGTGACTATCTACTGTAACGTGACCGTTTCATATACTCCTACACGCATTTATTTCCATGAACTACAACTGCACAGTTAGCATAGTGAATACATTTAACTTTGGTGTAATTAACTACAATCACTGCTACGCAACAATTTTCATTCACTCCGCATAACTAACCGAATATGTATTATGGTTTTATTCACCGAAGCCGTCGATCACCAGCCGACAAAGTACGACAAGACGTGTGGCTCGTCCGCAGTCTCATTACTCGTTAGCTACGATTCGAACACGCTCCTAGTAAGCTCCAAGTCTCTTAGCAAGCTCCAGTCTCTTAGCAAGCTCCAAGCTCTTAGCAAGCTCCATGGTCTTAGTAAGCTCCAAGTCTCTTAGCAAGCTCCCTGAGCCTGTGTGAACTGAAACTTTAATCGATGGACAGATCGAATAGCGGCAACACAACCAAAATCCTTTAACCCAAAGCTATGATTAGGAGATTTTCAGAATTGTGTAGCCATTTTCGGACGTATGATCTCACCAACAAAATATGGATTTTATAATTGATCACAAATGGTACGGAGGAGGTAACTGAAGAAATGGACTGGAACGACATAGTTCATTTTGGAAGTACATCTTATTTTGGGAGTCATTCATTTCAGTGCGTCACAGTATAATTTTCACGCACTTACCACTGTAGCTGGGGAAATACCAGAAGGAGTAGACCAAAAATCACCATCTACGAACTTTAAATAAGGCTCGCAGAAATATTGCTATAAACAATGTTTGGACCAACGCGGTATCCGGTTCGAAAGTTGTCGTGCGCACCAGCCACTACACATGAGGGCCGTAGGTGTTCCTTACAGCTTTCGGGCCAGACTCTTTGCAAGCTCCAAGTCTCTTAGCAAGCTCCAGACTCTTAGCAAGCACCAAGCTCTTAGTCAGCTCCAAGTCTCTTAGTAAGCTCCACGCTCTTAGCAAGCTCCAAGCTCTAAGCAAGCTCAACGCTCTTAGCAAGCTCCAAGCTCTTAGCAAGCTCCAAGCTCTTAGCAAGCTCCAAGCTCTTAGCCAGCTCATAAATATTTACCGACCTCTTTCCCCCACGGCAACCCGAATGCCATCGGGTCGAGTCATACACCCGACGACCGCCGAGCCGACAACCACCCGAAAGCATTACCGAACCACAACCGACAACTGCCGAGCTGACAGCCGCCCGATTGCCCAGAGGCGAGTCTTGTAGAGCCGAGCCACATCCGATAACTGCCGAACCGAAAACTACCCGATTGCCCCGCGCCGACAGTAACCCGAGTCTTGTAGAGCCGAGCCAAACCGAGCCACTGCCAATAATAATAACTAATATTGCATACACTTTCCACACACATATATTATTCTTTTATCAAACACCAAGAGTTCACAATAAAGATTAAACTTGTAGACACTCGTGTTTTACTAAGGGTTTGTGGGACCTTAGGCCGACCCTGACAGCGACTGAGCCTCCCTCACGAGGCAGCCCACGAACTGATACGCTGTGGATCCGAGTCACAAAGCATTGAAATCGACTACTCCATCAAGCCACCACTGTGCAACTTCAGGAAAACAATAGAGCAAAAATGTCGGGAAAAATTCTGCCAACAATGGCAAAACACGTCAAACTGCAGCACATCAAGGGCAATCTGGCCAATCCCGTCCAAGTCAAGAACCGCCTCACTGCTCTCAATGAGGAAAATAGGACCTTAAACTAGCAGTGGGGATCATCACGGGTCACTGCACAATAGGATCCATGACGAGCAAATGGGAAGAAGACCACACGGCTGACTACTGCAGGCTGTGCAAGGATGAGGAAGAAGTAGAAACGATCGAGCACCTATTATGTCGTTGTCCTTTGCTCCTTTCTAGAAGACAATGCACCATCGGTGTGCATACCATCCAATCTCTTACAGCATTCTGCCAAGCAGAGCCGTCGGATCTATTACACATGGCAAAGGGCCTAAAATGGCTCCAACGTGCTGAGAACAGGACAAGCACCATCTCTACACAGTAGCATTGTCAACCACGTCCGAGCTACAACTAACCTCTACAATTTTACTACTTCTATATCTAACTACCACAGCTACACTCTCATCTACAAACTCTTTCTACTCCTACAGTTGCATCCGAAAATTACACCCAATCTGCAGACATCGCCTATACATCACTACATCTCACCCGTCATCACCTTCAATATCACCACCACACCTGAACTATTGGATTATACGCATCTACAACCACATCACTCACAAGTTTCATCTACCCACAACTACTATCACACATCTACATCTCCTTTATATAACAACCACAAATATAATCCGTTTCAACATTCAGGATGATCACAATGGACCCCAAGGTCTCCGAGTGGAGTGGCTGTCATCACAGCAGCATCCTAAAACCTAACCTAACATCAAATGTCAAATTTCATGTCATTCTGTCGAAAAAATGCAGCTAATAGCCTCAAAATACTTTAAATAGAGAGGTACCGTTATATGGGGTATATACCAAAACTTGGACCTATCTCCACCATTTTTGGTGGAGAAGTTTCGTGACCGCTGAAAAATTCAAGTGATAAATTACAGTTAATGGAGCTAAAATCCTCAAAATAGCTTAAAAATGGTGGTACCATTATTGGGGGCCATACCAAAACGTGGACCTATATATCTCAAATATCGCTGACGCTAGAGTGAATACAGCATACGGAAATGGTAAGATCGTCTAAGAATTTTACCTGATCAAGAATATATGTACTTTATATAGCCGCAAATGATAAGTTCGATGTGTTACAAACAGAAACTAACAGCTCAACTCGAAAGAGAATTAATTAAATATCACTATAAATGGCCTTCGCGTTAATAAGGCAAAAATAAACAATAATTTCAGCATGAGCCAGGCTGGGATTCGAACCTGGGTCTCCGACAACTGAGTGTCAAGGTTGCCGGCGTCTTAGCGTTCTAAGCCACCATCAACTTGTCAAAACTTTAGTAGACAATAATTGATGATCAAAAAATAAAATCTTCTGATATAGAAGAGCAATTACTAATGATGTAGGAATAAAACTTACCATAGTATTTGTGAACATTGAAAAATGGGATTACCAAGCAGGACTATAGGAAAAGTTTGGAGTTTCAATTAACTGACATAATTTCGCATATACATTTATCTAATGAAGTTCGATATATATACCAGTTACCAAGCTTTGCCTTCGTCTGCCACCAAAACAACATCCTAATACACCTGAAGATCGGATTTACCACCCGTGAAACGTAGCGTAATGGTTGGATGCGTGGGACTTCGGTAGACTCCTAATTTTTCAATGTATCTCTAAAGGCCTAACAGCTCAACTCGAAAGAGAATTAATTAAAAAGAAACTACACAAACTTATTGAAATTTTCAAAGATTTCCTTTTATTTTACGATTATGGTTTTCCAGCGTCTACAATTACCTAACATTTGTTTCAAAACATGTGTTATTGCGCATTGAATGTCGTATAGTCCCATCGAAATTAGCTCAATAGAACATTGAGTCAGAATTTTCATTAAATGCTTAGAAATTATTTATTTCTTTCTCTTTTGCTGTGAGTTAAGTACTTTTTTTTGTTCACTGACGAAGGCAATACGAAAATTAGTTTCTTACAAAACAACCCACTGCCGCCACGACTGTTTGTTCAATCATTTCATCCTGAACGCTCGATTGCCACTTGCCATATTCAAAATGTTGCAGCACAAAAAGTCATAAATCATAAAATTGTTCGCTTCAGGATATTTAATCATAATCGTGTCAAAAGTAAATGGATCTTATGTACATAGGATGTATGCTAAAGAAGATGAAGAAAAGTTTGGGGGAAGACACAAATCTGTTTGCCAAAGTGATTTTTAATACATGTGAAAGTCTATGGAAACGACGGACATTCTTGGGATGGAATACAAGTGCTTTGACTTTCTCTTTAAGGCAAAACTACACATACACAAGCACGTATACGCAATTATGGGCTGGTTGTTGACTGAGATGGGCGGTTCCAGGGGATAATTTCAAGGATAGCCAAAATTGTTTTTCAATAAGTGTTTAGGAGGTGGATGACTTAAATCTTTGGTTTATGAATGGTGAAATATAAAAAAAGTCTTCCGAAAAAAACGAAGGAAATAACTTAAGTGAATTATGAAACGTTAAAAGGGTGCATAAATTACACAGATAGTTCGATTGGACATATGTTGAAGTTCGTTCAATATCGTTGTTCCTTCTTTCATTTTTTTTCTTAAAATCAGGAAATGGAAAAGTTCTTGGAAATCGAAAAAGTGGTAGTCATGCATTGCAGTTAAATGTTACATAAGCAAAACGAAGGAAGAAAGTTGTGTGTTTTTTTGTTTGCATTAGCTTTTCCTTCCTATTGTTTTATTACTGAAATTCCATTGTCTCTATTTCAGTTTTTTTTGCAAATATTTAAGGTATGATTTATACAAAGGACATTATTGTCTTCTGCACTACTGTTGGCATTCTTTGATGTCTGGATTGTGTGAATTTTTGCGCACATTCTTGAAAGGTAACAAAAACCACCCTCGTCTAGAAGGCGACACACGTCTGAAATGTCTTGTAAATATTTGCTGTATATTTACCACAAGTCAATAATCAATTATTGCGAAATGAGCCTTCACACTTTTCTCTATGAGGGTAGAATTCTTTCCTGGATAGTATTATGTGAATGGAAAATAGATGAGGTGTTTGCGAAAACTGCATATGACAGTTATTGGTTAAGTTTTGACTTGGATTAGTTTATGTATTTTTAGACGGAAGGTTCTTTCATGTTCAAACAAACATTGTGTGGGGTAATAATTAATTGATTGTTAGGCTGTCTCTATGTTTCGGAAAATAAAATTGGTGGTCAATACGGTTGTTTTAAATTTAACACAGTGAGAAACGCCTTAAGTTGGGCTTGGGAGAACTTTTTATAACACTCACATGGTGGCCGAAGGAGTTTTTCCCAGCTTTCGTGCCATTTCCTCAGGAATTATGCACGTGCCCTTAAAAATACTTATATTGTTGTAATGGGAGTAGTGAATATAAATTGTTGCAAAAAGAATCAATGCGATTCGAGAGCGGACTTTAAACTTACCTTATTCGAAGTCTTGTATGGGAGGTTGATTGAGCCATGTCCGTCCGTCTGTCTGGCTGGAACGCACGATAACTCTAACACGAATCAACCGATTCGGTCCAAAATTTGGCTTCCGTAATATTTTTCTGAACTTAGTTTAATTTCGAAAATGGGTTAGTTATATCGGTCCACTCCTTCTGGTACCTCCCCCATGAAATTTCAAAAATGTTCGGAAAATTTGTGCGCACGATAACTCTTGAAGGGAGTAACCGATTTGGTCCATAATTTGTTTAGGACCTGTTCTCGAATCGCTTTAATTTTTGTTGTATCTACTTGTATTTCACTGTCCCCTATACGACGGTGCAAGTTTCATCAGGGTAACGTCCATACTTCCTGAGAAAATAACTTGAATGCTGCAAAAAAACCTATGACACCGTGTTTAGTGGTTGGAGCGCAGTATAACTCTGGAACGGATATGCAGCTTCGGTCCAAAATTTGGCTTTCGTCATATTTTGTCCAAACTTAGTTTAATTTCGAAGATATGCCATATAGGTTCACTCCTTTAGGTACCTCCCCGACAAATGTTCGGACAAATCGTACGCACGAAAACTCTTGAAGGCAGTGAGCGATTTGGTCCATAATTTACACATCCTAATATATCTACCAGATATAGATCAGGTTCGAATATGAACTATATTTGTCCACTCCTTTGGGTACTTCTTACACAAAATTTCGTATAAGACTTGCTTCGAATTTCTTTGTTTTATGTTGAAGCAACTTGCATTCGTTGCCTCAATTACGACGGTAAAAGTTTTCTTTAGGGGCAAGTCCATACTTCTTGAGAAAACAGCCCGAAAGGTGTAAAAACCCCCTATGGTACCATACGAGTTCTTGTGGCTGGAGAGCACGATAACTCTCGAACTGATCAACCGATTTGGTCCAAAATTTGGCCTTCGTCCAAGCTTAGTTTCAGTTCGAAGATGTGCAATACCGGTCCACAACTCTCGGTACGTCCCCCAATATTTATTGATGACTCTAATATTTTATCAATGCTTAGTTTAACTTCTAAAATGGTCCATATCGGTCATCTCCTTAGGGTACCTCTCCCACAAGTGCCGAACAGATCCTAAGTTCGAAGAGCCTTTGGAAATGTATACCAGCGGACAAGTCTATCGAAAAGATATGACTCCCAACATAATATCCACTTCCATAATGGACAATGTCGGTGCTTTCCTTTAAGTACCTGCTCCGTAACACTTTTAAACTTGAATCCTAAACCACATTTTTTCGACAAGTTCAAATGTCCAAAAATGGCCACAAAATTCCCAAAATACCCTAAATATGTACATTAGATGTGCCCGTAGATGAAAGTTTTAATTCAGATAGGTATCTCTGTCGGCAAAGCCGACTGATATTTTTTACTTGTTATACCCTCAGCATTTATGCTAACGAAGGTATATACACTTTCATACGGGCAAAATGTGCCTCATCGAAATAATGGTTTTATACCCCAAGTATGTTTGGACGAAATGTGTTTCAGACATTTTGGATTTGATTTAACAATGTCCGTCCATCTGTCTGTCTGGCTGGCTGGTGCGCACAATAACTCTCGAACGGATCAACCGATTCGGTCCAAAATTTGGCTTTCGTAATATTTTGCCCAAACTTAGTTTAAGTTCGAAGATGGGTTATATCGGTTCACTCCTTCCGGTACCTCCCCCAAAAAAGTTCGAAAATGTTCGGAAAATGTGTACGTACGATAACCCTTGAAGGAAATAACCGATTTGGTCCATAATTTGCAACTCGTGAAACGTCTACCAGACTTAGATGAGGTTCCAATATGGACCCAATCGGTCCACTCCTTCGGATACCTCCCACACAAAATTTCGGATAAGTTCAGTTTAGGACCTGCTCTCGAATCGCTTTGGTTTTTGTTTTAGCAACTTGTATTCACTGTCCCCCATACGACAGTACAAATTTCATCAGGGACAAGTCCATACTTCCTGAGAAAATAGCCTGAAAGTTGCACATAACCCCTATGACACCGTGTGAGGTGGTTGGAGCGCAAGATAACTCTCGAACGGATCTGCCGATTGGGTCCATAATTTGGTCTTAGTAATATTTTATCCAAACATAGTTTAAGTTCGAAGATAAACCATATCGGTCCTTCAGGTACCTCCCCCACAAAATTTCAAAAATGTTCGGAAAAATTGTTCGTACGGTAACTTTTGAAGAGAGTGGCCGAATTGGTCCATACTTTACACATCCTAATATATCTACCAGATATAGATCAGGTTCAAATATGGACTATAATTGTCCACTTCATCCAGTACCTCCCAAACAAAATTTCGGATAAGTTCACTTTAAGACCTGCTATCGAATCACTTTGTCAGGGGCAAATCCACACTTCTTGAGCAAACCCCCTATGTAGTGGCTGGAGATCCACTTCCATAATGGTCAATGTCGATCCATTCCTTTAAGTATTTCTTCCGCAAAACTTTTGCTCTTTAATCCCAATCAATATTTTTGTCGGTTCATACGCCCAAAAAATTTAAACCCTCTAAATACATACGAATAAGTTTTTTGGAAAAAAATTGTTTCAATATACACAGGCTGAGGGTATATCTCTGTCAGCCAAACCGACTGATACTTGTTTACTTGTTTTTATATATTGTTTCATGTGTTTGGAGTAAACTTAGTCATTCGATTGTATTCAAAGTATTATTTATGGGAATAGAACCCTCCCATTCAAACAGGGGTATACAGAAGGAATGTATTGGAATATCGATGCATACTCACTCTATATTGAAAACGAAGTACTTTCAGTAATCTATGTATGGGCAATATTTTTGAAAATATAACATAGTTGAAGCCAAGGTTTAGCCTTTAATAACTCGCGAAATGTGGTGGAATATTATACAAATTAAATGCTTTCGGATAGAATGAAATGTTTTTAGACTTGGCAAAAAATATTGGCCTTAAAAGTTAATTTGCGTGGAAGCTGTGGCTACATTTATGTTAAATAATGGGTTAAAATGGGTTGAAGCCAACGTGTCTTTTTTTGTTTTCTCTCGATTTGTGATTAAACCACACTTTTCACGATTTTCCCGTCAAAGTAAAAGTAGAAGGCAACTAAATAAAGATCTTCTCACTAGTGTATAACTTTTCAAAATTTGATCTGCGTCTACCATTAAATGATGCTGACATTTTGAAGCCAGATTTTAACTGCTTTTTGAAATTTTCTTCTAATTTCGTTCCGCAAACAGGCGATTCTGAGTTATTGTATATATGTGTAGTGAATGTAGCCTACACAGCTACAGAAATCTGCATTCCCAAATTTTGTGTGAGAGGTACCTAAAGGACTGGATCGACTGGACTGGGTGAAATAATACGATGTGCAAAATTCGGTTCGGTTGATCCGTTCGAGAGTTATCGTGCACACCGGCCAGGGCTAAAACGACTTCAAATTGTCTGAAAGAACTTCGTCCAACAACTTTGGGGTCTTAAAATATTATTTCTATGAGGCACATTTAGTCTAAAGGCTGCGGGTATCAAAAGCAAGAAGTAGGAGGTACTGATAAGAAGAAAACCATCGTTTATGAAACGAATGGGGGCGTTACGATACTGCTTTGTTTCAACTGTGCGTCGCAAAATATGTTATTTGTTTAATAAAAATATCTTAGTCCCGATTTACAGTGGCCCAGTTGTCAGTTTATGGGACAGAGATTCGAGGAAAATAGAAACACTTTGCCTCTCAGTAGCCTCTTTCTTCGAATGGGTATCTGCGCCAAAGATCATCCTAAATAGTTCAAAACAAAGAAATATTTGCAATTGAACTCGACAACAATGCCATCGACTTCAGTAATACGTCTTCTAACAGACTGCGAGACGAAGTTCGCCGGGTCCCCTAGTATTCAATATAAGTATATCCCTCCTGAATAAGAACACATCCATATATCCTGCTTTGGCAAGGATTCTTTTTATGCCTAACTAGGCTCGCATTATTCCTGCAACTTGCGTTTCTCAGCAAAATCGCGAAAACCTATAAAAACCTTAAAAAATATGAACTTTGACCGCGATTTATTTTAAAAGCGCTCCGGCGATTTTTTTCTTTTTTGATTTTTCTCATCTATGAACATTGTAATTTCAGAATCCGCAAAAACTGCCCAGGTGTAAGCACCTTTCATTTAATGTTGGTTCAAGAGCACCGTGTACACGCAGAGAAAAAATATTTTTCGCTTTTGTTGGAACAAAAATATATGTTTTGGTTCCAAAAATGTATTTGTTTTGTTCAAACATTGTAATCCAAATCCAAAAATACCATCTTTTGTTCCAAACATAGAAGACAAAAACAACTTTCGAATTTCCGCAATATTGTTAAAATCGTTAACAATACCGATTGTAGGAACTATCATAATCTAATTTTGTTTACAAAAAGTATTGTCAATACAGAAAACCAGCCCAGAAATTTTTGATTTCAGTGCATATACTTCTCATATACACTTTTCGCATAACTTGGATATAAATGTCGCGTATAATATTGCAATCATTGATGAACACAATACATGGTTTGCTGCATTGGCTGACAACAAAGACAAACAAAAAGCCACAAGAACCCACCACAACATAAGGAATAATTAAACACCATAACAAACATGAAAAGGAAAGAAGAATGAAACAAAACAGAAACAAATAAAACCAAGAGTCTCACAAGTACATACTATAGGCACTTACATAAATTCATTTCAACAAATTATTTTAACAAAGGAATCCATGAAATATAATTTATGAAGATTGAAAAAAATATAAAAAATAAATTTATTCTTTCATCAATTGTTCAACAATAAGGTCGTATTTTATTAAAGGGATATTTTTGAAGATATCCAGCCTTACAAAAGCAGCGGTGGGATCGCAGAAATCTGAAGCTATTTTATTCAATCTTCAATGAGGAGAGGAAGAAGGATGCAGCCGACAATTCAAACCCGAGGCAGAAACCAAATAGGATCTCATGTTGCTGAAAATTCTGGTATAATTGAAGAAAATTCTGTGGGGGATACCAATGCGACAAGGCAAGAAATGGATGCAAGGATTCAAGCACTGGAAAGTTTGGTAAAATCATTAAGTGAAAGGCAACAAACTAGCAGCATAAATTCCAGCCCGCAATGTATCCCAGAATTTGAGCCAGGAATGATGAATTTGTCTGTCTCAACATGGATTCGGAAAATCGAACAAATTGGCACCTACTCCCCATTTACTTGCATCTGTGTGCAATTCAGTATATGCTTCTCTGTCATAAATTGCTAATACGGGACGTTCCGTTAAGCGCCTTTTTAATTCTACAAATGCTTTATGTTGTTCAATTGAGAAATGCTGGTCTTATTCAGGACTCATCATCCTCGTACTCCAGCCCCATTCTTTTAGTTAAAAAGAAAGATGGGGGGTACAGAATGTGCATTGATTTCAGAGCTCTGAATAGGAAAACCGAGAAAGAGGTTTTTCCAATGCCGAGAATGGATGATGAAATTGATAGATTAAAAGGCAGCAAATATTTCACTAGTCTAGATTGTGCAAGTGGATACTACCAAATCTCCATGGATAACGCCTCGTCTCATAAGACTGCATTTATAACACCCGATGGTCATTATGAATTTTTGAGAATGCCATTTGGTTTAGTAAATGCGCCAGCTGTATTTCAAAGATCTATAAATAAAGTTCTTGGAAATTTAAGGTTTACTACGGCAATGGTTTATATGGATGACATATTAATCCTATCTGATACTATTGAAAGTGGATTCGATAAACTTGAAACTGTGTTAAAGAGATTGACGGATAATGGAGTTACGCTTAAATTGAACAAGTGCTTTTTCCTCCAAGATTCTATTCAATATTTAGGGTTTGAAATAAATTCGGAGGGTGTGAAACCAGGAAAGGAAAAAAAAGGCTGTGCTAGAATTTCCCGTGCCAAAAAATATACATGAGGTACGACAGTTCGTGGGGTTAGCAAGCTGTTTTAGGAAATTTATGAATCAGTATGCTTTAATTGCAAGACCTATTCAAAATTTGTTAAAAAAGGATTCAAATTTTATATGGGGAGATGAACAACATAAAGCATTTGTAGAATTAAAAAGGCGCTTAACGGAACGTCCCGTATTAGCAATTTATGACAGAGAAGCATATACTGAATTGCACACAGATGCAAGTAAATGGGGAGTAGGTGCCATTTTACTTCAAAAGCAAGCAGATAATCTATTAAAACCTGTAGCATATTTTAGTCATTCAACATCAAAAGAGGAACAACAATACCATTCTTATGAATTGGAAACATTGGCGGTTGTTTATGCATTAAAACGCTTTAGGGTGTATTTATTAGGAATAGAATTTAAAGTTGTCACGGACTGTTCAGCTCTGAGAACAGCCTTCACCAAAAGAGATTTAATTCCAAGAATAGGAAGATGGTGGTTAACTTTACAAGAATATAATTTTGAGGTAGAATATCGCCCAGGTGTTCAAATGAATCATGTGGATGCTTTGAGTCGCAATTCAATAACAATCTGTGAAGAATCAACCGTTGAAAATTTTCGAATAGAGATTTCAGAAATGGATTGGGTGTTAGCAATGCAGCTTAGTGATGCTAGATGTGCATATTTAATTGAAGTTCTTAAAAATATCCCACAAAGTAAAGAAGAGAGGCGAATTCATGATGAATATGCTTTAAAGCAAGAACGGTTGTACAAAAGAACGGAAAAGGATTGAAATGGGTTGTTCCAAAGACTTGCAGAAGGGAAATTTTATATAATCATCATGATAAGATAGGACACTTTTCTGTTGATAAAACTATCTCTGCTATATGTAATAAATATTGGTTTGCTAACATGAGACGTTATGTTAACCGATACATTGCATGTTGTTTGCCATGTTCTTACAACAAATTACCTTCGGGTAAGCAAGTTGGCGAGCTACATCCAATAGAAAAAGCTAAAGTTCCATTTGATACAGTTCATATTGATCATATGGGGCCATTCACTCCAAGCAGAAGTAGAAATATGTATCTTATTGTAATGGTAGATGGATTTTCAAAATATGTACAGTTAAGAGCGGTGCCGACAACTAAAGTGGAGCATGTCATAAAATTTTTAGAAGACTTTATTAAGATTTTTGGTGTACCGAGACGAATTGTTTGTGACAGAGCGAGCACTTTCACGTGTCATAAGTTTATAAACTTTGTTAATGATTGTGGAATGAAAGTTATCCATAATGCAACTGCAACGCCTCGAGGAAATGGTCAGGCAGAAAGGTATAACAGAACAATCCTATCTGCCATATGCGCATCCACCGAAGATGAAACACAATGGGACGAATGTATTAGTAATTTGCAGTGGGGAATTAATTCCACTATCAACAAATCGACTGGGAAAATTCCCAATGAACTTTTATTTGGTTTCCAACCAACAGGAAAAGATGGCGCTTACTTGAGTAATGAAGTTTCAGAAAATACCCTAACAAATGTTCTTCTTAGTCGAGATGAAGCCAAGAATTCAATAGACAAAATTCAGGAATACCAGAAACGAAGGTTTGATCAGAAGAGGAAAGAGGGTCTTACTTATAAGAAGGGTCAATTAGTACTTGTTAAAAGGTCAAGAGCAACCGAAGGAAGTCGAAAACTTCTTCCAACATTTTGTGGACCCTTTCAGATAGTTAAATATTTGGGAAATGACAGATATGTTGTTAGAGATATGCCAGGATCTAAAAGATCTCGAAAGCCATACGAAGGTATCGTAGCGGCAGACAAAATTAAGTTATATGAATTATTTAATGCAGAAGCCGAAGATTATTATTATTTATTTAATATGAAATTCCGATAATAATAAACATTTATTTACAGATGCATCACGAGGACGTGTGCAAAGGAGCGTGGCCGAGTTATAGGCACTTACATAAATTCATTTCAACAAATTATTTTAACAAAGGAATCCATGAAATATAATTTATGAAGATTGAACAAATTCATCAATTGTTCAACAATAAGGTCGTATTTTATTAAAGGGATATTTTTGAAGATATCCAGCCTTACAATACACACAAAAACAAAGGTAAAGGCAGCATGTCATACAAACACACCACAACTCACCAAAATTGTTTTTTCAACACGGCATCGAAAAGCGAGAGAAGAGAAACAAATTTTCGAAGAAAAGAGAGAAATATTGTTCAGTTGACACAAACTATTTTTGGATTTACAGTACTACATGAGGAATCCAACAATATGTTAACAATACATATTTTGCTCTTGGAATATTGTTGGATCAAACATATTTTTTTCTCTGCGTGTAGAGGAATGAAACACTTTTCGCTACGTACAATTAAATGACAGTTCTGCTTTGATTGAGAGGCATAATATGGATTATAGCCTATGACACATATTGAATTTTCTACCATCATACTCGAAAAAAGTTCTCATTGACCTCTATGACATTTTAACTGACCCAATAGAGATTTCACTCCAACCCTCCTCCTGTCACGACTAGTTACATTTTATTTCGATAGATTTCCGAATTCTTATTATTAATTGAAATGTATTCACGTTTGACTTTTGATCATTTTTTATCGCTATACAATTGATGCATGCATACACTTGCACACCAATCAATCCGTATGGATTTCATTAAGATGTAAGCTCAAATAAACTCTCACACACCCACGCACATTCATCAGCATTTACCGTGTATACTATTCGACACCATACTTCGTTAAGCATTTTTTGATGGGATAAATCAATCGACTGTCCTTATGAAAAGGCATGAAAATTGCAAATTAACTGAATTATGAATCATGCTTTTAATAATAATTCAATAAGCACAAAATACAATATCTAGCTGAACAGATAGGTCAAGGAAAATACAGCATATTTTGAAAATCGAAAGATTTTCAAACTATTTCTTCATTGTAGTGGTGGTCAATGAAAGAATATTACAATTTGGGTGTATATATTTGTTTTCATTTCGACATCAATTAATATGCCCTTTATTTCCAAAGTGGACTCTAAGGGAATTAACTCTAGTAAAAAGCGAAAATTTACATTTTCGCTGCATACTAAACCCACCTGACCTTATGTGTTATTTAGAGCAAACATTATATAGTGTTGAAGAAAAGCTTTATATCAGTTTTTACAAGAATATTTTGTGACATGAAATTTTCCTCGTGTCCCGTATTATTGCAGTGTTATCTATACGATTGTTTGTTTGTTCAAGTTTGCCAACTATATTTCAACTGGCATGGAGGGTGGAGCTTTTCGTTGGATATATTATTCTGACGCCGCCGGATGGGTATGAAACGACTTTCATTGATTGATTTTCATGACTGTAAATGAGAAGGGAGCATAAATAATATATACATCCATATAATGGCCATCGTTTGAAATTTTTACTACACATTTCTGCCGCCTTTATTCTTTGTCTGTTTCTTCTTTCTGCTATATATTGAACTCTATTACATACATACACACACATATATCCATTATAATTTGATAAAGTGATTTATGATTGAACAGTTTTATTATATTCAAACAAAGACGATACTGAAAAGCGAAAGTTTGTTCCTTAAACTTGTGCATTCAATCATTGCCGTAATCATCATCATCATCGCCGTCGTTGAAATGAATTACGTTCTTAAAGATGGCGAGCGCAAAAGTCTTTTCATAAATATGTATTTTGGTTGGCTGGCCTAAGGCGTTGATGCTACCCAATTTTAAAAGTCTTTTTTTTGTATTTTTCTTAAGTTGAAAGAAGATTAAAGAACAAAATCGGATTTTTATTTACTAATTGAAGGGCATTGTTAAGGGATAATCTTGAAGTTTGCTGCAAAATTTGCCACGAGCCAAATATGAGTTTAAATTAATGCAATGTCAAGGACAGAATATATCTAATAATGTGCATTTCGTGGAAAATTAATTGTTATACATACTTATATTTTAACATTCGACAAGTAACAAATTGTTATCATCCTTTTATAAGGCCAATATAAAAATATTAAAAATCCAGAAAACAGTAAACGTGTAAAGTTTTAGGAGGATCACTATTCTAAGTTGCTGGTATCTAGTATCGTCTTCATCACATACTGCAACGACAAGTTCCCTGATAACACGGGTTTTTTGTTGGTTTTTAAACAACACTTTGTTTCATTATTGGGATTTCTTTTAAGAGGCACACAAGCATAACATGCTTAGGTATGTACAAAGGGCCGCGTTCCGGTCGCTCGTTCGGGGTGACCTGGCTAAGTTCACATATCAGCTCCTCGTTGGCAGTCCAGTCTCGACGGGAGACCCGAGTAGATTCCGAATATGAGCTGCGTGGGATACCTAGATAAGTTCTTCCTCTCTATTGGCCTGTTGGGCGACCTGGAGATCTAGATAAGTTCTCATGAATATATGGGCTATGTTGGAGACCGGATATGAATGTAGGAAGGGAGACCCGGACAAGGTTACTATAGGCTACGCCGGACACCTGGATAAGTTCTTCGAATAGATTGGCTAACTGGGCAAGGGTACGCGAAACAGAAGACCCAAGAGTTGCGAACACTTCAAGGAATCTGAACAAGAATACGCGAATGGGTTCCAAGAGTTGCAAACACGTCAAGGATTCTCGGCAAGGGTACGCGATGTCCTAAGAGTTGTGAACACTTCAAGGGGTCTGGACAAGGAAACGCGAAAGGGTTCCAAGATCATCAAGGAGTCTAGTTGGGACAAAAACAAACGTAGCGACTTTTGTCTTCACAATAAAAAAACAAGTAAGAGAAGGCTATAGTCAGACGGGGCGGACCACTTAATACACCATTACCGCTGCGCACTAGTTTTCCACGGAATTCCTTTTCTATAGTTGCAACATATTTTAGCGGCCAGGTCAGACATACATAAGTTGATTTACATGATAACATATATATTTAGAAACGTAAAACGTTTTTTACTTATTTTGGCTACAAATACATAAATGTTTCTTCAAAAAATATATACATAAAGAAGATATTACCAAATATGCTTACAAATAGCTTTCGATGATATTTACCGAATGTACTAATGAAAAAACTACCAAGATAGTTCTTAACAAACAAAACAAAATTATAAGGAAACCCAATTGTATGTAATTTTCTTCAACCCATATGTGTGTTATGTAATTTGCATCTAGAGAGAGAATTCAAGAGTTGATTTTCATGTTCATAAATTAAAAAATGGGTCAAAAATTAAATTTCGAACATTTTCTCATAGAGGTTAAGTTCAGTTTCTGAAAACATTGACATAGAACGGCAAACACATTCATACAGCGAATTGTAGGTATATGTATATCCCAGATTTAATATATCTATTTCAAGGATTTTTGTACCCTCCGTATTTAAATAAGCATTTTCGACCCTATTATATATACATATAGATTCTTGATCAGGATAAAATTTGCAGTCGATCAAACCATGTCCGTATTTTGTCATCACTCTAGTCCACAAAAATTAAGCCAGACCTCTATATTTTTGCATCCAAGTACCTTTTTCAATAGGCAGGTCAAGTTCAAAGATGAGCTATATTGGACCGATTTTCTGTATTTTTGCCTGAACTACCGGTAATTTGACATTTGATGTTCCCTGCACCCAGAAAAAAAAATATTATTGATCGAACAATATTCGAAGAGCAAAATATGTATTGTAAAGATATTGTTAGATGTAGTATTGTGACTCCAACAATCGTTTTTGTCAGTTACTACAATTGTTTTTGTCATATGCAACAATAGTTTTTGTCAACTGGACAATATTTTTCTCTTTTCTTTGACAATTTTATTATTTTCTCTCGGTATTCAATGCTGGGGTGAAAAAATATTTGGTGAAAAAAAATTTTGGTTAAGCCTCAATATCCCTCCGAAATAGCTGAAATTTGGTATTTAGTCTTAGTTTGGTGGTATAAAACTTTCCACAAGAAATTTTTGGGTAGCCCCCGTAGAACGGTACCGATTTTTGGTATTTCCAAAGTTTTAGTCCCGATATGCCACTAAAATGGCTGGAATTTGGTATTTAGTCTTCGTGGGGGTAGGAAACTTTCCACCTGAAGTTTATCGGTATAGGTCAATGTCTTCATATAACCCCCATAGAACGGCACCTCCTGATTTTTGGTATTTTGTTGGTTGTGGCCTCAATATCCCCCAAAATGACTGAAATTTGGTAGTTAGTCTTCGACACCTGAAAGTTGGCGGTAGAGGACCACGTTGAAGGTTGTGACCTTAATATCCCCCCCCAAAATGGGTATAGGTTCTCGTATTCATATAGTCCCCTTAAAACAACACCTTCGAATTTTCGGTATTTTGAAGGTTGTGCCCTTAAAATCCCACCGAAATGGCTGAAATTTGATACTTGGGTATAAAACTATCTAACTAAAATTTGTCGGTATAGGTCCACGTCTTCATAAAGCCCCCATAAACGGTACCTTCAGATTTTCGATATTTTGAAGGTTGTGACTTTAATATCCCCCCAAAATGGCTGTGGGTATCAGTTCTCGTATTCATATAGTCCCCATAGAATGACACCTTCCGATTTTCGGTATACAAAGTTCGGCCCGGCGGAACTTAACGACTTTTTAATTGTTTCGTAAAAACATTGTCAATACCACCAACTTTCATTTTAATTTTAGAAATTGTACATTTATTTTATTATTGTAAATTATTTTATAATTTCACCCACAAACTACGAATTCTTTGCGGATATATTTTAAGTTTTTAAGGCGCTACATACAAATCATAACTTCTTTGACTTAACTTGGCATATAAACGCTGTAAGCTGACAACAATAATGATGGATATTAAAGATTTGATGTGTTTAGAGAATATTTACTTCAATTACAATCAAATTTGTCGTCATTCAATTTTGCAAAAACTATGGCGATTTTAAAATCTCGCAAAACTAAACACGTTGGGGTGTGTCGCCACAGAATTCGACATCGATTTTTTAAAACCACCCTAGTGAACTTTTTAACATGTGTCTTTGTATGTTTCGTACAATTGTTTATTATAATTAGTCCGAACGAATACAGCGCTATACTTCCATGCCATAATTAATGCCATTCGTCACGTAATTGACATTTTGGCTACCGAAATGTTTAATCAATTCACTTTATTTGTTAAGACGAAAGATATGCCCATCTGTAAAGAGTTTCACATCATTTTCTATACCAAATTTTCAAAATTGTATTGCCCCATTTACTTCATTAGTAATTGTATTTCTAAATAAGTGTCATTAAAAGGTAAATGCTAAACAGTAATGTTCGTTAGGTAAAATAGTAAGCCATCATTATAAGGCACGAAGGACACGTGCACCTAAAACATTGTTCAATGTTCAAGTTAACATTAAATGAAATTTGGCATTGAAAGCTTTACTAATTATGTAAAGTGTGCGTGTGTGTGTGAGTGCGATCCTTGTAAAGTACTTAAGCAAATGAATATCTTCACTATAGTTTTTTGTTAAGCATTTCTTTGGCTGTACTTGACTATCCTTAAGTGTTCCATTCTTTGGTGGACCTTTCTTTTTTGTTATAATTTCATTGATTTGTTGTTGGTTGGAGAGTATATTTAATTATCGTCGTGCAACGCTAAAATTTAATTTACTTAATTAAATCTAATAATAGGCAAAAACCATTAGATAAGGACATTATGTACAATGGTCTCCCCAGTAAAAAACTGTTCAAGAACTTTTGCCAAGAGTCGCATAAACACAAAATTAAACAGCAACAAGCTAGACAAACGCGTCCAAGCATAATTGATAAAAACAACAAGCAAACAATAGCCTGAA
The DNA here is from genome assembly GCF_047663935.1 of Musca autumnalis. Classification (NCBI taxonomy): domain Eukaryota; kingdom Metazoa; phylum Arthropoda; class Insecta; order Diptera; family Muscidae; genus Musca; species Musca autumnalis. The sequence continues at coordinate 121,234,773 of NW_027411866.1, read as the reverse complement.
TGTTCACTTGTCTGGTCCATGACACAGGAGGGGTGTTGGTGACTGGAACGATGAGAAAAGTAATTCTCTGAATATGAACATAAAAAAATAAAAAGGAACAACTTTTAACTGGATTTGCTATTACTAACAACTAGGGTGTTGCTGGTTGATGGTGGGTGGGGTGGTTATCAATCCTTTGAGTCTTATTAAAAATGCACAAAATCACGTAAAATATGCAAAAATTCAAAGAGCATTTTAAGAAGAGTAAAATTAGAAAAAAGGATGCAAAACAAACACATAATAATTTGTTCTTTTGTAAAATATGAAAAATATGAAGTAGAGGGTAACTTTAACTGGAATGGTGTTAAAATGATTAGGGATAGGTGAGTCGACTTTCGAGTAATCGACTTTTTGTAGTCAAAAGTCTAAAAATCGAAGTCGAGTTTTGACTGGAACGAAAATTACATCATCGATTATTTTGTGACCATCTGTGCAAAGGATAAAAAAACTCTTAACTCGACTACACCCTGAACAAAATATGATACAATACGTGGTTAAACTGACCACATCCGTTGTCGATAGTGTAGTAACGGTTTCGAGAATTGACACCGTACCGTGGTCAAAGTGATCTTGATCACTCACTGTGGTCAAAATATTAAAAATTGAGCACGCATGTGTTCATATTGACACCATTTGTGGTAAGATTTACTCATATTGACATCATACGGTTTTGATTTTGAATCGATTTTCCCCTCTGTGTAATAGTCGGTTATAAACAATTTCCTGTGGTTATCAAGAAGTCGAAAGTCGAGTTTTAAGAGAATTGATATAATCGCCAAACCGAAAAATCGCATTTTTAGTTTTAGACTAAATTCGAAACCCCGATTATTGCTTTTCATTACCTATCCCTATTATGATTGTGTAATCTTCTCTCATATAAATTACAATCAAGTAACCAGTAAAAAGAGTAAAGTTGCTCAGGTTGAACCTTCTATACCCTCCACCATGATAAATTCTGGAATTATGGAATAATTCATTTTCTTTCAATTACGAAAGTACCAATGAAAAATTTGAAGAAGGTTTTCGACTACTGGAAACCACCGTACCAAAACCTGAGCCAAGCACTTTGAACCCTAAATGAGATTTTACATCCAAATGCTTTAAAATCCGAAAAATAGAAATATTATTGTTTTGACAGTTTTATAGTGCGTCCCTGTGGTGTTTCCATATGGAACCACTTTTTTCAACACATTTTTATACCCTCAGCATTTATGCTAACGAAGGTATATACACTTTCATACGGGCAAAATGTGCCTCATCGAAATAATGGTTTTAGACACCAAGTATGTTTGGACGAAATCCGTTTCAGACAATTTGGAGTCGATTTAGCAAAGTCTGTCCGTCTGTCTGTCTGGCTGGCTGGTGCGCCCGATAACTCTCGAACGGATAAACCTATTTGGTCCAAAATTTGGCCTTCGCAATATTTTGTCCAAACTTAGTTTAAGTTCGAAGATGGGCCATATCGGTCCATTCCTTCCGGGACCTCCCCCACAAAAGTTCGAAAATATTCGGAAAATTTGTGCGCATGATAACTCTTGAAGGGAGAAACCGATTTTGTCCATACTTTGCACATCGTAAAATTTCTACCAGACTTATATGAAGTTCCATTATGGACTCTATGGGTCCACTCCTTCGGGTAACTATAAATATATAATTGTTCCACAAACATCCCATAAGGGACAAGGGAGACTTCTCTCATATGAATGAGTGCACTCCGATTCATATTAGCTCAATGATATGGGACCTACAGTTTATCGCCGAGTCCGAACGGCGTGTCTAAGACACCACTTTTGTAGAGAAGTTTTACATATTTTACATACTCAGGAAATGTAGCCAACATTACTGAGGGGTATTTTGCCACCGTTGAAAAGTGTTTTGATGTTGCCTGGCCGGGGAATCGAACCCACGACCTTATGTGTGCAAGGCGGGTGTGCATACCATTGCACCACGTTGGCACCCACCGGTACCCTTCGGGTACCTCCCACACAAAATTTTGGAAAAGTTCAGTTTAGGACCTGCTCTCGAATCGCTTTGATTGTTGTTGTAGCAACACGTATTCACTACCCTTCATACGACGTTATAAGTTTCATCAGGGGCAAGTCCATACTTCCAAAAAACTCTATGACACCGTGTGTAGTGGTTGGAGCGCAAGATAACTTTCGAACGGATGAACCGATTTGGTCCAAAATTTGGCCTTCGTAATATTTTGTCCAAGCTTAGTTTAAGTTCGAAGATGGGCCATAAAAAAAATTTTTCGCATGATAACTCTTGAAGGGAGTTACCGATTTTGTCCATACTTTACACATCCTAATATTTTTACCAGATTTAGATCAGGTTCGAATATGGACTATATTTGTCCACTCCTTCGGGTAACTCCCACACAAAATTTTGGATAAGTTCAGTTTAACACCTGCTCTTGGATCATTTTGATTTTTGTTGAAGCAACTTGCATTCGCTGTTTCAAATACGATGGTAATTTTTTTTAGGGACAAGTCCATACTTCTTGAGAAAACAGCCCGAAAGGTGTAGAAACCCCCTTTATCACCATATGTAGTGGCCGGAGAGCACGAAAACTCTCGAATCAATCAATCGATTTGGTCCAAAATTCGGCATTCGTCATATTTTGTCGAAACTTTGTTTCAGTTCGAAGATGGGCAATACCGATCCCAATTTCCGGTACTTCCCCAATATTTTCAAAAAGTCAATAAAATGGTATGCACGGTATCTCTTGAACGGGGCAACCATTTTGGACCAAATTTTGGATCTCATATTTTATTCAAGTTTAGTTAACTTCTAGAATGACCAATATCGGTCCTCTCCTTAGGGTACTTCCCCCAATAAGTTCAACATTTGTGTCTAAGAGCAGTTTAGGGGCGGTTCGAAGATCCTTTTAAAACGTAAACCGACGCTGTTCGTTGTGGTCCTGTTTACAGCGATATTATGTTTTCCGTGGACAAGTCCATGCTCTCTGGCATACTGGTCCAAACTGAAATGACTAGTGGAATCGATATCTATATCGAAAAGATATGACTCCCAAAATAAGATCCACTTCCATAATGGACTATGTTGGTCCATTTCTTTGAGAACCTCCTCCGCAAAACTTTTGAATTTTAATCCTAATCCCCATTTTTGTTAGTTCATACGCCCATAATTTTGAAGAGCCCTAAATACATACGTTTTTTTTTTGTGGGAAAAAAGTGTTTCTATTTGCACAAGCTGAGGGTATATCTCAGTCGGCAAAGCTGACTGATACTTTTTTACTTGTTTTAATAACTAAAACTATTTTTTTGAAATGGATATATTTCACATGCTGTAGACTTGTTTGTTTAGTTTCATTACGTATTAATGTTTTGTTTGAAAAATATATAGAAATATGTTTAATTTTTACTCGCCACTTGCGACAACTAATTTTGTCACTTTTTTGTTCATTTCTTGTTTATACACTTTAAACTTGCTTCTAGAACTGCACCTGTAACCGGAATGCCTGAAACGTAAGAGAGAAAAATTAGCTGCATGTGTTTACTGTTAGAAACAAATTTCAACAATATCATCTTGTGCTCCATAGATACTAAACCGTTCAAAATTCAAGAAAACAATGGACCACAATAGCCAAAAATTTTTGAAAATATTCGATTTGTATACTTTTTCCCCCGATTCCGGTCCACAGGTACCGAAACGTCCAAAAATTAAGAATACAGTTAACTACAAAATGTACCTAAGATTTCAATAAACAATTTCTAGAACATAAAAAGATTCTAGGAACGGTTCTTCAAGCTCAAAATTCGATTATATTAGATCATTCTTTCCTGTTCAGGTCCGTAAATAACAAACCATTCAAATTTACTTGAGTTTGGACACAGTCATAGAATGCTCACGTTCCAGATGGTGCTAACTGCTAATGCATACACCCCGGCACCTTCGGTCTTATTATTCTTCAACCTGTTTACAACTGTCTTTACCTCACTTTAACTGGGCGGTATACACTAAATAGCATCTTCTGGTATTGGATCTAACAAATTTGAAAAGTGATCTTTCAATAACAGGAGCACACTATCTGTATCTGTTACCAGATTTCCCCGCTCGTCTCTACAGGTGTGCCTGTACTAAAGCAGTCAGTTTGATGTTTTACTCTTTGGCAGAATTTTCCGACTTCATTCTGGCCCCTGTATATCTCGATTTTTTAACACCCCTGCTTTTCCATTTCTCTTTTTTTCCTACGGAAAAGACGTTCCTCCGCTCTCCTTTTTCTCCCGATAGCTCTCCTGTGTGTTACTGATTGTAGTGCAGCCCTTCTTGCCACATTCTTCTCCTGGTCATACCATGGATTCCTGGTTGGAGGCTTCTGGTATCCAAGAATGGATTTTGCAGCTGTTTGCATCGAGTGGGCAATACATTGCCACCATGATATGATATGTTATCGGGAGGTGCTTTCATTAAGCAATTGGGCTAGTTGAGTGGAATATGCTGTGTCTATGTTTTTGCAGCTTACTGATGTGTAACTTCATTGTGTGGCCGTTCTTACTTTATTTGCTACGTTGAGAGGGGTACGTTCCTTTGCTGCAACTACCTTGATCCAAGTCGAGGTTTGCTCTTCGGAACGATCGTACATCCAACGTGCTCGATGAATGTCTTCCATCAAACACATTTCAATTTGGTTTCTTGTTTTTTAATCTGGTGACAGCCAGGTGCTCCTATTAATATCGAGATGCTTATATCTTTCAATAACAGGAGCACACTATCTGTATCTGTTACCAGATTTCCCCGCTCGTCTCTACAGGTGTGCCTGTACTAAAGCAGTCAGTTTGATGTTTTACTCTTTGGCAGAATTTTCCGACTTCATTCTGGCCCCTGTATATCTCGATTTTTTAACACCCCTGCTTTTCCATTTCTCTTTTTTCCTACGGAAAAGACGTTCTTCCGCTCTCCTTTTTCTCCCGATAGTTCTCCTGTGTGTTACTGATTGTAGTGTAGCCCTTCTTGCCACATTGTTCTCCTGGTCATACTATGGATTCCTGGTTGGATGCTTCTGGTATCCAAGAATGGATTTTGCAGCTGTTTGCATCGAGTGGGCAATACATTGCCACCATGATATGATATGTTATCGGGAGGTGCTTTCATTAAGCAATTGGGCTAGTTGAGTGGAATATGCTGTGTCTATGTTTTTGCAGCTTACTGATGTGCAACTTCATTGTGTGGCCGTTCTTACTTTATTTGCTACGTTGAGAGGGGTACGTTCCTTTGCTGCAACTACCTTGATCCAAGTCGAGGTTTGCTCCTCGGAACGATCGTACATCCAACACACTCGATGAATGTCTTCCATTAAACACATTTCAATTTGGTTTCTTGTTTTTTATCGCCTCATTCCATTGACAGATGCTACATTATGGAGACTGAATTTTCCGAATGTTGGACCAAAGATATTCCAATTTTGGCATTAAAATCGCCTAGGATAATTTTAATGCCATGGGCAGGACAATTGATATATGTTTATGCGCTCGTAATATATATCTTTGGTCTGTTTGTTCTTGTCTACGGTGGGACATGGGGCGCAAATAAGACTGATGTTGACAAATTCCACCATATACGAGTATATATTAATCTACATTTATATCACTTTAAAAGTTTCACCCTTTTGTGGAATATGTTTAACAAAAATCAAATTAAATGCACCGACACGTAGCAAAATCGCATAAAAAATACCAAATAGCAATTGTAACCCACAACCAACTATTCTAGTTTAGTTGGTTGCTAGAATCACCCAACTAATCCCCCGCTTCTCACATGTCCATTAGAATGGACGACAATCGTAGTGTTACAATTCAGTTTAGTTCTGTAACTCGGGTAGTTTTATCCTGCTGCATATTTTTGAAATAGTTTTCTATGGTGGGGTTTTGTTGGTCGGTTAGATGGTCGCTTGCATGGCTTGTGATAGTATTTTATTGGCGATTTGTTGTCTATTCACTTATTTTCATTTTCCCAATACTAGGACAGAGCATGATGTTCTTGTTTTTTATGCTGGCAATGCATTTATTTCTGCAATAGTAGTTTTGTTTCTATTATTGTTTTTTCATCTTGTTATATTAGTTTGTTAGTTTCCCATTATCTTAGGTTTATTTGTGGCCTTCCATGTGAATATTCACTTGTCATATCATTTTCTTTTAGCGGGTTGAAAGTGTTTTTTTTTGTTATTTCAAGTGTCACAACTCATTGTGAAATGCCAACATTTTCCGCGAAATTCACAACAAGATAACTATGACACAAGACACGTGACACTATAGTTACCTAAAATAAGAAAATATGTAGGACATAGTGGCAATTTCAAGGGAACATCGTTTTTCTATAAATCAAATTTTTCGTTGATTCACAACTGTGGCCACTAAAACATCTTGGAAATGACAATCCTCAAATGAATATGCATTTGAAATGAATTCAATTTATTTTTACTGAAATGTTGAGTGATAAGAGTTTTTTCGTGAAGGGAAACATTCAAACGGCGTATGTTATTGAAAAAATTAATTGTTAATTGGTCATATGTCCTCTACAAAAAGAAGACTTCCCAAAGAGCCCATTTATTGTCAAAAGGATTTTCTTTTCAATAAAGTTTGTTCTATACTTTAGAGAACACTTCTTAAACGGTAGAAGGTTTCCTAAAGCGTTCTGATAAGTCATCCTAAAGAATTATTCTATTAAGATAAGTACTTCCAAAAGGGTATTGTATGGAAACAAGCTCACTCAAGAGAGAACCATCTCTATAGGACCGTATGTTGAAGAACAACCTCATAAAAAGCTTCTGTTGATAGAAGGCCTCCTAAATGTATGTTTTCAAGAAAAATGTTATAAGAGACTACGATCGGGAGTGGTCGACCATGCGATGTAGGGCATCACTACCACAACTTTTGGGCAATATTTTATCAAAAGATGTGGAAGGATAATCGAAAGGCGGACATACATTGAAATTTTTGTCTTGTCAATAAATGACAATCGGTATATCAACAAGTAAGAACGGTCTTCAGTTCGGCTGGGCCAACCTTCTTATACCCTCCACCATTAGTTGTATTGAAGTAAAAAGGGAACAATTGGTTTGCTTTCGTTTATGAAAGTAATTAATTCTGCGCCACGTCAATGATTATTCCTAGGAGAAATGGAATATCTCCAGTAAGCATATTCTCCTTCTCGCTTTCTTATAAACAAGGTTTATATCCATGTCAAATACAATATGCCAAATTGCAACCATTTCGATAGGACAATCTGGCTAAAACCACCAAAATAACGAAAATCGTTTGGTACGTTATATGGGGGCTATATAAAAACGTGTACCTACTCTGACAATATTCTGTACTAAGTTCGCTTCTATGCAATTTTGTTACCACTATAGAAAACTAAATACCACTAATGGCCACCGTCTTCAAAATACGAAAATTCTTGAGCTACCGCTCCACGGGGACTATATGAAGACGTGGACCTATACCGAAGAATTTGAGGTCGAAAATTTTTTACGCAAAGACTTAATACCACAGCCATTTCAAAATACCGAAAATCGGTTGGTACCGCTTTATATTGTCTATATGAGGGCATAGGTCTATGCCTACCAATTTCAACGAAGACTAAATACCAAATTTCAGCCAGTTCGTTGGGATATTGAGCCACAACCTTCAAAATATCGCAAACTCGGGGGATATATGAAGACATCGACCTATGCCGACAACTTTCAGTTGGAAAGTTTAATACCAACAACGAAGACCAAATACTAAATTCTAGCTATTTCGCTTGGATATTGAAGCCACTAACTTCAAAATATTGAAAATCGGGTGGTACCGTTTAATGGGGGCCATATGAAGACGTGGACCTATAGCAAAAATTTTCATGTGGAAAGTGATATACCCCCAGCAAACACTAAGTACTAAATTTTAGCCATTTCGGTGGGATATTGAGGCCTAAACCCTCAAAATGCCGAAAATCGTGAGGTACCGTTCTATGGGGCTTTATGAAAACGGGGACCTATACCGAAAAATTTCTGGTGAAAAGTTTAATATCCCGGAAACTAAATACTAAATTACAGCCATTTCGGTGCGAAAATGAGGCTATAGCCCTGTTCTATAGGGGCTATATTAAAACGTGGACAGAACTATCACATTTTCAACACCAAAGATCCTAGGAGTAATAAATAGTAACTTATGTACCAAATTATAATACATTGAGAGATCTTCAATCTTTAGAAAAATGTTGGAAGGAATCTACACTTGGTGGTTGGTAGGTGTTCATTTTGTTGAGTAATGATTTTTTAGAGAGATCTTCTATTGATACGAACAATAGAGGCCTTCTATTGACTTTCGACCAGAAAAGGGGATTTTTATCAGGGTTTCGGAGTCGGAGACGAGCAATTTTGCTGGAGTCGGAGTCGAAGTTGAAAAAAATACCTCGACTCCGACTTCGTGCAATTTTTTCTACATTATAGAAATATAACATTAAATTCGGGAAACAAAATTTTTTTCAAAAAATTATTATTTATTTTAAAACAGAAATATAAGAAAACAATTAAGCAAACGGTATATTATACTAAGTTAGATATCTACTATCCTTTAAAGCCAAATCTTTTCAACTCTATCTTGTTTACAAAATGCATGTTGAAAATATTTGATGGTCCATTGGTGCTTTAATTTTTTGCAAACAAAAGTAAAGTTCTATGATATTCGAATTATAATTGGGCATTTAACGTCGTCTGTACAATGAAAATTTCGAAGAGCTTTTACATAAAATTAGATAAAATCTTAATTAGTGGATGATTCTATAGAAAGGACACCAGAATCTAGAAATTCATTGATCGTCGTCTCACAAAGAAAATTTCGAAGAGCTTTTACATAAAATTAGATAAAATCTTAATTATTGGATGATTCTATAGAAATCTAGAAAGGACATCAGAATCTAGAAATTCATTGATCGATTTTATTTGTCATATTGTGTTGGCCCGTTTTATGGCAAAAACGTCATATAAAATCGATCTATGAAGGACTAGATTTTGATGTTCTTGATAAAATAAATGGCAATCGGTTTATTTTTCTAGTTGGCACTGCAAAACGCTTTTATAAAAAGAGGGTTTTCGTATACGGCCATTTGCCACAAAACTTAGTGGTATTTTTCAAATTAAAATTCAGAAAGCAGATTTTGTTATGTTCTTTCAGATGAAGAAAATCTAAAAAAAAGTTTCGTAGTTTTCTTGGATAAAATTCATGAAAATGGCTTTTTAAGGCACACCAATCATTCTAAAATGTTGTTCGAAGAGTTCCTTCCAAAATGTACTCGTACGAAGAAAAAAAAAACGCCAAAACTCACAAAAACTTTCTAAATTGTATTTTATTGCCCTTTTTGAATGTAAGATTCAGTAGAAATAATTTAGATATGAATGTTATTTCATATTTATGTTCCATACTTGAGTACTAATACACTTTCTAAAGAATGCATTAGGAAAAGCCAACAAATTAGCCTGTGAGGACCAAATATAGGAAAATGTTAAAAACTTGTGCAAATTTCATTAATTGTAGTGGTATAGGAATTCACCCTCGGAGTCGGAGTCGTGAAAAAACCGACCTGGAGTCGGAGTAGAGCCAAAATACCTAAACTCCGAAACCCTGGTTTTTTTATAGAAAACCTCACATAGGGTTCCTATTTTGATAGAAAGTCCACTAATGGGACTTCTCTAACCTACCAAACGGGCCTTTTATTGATAAAAAAAACCTTTCTTCCGGGACTTTTTACACCCACAGCCTTTAGGCTAGAGAGGGTATATCACAAATGAGGCGCTCAGCGCCAAAACGGCCTAACCCACATTTTCAAAAAAATCAAACTGACTATGCTGATCGAATCGGAACCTTTTGAAATATTTACTAAGAAATTCCCTATTGCATAGGTTAGCCCTATGTTAATCTAAATACCGAAAACTGTTTTTCCTTTACTGAAAGTTTGAAAAAAAGTGGAGTCGAAATAAAAAATAATGTGGGTTAGGCCAAAAACGCATGTTACGGGAATAGGTTCACGTGACCCCACAGGAAATAGGGTCTTGTATTATGCATTGCGTGAAAACCAAAGTAAAACTATAGTCTTCTCTGCCTCCGCTCGTAGTAATCAATTTCATTACCCACTGTTAAACATTCTGTTTCTTCAAATTTTGAAGCAACAAAATATGGACTTTAGCTGAAATAAATACACAACAAGTATTATTTTGCAGTCCAACAATACAAAGCCAACAACAATAACAGGCAATCAGCACGGCCTTACTGTTGACTACGCATAAAGCAAAAACAAAATTTTGTTGTGATCTCTGCTTACTGCAAACAACACTACTTATGCTTGTCTTCTTTGCGATGCAAAGACAGCATAAAAAACAGTAGTGGGTATATGATTTTGATTATTCTGACTCAATTGTGCGGTCAACAGATTTAGGAGGATACAGAAAATTTCTCGTTCTGTTTAATTTTCTGGTCACTCTTATTGACCTGTTTATCGATACAGAGTCAGCGGTTAAGAGAACTGATGAGGAAGTTTGGCTGCTTCCGAAACTATAGTCTTCTCTGCCTCCGCTCGTAGTAATCAATTTCATTACCCACTGTTAAACATTTTATTTCTTCAAATTTTGAAGCAACAAAATATGGACTTTAGCTGAAATAAATACACAACAAAATATAAGAACTTAATAATGTAAAGCGATCAATGTGGTGACCAAAACCGTAACATAAGAATGAACACTATTTGCATATACATGCATGGTCAATAAATCGACCTTCTCAGTTTAACAGATAGACCACACATTTTTAGTGTCTGGCTATTCATTCCTACCATGCGATCAAGATTTTGGTCTCATTGAAAAGAAAAAATATTATAAGGACATTTTTAGGTCTGATGATTGGGATCGTGTAATCCTCACGGCAAAAAAGGGAACCATTTCACTTGGTAAAGATGAAGACAGATGATATAACAAGTGAGAAAAGGCTATAGTCGGTACGGGGCCGACTATGTGATACCCTACACCACAACCTCTGTGCATTATCTTTTCACTCGAAAACATTTATTTCAAGGAGATACGAAAGTTTTCACCTATCTGGCTTTTATACCAAATGACCTAAGGCGAAATGAACCAAAATAAATAATATTTAATTGTATATTTGACCACTATCAACATTACCAACATCAATATGCTTCTATCTCCGTGAGAAAAGTTCGTGATGATCCGATAAAAATTCCGACCTGTAGTGCGATTGCAGAAAAAGTTTTAAAAAAGGAATGTATTATTGACAATTGCGATATCTCTATTATTCGACCACCTACGCCTATTTTGCATAATTTTAAAGATGGGATTTTCTACTTTCTTAGTCGGGCTTTGCTTTTAGATGGTCCCCAACCAAAGGTGTGATATCCGTCATTATTATTAAAATCGCAAGAATTAAAAATTGGGTTTTATTTGCGACTATTGTGATATCTTCGTTGTTTGATAACCTACGAGAACATACTTTACATCATTATAAAGGTGATATTTTCTTCTTGCATCGTATACCATTGGTATACCCCATACAGAAGCTGAGATATTTGCTTTGTCTTTTTATCAACATAAGTTTTTTGCCCATTCCGACCCCTAAATATTTTCCGACCATCACCAAAATCAATAGGCTTCTTCCCCTCCGGCATCCCCATCAACATCCAAAATTTCGTGACGAAAAACCGAACTCTTTAAGTGTCTAGTATTCTCATATGAATGAGAATCTTTGGAAAAGCCGAAAAGTGAGTGTGATTCTCATTCATATGAGAATACTAGACACTTAAAGAGTTCGGTTTTTCGCTAAAAAGGCATCATTTCAAAAACTGAGAAGCCAATTGATAATTTCCTTCGCCGGGATGAAATCATGATATTGGTAGCGATCAGTAAAATTTTGCAACACTGTCAGTTCGTTTTGAAAAACATTACTCTCTGTAATAGAGGGTAATAAATGAAGTTGAGCCAATGGGGGAATACTCCACTCAAACAATCGAAAATGTATTTATGATTAATAAAAAAATAAAAATATATTTCAAAAACTTGTTTTCTTTCGACTTCGTTTTTCTCAGAAGCATTTCATTGTGGGTTAGGCCGTTTTGGCGCTGAGCGCCTCAAATATTGTCAATTATTTCATATTCCGTTTAAAAAAAAGGTTAAATTTTTTTTCGCGCTGCATCAAAGAGTTTTGGTAGATAGGTTAAGAAAAAACTATCCAGCACAAATCTGATCAAAGATGCTGCACTAGTTTTTTTCATTGCAGTGGAAACGATTCGCAGAAAACGGGATAAAATACGCGATATATTCTAAAATAATTTTAGGTGATTTTTCTACTTTGGAATTTCTCGTAACTCACGTTTTAGTGGATACATTTTCACGGTGAATGATTTATTAGATCCGGAACATAAAAAAAATGTGCAATAGAGCATTGATGCACAAGATGGGCACTCTTCTTAACGTTTTCGTACGATTCGCCTTACAAATGCTTTATTCGTGTTCACCATTGCAATAGAGTACGAGGTAATCGAATGATAATTGCAAATATTAGACCCAAAAAATATGATTTTTAGAAAAATGCTCACACAAAATTTCCTCATTTCTATGAAGCTGCGCAGACTACATTTACGATATATTTATCAAATAACTCAGAATCGCAAGTACTGCAATCTTATAAATGATTTTTTGAGAAACCTGTTTGCGGAACGCAACATGAATGTCAAAAAACACTGGAAATCTGCCTTAAAAATGTCTGCATCATTTAATGATGGAAGCAGATTAAATTTTGAAAAGTAATAAATTAGTGAGATCATCCTGATTTAGTTTGCTTCTACTTTTACTTTGACAGGAAATTCGGAAAAAGTGTGGTTTACTCACAAAATCGAGAGAAAGCAAAAAAGACAAGTTGGCTTCACGCCACTTGTACCTAATTTTTAACATAAACATAGCCAAAGCTTCCACGCAGATTATCTTTTAAGTTCAACATTTTTTGCCACGTCCAAAAACATTTAATTTTATCCAAAAATATTTAATTTGTATAATATACAATCACAAGTCGCGTGTTTTGAAAGGGTAAATCTTGGCTTCAGCCATGTTAAATTTTCAAAAATATTGGTGATATATATCACGGTGCTCTTGGAGGAAAAACTTACGACAGCCAATCTTGTAGAGAATTTTCACAGCTAAATGATTCTCTCTAGTCCCATTTCGATAAGCCTTACTGTTTTCACAGGTGTAAGCGGTTTTCACTTAAAGTTAGTTAAGGCGCACCATGTATGAACTTGTTTTATAAGGTAGCGATACAATCAATGCATTGTCCCAATTTTAACGTCTTTATCTCAATAACGGTAAAACCTATGAAATTATTAGGCCAATCTTGTAGAGAATTTTCATAGCTTTAAAATTTCCTTGGTCCCATTTCAATACGACTTGCGGTTTCCAAGCAAAATCGTGAAAACTGAAAACACCTCTAAAAATGTCGCGATTCAAGATTTATTTAAAAAGCGCTCCGTCGATTTTTTTTTTTGGTTTTTTGATTTTTCTCATCTATGAACATTGTAGTTTCAGAATCCGCAAAAACTTCCCCGATGTAAGCACCTTCCATTTAAAGTTGCTTTAAGAGCACCGTAATATACGACCAAAAATGTGCCCCATCGAATGTACGTTTTTATACTCTCAGTATGTTTGAACGAAATTAGTTTCAGACAATTTGGAGACGATTTAGCCATGTCTGTCCGTCTGTCCATCTGTCTGTCTGGCTGGCTGTTGCGCACGATAAATTTTGGGTATCGTAATATTTTCTCCAAACTTATTTTAAGCCCGAAGACTGGCCATATAGGTCCACTCCTTCGGGTACCTCCCCCCCTAAAGTTCAAGATTGTTCTGTAAAATGGTGTGCGGCTCCCTTTACGACGATGCAATTTTTTTTCTTGCGCATGTCCCTACTTCTTACTTCTTATTTCTCTTATTATTTCATCCAGTTATGTATCACCTTGGAATATGGACTACATCGGTCCACTCCTTCGGGTACCTCCCACACAAAATTAGGAAAAAATCTGGAGTTTAAGAGCTCCTATTACATCGTTTTGATTCTTTTTTCAGTAGGTTTTTCTAGTGGCCACGTCTATAACTGTACATTTTTTTCCGAAGTAAGTCAATACTTCCTGAGATAATGGCCCAAGAACTCCAAAACCCTGCCGGCGCTTACCAAAATGCATATTGTGCAAGATAACTCTAAAACTTTCTCAAACATTTCTTCCAAACTTAGTTTAAGGTAATTTAATATTTCGAGTCCTTTATGAAGAAGTTTGTTTACTAAAAATGGTATATACCAATAATTTGGTATAGCCCCACATTACGGTTCGTTTCATATTTTAAAGCAAACTCGTCATACAAAATCAATATATTTTATATACGGCATAATTATTGTGTTTTCGTGTAATTTCGTTTCATTTGGTTTTTTGTCAGTGGCTGAACGTATATCTTCGTTAGCACAGCTGATAAAACTCTCTTACTTGTTCAGTAGTATACTGTTAATAGAAAACCAGAAAAAAGTTTTTCTAACGAGTCCACCTGTTGACAAAAGAACAGCTGATGGAATTTCAGTTAAATTGAAGATTCCTAACGATTCTTCTACAGTAGAAGAAGTCCTATTGGGAGGACTTAGTTAATAGATTTTCTAACGATATTATTTCTTCTGTCGCAAACTTCTACACATTACCGCATGACATTCTCTGTAGACAAGTGAAACAGCCAATAGCCTCAAGTCGAATACACATACATAAGTCTTTTCTGCTAAAATACTAATGGAGGCAAGTCGAAGCTGTGATAATTGCAAATATTAGACCCAAAAAATATGATTTTTAGAAAAATGCTCACACAAAATTTCCCCATTTCTATGAAGCTGCGCAGACTACATTTACGATATGTTTATCAAATAACTCAGAATCGCAAGTACTACAATCTTATAAATGATTTTTTGAGAAACCAGTTTGCGGAACGCAACGTGAATGTCAAAAAACACTGGAAATCTGGCTTCAAAATGTCTGCATCATTTAATGATGGAAGCAGATTAAATTTTGAAAAGTAATAAATTAGTGAGATCGTCCTGATTTAGTTTGCTTCTACTTTTACTTTGACAGGAAATTCGGAAAAAGTGTGAATTACTCACAAAATCGAGAGAAAGCAAAAAGACAAGTTGGCTTCACCCCACTTGTACCCAATTTTTAACATAAACATAGCCACAGCTTCTACGCAGATTATCTTTTAAGTTCAACATTTTTTGCCATGTCCAAAAACATTTAGTTTTATCGAAAAATATTTAATTTGTATAATATACAATCAAAAATATTGGTGATATATATCACGGTGCTCTTGAAGCAACTTCAAGATGAGAAAAATCAAAAAACCAAACAAAAATCGCCGTAGCGCCTTTTAAATAAATCGCGATTCAAGTAGACATTTTCAGGGGTTTTTTAGGTTTCCACGATTTTGCTTGAAAACCGTAAGTTCTATCGAAATGGGACCAAGAAAAATGTTGTAGCTATGAAAATTTTCTATGTGATTGACCTTAACGATAATTTCGCATTTTGCCGTTATTGAGATCTAGAAGTTCAAATTGGGAGAATGCATTGACTGTATCGCCTCCTTATAAGACAATGTCATGACTGCAATTTCCCAACATAAACTTATCTCGAAAATGGGACAAACCTATGAACAATTCATAACGGCCAATCCTCTAGAGAATTTTCACAGCTACAACATTTTGCTTAGCCCCATTTCGATAGGACTTGCGGTTTCCAAGCAAAATCGCGAAAACCCAGAATAAACCTACACATGTGAATTTTGACCGCAATTTTTTTTAAAAATCCCTCCAGCAATTCTTTGTTGTTTTTGGATTTTTCTCGCCTTTGAACATTTTAAAATCCGCAAAAACTTCATAGGTGTAAGCGGTTTTCACTAAAAGTTAGTTAAGGCGCACCATGTATGAACTTGTTTTATAAGGTAGCGATACAGTCAATGCATTGTCCCAATTTGAACTTCTATATCTCAATAACGGTAAAACCTTTGAAATTATCATAAAAGTCAATCTTGCAGAGAATTTGCATAGCTTTAACATTATCTTAAAACCTATTTCGATACGACTTGCGGTTTCCAAGCAAAATTGTGAAAACATAAAAACCACATTAAAAAGTCGCGATTCAAGATTTTTTTTAAAAAGCGCTACGGCGATTTTTTTGTTTTTTGACTTTTCTCAAAATTTCCCAGGTGTAAGCACCTTCCATTTAAAGTTACTTCAAGAATCGAATGTACGGTTATACACTCCTAGTATGTATGGACGAAATAAGTTTCGGATAATTTGGAGACGATTTATCCATGTTCGTCCGTCCGTCTGGCTGGTGCGCACAATAACTCTCGAATTTTGGGTATCGTTATATTTTGTCCAAACCTATTTAAGTCCGAAGATTGGCCATATAGGTCCACTCCTTCGGGTACCTCCCCACTAAAATTCATGATTGTTCTATAAAATGGTGTGAACGATAACTTTTGAAGGGAACAATTGATTTGGTCCGAACTTTACACATCGTATTATTCATTCCAGTTATACGGGTTCGAATGTGGACTATATCGGTCCACTCCTTCGGTTACCCCCCACACACAAAATTCGGATAAAGTGAAGTTTAAGAGCTCCTCTCGGACATAATTAAGTTTTTTTCAGTGAGTTGTCCTTGCGGCTTCCTTTACGACGTTACAATTTTTTTCTTCCCCAAGTCCCTACTTTCTGAAATATTGGCCTAAAAGCTCCGAGAAACCCTTACGACACAACCAAATCGGAAAACCAAATCGGCAAAATTCGGAAAAAAATGTGAAGTTTAAGAGCTCCTCTTACATCGTTTTGATTCTTTTTTCAGTAGGTTGTTCTAGTGGCCTCGTTTATAACGGTACACTTTTTTCCGGAGTAAGTCAATACTTCCTGAGATAATGGCCCCAGAACTCCAAAACCCTGTCGGCACATATTAAAATGCATATTGTACAAGATAACTCTAAAATTTTTCAAAAATTCCTTCCAAATTTAGTTTAACGTAATTTAATATTTCGAGTCCTTTATAATGACGTTTGGTTACAAAAATTGTATATGCCAATGATTTGGTTTAGCCTCACATTACGGTACACACAGATTTTAAAGCAAACTCGTGATACAAAATAAATATATTTATATATATTTGTTTTTTTTTTTCGTCAGTAACTGTAGTATTCTGTTGATAGAAAAACAGAAAAAAAGTTTTTCTAACGAGTCCACCTGTTGACAAAAGACCAGCTGATGGAATTCCAGTTAAATTGAAGATTCCTAACGATTCTTCTACAGTAGAAGAAGTCCTATTGGGAGGACTTAGTTAATAGATTTTCTAACGATATTATTTCTTCTATCGCAAACGCTCTATAGACAAGTGAAACAGCCAATAGCCTCAAGTCGAAGACACATACATAAGTCTTTTCTGCTAAAATACTAATGGAGGCAAGTCGAAGCTGTGAGGGGAGAAATTAGAGAGGTCTCTTTGATTTTAGCATGTTTTCCCTTTTTGTTTCTGGTATCTTTATAAAGAGCAACACTTGAGGTTAATACTCCCATTTAGCTTTTTCTTGGTTCCGGGAATTCATACGGAAGCTGTCTATTATTTGCTTTAAAAGTCGACGTTTTTAATAAAGCCTTAATCGTTTGAAGAATATTTGCTTAGATATTAATTAAAAAAATTTTGCACAATAAACAAAGACGCCAGGAATGGATGTGTGCGTGTAATTGTGACCAGAAGTTAAGGTACGTAGATGCTGAGTATTTATTAACAGTGGTTTAAAATAAGAATAAACTACAACTCAAAATATGTATATATGACTATAGCTTCGAATGTTTTTCGGAAGCATACATTAAAAATCTACTATCCTTTCAGTCATGACATTGTTTTATAAGGAGGCGATACAAGAAATCCATTTTCATAATATTAACTTCGGAAGGCATGCGATTTCCAAGCAAAATCGTGAAAACCTAAAAAAACGCTTAAAAATGTTAACTCGAATCGCGATTTATTTTAAAAGCGCTCCAGCGATTTTTTGTTTTTTGATTTTTCTCATCTATGAACATTGTAGTTTCAGAATCCGCAAAAACTTCCCACATGTAAGCACCTTCCAATTAAATTTGGTTCAAGAACACCGTGGCTCATATGGGGCGTCATGGTAGTTATTTCCAAAACATGGATCAATATTTACAGCAATCTCGTTTAGAAAATTTAACAAAAAAAATAATCCTCGAAACGCATAAAATTGGGCAATATCGGCTATATTTAAACCCTGATATATATGGATAGATTGTTTGCAAGTAAGTTTTCTATGCTTTGGGAACTCAAAAATCCAATTAACGACCAATTCGGTAGAAAAATGTGACTAACATTTTCAAAAAACCTTAAATGGTGGCTACTCATATATGGGGTCTATACCAAAACGTGAACCTAAAACTTTCAACACACCGAAAATAGAAGGGTACTGTTGTATGGGGTCTATATGAAGACGTGGACCAATACCGACAAATTTCTGGTGAAAAGGTTTATGCCCCCAATGAAAACTAAATACCAACTTTAAACAATTTCGGTGAGATATTTGACCCAATATCTTCAAAATACGGAAAATTTGGAGGGGCAGTTCTACGGGGGCAATATGAAGACATTGATCTGTACCGACAAATTTCAGGTGGAAAGTTTTATACCCCCAAAGAAGACTACATACCAAATTTCAACCAGTGCACACTGGTCCGAAATCCAATTTTTCTGGCCAAAACTATTTGCAAGCTCCTTTTTATTAATATTTACTTTCCAAAATAAAAATAATAAAAATACAAAGTTTTCAGGAAAATCGGTTCAAAATTGTGTTTCATAGAATTAATTTTGTACCAGCCGAATATGAAACATTTCGGAATTTGATGTAGCCTGAAAAAATTGTGCATCATTTATCGCAGCGAATCGGACCTTCAAATGATTTTTTTATTAAAGTATACACATCAAAGTATTTTTGATTTTTTCTAAGATCGACCACTAGCGATCAAAATTATTTCGGTCCATAACAATTTTACCATTGAAACAAAATGTAAGAATTTAAAAGTGTTCCAGAAATATGTTGATAGCTTTGTTCTTAGACCGAGTTTTTCTTCAGTTCTTTTTGGAAAATGATTCTATTTACATTCTTCTTTCTTCCCCATATTTGAGTTTTACCTTTACACTTTTACTTATTGCGATTTTATAACCCACAAATTATCACAAAATACTGCGCACTCAACTCGATTAATAACACAGTAAACAAATCTCTACTTTGACTCCTTCTCGTCTAACGGTAAATGCAAATTTGGAATAAACAATCATTGTTTTTATTGTTTTGAAGTGTTTACTTCAATATTGCGAAGAAAAAACGCAAAAGAAGAATGTCAACAAAATTGACTTTTGGCCAAAGAATTCACATTTGCGACCAATGTGCAGTGGTACGTTGACGCAACAACCTTCAAGATACAAAAATCGGGTGGTGCAGTTCTATGGGGGCTATATATAGGCAAATTTCAGGTGGAAAGATTTATAGACCAACGAAGACCAAATAACAAATTTCAGCCATTTCGGAGGGATATTGTTACTAAATCCTTCAAAAGGCGTTGACCTATTCCGACAAATTTCTTGTGGAAATTTGTATACGCCCAACAAAGACTAAATATTAAATTTCAACCATTTCAGTAGTATATTGAGGCCAAAACCTGTTCTATGGGGGCTACATGGAAACGATAACCACCTACACCCACAAATTTCCGGATATTGAAGCTAAATCCGTCAAAATACCGGTGGGATATTGAAGCTAAATCCGTCAAAATACCGAAAATCGGGATCTAACTTTCTATGGGGGCTGTATGAAGACGTGGATCTATACCGAAAAATTTCCGGTGGAAATTTTTATAACCCTAAAGCTGACAAAATACCAAATTTCTACTATGAAGCTAAAACTTTCAAAATAACAAAAATCGGGAGGTAGCGTTGTATGGGGCCTATATAAAGACGTGGACCTATACCGATGAGTTTCCGTTGAAAAGTTTTATACCCCTAACGAAGACTTAATACCATTTTTCAGCCATTTCGGTGGTATATTGAGGCCACAACTTTACCGAAAATCGGGAGGTACTGTTCTGTGAGGGCTAAATGGAAACGTGGACCTATTCCGACAAATATCCGAGGGAAAGCTTCATGTCCCTAGCGAAGACTAAATAGCAAACTTCAGCCTATTTGGTGTTATATTGAAGCTATATCCTTAAAAATAACGAAAATCGGAAGATACCCTTCTATGGATCTATCTATACCGGTGGAAAATTTTATACCCCCAACGAAGAGCAAATACCAAATTTCAGCCGTTTCGGTGGGATGTTGAGACCACAATCTTCAATATACATTCCGAAAATCGGGAGTTACCGTTCTATTGGGGGCTATATGAAGATGAGGACCTATACCGACAAGTTTCCGGTCGAATCTTTTATACCCCTAGCGAAGACGTAATACCAAACTTTAGCCTATTCGGTGGGATATTGAAGCTAAATCTTTAAAAATAACGAAAATCGGAAGGTTCCGTTCTATTGGGTCTATATGAAGAAGTAGATCTATCTATACCGACAAATTTACGGTGGAAAGTTTTATACCCCCAACGAAGACCAAATACAAAATTTCAGCCGTTTCGGTGGGATGTTGAGGCCACAATCTTCAATATGCATTCCGAAAATCGGGAGCTACCGTTCCATTGGGGCTATATGAAGATGAGGACCTATACCGACAAGTTTCCGGTCGAATCTTTTATACCCCTAGCGAAGACTAAATACCAAACTTCAGTCATTTCGGTGGGATATTGGGGCTAAATCCTTCAAAATAACGAAAATCGGAAGGTACCCTTCCGTGCGGGTTGAGCTTTTCGACTTGGCAGGCAACTCAATTTGTCAATGCTTTATTACAAATACCATGGCAACTTTTCTACTTATATATGGGTATTTCTGAGTGAAATCGGACACTTTTTCAATATGAGGTTTTTGATTACTCTTCAATTTTTTTCAATTTTTTTTTTCACTAACGGCTCCAGAGATATCGCGCTTTCAAAATGTCAAATTCTGTAAAAACTATTTGCAAAGAAATACTTATAACATCTTTTATAGAAGTTTTTTATTTAAGCTTTTCATTCATAATTGCGCCATTTACTTTTACCGATTTTTGTCGGTAACTAAAAAATTAGTTAGAGAATCTAAAAAAGCCAAAAACTAAGCTATTAATGCCAACGTCTTAAGTGTTTTAAAAACATTTCTATATAAAATATCATTGGAATACATCACACAGTTTCAAGGGACTTTCTCACTAATCGGAGGCCTAATGAACTAATTCTTTTAGAAGAAAGGAACATCCAACATTGATTTTGAAGGGAACTAGACTACCCAACACTAGGTTTATAGTCAGCCATCGATGGTTGACGGGTAGACAAATCATTCAGATTCAAATAGGTTGTTCCATATTGACTGTATAACTGAATCAACATCCAGAAAAATGAGATATGGACCGAAAACCTTGAAAAACTTAATTTTTCTTATTTATACTCCAATTGCTATTGCCAAGAACGAAAACGTCAATAAAATATATGAGAATCCAATGCTCAAGATAGGAAAAAAATATTGATGTCCGGATTATCGAGGTACGAAAAAATGAAATGTCCGTATTACCGAGTCTACAATGTAAAAAATTCCAGATTATCGAGACTATACTGTATTTGTCATCGGAAGCTTTGACAAGTTGATGGTGGCTTAGAACGTTGAGACGCCGGCAACGAACATGCTTATATCGACTTAGAATTTTATGCTGATCGAGAATATATGTATACAGGGTCTCCAACGAATATTTCGATGTGTTACAAACATAATGATAAATTTAATTATACCCTCCATATTAGTTATTAAATGTATCCGAATATTATTGAGCTATGTATCATTATAACAATAATAATTTTTTATATCCACTGTACATTTCTGTTTACTTAAACTTTTGTGGTAATTATAACGATGTGCAAGTGTGTGCGCTCATGCTTATGAGCATATGTTGTTGCTTGGCCACACAAAGAATATTTCAACCACCCACTGAGAAAATGTTAAAAACAAATAAATAAAATGACAAAAGATGAAAGTTTATTGTCAGATGATTTCCTGAGGTTATTTTAGAAAATATTCTTAACATTCTAGACATTTCATTTTAGAGTTGTGCTACCATCTCTAGCCACCACAAGGCTGCATACATTCATACTAAGTTGAATTTCAAAAAAAGGAGTTTTCTTTTTGAAATTAATACATACATATACGCGCATTCTTAAACATATAAATATTTGCAATATCACACAAACTTACATATTTAACTAACCACCCACGTTGTGAATTGTTTGTCATTGACTGTATAGTCGTCGTTCGCCCTTCTTACAAACGCATATCCTTTTTATTTTGTTTTATAATGCTTTTGTCATTTCATTCAGTGCTGATGTGCATAGTCATATAGTTGAACATAAATATGTTTGGTGTTTGTTGGTATGTATGACCGTTGTATATTTTTGATCTTTATGTTTGTACGTTCTAGTGACTGGAAAGTAATTTTTAAACAATTTTTCTTTGTACTCATGTGGGCCTTCATATGGATTCATGACATTGTTCGTTTATAACAATATAAAAACATCATATACACATGTTCATATTTATGTATCTAATAAAGGTGGCCAATTTTCGGGTGTGATAGAAAATAAAGCGAAATTTTCAATTAAATTTCAAAATATGTAACCGAGTAGCATTTAACGTTTTTCTCGACTACCTCAAATGAAATGCAATTGTATTATAGATCATAAAATGAGCAAAATCTTACCATTTAAAAGTGTCTATAAGAAGGCGAAAACCCTTAAAGCTTGACACCTTTTGCTATATGTTTTATATCACAGCACTTTTTTACTGATTAGCAGATTACATGGTTCAAATACAAAAAACTAGAGGCAAAGGTAAAATTGTCAAAACATTTGGCCACTTACATAAACACATTAAGTCCAACAGAAGCAGAAGCGTCCTTTTCTATATATCTACCCAGCAAAATAAATTGGTAGTAGTGCAATGTGGACTAGTTCTTTTAAGGCATGTTTTGATGCAGTTCAAACGGAGTCGTGAAAAAGGCACTCCATTCCTCACATTTTAACCGCATTTGGATGCAATCCAAAGAATCACATCCATTTGTCACATTTTAACAACATCCGCATGCAGTTCAACGGAGTAATGAAAAGGTCACTCCAATTCCTCACAATTTAAAAGCATCCGGATGCAGTCCAAACGGAGTCGTGAAAAAGGCACTCCGTTCGATATATTTTATTAGCAGTTGTTAGAGATCCCTACAAGTACATACATAAATCAGTTTGTACATCTCTTCAGGCAGCGGCATAAAATTTCCAAAAATTTTACATTTCCAAAATTTTGTTATAAAATAAAATTATTGCGAACATTTTTACGGTAACTCACGATAAGGAAATTTCCCAATGGAGTGCTCTAGAAGTACATGTCGAAATCTTAGCTGGTAATAGGAAGACAATATCAACCCATTTGGCAGATGAAGCAAAAACAGTTCAGCTTGGATTAAATGTAGAGTGGAGGAAACACGCATGGTTGTGATTGAATTCCATGGAGAATTTTCATAATTTGTGTTAATGTTATAAAGTTCTTAATATTTTTGTTTTACACAAATAATAAATACATTTTATTTGTTCCGGGATATTTTGCAATGGCTTGCACACATTCCGCAGAATGCCTGCATCAAAACACGTGCTTTGGACTGCATCCTATTCTACAAACTCAGTTGCGATTGAATTTAATGATGAAATTTCATAATCTGTGTTAATGTAATAAAGTTCTTATTATTCTTGTTTTACACAAACAATAAATTCTTTTATTATTTTGGGATAGTTTGCAATGGCTTGCATTTTTATTGCACCTTTGAACTGCATAAAAACACATTCAGAAGAGTGCTTTTAAATTCAATCCAAAGCACTGCATCAAAACACGTGCACTCCAATTTGCATCCTATTCTACCCTAAAGGGTCAGTTAAAATGCAGTGCCAAAGGGTCAGTTAAAATGCAGTGCCAAAGGGTTAGTTAAAATGTAGTGCAATTGAGTGCCTCTCCGGGGTCACGCTCTGTAAAAATAATGAGTGAAAATGCATAATTTGATGCACTTCCAAATCACTTGGACATATG
The DNA here is from genome assembly GCF_047663935.1 of Musca autumnalis. Lineage (NCBI taxonomy): Eukaryota > Metazoa > Arthropoda > Insecta > Diptera > Muscidae > Musca > Musca autumnalis. The sequence goes on along the minus strand of NW_027411866.1, from coordinate 121,210,399 downwards.
ATTATACTGCCTCTTTGGGAGCAAACTTTTTGCTAGGTACTATTTTACCACTTTTGTTAACGTAATTCGTACCAAGTTAAAGCTCAGACGTTTTTATTCGCCAAAAAAGTGATTATTGAGCCATCCCCGTTGTTTTAAGGAATTATGGCCACTTACAAATTTTACAAAATCGAAAATTTTTTTTATTGGTTCATTTTAAATGGCATTTTGAAATGCGGTGTCCACTGTAGCTCGAAAACAGATGATCTGATATTCATATGTTTTTGTGGGATATATAAAAAACTTGTACTTTGGCGATAGACTTTAAATTTTTTTTCATGGATTTATGGCGAAAAAACTATGAATTTGTTTAGTTAAAATCCAAATTTTGATTTTGACCGTTCACAATTTTTTTAAAAATTGATATTTTTGATTCCGTTTCGCTTAAGTATAAGATTATTAGGTTCTTAATGATCCCACAAAGCATATGTTGATGGGTTTATTCGTTTTCGAGGCACCGCAAACTGCTTTAATAAAATCAATATTTCGCAAGCGGCCATTTGTCAGAATATTGTGTAATATTTTTCAACAAAAAAAAAAAAAAAAAAAAAAAATCCGAAAGTTGCTCAAGGTGCGGTCTATCAGATGAACACAAAATTTTTAAAAAATTTGGTACATTTCTTGTAAATAATTTATGAAAAATTTCATTTTTCGTACTCAATAAGTGGCCATAACCCCTTAAATAGAGAGCTGGATATTTTCCCGCAGAAGTCTTTTTCCTAGTCCGAATCCTGAATACTATCTGATCATCACAATCAATAGCCATCATCCTCCGAAAAAGATTGTTACTTGATGGTCAGACGAACGGACGGACACACATAACCAGATCCACTCAGCTCGTCGAGACATTCATTTTGGTATACACATATACAAAAGTGGGTGTACTACCATATTTCGTTACAAATTTGTATATTCTATACCGATCGTGGCCCGATATGGTTAATTATACCGTCCATCATAACAAGGAGGGTTTAATTATACGAGGGCTGAACGATAACATCTGGCCTAACAATGAAAACGCGAATATTTACCATTAAAAATAGTTTTATTGTTTTCTTTGGTAGTCTCCATCATGATTTATACGCATTTTCGTGCGCAAACCAATTGTTGAATCCCTTTTTCCACACTTATTTAGAAACTTCCAGAAAGTGGTTTTTTGAACGCTTTTATAGCATCTTCTGGCTACGAAAATTGTTGACCACGCCTTTTTTTCTAGATATGCTAGAATCAGATAATGCCTTTGGATCCACAGTCAGGGCTGTACGGCGTAAGACCCATCAGTTCCATGTTTTGTGTGGTAAAACAGGCGCTAGTTTGAATCGATGTGTGAAAGCTCGCTTTGCCATTGTGCACAGTGATTCGTCTTCTCTTGTTCGTTTTTCGAATTTCTCAGGAGATTGCCTGAAGTCTTATAGTGTACCACTCAGAATTAACCGTTCTACATTTCTAAAGCAGTATAGTCGCTCCACGGTCAGTTTTGCCGAAGAAACAGACAACCATTTGCTTCGAAGTGAATTTTACATAAACAACTTTCGTTGGATTTGGCTCGCTTCCAAAAACCTATTTCTGGCTCCTAAGCATAGTTCCTAGATTCGTCGTCTGTGACGATCTTATGAACGTCGTTTGAAGCAGCGCGTTCGTTTTTATTCACAATTTCTTTGCACCCATCCACAAGAGCCCCTTTTTGAGCGATTGTCCAATTTTGCTGGATCTAACGGGAAAAATCCATTTTTGCGGTCAGGTGTTCATGCAATATGTTAGTTGGTGGATGAAATGCCCAATGATGCCTCTAACTCACGGTATATAACAACGGCCGATTTTTGGCGACCCTCGCGACCTTCGTTTTTGGCTAATGTAGGCCACGATTAAATTCATTAAACCAGTTTTTCATAGTGCTATAGGATGGCCCTTTATAAACATACAGAGCTTTAATTTCATAGATGCACTCGTAGGTGTACCTTCGGTAAAAATTTACAAAAGATGTTGATCAAAACTGTTAATGTGGGTGGATCGATAGAGTCCACTTTTGAACATAAACTATGTTTGGACAAAATAATTCGAGATCCAAAGTTTGGACCAAATCGGTTGATCCGTTTATGCGATATTACGCGTACCATTTTAGCGAATATTTTCGAACTTTTGTGGGGGAGGTGCCTGAAGGAGTGGATCTATAGGCACCATCTTTGAATTTCATCTAATATTTGAAGAAATATTACGATATGCATAGCAGTGTTCGGTTCGGGTGTAGGGGTTTTTTACAGTTTTCCGGACATTTTCTCAAGAAGTATGGACTTGCCACTGAAAAAACTTGTACTATCGTAATAGACGCCTTGAGTGCAATCTGTGCAAGAAAAATCAAAATGATTCAAGGGGAAGTCTTAACCTGCACTTTTCCGAAATTTGGTGAAAGAGGTATCAGAAGGAGTTGACATATATTGTCCATCTTATAACCTGATCTATGTCTCGTAGAAATATTACGATGTCCAAAGTATAGACCAAATCGGTTACTGCCTTCGAGAGTTATCGTGCACCATGGGTAGGTACTCAAAGGAGTGGACCCATAAGGCCAATCTTAGAACTTAGGGCTGACCATTTTTTCAGGAAGTATGGACTTGCACCTGGAAAAACTTGCACCGCCCCAATGGAGGCAGCGAATACAAGTTGTTACAACAAAAATCAAAAGGATTCCAGAGGAGTTTTTAAACTGCTTTTTTCCGAAATTTTGTGTGGGAGGTACCCGAAGGTGTGGACCGATATATTGCATATTCGAAATCGATCTATGTCTGGTAGAAACATTACGATGTGCAAAGTATGGATCCCTTCGAGAGTTATCGTAAGCATACCTTTTTCGAAAAAATTTGAACTTTAGTGGGGGAGGTACCCGAAGGAGTGGACCGATATGACCCATCGTGGACTTCAACTAAGTTTGGACAAAATATTACGACAACCAACATTTGGACCAAATCGGTTAATCTGTTCGATAGTCTGAAAGCGATTTCGACCAAAAATACTTGGGGTTTAAAACCACTATTTCGATGGGGCACATTTTGCCCGTATGAAAGTGTATATACCCCATAAAAGGGTACCTCCCGATTTCCGGTATTTTGAATCATGTGGCGTCAATATCAAAAAGAAATGACTGACATTTGGCATTCAGTGGGAGGTACAAAACATTCCCACAGCAATTTGTCGGTATGGGTCATCGTCTTTAAATAGCTCACATTGAACGGTCCCTCCCGATTTAGGTTTCAGCGTCATTATCGCACCGAAATGGATGAAATATTTTTATTTAGTCTTCATTGGGCGTACAAAACTTTCCACCAGAAATTTGTCGGTATAGGTTCACAACTTCATATAATCCTAATAGAATGGTCCCTATTTGCGGTATTTTGAAGATTTTATCGTCATTATCAAACACCGTTATTCGACTGGGGTATAAAACATTCCATAAGGGAAATTCACTGTATATGTCCACGTTTTCATATAGCCCCAGAGAAAGGTACCTCAGGATTTTCGGCATTTTTAAGACACTTTTAAGGTTGTATAGTAGGTTGTATATATAGCAATGTCTGAAATTTGACATTCTGTCTTCGTTGGTATAGGTTCACTTCTTTATTTAGTCACCAAAATCTCCCGATTTTTAGTATTTTGAAAGTTTTAGCCACATTATTCAACCGATTTTACTGAATAAGTCTACGTTAGCGATACAAAAATCCTTTGCAAAACATTTGAGTTTTTTTTTTGATGATTTTAGTCACATTTTTCTACCGATTTAGTGGTTTATTGGAATTTCGTGTTCCCATAAGATGAAAAACTTACTCGCAAAAAACCGGTATTACCCAATTTTATCAAAATTTTCGAACCGAGATTTCTGTATTTTTTTTTTTTTGTTATCAAAGGATACAAAAGTTCAGTTGATAAAATTGTATAGATTGGTCCAAATTTTAGAAAGAATAATGACTACGCCCCATGTGAGCTATTTTTAAGGGTTTTGCTTCATTTTCCTTATGAAGTGCATATAACTTGGTATTATCAATATGTTCATTATCAGTTAGGATATTCTATTCCTCCAAGTAATAAGCCTTAACGTGTAGGAAGAGCTTAGTACTTTCATAAACGAAAGGAAACTAATTGCTCTTATTTATTACAATACAATTCGTGGTGAAGGAAACAAAATGTTCTGCCCGGTCGAACTTAACTCCGTTCTTACTTGTTTTAATTTCTAATTATTCAAGAACTAATACATATATTATACTCTGTACCAAATTTTTAACTTCCTTATTATATATTGTAAACTCTCTCTCTCTCTCTATTGAATTTATATTTTTTGTTAAAATGTCATATAACAGCAACTAACAACAACCTTTAGAGCAGATTTACGTAACGCTGCACAACATTTTTAAATTTCATTACACCAATGAAAACTTGCGTACTTCCCACAAAGTGGTGTAACTATCCTATTATCAACTTCAGCTCATGCAGCTTCCGTTTCATACGACCTCGATGTTGTCCACATAGATATATAAATTTTTGGGAGAAATTTTCTCTGTACCCACCCATATATACTTCCAAAACGTATGTTGAGCGGACTGGCCAATCGTATTGTCTTTTATGACTTGTTTATTCTTATATTTGTTTCTAAATTTAACTTTGGCAATATCTATCACTCCTTTTTCACGCATTCTTTCTGTAAATTGTTTCTGTGTTTATGATTTTTCAAAGTTTTCATATTTCGTTAAAATTAGCATATTTAGATTAAGTCAAATGTCACATGTTTGAGTTTCTGTGGAAACTACACTGGATCTATTTAACTTTTGACATATGTTCTTGCTTTATAACGAAGACAGTTTATGCGAGGCTCGTGCTAGAATGTTATTGCAAAAGAAAAACACTGTTACTAAATGGCCAATTGCAAAATGGTTTGCTGTATGTGATATGGGTTAAAATTCAGGTGATGATGAAAAAACATAAAAAAATTATGGAAAGTTGTTAAAATATAAAAATATTTACGTTCCTAGTCATCATTTATCAGAGGCATAAATGAAATTCCATAAAAAAGCCACACAGCGCGTAAGTTAATATGAACTACATATTTATTAATTTTTGAAAAATTTACGATACATCCTCGAAGAATTGTAAAAATACATACATCTTACCTTCATAACTGTAAACGCATATTTTGATGTAATTACATAACCTTCTTTGTATCAAAGAACACATAGTTTACTTTTGTATAAATTAAAATATAAAAGAAAACTTATAGAAAATCTTCTTTGTGGAAAAATTAAAAAAAGTCCATGCGGCTGTGGCTTTCAAAGAATTTTTGGAATTTGCATAGTATGAATTCACTCTTCTAAAGTGTTTTCCTAAAAATTTTACATTTTTGTTAAGGACAATAACATATTTTCAGGAAAGGAAAAATAATTCTAAAAATTTGTGGGTATTTTTAATTGAAAATCGTTCGCCTTACTTGAAAAGTTATTATTATTGGTATTGTTCGGCTACAGGCTTTTTTTGAAAATAAAAATCGGGTGTTGATTTTTATATAATTTCTTTATTTTCCAATATTTCGATTGGAGTCTCCAATCATCTTCAGGGAACTACAAATGATAATTGTGTTAAAAGAGATTGTTTAAAAAACTTATTGACAACAAAATTACTTAAAAGAGAGTTCTGCTTTATCTGTTCCAAGTACTTTCTTCAACTGAAGTTTGTCACGTCTGTATTTGTTGACTGTGTGCCTATACATTTGAGCACAATTGTCTGTATCTGTTTTATAGTTTAGCCGTATATCATTGGGAGTGTTTATGATGTGTAACATCTCAAGAGTATAACGTTTATGATAATTAGTCTCTTGAGTTAATATTTTAATGTTATTAAAGTCGGGTGTGTGGTTTGTTACGGCACAGTGTGCTGCCAATGCTGTTTTTTGATCCAGGGGTTTGTTATGTGCCTTTTGATCTGATCTGTGTCCTGATACTCTGGTCTTTAGTTTACTCTTGGTAGTGCCAACATATACCTTTTGGCATATGTTGGACTTGTCTCCTTTACAGTTAATTTTGTATACTACATTGGACTTGTCCTCGTCTTTAATTTTATCTTTTAATTTGCTGAAAACGTTATTTAAAGTGTTATTGGATTTAAATGCCAGTTCATATTTGGTCATATATATTGGATGCTTTAATTCTCTCCGAAAAACCTCTTGTGTACGTCATTGTTTTATAGATTTTTGGCTCCTTCTCTCGTGCTTGGGTTTTGTCTCTCTTTATTGTACGTGAAATCAAGTTGTTTATTGTTTTCATAGGAAAATTGTTTTTGATTAAAATATCTTTGATTGCGTTGATGTTCTCAACGTGGAAGTCTTTGTCGCTGATATCTAGAACTCTCGCAATAAAGTTAGTTGCTGTATTAATAATTGTTCTTCTTGGGTGTTTGGAAGTGAAATTAATAATTCTAACCAACGCTGTGGGCTTTTGGTACCAGTTTACTTTGAGTTCATTTTCATGTCTTATCACTATCGCGTCTAGGTATGGCAATGTATTTAGTATGTCCAGGGTTGCCGTTATATCATTTTTCTTTATGATAGCGAAGATATCGTCGACATACTTAGTCAAAATTCGTGGTTTCGTCTGCATTTTCTGTATTGAAGAGTCCAAAAGCTTTTCCATCACGATGTCTGCCATTACTGGTGAAGCAGGGGAACCCATTGGGATGCCTTTGTTTTGTTTGTAAATCTTATCGTCGAAACTGAAGTATCGTGTATCCTTTATACACAGTGTCAATATTTCCATAAAAAGTTCTTTTGGTATCTCTGTGTGAGTCCGTATGATGTCCCATTTGTCTTCTATAGCATTTAGAGCTACATGTATCGGAATACTGGGGAACAGAGATACCACGTCAAACGATATTAGAACCTCGTCCGTGTTATTCTTGATGTCCTTGATCTTGTTTTTAAAGTCCTTTGCATCTCTGACATAGTATACTGAGTTGCTTGTTAGATGTTTTAAGATATTGACTATATATTTACATAGCCCTATCGCTGGTGAGTTTAAAGTTGAGCATATCGGTCTAAGTGGAATTCCTGGTTTGTGAATTTTGGGCAACCCGTAGAATCTTGGTGCTACAGCTGTTTTTGTTGTCAGTTTGTATTTTTCCGATTCGCTAATTACGTTTAATTTAAATAATTTATCCACTAATGAATTGTTTTTCGTCTGTAAATTATATGTAGGATCTCTTGTAAGACGTCAATACGTGCAGAGATCTCCTACAATTGCTGACATTTTGGCTTTATATTTCTTTTTTGTCCATTGCCACTGTTTTCCCCCCTTTGTCAGAGCTCATAAGAACGTTTTACATCTACCCACTGTGTTCATAATTGTCTTGTCTCTTGTGGTTAACGTTGAGTTCTTCATGTGATCATCTATGAAAGAGACTAGTTTTGTTCTTGCAATCTCTGGGTCTGTGGGTATCAAATTTGACTTTTGGGAAGTAAAATGTTAAAAAAATGTATGAAATTTTTTCATTTCAGGGAGGGCCCTGCATGCAATTATCAACAATATCACCTTATTATTGAAAGTAGAGTACTGATCAGCTTTAACATGACAAATGCCAGAACTACTTTTGTTTATTTTGCCATCTCAAGTGGTAAGAAAAGAGTATAAATTTCCAAAATTTTTGTATAAAATTGAAAGTAATTCACGAACAAGAAATTCGTAAAGGTGGAGTTCATGTCGAAATCTAAACTGGCGTTGGGAAGATAAAAGAAAAAATATTTTGTAAGATAAAACAAAATCAAAATGCTGAGAAGGAAGTAAACTCTGTTGCGGTACAGCGACGGTGACAAATTGGATTTTTTTTAATTTTTTTTGCTGATAAATTAGTTGTAATTATTTCATCTATTTGTTTGAATGACGAATTTTGTTTGTCATGAAATTCATATTTAAATACAGCATTTTTCATTTTCCAAACAAGACATGAAAATTGCGTGCCAAAGCATTAGTGAAAATGCCATGTCAAAGCGTTGGTTAAGAAGACATGTCAAAACATTGATGAAAATGACATGTCAATGCATTGGTTAAGATGACATGCCAAAGCATAGGTGAAAATGACATGTCAACGCATTGGTTAAAATGACATGCTTAGGATCCAAAAAAGAACGTCATCTTTTGGGGCTCACGCTCTTATAAAATGTATGAGTGAAAATGACAAAAAGATGACATGCCAGATCACTTGCACCCATGATTCAACTCATGATTTTTCATCGAACATTTTTCTGGGAAGAAGTACCCAGCAAAATTTGAAGGAAGGGGTTTTATGCGATGACGTTATTTCATTGCATCTTATGCATTGGTTCGGAGGAAGTCGTGAAAGATTCGATCTTTTCATCAGCATTTGAACCCATTCCTTTGGCATATCATTTCCACCAATGCTTGGCATTGCAATGTCATTATCATTACGACGAGAGTTTTAACAACGTTGGTTGTGATTTCGAGTCTCCGACAACATCACGCCTATTGTAAATAACACTGTGGACACAAATTTGGGGGAAGAGATAATTCCTTTGGGAGATGAAAGCCCTTGGCGAGTATATTAAGAACCCCGAAGGACAGATCCGCCGTGAGTCGAACTTCCGCGTTATGGCGTGATGAATATTTTGCTGGAGACCCTATAAGCCCTCAAGAATTAGCGTTATATCTTTGTTCAGTGTTGCTTTAGCTTATTTTTGAGTTGACATGTCTTCAGTAGAGCTCTTCGACCTTCTAACTCGCTTCCTTCAATGACCTTTTCGTCCTTTATTTTAAGAACCGCTATAAAAGTACTACAAGATGGCGTTTTTCAGCTTCGAAATGTTCTGTAAAAATGTCGCTCAGAAAATTTTAGGTAAGGCTCTCCAAAATAAAATGAAATAACTCCCCAAATTTGGGGACTTATTTCATTACGAAACTAGTCCCAAATTTTAAAAGTGAAATAATTCCCCAAAAACTTTCATCGATTGTTATGTTTTTTGTTCGTATGCAAACAAAAATAGTAATTGATAACATATACAGTTATACAACATCAATTTAGATACAAATTTTCTAGGCAACAAGGCCACTTGAAGACGTTATTATGTTCTGCAATTGAGTTATTTTTCAAACATTTTATTTTCATCTGAAAAACAAACTTTTCGAATTTCCTCTTGGAAAATATCTACTTTTGGTACCACATTTGTACACATGCCATTTCTCTCATATATTATCCAAGTTAAAAAGATTTTCACCGTTATCTTACCGTTTTCCAATAACTCTGTTGACTCATCTATTTCACTGTCTTTCATAGGAATTTTTGTTCTTTTTTTAATAAAGATACATATTCAATGCTTTGAAATATTAAGAATTTGAATGTTAATTGTTTTGTTGTGAAAATAGGTTGATATTTTGGTATGAAACCAAAATTCGCGCGAATTAGCTGTCAATGAGAGCCTTACCTAAAATTTTCTGAGCGACATTTTTACAGAACATTTCGAACGCCATCTTGTAGTACTTTTAAATCGGTTCTTAAAATAAAGGACGAAAAGGTCATTGAAGGAAGCGAGTTAGAAGGTCGAAGTGCTCTACGAAAATAATCCTCATTCGATTCAACTGAAGACATGTCAACTCAAAAATAAGCTAAAGCAACACTGAACAAAGATATAACGCTAAATCTTGAGGGCTTATAGGGTCTCCAGCAAAATATTCATCACGCCATAACGCGGAAGTTCGACTCACGGCGGATCTGTCCTTCGGGGTTCTTAATATACTCGCCAAGGGCTTTCATCTCCAAAAGGAATTATCTCTTCCCCAGACTTTTACCTCCATTTTGTTGCATGTGTAATTAATCTTATATATTTAGAAAAATGTGTATAAGTAAAAACACAAAATTCATCTCTATTGGACCGATGGAATGGGTTCATATGCTGATGAAACGATCGGATCTTTCACGACTTCCTTTGCATGGGTTCAAATGCTGATGAAAAGATCGGATCTTTCACGACTTCCTTTGTATTGGTTCAAATTCTAATGAAAAGATCGGATCTTTCACGACTTCCTTTGAACCAGTGCGAAAGATGCCATGAAATCAAGTAATCGCATGGAACCCTTCCTTCAAATTTTGCTGGGAAAATATAATTTGTGAAACACCTGATCTGTTTTCCATCATTAGAAACAATTCTATAAATGCTAAATATAATTCCAATAAGAATAACTTTATTATACCTTCCACCACAGTATTGACGGCATATTACATAAGTCTGTTTTCCGTTTGTAGCTCTCAGTGGTCACACAACTTCACCATCAAAAATTATGAATAACCCCAATATAACGGTTCATCCCGTTTTTAAGTATTTTGAGGATTTTAGGCCACATTTATCGACCGAAATACCTGCAGTCTGACAATTGAGGTTGCTAGTGAACCGATTTGAGATATTTTGCCATCTTTATTTACATTTTCAACCGAATTAGCTATAATTTGGCTTTTAATGTTCGCACTGGTCACAAAACTTCTCCGACAAAAATTGTGGACATAGGTAAATATTATGGAATAGCTAATATACAACGTACCGCCCTATTTCAGGTATTTGGAAATTTTTGGACACATTTTCAGACCGATATAATTTGGCATTTAAGTTTCGAAGTGAAAACTTCTCCACCACAAGTTGTGGACATATGTAAGTCCATGTTTTGGTATAGCCCCCATTTTACGAAACATCCCGATTTTAGGTGTTTCTAGGTGTTTGGCTACATTTGTTGACCGAACTCTTTGTAATTTCACATTTGAGGTTACCCGTGGTCACTAAACTTTTCCACCAAAATTTTTATACCCTACACCTCTATGTGGGGCGGGTATTATAAGTTGGTTTTGGCCAAAAAGTTTGAAACGCATCGAAATAATGGTCGTACACCCATACTTATATATACCAAAATGAATGTCTCGACGAGCTGAGTCGATCTGGCTATGTGTGTCCGTCCGTCAGTCCGTCCGTCCGTCCGTCCGTCTGTCCGTCTGTCCATCTAAACCTTGTAATCACGCTACAGGTCGCAATTTTGATCGGATCGTCACGAAATTTTGGACGCTGATGGGGGTCCCGGAGGGGAAGAAGCCTATTGATTTTGGTGATGGTCGGATAATATTTAGGGGTCGGAAAGGGCAAAAAACTTAGGTGGATAAAAAGACAACGTTTTTTCCCAAGCGAATATCTCAGCTTCTACATGGGGTATACCAAAAACAAAACCTGACAATGAAAGTAGAAAATATCGCCTTTCTACTGATGTAAAGTAGGTGCTCGTAGGTGATCAAACAACGAAGATATCACAATAGTAGCAAATAAAACCCCAATTTTCATTTTTGCGATTTTAATTATATTGACGAATATCACAGCTTTGGTTGGAAACTTTCCAAAAGCAAAGCCTGACTATGAAAGTAGAAGATCCCGTCTTTACAATGACGTAAACTAGGTCGGTGTAGGTAACCAAATAACGGAGATATCGCAATAGTCGTTAATACATCCCATTTATCAATTTTTTGGAAATCATGCTACAGGTCCCAATTTTGATCGAATCGTCACGAAATTTTGAGGGTTAATGGGGGTCTCACAGAGGAAGAAGCCTATTGATTTTGGCGATGGTCGGATAATATTTAGGGGTCGTAATGGGCAAAAAACTTATTTGGAAAAAAGTCAACATTTTATTTCAAAGCCAATATCTCTGTTTCTTTAAGAGGTATATCAAAAGCAAGGAAAGTAGAAAATATCACCTTTACAACGATGTAAGGTAGGTTGTCGTAGGTGGTAAAATAGCAGAGATATGGCAATAGCCGATAATGCATCCCATTTTCCGATTTTTTTGTAATCACGCCACAGGTCGCAATTTTGATCGGATCGTCACGAAGTTTTGGGGGTTAATGGGGGTCCCACAGAGGAAGAAGCCTATTTATTTTGGTGATGGTCGGATAATAGTCAGGAGTCGGAATAAGCGAAAAGCTTATGTGGAGAAAAGTCAATGTTTTTGTTCTTATGAGAATATTTCCGCTTGTAGTAGCAGTATTCCAAAAGGAAAGCCCGCCAATGGAAGAAGAAAATATGTCCTTTACATTGACGCAAAGTATGTTGGAGTAAGTGGGCAAACAACCGAGATAACGCAAAATATGTTATAAAATATAATATATCCAATTTTTCCATTTTTTGTAATCACGCTACATTTTGGAATTTTGATTGGTGAGTCACGAATTTGGGGGCCCCACAGAGGAAGATGCCTATTGATTTTGGTGATAGTCGGATAATATTTAAGGATCGGAATGGGGAAAAACTCATGTGGAGACAAATTCAAAATTGTATTCTTTGTGAATATATCGATTTCTAGTAGGGTTATTTGAACGGCAAAGCCTGTCAATGGAAGAAGAAAATATTACCTGTACATTGGTGTAAAGTAGGTTGGCGAAGGTGGTCAAACAAGGGATATACCACAATAGTCGGTAATGCATCCAATTCTTCCATTCCACAGGTCGAAATTTTGATCGGATGGTCACAAAATTTTGGTTGCTTATGTGGGTCCAAGAGAGAAAGAGGCATATTTTTTGATTAAAAACCAAAATATGTTTGGTTGTAGTCGGATTATGTTCCCTAAAATAAATGTTTACCAGTGAAAAGCTTATGCACAGGGGTAGTGGTGTAGGGTATCACATGGTCGGCCCCGTCACGACTATAGCCTTTGCTCACTTGTTTAACATATGTCCATGTTTTGTTGTAGCCCCCCATTTTCGGTACTTTGAGCATCTTACCTACAATTTTTATCAAAATATCGAATATTTGACATTTGGTGTTCCCATTGGTCGCAAAACTGCTAACACAAAAAATTGTCAACATAGGCCCATGTTTTAGTACAGCCATACTTTAACGGTACCTGCCGCTTTCGATACTTTGAGAATTTTAGATACCAATTTTTGAGCGAACTACCTGTTATTTGATTTTTTGAGGTCTCCAGTGCATACAAAACTTCTTCAATCAAAATTGTAAATATAGGTGCATGTTGTGGTACAGCCCTTATGTGACGGTACCTCCCGATTTTCGGGATTGTCAACATAAATAGGTCCACACCTTGATATAGTCAACAAATAAAGGTGGCGTCCTTTTTTTATTTTTTGCCTTATTAAGGCGAAGGTCATTTATTTCTTCTTCTTTATTGCATATTCGATATTCGAATGTTAGCGACCATATTACATTTCATGTATAATATTTTATATATCATTGACAAAATAAGAAAATAATTCTCTATTTCTTGCGACACTTATTAAATTTTCTGCATTTCGGAATTCTGTCCATTGTTGAATATTTTGGAGCCAGGACATCTCTTGTCTTCCTCTGCTACGCTTACCTTCTATACTGCCTTGTAGAATTGATTGTAGAATGTGGTATTTTGAGTTTCGCATTATATGCCCAAGATATGCAATTTTTCTCTTTTTTATATGATTGAAGAGTTCTCTTGTTCTGTTTAATCTGCGTAGGACCTCGTCATTTGGCACGTGAGCTATCAATGGGATTTTAAGAATTCTCCGATATATCCACATTTCGAATGCTTCTAATCGCTTGACGTCTACTGCTTTTATAGTCCATACTTCCGTTGCGTATAACAGTACTGGCCATATGTAGGCTTTTATGAACCTTGTCTTTGTTGTGATGTTAATATCATGACTTGTCAAAACTTTTCTATATTTGTGAAAGGCGTCTCTTGCCATTTCTATCCGGCATTTAATTTCTTTGGAGTTATCCCACTGATCATTTATTGAGAACCCGAGATATTTGAAGCTCGACACTCTCTCGAGTGGAGTGTTGTGAATTATTATATTCATGTTTTCGTATTTGTTTTTTTTTTCTGCTTATTATCATATATTTAGTTTTCTTGATGTTTAATTTTAATCCATATCTTTCACTACACGCAGTTAGTCTGGTGACAAGATTTTGTAAACCTGATAGGCTGCCTGCTATTAGTGTAGTATCGTCAGCGTATCTGATATTGTTTATATAAGCATTATTTATGAGGATTCCTTCTTTAGCGTTATTTATTGCTTCTTTGAATATTTTTTCCGAGTATATATTAAACAGTAGTGGGGACAGAGTACAACCCTGTCTTACTGCTTTGGATATAGATATTTCTTCCGTCATTTCTCCGTTGATATTAACATGTGCGGTTTGGTGCCAATACAGACTTTTAATGCATCTAATTTCTTTTCCCCCTATTCCAATTGACGCCAAAATATCAATGAGCTTGTCATGTTGTACGGTGTCAAATGCCTTCTCGTAGTCGATGAAGCACATAAAACGTCTTTATGGACACTTCTACATTTTTGGACCAACACTTGTACGCAGAATAGTGCTTCTCTGGTTCCTTTTGCTTCTTTAAAACCAAATTGTGTTTCGCCCATTTCTTGTTCGCATTTTTCGTATATCCGTCTATGTATAATTTTCAGAAAAATGTTTAAGGCGTGACTCATCAAGCTAATAAGTCGGTAGTCGTTGCATCTTTTGGTGTGAGATTTCTTTGGAATGGTTATAAATGTGGACTTCAGCCAATCCTCTGGGTATTTTCCGGTGTCATAAATATAGTTAAATAGTTTCGTTAACAGATCAATATTGTTATCATTTATCATTTTTAGTATTTCGGCAAGTATTTCATCAGGACCCGTGGCTTTTCGTTCTCGGAGGGATTTTATTGCATCTTCAACTTCGTTGTTTGTTATTGCCTCGCCTGTCATTTGCTGTGATATCCGGTAGTCATAATCAGATCTAGTAGGATCATTGAATAAGTTTTGAATATATTCTTTCCAGATGTTTTTCTTCTCAGCGGTTTCAAAAACGGGTTCATTATTGTTATTGTAAAGGACTGATGAATTATTATTTCTGTATATGCCGGCTGCTTCTTTCATTTTCTTGTGTAACTGAAAGTCGTCGTGCAGTGTCATCAGTCGTTCAATTTCTTGGCATTGACTGTTAAGATGGTTGTTTTTGGCTATACGCACTTCCCTTTGAATTTCCCTGTTGATTTCCCAATACATCTCGTAGTTACTATTTTTGTATTTTCTATGCTCATCCATCAGTTGAAGTATCTCTTCAGTCATCCAGCTTTTACTTTTTGGTTTTGTATAGTTTCCAAGCATGTTACGTGCAATTGAATTGATTGTGGTCTTCACACTGTTCCATATATAGGTCATTTATAGTGATATTTAATTAATTCTCTTTCGAGTTGAGCTTATAGACCTATTATATACATTGAAAAATTAGGAGTCTACCGAAGTCCCACGCATTCAACCATTACGCTACGTTTCACGGGTGGTTAAGCCGATCTTCAGGTGTATTGAATGTTGTTTTTGTGGCAGACGAAGGCAAAGCTTGGGAACTAGTATATGTATCGCACTTCATTAGATAAATGCATATGCGAAATTATGTCAGTTAATTGAAACTCCAAACATTTCCTATAGTCCTGCTTGGTAATCCCATTTTTCAATGTTCTCAAATACTATGGTAAGTTTTATTCCTACGTCATTAGTAATTGTTCTCCTATATCAGAAGATTTTTTTGGTCATCAATTATTGTCTACTAAAGTTTTGACAAGTTGATGGTGGCTCAGAACGCTAAGACGCCGGCAACCTTGACACTCAGTTGTCGGAGACCCAGGTTCGAATCCCAGCCTGGCTCATGCTGAAATTATTTGTTATTTTCTGCCTTATTAAGGCGAAGGTCATTTAGGTTGAAGGTCCGACTGAAGACATCTATATGTAAATTTTCTGACTTGTCAATTTGTTTTTGACAGATAAAAAGGTTATACGTGATTTGGTTCTTTTTCGATTTTTTACTATTTGATTGGATCAAATAAACTGTATTAAGTTTAAAAAAAAATTAAATTAAAGACATTTGAAAGGTTGACTGTGGCGTTTGGCGAGTCTAATATGAGCAGAACACAACGTTTCCGTCCAGAAAAGCCAATACCGAAAAAAGCACGTGCAGTTCGCTCAAATGTGAAGCTTTAGCTCTCTGTTTTCTTCAACTGCAATGGCGTGGTACCTCATGAATTCTTGGCACAAGGTCGTACGGTCGTATTTGCTACCATGATAATGCACCACTTGCGTGAGTATTCACCGGACTTGGTCCCCGCTGACTTTCTCACACTTGCCAAAACTGAACACACCGATGAAAGGAACCGTTTTGCTACAATTGTGGAGATAAAAGAAAAATCGAAACAGGAGCTATTGTTTAAAATAAAAAGCGCATTTCAGAAATGTTTCAAGGTTTGGAAAAAACAACGCCGGCATACGGTAGTATATCTGAGGGTGATGTGAGGGGAAAAACGGGGGATAAGTGTCTTTAGTCTTCTATCTCTGTGCGGTGTCAGAATATGGTTAATTTTCCATGACTCAATAATTACATACATCACCATAATATGGAAAGTATAATTAAATTTGTCATTCCGTTTGTAACACATCGAAATATTCGTTGGAGACCCTATAAAGTACATAAATGGGGATTTCTGAGTGAAATTGGATTCTTTTTCAAAATTAGGTTTTTGATTTCCTTTATTTTTTGTTGTGGCGATGCTGCTCATCAATAAAACGTTTTAGTATATTTTCATATTTTTTGGACTAAAGTCGAATTTTGTAAAAATTATATACAAAGAAATACTCATAACTTCTCCAATATAGGTCCAAATAGAAAAAATATTTTTTTTGTATTTTTATCAGCTATCAAATAGAAAATAGAAACAAATTTTGCACAGTGGGCTTGGATGCAATTTTGGCAATTTAAGATTTAAAATCAATTTTTATCAATGATTGTACTCTTCGATTTTCTTGATTTTTTTAATAAACTTCGATTAATTACAAAAATGTTAAGTCCTATTTGGCAATGGGATTCGAACGATCACTATTTTTTCTTATTCTTATTTTTTATTACAGTGTTTTATTTAACTTGCTTTGGTCCGTTTAGGTCAAATCTGGCAACTCATTTTTAACACAGTTGCAGTTGACCAATCGAACTGAAACTTGGCACACTTTTCAGATGTAGATGACAATACATGAATATGGAATCAAAAACAATATTGGTCCAGTTTATAGTATTTTAACGCTGTTTTATTTAAATTGCATTTCAAATCTGGTAACTCAATTTTGACACAGTTGCAGTTGACCAATCGGAATAAAACTTTGCACAGTTTTCAGATTTGGATGACAATACATGAATATGAAATTAAAACAAAGATTGGTCCATTTTAGAGTGTTTAACGGTGTTTTATTTAAATTGCATTTCAAATCTGGAAACTCAATTTTGACACAGTTGAAGTTGAGCAATCGAACTGAAACTTTGCACACTTTTCAGATTTCTTATTTAGCAAATGCGTAAACCTTATTTTAGACTTATATTACTGATGAAATAATGTTCATTACTATATTTTAATTAAAATGACGTAAGACTTCTAGGCCAATGTCCCTTGTTTTTTTGACAATATATCAGAGTTAATATATAGGTATATTAATAATCGCAGATATTTTAGGGTGTATCTATTTATCAAATAACTCACAACTACAGTGAATGTTATGTCACTTCGGTAAGAAAGAAAGAGTATACAATCAGAAAACTTTGGAAATATTTTAACATTTAATTTTGTTGTTTACATGGAATGTTGAGGGCCTTTCCTGTGTTCAAAATCACGGCTTCAATTTTCACTCCAATTATATTGAGATATCATGGCGTTATCCAGTAGTATTTTTTATATCAACAGTAGGGATATAACTTTTTGCACTTTTTTGCAAACATCAAAAATACCACCACATAGCCGTGTAGAGCATGAAAAACTATTATGAAATACGGTGTCAACTTTTCTCTACCGCGAAAAAAGTTTCCGCACAAAATGCATTGAAGTTCTGTAATGCATTTTTTAATTTTATCTGTCATAACAACATATTTGCTTTTCATTAAAATTCTTATTTTTTTGTAATCTAATTTAAAATCATTATCAAAGCGTTCTGGACCAATTGTTCTAAAATCGCGCCATTTCGGACCATATTAGGATTTTTTGACACTATTGCAGTTTTTGATTTTTCTTTATAAACTCGTGAATTTTATGTTTATGTTTTTTTAACCTATCGGACAAGAGAATATGGAGTCATTTGCAACTAATTCGCGAAAGTTACAGGCTGTTTTTGTTGACTTTGCCTGTGAGAATTGTATTTTTTTCTATAAATATTTATTCAAACAAAGCAAATTTAAAATTGTAAGTAGAAAAAGCATCAAAAGGGTTTTAGTAATCAAAGTTGGTGCGGAGACTTTTTTCACCGAATCGATCTTAGAAACGCGTTTTCATTATTAGGACAAAATTCCCCACATGGTACTGGTGTTGTATTTTTGTAGAAAACAAATACGATTCTCATAAGCAAAGTCAACAAAAACAGCCTGTAACTTTCGCGAATTCGTTGCAAATGATCCCATATTCTCTTGTCCGATAGGTTAAAAATATATAAACATAAAATTCACGAGTTTATAAAGAAAAACCAAAAATTGCAATAGTGTCAAAAAATCCTAATATGGTCCGAAATGGCGCGATTTTAGAACAATTGGTCCAGAACGCTTTGATAATGATTTTAAATTAGATTACAAAAAATAAGAATTTTAATGAAAAGCAAATATGTTGTTATGACAGATAAAATTAAAAAATGCATTACAGAACTTCAATGCATTTGGTGCGGAAACTTTTTTCGCGATTGCATTTCAAATCTGGTAACTCAATTTTGACACAGTTGCAGTTGACCAATCGGAATAAAACTTTGCACAGTTTTCAGATTTGGATGACAATACATGAATATGAAATTAAAACAAAGATTGGTCCATTTTAGAGTGTTTAACGGTGTTTTATTTAAATTGCATTTCAAATCTGGAAACTCAATTTTGACACAGTTGAAGTTGAGCAATCGAACTGAAACTTTGCACACTTTTCAGATTTCTTATTTAGCAAATGCGTAAACCTTATTTTAGACTTATATTACTGATGAAATAATGTTCATTACTATATTTTAATTAAAATGACGTAAGACTTCTAGGCCAATGTCCCTTGTTTTTTTGACAATATATCAGAGTTAATATATAGGTATATTAATAATCGCAGATATTTTAGGGTGTATCTATTTATCAAATAACTCACAACTACAGTGAATGTTATGTCACTTCGGTAAGAAAGAAAGAGTATACAATCAGAAAACTTTGGAAATATTTTAACATTTAATTTTGTTGTTTACATGGAATGTTGAGGGCCTTTCCTGTGTTCAAAATCACGGCTTCAATTTTCACTCCAATTATATTGAGATATCATGGCGTTATCCAGTAGTATTTTTTATATCAACAGTAGGGATATAACTTTTTGCACTTTTTTGCAAACATCAAAAATACCACCACATAGCCGTGTAGAGCATGAAAAACTATTATGAAATACGGTGTCAACTTTTCTCTACCGCGAAAAAAGTTTCCGCACAAAATGCATTGAAGTTCTGTAATGCATTTTTTAATTTTATCTGTCATAACAACATATTTGCTTTTCATTAAAATTCTTATTTTTTTGTAATCTAATTTAAAATCATTATCAAAGCGTTCTGGACCAATTGTTCTAAAATCGCGCCATTTCGGACCATATTAGGATTTTTTGACACTATTGCAGTTTTTGATTTTTCTTTATAAACTCGTGAATTTTATGTTTATGTTTTTTTAACCTATCGGACAAGAGAATATGGAGTCATTTGCAACTAATTCGCGAAAGTTACAGGCTGTTTTTGTTGACTTTGCCTGTGAGAATTGTATTTTTTTCTATAAATATTTATTCAAACAAAGCAAATTTAAAATTGTAAGTAGAAAAAGCATCAAAAGGGTTTTAGTAATCAAAGTTGGTGCGGAGACTTTTTTCACCGAATCGATCTTAGAAACGCGTTTTCATTATTAGGACAAAATTCCCCACATGGTACTGGTGTTGTATTTTTGTAGAAAACAAATACGATTCTCATAAGCAAAGTCAACAAAAACAGCCTGTAACTTTCGCGAATTCGTTGCAAATGATCCCATATTCTCTTGTCCGATAGGTTAAAAATATATAAACATAAAATTCACGAGTTTATAAAGAAAAACCAAAAATTGCAATAGTGTCAAAAAATCCTAATATGGTCCGAAATGGCGCGATTTTAGAACAATTGGTCCAGAACGCTTTGATAATGATTTTAAATTAGATTACAAAAAATAAGAATTTTAATGAAAAGCAAATATGTTGTTATGACAGATAAAATTAAAAAATGCATTACAGAACTTCAATGCATTTGGTGCGGAAACTTTTTTCGCGATAGAGAAAAATTGACACCGTCTTTCATAATAGTTATCCAAGCTCTACACGGTTATGTGGTGGTATTTTTTTGGTTATAGCCCTAATCTACAGGTATATTTAGGAGTTATATAAATAAAGGAAAAAAACGCCGAGACACGTGTCTTCTTTTTTGTCTTTTATCACGCTGCCGTGTCAGAATATGGTCAATTTCGGAAAACCAATCGTTGTTATTGTCATAAAGAAACCAATTGTAGTTATTTCCCTAAATATATGTTGGTGTCCAATTATAGATCCTATCGCAAAGAATTTCTGAAGGCTGATAGTTGTTTTCTTGATAGAGAACTAATGCTGAGCAACAGTGAGTCTATCAATTATGAAATTCTAGCACCCAATCGCGGAACAATCGTCGGACTTCTCTTATAGAAATTCTGGTCTCCTATCGTGAATCTTCTCATAAGTTGATCAGGAACTAGGAAAACTCTAACAACCAGTCTTCAATTGTTTTAAAATGAAATTCTGGCGCCAATCCAAGGTCTATACATGTATACATTCTTTTAGCAAAAAATCCATAAACACAATTTTTCCCAATCTACATTTTTTATACTCTCAGCCTTTAGTCAAAATGTGCCTCATCGAAATAATGGTTTTAAGGGCAAAGAGTGTTTAGAAGAAGTGTGTTTCAGAAAATTTGGAGTCCACTTAGCTATCTTCGTCCATCTGGGTGGCTGCCTGGAGAACACGATAATTCTCGAACAGATCAACCGATTCGGTCCAAAATTTGGCCTTCGTGATATTTTGTCCAAATTTTGATCAACATCGAATATGGACAATATTGATCCACTCTTTCGAAATCCATCCACAGAGTATTTCTAAAATTTTCAGAGAAGGGCAGTTTAAGACCTATCTGGTCAATTCTTTTATGCCAATAATTTAGTTATAAGTAAAAATATGAAACTAATAAACAAAAACGCTTTGATTTTTTGCAACAAGCGTTCTCGGGTCCCTTATTACTACAGTACAAGTTTTTTTCAGGGGCAGGTCCATACTTCTAGATAAAATGGCCCGAAACTGTAAAGAACACTACGCCAATCATGTGTAGTGGTTGGTGCGCACGACAACTTTCGAACCGGATACTGCGTTGGTCCAAACTTTTTTTATCGCGATATTTCTGCGAGCCTTATATAAAGTTCGAAGATGGTGATTTTCGGTCTACTCCTTCTGGTATTTTCCCTCAAATTTCAAGAATTTTAGCTAAAGCGGTATGTGCGATTTACTTGAATGGAGCAACAGATTTGGACCAAACTTTTGATTTAGTAATATTTTGTCCAAACTTAGTTTAAGTTCGAAAATGAACCACATTGGTGAAGAACTGCAATGACTGGTGGGCGCAATATTTTTTTCACCCAAAATAATATCTACTTCCAAAATAAACTATGTTGGTCATGTCAATTTCTTCAGGTACCTTCTCCGCAACATTTGTGGTCAATGATAAAATCCATATTTTGTTGGCAAGTACATACTTCCGCAAATGGCTATACAGTTCTGAAAATCTCCTAATACATAGCTTTGGGTTAAGGGATTTTGGTTGTGTAGCCGTTGTTCGATAGATAAAAGTTTCAGTTCACATATGCTCTGGGTATATTCCGCAAAGCCGGCTGATACTTGTTGAGATTTTGACGAAGAAGAATCTGTTTCCGACCAGTTTTTTTTTTTTGATTTAGTTTGTCGTCACAAAGTCCTTTGTCGAAGAATGAAAAAGGAACATTTCTAGAAATGTGTATCCATTGAAAGTGCTTCCCAAAATACAATTCAATGAGCAATCGACAGAAAAATCCCTGAAGATGAAATTCAATCTAATTTCGAAATATTGGAAATAATATGCAATAAATAATATATAAACTTTAACCTCAATAATCTTGAGTTTACTATCAATCGAAAGGTCGAACAAAACATAAAACTACAACAGAAACCCCTTTTTTACAATAGGCATTTACTAAGACCAGTTTTTGAAATAATCGCAACGGGCGACAGTGCGGTGGAACAGAATTATATCATAAAGAATGGTTGATATAGTTTTTTTGCAAAATTTCAAACATAATAAAGAATTTGTAATTGTTATGATGTTCAAAATAGTTCATTACAAAAACGTGTTAGAAACTGAACTATTATCTACGAAAATTCCAATAATACTGCTATAAATCCTTAAAATAATTTAATTATCTGCATCTGGAGAATGCTTATAAGGTCCCAGACCTCACGGGCTAAAATATTTTACAAAAATATTCAACTGTTAAGAAACTTAATTGAAGTTTTCTGCTCAGCAAGGTTTTTCGTGTGCGAAATAATAGCAGTGCAAGTAAGCCAAGTAAAATGAAAATGTTAAAAGCTATTCATTTATAATTTTTTACAGTGGGTTTTTAGCACGTTTCCAAAAGATTTGGTCTTATTTCCTTCGCTTTTTCAGATTATTTTTACATAAAATTCCAAAAATAGTATCCGCGCTATGCATATTAGTTGCT
This sequence comes from Musca autumnalis, assembly GCF_047663935.1. Lineage (NCBI taxonomy): Eukaryota > Metazoa > Arthropoda > Insecta > Diptera > Muscidae > Musca > Musca autumnalis. The sequence goes on along the minus strand of NW_027411866.1, from coordinate 121,187,487 downwards.
TTGAGGATACGTACGGTGATTTTCGACCATTACAAATAATTTTTGAGAAAATACCACCGATATCTTGCACTACGTGGTAAGTTTTTCCTTGAAAAATTTACATTTTTTATGTTTATGACTATCTGCAGCGATGCACTAAAGGCAGTGTTGATCCACATTTTTGCACATATTGTCAGTATTTCGTCTTATTTTCATTCCAAAATACTTTCCAACTGTAAAAAGTTATAAATGAATAGCTTTAAACATGTTCATTTTACTTGGCTTACTTCACTGCTATTATTTTGCACACGAAAAAACCTTCCTGAGCAGAAAACTTCAATGGTGTTTCTTAATTGTTCCATATTTATGTAAAATATTTTAGCCCGTGAGGTCTGGAACCTTACAAGCATTCGCGTGATGAATTAAATTCCTTTAAGGATCTATAGCAGTATTATTGTAATTTTCGTACATAGTAGTTCCGCACTGCTGTTATTTTGAACGGTACTGTACAAAAATTTAAAACCACTAACATAAAGCAACGGTTTTTCTTATTGTTGAATTGCTCTTATCAAAACTTTCAAAAACAAAAGATCGCAAGAATGTTTTTCTAGATGTTGTTTATAATCCAAAGTATTGGACGTAATATGCAACAAACGTTCAATAAATACAAATAAACCTCTTGTTCCGAACTAAGCAACACTTGCAGTCAGCCTAAAATTACGAATAAAAGCTTAAACAACACCTTAAAACTTAACACCAACTATGCGGAAAATTGCTCAAAAAACCTAACGTGTTCATTAGTCTTTATACTTTCAAATATGTTTGAAAAATAAGTATACTAATGTAGTTAAATAATTCTCTGTAATTCTTCCTCAAATACTTTACATATTTTTGAAAAATTTAAAACATTTTAAAATTTTATTCTAAATTAAAAAACATGTGTAGCATAAGCTAATATCCTATGTGTTCGATGTGGGTATATCATATGCCCACATAGAACGATACCGCCCGATGTTCGGTATTTTGAAATGGATGAAATTTTAAACCTAGACTTTAAACCTGAAATTTGTCGGTATAAGTCCACATCTTATATTGCCCCCATAAAGCGGCAATCAAGGATTTTTGATATCTTGAAAGTTTTAGCCAAGGCTACAAAACTTTTGATTTTAGTCCATGGACCGGAATTGGCGACTTTTATGTATTTCGAGGGATTTTTGTCAAATTTTTGAACTGAGATTGCTGTAATTTGGTATTGTGTTTAGGCAGATGATAGAAAAAAAAAACAAAGAGCTCTTTTAAAGAGTGTTGCAACATTTTCTTTTAAAGTGTATGTAATTTGGTATTTAGGAATCTCAATGGATAGGCAACCTCCACACAGAAAATTATCAGAAAAAAGTTATTGTCATCAGTGAAGATGTTACTCGCCTCCAAAGAATTATACTTAACATAGAGAAAGAGCTTAGTAATTACTACTTGTTCCTACCAACTTCAATACAGTGGTGGTATAAAAAGATCGACCCGGTTTTCAATAAATAACTTTAATTGGTTCTGGAAAAGTGTTCCTTGATCTTCCACACACACGACACGACCCTATCATGTTATGTGTGTTTTACAATGAACAGCAGTACAGTCAAATTTTATGCAGTTGGTCTTTAACACTCCAACTATGCATATGATCTATTATTTTTCACATTCTACCCTCACCCCAATTGCAGATAAATTTATTTATATCAATCAATTTAATTTAAATATAGCTAATCTTATTTAACTCAATTCTGTTCTATTTTTCTGCATTTAAAAAGAATCAATTGTGTGTGACCAAATTAAGTTTTGTTCCCATACCGCTACCATCGTATAACGTCCGTCCTTATGACATTGGCGCCCAACAATTCATTTAGCCACGTGTCTACCCTATGACTATGTCTCTCGAAGCAGACAATAGTACCAAGTAGACGAACGAGCCCCATTGTATTCCGGGAAAGTAGGTTCTATGAAAAACCATTGAAATATGAAATGCAACCTTAGCAACACAAAAACCCACACACAGTCAAGTGCAATTGTTATAATGTTCTTTGTTCCATTTGTCCCCAACTGTCACCACACAAACCCGGTGGCAGGTTCAACTCACATGGGTTGAGGTATTAAAACGACAATACGTAGAGGAAGAAATCGCTTGCATGTCCTTTCAAAAGACACACACATAAAAGGCTTAGCTGGTGGAGTGAAAAAAAGAAATAACAAAGACAGAAAAAGAACCTGGAGAAAACAAAATGTAAAGCGAAAAATACAAAATATATAAGGTTCACTTTAGTAACATAATAAAATTGTCGTCTACGGCGTTGTTGGTTGGAGACGCTAGTGTCGGGAACAATGCACCCAACTGTGAATGGTAATAGAGTTTTATTGTTAATTGCGACACCGGCAACATACCAGCCAACAACAGCAACAAAATAACTCATGAAAATAGAACTTAATGAATAAATGAGGACAAAAGTGAAGAGCTAAAACAAAGTGGTGAGGTTAAGAATGAATTAGTACTATTCCTTCTATTTGTGTTTGCGGTTTAATGGTCTGAATGCTTTAGATTGCTTTGGTCACTTGGTATGCGAGTATGAATCGAAATATTGTCGCCAAGTGACATTTCGTTTCTAAAAAAATCACATCACATGATTTATTTATCAATTATGGACGTATGTAATTTGTGATAGATTGAAAGACTATGAGGCAATCTTGAAAATATTCCAAGTTTTAACATTCAGATATTCCAAAGTGTCAAATTAAAACCAGCATTCCAAATAGTCACGTGCGAGGTACAAAGGTACAATATCTGAGGTTTTTACACTCCAAGAACCCCAAGACTCAAATTAAAGAATTTTGTGGGGGAAATGCAGGTTAAGCATCTAGATAAACGGGTATGGATATTAGGGTTATGACTTTTTGACCTTTTTTCTCAAAAACGATTTCCTGTGGCAGAAATGAATGAAATTTGCCTATTAATGCGAATGGTAACGTTCATTCCATGTAATTATTAAAAAGGTCAGGCACAAACAACTTTGAAATGATATTTTTGTGAAAATTTTAATTTTTTTCTTTTCTTGTTAGTTTTATAAACCCAAAACGGAAAAATTGTTATTTTTATTGCTTCCACGAAAAGCCACATAACCTGTTAACAAAATGAGACATTGTTCATAAAAATCGATTAACATCTCACGTTTTTATTTACAATTAAGTCAAGGTATCACATGTTGCATCGAATGTATCTCTCGGGAAAAAACTTTGACGATTTTTTATGATTCTCACAATTTGCAAATTAGTGAAAAAAGGATAACTCATTGCGGTAGCTCCCTACTCTCTCATAAATTTATGACTAATTGATCTACTGGCTTATTTATGGGAGTTAAGGGGTGAGTACATAAGCTGCCTTGCCTGCTTACCTTGCTTGCTTCTGATAAAGGAATAAACAAGATTTAAATACATAAAGATTGGAAAACTCAATTGTTAACATTTGTCAATAGATGGAGTTAAGCTCTGTTGTTACGATATCATAACAACATTCTGTTAAGTAGTTAACCATTTCAGGCGTTTTTAACCGCCAAGTTCATATTCAATGAACTGGAAACTGCTATGGAATACAGTCTTGAGTCCAACTTTTTGCTTTCCTACAATTTGTATTAGCCGAATTGCACTTTAATTGTGTTTTTATCATTAACATACCCCTGTTGTTGGTAAAAGGTTTATATACTTTGTTTCATAAACATTTGTGCATTATGCATCTATTCCAGTCTTTACAGTTCTATGTCTTTGGAATAAAAAAGAAAAGGGCAACCCAGTTCGAAATTTGCTCGGCCTTCTTTATTCTTTTATTATGTCAGAAATGAAGCAGGAAAGCAAGGCAATCAGGCAAGGCAGCTTATGTACGCAGGCCTTAACTCCTTTACATTCAATGCATGAAGGAAAGGATTTGCATTTTTTTATTGATGTGTGTTTTCCCTTGACTACAGAAACTACATTTATTAGCGTTATTTTTGGAAATTTTTTAAAATTTTACAACGCACACGTGCTGAATCAGGTATAATGTCAACATAAATAAGCCCATTTATAAGTACTTGTCACAAAAATATTAAAAAATTCTTGTATAAATAGGTGTTCATTGATCATTTTGTGTCATTCAACAAGTGTCGAAAACCCCTAAAAGAACAAATATAAAAGTGAAAGTGAAGTGAAAAGTGAATTATAACATGCCATTCAAGAAGAGTGCTTCCAACGCGGAGAAGAACAAAGAAATCTGGACAAAGACCCTATTCCAGTTTCAAGCGCCATTAAGAAGAGGCAGCACTAAGTGAACGGAGTCACATGCCCCTGAAGATGTACCATAGGTCGCATCAAATTTCTTCAGTCTACAGCAAAAGGACGGACAGAGAGGATCGCTCTAATTTGCCATTCAGGCAAAACTAAGAACTCTTCTGAAAGACTACGAGCGCTGCAGAAGAAAACGAAATTTTCATCCAATAAAAGAACTATTTGACATCACTAATGTAAAGGGCGAGTGGGTGTGCAAAGAAGACGAGAAACTCTACAAACTGCAAATTCAAGCGGCAAACCTGCTGGTGTCAATACCATTCACCCATCAAAGCGAAAGAAGACAATAGAAGCGAGTGCGCCCACATTTACCAGTTCAGCGATACCGGATTGTTCCGAAAGTGGCTCAAATTTTTACGACAGTAGTACAGATAATCCCTGGGAGGATGAAAATGCAGCATCAACGAGCAAAAGGAAGCATAACCAAACAGGCATTGCAAGACGCCTTGTTGTTGCTTTCCGCTGAAGGCATTGAAATCCCAACCCCATGTCAGTCAGGAATACACATGGCTATCTAGAAGGAAGCTGCTCCGTTGAAGAACCACTTGGTAAACACGCTTTATCTGGAGATGTGGAGCATGCATTTCGACGGCAAAAACCTTGAAAGCTACGAATATCAGGCAGTGGTCCTCAAGAACGAATTTAAAGAAATTAGATTGACTGCGCTCAAATTGAAAGATGAAAGCTAAAACAATCGCAGAAGGTCTCGGAATGTGTAAGAGGTACGACTGCAACAAATATTTGAAGCGAAAGATTACACCGCACCCAAGTTCATCAGCTGCCAGCACCATGTACTGGATCGAGTTCTTCGGGTTGTCATGGACGACGAACTACATGCGTCTACAACATCACCAAACATCGAATACTTTTTTGTGAGGGATTTGATGAAAAACTATGCTCAATTGAAAGCAGCCTTCAGTAATGGTACAACTTTGATTAAGGAAACAGGTGGCTGGAGAGACGACATGAAGTTTCTCTTCCACCTTACTCGTGTTTTCCGCCATTTCACTGAGAAGAGTTAGATTCCTTTTGTAGGTTTTAAGCAGATCACAAACATTTGCAATGCACGCCGGAACTCTCGTGCTATTCTAACTCTACTTGCTTTTATACTAAAGACTGAAACCCGGAGCAGGTTGCGTAAAATCTGTTTATTCATTTCTTATTCATGGGCTGATCATTGGTTCAGTAGTCAATTGTTCCGCTCTGAAGATTTCGAACAATTATCTGCAGCTCTGAATGACTACGCAAAAGCTCTCAAATGCTTGAATACTCATTGGAAAAAGGATGAATCTCCAATCAACATTGCCCGAAGCAACCAGTGTTGTGAGCGCGCGATCAAAGATATGCAAGACTTATACCACTCCTGCCGTAACAAGGAAAACCTCCCACTGAGATTCATCCTCTCCAATGACAATGTGAATATTTAACTTTCTTTTGTGTTATATGATCCTTGTTATGTTAGTATATTTATTTTATTATTTATATATTTTTTAATATCTACTTATAGTGACTCCAAAAAATTTAAAAAATGCAAAAATAAAGTTTTGTAATGATTTTATGCGTGAGGTGTTTTTTTATCCAATTACGTTAAAATTAATATTTTATGTAATCTTATGTAAAAGTTCATACCAATATGATACAGGGATATGAGGTTTAAAAAAGTCATAATCCTAATGTATATAGACAATTTTTTGGTAAGAACGTTGTCTGAATTAGTCCATATTTACATTTGGCAATTTTCCTTGCGGCAATTATCAGCCCTTTGCCTCTCAACACGCTCTCTCACCGACAAAGTGACAATTACCGCAAGGAAAATTGCCTAATGTAAATATGGCCTTATAACAACACAAACTGTCAAACTACATGGGAATTTGTTGACTAAAGGTAATCACGGTGCTCTTGAATCAAATTTAAATGGAAGGTGCTTACACCTGGGAAGTTTTTGCGGATTCTGAAACTACAATGTTCATAGATCAGAAAAATCAAAAAACAAAAAAATTGCCGGAGCGCTTTTTAAATAAATAGCTATTTAAGTTGACATTTTTAGGGGTTGTTTAGGTTTTTGCGATTTTGCTTAGAAACCGGAAGTCCTATCAAAATGGAAGTAAAGAAAATGTTGTAGCTATCAAAATTATCTACAAGATTGACCTTAATGATATTTTCGTAGGTTTTACAACTTTTAAGATATAGAAGTTGAAATTGGGACAATTCAAATTCAATTCAATTACAAAACAATGTCATGACTGCAATTTCCCATTTTAAACTTATATATCTAAAAAAATGGTACAACCAAGGAAAAATTACATAAGCCAGTCTTGTAGAAAATTTTCACAGCTATAAGTTTTTCTCAGGTCCCATGCCGACAAGACTTGCCGTATTCAAGCAATATCGCGAAACCCTAACAAAAAAGCTTAAAAATGTAAACTGAGCTTCTATATCTCAAAAATGGAACAGCCTGAGAACAAATCATAAACGTCCTGTAGAGAATTTTCACAGCTACAACATTTACTTAGGTCCATTTCGATTAGACTTGCGATTTCCAAGCAAAATCGTGAAAACCTAAAAAACACCTAAAAATGTGAATTTTGGCCGCGATTTATTTAAAAATCCCTACAACGATTTATGTTGTTTTTGGATTTTTCTCATCTATGAACATTGCTGTTTCAGAATTCTTAAAAACTTCCCCTGTGTAAGCGGTTTTCATTAAAAGTTAGTTAGGGCGCACCCTTCATGACACTGTTTTATAAGGGGGCGATACAGTCAGTGCATTGTCCCAATTTGAACTTCAATATCTCAAAAATGGTAAAACCTACGAAAATACCGTAATGGTCAATCTTGTAGAGAATTTTCATAGCTACAGCAATTTCCTCAGTTTCATTTTGATAGGACATGCGGTTTCTAAGCAAAATCGTGAAAACCTAAACGTTCCCTAAAAATGTCAATTTGAATCGCGATTTATTTAAAAAGCGCTCCGGCGATTTTTTTGTTGTTTGATTTTTCTCATCTATGAACATTGTAGTTTCAGAATCCGCAAAAACTTCTCAGGTGTAAGCACCTTCCATATAAATTTGATTCAAGAGCCCCGTGTAAAGTAACATTGGGCAAATTTTTGCCAAAAAGTGTCAAAATGTGACACATATTTGTTTGGCACAATCTGACCAGCAAATATTTTTTAAAGGCAAAAGAGAAGCAGTTTATATTGTGAAAACAAAAATTATTGAAAACAAGTAAAAACGCTATGAAATATTCTTTCTGTTCTGAAAGTACAAATATCCACAATTTTAGAAGAAGAAGTTCCTTACCACTAGGAACACCATATTTTAGCCAATGCGGTCTGCTAAAAAATTAAAAAGTACCTGAAATCAGGGGATACAGTTATTGCTTATTCAGACAGATAGTCCTTAGGTATATGACAATATAACATAAACTAGCGAAAGGAAGCATAACCCAAATGGTATTACAAGACGCTTTCTTATAAGCTGAAAGCTGTCGTTCCAAAAGCAGAAAAACAGCAAAGTTGTACCACCAGCTATTTACTGAAGGCATTGAAATCCCAATTCCATATTAATATGACAAACGCCTTGGGAGCTTTGAATATCAGACCATATTTCTCAAGAATTAATCTATATAAACTATGTTGGTTGCGCTCAAATTGAAAGATGAGAAAGCTCAAACAATCTACGCGCTTTCACCAAACATTGAGTCCTTCTTTGTGCAGGATTTGATGAGCAGTTCTGTTCAATTGAGAACTGCCTTCAACAATAGTATAACTCAGATTAAGGAAACAGGCTGATGCAGACACGACATAAGGCTTCTCTCCCATCAGTTTACTGAGAGGAGTAAGATCCATTTTGTAAAGTAAAAATATCTGTAATGTACGCTAGAACTCTCGTGGTATCCTAGGTCTTCTTGCGTTTATTCTGGTGCCTGTAACTCGGAACATTTGGTGTAAAATCTGCTCATTCATTTCGTACTTATGGGCTGATGATTGGTTCAGTAGTCAATTCTTCTGTGCTGACGATTTTAAAAAGCTATCTGTAGCTCTAAATGACTATCCAAACGCTCTCAAATGCTTGACCAACTAGAAAATAGATAAACTTCCAATCAGATTTTCCCAATGCAACCAGTTCTGTAAACGCGCGATCAAAGTTATGCAGGACTTATACAACTCCTGCTGCATTAAGGAAAACCTTTCACTGAGATTTCGTTTCAAAGGTCAACTTAAAAGTTGTTCAACTTTTTTGTGTGTTTGATGATCCTATGTGGTAACACATAGGTTTACGTGATTCTAAAGCTTGTCGAATTTAAAAAAAAATTACAAAACACATAAATAACAAGTAAAAAAACGTTAAGTTCGGCCGGGCCAAACTTATTATACCCTCCACCATGAAATATTCTGAACTAATATGGAATAACTAGTTTTCTTTCAGTAACGAAAGTAGCAATACCAAATTTTTAGGAGGGGAAGTTTTTTGACCACTGGAAACCCCAAGTACCTAATATCAACTGCCAGCTAAAAATTGGAAATACCTGAAATTGGGCGGTATCGTTATATATTCGATAGACTCATATCAGTTCGTAAACCTAAGTAAATTTTTTTATGGAGAACTTTTTTAACTACATTGTACCCTATGTTCAAAATTTAAGCAAAATTCAGACAAATAATGTAAAATAACTGAAATTGATTGGGCCTATACCAAAACATGGACATATATCCAAAAATTTTAGTGGAGAAGTTTTCTGACCACTTCGAACTTTAAATACCAAATTAAAGATAATTATATCTGAAAATGTAGCTAAAACTTCGAAATACCAGAAATCTAGTAGTACCGTTATATGGGGCTAGTCTAAAACATGTCCCCAGTTTTTGGTAGATAATTGTTTACCACTAATTGGGAAATTATAGTTTATTCCATATGAAAATGTAAAACGGGTGGTACTTTTCCCAGAAATGGACCTATGTCCATAATTTTTATAGTTAAGTTGTTTGAGCTCTATGAACCCTAGATTCAAAATTATAGCTTATACGGACGGAAAATGTGGCTAAAACATCAAAATATCTCAAATCGGGCTGTAACGTTATATGGGGGCTATACCAAAATATTGACTTATGTGCACAGTTTTTGGTAGAAAGTTTTTAGACTACTATAAACCCTAACTGCCAATGTATAGATAATTCGGTGTGAAATTGTGGCTAAATTCGTCAAAGTACCTGAAATCGGGCGGCACCGTTATATGGGGCCTATGTCCATAATTTTTAGTAGATAAGTTTTGTAACCACAAGGAACCCTAAATGCAAAATTATAGCGGTACGAAAATGTTGCTAAAACGTCAAAATACTTGAATACTGGTGTTACCTTTGTATGGGGGCTATACCAAACCACGGACTTATGTCAATAATTTTTGGTGCATGTATTTTGTGGCTATTAGGAACCTTATATGCCGAATTATGGCTAGTTCGGACTGAAAATATGGCTAAAAACATCAAAATACCTGAAATCAGGGAATACCGTTATGTGGTGGCTATTCCAGAACATTGACCTCTGTCCATAAGTTTTGCTAGGTAAGTTTTGTGGGCACTTTATCACAATATAGTCTATCTTCGAATATGACCTAAGTTTGGAAGAATGATTACGATGTGCAAAGTTTGGACCTAATCCAGGAATCCCTTTAAGTGTCATAGTTAGTCGCCGAAGTGTTTTTGCAGCTTCAGGGTGTTTATCTAGTCAATATAGTCTTACCCCCAAAACATTTACTTTAATATGGCTGAACGATCTCATTTATGTCTCTAAACTGCATCTTTTGAACATTTTTAAATTTTGTGTGGACTACGTACCATAGGAGCACAAGACGTACTTTTCGTAAAATTTTGAGAAAGATGTTGAACTCAAGTGAGAGACGCACCTGAACACGTTTTTCCAATATGGGCCTTCGTGAAACTTGACGTACGTTTGGAAGAAATTTGGAAAAGTTGATCTGATTCCGGGACAACCTAATGCAAAAACGTCATGCCGATCTGACAACTTTTTTCAAAAATTGTGTGGGAGTTACTCGAAAGCGTGAACCGATTTAGTTTATATTCAAGCCTGAACCATATCATTAGGAGATACCACGACGTACGAAGTTTGGAACTATTCGGTTATATAGACAAATTTATAGACAAATTTTGACGTTCAATGGTGGAGGTACCCAAGGAGTGCACCGATATGGCCCATATTCGAGTTTGGACAAAATATTAAGTTTGGACAAAATATTACAAATGCCAAATTTTGGATAAAATCGGTTGATCCGTTCTAGAGCAGTGCCGACCAAGAAGAGCGAAACAATAAATGTGAATGTATTCAAAACATTGGCAATTTACGACAGTGTGTTAGTAAGATTGTATGCACTCATGCTACAAATCAAAACATTTGCTCTCTCTTGCATGCTCTTTATTTGCGTTCGGATCGTATGTGTGTAAATTGCCGAAAATCTTCGTAGCCAGTTACAAGTGACTGTTCGGCACTGTTCTAGAGTTATCGTGCGCTCCAGTCAGCCAGACAGACGGAGATCTCTAAATCGACTCCGAGTTATCTAAAACGGATTTCGTCGAAAGATACTTGTGGTCTACAACCATTATTTCGAAGAGGCATATTTTCATCGTATCAAAGTGTAGGGTAGGGCTGAGGGTATAAATATCTAGCGAAGTCCCAGACTCCTAGGCAATAGGCTAGGATGTTAGTTATTAATATCATGTTAGTTATTATGATGTTAGTTATTAATATCAGATCTTCCACTACACTGGTACACTTTTAATGCCATGTCTAGATTAGCCTCTAGACTCTCATATAATATTTGGGTCTTACACAACTACAGCGACCGTTAAATATTCCAAATATTATCGATGAAACTGTGTTACACCAAAATTATGCAGCGGTTCTGATGAACTAATTTGTTGGAGACCATGGAAGACGAAATACATTATGACGCCGAATGTAGAGAAGAGATTTCTTAGACTACTTAGATTTTTAACTTTTAATGGTCAAAACTTCTACACCTTTTTCAGATGTAATTCGAATTACTTTAATTGTAATTCGAGAATTCTATTTGTAATTCGTAACATTTTATTTGTAATTCGAGAATTCCATTTGTAATTCAAATTATTCCATCTGTAATTCGAATTATTCCATTTGTAATTCGAAATATTCCATTTGTAATTCGAATTATTCCATCTGTAATTCGAATTATTCCATTTGTAATTCGAATTATTCCATTTGTAATTCGAATTATTCCATTTGTAATTCGAATGATTTCATGTGTATTTTCAAATAAAATAATTCGAATTACACATGGAATAATTCGAATTACAAATGAAATAATTCGAATTACAAATGGAATAATTCGAATTAAAAATGGAATAATTCGAATTGCAAATGGAATAATTCGAATTACAAATGGAATATTTCGAATTACAAATGGAATAATTCGAATTACAAATGAAATGTTACGAATTACAATTAGAGTTCTCGAATTACAAATGAAATGTTACGAATTACAACTAAAATGTTTCGAATTACATATGAAAAAGGTGTATTTTCACAATGGATTGCTGTAAATTTTCTTTTCGTTAGAAGAGTTGAATATTATGGAATAAATAACCAATAAACGGGTTAAACAACAAATCTATTACTTAACATTGGAACACAAATGCGTATGATTGCTACTAAATGGTTCTGATTGATAACAATCATACTCGCTTGGGAATCCAATATTAGGACATTCAAAATATTACAAAACAAAAAGCTAAAAAAGCGTAACGAATATACTTTTTATGCGATTTTATTGTTTTTCCAACTTTCGAAAGCTTATTTACTTTTCCCTGAATCTTAAAAAAGACCTTTAATTGCTTTTCTTAAGTCTTTCAAAATTTCTCTAAAAAATCACGCTTATAGTTCTCTTTATCGATACTGATTGGCTTCTTTCTTTCCATATTTTCTTTTATCTTCGTCACGTCAAAGGTAAATTTATTTTTGAAATTAACCGTTTTTCCTTTCAAAAATATTGCATTACATCGTTTTCTTTTTTATTATGGCCAATTATAAAATAGTCGACATTCCTAAAATACATATTATGTTATTTCCCAAATCAAAACGAGTCACTATCCTCATTTATAAGCATTTCCAACGTACAAGAAATATCAGAATTAACTACTTCTTAATGCTGTCTACATGTGATATGTTCAAATTCTCCAACACACAAAAAGTTGTCTGGAAATATGACTTACATGACATTCAAACTAAAAGTTGTTACAGTTTTTTTTCGGTTTCGGTCAAATAATGACAAAACTAAACATTCTAATAATATGGATGGTATAATTAAATGTGTCATTCCGTTTGTAACACATTGAAATATTCATCGGACCCTATAAAGTATATATATTCTTGATCAGGGTAAAATAAATAACCATGTCCGTCCGTCTGTCGAAATCAAGATAGAGTTCGCAATTTTTAAGATAGAGTTTTGTAATTTGGCATAGTAGTTTCGATTACTCCTTGGATGTTTGGTATTGCAAATGGGCTATATCGGTCCACGTTCTGATATAGCCCCCATAGAACGGTACGACCCGATTTTCAGTATTTTGAAGGATTTTGCTTCACTATTCAACCGAACTGGCTGAAATTTAATATTTAGTCTATGTTGGGGGTATAAAACTTTCACCTTCATATAGCCCCCATAGAACGGTACCCTCCATTTCCGGTATTTTTAAGGCTGAGACCTCAATATCGCCCCCGAAATTTGGTATTTAGTATTCGTTGGGGATATAAAAATTTTCACCTTCCGATTTTTGGTATTTTGAAGGTTGTGGTCTCAATATTCCACCGTAGTTGCTGAAATTTGATATTTTATCTTCGATGGGGGTATAAAACTTTCCCCCAGAAATTTGTCGGTACAGGTCCACGCCTTTGTATAGCCCTATAGAGCGGTACCACACGATTTTCGGTTTTTTGAAGGTTTAGCCTCATTATCAAACCGAAATGGCTACAATTTGGTACTTAGTCGTCGTTGGGGGTATAAAACATTCCTCCAGAAATGTGTCGGAATAGGTCCACGCCTTAGTATAGCTCCCATAGAACGGTACCTCCCGATGTGTATTTTGAAGGTTCCATCGAAATGGCTGATATTTGATATTTTGTCTTCGATAGGGGTATAAAACTTTCCTCCAGAAATTTTTCGGTATAGGTCCACGCCTTAGTACAGCCCTTATAGAACGGTACCTCCCGATATTCGGTATTTTGAAGGTTGTGGCCTCCATATTCTATCGAAATGATAGAAATTTGTGTAATTAGTAAATTTGTCGGTATAGGTCCACGCTTTCATATAGCGCCCGATTTAAGGTATTTTGAAGGTTGTCGGCACGATGACCCACGCCAAATCCACGCCTTTATATAGCCCCCATAGAACGGTACCTCCCGATTTTCGGTATTTTGAAGGTTGTGGCCTCAATATTCCACCGAAATTGCTGAAATTTAGTATTTAGTCTTCGTTGGCGGTATTCAACTTTCCCCCTTAAACTATTCGGTATAGGTGCTCGTCTTCATATTGCCCCCATGTATTTTTCAGATTTGGTATTTTGACTTCTCTAAAGGTAGAAGACATTTATACGGGGGTCACTAAAAAACCTTCTGGCCTAGGCAACACACAGTATCGCCAGGCGTCATTTGACTTTTTTTTTGTTTTTAAAGTTTGACAGTTTTTTACCTAAGAGTACTCAGGCCAGTTTGACATACGACCATGTGTTGAGTTGTTTACAGTGGTTTGATTGAGACACCTCCAAGACATGGTTTTTGAACGTTTTTACAGCATCTTCTGGCGATTGCTGCTAATTTTTTTTAAGTCTATAGATAATACATGTCTCCTTACAGACTAAAAGATATTAGAATTGGATGGAAGTGTCATGTATTAAGATGTAATATTATTTTCCGTTTTAAACTAGCTTTATTTTCAGACATTTCGATCCGATTTTAAAATTTATTGAACTGGAGAAAAAGGTAGCGCAGTGGATTCGTACGCATAGTTCCATGATTCGTCACCTGGATCACTCTATAAACCTCTCTTGAAGCGCCGCGATCGTATTTTTTCGAAAATTCATGAACTGGTCGATCCGACGAGAAAAAAACCATTTTTCCCGCTAAGTGTTCATGCAATGTCAAATGTTAGTTGTTGGAATAAATGCCCAAGTATGCCTCTATCTCACGGTATACAGCACAGCGTTCTTGGTTTATCCGATCACACGCGTCTTAATTTTTCCTGGCACAAAGGCTATTTTTTGACGATCCTCACGAACTTCATTTTTTGGCGAGTGTTAGCCACGATTAAATTCATTAAAATAGTTTTTCATTGTGCTATAGGATGGTCCTATATCGACATACTCGTACAAAGATATAATTTGATCGATGCACTCTTGTCTCGGAAGTTGTGAAAAATTATCGGACCGTTTTCACAAGTAAATTCCATTTTTTTTTTGCAAAGTGATTTTTTTCAAGTCGCTGTAAACAACTCAACACATGGTCGTATGAGAAACTGTCCTGATTACGCTTAGACTAAAAACTGCCAAACTTTCCAAAAAACGTCAAATGACGCCTGGCGACAAGGCTACAAGGTTTTTAGTGACCTTCGTACAAGTATATTGCTATAGCCTCCATATAAGCGTAGACACATTTTTCTACCGAATTGGTTGTGTTCCCAGAAGATAGAAAACTTACTCGCCAAAAACTATCCATATACATATCGCTCCTGTTCAACAAAAGGGTAGTAACTCAAAATTTTTATATTTTCATCTTTTATTAAAAAATGATAAATAGTGTATGTGGATGTAATTTGGTATTTTGGAATCTCAATGCGTAGGAAACCTCCACACAGGAAACCTCATCAGTATTATTCTCCTCCAAGGAATTACTAATTGTTTATATTTACTTCAATACATTGGTGGTGGAGGGTATAAAAAGTTCGGCCCGGCAGAACTTAATGCCGTTCGTACTTGTTTTATATACGTCATTGTTTTTGGTTTGGTTGGTTATTTCTTTATTGCTGTATAATTTTTCTTTTGTTTGAAATTTAGTACATAAATTTCCTTAACATGTTCATGATAATTGTAGTTAGTGGCTATTATTTTGTTTTTGTAGCAATTTAATTTTTTGTTTTGTTTTGTTTCGTGTACATTAACACTGTGCAACACTGGAAATGCAAACAACTTCTAATGGGTGTTTCCTGAAAGTACATATTGAGACTACAAAAACCTTAATTGGGTTTTGTGTTCTTAGATCGGGTTTAGATTTTATGGCCTCCACTAAACCGACCTAAAATGAGCCTTTTTTCTAGTGATCGGACCTTTATCTCCGAAACTAATAAGAATTTTGCTTTGCAGTCTTCAGCAATATTATAGCCCTAAAGTAGTAGAACTTATGTGTCAAACAGATGAACTAGGAAAACCTGCATCTAGCGCATAAAACTCGTTAAAATATAGAAAAGTTTACATAATTTCTGAAATTCTGGTCAGTAACAACTAAACTGTTGGAAGTTGAAACAAGTAACCATTCTAAAATTTTTCCAAATAACGTGACCATCAATTCTTCAGAACATTCTGAAACTCTAAAATGGTTATTTCACGTTGTTTAAGAGGTATTTCATAACATACCTTTTACAAAACTTATTTCAAACAATGTTCACACAGGCTGTTTATTCTCATGTTGGGGATTTCAATGAATTATTGAAATATTTGCCAAATTGTTGTTGAAAAAATTGCTATAATCAAGGCGATAGAGGTATTTTACAACAATATAATGTTCTGATGAGTTGTGTATTACATTCCAGAGAATATTTTCTCAAAAGGTAATATTAAGAAGAATTTAACATTTTGGGAGATACGCTGCGAAATATACACAAATTATAGAATTTTTAGATATATTATAAAATTTGAGGCACTAAATGCAGTTTCTGGAGTTCACTATTCCTCCAAATATTTTCTTTTTGCTCTTATCTACAATTTGTTTTAAAAATTCGATCTTTAACCATGTTTAGATGAGGCCATAAAAACCGAACCCGATCTAAGAAAACAAAACCCAAATATGGTTTTTGCCTATTGGTCCTCTACTTTCATAAAATTCTGGACAGAAGTTGTTTGCACGCGATTGGCTCAAAAATGTTGCACAGTGTAAGTAAACCAAAGGCTTTAATTTATTAATTGACAAAAAATGAAGCTAACAGTAAATAAAGAATATCGTGAGTATTGATAAGCATATCGCACATTTACTCAAAGAGTGACACATCTCAAAAAATCGAGTTTCGAGAAAAACGCGTTATAAGTTTGCGATTGAAATTTGACTTCCCAACTTAAAAAGATTATTACACAAAAACTAAAGTAGCTACTTCAACCATATTTTGCAAACAGCTACCCAGATATCAGTGCTAAATTTCTGTGCAAGATCCAGCTTGATTCGAAGTGTTTTAGTGCTTTATAATCTCAAAAAACTTTTGTGGTGAATTTTGCGAAACGCGTAGTAAATGAGCTGTAACTCGTCGAGTTTTAGAGATATCAGCACGAAAGTTTGACACAAGATAAAGTAGAGGTCGTAAAAAAATAGAAATTGCTAACTCACAAAACGCATTTTTTGAGTTATGCCACTCTTTGAGTAAATGAGCGATATGTATGAGTATAAAGATAACCTTTAAGAAATATATAAATATTTTCAGCCTGGTTTGACTTTATATTTATAAGAGAGTTACTCCTTAAAACTTGAACTACTCCCAATGCTACTCTCGTTTTTATTGTCTATTGTTTACACCGTGCAACAAATTCGGGTTATTCCCTGGGGGTGGGAAATTCCAGATGGGGGTGATTATATTCGGTTAATAGATCAAAAGCAGCAAAGGGTTTTATCAGCCCCAACTTTATTATAGAGCCTCTTCTAAATGTATATAGCATTAACCGAAGGCAATAGAAACCCAATATTTAGCGCTTTACTTCTCAAGATTAAAGATAAAGTAAGGTTTGCATATA
This sequence comes from Musca autumnalis, assembly GCF_047663935.1. Classification (NCBI taxonomy): domain Eukaryota; kingdom Metazoa; phylum Arthropoda; class Insecta; order Diptera; family Muscidae; genus Musca; species Musca autumnalis. Next base: position 121,170,113 of record NW_027411866.1, on the reverse strand, counting down.
GAGCCATTAGTACAAGAAATGGGTCATGTCGGTCCATTTTGTTGGTATAGCCCCCCATAGAAGGGTACATATATATGTATACCCTTATATCGAGTATTCTTTTCGTATTTTCCAACTAATTTCGCAAAATGTTGGTATTTTGAGTTCCTAATAAATATAATAAATATAATATGCAGAAAATCATCAATACAGGTGCACGTTTTGGTGTAGCCCTCATATATACGTTCCAAAGGGATTTTGGAAATTCTACCTATAAGTGTACGAAATGTACTAAAAGCTAAATTAAGTACCAATTGTATATCACGAATATTGTCAATTATTTCATATTCCATTTCAGAAAAAAAGGATAATTTTTTTCGCGCTACATCAACGATTTTTGATATGTAGGTTGAAAAAAAATTCCCAGTACGAATCTGGTCGGGAGCCAATTTTTGGTTGTTGGGGACAAAAGTTATGGCTCTTTTATTTCGCTTTTTAAGAAAGAAAATATTATAAAAACGCTAAATATTTTAATGAGCACAATTGTTACAAAAAAGCTCTCGAAGTGACTTCAGCGAGTAGATTGCATAATACCTGCAAAATGTTACACAGAATTCGCGGAATGTACATAAAATTGATAAATTATTGAATATAAGTCAACTTTTTTCAAAATTAAGACCCATTTAGTGGTCACAAAAGTACATAAAAATTTGTTGTGGATCAAAACGGCGATTCAAATGAGACTACAAGCATACAGATTGGTATTATAGTTTCAATGTTACAGCCAAAATAAGCACATATTTTGGTCAAAAAAAATAATTTTTTGTTTGAAGATATTGGAAAAATCCATAGGAATTCTTCCTTCATTTTGCTTAAATCTCCCAATAAAATAGACGAATTTTGCTTCATTGACATTCATATTAAAGCTTTCCCAGTAGGGAAGGTAATTGGGTTGATGAGGATATATCTCAAAGTTTCTGGTAACCCATTTTAATTTATATGCATTTTAAAATACGTGTAAATCGCGTAATTATCAAAATGATTTTGTCCGCATGTGATTTTCGTGTACAGCAAGACCATATCTATTAAGTTGTATATATTTTTCGAAATATAATTTGGACTCTAAGATGTAGCATCGGCTGCATCTTAGCACTAAAAAACCTATAAAATATCTCTAATTTGCGCAAAGTGCATACAATTTTTGTCCGCATCCGATTTCAGTGTCCACCATGAAAATCTACATCGATATATATCTATTTCAAGGCGATCAATAAAGAATCGTGGATGTAGCATCACACACTATTTTTTGGGATAAAATAAATGTAGCTTTCTTATCAGTGAAGTTTTCAAATCTCTGTTTCCCCTAAAACGATCCGCAGAACACGCGATAAAATACGCGATATTTTCAAAAACAATTTTAGGTGATTTTTCTACTTTGGAATTTCTCGTAACTCGCGTTTTAGTAGATGAATTTTCACGAGGAATGATTTATTGGATCCGGAACGTAAAAAACTAAAATGTGCAATGGAGTACGAGGTATTCTAGAGACAATTGCAAATATTAGACCCGAAAAATATGATTTTTAGAAAAATGTTCGCACAAAATTTTCGCGTTTGGATGCAGATTTCTATGAAGCTGTGCAGACTACATTCACAATTTACGTATCAAATAATTCAGAATCGCAAGTACTACAATTTTATATATGATTTTTTGAAAAACCTATTTGCGGAATGAAATTAGAAGAAAATTTCAAAAAACACTGTAAATCTGGCTTCTAAATGTCATATAATGGTAGAAGCATTACAAATTTTGAAAAGTAATACATAAGTGAGATGATGCTTATTTAGTTTGCTTCTACTTTTACTTTGACAGGAAAATGGAGAGAAGTGTGGTTTACTCACAAATCGAGAGAAAACAAAAAAAGACATGTTGGCTTCAACCCATTTTTACCCATTTTTTAACATAAATATAGCCACAGCTTCCACGCAAATTATATATATATTTTTTGCCACGTTTAGAAACATTTCATTTTATCCAAAAATATTTAATTTATATAATATACAATCACAAGTCGCGTGTTCTAAAAGGGTAAACCTTGGCTTCATCTATGTTAAATTTACAAAAATATTGGTGATATATTGAATGGATATAGCTAGAATCTGAAATGAAATTTATATGGAATCAAGGTTAGGAAGTGGTGTTGATGTAAGGATATGGTTTTGGAAATTCGTACTTATTTTTAAAAATGGTACCTTATTAGTACGATTCTGTTTGGGGTGAACGGATAAAGCTGGAAACCTGAACTGTGGAATTAAGATTACTGTTAAAGTGTAAGATTGATATATGGGGATAGTTTTGGCAATTCGTATGTCTACGAAAAGTACTAAACGGTACTAAATTTGGATTTGGGTGAACGGATAGAGCTGGAAACCTGAAATTTGTAATTAATATTACTGTTGTAGTGTAGTATTGAAATTCGAACTTATGTGTACGAAAAATATTATATAGTACTAAATTTGGTACAATTTTGATTCTGAAGAACGGATGGAGTCAAAATCCTCACATCTGGAATTAAAACTACTGTTGGAGTGTAGGATTGAGATACGGAGGTATTTTTGGAAATTCGTACTTTAATGGTACTATTTGGATTTGATTAAACGAAGGAAACCTGAAATTTGAAAAAGATTGCTGTTGGAGTATAGGATTGAGTTAGTTTTTGGAAATTCATTCTTATTGCGTACGAAAAGTACTAAGTGGTACTAAATTTGATACAAATTTGTTTTGAATGAACGGGCACAGCTGGGTTCCTGAAATTTAGAATTAAGATTACTGTTGGAGTGGAGGATTGCGATGTGGAGTTAGTTTTAGAGATTCGTACTTATGTATACTAAGTGGTACTAAATTTGGTACAATTTGGATTTTGATGAACGGATAGAGCTAGAATCCTGAACTTTTGAATTACGATTACTGTTGTGTGGAGGAGAGAGTTTTCGAAATATGTGTACGAAAAGTACTAAATTGTACTAAAAATGTGATAACATTTTTAACACCGGGCTAAAATCATGTAATATTGAATTAAATGAGTGGAGAATTAAGATAGTTAGATGGTACTAAATTAGTTATTATATTTTCCGTTGGTGTGTAGGGTTGAGATATAGATGTAGTCGTGGATATACGTAGTTTAAGACTACGAAAATTACTAAATGGAACAGTATGTGGCTCAAATTGTTGTTGTGTAAAGGAGTAGAGCTGAAATTGTGAAATTCGGTATTGGGATAGAAGTTGGCGTTTAGAGTGGAGAAAAGATGGAGGTTTTGGAAATACGTACTTATGTATACGAAAAGTACTAAATACTTTTATAATTGGTTTTGGGAGAACAGATAGGGCTGTTTGTTTAGTTTTGGATATAGGCATGTAATTTTTCAAATTTATACTTATTATAAGTACTAAATTTGGTACTGTTTTGCTGTTGCATAAAGGGATATAGCTGGAATTTCGAATTATATATGTATAATGGGATCTATGTTGGTGTTTAGATGAGGTGTTTTTTAAATACATACACATTCTGAAATTAGGTATAGAGGAAGCTGAAGGCTGAGTTATTGAGGCGGTGTTGAAAATAAGAAAAGTATGAAACGGTATTAATGTTAGTGTTGGATGTAGCTTTGAAGCTGGAATTATATAATAAATGTGCGAAAAGTACTAAATAGAAGTGAAATTCTGATTTTTTATTCAGAATGTTTATGAAAAACCGTTTTTAAAAAGTATGAAATGTTTCTACATGAAATACCATTGACATTGGTTGAACAAGTAGAGCTAAAACTGTAAAAATGAAGTAGAGGTCCTGGATTTTAAAAATTGCACTGAATAGTGTACTATTGGTATCATGTTAACGCGTAGGCGGATTCTAAATAATGCACTAAAATCAAAAAGTCAAACGTATCTTTTCAACAAAATTTTTTATTCTGAACGTTTTAGTTAGTACATATGAAAACGTAGATCTATGCGACTATCGTTTTACAAGAAGATTTTTACCCCCAGAGAACAAAAAGACCTAAATGAAAATGTCTCAAAAACAAGTAAAGAAGTATCAGACGATTTTGTCGCCAGAGATATACCCTCAGCCTGTGAGAATTGAAACATTCATATATTGACAATATCGAATCGAATCGGAAGTATGAACTGCCGACGAAAAAATATTTGGTTTGAAGCTCAAGAGTGTTGCGGAGGATGTACTGGAAGGAATGGACCGACATAGTCCATTTTGGAACTCGATCTTTTCACCAGTCATTTCAGTTGGTCACCGGTTGGACTTGCGGTTTCTAAGCAAAATCGTGAAAACCTAAACAACTCATAAAAATGTCAACTTGAATCGCGATTTATTTCAAAAGCGCTCCGGCAATTTTTTTTTTGTTTTTTGATTTTTCTCATCTATGAACATTGTAGTTTCAGAATCCGCAAAAACTTCCTAGGTGTAAGCACCTTCCATTAAAATTTGATTCAAGAGCACCGTGTTAAACAAACATGTTGAACTTTTGTGGGGAAGGTACCCTACTGAGATGCAAAGTTTGGATGTTTGCTCCGTTTAAAAGATATGGCGTGTACTGTTTTAGTGACATTTTTTAACTTTTGGGGGAGTTACCCGAAGTGGTGGACCTATATGGCCCATCTACGAACTTAAACTAAGTTTGGATAAAATATTACGAAGGCTAAATTTTTACAGCTTTCGGGCTATTTCCTCAGAAATTATTGACTTGCCTCTGAAAAAAACTTGCACCGTCGCAATGGGGGCAGCGAACACAAGTTGTTACAACAAAGATAAAAGCGATTCCAAAGCAGGCCATAAACTGCATTTTTCAGAAATTTTGTGTGGCAGTTACCTGAAGGAGTTCACATGTATAATCCATTATTCAAACCTGATATATGCTTCGTAGAAATATCACGATGTGCAAAGTATGGACCAAATCCGTTACTGCCTTCAGGAGTTATCGTGGGCACAAATTTTCCGAATATTTTCGAAATTTTGTTGGAGAGGTACCTAAAGGAATGGACCGATATGGCTCACCTTTGGACTTAAACTAAGTTCTGACAAAATATTAGCATGGGCCAAATTTTAGACCGAATCGGCAAATCCGTTCGAGAGTTATCGTGCGCTCCAACCACTACATATTTTGCCATAAGGGATTTTTAAAACTTTCGGGCTCTTTTCTCAGAAAGTATAGAGTTGCCCTGATAAAACTTTTATGGTCGTGATGAGGGCAGCCAATAAAAGTTGCTAAAACAAAAACCGAAGTGATCCGAGAGCAGGTTCTAAACTGAACTTTTTCGATATTTTGTGTGGGATGTCCATATTGGAAACTCATCTATGTCTGATAGAAGTTCTACTATGTGCAAAGTATGGACCAAATCGGTTACTCTCATCAAGAGTTATCGTGTGCACAAAATATCCCAACATTTTAGAACTTTTGTGGGGGAGGTACCCGAAGTTGTGGACCTATATTGCCCATCTTCGAACTTAAACTAAATATGGACAAAATATTACGAAAGCCAAATTCTGGAACAAATCGGCTTATCCGTTCGAGCCAGACAGACGGACGGACATTGCTAAAAGGACTCCAAATTGTCTGAAACGGATTTCGTCCAAACATACTTGGAGTCTAAAACCATTATTTCGATAAGGCACAATTGTTCCCGTATGAAAGTGTTAGCATAAATGCTGAGGGTATTAAAATTAACTGTTAAATAGGGACACGTCAAATCGTGCGCATTAAGTAACATTTTTTGAATACGAGGGCTGCACAAAAACTACCTGGCCTATGCACCAGCGCGTATTCAATGCGCCGTATTGCCCGTCGCCATTTTTTGGAAAGTTTGACAGTTTTTTGCCTAGACTGACTCAGAACAGTTTGTTGAACTCGTAATTGTGAACATTTTCGTCCAAGAATTTTTCACAAGTTTTGACGTAGATAATCACCGCATGAGTGTATCGTTCAAATTAAAACTTTGTATGTCGATAAAGGACTATCCTATAGGACTATGAAAAACTGGTTTTATGAATTCAACAGTGGTCGGACCTCGCCAAAAAAGTCGTGAGGGTCGAAAAAAAATATGCCGTGCATGAACGTATAATGCGAGATCGCCATGTTAAATACCATGAGAGAAAGTGGTGCTTCAAACGAAGTTTATAAGATCGTCACAGACAAAGAATCTAGGATCTATGCGTAGGAGCCTGAAACAAAGCAGGAATCGGCCGTTTGGGGTTTTGAAAGCGAGCCAAATCAAACGAAAGTTGTTCATGTAAGAAGCACTACGAAGCAAAAGGTTGCCTGTTTCTTCAGGGCGTGTGGCGTGCCGTGTGGCGACTATATGGCTTGAGAAATATAGGACGGTTAATTCTGAGTGGTGCACTATAATTTGTTTGCCTGAAGTCTTCTTAGAAATTAGAAAAACGAAGAAGAGAAGACAAATCATTCTGTATCATGACAATGTGGGCTCTCACATATCGATTTAAGCCAGCGCCTGTTTGACCGGACAAAACGTGGAATTAATGGGTCATCCGCCGTACAGCCCTCACTGGGGATCCAATCGTTTGATTCCAGCACATCAAGAAAAAAGACGTGTTCAACGATTTTTGTTGCCTGAAGATACTGTAAAAGCGTTCAAAAACCATGTTTTGGAGGTGTCTCAATCGGAGTGGAACGAGAAAGTGCATAAATCATGCTGGAGACTACTTAAGAAAACAATAAAACCGTTTTTGATGGTAAATATTCGCGTTTTCATTGTTAGGCCAGATAGTTATCGTTCAGCCCTCGTAACAGTGTTCTACATTTTAATATCACAAATTCCAAAATAGCTGTATTTCGGTTGGAAAATGGAGACAAAATCTTCGAAATACCCGTACCGTTCTAATAAAACGTGGTCGCTGTTGATGTGTAGAAGTGAGATAAGGTATTTGTTTGGAAATTCGAGCTAAAGGTGTGGTGCGAACAGTACTTAAATGAAATTTTATAACTATTAAAATAGGTATCAGTACATCAAAATTTTTAGTATTCGCCATTTCCGCGTACGAAGTAGCGGGCATTTTGCTAGTAGAACATATAGCGAAAGGTGTTGATTCAGTTAATCTTATACCACCTGGCATTGAAAATCAGGGTGGTGGAATACTTTAGTAACTAAAAGAAATGTTGACCAGTGAAAGGCCTATGCACAAGATAAGTGTTGCAGGGTATCACATAGTCGACTGTTACTTTTCAAAAAAATAGGAAATAATGCTTAGGAAGTAATTTTGCTATGATTATGTCGGCATGAAATGGTTTCCAGATTAAGTGGTTCTATTTACTGTATATATTCCTGTTTCGAGGGTAAGGCAGCCTTTATTGAATTTCATTATTTCTTAGTTAATGTTTTACACCTTAATATAAATTATTTATTAGGATAAATAAATAAATTATAAATTATTTATACCCTATACCACAATGTGGAAAAGGGTATTATAAGTTTGTTTTGGTAAAAATTCATGTAACACCGCGAAATATTCGTCGGAGACCCCAAATGTGGTATACCAATCTTCATATCTCGACGAGATAAAGCGATTTTGAGATGTGTGTCCGTCCGTCCCTCCGTCCGTCCGTCTGTCCATCATAAATTGTAAACACGCTCCAGGCCGCAATTATGGACCGATCGTCACGAAATTTTGTATGGAGGTCGGGTTCAGATCAGAATAGATCCATATTCTTATTGGTGATGATCGTGAAATATTTAGCGGGTGAAATGGACCAAAAACATAATATTTATCCAATTTTCTAGCGGCTCTGTAGGTCTCAATAATAGTCCGATCAACGCGTGATTTTAAATAAGGTAGGAGTATATCACAAAGGAGAAGCTTGCAATTTGAGATGGCGATCGGATAATATTTAGAGGGTCAAATGGACCAAAACTTTTGTGTGAAAATTGTGAAAATTTTTAATATACAGCTTATATCTTAATTCCTGGAAGTGACATTCCGGACAAGTGAGATATACTTGAAAGTGGAACGCTTGACCTTTCAATTGATGCCAATTATGTTGGTGTAGATGATCAGATAACAGAGTTACAGCCTAATATATTCCGTTATTTGTTTGTAGTGTAATAATAAACTCGCTAGAAGTCGCAATTATACATCAATAGTCACGAAATTTTGCACCGGGTAAGAGTATAGGTCGAAAAAGATGCCTACAGTTTTAAATGATGACCTGATATTCTTTAGCGGGTGAAATGGACCATTACTTTTGTATGAAAAATATAAAAAATATTTTTGGTCGATCTTTTAATTCCTTGAGGACATATATATTTCGCAAAGTAGCCTACATATGGGAAAAAAACTACTGACCTTTCCTCTGATGTAAATTGCAATAAAGTGTTTGCTAGATAACGGGCCTACTGCCTAATATATAATGAGTTCTGTGTAGAGAACCACATTTTTATCCCATGCTACATATTGTCTCTCTAAAAGTTTATGTAACACCAAGAAATATTCGTCCTAGACCCCTTATTTGGTACGCCAAAATTCATATCTCGACGAGATAAAGCGATTTAGCGATGTGTGTCCGTCCATTAAAAATTGTAAACAAGCTTAAGGCCGCAATTATGGACCGATTGTAACGAATTTTTTAAGGAGGTTGGGTTCGGGCCAGAATAGAAATAATTACTTTTTGCTGATGATCGTGAAATGTTCAGGGAATGAAATGAACCAAAAACAAAATTTTAACCAATTTGGTAGCGGCTCTGTAGGTCAAAATAATAACCCGCAAAATTTTAAACAAAGTTTGTGTTTATGATGAAGAAGAAGCGTACAAACCAACGTGAAGATCAGATAATACCTAGCGGGTTAAATGGACTGAAACTTTTGAGTGAAATTGGTAAAAATTTCAATAACGTAGCGGTTAAACAACGGAAGTAGTAGTACTACATAAGTGGGTTTCATTACATGTTAGTTTGTGTGAAATAAATTTTCCTTTCCTGCTACAAAAATGTCTTTGTCATGCTAGATAACTTTTTGGTTTTGGTCATAAGTATTATACATTACATCTCTGATATTTGATAATTAAATTTTCACAATCATTGAAAAGAAGTTCCGTGGAGAGCGATTGTCCAGGGATAGTGGTATAGGGTATCCCATGGTCGGTACCGTCCGACTATAGACTTTTCTTACTTGTTTTTGCCATACATAATTCCCAAGTCTTTGGTTACTGCTATCAACGACCCTCTTTAAAAATATTTTGGAAAATATTTATGGGCATAATTTTCCTAAAATTAAATCTTGACACACAAAATAATTAATTACAATTTATTTTTATATAATATTAAATTCTAATTTCACTTTAAAAGCTTCTGAAATATTGCCATTACGCCAGCGAAATAAATAAAACACGAACGCCACAAAAACCCTTAGCCACTTTAGATTGTGAATTATTTTCGAAAGAAGTGGTTCTAACAAATTTACTCATTAAATTTAGTGCATTGTTTGTTACTTAAAACACCATTAAAGCGGGCAGAGGGTTGGGGTTTAGCGTTACCTAACCATTAACTACATTTAAATTTCATGCACAACCTTAACGTTATAGGCGTTTTTTTATTTTTATTTTTTATATTTCACTGTGTGTGGGTTCTTTTTTTCTTTGTATTTTCTGTATAATTGAATCAAATGAGCATAACAGCAACTGAACAGTAGCCAAATTACATTCATACTCCAAATGAAAGCCTGAAAACAATGCGTCTGATTGTGAAAGTCACATTACGCAAACATTCATTTGTTCCAGCAGACCCCAAGAAATACCTAAAGAAGTTTAAATTAAATTATGTGACACCAGGCACAAGAAAATAACTTCATTTATTATTCTGAAGACAATATGCCAACGGAACGGAAAGACTAGTTGAATAGAGAAATAGAGACCCACACACAAACACAAAAGGTGTAAGGTTTTAGATTTTACGTTCAACTGAATGTTAGTAGGAAAAGGAATGCGAGTTAAAACAAGAAAAGGATGCGCTAAGGGAACATTTCAATTTAAAACTGAAAAAAAAAAACATAAATCTAACCTGAGTTTTGGGAATTTTGGAAGGAAAGCGGAGAACTTCAGTTTATTTAAAAAAGCTAAAATCGGATACTAAAATTGATACTTATAGAGTTGGCGGTGTTAACTCTTCCATAAAAGCAATTCCAAACGTATGTAAGTATAAATACTTAGTCAATATGAAGGACTGCAAGTCACATGATTTTGGGCCATAACGGGCTTTTGATATCCTCTCCAAATTGTTGTGTAGTGTACAAAAACTAAAATCAAGTAAGAAACGAATGAATAGATTTTAAGCAACCTGTTTCGGTTGTCAGGTATCAGAATGACAGGAGAATTTCAGCGTGCATTACCTATGCTTGGGATCTGCTTGAACTTTACAAAAGAGACTACACTCCACTCAGTGAAGTGGCGGAAGACACAAGTGAGGTGGAAGAGAGACTTCATGTTGTCGCCAAACGTGTATGAGGCTCTGTCTTCTTTCTATCCAAATGGCTTAACCGTTGTCCACAACTCATTTATTCCGGCTCCAATGTTTTTAAATGATTTAGCCACTTGTTACGTTTATGCTCACCGACCACCCTGTTAACTTCCAGTGTCAGCTCCATGACTCTGGGTTCATTGGGGTTGGCCCGACGAAGCTCATCACCCTCAATTGCTAATCCTGACGCCTCTGCTGGAAAATTTGGCCACACTTCGGGTATTCAATCAACAGGTACATGGCGAGCGGCTGCAGCAGTGATGATGCATCGAAATGTCTAGATCTCCGTAGCGGTGATTAGTGAACTCTCTGAAACTAGGCTAATTAGCTTTCCCACGATAGATGAAAGCGCGGAGTTCAGAAGTGATGAAATGGGGCGGTCTGCTGATGGAGACAATTATGGGTATACGGTCTGGCCCAAGAGAATCGACATGATGCCAGATGACGTCATTTATCAGACGAGGTGACAACGTCGTTATATCTGGCGAACCGTGACAATCTACTCTACTTCTTGTAGAGGTGTCCTCAATGACCGTGCAAAACGTAGTGCTATCAATCTACACAGCCAGCACTGTGCTCTTCTGGTAATTTCTGAGGACCGAACGGCACAAGTCATGATGATCATTAAAGTCTCTTAAGACCAGACGATTATGAACATCCAAAAGAGGGATAATGATGAGTCTATAACATGGAGTACAGCCATTTATCGGTGGGATGTGTACGTTAAATAATTCTAAATCGGCAGTTCCACACCTGACCGCTACCCACAACATTCCATATATGGGTCAATAGAGCCAGGTTCAAGCGAGATAAGTATATATTGAACATAGTGGTACAATAGGGAACTAATCCCTCAACTCCACATCTGGTGCTATTCCTCATCAGTACGTAACCATCACAAAAGTTGCTGTTAAACTTGGTTTCCTGCACCGCTGCGACCGTGATATTCTTCCGGCTCATAAAATCCACAATTTCCTCGATATTCCGAATTCTGATGACGACAACGACTCATTGGGGGCTGTGTTCACGCAGCATGCAGCAACATAATACCTGTCGTAGTCCCTCACGTGAAGGAGTCCAGGACAAACCATGAGATGCACCCACTCCCTGCATCTCACCGAAGTTTGAGTGTGGTGGAAGCGGTGGATCCTGCGTTTTCCTCCGTTCTGGTGCGGATAAAAAGAATCCGAAGCAGGCATTCCACGATATGTTGTTCCCAGCACAAAAAACTTTACAAATACAAACATGTGTATACTGGGGTGGCAGTCGCTGACCGGAACACAGGTGTTTCGGTATTTTGATGGTTTTAGCTACATTTGTAACTGAACTACCCGTGTTTTGATATAGAACCATTATTTGCGGTAGCTTTCTATTTGCGGAGTTTTGAGGATTTTAGCAAAATTTTTAGACTGAACTAACCGTAATTTGACATTTGTTCCCTACAGACACGACATTTATTCACCAAAAATGTTCAAAATAGGTCCAAGTTTCGGTAAAGCCTTTATATAAGGGTACATCCTGATTTTTGGTATTTTGACGGTTTTGGCTACATTTGTGACTGAACCACCCGTAATTTGGGATTTGATGTTGCCTGCAGGCTCTAAATTTCTCCACCAACAAATGTCAATGTCCATGTTTTGATATAGCCCCCATGTAACAGTATCTCTAGATTTGTGGTGTTTTAAGACTTATATCAACACTTTTTCACTAAACTACCCGTTAGGAAATTTTTTTTTAAACTTCGGTTAATTTAACAGTTGAGGTTCCCTGCATTCACGAAACTTCTCCACCAAAAACTTGTTGACATAGGTCCAAGTTTCGGTATAGCTCTTATATAGCGGCACCTCCCGATTTTCGGTATATTGAGGGTTTCTATACATTTTTTGGCATTTCATGCTCCCTGCAGGGCCGCATAAGACGATAGCACCGATTTCAAATGTTTATACCCCTCACCCCAGTATGGAGGGTATATTAAGTTTGTTTTTTCTGTTTGTAACACATCGAACTAATTATTTGTGACCATATAAAGTATATATATATACATTTTCTGACCGAATTAGATGAAATTTTACATTTGAGGTTCCCAATGGCCAAAAACTTCTCCACTTAAAATTGCTAAGATTGGTCCACGTTTTTGTACAGCCACCATATACCTCCCGATTTAAAGCATTTTGGAGCTTTTAGCTACCTTTTCGAATTAGCTGAAATTTTACATTTGAGGTTCCCAATGACCAAAAAACTTCTCTACTAAAAATTGCCAAGATAGGTCCACGTGTGCGTATAGCCCCGATGTAACGGTACCTCCCAATTTATGGTATTTTGAATTATTTAACTACATTTTCTGACCACATTAGCTGAAATTTGATATTTGATGTTGCCAATGACCAAAAACCGTCTCCACTAAGAATTACCAAGACAAGTCCATGTTTTGGTATATACCCCATATAACGGTATCCCCCGATTTTCGGTATTTTTAGGATTTTACCTACATTTTTTTACCGAACTTGCTTAAATTTGACATTTGAGATTCTCAGTGGTCGCGAAATTTCTCCACCAAAAATCGCCCACGTAGGTTCATATAAAGGTACCAACAGATTGAAGGAACTTTAGGTACATTTTTATACCTACACCACTATGTGAGGGGGTATTATAAGTTGGTTTTGGCCCAAAAAATTGTGACAAATCGAAATAATGGTCGTAGACCTTTACTTATACAAACAAAATGAATGTCTCAACGAGCTGAGAAGATCACGCTACAGTTCGCAATTTGTATCGGATCGCCACGATTTTGGAATCGGCAAACAACTTACATGGAGAAAAAGTCAACGTTTTATTGCACAGCGAATACCTCCGCTTCTACAAGGGGAATACCAAAAGCAAACCAAATGACAATTAGAGCAGAAAATATATGATTTACAACGATGTATAGATATTGCAATAGTCGCCAATCCAACCACACTTTTCATATTTGCGATTTTAATTGTATTGACGACTATTACAGCTTTAGTTGGGAACCTTTTAAAAGTAGAATATCCCACCTTTAGAATGATGAAAAGTAGGTTGGCCTAGGTGGTCAAGGAACGGAGATATCGCAAAATTCGTTAATACATCCCATTTTTTGTAATCACGCTACAGGTCGGAATTTACATCGAATAGTTATGAAATTTTGGAAGTTGATGCGAGTCCAGAGAGGAAGTAGCTTATTGATTATGGTGATGGTCGGATAATATTCAGGGGTCGGAATGGGTAAAAAAACTTATGTGAACAAAAATCCAAAGTTTTATGCCTTTGCGAATATCTCGGTTTCTAGTAGGGATATTCCAACGGCAAAGCCTATCAGTATTACCATTACATTGATGCAAAGTAGATTGGTAATCAAACAAAGGATATGTTACAAAAGTCGGTAATACATCCAGTTTTCCATTTTGTTTTTGTACTCATGTTACAGGTCACAATTTTGATCGGATTGTTACGGAATTTTGGTGAATAATGGGGTTCCCAGGGAGAAAAATCATATTGAATTTGGTGATAGTCGGATAATATTCCCTAAAATAAATGCTTACCAGTTAAAAGCTTATGAACACAGGTAGTGGTGTAGGGTATCCCATAGTCGATCCCGCCTCGACCATAGCCTTTGCTCACTTGTTTGAAATTATTTAGACTTTTGGAGTATCCGTAGTCGAACACTTTTTGTACCTAACAGGAAACTAATTATTCCATTTAAGTGCAGACTATTTTATAGTGGAGGGTATAAAAAGTTCGGTCCGGCCGAAGTTTTTCAGGCAAGATTGGATGTCCTTTGGCATTTATGTTTCCTAGTGTTTAAAAACTCCTCTATCAAAAATTGTGCACATTGACCCACGTTGTGTTATAGCCCCTATATCTGTACCGTCCATTGTTAGATAGCGGACTCAGGTAAAATTAGGTATTTGGGATTCCCAGTGGTAAGTAGGGATATGTAAGTCGACTTTCGATTAATCGATTAAACGAGTTTTTGAAGTCAGTGGATTACCTTGTGATCGATTTTAGAGTTTGAACGAAAACTTGAAAATCGACAAATAATAGATTTGCTGCGGTTATGAAAAAGTGGAAAGTCGGTCGCCAGACCGAAAAATCGCATTTTAAAGTCGAAAAATCGACTGTACATAAATTGTAAAAATTTAGTATTCCAATTATTCAAAATATATCATGGGGGAGGGTATAAAAGGGTTGAACTCATCTAATACATGTTGGAGTGCTTATGCTATTGTTTAAACTTTTCATGTCATTCAATTTGATCTTTAGATTTATTCCTGATACCACGGCCTTATATTCAAAGCTCTTAAGGTGTTTGCCATCGCAGTGCATGCTCCACCTCCACAGATAAAGCTTGGTTACCAAGTTCTCCTTCGCGTGATTCCTTCTCACCTAGACTATGACATGAAATGAACGGGATTGCCTAGGCTCTGTCTTTGTTCGGTTTATTGTATGTATGGAGCTACGTAAATAAGTAAGCAGTAACCATGTGACAGGATATTGATATATATTATAACAAACACAGTTTTAATGACGATTCGCGTATTAAGTGAAATGTGTGGGAGAAATATGTCCAAATATTGTATTCCATATTGGATAGGCATTCTTAATGCATTTAGAAGACTATTCTAAATTCAGGCTTTTGACTATTCTGAATTCGTTCTTTCTAAGAGATGCAGTAAATAACTTGGAAAAATGTAAATACAATCCTTCGTTTGATATTTTTTCATGATAATTTGATTCAATCGAAACTTTATCGACATATGTTGAAATTATTTTAATAACCCCTTCGAAACGGGCAAATGTTTATCTTGTATAAATTTTCTTCAATTTATGTATAAACATTATATGTCAATTATTTTACATGCACGCACACGCACATACATATTAATTTTAACCTCAGATGTATGTAAATTCAGTAATATTAAATTGTTTTGTTTTTCTACATTTGTGTGTGTATAAGTTTGCAGTTTTGTGGGCGTGTGAGTTTGAAATGAGTGTATTGTGAAAAATCACACAGAAATCTGTTGTTTTGCATTAATTATCAACATAAACCGCACAACATGAACACTAATGCAAACTTAATGCATTTCTCAACAAATTTTTTGTGTTGATAAATAATTACATACATATTCATAGATATTAGAATGATACTGCAATTAAGTAAATTCAATTAAAAAACGGAAATGTCAGTCATGGCCATAGTCATAACTGATATGTTTTCTGACTTTTTTTAGAAACCCCATTATTTATATAGTTTCTATCTGTAAAAATATGTACTTTTTAGTTCATAACCTATGAATTTCACATTTAGTGTATTCTCAGAATTTCGTAGCCCTTTTTGGACGTTTGAACTTGCCGACAAAAATGTGGATTAGGATTAAAGTTCAAAGTGTTGCGGAGGAAGTACTTAAAGTAATGGACCAACATAGTCCATTATGGAAGTGGATCTTTTTTTGGGAGTCATATCTTTTCGATAGGTATCCGCCC
The DNA here is from genome assembly GCF_047663935.1 of Musca autumnalis. Classification (NCBI taxonomy): domain Eukaryota; kingdom Metazoa; phylum Arthropoda; class Insecta; order Diptera; family Muscidae; genus Musca; species Musca autumnalis. Next base: position 121,154,096 of record NW_027411866.1, on the reverse strand, counting down.
ACTAGCCATTTCAGTGGGTCATCGTATAACTTTTGGACCAGTATGCCTGGAAGCAGGGACTTGTCCACGAAAAACATAATATCGCTGTATGCGGGACCACAACTAACAGCATCGGTATACATTTCCAAACATTTTTCGAAAGTACCGTAAGTTGTGGACCAGCCACTACATATGTTGCCATAGGAGATTTTTACACCTTTCGGGCTGTTTTCTCAAGAAGTATGGACTTGCCCCAGAAAAAACGTTTACCATCGTAATTGAGGCAGCGAATGCAAGTTGCTTCAACAAACATCAAAATGATTCGAGAGCAGGTCTTAAAGTGAAGTCATCCGAAATGTTGTGTGGAAAGTACCCGAAGGATTGGACAAAAAGGGTCCATATTCGAACCTGACCTATATCTGGTAGATATATAGTAGGATGTGTAAAGTATAGACCAAATCGGTCACTCTCTTCAAGTGTTACCGTGCGCACAATTTGTTCTAACATTTTTGAACTTTTGTGGAGGAGGTGCCTGAAGTAGTGGACCGATATCTTCGAACTTAAACTATGTTTAGACGTTCGAGAGTTATCGTGCTCTTAAATCACTACCCATGATGCCATAGGGGGTTTTTAAACCTTTCGCACTATAGACTGGAAGTATGACCTTGCCCCTGATGAAACTTGTACAGTCGTGTGGGCGCAGGGAACACAAATTGTTACAACAAAAATCAAAGCGATTCGAGAGCAGGTCCTAAACTAAATTATTTCGAAATTTTCTGTGGGGGGTTCCTGAAGCAGATGACCGATTGAGTCCATATTGGAACTTCATCTAAGCCTGGTAGAAATTCCACGCTGTGCAAAATATGAACCAATTCGGTAACTCCCTCCAAGAGTTATGGTGCGCACAAGTTTTCGGGACATTTTCGAACTTTTGTTGGGGAGATACCGGAAGGAGTGGACAATATTTTCGTCCGTATCGGTTGAAATCGAAAATCTGGAGGTACCGTTATATAGGGACGAAAACATGGACCTATGATGACAGTTTTTGGATATAAGCATTTAACCTATCACATATGTCATCGACGATTGGACCCGACGACAAGATCGTAAGTTCACCCGTAAATATTACGATTTCTACACCGCTTTGGGGGTGTGAAATTTCAGAAAGGTAGAGTTTAAGCAGTTCCGGAGATATCACCCAGCCTTTGGGAACTCCCAGTATCACTTCGCAGTCCTTTGACTTCTTATTTCTGAATTCCAGAAACGACTGACATCTACACATATATTTGATTATCCAACGTTTCAAACACGGCTGAAGGGAAGTCTTCACTATATCCTCCAACAGCTTGGCATGGTGGGTCAACAGCCCGACCAACCTACCAACTTTCCAGGCTTCTTGTACAATATGGGTGGCTAACGATAGGTTGAGGAAACTTGTTAAATGCTCGGCTCCGGGTTCAACCAGTTACTGAAGAATTACCAGCCACATTCCGTGTGAGCCTAAAGCTTTGGATGATTTCGCGTTTCGGATGATGTCTGCAACATCGCCGTGGTAAAGTGGTACCTCCTTGGTTGGGATGGTTCTTCTTATACGGCGTAGCCCACTCCTCTTCGCCCTATCACTGGGATGCGCTCTATAAACTGCCTTTTAAAATAACATGCGCACCTCTTTGGGTCAGTTACTGTCACGCCGTTGAAAGTAACAGCCGTTCTATCATCCAGGGACGTACGCAGGATTTCATTTCGGGGGGGGCCCAACTTGGCCAAAAATCTTGAAAAATTCAAATGTTGTGTAGCGTTACGTTAAGCTATTTTAAGGGGTTATGGCCGCTTATAAGTATCAGAAAAGCCATTTTCATTAATTTTTTATAAGAAATCTATTAAACTTTGAGTTACCTTCTAACTTTTTTTTTGTATAATCTTTCTGACAAATGCCCGCCTATAAAGCACTGTTTTTACTAAAACAGTTTGCGGTACCCACTGTAGTTCGAAAGAATAAACCGATCAGCATATATTTTTGTGGGATCATTACGAACCTAATAATCGTGTCCATTATCGAAACGGAATTAAAAAAATCAATTTTTGAAAATTTTGAACAGTTCAAATCAAAATTTCGATTTAAAAAAAGGACTCCGTCAGCAGTTTTTTAAAGACTCTCTCGGTTAAGCACATGGTTTATGTGTATAATAGTACCAAAAAACATATAAAGACCGGAGCATCCGTTTTCGAGCTACAGTGGACACCGCTTTCAAAAGTGCCACTTCGAGGAAAATACGCTTTTAGATTCTATGCTACATACAGAACACAATAAATGTTTCCCTTCGAAAGCTAATATCTCCGTAAATTTTTGTCCGATGGACAGGAAAATTTTGGCGCATATTCCATTCTACATGTTCGATTTTTCGAATTTTATATGAAATATTGGTACAAAGTATATAAATACAATAGAAAGAATTCATAATATTTAGGATCTTAGCCTAATTTTTAAGAATATCGGCTGCCGTTGTCATTGCTATGTTTCCAAATGAAAACATTAAGAAAAATTTAACAGTTTTGGAGATATGGTGCGAAATCTATAAAAATTATATAATTTTTAGAAATATTATAAAATTTGAGGTAATAATTGTAGTTTTTCCAGTTCAATATTTGTCCAAGTATTTTATTCTGACCCTTATCTACAAATTTGCGTCAGAGGTCAGAAGAAGATTTGCATTGGTTTCAGGGATATATCCCCGTGTTGCTTTAAAAAGTCGATAATTAACAATGTTTATAGGGGGCAATAAAATCCAAGCTAGATCTGACTTAACAAAACGCAACTAGGGCTTTTGTACTTTGGGTCTGTACTTTCAAAAAATCCTCACTTCAAATTGTTTGCACAAGATTACCTTAAAAATGCTACATAGTGTTATTTACCGGAAGAGATAGAGTCTGATACCCCGGTTACACTTAACCGGATTAACCAAGTGGGTTTGGATTTCAAATGTCAATTCCATTACGCAAACGTCAAATAAATCCTCTCGAAGTGGGTTAACCCGGCATAAAACTATAGTGTAAACGTACTATGATTCAGGTTTTTTTTTTACTTTTAATATAATGTTAAAAAAGAAGCATTATATTGTTTTTCTTAATTGTACGATTAGAAGTTTTTTGACTCGATGACAAACACTTTGATGGACTTAGTTCTATATAGTTTTGACAAATAACAATCGATCCTTATTGAACCCCACTTATTTATTCGCTTATAATAAGCTAGTTCATTTTAGAAATGGATCTTATTTTGAGAGAGACTCCTCTCGATAGTTACCGCGCCCATAAGCTATTTTAGTTGGTCACCGTAGCATTGAGAGCTTTGTCAGGAAGCATGAACTTGTCCATGAAAAATAGGATATCGCTGTAAACAAGGCTACAAAATGTCCAAAGGATCCTCGAACAGTCTTTAAACTGCAGTTACGTTAGACTTGTATGAGTGACCTGAAGATGTTGTCCAAACATATTCTCTTGGAACTTGATGTACTTTTGGAAGTAATTTTGCGAGTGGACCGAGATAGTCCATATTAGGTTCGATTTTAGACCGAATCGGTTAGTCCCTTTGACCATTTTATTGAAAATTGTGGAACTTTTATGCCGGAGGTTCCGATATGACTTAAATTTAATTGGGACAAAACATTACGAGATCCATAACTTGGACCAAATCGGTTGATCCGTTCGACAGTTATCATGAGTTCCAACCTGCCAGACAAACAGAGATACAGACGGATGGACGGTGGTAAATACTTCCATCATCTCCAAACATATTTATGTGGAGTCTAAAATCATTATTTTGATGAGACCTATTTGCATCTTATTCTAGTGTAATAATCTCGTAACCTTAAAGTCTGAGGCTACAATTAAACTTCGGTGATGATAAGGAAAAAAAAAACAAGTCACGCACAAAAATTCATTCAAATTTGTCTAAAATAGAATAACAAAATTTTGGCGATGGCAGTAAAAAAAATTTCTAATTCGCTTTCAAGATGTAGTCCACGAAAGACCGACCCTTCATACATTGTATCCAATAGACATTTTTTCATATACTTCCATTCCACAGTGGTCCCACTTGTATGGGAAGGTGCGACAAAAATATTTAAAAAATACTTTAGCCAAAACATCATCAATATGGGTCCGGTTTTTCCTATAGCCCCCATGTAGCGGTACCACCCGATTTTAGGTATTTTGAAGCTTTTATCTACATTTTCGGCCCTAATTGGCTGTACTTTGGTATTTGGGGTTCCCAATGGTCAAAAACCTTCTGCGCCAAAAATTTTGGTCTTAGGTCAAGATTTCGGTATAGCTCTCATATTACGATATCTCCCGTTTTCAGGTATCTTGAAGATATTATCAAAATTTTCCCGAATTGGTTGTAATTTGCCATTTGGAGTTCTCAATGATCAAAAACCTTTTTTAGGATTTGGAAAAAAATCCCACAAGAAAGTATTATAAAAATGTGATTTCTAGCACATTTTATGCGAATAATGTTTACATTTTTATGTAAAAGTAATTAGAAAACCTTGTACTAAAACTTCCATTTCGAAAAAAATAATTTTATCCTTTCAATTTTGAGTTACTTGCCTTGTAAGAAGTCACAACCTTACGGATGTTTTTAAAGTTTCTAAGATATTATACGCAAATGTCAACTTCTTCTGTATTGTTTGGTTAAATACTGTTATAAATAGGTAAATACCCATTTGTGGGTATTTATTTGGGTATTTACTATATTGAATCGCCAATACAACATCTCACACCCTATTTCTGGGTTTAGGTTGTGAAATCGTTTCAAAATGGATAGTTTTATAATACTTTAAACAAGTGGGTAAATACTTGGGTAAATACCCGAGTATTTACCCAAATGTTGGGTAAAAACTCTTTAACTACCGAACCACTTGACGTAGCCTGACGAAATTTGGCTCAAATCTTATTTATATCAAGAGAACATCTGGTATTGAAAATGGGGTCTCTGGGTCCATGTTTTCATATAGCCCCCATATAACCGTACCTCCCGATTTAAGGAATTTTTCACCTACTAGCCACAGTTTACAATCATATTGGCTGAAATTTGGCACAGTGAGTCCTCAATGAGTATAAAATATCCTTGCAAACATTTGTCAACGTAGGTCCACGATATCTTATAACCCCCATATAAGGGTACCCCGATTTCAAGTATTTACCCAAATATAGGGTAAAAACTCTTTATCTGCCGAACCACTTGACGTAGGCTGACAAAATTTGGCTCAAAACTTTCTTATATCAATAGTATTAATGGTATTGAAAATGGAGTCCCTGGGTCCATGTTTTGGTATGGCCCCCATATAGCCGTACCTCCCGATTTAAGGTATTTTTCACCTTTAGCCACATTTTACTACCAAATTGGCTGCAATTTGGCACAGCGAGTCCTCAATGAGTACAAAATATCCTTGCAAACATTTGTCATCGTAGGTCCAGATATCTTATAACCCCCATATAAGTGTACCCCGATTTCGAGTATTTACCCAAATATAGGGTAAAAACTCTTTATCTGCCGAACCACTTGACGAAGTCTGACAAAATTCGGCTCAAAACTTTCTTATATCAATAGTATTAATGGTATTGAAAATGGAGTCCCTGGGTCCATGTTTTGGTATGGCCCCCATATAGCCGTACCTCCCGATTTAAGGAATTTTTCACCTACTAGCCACAGTTTACAATCATATTGGCTGAAATTTGGCACAGTGAGTCCTCAATGAGTATAAAATATCCTTGCAAACATTTGTCAACGTAGGTCCACGATATCTTATAACCCCCATATAATTGTACCCCGATTTCGAGTATTTACCCAAATATAGGGTAAAAACTCTTTATCTGCCGAACCACTTGACGAAGGCTAACAAAATTTGGCACAGTGAGTTCTCAATATGTAGAAAATATCCTTGCAAAAATTTGTCAACATAGGTCTACGTTTTCTAATAGCCCCCATTTAAGGGTACCCTGATTTCGAGTATTTACCCAAAAGTTGGGTAAAACCTATTTATCTTCCGAACCAATTGACGTAGGGACTGAAATCTTTGTTTTATCAAATAACTTCAGGTACTGAAAATGGGATCTTTGGGTCCACGTTTTGATATAGACCCCATATAACCGTACCTCCCGATTTCAGAAACCCATATATGGGCTACTAGAAAACCTGGACTTACGTCGACAATTTTTTGCAAGTATATTTTATACACATTGGGAACTGACTGTACAGTCATTATGATTGTAAAATGTGGCTAGTAGGTAAAAAATACCTTAAATCGGGAGGTACGGCTATATGGGGGCTATATCAAAACATGGACCCATGGACTCCATTTTCAATACCTTTAATACTACTGATATTAGAAAGATTTGATTCGTCAAGTGGTTCGATAGTTAAAGAGTTTTTACCCACTTTTGGGTAAATACTCGAAATCGGGGTACCCTTATATGGGGGCTATAAGAAATCGTGGACCTACGTTGACAAATGCAAGGATATTTTATACTCATTGAGGACTCGCTGTGCCAAATTACAGTCAATTTGGTTGTATAATGTGGCTAATAGGTGAAAAATACCTTAAATCGGGAGGTACGACCATATGGGGGCTATATCAAAACATGGACCCAGGGACTCCATTTTCAATACCTTTAATACTATTGATATAAGAAAGTTTTGAGCCAAATTTCGTCAGCCTACCCTATATTTGGGTAAATACTCGGGTATTTACCCAAGTATTTACCCACTTGTTTAAAGTATTGTTAAACAATCCATTTTGAAACGATTTCACATCCTAAACCCAGAAATAGGGTGTAAGATTTTGTATTGGTGATTCAATATAGTAAATAACCAAATAAATACCCACAAATGGGTATTTACCCGGTATTTACCCACCGTGTGGGTATTTACCGGGTAAATACCCGGTAAATACCATCTCTAGTTATAAATTACAAAAACAGTGCTGGAATACTAAAATATAATATGTTTAGAGAAAACCTGCTAAATTGTCGCAGAGATTTGCTGATATCGATTTTTGTCGCAGGTTGGGACCAGTGTGCATTCCCACAAAACTGAACTCGTTATTTGTGTTGTTACAGGATGAGTTTTAAGCCTCGAGAGCTCTATATAGTTCGAATATAACATAAACTTGGAGTATATTCATTAAGGAATTCGCATTTGATAGTGGAATGATATGACATGAAGAAGTAATTCAGATTTCATTGGAAGTTTCTCTCAAAAACAGCATACAAACAAATTTTTTTTAAATATTTTCTTACAAAACTTGTTAATGATGTACATTTTCTGTTCAGAAACTTAAGAAAATATAAGTTTTAATTTGAAATCTTCAAATCTTCGTGCCCCCCCCCCTGCGTACGTTCCTGCTATCATCCTTATTTCCCGGATTTGAAAGTGATTTGACCGTTGGCCACAATTTATTTAATCCTGATCCAAGACTAAGTTCTCCACCTTTTTGACGGTAGCTCATTTGCTAGACCCGTCACCTCTCCTGGCAAATTTGGCCTTATTTCGTCAGGTATGTAGCGAGCGGCTGCAGCAGTGATGATGTCCCGGAAGATTTTCTTAGCTATCCGATGATCTGAGGGATTGGGCAGCTCTCTGAAACGGTGATTGGTAAATACTTTGAACCCAATGTGCTTTTCCATGATTCAGAAAAGTACTGTGGTTAGGGTTTACGAAGTCGAGTGGTCTGTTTACGGAGGCCATGATCGGAAAATGGTCTGAGTCTGAGTAATACCAGACAGGGCGCCACAATGCTGATGTCTGGTGAGTGGATGTGGTAATCTCCTATTATCCTCATATGAGCGTTTTCATTCACCGTGCAAAATGTGAATCTTTCAAATTGCTCGGTCATCGAAGTGCTGAATGCCAAAGCTCATAATGAGCATTGCAGACTCTAGCAAAAGCGGTTATTCCCCTACAAAAGTGAACTAATATCAGGCATATAAAGCTAGGCACAGCTATTCATCGGCGGTATGTACACATCACGCAACTCTACCTCGGCGGTCCCACACTTCACTGCTAACACCATTAATTTCCATGCATGGGTCTCTAGAGTTAATCTCAAGTGAGAAAGTTCAGTACTGTACAGGCTGGTGTATAAGGGAGGCAAGTCCTTTACCTCCCCTTCTCGTAAGATCCTTTCGCAAAACGTTGTAGCACAACTTTGCAAGCTACAGATGCTCCTCCTACTCATAAAGCCTATGATTTCGTAGTGGACAACGTTGCAATTGAATTGCATAAATGGTGTATTTCCGAGGCGCTGAACCACAACTATACGTGATCCCAACTGCTTCCATTCTCACGGTATAGTTTTCCAGCGACTACTGTACTTGTCAAGTGATACTTTGTAAACGCTAGGAAATCAATTCCAACACTTCAAGCCACTCTATTATAAAACTATAAATTTTTCTCATGTGAGCACAAAAATTATATACGCATGTAATTGAATTTCATAAATATATGTAAATAATTCGCACGTTACGCATTATAATATTCACAGTGTACACTCCGTGTGTGTGTTTGTTTATGCTGGTATGCTTGTGCAACATCTAAAACTTATTTAAATTTTAACAATATTTATTCGACAAATCAGCAAAATGTCATTTGCATATTACAATGTTGGCTGCAGTCGGTTGAGGTGTTACTTTACAAATTGTATTTTTAATTGCAAAATTAAAAGTGATGACAAATAATTATGATGACGATTATGATAGAACAGAAATGCGAAAAAATAGGAAATTTTGTCGAGAGTTTTGAAGGATTTCAAAATAAAATGCTATATTTTGTTGAATGTGTTCTATAGTTGCACATTTTGTTTTTATTTTGGTCGACAAGAAGAATTACTCACTTATCTTGGTCCTCTACAGAACATTTGTCCTATAAGCCAAACTAAAAAAAGATTTCCATTCCCCACTATTTGTTGTTTTACTTTTCCAATCGATCGATTGGAATCGATTTTCCTGGCCAAAACCCCAATTGTTTATCGTCGCCGATTGTTAATTTCTATATGGAATTCGATAGTAAACATATTGAAACTAAGGAAACCAAAAAATAGGTCAAATATTGGTAGGTGTGGGCGTGGTGTGCTCCAAAAGAGGACAAGTTTTTCCCAATTTTGGAAAATTTTGGAGAAATAAATTACTATTTCTCGGAAACTATAACACATATTGCGTTCATTGTTTTTTGTTAGGTAGGTATAATTATGGCCTTTAAGAAATGTTTTAATAAATTACCGTGGCGTTTTCACTTCGTGCAAACTTCTTTTCCCTCAGGTACTAAATTTTATCGAAATTCCAAATTTATTGGCGAGAACTCTTAGGGAACGGCATGGATCAAAGTTTCGTTTTCGCAAAATGATGCCTGAGAGTATCTATCCTCTTTCAGCCCATATACACTTTTGTACAAGTCCGGCTCCGTCCGTTTAACACTTTTTAAATTTATTGAAATTGCATTTGTAAAAATGTGTGTTTTTATACCGTCAGCAGTTATGCTAACGAGGGTATATCACCAATATTTTTGAAAATTTAACATAGCTGAAGCCAAGGTTTACCCTTTTAGAACACGCGACTTGTGATTGTATATTATACAAATTAAATGTTTATGGATAAAATGAAATGTTTTTGGACGTGGCAAAAAATATTGGCCTCAAAACTTAATTTGCGTGGAAGCTGTGGCTATATTTATGTTAGAAAATGGGTAAAAATGGGTTGAAGCCAACGTGTCTTTTTTTGTTTTCTCTCGATTTGTGAGTAAACCACACTTCTCACGATTTTCCTGTCAAAGTAAAAGTAGAAGCCAACTAAATAAGGATAATCTCACTAATGTATAACTTTTCAAAATTTCATCAGCGTCTACCAATAAATGACGCTGGCATTTTGAAGCCAAATTTTCAGTGTTTTTTGACATTTTCTTCTAGTCGCGTTCCGCAAACATATTTTTCAAAAAGGCTTTAATAGGATTATAGTACTTGCGATTCTGAGCTTTTTGATACGTATATCGTGAATGTAGCCTCCACAGCTTCACAGAAATATGTATCGAAATGACGAAATTTTGTGTGAATATTTTTCTTAAAATCATATTATTCGGGCCTAATTTTTACAATTGTCATTCGATTTCCTCGTACTTGATTGCACATTTTAGTTTTTTTACGTTCCGGATCTAATAAATCTTTCTCCGTGATAATCCATCCACTAAAACACGCGTTACAAGAAAATCCAAAGTAGAAAAATCACCTAAAATTGTTTTTGGAAATATCGCGTATTTTATCGCGTTTTCTGCGGTTCGTTTACACTGCAATGAAACAACTAATACAGCATCTTTGTTTTAGCGGAAACAGAGATTTGAAAACTTCACTGATAAGGAAGCTACATTCATTTTATCCCAAAAAATAGTGTGTGATGCTACATCCACGGTTCTTCGTTGACCGCCTTGAAATAGATATATATCGATGTAGATTTTTATGGTGGACACTGAAATCGGATGCGGACAAAAAGCATACGCACTCCGCGCAAGTTAGCGACGTTATATAGGTTTTTAGGCACTAAGATGCAGCCTATGCTACATCTTAGCCACCAAATTAAATTTCGAAAACTATATTCAAATTAAAAGATACGGTATTACTGTACATGAAAATCACATGCGGACAAACTGATTTTGATAATTACGCGATTTACACGTATTTAAAAATGCATATAAATAAAAATGGGTTATTTGGCCTCTATTTCCATTTCAGAAGCTTTGACATATATCCCAATCAACCCAATTAGCTTCCCTAATGGGAAAGCTTTAATATGAATGTCAATAAAGCAAAATCCGTCTATTTTGTTGGGAGATTTAAGCAAAATGAAGGAAGTATTCCTATACATTTTTACAATATTTTCTACTACATAATGCATGTGAAAAATATTTTTTTAAACAAAAAATTATTTTTTTGACCGAAATATGTGCTTATTTTGGCTGTAACATCCAAACTATAACACCAATCTGTATGATTGTAGTCTCATTTGATTTGCCGTGAAGTTTGGATCCACAACAATTTTTTTTGTAATTTTATGACCACTAAATGGGCCTTAATTTTGAAAAAAAGTAGACTTATATTCAATAATTTATCAATTTTTTGTACATTCCGCGAATTCTGTGTAACATTTTGCAGGTATTATGCAATCTACTCGCTGAAGTAACTTCGAGAGAACTTTTTTGTAACAATTGTGCTCATTAAAATAATTAGCGTTTTTATAATATTTTCTTTCTTAAAAAGCGAAATAAAAGCGCCATAACTTTTGTCCGCAACAACCAAAAATTGGCTCGCGACCAGATTCGTACTCGGAATTTTTTTCTTAACCTATATATCAAAAATCGTTGATGTAGCGCGAAAAAAATTTATCCTTTTTTTCTGAAATGGAATGTGAAATAATTGACAATATTCCTGATATACACTTTCATACGGGTAAAATGTGCCTCATCTAAATAATGGGTTTAGACCCCAAGTATGTTTGGACGAAATCCGTTTCAGACAATTTGGAGTTGATTTAGCCATGTCCGTCCGTCTGTCTGGTTGGAGCGCACGATATCTCTCGAACGGATCAACTGATTCGGTCCATAATGTGGGTTTCGTAATATTTTATCCAAACTTAGTTCACTTCGAAGATGGGCTATATCGGTCCACTCCTTCCTGTACCTCTCACACAAAAGTTTGAAAATGTTCGGAAAATTTGTGCGCACGACAACTCTTGAAGGAAGTAACCGATTAGATCCATGCTTGGCATATCGTGAAATTTCTACCAGACTTAGATGAGGTTCCAATGTGGACTTAATCGGTCCACACCTTCGACTACCTCCCACACAAAACTTCGGAAAAGTTCATTTTATGACCAGGGGCTCAATTCTGTTTCTATGAAAATGTGAAGCCGAAACCTATAACTTTGCGTGTAAAACAAAAACAAAATACATGTATTTCAAATTGTATTTTTATACCCTCCACCATAGGATGGGGGTATATTAAGTTTGTCTCTACGTTTGCAACTACTCGAAATAATCATTGTAGACCCCACAAACTATATATATTCTTGATCAGCGTGCAATTCTACATCGACATAGCCATGTCCGTCCGTCTGTCCGTCTGTGGAAATCACTCTAGCATCCGAACCGATTTACGTAGGTGGATGAAATTTTGGGAAAATCTATTATTTGTACGTAGGACTTTTGGTATTGAAAGCGGGCTATGTAGGTCCACACTTTCTTATAACCCCCATACAAAATGACGCGTGACGCGTCGTCGTTTTAAGGAATTTTTAACATATTTGTCCCATTTTAATTTAATTTGGTATTTTGTGTCTCCAGAGGCCAAAAAACATTCATACCAAAGTTGGTTTACATGGGTCCACGTTTTCGTATAGCCCCCATATAACGCCCCATATAAAGTACGCGTCATTTTAATATATTTTGAATGTATTAGTCCCATTTGACAACAGAATCGGTTGCAACTTTGTGTTTTGTATATCCAGAGGCTAAGAAACATTTCTACCATAAAATGTTTATATAGGTCCACGTTTTGATATAGCCCCCATAGGACGATATCTCCCAATTTTCGGCATTTTGAAGGTTTTGGCCTCATTATCACACCGAGATGGCTGAAATTTGGTATTTAGTCTTCGTTGGGGGTATAAAACGTCCCCCCCAATAAATTTGTAGGTATAGGTCCGCGCCATCATATAGCCCCCATAGAACTGTAACTTCCGATTTTCGGTATTTTGAAGGTTGTGGTCACATTAATCCACCGAAATGGCTGACATTTGTGGTGGAGGGTATAAAAAGTTCGGCCCGACCGAACTTAACGCTTTTCCCACTTGTTGTATTTTTGATCGCACACGCAAAACGCAAAGTTTTAGGTTTTGTCCTGAAATAAAAATTTTATAAAGGAAATAAATGTCAAATTAAAAAAATTTTAAAGAAAATATTTTTCATTTTAAATTTTCATAGAACAAGAATTTAGCCCCTGTTCTCGTATCACTTGATTTTTGTTGTATCAACTTGTATTCACTGCCACCCAAAATAGCTTGGAAGTTGCAACAAACCCCTACGTCAACGGACCTGCCGATTCGGTCCAAAATTTGGTCTTCGTAATATTTTGTCCAAACTTAGTTTAAGTTCGAAGATAAATCATATCGGTCCGATACTTCAGGTATCTCCCCAAAAAAAAAAAAAAAAATTCAAAAATGGTCGGAAAAATTGTGCTCACGATAACTCTTGATATCTAATATATCTACCAGATATAAATCAAGTTCGAATGTGGACTATATTTGTCCACTCATTCGGGTACCTCCCATACAAAATTTCGGATAAGTTCACTTTAAGACCTGCTCTCGAATCACTTGGATTTTAGTTGAAACTGCTTGCATTCGCTGCTTAAATTATAACGGTAAAAGTTGTTTCAGGGACAACTTCATACTTCTTAAAAAAAACAGCCCGAAAGTTGTAAAAAACTCCTATGGCTCCATATGTAGTGGCTGAAAAGCACGATAACTCTCGAACCGAATACTGCGTTCGTCCACACTTTGGATATCGTAATATTTTTTAGAATATTAGATGAACTTCGAAGGTGGTGCTTATAGGTCCACTCCTTCCGGTATACCCCCATAAAAGTTCGAAAATATTCGCTAAAATGGTACGCGCGAATCTCATAAACGTAGCAACAGATTTGGTTCAAACTTTGGATCTCTTAATATTTTGTCCAAACTTAGTTTATTTTTAAATATGGGTCCAAGCCTTGGGGTACGACTCACAAAAATGGTTAAGGGTCTGTTCAAGGATCCTTTGAACATTTTTTACTAAGGTTGTCAAAGTGACCCTTTTTACATCTTTCCTGATATAATGGTGACCAAAGCAAAATTGTTTAATCCAATCCATATTTTTGTCGGTTCATACGCTCAAAACTTTGAAAATCCGCTAAATATATACGTACGTTTTTTGGAAAAATAGCATTTCAATGCACACAGGCTGAGGGAATATGTATCTTTGTCGGCAAAGCCGACTGATAATTGTTTACTTGTTTTTATACCGTTTCCCATATTAATTAAAGCTTTTTTTTACACAAATTGTCATTTTTTGAAATATTTGAGTTTTTATATGAGTTATATGGTAAAAACCAAAAATGTTTTACAATCGATGAATCCGAGTTTCACCCTTTCTTTTAAATGAAGTGTTTTTTGGGAGGGATCCCATAACGTCGGCTGTGTTGGCATCAATGTAGAAAAATGGGTAAAACTGGGTTGAAGCCAACAAGTTTTTTATGCTCCCTTCCGATTTCTGGCTTAACCTTACATTTTATAGACATATGCCCAAAGAAAGAATAACAGAATACTCCATGGGCAATATGATACTTGCGTATGATTTTTCGATATATCCACTGCATCCACCTAAAATTGATGCTGACATATTGAAGCCGGAATTTCGGTGTTTCTTGATTTTTTTTAATAATCCGGACTCGCAACTACGTAATATTCTAAATTCATAATAGGTTTATAGAACTCGTGAACGTCGTTTAATGTATATCTCATGAGTGTGTTCCTTACAGTATCCTAGTAATTGGAGTCTAAATGCCAAAATTTGATGCGTGAATTTTCTTAAAAAACCTATTATTGCGTTGAAAATTTACAAGTCTCATTCAATTTCCTTTGAACCCCGCGTGAATTTAGTTTTTTTACGCGACGGATCTAATAAACCCGCTGATATAGATACCTTGCAAAGAGGAAACTAATAATAATAATAATTTGGGTGTTTTACGCAATAGGTTATATTAACGTATTTTTGATGGGCGCTAATGAAACCGGATGCGCATCAAAATCGTATGTACATAGCGCGACTTTTTGGAATTGTGAGATGCAACTGACGTCACACAATGGCCGCTGAGTGAAACATCGAAATATGCATAGATATTGAAAGAGATTGAATCGCTGTATCCAAAATCGGATGCGCATCAACCGACTTTAACTAATTCTCGAATAGCAGACTTTTTAATTTTCATATTTCTTGAATGATTGTAATTTCAGTACAACTCTTAATTTCCTATCCTTATAAGTTATCACAGTAAGCACTTAAGCTCTCGCAATGGGAAACCATATTTCTTGATGAAGTTTTATCAGTATACATTCATTATTGTATGGGATTTCAAAAAATATATTTGAAATAATATTTTAACAATAAGTTCTTTCTCGTTTGTTTTTGCTATAATATGTAATTTAAAAAGCAAATGTTTATAATTTTGGTTTCATATTGTTTTACGCGTTGTCTAGTACCTATTTTTAATTTATTTTTTAGAGGTTTATACGGAATCTGAGGTAGTATAATTTATATTTGCTCCCAGATTTTAATTAATTTGTTTGTTTTTTCGCGAAAATAAAAGCAAATTTTAGAAATTATGTTTCATCTACGGATGGATGTCAAATGCTGTTACTGATATATGCATACATTTTCTAAATACAACAAATAAAAAATTTTAAAATATTTTTTCGTTATAAGAGAATAAAAACCGCTATAACTTTTGCGCGCATTGGCCAATTTTGTGAATGCGAACAGATTGGAAATCTGAATTTTTCCCTTAACCTCTATATCAAAAATCGTAGATGTGCTCACAAAAAATAATAATATTTTTCAAATGGAATTGTAAAGAAAATTTGGTTTTTACTGCACGCAGAGAAAAAATATTTTTCGCTTTTGTTGGAACAAAAATATATGTTTTGGTTCCAAAAATGTATTTGTTTTTTTCAAACATTGTAATCCAAATCCAAAAATACCATCTTTTGTTCCAAACATAGAAAACAAAAACAACTTTCGAATTTCCGCAATATTGTTAAAATCGTTAACAATACCGATTGTAGGAACTATCATAATCTAATTTTGTTTACAAAAAGTATCGTCAATACAGAAAACCAGCCCAGAAATTTTTGATTTGAGTGCATATACTTCTCATATACACTTTTCGCATAACTTGGATATAAATGTCGCGTATAATATTGCAATCATTGATGAACACAATACATGGTTTGCTGCATTGGCTGACAACAAAGACAAACAAAAAGCCACAAGAACCCACCACAACATAAGGAATAATTAAACACCATAACAAACATGAAAAGGAAAGAAGAATGAAACAAAACAGAAATAAATAAAAACAAGAGTCTCACAAGTACATACACACAAAAACAAAGGTAAAGGCAGCATGTCATACAAACACACCACAACTCACCAAAATTGTTTTTTCAACACGGCATCGAGAGAAGAGAAACAAATTTTCCAAGAAAAGAGAGAAATATTGTTCAATTGACACAAACTATTTTTGGATTTACAATACTACATGAGGAATCCAACAATATGTTAACAATACATATTTTGCTCTTGGAATATTGTTGGATCAAACATATTTTTTTCTCTGCGTGTGTATGTGTTTTATGTAAACCAAAGGAATATTTTTTTATTTTTGAAAAAATTACATTAAAAAAAATTAAAAAGTTGTTAAAAAATTTAAAAAATAATTTTACAATATATATTTCCGATTGTTTGTATTTTTGTGGTTAGTTTATGGGTGATAAATCATTTTTAATAGATTAGAACATATGAGAAACTCAAAAACACCCATATTTTGATGCAAAATAAAAAAACTCAACATTTTAACTTTGACCTTGAATACCTCTGCAACCACTAAGCAGAAGTTGATCATTCCTAGTGGAAAGCTGATTGTGTTACCTGTCGAACAAAGAAATATTTTTGAAAAATCTTTATCCGTTCAAAAGATACAGAGTTTTGACCAGGAAAAAAACGATTCTGAACCAAAATGCGACGTCGATATTCACCGTCAAGCCATATTGGCACGTACATTTTTCAAAGAATCTTCCTCTCAAACACACCAATCACTGCCTTATCTGCAAGTAACCAAGGTTTAGGGTATAATTAACTTTGTCATTCCACAACACATCGAAATATTCGCCGGCGACCCTATCTTAATACATAAAAGGGCTTACTTATAAGTGAGTGACTGACTGGCATATCATCGCACAGACGAAACCGCTGGAGCTAGAAATTTAAAATTTTAACTGTGGGTTGTTGTTGTTGTGAATTAGTGAAATATGGCTGGGTTTTTGAAAATTCGTCCTATAAGGGTACGAAAAGTATTAAATATGGTACCCATTGTATTCGGCAAACGCGAAGAGCTAAAATTCCGAAATTTGGGATGAGGGTTACTAATGGAGAGTTAGAAAAGATTTTTCGAAATTCGAACTACAAGTGTACGAAAAGCACTAAAAGTTACTATATTTGGTACAAATTGCATATTTGGAACGTGTATAGCTGGAATCTTGAAATTTGGTATGGCATTCAAGGTTGGGAAATGCTGTTGATATAAGGAAATGGTTTTGGAAATGCGTACTTAAGTGTACGAAAAGTACTAAATAGTTCCAAATTTAGTACAACTTGGATTTGGATGAACGAAATTTGGAACTAGGATTACGATGGGGTTGAGATATGGGGGTAGTTTTGGAATTTCGTACTTTTGTGTACGAAAAGTACTAAATGGTTCTAAATTTTATAAAACCTGGATTTGTGGGTGCCACCGTGGTGCAATAGTATGCACACCCGCCTTACATGCATGAGGTCGTGGGTTCGATTCCCCGACTAGGCAACATCAAATTTCCAACGGTGGCAAAATACCCTCAGTAATGTTGGCGACATTTCCTGAGTATTTTAGCCAAGTAAAACTTATCTACAAGTGGTGTCGTAGGACACGCCGTTCGGACTCGGAGATAAACTATAGGTCCCATATCATTGAGCTAATATGAATCGGGGTGCACTCATATGAGAGAAGTCTCTCTTGTCCCGTATGGGATGTTGTGAAACTATGTTTTTTTTTTTTTTGTGGATTTGTGTGAACGGATAAAAATGGAATCCTGAAACTTGGAATTAAGATTAGGATTGAGGTAGTTTTGGAAATTCGCTCTTATGGGTACGGAAGGTACTAAATTTGGTTCAATATGGATTTGAGCGAACGGAATACTGAAATTTGGATTTAAGATTACTGTTGGACTGTAGAAGAGAGGAAGTTTCGAAAATTCGTACTTATGGGAACGAAAAGTATTAAATGGTACTAAATTTGGTACAATTTTGATTTGGGTGAACGGATGGCGCTGGAATCCTTAAATTTGGAATTAAGATTACTGTTGAAATTAAGGATTGAGGTAGATTTAGAAAATCAGACTTATGGGTACGAAAAGCGCTAAATGGTACCAAGTTTGGTACAATTTGATATTGGACTGTTATTATTTGGTATTATTGTCAGTGTAGGGTTGATTATGTGGTTGGCGAAATACTTACCATAAGTATACGAAAATTATTAAATTGTATCCAATTTGTTATTGGGTATAACGACAGAGGTGGTGTGTAATGTTGGTGTATGGGTTTGGTTTAAGAAATACATATCTTAAATTTATTTTTAAATTTATGATATTATTAAATCTGTCTAAACTTGATATTGGGCGCAGGAACTGAGCTGGATTTCTAAAATTTTTTCTTGAGTCATTGTTGGTATGTGGGGTTAAGATATGGATATGGCTTTGGAAATGCATACTATGAAAAGTACTAAATGGTACAGACTTTGTTTCTTATTGTGTAAAGGGGTTCGGAGGAATTTTGATTTAATGGGAGGAGGTTTCGGATATTCATACTTATGTATTTATATGTAAAGTATTATAATTGGGTTTGTCGGAACTGGTAGAGCTGGAAATGAGAATCGCGGTTGGTTTATTGGATTAATATAAGAAGGTAATTTTTGAAGCTTATACGAAGGTAAATTTGGTGTGCATGAATGATAATATAAGAAGTTTTTGGTAAAATGCGTAAAAATTCTGAGATATGGTAATGGAAATACCTACTATAAATAGGACTAAAATTGGTCTTGTGTGTATTTTTTAGAAGAATGTTTTACAGCTCGAAATATATAATGTTTATTTTACTTACCAAGAGTAGTATTGAAAAATTCATAATTTTCGGTATTTTGAAGGTTTCACCCACATTATCTTACCAAAATGGCTGAAATTTGATATTTAGTTTTTATTGAGTCTACAAAACCTTTTCCCAGAAATTTGTTAGTATAAGTCCACATTTTAATATAGCCCCCTTAGTATTTTGAAGATTTAGACACAGTATCTTATCGACATGTCTGAAATTTGGTATTTAGTCTTTCCCCAGAAATTTTTCAGTACAGGTCCAAGTTTTGATATAGCCCCTATAAAACGGAACTTTCTGATTTCCGTATATTGAAAGTTTCAGCCACATTATCCTAACGAAATTGCTGAAACTTGGTATTTGGGCTTCTTTGGGGCTACAAACAATCTCCCACAAATTTGTCAGTATAGGTTCACGTTTTGATATAGCCCCCATAGAACAGTAGATTCGATTTTCGGTACTTCGAAAGTTTTACTCGCATTATCTTACAGAAATTTCAGACAATTTACTATTTAGTCTTTTTCGATGCTATGACGCTTTCTCTTAGATTTTAGTCGGTATAAGGTTCACGTTTTTATATATCCCTCATAGAACGATACAGCCCGATTTTCGGTATTTTCAAGGTTGTTGCCGCATTATACTAGAGGAATCGGTAAAATTCGGTATACAGCCTTCGTTGGGGATATGGAGCATTCCTGCAAAGAATTGTCAGTATAGGATCACGGTTTGGTATAGCTGCTATAGAAAGGTACCTCCAGAATTTCTATATTTTCAAAGTTTTCATCACATTATCCTATAGAAATGGGTAAAATTTGGTAGTTGGTTGTATTTGAACCTAAAAAACGGTCTCCAGATTTTTGTCAGTATAGGTCGGTAAATGGTCTGATATCTTTTGTCTTTTCAGGTTTTATTTCAGTGTAAATATACATCTGATCAATTGTGGATATGCCAGATCTAAAGACACATTGGTATGACCCAATTATTCCGTTGACGATAGGCTTTAGTCATCCCTGACACTATCTTATAAGCAATAGGGAACAGATTTATGCCCTGACCTTCAATATAGGTCAATGTTTTGGTACAGGCCCCATATAACGGTACATACCTGTTTCCTGTATTTTGAGAATTTTAGCTACATTTTTACCGAACTGCCTGTAATTTGGCGTTTGAGTTTGCCAGTGGTCACAAAAATTCTTCACCAAAAATTTGCAACATAAATCCATGTTTTGGTACTTCCCGATTTTCGGCATTTTGAGGATGTTAGATACACATATTAAACGAACTAGCTGCAATTTGACGTTTGTGATGTTTAAAGTGTTCACAACACTTATCCACCAGAAATTGTGGATATAAACCATATTTTGGAATACCATGATCGGCCCCGTTCACCTATAGCCCTCTCTTATTTGAGTTTTTTAGCAGTCTTATGGGTGAACGCTTGGCACATGTTAGTTGGCTATGTACCTTTAACCGGAGTTAAAGCTGCTCCTCAGGTGACACCACGGGGAAGTCAGTGTCTACGTGAGATGAAAGAGGTATCAAAGTAAGTCCCATGGTAAAGACGGTCACAGCCGGTGATTGGTATCTTTCGTTCCCTAGGTTAGGTTAGGTTTGGGGATGTGTAGTCAATATATATGTATATTGACTACGCCACTCGGAGACCTTTCTGTCCATTGTGATCATCCATAAAGAAAAAAGGAGGTTCCGAATTACCTGAAAAGAGAAGAGAAAAGAGAGAAGAATAAAGAAAAAAGGGGGGTGTTGTTTGGAGAATAATAATAAATGAATTAATTATAAGAAATAATGAAGATGTAATAAAGACAGAGAGGGTGTTTTTTTTTTTTTTTTTTTTTTTTTTTTGGCGATGGTGGAAAAAGCTGTCAGAGAAGTAGTTACGCTTATGGGTCACGCCGTCCCAGCCACTTCAGATTTTTAATGATGTTGTTTATGATTGTTGGTTCCATGTTTGAGTAGAAGGTTAAGCTTGGAGGAAAGCGTACTCCTGTTAGTCTATACCGCTTTCGAGTTAACATCGGGCAACGACATAGAATATGCTCGATCGTCTCCGTTACCTCCTCATCTTCACAGAGCCTGCAATAGTCCACGCCATCATCCTGCCATTTGCCGATAAAAGCTCGGATGTTGCAATGGCCGGTAATGACTCCCGTCAATACCCTGATTTCTGACTTACTCAGACTTAAAAGCGAAGTTGTTCTCTTTGTTGAAAGATTCGGCCAAATGGCCCTTGACACGTTGCACCTTGGTTCATTATGCCATAGTTCCTTGGCCTGTTCTTCAAAGAACGTCTCCACCTTCCGAAAAACGTGACATATGGGTGGTTTAATAGAAACAGTGATAGCTTGACTTGTTGATTGAGATCCGTGTCTTGCCAGTTCATCTGCCTTCTCGTTTCCCACAATGTCACAGTGACCCGGTACCCAGCAGAGTCGGACAGCGTTAGTTAGGTTCGCCAAAGCAGTTCTACACTCAAGAACGGCCTCAGACTTGATATTGGGGGATTTGATGGCTTTAAGAGCCGGCTGACTATCAACGAAGATAGTCACCGGTTCAAAGATTTCAGCATCCAGACTTTTTATCAACTCTGCGGCCATTTTGATCGCGAAGATTTCTGCTTGGAAAACGCTACAGTCGCTGTTCAACCTATAAGAGTACTCGAGGCAAAGCTTTTCGCAGTAGACGCCAGCTCCGGTACCTTCTTCCATCTTGGAACCGTCTGTATAGAAAGCCAGACCGTCCAGAGGAGGGTTACCACGGATCCAGTCATCTCTACTAGGGATAACGACCTCAAAATCATCAAATCTATGGATTGGTGATAAGTAGTCGCTGAACTTCCCCTGCTGATTTAAGCCAAGGTTTGGCCCTAGCTCTCGAAGAATGCATGCATGACCATAGGTGCTGTCACGCCAACGATTCAATTCATGTAGCCTTAGAGCACTACGTGCTGCTTGACCTTTGATGCTAATTCTCGTGGGCAAGAGGTTTAGCATCGCGTTCAGAGCTGCTTGTGGTGTACTTCTAAAAGCTCCAGTTATCAGGAACGAGGCTGCCCTTTGCACCTTGTCTATGCTGCCCGAGTTCGATTTGTGTCGAAGCGCATGCCACCAGACAAGACATCCGTAGGATAGGATGGGTCTCACCACAGTATTATACAACCAGTGTATAATAGCTGGATTTAGACCCCAACTTTTCCCAATCGAATTCTTACATGAATAGAGTGCGATCATACCTCTCTTCGTCCGTTCCTCGACGTTCCTTTTCCATCTCAGTTGAGAATCCAGGATTGTACCTAGGTATTTGGCCTCAGGAGATAGATGCAACTGCACTCCATCCAATGTTGGTGGTATGAAGTCGCCAAGCTTACGCTTTCTGGTGAACAATACCAGTTCTGTTTTCGTCGGATTTACACCAAGGCCATTTGTGGTGGCCCAACGAGACAGCTTTGATAAGGCTCCTTGCATAAGCTCCGAAATAGTGGACAAGAATTTGCCAGTTATTAGTAAAACTACATCATCCGCGTATGCGACAACCTTGATGCCCTGATTGTCGAATTCCGCCAAAATATTGTTTATCACAAGTATCCACAGCAGCGGTGAGTGTACACCTCCCTGGGGAGTACCTCGTGTTACTGTCTTCCTTGTTGTCAACTCCCCAATACTGGAATTTATGATCCTGCTCTCCAGCATTCTCTTTATCCAGCAGATCAGGGTTTCCGGGGTGTTGACCGATCTAAGCGAGAGATGAATGGATTCAAGTTTTACGTTGTTAAAGGCTCCTTCTATATCCAGGAAAGCCGCCAAGGTAAAGTTTGAGTTCTCCATATTTCTCTCAATGAAACCCACGACCTCATGAAGAGCAGTTTCGACAGATTTACCTTTCATGTAGGCATGCTGCGAGTCGCTCAGCGAGGCAGTGTCTACAAAGCTCCTAATCTCCAGATCGATCAGTCGTTCGAGTGTCTTGAGGAGAAAGGAGGATAGACTAATAGGTCTGTAGTCTTTCGGTGCAGAGTGACTGGCTTTCCCCGCTTTGGGGATGTAAGTTACCTTTACCTCTTTCCACAGATCTGGTACCCAGGAAAGAAACAAACAGGCCCTAAAGATCTCCTCCAGAATTTGGTATATCTGCGGTGCAGCAAATTGAAGCATCGCAGGAATTACTCCATCTGGACCAGGTGACTTATAGGGTTTGAATGTACTTACTGCCCACTTTATTTTGTTTCTGCTTACAACCTTATCAATGAGGCTCTCGTCCACTGACTCTTGGACTTGGAAGTTGTCACATTCAATGTGAAGGTTACTGGCATCCGTGCAGTCAGGGAAGTGGGTCTCAGCTAGAAGGTTTAGAGTCTCAAGACCTGAGTCTGTCCACGTGCCGTCCGGTTTTTTGACACTACCGATGGATTTGGGGTCCTTCGAGAGTATCTTACGGAATCTGGCAGCGTCGTTTACCCCTTCTACAGACTCACAGAAACAAACCCATGACTTCTTTTTGGCGCGCTTGATTTCACTCTTGTATTTGGTGAAACTCGCTTTATACGATTCCCAGTCACTGTCAAGTTTCGTCGAGTGCGCCTTGTTGTACAACTTTTTGGTGTTTTTCCGTAGTTCGCCAAGATCCTTGTTCCACCACACCGGTTGGGATTTCTTCCCAGGATAAGTTAATGGACAGGCATCCTTATGGCAGCGAAGAAGGATTTCTGTTAGGTTGGACACCTTACTGTTAAGCTCAGCAACTGTTTCTATCCTTCCGGGGAGTGTCAGTTGATGGTTCGTCAGATCAGTGAACCTTCCCCAGTCCGTCCTTCTCGGGTTCCTATAAGGATTTTGGCGGACTCCGTCGAAAGAGATTTCAAAGTATATCCTCATATGATTCGAAAAGGAGCATTTGTTGGATACCCTCCAGTTCCTGACGACAGAATCATCTAAATTAAACAGGGTTAGATCAATGACCTCCTCCCTGCCTCTAATTTTAAAGGTGGGATCGTTTCCTATATTACATATTCTTAGATTGTAAGATAATATAAAATTGAAAATCGACTCACCTCTAGTGTTTGTGTCTTTGCTGCCCCAGTGAAAATGGTGGGCGTTGGCGTCACATCCAAGGATAACGTTACAAACGCCCAGGTTCTCCTTCAGCAGCCTGTGTACCCCCTGATTTGGTGGATCAGGGTCCTCATACGGCATGTAGATTGAGGACAGGAGAGTGGCCTTCTCCCTGCCGTTCTCCAGTCGCACCGTGCACATGTCTCCATTACTGTAATTAGATAGAAAGATTAGATTGAGGTTCTTCCTACCTACCACACAGGTCCTCACCTTGTCCCCTTCGGACGATGCAAAGACCTCGAAGTTGGCATTGTTCAGTCCAGAGACCTTATTTATATATATATAAGGTTCCTGGACTAGAACAATGTCTACCTCTGAGTTCGTGAGGGACAGGAGTAGTTCGGCGGCAGCTGCTTTACAATGATGCAGATTAATCTGCAAAATGCGTAGCACCTGCCGCCTGCCTACTCCTACTGACTTCCGCGAGGTGGACTCAGTCGGAACCGAACCCATCCTGAACCGAAGTTCAGTTTTCCCTCACGAATCTTAAGGTACTCCTCTCCTGAGGAGTCTACCGCCATCTTAATGTCCATCCCTCCATTCTCCTTACAAGGGGTGAGACTCATTACAGTCCAGTCCTTAGTAAGGAGACCGGGGTTCTGGAGCTCCAGCATCCTCAGCAGAAGTTCCTTATCCACGGTAGGTGGGGGAACCCATGCTGGGAATACCTTCCTGGACGGAATCTCCGTTATAGACACCGCAGCAATTTTTGCCCCCTCCCAAAGTTCATCAAAGCCATTAACTGTCTTCTTAAGGTACTCTTGCGAGCTCCTGTTGAGACATTTAATGACTTTAACTCCCTTGTGAAGGAAGGCGCCACCAAACTGACGGTCACCCTGGTTCGCCTCAGTGAACACAATGGCTAAGCGAAGCCGAGTCTCGAAGAGCAACCAGTGACTTTCGCTGATTTTCCCGAAGGGGTCAGCTCGGTCGATGATTGCAACTAGGAGCTCGTCATCGTTTGCCACCGTGGCCGTTTTGGCGTAGGGTTTCCTACGTCCTCGCTCACGTGCCTTGGTTACAGCTTTTCCTGAGGAGGTGGACGCCTTCTCAGTACTGGTGCTGCTTCCCTTGGCTTTGTGAGCAAGGACACCAGCATAGGAGTTCGCCGTGTTGACCGTCTGAGAGATCATCGTCTTCTTTGGCGAAGGCTGAGGGCCTTCTGAAGAGCGAACTCGCTTCACAGTCTTTGACTGCGAGGACTTGTTCGTCTTCTCCGAAGTCGATGGTGTCCCAGTCGATCCACCCGTCGTTACTCCCGAGTGGCTTGCGCAGGTCTTAGACACCTTCTGTTCGTCCGCTTTACCCTCATTAGTTGGGGTAGGAGCCGGATTTGGGACAGTCACCTTCTCCAGTTGACTACTCTTACGAGAATCATTTGGAGTCGGATTATGCCCCTTATCCTTTTCCAGTCCCTTCTGGCTCGGGTTCGGCTTCGGAACAGCTTTAGGTTCCACCTTGCTGTCAGAAGCAGCAGGCTTTACCTCCACCTTTTTGCTTGTCGCCGCAGTCTCTACTGAGTCTTTGGCTGAAGCTGAAGCAGGGTTCGGGAGAAAGATTTTGTCCACCAGGAGCTCGCATCTGGGTGCATTTGGATAGATTCTTTCGAATTTCCGCATATACTTGAGCTTGCTCTTGATGAACATGATCTCTCTCCTAGTATGCGAGCTCGCGTCCCTTCCCACGAACTTGCGCAGATACGAAGCTGCACGCTTGTAGTGCCTCGTATCTGAAGCCTCTTTGGCGGAAATTGCGTCGGTGTCCGTCGATGAGGTTTCCTTGGATTCCCCAACGCAGGCCGGAGACTCAGAGTCAGTGGCAATTGTTGGAGCTTCCGTTGATTCCCCCTCGATGGTCATCGACTTAGAGTCAGTGGCTGTTGATGGATCATCTCTAGGTTCTCCATCAACATCCATTGACTCCGTGGCAATCTGCCTTCGAAGCTTAGTATCGGCTGGTGCCGATACAGGACCAGACTGGTTGCGACTTGTCTGTGGTTGCGAACCCAGGTTCACAACCTCTTCGACCACATCACCGTCAGTGGACATGTCGTCATCAGACCTTCTTGTTGACTCAGCTGGGATCACCGTAATGTCCAGTTCGTCGTCAGTGAGGGTGAGATTGTTGAGCATGTCCTCTGGTGGTATGGTCGGAACAAGTCTCTCCAGTTGGTGAAGGTGTTCGTCCCCTACGGCACCCCGATAACAAAATTTTGGAAATAATCGCATTGAAATTATCATTTCTTGCACCCGAGTTAGCTTTTTCCATACCTCCAGATTTTCGGTATTTTGCGAATTTTAGCTACATTTTTGGACCGAACAACCTGAGATTCCCAGTGGTCACAAAACATCTCCACCAAAAATGGTTTGGTATAGCCCCTATATACCTCCCGCTTTTCAAAGCTTTTTCAACGATTGGGCCATAATTGTGGGATTTTTCGTGAAAGTGCACAGTTGGCCCCATTCAAATTACTATGGAAACAAAGATTTTATATATACAGTTTTTGGATCAAATGAAAAAAAATTAGGAGGTAGGAAATAAAAAAAGATATTTTGGGTTTGTTTTTGGGTCACCCTAATGTACGTCCTAGTGTTGGTATATAAAATGGTAGCCCATAATTTTAGGCGTTTTGAACAAATCAACTGTAATTTAACATTTTATGTTCCCAATAGTCACAAAATTTATTCACCAAAAATGTTGAACATAGGTCCATGTTTTGGTATAGCCCCGATAAGACGGTACCTCACGATTTTAGGTATGTTGAGGAGTTTAGCTACATGTGTTGACCGAACGATCTGTAATATGACATTTGAGATTCCCAGTGTTCACAAAACTTCTCCACGAAAAAATTTCAAAATAGGTCCACAATTAAAGGACCCGTGGGATTGCGTGGTAACAAAATAAATCTACATAAAATTGTAGACAGGAAAGAAAACTAAGTTATATTTTATGTTGGAGGGTATAAAAAGGTCTGCCCGGCCGAACTTAATGTTTTTTTACTTGTTATATGTTCGATGGACGATTTTATGGTTCTTAAGTCCTGTATTACAAATTTTAAATTCACATCGCATAACTTTACTTAATGTTTACAATATACAAATTTTAAAAATTGAGTATTTCCGCTGAAAAATTTTATTATTTTGACTACTGTTTCAACAAGTTTAATTAGATTTAGTCATTCAAGCACCATCATCAACACCACAAAATCTATGTATTATCGTCTATGCATCCGCATAAATATGCAATTTGAATGATAACTAAAAAAATGCCAACAACAATTGTGTTTTGTTGTGTTTTACTTTGTTTTTGTTTGTAATTTATACCTTTACAACAACAAACAAAATTAAGAAGCGATGATGAATAAATATTAATTAAATTAAAACCGCGAAAACCAAACCACATAAATCCACACAAAATGTTGTAATCACGAATTATGCTGAGTCGATTATTTACACGATTTCATAAACGTACATACATACACACAAGTCATACTTACTATAGCATACATCTGTATATTACATTTGTTTGGATGTATGAATGTTAAAATTGTGAGGTAAAGGTAATGCTTACCTATGCAAACGTTAACATATGGCTGGTGGGGTAATACTCTGCATAAATACAGAGACACTCACAAAATTAGGTTAGGTTAAGTTTAAGGTTGCGCAGTATGATATTTTGATGAGTTTTTGCCTTAAATAGCATAAAATCTTAACTATAATGTGATTCGATAATTTCAGAACTTTTGACAAATTTTTGAAATCACTGCAAGCAGATATTTAACTGAAAACAAAGTATAGGGGCACACGACATAACCAAAAATGACCTCACCGTTCGTTTCTCACTAATTTTATATAACTTTATTTCATATATCAAAAAAAAAATTAAAAGTGGTTTGTGCGAGACCGTTTTTTAAATTTGAATGGAATAAAAGTTATTTTAGTCATTAATAGGCAAACTGGCATTAATTTGGAAATAATTATACCTTCCACCATAATATGAAGGGAATAATAAAATTTGTCATTCCGTTTGTAACACATCGAAATATTCACCGAAGACCCTATAAAGTGCATAAATTCTTGATCAGGGCAAAAATCTACGTCGCTCTAACAATGCCCGTCTGTTGAAATCAAGATACAGCTCGCAATTTTCAAGATCCAGCATTGTAATTTGGTATAGAAATTTCTATTACTCCAAGAATGTTTGGTTTTGCAAATGGGCTATATCGGTCTACGTTTTGATAAAGCCTCCATTAAACGTTACCACCCGATTTTCGGTATTTTCAAGGTTTTAGCCTCATTATCACGCCGAAATGGCTGAAATCTGGTACTGGGGTTTAAAACTTTCCTCCAGAAATTTGTCGATATTTTGAAGGTTGTGGCCTCAATATTCAACCGAAATGGCTAAAATTTGGTACTATTGTTCATTGGAGGTATAAAACCTTCCTCCAGGAATTTGTCGGTATAGTTCCACGCCTTTATATAGCCCCCATAGAACGATACCAGCCGATTTTCGGTATTTTGAAGATTTTAGCCTTATTACCACACCCAAACACACCCCCATAGAACGGTACTTCCCGGTTTTCGAAATTCTGAAGGTTGGGACTTCAATATTCCACAGAAAAATGAAATTTGTTATTTAGTTTTCCATGGGGTTATAAAATGTTCCAGAAAAGGATTATCAGCAGGAGCGGGTTCCTATATCCCCCGTAGAAGCGTACATGAAATATCCGAAATTTGATACTTAGTCTTCTTTGAGTCTAAAAACTTTCCGCCAGAAATGTATAGATAAAGAACGATGTTTTGATATAGCCCCCATGGAACGGTACCTTCCGAATTTCGATATTTTGAAGATTAGCCACATTGTTTTACCGAATTTGCTGAAGTATGGAATTTAGTCTTCTTCATAAACGAAAGGAAACTAATTGTTCCAGTTTCAGCTTACTTCAATACAACTCGTGGTGGAGGGTACAACAAGCCGAACTTAACGCCGTTCCTACTCGTTTTTTTTTTTCATTTTAAAGATTTTTTTTTAATTTTTTCAAAGTTGTTATGTGCGGAACCTTTTTTTAATAAAATGGAATGAATGTTATTTAGGCATTAATAGGCAAAAAGTTCATTCATTCTCACTACAGGAAATCATTTTTGAGAAAAAATTTCAAAAATTCATAACCCTAATGCCCAGCCACCTAATAGTTTAGTAACTGCATCACTCGGAGACCTTTGGTCCATTGTGTTAATGAGATGATGACGAGGGCGTTTTTTATGGCTTTTGCTAAATCTATGACTCATAGGAATGTGAGAATGTCCATCTCGTATCTGCCCAAGTAGTCGGTGTCTTCTTGTGTGCAACAAGGGACACCTACAAAGTACATTCGCGGCAGCCTTCATCTTTTCTGCATCATTGCATGATAAACAGAAATCACTAACCACTGTCATCTCATTTTGTCGTTAGACATCTAAACCTACACTAACCCGTACACTGCCATTTTAAACCCTTACTTATCGGGTAAGAGCTAGAAGGTCCTTTTACGTTGAGAGACCACAGGCCTGTATATCCTGCACCCAGGTTCCAAAAGCCATCTGTTATGTGCCCACTCGAAGTAGATCTCACGAAGTTTGCGGATGTAGTAGAACATCAACTGGTATATAGATTGACTTAAAGACTCCTCGAGTAAGTAAGCGGCATAGTAACAACCAGAACAGGCTGTGTCAAAGAACAGTGATTGTAGAAATGGGCCTGCAATTCCACGCGATATCGCTGTTGATTTTGCGTTGATGATATATGTTTCAGCATAAGCGTATATACCTGTGATCTTGTTGAGTTCTTCCAAGCGGTTGCGGTACTTACAGATTCCACGTATTTTGAAGCATACTCATGATACAAAATTAATATCTACATACATATATACTAGTAGACCTGGTCCTTGTTGCTGGCCCGTCGTAATGAGTTTTAATGACAACTTTTTATGGACTTTATGCTTGACAATTCAAAAATAGGTAATTTCTACCTCACTCCTTCGGTCCATTGTCAAACCGAGGAGGATTTTAAATTTATCAACAGAGTTCGTCTGTAGCCCCTCTTTTCTCATTGATGCTGTTTAGGATTTATTACCGTCCATATCTCCTGTCTTTATCCTAAAGCGATCTACAGTATTTCCCTCTTATATGCACCCCGGATATAAGCATTCCTCGGTTAATAGCACTGAAATTTGTGCAAATGTTATTTTTAGTTCAAAATGCATTGACATTATTTCGATATATGCATCCCGCTTATATGCATTCCCCTCTTATAAGAGCTTTAAATTTGGTCATCACCCTTTCATTTTGGCTTAAAACAATCGTTTATATGCACCGGCTCAAAATAATTTGGATGATAGTAAAATTTGTCATAGGCGTTAAATATGGCAAGCATATGCGTGAAAAGGGCAGTTAATTGGAGAAAATCAAGAAATCTGTTCTTTCAGCCAATATGCTCTTAGAGAAAGCTGAGCTAATTGCAATAAAAATAAATAAGCCATTTACTCTATCTGCTGTCGGAGAATAATGAATTATATAAAACCGATTGTGCAGAAAATAAGATTTCCTTAAAAAAAGATGTTTTAAAGTTAATAAGTATTATTCGTAAGGCTGTAATGCCAGCCATTAAATTTCTTCATTAAATAGAAAACATAGAGCAATTCTATTTTAGGCAATGCACAGACAAAAATCACGAACTTTTTATACCCTCCACCATAGGATGAAGGCTGTATTAACTTTGTTTTTTCTTTGTAAATCATTGAAATTATCACTTGCAACACTATAAAGTATTATTATTCTTTATCAGGGTAAAATTAGGATTCGATCTATGCATATTCATTAATCCGTCTGTGGTAATTACTCTAGCATCCACAAAAATAGAGATAGAATGCTGAAATTTCGGAAAGATGAGTTTTTTGTTTGCTGTTCGAATTTTGGTATAGCCCCCATATAACGGTATCATCGGATTTCATGTATTTTCAGGTTTTCAGCTACATTTTCAGACCGAATTAGCTATAATTTGGTATTTATGGTTCCTTGTGGTGAAAAAACGTATCTATCCAAAATTGTGTAAGCCCATGTTTTGGTATAGCCCCAAATAAAGTTACCGCCCGATTTCAGATACACTTCACCCCGGTTATTTACCTCTCTGCTTAACTGGCTTTCCCGTTTAATTGCCTCATAATCTAAATCCCCAAAAGTTTTTCATATAAATGTGTTCAAACTGTTCCGGTTAATTACTTTTTAGTCCGGTCAAAATAGACATTGAAATAGCAAAAATTCCCACAAAGCTGAATTTTGGTGGAGAGCTAGGGTTTGCCATTAGAAGCAACGTCCTAAAAGGCCCCATCGATCCCATGTGTGCAAAACAAATTATTCGGGGTCAAAGGTCAAAATTTAAGGGTTTTTAGGTTTTCGGATTTATTTTTTGAAAACGGTTGATCTAATCAAAAAGTGACTAAAGTAAATATTGTAGACAGAAAAATTATCTACAAGTTTGACCCTTACGATTTTTTCTTAGAAGGAACCATTCTTGAGATATAGCTGTTCTAAAAAACACATGATTTTTATGCACTTATAAGGGAAATATGCACATATTCAGACGAACCGGCTAAAATAAGCAAAGTAATCGGGTCTGTCCCCCAAAAATATGTATATTTTCTTGAAGAGCGAAATTATAGCTATCTTCTAAAAAAAAAAAAAAATCCAACAAAATCGGAGTGTGTTTATTAGAGTTATTCAATGTTAGAGTCATTTCATGCAAAAATAGCCCATTTAACCCACATGTATAATCGAAAGCCCAATGGGAACGACACCAACGAAAACTCTCCGATTTTTTTTTTCAAGTTTTGTCCGAAGGTTGCGTTTGTTGCACTGATTACGGAAATGTATAATTTTCAATGGTTGCGGATCCGGTTCGCCGGTTATTAGACCCGAAAGGCCAAATTTAAAAACCGGGTTAGACCCGGTTCTACTGAATCGATTACTGCAAAGTGGATATCGTTTGAAAGCTTACGGAAGTATCTAACGTATAGTGTCGTTACTTTAACCGATTCGCCTCATAATGTACTTACGCGGCTAATTTTTTATTTGACCTTTAGATCGAGATATCTCGAAAATGGTAAGTCTTTTTTATACCCTCCACCATAGGATGGGGGTATATTAAGTTTGTCACTACGTTTGTAACTACTCGAAATAATCATTGTAGACCCCACAAACTATATATATTCTTGATCAGCGTGCAATTCTACATCGATATAGCCATGTCCGTCCGTCTGTCCGTCTGTGGAAATCACTCTAGCGTCCGAACGGATTGACGTAGGTTGATGAAATTTTGGGAAAATATGTTATTTTTACGTAGGACTTTTGGTATTGAAAGCGGGCTATGTAGGTCCACGCTTTCGTATAGCCCCCATACAAAATGACGCGTCGTCGTTTTAAGGAATTGTTAAGATATTTGGCCCATTTTACCACCGAATTGGTTGTAATTTGATACTTTGTGTCTCCAGAGGCCAAAAAATATTCCTACCAAAGTTGGGTTATATAGGTCCACGTTTTGGTATAGCCCCCATATAAGGCCCCATATAAAGTACGCGTCATTTTAATATATTTTGAATGTATTAGACCCATTTGACCACAGAATTGGTTGTAATTTGGTATTTTGTGTTCCCAGAGGCTAAGAAACATTTCTACTATAAAATGTTCCACGTTTGATATAGCCCCCATAATACAATATCTCCCGATTTTCGATATTTTGAACGTTTTAGCCTCATTATCACACCAAGATGGCTGAAATTTAAAATTTAGTCTTCTTTAGGCGTATAAAACTTTCCCCCAGAAATTTTTAGGTATAGGTCCACGCCATCATATAGCCCCCATAGAACGGTACCTTCCGAATTTCGGTATTTTGAAGGTTGTGGCCACATTAATCCACCGAAATGGCTGAAATTTGTGGTGGAGGGTATAAAAAGTTCGGCACGACCGAACTTAACGCTTTTCTTACTTGTTAAGAATCATAAGGAGCAACCTTGTAGACAATTATTGAATCTACAACTTTTACTTTAGCGGGCTTTTGCTAAGTATTACCGTTTTTGAGAACAATTAAAAAACTGAATAATGCCTCCAAAAATGGCTTTGACCCCGAATAACTTGTTTTGCACACATGGTATCGATGGGGACTTTTAGGACGTTGCTTCTAATGGCCAACCCTAGCTCTCCACCAAAATTCAGCTTTGTGGGAATTTTTGCTATTTCCCCCTATCTTTTGACCGGACTATTTCTATAAGTACCCAATTCGGACATTTACCTGTCAAATATTTTCCCAAAAAGAACATTTATTAATACTTTTCTCGGCTTATTACCCGCAATGGTATATCAGCAAAAATGTCTAAAATCGTCTTTTCCATTTCAAAAAAATCAAAAAAAAATTTTGATACTACATCTATGATTTTTGGTACATAGATTAAGAAAAAAATCGTCATTCCAAATCTTTTTTCGTTACAAACTTTGATTGTTGCGCGCAAAAGATATGACCGTATTAATTATGCTAATTAGAAAAAAATCTAAAAAAATCGCGGCTTAATATAGTAAGCTGTTATATCCAATTGTCGTTAACTGAATTCGCACCCTTTGAGAATATGCAAAAAAAATTCAAAAAGTTTCAATGGATTCGCGAAAATTTAAATTTATTAAATAATTTCACGTATTTACAAACATATTTTTGAAACAATAGCGCTTATACTTACAAAAACATATATAAAAAAATTATAGCAGCATCCAGACATTGTGAGGAATAAAATGAAACCTAAGTCGTGAAGTTTGGAGCTATAGTATTCACGTTATTTGCAAAAATACAATGAAAATGTGACGAAAAAAATAAAAATTATGTTATTCTAATTTTATTTTTTTATGGTTTTATTAGGAAATGTTGAAGAAAAAATGATTGAGTTCTTCGTCATTTTCGTCCAAATTTCACGCAATAATGAAGATATTCCGTTGCAACAACTTTTTCACTTATAGTTTTCCTATTGGTGAATATTTTTAGAACATTATATTAAATCACAAGGAATTCCAATTGTGGCATAACATTAAAATAATGTTATATTGAATATTACAACATTTGAAACGCATATAAACCGCGTAATAGTAAAAATGACATGATGCGCATCCGATTTTCCAAAACAGCGAATCAATCCCTCTTATTTGATATACACTTTGTGAAATTCCATTTGACGACCACGATGTAGCATCAGTTGCATGTTAGGGTGCAAAAAACAGTAAAATGCCCATAATTTCCACGAAGTACATTTGCATTTTATGGGCATCCGATTTCAATGATCTCCATTAAAAAATACATCATCCTATGTCATTTCAATGCGATCCATCAAGAACCGTGGATGTAGCATCGCACTCAGTTTTTAGAAAAAATCTATTATATCTCCGGATTCGCGAACGTTTTTCAATATCTGTTTTCGCACATTTTAAATATGCGTTTCGCTCTATTTATCTAGGTAGGAATCACACATCTAAAACGCGTCTAAATACACGATATTTTCAAAAATATTTTTTGCATATTTTCGAAATTTGAGGGGTATCATATCCGCCGATCTAGTGGATGGATTTAGACGCGCAAAGGCTTGTTAGATTCAGAACGTAAAAAAACTAAATTCACGCGGGTTTCCACTGAAATCGAAAGGCATTTGTAAGTTTTGAATCCAAAAAACTGGTTTTAAAAAAAAAATACGCACAAAAATTTCGACTTTAAGCTGAGATTGTTGTGAACCTTTGAAGGCTACACGCCCTAGTTATACATCAAAAAATGCGTAATCGCGAGTACTACAATCTCATAATCAGTTTTTAAACGAGTACAGTTGCGCGTTCCGATTAGAGCAAAAATTCAAAAAACCCAATTTTTCAGTCTTCAAAATGTCAGCATCCGTTTGAGATTGATGCGGTGGTTATATTAAAAAATCATACATTAGAAACTTCATCTCTGAAGTGTATTCTTTAACTTCTTCTTTGAACATTATACTATACAGTGTATTGTAAAGCCATTAAGTGAAAATTGACTTTAAAAAACTCGTTTCCTTCAACGATTTTTTCCTATTTTTTACATTAATATGACCACAGCTTCCGCTCAAATTATAATTTTAAGAAATCCATCGGTGAATCGTGCTAAAAGAGTTTATTTTACCTAAATGCGTTCAAAAGTTATGGTATATTACAACAATTCGCGAGATACAATACCCCATACCTCAGTTTCAACAGAAGTAAATTTTCTACAAAAAGGCCGATATATCTGAGACAATCGATTTCGATGACTACGTGAATTGTGATGAAGATGTCCAGTGTTATGTTATGGTGTTATGATCACAGATGAATAAATTTCTTATTGATTAAATAATATAACTTACATTATACTCTTATACTATGTTTACATTTACGAAATCCATTCGATTTCAACTGTCAATTCCATTGCTCAAACGTCAAATGAAATCCAATCGATTTCAGATGAGTTTTCATTTGACGTATACACAATGGAATTGACAGATGAAATCGAGTGGATTTCGTAAATGTAAACATAGTATTAGGGTCATTATTATAACTTGTAATTTTAATGAGAATTTGTATATGGGGGATTTTTATATATGCACCGATTGTGCTTATAAGCGGGATTTGTGTATAAGCACTGATTGTGCTTATAAACGGGATTTCGATATATGAATCCCCCGCTTATATGCACTGCTTTGCTTGCATTTGCCACAGTGCTTATATCCGGGAAATACTGTAATTATAAAAGTTTAAGAAAATTGTTAAGTCGATTTTTCACGCATATGTTTTAGTTTTTCACCGTTGAAGCGCACCATTTGAGCCTCACCATTTAAGGAAATTTGTAAATATATCGTTTTTCTTGATCGGGGGCACAGCCAACGTTGTCTCGAAAATTAATTTGCAAGCCGATGCACTCATTAGTTTAGCAAATATAGCGATTATAAAACAATAGGCCCACCGAAAATCGTCTGCAAATATATAGCGCTTTGGACCGCGGGACATTCCGAAAACTTTTCTGAAAATTGCATGAAATTAGGTTCAGTATTTTGGAAAAATAATGTATTGAAAAGAGTAGGCGTGGTCATCGCTTTTCTAGGTATAACATATTTAAAAAGTGCTCGTGGTCCGGTATTTCGGCTCCAAATATGTACCTAGGATACACACAACCCCATTGCGACGTTAATTTCGACCGGTCCTTTTATACCCACCACCACAAATTATATTGAAATCAGGTTTAAACCATTTTCGGTTGAATAATGTGTCTAAAACATTTAAAATCCCCAATAAATTGGTAGGTATCATTTTATGGGGTCATATCGCCCCCCCTCCCATAACACGATGGATGGAAACGTGGATTTATACCGACAATTCTCTGCTAGAGTATTTGATACCTCCAAGGAAGACTAAATACTAAATATGGCCATTTATGCTGAATAATGCCGCTAAAACCTTGAAAAGACCGAAAATCGATGGAGGCTACATTAAAAATTTCTAACGAATATTCAATACGAGAATGTAGCCATTTCGGTGGGATAATGAGACTAAAACCTCCAAAATATCGAAACACGAAAGGTACCGTTCTATGGTAGCTGTAGCTTGGTAGCTTGATTACACATTTATACTTTATAGGTTCTCCAAGGAATATTCCGATGTGTTACAAATAGAATCATAAAGTTAATTATACCCTTCATCTTATGGCGAAGTAATTAAAGTAAGTTTCTACTTTATATCTGGAGATGTCATTATATGAGGGACATACTAAAACATCGATTTATCGTCAAGTCGCACAGTGGATCCACTTGTATGGAGAAAGTGGCCAAAAATATTTAGAGTGTAAAAATCAAGCCAATGCGGCGGTTACAGCTTTGTGCTGCTGCGAGCGTGACATTCTCAAAAAACCTAAGTATATGATCGAATTGGTATTACAAAATACACAAAACATTTATTAATAAATTACACTGTGCAACATTTTTGAGGTGATCTTGTGCAAACAATTCGAACTGTGGATTTTTTGAAAGTACAGACCCAAACGACCAGACACCCTATTTGGGTTTTGTTGTGTTAGATCCAGCTCGGATTTTATGGCCGCATCTAAATACGGTAAAATATTGAGTTTTTAAAGAAATTCGGGGCTATATCTCTGAAACTAATGCGAATCTTCTTCTGACCTCTGAAGCAAATTTGTAGATAAGGACAAGAATAAAATATTTGGAGAAATAATGAACTCGAAAAACTACATTTATTGCCTCAAATTTCAAAATATATGCAAAAATTCCACAATTTTCATACTTTTCGCACCGTATCTCCAAAACCGTTAATTTTTTCTGAATATTTTCTTTTGAAAAAATATTCCCTGGAATGTAATACACAACTCTTCAGAACATGTCATTGTTCTAAAATGCATCTATGCCGTTGTTTTCAGTACATTTTTCAACGACGATTTAATAAAAATGTCAATAATGTAGTGAAATCCGAAATGCGAGAATAAACTCTTGGTGTGAACTGTGTTTGAAATACGTGTTGTAAAATATATGATGCAAAATACCGCTGAAACAACATAAAGTAACCATTTTAGAGTTTCAGAATGTTCTAAAGAATTGTTGAGAACTTTATTTGGAAGATTTTTGCAAAAGGTTACTTGGTTCAACTCCCAATAGTTTAGCCGATACTGACCAGAATTTCAGCAAATACGTAAAATTTTCTATATTTTATAGATTTTAATGCCCCAGATGGAGTTTTTCTTATGTGGTATCTTCAAAAGATAAATTCTACTGGTTTAGGGCTACAATATTGTTAAAGATAGCTAGGCCATATTCGTATTCGTTCCTGAGATAAAGGCCTTATAAATGGAAAAAAGTGTAGATTCAGCCCGGTTTAGATGAGGCCATAAAATCCGAACTGGATCTGACAGGACAAAACCCAACTAGGGTTTTTGTAGTCTAAATATGTACTTTCAAAAAATCCATACTAGAAGTTGTTTGCATTTTCAGTGTTGCATAGTGTTATTTTTCTCAAAGTGTATTCGAAGATTGCAGAAATTTTTAGTACTAATTTTATGCAAATTACTACAGGTTTATATTTAACAACTGTTTCCGCTCTCTTACATTTTTTCATCCGTTTATGTTAAGAATCGCCAACGATGTTGAATGTGAATTTTTTCTACTAAGTAAATATAATCTTTTATTGTTTACGTTTATTGTTTGTACATGAGATATGTATGTATATCCAGTGGATGGTCATGCAAACAATATTTTGACTTCACTCAACTTATTAAAATACACTTTACCACTGCTTGTTCAGAACACAACAAATTCAATAAGACTTAAAGACTATACACCTCCACTGCAAGAATTTTGCACTGTATCTCCGCAAATGTAATCACCACATGTGTGAATATGCCACAATCTGCCAAAAGACATTATTTTTATTGAAAGTATTTACCACACATCTGTCATTGTTAATTATAAGTGATTCCGTTGAAATTCTTTATTTCATTTGATTAATAAAAACTTCACGTTAAGCCTGCTTGAATCCATCCACTATATGTCCTGTATAGAAATTGCATTGAGAACTTATTTATGCCTGAGCTTAATCTCTTCCATCGGTATCATCGCTATTTATATGTGGTCATTGTTAATTTATAACAAGCAAAAGAGAAGCAATAATAAAAAAATTACATTTATCGTATGAACCTTACACTGTAGATTCTGTCCAGCGAAAACGCTTTTAATTTGATTTCAGTTTTAATTTTGAACATTTTCGCTTGATTGGTGAAAAGTGCACGAAGTTTTAAATGAAAATGTTACGCGACAAATGGCTTTTAGCCAAATTGAATTAGTAACAACAGTAAGCGTTAGCATTTTATCACTCAATACATATTCGATATGCCGGGTGTATAAAGTAAAGTACCAAACGTACTATATGTATTGTGTATATTATAGTGAATATCCCACGAAATTATAATGGGGTGTAATGAGGATAAGTAAGAAATGTAGCAAAAATTTTTAAGATGTCAAATTTCGGGTAGTTCCGTCAAAAAATGTTGCCAAAGCCCTGGAACTGACGAAAATCAGTAGGTAACTTTATAGGCGGCCTAAACGAAAACATGGACCTATATTGACAACTTTTGATGGGGAAGTGTTGTGCAAATATAAAATTCAAATGTCAAATTAAAGCAAGTTCGGTCAAGAAATAAAAATAAAATTCTAAAAATACCGAAAATCGGGAGCTACCATTGTATGAGGGCTCTGTCTAAATATGGACCTATGAATGTTGAATGTTTTTGGTAGAGAAGATTCGTGACCACTATGTTGACGATTTTCGTTAGAGAAGTTCGTGACTACTGGGAACCTCAAATGTAAAATTACAGCTACTTCGGTTAAAAATTGTAGCTTAAATCCTCAAAATATCGAAAATCTGGAGGTACTTTCATATGGGGGCTGTACCATAACATGGCCATTTGTTGACTATTTTTAGTGGAGATCTTTCGTGACCACTGAGAACCTTAAATGTTAATTTACAGCTAGTTTGGTTAAAAAATGTGGCTAAAATCATCAAAATACCGAAAATCGGGAGGTACCGTTATACGGGGGCTATTCCAAAACCTTGACCTATTTTGACAATTTTTGGTGAAGAAGTTTCCTGGTTGCAGGGCATATCAAATGTCAAGTTACGGGCCACAGGGCCTTCGGATCAGTAGTTCCACATAACCTTCGTTTAGCTGTTCCACTGGGCCTTCGGGTCACCAGTTCCACAGAGCCTTCGGGTTAGCATTTCCACAGGGCCTACAGGTCAGCTGTTCCACTGGGCCTTTGGGTCAGCAGTTCCGTAGTTAGAAACCAATAGCCCATGGTATAAATTAGACCATAACACTAAAGTAATACCCTTACCCATCGTGTTTCTGAGCATCAACAGCCGAACGACGAACCCAATTTGTTCCCGAGCATCAAAAGCTGAACGCCGAGCATATAATGTCCCCGATCAATCTATCGTATTACCGATCATTCACAGCCGAACACCGAATACAACGTGTTTCCGATCATCTACAGCCGAACACCGAATCTACCGTATCACCGCAAACCTACAACCGAACATCGAATACATCGTGTTCCCGATTGTCCACACACAAATGCCGAATACCTCGTGTTCCCGATTACTTACATCCGAACACCCAATATATCACCGATTATCCACAAGTCGTTCAGCAACTGTTTAGCTTCCCGAGCCGTTAGAGCAAATATAACTACCAACGAATCGCCTAGAGCAGAACTCGCCGACCGACCGCTAACCCCCCAGCTGACAAACCCCCATCCAGTCTGTCTGAACTTTTTTCACACCAACGATCAATCCTAACATATCTATAAGACCCCAGGAAGGGAGAATGCAAGTCTTCTAATTTCTTAAGGTTTAGTGGGTCTTTATGGGGACC
This sequence comes from Musca autumnalis, assembly GCF_047663935.1. Taxonomy (NCBI): domain Eukaryota; kingdom Metazoa; phylum Arthropoda; class Insecta; order Diptera; family Muscidae; genus Musca; species Musca autumnalis. Next base: position 121,113,467 of record NW_027411866.1, on the reverse strand, counting down.
CTGGATGCGACTGAACTTACCCCAACCGACAGGGTGCAAAAATCTAGCAATCTACCTCAATTTTTGCGGACGCTAGAATGATTACAACATACGGACATGGCTATATACTTTATAGGGTCGCAAATGGTTATTTCAATGCGTTACAAACGGAAAAACACACCACTCCTTCGGACCTAAACACAAAATTTTGGAAAAGTTCAGTTTAGTAGCAGCTCCAATCGCTTTGATTTTTGTTGTAGCAGCTTTTATACAGCGGTACAAGTTTTATCTGGAGCAAGTCAATACTTCCTGAGCAAATAGCCTGAAAAGTGCAAAATCCCTATGGCACCGTATGTAGTGGTTGGAGCGCAAGATAACTCTTGAACAGATCTGCAAACTCGGTTCAAAATTTGGTCTTCGTAATATTTTGTCCAAACTTAGTACATATAAGTTCGAAGATAAGCCATATCCTCCCCCACAACAGTTCAAAAATGTTCGGAAAAATTCTGCGCACGATAACTCTTAAAGAAAGTGATCAATTTGGTGCATACTTTACACATCCTCATACATCTGCCATATGTATATCAGATTTGAATATGGACTATATTTGTCTACTCCTTCGGGTACCTCTCACACAAAATTTCGGATAAGTGCACTTTAAGACCTGCTCTCGAATCACTATGCTCAATTACGACGGTAAAAGTTTTTTCAGGCGCAAGTCCATACTTCTTTAGAAAACTGTCCGAAAGGATGTTTTTACACCTAGTCACTGGAGAGCACTATAACTCTCGAACTGATCAACCGATTTGGTCCAATATTTGGCCCTCGTCTTATTTTGTCCAAACTTAGTTTCAGTTCGAAGATGGGCAACAACTTCCGATACTCCCCCTCAATATTTAAAAAATGTCACTAAAATGGTATGCACGAAACTTTGGATCTCCTAATATGTTGTCCAAATTTAGTTTAACTTCCAAAATGGCCGATATCGTTCTTCTCCTCCAAGTTCGAATCAAGAAGCAAAAATGATACCCTCCACAACTTGGATATAAAATAAAATTACACGTTACACCCGAAAATATTCCTCGGTCATACTACTACTCTACGATACACGAATACTAGTTTATCAAAATGTAATCAGAAAACCTGTCGATACGACCCAAATAAATAAGGAATATGTTAAACGAAATTCGATTGGCATACTCTCGTACAGTGGAATATTCGATTGTGCGGTAGGAAAGTCGTTATGCCAGAATACTCGTTTATTAACAGCGACATACATACGTGGTCAGTCAAATGTACAGCAAGCATACATACATACTATGTATGTATGTTGTAGGAACAAATGCTCAATTCCTTTACTCAATGAATGGAAATGAGCGAATGGACAATTGGTTAATGCATCCATCCCTATGTCAAAGTTAATCGTAAACGTAACAAACTTAAAAAAGTATTTTTAATGTTTTTTTTTTTTTGCTCGTCATGGAAAAGTGTTAAAACCTCAATAAATATGGGAAATTCTGTGTTGAATTAACTATGTAGTAGGTGTTTTAAAAAATAATTCAAAGGTATGCTTGTTTAATTAGTAAATCGGGTAAATCGTTCACATTAATAACGGCACCAGTAGGTTTATTAACCAGTACTTTTCACCATTGTTATTAAAATTACAAGTGTGGGGGCAAGTCCATACTTTCAGAGATAATGGCTATAAGGATTGGTTTTATCTAGGGCTGAGGTAAGCTCAGTCGTCTCCAGGGTCAACTCAAGGACCATAAGTAATAACACGAGTTGTTAAAGTTCAATTCTTTAGTTGACTCTTGAGTGCTAATAAAATGAATATCATGTATATTGACATTGTTGGCTGCAGTTGAGTTAGGTATGTGTAAATATGCAAGCAACGGTTTAAGAGCGTTGGCTGGTGAACGGGTAGCTGGCCGCAAGTGTTGACGGTGCTGAGCTGTGAATTGGATACGAACGAGTAGTGGGCCACGAGCGTTGAACGGTGAGTGAGTAGCTGACGGCAAGCGTGGACGGTGCTGAGTGGTGAACTGGGTATGACCGAGTAGTAGGCTACGAGTATTGAACGGTGAGCGAGTAGCTGACCACAAGCGTCGACTGTGCTGAGCGTTGAACTGGGAATGGGCGAGCAGCGGGCTACAAACGTTTACTGGTGAGCGAGTAGCTGGCTCTAAGCGTTGCCCTGGTTTCTCGTAGGGTGGCTACGAGCGTTAGGCGGCAGGCTAAGATTGCGGACAAACAACACATCATTTCACTTTTTTCACGGTAGTTCTCTACAAACTCTGTAATGAAACTTTGAACATGTAATCCATGTGCTTCTACAAGACAAACACTGTGACGAAAGTTTGAACATCTAATCCATCTGCTGCTACAAGGCGAATGATAATTAATTTATGTGTAAGAAGATGGTTTAGGCAATTTCGGGTGTATTTTATAGAAATTAAAGTAAACAAGTAAGAACGGCGTTAAGGTCGGCCCGGCCGAACTTGATATACCCTCCACCATGAGTTGTATTGAAGTAAAACTAAACAATTAGTTTCCTTCCGTTTATGAAGCAATTTCGCTAAAACAATGTGGCTAACTTTCAAAATATTGAAATTCGGGACGTACTGTTCTTTGGGCGCTATATGAAGGCGTGAACCTACACGGACAAATTTCGAGGGGCTATCTGAAGGCGTGGACCTATACCGATATATTTAGAGGGGAAAATTTTGTATCCCCAACGAAGACTAAATACCAAATTTCAGCCATTTCGGTGGAATATTGAGGCCACAACCTTCAAAATACCGAAAATCGGGAGGTATCGTTTTATGGGGGCTATATGAAGGCGTGGTCCTATACTAAACATCCTAGTTATAAAAGAAACTTCCATACCAAATTACAAAGCTCTATCTTAAAAATTGCAAGCTGTATCTTATTTCAACAGACGGATGGACAGATGAACTTGTATGTATGTATACTCCATATTATGGTGGAGTGAAAGCTCCAAGAAACTTGACGTCACAAACTAAAATGGGAGTTTTGTGATCGGTCCAATCTTTGCACATAGTATTATTTCATCAGGTTTGAATACGGACTATATCAGTCCCGTCCTTCGGGTACCTCTCACACAAAAGTTTGGGAAAAGTGCAGTATAACAGCTTATGTCGGATCGTTTTGAATTTTTTCCAAAAAGTTCATTTTGCGGGCCCTATTACGACGCACAATTTTGCCCATACTTCCTGAGATAATGGTCCAAAATCTCCAAAAAACCTGTCGGCACCAACTCAACTGGGTAGTAGGTACGTATGTACCCTCGAAGGCAGAAATTGATTTGGTCCAAACGTTAAAAATCGTATAATTTCTTACAGCCTCGAATTATGTCTGAATATTGAAAATGTTCGGAAAATGTGTGCGCACGATCTTGAAGGAAGTTACCGATTTGGTCCATAAAAAAACCCCATGGCACCATATGTAGTAGCTGGAGAGCACAATACAAGGCCCATAGAAGGTCGGTCATTCAGAGTTCTGTTAACAACTTTTGACAACAAACTTAATAGATTTTATATTATTGTGATTCGAGTTTCTTTTTATTTTAAATCACAGTAATGTTTTTGACAGCAAACATAACAATCAGGCCACAATCCCACGGCAGCGGGTCCTTTGTACCGGATTGACTCGGGACCACACAACATCAGCGTTCCGGCCAGCGGCTGCCACCTCAGTGTACATGTGTTTGTATTTGTTTCGTTGTATCAGGTGGGCTTAGTGTCCAACTGTATAAACTATGCCATAATAACTCTTGAACTGATAAACCGATTTGGTCCAATATTTGGCCTTCGTCATATTTTGCCCAAACTTAGTTTAACTTCTAAAATTACCCATATCGGTCCTCTCTTTAAGATACCTCCCCCACAAAAGTTCAACATTTGTGTCCAAGTTCAATTTAGGGTCTTTTCGGAGATCCTTTGGAAATTTATACCGATGATGTTCTTTGTGGTCCTGTTTACAGCCATATTATGTTTTCCGTGGACAAGTCCATACTGGTCCAACAGGTGTACGATAACACACTGAAATGTATAGGGGGCACAATGTCTATCCAAAAGATATGACTCTAAAAATAAGATCCACTTCCATAATGCACTATGTCCGTCCTTAAAGGCAGGGACGTACGCAGGATTTTATTTCGGGTGGAGGCCACGTTGACCAAAAATCATGAAAGTTAAACATTTTGCATAATATTTCCTTAAATTTCAGAAAATCGTAGCCATGCAGTTTGAATGCGGAAAAAGCTCATCACTCCAAACAACTACATTGCATTTAAAAATTAAAGTTCAATGACAAAGCTTAGTATTTTAACAAGGCTATAGTCGGGACGGGGCCGACCATGTTATACCCTGCACCACTACTCCGTTGGGGGCGACCGTGGTGCAATGGTTAGCATGTCCGCCTTGCACTCAGAAGGTCTGCGGTTCGAATCCCAGGCCAAGCAACATCAAATTTTCAACGGTGGCAAAATTCCCCCTCAGTAATGCTGGCGACATTTCCTGAGTATTTACGCCATGAAAAACTTCTCTACAAGTGGTGTCGTAAGACACGCCGTTCGGACTCGGCAATAAAAAGTAGGTCCCATATCATTGAGCCAATATGAATCGGCGTGCACTCATTGATATGAGAGAAGTCTCCCTTGTCCCTTCAGGATGTTGTGGGAACATATGTATGTATGTACTACCCCTGTGCATAAGCTTTTCACTGGTAAACATTTCTTGTAAGGAATATAATCTGATCACCAACAAACATAATATGCCTCTTTCTCTCAGGGACCCCCATAAGCAACTAAAATTTCGTGACCATCCGATTAAAAAAATTAAAAAAATGTAAAAAAATGAAGAATAGGATGCATTACCGACTATTGTGGCATGTCCATTGTTTGACTACCTTCGCCAACCTACTTTACACCAATGAAATGGTAATATTTTCTTCTTCCATTGACAGGCCTTACCGTTGGAATACCTCTACTTGAAGCCGATATGATCACAAAGAATTAAACTTTGAATTTGTCTCCACATGAGTTTTCCCTATTCCGACCCCTAATATTATCCGACTATCACCAAAATCAATAGGCTTCTTCTCTGTGGGGCCGCCATCAACCCCAACTATTTCGTGACTATCCGATCGAAATTCCAAACTGAAGCGTGATTACAAACAATGGACTTTTGCGATATCTCGGTTGTTTGCCACTTACGCCAACATACTTTGCATCAATATAAAGGAGATCTTTTCTTCATCCATTCCTTTTGGAATACTCCTACCAGAAGCGGACATATTCGCATAAGAACAAATGTTGACTTTTCTCTACATAAGCTTTTTTCTTATTCCGACTCCTGAATATTATCCGACCATCACCAAACTTAATAGGCTTCCTCCTCTGTGGGACCCGCATCAACTCCCAAAAAATTCATGAAGATCCGATCCAAATTGCGACCTGTAGCGTGATTACAAAAAAATCGGAAAATTGGATGCATTACCGACTATTGCGATATCTCTGTTGTTTGACCACCTACGACAACCTCCTTTGCATCGTTGAAAGGTGATATTTTTTACTTCCCTTGCCAGGTTTTGCTTTTGATATACCTCTTAAAGAAACAGAGATATTGGCTTTGAAATAAAACATTGACCTTTTCTCCAAATAAGTTTTTGCCCATTCCGACCCCTAAATACTATCCGACCATCATCAAAATGAATAGGCTTCTTCCTCTATTTGACCCACATTAACCGCCAACATTTCGTGACGATCCGCTCAAAATTGCGATTTGTAGCGCGATTTGGAAAAAAATTGAAAAATGGGATGTATTACCGACTATGGCTATATCTCCGTTATTTGGTCACCTACGGCAACCTACTTTGCATCATTGTAAACGTGGGATATTCTACTTTCATAGTCAAGCTTTGTTTTTGAAGCTTCCCAACTAAAGCTGTGATATTCGTCATTATAATTAAAATCGCAAAAATGAAAAGTTGGGTTGTGTTAGCGACTATTGCTATATCTTCGTTGTTTGACCGCCTACGACGACCTACTATACATCGTTGTAAAGGTGATATTTTCTACTGTCATTAGCAGGTTCTGTTTTTCATATACCCCTTATAGATGCGAAGATATTTGCTTTGAAATAAGACGTTGACTTTTTGTCAAAATAAATTTTTTGCCCATTCCCACCCCTGAATATTATCCGACAATCACCAACATTAAGATCCGATCCGATCAAAATAGCGACCTGTAGCGTGATTACAAGGTATAGATGGACAGACGGACGGACGGGCGGACACACATAGCCAGATCGCCTCAGCTCGTCGAGACATTCATTTTGGTATGTATAAGTATAGGTCTACGACCATTATTTCGATGCGTTACAAACTTTTTGGCCAAAACCAACTTATAATAGCCTCCCCACATAGTGGTGTAGGGCATAATTATAGCTGTGTTTGTTAATTTTGAGGGGTGTACTAATAAAAGTTTAGCATACAGAAATTATTGTGTTGGATTTCAAAAAATATTTTCTGTTTTTTTTGTTTTACTTCTAGCGAAGTATTTAATATAGTTTCTTCAATTCAATAAAGGACTTATTTATTTTCCAAACATGTTTGTGAAATTTCTCATAAAGATCTACATACGTAAATTATTTCATTTTGAATATGCTGAAATCATTAAATTAATTTGTCTCTCTTTTCTGTCTATCGAAATCAAAGGCAATGAGATTTTGTCAACATGTACGAATGTCGATTTGTTCATAGGTTTGTATGTATGTTACACATAGTATGTATGTAATGGAATTTCTTAATTAATTTCTCTTCTTATTCCTTTTAACCACGAGTCTTCATGAAATCATTAAATTCATAGTTAAATGACGGCAGTGACAATTTTTTTTTACTTTTTTTTTTTTTTGCTATTGAGAAACAAATGAAATATAAACAAAAGACATTTATTGAAGGCTTTCGTAGGAAATATCAATTTCGTTTCTAGCAACACATCATTTAAAATGCGGTTGGTCCCAAAGGCGAAAAAATATTGCCTTCGGCATATCAATAACAAATTTGTTGTTTGTGAATGCTTCCCCGCTGTAATGAAAATCACATCACCATAGTAGCATTTTCTGCGCTGTGACGGAAAGTTTTCATCTGTTTGGGTACGTACCAACCATAGATGAGAACTAGAAACAATTTCTTAATCATTATTTTGACTTGCTTTGGATATTTATTTGGTATTTCTTTTCTTGTCTGTTTGTTTGCTATTTGTTTAAGCCTTTGGATATTGTTTTTCAATTTCAATGTCCACACCAACAATGGCTTGAAAATCAATATTGACAAATGTTTCTTTTCACTGGAGAAATTGTTATTACGTACATGGAGAGAGAAAAAAAATATGTTTTTATTGAGGTTAGTGGCAGTGAAAGTGTTGTTGCCCATGGCAAAAGCCAAAAATTGCACTGAATGTTCGCAGCATTACAAGTGGAGTTTGTTTCTCAAGATAAAAATAAATAAAAGTCTTGAATGCATTTAATTGAAGAACTTTTAAGAGTTGGAGTATTTTATGGATTCATGATTATATAAAGTTAGGCAAGCAAATGTCTGTAAACGCTGATATTACAAAAATTACAACAAGCAAATATATAAGTGATCATTATTTTTGGCCAAATGTCTTAAAGTTGAAAAAAAGTATAGCGTTTTCAGCTACGGGAAAAAACATGGAACAACGTGGTCCAAAAAATTAAGCCTTTATGGACCAAATACCTAACACGTTCCAAACTGAAAAGTCTGTTATTTGACCACAGAATTAAAGTCATCGGCGTTCGCTAATCATAGAATCTTTTTCAGTTGTGTTTCGTTTTACTTTTAATGTTGATGTGCCATCAAATTATTCGGTTCCCTTACCATCGAAATCCGATAATATGATGTGACATATTTTTAATGTAAGAAATAACATTGTGGATTCTCTCTGGTACCGTATCACACCAAGCTTAAATAATAATATAATAATTGTTTCACAAACATCGCGGAAGGGACGAGGGAGACTGTTCGTATATCAATGAGTGAGTTCACCCCGATTCATGATCGCTCAATGATATGGGACCCACAGCTTATCTCCCAATACGAACGGCGCACATTGGGGCAAGATTCCAAAAAACGGAGATTAATTTAGGGAAGCATTTGGGTGATCTAATGTTAAAATTTTTCGAATATTTACACCTCAATCAATATAACGGAACACAGTTTTGGTGAAAATTAAGGGACTGGAGAGGTATATTCGAAGCCCTCATAAACTATGAAGTGTATTTACGGTTTTGCATACATTTCTTATTTGATTAATCTATAATCTTCTAATATGATTAATTATTGATTAAGCTAATATTTGGCAAAAAATTATTATGTTCGGTCAATATTTTAGCGTAGCTCCCATAAAAGGGTATCTCCCGATTTTATGCATTTCGAGGGTCTTGACAACATTTTTTGGTATATTTATCTGTAAATTAGGACTTATGGTTATGAATGCCTAAGAATTCATAGTGCAAAAATTTGTCAATATAGGGCAAAGTTTTGGTATAGCCTCCATATAGAGGTACAGTCAAATTTGGAATTTTTTGAACATTTTAGGCATATGAATATTGCAACTAAACTGTCTCAAATTGTGAAATGTGCATTTTGAAGGGACTGCACATATTTTTATTAAACATCATCTTCATATATTCTCGTTTTGGAATAAACTCCATATAAAATATTCTGCTACTTTTTAACTCTAAATACTCTTCAAAAATAGGGAAAAAATTGATACATTGATACTTCTTTTGCCATAAATAAATTTTTCTAAGATTCTGATATCTACCTGAAGTTGACTATTCTATTCTAAAATGACCACTTTTGATGCGTAAAAAAATACTACACTTTATACACCAAAAAAAAAAAAATAATTTTTATGGTGCTCTTCAAATTATTAAAAATTGTTTAGCTTTAACACAGTGTAACTGTAGAACTGTAGTAAACAACATATGTTCTTGCCATTTTGGTTAGAGACTTAGAATTTTGTACCATATTACCATGTAACGACAGCAATACCAAAAATCGAATTTAATTGTTTTAATTAATCTCCATTTTTTGCGATTTCACCCCTAGTGCATCGCCATCATTTCATATAAATCATTATATATAGTACCTATAACATAATTGTGGACGTGCACACATTGTTTTATGTATGGTGAACACAGACATTAAGCCAAAACACGACATACTGCACAACAATAACAGGGAAAATTAAGACAAAAACCGCAAAATGCAAACAATTTGACCAAAGGCTATTTTCACAATTTTTGGCATAACTCAAAACGAGCAGGCAAGACGCAAGTTTTGTATGCGCAATATCAAAGACAACAATCAAGAGAAAAATACAAAAAAATTTCTCACGACCTTCTCGACACTCTTTTTTTATAGTCCAACATATTTCAAAATTATGCAAAATCTGGGCACATTTTGGCGAATTTTTTAAACACAATTCTACAAGACTTTTTCGGAACAATTTTTTCCTCAAGTATTAAGAATTACCTCTGTTTGAAACATCCATTTTGAAAATGCCAAGTTTATGTGGAAAAAACTACGTTATGGCGATTTAAAAGCAACAAAATTTAAAACTTTTCACCAGTTTCTTAAATTTTAAAAATATGTTCAACTTTAACACTGTGCTACACGAAAAGTAAAAAACATACGACATTGCTATTTTGGCTAGTAAGGTAGAATTTTGTACTCGTTAACCCTGTCAAGACATATTATCAAAAATGTGTGTTTCAATTTTTCAATTAAGACCCGTTTTTTTTTCAATCTTGCCCCAACGTGCGGCGTGGCATAAGGTACCACTTGTAGAGTTGTTTTATATGGCTGAAGTACATACTCAGAAAATGTCGCAAACCTTACTGAAGTATATTTTGTCACCGTTGAAAATTTGATTTTGCCTGGCTGGGGAATCGTTTTGCAAACGATATGTAGTCCACTTTGCCGGCATATGCCCTCCAGGAAATAAAATATAGACCAACAATATTTTTTTGTATTTTTCATACAAAAGTAACGGTCCATTTCACACGCTAAATAATATCAGATCATCATCTAAAATTGTAACCATCTTCATCTACCTAAACTTTTATCTCGTGCAAAATTTCGTGATTATTGAGCTATAATTGCGAACTCTAGCGTGTTTATGATAACACTACAAACAAATAACTGGGTATATTAGGCTGTAACTCTGTTATCTTATCATGTACACAAACGCAATTGAAATCAATAGAACGGTCAAGCGTTCTTCTTCCAAGTATAGCTTACTTGCCTGGAATGTCTCTTCCAGGAAAAAATATATAACCTGTATATTAAAAATTTTTCACAATTTTCACACAAAAGTTGTGGTCCATTGAACCGTATAAATATTATATGACCGCCACCTAAAAGTGCAAGCATCTTCTTTGTCATATACTCTTACCTTATTTAAAATTTCGAGGCGATCGGGCTATTATTGGGACCTACGGAGCAGCTACAAAATCGGCTAAAAATTATAATTAGACGGACACATGGACGGACGGACACACATCTCAAAATCGCTTTATCTCGCCGTAATATGAAATTTGGTATACCTCTTTGGGGGTCTCCGACGAATATTTCGCGGTGTTACATGAATTTTTACCAAAACAAACTTATAATACCCTTTCACATAGTAGTGTAGGGTATAAAAAACTTCTATATATTTTTGTTTTAAAACACAGCAGAATGCTATGGACTTCAAATTGGCTAACATTACTTTCTACGAATTTTAACTCTGACTTCAAAAAAGTAAATATTTTGTTAAATATATCGTAACCTGAAAAAGTTAGATAATCTTCTCGAGAAAATTTAAGCAACATCACATAAAAAAATTGTGCATTCGCAAAAGTGAATGAACCAACTTCAACTTTCACTTTCATTGCCGAACGTTGCCGAGACTTTACAGGTTTACATAACCTCACAATTTTAATTTTCGGCGATAATTCAATGTCAACACCTACTTAAAGAAATATAGGACGAAAAGGACATGAAAGGCATCGAGTTAGAAGAATGAAATGTTCTACAAAAAGATTCGCCAATCGATTTGGCTGATGACATGTCACCTCAAAACGATGCTACAACAACGCTATTTCCCCAAGTATTAAAGGGAAAAAATCAAAAACTTCATCGCGCGATGTCTCAGAAACTTGACCTATGGCGAAAATTCCCTTTTGGGTTCTTAGTATACTCATCAAGGGCTTTCATTTCCAAATGAAATGTTCCACCCCCCAAAAATGCCGCTGCACAGTGTTATTGAACAAGTTTTTAAATATATTTGGATAATTCACATTTGCCAGATTGTATTTTTTTTTTGTTTCTTTTTTTTAACCATGAACGTTTAATATAATTATTGAACAAGTTTTTAAATATATTTGGATAATTTACAGTTGCCAGATTGTCATATAACGGCATAATTACTTACACAAAAACAAAATTTATTTTTATTATCTTTGAAGTGTTTATTACAAGAACGTTACACAAAATAAGGAAAACACAAAGTGCGAAATCTGACTTTTGACCACTAAAATTGGCTGTTTAACCTATAGTGCAATGTTCTGATAATCTAATTATAATAATGTTAAATTTGCTCAAAAATTCGCAGAAATCACAGTTCCATTGCTTTGTAATTTGTACAGCGTCAAACAACGCGCCGTTAGAGAAGGAAGGCTTAAACATAAGGCATCACAAGGCAGAACCAATATAGTGATCCAACGAATTAAAACAGGTAAAAAGCGTTAGCTTCGAAGGTCCGTACTCTTTATAAGATAAACTATGAAATATTATGAACTAAAATGAAACAAACAAGTTCGGTAGGACTGAACACATATATGAATATACGCTCCACCACGGACTCTATTGAAGTAAATATGAACAATTAGTAACTACTAAGCTCTTCATCCACTTTAAGTCTAATTTATTGTAGGAGAATAAAATAAAATTGTATGTGTGTAGGTTTCCCACCCACCGTGCATGCGGTTCTATTGGGGCTATTTAAAGACTTATACCCAATTTTTGGTAGAAAGGATTATACCACCAACGAGAAATAAACACACAATTTTAGCCACTTCGGGGTTATATTGAGGGTAGAACCTTGAAAATACCAAAAATCGGGAGGTACCGTTCTATGGTGGCTATATGAAAATGCGGTGCTATAAATACAAGTTTCAGGTGGAAAGTTTTATATCACAAACAAAGAATGAATACCCAATTTCAGGCATTTCGGTGGCAAAACCTTGAAAATACCGTAGATCGGGAGGTGCGGTTCTATTGGGCCTATATGAAGACGTAGACCTATACCGTCAAGTTTTTATTGAAAAATTTAATACTCCCAGCGAAGACCAAATACCAAGCTTAAACTATTTGAGTGGGATATTGAGGACACAAACTTCAAAATACCGAAAATCGAGAGGTACCGTTCTATGGGGCCTACATGAAGACCTGGACCTATACCGATAAATTTCAGATGTAAAGTTGTGTACCTCCAACGAACACTAAATACCACATTTACCTTCTATGGATGCTATATGAAAACGCGGACCTAGACCGACACGTTTCAGGTTGAAAGCTTTACACCGCCAACGAAGAATAAATACCAAATTTCAGTCATTTCAGTGGTATATAGAGGCCACAACCTCAAAATATCGAAAATCGGGCCGTACCGTTCAATGGGGGCTATATGAAGACTTGGACTTATTCCGACAAATTTCAGGTGTAAAGTTTAATACCCACAACGATGACCAAATACCAAGTTTCATCTGTTTTGGTGGGATATTGAGGTCACCAACTTCAAAATACCGAAAATCGGGAGGTACCGTTCTGTGGGGGCTATATGAAATCGTGGGCCTATACCGGCAAATTTCAAGTGGAAAGTTTTACCGAAAACCGGGAGGTACGGTTCTATAGGAGCTGTATAAAAACGTGGACCTATGGCGAAAAATTTCAAAAAGTTGAATATCCCCAACGAAGACTAAAAATAAATTCGGTGTTTTTGGGAGGCTAGAACCTTCAAAATACCGAAAATATTTCGAAGTGTTACAAAGGGTATAAAAATTAGTTTTCTTTCTCTTATGAAATTACAAATGTCTACAATTAGTGGTGGCGAAGTTTCGAAGTTTCATCGAAATCGACGTATATACAGCGTTACCGACAGTTTTTGATGGGAAATCGTCAAAAAAATCGTCAACAATATTTGAAAAATCGTCAAAAAATCGTCAACATGGTCCAAAACTCGGTTTGGTTACCATTTAATGCGATTTTTAGCTGATATTTTTGTGCATGAGACTGACAACATAAGATATACAACCCACAGCAATAAATCTAACCCAATATCACTTAAATACTGCTACAAAAACAGCTTTCAGAAGATGATAGCTTTCATATGGTCATCGAGTTTGAAGTAATAAAGCTGGGTACACATTGTCATTTTAAATGGTAGCTTAGCTCAAATATCGCTTGCTTGACAGTGTGACCGTCCATGTTTGTCCGTACATTTTGGTTGTTGGGCAGTCGAAAATCGATAAAAATTGTCATTCAAAACTGGCTGACAGCTTAAAGAGGGCATTTGTAGGAAGTTAATAAAGCTGGACTCATATTTTTCTATAACAAAATATATAATTAATATTTTATCTCGAAAACTTTTTAAGGTAGATTTTCATCCATTAATAAAACTAAACGAAAATTTTCAGCTCATGTAATTTGAATGTGGCTAAATATAGCCAATCCGTTTGGAAATTGCTATAAAACATTAAAAAAGCTCAAAAATCGAGTTTGGAACATTGCTTGCATTAAAATCTTTCGTGAATCTTTGGTCAAAATGTAGTTATCGTCTTTTATTTCATGTATTTCTGGCTTACGTGAAAAATCGTCATTTTGGACCATAAAATCGTCAAATCGTCGTTTTTCAATTTTGGGCCAAAAAAACGTCAAAACGACGATAAATAAGCAAATTCGGCAATACTGCGTATATAGCATGTTTGGTGCAGCAAATACGTGCAATCCCCCAAAAATATTTTTGTGAGCTATATTCAAATCTCAACCGATTTCGATATAATTTAACACATTTATTTTTAGATCGAATTCAGTCACACATTCTAAATATCATCGGAAACGAACATATATTTAGAGTGTTTAGTGCAGCAAAGCAAAGAAATCGGCCGAAAATATATGTGGGAGCTGAATCAAATCTGAACCGATTTATACGAAAAGCATTAGCGTTCTTCCTATGGCTCAAAAAATGATATTCTCCAATTCTCAGCTGAATCGGACAATAAATGCGACTTGTACGTTGCGAACGGACGCACTTACATGCATAAATCGACTCAGAAAGTGATTATATGTATATGCCCAAAAGGAATCGTTTACGTATGCATGTTAAATACAAACGAACAAAGACCTTATACCCCTTACCACAGCGTAGTGTAGGGTATAAATACCTGGAATCGTGCGGTACAATTTTTGGAGGCTATTTCAAGAAGATAAGTTGTTTGACCTCTTGGAGCCCAAAATGCCCAATTATTCCCAATTCGGTCTGAAATGTAGCTAAAAATGGTTAAATACGTGAAATCGGTACGTACCTTTAATGGTCAACGTCGACCACTTATGTCCACAATTGTGGTGGATGAGTTTAGTGACCAATAAGAACCCTAAATGCGAAATTATAGATAATTGGGTCTAAAAAGTCAAAATGTCTGGAATCCGGAGGAACCGCTATATCGGCTCTATTCGAAAACATGGCCCTATATCCACAATCTTTGGAGTATAAGTTGTTTGACCATTAGGAGACCTAAATATCTTATTGTGGCTAATTCGATCTGAAAGTGTAGCTACAAGCGTCAAAATACCTCAAATCGAAAAGTTTATGTATTTGGGGTCTATTACAAAACGTGGTCCTATGTGGTTAAAAATAACTTTATACACCAAAACGTGGACCGATGTGGCCCAACTTCGAAATTTACCTGCCTGCAAACAAAAAAAGCATCTTTCCAAAATTAGGGCTCGACCTCAATTGTTCTTGTTGCTACAGTGATTATCAAAGACGGTCAGGAATTGTTCAGGCCTTCCTAAGGGAGTATAGTGATAAGGATGTTGTTGCTTCGTGCTGCGCCAACTTGATCGCAGTGTCATCGTCATCGAATTATTAAATTCCCTTGCAACCTCCCCAACAGCAGTAAAAACCACAGACCTTAACACAGGCATTGTGTTCCTGATAATCTAGAAATTCTGCAGTTAAACTCAGGTGATCTCCGTGGCAAAATCAATGAGATTGTGAATTTTATGAGTCGGAGAATTCTAATGGCAGCTGCGATTGAACAACACCTGTAATCTTCGGAGTTGTGAAGTATACAACGTACTTCGCTTAGATCGTAGGAAAAGGGTAGTAGACTTGCAATCATATTGCACCAGTCTGTCTAGAACACAGCTAGACTCTAGTGACCCATATGTACTTGGAGTGTACGTGGGTAGTGGTAAAGTGTGGGCTCGCCAGGATAGAACAGCTAAATGATTAATAGCTGTATCCCGCGTAGTACTGTTGGAAGGTGAAAAACGACTTATTGTAGTATATTTAAATGCACGTAATGAGTTAATGCATTCAACACTCGGCAAGGGTCAGAGAAGCTTAGCGCAGGCTGAGCAAATATATGGTTCATATTTTTCACCTTGAACGAGGACGCACCCAACAGGATTAGATGGGATTGACATACTTCGCCTATCATACCTGTCGTGTCACCTGATCTGACGTGACTTGACAACACGTCAGTTTTTCTTGGTAGGACCATATCCGTGTCCTCATTTCCATCAGTAGACCACCAGACTTCATAATCGCTGAACGCCGTATGCAAGGACTCACAGAATTCATCAACCAACACTTCGGAGAACTGCCCAATCCATTTTGTGTTTGGAAGGCAGAGAGGAATTTCCGGGACAGCATCACTGCTGCAGTGCCTCGCCATATTGCCTCTGGTCGAATATCTGATTTAATTTTCCAGCAGAGGCGACGGGTTTAGCGAATGAAGCTAATCAACTTCGTTCACTGTTTAATGGCATATCTGTGGATGATCCGATGTGGTGCGCGGATTATTTTAGCTGACAATTATTTGAACATCCTGATAAGGAACACGCAAAAATAAGTTTTTTACGTGCTTTACAATGTCTTCCATTGGAGGAGGAACCACCACAATTTATGATGAGTGATGTTGCTGATTTTATCCGATGAACAATATCATCCAAAGCGCTAGGACCTGACGGAATTTCAATGGTGATGCTAAAGCAGGAATCGATTATCTGAGTAGGGTCCTTAATATTACGTTAGCCACCCTAATAGTTTCCGAAGCCTGGAAAATGGGCAGTGTGTTCCCGTTACTAAAACCGAGGATGCATGCCAAGGTGAATCATAACAGATCAACCTCTCCTTTATCATTAGTAGCAGAGATATTGGAGGTGTTACTCCTCCCCAGGATCAGAGCGGGCGATTCAGTTGCGGATCATCAACAGCGTATATCACACCATTTCCACACATATTAACCGTGGTCTCAACCAGAACATATCTAATGGCACGACGACAGTTATGGTGGCGTTAAACCTGGCTAAGGCTTTTGAAACAATATTACTAAGCTGTTGGACGATGTGGAGAATTCTTTCACTTGAAACGTTATGTGAAACATACAGTTCCTCAAGGAGGTTTATATCTCAAGAACTATTTAATTTAAACCAATATTTTCTTAACGCCTACTCCCTTTTTTCATTTAATCCAAAAATATTATATATGAAATTTAACGTTAACCCGTGCCACCAGAGGAATCTTTGTTTCCATACTAAGTTGTATGGGTCAAAGGTAATTTTTTGCGAAAATTCTCTAAAATCCACACCTATGGTCCAATCAATGAACAGTTTTTACCAGTTTATTGTTGTGGCTAAAAACTGAATCCTAAGAAAAAATTATGAAAATCGGGTTAGATTTCGATATAGATATATATGGTCCAAAATACCTAATATCGCCCTATCTGAACAATATCAAAATTATATCCAATTATCAAAATCGTTTTTTGGGCCACCCTAGTGTATGGATAGTTTTTGCGAGTAAGTTTTTTATCTTCTGGGAACACCAAATTCCAATTAACAACCAATTCGGTTCGGTTCTTCAACAAAAACTTATATTGGGTGCTACCCTTACATGGGGCCTTTGGCAAAACGTGGACGTATGCTGTCTGATTTTTTGCAAGGAATGTTTTGTACCTGTTATAATGTGTTGTACCCCTGACCAAAAACCTTGAAAATATCGGAATTCCGTGAGTACCGTTCTATGTGGAGAATAAATACCAACTTTCAGCCATTTCGTGGCGATATTTAATTCACAACGTTCAAAATACCGGAATACACCAATTTGAATTTTTTTTTTGAAAGTTTCACAGTTTTTACCCGTACTCAGTGGCTGGATACTTGTTCTATGAAAATTTGAAATGAAAAATATTTGCTTTATAAAATTTTTCATTTGACATTTATTTCCTTTATAAAAGATTTCATTTCAAATTTGCATAGAACAAGAATTGAGCCCCAGGACAGCCTGCCCTACGACCCTGTGTTGTTTACAGCGACTCGAAAAAAATCACATTGCAAAAAAAATTGAATTTGCTTGTGAAATTTTTTTGTCGGATCATTTTTTAAAATTTTCGACGTGGATAATCACGGCAAGAGTGCATCGATCTAATTAAATCTTTGTATGTCGATAAAGGGCCATCCTAAAACACTACGACAAATTGATTCAATGAATTCAATCGTTGCCCAAAATCGGCCGTTGTGCCAGAAAAAATTCAGCCGTGCGTGGATGAATATTGCTAGATATAGAGATATCTTTGAACATTTCCTCCACCAACTAACATTTGATATTGCATGAACACATGGTCGCAAAAATTAATTGTTTTCGTTAGATCCAACAAAACTGGACAATCGCTCAAAACAAGGCTTTTGTGGATTTGTGAAAAGAAATTGTGAATGAAAACGATCGCGGTGCCTCAAACGACGTTTATAAGATCGTCACAGACAAATCTTGGATCTATGCTTAGAAGCCCGAAACAAAACACGAATCGACCGTTTAGGTCTTCGAAAGCGAACCAAATCCAACGATAGTTGTTCATGTGAGAAGCACTTAGAACCACCACTTGGTCGCCTGTTTCTTCGGCAAAACTGACCATGTGGCGAATACACCGCATGAGGAACGTAGAACAGTTAATTTTGAGTGGTACACAACTATTTGTTTGCCTGAAGTTTCCTGAGAAATTCGAAAAACTAACAGAGAATCATTATGCGCCATGACAATACGAACTCCCACACATAGATTCAGACCAGAGCCTGTTTGACCTGAATTGATGGGTCATCCGCCGTACAGCTCTGACTGGGGATCCAAGGGCTTCATTTGATTTCAGCATATCAAGAAAAAAGGTGTGGTCAACGATTTTCGTCGTAAGAAGATACTGTAAAAGCGTTCAAAAACCATGTTTCGGAGGTGTATCAATCGGAGTGGAAAAAGTGCTTCAACAATTGGTTTGGGCGCATGAAATAGCTGGAGAATACATAAGAAAACAATAAAACTATTTTTGATGGTAAATGTTCGCGTTTTCATTGTTAGGCTAGATAGTTATCGTGCAGCCGTCGGATCAAAAAGCTTACCGACAATGACTTGATATGTAATATAAAAGCATCTTTCCAAGTATAGTGCTTAGTAAATGGCCTGACATCCGAGAACCCTTTTGGGGTATTGATCTGTTAAACCGAATACTATCATCCCCGCTTGAAAAGTCCCAACACCAGATTGGCTGTTGCATATTGTTATTTGCTGATAACAATAAAACAGGGTTTCATCTCGAAATTTATAATTTAATACGGAAATGATTTTGTAAATAAATAATTTATGATTATATACATAATCAAAAGTGTTTAATCAATCATTTGTCAGTTTTAATAATAAACTAAAAAACAATTTCTCAAATAAGGTTTACATTCATCCGACATCAATTACTGTGTTTGTTTATTGTAATTGCTTTTAGGTGGAAAAAACTAAATTAGTTTAAATCACTGAATAGCCTTGATACAAATGCATATATGTATATGTATTTAATTAAATGCTAATTAATGGTTTAATTATAGTTGATTGGAAAACAAACACAAAAGAAAAACTGTACCTTAATCTCAAAAGCAAAACGAGAAAAAGTAAACGAGTTTTATTGTAAAAAACTAAGTAGTAAATTGATGTTTATTATATTAAAAAAATTAAAGCTGTCGAAAGTAGGGAGTATTGAAAGAGGTTTTCCAATAAAGAATAATAAGAACTATAAAAACATGGGTTGGACTAGTAACTCGTTCCTAAAAAATAAAACCTACTATGAAAAAAAAACGAGTTGTATTGAAGTGGAACAATTAGTTTCCTTTCTGTTACGAAAGTACTAAGCTCTTCCGCCACGCTAACTGAAGAATATCATTATCTTTTAAGTAAGGTTAAATACCAATGAGACATCGATGTTTTGTTTCCATTCAGAATCCAAAATAGCATTTTACAGTCATTCCGTTTGGACGTTGCTTGTACAACCTTCAAAATACGTAAAGTCTGGGGGTACCTTCTTATTGGGAACAATCCAAAAAATGAACCTTAATTGATCATTTTCTTCATGGATCTGTTCTACCCATTGAGAATCCAAAATAGCAAGTTACAATCACAGTAAACTAATCCTTCAAAAGGTTTCAAATCGAGTGGTATCCAAGTACCTTCCAATCAGAGAACCTGCAATACCAAATTTCAGACATTTCGGTAAGATAATGTGGCTAAAACCTTAAAAATACCGAAAATCGGGAAGTACCGTTCTATGGGGGTTGTGTCAAAACGTGGATCTATACTGAACATTTTTGGGGGAAAGTCCTAAAGAAGACCAAATACCAAATGTCAGACTTTTGGTAAGATAATGTTCTATTGGAGCTATATCAACATGTGGACCTATATTCAAATAACAGCCAATTTAGGCTCAAAATGCAGATAAAAACTTCAAAGAAATTGAAATCTGACGGTAACGTTATATGGGGGCTATACCAAAACCTGGACCTGTGTTCACACTGTTTGGTGTGAAAGTTTCCCTATCAATGAGAACTCCAAATACCAAATTGCAGCCAATTCTGGCCGAAAATGTACATAAAAACTTCAAAACACCTAAAATCGCGAGGTACCGTTATATGGAGGTTATACCAAAATCTAGACCTATGTCCACGTATTTTGGTACAAAAGGTTTCTGACTACAAATTACGGCCAATTCGGGCCGAAAATATAGATAAAAGCTTCAAAATACCTGAAATCTGGAGGTATCGTTATATGGGGCTGTAGGAAAAAAAATTTATGATTTTATGGCTGAAGTATTTTTTACTTATTTTAAGCAATTACTGAAAAAATCATATCTATCCGACGATTAGAAATATATTTGTTGCACCTTCCCATACAAGTGGGAACACTGTGTGGCGTTCTTCTGCTGCGATGGATGGTGGTGGTCTTCAAGTACGGCATTCAAACTGTATCTATGATCTGCTCTACCTGCGCAACCATGTCAGTGTGAATGCTATCCAAGTCAGCGTGATAGGTTCGTTGATCTAGAGATTGTCTTTTGTACCTTGTGACCTCTCTCCCTAGATGATGGTGTGGGGGAAGCCTGCCCATTAAATCGTGACAGGGATGCTCACTGTGATAACACCCAAGCAGGTACTGCATCGACAACATCTTATTGCGCTGAACCGCCGGTAACACGTTCATTGCACGGCCTGTTTTGGTTCAGTCCTCTTCTAATATGTGTGGATATGGCGTCTTATGCTGTTGTTGTTCTATGCATTTTCCGGAATCCATGTTGATGTTGGCCAAATAGAAAACAGCTTCTCATCGTGGGGAGGAGTAACGCCTCTAGGATTTTTGCTACTGGCGACAGGAGTGAAATTGGCATGTACGACTCACTTCTACTGGCATCCTTGCCAGGCTTCAATAGCGGGACCACCCTGCCAACTTTCTAGGCTTCTGGTACAATATGGGTTGCTAACAATAGGTTGAGGACACATTTTAAGTACTCAACTTCGGGTGTATCCAATTGCGTAAGCATTGCCATCGATATTGGGTGTGAACCCAACGCTTTGGATGAAATCGCGTTGAGGATGGCATCTGCAACATCGCCCACCGTAAATTGTGGTGGTACCTCCTCGGCTGAGAGGGCTCTTCTTATACGGCGTAGCACACTCCTCTTCGCTCCATCTCTGTCGGGGTGCTCTATGAACTGCCGGTTAAAATAACACCCGCACCTCTTTGGATCAGTTACTGTCACGCCGTTGACAGTAACCGCCGTTCTAAACTCCTTCTTTCCCTGATTCGAGAGTGATTTTACCGTTGACCAAAATGTATTTAATCTTGTACCAATGTTTCCGGTGGTCTAGCCACTTTTTCCGCTTATGTTCGCCTACTAGCCTGTTGACTTCAAGAGTAAGCTCTCTAACTCTCAGGTCTCCAGGGTTCGCATGACGAAGCTCATCACGCTAATTTGCCAGTCCCGTCACCTCTGCTGGGAATTTTGGTCTTATTTCGGGTATTCTGTGACGATGGTAGGTAGGTGGTCCGAGCCAAGGGAAATAACGAGTTGCCAGGATACGTCATTTATCAGACCTGGTGATATATGGGGAGCTGTGGCAGTCTCCTCGAATCCTCACAGGAGCGTCCTCATTCACCGTACAAAACGTGGATCTATCAACTAGAATGCCACGGAAAAAATTCCAAAGCGGAACGGAATGCCAAAGCTCATGATAAGTATTGAAGTCGCCTAGAACCAGGCTGTTATTGTCCTCTAAAAACGAACTAATATCGGGCATAAAACGCCGGGCACAGCTATTCATCGGCGGTATGTACACTTTAAATAGCTCTACCCCGGCGGTACAACACTTTACTGCTACCCCATACATTCCTTGTATGGGTCACTATAGACAAGCTCAAGCGAGATAATTCGGTACAGGATATACTGGTATATTAGAAGGGCAAGCCCTCCTCTTCCGCTTCTTGTGCGATACTTTCGAAAAACGTTGTAACCATCGCATCGTTGCAAACAACAGCTGGCGGTGAGCTTTCTTTCCTGGATCGGGGCGACCATAATGTTTTTCTGACTCATATTTAAGGCCAGAGTACACTCGGAAACGTGCACATTCCCTACATCCATTACATATCACCGAATCTGACAGGTGGTGGATGCGGATCTGGCAAACGGAACAGATCCATACTGCCCCGGGTTTCATCTCTATCCCGGCACGGCCAAAAGAGCTCGGAGCTGGCATTCCGAGATAAATTGCCGCTCCCATGGTGAAATACATATACGAACACAAACATATAATTGCTGAGGTGACGGCACCTGGTTGAAGATTCCTCCGAGTCAATCCGGTGCATAGAACCGGCTGTCGTGGGATTGACTATGTAGCGATGGAAGCCAGTCTTTGCTCCTCGAATCGATTGTACGTCCAACCGCCTTAATCACAACATTATAGAATGTTCAAGGACCGCCAATGCTTCGCAAACACACACAAGCAAATAACCGCTTCCTTGTCCGCAGCCGTTCATTTAATTCGCACCTACCCAGTTATTTTTTTATAATTTTTTTCATTGTACGTAACCATTGGATACATCAGGATATTGCATGAGTTCGATCCTGAGAGTAGATCCGCGTACAAGGCCTCTTTATAGAATTAATTAAATAATGTTGTTTAGAGGTACGTTAACTTAGGAGACTAGTTTGCTTTCGCTCTTGAATCATAATATCAATGAAAAACACAAATAATTGTTATCTATAAATTCAACAATAAAAATTAAGCGACTTCCTATTTGTTTCTGCTACATATTTGCCATAAAAGAACATTGTTGTTGGTTGTCTCATTAGAAAGAAACTTTTACTGAAACTAAAACATTCTCAATTTCATCGATAGCTCAGAAAGGAGTCGGTGGTGATAATAAACAAAGTTGTTTTGGCAGTGTTAAAGTGTCAAAACCCGCATGGGGACATTGACACTATGCTGGAGTAAAAATAGTTTTTTTTATTTTGTTTTCTTACCAACTCATATACCAAATCAACAGTAAATTTTGCAAGCACAGTACTTAGAACACACTGAATGAATAAATTATGCATATTGGTATAATTTTCTTGACACTGCTCCATTATTCTGTAGCAGTAAGTGCTTTATCAATACGTTCCACATTGAAATGAGTCTAACGGAATAAAGATACAAATGGCGTTATAATGCACAATTTAACATTGATATTGTTGTTGTAATAGTGTTTATAATTGCATGTTTGTATTTTCGTTCTTCTGCTCAATCAGGCTCTGGGTCTATCTCCAGTTCCAGGAAATTGGCTGTTTGAATGTAGAGAATTTTCACAGCTACAACATTTTCTATAGTCTCATTCCGATAGGACATGCGGTTTTCAAGCAAAATCCTGAGGACCTGGGAAAAAAATCTGAATGATTGGTCTGAACTTCCATATCTCAAAAACGGTAAAACCCATTTCCAAGCAAAATCGTGAAAACCTGAAAAAGCCCTAAAAATTTTAACATTGACCGCGATTTATTTAAAAATCCCTCCAATGATTTTTTTTTTGTTTTTGGATCTTTCTCATCTATGAACATTGCGGTTTCAGAATCCGCAAAAACTTCCCAGGTGTAAGCGGTTTTTCGTTAAAGATAGTTAAGGGGCACCATGTATGACATTATTTTATAAGGAAGCGATACAGCCAATGCATTGCCTCGATTTGAACTTCTAAATCTCAATAACGGTAAAACCTACAATAATATCCTAAAGGTCAGTCGTGTAGAGAATTTTCATAGCTACAACATTTTTGGGACTTGCGGTTTCCAAGAAAAATCGTGAAAACCTAAAAAAAACCTAAAAACGTCAAGCTGATTCGCGATTTATTTAAAAAGCGCTCCGGCGATTTTTTTTATTTTTTGATTTTTCTTGTAGTTTCAGAATCCGCAAAAACATCCCAGGTGTAAGCACCTTCCATTTAAAGTTTCTTCAGGAGCACCATGGTTGATATTAAACAGTTCCAGAGATATCACCCCACCTTTGGGAACTTCCGACTGGCGGCCACACATACAATTGACTATCCAACGTTTGAAGCTTATTGATTTGCGGCAAAGTTGCTGCTTCTGCTTCAAAAGATTACAGACGATTATGATATGATTTGACATTTAGTGAAGGTAGTTTCTATATGACATTTGATTTGCCGCCAATAAATGATTATTGTCGAGGTTGTCAATATCGATTACTCTAATTCTAATTGATGATAATCCCTGAACCTCGACACACTTATACCGACTCCAATTTTGCAACTCTTCTGATGATTTTACCACTTGTTCCGCTTATGCTCGCCAACCAGCCTGTTAACTTTCAGTGTAAGTTCCCCGACTCTGTGGTAAGCTATGCAAGTGGCTGGTGCGCACGACAAATGACTCCAAAAATAAGACACACTTCCAAAATGGACTATGTCGGTCCATTCCATAGGTACCTCGCTCCCAAAGCTTTTGATATTTTATTCTAATTCATATCTTTGTCTGCAAATTCATACGCCCAAAATTCTGAATACCCCCTGAATAAATACATTTTTTTGGGAAAAATGTGTTCCAATGCACCTCTGTCGCCAAAGCCGACTGACGCTTTTGTACTTTTTATTCAAGTCAAGTACAATAATATGGAAATGTCATATTACAGGCCCAAGAATAATATTGATTTCGAACTTGTACAGAATTTGCTACAAGATCTTACAATGATGTGGTCATCACAGGAGGCTTTAATTCAAACTTATTAGAAACGCCTGTCCTTTCTAATAACGAAGCCTACACATCTACAGTCAATACGCCATTAGATTTTTTGTTAATAATCTATCTAAGATCCCACTATATGATCAAATTTCAGCGCCATGTTTCTCCAAACATAACTTAATATTCCTTACCTACTAATTCCATTCACTATTTATTAACCAAACACATGCCTTCCGTGATTATAAGAGTTTGAGCTACAGTGATCTGAATGACACATTCAGTCAGATAAATTGGATTGAAATGTATGGAATACCTACAGTTGATCTACAATTAGAATTTATTCAACAAAACATTATTCACTTGAATGATTGCACCCTAAGACTAAGCTCTAGATTAATTCATATTTTAAAGGCTTAATTAATAATAGAGACAACAGAACTCTACGATATATTTAGATCCTCCCTTAAGTTAGTGAATAAAGCCATTTATTCACCAAAATCATGATGCTTCTGCTGATGGAACTTGGAGTGATGAACATTTTGGACCGTCTGGTCCGGTAGCGAAGCTCTGTGAGATTTTATCTATAGTGACATTTCTAAATTCAAAATGTGCATCACTCCCATAGTAGAGTGTATGATATAGTACCTCCCGTTTTTCGGCATTTTGAAGGTTTTAGCCTCATTATAACACCAAAATGGCTGAAAATTGGTATTTAGTCTTCGTTGAGGCTATAAAACTTTCGACCTAAAAGTTATCAGTATAAGTCCACGCCTTAATAGAGCCCCCATAGCCCGCTACCTCCCGATTTTCGGTATTTTGAAGGGTTTAACTTTAAATTTTCGTTATTTTGAAGGTTGTAGCCTCAAGGTTGTGTGAAGGTTGTGGCAGAAATTTCGAATTTATTCTTCGTTAGGGGTATAAAAATTTCCAAATGCAATTTTTCGGTGTTGCTCCACGTCTTCACATAGCCCCAATAGCTGCAATTTAATATTGTGTGTTGTCACGGGTTCAAAAGCTCAATTCGAAAAATCTTTATGAATAAAAATCAAATGTCGTTCGTTGGTAATGACATCAGTTAAGAACGGCTGGACAGGATAATTCTTTTTGTGAAATGTTCACCATAACCCGACTTAGGTTTATATTTGACCACGCTCACTTTTTTCAATTTTTACCTTTTCTACAGAACTGATTTTCTTGAAATTGTCGGGGAAAAATAGGCTACATATTTTGTTGAATTTCGGAAGGGCGGGGTACGTCCCCTACACCCTATTTCTTTAAAATTCCTATATCGACCTAGAAAATTAACTTATGTTGAGACTGAGGTATGGGGTATTGTAGCTCGCGAACAGTTGTATTATACCATAACTTTTGAACGCATTTCGGTAAAATAAACTGTTTTAGCCCCATTCACCAAAGGGTTCCTGAAAATAATAATTTGAGCGGAAGCTGTGGTCGTATTAATGTAAAAAAAAAAAAATAGCAAGATAGCGTTGAAGGGAACGAGTTTTTGTGTAAATTTCCAATTAGTGGCTTTACAACACAATGTAGAACTTAATGCTCAAAGAAGTGTTAAAGAATACACTTCAGTGCTGAGGTTTCTAATGTATGATTTTTTAATATACCCACTGTATATACATACCTCAAACGGATGCTGACATTTTGAAGACTGAAAAATGGGGTTTTTGAACTTTTGCTCTAATCGGGACGCGCAGACGGATTTCTCCAAAAGCTTATTATGTGACTGTGATTTTCTGAAGGGGTGGGGTACTTCCCCTATACCGTATTTCTTTAAAAATGCTATATTTACGATAATAACGAATGTATCGGTTTGGAAATTAATTTGTTGTGTCTCCGACATTACCTACTTAATGGAGACTCAAAAACTTGACCACACCCACTCTTGAAAATATGATACATCTACAAAACCGATTTTCCTGAAATTTTCGAGGAATTTTCAGGTATGTCCCCCGGTGAAAATGGGATGCATGTTTTCAGGGAATGTACAGGGATGGCCTCCGAAAACAGGCTTTATATTTTATTAAATTCCAGAGGGAGCGATATTAAAAAAAACTCCATGTTTGCAAAAAATTACGCATTTATCGATTTAAACATTTAAGGATAAATCTACAATTTAGGTACTTCTTTGGGTCCTAAAGACCCGACCACGCCTGTTTCCGTTATATCTACAATATTACTGAACGGATTTCCATCAAATTTGCAGCAAAAGCTCAACGTTTGTTGTTGTTATGTATATTTTATAAATTTCGGAGGAGGTGGGGTGCCATCCCCATGCCTTTCTTTTAAACGCTATATGTATAAGCCCAACTTTTGATTATATCAGTTTCAGCATAAATTTTTGGAAGCAATGGGATTGTGTGTACCCTAGGTACATATTTGGAGCCAAAAAACCACTTTTTAAATATGTTATATCTTGAAAACTGATGACCACGCCCACTCTTTTCAATACATTATTTTTCCAAAACTACTGATCCCAATTTCATGCAATTTTCAGAAAATGTTTCAGAATGTCCCGTGGTCCAAAATGCTATATATTTGCAGGGTAATTTCGGGGTCCTATTGTTTTATTATCGCTATATTTGCTAAACTTATGAGGTAGAAAATACCTATTTTTGCATTGTCAAGCATAAAGCCCATAACAAGTTTTCATTAAAACTCATTACGACGGGCCTGCAACGCGGACCGGGGTCTGCTAGTTGTATATATTGGTCCATGTTTTGGAAAGAGCTACGATGACGCCCCATATGAGCTCTTTTGAAGGGAATATTATCAGCTGGGATATACTACTCCTGCAATAAGGGGGAGAAAGAGCTTAGTACTTTCTTAAACGAAATGAAACTAATTGTTCTCAGTTCGTGGTGGTATTCGGCCCCCTCAAACTTAACGCCGTTCTTATATGTTAAACTGCTTACTTTGTTCAAAGTAACATCAACTAGCCAATTATGCTTCTTATTTCACAACTGATGTTGTTTGATGCAGCAACACTACTTGCTACTAGTCTAAGGAAACGAATCTGTAGTTGGTGTGTTAGTGGCATAGACTATGGTCTATCCGAGTTCAATTTGTGCAACAAAAAATCAGTTTATTGCCATCTTAGGAGATATAGAGAAAAAAGACTAATCAAGAAAATTAGAAAAAAACTACACCTCTTTTGTTTGAAAACATCAATAATTTAGGGTACATTATCAGAAACTTTAGAACACTAGTGAAAATACCACAAGATGAGATTTTTCAGCATCCAAATATTCTACAAAAATGTTGCTCAGAAAATTGTAGGTTCCGTTTTCATTGTCATTTTTGATATTTATTCGGACTTGGTTCAGAATTAAACTATGTTTTGTTTTTCTGTATATTCGTTATTGGTTATGAACAGGTATGTAGACATAACAATTGGTTATTGCTTATGTAGACATCTGGGGTGCTTCTGAAATATTTACCACAAATAGCTCTTGTAATGATGAACACGTTAATAACAAATTTTCTTGGAAGATATGTCCGGTTATCTCAGTTTTTGAACCGGATATTTCGACATTAAAACCGATATTTAACCCGGTTTTAGGTAACCGATTAAACTTATATGTATACCATTAAAAAGCTTATATAGTTGTCAATCAAATTAATTTAATTCGCTTATGAAAAATTTGCTAGTTGCAGTTCTAGAACAAAAAAACCGTTTTATTAAATCGTTTTTAAGGAAAAACAGTAAGGAAAGGATAAAAGTCGGGCAGGGCCGACTATATGATACCCTACACCACTGTGAATTTGTAAAATATAAATCGGAGCAATATCCAGATCTTAACCGATTTCGATAATATTTGGCACATTTATTTCCAGACCGAATTCAGTCACACATTCCAAATATCATTGAAATCGGACTTATATAGGGTGTTTGGTGCAGCAAATACGCGAAATCGGCCGAAAATATATATGGGAGATATATCCAAATCTGAACCGATTTCGATATAATTTGGCACATTTATTTCTAGACCGAATTCAGTAACACATTCCAAATTTCATCGAAATCGGAAATATACAGCGTGTTTGGTACAGAAAATACGTGAAATCGGCCGAAAATATATATGGGAGATATATCCAAATCTGAACCGATTTCGATATAATTTGGCACACTTATTTGCAGACCGAATTCAGACACACATTCAAAACTTCATCAAAATTAGACGTATATAGCGTGTTTGGTACAGCAAATACGTGAAATCGGGCGAAAATATATATGGGAGCTATATCCAAATCTGAACCGATTTTCACCAAAAACAATAGCGTTCTTCCTATGTCTAAAAAAATTGTAGTCCCCAATTTGCAGCTGAATTGGACAAAAAATGCGACCTGTACGTTGCGAACAAAAATACATGGACAAACGGAAAGACGGACGGACATGCATAAATCGACTCAGAAAGTGATTATATGTATATCCCCAAAAGGAACTATGGGTCTATTTCGTTACCTTTTGTATGTTACATACAAATGCACAAAGACATAATACCCCTTACCACAGTGTGGTGTAGGGTATAAATATCAGTACGCGCAAATATGGTGATCAAAGGCTGGGGGTGAAAAATTCTTTTTGGCGATGAATGTCGATGAAGATAATATGATGAACCCCGAAGGACAGTTTTGCCATAGGTCAAACTTCTGAGTAATAGCGAAAGGAATTCTTTCTTGACAAACTATACATACCTACACGACAAAATCCCCAGCGGAATTTGATCACGCCATAACTCAGAAGTTGACCTATGGCAAAACTGTCCTTCCGGGTTCATAATCTTATCTAATTTCACTACGATAAAGGACGAAAAGGACATGGAAACCATTGAATTAGAAGAATGAAATGTTCTACAAAAAGATTCGCCAATCGATTTGACTGAAGACATGTCACCTCAAAACGAAGCTTTAACAACGCCAAACAGAGATATGGAGCTATTTTCCCAAGCATTATAGGGAAAAAATTAAAAACTTCATCGCGCCATATCTCAGAAACTTGACCT
This sequence comes from Musca autumnalis, assembly GCF_047663935.1. Taxonomy (NCBI): domain Eukaryota; kingdom Metazoa; phylum Arthropoda; class Insecta; order Diptera; family Muscidae; genus Musca; species Musca autumnalis. The sequence goes on along the minus strand of NW_027411866.1, from coordinate 121,083,556 downwards.
ATGGCGAAAGTTTCCATTTGGGTTCTTAATATACTCATCAAAGGCTTTCATCTCCAAAAGAAAATTTCCACCCCTCAGACTTTGAGATCCATTTTGTGTAACAATGGAATCGGAACACTGTACATAATGATGGTAGAGCAACACACCAGATTGTTTTACTTATTAAAAACCAAAATGCAAACTTTAGCCAAAAATATGCTTCATCTACTCGTATATTCCTAAATCTATTCATATGGAAATCAAGAGAATGCGAATATGGTGCCATCTACAGTAAAACTACGCAAATAAAAGTAAATGGAGTGGAGAACAAAATTCAAGGTTAAATGGTTTTAAAATTTAATGTGGTTCTTTCGACTGCGATGAGTAAAGTCAGGGCTTTGGAGTCGGAGTCTGGAGCCGGAGTCTAGCAAATTTTGCTGGAGTCGGAGTCTGGAGTCATGAAAAAATGCTCGACTCCGACTCCAGGCAAAATGTTTTTTCTACATTTATCAAAAGAGTTTTTATTTTTTTATGATAGATGAACTTTAACAAAATTTTGATAAATCGTTTATTCATTTTATAGGAAACCTATGAGTAAACTTGTAAGCAATGGATTTATTACATTTAGTAATGTTCCATGACAATAGAATTATAATTGCATCATTCAATATGAATCGATTTCTTAATATACCATCACATTTATGACAAAACTTATATACACTCTGGAATACTAGTTTTAGATCCCACATATTTATACTTCACAATATAATGTGGAAAAAGTATTATAAGTTTATTTTGTCCACAATTAAGGGGTTATGGTCACTTACATTTGTGGGATCATTAAGAACATAATAATCTTGTACTTAAGCGAAACGAAATAAAAAAATATATTAAATAAAAAAAATAAAAAATTGTGAACTGTAAAAATCAAAATTTCGATTTTACCTAAAAAAGTTGATAGTTTTTTCGCTATAAATCCGTCAACAATTTTTTTAAAACAGTCTCTTTCTTAAGTACAATCTTTTTATACGTATAATAATCCCAAATGCCACTTTTGAGAAAATCGTGTTTCAAACTTCGATGTTACATACAAATCACAATGAATTTTCTCTTTCTAACGCTCATATCTCAGCTAATTTTTATCCGATCGATATATTCTATTCTACATGTACTTTAAAGTGAGTCAGCAAAAAATTTTCGCTTTGGTAAAATCTGTAAGTAACAAATTAATGTAGATTATTCGTCTGTCTGGCTGGTGCGCACGATAACTCTCGAACAGATCAACCGATTCGCACCAATTTTTTGGGTATCGTAATATTTTATCCAAATTTAGTTTAAGTGCGAAGATGGGTCATATCGGTCCACTACTTCGGGTACCTCCTCCACAAAAGTTCAAAATTTTTCTGTAAAATGGTGTGAACGATAACTCTTGAAGGGAGCAATTGATTTGGTCCAAACTTTGCACATCGTGTTATTCCTCCCAGATATATATCGGACTCGAATATGGACTATATCGGTTTAATCCTTCGGATACATACTACACAAAATTCTGATAAATTGAATTTTAATAGCTCCTTTCGGATCGTGTTACAATTGTTTTCAGTAGGTTGTCCTTGCGGCTCCCCTTACGGCGATATAGTTTTTTTCTTGCGCAAGTCCATTATTCTTGAAATAATAGCCAAAAAGTTCCATGAAACCCTGACGGCACCAAGCAAAATGGCAAATTCGCAAGATAATTCTCGTAGGGAGTTTCTGATTGGTACAGACTTTCCACATCGTATTATTTCATCCAGTCATGTATCAAGTTAGAATATGGACTATATCGGTCCACTCCTTCGGGTACCTCCCACACAAAATTCGGAAAAAGCGAAGTTTAAGAGCTCCTCTCGCATCGTTTTGTTTTTTTTAGTAGGTTGTTCTAGAGGCCTCTTTACAACGGTACATTTTTTTCCGGAGTATGTAAATACTTCCTGACATAATGGCCCAAAAACTCAAAAAACCCTACCTGTATACTAAATGGCTATTGTGCAAGATAATTCTGAACTTTTTCAAAATTGTTTTGCAAACTTAGTTTAACGTAATTGAATATTTCGAGTCCTTTATGAAGAAGTATTTAGGTTCAATTCATGGAATAACCCATATATGGAGGCATATACGCATTATCCTCCTGTGTAAACACTTTATACGGAAACAGATTTTTTATGTCAACACCATTATTTTGTCGGGTTGCAGAACTGCAGAGAGCTGTATTACCTTTCTGGAGAATAACAGCAACAAAATTAAATAACTTCAACTCAAGTATGGATACGTATGTGCGTGAAGATACTTTCTAAAAATAATACCATGTAGTCATGTGAAATGGAATTGTATATATAGGTGTTTGAATGTTGTTATTGTTGTCCTCGTTGTATTTGGATGTCGCAAAAGTTTTAAATTAAATTGTTTTACTACACAAAAGTTGTCCTTATTTTTCGATTACCTGTTTTTTGTCACTTGTTGTTGAAAGTGTGCATAGTTTTTGTTAGTTTCTCTCTTGTTGTTGCTGTTGTTCCTGTTTTTGTTTTCATTTTATTGTATGTTTGAAGTGAGTGGTTCCTTTTTTGTGAGTTGTTGTTGTTGTTGATATTGTGAATATTTATTATAGTTCATTCTAAAGTTGTTTTTGTTATGAGAAGTAGTTCAATTTGGCTATTTTGTTTGTATTCTACGACAAACTTCAGCAGGATGTTGAAAAAGTTGTGTGTTTTTGGATAAAACTTTTTGATTAGGAGCGAATTGATTTTTGGAATATCGAAACTTAAGTGGTTTCTATTTACAAAGTATTGTAATGCAAGGGGTTTGGCATTATTATTAGCAGTGGTAATTACAGACCGGATAGTGATAAATGGTGGATGTAAGAGGTGTCTGTAATATTAAACCGAATTAAATTTCGAAGTAATTTCATAAATTATTATAAATGAAATTTGTATTACTACTGAAAGCGCAATTACACAAGAAGTCGAACAGATTATGAAGAACGAACGAAAAATATACGATACAAGAGTTAAAAAAGCTTATTTAAAAGTTATAGAGATAATTACCGATAGTTCATAATTCAAGGGACAACTGTCATATTTTTACAGTGTTTTATTTAACATGCTTTAGTGTCTGTTTAATTCAAATCTAGTAACTCATTTCCCACACTGTTGCAGTTGACCAATTGAACTAAAACTTTGCTCTATTTGGATTTCTATATATTTTCTATAGCCCCCATCGGAACCACCCGATTTCAGGTATTTTGAGGATTTTATCTTCATTCTTAGCCTGAATTAGCTGTAATTTGGCATTTATAGTTCCCAGTAATACATACACTTTCCCACCAAAAATTGTGGACATAGGTCCAGGTTTTGGTATATCCCCTATGTAACGATACCACTCGATTTCAGGCATTTTAAAGTTTTCATGTACATGTTCTTCCAACATTGGATGTAATTTGGTTAACCCCACACGGTCAAAAATATTGTATTTACAAAAAAGTTAAAAATAAAAAATAATTAAAAAATAAAGTACTGTGTTTTATTTATAAATGCACTAAAATAGGAAATAGAAAATAATTGTTCGCTTAGCATCATCTTCATGATGGAATCTCTCAAATAAAACGCTTGCATTTAAATAAAAAAAATTGACAACATTAAACGGCAAGTGTTTTGTTTGAGAGATACCATCCTGAAGAAAATTCAAGCATACAGGCTTTGGTGCGATTTTTTCATTGTTAGTAAAGAAGTTTTGAGACCACTGGGAACCTCAAATGTGGCTCCAAAAAAGACTAAACACCAATTTTAGTAGAAACTTATGCAAAAAATAACCGAATCCATCGATTATCTTTTGATACTTCGGCGTTTGGCTAAAAGTGTAAATTGCAATTATTTGGGAATTACGTACATCTATGCACATTAGTAGGAATAATGTGCTAATATTTTTTAGTTTAATCATGAAACGCATTTATTGAGATACGAGTTTGAGGCAGTAAATCAAATCTAATCTTTGGAGGCCCATTACCACAAAAGTGCATGTGATAGCGACATACGCGAAGACAAGTATCTCCTCTTTTTTGCTACATTGTTAGAATATGCTAATTTTGTTTGTGGTACCTCAATCATATACAATCAGTGACGTATATAATAAATGTCATTTTTCCAATTTTATCATCCACTTACCACCATAAAGACTACCTGATTTTATGGTATCTATAGCATGGGCATTGGGAACCTCCGTGCACGGTGGGGCCAAAGTCAGGGTTTTGAGGCAAATAATCACAGAGGTAAGCTAGACCTACAAAACTTCGTGCAGATGTTTATAATCGGCCTAGAAACGAATCTGCGAAATTTGATTGATATCGGTTCATATATGGATATGGCTCTCATATATATGTTCGCACGATTTCAAGTAATTGATGGACCAAACACGCAAATTCTGTCCAATTATGATGCAATTTGGACAATGCCACCGAATTCTGACTGTAAATAAGTTTACCGATTTTAGGTATTTGGTGCACCAATCACGCTTTTTCTGTCCAATTTTTATGAAATGTGGAATTCATGATGAAATTTGCACTAGAAAAAAGTTTGCCAAATTATACTGAAATCGGTTCAGATTTGGATATAGCTCCCATATATATTCGCCCGATTTGAGATATTCGGTACACCAAATACGCAAATTCAGTCTAATTTCGATGAAAATTGGGAAATGTCGAGGAATTCGGACAATGAATAAGTTTGCCATGTTATATCTAATCGATTCAGATTTGAATATATCTCCCATATAAATTTTTCATCCGATTTGATGTTTATTGTACACTAAATTCGTAAAATAAATCCGATCCGGTTTAAATTCGGAACTTCTGGCCGAAATAAGCCAAGAGTAAAGTCGGTAATTTTTTGTTATATATTTTTTTCATTCTATTTAATGTTAAGTTGATAAGATAGGGTATGAAATAGTCGTCCCAGTCCCACTATGGTTTTTTCCTGCGCACAGAAGTTTTTTATTGGCCTGCACAAATGTTATTAATTTGTTGTTCAACTCCCGTCAAGTAGTTGTCTTCGACACTTCATTTAAATTTCTCAAAAATCCAGTCTATAACATTTTTAGGTTTTCGCTGGTTTTCCAACCAAAAATTAAAAATATCCAACATTTTGATATTTACGACATCTGAAAATTGATTTATTTTTAATTTGCAAGTATACGCAAAATTTCTTTTCAAAAACTGTTAGCTGATATCGTCACCTTCCACCAAATATATATATTTACGAGAATACGCCCCGATACCGAAAGTTTAACTCCTGGACGATACCACAGACTACATCAAAAACATCACTTACTGACACAACAAATTATTGAGCACATCTAATATTGGATTTACATTTTTAATAATAATCTTAATTAACATACCATTACCAGTATTTTCCATTTTTAAAAAAATATATAATATCAACAGATCAGGTTTTGGCGCCAAATTTTTTAATTACGACTGAATGCCAGAAATAAACGGAATGAAAATTATGACATCTTTGACAGCTTGGCATGTCGCCGTGGGCCGATGGTAGATCGTAATTTTTTGGTTTTGGAGGTTTGAAAGTGTTAAGAATATAATTCCGTTATTATTTTATTTCAATCACTGACTTGAAAAAATGACTTTTTGCCTCAAAAACCTGTCATTGAGCATGAGCACTTTAGCGGAACTTTGCTAATAACTTTTAAAGGAAAGGGCGTAGATTCATAAAATTTTGCAAAAATGTCTCTTATATTAGTGGATAGTGTTTGGCTCAAATTGGGCCACATAGGCCTGCGGTTTCCAGTAGCGTTCATGTAACGCCGGCTGCCATTTTTACGTTTTACATTCATTTTTCAATCGGTGTTGCTGCAAATTGGTATATTCAGTTTTCAGCGGATAGAAAACTTTTTTTTTTTTTTTTTTTATTAATTCACTTTTATTCATAAATATTAGTTTACAATTCAAAAAATTTTGCCCCAGCGTCTTGTAGACTTTGTAGGGGCTAATTGGTTTACAATTTCGGGTACGAACGTATCATTTATAAATGTACATAAATATTTATTATTATAAAATGAAAAATGGTTATAAATTACATCAGAAGTATATCAATATTACAAAGCAAAAAGGATTTCAATTCTCTTTTAAAATTTGAAATTCTTGAAATAACCTTTATATTATTGGGAACATGGTTAAATTCCAAGCAACCATTATATTCGATACGCTGTTTTGATAGTTCTAATCGGCATCTTTTGACTCGTAAATTAGAAGCGTTCCTGGTATTAACTACAGTTTGATTAATATCAAACTGGATTGATCGGGTGCCAATATTATTTATGGCTTTGTAAATATATGTAATTGTTTGTAATTTGTAAATTCCGTAGAGGGGTAAAATGTTTCTGGCAATATTGCTATATAGATCAATTGTAGAGTTTAGACGTGGCAAATTGTATACAATTTTCAGAGCCTTGTTTTGGCATCTTTGAAGTGATTTCAGGTGAGTCGTTTTCTTATAAGCATATATTAGTGCCAAGTAATTGAAATGACTCTGGATTAGAGAGTTATACAGTAGCAGTTTAGTCTCGACAGTAAATTTGTTTTTAAACTTGTGTAGTATTCCTATAGCAGGGGCAATTTTCCTTTTCAATTCATCTATATGTGTATCCCATGCCAAATTGCTTTGTAAATGAATGCCCAAGTATTGCAGTGACTGACTTTCAAATATATGTTTATCACCAATTTCAATATAAAACCTTGAATTTTGTTGATGGCAGCGAGGACGGAATCGTATAATTACTAGTCTATTTAATCGGGTGAACTCCATAATAACTTTAGCATCATGCTCCATTTGACATTTCAATACGAGTTCATGACTATATGGGTAGAGTAAGGCTATGTCATCGGCGTACATAATAAGTTTGCCATAAAGATTTAAGTTGGATAAGTCATTAAGGTAAATTGTGAACAATAAGGGCCCCAAAACACTTCCCTGTGGTACCCCGTGCTTCACAAATCCTACATCTCCTTTGCTGCCATTAATTTCTACAAATTGCTTTCTGTTTACAATATAATTTTGTAACAATTGTAGTTCTTTTCCTCGTATTCCATAATATGATAGTTTTGATAACAGTATATCATATCATATCAGTATATCACTTATGTACAAAATATTTTCAATATAGGTTCGCGTTTAGGTATAGCCCCCATTGAACGGTACCGGTTGATGGGACCTAGTTTAAATGTTACAGACACATTTTCCAATGTATTTTGTTGTGTTTTAGCATTTTATGTTTTTCGTTGATAGAAAACCACTGTGCGAAATGTTAGCATCGTAGACACGCGTTTTTGGTATAGCCCCCATATGACGGGTTCCTTCATGTTAGGTATTTTAAATGTTGAAGACAAAAATTGCAACTGATTTTGATGCAAATGTGCATTTTAAGATATTAGCGAATAAACATCCTCTTCACATAAAATCTGTCAACATAGGTCCACTTCTGGGTGAAGCCCCACAACCCTACACATCCATTAAGGAGTAAAATGGCAATAATTTTTTGTTTTTATTTGTAGCTATAATGTTTATTGGTCTATTTAGCAGGTCTGTACCATTAATTTTATTAATACTCGTAATGTCTCTCAGATCAAATTCAGGTAGGAACTGCATTACAAATTTTAACGTATAATGGTACTTGTACCACAGCATCCATAAACTATATATAAATCACGAACATTTACAGGTCAAAACTATGAAAAATTGCGAGAGGATTCTTAATTTAACAGAAATCATCATTTGTTAGAATTAGTGAGTCCATTTCTTCAAAACACAGTCAACAATGGCGTTCATTGTCGCGTTTTCCTTCCACTTTGGAAAATGCAATTAAATGAAATTTCCGAAGTCATTTAAAAAAACTTGAATTTCTCCGAAGACCGCACGTTACCGCAGCTGTTTTTTGGCTTCGCGAACAGAGGAGACCCGAAACTTTCAGATCATATATATCTTAACATGGAACTATACGGAACTCACTTTTGAAATATCCACGGAAAATAAAAAAATAATTCTGAAATCTTCAAAAAAGCACTTCATTCCTATTAAAATTGCATGAAAACAATAAGAGTTTTTTGCATTTTTTTAAAAAATATCATAATTGTTTTGTAAAATATTAAGAAAAAATAATCATGGCATACTGACTTACCATTTGTCCGCGCCACTCTATTTTTTAATGAATCCTAATTATATTTCCTAGAAAAAAAATTATGAAACAAAAGTGCAACTTTAAGAGCATTTTTAAGTCGTTTCGCGGAGTAAATCACCAAACTGAGTATGGATCATGTGCAGTGGAGTACTTAGCTAACGAATTCAATAAAAATCAAATTAATTTTATGTACTTCAAAATTCCTTAAAGTTCCACTAAACTTCCCACTGGGCATCGTGCGATTTTAAAAAAAAAATATTTTCAAAGTATTAGAAAATACAAAGTTTTTCTAAAAAATTGCAAATTATTTTATAAAGCCGAAAAGCGCAGCAGGCAAAAATATTTTTTAAAAAAATCGCGCGATTTTTTTCGAAGATATTTTCACAGTTTTACTTAATACAAAGTTTTTCTAAAAAATTGCAAATAATTTTATAAAACCGAAAAACGCAGCAGACGAAAATTTTTTGGCAAAAATCGCGCGATTTTTTACACAAATATTTTTGCTATTTAAACAAGTAAGGACGTATCAGTCACCTGTGCTGACGGAGAAATACCCTCAGCCACTTACCAAGAAAAAAACAACAAAACCAAACCAAACAAAATAATTATGTCGTATATAAAATATATTGATTTTATATCACGAGTTTGCCTTAAATCTGTAGGTACCGCAACGTGGGCTTATACCAAATCATTGAGATATACCAAACATTTTTGGCAACCAAACTTCCTCATAAAGGACTCAAAATATTAAATTATGTTAAAATAAGTTTAAAAGAAATTTTTGAAAAAGTTTTAGATTTATCTTGCACAATAGCCGACAGGGTTTTGAAGCTTTTGGCCATTATCTTAGGAAGCATTGACTTACTCCGGAACAAAACCATTGTACCATTGTAAATGAGGCCGCTCCAACAATCTACTGAAAAAGAGTCAAAACGACTTTATCCGAATTTTGTGTGGGAGGTACCCGAAGGAGTGGACCGATTTAGTCTATATTTCAATCTTATACTGGACTGGATGAAATAATACGATGTGCAAAGCCTGCATCAATCAAAAACTCCCTACGAGGATTATCTTGCGGATTTGCCATTTTGGTTGGGTTTCTTTGAGCTTTTAGGCCAATATGTCATGAATTATTGACTTACCCCGGCAAAAAATTGTACCGTCGTAAAGCGAGCCACAAAAAAAAAAAATTACTGAAAAAAACTCAAAACGATCCGTGAGGAGCTCTTAAACTTCACTTTATCCGAATTTTGTTTGGGAGGTACTCGAAGGAGTGGACCGATACAATCCATATTCCAACCTGATACATGACTGGATGAAATAATACGATGTGCAAAGCCTGCACCAATCTGAAATTTCCTGCGACGATTATCTTGCGGATTTGGCATTTTTGTTGGTGTCATCAGGGTTTCTTGGAGCTTTTAGGCCAATATCTCAGGAAGTATGGACTTCCGCAAGAAAAAATTTGTACCGTCATAAAGGGAGCCGCAACGAAAACTTAATGAAAAAATGTAAAACCATCCGAGAGGAGCCCTTAAACTTCACCTTATCCGAGTTTTCTGTGGAAGGTACCCGAAGGAGTGGACAGATATAGTTCATATTCGAACCAGATATATATATCTGGAAGGAATAATACGATGTGCACAGTTTTGACCAAATCGATTGCTCCCTTCGAGAGTTATCGTTCAGACCATTTTACAGAAAAATTTTGAACTTTTGTGGGGGAGGTACCAGAAGGAGTGGACCGACATGGGCCATCTTCGAACTTAAACCAAGTTTGGACAAAATATTACGATACCCAAAATTTGGTTCGAATCGGTTGAACTGTTCGAGAGTTATCGTGCGCACAAGCCAGACAGACATTTTTCGTATAAAAGTGTATATCACCAATATTTTTGAAAATTTAACATAGCTGAAGCCAAGGTTTACCCTTTTAGAACACGCGACTTGTGATTGTATATTATACAAATTAAATATTTTTGGATAAAATGAAATGTTTTTGGACGTGGCAAAAAATATTGGCCTTAAAAGATAATTTGCATGGAAGCTGTGGCTATATTTACGTTGAAAAATGGGTAAAAATGGGCTGAAGCCAACATGTCTTTTTATACCCTCAGCCTTTAGGCTATGAAGGGTATATACACTTTCATACGGGCAAAATGTGCCTCATCGAAATAATGGTTTTAGACCCCAAGTATGTTTGGACGAAATGTGTTTCAGACAATTTGGAGTCGATTGAGCAATGTCCGTCCGTCTGTCTGTCTGTCTGGCTGGCTGGAGCGCACGATAACTCTCGAAGGGATGAACCGATTCGGTTCAAATTTTGGCATTCGTAATATGTTGTCCAAACTTAGTTTAAGTTCGAAGATGAGCTATATCGGTCCACTCCTTCCGGTACCTCCCCCACAAAAGTTTGAAAATGTTCGGAAAATTTGTACGCACGATAACTCTTGAAGGGTGTAACCGATTTGGTCCATACTTTGCCCATCGTGGAGCGTGTACCAGACTTAGATCAGGTTTTAATATGGACTCAATCGGTCCACTCCGTCGGGTACCTCCCACACAAAATTTTGGAAAAGTTCAGTTTAGGAACATCTCTCGAATCGCTTTGATTTTTGCTTTAGCAACTTGTATTCACTGCCCTCCATACGACGGTATAAGTTTCATCAGGGGCAAGTCCATACTTCCTGAGAAAATAGCCTGAAAGTTGCAAGAAACCCCTATGACACCGTGTGAGGAGGTTGGAGGGCAAAATAACTCTCGAACAGGTCTGCCGATTCGGTCCAAAGTTTGGCCTTAGTAATATTTTGTCCAAACATAGTTTAAGTTCGAAGATAAGCCATATCGGTCCACTCCTTCAGGTACCTCCCCCACAAAAGTTCAAAAATGTTCGGAAAAATTGTACGTACGATAACTCTTGAAGAGAGTGGCCGAATTGGTCCATACTTTACACATCCTAATATATCTACCAGATATAGATCAGGTTCAAATATGGACTATATTTGTCCACTCCATCCGGTACCTCCCACTCAAAATTTCGGATACATGTTCACTTTAAGACCTGCTTTCGAATCACTTTGATTTTTGTTGAAGCAACTTGCATTGCTGCCTCAATTGCGATGGTAAAAGTTGTTTCAGGGGCAAGTTCATACTTCTTGAGCAAACATCCCTGAAGTTCTAAAAACCCCTATGGTACCATATGTAGTGGATGGAGATCCATTCTTTTTAGTATCTCCTCCGCAAAACTTTTGATATTAAATCCTAATCAATATTTTTGTCAGTTCAAACGCCCAACATTTTTAAAACTCCCTAAATACATGCGTTTTTTGGAAAAAAATTGTTTCAATATACACAGGCTGAGGGTATATCTCTGTCGGCAAAGCCGACTGATACTTTTTTACTTGTTTTGTTTTCTCTCGATTTGTGAGTAAACCACACTTCTCTCGATTTTCCTGTCAAAGTAAAAGTAGAAGCAAACTAAATAAGGCTTATCTCACTAATATATTACTTTTCAAAATTTGAACTGCTTCTACCATTAAATGATGCTGACATTTTGAAGCCAGATTTACAGTGTTTTTTGAAATTGTCTTCTAATTTCATTCCGCAAACAGGTTTTTCAAAAAATCATATATAGGATTGTAGTACTTGCGATTCTGAGTTACTTGATACGTATATTGTGAATGTAGTCTGCACAGCTTCATAGAAATCTGCATCCAAAAGCGTAAATTTTGTGCGAACATTTTTCTAAAAATCATATTTTCCGGGTCTAATATTTGCAATTGTCTCTAGAATACCTCGTACTCCATTGCACATTTTAGTTTTTTACGTTCCGGATCCAATAAATCATTCCTCGCGAAAATCCATCTACTAAAACGCGAGTTACGAGCCATTCCAAAGTAGATAAATCACCTAAAACTGTTTTTGAAAATATCGCGTATTTTATCGCGTTTTCTGTGGTTCGTTTCCACTGCAATGAAAAAACTAGTGCAGCATCTTCGTTTTAGCTGAAACAGAGATTTGAAAGCTTCACTGATAAGGAAGCTACATTCATTTTATCCCAAAAAATAGTGTGTGATGCTACATCCACGGTTCTTTATTGATCGCCTTGAAATAGATATATATATATATCGATGTTGATTTTCATTGTGGACACTGAAATCGGATGCGGACAAAAAGTTTATGCACTTTGCGCAAATTAGCGATATTTTATAGGATTTTTAATGCTAAGATGCAGCCGATGCTACATCTTAGCGTCAAAATTATATTTCGAAAAATGTATGCAACTTAATAGATATGGTCTTGCTGTACACGAAAATCACATGCGGACAAAATGATTTTGATAATTACGCGATTTATAAGTATTTTAAAATGCATATAAATTAAAATGGGTTATTTGACCTATATTTCCATTTCAGAAGCTTTGAGCTACATCCCCATCAACTCAATTACCTTCCCTAATGGGAAAGCTTTAATATGAATGTCAATAAAGCCAAATCCGTCTATTTTATTGGGAGATTTATGCAAAATGAAGGAAGTATTCCTATAGATTTTTACAATATTTTTACTACATAATACATGTGAAAAATGTTTTTTCAAACAACAAATTATTTTTTTGACCAAAATATGTGCTTATTTTGGTTGTAACATCGAAACTATAACACCAATCTTTATGATTATAGTCTCATTTGATTCGACGAGAAGTTTTGATCCAAAACAAATTTTTATGTAATTTTATGACCACTAAATGGGCCTTAGTTTTGAAAAAAGTTGACTTACATTCAATAATTTTTCAATTTTATGTACTTTCCGCGAATTCTGTTCAACATTTGGCAGGTATTATGCAATCTACTCGCTGAAGTCAATTTCAGAGAACTTTTTTGTAACAATTGTGCTCATTAAAATAATTAGCGTTTTTATAATATTTTCTATCTTAAAAAGCGAAACAAATCCGCCATAACTTTTGTCCGCAACAACCAAAAATTGGCTCGCGACCAGATTCGTACTGGGAATTTTTTCTTAACTTAAATATCAAAAATCGTTGATGTAGCGCGAAAAAAAATTATCCTTTTTTTCTGAAATGGAATATTAAATAATTGACAATATTCGTGATATACTAGGCCACACAGTGGATCCACCCATTGGCCAAAAATAAAAAAATTGAAGGTCAAAATTTTGGTACAACATCTGGGAACGCTGACAGCTATGACATGGACCTTTTTAAAAATATATTAATTTTTGTTTCATTCAAACGCGATCTTCTAAGAATAGCTTCAAAAGTCGGAACATTTGACTAATATTTTATGTTGTGAGTACAACCAATATTTTAAGTGCAAGTAAATATATTCAAAATATCGCAAAACTAATACGTAGAGCAAAATATTATAGTGGATTTTGAAGGAGGAGTTAATAGCTTAATTTTCATTAAAAAGTAGTGTTTTAGTGTGTTGTGTAATTCTAGTTAGCTGCATATTTTGTTAGTGTATTTTGTAATGCCAATTCGATCCTATACTTAAATTTGACCTAAGGTTTTAGTCATGACGCCCACCAGCGCCCACCTCGGGAATAATTTTCCAAAGCAGGTCATGGGTTTAAGATTATTCAGTATTAAAATCAGCTGCCATCTAGTGCCAGACTATAAATGGTGGGTCGCTGACTAAAGCTGTCCTAGAAAAGGGTTTCTATGGATACATTAGCGTATAACTCTGTTATCTGACCACGTACATTAACATAATTGGCATCAGTGGCAAGATAATGAAATCTTCTTCCAAATTTGTCTTACGTTGGCGGTGGGTGCCTTCCAGGAAGAACGCTATAAGATCTATATTAAAAATTTTACCAATTTTCAGACAAAAATTTTGTTTTTTTTAATCCGCTAAAATGGTTGGATTTTATGTTGTTTTGGAGATTGATTTGTTTTCCCAAGCCTATTTTTGCATCATAAGATAATCGAGACCTTTGTTCATGTCATTTTGTATTGACAGCATAAAACAATTCTTACCGTATACCCCATCCAGAGGGGAAAGGGGGGGAGAATGTTACGCTCGTGGTTTCTTAAACCACTCTTCGCAGCAGCACAAAACTGTAACAGGCGTTTCCACATAGACTTATTTGCTCAGTTCAATCCCAGGAATCAGAAACGCGAAGGGCCTATTAAGGTTTTCAAATCGCCCCGGCCTAGTATATACCCTTCTAGCCTAAAGGCTGAGGGTATAAAAATGCAGAGTTCTTGTAAAATGCAAAGACATACAAATTTCCCGATTTCATTTTTTTTTGTTTCAATTTAAAAAATTAATATACTCAATATACCAAATGTCTTCGTCGAATACCGTAGTCTGGTAAAATTTCTCCGATTTGATACTGAAAAATTCAGATATAATTTCATTTTTAAATACTTTTATGAAATCTGGAAGATTTTGTGGAGACTTCGGTATTGTTTTGCACTTAAGTCTTCCCAAATGCACAATTCCGATTATAATCTAACTTCTTCTCAAAAAATTTATTACAGTTCTTTGATCAATAGAAAATAATGGAAAATTTCGAAAAGCAAAAGAAGTAACTTTGACATTAAGAAAAAAAGCGTTTTTTGTATTCCGCTTAGCTTCCCAAAATTCGCTGGGAGTTATGTCCGTGCACCGCTCTTTTCTGTTTGTTTGTTCTTAATAAAATGTATGAAATTAGTAGAGGGGGATTGTCTGACCCAACTCATGTGCAAACAAAGATCCTAAATAAACATTACCCTAAACAAACATTGTCCATATGTGTGCATATGGGGGTCATTTGGGGTCGTCCTATAAATTAGAATATCACACAAAGGTGTGAAGTATTTTGAATTCTAATATTCAAATGATCTCTGCTTGTGATCCTTTTTATCCATATGTATGCATATGGGGGGTCACTTGCGGTCGTCCTATAAATTAGAATATCACACAAAGGTGTGAAGTATTTTGAATTCTAGTATTCAAATGATCTCTTCTTGTGATCCTTTTTTGAATGTCACACATTCAGCAAATTTCACACATGGTGTGAGGTGGGTTGATTTCAAGTAGCAAAATGTTCTTTGGCTTGTGATCCTTTTTGTGGCTCGTGTATTGGGATTTTCAATCACAATTTCACACATTCAGCACGAGCCTTAAATCAGAAATTTCACACATGGTGTGAGGTGGGTTGATTTCAAGTAGCAAAATGTTGTTAGGATTGTGATCCTTTTTGTAGCTCGTGTATTGGGATTTTCAATCACAATTTCACACATAGGTGTGAGGTGGGTTGATTTCAAGTAGCAAAATGTTCTTTGGCTTGTGATCCTTTTTTGTGGCTCGTGTTTTGGGAGTTTCAATATTAGGATAATACATACTATGTGATAATTCACATTTCTGAATGTGTGTTATCTCCAAAAGGAAATTCATGATGTGGACATATGGAAATATTTCTGAATGTAGGCATATGGGATTATTCTTATTATTGTTGGTGTAAACAGAATTTTCCTCCGTTACACCAAAAGAAAAAAATCATTTTCAGTTGAGACTTCATCAAAAAAACAAGCAATGACTACCCGTAAGCACTCACAATGCGAGTTTAGCGACAGCGAAGAAGAAGAAATCATTGGATTCATGACGAAGCATTTCAAAAACTACGATAAAAAGGAATCTTCTGATAAATTTGAAAATAAGCCACGAGATGATAATACGGCTAGGCATTATACAGGAACTGTTGGAAACCATGCCGATCAGTCTTCGGAGAATCGTGAGCTATCACATCCCCGCCAAGTACTTCCAGCGTTGTTAACAATGATTTAGAAGTGTGGGAACTGTCTTCAGAGGATTCTGAAGACTATATACCATTATCTGGAGAACTTATAGAACCAGAACTGTCACAGTCAATTGAGGATGGAAATCAGCGTATTGTGGATTATTATTTACCCATACTCAGTCAATCATCGCTACCTAACTACTCGTTTCAATTCCTAAGTAATGCCTTCAACTCTATACATTCACAATCCGATGATATCCCTCTTCAAAATGGTCAACGGCTAGCAGATTTCGATGAAAATGCTGTTTGGTTCACCCAAGAAAGCTGTGATGATGAAACAGGCGATATTCCTCTTCAAAATGGTCAACGGCTATCAGATTTATATGAAAATGATGATTGGTTCATGCAAGATAGCTGTGATGATGAAACGAAAAGAAGAGATGCATTTAAGAAGAAGGTGCTATTAGAATTTATGGAATATGTATCTAAACATATTGAAACACTTAAAATACAAATGAAAAATTTATTAGATTCCATCCCTTAAAAATAAAGAAACAAATAAAAAAAGAAATAAAAATTGTGTTCTCTTTCATATTATTAGAGCGATGGGGAGGTGAATATATATATATATACATATATCAATATGAGGGAATGAGAAAAACGAAAACTATGATTAATATAAATAGCCGACAAACATCAGGGGGGTATTACAGTATAATATCAAGACTCAACAAGTATGGATTTAATTAATTCCTTTAACGGTCTAAACCATAAAAAAACACTAAGCGTAAATGATATGGAGATAAATAAGCAGTACTTAATTAATGGAGCCTATAAGACGAAAACCAAGTATGGAAAGAAGATAGTTTTGAAGTTGGGTGATTCAATTTTCTATCTACCAGCAAGATTTCTTTCCTTGGGAGATGAAGCCATAGCCCAATTAAATGAGGGCGGATTTTCACTAGCGAAAAAGGCGCTGCGTGAGGGAAATGAAAACACATCATACATGCTGGAATTACAACAGATTTTATCAACAGAATTTTTTTATTCCCCTTATAACTCTATTTAAAGAAATACGAAATAAATAAATGATTTACTAAAAGAAAATAGAAACAATGTAGTACATTTCATTTTTTCATTGTTAGTGCAATGTAATTTTTACTATAAAAGCTGTCTTCCCTAGGCGAAACAAAAGTAGTATAAAAAACAATATTTTACTACTTAGATGTACGGATTTAATACTAAAAACTCAAAAAATTCCAACCTATGGGTTAATGGTTTACATAGAGAAGATATACGTTTACAAACATTTAATTCATGGCCATTGGAAATCCAAAAACCTAGAGAGATGGCTATGTTTGGATATTATTATTCAGGTGAAACCGATAAAGTAACATGCTACTTTTGTGGAGTTCAAATTTGTTGCTGGAAAGAAACTGATTCGCCCATTTCTTAACATATGCGTTGGTCTAGCAACTGTCCACTTATAAGAAGATATAAAACTAATAACATACCTATAGATGAAGGAGAATTAAATAGTTTATTGCCAGAAATATATATATTTTTTTATTTATTTTTTTTTATTTTTCATCAATCTGCATAGACGTTTAAATTACTATAAATATATTTAACATTATGAATAAAATTATATTAAATACATTCTTTATTTAATAAAAATTCTAAGCATAAATGTCCGCAATTAAATGTATTAAATTTTTGTTTTCTTGTATAATTATAAGTTATATCTATTCCTAAATAGCGTAATAATTCTAAAGGCGGTTGGAGGTTACCAAAGCTATCAAAGTATTGTTTTATATTTTTATTTTTAAAGTATGCTACCCAATGAGTGCCAGGACCATTATGTGAGTCAAGGTTTATAATTCCAGATTCCATAATATGTGGTTTCTTTGGGAGTTTATCTCTCATGTAAACTCCCCTAAAATTTGGAATATATTTATATCCAAATTCTTTTAGATCAACATCTGTTAGAGGTCTGTTGGGTAGTTGCCTTAAAAGTTTTTTGTCCACGATTTCTTATTGCATATTATACCCATTCCTGTTTTAAATGGTTTGAGATAAAGACCATTACCAATAGCAATGTTTTCCATAGACTTATTATGTCGGATATTCTCCTCGAGCTGCTTCTTAGCATTTTTAGCTGAGTTTATTGCTTTTGCTATAGAAGATCCACCGGTAGCTAATGCTCCTACAGCGCTCAGTGCTGTTAATATGGGGATAATAGGTAGAAAACCACCAATCTTGGGTACTCTTATAACTCTGGGAATAACCACATTTGATTTGTTTCCTTTAAACGATTCTCCAATTGCTTTCTTAGCTATTTTAATGGCAGTGTTAATATCGTGAGGTTTTTGTTTTTTTAAGATAGAAGTTGCGTTTTTTACAGCCGATTGAAACAACCTCTTTTTACAAGCAGTAGACTTAGGGATTCCCATTCCTAATTTGGATTTAATCTTCATAGTGTTGGTAACTAAATATGCATTAATTTTTTCACCCCAGGTACTATCTTTTGCTGTAACTCGCTGCCAAGCTCTCTCAGCTAGTTCTCGATCAGCTTTATTCCGTACGTTTAAATCCGTAGTTTTAGAATATTCAATGTCATGGAGTCTACAAGCGGAATCTAAACCATTTATTCCTTTATCTCCTCTCTTTAATCTCTTTTCCAATTTTGTACCAGGACCGCAAAACTGATATCCGGGTGAATGAAGCTCAAATGGAAGAGAGTCTATGAATTTGTTCAGTAATCCTCTTCCTTCAATGATTCGTCTGCTATTAAGTTTATTTTTATAATAAACAACCATTTTATATATTCAGGAAAGAGCTAAATATAAATATTAAAAATTAAATTTATATAAAATTTATGAAATAAATAATATAGTAGACAGTCTCCAAAATGCGTTTGGTGCAACAAGATACAAATATCAAAGTGAGAAACTTTGATATTGATAAACATAATAGCGATAAACCAAAACATAGCTCATTATTACCTAATTCTATTAGAGCAGTAATAGTAGGTCCATCAAATTGCGGAAAAACAAACATAATGGTTAGTTTAATTGAGAGTCCTAATGGATTGAAATTTAAAAATATATATTTATATTCTAAGTCACTCCAGCAACCGAAATATAAATATTTAGAAGAACTTATTAAACCTATCAAAGGAATGGGTTTCCATACATTTTCTGAAAATACTGAAGTAGTACAACCAAACGATGCTGAGGAATATTCTCTAATGATATTTGATGACGTTGCTTGTGAAAAGCAAAATAATATTCGTGCATACTTTTGTATGGGAAGACATAGAAATATCGACTCCTTCTATTTATGTCAAACATATACACGAATTCCTAAACATCTTATAAGAGACAATGCCAACTTCATTATAGCTTTTAAACAAGATTCCGTTAATATGAAACATATTTTCAATGAGCATGTCGGTGGTGACATGTCTTTTAATAAATTTACTGATATATGTCGAGAATGCTGGAAAGAAAAATATGGATTTTTGGTAATAAGTAAAGATGATAGTATTGCGAATGGTCGCTATAGAAAAGGATTTGACGTCTTCATCCATATCTAGTAAACATAAATACTTTGAAAAAGAAAAAACACACACCTCTCAGCATACACACACACCGTAACCGCCTGATCGGTTTAAAATAAACTGCTCCGATCGGATTAACACAAACTGCTCTGTTTAAACCGATCGGTTTAATACAAACCGCTCTGTTTAAACCGATCGGTTTAATACAAACTGCTCTTTTAAACCGATCGGTTTAACATAAACTGCTCTGTTTAAACCGCTTAAAACCGACCTGTTTATTGAAAACCGCTTTATTCCAACCGCTTCAGCCGACCTGTATAGCAGTATCTCCTGTGTTTAACAATTCAAATCACCTTATTCAAACCGCTTCGGCTGACCAGTTTAAATGGATGAGAATACATTAAAAGAACTTATTAAATCAAGGAGAATTCTAAAAAGAAAATTCCAATCAATTAAGGAAGGAGAAGATGAATTGGGGAGACGATTACAATACACATTTAAACCTATTGTAAAACCATTAAATGAAGTAGTTAAATTATCTCATTTAAACTTAAATGAAACCAAAAATTCTATAAACGCAATCAAAAAAGAAATTAAAACTGAAAACGATATTAAACATGAGAAGAATTATCATACAAAAACAGAATATGAAGATGATTCTAATGAGGAAACGTTTTATTCTGAAGAAGAAGGAGAAGACTCACATAATATGACTGGGGTTAAAAATCTATCCATATTATTCAAAAATAATACATTTGATTTAATATATGGTCCTCAAAGAGATGAAAATGGTGATTGGAAGTTCGGTAATACTAGGCTCTATTTTGTTGATGATAAAGTGAAGATTGGTAATCAAACATGGGCTCTATCTCCAGGTCTATTCAATCTCATATTTCATAAAAACCCTAGTGGTTATGATAAATTCGAGTTGGATATATATAAGAAAATACTGGAAAATACATGTGTTCACAGAAAAAATTATGATCCTAGCGGACAAATAAGAGGAAACAGAGGTTCTAAGTATACCAAAATAATTAAAAAATTGTTTCAATCTACTCACACAGGAGAAGGTCTAATGAAAGTAAATCTCAAAAAACCAAACTATATATATTGGAATGATCCCAATGAATTAGTAGAACGTTTGAAATTATTAATAGCATCCAAAAATGCCGGTCATACGAATCAAGACAATGAAATAACATCAATAATTGAAGAATTAAGAGAAGCCAATATAATACATTAACATTTAATAAATGTTATCAATTATGAAATGAGCGTCGATAAATTCGGTCACTTCTCCAACTCTAATAATTTTAGGAAAAATGCTTCGAAAATTTTTGGAATTGATTTTGACAAGCATTATAACCTCGATATCCAAAATAAGAAAATTAAAAACTTGGCGCCGCCGTCGGAAGATAACGACGCTGTCAACAAAGCTTACTTACAAAAGAAGATTGTATACTCTCAAGAAATATTAAGAAATGATTTATCATATGAAGTACAACAATTACGGAAAGAAATAAATAACTTAAAAAAAGAAATCAAAAGTTATAGAGGCGTAAAAACTGTTGGATCTTTAATGTCTACACCTCACAATATCATCCTTAATAAAGTTCTTCATAAATAATATATGGAGAGAAGAATTATAGTAAATGAACTCCATTCTCAGGCGAGAAAACATTTCCCCCGTCGAAGGGTTATAACTAAGGGTATCGATGATTTATGGCAAGCTGACTTAGTTGAAATGGGGAATTACTCAACTATAAATAAAGGATTCAAATACTTGCTTACCGTTATTGATACATTTTCCAAATATGCATGGACTGAAGCAATTAAATGTAAAAACGCTAAAGATGTCTGCATTGCTTTTACAAAAATTTTGAATACTGGTCGGATACCCAAAAACTTACAAACTGATGATGGAAAAGAATTCTTCAATAAAGATTTTAAGAAACATACACAAAAATACTCAATTAATCACTTAAAATCGAAAATGTTTAAAGAATTTTCTTATAATGGTACATATCACTGGATTGATATACATAAAAAACTTGTTGATGAATATAATAGAACCAAGCATAGAACCATAAATTTGCCACCCATTGAAGTAAACAAAAATAATGAGCAGATGTTGTTGAATACAGTTTACAATCATATAAAAATATTTCCCCCATCCAAGTATCGAGTCGGAGACTATGTTCGGATAAGCAAGTATAAAAATATATTTGAGAAAGGTTATACACCAAACTACAGCACTGAAATATTCCGCATCAAATCCATTCAAATAACAAATCTAGTAACATATATTCTAGAGGATTACGAGGGTAACCCCATCAGAGGTGGATTCTATAAAGAAAAAATTAAACGTACTCGTTTTCCAAACACATACCTCGTGGAAAAAATTCTGAAAAAGAAAGGTGATAAGGTATATGTGAAATGGCTAGGTTTTTCACACTCTCATAATTCATGGATAAATAAAAATGATATATTGTAAGAAATATGTTAAATAAAGTAATATAATAAAACAAAGAAAAATATGTCTTTTCATTTATAAACTGTCACTCATAATGTCAATAACTTTAGCACTAACCGGAAAGTCTTCAGTTTTAACATGAGATTATTTTCCACCGATTCAACTAAATGGAGACTATGAATGTGCCTTAATCGATTTCCATTCATATAATTCGATACCAAATATAGATATTGATAATAATTTATTTCATATTGGGGGACAAATAATAGAAATTCCCATTGGTTCATATGAACTTGAAGATATTGCTGATTATATTAAAACTTCATACGATAACCAAAACAATGTTAAAACTATAGAGATTATTGCTAATAATAACACTCTGCAACTTGAAATTTTCTCATCGCACGATTCAATTAATTTCAATCAAGGAAGGTCTATATGCTCACTATTCGGTTTCATTGGTGGTATCTTAACACCAGGAAGAAGACATTATTCACAACTCCCAGTGAATATTTTAAGAGTAAGCGCAATACAAATTCATTGCAACATAACTACGGGGGCATATATGAATAATACTCCTGTGCACACCATACATGAATTTGGAATAAATGTTTCCCCAGGATATAAAATGGATGAGATACCTAGTAACTTGATTTATTTACCTGTGAACGTGAAAGAAATAAGTTCACTAAAAGTGTGGATTACTGATCAAGAGCAACGTTTAATAAATTTTCGAGGTGAAGAAATTACTCTGCGACTACATTTGAAACCACTATCGAAATGATTATATATAATAAATACGCGAAAAAGCAGAAATATTCACACATTCCAATAAAGTCAATCAAACCTAAAACACGATTGCTTACGGAAAAAAATAAAGAATTTTTGAAATCAATTAAACTAAATTTAAAGGAAAATGTCTGAAATTTTAAATATCGAAGACACACCATACTCAGATGATAACATCATTAAAAAAGATTATCATAGTTATGTACCATATATTCGCTCTTTTAAAAATAATGATGAAATAAGAATTACGATACAAAATCAAGACTTATATGTTTTATATAATAACAACATTAGCAGGAGACCTGGCAACCAATGCTCGTTTACACAACAACTGTGTAGCATACTTATTTGATGAAATTCGATATGAGCTAAATGGTATCGAAATTGATCGTACTCGTTATTTGGGAGCATCGAGCACTATAAAAAATTTTGTTTCTCTGACAAGCACTGAGAGTAATATTTTGAGGAATGCTGGCTGGAATAATGGTGTCGACATTAATATGAATGTTTTCAATTTCTGTATACCACTTAAAATGCTTTTGGGATTTGCAGAAGATTATAACAAAGTAATATTAAATAGTAAACATGATCTTATTATGCTGCGTAGTTCAAGCGATCAAAATGCTTTCTATTCCACCGATTCCAAAGAAAAATTAAAGTTGCAAATTAATAATATAACGTGGAGGATACCCCATGTACGTTTATCAGATCCATCAAAGCTGCAAATGATGAAAATTGTAAACAATGGAAAGCCTCTTCCTATTGCTTTTCGAAGCTGGGATTGTCATTTCAATCCAACATTTCAAGGTGCAACTAAATGTTATTGGAATGTAAAATTATCGACTAACAGAGAAAGACCACGCTTTATATTACTCGCCCTCGAAAAAGAAGGGAAATTCATCCACTCCAATTTGGTTAATGTAAAAGTTCATTTAAATTCGGAAGCATATCCGTATGATGATTTAAACCTGAAATTTTATGAAAACAGATATGCAGTACTTTATGATATGTACGCTAAATTTCAACAAGACTACTTTATGAAAGAGCCACAACCAATTCTATCATGGGATAAATTTAAGGAAACCCCAATTGTCGTAATTGATGTTAGTCACCAGAATGAAGTTGTTAAAAGCGGCCCTATAGATGTAAAAGTGGAATTTGAAACTAATACGCAAATACCAAGCGGAGTATCTGCATACTGCCTAATTCTTCACGATCGATTGATTGAATATAACCCTTTAAATGGAATTGTTCGAAAAATTCAGTAAAATAATATACTTACTTGTTTATTATTACAGTATTAAGATAATAAAGACAACAAAAAAATTATAACACGGTGTTTTTTTTATTTATATTGCTTTTTATTTATAATAGAATAAATTATATTATAGATTAAATTCAAAACAATCTACTTTTTAAACTTAATATTAATTATTATATAAAATTGAATCAATTTCCATTGCTTCATTCAAAAGATTCATGAGATTATATTCACGCTCTATGCCTACATGACCCCAAGCATACGTATTAATCTTATCATGTCTAATCATTCTTTTTGTATCCTTAATACTTAAGACGACTTTAGATAATTCAGTAGTATATATTTGATGTAGTTTTGATCGGAAATTCAGCATAGTATCGGTAGTTTGTACTTCATTAAATAAAGTGTGTTTATAGTGCTTTATACTATACTTCCCAATGACACATTTTTTTACACCTTTAGCTTTCTTGACTTCTTCGCCATCATCAACCGTATACGAGTACATTTTAGGACCTAATCCTACCAACTCTAACATTATTCTCCCACAATTTTCATCCTTCATCATTCCTATTACCTTCTTATTACGAAGGGGTATATTATAGATATTGTCTTTGGGATAGGCTGATGTATCGAAATACAGATCAATGTCAGCTCTTATGTCAGCATATATATCTTCTGTATATACTGTATATATGAATGAATCTGTATCCATATAATTTAAAACTACTCTATCTCCAAATTTATTTTTCATATAGTTATAATGGAAGTCATACATCTTCCATTTAGCTAGTTCTAATATACAAAACCCTAAATAAATTGGTTTATTATACTTCACACAAAGTCTCTCCATTTGAATTGCCCAAAGATCATCGCAAAATTTTGTGGCGCTATGAAAGTTGGGTTTTCCTATTAATGCTCGAGCTCCTAAGTTATTCCTATTAATGGTTTCCCAATGGCTTACTAATTTTATATTTTTTCTTTTATCGATATTCTCCATAGTTTTGCCAAAGACTGCATTGTTAAACAGCTTGAACAAATTCCGTAGAAAATCGTTGTCAGCCTTTTGTCTTTCCGCAGTGTTTCTATCTATATAAGGAGATAGCCACACAGATTGATTAAAAGAAATAACTCGGTGTACTTTTTCTAAAATCAAACCTTGATCTAAGCATTGCTTCAATCTCATATAATGCATTGCATATTGCTGTTTTGGCTCAAAATCTGCTATTAATTTATTGAATTTAGAACCCCCTACTTTTTTATTCTCTGAACAAAATGGCAAATCGTTATGTTTTTCATGTAAATGTGTCGGATACCTTAAATCTACTTCATATATATACCCAACATCAGAATCCGATTTGAACTTCCGTATAAAGTAGATAACTAGATGGAGAATTTTTATCAAAATTTTTCATATATTTGTTATTTGCTTTAGTATACCTTCTCGAGCATTGCGTTAGTCCACCTCGAATACCGTTTTTAATTAAATTAAACATGTTCAAATCGTCTAATAACTCGAGATTAATTTTAGTATGCCTAAGCATAGCATCGAATGATAATCCGGGTGCTGTATAAAACTGGCAAGGATCGAGCTTATGTACCCTTTTACAGGATTTTCTAAAGTTTTCGAAAACATCAGTGAGAAGCAAAACATCTGTTTTCAAATATAGCTCCATATAATCGCGCAAAGTTTGACAATTAAAAGATTGCCATACTGCTTTTGCGTGATTATATTCCTCTATACTACATTTTTTATCCATTAATTTGCTGTAGAATGATTCAATAGGAGGAAGAACAGTATCGTTTAACTTATTGAAATTATCCAAGTATTCATACGGGAATACTCCCTTTTTCCTCATAAGTTTGAATAAGTACTCACTTTGGAAATGTTTTCTAATAGAAGGTAAATCTTTATCTGGAGAATAGCTCGCTAAGGCATCTAAACTACTAGCCATAAAGCGGAAAGAATCCAAAAATCTAAATTCTAGTATATTGTTTCTGTCATTAGGATCCATTTTCACTTTATGTGATAAGGATATATATAATTCTTTATTCTGAGGGATTATAGTTGTTTCACCTTCTATGGTTGTCAGAAGCTCCTTTACAAACAAATGACAATCATATCCAGAGAAATTATGGAAAAAATGGGGATAAATTTCGGAACTTTATAATTTATATTGCATGAATTATGGGCAGCCCCCCTAAATTTACCAGTGATATGGCAATGGTCACGAACTTTATCTGTTCCTAATAAACCATCACATATATGACAATTTAGTGCTGAGTAGAATGTATTTCGTTCGGAAGGTGATAGCGGTGTCATTGGGGTATTAGCACACAAATAATTAGTATAAATAGCCCTACATACACTATCTAATTTATTAATAAATTCTTGAGCTGCATTCTCGCCAGTATACTGATAATATGCATCAAGACTACTATCAAATGAGCATTTGACGTTAAAACCAAATGCACATCGGACATGTTTACTTATAATTTTTCCTCCTTCTTCTACATTTAGTAATACGCATTCGAAATCAGCGTAAATGGTGAATGGGACATACATTTGTTTAAAGTAATTTTTAAATGCTAACATACCTTCACCCTCCAGAGGCATGTGTGTTACCACTTTAGTGCAATCCTTTTTATGTAAATTCATTAAATCCTCATTGGCGGTGTAGTAAAAGCATTGATTGCATACTTTTAGATGTGATGTGTTTTGGGTAAGCTGACTCCTCAATAATCTGAAAGAAAAATAAAACATAATAAGAATAAGATAAGCAAATAGATTATTACATAATAATTTATAATACTTACCTAGAAACATCTCTCACTAAAATGAAATGAGCCTTGTCATTCTCCTCCAGCAATATTAAATTGATATGAATACTTTTTTCACATTTTGTATTATAGAGCGGTCCAACTACATTTGTATCAAATCCGAATACATTTATGCTAATATCCGGATTTTTGTCTTCGAATGTTGATATGTTGTTTAGATCTACTGGAAAGTCCATACCTTCGAAGTTGAGGACATAACCATTTCGGAGAACGATTACATCCGCTCTTATGTCCATAATACGATATGATGATGGCCTAGTTGGATTTTGATTCTCTGTGGAATCTAATGCAGCAATCAAACACCATTAGGAATGGGAATCCCTAAGTCTACTGCTTGTAAAAAGAGGTTGTTTCAATCGGCTGTAAAAAACGCAACTTCTATCTTAAAAAAACAAAAACCTCACGATATTAACACACCCACCTCACACCATGTGTGAAATTTCTGATTTAAGGCTCGTGCTGAATGTGTGAAATTGTGATTGAAAATCCCAATACACGAGCCACAAAAAGGATCACAAGCCAAAGAACATTTTGCTACTTGAAATCAACCCACCTCACACCATGTGTGAAATTTGCTGAATGTGTGACATTCAAAAAAGGATCACAAGAAGAGATCATTTGAATACTAGAATTCAAAATACTTCACACCTTTGTGTGATATTCTAATTTATAGGACGACCGCAAGTGACCCCCCATATGCATACATATGGATAAAAAGGATCACAAGCAGAGATCATTTGAATATTAGAATTCAAAATACTTCACACCTTTGTGTGATATTCTAATTTATAGGACGACCCCAAATGACCCCCATATGCACACATATGGACAATGTTTGTTTAGGGTAATGTTTATTTAGGATCTTTGTTTGCACATGAGTTGGGTCAGACAATCCCCCTCTACTGAAATTACACCCTAATTTTTGTTCGCTTTCTTCAAAATAACATTCGAAAATTCACCACAATTTATTTTTTTTAACACTGGATTGCATTTGAGACCTAAACATGTGCAAAAAGGCCTGAATGAAAAATGCAATTAAGCCCCAATATTATTTAGACCCCAATTTGATTTTCAAATTTTCGATCTTCTTGTTGTGAAGACAAATTGGCCCCAACAGCTGAATGAAAAAAAGATGAAAATAGGCCCCAAAAGTTTTGTTGTTGTCCCCATATACATGTTTGGGGCCTATTTTCATTTTCAATTTGGGGTGTTATTTCATGGGGCCTTATTCCTGTACGCCTAGCTATCACTTAAAAAAATCCGACAAAATCGGAGCGTGTTTAGTAGATTTATTCCATGTTAGAGTCATTTTATGCAAAATAGCCAATTTAACACACATTCGTAATCGAAAGCCCAACCGGAACGACCCCAATGAAAACTCTCCGGTTTTTTTTTTTAATTTTTGTCAAATGGTAGTGTTTGTTGTGCTGATTACGGAAATATATATTTTGCATGGGCTTCGGTAGTGTTTGTTGTGCTGATTACGGAAATATATATTTTGCATGGGCTTCGGATACTGTTCTTCGGTTTTTTGGCCCGAGAGGCCCGATTAATAATCGGGTTTGACTCGGTTCTACTGAACCGATTAGTGCAAAGTGGGTATCGTTTGAAAGCTTATGGAAATACCTAATACATGGCCGTCCGCCTCATGATTTTCTTACGTGGCTTACTTCTCACATGTGTTATTTGACACTTATATCACAATATCTCAAGAATTATGAGTCCTATTGAAAAGTTATAAGAATCATTATTGTTGACAATTTGTAAACCTACAAAATTTTCTTCAGTTGATTTCTGATAGGTCTTACCGTTTTTGAGAAAAATCAAAAAAGTGTATAAGACCTCCAAAAAATGACTTTTGACCCTGAATAACTTCGTTTCCACACATGGGATCGATGGGACTTTTAGGACGTTACTTCTAATGGCAAAACCTAGTCTTCTACTAAAATTCGGCTTTGTGGGAATTTTTGCTATTTTCCCCCTTATACGCATGTCTATTTTAACGGGACTAAAATCCCTTTTGGGGTTTGGTACTTTTAACCTAATACCATCAATTCCATTTGGAATTTTTCACTACCCATACAATATCGGACGGGAACGTGGACTTGGATGGTGCCGTTATATGATGGCTATACCAAAATATATACCTATATAGAAAATATTTTGCAGGAAGATTTTTTACTTCAGCCAGATCGATTGGAAAATTTGGCCAAGACACTCGAAATAGGTCTGGAGGTACCCCCGAAACAAAAACGAGCAAATCGGAGCTATGCAAAATACCGCAAATTGGGAGGTACCGTTCAATGGGGGCTATCAGAAGGCGTGAACCTATACCGACAAATTTCATATGGAAAGTTTTACACTCCAAATGAAGACCAAATAACAAATTTTTAGCCATTTCGGAGGAATATTGAGGCCACAACCTTCAAAATACCGCAAATCGGGAGATATCGTTCTTTGGGGTTATATGTAGGCGTTGGCCTATACCGGTAAAATTATGGGTAAAAGTTGTATACCCCCAACGAAGACTTATTACAAAATATCAGCTATTTCGGTGCAATAATGAAGGTAAAACCTTCAAAATACAGAAAATAGGGTGGTACTCTTCTATGGGGGCTATATCAAGACATGGATCGATATAGCCCATTGAAAATACCAAATATCCTAGGAGTAATAGAAACTTCTATACCAAATTACAAAGCTCTATCTTAAAAATTGCGAGCTGTATCTTGATTTCAACAGTCGGACGGACTGACAGATTTGGGTTTATCGATTTAGAATTATACCCTGTTCAAGAATATGTATATTTTATAGGGTCTCCGATGAATATTTCGATGTGTTACAAACGCAATGAACAATTTAATTATACCCTCCATATTATGGTGGAGGATATAAAAATATAGGTGCGTTGTTACAAAATCATTAATAAAGAAATACCTCCCAAAAATCTTTTCTGGATTTAATTTTGAAACGAAGAAACCAATTTACTTAAAGTAAATCAGCTTCGGATAAGTTCAGTAAAGTAGAAATAAATTTTGTAAGTTTTGTGAATTTGATTGAAACTATCTATCGAAACCCCTACATTAAAAATGCTAACACAAGCAGTTTAAAATGTTATGTGTAATTTAAAATTGTTTAAATTAAATTCGTCATGAATCAAACGCCCTTCACAACATTCTATTAAAAAAACAAGTGAGCCAAGGCTATAGTCGGGTCGGGGCCGACTATGTGATACCCTACACCACTACCCCTGTTCATAAGCTTTTGACTAATAAAATTCAAAATATTAAAATTGGGATAGCTTAGCGCCTTTGGTCTGAATGTCTTCATTAACACATGTCAATTTTTTTGAAACGCATTTAAGTGCATCGACAGTACAACCCAAATGAAAAATGGAAAAGTGGGATGTATGCCAACCATCAACAGGCTTCTTTCTCTGTTAGACCCCCATCAACCCTCAAATTTTCGTGAGGATCCGATCAAAATTTCGTAGTGTGATTGCACAAAAATGGAAAAAGGGATGCATTACCGACTATTGCGACATCTCTGTTGTTTGACAACCTATGACAACCTACTTCACATCGTTGTAAACGTGATGTTTTCTACTTTCCTTGCCAGGTTTTGCTTATTAACTTTGAAATAAAACGTTGGTCTTTTTTCCAAATATTTTTTTTTGTCACATTCCGACTCCTGAATAATATCCGACCATTATCAAAAATCAAAAGGTTTTTTCCTCTGTGGGACCCCCAATAACACCCAAAATTTCGTGACGAACCAATTAAAATTGCGACCTGTAGCGTGATTTCCAAAAAAGTGGAAAAATGGGATGTATTACCGACTATGGCGATATCTCCGTTATTTGGATACCTACGCCAACCTGCTTTACATCATTGTAAAGATGGGATTTTTTACTTTCATTGTCAGACTTTGCTTTTGGAAGGTCCCGAAACAAAGCTGTGATATTCGTCATTATTATTAAAATCGCAAAAATGAAAAGTTGTGTTCTATTAGCGGCTTTTGCGATATCTTCGTTGTTTGACCACCTACGACAACCTACGTAACATCGTTGCAAAGGTGATATTTTCTACTTTTGATATGCCCCTTTTAGAAGCGGAGATATTCGCTTTGAAATAAAACGTTGACTTTTTCTCAAAATAAGTTTTTTGCCCATTCCGCCCCTGAATATTATCCGACCATCACCAAAATCAAAAGGCTTCTTTCTCTGTAGGATCCCCATGAGCCCCCAAAATATCGTGACGATCCGATCAAAATTGCGACCTGTAGCGTGATTACAAAAAATTGAAAAAATGGGATGTATTGCCGACTATTGTGATATCTCCGTTATGTGGCCACCTACGCCAACCTACTTTGCATCACTGTAAAGATGGGATTTTCTACTTTCATAGTCAGACTTTGTTTTTGGAAGATCCCCAACCGAAGCTGTGATATTCGTCATTATTATTAAAATCGCAAAAATAAAAAGTTGGGTTCTATTAGCGTCTATTGCGGTATATTCGTTGTTTGATCACCTACGAGAACATACTTTACATCATTAGAAAGGCGATACTTTCTACTTTCATGGCCGGGTTCTGCTTTTGGTATACCCCATATTGAAGCTGCGATATTCGCTTAGGAAAAAAACGTTGTCTTTTTCTCCAAATAAGTTTTTTGCCCATTCCGACCCCTGAATATTATCCGACCATCACC
The DNA here is from genome assembly GCF_047663935.1 of Musca autumnalis. NCBI lineage: Eukaryota > Metazoa > Arthropoda > Insecta > Diptera > Muscidae > Musca > Musca autumnalis. The sequence continues at coordinate 121,051,981 of NW_027411866.1, read as the reverse complement.
AAAATCAATAGGCTTCTTTCTCTGTGTGACCCCCATTAACCCTCGAAATTTCGTGACGATCCGATCAAAATTGAGACCTGTAGCGTGATTTCCAAAAAAGTGGAAAAATGGGATGTATTACCGACTATTGTGATATCTCCGTTATTTGGTCACCTACGCCGACCTAGTTTACATCATTGTAAAGATGGGATCTTCTACTTACATAGCCAGGCTTTGCTTTTGGAAAGCCCCAACCAAAGCCTTGATATTCGTCATTATAATTAAAATCGCAAAAATGAAAATTTGGGTTTTATTTTCGACTATTGTGATATCTTCGTTGTTTGATCACCTACGAGAACCTACTTTACATCATAAGAAAGGTGATATTTTCTACTTTTATTGTCAGGTTTTGCTTTTGATATACCCCGTATAGAAGCTGAGATATTCGCTTTGGAAAAAAACGTTGTCTTTTTATCCACATAAGTTTTTTGCCCATTCCGAACCCTAAATATTATCCGACCATCACCAAAATCAATAGGCTTCTTCCCCTCCGGGACCCCCATCAACATCCAAAATTTCGTGACGATCCGATCAAAATTGCGACCTGTAGCGTGATTACAAGGTTTAGATGGACAGACGGACAGACGGACAGACGGACGGACGGACGGACTGACGGACGGACACACATAGCCAGATCGACTCATCTCGTCGAGACATTCATTTTGGTATATATAAGTATGGGTCTACGACCATTATTTCGATGCGTTACAAACTTTTTGGCCAAAACCAACTTATAATACCCTCCCCACATAGTGGTGTAGGGTATAAAAACATCCTCAAACTTTGTTTCTATTTAAGTTGCGCAAACATTAACAGAACTACATAACCAACAAATTCCATGCCAAAAATTTACACGATTCCAAAATACTCTATTTGTGCACTGTCTTTTTTAGACAAAATGCTAACTAATTATGCAAATTGTAACTGTAAGAAAAATTAGACAATTTCAATGACTTGTTGGTTGGCTGTCTGCCTGCCTTGTTGTTGAATGTTACGCAATTTTTCTACACTCACAAATGCAGTGTCTAGAATTATTTCGCAGTCAATTGGATGCATTGCAGATGAAGAAATAAGACCGATATAATGGTGTTATACCCTACACGATAATATAGACCATAGGTTAAGTTTTTTTTATCCGTTTGTAATGCATTGAAATAATCATTTGCGACTTTAAAAAGTATACCGTACCTGTTCATAAAAAGGGTAGTAATTGAAAATTATATATTTTTCAGCAGATACAAAAACTGTTGATACTTAAGTAGTAACTCTCAAAACACGAAGAGCATAAAGGTATTTTTTGACGAAAAAGTAGACAAAGTAGAGCCATATTTTTAAAGTGGATGATCATTATGTATCGTTTTTAATTCATGTAAAAAAATTAAAAATTTTGAGTTTCCACCCCTTTGTTGAACGGGTACGATATGTATATACTCTTGATCAGGATAAAATTCTGAGTCGATATAGACATGTCCGTCGATTCGTCAATTTTAATCACTCTACATCCACAAAAATTGAGCTAGAACATTTTATTTTTGCATCCGGGTATATTTTTCCGTAGGTAGTTCAGGTACGAAGGTGGGTTATATCAGTCCTCATCTTGGTATATCCGGCATAATACGATATGTCCGGATTTTAGACATTTTGATGGAGCGTAAATTCATTTTTTCCGAAATATTTGTAATTTGACATTTGAGGTTCCCAAAAACTTCTCCAAAAAAATTGTTAACACATGTCCATGTTCATATAGCGGTATCTTTTGATTTTCATTATTTTGAAGATTTAAGCTAAAATGTTTAACTGACTGAACTAGTTGTAATTTGATATTTAAAGTTCGTAGAGGTCACAACACTTCTCAACTTAAAAAATTGCCAATATCGGTCCAGATTTTGGTTTAGCCCACACAAAGCGGTATTCCCGATTTTCAAGTTTTTGAGGATCTTAGCTCCAATTTGCAACCGAAATAGTTGTAACTTGTTATTTGTGGTTCCTAACGGGTACAACACTACCCCACCAAAAATGGTCAACATATCGTCGGTGTCATGCTTAAGTATTCCATACGCCATTTGTCTGATTCGAGAAAACCTCATGTTATTGTTTGAGTCCATATAGTCTAATAGTGTTGCAAAAAATCATTACTTTAAGAGCACAAAGTTGATTTTAGTCCGATATCTGTTATATTCTAGAAGTTATGGCCAATTTTTGTGATTGCAAAAAGTTGCTGATTTGTTCCATGGGTTCTTGTTTTCATGTTTTTGGCAGTTGGTTTCACATGGAACATGTTATGTCACATATTAACAAACCAACTTTTAGTCAATTGTGCTCCACATCCCTTACGTGAAGTGCTACTGTGAACCGGAAATTCGGGGGGTTAAATGAAACAGTTATATGAGAAAGAAATACATTAAAGACCATTGTTATATGTTTCCCTTTATTTAAGGAGTTGCAACTAGAATCCAGATTTTTTAATATGTGGTAAGAATTCGATGAGAACAAAATTGACTGAGACATGAGCGTTGAAACGGACAAATTTATCATGTTTTATATACATATTTGTATAAAATTTATATATTTTTCATGTACATATATACAAAAAATCGTTAAAAGCGTTATTCTCAAAATAGCATTGTTGAAGTCGGTGTCCATCTATCTTTAAAACGAATAAACCTGTCTTCATCAAAATTGTATCCTTAAACGAGATAATTTTTTACCGATTTATGGCCAAAGGATGGCCCATTTGATTGTGAAGAATAAGCCGACAAACATATACATACGTTTAATGATAGGTCCATTCGTTTACGAGCTAGAGTGAGAACCGCAAAACGCTTCTTTAGAAACAGTGTTTCGTAGGCACTATTTTAACAAAGGAATTACCCAAAGTAACTCAAGATGTGCCTTATAAATGAAAAACATCTCCTGAAAAAGATTCGTATTTTTCTTGGAAAAAATCAGGAATTGCTATTTTGGTCTGAGCGACTGGGGTTAACTCATTAAAGCAAAATTAACAAATTTGGAGGCTTTAAAATATATGATTCTAATTAAGTGATAATGAATAAAGGCTATAAATATGTTCGAAAAATCCAAACAATAACAAACTCAAGCGATCGTTTTTTAACTATTGGTAGTCGCTAGAGAATTGTTTTTTAATTCATTTTCTGAAATTTCATTTATATTACATTAAAACGAGACGTTTAACATAGGCGAAAATACATTTATAGCTTAATAAAACAATACAATATCAACAAATATTTAGATGTAAAAACCACTGTTCTTCATTTTTTAACCCCAATCCTTTAAAAAACAAAATTTGTTCCATACGCTACATAGTTCATAACTTGACACAATTGGACATTTTTGTTCCACACGCCATCACTTTTGGTGCGGAACAATTCGTTTTCGTCTCTTTTTGTTCCATACTCCAAATGAAATAAGACCTATTTTACCAGCAGAGTCGACGGGACAAGCAAATGAGTGTGATGAGCTTCGTCGTACGAACTCTGAATACCCAAGAATAAAAGAGCTTACTCTTGAATTTAACAGGCTAGTAGGGGAACATAAGCAGAAAACGTGGTTGGACCATCGAAAGCAAAAGTTCAATGTTTTTTTTATTCATACCACAGGATTTATGGATATGGAACAAAATGACAAGTCGCAAAGCGGATATGGAACATATTGACATTTGAATATCTCGAAAACTACCGACTAAAAAAATCCGAAAGAGCATAGTATAAAACCTATGATACCTTTATCTCAAAATATCAAAAATGGCGTATGGAACACTTAAGCATGACACCGTCAATGTGCTATAGGCCCCATATAACGTTTCACCCTATTTTCCGTGTTTTTAGGATTCTTAGCTTAAATTTTAAAACCGAACTTGTTGTAATTTGCAATTTGATGTTCTCAGCGGTCGCACTTCTCTACCAAAAATAAGTCCCAATTTACATTAGGCGAGTTTACTTGCGGCAATTGTCAGTTTGTTGGTGAGAGAGGATGTTGAGAGGCAAAGGGTTACCATATGCCTCACCTCTCTCTCCATCAAACTGACAATTGCCGCAAGTAAACTCGCCTAATGTAAATTGGGACTTACTTTCGTATTTCAGGTATTTTAATGTTTTTAGCTACATTTGCAAATCAAATTAGCTATAATTTGGCATTTTGGGTTCCAATACTTCTCCAACAAAAATGTGTGTACTTGTGTTAATATTTTGAAATGACTTATTAGGTTACGTTATTTGGCATTTGAGGTTCCCTGCAGTCACGAAACTTCTCCACCAAAAATTTAAAATTTTCAAAATTTAAATCCCACAGCTGCCGATTCTATTCACCGGATTGACCCGGAGGAATCTTCGACCAGGGACCGTCACCTCAACAATTATGTGTTTGTGTATTTTTCACCATGGGAGCGGCAACTTATTCCGGAATGCTTGCTCCGAGCTCTTTAGATCTGTGCCGGGATAGAGATGAACGCCAGGCCAGTATGGACCTGTTCCGTTTTCCAGATCCGCATCCACTACATGTCAACAATGGTGAGATGTAATGGATGTAGAGAATGGGTGTATTTTCGAGAGTGCTCTGGCCTTAGTCGTACCCGGGATTACTGCGATTGGTATATTGCTGCTTGCCACGCCAGGAACATCGTCCGGTGTGTCTCAACTTCGTCGTCCGACTATTTGTCGTCGTCGGAATACGAGGCGCCTCCGCAGTCTCCCCAACAACAACAAACGCTGCATATAACACCACATGTTGTTGTTCAACGGCCAGGAAATACATCATTGCTGCAATTCAATTGCAAAGGTCTCCGCAATAAGGTTAGAGAAATTGTAGACTTTATGAGTCGGAAATACACTATGGTCGCCGCGATCCAAGAAACAAAGCTCGCCGCCAACTGTAGCTTGCAACGTTGTGACGGTTACAACGTTTTTCGGAAGGATCGCACAAGAAGCGGAGGAGGAGGACTTACCTTCATATTACACCAGTCTGTCCAGTACAGACCTATTTCGCTTGAGCTAGACTCTAGTGACTCATACATGGAATTAATGGTGTACATACCGCGGATGAATAGCTATGCCCTGCGTTATATGCCCGATATTAGTTCGATTTTAGAGGACAATAACCGTCTGGTGTTAGGGGACTTCATTGCCCATCATTAGCTTTGACATTCCGTCGTAGGTAATTGCCAGAGGAGTACAGTGCTGGCCGAGCAAATTGATAGCTCCACGTTTTGCACGGTGGATAAGACGGTCCGAGGAGGATTAGAGGAGATTGTCACAGCTCGGGAGATATCACCATTGTGGCACCATGTGTAATAAAAGAAGTATCCTGGAAACCGCTTCAGAGAGCTGAGGGAACTTTCCGGGACATCATCACTACAGCAGCAGCTGTTATCGAATACCTGAAATAAGACCTATTTTACCAGCAGAGTCGACGGGACAAGCAAATGAGTGTGATGAGCTTCGTCGTACGAACTCTGAATACCCAAGAATAAAAGAGCTTACTCTTGAATTTAACAGGCTAGTAGGGGAACATAAGCAGAAAACGTGGTTGGACCATCGAAAGCAATGCAATGCACGATGTACGATGTTTCAGATGCCATCCGATACGCGAAACTATCCAAAGCATTGGGCCCACACCGAATATCGATGGTAATACTTAAGCACTGGATGAATCCGGAGTTAAGTGTTTAACAAGTGCCCTGAACCTATCGTTAGCCACCCATATAGTACCAGAAGCCTGGAAAGTTGGCAGGGTGGTGCCGCTACTCAAGTCTGGAAAGGATGCTAGCAGAAGTGAATCATACCGGCAAATTTCACTCTTGTCGCCAGTAGCAAAAATCCTTGAGGTACTACTCCTCCCTACGATGAGGGATAGGATTATAGAACTCGTGATTTTACGTTGTTTAATGTATATATCATGAGTGTGCTCATTACAGTATCCTAGTAATTGGAGTCTAAAAGCCAAAATGTGATGCGTGAACTTTCATAAAAAACCTATTTTTTGCGTTTAAAATTTACAAGTGTCATTCAATTTCCTCTGAACCCCGTGTGTATTTAGTTTTTTACGCGACGGATGTAATGAGCCCTTCTACGACCGAATCCATCCACTAAAACCGCGGTTATAGACAGATACATTGGAAAAATGAAAACCAGTAAAAATATATTTTGACAAATCCGCGAACTAAATCTCTATTTTCTTTAAAAATTTACATAAATTAAGTCCTTTATACGCGATTATAATATCTGCCAAAGCTCGTGTCATAAATTACAGAAATACGCGAGTAATATGGGTATTTTACGCAAAATAGAATGTGAGGCACATCCGCGGTTTTTGAAGAATCTATTTGAAATAGGTGTATATTGACGTATTTTTGATGGGCGGTAATGAAACGGATGCGCATCAAAATCGTATGCACATTGCGCAACTTTTACCCACTTTGAGGTTTTTGGCATTCTGAGAGGCAACTGAAGGCACACAATGCACTGTGGTTTAGCTTGTATGGGAGAGAGCGACAAAAATATTTCTAATCAAGATATCGATCTGAAATTTTTACCGTAAACTCGTAGTGACTAGAAGATAATTTTCCCTAAAAATCGTCAGGATTGGTCCACTTTTAGGTATAGACGCCACATAACGGTACTTCCACTTTTTTATTCATTTCAAGATTTTGTCTATATTTTCAAAGTGAAATCTCTGTAATTTGACATTTTGTGTTCTTTGGTAGTATTAAACATCTTGCATAGTTCCATGGTCGATAGAGGTCCACGTTTTGGTATATCCCCCTTATAGACGCACCTCCCGTTTTTTATAATATCACAATTTTGGTCATATTTTCCAACTGAACTTGCTGCAATTTAAAATTTCGAGTTTATAATCTGTATCAAACATTCTTGCCAAAATTCATCAAAATCCACATTTTGGTATAGTCCTATGTCATGTTAACTCCCGATATTTGACATATTTAAATATTTGGTCTGGGTGCCACCGTGGTGCAATAGTATGCACACCCGCCTTGCACGCAGAAGGTCGTGGGTTCAATTCCCCGGCCAGACAACATCAACATTTTCAATGGTGGCAAAATACCCCTCAGTAATGTTGGCGACATTTCCTGAGTATTTCAGCCATGTAAAACTTCTCTATAAAATGGTGTCGTAAGACACGCCGTTCGGACTTGGCGATAAACAGTAGGTCCCATATAATTAAGCTAATATGAATCGGGGTGCACTCATTGATATGAGAGAAGTCTCCCCTGTCCCGTCTGGGATGTTTGTGGAACAATTATATATAAGTATTTGGCCTAAATTTTCTACAAAAACGTTTGTAACAATCATGACATTTTATGAATTTTATTCTTGACAAGGTTTAATTGGTAACAACTATCAACAATATGAGGCACAGAATATTCTTACTAGGTGCGTTAACATATGGACCAAGGGCGTACCAGATTGTATTAGATGTAACAATGTCCTATAGGTCTCAAACAGGGAATATCTGGAACTTAGATGTTTTAAGAGATTTTTTAGTCGCGAGGATGGGTTGGCAACTATTACAATAAATAATAGCTTTAGGATATCTCGATTAGGAGAGTTCCCAGATCGACTAAAAATGTACCAGGATATATAAACAGTAAACAAAACCACGCATGTAGTCCTGCTTGCAAATTTAACCATTCTACGTTGTTTAGTTTTCTGTGTGAGGTTTAAATCTACGGCAGGACTTCCGCGTTGTTACTTTCAACGGCAGATAATTCTTGAAGTGGCATGTATCTTTCAAAAATAATGGTGTCTTTGCAGAGATAGTGTATACGATCTAACAACTTAGAGAAATCATTTCCCGCAACATCCACCTGAAGGTTTGCTATAATTTCTTCGAATACCGTCCATCCCATGCTGATATTGACAAAGTTCTTTGAACACCATATTTCAAAAACACACAAATGTGAAAACACACATTCATACTGTAATCCTAAAAGCATAATTTTTTATAAAATAAGATCGAAACAATATTCAAAACAACAACACCGATTGCTTGAAAACACCCAAAAACCCTATACTAAACATTCAGAGATAATTTTTTTCTAATTCTGGACACTTCCACGAACAGTTTAATAAAAATAACGTGAGGATCCGAGAGAATCCAAGGTACTAAAAGTCTATTTCTTTTCACAATATTAAATAAAAAACACTCACAAAAATACATTTCAAAAGAGATCAATTTTACTACAAAATAAATATACAACTTTATGATGTTATCAATTAAAAACAATAAAAATATCATTAACTTTACCTTTCATTTCTTACTATAGTAGTTTTACACATTACTTTGTTGTGGTATCACTTGTAACTTGTCACTACGTTAAAGGAAATTTCAATGTCTCAATTTCTTCGAATTGAAATGCCCACTTCCTTGGCTCTGCTTTAGCTAGTACCGTTAGAAATTGTAAAAAGAAAACTGGATTACTAAAATCTGATGTGTCTACGATAGATTTGAATAGTTACAATTATAATTTATAGACATCGATTTTTGTATTTTTGTCGCGGGCTGGGACCACAGTGCAATGGCCGCTGGGTGAAACATCGAAATATGCATAGATATTGAAAGAGATTGAATCGCTGTATCCAAAATCAGAGGCGCATCAACCGACTTTAACCAATTCGCGAATAACAGGCCTTTTCATTTTCATATTTTTTGAATGATTGTAATTTCAATACAACTCTTAATTTCCTATCCTTATAAGTTATCACAGTAAGCAGTTAAGCTCTCGCGATAGTAAACCATATTTCTTGATGAAATTTTAGCAGAGTACATTAATTATTGTATGAGATTTTAGCGAAATAGTTGAGGAACTCCCAAAAATTTCTTTCTAATTTTTCAAATCGAAGAAAAAGAAATATATTTGGAATAATATTTTAACAATAAGATTTTTCTCATTTGTTGATGCTATACGAGTAATACGCAATTTATAAAGCCAATGTTTATAAATTTGGTTTCATATTTTTTACGCTTTGTCTAGATTCTGTACGTATTTTTAATTTATTTTTTAGAAGTTAATACGTATTCTGAGGTAGTATAATTTTGATTTGCTCCCAGATTTTTTATTTTTTTAGATTTTCTGCGAAAATAAAAACAAATTTTAGAAATAATGGTGCATCTACGGATGGATGTCAAATGCTATTACTGATATATGCATACATTTTCTAAATAAAACAAAAAAGAATTTTTAAAATATTTTTTCTTTATAAGAGAATAAAAATCGCTATAACATTTGCGCACATCGGCCAATTTTGTGAACGCGAACAGATTTGAAACCAGAATTTTTTCCTTAACCTCTATATCAAAAATCGTGAATGTGCTCGCAAATTTTTTTTTTTATACCCTCCACCATAGGATGGGGGTATATTAAGTTTGTCACTACGTTTGTAACTACTCGAAATATTCATTGTAGACCCCACAAAGTATATATATTCTTGATCAGCGTGCAATTCTACATCGATATAGCCATGTCCGTCCGTCTGTCCGTCTGTCCGTCTGTCCGTCTGTCCGTCTGTGGAAATCACTCTAGCGTCCGAACGGATTGACGTAGGTTGATGAAATTTTGGGAAAATATGTTATATTTACGTAGGACTTTTGGTATTGAAAGCGGGCTATGTAGGTCCACGCTTTCGTATAGCCCCCATACAAAATGACGCGTGACGCGTCGTCGTTTTAAGGAATTTTTAAGATATTTGGCCCATTTTACCACCGAATTGGTTGTAATTTGGTACTTTGTGTCTCCAGAGGCCAAAAAATATTCCTACCAAAGTTGGGTTATATAGGTCCACGTTTTGGTATAGCCCCCATATAAGGCCCCATATAAAGTACGCGTCATTTTAATATATTTTGAATGTATTAGACCCATTTGACCACAGAATTAGTTGTAATTTGGTATTTTGTGTCTTCAGAGGCCAGAAAACATTCGTACCAAAGTTGGGTTATATAGGTCCACGTTTTGGTATAGCCCCCACATAAGGCCCCTTATAAAGTACGCGTCATTTTAATATATTTTGAATGTATTAGACCAATTTGACCAAAGAATCGGTTGTAACTTGGTATTTTGTGTTTCTAGAGGCTAAGAAACATTTCTACCATAAAATGTTTATATAGGCCCACGTGTTGATATAGCCCCCATAGGACGATATCTCCCGATTTTCGGTATTTTAAAGGTTTTGGCCTCATTATCACACCGAGATGGCTGAAATTTGTGGTGGAGGGTATAAAAAGTTCGGCCCGACCGAACTTAACGCTTTTCTTACTTGTTTAAATTTTTATACCCTCCACCATATGGAGGGTATAATTAAATTTGTCATTCCGTTTGTAACACATCGAAATATTCGTCGGAGACCCCATAAAGTATATATATTATTGATCAGTATAAAATTCTATGTCGATTTGACCATGTCCGTCTGTCCGTCCGTCCGTCCGTCCGTCTGTCTGTCTGTTGAAATCAAGATACAGCTCGCAATTTTAAAGATAGAGAGTCAAAATTTGGTACAGAAGTTTCTATTACTTGCAGGATGGTTGGTATTGAAAATGGGATATATCGGTCCACGTTTTGATATAGCCCCCATAGAACGGTACCTCCCGATTTTCGGTATTTTTAAGGTTTTAGCTTCATTATCCTACCAAAATGGCTGAAATTTGGTACGAAGTCTTCTTTAGGGGTATAAAACTTTCCTCCAGAATTTTGTCGGTATCGGTCCACACCTTCATATAGCCCCCATAGAACAGTACCTCCCGATTTTCGGTATTTTTAAGGTTTTAGCTTCATTATCCTACCAAAATCGCTGAAATTTGGTACGTAGTCTTCCTAAGGGGTATACAACTTTCCTCCAGAATTTTGTCGGTATCGGTCAACACCTTCATATAGCCCCCATAGAACGGTACCTCCCGATTTTCGGTATTTTTAAGGTTTTAGCCTCATTATCCTACCAAAATGGCTGAAATTTGGTACGTAGTCTTCTTTAGGGGTATAAAACTTTCCCCCAGCATTTAGTCGGTATCGGTTCACACCTTCATATAGCCCCCATAGAACGGTACCTCCCGATTTTCGGTATTTTGAAGGTTTTAGCTTCTTTATCCTATCAAAATGGCTGAAATTTGGTACGTAGTCTTCTTTAGGGGTATTAAACTTTCCCCCAGAATTTTGTCGGTATCGGTCCACACCTTCATATAGACCCCATAGAACGGTACCTCCCGATTTTCGGTATTTTTAAGGTTTTAGCCTCATTATCCTATCAAAATGGCTGAAATTTGGTACGTAGTCTTCTTTAGGGGTATAAAACTTTCCCCCAGAATTTTGTCGGTATCGGTCCACACCTTCATATAGCCCCCATAGAACGGCCCCCATGGAAAGGCACCTCCCGATTTTTCGTAGTTTGAAGGTTGTGTCTTCAATATTCCACCAAAATGGCTGAAATTTGGTATTTAGTCTTCAATATGATATAAAACTCTTCGCCAGAAATATGTCTGTACAGGTCCACGCTTTAATATTGCCCCATTTCTGACTAAAATTCGTCGGTATAGGTCCACGTTTCGATTAGCCCCCATAGAACGGTACCTCCCGATTTTCGTAATACTGAAGATTGTGACGTCAATATCCAACCTAAATGGCTGAAATTCGTTATTTCGTCTTCCAAGGGTTATAAAATATTCCAGAAGAGTATTATCAGTATAGGTCCACGTCTTCCTATATTCCCAAAGAAGCGTACTTCTTGATTTTCGGTATTTTTTAAGTTTTAGCCACATTCTCTTACCCAAATATAGGAAATTTGGTATTTAGTCTTCTTTGAGCCTAAAAACTGTCAGTCAGAAATTTGTCGGTATAGATCGACGTTTTGAAATAGCCCCCATAGAATGGTGCCTCACATTGTTTTACCGAAATTGCTGAAATTTTCATACACGAAAGGAAACTAATTATTCCATTTTACTTCAATACAACTTGTGGTGGAGGGTATAACAAGTTCGGCCCGGCCGAACTTAACGCCGTTCTTACTTGTTTTCAAATGGAATTGTAAAGGAAATTTATTTTTTACCATATATGCGCTGCTATAACAACAACAACAAGAAACAAAGAGTTTGGATCTTCTAATATTTTTGGTCCAAATTTAGTTTTAATTTTAAAACGGCCCATATCGTTTTGACGTTCTTAGGGTACCTCCCTCGCAATTTTTTTAAGTGCAGTTTAGGATCTGTTCGAAGATTCTTTGGAAATGTATCCCGAAGATACTCCTTGTGGTACTGCTTACTGACATAGTAGTCCAAAAGCCCTAAATTATACCAACTGGGATGACTAGTGGGCGTACTTCAGGTATCACCTCCGCAACACTTTTGAGCTTAAATCTAAATCCATCTTTTTGTCGGCAAGTTCATACGTAGAAATGGGCCACAAAATTCTGAAAATTCTCTGAATACATAATTTTTGGTGAAAAGTTCGATTAATTAAATTAATTAAAAATCTCAAAACAATTGCCTTCGCCTCTAAAAAATACAAAGCTTAAAAATTAAAAGTATTTTGTTTGTGGTATTCCGGTATTCGATTTGTCCGTAGATGGTATTTTTTTTTTTTGTTGTTTTATCTACATTTTCGGGAAAGATTAGTTGTCCTGTGATATTTATGATTCCCAGTGTTTAAAAACATCTCCATCAAAAAATGTGGACATAGGCCTACTTTGTGTTATAGCCCCCATGAACCTTTTCCGCCCGATTTCAGGTATTTTGAAGTTATTTGCTGACCTAAATTACATTAGGTATTTGGGGTTCCCAGTGGTCAACAAAACTTATCCACCTACAATTATGGGCATATGTATTTTCGTAACAGAAAGAAACTTATTCTATATAAGTTCAGAATATTTTATGGTGGAGGGTTAATTTATATAAATGGTGTTAGAGGTGTCTGTAACTCTACGAGGAGGTCAACATTTCCTTAAGGTGAAAGATTGTTTATGATGTGTTGTAGACATTGCCACTTTAACCACATCAATGCGGTAGTGATAGCTGTGAGTTGTTGAGAATTTTTTTTTCTGGACTTTATGGATACCATTTTTCTTAGACTAGTGTAGAATTTCCCAAAACATTTTACTATATAATCTAAGACATTTTTTGAGTGTGCGTAGCATAAGAAAAAGTTTATTTTACGCAAACTTAGAGTGCTGTCGCAGACAGTCGAAAAGCTACAAAAAACCCAAATGAAGAGACATAACAACAAAACCGAGCAGAAAACAAACGTTCAACTAATATCTGCATACAAACAATCAAATAAACATCCCGTACTCAAAGTCTGAGTGAATCCAAGAGGACAAAAGACAACTTTAGAATAAAAATGTATGCAAGGGGACTCAGTTTCTGTTTCAACATAAAACTAATTATAAACGCATTTAAATCCGCCTACAAGACACCCCAAACATTTGGCAACAACAATCATCATCGATCTTACCCTTCCTTCCTTGAGTTTCTTTCTGTTTTTTTTCATATCCTCATGGCTCATGCCGTAACACAATTGAAGCTATCCATAGACACAACAGGAAACAATAAAAATAGATACCAATAAGGGAGCGTATGAAAAGTGACAAAAGAAGAAAGCTTAAGATTTTAATGCAGGGAATAACTAAATGAATCTTCGTATATTTTCATGAAATTGTAAATACTCTTCTTCTTCGTCATCTTCTTGAGTAAAAAACTTCTTAAAATGACAACTTAGACTTGCCTCACAACTTAACCAAACTGAAGTGAACTGAAGCACAACAACTGTTATTGGTGTTATTGTTGCTATTGTTGTTGCGACTGCCATTAAGGTTCTTGCATTGCATCAATGCTAAGAGATGTATGGACAAGTGGTTGGCTGAAGATAGGGAACTCTTGTGCACAACAAAAAAAGGCATACTCATCGAACTACTTGAAAAGGCAAAACTTTGCCGCCAATGCGGCACCAATCAGTGCGACAACAATTTACCAAGTAAATGGAAATGAATAAATGAGGGGGAAAATGAAAATCTCACTAAAACAATACTTACGCAACGAACACCCGCTTCCTGTTGCCAACAATCATTGTTTGTGTGGATGGCTGTGTATGTGTTTTTGTTATGTGTAAACAGGTTCCAGTTGCAGAGGTTACAGTTAATGCAACTTAAAATATTATTGTTGTGAGAAGTAGGGATAAATATAAAGATTCACGTTTTTAGGATATTCAAAGTCCTGAAACTACTATAAGAATGGATAACCATTCATATTATAGCGCAATTGGACAACCATTTTAATAAAACTTTAAAACCCCTACAGATGTGTTTGAGGCATATCAAGGATTCTATTGAGATATTTATATCCTCAGCATTTATGCTAGCGAGGGTATATACACTTTCATACGGGCAAATTGTGTCTCATCGAAATAATGGTTTTAGACCCCACGTATGTTTGGACCAAATCCGTTTTAGACAATTTAGATTTGATGTAGTCCGTCTGTCTGTCTGGCTGGCTGGAGCGCGCGATTACTCTCGAACGCATCAACTGATTCGGTCCAAAATTTAGATTTGGTAATTGTTCAAACTTAATTCAAGTTCGAAGATTGGTTATATCGGTCCACTCCTCCAGGTACCTCCCTCATAAAAGTTCCAAAATGTTCGGAAAATTTGTGCGCACGATAACTGTTAGAGGGGTAACCGACTTGATCCATGCACATCGTGAAATTTTTACTAGACATAGATGTGGTTCCAATATGGACTCAATCGGTCCACTCCTTCGGGTACCTCCCACAAAAAGTTTCGGAAAAGTTCAGTTTAGGACCTGAACCCGAATCGCGTTGATTTTTATTGTAACAACTTGTATTCACTGCCCCTCATACGACGGCACAAGTTCCATCAGGGGCACGCCCATACTTCATGAGAAAATAGCCTGAAAGTTGCAAAAAATCCCCTATGACACCGTGTATTGGTTGGAACGCAAGATAACTCTCGAGCGACGACTCTCGAAGATAGACCCTATCGGTACACTACTTTCGGTACCTCTCCCACAAAAGTTCAAAATTGTTCGGAAAAATTGTGCGCATGAAAACTTTTGAAAGGAGTGACCGATGTGGTCTATACTTTACACATCCTAATATATTTACCAGATATAGATCAGGTTCGAATATAGACTATATTTATCCACTCCTTTGGGTACCTCCCACACAGAATTTCGGATAAGTTCACTCTAAGACCTGCTCTCGAATCACTTTGATTTTTGTTGTAGCAAATTGCATTCGCTGCCTCAATTACGACGGTAAAGGTTTTTTTCAGGGGCAAGTCCATACTTCTTAGGAAAACAGCCCAAAGGTGTAAAAGTCCCCTATGGCACCATATATAGTGGCTGGAGAGTTCGATAACTCTCGAACTGATCAACCGATTTTGTCCAAAATTCGGCCTTCGTCATATATTTTCCAAACTTAGTTTCAGTTCGAAGATGGGCAATACCTGGTCCACAACTTCCGGTACTTGAACGGCGCAACCAATTTGGTCCAAACGTTGGATCTCCTAATATTTTGTCCAAATTTAGTTTAACATCTAAAATGGCCCATATCGGTGTCTAAGTGCAGTTTAGGGTCTCTTCGAAGATCCTTTGGAAATGAATACCGATGCTGTTCGTTGTGGTCCTGTTTACAGCGATATTATGTTTTACTTGGAAAAGTCCATGCTTCCTGGTATACCAGTCCGAAAGATATACAATGACCCACTGAAATGACTAGTGGGCGCTATATCCATTGAAAAGATATGACTCTCAAAATCCTCCGCAATCCTAATCCACATTTTTGTCGGCAAGATCAAATGTCCAAAAAGGGCCACAAAATTCTAAAGACCCGAAGTACTTTCGATCTGTCCGTAGATGAAAGTCTAATTTGACATAGGCTGAGGGTATATGGTAAATTTAAAATTCCCTTTACAATTCCATCGAAAAAAATTTAAAATTTTTTTTTGCTAGCACATTCACGATTTTTGGTACATGGGTTAAGAAAAAAAATTGGATGCTGCGCCCAAAAGTTATGGGTGGTTTTATTCCCTTATAAATAAAAAATATTTAAAAATTCCTTTTTTCCCTTTTCCCTTTTGCTAAAACTTTTTCAAAGAAAATAGTTTGTCATCGTGAAAGTATATTTGCTTAGTGTGATAAGCAATAGAATTAAGAAGTGCAGAGTAATATTGAAATCACATCCAAAGAAAAAACACAAAAGTTAACAAGTAAAAAAGCATTAAGTTCGGCCGGGCCGAACTTTTCATAACCTCCACCATAAAATATTCATTCCTGTCCCCAACTTTAAGTGAGTACGTTAAAATGTCAGATAATGTACATAAAATGCTTCATTCGGGAGGCCCTTTTTATGGTGCCTATATCTAACTGTTGACAATTTTTGGTGGGCTAGAAATTGGGAGGTACTGTTATATAGGAGTTATAATAAAACATGGGCCTATGTTAACAGTTTTTGATGGGAGCCTTTAATGTCAAATAACTCGTAATTCGGTTAAAAAATTTAGCTAGAATCCTCAAAATATCGAAAATCGGTACATAACGTGGGAACTTCAAATGTCATTAACAGCTAGTTCGGTGGTATCTGGGCTATACGAAAATATGAACTTAAATGAACAATTTTTGTTGCAGAAATTACAGAAAGTTCGTACAAAAAATAAAGCTAATGTACGGAAAATCGGGAGGTTTGTTTTGGGGCTATACAAAAACATGGACCTACGTTCGGTTAAACATTTTAAGTAAAATCCTCAAAGTACCGAAAATAGAGAAGTATCGTTATATTGGGGCTATGTTGAAAATTGTTGATGCAGATGTGTGGTGACCACTACAACCTTCGAACGTCAAATTACAGTTAGTTCGTTTAAAAATTGTAGCTAAAATTGCCAAATTACTGAAAATTTTTGATGGAGAGGTGTTGTGACCACTAAGAACTTCAAATGTCAAATTACTGCTTGTTCGGTTTAATATTGTAGCTAAAATCATCAAATTACTGAAAATCGGGAGGTACCGTTATATGGGGGCTATCTTGACAATTTTTGGTGGAGAGGTGTGGTGACCACTAAGAATTTCAAATGTCAAATGTTCAAATTACAGATAATTCGGTTAAAACTTGTTGGTAAAATTCTCAAAATACCTGAAATCGGGCGGTAATGTTATATGGGGGCTTTTCCAAAACATGGACCTATGTCCACTAGTTATATAAGTTTATTGACATTTAAGAACCCTAAATGTCAATTGATAGCTAAATCGGTCTGAAAATGTAGATAAAAACGTCAAAATGCCGTAAATCGGGGGTACCTGGACCTAGGTCCACAACTTTTGTTATATAAGTTTAGTTACACTTAAGAACCCTAAATGTCAAATTATAGCTATATCGGTCTGAAAATGTAGCTAAAAACGTCAAAATACCGTAAATCGGGGGGTACCGTTATATGGGGGCTATACCAAAACGTGGACCTATGTCCACAAGTTTTGTTATATAAGTTTGTTGACTTTTAAGAACCCCAAATGTCAAATTATAGCTACATCGGTCAGAAAATGTAGCTAAGAACGTCAAAATACCGCAAATCTGGGGGTACCGTTATATGGGGGCTATACCAAAACGTGGACCTATGTCCACAACTTCTAATTTATAAGTTTATTAACACTTAAGAACCCTAAATGTCAAATTATAGCTACATCGGTCTGATAATGTACCTAAAAACGTCAAAATACCGTATATCGGGGGGTACCGTTATATGCGGGCTATACCAAAACGTGGACCTATGTCCACAACTTTTGTTATATAAGTTTATTGATACTTAAGAACCCTAAATTTCAAATTATAGTTAA
Source organism: Musca autumnalis (assembly GCF_047663935.1). Taxonomy (NCBI): domain Eukaryota; kingdom Metazoa; phylum Arthropoda; class Insecta; order Diptera; family Muscidae; genus Musca; species Musca autumnalis. The sequence continues at coordinate 121,034,089 of NW_027411866.1, read as the reverse complement.
ATCGGTCTAAAAATGTAGCTAAAAACGTCAAAATACCGCAAATCGGGGGGTACCGTTATATGGGGGCTATACCAAAACGTGGACCTATGTCCACAAGGTTTGTTATATATGTTTGTTGACACTTAAGAACCCTAAATGTCAAATTATAGCCAAATCGGTCTGAAAATGTAGCTAAAAACGTCAAAATACCGTAAATCGGGGGTACCGTTATATGGGGGCTATACCAAAACGTGGACCGATATAGCCCATCATCGAACTTGACCTGCCTGCAAACAAAAGACGCATTTTCCCAAAATTTCAGCGTCCTATCTCTATTTTTGTGGATGCTAGAGTGATTACCACAGACGGACGGACGGACGGACGGACGTGCTCAGATCGACTTAGAATTTTACCCTGATCAAGAATATATATACTTTATAGGGTCGCAAATGAGTATTTCAATGCGTTACAAACGGAAAAACAAACTTAATATACCCTCCATACTATGGTGGAGGGTATAAAAAGCGTGTAATTCGCGAATTCATAAAATCAGTTGAGGCGCATGCGCTTTTCGGATACAGCGGGTCAATCTCTATCAATATGCATGCATTTATCCATGTTTTATTCAGCGGTCAAAGTGTGCCGTCAGTTGCATCTTACCTCTCAAAAAATCTTCATATAGTTAAAAATTTCGCGATGTGCACATGATTGTAAGGCGCATCCGATTTCAGTTATTACCTATAAAAAATACGTCAATATAACAAATTTTAAACAGATTCGTCAAGAACCGCGGATGTGCCATTACATTCAATATTGGGTTAAATACGATTATTACTCCCGAATCTCTGTAATTTATTGCACATCTTTTTGCAAATATTACAATCGCGTATAAAGGATTCTATTTGTGTATAGATTTTCAAAGAAAATCGCGGTTCAATGCGCTAAATTGTCAAAATATATTTTTACAGATTTTTCTATAACATCACGCGGAGTTCAAAGGTACCTGTGTTACAGTTGAAATTTTTCATGCAAACAAAAACATTTTTTTAAGAAAATTTAAGCACCAGAATTTTGACTTTGGACTCCTATTACTAAGAAAAAAAACGACGTGGAATCACGAGATCACATTATCTGGTTGCGCCCTCTAATTACAAGAAAAATTCAAAGCTTCAAAATGTCAGCATCGATTTTAGGGGGATGCAGTGTGTATATCGAAAAATCATACATTAGAAGCATGTTGCCAGGGGGGTATTATTTAATTCCTTCTTTGAGCACAGGTATGAATGTGACGTCGTTTGGCCAGAAATCAAGAAAGAACATAAAAAAACTTATTAACTTTAACACGTTTTTACCCATTTTTGTGTATTACCACCAACACAGCTTAGACGTAAATTATTTTTTATGGTCCATGCTTTGAGATCTTTGCTAAACCATTTCAAGTAACAGAAATATATTCATATTTTATAAAATATATTTACGGTACGCGAATTATTAAATGGTAAACATCAACTTCAACGATTGTAAAACTTTTTTGAATATTACCATATACACTTTGATACGACAAAAAATGTGCCCCATCGAAATAACGGTTTTAGACCCCCAGTAGGTTTGGACGAAATTCGTTTCAGACAATTTGGAGTCGATTCAGCCATGTCTGTCTGTCCGTCTATCTGGCTGGTGCGCACGATAACTCTCGAACGGATCAACCGATTCGAACCAAATTTTGGGTATGGTATTATTTTGTCCAAACTTAGTTCAAAATTGCAAAATTTTTGTGTAAAATGGTGTGAACTATTATTCCTTCCAGATATATATCGGGCTTGAATATGGACTATATCGGTCCACTCCTTCGGGTACCTCCCACACCAAATTCGGACAAAGTGAAGTTTAAGTGCTCCTCTCGGATCGTTCTGAATTTTTTCAGTAGGTTGCCCTTGCGGCTGCCTTTACGACGGTACAATTTTTTCTTGCGCTAGTCCATACTTCCTGAGATATTGACCAAAAAGCTCCAAGAAAACATGACGGCACCAACCGAAATGGCAAATCCGCAAGATAATTCTCGCAGGGAGTTTCTGACTGACTTTAGACACGTGCATATATATAATTTTCTCATAGCACATCTTATAAAAGACCAGAATATTCTTATATAGAAATTCCCCTTATAAAATATTACTAGAAGATGCCGTAATGAAGACTACAATGACGTATCATACTGTCACAAAAACCCTGGAACTGGACATAACTAGGAAACAAGAACTGCTATAGTAACATGGTACCTAGAGTTCATTGTCTCATAGAGGATTTAGAACTGCGGCATTAAATTTTCTTAATAACCTCACCTCAATGACTTAAAATGCAATTGCTAAAACGGTCCTTGAAGAAAATACTCGATTTATTTATGTGTCCAGTTTGCATTTCACTTCTTAAAAACATTCCATGGCAAATATAGCCAGTAAAGCCATTGTCTAATTGCCAATGCCATTGCCACGCAATTTTCTACAATACATTAATAGCGTCAAACATGAAGAAGTATCTCTGAACACATACACTTGCGATGAGATACACAGACGCAATGGTGATTCTGTTGGATGGTTGTGCTGAGCAATAATTTAAAGAAATTAACGAATCCACCGTTACCACTGCCAATGGCCTGCTGCTGATATTTCTGCTATTGTTTTAAATATAACACCAAGACGATGCCGTTGACGATGGAAGCTATCGAAAGAAAAAAGACAAGGAAATTTTGAAATTCGTTTTTAGAAAACTTGTGCAACGAATCCGTGGAAGGTCTTCAGTGTACGAAATTTCTGTGTCATCTACCTATAGTTCATCTACCTTGAAGTTCGATGGAAGACTTGTGGAAATACTTCTACAAGCAGAAAACAAGTAAGAAAAGTCTATAGTCGGACGGAGGCGACCATGGGATACCCTATACCACTATCCCTGGACAATCGCTCTCCACAGAACTTCTTTTCAATGATTGTGAAAATTTAATTATCAAATATCCGAGATGTAATGTATAATACTTATGACCAAAACCATGACAAAGACATTTTTGTAGCAGGAATGGAAAATTTAGTTCACACAAACTAAAATGTAATGAAACATACTTATGTAGTACTACTACTTCCGTTGTTTAACCGCTACGTTATTGAAATTTTTACCAATTTCACACAAAAGTTTCAGTCCATTTAACCCGCTAAGTATTATCTGATCTTCACGTTGGTTTTTACGCTTCTTCTTCATCATAAACTCAAACTTTGTTTAAAATTTTGCGGGTTATTATTTTGACGGACACACATCGCTAAATCGCTTTATCTCGTCGAGATATGAATTTTGGCATACCAAATAAGGGGTCTAGGACGAATATTTCGTGGTATTACATAAACTTTTGGAGAGACAATATGTATCATGGGATAAAAATGTGGTTCTCTACACATAACCTATTATATATTAGGCAGTAGGCCCGTTATCTAGCAAACACTTTATTGCAATTTACATCAGAGGAAAGGTCAGTAGTTTTTTTTTTCATATGTAGGATACTTTGCGAAATATATATGTCCTCAAGGAAGTAAAATATCGACCAAAAATAAAATTTTTATATGTTGCATACAAAAGTAATGGTCCATTTCACCCGCTAAAGAATATCAGATCATCATTCAAAATTGTAGTAATCTTTTTCGACCTATACTCTTACCCGGTGCAAAATGTCGTGACTATTGATGTATAATTGCGACTTCTAGCGAGTTTATTATTACACTACAAACAAATAACGGAATATATTAGGCTGTACTCTGTTATCTGATCATGCACACCAACATAATTGGCATCAATTGAAAGGTCAAGAGTTCCACTTTCAAGTATATCACACTTGTCCGGGATGTCACTTCCAGGAATTAAGATATAAGCTGTATATTAAAAATTTTCACAATTTTCACACAAAAGTTTTGGTCCATTTAACCCTCTAAATGTTATCCGATCGCCCCATCTCAAATTGCATGCTTCTCCTTCGTGATATGCTCTTACCTTATTTACAATTACGCGTTGATCGGACTATTATTAAGACCTACAGAGCCGCTAGAAAATTGGATAAATATTATGTTTTTGGTCCATTTCACCCGCTAAATATTTCACGATCATCACCAATAAGAATAGGGATCTATTCTGATCTGAATCCGACCTCCATACCAAATTTCGTGACGATCGGTCCATAATTGCGGGCTGGAGCGTGTTTACAATTTATAATGGACAGACGGACGGACGGACAGACACACATCTCAAAATCGCTTTATCTCGTCGAGATATGAAGATTGGTATACCACATTGGGGGTCTCCGACGAATATTTCGCGGTGTTACATGAATTTTTACCAAAACAAACTTATAATACCCACATCCACATTGTGGTATAGGGTATAAATATATGTTAGAAATAGGTTTGGATCCAACAAATATTTGTTTGGGACTGGTTGCAAACAAATATATGTTTGGATCCAAACATATATATTTTTTCCAAAAATTTTAACATAGCTCAATTTTATTTGTTTGGGTACCAACATATTTTTTATATTAGACCATAGTTTTTATGGGTGGAGAGAAGATTTTTGTCAAAGAGAGTACCAACAGGGCTCTCGCGGCTGCGGAATGCTGTTTTATAATAAAGAGCTGTGTGTATGGTCTAATAGGAGACGCAGAAGCTTTGGTGGTGTGTATGCGGCCAAACACGTGTGTTTCGTGCTTTGTTGTTGCTAACCAAAGTAGCAAGCGAAGAGCAAAAGAAAAAAATGATATTAATTATGTTGCTCTGTTTTCTTCAGTTTTCTAAATATAATCATTGAGTAAAGACGGTAAAGTGAGTGAATAAATCAATATTTTTTGTTTTCTTAAAGATATAGTGCTTTTTAGTAAATTAAATGCCCAATACATTTTATAATTGGAAATTTTATAATTGAATCAAAAAGTGATGGGAAGTATTTTATTCGGCAAGAAGAAATCGTTTTTAATATTGGTAATTACATCAATACATTTTTCATATAAATACATACGTATGTATATTTGAAATATGGATGTACCTATTGATTACATTATATAATCATTTGATTGTGTTTTGTATTTCTATGCCTTTCAATAAACCACCACCATTTATAAATGTGTGTATGTGATAGAGATAGCCAGTGAGCGTTTAGGCTTGTATTTGTTTGCACCCAAACAAATACATGTTTGCTGCTAAATATATTTGGGACAATTGTTAGAGGGGCCTTTTTTCCCCCGAAGCACAGTGGTAGAATTGAAATATTTAGGCGGCCAAAAATATTTTTGGACGTTAATGGCTTCGAAAGACAATATTTTAAAAAGATATGTATTTAGTTAACAAAATAAATAAGAAAAACATATATTTTATAATAAAAACACATTTTATTTTCATAAATCATAAATAAATAAAAATTATAAATAAATTAAACTGTCTTATTAAATGATGTTTCTATCTCGACTTCTTCGTGCTCAATACATGATTGTGTGTGGAGTACGGCAGGTTCTAATAGTTCTATAACTTCACTGGAAAACATCTTGTGTGAAGTTTTCTTTAACGATTTTTCACTACTTATGAATGCTTTCAAAAATACGTATTTTTGCGTGCAATACCGAAATTCCAAACTCAAGAACATCGGTGGGTAGCATTTGTGTTTAGCTTTCAACAAAAGGTCGTAAGTCGTAACAAGGGTAATGCTTTGGGTTTGTTGCCCTTATTATTTCATATTGTCGTCTTGGTAGATCAGCTTCTACGAACATTTTGAGTGCTTGGAACGGGGTCAAAGGAGCAATAGTTTCATTGGTCTTGGAATAAGCTTTTCTATATTTACTAGCCTTTGTTGGTGATTTTTCTATTTCTTTGAGCAATTTTGAGGCAGTTCTTTTTCCATTCGTTTGCAATACGACTTGTGCGGCATGTATAATCATTTCATCATCAACATTTGATCGAATTTCCTCAGTTTTTCTTCTCTTGCTTCGTTCACTCGAATCCGAAAATGATTTACTCGGACGACCTGGTTGATTAAGCGAATGCACTGGTATTTCAAAAGTGCCTTCCAGCCACTTCTGGTTGTTTTTCATAAAAACTTCTTCAAATTTATGAGCTTTTAGCCATCTCCGTTTAAATTCGTGTTTGATGTAGGAAAATTTATGCTAAAGGTTATTTTTTCTTTTCACAGTATCTCCGCAAGACAATAGCAAGTGGTTTTCTAAAAACTCCAATTTCTCATCCAAACTTGGTAAATTTTGTAGTTGCATTTGCTCAAACAGACATTTAGGGGTCACTAGTTTCACCCCCGAAGAACTAGGTATCTCCATAGTTAAAAAAACATAAAATAAAAAAAAATTTTTAAATTACATCTTTGTGTTTATTTCAGCTTTAGTCCATATTTTGTTGTATTCAAGTATTTGAATAACAACAAAATGTTTTACAGTGGATATGAAATTGATTAGTTGCGGGCGGAGGGTAGGGAATACTATAGTTTCAGTTGTCACCAAACAACTTCATCAGTTCCCTTTTCCGCCGACTCTGTATCGATAAACAGGTCAATAAGCCCATCCAGCAAATTAAACAAAATGAGAAATTTGGATATAAAATTCTTTAGTTCGACTCAAATTGTAGGGTAATCAGTTTTAGGGCCATATAGCAAATTTCTCATTTTGTTTAATTTGCTGGATGGGCTTATTGACCTGTTTATCGATACAGAGTCGGCGGAAAAGGGAACTGATGAAGTTGTTTGGTGACAACTGAAACTATAGTATTCCCTACCCTCCGCCCGCAACTAATCAATTTCATATCCACTGTAAAACATTTTGTTGTTATTCAAATACTTGAATACAACAAAATATGGACTAAAGCTGAAATAAACACAAAGATGTAAAATTCTGCAGTCCAACAATAAAAAACGCCAACATTTTTTTAAATTTTTTAACTAACTTTGAACTGCTGTATTTAAGGAATAGGCGGGATTCGGCGGCTATTGTTTTTTTTATAGAAAAATGTCTAACGTATTTAATAAACAAAAAAATATGACCCGGACGAATCCTGATCCATAACAAAATTGCTTTTGAAATTAAAAAAATTAAATTTTTTTCTGTGAAAAAGAGGTTATGTTCAACTACCGAAAAATATAACAAAAGTTAAAAATAATAGATAAAACTATTATTTATTTAATAGAAGCTTCTTGAGCTATAGGAATCACTATTGCTTTCACTTCACTACACAATTTAAAATAAAAATATATGCGTATTGCGAAATTTGATATAATTTGGGCGCCCAAATAGAAATACGTATCAAGTCAACGATCAAATTGCGTCTAACTGCACTGAAGCGGTGACGTATGGTTTAGGAAAAAAGGTGGGGGGTAATTCGCGGAAGTGTTTACTATACCTAGAATTCAATATTTTGCGCCTAGCTAGTATTTAGAATTTTGGACTTTTGGCCGCCTAGTTACTCAATATCTACCTATTTGCGAAGTTTGGAAGATTTCCTACCAATAGAAGGTCTGTGTAAAATCTTTTACCTACGAAGGAACTAGAAAAGTTTCTGCCCTAAAAATGAAAACGCGAATATTGGCCATCAAAAAAAGTAGTCTTAAGTAGTCTCTAGCATGATTTATACACTTCTGTATGCGCTTAAACCAATTATGCAAACACTGTTTCCACTCCGATTGAGACAACTCCAAAACATGTTTTTGCACGCTTTAACAGCATCGTCTGGCGACGAAAATTGTTGACCACGCCTCTTTTTCCACTCCGGTTGAGACAACTCTAAAACATGTTTTTGCACGCTTTAACGGCATCGTCTGGCGAAGAAAATTTTTGACCACGCCTCTTTTTTCTTGATGTTTGGGAATCAAATGAAATCATTGGGTTCCAAGTCAGGGCGGATGACCCATCAATTCCACGTTTTGTTCGGCCAAAAAGGCGCTGGTTTAAATCGATGTGATCCCACATTGTCGTGGTGCACAATGATTCGTTTTTCGAATTACTCCGCAGACGTCAGGCAAACAAATTGTAGTGTACCACTCAGAATTAACCGTCCTACGTTCCTCATGCCGTATGGATGAGTTTAGCCGAAGAAACAGGCGACCATTTGCTTCGAAGTGCTTCTTCCATGAACAATTTAAGTGGGATTTGACTCGCCTTAGAAGACCCCCACCGTCGATTGCTGTTTTGTTTCGGGCTCATACGCATAGATCCGAGATTCGTTACCTGTGACGATCTTAGAAACGTCCTATGAAGCACCGCGATCGTATTTATTCACAATTTCTTGCATAAATCGACAAGATCCTTTTTTGAGCGTTTTTCAAATTGTGCTGGATCTACTTAGACAGTGATCGATCTGATAAATAGCTCTCAATAAGATGTATGGATGACTGAGAAAAATTAAAAAAATACGCAGTTTAAGGCAGAGGTTACAATGGTCGACTGTGTCGAACGCTTTAGAATGGTCTAACAGAACCTGAAAACATTCCTTGTTATCATCGATATCGCTCCTTATTGATTTGTAAACATCAGTTAGTGCTGTTACGCAACTGTGACCGAAGCGAAATCCTGATTCCACCTTTGCCAGTAAAGATTCACGTTCAAGGAATTCCGACATCTGTATATGAATTATTTTTTCAAAGACTTTAGAGACATAAGGAAGAATTGCAATGAATTACGTTTTGGTACTGGTATGATCTTTGCATTTTTCCAAATGGTGGGGAAGACACTGGTTAATAAGATGGTATTGAAAAGGTGAGTAAAGTGAGTCTGATTCAAATAAACTTAGGATCAATTTTATTTGGACCTATGGCGTTCGATGTAACAATGGAGAAATAGCTCAGGACCTATTGATATGTAACACATCGAAACTCAAATATTCCCTCCCAACGTATGTCCTCATCATCTGCAGTTCGAAGTTGGTATATTGACGAAAGTTTTGTTAAGATCGCCTACATCGTATATATGAGATCCAAAAGTTTTGGGGTTTTCATCACCTACATCATGAATAATATTCCATTTACACTTGGAGCCAGCGCTGAACTAAAAGGAGAGTAGTAGTATTCGGTTTTAGCAGATTTAATGCTACTATTGACTTTCAACGCGCGAGGCGAAACTAATCATGAGTACTGCCATTTTGTAGCGTTTCCACCTAAAATATGCCCTATCTCTATCTTATATTTGACTTTTAATATCAGAGTTAAACCAGGCTTTGTTTTTTGGCGTGAATAACTTATTTTTGATAGGAACAGTTGCATTGTACAAGATAAGAAGGTTGTTTTGGAGGAATTGGAGCTGTTGATCAGCTGTAATTAGGGTATATGTTTCATTCCAATTGATTTGCAAAAAGTTATCCTCCAACTCATACTAACACAGATTCCTAGTCACGAAACGAACATGTCTGACCGACGGTATATGCATTAAAACTGTTTTAAAGGAATATTAGATCATGAGAATAGAGTTTTTAAATCTAGTGAAAATCGTTTGCGTATGAGTTATTTCATAAAAACAAAGATATAAAATTACTCATACGCAGTTCGTCCATAATATGTATAAGAAATATAAGTGTAAAAAAATATTCAGTTCTTTTATTGCGATTCTATTGAGGCTATGGTTCCATCCTGGATCCCCCGTTCCGGACTCCGAATCTCATCAAGTATTTGTTGGTGATAGGATCGCTGTTGTTGAGATTTCTGATGTACACAATACCACGAATAGTATACGCTGCTTATATTATGACTTTTTTTGCGGCCAGATAATCATGCAATATAAAATGTTAGTTGGTGGAAGAAATTCCAAAGTATACCTCTATCTCATGGTGTATAACATGGTGATCTTGCATTACCCGTTCACGTGCGGCATTTTTCTGGCACAACGCCTGCTTTTGGAGGACCCTCATGACCTTCAGTTTTTAGCAAGTTTAACCAGTTTTTCATAGCGCTACATATCGACATACGAAGATATAATTAATCGATGAACTTTTGTAGTGATTACCCATGCCGAAAGTTGTGAAAAATGATCGGACGAAAATGTTCCCAAGTAAATTCCATTGTTATACCCACAGCATTACGCTAGCGAGGGTATATAGACTTTGTTTCAGACAATTTGGAGTCGATTTAGCTATGTCCGTCCGCCTGTCTGGCTGGCTGGAGCGCACGATAACTCTCCAAAGGATCAGCCGATTCGGTCCAAAATTTGCTTCCGTAATATTTTGCCCAAACTTAGTTCAAGTTCGAAGATGGGTTATATCGGTCCACTGCTTCCGGTACCTCCTCCACAAAAGTTCGAAAATGTTTGTGCACACGATAACTCTTGAAGTGGGTAACCGATTTGCACATCGTGAAATTTCTACCAAGGTAAATGAGGTTCCAATATGGACTCAATCGGGTAACTCTCACACAAAATTTTAGAAAAGTTCAGTTTAGGACCTAATCTCGAATAGCGTTGATTTTTGTTGTGGCAACTTGTATTCACTGCCTTTCATACAACGGCACAAGTTTCATTAGGAGTAAGTCCATACTTCCTGAGAAAATAGCCTGAAAGCTGAAAAAAAAACCCATGACACCGTGTGTAATGGTTAAAGCACATGATAACTCTCGAACGGATCTGCCGATTCGTCCAAAATTTGGCCTTAGTAATATTTTGTCCAACCATAGTATAAGTTCGAAGATAAGCCATATCGGTCCACTCCTTTAGGTACCTCCCCCACAAAAGCTTAAAAATGTTCGAGAAAATCGTGCGCACGATAACTCTTGAAGGGAGTGACCGATTTGGTCCATACTTTACACGTCCTAATGTATCTGTCAGATATAGATCAGGTTCAAATATCGACTATATTTGTCTACTCCTTCGGGTACCTATCACACAAAATTTCTGATAAGTTCACTTTAAAACCTGCTCTCAATTACGACGGTAAACCAATTACGACCAAACCTAGTTTCAGTTCGAAGTTGGGCAATACCGGACCACAACTTCCAGTACCTTCCCCCAAAATTAAAAAAAAAATAGTAAAATGGATGGCACGATACCTCTTGAACGGGGCAACCAATTTGGTCCAAACTTTGGATCACCTAATATTTTGTCTATATTTTGTTTAACTTCTAAAATGGCGCATATCGGTCCTCTTCTGAGGGTACCTCCCCCACAAAAGCAAAGATTAGATGCTGTTCGTTGTGGTCCTTTTTACAGCGATATTATGTTTTCCGTGGACAAGTCCATGCATTCTGGCATACTGGCCCAAAAGGTATACGATGACCCACAGAAATGACTAGTGGACGTGATATCTATCCAAAGGATATGACTCCCAAAATGAAACTGTTCTAGTTCCCCATGTATCGTTATTTGATATAGAATGCCTGTGTGAGATCAGCTACCTGTGGAACATTTGTGAAAGGTTTTCTGTCTATGGGGAACCCGTGGAAGGACAATTATATTTAAAAGACCTCTGGACGCTCTCCTATCAATAAGACACGTGTAGGATATCTTATATATGGAAGATCTAAGGATGGTCTATATAATACCTGTAGAATATTTAAATGGGAGGCTTTCTGTTTGTAGGGGAGCTATGGAGGATTTTCTATTTTTAGTATTATGGAAGGTTTCTTTGTATAAAAGGACAACGCCTTATTTCTTTCGAATTTAGAATACCTGTGAAATTTCATCTGTTTATATCAAGCCCGATATAAAGATATTCTATTTATAGTAATTTAAGGGACATTCTTTTGCCTTTTTTGGTTCAGTTTCCGAACACTATGTTTCTGATTTGTTATTTTTTCACAGACACACGTACATAAGTACACACTTCGCGTGTTCTCGATGGAAAACACAACAAAATGCCTTGGAATTAGTTGTTTTGTCCCCAACTGATGTTACTTTGCCAAGAAAAACATCTTTTTAATTAAAAGTAAATTCAATTTCAACTGCAGTTGAGCAGTATTTAATGAAAGTAATTAACAACTAACAGAACTGTAGACTAACAACAACAACGATATTACAATTGCCACCAACGTCACGACATTCTGCAGTAAGTTAAATGTACTCCTCGATTAAGATGTATTATGCCACCAAATACACAAATAGACAATATTTACCATCTTTGAAGATGGCAATGGCATTAATATGTCTATGGTCCTGTATACGTAGTATACACTACTTCTTCGTTTAGGTCATTTCATTGTGAAAATGCAAAATTTTAAATGTGCATATAAATGACTTATTGCTAATTGTAAGCTCTAATTATAAATGCAACAAATTAATTTCCCGTAATAAAATGGAAGATGGTTATTAGCATGAGAAGAGTTATGACTTGCAATGTATTTCTACGTTGAAAATGGTAGCATATTTAAATATAATTGCCGATTCAACATTTTACTTTCTTTACGCACATTTCATCAAAGTCTTCAGAAAGAGGTAAGAAACTTAAATACAATGTTTTTAAGTATCTTGAAAAATCTGAAAAAAATAATAATAAAGGCGTTAAGTTTGGCCTTGCTGAACTCTTTATCATCACTGTATTGAAGTAAATATGAACAATTAGTAACTACTAAGCTCTAATTCATTGGAGGAGAATAGTATTTTAACTGATGATAATCACTTAATACTGATAAATTTCTATGTGGGTGTTTTCTACTCATTGAGATTCCAAAATACCAAGTTACATCCACTTCTAAAGGAAATTGTGGCAGCACTCTTTAAAAGAGTTGTTCTTTCTATCCTCTGACTAAAAACAATACCAAACTACAGCAATCTCGGTTCGAAAATTTGACAAAAACCCCTCAATATGTATAAAATTGGGCAATACCAGTCCATGGGGGTTTGACTAAAACCTACTTTTGGCAAAACGTGGACGTATACTGCCTGATTTTTGGCAAGGAATATTTTATAGCTGTTATGTTTTGTACCCCTGCACAGTGGATCCACCCATTGGTGGTGGTGGAGTGAATGTCAAAATTTTGGTACAACATCTGGCAAATCTGACAGCTATGACACGGACCTTTTTCAAAATATATTAATTTATGTTTCATTCGAACGCGATCTTCTTAAGAATAGCTTCAAAAGTCGGAACATTTGACTAATATTTTTTGTTGTGAGTACAACCTATATTTTAAGTGCAAGTAAATATTTTCAAAATGTCGCAAAACTAATACGTATAGCAAAATATTGTAGTGGATTTTGAAGGGGGAGGTAATACCTTAATTTTCATTAAAAAATAGTGTTTTAGTGTGTCGTGGAATTCTAGTAAGCTGCTTATTTTCTTAGTGTATTTTGTAATGCCAATTCGATCATATACTTAAATTTAACCTAAGGTTTTAGTCATGATGCCCACCAGTGCCCACCTCGGGAATAAGTTTCCAAAGTAGGTTGTTTGTGTAGAGCGATTGGGGAAAAAGAAAGATAAAATAAAACAAGCGGTATCAGTTCTTTTTATAATAAATAAATTTGCTGGTTTATTGAATTGTGTTTGTATATCTTTTCAACAATAAGTATACCTTTTTTCTATGATGCTTAGTGGCGTCAGAGGCCTTGATGGTTGCAATGACAAAAGACAAGTGAACGCAGAGGTTCTGAGTGACCGCTGAGGATCTCATGTCTTTACTAATACAATTACATATAATTTGAGTGAGAGTTAGAAGTACAAGTGTAACAAGGTGAGCACACCTACAACAACCACTGCCCAGCGGCGATCCGCACACTACAGTTTCCGTCAAGGGAGGTGTAGAGGAGATGCCAGTGCGCCAATCAGCATCCGTGATTGATCGAGCTAGGGAAGTTGAGGGACAAAGTATCGAACTTATACATAGGTCATGGGTTAATGTTACGCTCGTGGTTTCTTAAAACTCTCTTCGCAGCAGCACAAAGCTGTAACCAGCGCATTAGCTTGATATTTACACCGGAAATATTTTTGGCCACTTTCTCCATACAAGTGGATCCACTGTGCACTGTACAAAACCTTCAAAATATCGAAAATCCATGAGTGCCGTTCCAGCCCCCATAGAAAGACATATACGGACAGGTGAATAGTTTAATACCCCCAACGAAGACCAAATACCATTTCAGCCATTCCGGGGGGATATTGAGGCTAAAACCTTCAAACTACCGAAAATTGGGAGGTAGAGTTCTATGGATGCCATATGACGACGTTGACTTATACCGACAAATTCCAGGTGGCAAATTTTGTATTCCCAACGAAGACTTAATACCAGATTTTAGCCATTTCAGTGGTATATTTAGGTCTATGGAGGCCATATGACGACGTTGACATATACCGAAAAATTTCAGGTGGCAAAGTATGTTTGTTTGTAAGGTGGAAGTTTTTATACCCTTAACGAAGACTAAATACCAAATTGTAGTCATTTCGGCGGGTTATTGAGACTAAAACCTTCAAAAGACCGAATATCTAGAGGTACAGTTCTATGGAGTTATATGAAGACGTGGACCTATACCGATAAATTTCAGGTGAAATGATTTATACCCTCAACGAGGACTAAATACGAAATTTCAGCTATTTTTGTTGGATATTGAGGCTTAAACCATCAAAATATCGAAAGGTTCCGTTCTATGGGGGCTATATCAAAACGTGGACAGATAAAGCCTATTTAGAAAAATATTCTCTCAATAACCACGTTTCTTGGTCTGATGGTGGATAGAAAAATATTCTCTCAATAACCACGTTTCTTGGTCTGATGGTGGATAGAAAAATATTATCTCAATAACCAGGTTTCTTGGTCTGATGGTGGATAGAAAAATATTCTTTCAAATATCCACGTTTCTTGGTCTGATGGTGGATGGAAAAATATTCTTTAACAAATCCACGTTTCTTGGTCTGATGGTGAATGGAAAAATATTCTTTAACAAATCCACGTTTCTTGGTCTGATGGTGAATGGAAAAAATATTCTTTAAACCATCCACGTTTCTTGCGCTGATGGTGATTGGAAAAATTATTCTTAAAAAAATCCACGTTTCTTGGGATGATGGTGATTGGAAAAATACTCGTTAAAAATTCCACATTTCTTGCGCTGATGGTGATTGGAAAAATATTCTTTAAAAAATCCACATTTATTCGTCTGATGGTGGATGGAAAAATATTCGTAAAAAAATCCACGTTTCTTGGTCTGATGGTGATTGGAAAAATTATTCTTAAAAAAATCCAGGTTTCTTGGGATGATGGTGATTGGAAAAATATTCTTTAAAAATTCCACATTTCTTGCGCTGATGGTGATTGGAAAAATATTCTTTAAAAAATCCACATTTATTCGTCTGATGGTGGATGGAAAAATATTCGTAAAAAAATCCACGTTTCTTGGTCTGATGGTGAATGGTAAAATGTTGTTTTAAAATATCCACGTTTCTTGGTCTGATGGTGATGGAAAAATAATCCTTAAAAATTCACGTTTCTTGGTCTGATGGTGGATGAAACAATACTCTTTAAAAAATCCACATTTCTTGGTCTGATGGTGGATGGAAAAATATTCTTTAAAAATCCACCTTTCTTGGTCTGATGGTGGATGGAAAAAAAATTCTTTATAAAATCCACGTTTCTTGGTCTGATGGTGGATGGAAAAAAAATTCTTTATAAAATCCACGTTTCTCGTGTCTGATGGTGGATGGAAAAAAAATTCTTTATAAAATCCACGTTTCTTGGTCTGATGGTGGATGGAAAAAAAATCTTTATAAAATCCACGTTTCTTGGTCTGATGGTGGATGGAAAAAAATTCTTTATAAAATCCACGTTTCTTGGTCTGATGGTGGATGGAAAAAAAATTCTTTATAAAATCCACGTTTCTTGGTCTGATGGTGGATGGAAAAAAAATTCTTTATAAAATCCACGTTTCTTGGTCTGATGGTGGATGGAAAAAAAATTCTTTATAAAATCCACGTTTCTTGGTCTGATGGTGGATGGAAAAAAAATTCTTTATAAAATCCACGTTTCTTGGTCTGATGGTGGATGGAAAAAAAATTCTTTATAAAATCCACGTTTCTTGGTCTGATGGTGGATGGAAAAAAAATTCTTTATAAAATCCACGTTTCTTGGTCTGATGGTGGATGGAAAAAAAATTCTTTATAAAATCCACGTTTCTTGGTCTGATGGCGGATGGAAAAAAAATTCTTTATAAAATCCACGTTTCTTGGTCTGATGGTGGATGGAAAAAAAATTCTTTATAAAATCCACGTTTCTTGGTCTGATGGTGGATGGAAAAAAAATTCTTTATAAAATCCACGTTTCTTGGTCTGATGGTGGATGGAAAAAAAATTCTTTATAAAATCCACGTTTCTTGGTCTGATGGTGGATAAAAAAAATTCTTTTAAAAATCCACGTTTGGGTGGTGGATGAAAAAATATTCTTTTAAAAATCCACGTTAGGGTGGTGGATGAAAAAATATTCTTTTAAAAATCCACGTTTGGTGGTGGATAAAAAATATTCTTTTAAAAATCCACGTTTGGGTGGTGGATGAAAAAATATTCTTTTAAAAATCCACGTTTGGGTGGTGGATGAAAAAATATTCTTTTAAAAATCCACTTTTGGGTGGTGGATGAAAAAATATTCTTTTAAAAATTTCAGGTGAAATGTTTGGATGGTGGATGAAAAAATATTCTTTTAAAAATCCACATTTGGGTGGTGGATGAAAAAATATTCTTTTAAAAATCCACGTTTGGGTGGTGGATGAAAAATATTCTTTTAAAAATCCTCGTTTGGGTGGTGGATGAAAAAATTTTCTTAAAAAATCCGCGTTTCTTGGTCTGATGGTGAATGGAAAAATATTGTTCAAAATATCCACGTTTCTTGACATGATGGTGGATGGAAAAATATTCTTTTAGGAATCCACGTTTGGATTATGGATGGAAAAATATTCTTTTAAGAATCCACGTTTGGATGGTGGATGGAAAAATATTCTTTATAAAATCCACGTTTCTTGGTCAGATGGTGGATGGAAAAATATTCTTTATAAAATCCACGTTTTTTGGTCAGATAGTGGATGGAAAAATATTCTTTAAAAAAATCCATGTTTCTTGGTCTGATGGTGGATCGAAATATATTCTTTAAAAAATCCACGTTCCTTGGTCTGTTGGTGGATGGGAAAATATTCTTTAAAAAGTCCTAAATACTATTTAGTCTATTGATACTTTTTGCGTCAATGTTTCTTATTCGTTTTTGATGTCTTTAAAAATGTTCTCCAAACATATGTACAATGTACATACATATATGTATATGAAGAAACAAGCAAAACATTCTAATTGGAATTTAAATGAAATACTCTATCAAGAACGAACATGCATAAATATATCACATGCCTATGTATATCATTGTGATTGTTATTGACTTGATGACAGCTTGGTGTGTTGTTGTTGGGTGTGAATTTGTTTGACTGTCTAGAGAGGCCTTCCTTCCATGCAACATTGTAACCCTTCGCATATTTTCAGTGTATATGTATTTGAATGACGGGATGTAAGCTGTGGCATATATTGCTAACAATGTTCTTGTTTAGTTATGCAAAAATATGTACCACACCCTGGCGAGGATGCTGCCACCGCACACCTCCCCCAACATTAATAATGCACAAGAGCAACAATATTTAACGATGAAAATCTAACACATAGCACTTACAATATACAATATGTTGAGGTTTTCCGAGGGGTGATGTAGGTTGGACGTACACAGCCAGATGGAAACACACAAAATACTCTAAAATAAAAAAATCCCTATCAAATCAATATAAGCGCAAAAGTCGAAACCTTGACATCATCATGGCAACGTTCGGTAACTCACACACAGAGTGGCGAAATAATAAGAAACATATCAACATTTTTTGCCCTGAGTGAGTATTGTTGATCGCCAGCGGCTGGAAATAATCTGCTTCCACTGTTGCTGCTGTATTCGCTATGCTGCTGACAGTGCGGTAAGTGTCAGTGGCTGGCATAGGCGTCGGATGTAAAGTATGGCTCGTAATATGTTGAAAATGAGTTGAAAATTTGCATTTAAATTAAAACGTGAAAAAAATTATAAAACACAACATCAATGATGAAAACTAATGCCTAAATACAAAAAGGCATATATGTATATGTCTGCATATACATTGTACATACCTTCAGTGTGCGGATGATGATATCTAGATTTTTCAATTTGTTTGTTGATCAAACCGGTTACTTATATCCTAAGTACTATAAGAGAATATCCGTTCTGAGCTTCTCCAACTCACACAAAGCTTCGAGTGGTCACCTTATTTGAGTTTTCTTTTGACGGTTTGTCCCTTCCCTCCGACGTATAAGGTCAAAGGGTCAAAGGGATATTTAAGCACTATGTAGATGAATAACTTTCGTGAGACGCCAATATTCAACGCCTACACAGATCGGACCAAAACTTTTGTGTGAAAATTACTAAAATTTTTTAACAAATTCCACCGAAGTGGGTTATACACTCCGATTCATCTGATTAGAACAAACCTGATTGAATTTACAAATACCGTTATATCTAGCGGTAGGAGAGGAATTGCTAATTATATTTTTGTGGAAGGGAAATTAATGCAAGTCGATGGATTCTACGCGGTTTTGTTATCTCCAGAGGTTAAAAAAATAACCAGAAACCCACCGCCGAATGTTTCATGTCAACATCAAGCCTGCACGGAAACATAAGCGATCAGAAATATTTTTCAGTATATATACCATGGATATAAGAGAAGAAATTTTAGATACATTTCGTCGGAGACCCCGAATGTAGAATACCAATCTTCATATCTTGGCGAGATAAAGCGATTTTGGATGTGTGTCCGTCCGTCTGTCCATTATAAATTGTAATCAAACTCCAGGCTTCAATTATGGACCGATGGCCACGAAATTCTGCATGGAGGTCGGGTTCATACAGAGTAGACACCTATTCTTATTGGTGATGATCGTGAAATATTTAGGGGGTGAAATGGACCAAAAACATAATTGTTATCCGATTTTGTAGCTGCTCTATTGTTCGCGATAATACCCCGATCGCCTCAAAAATTCGCCTATATATGGAAAAATAACTGCTGACCTTTCCTCTGATGAAAATTGCAATAATATGGGTTCTTGATAACGGGCTTTCTGCCTAATATATAATGAGTTTTTTGAAGAGGGCCACGTCTTCCTCCCATGCTACAAATTGTCTCTATCATGACAGAGAAATTTCCAGTTTTTGCAAATTGCGTGGATCCCTGGCGTATTAATTGTCAAATTATCCAAAATTTAAAGATGTAGCAGAAGGGGCTAAACATCGCAATTTTTTCAATTAAAGAATATTTATTAAAAATGTATAATATATAATTGTTCCACAAACATCCCAGTAGGGACAAGGGAGCCTTCTCCCATATCAATGAGTGCACCCCGATTAATATTAGCTTAATGATATGTAAACAGCGGAATTTTATGCAGCCCCTATTTTTGTAAAATTTTGGGACTGGGCATATTTTTGGCATCAGATTAAATTTCAAACGAAATATATCACATGTGCAAAATGTATAAATTATGCATATAAAAATATTATTTTTTCCATATGCAAATTTATGTATTTTTACATATTTTCGCAAGCAATAAATCTATATCTATATAAAATTCTTCGAGACTGCCGTGATGTTCGAAATTAAACTCCTCCGAAACGGCTGGACCGAATTCGATGAAATTTTGTATGTGGTGTTTTTAGGTCTGAGAATAGGTTTTTAGCTACTTTTTATACTGGTCAGTGGAGTGACCAGGGTACCTCCCCCACAAAATTTTTTAGGAAAACGTGAAATCAAAGATAATTTTGTACGTATTGTTTAAAAATTGATTGCAATACTATGGTAATAACAGTCTTGATCCTGAGTGGTCATCTCGGAAGTGGAATATCGCGGTCACCCCAATTTTTTAAAAATGTATAATTATAGGTAATATCCTTACTTTTAGTAAGCGTGACTACAAAAACGCTATAAGCACTGGCTTCAATAATTGGGAAAGCGCGATCAAATCCACATTTTGGAATACAGTACAACCAAAATAAATGAAAAAATTCCCTTGACCGACATTCCAAAAAATCGATTGAGAAATCAAACATAATTTTAAAGATGGTTAAATAACTAGAACGTCTAAAAAATTTGCATTGGTCACTAAAGCGATGGACCAGCAATTCGGTGCATCTATAACTTATCTAAATATATATATAGGGTTTTTAAGACTGACATGATTTTCTAAATTAAACTTCCGAATCGGCTGGACCGCATTGGATGAAATTGTGTGTAGGTTCATAAGGTGGTAGAATACCGAAAATGGAGGGTGTGGTCCCCCCACAACGTGTTTTAACAAATCGCTAAATATCGGAGATTATTAGACGTATTGATACTTAAAACAATTGCAATTGTGGCCTCTGCCATTAATGGATGTTTTGGAAGCAGAATACCGCGATTGCGTCCAATTTTTGAAAGCTTTATTCTTACTGATTAGATTTACAAATTTAGTAAGTAAAAAAGCAAACATGGCATGAACATTGACTTCTGTGCTTGGAATAACTCGACTCGACTTGGAAGACCACGTTTTTTAATACAGCAAACTCTAGATAAACCCAATAGCATTTTGAAGTCATTTTTAATGAATCACAGATGTTTTCATGTTTAGGAGTGCAAAATAATAACGTGTTCAATGAAACATCTCTCTGTTAACAAGAAATTAAAACGACGTTAAGTTCGACCGACCCCAACTTTTATGCACACCACCATAAATTATATTGAAATCAGGTTTAAGCCATTCCGGTTGAATAATGTGGCTAAAACATTCAAAATCCCCAAAAAATCGGTACCGACAATTCTCTGCTAAAATATTTGATACCTCCAAGGAAGACTAAATACCAAATATAGCCATTTCTGTAGAATAATGCCGCTAAAACCTTGAAAATATTGAAAATCGGAAGGTATCGTTCACTGAAGACTACATAAAAAACTTCTACCGAATATTCTATGCGGGAATGTTTTATACCCACAATGAAGACAACACAACAAATAGCCATTAGGTGGGATAGCCATTTCGGTGTGTGCCATAGCCATTTCGGTGGGATAATGAGACTAAAACCTCCAAATTATCGAAACTCGGGAGGTACCGTTCTATATGTATGCCGATAATTTAGATAATTTCGTATGAATATAAACTTGAAAATACCGAAGATCGAGAGGTACCGTTCAATGAAGACTATTTAGAAACCTGGACCTCTACCGAATATTCTATGTTTTATGCCCACACTGAATACTAAATACCAAATTGCAGCCATTTCGGTGGGATAATGAGACTAAAACCTCCAAAATATCGAGGGTAGTTCTGTCAAAATGTAGACCTATGCTGATAATCCTTTGCAAAAATGCTTTATGCCTCTAAGGGAGACTAAATTCCTTATTTTTTATGTTGATCACGAATATATACTTTATAGGTTCTCCGACGAATATTCCGATGTGTCACAAAAAGAATCATAAAGTTAATTATACCCTTCATATTATGGTGGAGGCTATAATTAAAATAATTATCTATTTTACATCTGGAGATACCAAAACGTCGATTTATCATCAATTCGGTTCGAATATCCCACCATTTCGGTGGGATAATGAGACTAATACCTCCAAAATATCGAGGGTAGTTCTGTCAAAACGTAGATAATCCTTTGCAAAAATGCTTTATGCCTCTAAGGGAGACTAAATTCCAAAATATTGCCATTTCGTCATATTGTCATATAGTCATTGCGGCTAAAACCTTGAAGATTCCGAGAATCGGGCGGTCAGTCGGTGCTATATCAAAATGTGGACTGATATAACCAATTTTCAATACCAAACATGCTACGAGAAAAAAAATAAAAACTTCTGTGCCAAATTGAAAAGCTCTATGTTAAATAAATAATGCGAGCTGTATCTTGATTTCAACAGAGAGACGGACATCGTTATATTCACTTATTTTTTATGTTGATCACGAATATATACTTTATAGGTTCTCCGACGAATATTCCGATGTGTCACAAACAGAATCATAAAGTTAATTATACCCTTCATATTATGGTGGAGGCTATAATTAAAATAATTTTCTATTTTATATCTGGAGATACCATTGCATGAGGGTTATACCAAAACGTCGATTTATCATCAGTTCGGTTCGAATATCTAAAGGTATCAATATTAGATAGATACATTATAGATAGATTACTAAGCCTTGAAATCCAAAACGACGGGCCAGCAACGCGGAACCGGGTCAGCTAGTATTTCAATAATATCTTCTAAAACGTTTATGTGTACATTTTTCCTGTTTAAATTTCTCTTCAGACAAGTCAATAAAATAGAGAAATCTGTAACCACAGCCGCAAACTATGGGAGCAATATGAGGGCGAAGACGTATACCGACAAATTTCAGGTGGAAAGTTTAATACCACTAATGATATTGAGACCATAACCTTCAAAATACAGAAAATCAGTACGTACTGTTGTATGGGAGCCATATGAAGACTAGGACCTAAACCGACAAATTTCCGATCGAAAGTTTGATACCCCCAACGAACACTTAATTCAACTTTAAAGCCATTTGAGTGGGATATTGAGGCCACAACCTTCAAAATGACGAAAATCAAGAGGTACCGTTCTATGGGAGCTATATGTAGACGCGTACCTATACCGACAAATTTCAGGTGGAAATTTTTATACCACAAACTAAGACTTAATACAAAACGTCAGCCACTTAAGCAGGATATTGAGGCCAAAGCCATCAAAATACCGGATATCGGGAGGTACTGCTCTAAGGGAGCTATATAAAGTCGTGGACATATACCGATAAATTTCAGGTTGAAAGCTTTGTAGCCCCAATGAAGAGTTAATACAAAATTTCAGCCAATGCGGTGGGATATTTAGGTCACCAATCCTTGCATATAATAATAATAATAATAATAATAATAATAATAATAATAATAATAATAATAATAATAATAATAATAATAATAATAATAATAATAATAATAATAATAATAATAATAATAATAATAATAATAATAATAATAATAATAATAATAATAATAATAATAATAATAATAATAATAATAATAATAATAATAATAATAATAATAATAATAATAATAATAATAATAATAATAATAATAATAATAATAATAATAATAATAATAATAATAATAATAATAATAATAATAATAATAATAATAATAATAATAATAATAATAATAATAATAATAATAATAATAATAATAATAATAATAATAATAATAATAATAATAATAATAATAATAATAATAATAATAATAATAATAATAATAATAATAATAATAATAATAATAATAATAATAATAATAATAATAATAATAATAATAATAATAATAATAATAATAATAATAATAATAATAATAATAATAATAATAATAATAATAATAATAATAATAATAATAATAATAATAATAATAATAATAATAATAATAATAATAATAATAATAATAATAATAATAATAATAATAATAATAATAATAATAATAATAATAATAATAATAATAATAATAATAATAATAATAATAATAATAATAATAATAATAATAATAATAATAATAATAATAATAATAATAATAATAATAATAATAATAATAATAATAATAATAATAATAATAATAATAATAATAATAATAATAATAATAATAATAATAATAATAATAATAATAATAATAATAATAATAATAATAATAATAATAATAATAATAATAATAATAATAATAATAATAATAATAATAATAATAACCCTTCGGGGAACCTGTAACCCCTATAGGGCGCGTCCCCAGGTGGCGGATAGGGGAATGCTTCCCAGATATGGGTGGTAGGACGGAAATCAAATACGTCCCGCGGACCAACAGGTTGCTGCGTCTGTCCTTAAGTAAAGCGGCAGCAAACAGCGTCTGAACTCCATGAGGAGCGGCTGAAAACTAGATGGAAAACTGTAAACCCTTCAGAAGGCAACGGGAAACCCCTGGAGTACTATCCCATGAAAATCATGCAATTTATGAATATAAATAATGAACGGCCCTCAGTCTCCGGCCAAACGAGGGTGCTAAGAATCCCCGGAGGTAAAACAAAAAATTACCTGAATATTGGTACCTGGAACGTACGAAGCCTATATGAATCTGGAAAATTAGCTAACACCATTAATGAGATGAATAAACTGAATATTGATATACTTGGAGTTTGCGAAACATGGTGGCCTGATAATGGAGAATTTGCATCTCAAAATGTCAAAATATTTTACTCAGGAAACCTGAATAGAACTCATAGAAACGGAGTAGGTGTCATTTTAAAAAACCACATAGCACAATGCGTAACAGGTTTTGTACCAAAATCTGACAGAGCAATGCTTATAAAGTTAGAAACAAAACCCTTAAAACTAAATATTATACAAGTATATTCGCCCACTGCAGACAAGAGCAAAGAAGAAGTGGAAGATTTTTACGAAGATGTAAAATACCTAATAAATATGACAAAACCCCATGATATAAATATCATCCAAGGTGACTTTAATGCCAAAGTTGGACAAGATATTGTACCAGGCATAACAGGCAAATTTGGACTAGGCGAGAGAAATGATAGAGGTGACAGACTTATTCAATTCTGTCAAGAATATGGGCTGAAAATTACAAATACAATGTTCTGCTTGCCAAAAAGAAGATTGTATACCTGGAAATCCCCTCAGGACAAACCAACAAATATAATACGGAACCAGATAGATTATATTTTGATCAATAAACGCTTTTCTTCATGTGTAATGAAGACATCCACATATCCAGGGGCAGATGTTCCATCGGACCATATCCTGTTAATGACAAAAATACGAGCAAAATTGAAGAGAAACCCAAAGAGAACAATACGTGGAAAACTCAATACTGGAAAACTGGAGGAACCAAGAGTTAAGACAAGAATGAAAGAGATCATTGATCAAGAATTTCGAAGAATTGAAGTTACAGATAGTGAACAGATGTGGAATTCTGTTAAAAATACGCTAAAATCCATAGCGGACAATAATCTAGGAATCATAAAAAAAACACAAAAGAATGAATGGATGACAAAGGAGATACTGGATCTGATGGAGGAACGTCGAAAACATAAAAATCGAAACTACGAATTATATTACGAATTAAATAGAGAAATACAATCCGCAATCAGAATTGCGAAAAATAATCTCATAAACAGGCAATGCCAGGAGATTGAAAGATTGCAACAATTAAATGACGATTTCAATCTTCACAAAAAGATCAAAGAAATGGCAGGTGTATACCGCAAATCAATACCTAAAATTCTATACAATAAGGAAAATGAACCTATTTTTGATATATCAGAAAAGATGATAATATGGAAGGAGTACATAAAGCTCCTTTTTGCCGACCAGAACCGATCAACATATGTGATGATGACGAATGAACCGCCAGAAGGAACATCTATAACCAAACAAGAAATTGAGTCAGCAGTAAAATCCTTAAAACTTAAAAAAGCATGTGGTCCTGATGAGATTCCATCGGAAATATTGAAGTTAATAGACGGAGATAACATTAATATCCTGAACAAGCTATTTAATTACATATATGAGACCGGGGAATACCCAAATGACTGGCTGAGATCAAAGTTTATAACTATACCAAAGAAAACACAGCCGAAACACTGCAGTGACTACAGACTTATCAGTCTAATGAGCCATGCATTGAAGATTTTCCTAAAAATAATTCATGGGCGAATATATGAGAAGTGTGAAAAAGTTATGGGTGCTTCCCAATTTGGTTTTAAGGAAGGCATGGGAACCCGCGAAGCTCTTTCTTCCCTACAAATCCTAGTTGAAAAATGCAAAGCTGTTCAAAAAGATGTATATATATGCTTTATTGATTACGAAAAGGCTTTCGATACAGTACAGCACGACAAGTTAATAGAGATTCTTACGTCCATTGGTATCGGGCAGAATGAAATTCGATGTATAAAAAGCTTGTATTGGCATCAGACTGCACATGTCGACGTAAACGGAGAATGCACGGAAGACATAGTAATATCAAAAGGTGTCAGACAAGGATGTATATTATCCCCCTTATTGTTCAATGTATACTCCGAAAGAATATTCCAAGAATCTATCAATGATGTCAAAAAAGGAATCCTGGTTAATGGTACTTTTCTCAACAATATTAGATATGCCGACGACACAACCATACTAGCCGATAGCATTGCAGGGCTGCAATACCTACTTACTAGACTAACAACGCACAGTGAAAGATATGGTCTAAAGATAAATATTAAAAAGACTAAGTACATGGTTATTTCCAAAGAAAATATGAGTAATCAAACACAATTAAAAATTAAAGATATGGACGTGGAAAGAGTACATAGCTTTAAATACCTCGGCGTCACAATAAATGACAAGTGGAACATTTCAAATGAAATAAGAAGCAGAATCGAAATGGCGAGAGAAGCTTTTGTAAAATACAAGAAAATTTTTTTAAGTCATGATATTACTATAAAGTCAAAACTAAGATATCTGAAAACATATGTATGGTCTGTTTTGCTATATGGAGTCGAAATGTGGACCCTGAAGGCAGTTGACATGAAAAAACTTGAAGCTTTCGAGATGTGGACTTACAGGCGAATTCTCAAAATACCATGGACCAAGTTTGTAACGAACAATGAAGTACTGCGAAGAATACACCAAGAAAAAGAGCTTATACGTACAATAAAGAAACGAAAAACAGCATATCTTGGACACATCATGCGAAACAGCAAATACAAACTACTCCAAAACATCATCCGATGCAGAATAGAAGGCAGACAGTCCAGGGGAAGAAAAGAGAAGTCTTGGATTAATAATATTCAGGAATGGACCGGCATAAATGATGCCTCAACTCTACTCAGCAGGTGCAGAAACCGACAATCTTTTGCTGAAATAATAAACAACTTATAAATACATATAATCACTTAATATAATGTAATATATTTTATGTAATTGCACTGATCGCCATAAATTCGTAAAACGAATAGGCAAATAAAGAAGAAGAATAATAATAATAATAATAATAATAATAATAATAATAATAATAATAATAATAATAATAATAATAATAATAATAATAATAATAATAATAATAATAATAATAATAATAATAATAATAATAATAATAATAATAATAATAATAATAATAATAATAATAATAATAATAATAATAATAATAATAATAATAATAATAATAATAATAATAATAATAATAATAATAATAATAATAATAATAATAATAATAATAATAATAATAATAATAATAATAATAATAATAATAATAATAATAATAATAATAATAATAATAATAATAATAATAATAATAATAATAATAATAATAATAATAATAATAATAATAATAATAATAATAATAATAATAATAATAATAATAATAATAATAATAATAATAATAATAATAATAATAATAATAATAATAATAATAATAATAATAATAATAATAATAATAATAATAATAATAATAATAATAATAATAATAATAATAATAATAATAATAATAATAATAATAATAATAATAATAATAATAATAATAATAATAATAATAATAATAATAATAATAATAATAATAATAATAATAATAATAATAATAATAATAATAATAATAATAATAATAATAATAATAATAATAATAATAATAATAATAATAATAATAATAATAATAATAATAATAATAATAATAATAATAATAATAATAATAATAATAATAATAATAATAATAATAATAATAATAATAATAATAATAATAATAATAATAATAATAATAATAATAATAATAATAATAATAATAATAATAATAATAATAATAATAATAATAATAATAATAATAATAATAATAATAATAATAATAATAATAATAATAATAATAATAATAATAATAATAATAATAATAATAATAATAATAATAATAATAATAATAATAATAATAATAATAATAATAATAATAATAATAATAATAATAATAATAATAATAATAATAATAATAATAATAATAATAATAATAATAATAATAATAATAATAATAATAATAATAATAATAATAATAATAATAATAATAATAATAATAATAATAATAATAATAATAATAATAATAATAATAATAATAATAATAATAATAATAATAATAATAATAATAATAATAATAATAATAATAATAATAATAATAATAATAATAATAATAATAATAATAATAATAATAATAATAATAATAATAATAATAATAATAATAATAATAATAATAATAATAATAATAATAATAATAATAATAATAATAATAATAATAATAATAATAATAATAATAATAATAATAATAATAATAATAATAATAATAATAATAATAATAATAATAATAATAATAATAATAATAATAATAATAATAATAATAATAATAATAATAATAATAATAATAATAATAATAATAATAATAATAATAATAATAATAATAATAATAATAATAATAATAATAATAATAATAATAATAATAATAATAATAATAATAATAATAATAATAATAATAATAATAATAATAATAATAATAATAATAATAATAATAATAATAATAATAATAATAATAATAATAATAATAATAATAATAATAATAATAATAATAATAATAATAATAATAATAATAATAATAATAATAATAATAATAATAATAATAATAATAATAATAATAATAATAATAATAATAATAATAATAATAATAATAATAATAATAATAATAATAATAATAATAATAATAATAATAATAATAATAATAATAATAATAATAATAATAATAATAATAATAATAATAATAATAATAATAATAATAATAATAATAATAATAATAATAATAATAATAATAATAATAATAATAATAATAATAATAATAATAATAATAATAATAATAATAATAATAATAATAATAATAATAATAATAATAATAATAATAATAATAATAATAATAATAATAATAATAATAATAATAATAATAATAATAATAATAATAATAATAATAATAATAATAATAATAATAATAATAATAATAATAATAATAATAATAATAATAATAATAATAATAATAATAATTGTTCCACAACATCCCATAGGGACAAGGGAGACTTCTCTCATATCAATGAGTGCACCCCGATTCATATTAGCTCAATGATATGGGACCTACAGTTTATCGCCGAGTCCGAACGGCGTGTCTAAGACACCACTTTTGTAGAGAAGTTTTACATGGCTGAAATACTCAGGAAATGTCGCCAACATCACTGAGGGGTATTTTGCCACCGTTGAAAAGTGTTTTGATATTGTCTGGGCGGGGAATCGAACCCACGACCTTATGTGTGCAAGGCGGGTGTGCATACTATTGCACCACGGTGGCACCCAATACTTGCATATGGTTTTGCATATTTTCATTTTATGCAAATATCTCAAAAAATGCAAAACAAAAAATAAATCCAGACTAATTCGTTTTATTTTCGGTCTGTTCCTTTACTTTTGAAAGTGGTAAAACCGGCAAAAGTAGCACAAGTTGAAAACTGCTGCCATATGAACTGTATGGTGTCTGAAGTAAAGGAACGCTTTTCGAGTAAAAAGTGGTACAACTTGAAGATTCTTGCACGTAAAGGAACAGAGCTTTTGTTATAAAACGAGTTTTTGTCTTAACACATTACCTCTACGACATTGCTTACCATATATTAATTTGCACAGGATTCCGTTGTCTACGACACCACTTATAAAAAAGCTTTTCTTGACTGAGATACTCAGGAAATGTCATAACATGGAAATTTTACATTTTCTGATTTTTAAAGAATAGACGTCCTATACATTAAATATGATCAATACCAAAAAATCATTACGCATCTTCGTTTCTAATATTATGCCATACCAGGGTAGTGTAGTGATGTAGGGTTTCGCATGCTCCGTCCTGTCCGACTGTAGCCTTTGCATACTTGTTTGGACTTAATTTAGTTTTAATATTGACTTAAAAATACACAATATTTTATGATGGAGGGTATAAAATATTCGGCCCGGCCGAACTTATCTATTTTTAATTATTATTTTAGAATCTGTTTTGTTCCATCCGGAAATACAGAATACCAGTTTACAAAACAAAGTGGGAAAGCCTGGAAAATATCTAAAATTGGTATTGTAAAGAAACGAATATTGGTTAGTTTAGTTCTTGGTGATGGACGTAAAAAATTTAGGGGATGAAATGGACCGAAAACAAAATTTTTACCTGATTTTGTGCTGTTATGTAGTTAGCAATAATATTCCGATCGATAAATAAGTGTTTATATTATACCAAAGAAGAAGCTTGCAACTGAACATAATTATCAGACAATATTTAGCGGTTTAAATGGACCGAAACTAGAATAGAATAACCTTCCAAAGTTTTTTAACCTCCATGTTTTCCTATTTATACAAGATATGAAGTGTCGAAGTTTTTTTATACTTTGTTTCATGGGTTTGGAGTAAAATTAGTCATTCATTTGTATTCAAATCCGATTTATATAAAAATTATACAACGAAAGCAAAATAAAGTCAAACATTGGAGTAAAAAATTAGCTCATTTGGGTATACAGAAAGATTGTATTAGAATATCGATACATATTTATCCTACATTGGAAGCAAAGTAATATTCAATATAATTAAGAATACACTCGTGCCTCATGCTTTGGCAAAGATACTTTTTATAATCAACTGTAATGCCTTACAAGACTTGCCAAATTACTTCCATAAGTTAATTTTTGGAAGCGTTCTGTCTACTAGAGTCGTAGATTTTACGCATAAGCTATTCCCATACAGTTTAGAGAATAATTACCACTGTGGAATACGGCGCCCCCTTCAGCATATCCGCATTTATTCTCAAAACTGTAAGTTTTGATGACTCGATGTGTACAAAAGTTTATAAAATTGTGATGAAATTACCACTCCGTATATCCTAAAATGTTTCTCACTACGGGAAAAGCCTGATTTAGAACTCCTTTTAATTTGTGGTGCGCATTTAGGGTGAAAGGCATTGACGCCGAATTCCTTCATAAATATTATTACTTTCGTTGTATGATTCTTATATAAATTGGATTTGAATACAAACGAATGACTAATTTACTCCAAACACACGAAACAAAATATAAAAAAAAAAAAATTCAACAAAAAATGGAGGTTGCAAAAAAAAATTGGTAGCGGGTTCTATTCTAGTGGAAGACACTCTCCGCACACCTAAGTTATAGTTGGAAGGCAAACTCTTGACCTTTACATTGATTTCGATTATCATGATTTGCATAGACATGGATCCCACGGTGTTTATTGTGCGTAGGGTAACCATAATCACGGTTGAGGTTGCAGTTATACGAGTACGTCAACATTTGAAAAAGCTTTGATCAAGGATGATGCCAATAATTTTGGATAAGGATCAGCTAATATTTAGCGGGTGAAATTGGCCATAACTTTTGTTCGAAAAATATCCAAATTTATAGTTGGTTCATATTTCAGTTTCTAGGGGATATATGTATTCCGGAAAATTATATAAACAACACTTGAAAACCAACTCTAGACTATATGTTTAGGTATAGCCCCAATATTACTGTTACTCCCCATTTTAGCTAAATTTTTCACCGAACTGTCTGTGGTTTTGGTATTTAAGGTTCCCAGTTGTTACAAAACATCTTTACGATAAATAATAATATTAATAATAGACCTATGTGTTGGTAAAACCCGCATATAACGATATCTCCCGATTTTAGATGTTTTTTGGGATTTAGCAACATTTGTTGACTGAACTGTATGAAATTTGATATTTTAGTTTCCCTGTGGTCACAGAGCTTCTCCACTAAAAATTGTCAAATTGTGATACAGGCCCCATATTACCGTACCGCACGATTGAAGACATTTTCGGATACATTTATACTTTATTTAGGCATTTTAGGATCCCTCGTCGATAAACTTCGCAACCTAAAAGTATACAATATTTCATAATGGAGAGTATAAAATGTTCTGACAGGCCGAACTTAACTAGTTTTACTTATTTTTTTCTTTGTAATCTGTTCTATCCCGAAATACAAAATACCAGTTTTCAAAACAAGGTGGGAAAGCCTGGAAAATACCTTAAATTGGTAAAACCCGTTTTAAGGGGTTTACCAAAATATGGTCTTATTGCGACAATCTTAAACATTAAATTTGGAATTACGGCTATTTATACCTAATATTTGTCGTAGACCCGTAGACCCCTCATGAGGTATATATTTTTTCACAACTCGACGAGTGTCCGGACCTACGGACAAAAATTGTAATCAAGCTACATGCCGCAATTATGGACCGATCGTCACGGAATTTTGTATTTAGGTCGGGTCCTGACCAGAATAGAAAAGAATAGTATTTAGCTTAGTTTTAAGTTATGAACGTGAAATATTAAATGTATGAAATCGACCAAAAACAACATTTTGACCCGTTTTTTAGCTGTGTTGATAAATAAGGGTTGATGATGATCAGACAATACACTTTTAGCCCAATACAGATTACTATGGAAACAAAGATGGCACAGGTGGCACATATAAGGTTTTTGGATCAAATGGAATAAATTTGAGGGGTACGACACCCAAAAATTGTTTATGCCCTACACCACTATGTGGAAAGGGTATTATAAGCTTGTTTTGGAAAAAATTCATGTAACACTGCGAAATATTGGTCCTAGACCCCCAATGTGGTATACCAATCTTTCTTCATATCTCGACGAGATAAGGCGATTTTGAGATGTGAGTTCGTCAGTCCATTTTAAATTGTAATCAAACTCCAGGCCGCAATTATGGACCGATCGTCACGAAATTTTGCATGGAGGTCGGTTTCAGACCAGAATAGACACTTATTGTTATTGGTGATAATCGAGAAATATGTATGTAGCGGATGAAATGGACCAAAAACTAAATTTTTATCCGATTTTGTAGCTGCTCTGTAGGTCGCAATAATATTCCGATCGCCTCGAAATTTTAAATAAGGCAAGAGTATATGACAAAGGAGAAGCTTGCAGTTTGAGTTGGTGATCAGATAATATTTAGATGGTTAAATGGACCGAAACTTTTGTGTGAAAATTGTAAACATTTTTAATATACAGCTTATATCTTTATTCCTGGAAGACACAATCCCGGTATGTAAGCTATACATTTAGAAGGAGCTCCTGACCTTTCTATTGATGTCAATTCTGTAGGTGTACATGATCAGAGATCAGAGTTACAGGCTAATACACCCAGTTATTTGTATGTAGTATAATCATAAACACGCTGGAGCTCACAATTATAGCTGCATATTCACAAAATTCGCCACGATGAAAGAATTTAGGTCAAAGAAGACGCCTACAATTTTGGAGAGTTATCCAATATTATTTAGCGGGTGAAATGGACCACTTTATTTTAGACCATATTTTAATTTCTGGAGGGCATACACCGTCAAAGTAGCCTATATATGGCAAAAGAACTACCTACCATTTCCCTGATGCAAATTGCAATAAAGTGTCTGCTAGATAACGGGCCTACTGCCTAATATGTTGTAATGGGTTTTCAATAGAGAACCACATTTTTCTCTCATGCCACAAATTGTCTCTATCGTAACAGAGAGATTCCCAATTTTTGCATTATTGAAAATTACTTGAAGCCCTAGCCTATTAATTGTCTAATTGAATTTGTATACATATATTTCAGCATAGGGTCGCTTCGCCACTTTTTTTCAAAATGTACTCGGTGTCGCTACCAGAATTTTTTTTTTTTTTTTAATGTTAATTTTGGTGAAGGCCCCCACCCCCTCCTGTAGGCCTATTCTGTAACTTTTATCGATTGAAAAGTTGTTAAAATTTCTTTTGTTCTTGTAACAACTACAAAACAAATGAAATTATTGTAAAATAAACAATGAGTAAAGTTGTTAAAAAATTACTGAATAGGGGGGCTGGCGTATAATTGAATATGAATAAATTGGTATTTTTAAGTTGCCCGGTGGCAAAATACCCTTCAGTAAAGTTGGTGGCATTTACTTAGTATTTCTGCCATGTATAAATTCTCTACAATTGGTGTCTTAGGACACGCCGTTCGGACATGACGATGAACTGTAGGTCCCATATCATTGAGCCAATTTAAATTGGTGTGCACTCGTTGTCCCTTTTGCGATGTTTGTGGAACAATTATTATATTATTATTAAAGCTTGATGTGAGAAGGTGGAGAATCCACAAATTTTTTCATACAAGATGTTTGTTTGTTCCATAAACGAATTTTGGTTTGTTGAAAGCTAATTCCCATGGTCGGCCCCGTCCGTCTGTAGCCTTGCCTTACTTGTTTTGGTTTTTTTGTCACTCTAATGTATATGTTATATCATTATTCGTGGAAGCACATTCCGCACACCTAAGTTATATTTGGAAGGCGAACTCTTTTATACCTTGACCATCTTATGGCGGAGGGTATAAAAAGATACCCGGTTCTAAAAATATGAATCACTACCAAAAATTGGTCGACATACTTAAATATGAGCTCACGGTTCCGCCGCATAGCAAATGTTTCGTTTCTACTTAAAAGTATGGCCGCTGTTGCTCTAGCATCATGTCTCACATGAATTTACCACACATATGAATTTTGCAATAGGCTGCTCAATCCATATAACCACGAATGTACAATGCGAACAAAAACGTATGAATTCCATAATGAACATACGCACTCATACAACGACTTTAAAATTTTGTGCGTTTGTGTGTGTGTGAATGTAGAAGGCATGTATGTATTTGAGTGTGAATGTGTGCCGGTAAAACGTTTCTCACATAAATGTAAATTTTTAGCGATTAGTTAGTTGTGTTAGTGGAAAATGGTGTAGTAGCGCTTTTGTGATGATGGCAATGATGATTTCTCCTACTACCATCATTCCGTACTTTTCACCTCTAAACAAGTTCGGAATTCTTGTTTTGTTGCCTTGCATGCCCATACGGTGGCATTGGCGAAGCCAAACATGATATGGCAATGAATATATGGCAATGGGAGGGAGACGGCTATGCAGCAGGCCGCGCTAAGCTTGCATAGCATCACGGAAGTGGTTCCTTTTTGCATATCAAAGTTTGTGGTTATTTGTATGAAATCATGCACGGAATAAAGTATTTTTCCATTAACAATTTTATGAGCGAGCACATATCTCGTGAAAAAACATTGAATTTATAATTATTTGGAGAATATATGTTTTTGCTAAATCTAAGTTCACGGATTGCCGGCGGCAGCATAATATGAGATGTATTTCAGCCGGTCGAATAGGTGTACGCACAGGTGTGTAAATTGTTTTTGCACTGAGCTAAGTAAAATGTATGAAAATCCTATCTATGGGATTAATAATAATATACGGCCAAAACAGGGGTTTTGGTATTTTATGGATTCATATATAATGCAAAATATTGATAATCAAAAGAATACATAATGATGGCTGTTTGCCAAAATTTGTTTTAAAACGTTTCATTATCGCAAAGAATATTTAAGACTAATACGTAAGTTTAGATACAAAGTTGAAAGCAAAAACAAGCGGTAATTAATATTTCAATACAGGGCTATGAGTATAATTCATTGAACAAATTTACAACAAATATGGTAAAGAAATAAGAGAGGGCGGATGGGGTCGATCATGTGATACCCTACACCACTACTTTAGGGTATTAACTTTCGGAGGATAAAAAGTAATTTTGTAAATAAAGTTACGCCTTCAAAAGAGAGGGTAGGACATACAAGTTAACACAACAGTTTTCTAAACTTTAGTTCGAAGGCGTGTGTACTTTAGATTAAAGTTAAGGCGGCATTTTTATACCCTCCACCATAGTATGGAGGGTATATTAAGTTTGTCATTCCGTTTGTAACACATCGAACTAATCATTTGCGACCCTATAAAGTATACATATTCTTGATCAGGATAAAATTCTAAGACGATCTAGCCATGTCCGTCTGTCTGTCCGTCTGTCCGTCTGTTGTAATCACACTAGCGTCCGCAATAATTGAGATAGAGTGCTGAAATTTTGCACCCGAGGATCTTTTTTCCATAGGCAGGTCAAGCTCGAAGATGGGCTATATCGGTCCACTATTTAGTATAGCCCCCATATAACGGTACCTCCGGATTTGAGGTTTTTTGACGTTCTTCGCCACATTTGCAGACCGAATTAGCTGTAATTTAGCGCTTGGGGTTCCTAGTGATCAACAAACATATATCCCAAAGGATATGGTCATAGGTCCATGTTTTGGTATAGTCCCCATATAACGGTACCTCCAGATTTTCGGTATTTTGAGAATTTTAGCCATAATTTTTAACCGAACTATCTGCAATTTGACATTGGAGGTTCTCAGTGGTCATGAAAGATCTCCACGAAACATCGTCAATATAGGTCCATGTTTTGGTATAGCCCCCATATATCGGTACCTTCCGATTTTCGGTATTTTGAGCATTTTAGCTACAATTTTTAACCGAACTAGCTGTAATTTGTCATTTGAGGTTCACAGTGGTCACGAAATATCTCCACCAAACATCGTCAACATAGGTCCATGTTTTGATATAGCCCCCATATAACGGTACCTCCCGATTTTCGGTATTTTGAGAATTTTAGCCACAATTTGTAACCGAACTATCATTTGTAACCGAACTATCTGCAATTTGACATTTGAGGTTCTCAGTAGTCATGAAACATCTCCACCAAACATCGTCAACATAGGTCAATGTTTTGGTATGGCCCCCTTATAACCGTACCTACCGATTTTCGGTATTTTGAGCATTTTAGTTACAATTTTTAACCGAACTATATGTAATTTGACATTTGAGGTTCTCAGTGGTCATGAAACATCTTCACGAAACATCGTCAACATAGGTCCATGTTTTGGTATAGCCCCCATATATCGGTACCTCCCGATTTTCGGTATTTTGAGAATTTTAGCTACAATTTTTAACCGAAATAGCTGTAATTTGACATTTGAAGTTCTCAGTGATCATAAAACATCTCCAACGAAACATCGTCAACATAGGTCCATGTTTAGGTATAGCCCCCATATAACGGTATCTCCCGATTTTCGGTATTTTGAGAATTTTAGCTGCAATTTTTAACCGAACTAGCTGTAATGATCGGTATTTTGAGAATTTTAGCTACAATTTTGTCTATTCAAAAATAATCGTCAATATAGGTCCATGTTTTGGTATATCCCCCATATAACAGTACCTCCCGATTTTCGGGAATTTTGCAGTGGTCACGAAATTTCTTCACTAAAATTCGTCAATATGGGTCCATTTTTGAGGGTCTAGATTGTTTTGATGAAACTACCCTCAATTTGACTCTTGAAGTTCCCTGCAGCTATAAAAATTTTCCGCCAAAAAAATTTAAAGATAGGTTGACTCTTTGATATAGCCCCGTTGGTGGTACCTTTCACCCAATTTAAGCAATTGTGGGAGACACTAGGAATTTATCCATTGTCGAAAAGTTATTTCACTTAAAATTGTGAAAGGACCCTAATTATTCCATTTTAATTAAGACTATTTTATGGTGGAGGGTATAAAAAGTTCGGCCCAGCCGAACTTAACGATTTTTTACTTGTTTAATATAATTTTAATATATGGGTGTAAATGAAATACACACTTCGATTTTTTTTCATCCAATCTTTTGTCAAAAAATATTTATTTCTTCATTACTTCAGAAATTTATGATAATCGAATAATATTATAAATTAAAAAAAAAACACAGATAAATCTAATTGAATGGGGAATGTTTAATATCATTTGAAAGAACATTCGATTACATTTATTTTTTGCAGATTATGTCTAACAAATATTGTCCGAGGCTACGTCTCAGACTCTTTCCAGCTTTTCGACTGGTAACTGGCGAATGACACACCTGATGTTTTGCGCCAAGACCGGAATCGCAGCGGCTTTATCGGCATACAATTTTGAAACCAAATGTCGACGAGATTACGAGTCGGGTATAAAAAGTTTCTTGTTGAAAAACAAGAAACAAGGGAACTGATGAAGATCTGTGGCGAGATCTGAAACTATAGTCTCCCCTGCCTTACCCCTTGGTAAACATCGCCAATATTTTCCCACTAATAAATTAAAGTTGTTTTAATAAAATATTAATCCGATAAGCCTGACTATTTTGAAAAACAAAATAGAAGTCATGATCCCAAATAAAACGCAAACCCTCCTAATTGGGAAAATAGTATCTTAACTGATTATAATCACCTTATGCTGATAATTTTCTGTGTGAAGGTTTTCTACCCATTGAGATTTCACAATACGAAGTTACATACACTTCAGAAAGAAAATGTAACAGCACTCTTTAAAAGAGCTCATAGTTTTTCTTTCTATCCTCTGGCTAAACACAATACCAAATTTTTTCAATCTGGTTTCGAAAATTTGACAAAAAATCTTTCAAAATACCTAAAATTGGACTACACCGGTTCATGGGGATTATATCAAAAACTTACATTTATGTATATTGATAGTTTTTTGCGAGTAAGTTCTTTATCTTCAATTAAAAATCAATTCGGTGGGAAAATGTGACTAAAATTTTCAAAAAATTTTAAATTGGGTGGTACCTTTTCATGCAGCCTTTGGCAAAACGTGGAGTCGGATTTTTGCAAGGAATATGTTGTACTTGATATAACGTTTTTGTACCCCTGGCTTAAGTATTAAAAATCCGTGAGGGCTATATATAGACCTATTCCGACAAATTTCAGATGGAGAGTTTTATACCCCCAACGAAGACAAAATACCAAATTTCAGTAAATCATATGGGATATTGTAGCTACGACATTCAAAATAACGAAAATCTGGGGGTACCGCTCTATAAACGAGGACCGATATAGTGGATATATTAAGACGTTGACAAATTTCAAATTTCATGTGGAAAGTTTTATTACCCCAACCAAGATATTAAGTAAAAACCATGAAAATACCGCAAATCGGCAGATACTATTTTATGGGTGCTATATGAAGACCGTGACCTATATCGACAAATTTAAAGTGGAAAGTTTCATACGCCAACGTAGAGTAGACTAAATAACAAGATTTAGGTGATATAGGATATTGAGGCAAAATCCATCAAAATACCAAAAAACGGGAGGTACCGTCGTTCAATGTGTGTTGTATGAAGACGGCGAAAATTTTATACCCGTAATGAAGACTAAACACAAAATTTCAGCCATTTCATTGAGGCCTCAGCCTCCTAAATGCCGAAAATCGAGACGTCCCATTCTATAGAGGCTATATAAAGACGTGGACCTATACCCAAAAATGTCAGGTGGAAAATTGTATACCCCCACCGAAGACTAAATTACAAATTTTATCCAGTTCCGTGGGATATTGAGGCACCTTCAAAATACTAAAAATCGGGAGGTACAGTTGTTCTATATGAGTTATATGTAAAGACGTAGACCTATACCCAAAAATGTCAGGTGGAAAATTGTTTACCCCCACCGAAGACTAAATTACAAATTTTATCCAGTTCCGTGGGATATTGAGGCTAAAACCTTCAAAATAGCAAAAATCGGGAGGTACAGTTGTTCTATATGGGTTATATGAAGACGTGGACCTATATGTACATACAAATTTCAGGTGGACAGTCTTATACCCCTAACGAAGACTAAATACCAAAATTTAGCCACTTCGATGGGATATTGAGGTTAAAACCTTTAAGATACCGAAAATCGGAAGGTAACGTTCCATGTGGGCTATATGAAGACGTGGACCTATATCGACAAATTTTATTTGGAAAGTTTTATACCACCAACGAAGACTATACCAAATTTCAGCCATTTCGGGGCAATATTGAGGTCGCAACCTTCAAAATAGCTAAAATCGGGGATATATTAATTTATAATATATATTATGGGGATATATTAAAACGACAAATTTAATGTTTAAAGTTTTATAAACCCAACGAATACTAAATAAAAATTTGTTGCCAGTTCGGTGGGTTATTCAGGCAAAATCCTTCAAAATACCTAAAATCGGGAGGTACCTTCCTCCGTTCTATGGGAGCTCTATGAAGACGTGGAAAATTGTATACCCCTAATGAAGTTTAAATTCTAAATTTCAGCCATTGCGAGGCGATATTGAGGTCAAACCTTCAAAATACCGAAAATCGGGAGGTACCGTTCTATGGGGGCTATATTAAAACAAGGACCGATATAGCCCATTTTTAATACCAAACATCCCAGGAGTAATATAAACTTCTGTACCGAATTATAAAGTTCTATCTTAATAATTGCGAGCTGTATCTTGATTTCAACAGACGGACGAACCGACGGACAAGGCTACTTCTACTTAGAATTTTATGGCAATACTTTTTTTGTAAATTCCGCGAATACTGAGTAACATTTTACAAATATTATGCAGTCTACTTACAATTGACAATTGTGCTCATTAAAGTGATAAGCGTTTTTTAATATTTTTTTCTTAAAAGCAGAAGCAAAACCGCGATAAATTTTGTCCGCAACAACCAAACATTTGCTCCCGAGCTGAGGAATTTTTTCTTAACCTATGTATTAAAAACACTGTGCAACATTTTTAAGGTGATCTTGTGCAAACAATTCGAACTGAGGATTTTTTGAAAGTTAAGACCCAAACGACAAGAAACCCTAGTTGGGTTTTGTTGTGTCAGATCCAGCACGGATTTTATGGCCCCATCTAAACATGGTTAAATATTGCATTTTTAAAGAAATTCGGGGCTATATCTCTGAAACCAATGCGAATCTTCTTCTGACCTCTGAAGCAAATTTGTAGATAAGGACAGGAATAACAAATTTGGATACATAATGAATTCAAAAAACGACATTTATTGCCTCAAATTTCAAAATAAATGCAAAAATTCCACAATTTTTATACATTTCGCACCGTATCTCCAAAACCGTTAATTTTTTCTGAATATTTTCTTTTGGAAAAATATTCCCTGGAATGTAATACCCAACTCTTCAGAACATATCATTGTTGTAAAATGCCTCTATCTCGCTGTTTTCAGTACATTTTTCAACGACGATTTAATAAAAATGTCAATAATGTAGTGAAATCCGAAGTGCGAGAATAAACTGTTGGTGTGAACTGTGTTTGAAATACGTGTTGTAAAATATATGATGCAAAATACCGCTGAAACAACATGAAGTAAGCATTTTAGAGTTTCAGAATGTTCCGAAGAATTGTTGAGAACTATATTTGGAAGATTTTTGCAAAAGGTTACTTGGTTCAACTCCCAATAGTTTAGCCGATACTGACCAGAATTTCAGCAATTATATAAAATTTTCTATTTTTATAAATTTTGATGCCCTAGATGGAGTTTTTCTTATGTGGTTTTTTTCAAAAGATAAGTTTTACTAGTTTAGGGCTACAATATTGCTAAAGACAACAAAGCCAAATTCTTATGCGTTTCTGAGATAAAGGCCTGATAAATGCAAAAAAGTGTATTTTTAGCCCGGTTTAGATGAGGCCATAAAATCCGAACTGGATCTGACAGTACAACAACCTTCTAGGGTTTTTGTAATCTAAATATGTACTTTCAAAAAATGCATACTAGAAGTTGTTTGCATTTTCAGTGTTGCATAGTGAAATCAACAAAAGAACAAATTTAATTTTTTGGAAATGGCAAGAATTCCGATAAAAGGGGATTTCTGAGTGAAATCTGACATTTTTAAAAAGAGGTTTTTGATTTTCTTTATTTTTTTGCTGTGGTGATGCTGCTCATCAGCAAAACATTTTAGCATATTTTAAGAATTTTTTCCAGAGATATCTCGCCTTGAAATAGTCGAATTCTGTAAACACTATATGCAAATAAATACTCATAATTTCTTTACTATTGGTTCAAATAGAAAATATCTTTTTTTGAATTTTTTGTCAGTTATCTAATTAATTATTCGAACCCCACAGTCAAATAGGAATAAAATCGTTTGTAATTAATAGTTTAATACAAAAAAATTTCAAGAAAATCGAAGAGTACAACCATTAATAACAATTTATTTTAAATTTTAAAAATGTATTAAAGCATACTGTGCAAAATTTTTTAATTTTTTTATGAGATAGCTAATAAAAAATAAAAAATACAAAAACAGTTACAATGTATAGTTTTTGCGAATTCGACTTTTTCAGCACTCTTGACTCTACAATCACGTCAAAAGTTATGAAAAATGATCGGACGAAATGTTCATAAGTAAACGCATTTTTCTTTTTTTTTTTTTGCAAATAGATTTTTTTACGTCACGTTTTCTACAACAAAAGGAGTTCTTTTAGTTTAAAAACCAATTCGGTAGGATAATGTGACTAACATTTCCAAAAAGAACTTTAAACCGGTTGGTGCCTTTATATGGCAGTACCATTTGAGAATAAACAAGCAAAAAGGCATTTTAATACACTCCACAATAGTCTGTACTAATATGGAATTAATTTTCTTTCCATTACGAAAGTACCAATGTCCACAAGTTAAGGTGAACATTTTCTTGAACCGTCCCTGGAACCCCAAATCCCTAATACCTGAATAGGGTGGTACCGTTATATGGGGCTATACCACAACATGGGTCTATGTCAACAATTTTAATGGAGAAGTTGGTTGGCCGAAAATTAGATTATAACTTCTAAACACCTATACCAAAACTGGACTTCCAAAACTGTACAAAACTTTTAGTGGCGAAGGGGGCTATAACAAAACGTGGACGTATGTCCACAATTTTCGGTGAAGAAGTTTGTTGACCCCTTCGAACCCTAAATGCCAAATTATAGCAAATTCTGAAAATATTGCTTTGCTAATAACGCCCAAATAATAATAAATAATCTGGCGGCACCAGTATAAGGGAGCGGAACCAAAAGTTGGACTTATGTTTAAAATTTTTTGTCGAAAAATTTTTGTTCAAACCTTTAATGCCAAATTATACCTAATTCGGCCTGAAAATGCAGCTAAGAACGTCAAAATATTAGTATTCGGGTGGAACCGTGTTCATAATTTTTGGTGGAGAATTTTTGTTGACTACTTCGAACCTTAAATTCCAAATTATAGCTTATTCGGTCGGAAAATGTAGCTAAAAATATTAAAATACTTCAAATCAGGCGGTATGCCATAATTTTAGGTAGAGAAGTTTCTGTATCCCTGGTAACACCAAATGCCAAATTATAGCTAAAAACTTTGAAAAATGTTTGCAAAAAAAGTCATTACCAAGTAATGACTTTATTCAGTAAATTTTTGCAGTTGTAACTACTTACTGATCGACCGTCATTATTTTTACATGGGAATGTGTTTTAAGTACATATTTAACCACTTAACAGTAGTAAAACAAGTAAGCAAAGGCTATAGTCGGACGGGGCCGACCATGTGATACCCTACACCACAACCTGTAGGAATTAGCTATGTACAACCGCCTTGCCCGCTAAATGTCCGGCTTCGATTCCCATCAAATTGTCTACGGTGGCAAAATGCCTCTTAGTAATGTTGGCGATATTTCCTGATTATTTCAGCCATGAAAAACGTCTCTACAAGTGGTAACTTAGAACAACTAGGTCACATATCAATAACTTAATATGAATCCATTGATATAAGAGAAGCCTCCCTTGTCTTTACTGGGATGTTTGTGGAAAATTATATAAATTATACATTTCTAAATAATATTCGAAAATTGGAAAATTCACATTGATTAGCCCCTCCTGCTACATCTTCAAATTGTCTTTGAATATCAGGTTCCTTTTTGGAATACACCTAAAATAAATAACTATAAATACCACGCAATTTGGTATATTTGATAATGGGGAAAATTGCGAGTTTATTGAAGATCTATCGTCCAAAAATTGTGCACTTGTACTTGTAAGTCATATTGTGATATCAAAAATATATTTTATACTGGTAGAAATAACTAACAATGAATAGAAATTCAAAAATTTTTCATGCAAACAAATTTATAAATCAAAATTATTCATATTCAATTATACAGCAAAGAAGTTAGTATAAGTCAGATGCGCTAACGGTGATATACCTTCAGCGTCTAAAAATATATTTATTTTTTAACACGAGTTTGCTTCAAAATGCGTGGAATCTGTAGGTATCGTAATATGAGGCTATATTAAATAAATTTTAGTAAGCTAAAATCTGAATTTTAGAAATATTTGAGAATAATTTTTTCAGATTTGTAATTTTAGTTGGAGCCGGGGCAGGGGTTTTTGCAACTTCCGGACTATTATCTCAGGAAGTATGACCAGAATAGGGACCGTATACGTGTTTAAGTCATTGAAAAACATTGACTACAGTACAATACAGTTCGTGCAAAACCTAACAGTAATAAATACGTGAAATCGAAACAATTTAAGAATTCCTAGATGTAGATTGGAAATGACTAAGCAGCGAATAACATATATAGGAAGTAGTTTGTTTAACAGCCTACCAAATTATATAAAAAATTCGGAATCGTTATCAATATTCAAGAGAAACTTAAAAATATATATAATGTTTTCACTAGAGATGCTTCTAAATTAACATATTGAGCTTAAAGTAACATTAATTAACATACTTATAGTGAATTTGTACTAAATTGCCAGCTTGCCTCAACTAGACCTATA
Organism: Musca autumnalis; assembly: GCF_047663935.1. Classification (NCBI taxonomy): domain Eukaryota; kingdom Metazoa; phylum Arthropoda; class Insecta; order Diptera; family Muscidae; genus Musca; species Musca autumnalis. The sequence goes on along the minus strand of NW_027411866.1, from coordinate 120,989,503 downwards.
TGGCGCTGAGGCCACATTATTATTGCTATGTAATTTCACTGATTCTCATGTAAGTAAATAAAAAAAAACCTTCTACAAAAAAAAAAGGAAAATAATCAAATAGATCCGATACGGGTTCTCAAACTGCACTTTTCCCAAATTTTGTGTGGGAGGTGCTCGAAAGACGGACCGATATAGTCCATATTCCGACATGACACATGACTGGATGAAATAATACGATGTGTAAAGTTTTGACCAATCAGAAAATCCCCTTGAGAGTTAACTTACGGATTGGCGGCGCAAGTACAATCTGCTGAAAAAAATTCAAAACGATTCGAGAGGACTCTTAAATTTCCCTTTTCCGAATTTTGTGTGGGAGGTACCCTAAGGACTGATATGTCCTTATCCGATCTATATCTGGAAGGAATAATAATATATGGAAAGTTTGGAGCAAATCGATTTCTCACATCGCCAGTTATCGTTCACACAATTTTTCGAAAACAATTTTGAACTTTTTTGGGGGAGGTGTGGACCGACATAGCCTACATTCGAACTTAAACAAATTTTGAGCAAAATATTACGTTGTATAAAATTTGGTTCTAATCGTTAGATCCGTTCGAGTGTTATCGTGCGCACCAGCCAGTTAGACATTAAGAGGGACAGATGAACGGACAGCGCTAAAAAGACTCCAAATTGTCTGAAACGAATTTCGTCCATATATACTTGGGGTCTAAAACCAATATTTCGATGAGACACATCTTTGGTCGTATTTTGTTTGTATCCCCTTTACCCTAAATCCTGAGGTATAAAATAGGTGGCGAGGCGACCCGATGTTGCAATATTTGTATAAAAATCCAATTTGACAACTGAACTGAAAATTTCTCTGTCATGATAGAGACAATTTGTAGCATGGGAGGAAATTGTGGTTCTCTACACAAAACACATTATACATATATATTAGGCAGTAGGTGCGTTATCTAGCAGACACGTTATTGCAATTTGCATCAGGGGAAAGATCAGTAGCTAGTTTTTCATATGTAGGCTACTTTGGCGGTATATGCCCTCCAGGAATGAGAATATGGACCAAAAATAAAATTTGTATAGTTTTCATACAAAAGTAATGGTCTATGTCAACCGCTAAATAATATCAGATCATCATGCAAAATTATAGACATTTTCGTCAACCTAAACTCTTATCTCGTGCAAAATTTCGTGACTATTGAGCTATAATTGCGTCCTCTAGCGGCTTTATGATTACACTACCAATATGAAACTGGATATATTAGGCTGTAACTATGTTATCTGATCACGTACATCAACATAATTGACATCAATTAAAAGGTCAAGAGATCGCCTTCCAAATATAACTCACGAGTGGGGAATGTGTATTTCAGGAACAAAGATATAAGCTGTTTATTAAAAATTTTCACAATTTTCACACAAAAGTTGTGGTCCATTTAACCCTCTAAATATTATCTGATCACCATCGCAAATTGCAAGCTTCATGTTTGTCATATACTCTTGCCTTATTTAAAATTTCGAGGCGATCGGACTATTATTGCGACCAACAGAGCAGCTACAAAATCGGATAAAAATTATGTTTTTGGTCCATTTCACCCGTTAAATATTTCACGATCATCACCAATTAAAATAGCGATCTATTCTGATGTGAAACCGACATCCATACCAAATTTCGTGACGATCGGTCCATAATTGCGGCCTGGAGTTTGATTACAATTTATAATGGACAGACGGACACACGGACGGACGGACGGACGGACACACATCTCAAAATCGCTTTATCTCGCCGAGATATGAAGATTGGTATACCACATTGGGAGTCTCTGACTAGAGTTTGGGAATTCCCGACTTTTTTTCATTCCCGGGAAATCGGGAATGAAAAAATTTCATTCCCGGGTTCCCGGGAATTCCCGGGACTTTTAACAAGTTTTATGAATAAAAATGCGAATGTGTTGGAGTGGTTTATTTATTGAATAATAAGGATTATAACAAAAATTGACGTTCTACGTCATTGTACAACATTTAAAACATAAAAAAATTAACAATTCATTTTAAATATTATATGAGTATTTTCCTATATGTTTTATAAGAAATTGTATTAAAAAATATGTACCAAATTAAGTACGAGGAACTTTTAATTTGATTTTAAAAAATATGATTTTAAAACTACCAGTGCATTTAACAGGTCGCTTGACATTCTGTTTCTTTTTTTGGTGCAGAAATTTCCTGCAATAGAAAATGTTCTCTCACATTCCACAGAAGTTGGCTTTATGGATAATAAAGCATCATATAAATAGTCCAATCTTTTAGTTCTACTTTTACTCACTTCATACAACGCTAACTCCTTTCTAAAAAAACTTTTGTGGCATGGTTTTGATTTTCTGGGGGTTGATTTTGCTGCTGCAATGGCCTCTTTTAATTTACTTTCAAAGCTTTCAACATTTTCTACATTTGGTATGTCATCATCACTACCAGATGATACATCCGATTCTACGTCACTAAACAGTCGACCATAAATTTCTTCTGCATACAACTTTACAACTTTTTTTGGCACATCAGTATTCCCCAAACTATCTGGGTCTCTTAAAAACTTCAGTAGAGACATCATTTTTGAGTCACGTCGGTCAGTAATTCTCGCTTTTATTGTTTCTAGTAATTTCCGAGAAATTGTATGATCGATGGAATTTAATTGATCGTACAATGTCTTTAAGACGGCATCGGCAATAATTAAATTTGTGTCGCGTCTACTTAAAGCTTCTACTGCTTCTTTAATTGGATATAAAACGTTCACCAATATCTCTATTACAGGCACATCATCTTCATTCCATAAATTTGCAGAATCAAAGTCAATTAATGTTTTCATGATGGCAGTCTTTGCTTTTAAAAAGTTTTGAAGCATAGCTACCATGCTATTCCATCTTGTCTTAACGTCAATTACTAGGTGGACTTCCTTGTTTAATTCCTCCTTAGCATATTTTTGTAGGCGGGCATTCTTCAGAGGACTTCTTTTAAATACTTTGACAATTTTTCTAGCGCGATCCACAGCATCTCTAAAGATATCTAAAACAATAAAATAATAATATATGAGAAACATAAATAATTTGAACTTGTTATATTCTTACCATTTATTTCATAATTATTACACTCTTCGTCACTACTTTGTTCAGTTTCACTGTCTGAATCCAATACTTCCTTTTGTGTGTATAAAACGTCAACAACAGCCAAATGGATGGCATGATTCCAGCAAAAGAACCCTTCAATAGGACTTTCGGAAACAAGTTTTTTCATAACGTTCGGGCCATCAGAAACTGTTGCTACAATGTGGTTTTCAAAATTTAATCCATATTCCTGCAGTTTTTCTTCCATCATTTTTCGAATTTCAGAGGCAGTACACCTTCCTGATATATAAATCAGGCCCAAGTTATGAAAAAAGTATTTTCCGCTGATACAGATATTCAAATATCTTCTCTGTGATAAACTGGACCACTCGTCTAGCATTAGAGTAAATCGCCCATTTTTGGAAACCTCCACTTGAATTTCATTCACCATGTCTTGTTTGACACTATTGTGATACTTCATTATTTGGTTTTTTACGTCACTTTCATTTTTTGGTAAGGACATTCCTCTTTGAGCAAAACTCTCTCGGATAAATGAACTTCTAGTTATTACTCGTACTGATAAACCATCTACTGCTGCTAATTTCGATATTAGTTGCGGCATTGTTTGGTTGGTCAGAAAACGCTTTATATTGTTTGAGGCTTCTTTCTTCAATTCGTTACTGTTGACTTTTCGTTGACATACAGATTCCTGTAGCTCAACATTGTGGACACGAAGGAGATGTCGAATTAAACCGCTCGTGCAGCCTCCTTTGCGAACGAGAACCTTTTTGCAAATTTTGCATTCTGCCGAATCGTTGCGTTTGTTGAAATGTTGCCACACATCAGACATCTTAATTTTCCTATGAAATAAATTATATTACTCAATAATGAAGAATGAAATGTTATTTAGTTTTACTTACCATAGGACTTTCAACTTCAAAAACTTGTGTTGTTAGATAGACAATTTGTTTTTTCTTTTGGCGCTTCTGTTTTTTTTTTGCATTTCTAAACGAATGAACAAATGTAAATATCAGCGCCACTTAAGTTGACAACGTCGGCGTGATAGTTATTTGTGGTGGCAGAGATATATACACCTAAACAAAAGCGTTCGATGAAATACGACTGCTGTTAATTAACGCTCTTATTTAGGTGCAGCCAAAATGCTGAAGTTTGTACTTATCATTCGTAGGTTTTATTTTTAAATGCGTTGAAATTTGTACTTCTTAATTTATATTTATTAAGCATAAAATTACGACACATCATTTTGGTAATATGTGTATATACATATATTTAGAAACATTATTTCCCGTTTTCCCGGGAATTTTTAAAAATTTGCCCGGGAATTCCCGTTTCAAAAAATACGGGAATTCCCTGGAAATCCCGGGTCGGGATTTCCCGATCAGAAACTCTATCTCTGACGAATATTTCGCGGTGTTACATGAATTTTTCCCAAAACAAACTTATAATACCCTTTCCACATAGTGGTGTAGGGTATAAAAAGCTAAAAAGCGTATGTTCTATTTTTAGAACAATTGTGGTGAAATTATATTCAAATTCAACACTCCAATTATTTTTTTTTTTTATTTCTTCTTTTTCTTTTATCCCGCTCCCTGCTAGTGTCGAACACATGAACTTCTGATTTCTAGCCAAACACACTACACACTAAGCCACTCGTGCAAATAGTAAGGGTTGTTTAAAAACATCCATGTACATCAACATTTCTTTGTAATTTTGTCAACAAAAAACTCTCATGCCGAAGTTTACTTTAAATGCTATAGTTGGTGGTCTTAGGGATTTTACAGTTTTTTTGGGACATTATCGCAGGAAATATGGAATTGCCCTCGAAAGTATGTTGTAAAGTTGTTCACGGCTATCCAAGAGATGATCCTTAACTGCATTTGTTTACAAACGAGGTAAGTACCCGAAGGATTAGACCGATATAGTCCAAATTCGCATCAGATCTGTGTGTGGAGGAAATATTGGACAGAATCAGGTTCTGTTTTCGAGAGTTGTGGTGCGCACCATTTTAGTAAAAAATGGGGGAGGTACCCCAAGGAGTGGACCAATATGAACCCCCATTCGAACTTTTTTTAGTTAGGACAAAATATTACGAGGGCCTAATTTTGGATCACATCCGTTGATTCGGTCGAGAGTTATCGTGCGCTCCAGCAATCCGAGCAGACGGACAGACATGGCTAAAGCCAAATTGCCTGACACGGATTTCGTCCAAACATACTTTGGGTCTAAAACCATTATTTATTATATACCCTCATTAGCTTAAAGGCTGAGGGTATAAAAACACCAACACTGAGATTAAGCTGCATTACTTAACAAATAGCAAATAATCCACCTAATATTAAACCCTTCTATAAGTCTTCATATTTTAAGAACATAAAATTTCACACGATGGCTACTATTATCCTCTACCGAATCTTACTGAACTGAACCATTAAATTGGTGGTAATTCAATATGTAGTACCATATTTTACGCTTGTCCAACTTCGTGCCACTATTTTATTCCATCCATTCTTACAACGCAGTTGTCTTCCATTTTTACAACTTCATACACAAGCAGGAAGGTGTTGTCACAATAATTACAGTACAATATGTGTTTGTTTGAGCGTATCCAAGAAGGATACTTGATTCATTAATGCTACCCTTTCCAAAGTTTTCCACCAAACTGCAAGGTGGGAAAAGAAAAGATATGTTCCTCGTGAAAATGCAGCTAAGGCGTTGTAACATGGAAACTGTTGGTATTGAACTCTGTTTACTGAGAACATTGGCAAATTAAAGGTTGATACCTTATCAAACACAAAGAAACACATGCATAATATAAACAGTTTGTGCAATAGCAACATTTGATAACACCCATCCATGCACACAGCCGAATGCTAGCATTGGGCAGTAGTTTCGTAAAACAAAAGTTTTCCTCAGCCTTATGGCTGGAGGCATTGTCGTCGAGTGCCCTGTAATTATCGACATACAAGTTTTGAAATGTTGTATTGCAAAGAATTTCACTGCGAGGGGTATAACAGACGGTAATAAAAACATAAATCTTAATAAAGAAGCTGAAAAAGAGGCACTTCATAGAAGCGCTGAAAACTAACAAGTAGAGAGAAGTGAATAGTTATAGAAGATAAGAAATGTGTCCCTTTGGACACCCAGAAGGGACGCTGTCTAGACAAGCTAAGGAGCTAAAGAGAGTTTATATAACTGAGATGAAGAGAGTGTTTACAGACGAGTTGAATTAAGTTTATATAAACGAGGCTGAAAGGAAATTGTATAGATGCGCTGAAAGGAGTCTATATAGACGAGCTGTAGAGAGTCTTCAGAGACGATGCTATAAACACAAATTCTAAAAGAGAAGCTGAAAACAGTATACCTCATAGGGGTGCTGAAAACTATAAGGAGACGGAAGTGGGTCCTTATAGATGATCAGAAATGTGTCTTTTTAGACAGCCAGAAGCCACTATGTATAGACGAGCGGAGCTGCTGAATGGAGTCTATGTGGACGGGGCTGAAAGGAGGCTTAAGTACAATGTTCATAGATGAGAAAAATAAAAAAACCAAAAAATTTATATCTCAATTACGGTTAAACCTTCAAACTTATTATAAAGGTCAATATTGTAGAGCATTTTTATAGCTACAATATTTTCTTTGCTTCCATTTCGATAGGGCTTGCGCTTTCCAAGCATACTGGTGAAAACCTAAAAAAACCCCTAAAAATGTCAGTTTGAATCGTGATTTATTTAAAAAGCGTTCCGGAGATTTTTTTGTTTTTTGATTTTTCTCACCTATGAACAATGTAGTTTCAGAATCCGCAAAAACTTTCCAGGCACCTTCCATTTAAAAGTTGCTTCAACAGCACCGTGGGAAGTCTTTATAGAAGATCTGAAGGGTGTCTTTACAGACGATGTGAAGGGAAGGGGAAATGTTTTAAAATGCATTAAATGAAATTTTAAAGAAGATCAGAAGTGTGTCTTCATATAATCATTATTGGCGACTGGATGTGAGTCTTTATAGACGACCAGAAGATAGTTCCTATAGCTGAGCAGCTGAAGCGAGTCGCTATAGGTGAGCTGACTAAAGTATATGTATATAGAAGAAGTGAAGGAACTCTCTGTATAAATGGATTCATTATGGCCGAACTGAAGCGAGTTGTATAGACGACCTAAAGGGTGTATTTAAAGTCGAACTGAAGGTAGTCTATAGGCGATTAGAAGAAAGTTTTTATAGATGAGTAGAAGGGAGTCTTTGTAAAAGACCCGAAGACAGTGTTAATACAATGCTGAGGGACTTATTTCAGTCGCTATAGGCTAGCTGAAGTCGGACCTTTATAGTCGAATTTAATGTAAATTTTATACACTAGCTAATTGTAGGTACGAAATGAAGGAAATCTTTATATGTTTGTTTTGATATTGTTGAAGATTCAATCATATAACTGCTTACGTCTGTAGTATTCCTTCATTGACTTAAGTTCATATTACTATTTATTACAGAGGCAAATATATAAAACGAACTGACAAGCAATCTTTATAGGATTCATTACAGAAGAATAAAATGAATCTTTATACTCGAATGAATTTGAGCTTTAACGGTCTAGCAAAGAAAGTCTTAAGACAGGCGAAGGGATTTTTATAGATGAACAAATGTAAGTTCGTTTGGTTGCCAATCGCCTCCAACGGAGACATGTCCTCATGGACGATTTGAAGAATCGTTACATAAACAAATTAAAAGAAGTCTTTATATATTCCACGTTTTTAATTTACAAGCTCAAAAGAGAATATTTTATATACCTATAACCTGGAAGAAGTTTTCCGAATGAAGTACTTTTCACTTTGTCTTATTCAGATTTCGTTGAATTACAGGACAAACTGCCATTGAACCCCACTAAAAATTGTCGTTCATTTATTTTTTTTTTTTCTCAAACAATTTTTCCAGAACGATTGTATTACAAATTGAAAGGCAACCGGGATGGACGTACTTGTATTACAAGCACCTTGAAATGAAAAGTCAGTATTGCGTTCGCCTCCTATAGCTATACTTACACCCACTAAATAAGGATTCACAGTAGAAACATACACACATATACAGTTTGACAACAAGTGTATTACAAAGGCCAAAATTGTAAAAAAAATGCATATTAATTGTTCGCTTATGGCAACAAATTATGTACAAATTATACGGTTTTTTGTTCACAACTCTTGCTGTTGGTCCTCAAAACAATATTTCGTCAAAATATACATAGTTTATTTGCAATTGATAACAAATACGGACTAAAAAAAGAATTACCTACTACTTTGAGGTGACAATAAATGTACTGCATAGGGAAAAGCAGTACTATAAAACTAATAATTTTTGGAAACTTTTGTAGTCATTACGCATTTTCATGACTTTTGCGGCTAATAATGGACTAACAATATTGAATGTGATAAAGTTCAGTGATAATAAAAGCCGTCGTGGAGGGTCTTCAGACAGGTAAAAAAAACGTATGAGACCATATTGACAATAAACAATGACTAATCGGCCGCAGACAAGTATGCAAAGAACGAAGATTTGACTCAATATGTATAGTCGGAAAATGGACCAATGCAGAACAGTCCGATTTTGGTTTTGAAAACATCGAAATACCTGTGGACACAGCTCTATTTTCTCTCTCAATATTATTAGAATCGCTTCATTTTTACTAAATGGGTAGATATTATACTCTGCTATCATAATAAATCCCAAGAAGTGCGCCAAATCTAATAAAACCCATCAAATATGTAAATTGTTCACCTTCTAGAAAAGCTGGAATACCGAATTTTTGGGCACTATGTTTTTTACCAAGCAAAAAAGTATGCAAAATCGAGTTCACGGACATATGGAAATATTTAATAGCCATTATTATACAAGTCGGTAAAACGGGTCCAAAAAGGTCAGATCATAACATATTAATCTTATTTGTGTAATAAAAAACCAAACTGATAAATACATCCTTATACATTTTTTGGGTCCAGTTTAAGAAAAAAACTCGAAAAAAGTCCTCCAACAAAAGATCAAGATTTAATAAAAATTGGGGAACCAGTACCATTAGAGTGTAACACGCCGAACCTTAAGTTTTTGTTTTTGTTTGTTTTGTTTTTGTTACTGCTCCAACGGATGTCCAAAGTTGATAGACAACTCATTAAGGAACATAACTTCTCCAAAAAACCGTAGATTTTGTAATTTTTGCAATACACTTATTATCACCTCCAACTAGTAGTTAATTCTATTTTTGACCGTATTTGTATAAATCGCAAATAAACTTTGTATATTTTGACGGAATGTTGTTTTGGGTACCAACACGCAGTGTCGCCAGGCGTCACTTGACATTTTTTGAAAGTTTGACAGTTTTTAGCCTAAGCGTAATCAGGACAGTTTGACATGCAATCATGCGTTGGGTTGTTTTCAGCGGCTTGATTGAGACACCTCCAAAACATGGTTTTTGTACGCTTTTACAGCATCTTCTGGCGACGAAAATCGTTGACCACGTATTTTTTCCTTGATGTGCTGCAATCAAATGAAGTCATTGCATCCCCATTTAGGACTATACGTCGCATGACCCATCAATTCCACTTTTTGTCCGATCAAACAGGTGCTAGTTTGAATCGATGTGTTATAGCTCGCATTGTCATGATGCGGAACGATTCGTCTTCTCTTCTTTGTTTTCGAGTTCCTGAGGCGACTTCAGGCAAACAAATTGTAGTGTACCACTCAGAATTAATCGTCCTACATTTTCCAAGCCGTGTAGTCGCCACATGGTCAGTTTTGCCGAAGTAACAGGCGACCATTTGCTTCGAAGTTCTTCTTCCATGAAAAACTTTCGTTGCATTTGGCTCGCTTTCGAAGACCCAAACGATCGATTCCTGTTTTGTTTCGGGCTCCTAAGCATAGATCCAAGATTCGTCGTCTGTGACGATCTTATAAATGTCGTTTGAAGCATCGCGATTGTTTTTTGTTCACAATTTCTTTGCACAAATGCACAAGAGCCTTTTTTCAGCGATTGACCAATTTTGCTGGATCTAGCGAGAAATATCCATTTTTGCGGCCAGTTGTTTATGCAATATCAAATCTTAGTTGGTGGAAGAAATACCCAAGGACGCCTCTATCTCACGGTATATAACATGGCGATCTTGCAATATCCGTTCACACACGGCTTAATTTTTTCTGGCAAAACGGCCGATTTTGGGCGCCCCTCACGACCTTCGATTTTTAGCGAGTGTCGGCCTCGATTGAATTCATTAAACCAGCTTTTCATAGTGCTATAGGATTGCCCTTTATCGACATACAAAGATTTATTTTGATCGATGCATTCTTGCCGTGATTATCCACGTCGAAAGTTGTGAAAAAATTATAGGACGAACATGTTCTAAAGTAAATTCCATTTTTTTGCAAAGTGATTTTTTCAAGTCACTGTAAACAACACAACACATGATCGTATGTCAAACTGTCCTGAGTACAACACAAAAAAAAACATTGTTCCACAACATCCCATACGGGACAAGGGAGACTTCTCTCATATCAATGAGTGCACCCCGATTCATATTTCGCTCAATGATATGGGACCTACTGTTTATCGCCGAGTCCGAACGGCGTGTCTTAAGACACCACTTATGGAGAAGTTTTTCAAGGCTGAAATACTCAGGAAATGTCGCCAACATTACTGAGGGGTATTTTGCCACTGTCCTGAGTACGCTTAGGCTAAAAACTGTCAAACTTTCCAAAAAAAGTCAAATGACGCTTGGCGACACTGCGTGTTGCCTAGGCCAGAAGGGTTTTTATTGCCCCTCGTAGCAAGAGATTTGCACAAAAACCCGTATAGTTTTTACATAATTTGTTGCCATAAACGAACAATTAATATGACATTTTTTACAATGTTGGCCTTTGCAATACATTTGTTGTCTAACTGTGTATACATATGCTTTACACCTGTACATCTGTATGCATTTACAGTCAACCTTTAAGCTAAATTGTAGAAATTCATTGTCACAGGAAGAGAACAGCTATAACAGAGTTGTTGGTTGTTGACCATCAAAAAGGAAAACTTGAAAAAAGTTTGTCTTTAAAGTTAGTTTTGAATAATGTGAACATTAACAATCACACATACTTACTGTCATACACACATACCTATGCACACAATTTGTTTACGTTTAGGTGTAACTTTGTAACACAACAAGGATTTTGGCAATTGTGCTTGCATTGCCTGTTGCATTTCAAGCGTACCGTCGCTTACGAGTAGAAGATTTTGGGTGTTCAAAATCAAAGTTTGACAATATCAATTTTCGAAACTAATTAACAAAGACAACAGTATTTAATTACCATTTTAGCCGGGGTATACAATTTGTAGGAATTGGTAATTCTTGAATGTTTATTTCCCAAGTATGTTGAATAATATTTGGTTTATATCGACAAGGTAAAAGGAATGATGTTGCAAACATTATTATACGTAAAGTTAATCACTGGTGATAAATGCAGCATGGGAGGGTATTAAATGGAAGTTTTAAATGATTGTCAACCAAAAAAGGAAAGAAGAAGGTCATAAAATGCGCATTAAAAAAACTGAAAATTACGACGTATAGCATTGGGAGAAACACATATATCGCTAATTCCCAGCTAACAAATAATGGTTTATTTAACCAATTATAAGCAGTTCGTAGCCACTTACTAAACATCAAAGGTCCTTTCATAGTTACGAAGGCTTCATTATAACTTCAATAATTATGTAAGCATCTAATTAAGGGATGATAAATACCAAGAAACGGAACTTACTGGCATTAACATGGAAAAACCGAGGACTTATCTTGGGCTCTCTTTCATCTCAAGTTGGCACAAACCTCCCCGTGGTGTCACCTGGAGAACTCCCTTTAAAACCTGTTAAATTTAATGAGCTAAAATGTGTCCCATAAGGACAATAAAAACTTCGGTTGGACGTCGGTTTAGTTAAAACCTCCTACTATGAAGCAAGTAAGAGAGGGCTATAGTCGGACAGGGCCGACTATGTAATACCACTATCCCATTTCTACATGTGGTATACCAAATATCTCGAAGAGATAATTATATTTTGAGATGTGTGTCCTTCCGTCCGTTCATTAAAAATTTTAATCAAACTCCAGGCCGCAATTATGGACCAATCGTCACAAAATTTTGTATGAATGGACTTAAAACCATTTTCTAGCGGGAGAAACATATATATCGCTAATTCCCAGGTACCAAATAAGGGGTATTTAACCAACTATAAGCAGTTCGTAGCTATAGAAAAACGCGACATACTACCATTTTCTTTGTATCATACGACGTGTTCTGACTTGTACTATCATTCTGTAACAAAAACGCGATTTCCAAAAAAGTGGACTTACGATCTTTTCCGACGGAGCAGACTATATTATATTTCCATTGGTGTCCACCATGTTCATGTACGTGGTCAGATAACAGAGTTAAGGCCTAGAATATACTGGGGTCCCATAATTTTAATTCTGTGTAATGTAACCATAATCACGCAAGAGATCGCAGTTATAGTTTAATATTGATAAAATTTTGCACCTGGTAAGAGCATTGATCAAGGAAGATCCAAATATTTTTGGATAATGATCGGATTGTGTTTAGCTGATTAAATTGTGGAAGTAATTGGCAAATTTAATTTTTTTGTCTATATTTAAAATTCTGGGAGACATATTATGGTAAATTACGAAAACCAAATTTGAAAATCAACTCTTGACCTCTCCCTAAATGCAAATTACATCAATGTTGAGGTAAGATAATGGAACTACTGTCTAACATATTAGTGGGTTCCTTTAGTAATTTTGGTTTGTTGAATTTCGGAGGAAGCGGGGTACCACCCCTATGACCTATTTTTACAGTGTTTTTTTTTTAACTTGCTTTAGTGTCCGTTTAATTCAAATCTAGTAACTCATTTTTAACACAGTTGCAGTTTACAAATCGTACTGAAACTTTGCACACTTTTCAGATTTCGATGACAATACATGAATATGAAATCAAAACCAGTATTGGTCCTTTTTTTACAGTGTTTTATTTAACTTGCTTTTCAAATCTGGTAACTCATTTTCCACACATTTGCAGTTGACCAATCGAACTGAAACTTTGCACACTTTTCAGATTTGAATGACAATACATGAATATGAAACCAAATCCAATATGGGTCCATTTTTCCTATATCCTCCATATAGCGGTACCACCAGATTTAGTTCAAATCTAGCAACTAATTTTTAACGCAGTTGCAGTTGACCAATCGAACTGAAACTTTGCACACTTTTCAGACTTGGTTGACAATACATGAATCTGGGCCCATTTTTTCCTACAGCCCCCATATAGCGGTACCACCCAATTTCAGGTATTTTGAGGAATTTATCTTCATTTTTGCCCAAATTAGCTATCATTTGGGATTTCCAATGGTACAGACATTTCCCCACCAAAAATTGTGAACATAGTTCCAGGTTTTGGAATACCCCCCTTATAGCGGTACCACCCGATTTCAAGTATTATGAGGATTTTATCTTAATTTTTAGGCTGAAATGGCTGTAACTTGGCAATGGAACGTCCCATTTGTACAGAAACTTCCTCACTAAAAATTATGGACATAGGTACAGCGGTGTCACCTGATTTGAAGTGTTTATGGATTTCATCTTCATTTTTGACCCGAATAGGCTGTAATTTGGCATTTGGAGTCCCCAATGGTACAGAAACTTCTCCGCCAAAAATTGTTGACATAGGTCCAGGTTTTGAAGCCCCCACCACCCGATTTTAAGTGTTTTAAGGATGGCAGAATTGTCTGTAACTTGGCATTTGGAGTTCTCAATGGTACAGAAACTTCCCCACCAAAAATTATGGACATAAGTCCAGGTTTTGGTATAGCCTTTATATAACGGTACTACACGATTTCAGGTATTTTAAAGTTTTTATCTAAATTTTCGGCAAAAATTGGCTATAATTTTGTTCTCAGTGGTCAAAACAATGTATTAACTAAAAAAGTTAAAAATAACAAATAATTAAAAAAAAATTAAGTTGCGGTGTTTTATTTAGAAATGCACGCAAAACTAGAAAATAAACCGAAGTTTCAATATTAATTCGATAGGCAGAGGTGGTTGTGTCTCCGACCCTAGGAACTTATAATAATAACTGTTCCACAAACATCCCATAAGGGACAAGGGAGACTTCTCTCATATCAATGAGTGCACCCCGATTCATATTAGCTCAATGATATGGGACTTACAGTTTATCGCCGAGTCCGAATGGCGTGTCTAAGACACCACTTTTGTAGAGAAGTTTTACATGGCTGAAATACTCAGGAAATGTCGCCAACATTACTGAGGGGTATTTTGCCACCGTTGAAAAGCGTTTTGATGTGACTTTATGTGTGCAAGGCGGGTGTGCACACTATTGCACCACGGTGGCACCCGTCCCTAGGAACTAACCGCCTGTTTTTGTAACTATTTTTTGTTCGTTCGTCTATATTTGTAATAATTCAGGCATCCATAGCTCAGCCCCCAGATGGCATACAGACCTAATCTTTCGTAGACGCGTTCCATATATAGTTAATAATTCCTCATTTATAAATCAGAGCTCTACATTTGCGCTGAGGCGAGTAAATCGATCTACAAAATTTGACAATTCGTGTGAGAAGAATAAAAACTTTTACAAATACAAGGGGTTATTTGTGATCTAAAGAATGTACGATGGCACATAAAAATTCCCTAGAAGCTTTAGATCGATTCTTGAAGGATGTAAGAATCAATTCACGTTTAAATTTCAGACAAACACTTCCAGTTATACTATTCCAGCAGATGAAAAGAATGTATACCTCAAGTCATCAGTTCTTTGGCGGTATATTAAAATTGCATATCAACAACCAACATTTCTGAAGATTTTTTATTTATAGTTACTAGGGTTTTGGGTTTTCCCAGTTTTTATCATTCCCGGGAAACGGGAATCAAAAAATCGCCATTCCCAGGAATCCGGGATTTCCCGGGAAAATTTTAAATACGAGAGTGGCTCAATAGTTCTGTTATTTTTTTATCTTCCCGTAGTAACTTATATGAAATACAATATTTTCAAAGAGTTGCGGGCTCAAAGATGCATGACACGTGTTCGCTCTATCGATTAAAAACGAAAAAATATGGAAATGCACCATGCTGCCCGGATTTGGCCCACACTGATTATTTCCATTATTTCAAGCTAATGAAATCGCTCTAAGGAAAGTGATTTGGCTCAAACAATGAAGTTATTGACCAAAAATTCCAATTTTATGGACCTCGAAAATCGTATGTTTTATTCTTATGCTTAAGATTGCTTGAAACAAGTAGGAAAGTATCAGTCAGTCATCTCAGTCGGCACTGAGATATACCCTCATCCTCGAACCGAAAGAAAAGAAGCAAACACAATACTTCTGACGTTTCTAGGGGCTTTTTGAGTTTTTGAGCCAATTTCTTAGAAAAAAAATTTACTGTTTAACTAGGGCCGCACACAAAACATGTTGCCAAACATTTAAAAGAGAGAGTGTTGGAGATTTCTTAAATGTTGTGTTTGAGGTACCCGCAGGGCTGGACCGATATAGTCCATATTCCAACCTGATACATGACTAAATGAAATAATACGATATGCAAAGTTAGGACCAATCAGAAACTTCCTGCGGGAGTTATCTGCCAATTTTCCATTTTAGTTGTTGCCGACTAGGTTTCTTGGAGTTTTTAAGACATTATCTCATAAAATTTGTACCGTCGTAAAGGGGGCCGTAAAGACAAATTGTTGAACAAAAAAAATCAAATTGATCCGAGAGGAGCTCTAAAACTTCACTTTATCCGAATATTGTGTGGAACCCGGTCTATGCCTGGAACTAATACAGTTGAACCTCGATTATCCGGGAACCTTCATTATCCGTGATAGAAAAGAAATGTTGGACTTTTTTCCATTTCTTCTATTTTTTGTTATAAACTTCATTGTCCGGGAGTAAAAACACACTTTCCAATTAATTGGATTAAGCAAACAAAAGGTAACCAAACGAAAACTGGAAATTCTCCCGTATTACACAATTTGTGTATTTATGGTATTACAAAAACCATGGGACAAAGATGAATCTGCTGATGATGATATTATGTATCCTTCTAAAATTTGGTGGATTACCGTAACAAATTTAAAAAAAATTGCAGATTTTCATATTATTGTACAATATTATGCCATTTTTACTTAAAAATATGTTCAAAAACTGCATAAAAGCATTGCCTCCATTATCCGGGAAAATCGATTATCCGTAATGCCTCCGGTCCCGACCATCACGGATAATCGAGGTCCGACTGTATTACCATATACAAAATTATGACCGATTCAGTTATTCCTTTCGAGAGTTATCGTTGGCACCATTTTAGCGATAATTGTTGAACTTTTGTAGGGAAGGTACCGGAAGTAGTGACCCCCGATATGGTCCATCTTCGAACTTAAACTAAGTTTAAACAAAATTTCGAATGCCAAATTTTTGACCTAACCGGTAGCTTCGTTCGAAAGTTATCTTTCCCTCCAGCCAGCAAGCAGGACCCTCTTTAGTCCAATGGCTGAGGGTATAAAAATGGGACTTTAAAATAGAAAATATTCTTTCGCACTTAAAAAAAACAGAATAAAAATCTGTCGTTTTAGTCCATGTCTTTGGTGCGGCTCTTATAACTTTTTACCTGAAAACACTTCTGTAGATTAAAGTTATTTCCAAATATTTTGTAATTTATCGTTCCTGTAAAATCTAATCGAATTTTGATTCTATGGTATAAAAGTGACGGGCATAGTTTATTCATTAATTCAATATTAGTTTGATAAATGCAAAAAGATATTTCCGGGAAATATGAGATTGTTTCCCGGGAAAATCCCGCAACCAAAAAACCGAGAATTTCCGGTGCGGGATTTCCATACCCAACAACCTAAGAGTTACTTGCAGATCCCGACTAATTAGCGATGCAATAAAAATATAATTGATGATTTAAGAAAAGGTAACATAAAACTGTTCCAAGGGCCAGCAACGCGAACCGGGTCGGCTAGTGTATAGATATATGCTAGACTGGTTTTAACTCAAAGGAAAAAAATCGATGTCGGATTTTTTACGCGGCACCCCCCTAAAGCGTTTAGTTTTGTCAGATTTTAAGATTTTTTCCCATTTGATCCATATACCTTATATTTCAAATTTTATGATGAGCTATTTTTGTTTTCATAGTTATTTCTACGGGGCCAAGGGTGCATTTCACAAACATGTTCTAAAGGCCGGAATTATGGCCCAATCGATGCAAAAACTATACCAGTTCATTGTTGTGGCTAAAAAACGAGCCCTTCAAAAATTTGTGCAAATCCTTCCGGATTTTGACAAAAGAACGTTTGAAATAATTTTTGCCAGATAATTTGGATATCATACCATACTGCATCGCAACATAATGTAGCCGTCTTACCTCCCCGTAGCCTTACTTCCCTAATAAATATCATCGCAATGGAACTATGATTGTTACAGCTTTACTATATTCTTATTTATTCAGTTATCTTCAGCAACAAGTTTTTTGGTGTTAATAATCAAATATCAAAGTTTTTGTGAAAAGCGCTAAGCTATCTCAATTTAAATATTTGAAATGTTTTGTTCTAATCACAAATATCTAGCTTGGAATGATTTTAATGGTATTTGTTTAATTGCGAATTAAATTATTCACTATTCAAATATTTATGTTTATTATCATCCGTTAGAATTTGACCATATAGCAGAAGTGCAACTTTGTGTTTTCGCACAAAGTGATAGATGTCAAGTTCTAATACGGATGTACTAAAAATTGGCGGCACTTTGCAGTGTTTATCGTTTGTTTATTCTCTCTTGTTAAGTAAAAGAGTTGTCATTCGATTTTCGTCGATTGAAGCTGTAACTTGGATTTTCGTCCACAACCTTGTAAAATAAAAGGTATAGATATTGTTTATCCGAACAATATTTCTTCAATAAAGGACTAATTATTTTTATTATAACGAAATGGATACTGCTATTGTTTTGTTTTCTTTTTTGGTTTATTTTCATTTATTGCTCCGCAAACAGTATTTGTACGAATGTACGTCAAAGGAAAGAACTTTCGAATAATCATTGATACGTGCATACACTATAGTGGTATTCAAATATTCATTAAATGTTCTAATTGTTCTAAGTAATTTCTGTACGGAACTTTGATAAATCACTTGTTTATTCTTTCGTTGGCAATTTGTGCATCATTAAATATTTGTTAGCGCAAAAACCTTACAAACACACACATACATACATCTACCAACTTTATTGCAAACGTTTTATTAAAAAGTGCCGCTTATACAATATGTATTTCACTGTTATTTTTTTGAATGAAATAAAATACATAACAACTAAATATATTCACGTGAAATTCATTCTCCAAACCCTTAATTGAGTTTTACGCACACAGTCACGCTTACATACAATACATATCCCCCATTCAATCAAACATCCATTCAGGCATTTATACATCCATCCGTCCATAATATCCGACACACCAATCATTTAATATTCACAAGTAAAGGTGCAAATTCAGCGTCTGTTGCTTCTCAAAAGCAAACAACTAATGAAATATTGATTAACCCATCAATCTTGCAATTTTTGCAAAATGAGCAACGTACAATCTTGTTGTTGCTGTTGCTGTTGCGTGAATATGCCCTTTTAATGAAATCACAACAGTTTTCACACTTTAACGCTTATTCAAATATTTATTAATTTCCACCTTTTGAAAACAGCTACTGCTGTTGTTTGTTGTTAATTTATCATTTGTTATATTCAAGAACACATACATAGATAATCATTCACACAGAAATTTGTGTGTGGAGTGCGCGGAAAAAGGTATGAAATTTTTTGTTACCACACTTCCTAATACCCTGCAAAGCATCTGTGTAAATTAGGGCGAACCAAAAAAAAATTTTTTGGACCTCCTACCCCTAAAGTTGGTAAAGTTTTTTCATCGACTCATATACAAGGTTTTTGGATCATATGGTACTGATATTTTTCCCTAAAAACGGTTTAAGAAAACGGGGTTTTTGTTCTAGAGCTGAAACTAACAAAGTTTTCATAAGCGAATTAATTTAATTTGATTGACAACTCAATAAGCTTTTTAACGGTATAATATAAATTTAATCGGTTACTTAAAACCGGTTTAAAAATCCGTTTTGTGTCGGAATATCCGGTTCAAAAATTGAGATAACCGGATCTATCCTCCAAGAAAATTTGTTATTAACGTGTTCATCATTACAAAAGCTATTTGTGCTAAATAGTTCAGACGCACCCCCGATGTCTACATAAGCAATAACCAATTGTCATGTCTACATAACAAATAACGAATATACAGAAAAACAAAACATAGTTTAATTCTGAACCAAGTCCGAATAAATGTCAAAAATGACAATGAAAACGGGACAAAATTGATAGTTTTCAAAGAGAACCGTACCTAAAATCTTCTGAGCAACAGTTTTGTAGAATATTTGGATGCTGAAAAATCTCATCTTGTGGTCCTTTCACTACGGTTCAAGAAATAAAGGACGAAAAGGACATGAAAGGCATTGAGTTAGAAGAACGAAATGTTCTACAAAAAGATTCGCCAATCGATTTCACTGAAGACATGTCACCTCAAAACGAAGCTACTACAACGCCAAACAGAGATATGACGCTATTTTGCCAAGTATTATAGGGAAAAAATCAAAAATTTCATCGCGCGATATCTCAGGAACTTGACCTATGGCGAAAATTTCCTTTTGGGTTATTAGTATACTCATCAAGGGCTTTCATCTCCAAAAGAAATTTTTGAGTTCTATTTTGTGTCACAGTGTTATTTAGGAAATATTGCCACATAATCTTGAATCAACACATAGTATATAACATTCAAAATTACCACACATTTTTTATTGAATTACTAGCAGACCCGGGTCCGCGTTGCTGGCCCGTCGTATTGAGTTTTCACGACCACTTTTGTGGACTTTATGCTTTACAATTCAATTGTTTTGGGTCCATTGTCAAACCAATTTATTCATTGGGGATTTTCAATTTATCATCACATTTTGTCTGCAAACTTTATTTTCTCTTACTGACTTTGTCGAATTTTTTCGCTCATTGAAGCTGTTTAGGGTTTATTATCGTCCATGCCCCTATCATTATCCTAAAGCAATGATGAACAAAACAGTACTATAGCGTCTATTACTCTTAATCGCAGACATATCAAGTATCAAGTACAATCAAAAGTATACACATTGTTCTATAAATATTTTTAGAGAATATGCAACTTTTACTATTTTAGAATACAATTAAAGTTTTAAAACATAAAAAAGTTAAGAAAAGCCAACAAAAATGCAGTGTGAGAAAAAATGTGTCCGATTCTCTTTGTGCATCCCGATCTAATTATAAAAGTAAACAATGGTAATACCCTAGGCAGACGGCAGCGTTAATCTGCATTAACTGCCCTAATTAAAATTAATTCGTGCATTATCCACATTATTAATGCACAAAATCAAAGGGAATTTAAACTGCATTTAGCTATTTCAATATGGCAATGCTGTAAAAGAGAGCCCATATTAAGGTAGGAGAGAGCGCATATTTCTGCTCTGAGACACAATCAGTGTTGCCGTTTTGGGCATTTCGGCCCAAATTTGGGCCGAATAAAAAATAATTTTTAATTTTGGGCTGATGGGCGGCCTAAATCCATTATGGGCCGTTTTCATGCTAATAATTTTAAACAATATTTTATAAAATATCAAATATTAGTCTTTGGGCTATTATTAAATGCTTACTTTTACTATTGGATGGATTTGAAAACGTAAAATAAAGTAATTTGGTGGCATTTAAAATATAATTTTTACATTAAAACTTAATGCCAAGAAGGTCCTCCTAGTAGTTTAATGGCCACTTTTAACTTTTAGTTACCCGGGTTTTGAAATATATTTTTCATGATAAATAAGTATTTGGTAAAGATTCATGCATTGTGTTCATAAATAAAAAAAAGTTAATAATAATTTGGTGGCAACGGAATCATGCAAAGCTATAGTTTTTTTTCTATTTTTGGCATATATTTTACATATAACACTGTACAACACAAAAAATAATTACAATTCGGCTAGATTATGAAAGAGGACCGAAAAAAAAGAAGACATGTGTATCGGCGATTTGAAAGTTTACGTCGGGAAGTAACCTAAATAGGCGTGGCAAGTTCCGCCCATTTCTACAGGTTTTGAAATATTCTACATCAGATTCCTTGGGATCCTTGCATTTTAGGTATAAAGTGTCTTTGGCAATATTACTGACAACAATGCGGGGTATCTTTCTATGAAAAAAATTAATGGGTCTATCTTGTATTGCCACTAAACTTGAGTTGCGTTGTCAGTTGTCTGCGCGACTGAGACGAAATGTTGTACCATTAATGTCAACTCAACTGGGTGGTCGATAAACATGTTATCGATCAGTGTTTTTTCAAACTTGTGACCTCTATTCGCAAAAATAAAAAATTTTAAAAATAATTGCGCTTTGGATAACTCTTTTGTGTATTCTGGACAATATTTTAATATTTTGGCTGAGTTTTCGAGCAAATTTGGAAAACAACCCAAGATTGGAATATAACCTGCCCATTGAATCTTCGGATCGTCAAGTTTTATTTGCTGTCCCAAAAAATGATAAGTTCGGGGGAATTATTTTTTGATGATGAAGAAAATATACAGGACATTGCATCTATTAGAAGAAATTTGAGGGACAAGTCGAATCCATTGGAATTGCCATCTGCATTGTAAGCTGATGATCATGTGGAAAGATCTGTATAATCAGTAAATTATCTCAGGTTTAAGGGGTATTTTGGATTGCCAAAGGATGCCGTAGTTTACGTTGTGGAAACGTTAAAGGATGACTTCAAAGAAAGTTACAGATCAACAGCAATACCCCCTTTTAAAAGTGTGCGCAGCGTTGCGATTCTTGGAGGAAGGAAGTTTCCAAAAGTCCCATGGC
Organism: Musca autumnalis; assembly: GCF_047663935.1. Classification (NCBI taxonomy): domain Eukaryota; kingdom Metazoa; phylum Arthropoda; class Insecta; order Diptera; family Muscidae; genus Musca; species Musca autumnalis. Next base: position 120,967,390 of record NW_027411866.1, on the reverse strand, counting down.
AATGATTTCAACAATGGCATGGCTCAATCTACATTGTCGAGAGTATTGAAGGAAGTTGTCCACTTGATAGAGGACAAATTTTGCCAAAGTTGGATCGCTTCGAAGTTGACAGAGGAGGAAAAAAGGCAAAATAAAAACCATTTTTATTCAAAAACGAAATTCTCTGGTGTAGTTGGCTATATAGATGGAGGATGTTCGTCATTTGTACTTAAACTGAACCTACTCTATTTGTCACTAAATTCATTTGCAAAAGATGTGCTGCTGTCCGCTCCAAAGGCGATAAATTCACTTATTTTGATGGACCACCACCAGTGTCGTTGAAGTTTATTTTATTTTGAGGCATTTTCTTTTTCAACTTTGCTTTAAAGTGAATCCAGACTCTGCCACACTTCAGGTGTTCGTGTTAGAGGTTCATGGCTGTTTAAACTGTCCGAAATGGACCTCCACGCTTCATCCGCTGTGGCTTTTGTTTCACCAAAACTCCCGAACTCCTCGGGCTAAGTTTGGATTTTCACTCAGTTTATCAATTAATATTTCGAACTGCTGCTTTGTCGTTATTTTCACCATATTGATACACAAAATTAATTAATGATGCAAAGAATCAATAATTGTTAACAAAATGTTTATTTTTCCTTCTATTTTACTTCTTGTTTCTTCGAAAATGTTCACTGCAACTGAAAATTGGTGGTTGCTTAAAAACAGCCGCTTCGTCAACTGAGATTCGCAACTTCAGTTGAGAGTTGCCATACGTGGATCAATTTTGACAACTGGCAACGCCACTCAACGATAATTGTTATCGACGATCGACCCCTAACCCTCATGTGAGTCACCATAGGGGTCTTTTTGGTCATATTTTTTCAGAAAAGTTAAAAAACTCCTTTAAAAGATATTCGTATCAGATCAAAATATTCTACAAAATTATTTGTCATAAAATTTTACTATAGGTCCCCGAATACATCAGAACTCTAAATCGTACCTAAACGCCAGGAATCTGCCAAAAGTAAAATCACGTTTTAGGGTTAATGTTAGGTTTAATAAAGTACAACTACTTTATCTGAGTTTATTAAGTTTTGTCCCACAAAACTTCATTCCAGATAGACGACGTCAAAGACAAAAATAATCTCCAACAAATTTCGATACAAGTCGCCGAATAAATGAAATATGTATTTGCAATATATAACAAGAAAATATATACATCAAATTTGCCAACAAAACACCCAACTATTTTTTGAATAAATTTGTTTTATTCTTTTTTCGAGTTGATGCATGAAAGTAACATGAAACTTAGTTCTAGAAAGGTGTTAAAAGAAGAAATATTCTACACAAAATTTCATTGTAAGTCCCAGAACAAACTAGATATCTAAGTAAAATAATTTGTAAAATGACGTTACAAAATTAGATATTATAGGTAGAAATTATTTGTTAAACTTTTAGACTCTTAATTAAAATGTATTCCATACTGAGTCAAAATCTCCAAAAATACCGCAATTTTTGGAGTTTGTGTCAAAAGAAGAAATGTTCCAAATCAAATTTTATTATGAGTCTCTGACCAAACGAAATTTGTAGCTATACGTTTAACATCTCCAGAAGTTTTCGCTTTTTATAAATGATTTAGGACCATATTCTACCGTTTTTATTCTCATTTTCGTTATCTGCGGTCACAAAATATATTTTATTTATATTTTTTTTCATAATAAATTCTTTCAGAAGATTATGTGTGCTCGATCCAAACTGTTTTTGAAATATCTATGGTGAATATATATAGGGAAAATATTTATAACCCAGATCGGACTTTGTAAAATTACATATTTTAGTACTATAAAGTAAAAAAACGTCATCAGGATAAGTCATAGGTTCCTGATATTGTATGTGAAAATGCGGGGATAGTCTACAGCTATTGTCCAGTGAATATATATGTGACATACGAGTCCTAACATCCATGGTTTTGGCATGGTCCTAAATACTATAATGATGACAGCTACTCCTGCTCTTGAGGTAAATGGCTATCTGCGAAACCATCTTTTTGTAAAAGCGTGTTGCGGTACCAACGAAAAACGGATGGGCCGATCTAGTATGTTTTTGTAAGCGTTTAAGGAACCTAATAAAACAGAATTAAAAAAATACTTTTAAATACTTTTGAGCTGTCAAAGTCAAAATTTTGATTTTAACGAAAAAAATTGACTGTTTTTGTCAAAAAATTGGGCAAAATAATTTTTTTAATCTGTCCCGCTTAAAGGCAAGCTTTTTATGTATTTAATAAGCTCACATGAATAATATAATAAAGTCATATGAAGATCGGTCAATTCGTTTTAGACTTATCGTTGGCACCGACTTCAAAGACGCCGTTTGAGAAGCACGCACTTAATGTTTATATGCTACATTCAAATCACAATAAATTGTTGCCTTCCAATCATTATATCTCAGACAATTTTTTGCGACATACTACCTTTACGTAAAAATAGATAATATTTTTTCGATTTTTCTAAAAGTAATAAAAGGTATCTATGAGTAATATATATTTTTGTTTAAATTTTTAATGTTGGGCCGTTTTAGGTCGTTTTGGGCCGGTTTTAGGAAAATTTTAGGCCGAAAAAAATTTTTCGAACGGCAACACTGGACACAATTCGCATTGCAAACAACAAAACAGCTGTTTACCAGCAAACAGCTGTTTCGTAAATGCAAAAACTGTCGTCTGTCAGGTTAAAATTAAATGCACATATTAATGCAAATTAATTTTCATGGCTGATGGACCGTTGAACTTTACCATTTAAGGAAATTTGTAAATATTTGAAAATGGTTTTTCTTAATAGGGGAGATGACGTTCCACCTCCGAAATTCATGCCTACATGTACCACGGAACATTCAACATAATTTCATCAAAATAGGTTCGTTAGTTTTTTAGATATAAAGTACATAAAGTAAAGATATAAAGTATAAGGGTGGTCGGACAAAGAAATATCATTTGAACAAAATATATGCAAAAAATATGCAAAAAAATCTTCATAAATGTCGTAAAATTTACAATTAATGTTGGAAAAAAAAACATCAAAAAAACTTAAAAGTGTCCTAAATTAAGATTGTTGGCCATTTAACGTCGGGTTTTAGCATATTATTATGTTATTGAGACTAAGTATACGTATTACCAAGCAAAAGTCGACTTTTCGATCTTTTGATTTTTGGTTAAAACTTAAAAATCGATCATTCGATCTTTTGATTTTTACTTAGAACTCAAAACTCGATCTTTTGATTCTTACTTAGAACTCACTTGGATAAAAGAATCGTTCGATCGAAATGACTCCTTCGTTGAAAATGTGTAACGTTTGCGTTTAATACTGCCGTACCGTTAGGTTAACTTTTTTCATCAGTACAACAAATAATATAATATTGTTATCTTGCTCTCACCAATGTAATCTATATATTTCATTTTCGTAGTACATCAAACAGTCAAAACAAAATTGATCTTTTGATTTCCACTGCAAGAATTTAAGAATCATAATAGAAAATCGATCTTTTGATTTTCTATGAAGTCAAAAGTCGACTTTGATTTTTAGATTCTTCAAATCAAAAAATCGAGGAATCGATTAAATTTTTAAATTTTTAACCGATTACACAATTTTTAACCGATTTTGTTGCTGCTGTAGGTCGCAATAATTGTCCGATCGCCTCGAAATTTTAAATAGGGTAAGAGTATATGACAAAAAAGAAGCTTGCAATTTGAGATAACGATCAGATAATATTTAGAGGGTTAAATGAACCACTACTATTGTGTGAAAAATTGTGAAAGTTGTTAATATACAGCTTATATCTTTATTCCTGGAATAGACATTCTGGGCAAGTAAACTACACTTGGAAGAGGAACGCTTGACCTTTCTATCGATGTCAATTGTGTTGGTGTACATGATAAGATAAAAGAGTTACATCTTAATATACCCTGTTATTTGTTTGTAGTGTAATTATAAACACGCTAGAGACTGCAATTATAGCTCAACAATCAAGAAATTGTGCACGAGGTAAGAGTTTAGGTAGAAGAAGATGCTTACAATTTTGGATGATGATCTGATATTATTTAGCGGGTGAAAAGGACCACTACTTTTGTAGGAAGGCATATACCGGCAAAGTAGCCTACATATGGAAAAATAACTACTGACCTTTCCCCCTGATTCAAATTGCAAGAACGTGTCTTCTAGATAAAGGACCTACTGCCTAATATATAATGGGTTTTGTGTAGAAAACCACATTTTCCCATTCCCAGTTTTTGCATTATTGCAATTTACATGGTGCCCTGCAGCATGAGTCTCTTTCGGTGATTTTAATCGAATTGACCAATGAAAAACGAAATTGTTCGAGATATTACTTTACAATAATTAAATGTAGTTATCTGTGGGAGTCACTCTAACATCCATCGAAGATGCAGATCGATACTTACCATATTTTTGTCGATCATTTTGTAGCCTTCGTCTAACCTTGGCGTCAATGGTATTCCAAGCCATGTCTGAATATGGTGTTTTCGGTAGTGTTGGGTAATCTAGTTCCTAGTTCAATGTACTAGTTCCTGCTCGAGGATAGTTTTAAATTTTTACCGAAGGTACTTTCTGTGGTCCAAAGGCTCTAAGAACTTGTAGGTGACATAAATGGCTGGTGGTGGCGATAATTCGAAACGACTGACATTGGTTAAACCATTGCACATCGTAATATTTCCCTCAAATGTTTATTAAGTACCAAAAATGTCTATTTCGGACTACGACTTCGGGCATCTCTATCACAAAATTCTAAGCTTTGCTTAAGAACACTTATAATTGTTTTCCTTGGCCATTCCGTTCTTCCTGACGTAATGTTCCAAAAGCTCAGATATCATATTGCGACAATCTAAATTGTTATTCGGAATGATAATAATCGAATGGACTGACTTAAAATAAAAAATAGATCCAGTGCACAGTGTCCGATTTTCCAAAAAACCTGGCCAAAAATCGAAAAATTTGTTTTATCAATTTACACTAAAAAGGGTCAGATATTGTTTATAGGATGCCAGTGCATGTAGTTATGAAAAAATATATACATTTATTGTTTAATAAGTGGGTATAAAAGCAGGTCGAAGTGACCCTATTTAAAATTTTTCTTTTATTTTCAATATTTAAGTTGTTTATAAATCTATGATAATATGCAAAATAAACAACGGTTATTAAATATTTTCCTTTTGTAATTGTAATGAAAGGTATGTGAAACGTATTTAAGATGTTCAGTGTCGCCAATGAATTGTGCGTTCTTTAATAATTAATGTCCGTACTTGTTAATTTTTTCAAGATAAATTTTCACAATAAATTATGAAAATAGATATGAGTAAGATCGAGTTGGGCTGTGTAACTTATCATTTCATAAAAAGGGAAGCGTTTTTTGCCAATTTCCATCGAAACATCCTGCACATATTTGCACTTTTCGTTTTTATGTGATATTTTGTCTTGCAGATATGTACAGATTTTCTTTGATTCAGAATGTCAGAATATAGGATAGGGTCACTTTCTGGCGTTTGGTTATAATTCAGAGCTTTGATGTATTCTAAGACCTATAATAAAATTTTATGGCGAACAAATTTCTAGAATTCCATTACATTTTATAGAAGATTTTAAAGATTTTTAGAAAAAGGGACCAAAAAGACCCCTTTTATGACTCGCACGAGGGTTAATTTTCTTAAGAAAAATATTCCTCGCATTCTTGTCAGTAATGTTGCCAAAGACATTATACACCTCAAGTGCAAGGATTCCATGTGATCTTAACTCAAACATTTCCAAAACTGTAGAAATGGTAGAAGCTTGCAACCCTATTTGAATTTCTTGGTATTTTAGCAAAATTGATACCAATATTTCCTTTGTATGTAATGGAAATAGAGATTTCATTTCTTTAATGACTTACAGTGAAATTTAGCGGAGAACATTTTTGTCTTTGATGCCATTCTTCTAAAATGATGCTTTGTATGACAATTTTGCCAAAACCCATATAAATTACGTCATTAACCCTAAAATGTGTTTATAATTTTGCATATTTCTGGAGTTTAGGTAAGATATAGAGTTTTGGTGTATTCTAGGACCTACAGTAGAAATTGATGGCGAACAAATTTGTAGAATATTTTTATCCGATAAGATCACATTTTATAGGAGGAGGGACCAAAAAGACCCCTTAAATGACCGCCTGAGGGTTAAATAATATCAAAAATGTAATCAGCGGGCCGAAAAACATAAGAACCAAAGGTTAGGTCAAAATCCATTCATTTTTAGAGTTTTGGCCAGGTTTTTCGGAAAATCGGACTCTGTGCAGTGGCAAGAATTGCTATGGCGTGTGGAAATTTTAATAGCATTAGTCATTTTATCAGGACTACAAACATTATATTTTAATGACCCATTATATGAGGCCACTTCGTACAATTCTATAAGTTTCTTTTGTGTAGTCGGTGTTGATTGGATGTGTCAGTGAAAAGTTAGCGAATATGTCATATTTATTAGAATTAGAAAACTCTTATTAGCTCGTTTAGGTTCTCTGTTCTTGTTATTTTTCTGAACAGTCATTTTCTAATGATAAATGTATCTCTGTCGACAAGGCACAGTGGATTCTTCATCATATTCAATGGCGAGCTTTAAAATGTATTTATATTCATACGATGTTACACTCATAAAGGCTACAACGACTACGTCGGTCTATTTTCTAATTATTTTAATAAAAAAAAATTACATTATCATATTCCAGTTAGTACTGAATTTTCTTCCTTTGTGTTGAGATTTTCAATATATTCCAGTTGACAAAATCTTACATATTATTAAGTAGCAATTCTTTCTTTTGATTTATAAAACATGTTACTTCCATGTTGATGTATGCACATACATTATGGAAAAACTAATCACTTTGAATAGATTAAATTTCCAGAAAAGAATATAAAGCCATTGATTATCATTTTTTGCAAAAGATTCATTCTCCTTTTTTTCTAACATCAAAGGATATGTGGCATATGCAGGAACTACTTTACTATGTGACAAGTTTTTCTACTAAAAAACTAAAACATGTTAACTCTTGTGTCATAGTTGCATATATACACCTACACACTTCTCCTATCTAATTCTAATTTTCATATCCTGCTCATTCTATTTTGTATGCATTAAAATGAATTAATGTTGACACAAACTTATTCACATGCAACGCAATTGTCCTTCGTACGTTTTAATGAGATGTTAAGTAAAATGCAAAGTCAATCTTGTTTACAGAGTTTGTCTTGGCTTCTTGCACTTCTACTAGGAAATGTTTTTTGTTTATCATCTCTTTGCTCATTGAAAGTATAAGAAAATCGCCACCAGCATTTGCATAATGTTATCATACTTGCACACACATACTTGACTCGTATGTAAAGAATATTCAACCGAAACACAAAATCCACGCCACATATACTCTACTCTAAGGTAGCGACCATTATGTGTTTTTTAAGAGAATAGCTGAAAAACACATTCACACTATCCGTTGTAAACATATTCTCACGGGTGAATCGTTCAAGTGTGCCTTCTTCTTTAGAAGTGGACAGTACAAAGCCATACAATTTTTACGAATATACAATAGGGTATGTCATGTTTACTACTCTGTTTATAACGCATCGAAATAATCATTTTAAGCCCAAAAAGAATTAATTTCTTGATCAGCGTGACATTATACGTCACACAGTGGATCAACATAGTTTTTTCCTGGTCAAACTCTATAATTTTTGAACGGATAAATATAATTTTTTTATACCCTCCACCATAGTATGGAGGGTATATTAAGTTTGTTTTTCCGTTTGTAACGCATTGAAATACTCATTTGCGACCCTATAAAGTATATATATTCTTGATCAGGGTAAAATTCTAAGTCGATCTGAGCACGTCCGTCCGTCCGTCCGTCCGTCTGTGGTAATCACTCTAGCATCCACAAAAATGGAGATATGACGCTGAAATTTTGGGAAAATGCGTCTTTTGTTTGCAGGCAGGTCAAGTTCGATGATGGGCTATATCGGTCCACGTTTTGGTATAGCCCCCATATAACGGTACCCCCCGATTTACGGTATTTTGACGTTTTTAACTACATTTTCAGACCGATTTGGCTATAATTTGACATTTAGGGTTCTTAAGTATCAATAAACTTATATAACAAAGGTTGTGGACATAGGTCCACGTTTTGGTATAGCCCCCATATAACGGTACCCCCCGATTTGCGGTATTTTGACGTTTTTAGCTACATTATCATACCGATGTAGCTATAATTTGACATTTAGGGTTCTTAAGTGTTAATAAACTTATATATTAGAAGTTGTGGACATAGGTCCACGTTTTGGTATAGCCCCCATATAACGGTACCCCCCGATATACGGTATTTTGACGTTTTTAGCTACATTATCATACCGATGTAGCTATAATTTGACATTTAGGGTTCTTAAGTGTTAATAAACTTATATATTAGAAGTTGTGGACATAGGTCCACGTTTTGGTATAGCCCCCATATAACGGTACCCCCCGATTTACGGTATTTTGACGTTTTTAGCTACATTTTCAGACCGATTTGGCTATAATTTGACATTTAGGGTTCTTAAGTATCAATAAACTTATTTAAAAAAACTTGTGGACATAGGTCCACGTTTTGGTATAGCCCCCATATAACGGTACCCCCCGATTTGCGGTATTTTGACGTTTGTAGCTACATTTTCAGACCGATTTAGCTATAATTTGACATTTAGGGTTCTTAAGTGGTAATAAACTTATATATTAGAAGTTGTGGACATAGGTCCACGTTTTGGTATAGCCCCCATATAACGGTACCCCCCGATTTACGGTATTTTGACGTTTTTAGCTACATTTTCAGACCGATTTGGCTATAATTTGACATTTAGGGTTCTTAAGTATCAATAAACTTATTTAACAAAACTTGTGGACATAGGTCCACGTTTTGGTATAGCCCCCATATAACGGTAGCCCCCGATATACGGTATTTTGACATTTTTAGCTGCATTTTCAGACCGATGTAGCAATAATTTGACATTTAGGGTCCTTAAATGTCAATAAACTTATATAACAAAAGATGTGGACATAGGTCCACGTTTTGGTATAGCCCCCATATAACGGTACCCCCCGATTAACGGTATTTTGACGGTTTTAGCTACATTTTCAGATTGATTTAGCTATTATTTGACATTTAGGGTTCTTAAGTATCAATAAACTTATACAACAAAAGTTGTGGACATAGGTCCACGTTTTGGTATAGCCCCCATATAACGGTACCCCCCGATTTACGGTATTTTGACGTTTTTAGGTACATTTTCAGACCGATGAAGCTATAATTTGACATTTGAAGTTCTTAAATGTCAATAAACTTCTGTGACAAAACTTGTGGACATAGGTTCACGTTTTGGTATAGCCCCCATATAACGGTACCCCCGATTTACGGTATTTTGACGTTTTTAGCTACATTTTCAGACCGATATAGCTATAATTTGACATTTAGGGTTCTTAAGTGTAACTTAACTTATATAACAAAAGTTGTAGACCTAGGTCCACGTTTTGGTATAGCCCCCATATAACGGTACCCCCGATTTACGGCATTTTTACGTTTTTATCTACATTTTCAGACCGATTTAGCTATCAATTGACATTTAGGGTTCTTCCGATTTTCAGTAATTTGATGATTTTACCTACAATATAAAACCGAACTAGCAGTAATTTGACATTTGAAGTTCTTAGTGGTCACAACACCTCTCCATCAAAAATTGTCAACAAAGGTCCATGTTCGGATATAGCTCCCATGTAACGGTACCTCCCAATTTTCAGTAGTTTGGCAATTTTAGCTACAATTTTTAACAGAACTAACTGTTATTTGACATTTGAAGGTTGTAGTGGTCACCACACATCTGCATCAACATAGCCCCAATATAACGATACTTCCCGATTTTCGGTACTTTGAGGATTTTACTTAAAATGTTTAACCGAACGTAGGTCCATGTTTTTGTATAGCCACAAAACAAACCTCCCGATTTTCCGTACCTTAGCTTTATTTTTTGGACGAACTTTCTGTAATTTGTTTATTTAAGTTCATATTTTCGTATAGCCCAGATACCTCCGAACTAGCTGTTAATGACATTTGATGTTCCCACGTTATGTACCGATTTTCGATATTTTGAGGATTCCAGCTAAATTTTTTAACCGAATTAGGAGCTATTTGACATTAAAGGCTCCCATCAAAAACTGTCAACATAGGCCCATGTTTTATTATAACCCCTATATAACAGTACCTCCCAATTTCTAGCCCACCAAAAATTGTCAACAGTTAGATATAGGCACCATAAAAAAGGACCTCCCGAATGAAACATTTTATGTACATTATCTGACATTTTAACGTACTCACTTTAAGTTGGGGACAGGAATGAATATTTTATGGTGGAGGGTATGAAAAGTTCGGCCCGGCCGAACTTAATGCTTTTTTACTTGTTTTTGTTTGTTTTGTTTTAGTTTGAGATTCAATCATATGATTGCTTAAGTCTGGAGTATTTCGCCATTGGCTTAACTTCATCATTACTTTTTTGCAGAGAGTAATGTTTACAAAACGCACTGACAGCTTGCAAAATTTACTGATCGCTACCAATATCATGATTTCTTCCCGTCGAAGGGAATTATCAATTGGCTTTTCTGTTTTTGAAATGATGATTTTTTAGTGAAAACCTGAACTCTTTAAGCATCGAGTATTCTCATGTTAATGAGAATGATGCTCACTTTTCGGCTTTCCCAAAAACACCAGCTGGCAAATATTTTGTAAATCACGATCTCTATACCATCTGGAGGGTGTGGAATTTCAGAAAGGTTGAGGTTAAACAGTTCCGGAGATATCACCCCTCTTGGGGAACTCCCTGTTGCACCCTACGGGGTTTGGACTTCTTGTTTCTGAATTCCACAAACGACTGGCGTCCGCACATATAGTTGATTACCCAACGTTTCAAACATGGCTGGAGATAAGTCTTCACTATATCGTCGAACAACTTGGCATGGCTGACGGTATCGAAGGCCTTCGATAGGTCAAGAGTCACCATGACTATTCGGTCGCACGGCCTTTTCTGGTTCAGTCCTCTACTGATATGTGTGGATATGGCGTCTAATGCTGTTGTAGTACTATGCATTTTCCGAAATCCATGTTGATGTTGGGCAACTGGAAAACACCTTCTCATCGTGGGGAGGAGTAATCCCTCTAGGATCTTTGCTATTGGCGACAGGAGCGAAATCAGCCAGTACGATTCACATCTGCTGGCATTCTTGTCTGGCTTCAGTAACGGCACAACCCTGCCAACTTTCCAGGCTTCTGGTATGATATGGGTGGACAACGATAGGTTGAGGACACTTGTTAAATACTCAACTCCAGGTTCATCCAGTTGCTTAAACATTACCATCGATATTCGGTGTGGGCCCAACGCTTTGGATGATTTCGCGTTTCGGATGGCATCTGCAACATCGCTCATCGTAAATTGTGGTGGTACCTCCGCGGCTGGATGGGCTCTTCTTATACGGCGTACCACACTTCTCTTCGCCCTATCATTCTCGGGGTGCTCTATGAACTGCCGGTTAAAATAACACGCGCACCTCTTTGGGTCAGTTACTGTCACGCTGTTGTTCTGTCATCCTACTTTTCCGGATTCGAGATTGATTTAACCGTTGGCCACAATTTACTTAATCCTGCACCAATGTTGCATTGTTTCAGGTGGTCTAGCCACATTTTCCGCTTATGTTCGCCTACTAACCTGTCGACTTCAAGAGTAAGCTCTCTAACTCTTGGGTCTTCAGGGTTCGTACGACGAAGCTCACCACGCTCAATTGCTAGTCCCGTCGCCTCTACTGGGAAATTTGGTCTTATTTCGGGTAATCGACCAGCAGGTATGTATCGAGCGGCTGCTGCAGGGATGATGTCCCGGAAAGTTTTCTCAGCTACCCCGGAATGCCAAAGCTCGTGATGAGCATTGAAGTCCCCTAGCACCAGACGCTTATTACCCTCTAAAAGCGAAGTAATATCGGGCATATAACTCCGGGCACAGCTATTCATCGGCGGTATGTACACATTAAGCAGCTCTACCTCGGCAGTACCACACTTTACTGCTACCCCCATAATTTCCATGTATGGGTCACTAGAGACAAGCTCAAGCGAGATAGGTCTGTACTGGACAGACTGGTGCAATAGGAAAGCTAATCCCCCACCCACTCCGAGTCAATCCGGTGTATAGAACCGGCCGCCGTGGGATTGCAGTGGTTATGGAGGATATAAACAGATCGGCCCGGTCGAACTTAAGGCCTTAGTAAAGTATGTTGTATAGGAGTGGGTTATTAACACGACGCCCAATCCAAGTTTTTATCGTTCTTAAAGGCACATGTTAGCTCACTACCTCTAATCCATGTTAAATGTAATTCCGTAGGTAACAATACGGAGATGTCAGATGAAAAATAGTCAATATTTTCGGGTTTGGCCACAAATTCTAATTAGTTTTCTTAAGTTTTTGTGTGACAAAAAAAATCCTTCTCATTTTCATATCTGAGAAGTCCTTAAATATATCTAATAGCTTGTCCTCATATATGCCAAATCTACAAATAACTTCTTAAACAATTTCAAAACAGTTATTTTCCCTTCGTCATCGTAATAATAATAGAGCGTACTGTTGTCTAGTTACACTAAAACAGCGCCCCCTCGCCGTAGAAAGGAGATAACATTAGAGGTTGGCTTACTACTTTACTGCTGATGAATTAAACATTTTCATTATGCAAAACTGCACTTAGCCTTTAGTGCGCCTTGCCTTCGCTCGTTTGTTTGTCTGTTTGTTCAAAAGACTCACTTGTTCAGCGAGGAAAAACTAACATCCTTGTTCTCATATTTTTCGCAAAATTGTTTAAACTAAGCAAATAAGTGTACATAAAAGTTGGTGTGTGGGTCATTTTGGTAAATGTTGCAACGGAATTAAATGCTGTAATTTCTTGGATATATTTTTTCGTGATAATGAGGAATAACTATTTGCCCAAACTTGAAAAGAATATGTAAGAATTTTTTTATTTTCATAAAGATCAAAATGTATGTACGTTCAGTGAATTTTAGTTCTGCATATGTTCAATTTATGTTCAAGTATTTATAAAAGTGGACACTATGGCGTATGGATAACAACCATACGCTACCAGAAACCGGCAAAGCCGGGCAATCCAGCATTTATCAATCTATAAAAAATGTTCCAAAATAAGTCCATTGGCAACAAATTTAATGCCAACAAATAAGCAAACCAATTTGGATTGTAAAAAAAGAGACCTTTTCTGTTAAAAAGGGTGCTTTTGTAATATTTTTTTTGGGTGGGGAAAAATCGTCGAAAAATTAGATTGTCTTTTCGTACTAAGAGACTTCACAGTTAACTTGCTTCTATATACCCTTTCCGTATGAACATGTGTTTCTATAGACCTTTTCTGTAAGAAAGGGTTCTTCTATATACCCTTTTTATACCGTCAGCATTTATGCTAACGAGGGCAAAATGTGCCTCATCGAAATAATGGTTTTAGACTCAAGTAGGTTTGGACGAAAACCGTTTCAGACAATTTGGAGTTGATTTAGCCATGTCCGTTTGTCTGTCTGGCTGGAGCGCACGATAACTCTCGAACTGATCAACCGATTCGGTCCAAAATTTGGCTTTCGTAATATTTTGTCCAAACATGGTTTAAGTTCGAAGATGGGTTAAATCGGTCCACTCCTTCCGGTACCTCCCCCACAAAGAATCGAAAATGTTCGGACAATTTGTTCGCACGATAACTTTTGAAGGGAATAAGTGACTTGGTCCATACATTGCCCATCGTGAAATTTCCGCCAGACTTAGATGAGGTTCCAATATGAACTCAGTGGACCACTCCTTCGGGTACCTCCCACACACAATTTCGGAAAAAGTTCAGTTTAGGACCTGCTCTCGAATCCCTTTGTTTTTTGTTGTAACAACTTGCATTCGCTGTCCCCTATACGACGTTACAAGTTTAATCAAGGGTAAGTCCATACTTCCTGAGAAAATAGCCTGAAAGGTGCAAAAAAAAACCCGTATGACACCGTGTGTAGTGGTTGGAGCCCAAGATAACTCTCGAACGGATATTTTGTCCAAACTTAGTTTAAGTTTGAAGGTAAGCCACATCGGTCCACGCCATCAGGTACCTCCCCCACAAAGGTTCAAAAATTTTCGGAACAATTGTGCGCACGATAATTCTTGAAGGGAGTGACCGATTTGGTCCATACGTTACACATCTTAATATATCTATCAGATATAGATCTAGGTCGAGTACGGTCTATATTTGTCTACTCCTTCGGGTACCTTCCACACAAAATTTCGGATAATTTCACATTAAGACCTCCTCTCGAATCACTTTGAGTTTTGTTGTAGCAACTTGCATTCGCTGCCACAATTACGACAGTAAGTGTTTTTTTTTCAGAAGCAAGTCCATACCTCTTAAGAACACAGCCCGAAAGGCGTAGGAAACCCCTATGGCACCATATGTAGTGGCTGGAGAGCACGAACTGATCAACCAGTTTTGTCCCAAATTTGTCATTCGTCATATTTTGTCCAAACTTAATTTTAGTCCGAAGATGGGCAATACAGGTCCATGACTTCCGTTACTTCCCCCATTATTAAAAAATGGCCACTAAAACTGTTTGTACGATATCTCTTGGGCGCGGCAACCAATTTTGTCCAAACTTAGGATCTGCTACTATTTTGTCCAATTGTAGTTTAATTTTGAAAATGGCCCATATAGGTCTTCTCCTTAGGGTGTTTCCCCCACAATAGTTCAACATTGGACAATTATACCGATGCTACTCTTTGTGCTTCTTTTAAAAGCGATATTATGTTTTTCTTGGGCAAGTCCATGCTTCCTGACATACTGGTTCAACCGGGTGCCTGACCCATAGCAAGGCAGGAGTGTTAGATAGGCTCCGCCCTATACCAAGGGCGTGAACACGTCCAACTGAAAATCAGGTACCTACATTAAACTCAGCATATCTGTCCCTATCTACTATCTAGCGAAACCACAGCCAATGGAACGGGCTTGGAATAATTAGCCGGGAAAGAAGGCCCAGTTGAGCTTGACTCTAATCTGGCAGTGAAAGGAGACATAAGAGGTTTATAATAAGTGGGAGATATCTTTTCGGATGTTTCAACGATGAAATATACGAATACATTTATATGTCTATCAAAGTACTAAGAGTTTTTATTTAATTCTAAACAAATTTTGATGAGATGATGGCATTTCGGTGTTATTGTCAATATTTAAGATTTGCTATAACTCCCATCACTCAGGTTCAAGGACATTGCCACGTAGGGTGTTTGACTGGGGCGCTACATCTCTCAAATAATAACGGATGTGTCCCAAGGCCAGCCCCAGTGCGGACAGAAACCAAACATAGAGCAAAAGTGCAAATGTTGACTTGATGTCGGTGTTCAGTGCACACAGGATCGATCCTTTTGGTTTAAGCAGTTTTTAACAAGAGGTGTCAGAAAATTTACCACAGGGATAACTGGCTTGTGGTGGCCAAGCGGTCATAGCGACGTCTCTTTTTGATCCTTCGATGTCGGCTCTTCCTATCAATGTGAAGCAAAATTCACCAAGCGTTGGATTGTTCACCCATGCAAGGGAACATTATTTAATACAATGACAATTCGTTTCGAATTCGGAGAGAATTTCTGAAAAAATATTCGATTCCGATGCCGAAATCGTACCGAATTCGGTACGAAAGTTGTATGGACGTGGTCACCGAATTCGGAAAGAAATTTCTAAGAAAATTCTTAAAAAATTATAGAGTTTCGCCATGAATTCAGTCCGAATTCGTAAGTAAATTCGGAGAAAAAAATAGATTTTCCGACAGAATTCGGTCCGAATTCTAAAAAATTCTGGAAAATTCGGTGAAAATTTTAGATTTTCTTAAGAAAACCGGTCCGAATTCGGAAAGAAATTCTGGAATAATTCGGAGAAAAGTTCAGATTTCCTGAAAAAAATTGGAAACAATTCTGACCCTGACGCCTTTGATATTGACACCACACGTGTCGTGCTGCACAGAACAAACCCCTCTCAGAGACAATTTACTTTTAATGCGCTATTTATGGAAGATTCTAATTTCAAACTTTCTAATGATTTTGCCTGTTGTTATAATTTCGTGATTAATAGAAGAACAATGTGCACTAGTATGTTGAAGCTATCAAAACTAGCATTATTATATGTTGCATTTATACTACAAAAATTTAAAAATTGTATATGCGAATTTTATTACCAAAAACACTTAGAATGACGATTCTTAAGATTCTTCAGAAAATGTGCAGGAATTCTTAAAAAACTTGTAGAAAATTGGTCCAATTTCTAGGAAAATATTAGAGAAATCGGCAGATTTCTAAAAAAAATATTCAGAAAATCTCAGAAAAAATCGGAGTCAGCGGAAAAAATTGTTAACTAGGAATTGTAAACGACTTTTTAATGGGCAAGGTGTTGTAAGTGGTAGAGCAGCTGCCAAGCTGCGATCCACTGAAACTTAACCTCTGCATGACGATTCGATTAATATCGATTCATTCGTCGTCAAATCGAAGTATTTTGTCTTTGAAAGACTGTAATGTGCGTTAAATATATTTCCAACCAAACTGAGTTCAAAAACAAAGTTAGCAAAAGATTCCCTTTTGCAATTTTGAAAAGACAAAAATTGAATATAATGGAAACATTCAATTTTAAAAGTTTTTCACACTATTTCTTTATAAATTTTGTTCTAAACGTTTTTAATAGTTCACCATAAAAACAGAAATATCAATTATAGCCTGGTATAGCCATCTCCGCCATCATCATCTACCACCGCTTGCATCCATGGCCTTCCGTTATGAGTAGTCACATTTCGGGGGGTTATGTTTTTATTGTATAATGTATTTGTGATGTCTTTGCAAGTAAATCTTACAAAATCTCTATTTTTAATGACCATCAAACATAAACAATTTCGCAGAGTTTTAATATAAAATTTTCACACAGAAGGCAATAAAAATTCATAACAATATCATTATGAATATGTTGTCAACGTTGTGTTGTTTATAAACGACACAACAATATGTTTATTATGTACATACATAATATTTCTTTATAATAAAAATATATATTTCCTCCCCTATACGCCTTTCAACCGTTCGTCATCTCCCCTGTCTTGGTTATTTCCAAGTTATACGAGTATTGCGTATCTGTTCCTTGTGGAAGAGCAAAGTGTTTAGTATTTGTTGGCAAAGGAAAGCTATACAACTATGATGTACTACCACCACCATAACAAAATATGGCTGCAAAGGATAAATGAAACAAATAAACGAAGGAACGGATGAACGATGCCCCAAATGGACGGATGGATGGATGAGAGAGACTAAACGAATGGACGCACTAAAATGTTTACAATGCACAAACACACACAGTTATACATACATTTTCCGGCGTAACAAATGTCAAAGGACTCTGTGTCGTCGTAATATCCTCTGTGTTGGTGTTATAATAATCATAAAAATTGTGTTAGTTGTTACATAAATTAAATGGCCAAAAAGGAATAACACCAGTGTGAGTATTACCACAAAGCGGATGGATGGAGAGGGTAGCAGCTTATTCCAGCTGTGGAGGAGGGTGAGATATACAAATAATAATTATATTTAATGAAAACAATATAAAATATAATAAAAATATAAATTATAGTTAGATGAGTACTAAAATATGCCAACGTAAATATACATTCATATTGCAAATAGAGGCCAATGTTATTTCTTTACATAAAGATTTGGAATAAACTCAAATTATAATGAGAGTGAGTGAATTACTGCATTATTGCTGAATGAAATAGACGCAGTATATTAACATAAAAAGTTAATATGAAATTAAAGTTTATTAGACAGCTTTTCTCCTAAAATACGATGATGAGACATTTACTTCGTTTTTATTTTTCTGAATGATTAAGTGAAATTTACAACTCACTTTAGATAAGCCTCCACTTTTCTATGTGAGATAGGCTGTTATCGAAGGTTTTGGGCGAACGACTTAAGTATATTGTTAAAGGCAACTAGTAAGAA
This sequence comes from Musca autumnalis, assembly GCF_047663935.1. Lineage (NCBI taxonomy): Eukaryota > Metazoa > Arthropoda > Insecta > Diptera > Muscidae > Musca > Musca autumnalis. Next base: position 120,949,278 of record NW_027411866.1, on the reverse strand, counting down.
CGGCGTTAAGTTCTGCCCGGGCGAACTTTTTATAGCCTTCACCACGAACTGTATTGAAGTAAATAACAACAATAAGTTTCCTTTCGTTTATGAAAGTACTAAGCTCTTCCTCTTACTGCAGGAGTAGTATATGCCAACTGATAATACTTCCTTCAAAAGGGCTCATATGGGCCGCCATCGTAGTTCTTTCCAAAACCTGGATCAATATTTACAATTTTCCGAATTGAGCTTCTGAACTCCTGGCAACACACAATATTATATTACAGAAATCTCGGTTCGAAAATTAGACAAAAAAGCCTCGAAATACTTAAAATTGGTAAAATTGGGCCCGAGGATGTTTGCTAGTTCACCAACAGGGCGCGTCCCCACCGGCAGATAGGGGAAGGCGGATGATCGTTCTAATTTGTTCTAGATCTAGAGAATTCACTTTATGACTAAACCTATTTCCGGAGCGGATTAGTGCGATCACCTGCCTCAGGGAATTTCTTTTCTCCGCGGACAAAAAACTGACTATGGGGTTGTTCCCCAAAAAGAAAAAACACAATATGAAAAAAGTTGGATCTGATTACGAGTCACACCTCATCGTCATCATGCGAGCGTGAGCAAATCTCTCACACTGAGTGGGTGCCTTGGCACCCGTGGTCGAAGCTACTGTGACAAGCACACAGCATATGGGCAAATACAGGGAGCCTTTCCAGCCTTCAGATACAGGTAGCGACTCATAGTCCGAATCCCAAATAAGGAGGAGGTCTACAATATGGTAGACGAAGTGAGCGACAGCATTGTAAAGCTCCCAACCCACAAGATCCAAGATCGATTAGTTGTCAATGCGAGCCGACAGCATTGTAAAGCTCCCAACCCACAAGATCCAAGATCGATTAGTTGTCAATGCGAGCCGTACATAAAATTTTCTGTGCGACATTTTTTGCAGAACATTTGTGGTACTTTTATTCACCATAAATAAAGGACAAAAAGGACATTGAAGGAAGCGAGTTAGAAGGTCGAAGTGCTCTACGAAAATAATACTCATTCGATTCGATTGAACACATGTCATCGCAAAAATAAGTTAAAGCAAGAGTGAACAAAGATATAACGCTAATTGCTGACGGCTTACGGGGTCTCTAGCAAAAACTTCGCCATGTAATAACTCGGAATTTCGAAGATATAGACAGAAATGTCAACATTATAACGGAAGCTTTAGTAAAGTGGTTCAAAGAAAGTTATCCCCTTCGAGAGAGGATATCTGCCTTCAAAAAACCCTGAATAACAGGCTTTACAACAGAGCTCAGCGTAAAAAATTAGCTGTATTCTGGGACAACTATCATAAACAACTTAATAAATACAACAACATGACTAGAACAGCAACACATGTCTAAAAAATTACCATATGGGATGAGGCCAGGGCTCCCTCATGGAAACGTATAGTCGAATAGCCTATTAAGGACTTCAACCGATGAGGGATTTGACCCAGTCTGCTATGCATACAACGTAATAATACTTCTGAAGGGTAAGAATTTGCTATGTAGAAGAGCCGAAACGGCCCTAAAACTTGATAGACCAAGAGGTTTTAACGTAAACCCAAAACCACGTAAACCTAGGAAAACAAAACTAGGATACTTTGAAGAACCAGTTTTTCTAAACAACACAATCAGTATTTCCAATAAAGTTAAATATCTGGGAGTAATCCTGAATCGGAAACTTAAATGGAAAGACCGTAATCAATAGAGACCTAACAGAGCTTATAAATGTTGCTGAACCTGTAGAAGGGCCATAGACTCAAAATGAGGTCTTATAAAAAGCGTCATATTAAAATATTACAGAAAGTCCAACGAATGTCCTGCTTAAGTGTACGCGGCGCAATGAGGACAACACCAACGAAAGCATTAGACACTATTCTATATATCGACGCCTCCAAACAATAGTATGCTAAGTCGACTTAGCATGTTTTCAAGTTTTTTACATTTTTATATTTAACGTCCTTTAACTTAAATTCTGTCAAATTTTGGTAATGATCGGACAATCCGAACAGAAGTTATAAACAAATATTTCCTTAGCATAGTACTGAAGGTCAAAGAAATTTTCAAACTTTTAGAGCTTGTCCTGCAAAACTCGCTTTTCAGAATTAGCAAACTATTATTTGGAGGTATCGAACGTCCTTTAACTTAAATTCTGTCTGAGTTTGGTAATGATCGGTCAATCCGAACAGAAGTTATAAACAAATATTGACTTAGCATAGTACTGAAGTTCAAAAAAATTTCCAAACTATGAGAGCTTCTCCTGCAAAACTCACTTTTTAGACTTAGCATACTATTATTTGGAGGTGTCGATATGATTCGTCACCTGGATCCATCTTATAAACGTCGTATTTTTTCGACATTTCTTCCACCGATCCGGGATCCGACGAGAAAAACCCAATTTTTGGCGCCAATTGTCAATGCACTATCAAATGTTATTTGGTGTCCACGTTCGCCTCTATCTAACGGTACATAACCTGGCGATGTTTCATTATCCGTTTACATACGGCTTAATTTTTTCTGTCACAGCGATCGTTTTTGGACGACCCTGACGAACTTGGTTTTTTCGGCGAGTGTCGGCCACCATTGAATTCATTAAACCAGTTTTTTGTTTATCGACATAAATAGATTTAATTTGATCGATGCACTCTTGCCGTGATTATCCACGTTAAAAGTTGTGAAAAATTATCGGACGAAAATGTTCACAAGTAAATTCTTTTTTTTTTTTTGCAAAGTGATTTTTTCAAGTCGCTGTAAATAACACAACACATGAGTACGCTTAGGCTAAACACTATCAAACTTTCCAAGAAAAATGTCAAATAACGCCTGGCGACACTGTGTATTGCCTAGACCGCAAACTTTTCCAATTTCCCTCGTATACACCCAATCGAAATACAGATAAGGTATGAAGGGGCCGTCGCATCTATACGACTTAAAGCGATGTACGAGTGAATCAAAAAGGACCATGTTGCATGCCATCAACATATTTTACGGATAACAATGGGAGAGTCAATGGATAACTTTGTATCGGACCGTATACCTGCAACAATTGTAGCTGTATAATGCGAGGAATTAATTCCAGACAGAGACTCGTGGATCGACAGAACTCTAGCACAAAGGCCGACTGGAAACTGTTGTTATACAGACGGCTCCATGTTAGGTGGGAAAACGGGACTGGGTCTTTTCAATAAAAAAAAAAACAGAGACCGAAATATCTCTTCATTCGTCGGATCAAAATACGGTCCATCAAGCTGAGATCCGAGCTAATACGAGACCAACTACTGTTAACATCCAAGACAGTAAAATCAAAAATTGTCTTGAATTGTATAAATTCGAGCAACATCTATTCTCAACATGGCAAATGGCATAGCACATTCTCTGGCAAACAAGTAAGAACGGCGTTAAGTTCGGCCGGGCCGTACTTGTTATACCTTCTACCACGAGTTGTATTGAAGTAAAAAGCAACAATTTGTTCCTTCGTTTATGAAGAAGACTAAATACCTAATTTCAGAAATTTCGGTAAAACAATATGGCTAAACTTCAAAATAACGAAATTCTGGAGGAACCGTTCTATTGGGGCTATATCAAAACGTCGATCTATACCGAAAAATTTCTGGCGGAACGTTTTCAGACCCAAAGATGACTAAATATCTTCAAAATACCGAAAATCGAGAGGCACGCTTCTGTGGGAATATAGAAAGTCGTGGACCTATACTGATAATTCTGTTCTGGAATATTTTATAACACCATCATTAACACCATCAAAAATACCGAAAATTGGGAGGTACCGTTCTATGGGGGATATATGAAGGTGTGGACCTGTACCGATACAAAATTGAAAACACCGAAAATCGGGAGGTACGTTCTATGGGGCCTATATGATGGCGTGGATCTATACCGACAAATTTCATATGGAACGTTAAATGCACCAAATGTTTTTGTAACAAAAATTTCTGATTCGTTCGTTTATTTTACAAACAAACACAAATTTTGGTAACTACCCAATTCGATAGTCGAGTGAAGGGCAATTACCTCTTCTTTACGTTACCAGTAACCAGTCAATTCGATAGTCTTGGGAACCACAATTTTCCCTTCATGGAATTCGGTATTCAGAAATTATAGTCAAAATTACTAGTAAACTTAAGTCAGATAAATGGGTAAATGCATATACATCACACTTTATTTTATTACATGGTGTGCAAAAATATGTAAGATTTTCATGAGATGCAAAATCACTTTCCTATTTTTCGCTACATTCTCATATTTTCTCTCTTGTTTGGTAAATGCTCTCGACTTCGTTCTCGTTTTTTTTTAATAGTCTCATCGACTCACCGTCCCATTGTCGCTGTAAATAGAGTTTTTCATCGGGAATTCTCGGGACGGGAATTCCCGCAGTTCTCTCCCGCAATCCCGCAGTCAATCAATATTAAAAAACGGGTTATAAAAAGGATATTTTCAAACATAAATTTTTCAAATTTTTCAACAATAAATTAAAATTTATTGTCTTCAAATTAAAATTATTATATTCATTAGAAAATGATCGGAAATAAGGTATTATATAGTCTATAGTAGGAACAAAAGCAAAAATAGTGCAGAACGTTCTTTAAAGTTCCCTTAAAGGATTTTTATATCAGTTTAGTAAAATGTTGAAATTAGTACATATGTAAGGAGTAAATATTACCAGGGATTTCTGAACCGAACTTGTTCCAACCCAGACACATACTAAGCTAACAGGGGATAAGCTTTGAATGTTTTCTCGTTTACATTAGTCCTTACCTGAGACAATTTTCATAGTGTTGGTTAGAGGTGAAATAAATGATAACCCATCATAAACATGATATCACCATCGAAAAATTAAGAATTGCAACCTAAAAGGCTGATAGATATTAATAGGGAATTAATTTTCTGATTTTGAACTGATTGCATATATTTACTCTTGTCAATAAATTTTTGATTATTATTTGGACTTAAGTCAATAGTAAAGTTATAAAAACTAAATCAACAGTTTAATTCACTATATCGGATAGAAATGAGTTGTAGCATACCTTCAAGGAATAATATGCGGAGAAGAACAAAGGGAAATGGGGAAGATTTTTGGCGGGTTTTAAGCATGCTAGTTGGATGTTTGGTACTTTGCATATAACTTTTTCAATGCAAAACTCCTCCTAGGGTCATGATAAATCCATTAATTAAATTTGCATTTATATTATGGGGTGGAAATAATGTGTTAACTAAACAAAAGTTGTATTTGATGCCGTATTTATATAAAGAACAAGTGAGTTTTGGGTCGATCGAATCGCTTATATCGTCCCTATAAAAATATAACACCTAGGATAACGTTGCATGAGTGATATTCAGATCAATAATATAAATAATTTCCAATCGGATAATCCCTTGCGGACTTAAGCAGAGAACTATTTGTTGAGTTGTAATTTACTTAGTCTCATTCTTATTTTCCATATTATCGTTGTTGTCTCCATACTGTGCTCTACAATTAAAGTATATATGAGCGGAAATTCCCGGGATTGGAAAATATTTCCCGATTTCCCGGAACATGAAAAAGACCGGGAAAAGAAAACCTCTAACTGTAACAAGAAACCACAACACAACCCCCACCATCGTCTCACCATCACATTGAGACTTTATCAACAAACCACGCAGCAAACACAATGTCGGACGCGTCTGCTCAAAGTCGGAAGTTTTTTCCGACGCATCTGACCGACTTCGGTGCGAACTCTGTCCGACTAGTCTGACAAACTTTTTCCCGTCCTCTCTCCCTCTCTGAACGGAATTTTTCTATTTTCTCTTGTGCTGCTTTTGCAAAATTAAGTGTAAATAAGCAGAAAAAAAAAGAATTGTACATGCTTCGCTCGCACATTGTAAATGTGTAATTGTTGATGCGCCGACGTTGATGCAGTACGAACGAAAAATTGAGTGCTCTGGTTTTAATTTCTGTACCGGAGAACAAATTTGGTTTATTTTTGTAATGCGTGCTGATGCATGATAGTGTTTAAATGTTATTCAGTGTGATCGGTTACATACATATTTCTCTATTTTTATGAAGATAATCAAAGTAAAGATTTTCTTCGTCAAACTTCAACACTATTCCGTGGAAAGTCATATGTTTTATATTTGTATATGGCCAAAGTTAAGTTTCTTAACACTTTTATGTGTACCACATTTGTTGCATGTGAAGGCATATATTTTTTCATATATTAATAACTATTGTTTTACATATTTCACAGATCGTGTTGACAAATTTGTTGTTCTCCACAGTTTGCGACTTGGTGGAAAAGTCGCGCATTTAACGCAGAATAAGATGATATTAAAACCTTTAATATGTTTGTATTATATAAACTTGTATAGGATTTGGATTCTTCATGAATTAAATCTGTATTTTTAACATCTTTTAATAATAACAAGTAAGAAAAGGGTTAAGTTCGGTCGGGCCGAACTTTTTATACCCTCCACCACAAATTTTAGCCATTTCGGTGGATTAATGTGGCCACAACCTTCAAAATACCGAAATTCGGAAGGTACCGTTCTATGGGGGCTATATGATGGCGTGGACCTATACCTACAAATTTCTGGGGGAAAGTTGTATACGCCTAAAGAAGACTAAATACCAAATTTCAGCCATATCGGTGTGATAATGAGGCTAAAACGTTCAAAATATCGATAATCGGGAGATATTGTATTATGGGGGCTATACCAACACGTGGACCTATATAAACGTTTTATGGTAGAAATGTTTCTTAGCCTCTGGAAACTCAAAATACAAAGTTACAACCGATTCTTTGGTCAAATGGGTCTAATACATTCAAAATATATTAAAATGACGCGTACTTTATAAGGGGTCTTATGTGGGGACTTTACCAAAACGTGGACCTATATAACCCATCTTTGGTAGGAATGTTTTCTGGCCTCTGAAGACACAAAATACCAAATTACAACCAATTCTGTGGTCAAATGGGTCTAATACATTCAAAATATATTAAAATGACGCGTACTTTATATGGGGCCTTATATGGGGGCTATACCAAAACGTGGACCTATATAACCCAACTTTGGTAGGAATATTTTTTGGCCTCTGGATACACAAAGTACCAAATTACAACCAATTCGGTTGTAAAATGGGCCAAATATCTTAAAAATTCCTTAAAACGACGACGCGTCACGCGTCATTTTGTATGGGGGCTATACGAAAGCGTGGACCTACATAGCCCGCTTTCAATACCAAAAGTCCTACGTAAATATAACATATTTTCCCAAAATTTCATCAACCTACGTCAATCCGTTCGGACGCTAGAGTGATTTCCACAGACGGACAGACGGACAAACGGACAGACGGACGGACATGGCTATATCGATGTAGAATTGCACGCTGATCAAGAATATATATACTTTGTGGGGTCTACAATGATTATTTCGAGTAGTTACAAACGTAGTGACAAACTTAATATACCCCCATCCTATGGTGGAGGGTATAAAAACAAGTGAGCAAAGGCTATAGTCGGGACGGGGCCGACCATGTGATACCCTACACCACTACCCCTGTGCATAAGGTTTTCACTGGTAAACATTTATTTTAGGGAATATAATCCGACTACCACCAAAAATAATATGCCTCTTTCTCTCTGGGACCCCTATAAGCAACCAAACTTTCGTGAACATCCGATCAAAATTACGACCTGTAGCTTGATTGCAAAAATTGGAAGAATTGGATGCATTACCGACTATTGTGGTATCTCCTTTGACCACCTTTGCCAAACTGCTTTACGCCAATGTAAAGGTAATATTTTCTTCTTCCATTGACAGGTTTTGCCGTTGGAATACCCCTACTAGAAGCCAATATATTCACAAAGAATAAAACTTTGAATTTGTCTCCAAATGAGTTTTTGCCCATTCCGACCCCTAAATATTATCCGACCATCATTAAAATCAGTAGTCTTCTTCCTCTGTGGGACCCCCATTAACCCCTAAAATTTCGTGACGATCCGATCAAAATTGCGACCTGTAGCGTGATTACAAAAAAATCGGAAAATGGGATGCATTATCGACTATTGCCATATCTCTGCTATTTGACCACCTACGACAACCTACTTTACACCGTTGTAAAGGTGATATTTTCTACTTTCCTGGCCAGGTTTTGCTTTTGATATACCTCTTAATAAAACAGATATATTGGCTTTGAAATAAAATGTTGACTTTTCTCCAAATAAGTGTTTGCCCTTTCCGACCCCTAAATATTATCCGACCATCACCAAAATCAATAGCCTTTTTCATCTGTGAGACCCCCATTAACCCTCAAATTTTCGTGACGATCCGACCAAAATTGCGACCTGTAGCGTGATTTCCAAAAAAATAGAAAAATGGGATGTATTGCCGACTATTGCGATATCTCCGTTATTTGGTTACCTACGCCAACCTAGTTTGCATTACTGTAAAGACGGGATCTTCTACTTTTATAGTCAGGCTTTGATTTTGGCAAATTTTCAACCAACGCTGTGATATTCGTCAATATAATTAAAATCGCAAAAAAATAAAATTGGGATTTTATTTGCTACTATTGTGATATCTTCGTTGTTTGATAACCTACGAGCACCTATACATCATTCGAAAGGTGATATTTTCTGCTTTCATTGTCAGGTTTTGCTTTTAGTATACCCCATATAGAAGCTGAGATATTCGCTTTGGAAAAAAACGTTGTCTTTTTATCCACCTAAGTTTTTTACCCTTTTCGACCCCTAAATATTATCCGACCATCACCAAAATCAATAGGCTTCTTCCCCTCCGGGACCCCCATCAACATCCAAAATTTCGTGACGATCCGATCAAAATTGCGACCTGTAGCGTGATTACAAGGTTTAGATGGACAGACGGACGGACGGACGGACTGACGGACGGACACACATAGCCAGATCGACTAAGTTCGTCGAGACATTCATTTTGGTATATAGAAGTATGGGTCTACGACCATTATTTCGATGCGTTACAAACTTTTTGGCCAAAACCAACTTATAATACCCTCCCCACATAGTGGTGTAGGGTATAACAAATTCTGGTCCAATGCAGGTAAATAAATCAGAAGTTCATACGATAGCTCATCTGACTTCGGACCAAATTCGGTCCGAAAGTCGACAAACACATTCGAATTTCATAAGATTTTACATTCGAATTTCATCAGAGATCGGACCGAATTCGGTCCGAAAGTCAGCTAAAACATCCGATTTTCATCCGAATTTCGGTCAGAGAACACGTCAACCACGCCATATGATATTCGGTCAGAGTTTGGACCGAATTCGAATCCGAACTAGGACGTTTCATCCGACTTTCGGACCGAATTCGGTTCGAATTCTGATGTTTCTTCCGATTTTGGTACATAATCGTCCATCTGAACAAACCATTCGTCGAACTGTGGATAGCAAAATTGCCGCATATGGAGTGAGACCAATCCGCAAGAGACCCTACAGACTCCATTACATCCAGAAAATTGCACCGTATGGTGCGGTTTTCACGCTGGTGGCATCATCGGACCTTATTTCTTCAAAAATGAGGCCGGAGCTCGCGTTTAGGTCAATGGAGATCGTTACCGCACCATGATCAATGATTTTTTGTTTGAAAATATGGATGACATTGATCCGGAGGAGATGTGGTTTCAACAGGATGGCGCTACGTGCCATACGGCGAACGCAACCATCGACTTATTGAAATCAAAATTTGGCGATAAGTTGATTTCGAGAAGTGGACCTGTCAATTGGCCTCCAAGGTCGTGCGATTTTACACCTCTCGATTATTTCCTGTGGGGCTACGTGAAGTCACTGGTTTATGCTGATAAACCAGCAACAATTGATGCCTTGGAGGCCAGCATTGTTCGTGTTATTTGTGACATACGGCCAGCAGTGATCGAAAAAGTGGCCAAAAATTGGACGTCCAGAATGCACTTCGTCAAGAACAGCCGCGGTGCCCATATGCCTGAAATCATTTTCAAATGTTAATGTCACGTATTGATCTTTCGAATAAAAAAAAATTGATTACAATTTAATTTTTTGTGTTATTTTTTACAATTTCAAGTTCTATCGGGCTTAAAAAAACACCCTTTACATTGACATTATTTCGATATATGCATCCCGCTTATATGCATTCCCCTCTTATAAGCACTTGAAATTTTGTCATCATTTTTTTATGTTGGCTTAAAAAAATCGTTTTTATGCACCGGCTCAAAATAATTTGGATGATAATAACATTTTTCATCGACTTTAAATATGGCAAGCACATACGTGGAAAGGACAGTTATGTGGAGAAAGACTAGTCAAGAAATCTAAATATAAAACGCAAAATGAGCAGGCAGTCTTCGAAATGCATTCTTTTGGAGCTGGTCTTTTAGGCAATACGCTTTTAGAGAAACCTGAACTAACTGCAATAAAAATAAATAAGCCATTTACTCCTGGCTGGCTATGGCGGTGGCAAAAAAGCAAAAAAAATATTGACTAATTAACAAAATCAATGTATATTGTTGACATATAAAAAGTCATGTTTTTTTGTATTTACATACAATGTGATTTTTGACGAGCAGTAACAATCTACAAAGTTATGGAGATCCAAGGAAGGAAGGAAGAACGATTGTGCAGAAAATGAAATTTCCAAAATTTCCTGCCAATAAATTGCTTCATGAAATAGACAACATAGAGCAATTCTATTTTAGACAATGCACAGGCAAAAATAACGGACTTTTTATACCCTCCACCATAGTATGAAGGGTATATTAACTTTGTTTTTCCGTTTGTAACTCATTGAAATAATAATTCGCAACACTGTAAAGTATAAATATTCTTTATCAGGGTAAAATTCGGATTCGATCTATACATTTCCGTTCCTCCGTCTGTGGTAATCACTATAGAATCCACAAAAATAGAGATAGAATACTGAAATTTCGGAAAGATGAGTCTTTTGTTTGCAGTTTGAGTTTTAGTATAGATAAGTTTTTTGACCACTAGGAAGCATAAGTGCCAAATTATAGCTAATTCGGTCTGAAAATACAAAGGTACAAAGGTACCGTCCGATTTCTGGTTTTTATCTACATTTTCAGGCCGAATTAGGTATAATTTGGCACTTATGCTTCCTAGCGGTCAAAAAACTTATCTATCCAAAATTGTGGACATAACCATATGTTTTTGTATAGCGCCAAATAACGTTACCGCCCGATTTCAAGTATTTTCAAACTTTTAGTTGACCGAATTAGCTAAAATTAGGTATTTGGAGTTCTCAGTGGTCAAAAGACTTCTCTGCCTGAAATTGTGGATATTTGTTCTTTCGTAACAGCAATAAAACTACTTATTCTATATTATTTCAGAATATTTCATGGTTCGGTCCGGCCGAACTTAACACTTTTTTACTTGTTTAAGAATAAAAATAATTAAGATTCTTCTCTCTTTAAATATACATAACTTCTATTGATATCCGATCCTAGTACTAAACAAAGGAATGGGATGTTTTCTTATGAATGAAATAGTTTTCTATTTTGGTTGATTAAAAACGAACAAATTGCAATTTTAATGAGAATTTGTATATGGGGGATTTTTATATATGCACCGATAGTGCTTATAAGAGGTATTTGTATAATTGTGCTTATAAACGGGATTTCGATATATGAATCCCCCGCTTATATGCACTGCCTTGCTTGCATTTTCCACAGTGCATATATCCGGGAAATACTGTACTCTCAAGACGATAACAACTACAGTGAAAATCAAAAGAAGGAAACGGTACACAATAACACAAAATAAAAACATTAACAAAAAGCAGCAAAATTTGTCCCTGGTTGATGGTCTGCCATGGTTGTTAGTCAATAAAAACAAAAACTCGCCAAAATTGTGCTTTCAATCTCTCAGAAGAAACCAGTATTTTTTGCTTTATGAAAAGCGTTCTTGAAATGCAGAAATTTGAACCTTTGCAAGACTTTATGAAAACTATTCCTTAAATGCGTACTTACTTAGCTGACCCATTACAGAACATTTGTTCCATAGACCGAACTAAGAAAAGATCTCCAATTCTCTCTGTTTAGTGCTTCGCTTTCTGGAATACCGCGCCTTGTCATCTCTTCATCCACTTGTTTGCGCCATCTATTCTTTGGCCTGCCAATTCTGCGTGCACCGCCATGCGGCCCGAATTTATACGCCTTTTTAGCGGGTTCATCATCGCTCATTCTTATGATATGGCCTAGCCAACGCAATCGCTGCATCTCGATACGTTTATCTATACTGATGTAGTTGTATAGCTGATACAGCTCGTGGTTCATACGACGTCGATATTCAACGTCAACGCAGAATGGCCCGTAGATCTTTCGAAGAATTTTTCTCTCAAACGCACCAAGCACTGCTTTGTCTGCTTGCGCAAGTACCCAGGCTCCGGAACCATACATGGCACAGTGTCCGATTTTCAAAAAAACCTGGCCAAAAATCGAAAAAAAAATTATCAATTTACACTAAAAAGGGTGAGATATTGTTTATAGGATCCCAGTGCATGTAGTTATGAAAAAATATATACATTTCTTGTTTAATAAGTGGGTATAAAAGCAGGTCGAAGTGACCCTATTTGGAATTTTAGTTTTTTTTTCAATATTTAAGTTGTTTTTAAATCTATGATAATATGCAAAATAAACAAAGGATATTAAATATTTTCTTTTTGTAATTGTAATGAAAGGTATGTGAAACGTATTTAAGATGTTCAGTGTCGCCAATGAATTGTGCGTTCTTTAATAATTATGAAAATAGTTATGAGTAAGATCGAGTTGGGCTGTGTAACTTATCATTTCATAAAAAGGGAAGAGTTTTTTACCAATTTCCATCGAAACATCCTGCACATATTTGCACTTTTCGTTTTTATGTGATATGTTGTCTTGCAGATATATAAAGATTTTCTTTGATTCAGAATGTCAGAATATAGGATAGGGTCACTTTCTGGCGTTTGGTTATAATTTAGAGTTTTGATGTATTCTAAGACCTAAAGTAAAATGTTATGGCGAACAAATTTTTAGAATATTTTGATCTGATTTCATTACATTTTATAGGAGATTTTAAAGATTTTTAGAAAAAGGGACAAAAAGACCCCTTTTATGACTCGCACGAGGGTTAATTATTTTAAGAAAAATATTCCTCGCATTCTTGTCAGTAAAGTGCCAATGACATTATACACCTAAAGTGCAAGGATTCCAAGTGATCTTAACTCAAACATTTCCAAAACTGTAGAAATGGTAGAAGCTTACAACCCTAATTTAGTTTCTTCGTATTTTGTCAAAATTGATACCGATATTTCCTTTGTATGCAATGGAAATAGAGATTTCATTTCTTAAATGACTTATAGTGAAATTTAGCGGAGAACATTTTTGTCTTTGATGACATTATTCTAAAATGATGATTTGTATGACAATTTTGCCAAAATCCATATAAATTACGTCATTAACCCTAAAATGTGTTTATAATTTTGCATATTTCTGGTATTTAGGTAAGATATAGAGTTTTGGTGTATTCTAGGACCTGTAGTAGAAATTGATGGCGAACAAATTTGTAGAATATTTTGATCCGATAAGATCGCATTTTATAGGAAGAGGGACCAAAAAGACCCCTTAAATGATCGCCTGATGGTTAAATAATATCAAAAATGTAATCAGCGATCCGAAAAACATAAGAACCAAAGGTTAGGTCAAAATCCATTCATTTTTAGAGTTTTGGCCAGGTTTTTTGGAAAATCGGACACTGTGCATGGGTAGTATTAGTGTTTTATAAAGCGTTGTTTTTGTTTGACGATATGTGGCTTTGTTTTTAAACTTATTACTTATGCCAAAGGAGTATCTTTTGACCAACACAATTCTCCTCTTTATTTCACAACTGATGCTGTTTCTTGTGTTTATGGCGATGTCGAGGTAGACAAAGTCTTTTACTACCTCAAAATTATAGAAACCAACATGTCCAGTAGGATGTTGAAAAGGTCATACGAAAGACTGTCTCCTTGTCTGAAACTTCTTTTGGTACTGAATTGTTCGGAGAGGTTCTTACCTATATTAATTGAGGTCCTAGTATCAGTTAAAGTCAACTTACAAAGCCGAATAGGCTTTGCGGGGATGCCAAATTCAGACATGGTTTGGAATACCTTTGGGCATTGGGGACTGTCGAAGGCTGCCTTATAATCGACAAAAATATGGTAGGTGTCGATCTGTATCTCTTGGGTCTTCTCTAGGATTTGCTGCAGAGTAAATATCTGAACAATGGTGGACTTGCCAGGTCTAAAGCCGCATTGGTATAGTCCAACTATTTCATTGACCATAGGCTTTAGTCGTTCGGATAATAATTATTGATAATGTTACTAAATATGCTACTTTTATTTACTTGCAAAGCTTTATTTAATCGTATTATTTCTCCACAAATTAATATTAAATCAAGAATATTAACTCCACATAATCCTCTTATGATTTACCTTCTGATTGTTTGATTTACACATTCCATTAGTAAGAGATTAACATATAACTCACACATCACACTACTTACTGTAAATAAGAAATTCTTATACCTTTTAAAAGTAGAAAATCTGACATTGGAAGCTTTTCCTTGTATCCTAATCTCGAACAAAAATAGTTGCCAGGACAACTACTGTAAATGTCAAACTAATATCGGACATAAGAAGATTTGTTTTGGACAAAAGCACACGATGTCACAACAACTGCCTGTAAAATGAACAATTTGGCATACACATTTGTATATAAACATATACATATGTGGGAGATAAATAAATGGATGGATGCATTGTAATTTGTGAATAAATTAGCCATATTTGACATATGAGTATTGGTATTTGCTTATTATATAACATGAAATAAGAAGTGAAAAAAGTAAGAAGTTATTCTGGTTAACGAATTAACAATATTTTATTATGAGCAGTGAAACTTATAAATCTTTACAATTTAATGATAACAGTAAATTATTTGGAGACATATAACACATGATTCTTTTTAACATATTATCGAATCGTATACAATTATTATTTTCCGGCTGCGGTACCAGCACGCATTCTTCAAAAAATATGCAGGTTTTTTCTAGTGAAAAAATAATGAAAATATTGCATCTGACATATGCGTCTCGTTACTGTCACTGAGCTTTAAATAAAGTCCATATTTATGTTTTGTGCAATCATTCATATGGAAATATGTGTCAATACTTGTGAATGTTTGAGTTCCTACACTTACTTATGAATACAAACAAAATGAATGTATTTATGTCAGCAGGTCTTTAAAAAAATCATGCAAAGTGACATTGATTGCTTGAAAGAAAATGGAAAATTGTGTTCAGTATAATACTGACTGACTGGCAGTAACTGGGAAAAAATATGACAAAAGCAACTTAAAATATAACAACAAAATACAGTTTGAAATTGTCATTACTGGAAGAAATAACATTTAACATTAAAGTAAAGGTAAGGGAAATTCAGCCTTTTAACCACTAAAAATAAAATCACCAGCACCAAAAGTTGGAGATATCGAAAAAACCGCTTTCCAATTCCCATCCCAATTGTATATTTTTTTTATATCTTCCACCGTGTTTTATTGAACTTGCTTTGGTGTCTGTTTAGTTCAAATCTAGTAACTCATTTTCCACACAGTTGACCAATCGCACTAAAACTTTGCACACTTTTCAGATTTGGATGACAATACATGATATGAAACCAAAACTAATACGGGTCCATTTTTTCTTATAGCCCCTATATAGCGGTACCACCCGATTGAAATTATTTTAAGGATTCTATCTTCATTTCTAGGTCGATGCAATTGGCATTTGGGGTTCCCAATTGTACAGAAACTTCCTCACCAAAAATGTTGGACATAGGTCAAGGTTTTGGTATAGCCTCCATATAGCGGTACCACCCGATTTCAGATATTTTAAGGATTTTATCCACATTTTCGGCCTAAATTGCCTATAATTTTGTTCTCAGTGGTCCCAAAATTTTATTACTGAAAAGTGAAAAAAATAAATAATTACAAAATTTAAGTTACAATGATTATTTTATAAATGTACTTAAAACTAGAAAATAATTTTTCTACCGTTCTATGGGGGCTATATGATGGCGTGGACCTATACCTACAAATTTCTGGGGGAAAGTTTTATACCCCTAACGAAGACTTAATACCGAATTTCAGCCATCTCGGTGTGATAATGAGTCCAAAACATTCAAAATACCGAAAATCGGGAGATATCGTCCTATGGGGGCTATATCAAAACGTGAAACCTATATAAACATTTTATGGTAGAAATGTTTCTTAGCCTCTGGAAACACAAAATACAAAGTTACAACCGATTTTGTTGTCAAATGGGACTAATACATTCAAAATATATTAAAATGACGCGTACTTTATATGGGGCGTTATATGGGGGCTATACCAAAACGGGGACCTATATAAACCAACTTTGGTAGCAATGTTTTTTGGCCTCACCCAGCAAAAATTTGGATCCGGTAGTCATTACGTAACCCTTTACAAAATAATGTAAACAAGCTTCTTTTCGCATTACAGGTAATCTGAAAAGTAATGGGTTACTTCTTAAAAAATTTACAAGGTTAACCTACTTACTTTACTCCTCACTAAGTAATGACGACGCACAGTGAGAGTGTGTCCGTTTATAAATCCTACTGTTGTGTGTTCAACGCTCACCGTCGGCACGCGAGTTTTTTTTTAATTAAAAATAACAGTTCGTGGTGCACATGTGCACTGCACATTTAAGTTCTTAAGCAACCCTTAATATTCGTGTGCGTGGCATAGTGTGTAGTGTCTTTGGCTAGAAATCAGAGGGTTCGTGGGTTCAATTCGGCCAGACAGCGAAATAAAATAAAGTAAAATAAAAGTAAGAAGTGTGATGAAATAAAAACAAATTCTCTACATCAACTGTTCTAAAAATATAATTTTTTCACTTTACTTTTCAACTTCTAGTGACCACAGAATAACTAGTTATTCTAGTGGTTCTAAAATAACTACAAACTGAGTGCGACATGCCCTTGTAAAAATAATGGGGAAGAAAGGGGGTTTGAGAGTAGTTACTGCTACCAAAAATCCCTTACGAAACCCATGATTTTGGGAGGACTTTTTTTGCTGGGCAGTAGTGGAATTCTGTAACTAATTTTTTGAGTTACCAACAAAAATCGGTATAATTCAAACGCAAATTTATGAATGAAAATTATCAATAAAATGACAACACTGTTACTATTGGTAGGACTTAGCGACAACTTTATATTGGGTGTTAACTTACCGAAAATGGTTGTTAATTACCGAAATTATTAACATTTTAATTTTACCGATATTTCTCGGTAACTCGAAAAATAAGTTACAGAGTTCCACTACTGGAGACACAAAATACCAAATTACAACCAATTCGGTGGTAAAATGGGACAAATATCTTAAAAATTCCTAAAAACGACGACGCGTCAAGCGTCATTTTGTATGGGGGCTATACGAAAGCGTGGACCTACATAGCCCGCTTTCAATACCAAAAGTCCTACGTACATATAATAGATTTTCCCAAAATGTCATCCACCAACGTCAATCCGTTCGGACGCTGGAGTGATTTCCACAGACGGACGGACATGGCTATATCGATGTAGAATTGCACGCTGTTCAAGAATATATATATACTTTGTGGGGTCTACAATGATTATTTCGAGTAGTTACAAACGGAATGACGTATTTAATATACCCCCATCCTATGATGGAGGGTATAAAAAGCCTTTTCCGCAGGAAAAAAGAGAGAAATCGAAAGACGGGCGTGTGAGAAAATCTAGATATACAGAAGCAAGAATAAGTCCGAAAGTTCTACCAAAGAGTGCAACATCAAACTGATGGCTTTGGCACAGGCACATCCTCCTTTAGAGACTAGCAATGTAAGTTGGTAACTGATACAGATAGTGTTTCAGGATATGTAAAGAACATTTTTCCATACTGTTGATATCCGATAGTAGCGAAGACGGTGAAGATACCAGAAGATGGTATTGAATGTATACCACCCAGCCAAGATGAGGTAAAGACAGCAACAAACCGGCTAAAGAATAATAAGGCAGCAGGAACCGATGGCTTTCCAGCCGAGCTGTTCAAATACGGAGGCCACACGCTGATAAGGTGTATTTATCAGCTAGTTAGCACCATCTGGCAGGAAGACGAGTACCCGACGATTGGAACCTGAGAATCCTGTGCCCTGTCCACAAGAAAGGAGATAAGACTGTATGCTCTAACTATAGGGACATAAGTCTTCACCCTATTGCCTACAAGATATTGTCAGGGATAATGTGCGAACGACTAAAGCCTATGGTCAATGAAATAATTGGACCATACCAATGCGGCGTTAGAACTGGCAAATCCACCAATGGACAGATATTTACCCTGCGGCAAATCCTGAAGTAGGCCCAAGAGATGCAGATCGCCACCTGTCACCTTTTTGTCGGTTACAAAGCAGCCTTCGACAGACCCCAACGTTCACAGGTATTCCAAGCCATGTTTGAATTTGGTATCCCTGCAAAGCTTTGAAGAATGCCATTAACTAATACTCGGTCCTCAGTTAATATAGGAAAGAACCTCTCCGAAGAGTTTAGTACCAAAGGAGACGGCCTCTCGTGTGACGTATTCAACATTCTGCGAAGGTCAATAGAAGTGGCACAATATATACAAACGACCATATGTTACTTGCTTATGCCGATGACATTGACATCATGGGTCGATCAGTAAAGGAAGTAACTGATACCTTTGCAAAAGTCGAAAGGGAATCTGCTAAAGTGGGTCTGGAGGTAAACGGCGAGAAACCCAAGTTGTTGGTGTCGACGCGCAATGCGTCCATAGAGATCGGACCAACTGTTGACGTTGGCTCCTATAATTTTGAGGTAGTAAAAGACTTCGTCTACCTCGGCACTGCCGTAAACACAACAAACAACATCAGTTGTGAAACAAGTAAGAAAAGTCTATAGTCGGACGGAGCCGACCATGGGATACCCTATATCCCTATCCCTGGACAATCGCTCTCCACGGAACTTCTTTTCAATGATTGTGAAAATTTAATTATCAAATATCAGAGATGTAATGTATAATACTTATGACCAAAACCAAAAAGTTATCCAGCATGACAAAGACATTTTTGTAGCAGGAAAGGAAAATTTAGTTCACACAAACTAAAATGTAATGAAACCCACTTATGTAGTACTACTACTTCCGCTGTTTAACCGCTACGTTATTGAAATTTTTACCAATTTCACACAAAAGTTTCAGTCCATTTAACCCGCTAAGTATTATCTGATCTTCACGTTGGTTTGTACGCTTCTTCTTCATCATAAGCTCAAACTTTGTTTAAAATTTTGCGGGTTATTATTTTGACCAACAGAGCCGCTACAAAATTGGTTAAAATTTTGGTTTTGGTCCATTTCATCCCCTGAACATTTCACGATCATCACCAAAAACTAATCATTTCTATTCTGGCCCGAACCCAAGCTCCTTAAAAAATTAGTTACAATCGGTCCATAATTGCAGCCTTAAGCTTGTTTACAATTTTTAATGGACGGACACACATCGCTAAATCGCTTTATCTCGTCGAGATATGAATTTTGGCATACCAAATAAGGGGTCTAGGACGAATATTTCGTGGTGTTACATAAACTTTTGGAGAGACAATATGTAGCATGGGATAAAAATTGGTTATCTACACAGAACCCATTATATATTAGGCAGTAGACCCGTTATCTAGCAAACACTTTATTGCAATTTACATCAGAGGAAAGGTCAGTATTTTTTCCATATGTAGGCTACTTTGCGAAATATATATGTCCTCAAGGAATTAAAATGTCAACCAAAAATAAAATTTTTATATTTTTCATACAAAAGTAATGTTCCATTTCACCTGCTAAGGAATATCAGATCATCATTCAAAATTGTAGGCATCTTTTTCGACCTATACTCTTACCCGGTGCAAAATTTCGTGACTATTGATGTATAATTGCGACTTCTAGCGAGTTTATTATTGCACTACAAACAAATAACGGAATATATTAGGCTGTAACTCTGTTATCTGATCATGCACACCAACATAATTGGCATCAATTGAAAGGTCAAGCGTTCCACTTTCAAGTATATCTCACTTGTCCGGAATGTCACTTCCAGGAATTAAGATATAAGCTGTATATTAAAAATTTTCACAATTTCCCACAAAAGTTTTGGTCCATTTAACCCTCTAAATATTATCCGATCGCCTTCTCAAATTGCAAGCAAGCTTCTCCTTTGTGATATACTCTTACCTTTTTTAAAATTACGCGTTGATCGGACTATCATTGAGACCTACAGAGCCGCTAGAAAATTGGATAAATATTATGGTTTGGTCAATTTCACCCGCTAAATATTTCACGATCATCACCAATAAGAATAGGGATCTGTTCTGATCAGGGTTTCGGAGTCGGAGTCGAGCAATTTGCTGGAGTCGGAGTCGGAGTCGAAAAAAATAACTCGACTCCGACTCCGGGCAAAATTTTTTTCACGTTATAGAAATGTAACATTAAAATTGGAACAAGCAAATTTTTTTTAAAAATCATTATTTATTTTAAAAGAAAGCTACGAGAAAACAAATGTGCAAACGGTATATTATACTAAGTTAAAGGACAATTCACAATATATTTACTATCCTCTGAAGTGTAGTCTATTCATCCCTATTTTGTTGATCCAAATAATTTTTTACATTTTTCCCAACAAATGTAAAGTTCTATGACAATCGAATTAAGATTGGACCTTAAACCTCTTTCGTCAGAAGTCTTACTGGCCTTCTAACAAAGGTCTATTGGTATTCTCATCTTGTTTTTATGAGAAGTTATCCTTGTCTTCTATTAAAGACATTGTGGTCTCTATGGGAAATCTTACTGAATACCCTGTGACACAAAATGCAAGTCAGGATCTGGTGGTCGAAAAATGGCTTTTCGGAATGAAAACCCCAATTGAAAACCCAAAAGGGTCCCATAGCTGAAATTTCTGAGTTATGACATAATGAATTTCTTGATTGACCCCTATCAATCATTGAGAAAATAACTTTATATATCTATTTGGAGATATTCCTTCATCATTTTTAGATGTCATGTTTTCAGTTAAATAGCATAAGGGACCTTTCTTTCGAATATGCTGTCCTTCTAGCTCAGTTCCTTCGATGTACTTTTTGTTCTTGAACTCAAAAAGTAAAACAAAATTAAATTTTCTACAAAAATGTTCCACCGAAAATTATAAGTAGGTTTCCCATATCCAAGAAATCGATATTGTCACGTTTTCATTATCCTTTACCAGTTTTACCCATTACTTTCTCAAAGAAATCGTATGTTTATGTATTTCGGTAAAGTTCGCATAATCTATTAACTATAATGAAATTCGGATGGTTACGCTTCTGCATTAGGGCATCATAAATTCGTTGTTGGTCAACGACAAATTCATCGCGCCATAACCCAGATGTCTGACAAACGGCGAATCTTTCTTCTAGGATTCATTATAACCGGATCTGTCCGCCAGGAACAGATATATGTAGTTCATGTGTATCCGAGTTTTCTACACAATCAATAGCTTATACGAAATTCAATGAAATAGATAACACTGTGCAACATTTTTGAGCCAATCGCGTGCAAACAACTTCTGTCCAGAATTTTATGAAAGTAGAGGACTAATAGGCAAAAACCATATTTGGGTTTTGTTTTCTTAGATCGGGTTCGGTTTTTATGGCCTCATCTAAACATGGTAAAAGATCGAATTTTTAAAACAAATCTGGGCTGTATCTCTGAAACCAATACAAATCTTGTTTTGTCATCTGCAGCAAACATGTAGATAAGAACAAGAAGAAAATATTTGGAGGAATAGTGAACTCGAAAAACTGTATTTATTGCCTCAAATTTTATAATATATCTAAAAATTCTGTAATTTGTGTATATTTCGCAGCGTATCTCCCAAAATGTTAAATTCTTCTTAATGTTACCTTTGCGGAGAATATTCTCTGGAATGTAGTGCACAACTCTTCAGAACATTATATTGTTGTAAAATGCCTCTATCGCCCTGTTTATAGCAAATTTTTCAAAAACAATTTGGTAAATATTTCAATAATTCATTGAAATCCCCAACATGAGAATACACAGCCTGTGTGAACATTGTTTGAAATAAGTTCTGTAAAAGGTATGTTATGAAATACCCCTTAAACAACGTGAAATAACCATTTTAGAGTTTCAGAATGTTCTGAAGAATTGATGGTCACGGTATTTGGAAAATTTTTAGAATGGCTACTTGTTTCAACTCCCAACAGTTTAGTTGTTACTGACCAGAATTTCAGAGATTATGTAAACTTTTCTATATTTTAACCAGTTCGATGCGCTAGATGCAGATTTTCCTAGTTCATCTGTTTGACACATATGTTCTACTACTTTAGGGCTACAATATTGCTGAAGACTGCAGAGCAAAATTCTTATAAGTTTCGGAGATAAAGGTCCGATCATTGGAAAAAAGGCTCATTTTAGGTCGGTTTAGATGAGGCCATAAAATCTAAACCCGATCTAAGAACACAAAACCCAATTAAGGTTTTTGTAGCCTCAATATGTACTTTCAGAAAATGCCCATTAGAAGTTGTTTGCATTTCCAGTGTTGCACAGTGTAATCATATAGTTTTTCGGGTAAAAGCGATAAAGGACAATGAAAATGTGACAATATCGGTTTCTTGTACTAGTGGACCGACCATACATAAAATTTTCCTAGGAACATTTTTGTAGAATATTTTCATGCACGAAATCTTATCGTGTGCTAATTTTTCAGTTCCGGAAAACATCCATCTGCCTACGAGCTGGGTGGTGTCTGCAATATACATATCTCAAATATTTCAATAAAATTATCCACTCCACACCCAAGTTCAAAATGTGAGCGCTGAACTTTAGTTTAAGGTGTGATCCCTACTTATAAATTTCAGAAAAAATTAGAAAGTATAAATAGCATATAATGTGGTCAAATGTTTAAGTCGATCGGAACAATATTGCCTTAGTATGAGAGTTGGATGGGAACAATTTATTTTATTTTGTATGCAGCATATAAACTGTGTTTTTCTCGAAATCGGCCACAAAATTATATGACTATTGGTTTATTAGTTTTCGAGCTAGAGTTGGCACCGCAAAATGCTTTAATAAAAACAGGGTTTCGTAGACTGAAGAAAAAAATCTGCCACTGTGTTACGCAGTTTTACAACTGGGGGTCTCCTTTTAAGGCTAAGCACAATAAAATGTTGGTTTACATCCAGTTTGAAACTTGCATGAAGTCCTTATGATTTGTATTGTCCCTTCATTTTCACATATTTTTTTGTTTAAAGATTTTCTCACGCGGAAGAATTCCGTTAAGAATATACTCGTCCAAAAAAAGGAAAACCAACAGAAACTTTCGTAAGATTCGGCAGAAAGGATATTGATACGATCGAATGTATTCGAACAAAATCATTTGTAAGGAAAAACTAAAACATTAGCCTATATTGGCCAAAATATAGGAAAAAGTTAAAAATTTTTGAACATTTTATTCATTTTTAGTGGTATACGAATTTACTCTCGGAGTCGGAGTCGTGAAAAAAAATCGTCTGGAGTCGGAGTCGAGGTATTTTTGGCTCGACTCCGACTCCAGACGATTCTGATCTGAACCCGACCTCCATACAAAATTTCGTGACGATCGGTCCATAATTGCGGCCTGGAGGGTGTTTACAATTTATAATGGACACACGGACGGACGGACACACATCTCAAAACCGCTTTATCTCGTCGAGATAAAATCGAGGTATACCACATTGGGGGTCTCCGACGAATATTTCGCGGTGTTACCACATTGTGGTATAGGGTATAATGACGCGTACTTTATATGGAGCGTTATATGGGGGCTATACCAAAACGTGGACCTATATAAAGCAACTTTGGTAGCAATGTGGGCATAGCCATACCGCCATAAACATAGAAACCAAACCCCAATTGGTTTCCTGATTGATATGGCCTTATGGCTTTATGGTTATGTCACGTCTAATTCTACCTTAATGGTACCTCCCGATTTTTGGTATTTGTAAGATTTTAGCTACAGTTTGTAATTGAAATAGCTGTAATTTCACATTTGAGGTTATCTGTGGTCACGAAATTTTTTCATTAAAAGTCCTCAACATCGTCCATATTTAGGTATAGCTCCCATATAACGGTACCTCCCAATTTTAGGTTTTTTGAGGGATTTAGCTACAATTTTTAACCGAACTATCTGTAGTTTAACATTTGAGGTTTTCTGTGGTCGCGAAACTTCTCCACCAAAAATCGAACTAGCTTCCATATAACGGTACCTGCCGATTTTCTGTATTTTGAGGGTTTTAGCTAGACTTTTTAACCGAACTATCTGTAATTTGACATTTGAGGTTTTCTGTGGTCACGAATTTTTTTCACTAAAAATCGTTAACGCAGTTCCATGTTTTGGTATAGCTCCCACATAACGGTACCTCCCAATTTTCGGTTTTTTGAGGGATAAAATTTTTAAGCGAACTAGCTGTAATTTGACTTTTGAGGTTCCCGCAGTTATAAAACATTTCCACCAAAAATTGTAGAAATAGGTCGCAACTTTGATATAGCCCCGTAGGTGGGGCTATATCACCTGGATTAAAACACATTTTTAGATTAGATTAGATTAGATTAGATTAGATTAGATTAGATTAGATTAGATTAGATTAGATTAGATTAGATTAGATTAGATTAGATTAGATTAGATTAGATTAGATTAGATTAGATTAGATTAGATTAGATTAGATTAGATTAGATTAGATTAGATTAGATTAGATTAGATTAGATTAGATTAGATTAGATTAGATTAGATTAGATTAGATTAGATTAGATTAGATTAGATTAGATTAGATTAGATTAGATTAGATTAGATTAGATTAGATTAGATTAGATTAGATTAGATTAGATTAGATTAGATTAGATTAGATTAGATTAGATTAGATTAGATTAGATTAGATTAGATTAGATTAGATTAGATTAGATTAGATTAGATTAGATTAGATTAGATTAGATTAGATTAGATTAGATTAGATTAGATTAGATTAGATTAGATTAGATTAGATTAGATTAGATTAGATTAGATTAGATTAGATTAGATTAGATTAGATTAGATTAGATTAGATTAGATTAGATTAGATTAGATTAGATTAGATTATATTAGATTAGATTATATTAGATTAGATTATATTAGATTAGATTAGATTAGATTAGATTAGATTAGATTAGATTAGATTAGATTAGATTAGATTAGATTAGATTAGATTAGATTAGATTAGATTAGATTAGATTAGATTAGATTAGATTAGATTAGATTAGATTAGATTAGATTAGATTAGATTAGATTAGATTAGATTAGATTAGATTAGATTAGATTAGATTAGATTAGATTAGATTAGATTAGATTAGATTAGATTAGATTAGATTAGATTAGATTAGATTAGATTAGATTAGATTAGATTAGATTAGATTAGATTAGATTAGATTAGATTAGATTAGATTAGATTAGATTAGATTAGATTAGATTAGATTAGATTAGATTAGATTAGATTAGATTAGATTAGATTAGATTAGATTAGATTAGATTAGATTAGATTAGATTAGATTAGATTAGATTAGATTAGATTAGATTAGATTAGATTAGATTAGATTAGATTAGATTAGATTAGATTAGATTAGATTAGATTAGATTAGATTAGATTAGATTAGATTAGATTAGATTAGATTAGATTAGATTAGATTAGATTAGATTGGGGTATCCATGGTCGAAAAAATTTTCCACCTAAAATTGTAAAAGGAACTAATTAGTCCATTTTAATTAAGACTATTTTTGGTGGAGTGTAAAAAATGTTCGGCACGGCGGAACTTAACGACTTTTTACTTTTTGCGAACCTCAAATGTCCAATTACAGATAGTTTGGCCAACAAATATAGCTAAACTCCTCAAAACATCTAAAATCGGGAGGTACCGTTGTATGGGGTCTATAACAAGACGTGGAATTATGTTGATACTTTTTGGTGGAAAAGTTCTGTGATCACTGGAAACCTCAAATGTTAAGTAACATATATTTCGGTCAACAAATGTAGCTACACTCCTCAAAACACCTAAAATCGGGTGGTACATATTCAGGGGTCGAAAAGGACAAAAAACTTATGTGGAGAAAAAGACAAGTTTTATTTTAATGCAAATATCTCTGCTTCTATTAAGATTATTCCAAAAGGAAAGCCTGATAATGAAAGCTGGCGCAGGTGGACAAACAACGGACATATCGCGATAGTCGCTGATCCAATCCAAGTTTTCATTTTTCGCATTTAATATGCAATGTCGACCATCACAGCTCTGGCTTGTGGTCTTCCAAACCACACCTTTACAATGGTGCAAAGTAGATCAAACGACGGAGATATCGCAATAGTCGGTAATACATCCAATTTTTTTTCATTTTTATTTAATCACGCTACAAGTCGCAATTTTGATCGGATCGTAATGAATTTTTTGGGTTTGTTGGGGGTCCCAGAGAGGAAGAAGGCTATTGATTTGTATATTGGCCGGATAATATTCAAGAGTCAGAATTGGAAAAAACTTACATATGTAGAGTAAAATTCTTAAATTGCTAAGGTTTCCGCTTCTCCGAAAGCAATCAATGAAAAAAGAAATGATCAACTTACAATGGTGCAAAATAAAATAGCGTACATCCCACTTGTTATACCTTTCACCAGAGTATGGAGAATATATTAAGTTTGTTTTTCAGTTTGTTTGCAATACACATTTCCTACCCTATAAAGTATATATGTTCTTGATCAGCATAAAATTCTGATAAAAATGTCCGTCTGTCCGTCCGTCTGTTGTAATCACTCTAGCGTCCACAATAATTGAACTAGAGCGCTGCATTTTTGCACCCGAGTGTCTTTTCTCCATAGGCAGGTCAAGTACGAAGATGGGCTATATCGGCCCACGTTTTGGTATAGCCCGCATATAACGGTACTACCCAATTTTCGGTATTTTGAGGATTTTAGCTACATTTCTTAACCAAACTAGCTGTAATTTGACATTTAAGGTTCTTAGGTGCCTCAACATTACTCCAACAACAACTGTCACCATAGGTTCATGTTTAGGTGTAGCCTCCATATGATGGTACCTCCCGATTTTCGGTATTTTGAATGTTTTAGCTAAAATTTTTAACCGAACCAGCTGTAATTTGACATTTAAGCTTCTTAGGTGTCTCAACATTACCCCAACAAAAACTCTCAACATAGGTCCAGGTTTAGGTACAACCCCCATATAATGCTTCCTCCCGATTTTTGGTATTTTGAGGGTGTTAGCTACAATTTTTAACTGAACAAGTTGTTATTTGACATTTAAGGTTCTTAGGGGTCACAACACTACTCCGCCAAAAACATTCAACATAGGTTCATGTTTAGGTACCATATAACGGTACCTTCCGATTTTCGGTATTTTGAGCATTTTATCAACAATTTTTAACCGTACTACCTGTAATTAGACATGGTTTGGTATACTTCCCATATAACGGCACCTCCCGATTTTCGGTATATTGGGATTTTAGCTATATTTTTAGACTGAACTACCTGTAATTTGACGTTTGAGGTTCCCAGTTGTCAAAAAACTACTTCAGAAAAAATTTTAAATATAGGTCCAGGTTTTGGAATAGCCCCCCTATAATGGTACCTCTCGATTTTCGGTATTTTGAGGATTTTAGCTACAATTTTTAACCGAACTACCTGTAATTTAAAAGTCGAGGTTGCAGGTGGTCACAAATATCTCCTCCAAAAATTGTCAAAATAGGTCCATGTTTTGGTATAGCCCCCATATAACGAACGGTACCTCCCGATTTTCGGCATTTTGAGCATTATATTTGCAATTTTTAACCGTACTACCTGTAATTTGACGTTTGATGTTCTCACTGGTCACGAAACTTCTCCACTCAAAATCGTCAATAAAGATCCATGTTTTGGTATAGCCCCCATATAACGGTTCCTCCCGATTTTCGGTATTTTGAGGATTTTGGTTAACATTTTTAAGCGAACTATCTGTAATTTGGCATTTAAGGTTCTCGGTGGTCACGAAACTTCTCCACTAAAATTCTTCAATATAGGTCCAGGTTTTAATATAGTTCCCATATAACGGTACCTCCCGATTGGCGATATTTTGAGAGACTTAGCTAATTTGATTGACGGAACTACCCGTAATTTGACCTTTGAGGTTCCCTGCAGTTATAAAACTTTTCCACAAAAAATTTTAAAAATAGTTAGAAACTTTGGTATACAGCCATGGGTGGTACCTTTCACCTGGCTGAACACATTTTTATACCCTACACCACTATGTGGAAAGGGTATTATAAGTTTGTTTTGATAAAAATTCATGTAACACGGCGAAATATTCGTCGGAGACCCCAACGTGGTATACCAATCTTCATATATCGACGAGATAAAGAAGATTTGAGATGTGTGTCCGTCCGTCCGTCTGTCTGTCCATTATAAATTGTAATCAAACTCCAGGCCGCAATTATGTATAGAGGTCGGGTTCAGACCAGAATAGACACCTATTGTTATTGGTGATGGTCGTGAAATATTTAGCGGGTGAAATGGACCAAAAACATAATTTTTATCCAAATTTATAGCTGTTCTGTAGGCCGCAACAATAGTCCGATCGCTTCTAAATTTTAAATAAGGTAAGAGTATATGACAAAGAAGAAGCTTGCAATTAAAGATGGTGATCAGATAATATTTAGAGGGTTAAATGGACCACAACTTTTGTGTAAAAATTGTGAAAATTTTTAATATACAGCTTATATATATACTTCTGGAAGACACACTCCGGTAAAATAAGCTGTACTTTTGTATGAAAAATAGGAACATTTTATTTGTGGCCCATATTTGAATTCCTGTAGGGCATATACCGCCAAAGTAGCCTACGTATGAAAAAAGAACTACTGAATTTTCCTCTGATGCAAATTGCAATAATGTGTCTGCTAGATAACGGACCTGATTCCTAATATATAATTGGTACAAATTGTCCCTATCATGATATAGCAATATCCAGTTTTTATATTATTGCAATAGCGTATTAATTGACCTATTGGATTTTTATACATATATTGCAGCGTGGGGTCGCTTCACCACCTATTTTCAAAATGCCGTTAAAGTTTATTTGAAGTTTTCGATTGTTTGAGTGGAGTATTCCCCCATTGGCTTAACTTCATTTATTACCATCTATTACAGAGAGTAATGTTTTTCAAAACGAACTGACAGTGTTGCAAAATTTTACTGATCGCTACCAATATCATGATTTCATCCCGGCGAAGGGAATTATCAATTGGCTTCTCAGTTTTTGAAATGATGCCTTTTTAGCGAAAAACCGAACTCTTTAAGTGTCTAGTATTCTCATATGAATGAGAATCACACTCACTTTTCGGCTTTTCCAAAGAAACACCAAAATCAAAATATTTTGCAACATGTCAGCACGTATCAACTAAGAATTCTTCGAATTCTGTGAGTTGAAAAGAACACCAACACAGGAATTATCAATTGGCTTCTCAGTTTTTGAAATGATGCCTTTATTTGAAGTATTAATTTTGGTGAAGGCGAATGCACCCACCCCATCCTGGCGTGTAATTGATTGTGAATAATTTTGGGATTTTTTCATTTCCTTGCATAAGTTTTTTGGATTTCTATTCAATATTAGTTACTTTTACCGATATAAATTCACTGTAGGAAATGTCAATAGTGAATCTATACTGACTTACTATTGACAATAGCTGTGTCTTTTTACGTGATAATTAGTAATAATTATTACTAATGTTGCAGATTTTGACAGTTGCATAAAGGAAAAGTTGCTGAAAAAATTTTTTCGTCAACATTTAGTAAGTAAAAAGACACCCCTAATGTCAACAGTACTATTGACAAACTGTAGACAACTCATGGAATTTCGTATAGACATTTGGTATGAACGTGTCATTCGAAAGTCAGTAGTGACATTGGAACTAGTATGTCAGACGTAAGTCAGTAGTTGCTGAGGGACCATGTGTTGACAATGGAGGTAGTGAGTCAATAGATACATTGGAGGTAGTGAGTCAATAGTTCATGAAGGGTCATATGGAGACATTGGTACCAGATTTTCACTACTAAGTTTTTTGGCCTATTTGGAACTTTGGAGCTAAAAACCTATATAGTACGTTTAATAAGACGATGAACTGACGCTTTTGTTTAAATAGTATATTTATTAATGAAAAAAACATATAATATTGAAAATGCTAAAAAAGTATAAATTGCGTTCCGCTTTTCCAGCGAGACGAGACAACATATTCATCAGGTTCCACAATATTCTCTAAAGGTTCCACAAAATGTCTAATTGTCGAAGTTTCACCGCAAATGTTGTCAGCCGCCTCAGAATTTGCATCTTGACATAGAATTGTCTATTTGTTCACATCTCTTTTGTAATTTTATTGCTCATACTTGTTCTTATTAAAATTAAGTTTTTTCACTCGTTAAATTCACGATATTTTATTGATTTTTCACGAAACGCCAAAATTATTTTATACCAAATAATTAGGAAAATTAAGAAAAAATAAGAAGATGCTTCGCTGGGCTATTAGCTGTGAATATAAACAGCGCTTCTTCTTATTAAGGAAAATGTGTTAATTGTTGACAACATGTTGACAAAGTGTTGATTTTGTCACCATAATAGTAGACAGAATGGTGACATGTCGACACATGACCCCGTTCTTCCTACAGGGTTTTATAAGTTGAAATCAGAATAACATCACCCTGAAAAGCACAAGCCGAGTGCATTATCAAGCAGAAGTATGGCACAAGTGCACATTTTTTGGATGATAGATCTTCAATAAACAATTTTCCCTTTGAAAAAGTATATATTGCATTTGTAGAGTTCAATAATTTGGAGGAGTGTTCAATAAATGTCAGTCGGTCGAAAATTCCACGGTCAAATATCTGAGATATTGCTAATTGCGTTGTAACTGGGAAGATCTGTACATATTCCAATAAGAACCTGATATTCAAAGAAAATTTAAAGATGTAGCAATGTTAAATTTCCAATTTTGAAATATTTGTTAGAAATGTATAGAGCTATGCCAAATGAACTATGTATTTGGAACTATCTGGTTCACTACGCAGTTCATTTGTATGGACAAACTGCGTATACGTAATATCACACGTTAAATTTTCACGGTGCGCCTTAACTAATTTTAAATGGAAGGTGCTTACACCTAGGAAGTTTTTGCAGATTCAGAAACTACAATGATCATAGATGAGAAACATCAAGAAACAAAAAAATCTCCGGAGAGATTTTCAAATAAATCGCGATTAAAGTTCACATTTTTAGGGGCTCTTTAGGTTTTCACGATTTTGCTTCGAAACCGCGAGTCCTATGTAAATGGGCCCAAAGAAAATGTTGTAGCTGTAAAAATTCTCCACAAGATTGGCCTTCATGATATGCTCGTAGGTTCAAATTGAGACAATGCACTGACTGTATCGCCTCCTTATAAAACAATGTCATTAGTGCAATTTTCCAAATAAAACTTTTATATCTTGAAAATGGTACAACCTAGGAAAAAATAAATCATCCAGTCTTGTACAGAAATTTTACAGCTTCAACATTTTCTTTAGTGCCATTTTGATATGACTTGCGGTTTCCAAGCAACATCTTGAACCTCTATATCTCAAAAATGGTAAAACCTACGAAAAAACCTAAAGGTCAGTCTTGTAAAGAATTTTCACAGCTACAACATTTTCTTTAGACACATTTCGATACGACTTGCGGTTTCCAAGCAAAATCGTGAAAACCTAAAAAAATCCTAAAATTTTGAATTTTGATCGCGATTTATTTAAAAATCCCTTCGGCGACTTTTTCTGTTTTCTTTATTTTTCTTATCTATTAATATTGCTGTTTCAGAATCCGCGAAATCTTCCCATGTGTAAGCGGTTTTCATCAAAAGTTAGTTAAGGCGAACTGAGCATGATATTGTTTTATAAGGAGGCGATACAGTTAGTGCATTTTCTCAATTTGAACTTCTATATCTCAAAAACGGTAAAACCTACGGAAATATCGTAAAGGGCAATCTTGTGGAGAATGTTCACAGCTACAATATTTTCCCTAGGTCCATTTACATAGGACTCGCAGTTTCCAAGCAAAATCGTGAAAACTTAAAGAACCCTTAAAAATGTAAATTTAAATCGCGATTTATTTGAAAATCCCACCGGCGATTTTTTTGCTTCTTGATATTTCTCATCTGTGAGCGTTGTAGTTTCAGAATCTGCAAAAACTTCCCTGGTGTAAGCACCTTCCATTTAAATTTGGTTAAGGCACACAGTGTTTCATGATGTTACTCATACGCTTTGGAACTAGTACCGTGAATTAGGAACCTGATTACCCAACTCTAGAAATGTATAATATGTATAATTGTTCCACAAATATTTCCCGACTAGGCAACGTCAATGTTTCAACCCCTCGGTAGAGTTGGGGACATTTTCTGGGATGTTGATAGAACAATTATTATATTATTATTTAAGCTTGATGTGATAAGGTGCCATAATCCACAAACTTATTTCTTACAATAAGTTTGTTTGTTCCATAAAGAAAAGCTAATTCCCAGGGGTAGTGGTGTAGGGTATCACATGGTCGGCCCCGTCCGACTATAGCCTTTGCTTGTTTACTTTACTTGTTTAGATTAAATTTGATAATTTTGTCATATGGGGTATCCATGGTCGAAAAATGTTTCCACCTAAAATTGTGAAAGGAAATTCCATTTTAATTAAGGCTATTTTATGATGCAGGTCCGAATTTAACGTTTTTTACTTGTTTGATTTGAATTGTAATGACGAATATTCCAGCTTTTTTGGGTGTATTTGAAGAAAGTGACATTCTGAGCTATAAATTGATCCCTATTGAACTACCAAAAGTGGTAAAATACTAGAAATATAGAAAAAGAAGACAAAATATCCTAATTTTCAGTTTATGGAATTTTATTTCCAAAGGGGATATATCTGCTTCTGTTAAACATATTATACGGGAAGAAGTTGATAGTGAAACTAGATTTTCTGAGCTTGAAATTGATATAAAATATTTTGGCATTGATCAAAATATTAGAGTAATAGCAAAATGCGTTAAGTTATCCCAATTTTAAAATATCTGCTACTTGTATTTTTCTCTTCAATCAGTATCAATTGTACATGGTTCAGTTCACTTAGGGCTAAATCATTTTTGATAAAAGCTAGGATGGTGAAAACTTTAGTAACGACCTAAAAGACATGTTTACCGGTGAAAAGCCTGGTGCAGGGTATCACATAGTCGACCCCGCCCCTACTATAGCCTTTGCTTTCTAGTTGTGGGTGCTAGAGTGATTACAACAGACGCCCATGGCTATATCTCCCAGAATTTTATCCTAATAAAGAATATACAGTCGAACTTCGCTATAACGAACATACCTATCCCGATTTTTTTTCTATAACGATTAAAAATCGAAAACAACTTTTTCCCACCCATTTTTGCCTATTTTAACCTCTCTATAGCGAACTTAACTATAACAAATAATACACTCTAATGAAGTTTATTTAATGCACAAGTGGAAATTCTCACACAAAATTATCTCTCTAAAAAGAATTTTTGAAAAACTTTGTTCATTTTAGTTCAGGCAATAAATGTGAAACAAAACACATTCATCAACCTTCTTTTTTATTTGAAGTTCGCCCTAAAAAGGAGAAGCAAACTCATTTATCAACGCTCTCGGAATAAAAATTGATTCGAAATACGTTCAGTTTCCAATGACAACTATGCATAGTTTCATTTTATTGCCTCAAAATGACTGATTTGCCATTTTGCCCCGGTTCCTTAATAACGAATTTTCTCTATAACGTAGTAATTCGTCGGTCCCCAACTACTACGTTATATAGAAGTTCGACTGTATATACTTTAGATGGCCGCAAATTATTATTTCAATGTGTTACCCACGGAAAAGCAAACTTAATATATTTACTCTTCATACTATGGTTGAGGGTAGAATAAAATTTGATAATTGTTGAGAGTCGAATGAATATTTTCCACTCTGCTCTTGTATATTTTAAATTCTTCAGCACTTCTTCGATATGTATCTCCATCCCTACTTGGTAATTTTATATGCATACCCTTATCTTCAATTGCTTAGAAACCTGCATGACCCTTTCATTGTTAATATAAGTGAACCTAATTATGCTTCCATTTCATAACAAAAAATTATAACAAATTTTCTTAATAAAAGTTTTAAGCACATCAGATTAAGCATCAGTCATCAACTTTTAATTCAATGTTGAAACTAAAGTCTGTTCTAAAGTCCTTTCATCTTTTTTGTTTGTATCCGAGGTTTTTGTTTCCTTTTCAATAAGGATTAACTGTGGTTGGTCCACCCTTTTATGTCTTCCTGGTTTAAGAAGTTTGTACGTTTTTTTTTATTCTTGTTTGTCCCAATTGGTAAATTCCTTACGTGCACTTTCTGTTTCTTCCAATGATCCACTTCAAGTAAATTTCAAGCGGCTACCGCTGCTTCTGCGACGTTTTTGCTGTCTTTTGTCCTTTTTTATTTATTTATTTTTAAACATCAGTCAGTGTCTAGAATGCGTGATGAAGTGGGTCTTAGGGTCTTTAGTATTCTTTTTTTGTATTGTGTGGTGTTGGTGTATTTTTTTTTTGTTGTGCAATTCATTTTTGGCGTCCCTTTTCTCCATCAGCAATGGAAAATAAATAAATTAAAAATAATTTTTTTGCCGAACAAACGTGCTGAGTTTTTGTTCTCACTTTAACTCACGTTTTTCCTTTTGCGTTCTTGATTCGTACTTTGTTCATCAACACTGGTTAAAGGGTAAATAACGTTGACTTTTGAAATGGGTTAATTGTAAAATGTGGTGTATCACCCTTAGAAGGATCATAGAATGCGGGCTGTTACCAAATATGTCATTTACGGTGACATAATTGTAAATTTGTTCTTTTATTTGGCAAGTGTGAACGATTTCCTACGATGATGCGGTAGTGGGAGGAAACAAATATATAAGAGATTTTCTAATTAGTTAAAAAAAATAGGAAATAATCATATAAAAATATTAATATATACTCTAAATTATTTGTTGAAAATTGCAATGAAAATCAATGTAATGTTTTGTTGATTTTTTATGAAGTGCGTAATATTTAACAAATTATAGTGCAATTTATGGAAATATGTAATGTCAAACACAAATTATTGCAAAAGCAATAGTTTCAACCTAATATGTATCATAAAGTGTTGCAAAAATTGTAATTGCTGCAGAATGTGCTAGAAAGCAAAGCTAGTAGCAAATTCGAGCAACAAAATATGTGTATTATTCAAACATAAGAACAACAAAACTAAAGAAACACTTGTTAGTTGGTCGCAGTTCCTGGTTCAAAGTGGAGGAAAAATAAAAAAAATAAAAAAGAAGTAAAAAAAGTCAATATACAAATTTGTGAATAGTTATGATTACCGTTAAAATA
The DNA here is from genome assembly GCF_047663935.1 of Musca autumnalis. Taxonomy (NCBI): domain Eukaryota; kingdom Metazoa; phylum Arthropoda; class Insecta; order Diptera; family Muscidae; genus Musca; species Musca autumnalis. The sequence continues at coordinate 120,913,678 of NW_027411866.1, read as the reverse complement.
ATTTGTATTGTCATAAATAATATTAATTATAAGCGTTTAGGATTCTTTCACCAGATTGTATATATAAGTAAATATATCAGGAAAAATGACTAAAATAATCTTTTCCATTTCAAAAAAATTAAAAAAATTGATGCTACATCAATGATTTTTGGTACATAGTTTAAAAAAAATCAGCATTCCAAATCTGTTTTCGTACTAACTTTGATCGTTGCGCGAAAAAGATATGACCGTTTTAATTATGATAATTAGGAAAAATTCTAAAAAAATCGCGGCTTAATATAGTTAGCTGTTATATCCTATTATCGTTAACTGAATTCGTACCCTTTGCGATGATGCAAAAAATAATCGCAAAGTCTCAATGGATTCGCGAAAAATCAAATTTGTTAAATAATTTCTCGTATTTACAAACATATTTTTTGAAACAATAGCGCTCATAGTTACGAAAAATATATAAAAAAATTATAACATCATCCAGACATTTTGAGGAATAAAATGAAACCTAAGTTGTGAAGGTTGGAGCTCTAGCATTCATGTTATTTGCAAAAATACGAAGAAAATATTACAAAAAAAAATCATTTTATTTTTTTATGGTTTTATAGGAAAAGTTGGAGAAAAAATGTTTGAGTTCTTCGGCATTTTCGTCAAAATTTCACGCAACAATGATTATATTCCGTTGTAACAAATTTTTCGCTTATAGTTTTCCTATTGGATAAAATTATTAGAACCTTATATTAAATCACAATGAATTTCAATGGCGGCATAACGTTAAAATAATGTTATATTGAATATTACAACATTTGAGACGCATATAAACCGCGTAATTATGAAAATGACATGATGCGCATCCGATTTTCCAACACAGCGAATCAATCCCTTTTATTTGATGTACAGTTTGTCAAATTCTATTTGGCGGCCACGATGTAGCATCTGCTGCATTTAAGGGTGAAAAATACAGTAAAATGGTCATAATTTCCGCGAAGTTCATTTACATTTTATGCGCATCCGATTTCAATAATCACCATTAAAAAATACATCCTTCTATGCCGTTTCAATGCGATCCATCAAGAACCGTGGATGTAGCATCGCACTTAATTTTTAGAAAAAATCTATTATATCTCTGGATTAGCGATAGTTTTGAAATATCTGTTTTCGCGCAGTTTAAACACAAGTATCGATCTATTTATTCAAGTAGAACTGACATATCCAAAACGCGTTTTAATATGCGATATTTTCAAAAAAAATTTTGGCAAATTTTCGAAATTTGAGGAGTATCATATCCGCCGATCTAGTGGGTGGATTTTTACGCGTCGTGGCTTGATAGATTCAGAACGTAAAAAAACTAAATTTACGCGGGTTTCCACGGAAATCGAATGACGTTTGTAAATTTTAAACCAAAAAATAGGTTTTTGAGAAAAATTTACGCACAAAAATTTCGTGTTTGGGCGCAGATTACTGTGATCCTGTGAGGGCTACACCCTCATGTTATACATTAAAAAATGCGAAATCGCGAGTACTACAATCCAATAATAAGCTTTTAGGGAAATCCAGCTGCGCGTCCCGATTAGAGCAAAAATTTAAAAAACACCATTTTTCGGGTTTCAAAATGTCAGCATCCGTTTGAGGTAGATACAGTGGATATATTAAAAAATCATACATTAGAAACTTCAACTCTGAAGTGTGCTCTTTAAGTTCTCTTTTGAGCATTAAGCTCTACATTGTGTTGTAAAACCACTAATTGGAAAATAACATAATGAAACTCGTTTATTTCAACGATTTTTTCCGATTTTTTTACATTAGTACGACCACAGCTTCCGCTCAAATTATTATTTTAAAAAACCTCTCGGTGAATCGGGCTAAAACAGTTTATTTTACCGAAATGCGGTCAAAAATTATGGTATAGTAAAACTGATCGCGAGTTACAATACCCCATACCTCAGTTTCAACATAAGTTAATTTTCTACAAAAAGGTCGATATATTTGCTTTTATTAGCATTTTTAATTACATAAATGAAATAAGTTTTGTTTTTATATCAATAAAACAATTTTTTCTCCGTATTCAAAATGCAGTTTTATTAATCACATTCAGAAACAAGTAAGAGAAGGCTATAGTTGAATGGTGCCGACCATGTAATGCACTACACCACTTACTCTGGGCACAAATTTTCCATGGAATTTATTTTATGTGATTGCGACATATTATGTGTTATTTTATTTATTTTCTAATGGACCGATTTCTTAAAAAATCTACAAGTTGTATTAGGAAAATAAAAAATTACCAAAGGCATTATAACTTGCTTTCAGTGATTTTTACCGAATACGGTGCCCTGAACTAACTTTAAATAAAATGTGGGAAGTTTTCGCGGATTCTGAAACTACAATGTCGAAATATGAGAAAAATCAAAAAACAAATCGCCGGAGGGTTTATAAAATAAATCGCAGTCAAAGTTCACATTTTTAGGGTTTTTAGATATTCAAGATTTTGCTTGGAAACCGTAAGTCCCATGGGAATGGGGCTAAAGAATATGTTGTAGCAGTGAAAATTCTCTACAAGATTGACCTTCATGATATTTTTGTAGGTTTTACCGTTTTTTAGATATATAAGTTTAAATTGGGACATTGCACTGACTTATAAAAAATGCACGGTCCGCCTTAACTAGCTTTAAATTAAAACCGATTACACCTGGGAAGTTTTTGCGGGTTCTGACACAGTAATTTTCATAGATGAAAGAAAATCCAAAAAACAAGAAAAATGTAAAAATAAATCGAGGTGATGCGACGGACTTCACGGCGCATCACAAGTGCACCAAAGAAACTATGGAAAGCCGAAAAGAAACGACGTGAACAATGTTTACTGGTACGTCGTTTAAACGAGACTCAAAAAAAAAAACCGCACAAAAAAAACTAAAAATGTGAACTTTGACCTCTGGCGATTTTTTTTTTTGATTTTTCTTATCTATGAACATTATAGTTTCGGAAACTTCAAAAACTTCTTTGGTGTAAGCACCTTTCATTTAAAGTAAGCTCAGGCGCGACTCGATCATTGAAACAAAAACAATATTTCGAGGTACGATATTATATTACTTGATTGCTTTAGTGGAGTATTCCCCCATTGGCTCAACTTCATTTATTACCCTCTATTACAGAGAGTAATGTTTTTCAAAACGAACTGACAGTGTTGCAAAATTTTACTGATAGCTACCAATATCATGATTTCATCCCAGCGAAGGGAATTATCAATTGACTTCTAAGTTTTTGAAATTATGCCTTTTTAGCGAGAAAAAAGCGAGTGTGATTCTCATTCATTTGGGAATACTAGACACTTAAAAAGTTCGGGTTTTCGCTAAAAAGGCATAATTTCAAAAGTTTTGGTCAATTTAATATTATCAGATCATCATGTTAAATTGCAACCTTCCTCTTTGTCGTAAACCCAAACTCAACTTAAAATTTCTCGCCGATCAGACTATAATTGCAACCTACAGAGCCGCTACAAAATCGGTCAAAAATTCTGTTTTTGTTTTTTTTTTAATTTTTGCCTTTTAGGGCGAATGCCATTATTTGTGCCATTGTCTGTGAAAATAAAAAGCTTCAATTAAAAAAAAAAAATCACAAATGCAAATGCGTTCCAAATGACGAAAATTGTCTAGCAACAACAACATCTAATATGCCAGATAATGTTAACTGGTTTTCATTATAATCTCCTTAGGTCATATAGCTCGATTAATTAAATTAATTAGGGCCTTCGCCCGAAAAAGGCAAAAACTTAAAAACAAAAATTCAGTTGAGCCCGGCTGGGATTTGAACCTGGGTCGTCATCAACTAAAAGAAAACTTTGTTGAAGTCTTAGCGTTCTAAACCACAATCCACTTAAAAAGCTGTCGATTGTAATATGATGCAATATTGAAAAAATAGTAAAGAAGGGGGACAAATGACTCGCCTTTGGAAATAAAATTATTGACGTGTAGGACTTCGCTAAATATATTTTTTGCAATATAATCTCGTTAGGTCATATAGCTCGATTAATTTAATAACTTTTGTTTTTGTTCCATTGAAAAAATTTAAAAAACTTAAATGACCCAACCCTCCATCATATACGTCTGATGAAAAAAGAGCCTTTATTTTCAAATATAGTGAGTTACGAATGTTCGGGTGTATCTACAAGCTGTCTAAATCATCGTTGGGCACTATCACAATTAAAGGTTAATCGTTGTGCATGTATTTTGATTGTGCTGGACCGAATTTGATGAAATTTTATGTGCAGGTTCAATAGGTGTGATAATACCGAAATATGGAGCGGCCGGGGGACCACAACGGTTCAGTGAATCAGCACTTTGTTAACAAGAAGTAAAAACGGCGGGCCGAACTTTTTTACCCTTCACCATAAATTATATTAAACCAATCAAAATCCCCAACAAATCGAGAGGTATGGTTTATGGACATGGACGACAATTATCTCCCGAAATATTTGATACCTCCAAGGGAGACTAAAATACTGAAAAACCGGAGGTACCGTTCTATGAAGACAAAATAAAAAACCCGAACCTCTACCGAATATTCTATGCGGGAATACCCACAACGAAGTCTAAATACTAAATTGTAGCCATTTCGGTGAGATAATGACTAAAACCAAAAAATGTCGAAAATCGGGAGGTAGCTAAATTCTCTGCAGAAATGTCTTATCGGTTGAATAATGTAGCTAAAAACCTTGCGAGTACCGATACCGTTTTATGAAGGATATACTAAAAACCTGGACCTGCACCGATCATACCATGCGGATTTTTTTATACCCCCAAAAGAATATGAACATCACTTCGGCAGGATAAGGCGGCTAGAGTACAGTTTTATGAGGGTTATCTAAAAATGTTGACCGATATAACCCATTTTAAATAAAAAAAATCCTACGAATAATATAAACTACAGGGACAAATTATAAAGCTCTATGTTAAATATTGCGATTTCAACAGAAAACCCAATCATTCCAATGGGAACGTCCAAAAGAGCCAAGACCGAAAAAGCATGCCAAGTTTGGTCAAATGTGAAGGTTTTGCTCATTGTTTTCTTCGACTGCAATGACGTGATGCATCATGAATTCTTGCCACAAGGTAATACGGTCAATAAGGAATACTAGCTTGAAGCTATGCGGCGCACAGTGGACGAAACCACTGACCTAGCGGCGCGAATTTAATAACTCGCAAACGCATTGAGATATATTTCTGAAACTTTGCGCAAACTCAGCCTGTTTGTGTGGGTAATAATGGACTGAATATGAACAATATTGGCTAATGTTTTGGTATAGCCCCCACATAATGGTACCTCCCGACTTTCGGTTTTTTTGAGAATTTAAGCCAAATGTTCTTAGCAAATTAGCTCTAATTTGGTTAACAGGGTTTCTAGATATTCCGTATTTTGAAGATTTTATCCACATTTTCAGATCTTTTATTAGCAGAGTCGAGGCTAATTCAACAAAAGTATATTACACTTAAAACACGATAATAGTTTTTGAAAATGTATTGCTATACAACTATGCACCTCCAGGCACCAAACTTTTTGTTTTAATTAAAATCACACCCTCCCCTATCAATTAAAAATAAATTTTGTTTAGTTTTGTTAAGAGTTTATTTAACAATTATGTAGACAGTATTAAGCAATTTTCTTAAAACTTGATGCAGCAAAATTTCTTGCATTTGATAGTGAATAACAGAGTGAATATTTACTACAAAAAAAAAACAAAATTTTAGTCAGCAGAGTATCTGTAACTGATACAATGTGAAAAGTTTCGCAATTTAAAAGTTAGATTTTTCGACTTTCGCGACGCTAGATCAATGGTTTCTACCAGTGTGCCGCGTTTTCCCGAAGCAAACGCCAGAATTGTGGAAATACTAATCATGGATTTTACACCATGATGGCGCATCAGCTCACACATCGATGTTTATGCGTAAGTTTTTGGCCAAAAACAAAACCGTTATCATGCCTCAACCACCGAATTCAGCGGACATGGATCCCGCTCATTTTTCATCTTCTCAAAACTAAAGGCACCGATGTTTTGCTACGGTTGAGGAGATAAAAGAAAAATCGAAACAGGAGCTGTTGGCTGGATTGAAATTCTGTAACTATTTATTCGCTACTGACAACAATTAATTAAAGCAAAATTATAATTCATAATATTATTATTATTATTATTATTATTATTATTATTATTATTATTATTATTATTATTATTATTATTATTATTATTATTATTATTATTATATTATTATTATTATTATTATTATTATTATTATTATTATTATTATTATTATTATTATTATTATTATTATTATTATTATTATTATTATTATTATTATTATTATTATTATTATTATTATTATTATTATTATTATTATTATTATTATTATTATTATTATTATTATTATTATTATTATTATTATTATTATTATTATTATTATTATTATTATTATTATTATTATTATTATTATTATTATTATTATTATTATTATTATTATTATTATTATTATTATTATTATTATTATTATTATTATTATTATTATTATTATTATTATTATTATTATTATTATTATTATTATTATTATTATTATTATTATTATTATTATTATTATTATTATTATTTATTATTATTATTATTATTATTATTATTATTATTATTATTATTATTATTATTATTATTATTATTATTATTATTATTATTATTATTATTATTATTATTATTATTATTATTATTATTATTATTATTATTATTATTATTATTATTATTATTATTATTATTATTATTATTATTATTATTATTATTATTATTATTATTATTATTATTATTATTATTATTATTATTATTATTATTATTATTATTATTATTATTATTATTATTATTATTATTATTATTATTATTATTATTATTATTATTATTATTATTATTATTATTATTATTATTATTATTATTATTATTATTATTATTATTATTATTATTATTATTATTATTATTATTATTATTATTATTATTATTATTATTATTATTATTATTATTATTATTATTATTATTTTTATTATTATTATTATTATTATTATTATTATTATTATTATTATTATTATTATTATTATTATTATTATTATTATTATTATTATTATTATTATTATTATTATATTATTATTATTATTATTATTATTATTATTATTATTATTATTATTATTATTATTATTATTATTATTATTATTATTATTATTATTATTATTATTATTATTATTATTATTATTATTATTATTATTATTATTATTATTATTATTATTATTATTATTATTATTATTATTATTATTATTATTATTATTATTATTATTATTATTATTATTATTATTATTATTATTATTATTATTATTATTATTATTATTATTATTATTATTATTATTATTATTATTATTATTATTATTATTATTATTATTATTATTACAAGTGAGCAAAGGCTATAGTCGGGACGGGGCCGACCATGTAATACCCTACACCACTACCCCTGTGCATAAGGTTTTCACTGGTAAACATTTCTTTTAGGGAATATAATCCGACTACCACCAAAAATAATATGCCTCTTTCTCTCTGGGACCCCCATAAGCAATCAAACTTTCGTGACCATCCGATCAAAATTACGACCTGTAGCTTGATTGCAAAAAATGGAAGAATTGGATGAATTACCGACTATTGTGGTATCTCCCTTGTTTGACCACCTTCGCCAACCTGATTTACGACAATGTAAAGGTAATATTTTCTTCTTCAATTGACAGGTTTTGCCGTTGGAATACCCCTACTAAAAGCCAATATATTCACAAAGAATAAAACTTTGAATTTGTCTCCAAATGAGTTTTTGCCCCTTCCGACCCCTAAATATTATCCGACCATCATTAAAATCAGTAGGCTTCTTCCTCTGTGAGACCCCCATTAACCCCTAAAATTTCGTGACGATCCGATCAAAATTGCAACCTGTGGCGTGATTACAAAATAATCGGAAAATGGGATGCATTATCGACTATTGTCATATCTCTGCTATTTGACCACCTATGACAACCTAATTTACATCGCTGGAAAGGTGATATTTTCTACTTTCCTTGCCAGGTTTTGCTTTTTATATACCTCTTAAAGAAACAGATATATTGGCTTTGAAATAAAACGTTGACCTTTCTCTAAATAAGTGTTTGCCCATTCCGACCCCTGAATATTATCCGACCATCATCAAAATCAATAGGCTTCTTTCCCTTTGGGACCCCCATTAACCCCCAAAATTTCGTGACGATCCGATCAAAATTGCGACCTGTAGGGTGATTACAAAAAAATCAGAAAATGGGATGCATTATCGACTATTGCCATATCTCTGCTATTTGACCACCTACGACAACCTACTTTACATCGTTGTAAAGGTGATTTTTTCTACTTTCCTGGCCAGGTTTTGCTTTTGATATACCTCTTAAAGAAACAGATATATTGGCTTTGAAATAAAATGTTGACTTTTCTCCAAATAAGTGTTTACCCATTCCGACCCCTAAATATTATCGGACCATCACCAAAATCAATAGGCTTCTTCATCTGTGAGACCCCCATTAACCCTCAAATTTTCGTGACGATCCGATCAAAATTGCGACCTGTAGCGTGATTTTCAAAAAATAGAAAAATGGGATGTATTACCGACTATTGCGATATCTCCGTTATTTGGTTACCTACGCCGACCTAGTTTGCATCATTGTAAAGACGGGATCTTCTACTTTCATAGTCAGGCTTTGCTTTTGGAAAATTTGCAACCAAAGCTGTGATATTCGTCAATATAATTAAAATCGCAAAAATTAAAATTGGGGTTTTATTTGCTACTATTGTGATATCTTCGTTGTTTGATCATCTACGAGCACCCACTTTACATCATTAGAAAGGTGATATTTTCTACTTTCATTGTCAGGTTTTGCTTTTGGTATACCCCATATAGAAGCTGAGATATTCGCTTTGGAAAAAACGTTGTCTTTTTATCCACCTAAGTTTTTTGCCCTTTCCGACCCCTAAATATTATCCGACCATCACCAAAATCAATAGGCTTCTTCCCCTCCGGGACCCTCATCAACAACAAAAATTTGGTGACGATCCGATCAAAATTGCGACCTGTAGCGTGATTACAAGGTTTAGATGGACAGACGGACGGACACACATAGCCAGATCGACTCAGCTCGTCGAGACATTCATTTTGGTATATATAAGTATGGGTCTACGACCATTATTTCGATGCGTTACAAACTTTTTGGCCAAAACCAACTTATAATACCCTCCCCACATAGTGGTGTAGGGTATAATTATTATTATTATTATTATTATTATTATTATTATTATTATTATTATTATTATTATTATTATTATTATTATTATTATTATTATTATTATTATTATTATTATTATTATTATTATTATTATTATTATTATTATTATTATTATTATTATTATTATTATTATTATTATTATTATTATTATTATTATTATTATTATTATTATTATTATTATTATTATTATTATTATTATTATTATTATTATTATTATTATTATTATTATTATTATTATTATTATTATTATTATTATTATTATTATTATTATTATTATTATTATTATTATTATTATTATTATTATTATTATTATTATTATTATTATTATTATTATTATTATTATTATTATTATTATTATTATTATTATTATTATTATTATTATTATTATTATTATTATTATTATTATTATTATTATTATTATTATTATTATTATTATTATTATTAATATTATTATTATTATTATTATTATTATTATTATTATTATTATTATTATTATTATTATTATTATTATTATTATTATTATTATTATTATTATTATTATTATTATTATTATTATTATTATTATTATTATTATTATTATTATTATTATTATTATTATTATTATTATTATTATTATTATTATTATTATTATTATTATTATTATTATTATTATTATTATTATTATTATTATTATTATTATTATTATTATTATTATTATTATTATTATTATTATTATTATTATTATTATACCCTCCACCATAGTATGGAGGGTATATTAAGTTTGTTTTTCCGTTTGTAACGCATTGAAATACTCATTTGCGACCCTATAAAGTATATATATTCTTGATCAGGGTAAAATTCTAAGTCGATCTGAGCACGTCCGTCCGTCCGTCCGTCCGTCTGTGGTAATCACTCTAGCATCCACAAAAATGGAGATATGACGCTGAAATTTTGGGAAAATGCGTCTTTTGTTTGCAGGCAGGTCAAGTTCGATGATGGGCTATATCGGTCCACGTTTTGGTATAGCCCCCATATAACGGTACCCCCCGATTTACGGTATTTTGACGTTTTTAACTACATTTTCAGACCGATTTGGCTATAATTTGACATTTAGGGTTCTTAAGTATCAATAAACTTATATAACAAAGGTTGTGGACATAGGTCCACGTTTTGGTATAGCCCCCATATAACGGTACCCCCCGATTTGCGGTATTTTGACGTTTTTAGCTACATTATCATACCGATGTAGCTATAATTTGACATTTAGGGTTCTTAAGTGTTAATAAACTTATATATTAGAAGTTGTGGACATAGGTCCACGTTTTGGTATAGCCCCCATATAACGGTACCCCCCGATATACGGTATTTTGACGTTTTTAGCTACATTATCATACCGATGTAGCTATAATTTGACATTTAGGGTTCTTAAGTGTTAATAAACTTATATATTAGAAGTTGTGGACATAGGTCCACGTTTTGGTATAGCCCCCATATAACGGTACCCCCCGATTTACGGTATTTTGACGTTTTTAGCTACATTTTCAGACCGATTTGGCTATAATTTGACATTTAGGGTTCTTAAGTATCAATAAACTTATTTAAAAAAACTTGTGGACATAGGTCCACGTTTTGGTATAGCCCCCATATAACGGTACCCCCCGATTTGCGGTATTTTGACGTTTGTAGCTACATTTTCAGACCGATTTAGCTATAATTTGACATTTAGGGTTCTTAAGTGGTAATAAACTTATATATTAGAAGTTGTGGACATAGGTCCACGTTTTGGTATAGCCCCCATATAACGGTACCCCCCGATTTACGGTATTTTGACGTTTTTAGCTACATTTTCAGACCGATTTGGCTATAATTTGACATTTAGGGTTCTTAAGTATCAATAAACTTATTTAACAAAACTTGTGGACATAGGTCCACGTTTTGGTATAGCCCCCATATAACGGTAGCCCCCGATATACGGTATTTTGACATTTTTAGCTGCATTTTCAGACCGATGTAGCAATAATTTGACATTTAGGGTCCTTAAATGTCAATAAACTTATATAACAAAAGATGTGGACATAGGTCCACGTTTTGGTATAGCCCCCATATAACGGTACCCCCCGATTAACGGTATTTTGACGGTTTTAGCTACATTTTCAGATTGATTTAGCTATTATTTGACATTTAGGGTTCTTAAGTATCAATAAACTTATACAACAAAAGTTGTGGACATAGGTCCACGTTTTGGTATAGCCCCCATATAACGGTACCCCCCGATTTACGGTATTTTGACGTTTTTAGGTACATTTTCAGACCGATGAAGCTATAATTTGACATTTGAAGTTCTTAAATGTCAATAAACTTCTGTGACAAAACTTGTGGACATAGGTTCACGTTTTGGTATAGCCCCCATATAACGGTACCCCCGATTTACGGTATTTTGACGTTTTTAGCTACATTTTCAGACCGATATAGCTATAATTTGACATTTAGGGTTCTTAAGTGTAACTTAACTTATATAACAAAAGTTGTAGACCTAGGTCCACGTTTTGGTATAGCCCCCATATAACGGTACCCCCGATTTACGGCATTTTTACGTTTTTATCTACATTTTCAGACCGATTTAGCTATCAATTGACATTTAGGGTTCTTCCGATTTTCAGTAATTTGATGATTTTACCTACAATATAAAACCGAACTAGCAGTAATTTGACATTTGAAGTTCTTAGTGGTCACAACACCTCTCCATCAAAAATTGTCAACAAAGGTCCATGTTCGGATATAGCTCCCATGTAACGGTACCTCCCAATTTTCAGTAGTTTGGCAATTTTAGCTACAATTTTTAACAGAACTAACTGTTATTTGACATTTGAAGGTTGTAGTGGTCACCACACATCTGCATCAACATAGCCCCAATATAACGATACTTCCCGATTTTCGGTACTTTGAGGATTTTACTTAAAATGTTTAACCGAACGTAGGTCCATGTTTTTGTATAGCCACAAAACAAACCTCCCGATTTTCCGTACCTTAGCTTTATTTTTTGGACGAACTTTCTGTAATTTGTTTATTTAAGTTCATATTTTCGTATAGCCCAGATACCTCCGAACTAGCTGTTAATGACATTTGATGTTCCCACGTTATGTACCGATTTTCGATATTTTGAGGATTCCAGCTAAATTTTTTAACCGAATTAGGAGCTATTTGACATTAAAGGCTCCCATCAAAAACTGTCAACATAGGCCCATGTTTTATTATAACCCCTATATAACAGTACCTCCCAATTTCTAGCCCACCAAAAATTGTCAACAGTTAGATATAGGCACCATAAAAAAGGACCTCCCGAATGAAACATTTTATGTACATTATCTGACATTTTAACGTACTCACTTTAAGTTGGGGACAGGAATGAATATTTTATGGTGGAGGGTATGAAAAGTTCGGCCCGGCCGAACTTAATGCTTTTTTACTTGTTATTATTATTATTATTATTATTATTATTATTATTATTATTATTATTATTATTATTATTATTATTATTATTATTATTATTATTATTATTATTATTATTATTATTATTATTATTATTATTATTATTATTATTATTATTATTATTATTATTATTATTATTATTATTATTATTATTATTATTATTATTATTATTATTATTATTATTATTATTATTATTATTATTATTATTATTATTATTATTATTATTATTATTATTATTATTATTATTATTATTATTATTATTATTATTATTATTATTATTATTATTATTATTATTATTATTATTATTATTATTATTATTATTATTATTATTATTATTATTATTATTATTATTATTATTATTATTATTATTATTATTATTATTATTATTATTATTATTATTATTATTATTATTATTATTATTATTATTATTATTATTATTATTATTATTATTATTATTATTATTATTATTATTATTATTATTATTATTATTATTATTATTATTATTATTATTATTATTATTATTATTATTATTATTATTATTATTATTATTATTATTATTATTATTATTATTATTATTATTATTATTATTATTATTATTATTATTATTATTATTATTATTATTATTATTATTATTATTATTATTATTATTATTATTATTATTATTATTATTATTATTATTATTATTATTATTATTATTATTATTATTATTATTATTATTATTATTATTATTATTATTATTATTATTATTATTATTATTATTATTATTATTATTATTATTATTATTATTATTATTATTATTATTATTATTATTATTATTATTATTATTATTATTAAAAACAAAAAAAACAAACATTGTTCCACAACATCCCATACAGGACAAGGGAGACTTCTCTCTTCATATTTAGCTCAATGATATGGGACCTACTGTTTATCGCCGAGTCCGAACGGCGTGTCCTAAGACACCACTTGTAGAGAAGTTTTTCAAGGCTGAAATACTCAGAAAATGTCGCCAACATTACTGAGGGGTATTTTGCCACCGTTGAAAAATGTTTGGTGTTGCCTGGCCGGGGAATCGAACCACCGACCTTCTGTGTGCAAGGCGGGCGTGCATACCATTGCACCACGGTGGCACCCAAAATTATTATTATTATTATTATTATTATTATTATTATTATTATTATTATTATTATTATTATTATTATTATTATTATTATTATTATTATTATTATTATTATTATTATTATTATTATTATTATTATTATTATTATTATTATTATTATTATTATTATTATTATTATTATTATTATTATTATTATTATTATTATTATTATTATTATTATTATTATTATTATTATTATTATTATTATTATTATTATTATTATTATTATTATTATTATTATTATTATTATTAGACATCGGATTTTTGCATGTTTTTTATTTCTTATCCGATTGGACTCAAATTTTGGATCTAGGCGTTTTAAGGGTCAATTTTTCGATATTTGGGGTCATATCAAAAATATGCAAAAAATATGCAAAAAATATGCAAAATATATGCAAAAAATATGCAAAAAATATGCAAAAAATATGCCAAAAAATATGCAAAAAAATATGCAAAAAATATGCAAAATATGCAAAAAATATGCAAAATATGCAAAAAATATGCAAAATATGCAAAAAATATGCAGAATATGCAAAAAATATGCAAACAGTTTTTGGGTGAAAATCGTCATAAAAGTCGTAAAATTAACAATTAAAGTTGGAAAAATCATCAAAAAAACTTTAAAGTGTCCTAAATTAAGACTTTTGGTCATTTAACGACGATTTTTTAGCAGATTATTACGTTATTGATACGACGGTGTGGTGTAGGATATATGGTATTGTAATACAATTTTTGATTGTTAAACTATGCAAAAATATAAAATTTGATAAAACAGCAATCATTTTATGTTATTTTATGTAAATTCAATATTTTCTTTGTCTTAATTTGTAGCTTTAGGCTGGTTTCAACTCAAAGGGAAGAAATCGAAGCTGGATTTTTTAGGCGGGGGTTGCAGCCTGAACTGTTTACTTAGATTAGATTTTAGATAGATTTAAGATTAAGATTGGCAATTGAGCACCATTGGAATAAGTTAACACGTGCTACTGGGGCCTCGAAGTTATGAAAATCTAGTCTCTCTCGTCGGCCCATATCTGTGGAACGGTTAAAGCTATTTGCCCGTATTATGCATTAACTTAAAGGCCATTCTGTTCATTTTATGTTCAAAAACAAAATGCGTAAGTATTACTGAATTCGACATAGAAAAGCAGTGTCCCGATTAACGTGACTACGTACGCCTTAGGGCGAAAATGGAGCCTATCTGGGTACAGCTGACTACTTGGTTGTAATCTGTGGTGAGCTCGACTCGGAGTTAATGTGACTTTTTTTATGAATTTCGAACAGTTGTTCTCTTGTAAGTTTGGGTCGAATATTTCCGGAGAAGTTTCCATCTTCGCTTTGTCAAGATTTTTGTCGCCATTTGACTCTTTACGGTATTTTGCACTGTCGGATCAACCAATGCTAAGCCAACAAGTTCAGGACTAAGATGCCACAAGAGTTTTATCATTTTGTTATTTCTTTTTCTGTCTATGTTTTCTTATTTCAATAGATTTTCAATGAGGTCTAGGTCTTTTTTTGATGCTAAACGCTTCGTAGAATCTGAAGAACCATCTGTCCCGAAAATAATCAAGCGCGGCTTCAACAAGAAATCTTAACCATGGAATTGTCTTGTTGCTGGACCCCTGTAAAGTGTCCTATAGGAACGTTAGTCGTATCATTTTATCTACAGTAGAAGCTCTCGGAGAGGACCCCAACATATATAAGATCTTTAGAAGCTTTATCCGTTTATTCCAGAGAATAAACAGTGAAAAATACTCGCAATAGCTTCAAGGAAGGGTTAAGATACCCCAAAACAATGCTATTTGCGTGAACTGGCATGGAAAACTATTACCAGGTATTCCCAAAACAGTGCAGAAAGAACGGGTTGCTGTTCTGGTATCATCTGGTGGGGGTAAAGAACAACTCCTGGGCGTTCCTGAAACTGATAGTAGCTCAGGGGAGAAACAAGACTTAGCAGTGTACGAATGCCTAGAATAATGGGGTCTTACCAGCTTGAGCAGATGTTAGGTCGAGAGCTTCTGTACCTGCGTGCAGACTTATTAAAAGTATTGTTGAGAGGGATTTTTGACTGCAAGTTTGGCAGCACATCCGTACATCAACCAAACATATTCACGCGATTTCTATAAGAATAGTTTGAGATTGACAAATCCATGTTCGATATAGGCGAGAATGTTTAAAACTACTTCAAAGCTGACATCCCAACAACAATAGGTTGTAGAGGGACTTTGTGTTTTCATCTTTCAAGCCTGGTTTAACGCACCCAGAACGTTTTTTATATTGTTTATTTATTTTGTATTAAACGACAACAACTGAGTGTTATAAATGAGAGAGTGGGTTATTGATTTTACAAAACGTATAATGAACAAGATAATGTTTATATAGATACATATAATATAGGATAGATTGGGTAAACATAATCAAGAGATTGAAAAGGATTAGAGACAATAGATTGAGTTTAATACAAAAAATAGTGAAAACGAAATTCAGAAATATTTTTAGGTTCAAAATAAGACCTAAACCGCAGTGAAGATTTATTGAAATACGAAACAAATATCAGATAAAGGAAATAACAAAATGATAAATCATCTGTGGTATCTTAGTCCTGAACTTGTTGGCATGGCATTGTTTGATCTGATAGTTCAAACCACCGTAAAGAACCAAATGCGACAAATATCTTAACCTTTAACTGTGGAGGTGGGGGTAAATTTTACCCCTTCGATCATATTTTGTTAATTACTTTGAAATGATTTGAGCGATCGGTCTAATTTTCTCTGTATCTTCATATTTCCTTAACATAAGTAGGCAGTAATGTTTTGGTTGTCATATGACTAGCAAGTGAGGAGATATGCTTACGGTGGTGTAAAAATTACCCCACGTCCAAGTTCTTGTCACTGTGGCACAGAACATATTTTACCACCACCTCCAAACTAACGTAAGTATGCTATGTAAAAAAATGACCCCACGTCCAATACGACGTATGAATTTCATGGAAAAGTTTTGACCACACGTCAAACTCGGCATATGAATTATATATCCTGCATTTTCAATTAATCCATTTTCACAGCAAATCAGTGTTCCTATAATAAGGCAATTGCTAGAAGAGGACGATAAGTTCAACAACGTTGACGGTGATGGTCGATCCCGAATTCAACATAACCAAAGGCTACTTACGTTAAATTATTACTAGGATCTTGGGCAAGGACTCAATAGCCCCATCCAAAATATATCCCAGAGACTCGAAAATATGTTATATATGCTTAGTAGGCATAATAAAAAAACTACACATACCTGTTTCCAATCCAATAAAGGAATGTAAATGGGTTGCATCATACCCATATGTATGTGTACAGTGTACGATCACTATGAATAATAAATCAACTATTTGGTACCCTGCAGATTTTTAAAAAACGTGTGTTTTTGAATGATCTCTGTATTTTTATTAAATATGTAGGCAAGACTGTCAAAAAATTTAATTTCACGTTATTAAGTATTGTTATATTATTTATTTCTTCTAAAAATAAAATATGTCTTTTTTGTTGGATTAAAAGAAGGTCTGTGAAATGTAGAGCCTAATTTTCTATATAAACAAAGAGTGTGGTTTGATTTGATATTATTTTATTATTTGCTGACACAATATCATGCAAAAAATGCAAAATATTATAAAAAATAGAAAATATATAAAGAAATATTTAAGAATATGTATAGGGGTAAAATTTACCACCACGTCAAAAAGTACGTCCTACATTTTCACCTCCAAAGTTAAAGGTTAACAAAAAAAAAAGAAAATGGATAAAACGACTTGGTGATGAACTCGACTCCTTGCTCTGCTATGTCATTCACAAATTTCAAGTTGTTTACCATCCTTTACCCTTCCTGGTAACTGATGTTCTGTGGTCAAGTTGCAGGATCTTTTTCAAGAAATTCGGAGTTAATGCTTAATCTCTTGAACAACAAGTAAGTATCCCCTGTGATCTTCTGGGAATTTCGGAAGTTGTTCTTTGGTTAGTTTGGTTTACCCAGATGGCTCCAAAATCACATTATGTCAGTCCCTTATATAAATTTAATATGAACAAAATGTAAAAGACATTTGTTTTCATTCCAAAAAATTGATAATATGGGAAGAAATAAAAAATAATAAAAAAATAAGTTACAATGTTTTATTTATAAAAGCACTTAAAACTAGAAAATAATTTTTAATGATAGATTCTCTCAAATAAAACGCTTGCAGTTTAATATTGCCACAATTTTTAATTCAAATGCAAGCGTTTAATTTGAGAGATTTCATCATTTCTAGTTTTAAGAGCATTTATAAATAAAACACTGTAACTTATTTTGTTAAGAGTTTTTTATTTTTAACTTTTCAGCATTAAATTTTTTTGACCACTGAGAAGCTCATAACTAGACATCGGAATTTTGCATGTTTTTTATTTCTCATCTGATTGGACTCAAATTTTGGATCTAGGCGTTTTAAGGGTCAACTTTTCGATATTTGGGGTCATATCAAAAACATGCAAAAAATATGCAAAATATATGCAAAAAATATGCAAAAAATATGCCAAAAAATATGCAAAATATGCAAAAAATATGCAAAATATGCAAAAAATATGCAAAATATGCAAAAAATATGCAGAATATGCAAAATATGCAAACAGTTTTTGGCCGAAAATCGTCGATAAAAGTCGTTAAATTGTCAATTAATGTTAGAAAATCGACAGAAATCTTCAAAGTGTTCTAAATTAAGATAGTTGGCAGCTTAACGTCGATTTTTTAGCAGATTATTGTGTTATCGAGACCTCTTACGACAGTGTGGTGTAGGGTATACAAGAATGGTATTGTAATACAATTTTTTTTATTATTAAACTATGCAAAAATATAAAATTTGATAAAATATCAAACGTTCTATGTAAAATGCAATATTTTCTTTGTTATAATTTGTAGCGTTGGGCTGGTTATTGTTCAAAGGGAACAAATCGATGACGGATTTTTTAAGGCGGCAACCGCATAAAGTTTTTAGTTTGGTCAGATTTTAAGACTGTCAAAGTTTGAGCACAATTGGAATGTGTTAACATGTGCCACTGGGGCCTCGACATTATGAAAATCTCAATTTTTTGGCTATTTAGCGATTTCGGCGACCCATTTCTCTGGAATGGTTAAAGCTTTTTGTCCATACTGTTCTTAATATTTCTTGCTGAACAACAAAATATAAGTATATATAATAAATCTAATACTAAATAGGTATTACAGAATTCGAGATAATAAAGCCAATGTCCCGATAAATGTGACTAGGTACGCCTTTGTGCGAAAATGGAGACTATTAAAAAAACATTATCTTCATTTTTAATGTCTTTTACATTTTGTTCTAAATTAAATTTATTCGAGAGTCAGACATCATGTGGTTTTGGAGCTATCTGGGTACAGCTGACTACTTGAAGAACGATCTGCTATGTAGTTCGCAACTTTCAAGTTGTTTGCCATCCTTTGCGCATCCTGGAAATTCGGAGTTAATGTTTAATCTCTTGAACAACAAGAATTATGCCAGACCTTTTTCCAGGATTTTCGGCATTTGCTCTTTTGAAAGTTTGGATCGAATATTTCTGAAGAAATTTTAATCTTTGCTTTGTTAAGATTTTTGTCGCCTTTTGACTCTTTACGGCGTTTTGCACCGATGGATCAAACAATGCCAGGTCAGTAAGTTCAGGACTAAGATACCACAGATTATTAATTATGTTGTTATTTCCCTTTTTGGAAATTTGTGTGTCAATTTTTTCATATTTCAATACATTTTCAATAGGGTTTAGGTCTTGTTTTGATGCTAAACGAATCGTAGAATCTGAAGAACCATCTGTCCCGAATACAATCAAGCGTGGCTTCAAGAAAATCGTAACTATGCAATTGTCATTGGTGCTGGACCCCTGTAAGGTGTATATGAACGTTACTAGTATCATTATGGCTACAGTAGAAGCTATCGGAGAGGATGCCTACAAATATAAGATCTCTAGAAGCTTTATCCGTGAACAGCAGAGAATAAACAAGGAAAAATAAACGCAACAGCTTCAAGGAACGAGGCTATTTGTGTACACTGGCATGGAAAACTATTACCAGATATTCTCAAAACAGGGAATAGAAAACGGCTTGCTGTTCTGGTATCACATGGGGGTAAATAACAACTCCTAGGTGTTCCTGAAGCTGACAGTAGCTCATGGGAGAAACAAGAACTAGCAGTGTACAAATGCCTAGAAAAATGGGGTCTCACCAGCTCGAGCAGATATTAGGTCGAGAGCTTCTGTACCACCGTACAAACTTGTTAGGAAGTTGTTGAGAGGGATTTTTGACTGCAAGTTTGGAAGAACATCCGAACATCAACCAAACATATTCAAGCGACTTCTATAAGAATAGTCTGCGATTGCCAAATCCAAGTTCGAAGTAGGCGAGAGTGTTTTAAAACTACTGCCCAACTCACTTCCCAAGAACAAGAGGCCGAAGAAGGACCTTGCGTTTAAATCGTTCGAGACTGGACGCCCCAGAATGTTTTTTCTATTTTATTTATTTATTTATTTATTTGGTATCCCACACGACAACAACTGAGTGTCATAAATGAGAGTTTGGGTTATTGATATTACAAAACGTATAATGAACAAGATAATGTTTATATAGATATAATATAGGATATATTGGGTAAACATTATCAATAGGTTAAAAAGAAATAGAGACAATAGATTGAGTTTAATACAAAAAATAGTGAAAACTATATTCAGAAATATTTTTAGGTCCAAAACAAGACCTAAACCGCATTGAAGATTTACATAATACGAAAGGCATTCACAAACACATATCAGATAAAGGAAATAACAAAATTATAAATCATATGTGGTACCTTAGTCCTGAATTTATTGGTCTGCCATTGTTTGATCTGATAGTGCAAAACACCGTAAAGATCCAAAAGACGACAAAAATCTTAACAAAGCAAAGATAGAAATTTCTCCAGAAATAATCGATCCAAACTTACAAAAATCAACTGCCGAAATTCCTAGAAAAAGGTTTACCAGGCATAATTACAAGTGAGGCTTAATTGTTGTTCAAGAGATTAAACTTTAACTCTGAATTTCTTGAAAAAGATAATGCAACTTGACCACAGAACATCAATTACCAGGAGGGATAAAGGATGGCAAATATCTTGAAAATTGTGAGCGACATAGCAAGGAGTCGAGTTCATCACCAAGTTTTCATCTGTACCCAGATGGCTCCAAAACTACATTATGTCAGTCCCTTAATGCCCGTAATTTCAAGACGTAGCTATCTATGAGTTCACAGATATCTCCCGTGTAAGCAACATTTTATAATTTCAATGCATAGGTAACGTTACCGAGTCAAAAACGGCCGTGTTACTTACACCAAGGATTTTACCTAGTTAATCGTTGCCAATGTGTTAAAAGTTGTAGAACACTTCTATGTGGCAATGATTTTGCGAAATCATGAATGAAAATCACCAATATTACCACATGATTTCAAAATTTACACGCCTCGGTAAAGGGCATGTAGAAATTACCAAACGCGTAGGTAAAGATAACTCATACACGCAGAGAAAAAAATATGATTGATCCAACAATATTCGGAGAGCAAAATATGTATTGTAAAGATATTGTTAAATTCCAAATGTAGTATTGTGATTCCAACAATTGGGTTTTGTTAAATCCAAAAATTGTTTTTGTCAACTGGACAATAGTTCTCTCGTTTCTTCGACAATTTTTTCTCTTCTCTCGCTATTCGATGCCGTGTTGAAAAAAACAATTATGGTGAGTTTTGTTTGTATGACATGATGCCTTTATTTTTGTTTTTGTGTGTATGTATACCAACAAGGAGACTCTTGTTTTTATTTGTTTCTGTTTTGTTTCGTTCTTCTATCTTCATTGTGCTTTGAGGTTTGGTGTTATACCGGAGTTTGGTATGGTATTTAATTATTCCTTATGTTGTGGTGGGTGCTTGTGGCTTTTTGTTTGTCTTTGTTGTCAGCCAATGCAGCAAACCATGTATTGTGTTCATCAATGATTGCAATATTATACGCGACATTTATATCCAAGTTATGTGAAAAGTGTATATGAGAAGTACATACACTCAAATCAAAAATTTCTGGGCTGGTTTTCTGGGTTGACAATACTTTTTGTAAACAAAATTAGATTATGATAGTTCCTACAATCGGTATTGTTAACGATTTTAACAATATTGCGGAAATTCGAAATTTGTTTTTGTTTTCTATGTTTGGAACAAAAGATGGTATTTTTGGATTTGGATTACAATGTTTGAACAAAACAAATACATTTTTGGAACCAAAACAGATATTATTGTTCCAACAAAAGCGAAAAATATTTTTTCTCTGCGTGTAGGTAGCTACCTTCCCGTTCACCCAGACGTTGAAATTAAGGGCATAAGTAAATTAAAATATGTATGAACAAAATGTAAGCGTATGTCATTGAAGCCATACAATGAATGTACAAATGTCCATCTTTGTAAAAACAAAATTGCATTTGAAAAAAGAAATGTTTGATGGATAGCGATGCCATTCCACGGCCGATATGTCTGATGTGCTTCTACAAAAGGCGAAACATGTCACATAATGGTGTTTGTGGTGGTTCCAATCTTCAGCTTTCACTTTTTACTTGCAAACATCATCGGTCATTAAGCTCGACTCCAACGAGAAATGAATAGAAAAAATAGACCTTCGCCCTAATAGGCAACGTTTTCAAATAAAGTAAAATAAATTCGTTTTCATTAGCAAAAATTTGATAATATAGTAAGAAACAATTTGTGTTTTTTTAAATAGACTCCATTGTTGCCCTAAGGCCTTTTTCGGGACATTGGGTTTATTATCTGGAATTCAGTAACACTTACGTACTTTGTTGTTCAGCAAGAAATGTTAAGAACAGAATAGCTTTTAGTTAAATGCGTTATACGGGCAAGTAGCTTTAACCGTTCCACATGTATGGGCCCTCGAAGTCGCCAAATAGAAAAAAAAAGATTTTCATTACTTCGAGGCCCCAGGTTTTAACATATTCGAATTGTGCTCAAACTTTGGAAATCTTAAAACCTAACGATACTAAAAAGTTTAGGCGGCTCCCCGGCTAAAAAATTCGAGATCGATTTGGTACTTTGAGTTAAAATCAGCCCAATGCTACAAATTAAATTAAGATGCTACAAAAAAGGAAATACTGAATTTTACATAAAACGTTTGATATTTTATAAAATTTTATATTTTTACATAGTTTAATCATAAAAAAATGGTATTACGATACCATATTTTTATACACTACACCACACTGTCGTAAATGGTCTAAATAACATAATAATCTGCTGAAAAAAATCGACGTTATACGGTCAACTGTCTTAGTTTAGAACACTGTTATGTATTTTTTGATGGTTTTTCCAACTTTAAATGACAATTTAACGACTTTTATGACGATTTTCGGCCAAAAACTGTTTGCATATTTTGCATATTTTTTGCATATTTTGCATATTTTTTGCATATTTTGTGCATATGCAAAATAAATACTAAATATGACCCTGCCATTGAATTTAGATTTCTTTGAAACGAATTTTGGTCCAATCAGAACCTTCGTATCTTTATTATTAAAAAATATGCAAATATGCAAAATCCGATGTTTAATTATTATTATTATTATTATTATTATTATTATTATTATTATTATTATTATTATTATTATTATTATTATTATTATTATTATTATTATTATTATTATTATTATTATTATTATTATTATTATTATTATTATTATTATTATTATTATTATTATTATTATTATTATTATTATTATTATTATTATTATTATTATTATTATTATTATTATTATTATTATTATTATTATTATTATTATTATTATTATTATTATTATTATTATTATTATTATTATTATTATTATTATTATTATTATTATTATTATTATTATTATTATTATTATTATTATTATTATTATTATTATTATTATTATTATTATTATTATTATTATTATTATTATTATTATTATTATTATTATTATTATTATTATTATTATTATTATTATTATTATTATTATTATTATTATTATTATTATTATTATTATTATTATTATTATTATTATTATTATTATTATTATT
The DNA here is from genome assembly GCF_047663935.1 of Musca autumnalis. Taxonomy (NCBI): domain Eukaryota; kingdom Metazoa; phylum Arthropoda; class Insecta; order Diptera; family Muscidae; genus Musca; species Musca autumnalis. Next base: position 120,889,557 of record NW_027411866.1, on the reverse strand, counting down.
ATTATTATTATTATTATTATTATTATTATTATTATTATTATTATTATTATTATTATTATTATTATTATTATTATTATTATTATTATTATTATTATTATTATTATTATTATTATTATTATTATTATTATTATTATTATTATTATTATTATTATTATTATTATTATTATTATTATTATTATTATTATTATTATTATTATTATTATTATTATTATTATTATTATTATTATTATTATTATTATTATTATTATTATTATTATTATTATTATTATTATTATTATTATTATTATTATTATTATTATTATTATTATTATTATTATTATTATTATTATTATTATTATTATTATTATTATTATTATTATTATTATTATTATTATTATATTATTATTATTAGCTGCTACCTTACTCCAAGCGACAATATTGACACCTTCCATGAAAAACTAGAGCGGATAGAAGATTTTGCAATGTCCCAACATGGATGCCTTATAATCGCCGGAGACTTTAACGCGCTGTCGAATGGGATATGGCGACAACAGACGCTAGAGGCAAGCGAATTGTAGACATGGTAGCTAGATTAGGTGTAACTACCGTAAACACCGGAAACATTGCAACTTACAGACGGCCAGGGTGCGAAGGCACAATTCCAGATGTAACCTTTGCTTCAGATGGATTACTAGGGAAAGTTAAAGAATGGCGTGTCATGGAAACATACACAGGAAGCGACCACCAATACATATCATTTTGTGTGACAACAGATGAAAACCTGCAGAACAAATGTACCAACGTATCTACCCGAAAATGGAACGTTAACAAACTCAACACAGCCGTACTACTCGCAGAGATAGACAGATTAACTCAAGAAGTACCAGACGAATTAGATGCAAACCAAACCGTGAAAAACGTAATGGATATTGTCACTAGAAGCTGTAATAAAGCCATGCCAAAAGCAACAGCTCGTCAAAAACGAAAAGAGGTCTATTGGTGGAATACTACGATCGATGAGTCCAGACGAAACTGTCTCAAGATGAGGAGAAAATACACAAGAGCTAGACGAAGAGGCGAAGCACATATGGAACACGAGGCATACAAAGATGCTAAAAAACAGCTGCAGAACACCATCGAGAGAAGTAAAAAACAAAAATGGGAAGAACTGAGAGCAGACATCAACCAAGATCCATGGGGACTGGGTTACAAGGTCGTCATGCGAAAACTCGGATCAAAAACCACGGTTGGCCAGATGGATGAAGACATTATGGATAATATTGTGAACACATTATTTCCAATTAGAGACGAATCAACGGAACCAGAATCCCCCACAAACATACCACTGTTCACCACAGATGAACTGCAAGCAGCTGCTCAAAGTCTCAAAACTAAAAAAGCACCCGGCCCCGATGGCATACCTACCGAAGTTATTAAAGCAATTGCAAAAAACCGCCCTGATGTTCTACTCACAATGTACAATAGATGTTTAATGGAAGGCATTTTCCCGGATCCATGGAAAACACAAAAACTGGTTCTGCTAAGTAAAGGAAAAGGCGAAAGCACAGCGTCATCAGCACAGACCACTCTGTATGCTCGACACAGCTGGGAAACTACTAGAGAGGCTAATCAAGCCCAGACTAAATGAAGCCATACAAGCCGCAGGCGGTCTCTCCAGAAGACAATACGGGTTTCGTCCAGGCAAATCAACGGTAGGAGCCCTCAAAGACGTGATAGACACTGTAGAAGGCAGTCAAATTGGAAATCATCACTCCCGGTCTATTATATTGTTAGCCACACTGGATGTAAAAAACGCTTTCAATAGCCTGCGCTGGGCCGACGTTATAGCAGCTTTAAATAAAATCTTCAATATTCCGAAATACTTACTCAGTATCATCCGAGATTACCTACGAAATAGAACGCTGTTGTATGATACCAAACAAGGTAATAAAAACATACAGGTCACGTCGGGAGCAGCCCAAGGGTCTATACTCGGACCTGACTTGTGGAACGCAAACTACGACGAAATATTGAAAATTGAAATGCCACATGACACTTACCTTGTGGGATACGCAGATGACATTGCAGCAGTTATTAAAGCCAGGAGCACCGATGAAGCCCAAAGCAAACTGCGACAAACTATGATTCGCACAAAACATTGGCTTGATGAACACGGCCTTCAATTAGCACTGCAAAAAACAGAACTTCTTTTGCTTACCAGACGACATATCCCCACCGAAATAGAGATGAACATAGAGGACATTGTACTCCCAACAAAGCAATTCCTTACATACCTAGGCATGAGATTGGACTCAAAGTTGACATACTCAAAGCAGATTGAGTATGCAACCACTAAAGCTGCAAAAATAACTTCACAATTGAGTCAGTTGATGGCAAATATTGGCGGCCCTCTGCCAAGTAGGAGGAAGATTCTCATGGAGGCGTGCAATAGTGTAATGCTGTACGGTTCGGAAATTTGGGCCCCGGCTCTAAAAACCCGCTCGAGAGCAAATAAACTATTATCGGTGCAAAGAACAGCGGCATTGCGCGTAACATCAGCATACCGTACGGTATCTGCAGCAGCCGTACTTGTAATAGCTGGAATGATCCCTTTCGATCTACAAGCAATGGAGCGTCATAAAATCTTTACCGCGAAGCAGCAAAATGCATCACAAACTGAATACGCCCCGGCTTTTCGACAAGAAACAATGGAAGTATGGCAACAACGGTGGCAAGCCGAAAATAGTGGTAAATGGACACGGAGGTTAATCCCAGACGTACAGAGCTGGTACAAGAGGAAGCATGGGGAAGTCAACTATTATGTAACGCAGATGCTGACAGGTCACGGATATTTCCGCAAGTACCTATATAGAATGGGCAAATGCAGCACACCCCATTGCATATACGAAGAGGATGAGGTGCTTGACGACGTGGAACACACGTTCTTTAAGTGAAACCGAGATTGGTGAAGTTGGAATCAGAAATATCACAATGAAAATGATCGAAAGAGAAGTAGTGTGGAAAGAGGTATGTAAATATGTGGAATACGTTCTCCGCAAGAAAAAGTTTGATCTTGATATGAACCACTAAAATAAAATAGCGGTGCCTGGACGCAGGCAATAAGTGAAGATGTTGGTGCGAGACACCAAATTAGGGGTCCACCTCGAAGTAATGCACGAGCGGTTCCGAGGTGGAGCCGACCCCGAGGAGGAAGGTGGTGGGTATTTAGCCGGTATAGATCTGAGTCCGGCATACGACGATTGTGACGACATCGCCAGATGCGCAACGCATTTTCCCATCCCTAACCGCAAAAAAAAAAAAAAAAAAAATTATTATTATTATTATTATTATTATTATTATTATTATTAAAAGGAAAATTATGAATTAAAACTCTAATTAAATGTAAGTATTATTTTCGCTAACTTTTCATAAATATTTGATAGTAATAAATGTAAAATTTCGACTTAGGGAATGTTTACATTAGAGCAATAACTCGTGTAGAACGATTTATTTAAAGTATACGCAATGCATTTAACAATTAAAATCCACTGAATTTACTAAACCCAGTTATATATGCATTTAACAATTAAAATCCACTATATTTACTAAACCCAGTTATATATACAGTAATTCTCGCATTAACTAATTGCGGTATGTCACTACGAAACTATGCCGGAAGCCTTCGTATTGAATCGTGATTTATTGTCTACCAGGTATTATTAAAGCATACATTTAGGAGTATCATTTAAGATCGGTGAACTGTATTATCGACATTAAGATCAACATTGATGACGAAATATATTAATTGTAGGCAACAACCAAACAAGAAACTATATTATCAGAATTAAGTCTGGTTACTTTTCCAGCAACAATTGTCCTGCAAGAACTTTCTCCGAGAGTAAAGGCCTCGACACATAAGAAGCATGGCATTCTTGCTTAAGTCATATCTCGTAAATGACTAAAGACCAAGTTCGACCTAAGCACGAATGCCATGCCTCTTATGTGTTGAGGCCTTAAGGAGTTTTTATTTACTTTTGCAAGACACCTTCCCAGCAAACACCAGCAAGCAATCAGCTGACTTGCCAAAACAGAACAATTTGTCCGCCAATGAAGGAACCAAAGGAAGCAACATTTTTGTATTTTATTAAAAATAAAAATGACCCAAAAATGGATGTTGCAACTTTGTTCTACGAAAAAATAATACAATTTGGCTTGCTATTTCCGCAATAAACTTGTTTTTATACCCTCAGCCTTTAGGCTAGATGGGTATATCACCAATATTTTTGGACGTGGTTGAAATGTTTTTGGACGTGGCAAAAAATATTGGCCTTAAAAGATAATTTGCGTGGAAGCTGTGGCTATGTTTATGTTAAAAAATGGGTAAAAATGAGTTGAAGCCAACGTGTCTTTTTTTGTTTTCTCTCGATTTGTGAGTAAACCACACTTGTCATGATTTTCCTGTCAAAGTAAAAGTAGAAGCCAACTAAATATGGATAATCTCACTAATGTTTTTTTTCAAAATTTTATCTGTTTCTACCATTAAATGATGCTGACATTTTGAAGCCAGATTTACAGTGTTTTTTGAAATTTACTTCTAATTTCATTCCGCAAACAGGTTTTTCAAAAAATCATATATAGGATTGTAGAACTCGCGATTTTGAGTTATCTGATATATGTCTCGTGAATGTAGTCTGCACAGCTCCATAGAAATCTGCATCCAAATGCGGAAATTTTGTGTGAACATTTTTCTAAAAATCATATTTTTCGGGTCTAATATTTGCAATTGTCATTGGAATACCCCGTCCTCCATTGCAAATTGTGGTTTTTTACGTTCCGGATCCAATAAATCATTTCCCGTGAAAATCCATCAATTAAAACGCGAGTTACGAGAAATTCCAAAGTAGAAAAATTACTTAAAATTGTTCTTGAAAATATCGCGTATTTTATCGCGTTTTCTGCGGGTCGATTCCACTGCAATGAAAAAACTAGTGCAACATCTTTGTTTTAGCGGAAACAGAGATTTGAAAACTTCACTGAAAAGGGTGCTACATTCATTTTATCCCAAAAAATAGTGTGCGATGCTACATCCACGGTTCTTGATTGATCGCCTTATAATAGATATATATCGATATAGATGTTCAAGGTGAACACTGAAATCGGATGCGGACAAAAATTGTATGCACTTTGCGCAAATTAGGGGTATTTTATAGGATTTTCAATGCTAAGATGCAGCAGATGCTACATCTTAGCCTCCAAATCAAATTTCGAAAAGTATATACAAATTAAAAGATATTGTCTTGCTGTACATGAAAATCACATGCGGACAAAATGATTTTGATAATTGGAAAATGGGTTTTTTGACCTTCATTTCCATTTCAGAAGCCTTGAGATATATCCTCCTCAACCCAATTATCTTCCTCAATGGGAAAGCTTTAAAATGAATGTCTATAAAGCAAAATCCGTCTATTTTATTGGAAGATTTATGCAAAATGAAGGAAGTATTCCTACAGATTTTTCCAATATTTTCTACTACATAACGCATGTGAAAAAATATTTTATCAAACGAAAAATTGGCTGTAACATCGAAACTATAACATCAATCTTTATGATTTTAGTCTCATTTGATTAGCCGTGGAGTTTTGTTCCACCACAAATTTTTATGTAATTTTATGACCGGTAAATGGGCCTCTATTTAAAAAAAAGTTGAGTTATATTCAATAATTTATCAATTTTATGTACACTCCGCGAATTCTGAGTAAAATTTTACATGTTTTATGAAATCTACTCGCTGAACTCACTTCGAGAGAACTTTTTAGTAACAATTGTGCTCATTAAAATAATTAGCGTTTTTATAATATTTTCTTTATTAAAAGCCGAAAAAAAACCGCCATAACTTTTGTCCGCAACAACCAAAAATTGGCTCGCGACCTGATTCGTACTGGGAAATTTTTTCTTGACCTATATACCAAAAATCTTTGATGTTGCGAGAAAAAAATTTATCCTTTTTTTCTGAAACGGAATGTGAAATAATTGACAATATTCGTGATATACACTTTGATACGAAAAAATGTTTGTCTGGCTTGTGCGCACGATAACTCTCGAACAGTTCAACCGATTCGAACCAAATTTTGGGTATCGTAATATTTTGTCCAAACTTAGTTTAAGTTCGAAGATGGGCCATATCGGTCCACTCCTTCTGGTACCTCTCCCACAAAAGTTCAAAATTTTTCTGTAAAATGGTCTGAACGATAACTCTCGAAGGGAGCAATAGATTTGGTCAAAACTTTGCACATCGTATTATTCCTTCCAGATATAGATCTGGTTCGAATATGAACTATAAACTGAAGTTTAAGAGCTCCTCACGGATCGTTTTGAATTTTTTTTGTGGCTCGCTTTACGACGGTACAATTTTTTGCCGGAGTAAGTCAATAATTTCTAAGATATTGGCCTAAAAGCTCCAAGAAACCCTGACGGCACCAACCAAAATGGCAAATCCGCAAGATAATCCTCGCAGGGAGTTTTCGATTGATGCAGGCTTTCCACATCTTATTATTTCATCCAGTCCAGTATGGGATTGAAATATAGACTATATCTGTCCGCTCCTTCGGGTACTTCCCACACAAAATTCGGATAAAGTGAAGTTTAGGAGCTCCTCTCGCATCGTTTTGACTCTTTTTCAGTAGATTGTTGGAGCGGCCTCATTTACAATGGTACATTTTGTTCCGGAGTAAGTCAATACTTCCTATGATAATGGCCCAAAAGCTTCAAAACCCTGTCGGATATTGTGCAAGATAACTCTAAAACTTTTTCAAAAATGTCTTTCAAACTTATTTTAACATAATTAATGAGGAAGTTTGGTTGCCAAAAATGTATATGTCAATGATTTGGTATAAGCCCACGTTACGGTACCTACAGATTTTAAAGCAAACTCGGCATAATTATTGTGTTTGGTTTGGTTTTGTTGTTTTTTTCATGGTCAGTGGCTGAGGGTATTTCTCCCTCAGCACAGCTGACTGATACGTACTTGTTAATTTTCACAAAAATAAATCATCGAAAAATTAAAAACAGATGATTGATTGTTTTCAGGAAGAAGAAGAAGAGTTACAAGTTCTTGCTAGAAGAAATTTGTCCGCAAGAATTTGCAAACTCTCAGTAAAAGAACTGTCAAAATGTCTCTCTCGAATCGCTCTCTTTTGCTTACTTTTTGTGTTAACAGACGACTTTCAGCAACAATTGTTACAAATTGTTACAAATTTTAGGGTAACCAGGCAGAACTATCAATTAACTTGTTAAGCAAAAGCAGACTATAGTAGACTTATGACTATTCGTATTCAAAACTACCAAAATACTGTGTTGTAGGAAATGTTTGTTTAATTGAATATGAAAATAACAAGTAAAAAAGTATCAGTCAGCTCTCACGGAGATATACCCTCAGCCACTGACAAAAAAAAAAACAACAAAAACAAACCAAACACAATCATAACGGTAGGTACCGTAATATGGTTTATAACAATCATTGACATATACCAAACATTTTTAGTTTCTAAACTTTTTCATAAAGGAATCGAAATAATAAACTACGTTAAACTAATTTTGGAAGCACTTTTTGAAAAAGTTATAGAGTTATCTTGCACAATAGTCATTTTATTATATGCCGGCAGGGTTTTGGAGCTTTTGGGTCATTATCTCAGGAAGTATATTGTACCATAGTAAATGAGGCCGCTAGAACAACCTAGGGAAAAAAGAATTAATACGATGCGAGAGAAGCTCCTAAACTTAATTTTTCTCCGTTATAGTCCATATTCCAACATGATACCGACTGAATGAAATAATACGATATGCAAAGTCTGCACCAATTAGAAACTACCTGTGAGAATTATCTTGCGGATATGCCATTTTGTTTGGTTCCGTCAGGGTGTCTTGAGATTTTAGGCCAATATCTCAGGAATTATGGACTTGCGCAAAAACAAGTAAAACAGTATCAGTCGGCTTTGCCGACAGAGATATACCCTCAGGCTGTGTATATTGAAACAATTTTTTCCCAAAAAACGTATGTATTTAGGGGGTTTTAAAAATTTGGGCGTTTGAACCGACAAAAATGTTGATTAGGATTAAAGATCAAAAGTTTTGCGGGGAAGACACTAAAAGGAGTGGATCGACATTGACCATTATGGAAGTGGATCTCCAGCCACTACATATGGTGCCTATTGGGATTTCATACCCTTGGGGCTATTTGGTCAAGAAGTATGGACTTGCCCCTGAAAAAATTTTTACAAAAATCAATGTGATTCAATATCAGGTCTTAAAGTGAACTTATTCGAAATTTTGTGTGGGAGGTACCGGATGCAGTGGACAAATATAGTCCATATTTGAACCTAATCTATATCTATTAGGTATATTAGGATGTGTAAAGTATGGATTAATTCGGCCACTCCCTTCAAGAGTTACCGTACGAAAATTTTTTCCGAACATTTTTGTACTTTTGTGGGGGAGTTACTAAAGGAGTGGACCGTTCGAGGTACCTAAAGGTGTGGACCGATTGAGTCCGTATTGAAACCGTATCTAAGCCTGGTACACATTTCAGGATGTGCAAAGTATGGACCGAATCGGTTACTCCCTCCAAGAGTTATCGTGCGCACAAATTTGTCGAACATTTTTGAACATTTGTGTGGAAGGTACCGGAAGGAATGGACTGATATAGCCCATCTTCAAACTTAAACTAAGTTTGGGGAAAATATTACGAAAGCCAACATTTGAAACGTGCCAGCCAACCAGACAGCCAGACGGACGGACATTGCTCAATCGACTCCAAATTGTCTGAAATACATTTCGTCCAAACATACTTGGGGTCTAAAACCATTATTTCGATGAGGCACATTTTGCCCGTATGAAAGTGTATATACCCTCGTTAGCATAAATGCTGAGGGTATAAAAATGTACCGTTGTAAAGGGAGTCGCAAGAACAACCTACTGAAAAAATTTCAAAACGATCCGTGGGAGGTACCCTCTAAGTTCTGCCGGGTCGAACTTTTTATACCCTCCACCATGGAATACTCTGATCGGTCGGTCGGTACCGTTATATGGGGGCTACAATAAAACGTGGACTTATGGCCATATTTTTTGTTGCTGAAGTTTCTTGATCACTGGGAACCCTAACTGACAAATTATAACTAATTCGGTCTGCAAATGTAGCTAAAAGCCTCAAAATACTTTAAATCGGGAGGTACCGTTATATGGGGGTATACCAAAACGTGACCTATATTTTTAGTAGAGAAGCTTTTAGGTCAATGGAGCTAAAAGCCTCAAAATACTTTAAATCGGGAGGTACCGTTATATGGAACCTATACCAAAACGTGGACCTGTATTCGCCTTTTTAGGTGCAGAAGTTTTGTTAATCTCTTGAGACTCCAAGTGCCAAATTGGAGCCAATTTGGGAGGAAAATGTAGCTAAAATCCTCAAATACCTTAAATCGGGAGGTACCGTTATATGGGGGCTATAGCAAAACGTGGACCTATATAGCCCACCTCCGATATTTATCTGAAATCAAGGTATATGGACACAGGAGATAACAAAAATTACATAAACGTTTCTTTGTCACTAATTGTACCCTCATATCATTACATATATGTATAGCATTTATATTATATATAACATTATTTCATATATCATACAAATTAAAAGTGGGATTTTTTTTGTTTCGTAGGTTTTTTTTCAAAATTTTTTTTTTCAACAAAATAGATTTAACGTTATTTTAGGTATTTATAGGCCAAAGTTAGTTCATTTTCGCTAAAGAAAATCATTTTTGAGAAAAAATGTCAAAAAGTCATAAGCTTAATGTGTATACCTTATAGAGTCGCAAATGATTATTCAAATGTGTTACAAATCTAGAAACAAACTTAATATACCCTCCATACTATGGTGGAAAAACTATCTATATAGGTCCACGTTTGACTGTAACCCTTGTACAACGATACCACCCGATTTCATGTGTTTGCATGTTTTTATTTACATTTTCGGGATAAATTTACTGTATGTTTGGCATTTATAATACTCAGTGATTAAGAACTTCTCTACCAAGATGTTTGGCCATAGGTTTTGACATAGCCCCCATATAACGGTTCCTTTCGATTTTTGATATTTTTAAGCCGTTGGCCTCATTATCCCATCGAAATGGCTGAAATTTGGTTATAGTCTTCTCTTGGGGAATTAAAATATTTCCGCAGAGAATGGTATAGAAATGTCTACTATTAATTTTGTTGGATTTGCAGCGTTGCACAATTTAATTCAACTTAAAGACAACACTGATACTTACGAATCTGGCCAAAGTAAAAAAAAATTTAAAAAGTATATTTCAATATTAATTTTATTTATTTCCATTTGTCTGTTTTTTCTTTTTGTTGTTTTTATAAGACCCTTGATATCCTCAGATTTTGTTCTTGTTGTTTTTTTTTAGTTTAGTTTTCAATCATGTCAAGTATTTTGCTTTTGGCTGTAGTATAATTTTTGACTGGTTTATTTTTTTCGGTTTTTTATTCTTTGTTTTGCCATTTAGAGATCTATGTGTGTAGGTTTTTGTTATTCTGGTAAATATAATTCATTAATTAATTTAGTTGTTGTTATGACTGTATGTTGGTGCTATTGTAAAAAAAGAAATATAACAATAGCAACAACACGAGAAAAAATGGATATGAATTAAATTAAAATATTAAAACAATTACATAAATATTTGATATCTTGAAAACCTATGACAATTATAATCATAATCATAATGGCAATGATAATTATTTGTTAATTGTGTTATGGATATAACTAATTCAGTAGATAATTATCCAGTGATAATTTGATAATTTATATATAGTTTGTAATTGTTATTTCTTTAATTTAGTTATATATAGAGAGTTTATTTTGTCATTTTTTTTTTTTGTTCTGGGGGGCTTTAGTTGTTCTTTGTTGCTGTTTTCTTTTTTTCTTCTTCTTCATCTTTTGCCTTAAGACATTATATTGTACATTATTGAACTACAATATTACTAATATTTTTTGTTTACCAATAAATATATATGTTTTTTTTGCTGTTGTCATTTTTTCCTCCTTACTTCAATTTGTTAATGGTTTTATTGTTATTTTATTTTTTATAAATTCTTATAGTTGCTTAATTTAGCATTTAATTATAGTTGTGTGTTTCCTTTATTTTCTCTATGTGTACAGCTATTTTTTTATTTATGTATATGGAATGTTTTTGTTTTCTAATTTTATGTTTCCCTGTTTTTTTCTTGACTTTTATTTAATACTCTTACAATAGAAGTTAAGGTGAGTGTATGTGTGTGTGTTTTGGTTTCTAGTTTTAAGAATTTGTTAAGCAAAGTATCTCAAAATATGTGTCTACAAATGAAATGCCTAGCCAAACCAACAAAAATTGTATACTGCCTTTATATGATGCACACATTTTGAAGTACTCGTCTCAACTTAAAGTGGAAATTTTCTAATATTATTTTTATAATATTTACACATTTTAGTTCCTTTCAGTTCCTTGCAGTTTGTTTCAAGCAGTAACTATATTTAATTTTAATGTTTTTCCTAATTTTTGTCCCATATTTTTGGGATATCCTTTTTGAGTGGACTTCTGCTTTTAAAGCAATTTCCCATTTGTTTATAATTTAACTTATTTTTTTAATGAATTAATTTTCACACTAATAGGTAACTGACTCCTGCTCTTTATTGTGTTTGGTTGTTATAGTTAATTCAAGTTGTTGTTGTTCTTGTTGTATGCTCAATTAATTATTTAATTGCCAATTTTATGTATAATTTAATTAGACCAATTATTTTTTCTGTTATAAATTACTGCTAGAACATTAATAGGATATATATGTGTTGTTGTTTTTTTGAAGATACTTTTATTATATGTTTTTTCTGCTATATCTTCATATTATCGTACTTATATTACATATATTGATTAATGTGTCTATTTACAAAGTATGTCTATGTGCAATATATGTATGTAGCTCAAATGTTTCTACTTACAAGTGTTTTGTATGGTTGTGAATTGGTCAGCTTGCGAATTAGTTTCAATTTATGATAATATATGTTATATTTATATATGTACACCTATAATGCAAGGAAAATTAAAGACGGGAACATAAAACAGTATTGTGGTCATAACTAAGCCTAAAATTATTTTGATAGTTGAAAATTTCGCTATTTTGACTAAAACAAGTGTTGAACAATCTGCCGTGAAGTTGGACTTTTGTGAATAAGTGAACCTCAAACAAAGAGCTCTACGTCAACATCGACACCAAATTTTAGTGAATAAATTGTCTCACCACTAGGAACCCTAATTGCCAAATTATAGCTAATTCAGGCAGAAAATTAGCTGAAAACTCCAAAATACCAGAAATCGGGCGGTACCGATATATGGGGTATTCCACAACGTGGACCTCTATAGATGTTCTTTGACAACTAAAATACATACAACTTGTGGCAATAATGTCAATAAGAACTTCAAAATCTCTGAACTCGAGGCATATTCCACAACGTAGTCATATGTACACAGTATTGGTGTAGAAGTTAGGAACATTAAATACAAAATTATAGCCAATTCAATAAAAACATGTAGGTAAAAAATCCGAAATATCTGAAATCAGGCGGTACCGTTATATGGGGGTATTCAACAAAATTTAGTGTCATATCTAAATTTGTTGTGGATGCAAGAGTGATTACCACAGACGGATGTACATGTGACTATAGATCTGTAATTTCTTGACTTGTCTATAAATGACCTCAAAAGTTCTTCAATTGTCTATATAAGACTTAAAGAGTTCTTCTGTTGGTTATAAGATCTCTATAGGATTTCCTTTGTTGTCTATAGAATAATTAAAGAAGACTTTTGTTGTTATACCCTCAGCCATTATGCTAACGTTTCAGACAATTTGGAGTCGATTTAGCAATGTCCGTCCATCTGTATGTCTGGCTGGCTGGAGCGCACGATAACCCTCGAACGGTTGAACCGAAAATTTGGCTTTCGTAATATTTTGTACAAGTTTCGTTTAAGTTCGAAAATGGGTTATATCGGTCCACTTCTTCGAAAATGTGCGGAAAATTTGTGAGGACCATGACTCTTGAAGCGAGTAACCGATTTGGTCTATACTTCGGAAAAGTTCAGTTTAGGACATGCTCTCGAATCGCTTTGATTTTTGAACTATATTTGTCCACTCTTTCAGGTGTCTCCCAGATGCCTCCCCTGTTCTCGAATCACTTTGATTTTTGTTGAAGCAACTTGCATTCGCTGCCTCAATTACGAGGGTAAACGTTTTTTTTTCAGGGGCAAGTCCACACTCCTCGAGAAAAGGAAAGGTGTAAAAAACCCATATGGCACCATATGCAGTGACTAGAGAGCACGATAACCCTCGAACTGATCAAGCGATTTGGTCCAAAATTTGGCCTTCGTCATATTTTCTCCAAACTTACTTTCAGTTCGAAGATGGGCAATACCGGTTCAGAACTTCCGTTACTTTCCCCCAATATTTAAAAAATGTCACTGGAATGGTATGCACGATATCTCTTGAACGGAGAAACCAATTCTGATCTCTTAATATTTTCTCCAAATTTAGTTTAAATTCTAAAATGTCCCATATCCTTAGGGTACCTCCCCCATAAAAGTTCAACATTTGTGTCTAAGTGCATTTTAGGTTCTGTTCAAAGATCCTATGGAATTGGTTGTGGCCCTGTTTACAGCGATATTATGTTTTCCCACTGACCCACTGAAATGACGATATCTATTGAAAAGATATGACTCCCAAAGTAAGATCCACTTCCATAATGGACTATGTCGGTCCATTCCTTTAAGTACCTCCTCCGCAACACTTTTGAACTTTAATCCTAAACCACATTTTTGTCGGCAAGTTTAAATGTCCATAAAGGATTACCAAATTCTGAAAATACCTTAAATACATTCGATGCGCCCGTAGATGAAAGTTTCAATACACATATGCTGAGAGTATATCTTTGTCGGCAAAACCGACTGATACTTTTTCACTTTTTAAAACAAAACATTAAGTCCTCTGGCCGTCATGTGCGTTAGTACCATAAACGTGGACTAATCGTATTTTACTGCTCGAAATCCCTTGTTATGGTTACTTCTACCAAAGTTCGACACATGATGCCAATGTCATCGGCTCGTCGGCATAAATCAGTGATAAGTATGTGCGCTTTTTATATTGAGTCTTTATACCCTCCACCATAATATGAAGGGTATAATTAAACTTGTCATTCCGTTTATAACACATCGAAACATTCCTTGGACACCCTATAAAGTATATGTTCTTGATCAGCATAAAATTCTAAGTCGACATATCCAAGTCCGTCCGCCCGTACGACTGCTAAAATCAATATACAGCTCGCAATTTTTAAGATAGAGCTTTATAATTTGGCAAAGAATGTTTGGTATTAAAAATGGGCCATACCGGTCCACGTTTTGATATAGGCCCCATAGAACTGTTTTAGCCGCCCATGGTCAATGAAATAATCGGGTCATACCAATGCGGTTTTAGACGTTGAAAGTCGACAATTGACCAAATCTTCACACTGCGTAAAATATTGGAGAAGACTCACGAAAGACAGATTGGTACATACCACCTGTTCGTCGACTATAAGGCCGCATTCGACAACCCAATTAGAGCAAAGGTGCTTCAAGCCATGTCTGAGTTTGGCATCCCTTTACAACTAATTCGACTATGCAGGATGATATTGGCTGACACAAGATCAGCAGTTAAATAAGGAAAGAACCTCTCCGAGCCTTTCAACACAAAACGAGGTTTCAGACAAGATGAAGTCTATCGTGTGGCCTATTTAACATCTTACTGGAAAATGTCATACGAGAGATAAAAACAGCACGATATACAATAAAGATGTAATGTTGCTTGGATGCGCAGATGATGTAGACATAATAGGTAGATCAACGCGAGCCGTAACAGCCACCTTTGCAAAAATTGAAAAAGAGTCTGCCAAAACGGCGATAAGACGAAGTTTATGCTATCAACACGCAAGTTGTCCGGTAGACTCGGACCAACTGTGGATGTTGATAATTACAAATTTGAGGTAGTAAATGAGTTTATTTGTCTCGGCACCGCCATAAATAAAACTAACAATTAATAAAGAAAAGAATAATATTGACCAATAATGCTACTTTTATCTAAGTAAACAGTTTAAAAGCAAAACCACCTCTCGTCAAACCAAACATACACTCTACCAGACACTGATACTATCCGTACTTATGTATGGACCTGAAGAATGGGTACTTGCGAAAGCAGATGAGGCAGAACTTGGTGTGTTTGAGAGAAAAATTCTTCGAAAGATTTATGGACCAATATGCGTTGACGATGAATACCGACGTCATATGAACCACTATGGCTGCTATACCAGCCGACCGACATCGATATAGTAAAACGCATCGAACTACAACGATTGCCTTGTCTTGGCCATGTCGGCAGGATGGATAAAGATGCTCCCGCCAAAATGGTATTTGAATACGAGCCACTCGACGGTATAAGCCCCAAGGGAAGGCCAAAACTCCAATGGAAAGACCAAGTTAAAGAAAATGTCACAAAACATGGCATCCAAAATTGGAGAAGTAAAGCAAAAGATCTATGCGTTTGGAAATCTATTCTTAGTTCGTTTAATGGAACAAGACGTTCTGTTTAATATAAAAGTCATCTATGTAAGCAAGAAATGTGGTATTTAGTCTTCGTTGGGGGTATACAACTTTACAGCTGAAATTAGTCAGTATAGGTCCACGTCTTCACATAGCTCCCATAGAATTGTACCTCCCGATTTTCAGTATTTTGAAGGTTGTGGCCTCAACATCCCACCGAAATGAATGAATTTTGGTATTTAATCTTCGTTGAGTGTATAAAATGTTCCACCAGAAATTTGTCGATATAGGTCTTTATATAGACCCCACAGAACGGCACTCACGGATTTTCGATATTTTTAAAGTTTTAGATAGAGGTACAAAACATTATTTTCACAAAAAAAAAAAAAAAAAAAAAATCAGACGTTATACGTCCACGTTTTGCCCAAGGCACCGTGTAAAGGTACCACGCAATTTAAGATTTTCTGAAGATCTGTCAATATAGGTACAATATAACTGTACCACTCTGTTGTAAGCTATTTTCGGGTTTAAGGTATGGTTGTTAAATTGGTGTTTGGTGTCTGCAGAGTTTGGAAAATAAACATGGGTTCTCAAAGTGTAAAAACCTTCGGATACCTTATAGTATCATGTTTGGATATAGACCCATATAACGGTGCAGCCCGATGAAAGATATTTGCAACGAATTAAAATATTAAAAACAAATATTAATATTAAAATCTAAAGAGCTTTCTCTGCATTGTGGAAGTGTGGTAAACTTCCTTAAAATCTGGTTAGTTAAAACTTAAAACTTCGTGTTCTTAATGTATAAAGGTTTTAATAATTTTTTATGATAGAGCCTGATTTGTGGGGAAGCGTGGGGAACTAACTTTGATAGAGATACATACAGTCGATCATCTTTATAACATAGAAGCAGGGGACGATGAATTAGGCACAACTTTATAGAATAAAATATAATGAATTATTCGTTATAAAAGGTAAATTGATATCTAAAGAAAAATAGTTGTTAATTGATCTCTCATGTTTGTATTGTTTATTTATTGGTGCATTTGTTTGTTCCTCTCTAAGGCTTGTCTGTTGTGTCCGCGTACTGCTTGTCAAATATTTTACTGTGGCCCGAATTTTAGATATTGAATTTTTAGTATACTTCATGTCCTGAGTTTAATATGTTCTGTAGACATGAGATCAATCAACCAAAAAAATTAATAAATTCAATTAAATGACAATCTTATTATTTACAATATTTATATACATTTCATTCTATGTTTACATTTTATAAATAATTTTTATATACATATACCTCTTTACCATATCTTCATTATGAAAAAATATATAAATTTCTATATAAAAGCTATATATTAGCAATTTTGCCATATGTATTTTCAACTAATTCAGCAATTATTTATTCTATTACTCTTAAGCAATGCCTAGACTAAATTCAAAAAGCAGTATTTTTGAAGCAAACATAAAATATTGAAAAAATGTAACAAGAAGAAGAGTTGACTTAAATAAAAATAAATTTAAAAGCCTTTATAGTATTTTAATAATTAAATTTAAGAACATGAAACACTAAACAAGTACACTTCTGTGTTATTTATTTATTTAAAATATTTATTATAATAACAAATTATAATAAAATTATAGTAAATAAAGCACTAGCAACACAGGCTATCGGCTTCGACTCGGCTTATTTATAAATCAAAAATCAAAGAGAAATTCGAAATATTTGTCCTAGACTCAAATTTTGATTTACTGAAGTTCATATCTCTACAAGATGTGTGTCCTTTCTTTCATCCGCCCGCCTGCTCATTATAAATTGTAATCACTGCCGACCGCTCCTCACGAAATTTTGAATGCATTTGAGGTTTTGACAACAATAGACATCTATGATGATCGTAACATACATATGTAGAAGGTGAAAATAACCATAAATAAAATTTGTCTCAGATCTTCTGGCAAAATTGATCAGAAACATAATTTACATCATCATTTCTCAAAATATGATGCTGAGTAATACTACTTGATCGTACATTTTTGACAACACCTTTTTCTTTACAAAATTTAAGAATCATGCCGGTTTTGGACCAAACCAAATTATAGTCAAATGTGCTTTAGGCATCCAATTTTTTTATTTTATTCATTACACCCTCTTCAAAATAATGGTTGTAGATGCCAACAATGTTTAGACGAAATCCTTTTCAGACAATTTGGAGTCGATTTAGCTATGCCCGTATGTCTGTATATCTGGCTGGATGGAGCGCACCATAACTCTCAGACGGATTAACCGATTAAGTCCAAAATTGTTGAAGAATTTTTCCACTCCGATTGAGACTCCTCCAAAAGGCTTTATTGAACGCTTCTACTCGTTGTTCATTCTCATAACCAGTGTTATATCTGCCTGTGTAATGTATGTGTTCAATCCCTATATATCCCCGCGAAGGACACGAGAGACTTCTCTCATATCAATGATTGAACCCGATTCATATTAGCTTTAGAGAAGTTTTACATCAGAATGCGGCACCTCTTTACTCGCGAGCAAGCAAAGAGAGCTTCTCTCTCCATTTACTAATTGGAAAAACCATGTACTGACAACAGTGTTTGCTCAAATTGTTGTTGTTGTGTGCCGAATGCTGTTTTACATCCAGGTCAGGCAATGTGCCCTTAGTGAGAGCAAGTGAGCGAAAACTTCAATGTAAAATGCATTGAAATGTATGCTCACTTGCTCTCACCAAGCGCACATTGCCTGACCTGGTTTTAAATGACCGACATACTCAGAAAATGTCGTCAGATTTACGCTGAGAGGTATTTTTGTCTTCGTTGAAAATGTGATGTTGTATGGCCCGGTAATCGATACCGGGCAATGAGTAGTAGTCAATGGTACTTTCCGCAAAAAAAAAAAAACGATAGACATATGGAGCCCGTTGGGATAAAGGAAAACTTTTATTTTTGTTAGGAAATTTGAGAGAAAGACTAGCGTCCATTTATTTTAAAGGTTTCTTACCTGTTCCAGAAATATATAGAAGGTAATGATCATTTTTCCCTGTACGACAGTTTTATATCTGCCTTAGGATGAAAGTCCAATCCGGGCCAGCATGGCATTTCAATGAGTCATATAAACGTAACGATATAAAAACAGTACTACTACAAACTCCTACAATTTTATCACAAGTGCAGTCTCGAATTTTACAATAGTAAAATTTTTTCGTGGGGAGAGGGGTACAATTGCATTTTTCCTGAAATAAAAGCCCATAAGCTCTAAAAACCATGCGGCACCATCTAATTTGGCCGACATTTTTGACATCGTAAAAATTGTTCTAGGCGTATATCAGTTTCCAAGAAGGTCCATATCGGGCAACATTTTCCGGTACCTTCCTCACAACAGTTTACAATTGTCACTTAAATTCATTTTAATAGGATGTCTGGATGGTGGATCGAAGAAAGTCCATATGATAATGGTTAAGTAAAAATCAAAAAAAGAAATCTTAGGTTAGTCACCCTAAAAAAACTGTTGTTTGTAACGATAACTATCGTTAAGGAATGGCTGCAAAAAATAAATTCATTTCCGAGATTGACTATGGCGTGTAGTCTATATGATCGTAACATTAAGTATACATATATTTTTTGCCAGGAGAAGACAATACTTTCTGAGATATGGGCCCGAACATGACCAAATATGGGAGCCACCGTGTGCAGTGGTAAGCACGACCACCTCGTAATCAGTAGATCTGTGGTTCAATCTCTTACTAAAACATCAACAATTTCCGTAGTGTAAAATCCCTCAGTGTAATAATGTTGGCTTATATTTCCTAGATATTTGAGCCATGAACAACATCTGTACAAAGTGCTGTCGTAAGACACGCCGTTCGGACTCGGCGATAAAAAGTAGGTCCCATATCATTTACATGGATGAAGTCTCCCTTGTGCCTTCGTGGATGTTGTCAAAAAATACTAAAAAAGGTTAAATATTTACCTCTCTCACAATATATTTTTAGTAGTCTTTTTTACAATGCTAAAATTTTATTGTGCGTAGACAGTGTTGATTACGTCCGTCAGTGGTAAAATTAGAGCCAATGTACATATATGAGACATATCTCACAAAAGCCTAAAATTTACGCTAAAACTTCTTTTGTCAGCTACGAAAATTGTATTTATTTTTAAAACTAGGGAGCAGATTAAGAGTCAAAGCTCCTTTTTAGACTCTCCTCCACGATATGGAGGGTATAATTAAATTTATCATGCCGTTTGTAACACATCGAAATATTCCTCTTGCAATATATATGTAAATTATATATATTCTTGATCGATGTAACAGTCCACGTCCGTCTGTTGAAATCAAGATACAGCTCGCAATTCAAATGAAAGATCTTTATAATTTTTGTACAGAAGTTTCTTTTGCTCCTAGAATGTTTGGTACTGAAAATGGGCTATATCGGTCTACGCCTTCATATAGCCCCCATAGAAGGTACCTCCCCATTTTCGGTATTTTGAAGGTTTTTGTCTCATTATCACACCGAAATGGCTAAAATTTGGTACTTAGTCTTTGCCGGGGGTATACAACGTTCCCTCAGAATTTTGTCGGTACAGGTCCACGCCTTCATATAGCCTCCATAGACCGGTACCTCGTGATTTTTGGTATTTTGAAGGTTTTAGCTTCAATACCCCACCAAATGGCTGAAAGTTGCTATTTACTCTTCGTTGGGGGTATAAAACATTCCATATCAAATTTTTTGGTATATGTCCACGCCTTCATGTAGCCCCCATAGAACGGTACCATCCGATTTTCGGTATTTTGAAGTTGTGGCCTCAATATCCCACCGAAATGGCTGAAATTTGGTATTCGTATGAGGTAAAAAACTTTCCACCAGAAATTTGTCGGTATAGATCCGCACTTTCATTACTGATTTTTAGTGTCTGGTAATTTTAAGAAATTTCTTAGAAAGCGATTTTGAACCTTTGAAATGTGTTTCCATGTACAAAATCTCAATTTTATAGTGTGTATATTAGGGTGGTTTTAAAAAATCGATGTCGGATTTTTGTGCGTCATTCCTCTTAAGTGTTTAGTTGTGGTAGATTTTCAGATTGCCAAAGTTTGAGCACAATCGGAATATATTAACACGTCCCACTGGGGCCTCAAAGTTTCCATAGTAAATTGTATGTGGCCAAATATGAATTTTCACGAAATTGACCTAAAGGCAACATTTAATAAGATTTTGAAATTGTTCCTATAGTATATTTGGCCAATTGGGGCCCCATAATACAGCCTTATATTAAAATGCAGCAGATTTACTCAATTGTTTGAAGGATTACTGGTTTAGCCACAGAAATGAACTGGTAAAACTTTCTCTTCGAGTGGACAATAAATGTCGCGTGAAAATTCACCTTTGGCCCCATCCACACAAATTACTATGGAAACTTTGAGGCCCCAGTGGCACGTGTTAACATATTCCGTATGTGCTCGAACTTTGGCAATCTTAAAATTTAACAAAACTAAACACATTAGGGAGGTGCCGCATAAAAAAATCCGAAATCGATTTTTCCCTTTGAGTTACAACCAGTCTAATATACATTATCTATCACCAGTTCATATGCCATCGCACAGTGCGAAATATGGGAACTTTAGTGGAACTTTACTCAAAAATCAAAGTACATAAAACTAATGAGATTCTTGTTGAAATCCATTGCTAAGTATCCCATGACAAATGCCGCATATTCAGTTTTCCGATTTACCCCGCAAAACAATTAGAAATGCACTTAAAAGTTGCATTTTTGTTTTGCAATATTTATGTTCTTAAAAATTGCTTCAAGCTTTGCTTAAGTAATATAGTGATTCAAACAAATTTTATGTTTTTGTAGTTTCTCGACAATTTTTTGATTATTTGGCGTTTATAGATATGTAATCTCTAATTTAGTTTGGTTGCTATTCGTTCCCCAAAAATGTTCTTTTTTAAAAGTCTACTAAATTATTTTGTTTATAAGTTTTGGAGGTTTTTAATATATTGTGGTAAATTGCGAAATAAATCGCACATTTTCTGAGATGTAGGATATTTTTCTATAGACAAATTGAAAATTTGATAGAAGAAGCGGCATTAGACGTCAATGTTGGTTTCGTTTGTCCCAAAATTGGTTCACCAATACAAAGAAATGTTGCTTTTAATAGTTTTATGACTATTCTTGTGAATTTCATTCACATTTTATAGAAAAATTGTGAAATTTGAGCAGTTTTCTCAGGACATCGTTAAGTACCTAAAACAAAGCATAGTTGCACCAGATGATTTTAGGTGATATACTCATTTGCAGAACCGTGTAATAAGATAAACATATCCTCAGTCGAAACTTTCAATTTGTAAAATTTATATTATATCAATGCCAGCAAGGATCTATGCTCTGAATTGTTTTTTAGAATATTTTCTATTCAATGAAGACAAATTTTAAAGCAAACCAAACTCGGTAGGCAATAATTACCTAACACCATTTATATAACCCAAGTGGGGAATCGGGCTATAGCAAAACGAGAAAATACGTTGCTAATATTTCGCAAACCGTTTTCTACCTTCGGAGAACATAAAATACCAAAATGCAAACAAATAGATTGGCAAGTGTGCTTGGAATCTTTAAAATATGTTATATTGGGCGGTACCGCTGAATGGGGGCTATACCTATACGCGAACAGATATTTTCAATACTTTGTACAAATGTTCTCCATCCACTGAAACCCCAATATACCAATTTGCAGCAAAATCGGTTGAAAAATGAACATAATACGTAAAAACGGTCACCACCGATATGTGGGGGCTATAGGAAACCGCAGGTATATGTGGCCCATACGACCCTCAACTACAAGAAACATTTTTGGAAAATTTTAGTGACCTACGTTCTTCACATTAAAAGTTATGAGTAAAGTTCCACTAAAGTGCCCACATTTCGCACTTTGCATCGACAGGAGAGTGGAAAAGTTTGTTTGAAATAAAAAGAATTTGTGTGATTTTGTTTTATTTTTTTTATAATACTGTTGCCATATTTATTTAAATTTCATTTTTTGTCTTATTTTGCAGTTTTACTTATAAATTAAAAACAATTAGGACTTAAATTCATGTAAATTTATTCAATGAGATGATATCAATAAACAAACAAGAATTAAATATAAGATATACATTAAAATAATAGTCTAGATTAATGGATAGTGAATGAAACGTAAGTAAGGAAAACAATTCAAGCATAACACTAACTAAAGAAGGAATATAAATTTTACATTATGATTTATTATTAGTTTTTTTAGCTGTTGTCACATCATTTTATTCTTTCATTCATTCTTTCCTCATTTTTTTTGCTATACATAAATACTAAACATTTGTATGTTATCTATAGTTATAATTATTCCAATTTTATATATTTCTAATATATACTTATTTGTTTGTGTATATCTAAGAGTAAATTTAGGATTTTTTGTTTGTTTTAGAAGCTAACTGATAAAATTACAAGAAATATATTACAAGGAATTTTTGTTTTGGGAGGCGGGGAAAGTTTTTAACTTAATTTATTATGTTGAAGGAGTTTATTAGAATTGTTGTTTTGTTTTATTGTTTTACTATTCATGCTAAATATTTGCAGTTCATGAATAAGTCATAAATGTTTAATTTAAATGCTTTATTCTTGTTGAAATGTTGTTTTTTCAATAATATTCATGTAATTATATTTTTTTTCATTGTATATATAAAAAAAATGATAAAAATTTACAGGTGTGTTTTGTTTTGCATATTTATGTATAAATATATGTATATGTCTATACGTATAGATGTTGTTGGAGTTTTGTTGGTTGTTGTTGTTTTTATATCTGTTGTGTGCCTTTGTCCATCTGTTGCTGTTTGTTTTTCTTTTGTTGCCTATTTATTACCTATAAAGACATTTATCTAATCTGAGGATAAATGTATAAATATTCTTCTTTTATATTGATTTTTTTTATTTCCATATATTTTTATGTATATTATAATTATATTTATTGAAGCAACTACATATATTTAATTCTAGTTTATTATTTTATATCTTTTTTGTTTTTTTATATATTTTTTCTTGGTTTTTCTTTGTTTTCCTGTTTCATTAACTTTATTATAAATTTTGTTTTTTAAAAACTACGCCAGTCTCAAAAAGCTCGAGTACCACAAATGAAAGAAACGTTCTGCCTTTATAAACGTTTACAATTTGTAAATAATATTTTATATATTTTTTTATTATAATTGTAATTTATGTTGTTAAAAATGTTTTTTTTTTTTTTTGTTTTTAACCAAGAGAATTGAAAATGAAACTAAAGTATTTTTGAGTTTTTAAGATAAAAAATTAAATCTGCAGATTAAACTTTTTAGTGAAAATTTCTGTGAACAAGTCTGCAAGTCAAAACCGGGTGTTTCCACACCAAAGACAATAAAACACCATTTAAGAGGAATTAAGTAAGAACGATTTTTGGAAGTTTCTTTCGACGTGTCATTCATTTTAGTACTACAGCAATGATGCACAAAATAATATGTGTGACTGTATGTAGTATTTGTGCCATGAATCGACGCTAGAGTACTGCTTTGTTCATAGCTGTACTACAGTATCATCAAAAACGATTCGCCTGATTAAACAATTAACAAATTAAACACAAACCTACAAAAGCATTCATTTACTTCTGTTTCAACAAAAAACCAAGAGTTAATGGTGAAAAATTTCACCGTTCTGAGCTCTCCACACACACAATTGAAAAATCATGTACTCAAACAATGAAAGCAGCGATTGGCACCACATATTTCTATTGCATACTTTTGGGGTGTCATTGTGTTAGTGCATGCTTTTTCAATTAGTTGAATCCCTGCAAGCAAAAACTATCGTGGAATTGACTTAGGCGTGTCGCCCAGGGCGATGAAAACAGTCGCGGCGATAGTCGCAAAAGTCACCCTGAAGTGTCCTCCGTTGTGAAGAAATGAACCACGCCGGCGTGTCGTCTTGGAAGTCACTCCAGCGATACTTCTAGAAGATAATTTCCGCGTTAGTTCTTGGAATTAAAAAAATATATATATTTATTATTTTTTTCTATTTATTTTTATTTAATTTTTTATATATTTTTTTAATTTATTTATTTTTATTTCTCTTCTGTTTTAGAGAAATTATTCTTTGCAATTTCCGCCTACATTAATTTTGTCATTTTAAAAATGTGATGTTTTGTTGTCTAACTTGAGAAGCGGACCTTCAGAGTGCAAAGCGAGTATGCATACCACTGCACCACCGTCTCATATAATCATCAGATAGAAAAATGTTCTATATTTGTTCAAATGAGTTGAATCATTAAATAAATGTAAACAATCGCCTTGGAAGTCACTCCGAAGTGTCGGCATACGCGATAAAAGGTAATCACAATAAGGCTATAGAAATTGTTTGTGTAATTCACCAACGATCTTCCTTGGCGTGTCTCCGGAGTGACTTCCTAGGCAGGGGAGTGAGAAACTCACTTCCAAATGCTGGCAGGGATTGTGTTTGTGGAGAGAAAAAAAATAGGCTATCGAGAATACCCTGCCGTTTTTTGTTTTTTTTAATTTAATTTATTTGACAATCGCAGTAACCTAGCCCATAGGGCCAAGACCGGTTCTAAAAACAGCTATACAATAACTACTCATCCGGTATCCGTCGGTAAAATTGGGCATCCATATTCTCAGAGAGAGAGAGAGAGAGAGAGAGAGAGAGAGAGTTTCTCTCTGCACACACACACAATTCAATACATCAGACAAAAAAGAACACACGTGCCCTTGATGAGAGCAACAACATGAGAACAACCAGCATTCAGTCGTCGCTCAGCAGTCAATGAAGAGATTTGTACTGCCGATTTTTTCAATAATTTGGAGAGACCGTACACAACTCATTTGTAGTAGTGCCGATTCATGCAATAAATATATATGTACCATGCAAACATTTCTATCGCCTAAAAATAATTCCCGATTCTCCTGGGCGAATAATTTGTCGCAGGCGATATCGCCTAAAAATCTTCAAACCTAAAGTAAGTGTTTATGGAATGCGAATCGCGACCAAGACTCGCTGACGGATCATATGGAAGATCTTAAGAAGAAGTAAATATAAAGAGAAAATTAAAGGAAATTTATTTTTCATTCTTCTTTGTTTTTTTTTCTTTCATTTTTACCCTTTTTTACCCTTATTTTCTGATTTATAATTTTTAATTATTCCTTATGGTGTACTGTTTGTATACTGTTTCCATACACTATCTTCATTTCACTTGCCAAAACCCGGACACGTGTTGTGTTTGTCAATATTCATAATATTATAAGAGTCATTTATATCAAAGTTATGTAGAATGTGTATATGAGAATTATATGGAACGAAATCAAAAATTTTAGTAACAATCGCGTGATCGGGGTTTGGAAGAATAATATATTATTGCGACTGCAATGGCGGAGTGCATCAATAAAATAAGCAATACGCACTGATTTGTGGAAACCACAATCACGGATTTTCTACCATGATAACGCACCAGCTCACACATCGATGCTTGTGCGTCAGTTTTTGACCAAAAACAAAACCTCAACCACCTTATTCAACGGACTTGACCTCGGCTGATTTTTTCCTCTATCCAAAAGTGAAGACACCGATGAAACGAAAGCGTTTTGCTAGGATTGAGGAGATAAAAGAAAAGTCAAAACAGGATTAGTTGGCTATACCATAAAACGAGTTTCAGACGTGTTTCTAGGTTTGAAAAAAACTCTGGCATAGCTCTATTATATCTAAGAGAGATTACTCTACGCACCAAAAAAGGAGTTATTCAAAAGTCAACAAATAACCTGAGAGAAAATATTTACTATTTGTAGAACTGTTGAAGTGAATTTACGAGTATATTCAATTGTAACCAGAGCTCCGATTTGCTCGATTTTATTTCCTGGTGGAAAATATGAGTGTGAGTTTTATAAGAAGTTTACTCTTTATTCTTTTGTTTTGTGTGATACCACCATGCTATCGTATGCTTTATTGGTTCAGATTAGTGACAGTGATCTTCAACGTATTTGTTTTTGTTTCGTTTGCATCTGACGTTGGAGAAAATATCCACACTTACAAATAAAAGAGCGGTATCGGCAAGAGTGAAATCTGCTTGATTTCGAGCGTATTTTACTCCCACTCAACATCGAGCAAATCATATACGCTCTTATTCGAGTGTCATAAAAAATACAAGCAAGAGTACTCCCGCTCGAATTCGAGTAGAGAGTGAAACTCGATCTAGCATTTCGGAGCTCTGATTTGAGCATACTCCTAATTTTGATTTTGTTGTTGTGTGCCGATTGCTGTGCTAAACACACTACACACTGTGTCACGCCTATGAACATTAAATGATAAAAGAGGCAATCGGCACACAACAACAACAATTTGAGCAAACACAGTTGTCATTTTTTATGTGCTTGGTTTTTCAATGAGAAACTCTCTTCGCTTGCTCGCGAGTAAAGGAGCTGCCGATTGCTGATTTAACGCGGCAATCGGCAAACAAAAACAAAAATTTGAACAAACACAGTTGTCATTGTGTGAGTGCTTGGGTTTTTCAATGAGTTAAAATGTGGGAGTGGAGGGAGAAACTCTCTTTAAAGGAGTTGCTGATTGCTGGTTTAAGCGCATGCATGTATTTTCATATGTTGTTGTTGTAGAATTTGTGTTTTAAAAATACTGTTTCTCCATCGTGAAAAGAACAAGTTCAAGAAGAAATTGAAGTTCATGAACTTCAAGAAAACTGAAAGTATCGGGCGTCTGACAAACGAACATTTGTAAATTTCCTGTTTTTGCCAACAACAATTTTATAAAAGAAAATTGAAAAAATTAAATGTAGATATTTCATTTTATACATGTATTTTGATAATAATTATTTATCAGTTCTTTATTATTTTGTTTAAGAAATATATTACAAAAATTGTTTATAATTATATAAATTATTTCACATAGGTAGTTTTTTTTAACTTAAAAACTCAAATTACTTTGGATTTTCTCTTAATTTCGTTTAAAATAGATATTTAAAAAATAAAAGCAATAATGTCCTTCTGTTCCATGTTTTTTTTTCCTTTTTGTTCTTAAACATTATATCAAGTTTTGTTTTTTTGTTTTATATTTAATTTTTATAAATTCTCAACTTAATTACTAAATTCTTTTAATTTTTAGGGGGTAAATAAATATCTTAGTTGTATTGTATGTATATATAATTTTCATTTATAGTTATTTTTATTCACTACTGTACAGATACAAAATTAAAGAGAATTTGTGTTTTCTTATGGTTTTCTTACAAGAAAAATAATAAAAAAAAATATTTTATAAACAATTATCTTATTTTATAATGAAAAAAGGATATTTTACCCTGCAAAGGGGTTGCTAATTGGTTGGTTTTTTGTGTGCTTTTTTAATTTTTTAGAAATTATTTTAATTTTAACTTAGTTTATGTTTTGTTTTATTTCTCTTTGAAAACTTAACTAAATGGGGTTTTTCTGAGTTGTTTTTGTTTTTAATATTTATAATTATTTTTATTTATAGTATATAACAGAAATGTTTGTGTGTTGGGTTTTTGTGGTTCCTATGCAATGTGTTGTTCTATTTTATTTTAGTTTTTTTATTATTAATTATTTTAATTTATTGTTATATTTAAATTTAAAATTTAAGCTAACATCTATGATGCAGTGAACAATCGTCCTCAGTCGTTGTTCGCCTCACATCATCGTTACTAATCTCTGGTTTTTCCTTGTCTGCCTCACTTAAAAATAATTGTTCTTCATTTTGTTGTTGTTGTTGCTGTTGATCATGTCTTAGTAGTAGTTTATTTGATTCGTGACTTATTTTATCTGTGGTGTTTTCACGAATACTTCTTCTTCTTCGCTTACGGCTATTGGGTACACCGGCTGCTCCACCGGTGGCACCTTTTCTTTTGACAAATTTAATGTTATATGGATCTTCTGCTAGCTCTGGATACAGGCTAACATCATGTATATATTCTCCTTCATAGTTATTGGCATAATTTTGTTTGAGGATTTCATCAATTTCTTGTTGACTCCATTCAATTTCACTGTTTAGGCCATTACGCAAAGCCTCCTTCTCACGATGCCATGCCTTGCGCACTGCCGTCAATTTGGCATGATGCATTAGGCGTTGCTTCTCTTTCTCCACCGTTGTACCGTAGCGTAAATTGATAATAGCATGTAGACCATGGATCTTGACATCCAAGTAGTTTGTGCCGCTACCGTTTTCGCGGGTAATTTCATGGAATGTGGTATTCACTTGACCCTGCAGTCGTTTCAGTTGTTGGCGATCTTCACTGGCCCGCCACAGTTCTTCCTTGACAAAGAAGAAAGAATCCTGCTGGGCATTGTGTACCACAAAGGTGAAGGGCAGCAATTTGGAACGATTGAATACTGAGGTATAGACATCTCGGTAAATGGCATTTGCAGCTGGAACACTGGAAACAATGGCCTGGCCATCAGCTGTCCTTGATACCACAATACCCTTGCCAAATGGTGGTTCAGTATCAGAGCCTATGTTACGTGGTCCCGGTGTCATAACATCATATTTCAAGGCCGATCGTGGTGGTGCATTCAAATCTTCAAAGTTGGACATACGTCTGATATTCAAGTGGGCCAAGAAACCACTTTCCACAGCCATGGTAGGTACACTATACATGGGTCGCTTCAAATCCATGGCAATTGGATTGTGAGGGGCCCTACCCCAGAGTGAAGGTTGTTCCCACAGCTTGCGACTCAATTGCGGCACTAAGTTCTCCACATTATAACCAATTGTTTTCATCCACTCCGTAAATGATGCCGGGTAGTTACGATCATGGCCCACATTAATGGGATCATTGCCATTGAAACGATACAAATGCATTTTGGTGGGTGTGGGGATTCTTTCGGCCACATTTTCCCAATTCGGTGTCATCCATTGACCAATCAATGGATCATATACCCGTCCATCTGCCATGTGCACCAAGGTGGTAACTTGATCCAATATACCACCACAAAAATCGATTGGCAAATATAGATAAGGATTTGAATCGTAGACTATGTGGCCAAATGGTGAACGCATAATCTCTCGAATACCCTCACCATACTGATTGAAAATCATAATGGGAGTACCCGATTGATCGGTGGCCACATAGTATTTGTGGCGATAAACTTGAGCATATATCAAATGACCAATATCATCATAGGTCAATGACATCAACTTGCCATCTCTTGGTGAATAGATTTGTGACACTTCGAAGGGTCTCTGCTGATTGTTGTAGAAGAATTGGGTAACATTGCCAAAGTTATCCTTGCGTGTTGTCAGACGTTTCATGTGGTCATAGTAGTAACGTACATCAAAACGACCTCTCTTGGTGGCTCTCACAAGCAGCCCTTGAGTATTGTAGTAGAACCGTTCTTCCCTGGCATTCTGGGCCACCAAGCCTCGGGAATCATATTTATATTGGCCTTCGCCGAATTTTACAATACGATCTTGATTGTTGTATTCCATGGGAATGGTATTACCACGATAGGTGAGAGACAACAAATTGCCGTTATCATCATAACGGAAACCCCATGGTTCCTGGGCCTCCACACCTACCAATTGGCCATCACAATCCCAGGTATAGTTCTTAACATTGGTATAGGTATTTACGGCCATGTTGCGTGTGTAGGTCCTTGTTTGGGTAATGCGGCCATGTATTCCAAATGAATATTCCATGCGGAAAACTTCTAAACGATGTATGGACAGGGCCACTTTTTGGACCATGAAACGTCCATCCACGGTACGTGTAAAACTGGCAGTACCATCATACACCTGAGTTTGATTCAGCAAGGGATGCATCAGCTTAAATTGTCCAATCATACTTGGCTGACCAGTACGTTGATCATAGGCAAAGTTCTGGGCCGGCAAATTTTGTCCTCCAATACGGCCTTGAATGGAGATCACACGGAAATCGGTATCATATTCATAGGTAAATTTGGCATTACTCAAACCGGTCTTGGCCACAAAATCGATTCTTTCTTCCGTCAGTAGTCCTCCTGTGTATTCGAAATCCCAACGATATTCTAGTTCACGTTCTGTATGCGACACTGTGGAAGGCATTGCTGTGGCATCGTTATAAATAAATTCACTCTTGCCCTCACCGTGGACAATTTCCGTCAGTTGGCCTGCAGCATTGTAGCGATATAGAATACGAGCTCCATCACCGGGGAATATGGTTTGCAGTAAAGCTCCCGAATGACTGAAGTGTTGCAAATACGGCTTCGTACTGCCCGGGGCAGTATAGGTACTTCTGATAAAACCAATTGATGTTTGCATGCTGAAGGAATGCTTGGTGCCGGAGGGTAATACCACATGTCTCAGTCCGCCCGATTCATCATATTGCAGGACAAATTTACGCTGCGATGCCAAGCCAATTTCTGACAATAGATTCCAATCATTGTAGATAAAGGAAATAATGCCATCCTGTTGCGAGGTTATTTCCGATAGCAAACCATGGCGATCATAGGAATATTTAATTTCCGCCGGACCCCAAGCCCAACCATCAATGCGATTGAAGCGATCATAGGTCAAGTTGACAGGGTAGCCATTGGTGGGATAGTAAGATTTCGGTAGGCCGGATTGATCATAACCCACAATCAATATGGGAGTGCGATTCATATCATAGAATGTCTCACGATTGGTGAATTGATCAAATTCCACACCAATAACGCGCGATTGATTAACCCATATCTCACGATTCAAGGTTTGCTGGGGATTGCGTACATCACCCACCAGATTGTAGACGGAATACATATTGTTGGTAAGTCCCTCGCCCATGGTAACACTTTGATGTGACCACATGGCCAACATTTCAGCTTCAACGGGCAAAGCAGCTTCCAAGAGTGGATGGCGCGCCACCGCCGACGACTCCACTACAACACCATTGGAGCTATGAATGACCAAAGTATTGTTGGGCTTAATTTCAGCATCGGCATTTTCCTGGCCCTTTTTCAGGAATGTTGAACGTACACCACCCAAAACCAATAACTCATTGGTATCTCCCTTCTCACGAGAGAACAACGACTCCACTGAGGCATGTACATAAACGGTCAATCCCTTGTTATCAGCCAGCTGCGATGTGATTCTTACAATTTCACCACTTGGCAAAATCATTCCCGTAACACGGCCAAATTCATCATATTGATAAATATAAGTTTCACCACCCGATGATCGAGAATTCAATAGCCCCGTGTTGCTGTCATAATCCAGTTCAATTTCTTGTCTACCCTTTTCGGTGAGTTTGGTCATAATACCAATGCCATTGATTTGTATATCTGATTTATGATCCTGGGTATTTTCAATGGAGCTCACGACATTGCTATAGTCCCGCAAGAATTGTATTTTGTTGCCCGAAGCATCGGTGACGGTTGATAAACGTCCAAAGGAGGTATTTTTGGAGTACAGGAAGCTATAACGTGTCTTGCCCGAAGTTAAATCCTTGGTGGCCACATGTTGTCCATAACGATTGAAGACATACACTTCGCTGGAGGGTGGATAGGGTATGTGGAATTCGCCGTTTTCATCGTGCGAGGGTAAATAGTGTTCCAAGGCCAGAACGTGTAGGGAACCTGAAAAATAAAATGAACAAATGGAAAAAGAACGTTAGAAATTAAATTTAAAATCTTAATTTAAAAAACGTTAAGATAATTTGCTTCTAAAAGTATGCATTACTTTCAAAGAAAACATATGAGAACAATACGTCATGTACGCCTTAATAATTCTATAGCAGCTTTAGGCACTCACACAATGGCACCCCGTAAATTATGCAATATAAATATATGGTGCCTATCGCTGTTCTATAAGCCAAATATTTTTATTTTTATTTTATATTTAAGAAATAATTTTTCAAACATTCTCAAATAGTTGTCGCACAATGGCTTTGCATTTGTTTTTTTATTATCAATAAAAAAAATTATTTATTTTTTCATTTCCCTTTTCATGCTTCACCCAACAATTTTCCATTTCAACATATTTCCGTTTGAGATTTTATTTCGTCCATATTCAAAAATATCTTTCATCAAGAAAGAAAAAAAAAACTAAAAAGAAATAAAACGTTTCCTTTTAATAGTTGTTTGGTTTCCTAATCGATTTTAACTGCAACAGCAAACGCTCGTTTCAGTACCAGTAACAGACAAACTCTCGCCCTAGATGCCTCTTTTTCTATTTTTGCATTATAATCTTTTGTTTTAAGTAGGCTTAAAGTTTAAATCCCACTTTCTTTCTTCAAGATTTTTTCTGATGCTGATGAAATTTGCCTAAGCATCCCAAAAGCGGTAAAGGGAGGTGGGAGATCTAATAACAATCCCTACACTTCCTGAACAGATTACGTGGTTAGTTGGTCGCTAAAATGCATTCAATGGTTGGATGGTTGGTGGATGCTCTTTATTCTTATATTTCCACCATTTCTGTCTTAGGTTCGCTTAAGTAGCTGTACTTATCTTTTTGGTGGTTGACTAAGATAGGAAAGAATGGTTTGAATGCAAAATTCAAAAAGCACAAGTTTATGCTAAAGTTTTTAAGTAATGACCATAAAAGGGATGAGAGGCATCTCCAGGAAATCATATTTATCCAAAGAGTCGTCATCCTTGTGGGTTGACCGGCCTCATTAAAGAGTCATAGTTAGGGTTTTAAGCAGAAAACTGATGGCTACTAAGGAAAAGTTGTTTTGCATTCATGGCAAGCTTCAAGACAAGTTAATATAAGCCCAGCAACAACAAAACTGTTTTAGCTTAAAGTGCTAATGGCGTATAGTGTATTCACTAAATATTATTTTTCATGATAAAATTATAAAATTTTAAACCACGATATCATAAATTAGAAATGTCATCCCAAAAGTATATAATATGGAAAGTAAATTTTGGATAGAGTAGTAAAGAATGGTGAATAAGGTTATAGTGAGAGAGACTTTAAGGGGTTATGACCACTAACAAATTTAACAAAATCGCCGTAAACTGCTTTAGAAACAAGAGTGTTTCGTAGGCGGCCATTTGTCAGAACACTGTGCAATATTTTTCAACACAAAAAAATCCGAAAGTAGCTCAAGGTGTGATCTTTCAGATGAAAACAAAATCTTCTTTAAAAAAATTGATAGATAGATTTCAAAAAAATCATGAAAAATGTCGTTTTTCGTGCGCAATAAGGCATAACCCCTTAAGGCATTTTTAAACTATGATCTGTACACAGACAGGTTATGAGTCCAAAGGATCTATAGAAGCAGAAAAGGTCTTTAGAACAGGAGTAGGTACAACTACAACAGTGGCTCACATTGCCGAACATTGCTTTAGAAGCACCATTACTTTCAGAAAGGTGCTATAGAAGCACCGTTTCACCTTTTCCTTCACAAAGGTGCTATAGAAGCATCTTTTCTTTCAGAAAGGTGCTATAGAAGCACCGTTCACCTTTTCCTTCACAAAGGTGCTATAGAAGCATCTTTTCTTTCAGAAAGGTGCTATAGAAGCACTCTATAGAAGCTCGCTTTCTTTCAGAACGGGTCTATAGAAACCCAGTTTCTTTGAGAAAGAAAAGGTCTAAAGCTTGCTGTTTTCAGAATAGAAAACAGTTTTTTCTCAGAAAGGGTGTATAGAATCCCGCTTTCTTTCAAAAAGGTTCTAAAGAAGCCGACTCTCTTTTAGAAAGTGTCTATAGAAGCGCACTTTCTTTCAGAAAGGGTCGATATAATCCCCCTTTCTAGCAGAGAGAGGGTCTATAGGAGCATCCTTCCACTCAGAGATGTTTTATTGAAGCGCACTCTGTTTTAGAAATGTTATATAGAAACCCACACTCTTTCAGGATCGGTCTATAGAGCACTTGTTTTCTCAGCAAGGGTCCATAGAAGCAAAGCTTTTCTCCTCAAACCCAAAAAGTATTGCTTTAATTAGTATAAAAATCTTGCCTATATGTTTGCCACATTATCCCCACAATACCGCACAAATGCTTGGATTAATTATGACACCCAAATAACATTAACTAAATTTAATATTATTTACAATCCACACCCATTATTAGAATGCCACGTCTTTGTGTTTATCATTTTTTTCACAATAGCTCCCTCTTTTTCTGTTTCCCTGCCTTTCGTCCAATATCCTCTCATTTATAACCTTTAGCTACTGTTTCCTATTTATTTTTGGCTTTGAATAACATTGACACAAAATCCCGTCATCATTAAAACAATTTCAACGTCTGTGTCATCATCCACAGCCACATCACCATTATCCTTGTCGGCACACATTCACATTCTAAACATCTTCAATACAGTTCAAGCTGATCGCCATCATCATAATAATCATCATCATCAATTTTAACGAATTAATGATGTGTAGCATGAACATGCCATTTCTTTTTGGTAATAATCGCTTTTCACTTCATTTAGTTTCGATAGCTTTGACAGCTACCACAATTCGCCCACATACCATACCTACCACCTACTAGCTAGCTCTCAAATCGACAAACCACCATCAACATTCATACGCTTTCAGCATAATAGTTTGTAATGTTATTCCGGTGGAAACCAAACTATAGCAGCAATAATGACAAGAATATTAACCTAGCACTAGGTTCTTTACTACATATGTAAGTATGTATGAATGTATATATGTATGAAAAACCAACTAAAAGAAAATTGTGTAATCTAGTTTTAGTTAGTAGTGGTCATAATGCGATTGTTATTGTGTATTTCTTGTAATTATGAGGTCGCCTCCAATGCTTGGGCGATTAGAGAGAGTTGTTGTCAAAGGACAAGTGAAGCAATGATGGTTGCCATGTAACCCCTACCCCTTAACATAGCTGAATATTGTGTTGATAATGTTAAGGTCACTTTACGGGATATTTAATGTAATTAAATTCAACTATATATGTATGCATGTATGTGTATTGTATGTCCATGAGATATAGCAAGGAAAAGGATAATTGAAAAATGTGCTAAATAGAAACGAGAACATTATAGAAAATAATCGCTTAAATACAGACATGATAATTTTAAACCAAGAAAGGGGGTTAATTAAAAATGTTAATGGACAAAGGGGAAAAAAGCATGAAAAAGTGTCCTTTATTTTTTTTTTTTTTTTTTTTTTTTGCAATAATTTAAATAAATAATGGGAATATTCCGCAGTTATGGATGGAATTAGAATTTAGTACGACATGTAGAATTTTTACGAAAAATATGTGTAATTTTTGTGTAAAATAAATCTTATCCTAAAAGTATGCACTAAGTAGTGTAGGTGCCTAAAGGTACATACTATACCAAATTTAAATTGGTTCCTTATTTATTTCACGGGGATAACTTAAGTATTTTCCCCATGAAAACGAAACTATCATCGAGTTGAGCAAAACTGCTTTAAGGAGTTGCGAAGGACTTAATTTGCTGCCTTATAGGGGATATCTTAGCACATTTAAAAAAGGTTTTCCCAGGAGAAAAAAATGAGTTGAGTAATACTTGAGGAGTTCCAAATAGAATTCCTCCTTTATCTGAAGCGGATTCTAATTTCAAAACGTTCACCCATGAGTTGAAAAGTCTCGATAAGGATATTCTTTTCAGAACCATATTTTGTAAAATTAAATCAAAGTAATTTAAATCTTTATCAAAGTACATACATTGTCTCCTTTTACAAGTATTATAGTCTATCTAAATATAATTCAGAATTATTACTATCTTTTTCTTCTTGTTTTTCTTCTTTGTTATTACAATCTCTTATAAATTTAGATCACAATTACAAATGCGGAAATCCGCCATTAAGAAAATAACAAAAAACTGGAACTAAAACAGACAAACTAAAATCTAACGAAAGGCAAGTAACATTAAGAGTCAATGTACTGCATTTTTTTCTTTCAATTTTTTTCAAAGATATCCAAGGAAAAAACCAAAAACAACAACAAATTCCAATGAATAAGGATAATAGCAAACAACGCTACAACGGGAGGTCTGGAAACTACAATATGACAAAAGAAGAAAGTAACAAAAAACAGGCAACAAACTAAACACCATCACCAAACGTTAAGAATGTTACAATGCGAACACCAAACTAAGCTGACGACTCCGAAAAAATAAAGAAACAGGCGGCATAGCTAAGGCAACTACACATTGCTTCTTTTTTCTGTACATGGACAACAATGGCAGCAAACAGCTAAAGGACGACAATGAATAGCATAGAGAACAATTGGCGGCGAAAAGAGCACAATAATCATTTTGTTGGCCCCCTTACATGCACAGTAGGTACCGGGGGGTAAGTAGGTGGGTGGTGCATCATAAACACCACAGTGCCTAGATATAACCTACTTCATTTTCTTATACCAGGAGAAGGAGAAGAAAAAAAAAAAAATAATGAATACACAAATACCGAGTGCAACAAAGAACAAAAAACAACGGTTCTTGAAAAATAAATACAACTAACAATAATACAACAGTAACAAACACAACAAAAAAAACCTCCAAAGATAATAGTAGCAAACAGTCAACATAAATTATGGTAACAAAAACAAGCAACAGCACCAACAACAATAAAATGTAACTATGATATACAACAATAATAATAACCGCAAGAACCCAGCTCGGTCCTGCTGCACAGCGTCGTAGCCCTCCACAATAGTTTTAGTGGCGCAATTCAAAAAGAAAACAATGAAAATTGTTCGCAAAGAAAGTAAAAAAAAAAAAAAATAATAATAAACACCAAAAAACGAAGGCAACTAATAGTAAACAAGTGGAAAATTGTGGTTGGTCTAGATTATTTTTTTGTATTTCATTCGGTGTCGGTTTTGTTTTTGCATGTAGCAGATAGCTATGGCCCAAAAAATGGCTGAACATGGCGAAAATAATTGTTTTCCAGTGAAATATAAATTATTATTATTTTTTTCTTTTGTACAATGTTACTGATAAAAAATGCAATTGCAAGCGATTGGAAAAAATGGTAAAAAAGGCACAAAAACAAAAGTTGCATTGCGGTATGGCCTTTGCTGGAAGCGCCTAAAAGTATGCCTATTTAAATTTAAATAAAGTTTTTGGGAAACGATTGTTGTGGAAGAAATAGTAAAACAATTTACTCAACACGTTGAACAACCAATGCTACTTTAAAAGCTTCTTGAATGAGCATTATGTTCCCACAAACATCATCGAAGAGAAAAGAGAGACTCCTCATATTAATGAGTGCACACCGATTCATATTAGCTCAATGATATGGGACCTAATTTGTATACCATCCACCATAGTAACGCATTGAAGTAATAACTTGGTACTCTATAAAGTATATCGTCGCCATAAATGCCAAAAGTCGTAAATACAAAATAATAATTTTACATGAGAAGCAAAAAACTTTAAAAAATGAAAAACTGTTTTATGGAATATTAATCTTGTGTGTAGGCGTGTACATATATGGGATATTATCAATCATATACGAATGGGAGTAAGTAATGAAACCAAAACCGCTGAAACGCTTGGTTTTGGGATCCGTCATTACAACAAAATCTGCAATGTTATACCATTTTCCGAAATGCATTTTCTTGATTAGGATCGTTATATTTAACGTAGAAGCTTGAAATTTTGCAAGGGTATGTACTTTAGCCGTATGTATTGATTTAATCAAAAACCTAATATTGACTTTTATGGAGCTACGTCTTCGGGCATTTATGATGACGATATATTTTTCTGAACAAGATCAAATTCCGTATCGATATAGGGTCCGTCTGTTGTAATCAATCTAGCGTCCACAATAATTGAGCTAGAACGCTATATTTGCACCAAAGTGTCTTTTTGCCCTAGACAGGTCAAATTCGAAGATGGACTATATCGTTTTGGTATAACCCCCATATAACGGTACCTCCCGAATTTCGGTATTTTGAGTATTTTTGATACATATTTCAACGAAAACTAGTTGCAATTTGA
Source organism: Musca autumnalis (assembly GCF_047663935.1). NCBI lineage: Eukaryota > Metazoa > Arthropoda > Insecta > Diptera > Muscidae > Musca > Musca autumnalis. Next base: position 120,851,028 of record NW_027411866.1, on the reverse strand, counting down.
CATGTAAGGTTCTTAGTGATCACAACATTTATTTTCACTAAAAATCAACAACATAGGTCCATCTTTTCGTGTAGCCCCCATATAACCGTACCTCCAGATTTTCGGTATTTTGAGGGTTTTAGCTACAATTTTTAATCGAACCAGCTGTAATTGGACATCTGAGGTTCTCAGTAGTCCCGAAACTTTTTCAATAAATATTGATAACATAGATCTATGTTTTGATATAGCCACCATATAACGGTACCTCCTGATTTTCGGTATTTTGAGGATTTTAGCTAAAACTTTTAACTGAACTAGCTGTAATTTGATATTTGAGGTTCTCAGTGGTCACAAGGCTTCTTCACAAAAATCGTCAACATGACCCATGTTTTGGTATAGCCCCATATAACGGTACCTCCCGATTTTAGGTACTTTGAGGGTATTAGCTACATTGTTTGACGGAACTACCAATAATTTTACATTTGAGGTTCCCTGCAGTTATAAAATTTTTCCATAAAACATTGTCAAGATAGGTCCACACTTTGATATAGCCTCCATATAAAGGTACCTCCCGATTTTCAGTATTTTGAGGATTTTATCTAAAATTTTTAACCGAACTAGATGTAATTTGAAATTTGAGGTTCTCAGTGGTCACGAAACTTCTTCACTAAAAATCGTCAACATAGGTTCATGTTTTGGTATAGCCCCCATATAACAATACCTCCCGATTTTCGGTATTTTGAGGATTTTAGCTAAAATATTAACCGAACCAAATGTAATTTGAAATTTGAGGTTATCAGTGGTCACGAAACTTCTTCATTAAAAATCGTTAATATAGGTCCATGTTTTGGTATAGCCACCATATAACGGTACCTTCCGATTTTCGATATTCCGAGGATCTTAGCTAAAATTTTTAACCGTACTAGCTGTAATTTGGCATTTGAGGTTCTCAGTGGTCAATGCTTCACTAAAAAACGTCAACATAGGTCCATGTTTTCGTATGGCCCGGTATAACGGTATCTCCCGATTTTCGGTATTTTGAAGGTTTTAGTTACAATTTTTAATTGAACTATCTGTAATTTGATATTTGAGTTTCTCTGTGGTCACGCAACTTCCCTACTAAAAATTGTTAATATAGGTCCATGTTTTGGTATAGCCACCATATAACGGTACCTTCCGATTTTCGATATTCCGAGGATCTTAGCTAAAATTTTTAACCGTACTAGCTGTAATTTGGCATTTGAGGTTCTCAGTGGTCAATGCTTCACTAAAAATCGTCAACATAGGTCCATGTTTTCGTATGGCCCGGTATAACGGTATCTTCCGATTTTCGGTATTTTGAAGGTTTTAGTTACAATTTTTAATTGAACTATCTGGAATTTGATATTTGAGTTTCTCTGTGGTCACGCAACTTCCCTACTAAAAATTTTCAACATAGGTACATGTTTCGGTATATCCCCCATATGACAGTACCTCCCGATTTTCGTTTTTTAAGGGTCTTAGGTACATTGTTCGACGGAACTACCCTTAATTTGACATTTGGGGTTCCCTGCAGTTACACAACTTTTCCGCTAAAAATTGTCAAGATAGGCAGACTCACACTTTGATATAACCCCCATATTAAGGTTCCACCTGATTGAATACATTTTTTTGACTAGATAATTTAGGCATTTTTGGGGTAACCGTGGTCGAACCTAAAATTGTGGACAGGAAAGGAAACCCATTATTCAATTTTAGTTAAGAATATTTTATGGTGGGGGGTATAAAAAGCTTGGGCTGGCAGAACTTAATGAATTTTTACTTGTTTGTGTTAGTAATGAGTTTTGTAATGGGTATTTTTGCTGGGTAGGTTTAAGTTAACGCCGTGTAGACATTGTTTTATTATCCGATACGATTCGTACCAAAATGACACGAGTGTACGTTTAGATTACGATCCTACAATGTTTTATTGACCTTACTTCAATGATTCATATCACACTTTACTAAGTACACAGCTTGACTCTACTAAGCACACAACTCTATTTACTTCGGTTACATTTTAATTAGCTGTGGGGTTTAGTTCGCGATATGATTTACAACTCACTCTCCCACCTGCTATTCTCCTGTACTTATACTCCCTCGCTGAATCATATCCTGTTCTAGAATCCTCAATCTGGAATATTCTCTAATAGTCAAGCAAAATGTTCATCTATTTGCAAATAGACATACACACATACAAACTGACGGATGAACGTAAACAACAAATAAGACAGATGTAATAAATACTACAGAGTAGAAGGGTTTATTACCCCTGGCGTCACAATGCAGTTAAAACTGAATGATAAAAACAACTATGAGGGAGAGAGAGTACAACAAAATAAGCAATAACAAAATAAGCAGGGAACACAGTGAGTGAAATTCTATACAGTAGTTGTTGTTTTAAATTTTATTCAAATAAGGTAAATGCTAAATAAAATTTACTCTAAAATTCACAATAAAATCCACCAGTTATTTTCGTAAAAAAACGTTAAAAACGCAGGACCATGTTTAAATACTGTTCGGTTCGAAAATAAGTTAAAACGTTGAAAACGGTACAAAATCTCCTACAATACATTTAAAAATTTATTTTTTTTCTACAAAATTAAAGTTTTTACAATACATAAAAAAATCTAAGTTGAAAGGTTGAATAGTGACTTCTGAAATAATTTTAAACATACCCCTATATTTGTTTTAATTATTTATATGGTCACTCAAGTGCTGAAGAAAAGCTTACCTTTATATTATATTAGTCATTTACAACTACTTCAAAATACCTAATCATAATAACAACACAACTAAACCCCTGAAATGTGCTTTGTTTCCCTAACTGAAATCGGTATTCTTCATTCTTCTCATCGATTCCCATTCTTCTCGGCAATTCATTACAACTAATTTTGTTTTATCCACACAATATAATATGTTCAAATTATGAAGAAAAACATAAAATTCAGCACTTTATTAATAAATGTTGAAAATAACAAATCGCAAAATGTTCTCAGTTGTGGGGTTAAAAGAGAAGAAGGAGAAATCTTGATTAATACTCTGCCAACAAGTTTCAGCTAATAAGATTGATTTGAAAAATCTACTGTCCCCCGGGTAATACCTCAATTTTTCCACAAGCAAATTAACAAGACTTGCAATTCAATTTTTTTTACTTTACTTTATCTTCTTCTGCTTTATACCTAAAGCATATTTTTAGGTGTTGCTTAATACTCTTCTTCCATACCTTGGCTGGGGCATAAAACTTAAACATGTGCTGTGCTAAGTAACTTGATTAATTGCTTGTTATTGATTTTCAGCTTCAGTTTCTTTTATATTCTCCCTTTTGTTCCCCACACAGAAAGGCCAAAGGATTTGGTATAGATGGTTGGAAAGAAGAAGAAGGATGATCATGATTGTATAGTTCAAGGTACAGTTTGCACTCGCCATGTAGTTTTTTTATGCCTTATGGTCATAAGTTTTGTACGATACCCCTTGTGTATAACCAAGGTCTAGAGCAAATGAAGAAAAAGTACAGCACACAAACCAGAATAAAAAAACTCCATAGCCAGACATTTATTAATTACATTGAGTTGCTTATCTAATTAAAAAAGCTAGGATAATAAGCACAAATGTATACCTTCCTTTTGTGAAAATGGATGCTTTGCTATATATTGTAGTTAGTTTATGGTCCTTTGGTAAGGATAAGGCAAAATCAATTCCATAATGCTTGGGCTTGAATTACAAAATGAAGGAAAAAAACAAGGAGAATTTTAAAGTAGTGTGTTGCTAAGTTGCCGTACGAAGGCCCACGATACAATAAGACATTGTTAGGTAATTTATCATGATATTTTATTGGTTGTTGTTGGATTTATTGGCTCTGATCGTCACCAAAGTAACTGGTAAGAAAATTAGTTTTAAGGTATTTCATAAATTCAATTTAATTTCATGAATATTTGAGTAATTTGTTCTGCGCCAAGAAGTAGGCAATAAATATTAAAATTCGATTTCAAAGAATTTTATATTTTATTTCAATAAATTTTTAGTGATAAAAATTAAATTTTAAAATTTAATTTAAATTTTGTTTAATTTAATTTTGCTTGCCTTACCCCCGAAAAAGCAATACAAAAGTCAATTATTTGTTGGTCTTGAAGTATGCTATACAAAATGTCTTGTCAAATATTTCGATACTTGTCAACTTAATGAGTACTTAGTTGAGGTGGTGCTGATACTTTGTAATATTTTATTATGGTGCTCAGTAGGCCTATTCTGTAACTTTTTAACAACTTTACCCATTGTTTATTTTACAACAATTTAATTTGTTTGTTTTGTAGTTGTTACAAAAACAAAAGAAATTTTAACAACTTTTCAATCGATAAAGGTTACAGAATAGGCCTGCAGGAAAGGGTAGAAGTGACACTTATAGATGTGAATTCTTCACAACATTTTTCATAAAAAAAATCAGGAATATAATCGATAAAATCAGGAATATGATCAAAGCGACTTTCAAATGTTGCAAAGTTGTCAGTTTGTTTGCAGAAATTACTCATCTCTGTCAGTTTGGTTGCAAAAGTATTCCAAACCTAGATATCAAGGCTGACCACACATTTTTGTCTGGATAAAATCATGATAACAATCAAAGCGACCTTCAAATAATGGATATTTCTAGGTTTGTTTGTCGAAAGAAATAGAAAAGAAAGAAAATAGAAAAGTAATATGATCGGATCATCCTAATGGTATACAATAATATAAAAATAAGTTACAGTGTTTCATTTATAAATCAATGGTTGGCAATGGGGCTCCCATTTTTAATTGTGTGTGTAAACATTTCTCACACACTCAATTCTACTAAGTGAAAAAACAGAGCACTCACACAATGACACCCCCTAAAGTATGCAATAGAAAAATATGTTGCCTTCCATTGTTATAAATCAGTGTGAGACATTGTGAGTGTCGTGAGAGTAAATTTACTGTCGCTCACCACCAGTTAAAGTGTCTACACCAGCCGAGATCATCCATATACGTTAACATATGTGAGAATAACAATCAGTCGTCGTTGAGCAGCCGACAAGTAAACATGTACATGGATATACGCATAATTTTAGTGGGGACACTGAACAAAACCGGACACACCCGCCACATGTTTACTGGTCACAGGTCTAGCAACCACTGAATGCTGATACAAACTTTCTTGTACTTCTCTCACTACTTTACTCTCTTTTTTATTTTGAGCATCAAGGGTCTACACAAGTTGTGAGAGAGTAAATTTACGCTCACGACACTCACAATGCCTCCCATTGTTTTAAATGCACTAAAAACAAGAAAATAATTTGTCTCTTAACCTCAATAAGTATACTCTCCTTCATGATCCATCATGCATCTCAAAATAAAATTAAAAATGGAGACAAAATTAAATGGCAATAAACGGCAAGCGTTTTATTTGAGAGATACATCATGAAGAGAAATATACTTATTGAGGTTAAGAGAAAAAATATTTTCTTGTTTTTAGTGCATTTATAAATGAAGCACTGTAACTTTTTTTTAAATTATTTTTTATATTATTGCATACCTTTATGATAATCCCAACTTTAGCATTACGTCATATTAATAATCATATTTTTTTATTTTTATCTTTTTAGTAAATACATTTCAAAGATGTAAATATATAGAAGTTTCTGTACCATTGGGAACTCAGAATGCCAAGTTACAACCAAATTCAGGCTAATAATGACGACAAAATCCTCAGAGTAACTAAAATCTGGTTGAACCGCTATATGGGGGCTGTAGGAACAAATTGACCAATATTGGTTTTGGTTTCATATTCATGTACTGCTATCCAGGTCTGAGAAGTGTGCAAAGTTGTACTTTGATTTGTCAACTGCAACTGTGTTAAAAATTAGTTACTAAATTTGAACTAAACAGAGATAAAAAGAAGTTAAATAAATCACTGTAAAACATCGATCTTAGCCTAAAAGTATTCAATAATATAAGAAATACTACCATAAGCCTAAAATTATGCAATATTTCGAACTCGTTGTCATCCATATTAGTAATTTTTTTGTATAGCGCACACTTCTCTTCGCTTTGGAATATAATAAATTGTCCCATTTAACAGCCGTTTAAGCTTTTCATTCGTATCAAACTCAGATATGACCATTTGTAATATATAGCTACAAATGGAAGTGATCTAATTATATCAAGGAGCGTAGACTTAACTCGTTCTGAAGTCTTCTTTACAATATTTTTTTTATTCTCCTAAGCCAATAGATGTGAGCTAGTTCCGATCAACTCACAGTCATCACTTTCCTTTAACTATTCTCTATTAGAATAATAAACAAAAACACCTCTCTTCCTTTCATCCGGTAACTTCCGTTCAAATTAAAGACCTAAATCCCCCCTAAAATTAATTGCCACTGACAATATTATAAGCATACTTTGGGGAGCTATTAAACGTGTAACAAAAACTAATGTCTACTTATTGGCTGTCAACTATAAAATCACACGAATTTGCCTTTATTTTGCAAACAAGACGAAAAGAAAGTCAAGCAATTTATGGTGATTCTATGGCCTTTTTCACACCCTGGGAAAGATGAAAAGGAAAGCAACAAAAAACCAAACCAAACAGCATTAATACAAACAGCTCTCTATGGTCTTTTGACGTAGGCAAAATTTGTAATAATCAGCATTTTCTAACATATTGAGAGGAAATGATACATAGAGAGACACACACATATGTATGTATGTATATATGGAAATATAAACATTTATTTTTCCTTTGTGTTTACTACCCCAATACACTAAGAGGTAATAGAATTTTCCCATGATTCCCAGCTAGTAGGAAGGTAGAAAAAAAGCTTGTTTTCCTCCTCAGTGTCTCAAATATATAAATATGGTCGTTGGTGGCCCGAGTGAGTGTGCCTGTGAGTATGTCGGAAGTTCGTATTTGACTTCCGTTAGCATTTTGTCAGTAAAAGTAAATTGGCACTTTGTGCCAAAAGTGTGAAAAAAGCTAATGATTGTCTGTCTATACGTGAGTATGTGTGTTAGAGAAATGGCATATTTCATAGAAATTGCCAGGACAAAGAGCAGAAAACTTCTAACATATGCATACATTAGCATTTATTCTAAATGTCATAGATGAAAATACAACAAAAATGAAAAGGAAGAAGTTTTTGCAATTCACTCCCACTCCGTTCTTTTCTAGATTTTGAACAAAATTTGTTTTGTTAATGTTAACAACCATACTTAAGGCCGGAAAACATTTAAAGGAAACAGGATACAAAGGTGGACGCACAAAAACAAATCTAAATTTATACCAACAATGGAAAAAAGAATGACATAATTTTACTAAAAATTGCTTAAAGCTTAATTCAACAAAAAACTCATTTGTATTTAATATACCCTTTTAATGGTACATAATTGCGTTTTGTTGTTTTGCTTCTTTAGACCACATTTAGCAGCTGTAACACTTCTTCCACTCAATTGACTTAGGACAAATGGCAACTGAAGTGTGTGTATGTGTGGGTACAATAATGGTACAATAATAAAAATAATCATTACAATTGTCATAAATGGTTGCTTTATTCTCCATCTTCTGCTGGTCCTTTTACCTTCTGCCTTCCACACACAACATATGAAGAAATATTTGCAGAAAAAAACTGTATGTGAGTGAATGTGTGTGAAATCGATTTCGAATATTCGTTTTCATGCTCCAATAATATGAGAATATTATTGTTTTCCAAATCACTTGCTTGGATTTTATTTGTCTAAAGCTGAAGGCTATATTTTCTGTGGTTTTTCTTGTGATTTCTTTTTTTTAGTTCTCAATTTTTTTTGTGTTGCCTATAACTTGGCTTGCTGACTGTTGGACAAAAAGGAAGAAAACCTACTAAGAAGAAATTGCAAAATTTATTCGACACAAAAACTATCTTCTGAGGTTTTTTACTTTGTGGTATTTAAATTCTTTTATGAATTCTTAATTTGAGTTAGATTTCATTGAAATTTGTACAAAGTTAAGAATAATTGTGAATACTGTTAGGAGAAAAATCTATGTCATTTGCCTATCTTTTTGTTTGTTTCTCCCTTTGTATGTAAAGCCAACAAAGTGTGAAAAGTAATTTCGACATAAATTACTTGCCTGAGGTTAGTTTTTATTATGAATTTCTATTGTATTCTATTCATTCTTTATTGTTTAATACAATTCCAGAAAAATAAATGCCAAAATCACCCTAAGAATCATTGCATAGTTTTAGGCTGTGCTATGATAATAGAATATACTTAGAGGGGTTCGTCATTGGTTTTAATGGAAAATTGATCTGGGATGAGTAAGAAAATGGAAATGGCAACGGAGAAATCGGAAAAAATATAATAAAAATTTAAAATGATATAACAATTTTTAATTTAAATATAAAGATCAAATTATATAGTATATTCTATTTTATGTATGAGATAATATTTTCAAAAAGATTGGTTAATATTTTCCAAATATTGCATAGTTTTCAATAATATAGAAATATATTTTCGGATAACAGTTTCCACAATATTAGACAAGTTTTCCCATATATTAGATATTTTCCATGATATTGGAATATTTTCGATAATATTTTCCAAAATATTGGATAATATTTTTCAAAATATTGTGTACCATTTCTTTAATATTGAAAAAAACGCAAAATATTGGTTATTATTTTCCTAAATATTGGATAATATTTTTAAAAATATTGGATTGGATTTTCCCAAATGTTGGATACAAATTCGACAAAATATTGGATAATATTTTTCAAAATATCGTTTAATATTTTCCAAAATATTATAAAATGTTTTCCAAATGTTGGATAATTTGCCAGATATTGATTAATATTTTCGAATAATAGTTTCCGAAATGTTAGACAATTTTTTCCATATATTGGTAAAATTTTAAAAAATATTGGATAATATTTTCCAGTATATTATATACATTTCCTTCACATATTTGATAGTTTTCTAAAATATTCGATAATATTTTCCAAGATTTTCGATAATACTCTTCAAAATATTGGATACTAAATTCTAAATGTTCGATAAAATTTTCCAAAATATTGGATTATATTTTCGTAAATATTGGATTATACTTTTCAAAATATTTTATACTATTTTTCAAATATAGGATAACATTTTCCAAAATATTGGATAATATTTTCCTAAATATTGGATAGTATTTTTAAAAATATTGGATATTATTTTCCAAAATATTGAATAACATTTTTCAAAATATTGAATAATATTTTCCAAAATATTGGATAATATTTTTCAAAATATTGGATACTTCTTTCCAAATATTGGATCACATTTTCCCAACTATTGAATACGATTTTCCAAGATGTTGGCAAAAACGGCTTCCTCTTTTACTACTTCCTGCTCGACAAATTTCGTGGTGTAAAAAGTGGAAAATCTTTGATATTTATTCGACAATTAAGGCAAAAAAAAGATAAAAAACTCCCACAGTCAAAGCAAAATAAAAATAACAGCGAAATAAAAAATTTAAACCAGAGAAGTAAAAAAATAGTGAAATTTATTTTGTTGTTGTAATTTTTTTAAGCGGAAGGGTTCGTTTTTTGACATTACTGCCAGATATACTATTTTTTCCGTCCCTTTACTTTTGTCCAAAACTCGTTACGTGAGAGCAATTTTGACAGTTCTCTCTTTTGCTACTTTTACTATTAAAAAAGTAAAGGAACAAAGCTACTAACTACACTGTGCAACATTTTTAAGATGATCTTGTGCAAACAATTCGAACTGAGGATTTTTTTGAAAGTACAGACCCACACGACAAGAAGCCCTAGTTGGGTTTTGTTGTGTCAGATCCAGCTCGGATCTTATGGCCCATGTAAACATGGTTAAATATTGAGTTTTTAAAGAAATTCGCGGCTATATCTCTAAAACCAATGCGAATCTTCTTCTGACCTCTGAAGCAAATTTGTGGATTTGGAGAAATAATGAACTCGAAAACCCATATTTATTGCCTCAAATTTCAAAATATATGCAAAAGTGTCATAATTTTGTATACATTTCGCACCGTATCTCAAAAACCGTTAATTTTTTCTGAATATTTTCTTTTGGAAAAGTATTCCAGGATGGAATGTATTTTCAACGACGATTTAATAAAAATGTCAATAATGTAGTGAAATCCGAAATGCGAGAATAAACCGTTGGTGTGAACTGTGTTTGAAATATGTGTTGTAAAATATATGATGCAAGTATATATTTTTGTGGTCTAAATATATACTTTCAAAAAATTCATACTATAAGTTGTTTGAATTTTCAGTGTTGCATAGTGTTATCAACATTGGTGGGTAAAATTATATACATACGTAGTGGATAATAATTTCTTAAATAGTGAATGAAATAATTCACGTTTGCTGATAAGTTTTAGGACAAGACTATCAAAAGGTTGTGGATAAAATTATTCACATTTTCTTTAAAATAATTTTGCTGATATGATGATATTTTGCGAAATATTCAACACAATTATCTACGGGAAAATATTTTCCTCTTTAATGAGGTATCAGATAATCCATTCTTTTAAATACAATTTTGCTTAGGGTTAAAAATAATTTCCGATGTTTCACAGAATGTTTATAAAGACCTGATTAATTAACTGTCATTTCTTCTTGAAATATCCACAGAATTTCATCCCACACACACATTAACAAATACAACTACTTACATACTTTATAACTTACCTTGATCGGCCACGTTAATTACACCATCCTGGGCAACCGCTATTGCAGATATTGCCTGGAAACGTGCATTCGATGATAACAGTGTTTCGGCATTGCTCAATGTACCATCATCGTTAAGGGTACCCGATGAACCTAATATCGAACCAAGACCACCGGCTGCTGTAGTTGTTTTAGCACCCAACAATACAGTGGTAGTTGTTGTGGGACCAGTTGACATAAGATTACCAGACACAATGCCAGCTAATCCTGACGTTGGTGAACAAATGCAACCACCACCAGTACTGCCACTAGCCGAATTGCCAGACGCTGAATTGCCATTGAAACCGCCATTTCCGTTTCCGCTGCCGGCTGGTGTTGTAGGCGTGGTGCCACTGCCGCCATTGTTGCGATTTGTGGGATTGCTAGTCGTTGAATAAGAGTTGCCAACGCCGCCAGCAGGGCTATTTGAATTAAAGCCGGATGTTGAAGCATTGAGACCAGCACCATTTGTGCAGTCACATGTTAAGGCTCTGTTGGTTAAAGTCGGTTATGTGCGTGTATGTGATTTTAGAAAATCATTCGTTGTTCGTTGTTGCATAAAGAGAGTAGAAAAAATGCCATTAGTTACAAAATATTGTCAAAGTGTTACAAACTTACAACAACACCAATAAATATATATGTATGTATGGCAACGTATTAAAATAAATTTAATTTAAATGTAAACCGTATACATCCGCCTTTTAAATACAATTTGAAAACTAAACTATTTTAGTTTATTCCCGGAAATTTAACAACAACAAAACAAACCGAACACACAAACTCGTTAGGAGCATTTAATTTCATATAACATTTAGAGAGGAAATTGTATAAAATATTTTTATCTCTTAACATTTGGAAAATATTTTTTTCGGTTTGTCTCTAAAATACCTGACTGTTTGTTAAATGATAACTTTTGCGGTTTTGAGGAACAACAAAAAAGAAGAGGGATGGGGATAAATGGAACCAATAAAAATGTAGCAAGGGAAAATGCGCTGAAAACCAAACAATGGCAAGGAACTAATCAGGATTTTGTACAAAAATAGCATTTAGAAGAAATTGGATAGTGACAGTGGTTTTATACATCGTAAAATGTTAAATATGTTATGTCAAAATTTTCTTTATGTTGTTGGGGAAATTACAACAAGAATAATTTTTTTATAAAGGGATTTGACATTTCATATTCGAACAGCTGGTGTGACACCACTACCTTGGTAGTTGGGCCATGTACTTTACTAAGCCAGTAAGGATTAATCATATGCTATCCTAAAAGTATGCACCAAAATCAATGAATTGTTTTTTATATTTATCACATTTAAAGTTTTACTAAAACTAATAGTTTATAAAACTATATTGTTATAAATATTTGTTTGAATAGTTAACGACCTTAGTTCATTAGTCAATATAAAATGTATTTTCTTTTTTTTTGTAAAACATCATAAATCTAATTTTCCCCACAACTCTATTTGCAAAATGTTGTAGTTAAAAATGGAGATATAGAAGGGGTACTACAAGAAATCAAAAATAACTTGACTAACATCAAGCGACAGATTAAACATATGAAATTGTGTTTATCTCCTCCAGGTATTGTGTTTATTCCTATTCCTATACTCTGACTATTGTTAGCAGTTTTATTCAGGCGTTAAAATCTATGTTCATTGTAAAACAACACATTTTGAAAAAGTAAAAAAAAAAACCGAAAAATAATAGGACCGAAAGAGCAAAAACCTGGACAGACAAACATTTGTCTAGCATCGCACAGTTAAACTGTGTTAGATAAAAATATACCGAATATACACAACTATGTACATATAAAAACAAAGAAGGACTTGCAGTAAAAAATCAACAATTTTTTGGTGGTTCAAGTGAATATGACACCACAAAATATAACGAACAAATATATTGCATGACAATGTTGCCAACTATATTCTCCATTGCCAGCGATAGGTTAAAATATAACAGATGATATATTTCATACTCTTCTGGAAGTCTGGGGCATTTCTCGTTCTCGTCGGCTCAAAAAGGGGTACGACCTGGATATGTATAAGTACAAGATTAATATGGCAACACCGTTTTAGCAGATGAAGTGCTTGGAAGTGTCCAACTCCGTACAAAAAAGTTGATGATTTTAGATGATTATGTTGTAGTCGCTAAGAGGCATGTTTCAAAAAAAAAAAAAAAAAAAAAACCAGCGACGAACAACGAAAAATTACATTGGAGACATCAACATTGTAATGACTGCCTTAACTGATTGTCTGTTGCTTGTGCAGCAGCTGACGCCAACATATTTTTTGCTGATAAAAACACTTAGAGCGTACAACAGCCCCGAAATTTTTGTTTAAATTTACATGGCATCAGCCAGACTAAAGAAAAGAGAAGCATGTTGTGCAAGAATGTGATAGGAAGGGAAACAAACACGGAAGAAAATGAGTTGTTAACTTTTGCTAGGAGGACATTGACACGAAATACTGTATGTATTTATGTGGGTGTGTGTGGGAGCTTGGATTTGAAAATTTTTTATCACTCTCCACCTTCCTGAGTGATATGTGACATTTAAAAAACAATTAAATTGGTTTATTAAATGGAATAATTTAAAAGGATATCTTGCAGGTATATGAAATGTAACAGGTACCTGTTTACTTGTTCGGTCGAACAAATATGGCAAAAATCCTCAAAATATATAAAATCTGGAGGTACCCTTATATAGCGGCTATACCATAATATGCACCTATGTTGGTAATTTATGATGAGGAAGTTTCGAGACCAGTTATTTATTTCGGTAAAACATTTTGCAAAAATACCTAAAATCCGGAGATACCGTTATATAGAGCCAAAATACCAAATCAAATGTCAAATTACAGATAGTTCTACCTAAAATCCGAAGGTACCATTATATAATGGGGCTATACTAAAATATTGACCTACGTTGACAACTTTTAGTGGAGAAGTTTTGTGACCACTGAAAAACTCAAATGTCAAATTTAAGGTAGTTCGGTCAAAAAATGAAGCTAATATCTTCAAAACACCTAAAATCCGGAGGTACCGTTCTATGGAGGCTATATCAAAACGTGTACCTATGTTTTGTGACCACTGGGAACCTCAAATTTCAAACTACAGATAGTTCGATCAAAAAATATAGCAAAAATCCTCAAAATACCGAAAATCGGTAAGTACGTTTATATAAGGGCTATACCAAAACGTGGACCAATGTTGACAATTTTCGGTGAAAAAGTTTTGTGACCACTGATAACCTCAAATGTCAAATTACAGATTGTTCGATCAAAAAATGTAACAGAAATCCTCAAAATACCAAAAATCCGGAGGTACCATTATATGGGGGCTATACCAAAATATTGACCTATTTTGACAGTTTTTGGTGGAGCAGTTGTATGGCCACTAGTCAAATGTCAAATTAAAGGTAGTTCGGTTAAAAAAATGTAACTAATATTTTAAAAATACCTAAAATCGGGAGTTACCATTAGATGAGGGATATACCAAAACATGGATCTGTCTTGAATATTTTTGGTGGAGAAATTTTGCCTCCATACTATGGTAATGATAAATGATGCATACTTTTAGGGAAAACACATGTTAAAAGACATCTATAAAACATTTACAGTTCTAATGGAATGAAATTTGTATCCATGTTTCAGGACTATTTTAAAACATTTTTTATATCTTCCTTTATTCGGCGTAATTGTGTATAAGTCTAGGATACATACGGTTTTTTTTAATTTATTGAAAATTTTTACACACCCTACGAGTATTTCCTTAAGATTCAGGAATCGTTATTCAATTTCTTCTTTTCGTTTTATGCGAATAAAATCGGATTGGTTTACATTTACAACTCAAACCCTCTTCGTTTTTCTTTCCAAATAAAATTCAAAAATTGCATTACTCACCCCGAGTTCTCCTGTTTACCAGCAAAGTAGCGCATATTTCCTGAAGTGTCCACAACACGTATGGAATTAACCCGTCTCGAATCACTATCAGCAATATACAAATCACCAAATGGAGAGAAAGCCATTGCCAAAACAGTACCCAATACATTATCGGCAGTTTTATTCGATTTATCCTGGCCATTGTTGTTACAATGCAGCGGAGTACCAGCAACCACGCGAATCTTCATATCCGATGTTAAACGCAACACCAAACGATCATCAATGAAATGCAACGAACCATCCAAAGGACTCAGTGCCAAGCCGGTGGGCCATTGTAACTGAGCTTGATTAGCCATGAGAGTACCGGTGCAAGGTGCAGGACTCCAGTGATTATGATGGCCATGGTGGCCAATCAATGTGTGTATGATACCTTTAGGATCCACCGCTCTAATATTGGTACCATCAGCAATGTACATGGTGCGATCAGCGGCAATGGCCAAACCTTTAGGATGTGATAGTCGGGCCTGTAAGGCTGGACCACCATCACCACAATTACCCTCATCACCGGGTATGCAACGTTGTCCTGAACCCACAACTGGTTCACTGTTAATGGCCGGATCTTTGACTTTTTCCAAACGCAACAAACGTAAAATCTGATGTCTCTCCGGGTCGGAAATATACAAATGACCATCCGCGGGGGACACGGCCAAATAATATTGATATGAAACCTGGGTGGCACTTAACTGTAATATGGTGTATACTTTGCCATCGGGTGTTATGCGTCGAACCAAGTTGAAATCTCCAACATAAAGACTGCCATCTGGACCGGAAGCCAATGCAATGGGTGTTAAGAGTTTGGCATCCTTGGCAATACCATTACAATGATCAGGACAATTGAGAGGTCTTTGCAAACCAGTACCCATAACCACTTTCACAGTACGTGGATACTCTTTCATGTGCAGCGTACTGCCATCACCCTTTTGCAAGATGCCTTCATGGAAATTATAATGATGATGTATATCCAAACCCCAACCACCGATATCCGATATGTCCACATCATAACCTTGTAGCTTGGCCGTTTGTGTAATCCACACAGGTGTATCGCAAGTGGAATGTTGATAACCCACTGAGATGCGGGCAATTGTAACACCATAGACTTTTTGCCGATAGACATTGCGTTTATTCCAGGCAAATGTGTGTATCAAATTTGGATCAGCCTCGTATGTTTTGATATGCAGCGAACCTTCGATTTCAACACCCACATGAACGTGTGTCAGTGTCTTGGGTATCTTCTCCGATGTCAAACGCATACGTACAATGCTCAAATAACCTGATGCTTGTGATGATTGATATGTTAGGTGTAAATCGGAACCGGGAATTTGTATGGACTCTTGAACAATCTGTGGGAAGGAGAGAGAAAAAAATAAAATTCAGGGAAGTGTTTTTAATATTTATAATTGAGGAAAGTTCAGTTTTGGAACTCATTATTTATTTATTTTCTACATATATTTAAAAAATATGTATATAATAAAATGCACAATGGGAAATTCATATAATTTTGCACGCACCAAAAATATGAATTTCTCATAAGTAGATAGTAAGGAAATCTGTGTATTACAGAATTAAAAAATAAAAAAGTTCAGTTTTGTAATTTGTCTACAGCGGAAAATAAATTTTGAAATAGAATAAAATATTTTTGAAACAAAAATACACATCCTTTTTATTTAGGGAAATGTGTCCCTTCAGATATGGTCGTGGAAGATTGTATTTTATTGCTATCGACTGCATATACACATTTATATATTTTATGCTAGGCACCATTTTTCTATACAGTTATCTTTCCCCGAGCCCAAAAGTTCTTGCTTGCAATACCTTATCGATCCCTGTTATAAGCTCTACCAAGCAAGCTATGAACCGCAAAAAAAGACTTTAAGCGGTCTTCTGTTGTCCATTAAAGACCTCAACAGATCTCCTGTTTTCTATTGAAGACCTCAAGAGATATTCTGTTGAGACCCAGAAAACCTCAATGGGTCTTCGAAGACCTTAAAAGGTTTCCGGTTGTCTATAAAAGACCTTAAAAGTTATTCTGTTCGCTATAGAAGGGCTATAGAGGTCTTCTGTTGTCTATAGAATACCTCAATAAGTTTCTATTGCCTAAAAAAGACCTTAGCAGGTCTAATGTTGTCTATAGAAGACCTTAAGAGGTCTTCTGTTGTCTATAGAACCCTCTTGAGGTCTTTTGTTGTCTATAGATGGTCTTAAGAGGTCTTCTGTTGTCTATAGAAGGCCTCAAGAGGTCTTCTGTTGTCTATGGAAGACCTCAAGAGGTATTCAGTGCCTAGAGGTCTTCTCTTGTCAATAGAAGACCTCAAGAGGTATTCTGTTGCATATAGAAGTCTTCTTTTGTCAATAGAAGACCTTAAGAGTTCTTCTGTTGGCTATAGAAGACATCAAGAGGTATTCTGTTGTCTATAAAATACGTTAAGAGGTCCTCTGTTGTCTATAGGATACCTCAGGAGGTCTTAAGGCCTGGGTACATAAGCTACCTCCCCTACCCCTCAGTTCGAAATTTGCTCGGCCTTCTTTATTCTTTTATTTTTATTGTGTCAGAAATGAAGCAGGAAAGCAAGGCAATCAGGCGAGGCAGCTTATGTACCCAGGCCTTTATGTTGTCTATAGAATACTTCAAAATGTATTCAGTTGTCAATAGAAGACCTCATGTTGTCTATAGAACCCCTTAATAGGTCTTCTGTTGCCAAGAGAAAATCTTAATAGCCGTTCTGTTGTCTATAGAAGGCCTCAATGGGTTTTATGGTTCTTTAGAAGACCTCAGGCGGTCTTCTTTTCAAGAGGTCTTCTGCTGTCTATAAAAGACATCTATTGTCTATAGAATACATCCAAAGGTCTTATGTTGTCTATAGAAGACCTTAAGAGGTCTTTTGTTGCCAATAGAAAATCTCAATACGCTTTCTGTTTTTTATAGAAGACCTCAATGGGGTTTCTGGGTCTTTAGAAGAACTCCAATGGTCTTCTTTTCAAGAGGTCTTCTGTTGTCTATAAATGACCGCAATAGGTCTTCTGTCAGCTATGAAAGACCTCAGTAAGTTTAGTATTGTCATAAGAGGTTGCAATAGGTCTTTTGTTGACCGTTGTCTCAGGAAGTTTTCTGTTGTATATAAAACATCTTAATAGGTCTTCTGCTTTCTATGCAGACTTCAAGAGGCCTTAGGTTTATCTAAGAAGTCTTCTCTCGTCTATAAAAGACCTCTTTCAAAATATTTCTAAAAACTCTATGATTTTGCATTGGCTAGATGTCTTGAAGACCTCAGGCGGTCTTCTTTTCAAGAGGTCTTCTGCTGTCTATAAAAGACATCTATTGTCTATAGAATACATCCAAAGGTCTTATGTTGTCTATAGAAGACCTTAAGAGGTCTTTTGTTGCCAATAGAAAATCTCAATACGCTTTCTGTTTTTTATAGAAGACCTCAATGGGGTTTCTGGGTCTTTAGAAGAACTCCAATGGTCTTCTTTTCAAGAGGTCTTCTGTTGTCTATAAATGACCGCAATAGGTCTTCTGTCAGCTATGAAAGACCTCAGTAAGTTTAGTATTGTCATAAGAGGTTGCAATAGGTCTTTTGTTGACCGTTGTCTCAGGAAGTTTTCTGTTGTATATAAAACATCTTAATAGGTCTTCTGCTTTCTATGCAGACTTCAAGAGGCCTTAGGTTTATCTAAGAAGTCTTCTCTCGTCTATAAAAGACCTCTTTCAAAATGATGATACCTGCAATACTTACTTTAAAAATTAATTTCCGAATTTCCTTAAAAATCCCTTAAATTTTTCTCTTTGCAAAAATTTAATATCCAAATCTTCTCATTGCATTTTGTGTGTAGTTGCCCTAATGAACCTTCTGTTTTCATTTTATCCTTCTTAAGTTTCCTGAGTGCAGTAGCAGCATTCTTTCATTGCTGGCAAAAAGCTTCTTAAGGATATCACTTTGAAGTGTAGGTCAATAGTTCCCAAGACTGTAATTTCTATTTAATGAAAGTAAAAATCTGTTTATACAAGAGCACTGATCCCCCAGCTTTGGCTCTAGCTAGCTGTTGTGTGTTGACTCACATGAAAACAACAACAACAACAACACGAAGAAGAACAAAATGCTAAATTGAACTATAAGGCAAATAGTAATTTAATTAAAACCCAGTCAAAGCTACAGATGGTGTCAACCAAGGTAATGCGAGTAGCACGAAGCAACAAAGCTATAATAAAAAATAAAAATAAGCTCAGGACAACACGTACCTGCATGAGTTACAGTTTTAGCATAAATAATGCAAAATATTTAATGGCATTAACAGTAGTGAGTAGGGTTGGGACAATGAAACGAAAAAGAAAAGGAGATACAAAAAATAAAATGCAAGTACGGAAAGCTTAAGGCATTACCCCCTTACAATGGCATACAACACCCAAAGCAATAACAAAATAGGTGTGGTTGCTGGGTGGTAAGGGTGGTGTTTTTGCTACTTGAGGTCACAAGGTAATGGGCACGATTTACAACAATAGCAATAAATATGCGAAGCAACACCATTGATTGCCCTTTAAAAACTTTAGGAGAAAAATTGTGGACATGAAATAATTTAGTTTAGCATAAAACTTATTTCCCACCGTCTAGTACCCCACTCATTCCACTTTTACGCTTGTGTAATACTTTCCAGCACACAGCCACCAGCAAAAACAACGAAAAGTGAACAAGATTTATTAAAAGGACCCAAGGAATTGTTAAACTACTAACAAAGTGTTAGATACTTTGTGCATATTGTATGTATGTATGTGCGACCGTTTGTCATTCACTTTTCATTGACAAAACGTGACCCAACCAAAAATTCTAACACTTAAGTATACTCTGGTCGCAAATTGCAAACTATTATAATTTGTGTATCCCCCCCTATCCAACTCTCAAATGAAGGTAATTAGTACAAAATTTTCATTTTCATATTTAAATTAATTACTTCTAATTTTGCTCGAACTACTCACCTGTGTCTCAGCAAATATAACACGTTTACCGGGCATTGCTCCAATACCATTTGGCATCCATGTACTTATCAATTGTGGTTTCAATTCTTCATGATCATGTTCCATGCACAATTTATGGGCATCCGTTGTTGGCTCATCCGAGAAATGATATAATATGGAATTAAGGAAGGTCAAGGCTGGATTTAAGGGTGCCACTCTTTTTTGGGGGAGGAGGAGGGGTGAAAAAAGATGAAAAGAAATAATGATTTAGATTAATTAGCATTTTTATGAAGTGGAAAAATGAACGGTTTTGAAGAAGAGTAATTAAAATTAAACATTTTTTTTGGCTTACTTAATATTTCTATTGGCACTATCATCTTCATCGCTAAGCTGCATTTGTACGGGCGGTAAGACCACAATACGATTCCATGGCACAAACACGGTACGTGTTAATGGACGGAATGGCGAACGTTGGAATTGTAGGGTAACAGCACCACCACCATTAACCAAAACATCGAACCTGAAACGAGAAAGAGAGAGAGAGGGAGAAAGAAAAGCAAATGATTAATATTTTGAAATAAGAAGTAATGTAAAGTTCTCAAGGACGAAAATAATCTTATTATAATTCTAAATGATTATAATTAAGACAGACTGGTATAAACTAATGTTCTCTTTATCAAATATTTTGGAAAACCAATATTCAAAAACATTCCATGAAACTTCAAACCTAAAAGTTATTTAAAGCTTTCACAGGCAGGTGATTGAAGTAGGAGGTAATAAATGCCCGGAACTAAAAAAATATATATCGCTCATTTCCTCACCGATCGTTATAACTAAAACAAGTGGAAAAAGTGCTAAGTTCGGCCGTGTCGAACTTTTTTATACCCCAACCGTAAAATATTCTTAACTAAAACGAAGTAATTAGTTTTCCTTCTGTACCAATGTCCACAATTTGTAGTGACCAATGCCTATCCTATTTACAAAATGTATAAAATTTGGGCCGAAAACGTCGATTAAATCTTCCAAATACCTGAAATCGGGCGATACCGTTATGTGCACCAAATTTCACAATTATTGGTAGAGAGGGTTTTTGATTACTGGGAACCCTAATGCCAACATCCATCCAACTTGGATCGAAAACGTCAATAAAAACTTATAAAGGAGACTATAACAAAACATTGACTTACGTTAACAAAGTTTGATGGATAAGTTTTGTGACCACTGGGAACCTCAAATGCCAAATAACTAAAGTGTAGTAAAAATGGACGTATATTGGCAATTTTGGTTGGAGAAAATTCTTGACAGCAGGGAACATCAAATGTAAAATTACGGGTTGTTAAGTCAAAAATAAAAACATCAGAGCACCAAAAATCGAGAGGTACCGTTCATTATATGGGTACTATACCAAAACATGGAGCAATGTTGATAATTTCGGATGAAAAAGTTTTGTGACCACTGGGAAATTCAAATGTCAAATAATAGGAAGCTCACTCAAAAAATGTAGCTAAAACCCTCAAAATACCGAAAATCGCTAAAATCCTCATGTAGGGGATATACTAAAAAATGGACCTATGTTGGCAAAATTGGGTCGAGAAGATTCTCGACAGCAGGGAACCTCAAATGTTAAATTACGGGTTGTTCAGTCAAAAAAAATCATCAGAGCACCGAAATTCGGTAGGTACCGTTCGTTATATGGGGACTATACCAAAACAAGGATCTATATTGAAATTTTTTATCGGAGAAGTGTTGTAACCCTAAACGGCAAATTACAGCGAGTTCGGTTAAAGATTATAGCTAAAATCTTAAAATGCCGTAAGTCGGGAGGTATGTTGAAATTTGTTGGTTGATTAGTTTTGTGACCACTAGGAACCTCCCTTGCCCCATTTGGCATGTTTGTGGAGCAGTTGTTATATGAAACCGAAAACTCAGTACCAAATTTCATCCATTCCGGTTTCATAATGACGCTGAATCCAGGAAACTACGGCAAATAGGGAGGGACCGTAATACGGGTGCTATATGAAGACGTGGACCTATACAGACGAATTTCAGGTGTATATTTGTATAGCCCTAAGGAAGATTAAATTCCAAATTTCAGTCATTTCGGTGGGATATTGATTCCACAATTTTCAAAATACCGAACATCGGAAGGTACCGCTCTATGAGGGCTTTAAAAAGGTGCGCACCTATACCGACCAATTTAAGTTAGTCTAAATGCCAAATGCCCCAAAGAAGACTAAATGGCATATTTCAGCCATTTCGGTGGGATGCTGAGGCCACAAACTTCAAAATACCGAAAACCGGGAGGTACTTTTCTGTGCAGGCTATATGAAAACGTGGACCTATACCGAATATATTCAGGTGGAAAGTTTTACACCCCAACAAAAACTAAATTCTAAATTTCAGCTATTTCGGTGTGTTAATCACGCTAAAACCTTCAAAATACCGAAAATTGAAGGGTACCGTTCTATGGGGACTATATGAAGGCGTAGACCTATGCCGACAATTTTCATTTGGAAAGTTGTACTGCCTCAACGAAAACTAAATACCAAATTTCAGCCATTTCGGTGGGATAATGAGGCAAAACCCTTCAAAATATCGAAAATCGGGAGGTACCGTTCTATAGGGACTATATCAAAACGTGGACCAATATAGACCATTTTCAATATCAAACATCCTAGGATTTATATAAACTTCAGTACCAAATTATATAGCGCTATCATAAACATTATGAGCTGTATCTTGATTTCGACACATGGTCGATTTAAAATTTTATGCTGATCAAGAATATATATCCATTATAGGGTCTCCGACTAATATTTCGATGATTTACAAACGAAATTACACATTTATTTATATCCTCCATTTTATGGTCTTTGAAAATATTATTTTTTTTAGTATGCAAATCTTTAAATGCGGGTGTCATCGTGGTGCACACTGAATGCCCGGATTCGATTCCCAGAGCAGACAACACCACATTTTCAACCGTGGCAAAAATGTTTGGGAACTTTCCTGAGTATTTCAGCCATATACAACTTATCTACAAATGGTGTCTTAGGACTCGGTGTTTGGACTCGGCTATAAAAATTAGGTACCATATCATTGAGCTAATAGGGGTCGAGGTACACTCATTGGTATGAGAGAAGCTCCCTTACCCCTTCGGGGATGTTTAAGGGAACATATGTATGTATGTAATACTTCAATACACATGAAAGTGAAATCATAATTGCTCTATGACAATTTTTTTCACCATATATTTGCAATAAATAAAATATTACATTTTGATTTTTTGGTTATTTAATTCGACCTTTATTTTGATTATTTTAAATTTAGTAAATAAATCGAGCTCGAGGTCTTGGATGTTTGTTGTTTTTATTTATTCATTATTTTATTCGATATTTCGTCTTTCTTCGAAAGACATCATCAGGATAAATAGTGATTAAAACTATTACAACAATAACAATAATTTCGCCAAGCACAAACGTCGACCTGTTGCTGCTGCCATCTGTTTCGTCACAGCAGCAGTATCGAATAAAATAATGAATAAATAAAAACAACAAACATCCAAGACCTCGAGCTCGATTTATTTACTAAATTTAAAATAATTAAAATATTACATTCTAACCGGTTTTGGAACACAGCTAATATTAATAAATACAATTTTTTTAACCCATTGAATAAAAAATTTTTGCCTACCCTTCTTCCAGCTACGACTATGGATAATCTGTCAAGTGTAACCTTATTTAGTGCTAAACCATTTTTATTTAGCAAAATAGATTTCTTACTCTTCCTCTCCCCCAAAAGAATTTTATTACAATTGCCTATCTCTACCAGGTCATCAAAACACATTCATGTCTGTAAGTAATTTTCTCATTGTTATCTGCAAACACAAATCTTACTTTATTTCTGGCCAATTCCTATTTCACTCGCAAAAAATATTTTTCCAAATTATACCAAACATCATTTTTAAAGGTATATTTTAACATTTGTAAAGTCCATTATCTTTAACATCACCTATGACCGGGTATTTTTCATGTTTCCAACAATAACAGCAACAACAACAAATTAAGTGTAGAGCTACATGTTATAATTATAAGTTTTATGACACGTATCGTATACGAGTATATGTGTGTTTGTACATGTGTATTTATTTTTTGGTACTTTTTTCTATTTTTTGATGTTAACTTCTTTTGTTCAAAGTTGAGCTTTTGTTAAACCTTCGGTATAACATTTTATATGCTATTATATTGAGGCTTTTTTCAGTAAGCTTAAAATGTACTAAAGTTTATGACTCGAAACATGAATAACGAAATCAAAAATCCATGATGAAATATGGGAACCTACACATGTAGGGAGTATTGACTTTCACTACAAAAGCTTTAGAGCAGGGACTGATAGATTCTCATTGAGGCAATATGAATGGGTATGGGTATGTTTTAAGGCCCAATTTTAAATCGCAAATACCGTTAAAATACCTTTTATCACCTGTTTCTTAGACTATTCGAAACTCTAATGGACTCTAATTACCAAAAAGCACCTGCTTTTATGGAACATTTTTCTTTATTTGAAAAGAAAAAAAACAGTTTGTAATTGGATTGAATTAATTTTCATACCGCCTTAGAAAAACAGGTCGGTCATTAATGTTTATATTTCTTTAGTTACACTTTTTTTACACTTTCGTGTTTCGTTTGAGACACCCCAATATTCGAAACATTTTCACAGACTTTGTATGGCAGAGTAATAATAAAAAATACAACAAAATTGGCATATTGTTGCTTGTAGATATGTTTTGTTGTCATGATAGGGCATACCTCTATACAATAACAACAACTACAATGAAACATATCTACATACATTCTCATCAGTAGAACAACAATAACAAATGAACCAAATAGTATTTGTTCTGTTATTGTTAAAAGCCAGGAGCAGTAGCGCACACGTATGTAGCTTCATGCGAACATATAAACCTGTTCGGCTACTACTTCTTGGTATACAAATGTATATGTCCTCATGTCTTCGTCTACATGTATGGATGTATGCATGCGTGTTGATGAGTATAAATGGAACATGGCTTAAAAGAGAAAATGTAGAGCAACAGACAACACGCAAATATGCATAAATATAAATATGGGAGCACACATATGTATGTATATATGTATGTATGCATTTATATATCTACGTATGTGTTTAAGGACAATAACATTCACGTACTGTATATGTATCTATGTATATGGCTTTGTAAGTCACACTGCAATGTTAGCTTTTAACTACATGCATACAAGAATGCTAACAATAAAGAATAACAACATCTATACATATACGCATTGTTGTATAGCGGCACAATTTACATATTTACAATCATCGACCATGTAAACTGCTGTGTGTTGCGTTATGTGTATATATGGGGGTATGATTATGGCCCAGGATTTAAGGCACTAGGCTAATGAAGAATTATGGGCCCAGCATGGATATGTAAAGTAATAACCCAATACAGTTCTCTCATACAAACACACATACACACTCATAAAGATATTCACTTTCAATGCTCCAATGCAATTTTGTTGTGAAAGAAAAAATGATTTAACTTTAAATAAAAAAAAATATATAAGCACAATTTTTTCGTTGGCAACTTTGTGGTAACAGTGGAAAGCAATTAATTGATTTTTGTCTCCCTTTCTTAACATGGTGCTTCTTGTTTGTATGGGTGTGTGTGTGTGTGAAAGTTTTTCATTCTATTTACAACCATATTAAATTTAATTTTCCATTCTTTCATGTTTCATTTTAATTTTACTCCATCCTGTCCTGTTGTTGTTCTCGTTGCTGTGGTGAAGCTGTATTTATTTTCTATGTTTATTGTTTGGCCGTTGCTGTGGTGGTCGCTTGTTTGCCTTGTTAGGTTAGCAATATCGCAGAGCTTTTTTTAGGTATATGGCGGAGAGAGAATGTGGTTATGGGTGCCTGGACATGGGTTCGTGGTTTGATTCCATGTTTTATAATTAAATAGCTTTTAGCATTAAAATTAATATAGTCATTTTCTTAAGGTTGCTGGGTGGCCCATTTCGTTATGCGTCTTATAATTTCCCCACATCTTATGAATGTTCATGGTTTCTTTGGTCGGATACACAGAGAGAGGGGAGGGGGATTCTTTTTAAGGAAATTGAGTATTTAGTTAAGATGTGGAAATTGAAAAATAAAATTGTTGTGGAGAAAAAAAATACATAACTAAACATTTTATTTTGTTAATGCAATGTTTCAATTTTGCTGGAATAGGATATTTAAGGAAAATTTGTTAATATTTTTAAAGGACCTATAAAACATTAAAAGCAAATACTTAATGCCCGAAAAATTGAATAGATGGCCACCTTTAACAGATGGCAAAAAAAAATTCCTAAAAAACTCACGACTTGAAGAAATTACCGAATAAAATTCTTAAAAAAATTACGACTTCAAAAAATTCCCGAATAAAATTCTTAAAAAATTTACGACATGAAAAAATTAACGAATAAAATTCTTAAAAAATGCACGACATTAAAAAAATTAACGAATAAAATTCTTAAAAAATCGCGACATTAAAAAATTACCGGAATAAAAATTAAAAAAACAAAGCCTTGAATAGATACCTTAAAATATTTTTTTAAAAACCCCACACCTTGAATAGATGCAAAAAAATATATTATACCCACGGCTTGAATAAATGCCCGAAATTTTTTTTAAAAACCCCGGCCTTGAATAGTTTCCCCAAAAAATTAAAAAAAAAAACAAAATTTAAAAAACCCACTCCTTGAAAAGATGCCCGGAAAAAATTAAAAAACCAACACCTTGAATAGAATTTTTTTTTAATTTACCGTTTAAAAAAATATTACGGAAAAAATTTAAAAAAAGGCTTGTGAATAAATTCAATACATTTTTTTTTTGGAAAAGTTCACGACTTTAAAAATTACCGAAATTTTTTTAAAAAACCCACGCATTGTGTAGATTCCAAAAAAAAAAAATATTATAAAAAATCCACGCATAATTAGATACCCGAAAAAATTAAAAAAAACCCACGCCTTGATAGATCTTCGAAAAAAATCCCGAATAAAATTCTTAAAAAATTCACGACTAGAAAAAATTACCGAATAAAATTCTTAAAAAATTTACGAAGTTAAAAAATCACCGAAATAAAAATTGAAAAAAAAACCTAAGCCTGGAATAGATGCCATAAAAAAAATTTAAAAACCCCACAACTTTAATAGATGCAATAAAAATTATAAAACCCATGCTTTGAATTGGTAAAAAACCTACGCCCTGTTTAGATGTCCGAAAAAATTAAAACAAATGCAAGCTGTGAATAGAAGCAAAAAAAAAAAAAATAAAAAAAATCACGCCTTGAATAGAAGCCCGAATTTTTTTTTTCAAAATTCACGACGTGAAAAAATTACCTAAAAAAATTAAAAAAAACACAAGCCGTTAATAGATGCACGAAAAAAAATTGAAAAATTTACCAAACAATTTTTTTTTAAAGCCTACGCCTTGAAGACGTGCCCGAAAAAATTGTATAAAAAAACCATGCATTGATTAGATAATAAAGAAAATTAGACAGATAAAAAATCGACGCGTTGATAGATGTTCAAAAAAAAAAAAAATAAAAAACCAACGCCTTGAATAGATGCCCGATTTTTTTAAAACCCACGTTTTGAATAGATGACCGAAATTTTTTTTAAACAAATTCATGGCTTGATAGATGGCCGAAAAAAAATTTTAAAAAAATCCATCCTTTGAATAGATGGCCGAAAAAAATTCTTAAAGAATACTCGCTTGAATAGATGAGCAAAAAAATTTTAAGAAATTCATGGCAGCAAAAAAATTGTTAAACATTCAGGCCTTTAATAAATAATCTTAATTTTAGAAAATCAACGCCTTGAATAGATGGCGAAAAAAAAATTCTTAAAAATTCCATGCCTTGAATAAAACATTGAATAAAATATCCATATTTAAAAAAATTTTAATCGCCATAATATGTTCAACCCTTTTGGCATTTATCAAATACTTAATGTCCGAAAAATTCTTAAAATTCATTCCTTGATAAGTTGGCCAAAAAAAAAAAGTTAAAAAATTCACGCCTTGAAGAGATGAACTAAAAAAAAATCATAAAAACTGCACGTCTGGAATAGATGGCCGAAAAAATTCTTAACAATTCACGCCTTGAAGAGATGACCGAAAAAAATAAATTCTTAAAAAAATACAGGCCTTGAATAAATGACCGAGAAAAAAATAAAAAATTCAACCTTTGAAGCGATGGCCGAAAAAATCTTAAAAAAATTCACGCCATGAAGAGGTGACCGACAAAATTGTTTTAACAATTCACGCCTTGAAAAGATTGCCGAAAAAAATCTTAAAAAGATTACCACTTGAATAGATGGCCGAAAAAAAAACTTAAGAAATATCACGCATTGTACAGATTGCCGAATAAAAATTGTTATTTTGAACAGAAGGCCACAAAGGTGTGTTTAAAATATCCCCAAATTAAAAAGTTTTCTGAAAAAATACATAAAAATCCACGAATTAAATAGATGGCCGAAAAAACCGTAATGGGTGTCGATGGCCGAAAATAATTCTTGCCTTGAAAAGATGACCGAAAAAAAAATCATAAAAAATATTCCTCTTGAATATATGGCCAAAAAAAATCTTAAAAAATACTCGTCTTGAATTTATGGCCGAAAAAAATTCTAAAAATTCAGGCCTTAAGCAGATGGCCGAACAAAATCTTAAAAATTCCATGCCTTAAATAGATGAATAAAAAACAAATAAAACATTGAATAAAAAATCCATATTTAAAACATTTTAATCGCCATAATATTTTCTGCCCCTTTGGTGGAAAATACATTGATTGCCTGAGAGGAAACCATTCAGCAGAAGCGCAATAAAGAATAGTTCACTTAATTTATACATATATAGAACAGATTTTATTGGAAAGAACAAGAAGAAAAAAGAGAACAAAATAAAACGAATCTGACAATTTAATTAAAAGGCATGGCATAGTTAATGTTTCCAATGCGATTGCCATGTTTTGTAATATCCATGTATGTAAGGGTCGATATGTATGTAGGTATTTACTGAATAATGTAATAGTAGACATTATTGCAATTACAGAACTTTTTCCTCCTTTTCCAATCGACATTAAATTATACATGGTTTTCCATTACGTTACACGTAGCTACATACATACATACATGCACATCATTTATTCCCTTGTAAAAAGTGCTGCAATAAAAAGCAACACTTTTTGCACCGCTGAAAACAACATGTAATTGGTTTGAGACATTTTTTAAAAATGAAATTGGGCTTTGTTTTGTATTGTTTTAAATACAAACTTTTGTAAAGCAAAATAATTAAAAAATATTAAATTTTTCTCACTTGGTTTTTATTTAACAAATTTATAAAACACGAATCTAGCCACCGATTATTAGATTTTTAGGTTGCTTTTTATGTCAAATTAAAAAAATGGTTTGGTGAATTAATGTCTCCATAATGTGAATATAAGAGCAATTGTTTAAATTTATAATTTCTAAATTTTGTAGTGATGTATAAAATTGTCAATAATATGTATCCCTCGCTTTTTTTGTAAGCAAACCAAGAAATGTATAGTATTTATTTATTTAAAGCCTACCAAATTTAAATAAATAAAAAAAACCCATTAGTATCGCTTGCCCTTTTGTTTATTACCAAAATATATATTATTCTTTACAATCATAATCAGCGTATTCTCCAAACATCTGCTTTTCTCCTTCCTTCTTTTGGTTTGGTTAAACGGGAAATGCAAGTAATTTCCTTATAAGATAATCAAGAAGAAAAAACAAAGACTAAGTACAACTATGTCCTTCAACGGCGTAGCCAGAGTACATCTCGGCAAGATTTTTAAGGGGGTCAGTGGAAAAATGTTGAATTTCTGAAAAAGACCACACTGGGCAAAGCGGACCTTCCCTTTTACTGCTACGTTGATTATGTCCTTCAAGTAGAAATAAGTCCTTTGAACTGTGAAACGAATTGAAGATTGAGATGATGATGATGATATAGTAAATAACCCAAATCCATGATACACACATACCATTGTATATGTTGTGTATAATATACACAAAATATCAAAGAAAAATTTCAAATGTGACACGAAGCGCATACCCACTCAGATCACAAAACCAATGAATACCAGTGAGTGTTTTGTATATGTACGGTCAAACTAAGGACATACAACAAGCTATCACTTATGCTTGTGTGACATATAACATATATACAAGTGGTATCCTTTATTCATTCATTCAGTCACTCACTCACTCATGGTCGAGGGAGGATTCTCTATAGTTTTTTTTTCGTTCGTTCATTCTTTCTTATCAAAGGCAAGTGAATACAAAGGAAATGGTTCTACAAAATTGGATTTTCTTATATTTTTGTGTTTTGTGTAGTTGTTGTTGCTGCCCGTGCTTGCATAAAGGCAACATCTTAAGAAGATACCATGTTAAAAATCTCATCACACAACACATGTTCTTTTTTTAACGTTTGGGCACTGGTGTGTGTCTGCTGGTTGTTACAGCGGGAAGGAAAACCCATGTTTGGAGAAAGGAAAAGGAAGTAAGTGTTGGTGTGGTCATGTAAGCATGGTATTATGTGGCCAATATTATTTATGGCGTTTATTAGGGTGAGATATTTTTAAGGGACATTTTGCTATAAGAAAGCTTATTTTAAAAAATACATTTATATTCGTGAAGGGATATGGAACTGGCTAAAAGTGCAAATAATGAGATAACCTTGGGTAACTTACTATTTAAGCTGCTAAGGAACTGAACTCAACAATTCTGAGCATTTTTAACAATGATTTCCCAATATCAGTGGTGGAATTCTATAACTCATTTTTCGAGTTACCGACAAAAATCGGTAAAATAAAATGCTTATAATGTCGGTTTTATCGATTTTTTCGGTAAGTTAACAATCAAAATAAAGCTGTCCCTAAGTCCTCCCTATAGCAAAAGTGTTGTCAACTTTTATTGATACTTTTTATTCATAATTTTGCGTTTTAATTTTACCGAATTCCACCAAAGGTCCGCAGATTTTTTTGTTTTGGAAGGTTATTGCATGTGTTTCTTATTATGGGAATGTCACCCAATCAAAACAAATTAATGCAATTAATTATAAAAACACTTTTTAAACTGTCTTATTAGGAAATCTATTAGGGAACCATGGTACGTATGAACATTATCAGTACTGATACGCACAAGTGGCTATAAAGTATAGACGACGCCATTAGTTTTACACAACTCCGTTTTTTTGTTGTTGTTATGAATTTAAAGATAGGATGTAGCCACCGATTTTATAATTAAAATACTTTGGAATAAAGTTCGGTCTGAAAAGTGCAGACCGGCTTCTACAGTGTAACCCATATCGAAATTGATATGATTTTATGGTTATTCAAAATTTGACAGAAAAATAGAAGTTAATATAGAAAATAAATTCTCCGTACAAATCAAGAGAAAATTGTTTACAACAAGTAAAAAAGTATCAGTCTGCAAAGATATATACCCTCAGCCGGTGTGAATTGAAATTTTCATATATGGACAATCGAATACCGGCTACACAATCGAAATCCTTTTCAGAATTTTGCGGTATTTTTAAGGAAGAAAGTATGAGCATGCTGTTTTTGGTACTTTTAGGGTAATTATATTAACGATTATGGACTTTGCAAGCAAACGCGGACGTTTTGCTAATAAATTTAAATTGGATTAAAGCTTTGCTAGGATAATGAAAAAGACTATTATTGCAAAAACTGGTTCTGGCTCTGGTCAGAAAATCGAAAAAATTTGCTTTATTTTAAAGTAAAAGTAACACACGGTGTGCCTTAACCATATTTAAATGGAAGGTGCTTACACCTGAGAAGTTTTTGCAGATTTTGAAACTACAATGCTCATAGATGAGAAATATCAAGAAATAAAAAAATCGCCGGAGGCGATACAGTCAGTGCATTGTCTCAATTTGAACTTCTATATCTCAAAAACCGTAAAAGCTACGAAAATATCATAAAGGTCAATCTTGTGGAGAATTTTCACATCTACTACATTATCTTTAGACCCATTTACATAGGACTCGCGGTTTCAAAGCAAAATCGTGAAAACGTAAGGAACCCCTAAAAATGTGAACTTAAATCGCGATTTATTTGAAAATCCCTCCTGCAATTTTTTTATTTCTTGATATTTCTCATCTATGAGCATTGTAGTTTGAGAATCTGCATAAACTTCCCAGGTGTAAGCACCTTCCATTTAAATATGGTTAAGGCACACCGTACATGCAATATGTGGTAAATTTTTCAAGTCTATCGGAAAAATATTGCTTGAGATATGAGCTTTGGAAGGGAATAATTTATTGAAACTAAACACGAATTTTTCTGAAATGACATTTTGAAATCGGTCCCAACTCTAGTTCGAAAACTAATGAACCGATTGTTTGTGGTGTTATTAAGGACATCAAAATCTTGTCCTTCATCGATCGGTTTTATTTGTTAAATTTGCTTTGCCCGTTTTATGACCAGAAGACGTCAGTTTTTAAGCCAAAAACTGAAATTTTGACTATTTTGGTACACCACTTAAGTAAAATCTATTTTTTTCTTTTAATCGAATAAGTTCACAAAAAAAAAATAGACACTGGATTTCGGACGAATAATAAATCTACAAAAAATTTGGTAGTTTTCTTGGGAAAAATTCATGAAAAATTAAATTTTTTGGAATTTACTAGGGGGTGTAACCTCTTAATATAATTAAAACTCAACAAGTTTTTGACACTGATACCAGTGGTATAACATGAATTTTAGGCACGAGTACGTGCGCGAGGTGTCTTAAGATCCTATAACTAGGCCCTCTCACGTTTAAGAAGAAGGCTTAAACGCCATTGAAGTGGAAGTATAATTCTTGAAATCACATTTTTCATTACTGTAAGCATTGAATTAAGAACTTCATTGCTGAGCTAATCGGCAATGGTCTAAACTTTATTTAACAAATATTTTGTCACAGCCACCCTAATGTAACTCTCATTTTATTACCGTTGTTCTACATTTTTGCAATCTAACTACGTTAAGAAAATGTAGTTATTTCCGTTTTTTTTTGCTGTTCTTACTCATGTTATATTGTCCTTCAGTTTAGAGGTTATTGTGATTTCCTTTGTGAAATAAATAAAAAAACAACAAAATTATATACCAAATGTTGTATTTTGTCTTCAAGATAAATTGCTTTAATTCATTTTTATAAACAATAAAGAGAATAGTGATATTAGGAATAAAAGAAGAGGCAATATAAAAAGAATAAATATGGAGGCGGTGTTAACAAATCATTCATGTAAAGGACAAAATAAACAAAGAATTGAATACAGCTAAGTAATTTCAATGTGATTTTTTATAGATTGTAAATTCGAAGCTTCAGGTCATGGGGGAAAGTCTAATAGTTTAAAATAAAAAAACCTGTGTTCTCGAAACAGAATCCAATTTTCAAATTTCAGGCTTCAATTGGCTTTACCACATGATAAACAATATTAATTAAATTCGCTTCAAAAAATTCTATAACCACTAAATTTCGTGTAAATCTCCTTTTTATTCAAAACTCTTTAAAATGGATAAAGTAAACTTAAATAATGTTGAATTAAATAATTTTATGAAGTTCTTTAATGAAAAAAGTTTCCCATGAAAATCATCCATCCCACATGCCTGCACACACACAACCTCCTTTTATTTAAGAAAAACATCAAAGAAAAATCTTATCTTTATTTTCAATGAAATCAAATCTGAATTAGAAATAACTGAGGCATTACCAAAAAGTAATTTAATTATGTCTATGGCATTTTTCAGTTGGCAAAAATTCTTGTTCAAACAAAAAAGGCCAAAAGCCTGAATTTCTTATCTTAAAAAATAAGAAAGAAAAAATGTTATGATGATACATTTCAGGCTGTCAAACACAAAATCACTACAGCGTGGAGGAAAAATAAAATATTAAACCTTGAACCTAGCTGAAATTTGTTTGGATGAACAATATTTATAAAGGCAGCAATTTCTGTTTTTATAGATTTTATAAATATTAAAAATGTTGAGATTTTTTTCTAAATTACACATTTTAGTATAATGTGGCAAAAACACTAGTGAGATGGAGCTTAAATATTTCCTCTCTAAAAAATAACTAATATATATTTTTTTGTTTTCCAAACTATTAATTGATAATAATGGTTGTATTTTTGGTAATTAAGTTAGTCTTTCCATTAGTATTATAAGATTTATTATATCAAAACGTTATAATTATTGAAAACCTTTTTTATATAACTAATATATAAATAATTATTTTCCACTTACCATCCACCTTGTCTGGTCAGAGTAAAACCAAATCTTGAGTCACGATCCACTGAAACGCGTATACCAACAATGCCCAATCCTTGGGGTGTTATAACTTGTCCACGCATCACCGATACACGACTAAATAATGTTTAGAAATGTTTGCATTTCATTTGGGGGAAAGAAGCAGGAAAGTTGGGGGTGAAGGAAAAAGTAAAAAAATACATTAATTATTAAATTATTTTCAATTAAAACACATTGCAAATGTTTTGTTTGTTTGTAATGAAATTTAATGATGCAACTAAAACAAATGAATTTGTATTATTTTTTCGTTATAATAAATAATATTTGTAATTTGTTTGCAATAAATGATTTCATGAATGCATTTTAATATTTTTGTTTTAATAGAACTCAAACTATTTAATTATTAAAATTTGTGGTGTATAATTGGAAAATATTGAGAAAAAATTTGTCTATAAAAGAGCTAGAGAAAAATGTATGCAACTAGTTGTATTTTTCTTTTTTTTAATTAAATTAATTTAATTATATATTTTTTGGTGTTTTATATACAATAGTTTTTGTTTTGCTGGAAAAATTTTTTGGTGGTGATAAAATTGTGTACTAAAAAAAAGTTTTTTTTTCAAATTGAGAGTAAGGAAATATGTTTTCAAACAGTAAGTAATAGTTTTGTGGATGTAATAGGTTTCACGGTAATAATGAACTCGAAATAATTGAACAAATGAAATATGCTTTGAACAATCCACAGTTACTTTATATGATACTTTATGTTCTAAGCCAAAGTGGTAATTGGTGACCTATGAATAGAAACATAAACTGTCAGTTTTTATTTCAAATTTATTTCCAAATTTGAAAATTCATATTAGGAGTTAATTAATATGGAAAATATTTCAGGTCCTCAAGTATTTTAACATTGACATTTAACTTTTAAACTGTTTTAAAAATTAAGTCACAAAAAACAAAAATTTTCAATTAACTGACATAATTTCGCATATGCATTTATCTAATGAAGTGCGATATACATATATGCTAGTTCCCAAGCTGTCTTCATCTGCCACAAAAACAACATTCAATACGCCTGAAGATCGGCTTAACCACCCGTGAAACGTAGCGTAATGGTTAAATGCGTGGGACTTCGGTAGACTCCTAATATTCTAATAAGGTAATAATAGGTCTAATAAGCTCAATTCGAAAGAGAATTAATTAAAAAACTCATCCAACCTGGCGCTTACACACAGAGACAAAAACAACAGGGCGACGCCGACACCAAAGTCCAGAGTTGATATGTTTGCCGGCATATATTTCAAATGAATTTGAATTTTTCGGCATCATGCCGAACAGTGTAAAAACGGCCAAAACGACACAAAACTTTACCCAAACGTTGGATGTGTTTTCAGCTCTCCGCTTAGCATGATCCAACATTTACGATTCATAAAGTATTTAGAACAGATATCGGTAGCCTATTTTTTGGTGCATACTATAGGGAGCCTTAATGCCAGGTGAGGCAATTAGGCGCCCGTGTGCGCTCATTTAGCGTTGCTCTCTCCACACACACAATTCAACCCATTGAAAAAGCATGCACTCACACAATGACGCCCCGTAAAGTATGCAATAGAAAAGTATGGTGCCTGACCTGGCCTTAATGGTGTGACTACTCTACTACATCGTTTTTCAATGAATTTAATTGTGTGAGTGGAGAGACAAACTCTCTTTGAGTGCACGCGTGTCCCCTTTTTGCCGTTTAGTGATTTAGAATGATTTAAATATTCTCCTAAAAGCATGCTCCATATTTAACATTATCGTTCGATGACAAATAGAATTTCCCAAAAACAGGCGCTGCCGCTGCCAATATTTCTTCTGATTTTTTTAGGAAATTTCACGAGTTGGAGGGTGATTATTAGCACTACTTAGCCCACTTACGAGGCGGACAAGAGTATGAACACTTTGTTGGCACGATCAGAAATGTGCCTCACGGTAATAATAAGTTCAGATACCAAGAATGTTATGGACGAAATCCGTTTCTGACAATTTGAATTCAATTTAGGTCTGTCTGTCCGTATGTCTATCTTGCTGGCTAGAGCGCACGATATCTCTCCAATGGATCAACTGATCTGTTTCAAAATTTGTAATATTTTGTACAAACTTAGATCAAGTTTCAACATGGGTTATATCGGTCTACTCCTTCCGTTACCTCACCCACCAAAATTAAAATTTTTTCGCTAATTTGAAGCACACGACAGCTTTCTAGCGTATCAATTTATTTGGTCTAAAATCTAGTTTCTTGTAGTATTTCTTTCAGACGTAGATAAGGTTTGAAAAAGGGCTATATCGGTCCACTCATCGGCTACCTCCCACTCAAAATATACAAAAGTACAGTTTAAGACCGAATGTCCTCGCCCAAAAGTTCCACAAAAACCCTGTCGGCACCATTAAAAATTACTAATGGGCACGATTACTTACGAGTTGAGTATCCGATTTGGCTGAAACTTTATATATTGCATAAAGTTTTAAGAAGGTCTATCTACATTAGGGTGGGATGATTTGAACACATTATTGGGCTTTCGCATTTCTGATTTTACGGCGAAAATCGAACCTCCCGACTTTAACTTGAAGTTTTTATTAACAAAAAACTGCCTGAAGAAGTGTTCCAATGCTTCTGCGATGTGCTAGAAAGTTCTTAATTATGGCCCTGGGTACAAAGTGGATAAAAAAAACTTCAAAATCGGGAGTCTCGATTTTCACCGTAGAAATATGGTCTAGTGGGCTTCTCAGTACAATCCCCGGAATAAAAAACGCGAAAGGCCCAATAAGTTGTTTTTTTTAATACAAATCGGGCAACACCTTCGTGGGCCTCCCTCACAAAAGTTTAATATCCTTGCATAAGGGCCGTTTAAGGATCTTCTTGAAATTGTTACCGAAGGTACTCTTCAGGGGCAAGTCCACTTCTCTCAAACTTAAATCAAATTCAAATATATACTAACTTTTCTCTTTCCTTTCCCTTCGGAGGGAGGTACCCACAAAATTTTTTTATGATTTCACATAGGAGAGAGAGAGAGTTTAGGTAGTCGTTGTTATTCTGATTACAGCGATATACATTTTTCACTGGTAAGATTATTATTCCAGTTGCACTTTAGAATTACGAAATACACACGATGTCAAATGTCAATTCCATAGTGTATAAGTTAAAATTAATCCAGGGGTCTAAAATGTAATACTGTGACCAACTAACATTTTGGAGAAAAAGGAGTTTGGATTCGATTAACCGTTCTTTTGTGTTTTCACTTGTAGTTCTGATCTACGGAGTTCTCCTAGTTCTGATCTACGGAGTTAATATATAAAAAATCTAGTTGTTTGGTTGAGGAAATAGGTAGTTCACAACTCACGGAGTCTGAGGGTATATCTCTGTTGTCAAAACCAACTGATTCTTTTTATTTGTTGTATTTTTTAACTATAAGAAATACCAGTTGCTGATGTTCAATTCCCTTTTTGCCAAGGAAACAAAAGCAGCTGTATTAGGTATTTAATGCTATTTAAATATTCCCGCTAAAAGCATGCTCTAAAATTAACTTAAATATGATCTTAGCTGGACTGGACTCATCACACAAATTTTCTCTTTAGTAAATTTCCTCGGTATAATTTTATTACCGTTTATTGGGTCCATTGACTGATTACGTTTTACTGTTTTTTTTTTTTTTTTTTTTTAACTAGAAGAAATGGCCGTTGCTGATTTTTTAATTCTTTTCTTGCTAAAAAAAGCAGCACCCTTAAAGCATGCTCTAAAATTAAGTTAAATATGATCTTAGCAGGACTGGACCCATCACAAAACTATTCTCTTTGGTAAATTGCCTTTGTATGTTTTTAATTCCGTTTAGTGAGTCCGTTGCCCATCTATCAAGATTTTTATTAAAAATAAATTTCAACTTTCCTAATATTGCTCCACTGTTTCCATATCAAAGAGTTTTGTAATTTTAAATTTAATATTATTGCTTATGTCAAATTTATGGCAAACTTTAAATAACATTCTCACCCATTTACCACTATATGGACAGCATGATATGGCCATAATAATTTATGTATTAATTTATTTACTGGTCAAATAAATAACAATTTCCATTACTCTCAATTTTCATTTGCTGTTTTTGCTGTTTTTAAAAAAAAATATTTTCTAACATGCATATTTTTTCGTATGGAATAATTGTTGCAAAAACCCTAAGGGTTTGACAACAGTTTATTCACATACTCCTCATTTTTTGTTTATTATTATTTTTGCATAGTAAAATTAAATTTAGAACTAAGTTAAAATGTTTTGCATAAATTTGTAAAATAGTAACTAAAAAAACTTTACATACATATTAAATTAAATAAATTTATTATCATTAAAATACAAAATGTTTATACAAAACTCCAACTAGCGTGTGACAATATTTTACAGCAACATTCGTTGGATTTTTAAATTTCAAAAATTAAACTAAAGTTTGTTTAAAAATAATTTTGCTATTTAATCCTGTAATACAGCTGGGTGGTGTTAACAATACTTTCAGGGGGTTTTATGGTTTAATATAACCCCACCAGAGGTTGGGTGTAGGAAAAAGCAAATGATTATGACCAACCAGCACTACCACCATCAAGCCGGAGTGTGAAAGTGTTCGTTGGCACCAAGGATACAAATGAATATTCGTGTTTTCATTGGTGGTGTTCAAGCCAAAAAATTTAAGCACGTACATTAGCGGGTCATAAAAGTTTGAGCACGTAGAAAATTATGTTTGAACACAAAAAAGGATAGTTAATAAAATGAGCAACAAAACATAACGCTTGAAATTTGAAACCCCACTAACAAATGAGGTGGTGGTGCTGCCACCATCATGGTTGGGGCAAAAACATAAAATTTGTTGGCTTAATTTTATGAGCCAAGCACTTGCATTACACAAAACATAGAAACCAAGTAAACTAAGTAAACCATTGAAAAGGAAAGCTAAACGCTCAACCAAATTGTTTATAATAATACTAAACGAAAACCCATCCAACAAAGGTTTCAAAACTAATAATTTGTAATTTATCATAATTTGTGTACAAGCCCCTAGCTCCTGTTTCCTTGGGAAGCCTTGGGAAGTGTGTTTAAGGTCAATTTAATTCAACACCATTTTATTTGATAAAATTTTATTTGTTTTATTATTACAGCAAAACTTGATTACCACCCATTTTTAAGTTACATCCCAAAGGCCAAGTGGTCTTTGCGTGCCCTTAAACAAAACCCACTACTTATAACTATTTTTATTAGAGTTTTTCTTGAAATGGTTAAATTCTAACTAAGTGGATTAGATTTTATGTTATTTCTTTTCTTTTTGTTAGACTCTACCCAATCTGGGCCATAAAAACCCCTTAGCTCCAAAAAATATGGTCATCAAAAGTTTTATGCTCTTAATACACTACAACGTTTAATAATTTTTATCACACTAAGGCCGTTTAACTGCATTAAATCGTACAACATATGTAATACGCCTTAACATATGCTACATTTAATAACAAGAGAAAACAGAATAACAACCAAAACTGGTAATAGATATGTCTTTACTTCAATAAAAAATAAGAAGAAAAAACGAAATATCAAAGAACCCCCCTTTGTGTATGGCATACATATGTTATGTGAGCATTAAACTATACTGTGATATGCGGTTTGTAGTGTTTATGATGGCATATTTTGTGGCTTTCTTGTGCTGTTTGCTTTTATGCTGGCACACTTTACTTATGAAATACCAAAATTTGTTTTCGTTTATTTCCCTGTTTTGGCATATTTCGGTTACGCTGTTATTTTGTCTGCCATGTTATTTTTATGTCCCATTTTTGTGGTAAACAACGCCGTATGTTGTCGTCGTTTAGTCATAAAATCATAAATGAAACAAAATTGCTATTATTTTTCAGTTCTTGCTACGGCTGGGTAAATTTCGCTGTGAAAATTTCAAGTTTCTGGGAAATAGCCACAAAATCAACAAATTGCGAAATGGTTTTAATCAAAACACTTCTTTATCAAATAATTAAAATTTTGAAAATAAAATAAAAAACATACTTTTAGGCGTACACATAACAACACTAATTTATAGAGAAATAATAAGGTAGTAATGCGCAAACAGCTTCTACTTAGGATTTTATGAAATTACAGATCAAACCCCTAGTTGTCAGATCGAGTTTGGATTTTATGACCTTATCTAAACATGGGTAAATATTTCTGATTTCTGATATCAATTCCAATTATTTTCTAACCTCTGCAACAAACTTGCAGATGAGAACAAGAAGAAATATTTGGAGAAATAATCAAAAATAAATGCGATTTTTTGATTATTTCTCCAAATATTTCTTCTTGTTCTCATCTGCAAGTTTGTTGCTTCAAAATTGTTTGCCTCAAAATGAGAATTAATCTCAGTGAGAGATTGTGCTTCTTGCAAGAGTTGTATAACTCTAGTATAACTTGATCACACGCTCACAGCAATGATTGCTTCGGGGAAATGCTTATTGCTGATACACCAATTTTTCCAGTGGATCTTCAAGCATTTGAGAACTTTTGGATAGACATTCAGTACTACAAATAGTTTTTCAAAATCTTCAGAGCGGAACACTTGACTACTGAACCAGTGATCAACCCATGAGTAAGAACGAAAGAATTAACAGCTTTTAGGCAACTTGTTTCGAGTTTTAGGTTTCAGAATAGATACAAAAAGAGCTCGTGCCACTCGAGAGAATTCCAAACATCTGCAATGCTCGCGTACATTGCAGATGTTTGGAATTTGATTAAAATTTAGAACAGCGAACTAAATTCCTCTCAGTAAAGGAGACCGTAGAGAATTTCTTGTCATCCCTGCGGCAGCCTTGCTTTCAATAGAGCATAATTACTAGACATCGGATTTTTGAATATTTTTGAAATGTCAACCAATTATAACTACGTTATTACATAGAATTATATCATTCCAATGATAAAAACTCGATCTTATATTGAACATAATCAATAATACGTACAAAGCTCAAGCTTCTATTGTTTAATAAACGAATTATTTGCATTATAATTTTCAAAACTATGCAAAAATCCCATGCCTAATAATTACTCATCAAATCCTGCACAATGAAACCCATTCCATGCAGTCGAACTTCAAAGCTTGTCATTTAGTTGGTATTCTCCTCTGTTGAACAAATCTAACAAATTCTCGAGTTAGTTTGCGATTGTTTGAGCATTCACTTCTTTCAATTTTAGAGCATCCAAATTCATTATTTCAATTTCTGTATATGCATTTTGAAGAACTACGGCCTGCTTGATATTCAAAACTCTCAAAGTGTTTCTTGTCAAAGTGCATGTTCAACTTCTCTAGATAAAGCGTGCTTAACAAGTTCAAATTCTCCCCAACAGCTTCCTGGTAAATAGCTTTATGGATTCCTGACTGACATGAGTTTGGTATTTCTATGTCTTTAATAATGTTATCCAGATTGACGAAATGCAGCAGGACATTCAACTTAAATAACGCGAGAATTTCATTCAGAAGTCTGTCACCAGACCACCATAATGTGGCCTTTTATCGCCACTACTGTGGCTTTTGGTGATGAACGAAATACTTAAGGAATTTGATAAACTACGAACAAAATCGATAGGTTATGCTGATGCCGAGATCATAGCGATCAACGGGAAGTTTCCAAAAACACTATCGGAACACATACAAGGAGCTCTAGAGAAACTATCAAGATGGACACACCACAATGGTCTTGAAGTGAATCCATATAAGACAGAGCTGGTTACCTTAAGGCTTTCTTTAGAAGTCGAATACCTTAGCATCGTCCTGGACCACCACGTGGAAAAGGAATGTCGGAGAACGTGCCAAGAGAGGTATAATTGCCCTTTATTCTATTGGTAAGAGTTTGGGACTGAAACCACAGGTCATCCAATGGATCTTCATGACCATAGTATGCCCAATTCATAATTATGGTTGCTTTGAGCAAGACAAAAAAACTAAACAATGTCCAGAGAGCTACATCACTGCCAATCACCGGCGCCATGAAAAGCACTCCACAGCCTGCCTCTATGCGCTACTCGACTTTCCCCCTTTGAAACTTGTAGTACAGGAGCTGGCAGCCAAGACAGCTCTCCGAATAAGGAATATGAATTCATGGCGCAACTGCGACCATGGTCACGCTGCAATTTTACGACGATAGGGACTACCACCGGGATCGGAGGAAATAAGAGAATATTATTACAACAACTACACTTCGACGAAATCAATGTACAAGTAGACCACAGAAAGGCCTGGATTCACATCTCCTCTCTATACCCTGTATAGAGGTTTATTACGACGGCTCCAAATGGAAACGGCAGCAGGCATCTATAGCGATACCCTCAATTTAGGGCTCTCATATAGGATAGAAGAAAATTTTAGGGTATTCCAAGCTCAGGTCTTAGCAATCAGAACAGCGGCTCTTTTTAGGTCACAAGAACACCTTGGAAACACTAAAATCGGCATAAGATGAGTTGTGCCGCTCAGCTCCGATCGTGATGATTTTGTTTTTGTAGGTAGATCTTACTTCCTGATCACGACAATATATACTTCCTTTTTGAGAAATCCATACTTCCCGAGATATGGTCCTTTGAAGTTCAAAAATTCCCTTGGTTAAAGCCCAGCTACTAAGAAAAAAAGTTTTAAATTAAAAAAATGTTGTTCCCCTGCCCTAGTTGCTTCTGTCCATAGGAGAAAGT
Source organism: Musca autumnalis (assembly GCF_047663935.1). Classification (NCBI taxonomy): domain Eukaryota; kingdom Metazoa; phylum Arthropoda; class Insecta; order Diptera; family Muscidae; genus Musca; species Musca autumnalis. The sequence continues at coordinate 120,808,352 of NW_027411866.1, read as the reverse complement.
CTCAAATCACATCAAATTTAAAAAAATTTACAATTTAAAGAAAAAAAATTTAGCTGAGCACTTGCTCCCTAAAATCAATCGATAGCTTGTGTTGAGTTCTTGGTCATTGCAATAAGGAAATGAAATAGCGAATGAAATGGCGCGTTGCAGATCGAATTCAACCAAGCCACTCTTGTGGCATTTTATGTGGCAGTTGGAACAAAGATGTCGAGAAAATGCTGGACAGATCTGGTACAACGAACCTAGCTATAAGGTATCCAAGGCTGATTGCCTTGATTGGTCTATGCTCTCCAAGCGAAAGTTAATTTTTGCTTTCCGTAAAAAAATCCCACCTAAAATTTACGTTGGGAATAAGCACAAGTTACCGACGAATAAGATCAATATCCAGTAAATGGAAAAGATGAAAAAGAAACGGTGACAACCGAGCACTTGTTATGTCGCAGTCCAATGCTCACGACCAGGAGACGGCGAATCATAGGTGAACACACGAACCAATCTCTGACAAAATTCTGATCAAAATACTGTACCAAAAAATAAAAAACTCTCTCTCCCTCTTTTCTATACACCTAATATATCCCTTGCGACGCAAAATGGGACGCATTCACATGCCTTTTTGGCCATAAGAAATGCAGTTTAGACTAAACTACAGGAACTCAACTAAGAGCTAGTCAGGGAGCATATCAGTGGTAGGCAATGAGGCTCCCATTGTGTGTACACACACAATTCAACTAATTAAAACCAGCAAGAAAAGATTAAAGTCGGTCGGAGCTGACTATATAATACCCTACACCACTGGGAATATGTAAATTATATATGAGAGTTATATTGACATCTGAACCGATTTCGATATAATTTGGCTCATTTATTTCTTGACCGAATTCAGTGACACATTCCAAATTTCATAGAAATCGGTCATATATAGCGTGTTTTGTGGAGCAAATGCGTAAGATCGGGCGAATTCAGTGACACATTCCAAATTTCATCGAAGTCGGTCATATATAGCGTATTTTGTGCAGCAAATACGTAAAATCGGGCGAATATATATATATATATATATATATATATATATATATATATATATATATATATATATATATATATATATATATATATATATATATATATATATATATATATATATATATATGAGAGCTATATCCAAATCTGAACCGATTTCAAAATAATTTGGCACATTTATTTCTAGACCGAATTTAGTCACACATTCCAAATTTTATCGAAATCGGACATACATATATAGCGTGTTTAGTGCAGCAAATCGGCCAAAAATATATATGGGAGCTATATCCAAATCTGAACCGATTTTCACCATAAGCAATAGCGTTCTTCCTATAGCTAAAAAAATATAATACCCCTTAGCACAGTGTAGTGTAGGGTATAAAAACATGAACTCACAAAATGGTCGCATCTTAAGGTATGCTACAGTAAAGAATGGTGCATTTTTAAAAAAGATATATTTTCGTGCATACTTCCAGGCGCTTACCACGAAAAATATATTTGTAATACAATTTTCTGAAAAAATTCGGATAATAAAGTAAATCACGAAGAAATGTAATGGATGAGACCAACAAAAGTAGCTTCCTCTCTCTCTCTTGTTAGTGTTCATATAAAACTAAAGGGAGATTTGATTCAAGGAAAACGTGTGAACTTTTCCTGCAATTTCTTCATAATCCAATTTTTTAATATTTGCAAAAATTCATTTTGTTAAAAATTGGAACATACAACCTTGGGTAGTTTGAATTTTTTATTTAAACATGACAAGCGACATAACATCCTTACGCAATATTTACCTTAAGCATACAAGTGGACGTTTTGAAGAAATCCATTATATGAATATAAATTGGCAACAGAGAAGTCAAATTATGATATTGGTGAGTTAAGAGACCAATAACACAAGACAGAGTGAAACTATAGTTATATTTAGAGGGGATATAAAACTATATATAAATAAAGCCAACATAGTTTTTAAATAAAAAAGAAAGCTGAAATATAAGCGGTCGTGGAAACTGTGGAAATATTTCGTTGCGTTTTGCACAGGAGACAGTTTGGTTATTTGGTTATATGCAAAGCCACATACATATATACATATGTACATGTACATATATCAACCTTTATATTGTAGTAGTTAACATACATCGTGAGGGGTATGGCTTGACTACGCATAAACATGAGGTATGTAGTATATAAAAATATGATTTCATATACAATGTGGGTCAACTTTTACGATTCAAATTTTTTTTCAGTTTTTGTTTTTGAGTTTCAGTTTAAGGCAACAGAATATTGAGGTTAAAAAATGCAAGAACTTTGCTCCATTGCTACTAGTCAAATGGGAAAGAATACATAAAAAAACCGAGAAATATTCAACAACCCACCACAGCTGTTGTAGCAGCATTTCATTCATGGGGAGGCTACCCTGCTGTCATACTGCAACGAAACTGTTGAAATATTGTTCTACCAAACAAGTTTTGGTACTACTCTTGACAACATGTTGTACAACAAATATCTATATGTTCTGCTACCTTTATAGCCCCCCTTAGCCCCTAGGGGTGCGCACACAGGCATATGCATGTTCGAAGGTTTGCTTTTGTCTGTATGTTACATAAAACATAGAACATGTATGTTATACAACATTATATGTTTACAAGTTTTTTGTTGTTGTTGTCGATTTTTTTCTTTGAATGTACTTTGTAAAAGTAATGAATATCTTGAGATCGAAAACGAACCAAAGGGGGGAGGGGAATGCTTTGCAATGGAAGAAAAAAAATGCATTGTATATTTTTCAGTACACATGTATTGCATTACTGAAAGGCATTCATGTGGCCATACCGACCGCATAGGGTGGAAATTGGCGGATTTTACAGTATCCGTAACGGATATCGAAAATCGGAATAAAATTAATAATAAAAAGTCGCTAAGTTCGGCCGGGCCGAACTTTTCATGCCCTTTGCCATAAAATATTCTTAACCAAAATGGAATAAATAGTTTCCTTGTCTGTTCACAATTTTAGGTGCAAATACTGTTCGACCACGGATAATCCAAATGCTTAAATGATCAAATCTTATATATGGGCTATATCAATGTGTGGACCTGTGGAAAACTTTTGTGACTGCAGGAAACCTAGAATGTCAAGTTAAGGGTAGCTCCGTCAAACAATTATCTGAAACTCCCAAAATACCGGAAATTGGAAGGTTCTGTTATATGGGGACTATATCAAATCGTGGACCTATGTTTACAATTTTTGGTTGGGAAGTTTTGTGACTGCAGAGAATTTCAAATGTCAAATTTCCGGAAGTGCCATCAAAAATATTGGCAAATCCCTGAAAATACCAAAAACCTGGAGGTACCGTTATATGGGACCGATACCAAAACATGGACCTATGTTGACATCTTTTGTTGGAGAAGTGTTCTGCGCAATAGATCCTTCAAATGTCAAATTACAGCAATTTGTCATGAAATAAAGCTAAAATTCTCAAAATACCGAAATTCAGGAGGTATGTTAAATTAGGCCTATACCAAAAAGTGGAACTATATTGAAAAATTTCAGTGAGAATGTTTTGTGACTACTGTGAAGCTCAAATGTAAAATTACTGATAGTTCCATCACACATTGTAGCTAAAATCCTCAAAATAACAAAAATCGGCAGGTACTGTTATATGGGGGCTATACAAAAACATATGTTGACGATTATGAGTAGAAAACCTCAAATGTAAAACTACAGCTAGTTTGGTTGAAAATTTTAACTAAAATACTCAAAATACCGAAAATCGGTATGGAGGCAATACCTAAACATAGCCCTATGTTGACAGTTTTTAATGGAGTAGCGTTGTGACCCCTGAAAACTGTAAATGTCAAATTACAGCTAGTTCAGTTAAAACCCCCAAAACTTCGGTTAAAAATTGTAGCTTAAACCCTAAAAATACCGAAAGTAGGGAGGTACCCTTATATGGGGGCTATACCTAAACATGGACCTATGTTGACAGTTTTTATGGGGTAGTATTGTGACCCCTCAGAACCTTAACTGTAAAATTACAGCTTGTTCGGTTAGTAATTGTAGCTAAAACCCTCAAAATACTGAAGGCACCGTTATATGGGGACTATACCGATATAGCCCATCTTCGAACTTGACCTGCCTATGGAAAAAGGAACTCGAGAGCAAAAATCTATGGTTCTAGCTCAATTTTTGCTGACGCTAGTGTGATTACAACAAACGGACATGGCTATATCGATTCCGAATTCTTTCCTGATCAAGAATATATATACTTTATAGGGTAGCAAATGATTATTTCAATGCGTTACGAACGAAAACATCTTTTAGGGCCTGTTTATGTATGTCGATAAGAAAACGAATGCGGAAGAAAAACTACCAAATTTGAGTGTGTATTCCAAATTTGTTTTTTGTTTTGAAGCAAAAGCAAATGAAATAATATTTCAAAAACTAAAGTTTGGGTGTCTTTCATGCGCACACATTTTCGTTTCGAAATACATAAACTGGGGGTTAACTTTAAGGGCCTGTTTATGTATGTCGATAAGAAAATGAATGAGTAAGAAACACTACAAAATTTGAGTGTGTTTTCCAAATTAGTTTTTTGTTTTGACGCAAAAGCAAAGGAAATAAAATTTCGAAAACTAAAGTTTGGGTGTGTTCTATGCTCATACATTTTTGTTTCGATATACACAAACAGACTGTAAATCAAAATTATTGTAACATTTATTTCCCTTTGACTTTGTTTTTAATTAAAGACATTGCCTAAAAGTATGCTACATTTTCTTGTGAAGTCCAATCGGCAAACCGTCTGACAGCCTGTTTCACTATGTCGAACGAAAATGAAAACGAAATAAAAACAACTAATCTCGAGTATGATTTTAAATTTTGTATTTGTTTCAAAGCAAACACAAAGTCAATATTGCCATGAAAACCAAAGTTTAGGTGTTTTTGTGTTCGCAATCAGTTTCTTTCGACATAGTGAAACAGACACTAAAACCTCTACCTTTTTAAAGGTTTGCTTCAATATGGCAAAAAAATTAATGCGGTTTTTCCATAAACGTTGCTTTTCATGGTAATATTGACTTTGTTTTTTGGTTCCAAACAACTACAAAATTTTAAAATCATAAACGTGTTAAGTAGTTTTTATTTCGTTTTCATTTTCTTTCTTCAGACATTTCCCTAAAAGTATGCTACATTTTCCCCAAATAAACACATACACTTCCTAACACACCTAACCACTGACTGTATCATCTGTCCATCTTCTTTACGGTACACAAACACAACATGTGGTGGTTGTGGTGACAGCTAGCATCTATTCACGTTTATTGTGTGTTATTTTCCTTTTGAACATATTGCATTCCATTGTGTATGGATGATATCTTTTAGCAGTTAATAGCACTATATATTGCACAGTTGGCAAGCATCAACGCCATATGGGGATTTTGGAGGAAGCTGACTGGCTGTTGCTGCATATTTCAAATACCATCTTTGTTTTCATTTAAGACAAACCACTTGCTGTTGTTGTTGTGGGCAAGAGAATTCGTAAAATTGAAAAATATAACTAATTTTCTATTTACCTTTTTTCTTCAGTGGAAAAATGGAATACAGAGGCCAAGCTATTGTGTGCCAGCTAGTTGAAAATTCTTTGCCTGAAAATTCCTTCCAGGAGTTCCATATAAAATATAATACACTTCAACTATTAGAGTTTTATAATATAGATTACAATGGTTGGCTAGGAAGGTTCTGAAAATGTTAGAAGCAATCCCTACTTGTGCTTTCTTTTAATGGCATAAAACAAATTACAAAAGTTTTGTTATAACCCCTGCAACGCACACTCACCCTTCTTCGTTGTCTTTCTGCAAACTTTTCTCTTACTTTCCTTTACTACAAATAATGTTAGCGTGCATTTGCCACTAGTTTTCTAATTCCTTGGAAACAAATGTATGAAAGAAAGAATTGATAAAATGAACTTTTACATTTAACAAATTCTTCACTTTTTTCTCCTCTTTTCCCCTCACAAAATGTCTATGCTCTAAGCATTTCGTGCAGGCAGCTTTTAAACAAATGTTTTAATTTAAGGTGATTATGGGGTTTTTGACCAAACTTTTTCCTTACTTAGTCTACCCTAAACAAGTAATATGTCTGTCTTTCCAGTCTTATGTTTTTTATGTTGAAGTAGTCTCATTGTAAGAGAGCTTAGCTCAATAATGTTGGCGTTTTTCTTTCTTACTTAGAATTTTTGTTACCCATTAATAAAGTTTTAGTCATATTCCTTAGCTCTCCTTCTTCATTAGTTGATTTCTTTTAGCCGTGAGTAAGTGTTCATGGTTTATTATATTGTTTTTGTTATTATTTCTTTGCCAAGAAAATCTATTTTTTCTTTGTTTTCATAGATTTTTTTCTTTAATTACAAAATGGTTTTTGATTAATGTCTATAATTTTGGTAGCATTAGTTCAATAATGTTGTATAATGGCAAAAGTAATGTATTAATCCTGTGTTAATGTTCGGCCTGAAAGTATTCTATATTAGTTGTATTTTAATTGAACACTCCCTAAAACAATATCATAAATTATGTTCTTGCAATTGTGTTTATTGTGGTAATAAATTGAAGGTTTTTTTTCCTAGGAGGAATATATATTCCTATATATATAAAGTGTATATTTGTTCAGAATATATATAAAGCTTTAAGCGTGAATTTCATAAGAATATTTATTCATGGAGTTTAAATCGTGGATTTTCTAAGAATATTCATTAATAGAGTTTTAAACGTGGATTTCTTAAGAATATTCACTCATAGAGCTTAAGCATGAATTTCTTCACAATAACCATGGAGCTTTAAATATGGATTTTTAAAGAATATACATTCATATGGCCCCGGCACATACGGTACGTTGTGTGTTGCGTCACGCGTTAAAAACAACAACCACATGAAAAAAATGTAAGTGATGCCAAGTTTGTGCTTGAAGTTTTCATGTGGTTGTTGTAACGCGACGCACAACGTACCGTATGTGCCGGGGCCAATAGAGCTTTTAGCATGGATTGCTTAAGAATATTCACTCACAGAGCTTTAAGCGTGGATTCTTTCAAACTATTCATTTATATATAAAGAAGCGTAGACTCCTTAAAAATATTCATTCATAGAGCTTAAAGCGCGTATTTCTTAAGAATATTCATAGAGCTTTTAGCGTGGATTTTGCAAGAATATTCATTATTCATATTCAATATCCATTTTTGTTAAGAATATTCATTCATGGAGATTTAGCGTGAACTTTTTTAAGAATATTCATTCATAGAGCTTTTAGAGTGGATTTTTTAAGAATATTTATAGAGCTTCTAGCGTCGTTTTTTTAAGAATATTCATAGAGCTTTTAGCGTGGATTTTTTAAGAATATTCATTCATAGAGCTTTTAGTGTGGATTTTTTAAGAATATTCATTTATAGAGCTTTTAGCGTGGATTTTTAAAGAATATTCAGGAGCTTTTATAGTGGATTTTAAAGAATATTCATTCATAGAACTTTTAGCGTGGATTTTGAATAATATTCGTTCATAGAGCTTTTATCTTCGATTTTTAAGACTAATCATAGAGCTTTTAGCGTCGATTTTTTAAGAATTATCATAGAGCTTTTAGCGTTGATTTTCTTAGCAATATCCATTCATAGAGCTTTTAGCGTGGATTTTTTTATGAATGTTCATTTATAGATCTTAAAGCATGGATTTCTTATGATGTTTTCATAAAGCTTAAATCGTCGATCTCTTTATCGTGGATTTCTTAACGATACTCAAGGAGCTTTCATCATTGATTTTTTTAAAATGTTCATAGAGCTTTATTGGTGGATTTTTAAGAATATTCATAGAAATTTAGCCGTTAAGTTCCTAACAAATATTTTATGAGCTTTAAGAAGAGGTCAAGAATATCCATAGAGCTTTAAACGTGGACTTCATAGCAGTTATTTAAAGAGCTTAAGAATATCCATAGAGCTTTAAGCGTAGACTTCTTAATAAATATTTAAATAGCTTTAAGGGCTTAAGAATGTCCATAGATTTTAAGTGTGGGTTTCTTCAAAAATGTTTAAAGAGCTTAAAAGCTAAAATATCCATAGCTATTTAAGCGTGGATTTCATAAAAATATCCACAGAGCTTTAAACGTGGATTTATCGTATTGAACTATACAGAGGTAATTATACAGCTGTAAATGCCGATTTCTTAAGAATTCGTAAAAAGTATCAGCCTACTTTACCGACAGACATAAACTTTCACCTGTGTGAATTCAAACTTTCGTCTAGGGATAGATCGAATATCGCCTACAAAAACAAAATCCTTTTCATAAACATTATGTATTTAGGGAGTTTTCAGAATTTTGAGACCATTTTGGGGTATGCACTTGCCGACAAAAATATGGATTTGTATTAAAACTCGAGTGTTAAACTGCGAGCAGGTCTTAAACTGATTTTTCCGAAGGAGTGGACTACTCATATTCGAACCTGATTTATATCTGGTATAAATTTTACGATGTGCAAAGAATGTACCAAATTGGTTACTGTCTTCCATTTTTGCGAAAAATTTTAAATATTGGTTGGAGAGGTACATGTGGGAGTGGGCCGATATGGTCTAAGTTTGGACGAAATATTACGAGGGCCAAATGTTGGACCGAATTGGTTTATCCGTTCAGTTCAGACGGATATAGCTAAATCAATTCCAAACTGACTGAAACGGATATCGCCCAAACATTCTTGGGGTCTAAAACCATTATTTCGTTGATGCATATTTTGGTAGTTAATAACTAAAGTTGTGCAATCTCGTTCATCGTTCACTCGAAAACGTATGAGTAACGTCATACAAATCAACGTGTGATATTACGTATACCCAGTTTTGTCATACAAACTACCGCAACTCATTGAACGAGATAGTGAACCGGATCCTTCAATTAAATAGATTGGCAAAACTATATTAGAACTGGTTGAATAATTATAAAGGGCATTTAATTTTAGGAACTTTTTCATGGATTACATGAAGGGACAGTTTTAATGTAAAGATATGTAATAATGTTGAGAAAATGTTCTTGGATTTTAATGAATACTTTTATTTAAAATTGTGGAGTTTTTTCTAGTTATTGAATTTTACAATATAAAATCGGTAATGTTTACTCTTGATCTATTATAAATGTATTTCCTAGTTCAAAACAAACTCTCTCCATTGCAACAACAAATGAGTATTAATTTCTCATGGAAACAATGAAAAGTAAATGCATCCTCCAGGCAAATAGGAAATGTATTCATACCTGATTGAAGTATACATCACAACCAATTGACATGAAAATTGTCTCTTGCATTATAGAGTATTTAATGAACAAATATAACTGCATACATACTCGTACATTTGTCTACTCTTTGTTAACTTCAAAATGTCTTGACATATTTACAAAATGAAAAAAAGAAGGCCAGAGTTTTTGTTTTTCCATCTGTTAAATAACCATACAATTTCCTACTTAAATATTCTTTTACTTTAGCTGAGTGAAACAAAAAAGGATACAGAGGCAAAGCTGAGCAAAAGAAAAAAGGATACATCATTTCTTCTTTATGGCTTTCTTTTCAACTCCTAATAGCATTTGAAATCAAGAGGCCGGTTGGTCGCTACTTCTTTTTTGCTCGGTTATGCCATATTTTTTCATTTACATTATGTCCGCTCTGTCATTATCCTTCATCCATTCATGTCAGTCAGCTAGCTAGTCAGTTAGTCATTCATTCATTCATTCCGTCATTCATCTAACCTGTGTACAATTATGGATGTTGTTTGTAGAGCATAATTTGCACTTTTGTATATTATTTACATAAAAAGCACTACTAAATGAAATCTTTCATATTATTATTTTTTTGAATTGTCGTTAGCTCATGCTAGTGTGTTGGTTGGTGTGTTTGTAGGTTTGTGAAGCTGTGTGTGTTTGTTATAACTTCTGTTAGTTTTTTTGGTCTGTGGACTAAGAACTCAATGGGGATGCGTTGTCTTAAAAAGGACACGGCTAGATGTCACAAAAGATGTAGTGGTTTTATATAACATATTAAGATTTGTATGATTTTATACATTTTTGACAATTTCAACATTATGCCATAAAATACATAAACCCTTTAAAAGTTGTATTTCTTAACATTTGTTTTAGTCACGCCATCGGGCCTATGAACCTCTTCTTGTATGTGTGTGCATGACAAGTGTGTAGCAAAGTCTTCAGTCAATACTTTTTCCTCCAAAAATGAATTAATTTTTGCTGCTGCTCCTCAGCAAAGATATTAGTGTACTTTTTTGGAAAAACGGTTCCAGAGCTTTCGCGTCTTAAAAAGGTCGAACTCAGTAAAAACTATACGCAAAGAAATCCTCATAACATCTTTATTATTGGTCCAAATAGAAAAAAGTCGTTTTTTGTATTTTTTGTTGTTTTATTAGCAATCGAAAAAAATAAAAAAAAAAAAATGTTGCACAATGGGATTGGATCCGCTTTTCGCGATTTAATATATAAAACGAATTTTTATTAATGATTGCCTTTTTCGATTTTCTTGAAAACAGTTTTTTTGTGTTAAACTACGATTAATTACAAAACTTTTAAGTCCTATTTGGTAGTGGGATTCGAATAATTACTATTTTTTCGATTTTTTTTGTCAATAAAGTTTTTCCTTTATACCAGTTGTTATACCCTCCAACATAATGTGGAGGCTATAATAAAATTTGTCATTCCGTTTGCAACAAATCGAAATATTCATCGGAGACCCTACAAATGATATCGACACCTCCAAATAATAGTATGCTAAGTCTAAAAAGTGAGTTTTGCAGGAAAAGCTCTCAAAGTGTGGAAACTTTTTTGAACTTCACTACTATGCTATGTCAATATTTGTTTATAACTTCTGTTCGGATTGACCGATCATTACCAAAATTTGATAGAATTTAAGTTAGAGGACGTTCGACACATCCAAATAATAGTTTGCTAAATCTGAACAGTGAGTATTGCAGGACAAGCTCTAAAAGTTTGGAAATTTCTTTGACCTTCAGTACTATGCTAAGTAAATATTTGTTTATAACTTCTGTTCGGATTGTCCGATTATTACCAAAATTTGACAGAATTTAAGTTAAAGGACGTTAAATATAAAAATGTAAAGAACTTGAAAACATGCTAAATCGACTTAGCATACTATTGTTTGGAGGCGTCGATATATAGTTTTGATTGGGGTAAAATTCTATGTCGATATAACCATGCCGTCTGTCCGTCCTTCCGTCTGTTGAAATCAAAATACAGCTCGCAATTTTTAAGATCGAGCTTTGTAATTTGGGATAGATGTTTCTATTCTCCTAGGATGTTTGGTATTGCAAATGGGCTATATCGGTCCACGTTTTGATATAGAACAGTATCACCCGATTTTCGGTATTTTGATAGTTTTAGTCTCATTATTACGCCAAAATGGCAGAAATTTAGTGCTTAGTCTACTTTGGGGACATAAAACTTTCCCCCAGAAATTTGTCAGTATAGGTCCACGCCTTCATATAGCCCCCATAGAACAGTACCTCCCGATTTGCGGTATTTTGAAGGTTATGGCCACCACATTCATCCGAAATGGCTAAAATTTGGTGTTTAGTCTTCATTTGGGATATACAATTTTACACCTGAAATTAGTCGGTATAGGTCTACGTCTTCCTACATCTCCCATAGAGGCGAACCCCCCGATTTTCGGTATTTTGAAGGTTGTGCCCTCAATGTTCCTCAGAAATGACTGAAAGTTAGTATTTAATCTTCATTTGGCGTATAAAACTTCCCATATGAAATTTGTCGTTATAGTCCACGCCATTATAAAGCACCCATAGAAACGTACCCCCCGATTTTCGGTATTTTGAAGGTTGTGGCCTAAATATTCCTCTGTGGACCTCTTGATTTTTGGTATTTTGAAGGCTTTAGCCGCATTACCGAAATATCGGACAAAACTTTCCGCCCGAAATTTGTAGGTATAGATCGACGACGACCCCCCATTGAACGGTACCTTCCGAATATCTTTTTTGTTGTTGTATCAACGCAAATATGTTCGTTCGTGTATTATTTCAGTTATCAGGTTCTGGTTACTCTGTATTCAGACTCAAGAATTTTGCAACCTGGACTGGTTGCGTCCACAAGGAATCAGGAGACAGGTGAGTGGGGTTAGAAGACCACCTAAACAAATGCAGTGTATCGTGTGGTCCCAATCCACATGCTGGGCATGTGTTGGGTATCGTGGCGTCAATTCGGTCCCAATATGAAGTGAGGCGGCGGCATCGTCCGGATCTTAACTGGACTAAACCCACTCGTGTTTGCCGTGGCTGCTGGCGTTCTTCTGCTGCGATGGATGGGGGTGGTCTCCAAGTACGGTATTCACACTGTATCTCTGTACTGCTACTGTGTTTATGTGTTTTATTTTTTTTTGTAGGTTGGATTATCGAAATTGCTGAAAATTGGTATTAAGTGTTCTTCAGGGTATAAGCAGTTCAGCCCGGCCGAACTTAACGACGTTCTTACTAGTTTTTGTTTAATTTCTTCAGGTTTCCAAATCACAAAAACGAATTTTCTACCGACCATCCCTACTGTTAATTCATTTTTTTTTTCATGTCACAAAACATACTTATGAATTGCTCTTGTTTATGCATCGTATGAGTAAGTGAGTGTGCCGAAAGCTTATGAGGTAAATGGGCGTTAGAAGTACTACTGTACAGCCATTATAGCAGCAAAAATATAAAAGAAAACCAAACACCAAACCCTTAGCTATTGCCAGCTACATAGCTATACAACTGGCATGTTTGTATGTTGGTACATTTCAAAAGAAGAACTCAAACCAAATGCAACGAATTGAAACATACTTTATTCCATATACAAATGTGTTTTCGTCTATTATTTCAACTTAAACACAGTCATAATGGCTTTTAAATTAAGTTGTTGACATTATTCCATTGCATTTTCTTCAACTACAATGGAGAGGTTTGTATTTTTTTTTTTTGCTATTTTATTGTTGTTGTAAATGTGATGGTTTTGTTATTTATATTGTTGCTTTTGTTGTTTTATTCTGTTCTTCAGTTATCGTATCCTTAGCTTTTGTTTTAAAAACACAGAGTTCCATAGAATTATAATGAAGGTTAGGCAAGAAGATGTCGGTGGAAAGGAGGGTGAGGGTGGTGAGGGGATTGGTGGGTGCCAACAATAAAACATTATTTTATATTCAAAGTAGTGTTTCTCTCTATTATAATGCAAATCTTGTTTTTTTCCTCGATTGCGTGAAGGAAAGCTACTTAGCTTAAGCGGGTTGATGCATTAAAAATTCAGAGATGAATGACTTACTAAAGATATTTGCTTTTAAGACGATTTTGTAAACAACAACTTGAAGGACTAATACTTAAAACTGTGAGTGAGAGATTTGATGAGGATTCTCAAAAAAATTCAATTTGTAGTAATTTAGGACAATATTACTTGAGGAGAGAATTAGGACATCGTAAATCACAACATAGGACCACCGAGATATCAAGCAAATGTATAAAGTGTAGAATATGTATTGATGTTTGATACGCCATTCAAGTGCACAATGGCCTAGCCATGATGCCAATTGTTGAACGAACTCAAACTTCTGTAAAAAAACATGAATTAGAGTACCATATCAATCATAACAAGTCGGCTACTTATTTAGTTAATAATCCTACTCTTGATAATTTATATGAAATAGGAATAAGAATACTAATGAAGACCATGATCTGCTTATGTGGACCTGTACATGAACCACGTTGAAGCCCAAGTGGTTTAAGCTAAGATCAAATTTTCAAAAATCTCATTGAATTCTACCTTGTTGCAGAATAGATTCGCACCGATTGAGCGTGGCGGATGAAATACAATGTGGCACAGCATAAAGAAAGCGGCAACCATACACAAGAAGTCTTTTAAATTACTTTTATGCAAGAACATCTGTAATAAGTTCTGTTATTTGTCATTAAAGATCTTCCAAGGGAATAATACTTTTTAAAAGATTGCCTACGAAAGGACTTCACAATATCCTTCAATTATTCATCGCATTAAAGGCCTTTTATACTAACTGTGATATGACCATCAACACAAACACATTTGGTACTGATTTGATGCTATAGTATTTGATAAATTTTGGTAACACAATTGAAGACAATTTAAAGCTCAGAAGGTCATCATTAATATTGGTCACTTTTGCTGAAAAGTTCTCAACCAAATCTGTGATATTGGTCATTACAATTAAAATCAAAACAAGTAAAAAACATTAAATTAGGTCGGGCCGAAATTTTTATATCCTCCACCATAACATATTCTGAACTTATATGCAATGATGCAATGCAATTCGAAACAATTTGAATTCGAATCGTCTTAGAGAAACGGGCCATTAATTTTCCTTCTGTTACGAAATTTTAGGCGGAGAAGTGTTTTGACAACTGGAACCCCAAACACGAAATTTTTGATAATTCGGTCAGTAAAAATCCTGGGCTGTACAACATCGCACAATGGTGCCTCATTGGACAAAAATCGAAAAATGTGTTGTCGAATTTGTATAATTTTATGGTTTTAAATTTGTCGAATGTAGTTTTTGTTGACCTTTGGACTGTCTAATTTGGTTGGTTTAGTTTGGCTTTTAGGTCAGGAATAAAAACAAGAGTTTTTGTTTTTATTTTGTTTGCTTTATTATCCAATATTTCGAACGTCCTCGACGTTCATCATCAGGGATTTTTCTTTTAAAGAATAAACAAATAATACATGTTATAACAATATATACGCAAATAATGATTATTTATTACAATTTCACTTAATTAGCTATCGGTCACAACATCTGCACTTCACAACTAATGTCCAACTGAACTGAAATTTTTGTGTTTTCCAATAATGTTTCTGTATATTTGGGCACAGTGTTCTGTGTCCATCTTATAATTCATACGTTGTTCCATTGGTACATTAATTATGTGCAACATTTCTAACATGTACCTACGTCTACTGTTGCTTTCTTGTGCTAAAACATCCACATCCTTGAAGTTTGGAGTGTGTCCAGTTTGAGCACAGTGTGCCGCAAGAGCTGTTTTTTGTTCTAGTGGTTTGTTTTTCACTTTTTGGTCCGATTTGTGACCACTCAATCTTGTCTTTAACTTGTTTTTCGTCGTGCCCACATATACTTTTTGGCATGAGTTTGACGAGTCACCATTACATTTAATTTTGTAGATAACATTCGATTTGTCTTCGTTGTGTGGTTCGTCAATACTACAACCACCAACATACCTACCAACGTTAATTGGCTGCTCTCACTTGGGCCCAAATTTTCACTACCATCAACAACGTCTACCTTTCCCTATTTAAAACTATAGCAGAGGGAGAGGACTGCATCCAAACATTGGAGAGCAGAGAGTTGCAAGAAGATGCGAGAATAAGTTACATTACTCTTATCAACAACCATCTGAGAAATAAAACACTAGACCAAAGAGATCGGTTTATTTTGGAAACAGTTGGTCAAACAAGAAAATTTCTTAAAGAGAACAATCATATTTATATTCTCAATGCAGATAAGGGCGATAAGACTGTAGCCATGTTAAAAACAGAATATGAAACCAAAATGCAACAAATTATAAATGACTTATGCACCTATAAGCGTCTGAGGAAAGATCCTACTAGTGGCTTGCAGGACAAGTGCAATAAATTAGTCACAAAATTATTTGATTTAAAAATAATTAATGAAATAGAAAAAGGTCAATTGATCAGCAGAACTTCCATGCCTCCAAAGATTTACGGACTTCCTAAAATCCATAAGGAAGGAATCCCTTTGCGTCCTATATGTTCATTTGTCAATTCACCGACATATGCTCTATCCAAATATATAGGAACAATTTTGAAAGTATTAACAATTGGATCAAAATACAATATTAAAGACGCAATCGAGTTCAAATCCAAAATCAGTAACCAACACATTTACGACGACGAAATGTTAATCTCTTTTGATGTTATTTCCTTATTTCCCAGTATCCCTGTAAACCTGGAAATCAGTACCATTAGTGAAAAATGGAACATCATTAAGGAACACACAAATATTCCACAAAATCTGTTTTTAGAAATTTTAAGCTTGTGTATCAAGGAATCAAGATACTTTCATTACAATGACAAGTTTTACGAACAACTAAAAGGAATGCCAATGGGCTCGCCTATTTCTCCAATCATTGCGGACATAGTTATGGAGAAACTTCTTGACGAAACGATGGAAAAATTACCCATCAAACCAAAGACGTTAACAAAATATGTTGATGACATATTTTGTATAGTTAAAAAAGACCAAATTGACCAAACTCTTGCAACTCTGAATGCGTTCCACAAACAAATACGGTTCACAATGGAGTGTGAAACCAACAGTCAACTACCATACTTAGACTCAATAATTCATAGAAAAGACAACAAGTTGCTACTGGATTGGTATCAAAAGCCAACATCTTCTGGTAGGCTTATTAATTACCATTCAAAACACCCCAGAAGAATAAAAATAAACACGGCAATGAATTTTATAAGAAGAGTCCTAAACATCAGCGACCGAGTTTTCCACTCAAAAAACATAAAGAAGATACGACATATCTTAAATATGAACGATTTTCCATACAAAACGATTAATGAATTGATCAGACAGGCAACATTAAAACCCCTGAGCAACAATGAACACAAAGAAGAGAAGATGTTTAAAAGGTTCACATATATACCAGGCTTTTCTGAAAGATTCTCAGGTTCAAATTTATACGACAAAGAACGCTACCAATTAGCAATGAAGAGCAACAATACCAATAACAGCTTCTTCAGCCGGACAAAATCTAAAACACACAACGAAGACAAATCGAATGTTATCTACAAAATTAAATGTAATGGTGACTCGTCAAACTCATGCCAAAAAGTATATGTGGGCACGACGAAAAACAAGTTAAAGACAAGATTGAGTGGTCACAAATCGGACCAAAAAGTGAAAAACAAACCACTAGAACAAAAAACAGCTCTTGCGGCACACTGTGCTCAAACTGGACACACTCCAAACTTCAAGGATGTGGATGTTTTAGCACAAGAAAGCAACAGTAGACGTAGGTACATGTTAGAAATGTTGCACATAATTAATGTACCAATGGAACAACGTATGAATTATAAGATGGACACAGAACACTGTGCCCAAATATACAGAAACATTATTGGAAAACACAAAAATTTCAGTTCAGTTGGACATTAGTTGTGAAGTGCAGATGTTGTGACCGATAGCTAATTAAGTGAAATTGTAATAAATAATCATTATTTGCGTATATATTGTTATAACATGTATTATTTGTTTATTCTTTAAAAGAAAAATCCCTGATGATGAACGTCGAGGACGTTCGAAATATTGGATAATAAAGCAAACAAAATAAAAACAAAAACTCTTGTTTTTATTCCTGACCTAAAAGCCAAACTAAACCAACCAAATTTATGGTTTTATTTTATTGAGAACACTTCAAGAAACCATAGAAACCAACCTGGTTCATTATATACACGGACTACATCGAAATCTGAACAAATTTTTGTTTAAATCAATAAAATTGAACAGGGACCTTTGAAAACATCGCATATTAAATCGGAAAGTGATATATAGGGACTAAATCAAAATCTGAACCGATTTTTGTCAACATCGTTAAAATTGATCAACAACCTATGAAAACATCACATATTAAATTTGAAGGATATTCAATAAAAATTTACCGATTTTTTGCAACATCGGGAAAAGATATATATATATAGGGGCTATATCCAAATCTGAACCAATTGTTGTTAAATTTGGTAAAACTAATTAGGTGCCTAAGAAAGTATCAGATACTTCATTTGAAAGCTATTCTCTTAAAATTGACCGAGTAATAACAATATCGAGAAATGATATATATGAGGCTATATCCAAACTTGAACCGATTTTTGTCAAAATCGGTAGAACTGATTAGGGCCCTAATTATTATTATTTTTGGTATTACTATGCCCTCATAAGTACTTGTACCAAAAATCAACATCCTAGGTCAACTCCTTCTATTTCTGTCCACGTTTACAAAGAAGCGGCACCACTGTGCATCGTGTGCCACTAATAACCTCAATTATCAAATTACTGGTAGTTCGTTTAACAAATGTAGCTTATAATTTTAAAATACTTAAAATCGGGAGGTACCGTTATATGGGGGCAATACCAAAATATGGACTTAGGTTGACAATTTTTGATGGAGAAGTTTTGCAACCCCTGCTAAGAACCTCAATTGCCAAATTATATCTATAGCTATATATAGATTTTATCTTTAAAAAACCTTAAACACTGAGGTACAGTTATATGGGGGCTATACTTAAACCAGGACCTACATATGTCAAAAAATTTTAGTGGAGAAGTTTTGTGAGCACTGGTAAACTCAAATGTCAAATTACAAGTAGTTCGTCCAAAAAACAGTGGTAAAAATCCTCAAAATACCTAAAACCGGCAGGTACCGTTATATGGGTTATACGAGGGTCAATCGAAAACCTTTTGGCATAGGCCGAAGTGTCGCCAGGTGTCATTTGAATTTTTTTGGAAAGTTTGACAGTTTTTAACCTATGCGTACTCAGTTTGACATACGACCATGTGTTGGGTTGTTTACATTGGCTTGATTGTGACACCTCCAAAACGTGGTTTTTGGCGATTGCTGCTATTTTCGGGTTTGTACGCATAGTTCCATGATTCGTTACCTGTATCCATCTTATAAACGGCTTTCGAAGTACCGCGATTGTATTTTTTCGAAATTTCTTGCACCGATAAGCACTGGATCCAACGAGAAAACCCCCTTTTTTGCCGCCAAGTGTTCACGCAATATCGAATGTTAGTTGGTGCAATAAATGTCTCTATCTCAGCGTATTTAACATGGCGATCTGGGATTATCCGTTCACGCACGGCTTAATTTTTTTATGGCACAACGGCCGTTTTTGGACGACCCTCACGACCTTCGTTTTTTAGCGAGTTCCGCCACGATTGAATTCATTGAATCAGTTTTTCATAGTCCTATAGGATGGTCCTTTATCAACATACAAAGATTTATCCACGTCGAAAGTTATGAAAAATTGTCGGAAGAAAATGTTCACAAGTAAATTCCATTTTCTTTGCAAAGTGATTTTTTCTAGTCACTGTAAACAACCCAACACATGGCCAGATGTCAAACTGTACTGAGTACGCTCAGGCCAAAATATTTCAAAACTTTCCAAAAAAAAAAGTCAAATGACACCTGGCGACACTGCAAGTTGCCTAGGCCAAAAGGTTTTCGAGTGAGCTAGGTTGCACATTTTAAGTGTAGAAGTTTCTTGACCGTTGAGAATCAATTTCAAATTTCATCGAGTACGGAAAAACAATTTAGCAAAAATCCTCAAAATACCTAAAGTTCGAAGGTATTGTAATATGGGGGCTGCTATGCCAAAATATGCACCTGTGTTGACTACTTTTAATGGAGAAGTTTTGTGACCACTGGGAACCTCAAATGAAAAATAACAAGTGGTTCTGTCAAAAAAAGTGACTAAAACTCCTCAGAAAACCTAAAATCCGTAGGTATTGTTTTATGGGGGCTATACCAAAACGTGTACCGATGTAACCTATATTCGAACTTGATCTAGCTCAATTATTGCGAACGCTAGAGTGATTACAACAAACGGACATGGCTAGATCGCCTCAGAATTTTATCCTGACCTAAAATATACACATATACTCTATGGGGTGGTAATTATGTATGTGAGTTACAAACAAAACAAAAAACACATTTAATTTACCCCTTATACTATGGTTGATGGTATATGTACATATGGGATATTAAGACTATTCCAAAAGAATGGGCTGACATTGGTTTGGAAAACCCCAAATAGAATAGATGAATATATTATCTCTCTACATTTTTTTTTTTCAAATTTGACTGGTCCTCTTAAAAAACATCCTGCGCACGTCTCTGGTTTACACCGATCATTTCAAGGTGTTACATATTTTTCAACCAAACTTCTTTTAATAATCTACAAACATAGCGGTGTAGAAAAATATGTGAGTTTTGTCCAATAGAATCATATTTTAAACCATTGGGCGCCATTTTATTTCCATATAACAACGAGTACCACTTCATGAAGTGAGAGAAATGGTCCTAAGACTACAACATTTTTACCAGCATCTCATAATAAAATACTTATTTTACCTTACTTTGCCTCCAAACAAAATTAATCGCCATTGGTTATTATAAAAAAAACGCTTTTAACTATGCAGAGGATACGGCTTTGATCTCTTAGTTTAATCCCAGTTGATTCAAATGCCATCAAAGAAAGCATAATTATGTACTCAATTGCTTTAGTTTTTCTTTTTTTTTTTTGCAAAAGAAACACTAAGAAAGCTTGATGAAGATTTTTATTGTAATTTTTTTTCTTCAAAGGAAAAAAGGAAAGCAACATTTGCTAGATATTCTTTTGAGTAGCTAGCCGTTCCTACAGTTCTTTTGATGGTGATGGTGGATAAGTGTCATTTGAGTTTTATTTGTGAGCTTGATTTCTTTGTAGCTGTCTACCAGCCATTGCACACACATCCTTCTTTATGTGTTTTTCCCCTCTCTTCAGTCTTTGAAGGATGTCTTGTTCGGTTTATTCGCACATGTTTTAAGTTTTATGGTCAACGAGAATGAGAACTTCTTGTGAAAATTGCTTTATCTATGTTGCGCTTAAAATTATCATTGTTTGTGTTGTAAGTTCTTTTTCCATCATAACTTGGTCAAGTCTTAGTGCTTTTTTTAAACAGTTTTATTGGCTTTTTCTTTTACGGTTTTTTAGGTTGCTTTTGCTATGGACTATTTCATGTTATGTTCTCTACGTTGAATACAGTTTCTGGGACATAGAGTTTTATATTTGTTTTTTTTTTCGTTAGAAATTTTCTTTCGCATAGAAAATTCTTGTCACGCTTCATTTTGAATGAAATGCAGTTATTATGCTTTATACAATAAGCTAATATTTACATTCTCAGTGGGTCTCTAGCCAAAGATGAACTAAAAAGTATCTAGTTTTTCTTTTTTCGCAATTTGTAGTGGGAAAACTTTAAATTATATTAACTCGTCGTGCCTAAATAAGTTTGGTTGTGAATCATGCAAAGGAGCATAATACAAATTCTTTGAGAGGCTCATGCTTGGGGACAGGCGATGCTACAACAAACCCCTAAAAGTATGTATTATTCTAAATATATCAGCTGATTAGTAAACGATTTTACTTGGAAGTGGCGACCAATGGTCGCGGGAACATATCGCTCATTTACTGAAAGAGTGTCATATCTCAATGGGTTTTCTGACTTAGCAATATCTATTTTTCTACGACTTCTATTTTATCTTGTGTCAAATGTTCATGCATATATCTCTAAAACTTAACGTGTTACAGTCCATTTACTAGGCGTTTGGCTTAAATCAAGAAAAACGTTTTTTTGTGTTTATGGGTCCCTAAACCACTGCAAATCGTGCTTTGTCTTGCACAGAAATTTAGCGCTGATATCTCACTAGTTGTTTGCAAAAGAGGGTCCATGAAGTTATTTAATTTTTTGTGTAATAATCTTTTAAATTTGTAACACATCGAAATAATCGGCGTAGATGAGAGATGTACGCAGGATGTTTTTAAGGGGACCAGGCACATCCCCTCCCCACCCTACATTTCGAAAATTATTTATACACTTTTTGAAAATTTTGCTTGGTATAGTGGACATTTTGAAATTCTCATCCTTTAATGTACAATATGAATGCCTCGGCGGGCTGAGTCAGTCTGGGTATGTTTGTTCGTCCAACCATCTAAAAGCTTTTAATCAAGCTGCAGGTGGCATTTTGGTCAGAGATGAGTGCCCAAGAGGGTCAGAAAATATTGAGGGGTTGGAATTTGTAAAAAACTTTTGTGGAGGGATAATCTTATCTTCTATTCTGTTAGGGGTATTCCAAAAGAATATCAGGTTTGTCTGTTGAAATATCCCTAATATCCCATTTTTATACCCTAATATCCCATTTGTATTTGACCTCAGATAGAAATAAAAGAAAATCTTTCCATTTTCTCCAAAAATCGCCTTCGAACAATTTTGAGGTTTTCTGTTTGAGTCGGTTGACAGCACATAACATGAGTATTTCTTTGTTTATAGGATAATTTGTCTATGGTAGGATGGGTCCGCTTCCTCTGGTGATTGCGACACCTTATGTTATTGAAATAATTAATTGATATTTTTATTATTGATATAATTTGCATCAATGGAGAGGTCAAGAGTTGTTTTTCACGTTTTGTTTGTCGGAACATTCGCGCCAGAAATTACAATTTGAACCAACAATTTAATTTGGATATTTTTCCAACAATGGCCAATGGTCAATTTAACCCTCTAAATACTATCCGATAAATTTTCAAAATTATTGGCATTTTCCCTGACAAACCTCTAACTTTGTGCAAAAAATTTTAGTATTAAAATATAACTGCGACCTCTAGCGTGATAATGGTTACGCTATTAATGAAAGGGTCAAGAGTTCCTTTTCTAAATATAAGTTACTAGAGTGGAACATATCTTCCAGGAATAAAGATATAGTCATTATACTAAAAATTTTAGCAATTTTCAGACAAAAGTTGTGGTTAATTTCACCCACTATATATTATCTGATCATCGTGTTGCGATTTCGCGTCGATCAGACCATCATTGCGACCTACAGAACAGCTACAGAATCGGATAAAAATTTGTTTTTGGTCTATTTCAATTTCATGTTTATTTTCTGGTGGAAACCGTTTATTCAATAAACCTCAATATAACATTTCAAATTATTTGTCATTATTATGTGCCACACAATAACATGCCGAGTGTAGCTATAGTTAGTCTTAGTAGTTATAGGTCGCCGGCACAATACAATACAATTGACACTTGCGTGTTGTTTGTAATATATCACAATTAAGTGCAATAAAACACAATTTCAACACACACAAATACATTGAAAACACAATATTTATATACATGGCTAAAAGCCATAACAGAGCATATGTTTGAAAAGCAGTAGTAGGTAGGTGGTGGCAAACAAAAAATAATGAAATTTTTTTAAACAATTACTACACCCAAATAGACTGCAATTTCCTTCGCTGCACTACTTTGTGGGAGTAGTGTTTGTGTTGTTGTTCCTTTTTTTGCTAAAACATTCCCAATGTCGCCATTAAAAACTAATGTTCTTCGGCGCATAGCTTTTGGTCATTTCTTGTTGGCTTTTATTTTCTTCACTTCTTTATGAATTCAATGATGATGATTTCTATATTTTTTCAATTAGTGCCTAAGTTTTTTTGTGTTCATTTTATTCTTTTATTGTTTGTGGCATTTGTGGCGGATGTTGTAAAGAATAGTTTTTAATTATAAAGTGACATTTTATGTAGTATTTTTTTCTTGTTCATGCTCATTCTTCGTTACTTATAACATTTAAGATAATTGCTCATTTTAAGTGCTGAATAGCGTTATGCCGGATGGGGAAATGGAAAACTAATTTGCCAAGCTCACAATGCAATGTAGGCGTATGGTAAATTATTTTTAAGAGGGCTGACGAGATGAATATTATGAAGAAATTTTAATAACGTATTGCTTCATAGAATAAAACAATTTAATGTTCGGTCTGACACAGCACATAGGCTGGTCGATGGAATGCTGCAAGAACCTCGTTTGTAGCGTAAACCTTTATTAAGAATTTACTATACTTAAATTAGTTTTACAACAACAACTACTGCATAGCATTTTCTCCAAGCATGAAATTATCGGTTAGTCCCATTTTCCATGTTTAATTTGCTATTGTTTTTGTTGTACTCTCTCTCTCTCTCAATCAAATTTGTTTTGGTCATTCTGTTGTAGCTTACATTGTGACGTATTTATTGCCTCTGTCCCATTTGTTGACTATATTCATCCCTCTGTTTGCATGGAGGTGGTTGTACAGTAGGGTCGGATGTCAGATTTTTTTTTATGCGGCACCCCCCTTATGTGTTCTGTTTTGTAAGATTTTAAGATTGCCAACGCTTGAGTACAATCGGAATGTGTTAACACGTGTCACTGGGGCCTCAAAGTTTCCGTGGGCGCTATATATAGCTATTGTACAATGTACATTTCGTCAGAACATTGTCGACCATCCTAGATTAAAGAATCTAGAACAGTTTATGAATAAATGCATTGTAGATTCGTAATCTAAAAGTAATATCTTTTTATTTGATACAAATCGTATCGGGGAATAAAACAGCATCTACCCGGAGTTAAGTTAAACCCAATTCCGTAACAGTATAATCCCAACGGTAGTGTTGCCACAGCACGGGAAAAGGGTCAAAATTCTTACTACCAAAATGAGCTATCCACTAAAAAATGCGAAGATAAGAAGAACAAAACTGCAGCAGAAGGATAAACGTTAACCGACTAACTTTTACTAAAAACACCCCCAATATATACGAAAATAAAAGTTCTGATGTGGGCATAGATGCCTTGACTTCCATAAATGCATCAACTTCACTCTCCTAGACTATTACAAATATGGAGATTGGCAGCGCTACTGTCGCCGCCAGCTCAATCTCTTGATTGATCATAGGGAACTACTTAACTGATTGAGGTAAAGGATCGCCTAAGTATCAGGGAAGATATAATCCCGGACTACCTTTAGGATAATTTATCATTGACAGAGGAGGATAAAGCAATGGACACGACAGTGATTCATGTCTCCACATCCAAGTCACTATACTGCACTACAACTCGTTGGAAAATATGCTGGATCATTGGGCCGGACATCTTAGCGTCCGACAAACCATTATTCTTACGCAGAAATCATTGAAGCAGGAAAGTGGTAAGGAAAAATCACCCACCAATTAGACGGATGATTCGCTGATACCTTTAACCTCCATAATTTTCATAGCCAAATAAACAAATAGCATCAGCGAAAGGGAACTTATGCTCATACGCAGCAAAAACACTCATTACAAACCCACTTACTAACCTATTATTTTAAAGAGTGCATGTTGCGCGTAATATGTGTTCCTTTCTGTCACTTAAATAAGTAGTTTAGACCTTTAGGAATTACTACTTTAACTATTTATTTTAGTGCCCAAAAATAAGCACTTATGAGACATGCCTTCCTTTCAAATAATGGGTTAGTAAGGAGTTTTGTAATGGGTATTTTTGCTGGGTAAGTTTGTGAAGAATTGGAAACTTCCTTTCAGCGAAATGTCCACTTCAAGAGAAGTAGGACACCTTTCGCGGCTCCTAAGGAGGTGATGACGAGGGAATCTCTTGTTCAGATAGGAGTACGTCTTCGACTAATACGGTCAAGTCACAGTCCTCAAAGAAGACTTAGAAAAGGCAAAAAAAACTACAAATTCTGTGAAACGGTATCGCTGCGCTTTACATCTGCCTCAACTTCAAACCCCGCGCCAGAGTAATGTAGGTGAGCCGTGAGGTGAACAGAGGGAAACCATCCCATTTAGATGCAAACAAGAACAAAGATGGGTCTGTGGCATCGTCAACTACTTCAAAGGCTGCTTAGTAATCAAACGACCAGTCCAAAATCCCAACAAGTGGTTGTAAACAGGATGAGGTTGATGGAGGAATAGCATAATTTGATTTATGCTTATCCATCCGTCTGTTCGTAACGTACATGTGACATTTGTTGTCCAATTGGGATGAAAATTACCTATAAAAGGAAGACCTATTTCCGGTGTTTTATGCAGCAAATACGCTATGTCTATAAAATTTGTATGAAAATCCGAATATGCGACGGATTTTGGTCCTAAAATAATTTTGCAACATTATATTGAAATCAGTTCAGATTTGGACATTGCACATTTTTCAAATATTTGTCTATAAATTCTTTGGTTATGAGTGACTCATTGATCGCCTTATCATCCGCTTCTAATAAAAACGGCTGAAGCTACGATATTAATTTGTTTCATAAGCGTCGTGGTCCGAATGTCTTTAAATTATACGAATTTAAGTTTTTTCTAAAAATTATGTTACATCCTTCAATTTAAAACAGCTACTTTCTAATGATGCTTTTGCACCATTTTTTCTAAAAAAGTATGTTACGTCCTTTTATTTAAAGCAGCAACTTTTTAATGCTTTATTCCTATAGTTTTCTTATAACATTGTACAATGAATGCTTTTTATTTTTGTTTTAATTAAATAGCTCATCAAAAATTCTTATACTAAAAATATACTTCTATAAATAGCATTCGCTTTCTCCATTCCATTTTCAACCTAACCTTATCAAATAATTTTTAATTTAAAATTCCATTTGTTAATTACATACTTTTAGGCTAAAAACAAAAAATATTTTATGGTATTACATTTTACCCTACATAACTCAACGATTATTCATTATGTTAAGAATTTGAAAATATCATTATCTCTAATTGGAAAATTTAATCAAGCTTTTGTTCATTCACTTGCTGGTTCGTTCGCTCATTCACTCATCTACTCACTAACTAAGTAACTGTCAATAATAATGTACATTATACAATACATTATAGTCAAATGTGGTATGTATGTATGTTTATCTCTGTGTGAACGAAGACCATCATGTATCCTGGTGAAAATATGTAATAACAATTAATTTCCGACACATTAATTACCAAGAGATTAATAAGATGAGATAAAAATTTTAACATTTCACAGCAAAATGGCAATGGCATGGCAGCTTTGTCAGTTTGGCAAAACCTTCAATATTATGACAATTAATGGCAGTAGTAGTAATATTTGTTTGAACAAAGAAACAAACAACAACAATTTTCATTTATAATGTGATATGAAAGGAAAGGGTATGTTGCTGTGGGAAAATTTGCAAAATTTAAGCCTTTTGATATTTTGCATTTATATTAAAATTCTGAGTGAACATCATCACCAGATCAAGTTTGAATTTGTTGTTGTTGTATGTGCCAGCCTGCCTGACTGGTTGACTGACTTATACAAAACTTTCATTTGCCATTAACATTTTTATTATATCCTTTACACAATTTTTAGCTCTATACTCTTTCGCTCGCTACTTCTTCTACTTAAATTTCTCCTTGTTTACATAAACAAACTTTTAGCCTGCATAATGTTACATCCAGCAACATCCTTGCTTTCTTTAGTTCCCCTTGGGACCCATGAAAGTAGAATTTATTAGTAAAACTAGAACAGTAACAGTTATAGTTCTTAGATTTTTGTCGGCGTATTTTTCTGGCAACGAAATATTTTCATTTTATGTTGTTTTTGTTAGTTCATTTCATTTTGTGCAAGGACATTATATAAACAAAATGCACATTTATTATAAGAAACACAAAAATATTTATTTGGCATGAAAACTTTAAGGAAAAATATCATCACCCACATTTTTCTTCGTAGCATGCCAGGGGAAAGAACGGCACAGAGACATGAACGGCACAGGGAATGAGTTTGCTTGGATACATCTGTGATTTTAAGGAAGTATGCCTAAATGTATGCAGCAGTTTTTTGCATAAAATCTCTATCTTTTAGTACGCCCACCAAATCGTAGGCAAAATATTCACAAAAATTACGAATTTGCTTAAAATAAACTTTTCGTGAAAACTGACTGTAAAAACAAAAGCCACATCACAAACCACCATGAACAAATTTGTTATTTTAACTAGAATTCATTTCGCAGGGAATATATTTAAGTTTTATTGCAGGGTAATGGAGTTGGAGAATTTCAATTTTGGGGGGGTGGAGGTTCACATTGTTGTGTTGGAGAAAAAGTTTAGTTTTTTTTGTGAAATTTTTATTTACAAAATTGTTATAGAAAATTTCTTGCAAGTTGAAAGAGATAAATGCTGTTTTTGTTGGTCTTGTCATTATTATTATGGAAGCAATATTTTTTCCTTGAAGGCCATGAGAAAATTAAATCTTGTATAGTATTAAATTTTGCGAAATTAAACATATCCTTGATATTTTATTCTGAACTGTTATGTCAGTTATAGAAATAGATAATATTTATATTATAGCGCCAAAGATGAAAGAGACCATGGTACCGACTACTATATTGTTTATTAAATTGTGATAGTTATAGTTTACTCCTCCTAAAAGGGTGTGTATTGTACAGAAACATCCCTGATATTGTTGAAATTTGAATTGCTTTTACACTGAGCGCCATCTATAATTCAAAAGTCAATAGGTGGTGAATGCACGTTGTTGATCAACTTAAATTGATGCGTAATCTTTAAGTAGCCGAATATAATGTTTAAGTGGAAAAACGCATCAGTCAAAAAATTGCCCATATTATTTAGATTAAGACTTAGACGAGGGCTGCACGATAACTTTATGGCTTAACAATAAAAACGCGAATATTTACCATCAAAAATAGTTTTATAGTTTAAGTAGTCTCCAGCATGATTTATACAAATTTTCATGCATCCAAACCAATTGTTGAAGCAATTTTTCCACTCCGATTGAGACACCACTAAAACGTGGTTTTTGAACGCTTCTAGCGATGAAAATCGTTGACCACGCCGTTTTTTCTTTATATGCGGAAATCATGGGCCTTTATCGACATACAATAACTTAGTATGATCGATACACTCTTGCCGAAAGTTGTGAAAAATTATCGGTCGAAAATGTTCACAAGTAATTTAAAATTTTTTGCAAAGTGATTTTTTAAAGTCACTGTAAACGACACAACATGGTCGCGTGACAAACTGTCCTGAATACGTTTATGCAAAGAACTGTCAAACTTGAAAAAAATCAAATGGCGCCAGGAAACAAGCGGTGTTGCCATGGCCAGATAGTTTTCGTCTTAGACACAAAGAAACTAGTTACGTTTATTATTTTTAAATTTAACGAAGGATATGACATTTTCAAAGCTTACTGGTATATATGCTTTAGCGCCATCTGTTCCAAATTTATCTAATAGATACTGAGATATATTTGGTTCTAGGTCTAGTGGATTGACAATGTCAAATCAGCCAGTCAAATCAGCCTGAAATTAAAAGGTGAGTTTTTCTGAAACCTAATTCTCTAAGGGTACACACATATCAAAATACCGTGATTACAGCACTACCACCTATGCTTCAATGTCAAAATTGGCATTCGCATGGATTAGGGATGTCTCCGTAAAAAAAGCATTACTTTAGGCTGAATTTTTATACCCTACACCACTATAAGTTGGTTTTGGCCAAAAAGTTTGTAACGCATCGAAATAATGGTCGTAGACCCATACTTATATATATCAAAATGAATGTCTCGACGAGCTGAGTCGATCTGGCTATGTGTGTCCGTCCGTCAGTCCGTCCGTCCGTCTGTCCGTCCATCTAAACCTTGTAATCACGCTACAGGTCGCAATTTTGATCGGATCGTCACGAAATTTTGGGTGTTGATGGGGGTCCCGGAGGGGAAGAAGGCTATTGATTTTGGTTATGGTCGGATAATATTTAGGGGTCGGATTGGGCAAAAAACTTATTTGGATAAAAAGACAACGTTTTTTCCCAAAGCTAATATCTCAGCTTCTATAAGGGGTATACCAAAAGTGTAGAATGAAAGTAGAAAATATCACCTTTCTAACGATGAAAAGTAGGTTCTCGTGGGTGATCAAACAACGAAGATATCACAATAGTCGCAAATTAAACCCAAATTATCATTTTTGCGATTTTTGTTATAATGACGAATATCACAGCTTTGGTTGGATACTTTTCAAAAGCAAAGCCTTACTATGAAGATCCCATCTTTACAATGATGCAAACTAGGTCGGCGTAGGTGACCAAATAACGGAGATATCGCAATATTCGATAATACATCCCATTTTTCCATTTTTTTTTTTGGAAATCACGCTACTGGGCGCAATTTTGATCGGATCGTCACGAAAGTTCTAGGGTTAATGAGATTCTCACAGAGGAAGAAGCCTATTGATTTTGATGATGGTCGGATAATATTTAGGGGTCGGAATGAGCAAAAACGTTATTTGGAGAAAAAGACAATGTATATAAAATATCACCTTACAACAATGTAACGTAGGTTGTCGTAGGTGGTCTAACAACGAAGATATCGCAATAGTCGCTAATAAAACCCAACTTCTCATCTTTGCGATTTTAATAATAGTCAAATAATAGAGATATCGCAATAGTCGTTAATGCATCCTTTTTTCCACTTTTTCTGCAATCACACTACCGGTCGGAATTTTGATCGGATCTTCACGAAATTTTCTCACAGAGATAGAAGCCTATTGATGTTGGTGATGTCGACAGTAGTCAAATATAAAATTAAATATTAATTATTTTGGTTCAGTTCGCCTAAAGTCATTTGGTATAACACCCAGATAGGTGAAAACTTTCGTATCTCCATAAAAGAAATGTTTTCGAGTGAAAAGATTATTCACAGAGGTAGTGGTGTAGGGTATCACATAGTCGGCCCCGTACCGACTATAGCCTTTTCTCACTTGTTTTCACTTATATTTGGTTTAGATACTAAAGTCTCCAACTAAGAAAATTGAATCTGATCTTTGAACTTTACAAACTTGTGTTTCGTGGTGTAACATCACTTATATTCCAATATTAACATTATGTGACTGAGAAAGATAAATTGACTAGCATTCTTTTGGGAGTAGAAATAAATACCGTTCCACCGTGGTTTAAGAACTGGAATCTAACATGTATTATTGTTGCCGAAAAATTACTTCGGGCGTAATATTTTTACAAATATTTGACCACAAAAAAAAAAAAAAAATAAAGTCCCCCTAGGAAAAGCTCAGCAAATAGGATTTTTGAATCTTACAAAATGATCTATTTTATTGTATAAATTTATGAAAATACTTTTGGGAGGCACTTAACTTAATCCAACGTCTGGTGAATGATGCTTTTCCCAAGGCACTATATTAAATTGATGAATCTGGGGCAGTGATCACGTATTTTTGTTTCGAGAGAATTTTTCCCGTCAAACTAAAGAAGGATTGACGTAAGATGTTTGAAAGATCGTTGTTATTTTGCGGATATATTGTGTTTCCATGGCAAATTAGGCGCCTCCATAAAGTCTTCTTTATTATTAACACTTCGTTTTCCAATAATTTATATTTCTTATCTGTGGCATAATTTAAGGCAATCAATACTTTTCGATTCGATCTAATTTATAACTTATTTATGGATACAAACATTTACACTTCCTTGTTTGCAAAAGCTCACTTTCTTCCCTATGCTCCAGTTCTTCCCTCAGCTCATTTAGTATGATTTACAAGTGCGAAAAGAAACCTCCATGTCTTTCTATTCACAAAAAGAAAATAATAGCCAAACGGCTGAATGAATGAATAACTGAATACTAAAAGCAAAGAAATAAACGAACGAACGATCAGAATAGAAATAATGTTTGTTGATTGCCTTCGGTATTCATTGGGACAAAAAGTGCCACTGATGAATAGAGTGATGAAGCAGAGAACTGTAAATGTAGCATATAAAAATAGAGAACTTTTTAGCGCTTTTGTCAACTTTCTATAATAAAAAGAAACCAGGAAATTCAGTTTTGTTCAGTGACTATTTTTTTTTTTTTGCATTCGTGCTTTTCAGAAAAAAAAACCAACTCCTCGAACCAAATAAAGAATAGTTTGTTGCCACAGGAACCTGGAAAACATTTGTGGAACATTGTTTTTTTTGCTGTTATTTTCGTGGCTTTTCTTAGTGCGATTTTATTACAATATCTCAATATTCCTCCGCTCTATTTTCCTCCGCCACAGAAGCCCTTACAATGAAAACTGGGAAACTACACTTTCATGGCATTGTATTTGAAACAATGCTGTAAGAATGTGGTATTGTAATGGGTTTTGTTCACAATCGTTTTCTTTTTTAGGTGCATAAAAAAAATTTGGTTAAGTTTCGAATAGGGTTTTGTCATGAATATCGTTAGAAAAAGGGGTTGCCACACCATAGTATTTTACCCTCCTGGGTGTTCATGGAGAAAAGCCAAACTTATCTAAAATGAAAAAGGCTAAGGTAATAAGTTCTCTAAATAAACGAGAAAGCTATCAAGGCGAAACTTTTGAAGCTAATAGTACGTTTATATATAGCCGATTTAACAAACCCACTGAGTTTCAAATGTCAATTCCTTTGCGTATACGTCAAATAAATCATCATTATGAAGGTTAACCCTGCAAAAGGCTATAATATAAACATGGCCTAACATCATGAATTGTTAAAGGAGATTTACTCGAGGTCGAAAATGGGTAATAGGGCTGGGTGTTAGCAGATGCACAGTAATAGCGAAATCTATTATTCAACATGAATCTGAAGCAGCATACAAAATAATTTTCCATCTCAAATGGTTCAACTTGAATGTAAATTTATACTAAAGGTAAAAATGCGTACTTTTGGGGGTGTCATTGTGTGAGTGCATGCTTTTTCAATTGGAGAGAGAAATGTTCACTGAGAGCACGTGGGCGCTCTCTTGGCTGACGCTGATATAAATAATTTAATTTAATTTAAAAAATTATTTATTTTAAACAAAATCTTTAATGTCATACGAATGAATCTAGATTACAGCCCAAGCAAAGCTGTTATATCCCGCTAATTTATAAAAAAGAAAATAAAGTGAATTACAAAAAAAAAAAATATGTCAATCTCATACATTTTAGAATCAACATATATCAAATACTGAAAAGACTTTCCAAAAATATTTTGCCCCAAAATATAACAAATTGGCAACCTAGATTTGTTCTGAAAGTGAAAATGTCCCATGATGCATTCTTTGCATACTATGTTTGACGTATATTTGCAATGTATTGAGCGAAGGAGAATTTGAAGATTGCACAACAAAAATTGAAACAAGAAATATAGAATTGAAAGCACTTCCGTTTAAGTTGATTTCTTTAGTTTTTGTTACTTTTTTGTCTATACAGTAAAAGAAGCTAATTCTTGTAGAAATATAACAAAAGAAAATTTCAAATGAAATACAACGATGAAACAATCCATGCCAATACCCAGATTTAAAATCAATTTTTTAACATTTAATATTTAATTCTTTCAATCATTTTTTTATTTAAATTAAGATTTCTCTGCTTGATTGCCTTTGTTTTGGAATAAAAGGGAATTCGTTTATCACATTCGATGAATGAATGAATGATTCGTTGTTTGAGTCCCTTTCTGCATTTATACACAATTCAATGGATTTGGAAATATATTTTTGTGTGCAAACAAAAAAAAAAAAGAAGAAGAACTTATCTACAATTCTCTCCACCATGCCCCCAACCTGCCAATGCAGATAGGCAACATTTTTGTGGACATAAATTGTTATTTCAATAATCTAAGCAGTAGAGCATTTACTGCAAATCCTATAAAATAAATTGTAGGTTTTTTTTGCTTCCCTACTGCCACTTAAAATCCTGGCATCAATGTTGCTAACGGCATCAACACAAAAACACCCGCATACCATACCCTTGCAGTTACAGCTTTATCCAGCATCAAGTATTTGGAGTATTTAGTACTTGGTTTTTTTCAAATGTGTTTGTATTTGTAGTCACTTTATCCCTCTCCCTACCACACTCTCTATATCTTTTTTTTGCCTCCATGCAAATGAATGAATAAATATTGTTAGTAGCAGCAGCTCTCTTGTATTCATTAGCCCACTGGGCTAAAATACAAATACTTATGTAGGCAACCAACCAGTTATGACCATTGGATTTTATACAAAATGGAACATGTTTGCATACATGTTAGAATACCAATAGCCAATGCGCGTACTGGCTTGCTAGTTCAACTGTAAAATATATACTCGTTCATGTACGAGTATGTGTGTATTTGTTTTTCTGTTTTATTTTGCTTGCAACAATAACTAACAAATAGCTAAACTAGCTTAAGACCAGGCTTAAACATAGCATTTAAATTGAGATTGCACGTTATCATGCTTGAGAGAGCATAGAATATATGTGTATAGAGGATTTGCAAATATTGAAATCCAAGAATAAAATAAAATAGACGAGAGAGGAGTTTTCAGAGCAACTCAGGTAAGCCTTAATGAGATCAAAGGTCGATAATTCGATTTGTTATTCGTTGATTAATTTTTGAACTTTTTTAAGCATATCGCTGCCAACAACATGTGGAATGCTTAAACAGGCCCACGAGATTTTTAAAAGAAATTAATTTAATAACTATAGAGCACTAAATGTACTTCATACTATGTTCTGAAGATTTAGTCATCCATATTGAAACAAAAATTGGTTTGACAAAACTTAGCCAATTAGCATCCCAAGGCGTGTTTTATTTCTAACCTATGAACATTTTTAAAATAAATAATTTAAAAATAACATTTTTCATTTTACACTTTGTTTTTTTTTATCAACAAATTGTTTGCCAAACCCGTAACCATTCTTTTCAATACATCGAATAATTTGTTTAAAATTGGCATCTATACCTCAATTTTATACTAGTGAAAACTCTCAAGCAGTATATAGCGAAGAACCTACCCATTTGCATACTTTCAGGCCCTATAAAAAATTATAGTGGAATTTCAAGCCGATCACACCCCATCTTTTTAATAATTCGAAAAGCGCCATCTATACCTCAATTTTACACTAGTGAGAAGTTACAAGCAGAATCGAGCGGATTGATGTTATACTGGGGCCTAATTCTCGCAAACGTGATCGAGTTATTTCGATCGATATTTTCAGTATTTGGATTATGGCATCCGCTATCGAATACACTTTCGAGTGGAATCTTGCGAGTTTTTGCCCGCCACACATTTGCTGTCGAGCTGCAAACTATGGATGTTCCCAAAATTAGATATTTTCGATATTTCATTTGAAATTACTATCGTGCATGCATTTAGGCCAACTTATTCAAAGATAAATGTTTGGGCATACATTTAGGCCAACTGGCTTTAAATTTATATAATTTTTCCACAAAAAATTCAAATGAGACTTCTCTCATAAAAATGAAAGCACCCCGATTCATATCTGCTCAATGATGTGGAACCTACTTATTATAGTCTGAACGGCATGTCTTACGACAACACTTGTAGAGGAGATTTACATTTCTGAAATACCCAGAAAATGTCACCAACATTAGGCTGAGGGGATTTTTTGCCATCGGGAATAGAACCCAGACATGAAGCATGCAAGGTGACAACCTCTAAAATACTACTGATCACAAAACAGAAAGTTCAATTATCACAATTATGATGATGAGCCTTAATTGTTGCATACTTTCAGGACATCACATTGGCAGTATAAAGAATCTTGAAAAAGGTCATTAAAAATTAAAGAGCATGTTTCTCAGCGGATTCTCTATATCTTCTAGTACAGCTAAAAGTACGAATAAATAAAAAAATACAGACTTCAATTGCAATCCGCTCCCCTTCCAGGCTTATCTGCATCCCAATGCCAAGTAATACCTATAATTGTTCTCATCTATTTATCGGATAATTAAATATTACAAAACATGCAATTCAATGCACAATGGACAAAATTCAAGCCCACATGCTGTAGTTGCAAGAAATTATTCTATTGTCAGTTGTTGTTACTGCTGATAAGGAAATAAATTGCACTGCCTTTTGTTTACATTGAATATAAGGGCTAAAAACAGCGCCTAGAAATCCCTAGCTATCATAGAAACACTTATATAGAAAATATGTTGCCACTAGGCTTTAGCATTTGCCATTTGTTGTTCTGTTTGCTTTATGAGCTGAGTAAAATATTTACATACTAGCAGGCGGTTGTGGCGGCAATTGTGTACATTATTTACTATTTAGAGATTGCTAACAATATCAGCCCCAGCAAGCATTTGGTTAAGTATTCTTTAGTGAAAACCACAACGCTAAATAGTTTGAGGGCTTTTGTTTGAGTAAAATAAAGTAGTAGGTGTAAGTAGAGCATTAAACAAAACAAAAGGAGTTTTGAGGGAGGATATATGAGGCGCTCAGCTCCAAAACGGCCTAATCCACATGGCCAAAAAAATCAAACAGACGATAAAGATCTAACCAGAAATATGAAATAAATACTAAAACAACTCCCTATTGCATAATATAACATTACGTTATACCACCTTCTAAAATAATGCATTATGGAATTTTTTAGAATTTATTTCAAAAGGTTGCAGTTAAATCTTTATAGTAAGTTTGATTTTTTTGGGTATGTGGGTTAGGCCGTTTTGGCGCTAAGCGTCTCATATGAGAAACTGAGGGATGAAAATTTATGTATAGTTAAAAAACGGTTTTTAATTTTGGATTAAAATAGGATCGGTTTGAACAGTCGTCTTGGTAGTTCACGTAAAATCTCAAAACTATTTGATATTGCTCTTAATGCTCTTAATGTTATAACGCCATCTATATATTAGACTATCGATTATTATTGGTTAACTGTCTTAAGAGTAGACAAACCTGATCATAGTTGTAGGAGTAACATTAAAAATGTTAACATTAAAAATGTTAAATACCAAATAGTAGTAAATGAGATGTATTTTGAAATTTCGAATAGAAGACTTAAAAATGTATTCTACAAGAATATATTTTTGTAATTACTTATTTTAATTTTGTAGTGGTGCAAGTGGTGAGAGAAGTCTCCCTTGTCCCGTATAGGATGTTTGTGGAAAAATTATATATATTATTATTGGTGCAAAAGAGTATCCGTTTAAAAAATTATCCTCGTAGGCCAAAAATCGTTGATATTGCTCTTTATGTTATAACGCCATCTATATCTCAGACTAGGGGGAGAGAAGTCTCCCTTGCCCCTTATGGGATGTTTGTGGAACAATTATATTATATATCTCAAACTAAATATTAATATTGGCTAGCTGCCAAAAAGTATACATAGCAGAGAATACTTTCAGCAGTAATTTAAATTAATTATAAATTTTAAATTTAATATACATTAAACAAGCAAAGTTGATACACTCTAAAATAAAGAATAGTCTTTATATCTAATTAAGTTAATTTAAAATGTGAAAATGTGTTTCAAATTCGAAATTGATATGAAAAATAATTCAAAATTAGTTACTTAACTTTTGAATTATTATAGTGATCTCTTGTGTTTTAAATTTTACATATCTCAAATTTATTTTAAAGACCAAAGAAAATCTCTGTTTCTAAAATCTTTTTAAACTGTTATTATAGACAACAATTTAAATTTATTTCTTGTATTTTTTTCATTTAGCTGTTTTTTCTCCCTTTATGGCAAATATTTGCTGATTTTTAGTGCATATAAATAGATAAATTTGTCAGAAAACGCCAAAAATCCTGTTGAGCACGTTTCGTAAATTTATAAAATAGAATGGAATTTAGCCATTAGAATTTTATGGCCTCCAAAAAAAAAAAAAACGGCAATTGTAAATCGTTAACAGGAATAGCAATCAGCTTTCCACATGTATGCATTACCATTGTATAAATCTACAGTCAAATTTGTATAAAATAAATATAAAATTACCGCCAATTGGGACCTTTAAATTTCGTATTTCATTGTTTGTTCTCATTGCGCTCTACTGTATTTTGAAAACCATTGAATATAAAGGTTTCCATTTGCTATTATTATAGAAAACAAATACCTAGCAAATGTTATAATGTGTTTGACAGGAAAAAGGAAATGTTTTAAAAGCAACGTTTAAAAACGCTTATGTTCAATAATTTGGCAAACGCGAAAAATGAATATTGAAATATTTTACTGTATATAAAAAATGAACAATATATATTTCAATACGAGTATATATTTTGAAAAACAAAATAAAAAATATATTTTTGTTTTACAAATATCTATGTGTTGTTATGCTGATATTGGCATTATTGTAATATGGATGAAATTCATTTCGCAGACTTTTGTACAATCTAAGTGAAATGAAAAAGGTTATAATATATCATTCATATATTCATATATATCATTCTCATCGCTCCAATGAGAAATTCAAACGAACTTTTCAATTTAAAACTAAAATTTCTGCATTGCACTTCCATCCCATGGTTTGATATTTATTGCTATTTAAATATTCCGCCCAGAAGTATGTTAACAATTTAAATCTATTAATTATCTTGTCCGAAGATGCCTTAGAATAATGGTAGGCAATGTGGGGCTCCCATTTGTAATTATGCGTGTAAAAAACCAGTGTTCACACAATGATAGCACCCTAAAGTATGCAATATAAAATATTGTGCCTATCCCTGCCTTAGATAAGGAATATACACTGAAACATAGCTCATTTAAATCCACCTGTTGTTAATATGTGACTGCACGGTTTGGCCGGGAAAACTTTATTATTGCTATATAATTCTTTAATAATTAAGTTTTGCCAAAATTTTATAAAATTAAAAGAAAATAATAAAGAATAAATTAATTTCGTTAAAGATTCACACCTGGCTATTTTTTGCGCATTATACATATATGATTAGTTTATAATTAGTTGTACGCAGAGACGTGGTGGCATTTTAAATGGTAAAGAATTGTTTATCAACTAACCTGGCATAGGTTTGCTTCTGTAGAAAATATTTAATAATACCTCCTCCAACTAGAGTTCAAATATATTTTTAATTGGCATTTCGTTAGAGTTTTCTTTCTAATCTTCCCCCCAAGAGAAAAATTTCTGCCTACGTCCATAATTGTACTTCATTACAGTTGAATTAATTTTTGCAATTTATGTTTATACATTTCCAAATCAAATAGGCTATTTATATCTATGATATATTACCTATTAGAATATATTCAGAAAATCTGCCATAATAAATAGCTAATAATTAATTATTTTATATATTAATAATCATCCAATATAATTTGTATTTATTTGAATGGAAAATTTAAAAACTTATAGATGTACATACATATACATATTTTATATTGTAGCATAATATATGCTATGCTGCTTAAATTGGTTATCAATATTAATTTATAATTATAAAACACATTTATTTGTATTATTCGTAGAGGGATTTAAATTTAATTCATTAAAGAAAATTGTGGAGTTTTTTATTGCAATTTATATGGTGTTTATTGTGGCGTATGAGTTGTGGCGTTTATAATACGCCCTTGGAAAAATTAATTTTTATTCATTATACGCATCAACGTAAGTCAAATATTCCGTAAAATATAAACGTTTTGTATATAATTGTGGAGTAGTACGCTGTGATTTTTGCATCTTTATGGAATTTTAAGGATAGAGGCTCCATTATGAACCATAAAAACCCTATATCTTATTTGCGTATATCCTGGTGATACTGGTTACACAGATTTCGGTTAACTGATAAACAAAAAATTACCAAGAGAAAAAACAAAATGGAAACAATATGTGAGTTCCCGTACCCAAAACTTGACAAAAATCTCAAATTTATAAGGGACGAATTGCAAAAAGTTTAAAAATAATAGATTCTGGAACAGAGCAATTATTTATTTCAAGATAAATAGATTAAAGTGTCCAGATAAATTTCTCTATACCAGCAAAAATCTTGCTTAAATAAATTGTCATGAAATATAATTTAATATGAAATATAATTTTTTTTTAAAAAAATCCTTTAATTTAACTACATTTGCAACATTATTGCCTCATTCAATATTAAAACCACAAATCAATTATTAATTTTTTTATTTGTTGTTAACCCTCAAATGTATGTTAAATAACATATTTATATATTATTTGATATTTTTTCCTAAATGTAATTACACTTTTACATAAAGTGATGTTTTTTTGCACATTATAAAAATGTAACATTACCAACAGTCCCATATCTACATGTACATATGTATATGGCTAATGAGTTTTATAGGAAAAAAATCATGTCATGTCATCATTGGTAATATTAAATAATAATAAAATTGTGGTTGTATTTCATTTATATTACATGTTTTAAAATATAGTTTTTTTACTATTTATGTAAAGTTTAATTTCATAAAAATATTTGAGGAGGGAAAAAAACATATGGCTATATAACTTTTAAATGTATTTTCTTTGCGTAGATTGGTTTATCAAATCAACATTTCAATGCAGATTGGAGTTTTTCCAGATAAATTAGTTGCGTTCTTTTTATGTCATTGAGGTGGAATATGGTATCATAGACCCATAAAATAATGGCAGAATATTGAAGATCAATAGTTTTTCTATAGAAATGACAATATCTAAATGAAAATAATTAGCTCATTTTGTATGGCGTCCACAGGTGGGTATGACTTACGACATACATCATACGTCACCAGTTACAGTATTAATATTAATTGTATGCCCCGGAGTGGGTAAAACATGAGTTATTTCCAAGAAGAAAGTTTTCAAATGCTTGACCGGAAGGATTTGGTAAAAAAAGGTATACAATTACGTATACTATATTAATATATAAATGTTTTGTTGATTACCCATGCTCCCTTGAACATGTAAGTAAGGGAAATACACTTAAATATAAGTTCTAATACACTATAATGTTTGAAATCTTCATAAAAAAAACAATATTATATAAAAAATATTAAAACGTAGCCCATATGATTAAAATCAATGAAATATATTTCTCCGAAAAAAAATCTGATTATTTTTTTTTATATTTTTTAATACTTTTACGAGTACTTTGCGAAAAATGTTTATTAAATTAAATAGTTATGCTAATGGACTTAGCTTTTTCTACGTCATTTCTAAATCGACGTTTGATAGTTTGCTGTAAAAAATTGTCACACTGCTAAAAAGTTAAATTTAAAAATAAAAATAATTATCTTATAAAATATTTCATTTAAAAAAGAAACAATAATTAAACACAAAAACATAAAGTGTTTTTATAAAAAGAAAAAATCATGTGTTTTCTTTTCGTTATTTTTTTATTTGGGGGAAAGGAGGATATTGAGAGAGAACATGTAAACAAATGATTAGACGCAGACAAAAGGAACTGTTTGTCAAGGATCATTGGGGTAGCAAGGAATCAACATATAAGGATTTTTCATGTATTTTTTTCTTTTTTCGCTTTATTGTTATGCTTTTCTTTTCTTGTTTTTTGTTACATTAAAAACTTAATTTCTTTTTTTTTTAAAGATA
Source organism: Musca autumnalis (assembly GCF_047663935.1). NCBI lineage: Eukaryota > Metazoa > Arthropoda > Insecta > Diptera > Muscidae > Musca > Musca autumnalis. The sequence goes on along the minus strand of NW_027411866.1, from coordinate 120,767,392 downwards.
TAGTCTGTCTTTTCGTTGAATTTGAAAATAAACCGAAAATATTATATTAAACAATAATTTTAAATGTTTAAAAACTATTAAAAATTAAATCAAATAATGTAAATTTTCTATGAAATGATGTAATTAAAATGTATTGTTTATATTGAGAAGAAGAATTCAGAATTGTTTGTAAAAAGCAAAAAGAAAATAAATATAAAACCAAAAAGAAAATATGGAGGAGGAAAACTAAGTCTCTAAACTAAAGGCAATAGACAGTAAATTCTGGTATGAAGACAAATAAACGTAAACTAAATTTTTTAGTATTTTTTTTTTTTAATTAATAATTTGATTTTAAACATTTGTTCTTAACACCTGTCTCCCCATACAATAGGTTTTACTGTCTATTACAAAAAACCAAAAATCATATGTGGCATTATTTGTTTATTTGTTGTGAACTTTTTTGTTGTTGTAATAAATTAAATAAAAATATAAATACCAAGGAATAAAACACAAAAACAAATTCATCAGTATACCGAAACAAAAAAGGAGGATAATCACAACCAAACCAAAAAATATATAACTAGTGTGTGCTTCTGTTTTAAATATTGATATTTGTTTTTGAAAAAAATAAATAAATAAATAAAACACAAAATTTATATTTGTAATTTTGAATAAATCAAACAATACGTGATGATGTTATTGGCTTGGTTATTTGTGTTAGTTTTGCTATGTATTTAGTTTTTTCTTTTTAATTTTAATTAAACATAAAAAATCATAAATTAAAAATATACACATGGAAATATTTGTTTGTGGTGATTACAAAAAAAAAAAAAAAAAACTAAAAATGAAAACAAATATAAATAAAAAATACATATTTTTTAGAGAAAAAACTCAACTAAATACACACAGACACGTACACATAAAACACATACATTAGAAACTAATTGCTCTGCTGCTTTTTTCACTGATTTATATATGGTAATATATTTTTTGCAGTTTGTTTTTTTTCATATAAGAAATAGTATTTTTAGTGTTTGGAAAAATAGTTTTGGGAAAAATGAATAATTTACAGAAGATATGAATGATTTCACATTTTAAAGATTTTTTTGTTAACTATTTATGAGAAAAAGAGGTAATTGAGACAAAATAGAGATGCAAAATGAGATGCAGCTAATAAAAGAGTATGATTCTTTTCTGTGAGAGGAGGATGTATGCGGAAGGAAAAAAACATAGAATATTTTAGAGATATTTTTCGACAATTTTTTACATAAAAAAATTGTTTATGGGAAATGTTGGCAACAAAGTCATATGAAAACGATGAATAACGGATATTGCTAACATTTTTGGATCCATCATCTATAAATAACAACACGTAGAACAGTGTTTAGTGTGTTCTGCTACACATCAGAAGTTTGCATGATCAAATCCAACGGAGAGCAAATTTAAAAATATATGAAGTGTGTTGTATTTGAAAACAAATTCCTCCTAACATATGTTTTTTAGCTTGTTTTTTTTTCAACTTCTAGTGGTCATGGAATAACTAGTTATTGTAGTGATTATAGAATAACTAGTTACTCAGTGCGGTGGTTGTGTGGAAATCCCTTCGGATTTCCTTTACATTTGAGAAAATTGCCAAAATTCCTGAAATCGGGCGGTACCGTTATATGAGGGCTATACCAAAACATGAACCTATGTTGACAATTTATGGTTTAACACTGATAAACCATATCCTTTATCCAAATAAATCATATAATTTATTTATCAAAAAAATTAATTAAATAAAATTAATTTAATCTAAGGGAATAAAAAAGCAATAATCTTATTGTTTTATTTGCTTTATATACTAAAGGTCTAAAAGCTTAATGAAAACACAACAATTTAATCTATTTTTCCTAATAACACGGATAAGAAATCTACAGTGTCTAAATTCATCGGATATATGATCAAAGATCATATAAATGGGTCTAGTTATGCAAATGAACCGAATTCTAGACTATCCAACCATATTAGGTAATCATTTTTCCGTTTCATCGTTCTTTATTATAATTCCCATAAACAAATATCAGTTGTAGTTGAAAATTAGTGAACACAAGTTAATATTCTATGTTTTTTTTGTTTGTTTTTGGAAATATCTCTAGGACAAAAAAATTATGAAATATATATGACTGTTCATATGAGAGCTCTAACTGAGTTGTATGTTATGTTGTTTTTGTTGTTGTTGATTGAAAACAAAAATTTTAAACTGAATGATTGGTTTTGTTTTTAGCGATTTCTTGTTTCATTCTTTTTTTTTTTGTTTTTCCTTCGAAACTTACCAAGGTGTAAATGAGCTCCAGAAGAGACTACATTTTGCGATTTATACAAATGATAGGTTTTTTTTGGAACAAAAACATTTTGATTTGAATGTAATGATTCGTAGAATTAAACGAGTTAGAGTTGGTAGTTTGGTAGTTTTGTTATTTTTAAATGTTGTTGTTGGTGAAGTCAACGAACGAACGGCACATTACACATGAGGACAAACACAGTTTTTTTTTTGTTTTTTGTTAAGACAGGACATTAACAATTTAATGAAACAATTGAAATTAAATGTTGTTTGGTTTTGAAAAAAAGACAGAAACAAATATAAAAGATTTTTTCGTTAGCACAAACATAATTGACATTTAGTAGGGAAATGAAAAGAACGCTGTTTTTAAAATGAAAATAAAAAATGTTATACTAATACTTCGTTTTTGATAAATAGCTGTGAAATAATGCTGTGGTTAGGCATAGACCAGCCACACTTTGGCTGGGTACTGTTAAATAAACACAAAGAAATGAAGAGGTTTTTCAAATGAAACGAAATAATAAAAACATTTGACACACTTTTATATAGATACGACTAAGACAAATACATTTACATAAATGATCTCTCAAGTTTCTGTCTTTTTTAAGAATATAGCCTATATTTTGATGTTTTTTTTTCATTATAGCTGGTTAGTCAAGATTTCAATATTATGTAGTTAGAAAAGAAAATGACAAATAAAATTATTTATAAAAAAACAAAATTTTAGACACGCACAAGTTAAGAAACTGAAAACAAAAATCATTAGAAAAAATTTTGGTAATTTTTTAGTTTTGACGAAAAACATGTTTTAGGTCCTTGTTGTTAATTTCTGTTTGCTACTATTTGCACTGGGCTACAGTTTGAACAAAATACACAAAGAATTAACAAAGTGAATATAAGCCGAAAGAGAAAGGTACTCTTTGAAGTGTAACCCCTCTCTTGGCAAGGATTTCGCCTTAAAGGTCATCCTTTATTTAAAAGTTCCCCAAAATTTTGGAGTGGATGGCTGGACTTGTATACATCTAAAATTTTATTCAATGTTGTGGCCCAGTGTTGTAAAATTATTTAGATATAAATATATTTTTTATAATTTAACTGAAATTTATTTTTTTTAATATAAATAATTAACTTAAAACAACAACAAAAAAGTTTACATAAAACCTAAAGTAAAACTAGCTTCTTAAAATATAGTTTTAAAAAAATATTGTTTACCAACTATTTTAAAAAACTTAAATAAGCAAATAAAAATAAATAAAATTTTGTTAAAAAAAAACAACAAATTAAAAAAAATATATTTCGAAACCTAACACCTTTTATAAAAATATTTTGTTTTTATATAACTCCCTGGTTTGTTTGTTATATTTGTAAGTTTTTTTTTCATAGTTGTTGTTGATTTTTTTTTTTTATTTTTTGTTTTGTTTTTAGGGTAAGACGTACACAAGGAGGTAAAACACTAGACAACACACATACTCAATGAGGTGCTATCATTATTTTCGCTTTGGATTTTTTTCAATAAAATTTTAAATTAAAAAATCCAAATAAAATTAAACAAAAATTAAATTAAAAAGAAATCAAAATTAATTAAAAAGTAAAAAAATATTTGCTTCATATTTTTGGTGTCACAAAAGAACCCTAAAAAGTTAGGCAAGAAAAGAAAAAGCTCAAACCAAAAAGTATCTATTGTTTGTTTTTCCATTTAAATTTGCATTGTAATTTTATTACAAGAAAGTAATTAATTAAAAAACAATAAATTTAAACAATTTTTTATTGAGGATATTTGTTGTTTTTTTGTGAATTTCTTTTTTAAAAATATAAAAAATGATATAAAATCCAAATAAAAATTAAACACATATTCCAACGCATAAATGATAGACTCATTGAGGGGACTTGGTGGGGATGTAAAAAGGATTTGTTGGGGTTTGGTTTTATAATCGTTTTTTTGCACTGGCTTAAGTTTTCTTTTACAACAAAAATCAATGTATTGTTTTCATATTTTTTTATAAATTAAACCAAAAAACTTAAAATTAAATTAACCAAAAAAGTATTTTTTACTTAAATTTTAGTGGTGGTGGTTATACCATAACATTTAAAATCAAATAAAACAGAAATATAAAACACAATAAATATTTGAGCTTTTTCTCTTCATTGCACCAGTGTTCTATTTTTTTTTTTCAATTTACTTAAGTATTGTAAATTTCTCTAAATTTTGTTAATCAAATAAAAAAATATTTTTTTGTGTTCATAGAAAATAAAACAAAGACTTGAATTTGGCCTACAAAAAATCTTTGGTGCATTCATTAAAATTTGAAACCATTTGAATTTAAAAGAAATATTTAAATTATTTTAAATATATTTTTAATTAGAAACTAAAAGCGTTTGGCAAATTTTCTTTTCTTTGGTAGTTTTTTTTTTTCTTTTGCTAATTAAATATTTTTTTGCTTTCTTTCACTAAACTGTTTATATAAATATATTATATATATTAAAAAAATACCCATCATCATAAGTACCATAAAAATATCATATATCCAAAAATGTTTTTGAATTGAAAACTTTTTGTACTCACTTTTCGCTATATTCATCCATGTGGGCATACGACTGCACGGAATTCTCTTCAATCAAAAATTTGACACGTTGATAGAATGATGCCGTCACAGAGGGTGGTTGTTTGCGTAATAGAACTTCCACGGGATCATTGGAGGATAAGCACATAATATGCTCGGAACAGGCTGGATGTGAACAACATTCACTGTCTGAACAATCAGTCATACCGTCTGTAAAATGGAAACGAACAAAAAACACATAAAATAAGCTATGCTATAGAAAACATATTTTTGGGGCAAAAAAACTACACAAGCATAACATTTCTTCTAATGGCATCAATTCCATAAGTGAATTAACACAAGATGGATGGACCTAATAAGAAACCAAAAGCTGTAAGGTAACGTAACTCATACATCAACTTAAGTACCCATGACGAAATTCTTTGGGATTCCTTACCAATTAAAATTCTAGGAAAAAATTAAATTAAATTGTTACATATTTCTACGAACAACTAAAAGCCATACTAAATTTGCGTCAAAGAGCGAACATTTCCAGGACCCTACGGAAAAATAATAAGTCAGCTAGAGACGCTGTGTAGGAAACCCCCAGATTTTTATCAGAACCCTTAAAACAATGATGGACAAGAAAAGATAATTTGTATGGTGAATCGTACGAAAACGTAAAGGCAAGTGCTCATCTTGTTCATCTATGCTTTAAAATAATCCACTAATGTTGTTTCAAAGCCATCATTTTTGTTGTCACACACCGGAGAGTATGTTGATTCTACGATATAGTGAATATATCTCACAGCTTCTTTTTAGCTTTTACACACCCACACAATCGTGTGGGATATTTTGATTCCAGCATATGGTTTTATGTATATAATCACGTAACCTTTTTGCTGTTCTACATGTCAATATAATTCCCCAAACTTATACACACTCTCTCATAACGTTATGAAAGCAAAGAACTTGTGTTATGCTCACGTGAGATTTTGACAGTTAAGGGAAAAACCGCTCGCAAGCCTGCCAAAAATTGCCGCCGTCATAACAAATCCTTTACGTCACTCGATGCGTGTGTATGCGTGAGTGTTAAAAACAACATCTGAAGGTTCACCGAAAAGTTTACAAACAATAGCTGAATGGGTGTTGTTGTTGTCATGGATTTTTACACAAATAATAACAACATCAGTGCAGGAACATTGAATATAGTATTTTTCTGACGATGTTGTTCCTTTTGTTTTGTTTTTTCTTCTTAGCTCTCACGTTTCCTTCAGGTGAAATACTTTTACAATAACAAGTTACATACAGATTTATACATGTGTATGTATGCACATCGAGGAAAGCATGTGCGTAAGTTCGTTTTAACATCCACCCATCCATCCATTCGCATAGAGAGATGTGTGAAGTGTTTACGTGAGTCAGGTATGACTTAAGAGGTTGTTGTATGCAGGATCACGTATTCAAGTAAGACATGTTTTAAATATTAACCCTTCGTGTATTTGTTCAATAAACACAAGACAATACAATCGACATACTCCATAAACAACACATGTCAGTTGTGGCGGTAATAGTAGTAGTATACAAGGACCTTCAACATAATGGTTGTATATACTTGAGTGTGTATGACGTCCTCGTTTCGTCCTTGTTTATATGCAAATATACAATATTAGAAGAGGGGATTAGAAGGAGTTTTACAAGTCATAAACTATATTGCGAAATATGGACTCACAAAACTGTCCATATAATGTAGCCTCTACCAAAGGCGAAACATATCACATAGTGGTGGTTGTATGGGTTCGAAACTTCGGCTTTCCTTTTTCACTTGCATCATTGGTCATTAAGCTCGATTCTAACGAGAAATTAATTAAATTGTCAAACTTGGTGCGGACCGAACTTTTTAAACACATTTCATACACCATAAAATATTCTAAACTAAAATGGACCTATTACTTTCCATTGCTGTCTAAAAAATTAGCGGATACACCTAATGGATACACCTAATGGATACACCTAATTAAATCAGATAATGTGTCTAAAAATGTCTTCAATCGGTCGGAACCTTTATATGGGGGCTATAACAAAGTGTGGGCCTATGTTGAAAATTTTTGGTGGATAAGATTTGTAAACCTGAAATTTCAAATTACAGATAGTTCGGTCAACAAATGAAGCTGAAGTCCTCAAAACACCTAAAATCAGGAGGTACCGCAATATGGGAGCTGTAGCAAAACAAATGTACAGATGTTGACAGTTTGTGGTGGATAAGTTTTGGCACCACTAAGAACCTCAAATGTCAAGTAACAAGTAGCTCGGCCAAAAACGTTCCTAAAATCTACAAACTACCTAAAATCAGGAGTAATCGTTATATGTGGGGTATGCCAATACATGGACCTAGGTTACTGCTGGGTATTTTAAATGTCTACACCAAAACATGAACCATTGTTGACCATATTTGGTGAAAATGTTTTGTGACCACCAGGAACCTAATATGTATAATTACAGGAAGTTCGGATAAAAAATCTAGCTAATTTCTTCAAAATACCAAAAATCCGCAGGTACCGTTATATGGGGGCTATAGCAAACCATGGACATATGTGGCCAAGTTTTTGTGGAAAAGTTTCGTGACCGCTGGGATCCTTAAATGTCAAACTACAGGTAGTTGGGATAAAAAATGTAGCTAGTAATTTCAAAACACCCTAAAATCCGGCGGTACCGTTCAAATTACAGCTTGTTCGATCCACAAACGTAGCAAAAATACTCAAAAAACTTAAAATCGGAAGGTACCATTATACGGGGGCTATACCAAAACGTGGACCTATGTCGATAATTTTTGTATGAGAAGTTTTGTGACCATCGGGAACCTCAAATGTTCGATCAAAAAATGGGGCTATACCAAAAGGTGGACCTATGTCGGCACTTTTTTTGGGAGAAGTTTTGTGACTACTGGGAACCTCAAATGTCACACTACAGATAGTGCGAACAAAAAATATAGCAAAATCCTCAAAATAGCGAAAATCTGGAGGTACTTTTATATGGAGGCTATTCCATAACGTGGACCAATGTTGAAAATTTTTTGTGAAAAAGTTTTGTGACCTCTGAGAACCTCAAATGTCAAGTTACAGATGGGACGGTCGAAAAATAAGGCAAAATCCGCTATAGCGAAATATGGACTTATGTTGACAATTTTTTGGTGGAGAAGTTTTGTGACCGCTGGAAGTCTTAAATGTCAAAATACAGCTAGTTCGGACAGAAAATACAGCTAGATCATCAAAAAACCTAAAATCCGAAAATATAGCAGAAGGTGGAGTGATATAGCCCATCTTCGTAGTTGACCTATGGAAAAGAGACACCCGGGTGCAAAAATATAGCGTTCTAGCTCAATTTTTGTGGACGCTACAGTGATTACAACAGACAGTCAGACGGGCATGGTACAAACGGAAAACAAACTATATATACCATCCATACAATGGTGGAAACAAAACAGCGGAGAGCAAAGGGTCCGAAGTGCTGAAAATAATACCTACAAACCTAAGACGGTTTGGAAATCTTGAATGGACACAATTAACGATATAAACCAGACTTGCGGATTAAGATCTAGAAATTCGAATATAACAACTTTTCCTAATCCCCTCCCAACAACACACATCTATGTTCCATATTCAGTTTGCTTACACATTTTTAGTAAAAACTTTTGCATAAAAAACATCAACGACAAAAAAGGATATGAGTTTAACTCTCAAGATCAAAATATAAAACTGGCAGGGCATTGTTTCAACCTCTGCGAGAAATATGTTGCAAATATAAAGAAGACACACACATATATACATATAAATTGAAGTGGCTTTTCACTTCATAATTTACCATAGAGTTAAAAAATACTCGAAGGGGGCAAGAAGGAATTACAGGCAGCCAACCAAGAAAATGGGAAATCTTTATAACAGCTCTCAAATGCTTAAAAACATTTAAGGATATTGTTAAATATTTATGGGTGTATGTGTGTGGGAATCAATTGTATGTATGACATGTACTTGTATAATTTAAAAGAGTCGTTGGTGCCATATTCAAATTTGTAAGCTATTTTTTCTTATATTTTTATATTGAAAGTTGATTTAAATTTCCGTTGATTTCCTTTTATACTCTTGATTTGTATTCGTTCGTTCGTTGTTTTTTTTTTTACTTTTACGTGCTGATTCTCACTTCACCTTGTGTGAACGTGACGGATTTGTAAACGTATGTTGTTATTTTTCATTTCTGTTACTTCCTTATTATTGCCAACAAATGAAAGCTTTTAGCACCAATAACAATTTGTATTCAGCTTCTTTTTTTTTCTTTCGAAGGATATTCGAAAGGAAAACAGTAAGAAGAATAGCAGCAATAAACACATTTGCTATCATAAGTGGAAAAATACACAGCATTAGCATTAGCAATTGTCGTCATCTTTTGATCCCGTATTTGCATACAAGGTGTTGTTGTTTCTTCTTATTCTTGTAAATATTTAATAGAAATGTTTATTGAACTGTCTAATAAAGGAAATACATCCTGTCACATATAACAGTAGCTCTCACCATACGACACTATACATACAAAAAGGTGTAAACTTATTCAAGGGGGTTTTCCTAAACAATGGTTTTGCACAACGAAAGGAAGCTCGGCAGACAGTGACATGTTAAAAAACTAAAGGTATTGGAATTTTTGAAGTTGTAAATTTTTCACAAGCAGCAGACTTAATTTTTAATCTTAAATCTCTAAAAAATTACTTTACCTTCTTTAAAAATATTTCATATTTTTCTTATTACTACATATTTCTGTTTTTTCTCTTCTTTTCAACTTACCACCATCATTATCGATATTATCCTTGCAATTCATTTCCAATGCAATGGAACAATCTGAACCAGCCCATCCTTCAATGCAGTCACAACGATATTCACCATTTTCCAAAGTGCATTGACCATGACGTGAACAACCATTTTCACAACCAGCTGGAATGAGTTAAAAAAACGAGAAGCAAAAGACAAATATTAAAAAAAGTCAGTTAAGAAAGCAAAGAGAAAAAAATGTGATACACATGGCAAAATGTAATCAACCCATACTGTGCCAGTATTTGCATATAAAAATATGCCTCCCCATTGTACATAATTAATGAAAAAATCAAGGTTCAATGATTTAAAACTCAATAAATGCCATCATGAATGGCATAAAAAAAACAAAACAAAAGACAAACATACAGAATGAACTGTTGCAGCTCGGCAATGCCCTGGATAAAAAGAACTACAAGAAAATTACACAAAAATTTCCAACATAAAACAATGAAGCATATAAACATTATTTATTCATTGGAATCTATATTCCCCAAAGCAGCATGCAACATTTGCTCTTACCAAGCGCAATGGAGTCAATGGACTTTTGTATAAAATCTAGCATTGTTGTTTATGATTAAAGGATTATCATGGATTTAAAGAGTGTTTTACATTAATATAAAATTCTTATTTTAACAGGGTAGGCAATGTATCTTTGAGGTAATTCGTAGGAAAAATGAATGCAAAATTGGAAAATTCTATATCTTATAGCAGTTTTTTAAACAGTTGTTATCCCCAAGAGGACTCATAAATGTAGTCAACGTATATTTTAAATATGGAAAATCCACTTCCGTTGGTGGTTCATATTTTAAATGAATTGTAGGTAATGGGGCTCCAATTTGTACATATAATAGAAAAAAAACATAGCACTCACACAATGACACCACCGAAAATATGCAATAGAAAAATATGTTGCCTACCATTGTTTTAAAAATATGACCTATTTAGAAAAAAAGGAAATTCTAGGAGGCCTTTGCAAATCAGATTCGGTGTGGGTACTCAACTACGCAAAAAGTATATAAAAAATATAATTTTCCATCATCCCATTAGACTCGAGGTACACAAATATTCTCAAATTCGGATACCTGCATTTACCGCCCAGTCTGACACAATTATTATGTACTACAATAATATAATAATAGTTCCACAGACATATCCGAAGAGACAAGATAGACTTCTCTCTTTTAAACGAATCCACTCCGATTTATACTAACTCCATGATATTGGATCTACTTTTTATAGCGGCGTTTTTTAATACACCACTTATCGAAAGCTTTTACATGGCCGAAAAACTTAGGAAATTTCGCTAACATGTTTTCCGGCCTAGGAATCGACGGTGCCACTCAAATTTTAAATAAATAATTTTTTTATTATAATTTAAAGGGACACGGTAGACTTCTCTCTCGTCAATGAGTGCACTCCGATTCACATGAGCTCCTTGATATGGGACCTATCTTTTATAGCCGAGTCCGAACAACGTTTTTTAATACACCACTTAGGAAATTTCGCTAACATGAATTCCGGCCTGGGAATCGACGGTGTCACCCAAATTTTTAATTAGTAATTTTGTTATTTTTTTAATATTATAATTTAAATATTTTTTGTGGAAAGTTGAAATAGTCTAGGAAACAGATGGCTCCTAAATGTAGGCAATATAATTATAAAAACTAACCAATATTGCGATAGTTGCACATTGGCCTTGTAGGGCCATTAGTTATTACTCTTGTAATAATAATGCCAGAACTATCCGATAGAAAGTCTAAAATTTATCCGCAAACAGGTCCCAATCTGTTCTTAAGCCCAAACGTTTAAACTTTTGTGGGGGATGTACCGGAAGAAGTGGACCGATATAGTCCACCTTCGAATTTGACGTAAGTTTGGAAGTACAATTACGTTGTGCAAAGATTGAAACAATTGGGTAGTCACTTTAAAAGCCATAGTTGGAGGGCGTAGGGTTTTTCAGTTTTTGTGTAAGTGTATGGACAAACCACCGATAAAAAATATACTCTCGTAATATGAACCTCGATGACTACCTGCTGTAAGAATTACAAATAAGCATGTCCCGAACCTGAAGATTTGCGAACAAATTTGAAATGATGTGTAAGATGTACCTGAAGGAGTGGACCCATACAGTCCATATTGAAACATTATATAAGCGTGAAAAAATATTACGATGTGGAAGGGGTGGACCAAGGTCCATCTCTCCTTGGTCACCGTGGATTTTTGTAGATCTTTTGAACCCTTATGCCAGGAAAAATGGACTTGCCCACGAAACACATTATATCGCTGCAAACAGAACTACAAAACGTACTTTCGATAAAAATTTCAAAACGGTCCTCAAACGGCTATTAAACTGCACTTAAGCAACAATTTTTTACTTTAGTGAGGGAGGTAGCCTAAACTTTTTTCTAATAGACTTTCTTAGAATTTGATGTAATTTAAAAATGGAAGGAATTTTGCAATGCGAAACGTTTCGGACGATTCTGATACTCAGTTCGTAAGTTTTCATATTCATCAGTCAGTTCGTGTCGGCCATAAATATCCCTTTATGCTGCAACAAATTTGACGGCGATCTGCGAAGAATTCCTTAAAAATTTTGAAATTATGTGTGGGAGCTACCCGAAAGAGTGCACCCTATTCGGAATTAATCTATGATTGGGAAAAATATTACGATGTGCGGATTTCGTCCAAACATTCAAGGGGTCCAAAACCATTATTTTAATGAAGCACATTTTCATCGTATCAAAGTGTAATGGGGGTCATTATCGTAAAAGCTGAGGGTATAATCAATCGGATACGATCGTTCCTCTGGTTGTTAAGCAGCTAATCACTTATAACAGAAGATAATGTTTGGAGGAAGAAAGATTATTGCAATTTCCATTCATTCGTATATCTTGGAAAATTCCTTCGGGTAGGGAATATGAAAATTGATTTTATTCGAAGTCAAGAAGGGCAAAAAAATTGCATAATATTCTAAATACTTTACAATGTGTTGACACGCCATTTTTTTTTTTTTTTTTAAATTAAATATTATTAAATATTATTTGTGGATATAACTCTTGCCAAATATTCTACAAAATCTTGTAGCGCCATCTAAAAGTCAAATAAATCGCGATTTAAGTTCACATTTTTAGAGGTTCCTTAGGTTTTCACGATTTTGCTTGGAAACCGCGAGTCCTATGTAAATGGGCCTAAAAAAATGTTGTAGCTGTGAAAATTCTCCACAAGATTGACATTTATGATATTTTCGTAGATTTTACCGTTTTTGAGATATAGAAGTTCAAATTGAGATAATGCACTGACTGTATCGTCTCCTTATAAAACAATATCATGCTCAGTGCGCCTTAACTAACTTTTGATTAAAACCGCTTACACATGGGAAGATTTTGCGGATTCTGTCTTAATTTGAACTTCTATATCTCAAAAACGGTAAAACCTACGAAAATATCATAAAGGTCAATCTTGTGGAGAATTTTCATAGCTACAACATTTTTTAGGCCCATTTACATAGGACTCGCGGTTTCCAAGCAAAATCGTAAAAACCTAAAAAACCCATATTTTTTTTTTTTGCTTTCTGATATTTATCATCTATGAGCATTGTAGTTTCGGAATCTGCAAAAACTTTCCAGGTGTAAGCACATCAGTTTTAATTTTCCTTGCATTATGAGAAAATAAAAATCTACATAAACCAAAATTTCGTTGCATTTTAATAAGAACTTTTAATTTCACGTTCCCTCCCAAAGGTATGCATTACATTTGTACTATTTTTATCCTAAGAAGAAAGTGATAAATTTGGCTTCTGCAAATTAATTTTGTTTTATATGTATGTGTCTAAAATAAACATCTTTGTCAATTTTCTCAATTCCCTCCTAAATGTATGCATAATATTTTTAAAAATTTGTATCTGAAGAACCTATTTCGTATTTATAAATCAAAACTAACTTGACTATGCAATAGTACACTTTTAATCAAATGAAAATAAATTTATTTTTTATTTGCCTAAAAGTATGCACGAGGATTTGCATTTGAACTTCATCCATAGTGGACGGTTAACAAATACATACAAACATTTATAAATTATAAATTATGTGAAATAAAACTGAGCACATAAAATCAAAATCATTACTACAAGTTTTTTCACTTAACAGCAAATTGGCAAAAAATGTTTTAAAATACCCATACCATAAATTAGTTAATAATAGATTTTGGAAGGTTTTTTTATATTTCTTGGTTAATGTATGAAAAACATCAACCAAATGAAGAAAAAATGTAAACAGACGTCTGATTGTAGCATATGAAAAGTCAAATAATTTAATTTTGCAGTGGAAGGCCCATTAATATTAAATAGTTTTTTTTTATTTTTTTTTAATTTTCCTAAAACTGTGATAATATAGAAAATTATTTTTTATGAATATGTTAAAAATCAATTACAAACAATGATATTAACACGGGTAAAACAACATAGACTTCCCTTATACCTGAAACAAACAAACAAGCTTCCTAATACGTTAAAATAAATTGATAACTTAGCAATGCTAAATGTGAGTTGTCACTCAAAGAAATTTGGCATGATGGAAAGACATGTTTGCCGAAACAGATTCCAGCCCAAGGAAACAAATGAACAATTTTCACACATACACAATCAGTGACAGTTGTCACAGAAATAAAAGGGAAACATGTAAAAAAGTATAGTGAGTTAAGAATAAAATATGTATGTTTTGTAAAAATTTTTGTGCTACGTGTATTGTACGTGAACCTAATTTCTGACAAGAAATTTTGTCAGGCCTTATAAGGCAAAGATGATATACAAGAATTTAAATTGAAAACAATTATATTTTAAATTGTATATTTTCTATTATCAGAGACACTATATGAGAATTGTACTCCAACACCTAAAAATATGCAAAATATTTTCCGTGAAGGCCTCAATATTTAACTTCTGCAAATACAACAACCGTTTGGACGGACGGTATGCTGCATATTTTTAGGATTTATTTTATTTATTTCTGTTCTGTATACAGATGACATTGATGTTAAACTAATGTCTTTGAGAGTTATATTTCATTTCATGTAGAGAAATTTTTCATTTTGTTGTTGCATTACTATGGAGTTGTTGGTGAGTTATTTCATTGTTTTTTTCTTTCTTTCAAAGAGACATTTGTCGTCTAGGTATTTTTTAATAATCTTTTGCATTTGCTAACATGTCACATTATTTGCAAAATGGCAACATACAGTACACATAACATGAGGCGTCTGGTTTTATGTAGAATATAATTGAAAAGAAATCTCTCAAGACGTAGACGACGTCAACGATAGCGACATAAAGCACAAATGATATTACATTTAGCATTTGCATTAACAAGTGTCAAACAGCTGACGATCTTTGTGTCTCTATGTCGGTCTGCCTATCTGCTCGGGTTGTCTACATAGCATATTAATGTTGTTACTATTTTGGAGAAATTTTTCTTTTAAAATAGTGCAGACTTTTTGGGTTGATTAAAGGAAAAATCATATATAAAAATTGTTTCGTTAGGAAAGAAATATAAAGAAATTTAAATTTATTTAATCTATGGGTTTCATATTTCCAAGAGTTTTTGGAGATTTTAATGTTGAATTTTGAACAGGAACTAATGATCTTCTCATTATTAAGTTCATACTTTTAGTTTGATAAAAGGAAAAAATGTTTAACTATAGAAAATTGAAAAGAATGGTTATTTTTACTTTACGAGTGGGTACATACTTCCTACAAATAGTGTCCAGTAGTGATTTTCACCCATTTAGACGGAAAAATCATTTGCAAATTTAGAAACAAAAATTGTGGTTAGAAATAAATATAAAGAAGTTTTGGAAATTTTGCGTACTTTTAGGTTGATAAAAGGTAATGAAAAAAATTACAAAGAATTTTTCTTCAGAAAAAATATAAATATATTTATGCCCTTTTTCACTAAGACGATTCGTTAGAACTACTGCCAAACTTCTGTGTTTTTGAAAAGTATTTGAAAAGTTTTACTTTTCAATGAAACAAACACTTCCTACAACAACAGGAGTTTGGTAGTAATTCGAACAAATTTGAACTCAAAGGGTCTTAGAGAAAGAGGCAATTAAATTGTTTTCAAGGAGTTCAAGAAAACGTTGCAATAAAGCGAAACAATTACAGAATATAATCTAAAAAAGTTAAAGCATTATGTTAAGGCAACATAATTTCTAACTAAAATTAGATACGGAGTTCACAACAAACCTATTCAGTATTGAATGTATGTCCACAATACAGATTACACTTTTCTCTCCTCCCTTTTGAATTTAACCTAATTATTGAAAATAAAATCCCCCTAATAGTAAATTGTTATTATCTTTGATGCAACGCTATTTGCATATTTTTTTAATGTATACTTTAGGTTTCTTTATAATATGTTTACTTTTGTTCCTTCACTAAACATAATTTCCAAGTTTCCTTTACTTATTCCCATAATAACTAATAAAAGTTTCTTTAGTTACAATATAAAAGCTATTAAAAAAGAATTCAAAACAAATTCTACTTTATTTCCAATTTCATATCGAATAGTGGGGGAGAATTGTTTTTTATTTATTTTTCCTGCCAAACAAACTATGCATTAGTTTTTATTTGCAATTGTCTGCAAAGTTTTAAATTTGATTGTATTTATATTTATGCGATACAAAGCCACAATTCCCAACATTACTGTTGCCTTGTTTTTCCTTTGCGATTGGTTGGTGACTGTTTGTATTCTTCTTTTTTATTTAAAATCAATATATTTTTTCTTCTTTTGTACTTACGCAATGTGCAATGTCTTCCATTCCATCCTTGGGAACAAACACAGGTGCCATTTTTACATTGTCCATGTTCCGAACAGCGTGCATCACAGGGCAATTGATCGCATAGATTTCCGGTCCATCCAGGATTGCAACGACATTTGCCAGACTCACAAACACCATTGGGGCCACAATCTAAACTGCAAACAGCTGTGTAGAAGAGGAAGAAAAAGAATACAAGAGAAGATATTAGTTTACTGAAGTGTTTAAAGTAAGCCATAAGTAAATACATGTATATATAAAGCATATTTTAAGGCATGTTTAGCTGAAATGCTGCAGGAGGGTCGCTATTCGTGTACGGCATAACGCCATAGGTTTTCCCTAAATTGACATGGAAGGGTAAACAATTTAAACTAATCCTTAATTGTGTTACTGCAACGTCACCTATATTTCAAATTTTAGTTCGACAAAAGCTTTGGTGTTTAGAAAATGGAAAGATTATAAGAATATTTATAATATGTTACAACAGCTTTAGGCAAAGTGCGATGTTCACTCCCTGTGAACTTAAAATACATTGCAGTCTATGCATACAAAGAACAAAACGCGCACTTTCCCTAACCCTGTTTTACAATATCCTGTAACGCCATCTACATACCAAATTATATATTTATGTTATACATACAAAATTATATTACATAAGGATCGTAGTTTTTTTTAATTCGTCATAGAAAGTACGACAATCCCAACAGATCATTCCTACCCAGCAAAAATACTCATTACAAATTGGCCTACTTTCTCATTATTTTAACACGGGCATGTCATAGGGAGTAAGTACTTATTTTTTGGCCTCTAAAAAGTAGATAAATAAGTTGTTACTCCCTGGTTACTTCAAGTCGTAACTACTTATTTAAGTACTTATTTATTTACTTTTAAGTGCCAAAAAATAAGTACTTACTCCCTATGACATGCCCGTGTTAAAATAATGAGAAAGTAGGCCAATTTGTAATGAGTATTTTTGCTGGGTATTTTAAAATATATTGTAACGTCATCGTTTTTTCTAATTCAAAAAGATTTCTGATATTTAATTTTATTCTTTTAGGAAATTCGAAAAATTACAAATTAAGAAAATTACAAACAGATTTAGGATCGGTTTCTTGAAATTCGCCATAGATGGCACGACAAATATGAAAAAGATCAATTAGAATTTAAAACATATTGTAAATTCTAAAAATATGCCTGACATTTTAAATTGTGTTGTAGCGCCATCTGCATTCAAAATTTAATATTATTGGTGTGACATATGATCAGGTCTTTGGAAGTTCATCTAAAACGCCATCTACATACCAACTGATATATTATTAAAGCGACATAAGGATCGGTTTTTTAATTCTTCGTAGAAGGTACGACTTTCTCAAAAAGTTCATTGATATTTTACAAAATATAGTAACGGAACGGAAAATTAAACAAAAAATCCTGTTATTTAATATTATCTTGTAACGCCATCTACATATATTACAAATTTAATATTATTGGTGCGTCGTAAGGCTTGGTTTTAGGAAATTCCAATCAAAGTTACGAAAATTATAAACAGACTTATCATATTTTGCAATATCCAGTAACGCCATCTACATACCAAATTATATACTCGTATTATTGTTGGGACATAAGGATAGGTTTCTTTAAATTCGCCATAGATGGTACTAAAGCTGTGAAGAATATCATTGATATTTAAAAACATATTGCAAATACTAAAAATATTCCTGAAATTATCTTCTAGCGTCATCTACATTCCAAGTTTAATATTATTGTTTCGACATAAGCTCAATTCTTTTTCCTTTTTTCATATTTTCATATTACAAATTTTTATAGAACAATGCAGCTCCTGGTCTTTGGAAACTCATGTAAAATTTTCGAATATTACAAAAAGTTTAATCATATTTTGCAGTATCCCTGAACACCATCTACCAGCTGATATATTATTGTTGCGACATGAAGTTCGGTGTTTTTTAATTCGTCATTGAAGGCAGGGCTTTCCCAAAAAGATCATTGATATTTTACAAAATATTGCAAAGCAACCCGATTTCCAAAATTAAGCATAGATTTGATAGACATATCAAAAAGATTCCTGATATTACATAATGTCTTGTAACGCCATCTATGTCTCAAATTTGACATTATTAATGCAATATAAGCACCGAATTGAGAATATATGAGAAACAGATGATGCAAAGACTATGCCTAAATTTACACAACGTTTATAAATTACATTTTCTATGAAAGGAATTTTGTTCCAATCAGAATTCTTCTCTCTAATTCGAAATCTATTACCAAATACCGAGCGTCTTTTATATATCCCTTTAATTTAAAACCAATTTTCCCATAAAAACCAATCAACAAAAATTCTAGATTCGTATAAATAAATCCAACATCGAAGTAGAAGACGCAGACAACCCCCACAACGTGCCTTTGAACATCTATCTCTTCGAAAATTGAGTTTATTAAAACTTAACCTTGTCAATTCTTTATAAACTTCCAAAAGACAACTCTCAGACTTCTACCGTCTACCCATCCATACCAACATTTCCAAATTATATTTTATGACTTAAATTGAACTTAAACGAACACAATCACCTACATCAAAAAGTATACACATGCATGTGGCTGTGTAAATACAGCAACACACATACATATGCAGCTACACAAAAAGCCAATATGTCATCTAATCACAGACACAAAATCTCATACAAACATTGAAAGTACATTAACCCTTTTAGGGAGGCAAAAAAAAAATGAAAAAAAAAAACACTGAAGCTGAACCCAAACGTATTTTTAGTTAAAAAATAAACTTTAGACCAGGTTATTTGCCAATCAATGTGGATATATGAGTATATGAGTGTGTTGGTGGCTGAATATCTGCTATTCAATACATTTGATTGTAGGGTTGTTGTTGCTGTTGTGGGCTAAGCGTAACGAAAGATAACAAAACATAAAAAAAACTAAACCAGACGCCAGTCAACCTGACTGAATATGATTATAGCCGTGCACACAATCAAACACAGACACTATGCCACATGACGAAATGGAGGTATTTAAGCCACGACCGAAACCGGCGTGTGTTTGTATCTGTGTTGAAGTTTATTTTTCAAATGTTTTGCCATGTTGGAAAAATCAATGATTGAATTTTATGCCCTGATATATACATACTTCCATATAAAAGGCATATGCTAAAAATAAACCTTAAATGCTTGACTATTGAAAAGAAAATTGGAACTAAGTTATAGCTCAAAATAGCTATATTAAAGATGGGAGGTAGTTATGGACTAGGCACGCCATACCGAACATATATGCTATTTAAAGCCATAGAATAAAGATTTACCTACTGAAATATGCCAACTCCCACTTTTTCTTCTTCTACTTCGTTGACTTATTTGCCTGTAAGGTTTTAGAAGGATTTGCCTGACTTTTGACAGAATATTATTGCGGGTGTGCGGCAATGAGTGCCAGGCAGCTAGGTGAATGTGTCTTAATTTAAAAGAAGGCAAACAAGAAAAAAATAACACTAACACTACTTAAGATGTAGTCGTTGTAGCAAAACAATTCAGGTTGATGTGCCTAAGTTTTCTTGCTTATAGTTGGTTGCGGGTGGGTTACGTTAGGGGGAAATTACATTTCAGACAAAGGATTTTTGTTTAAAAAATAAAAGGGTTATAAGCGGAAGGATACCAGAAAATGTAACTAAATATGTCTTTCATCGGGCGGTATCAAAGTGTTGACCCACTGTTTGTACAGTTGGACACTAAGCCCACCTGATTGTTATGTTTGTTGTCAAAAACATTATTGTTATTTAAAATACAAAGAAACTCAAATCACAATAATATAAAATCTATTATGTTTTTTATCAAAAGTTGTTAAAAGAATTCGAATGGCCGACCTTCTATAGGCCTTGTGTGGACCTATATTCTCAGTTTTTGGTGGAGAAATTTTGTGACCACTGGGAACCTCAAATGTCAAATTACAGATAGTGCGGCCAACAAATGTAGCTAAATTCTTCAAAACACGTAAAATCGGGAGGTATCGTCACATGGACCTATATTGAATTTTTTTGACAAAGAATTTTTTTCGTGGCCACTGCGAACCTCGAATGTCAAACAACAGGTAGTGCGGTCAAAAAATTTAGCTGGGGCCGGATATACCAAAACGTAAAGCTATATTGAATTTTGTTGGCAGAGAATTTTCGTGGCCATTAGGAACCTCTGGTAGTTCGGTCAAAAAAATTAGCTGATTCCTTAAAATATCTAAAATCGGGAAGTACCGTCATATGATCGAATGTTGACAATTGTCGAATTGTACCTAGTTCGGTTAAAAATTATGGCTAACATCCTCAATATACAGAAAACCAGAAGGTACCGCAGCAAACCGTGGATCCATATAGGCCATCAACGAACTTGACCTGCCAATGAAAAAAAGGCGCTCAAGTGCAAAAATACCTTTTAGGGTCGCAACGGAAAACAAACCTAATATAACCTCCATACTGTCGTAGTATATTGGTGGTTTGGTATTTTCTTGGAAAAATATCATGAAAATTAGGGTTTTTGGTCTGCACAACTGGCGGTAACGCCTTGCGAAGCAAACATTTTTTTTACAAAATATTTTGAGAGTTATAAATATAATTACTTTTACTTTACGTATTACTATTTGCATAACCCTTTTTACTGAAACCATTTACATTATTCATATTCATGCCCTGCCCGGACCACTATCTCCATGTATGCGAATGTCTGCCATAAGACCTTTTTCTTTCATAGACTTTAGATATTTCATAAAAAAAATTACAACACCAACAACTGAAAAATGTTGCATTAGAAAAATGAACTGTATCATAAAGAAATGATTCTGCTCAGTTTTTGTTGTTGCATCCAACTTGCCAACATTAAGTCCCAGCTTTCATCATAAACTCATTTTATTTTGCTTCACTCTATTTATCCTTAGTCTGGTTGCATATTCCTCCTCTACTCCCTAATACTTTGTGCCAAGGACCTCATAAAATTATAGTAGTTTCTTTTGTTTCTTATTCTTAAGGAAGATACCTGCAGCTGGAGGAGGCCTTCTGAAAGTCCTTCACGTCTTTTCTTTAGTGCTTCTTTAACTTGATGATAAGCAAAAAAAGTGTACAACAAGTATAATATGCCCGTTGCCATAACTTTCATTAACTCATGGCTTTTTCATGTATGTCCTTCCATCTTCGTCTTTTCTGTTGTCTGTGTCCCGCAGAAGAAATAATGTATGAATGTTTTTTCCTTTCTTAAGCATGCTTTATGAAATAAATCACTCATGTGTGTAACGCCCTGCTTTCTTAAGAAAGAATCTTATTTTTGCTCTCTTATCATCTGCATATGCATGTGTGCGGGATGGCCAGTAAAATGTGAAAGAGTGTGAATATAGTTTCGTTCACAGACACACACACATCACCACCACCTTATGAGCACATATCCTTGAAGATAAGCTTTAATGTTTTGTAAACATCTTTAAATAAAGCAGGCAAGCAAGTCGGAGTGCATCAACGTCAAACTGAAAGACCATCATATTTATATAATGGAAAAGAGGATACCTTTGGAGTTTTTTTCTTTTCATAGCTATCTCTCATTTTTATAGCTGAGTAAATTTATAAACGTTTTTGTGGCATAAAGAAGAAACAGCCAAGGAATCTTTATAAATTACATTATGAACAGATGAGTGACCAGAATTAGCCCTTGAAACATTTCAAGATTTTTTTGTTTGTGAAAAGAGGAACTGGGAAAAGCTGCTAAAGGCAAACAAATGAAAGGTTGATGGCCATTTAAGTAAAAAAGGCGAATAGGGGTTAATACCAGAGAGAAATTTAATAAAGACAAAATATGTTTGATAGAATTTTTAAGAATATTTTGCCAAGGAGAGAATGATGATGATTTTTTTAAAAATATTTTTATAAATCCCAAATTTGGAAATATTTTTGAAGGTTTTTCTAGAACTAACAACATCATCAACACCAAACCACGCAAAAAGTCATCGTGGATAATTTTAAAAGGAAACTTTAAAAATAAAATATTTTTTCAAAGATTATGTTTTAATATTTTTTAAATATTTTTCAATGCAAAAAATGCAACGTGAACTTTTTAAAAATATGTCCAAAAGGCCAAGTTATAATTTGATGTTTTAAAATTAATCTGTACAAAATCAAATGGCCAGTAGATTTTAAAAAATATTATATAATACGAGGATCAAGGGACATTTTTAAAATATTATTTGAAGGACCATAAAATTATTTTTAATGATGCCTTCGAATTTTATTATTATTATATGATGTTGTATTCAAGGATTTTTTTACAAGAACTTAAAGAGAAGAAAATTTAAAAAACAATTTTTTAGAGGACCAAAAAAATATGCTTTATGATTTTTAAAATCTTTAAAAAAACCAAAAGACGCCTGCATCTTAAAATTATGTTTCCAATAACCAGACCAGTAGACCTATTGTGTTTAAAAAATCGTTGACATTTATTTTGTTTTTGTAACAACTACAAAACAAAAAAAAAAGAGAAGAAAATTTAAAAAAACAATTTTTTTAGAGGACCAAAAAAAAATATGCTTTATGTTTTTTAAAATCTTTAAAAAAACCAAAAGACGCCTGCATCTTAAAATTATGTTTCCAATAAACAGACCAGTAGACCTATTGTGTTTAAAAAATCGTTGACATTTGTTTTGTTTTTGTAACAACTACAAAACAAAAAAGGAATTATGGTACAGTAAACAATGAGCAAAACTGTTAAAACGTTACTGTATTGGGGCAGAAGTAGAGTTAACAAAAATATGTTCTACAGCTAGAAGAAACGTAACTCCTTTAAAAAATTTTTCAAAGACCAAAGGAACCGTGTATTATTTAAATATTTTTTTTTGAGGACCAAATGATTTTTGTATTTGTCTATATATATATATATATATATATATATATATATATATACTAGCAAAATGCCCGCTACTTCGTATGCGGAAAGGATATAAAAAACAAATAAACAATATATAATATGGAAATGACAAACACTGAAAATTTGGTCGCACTAATACCAATTTACTTCCAAATTTCAGGATTCAAACTCTATCCGTTAAACCAAATTAAAATTGTACTAAATTAAGAACAATTTAGAATTTTCGTACCAATTTTCAAAACTTCCTCAACGCAACAGGGCTACAATAATCATACATTCAAATTGCAGGATTCCACCGCTATCCGTTCACCTACATACAGATTGTACTAAATTTAGTACCATTTAGTGCTTTTCGTAACCATAAGTTTGCTTTTTCAAAACAACCTGAATCCTACTCTTCGACTGTAATCGTAATTCCAAATTTCAGGATTCCAGCTCTATTAATTCACCCGAATCCAAATTGTATCAAATTTAGTACCATTTCTTTCCCAAACAAAAATTTCAGGATTCCAGCTCTACCCGTTCACCCAAATCCATATTGTACCATATTTAGTACCATTTAGTACTTATCGTACCCATACGTACGACTTTTCAACATTTCCTCAATACCACACTCCTACAGTAATCTTAATTCCTAATTCCAACACTATCCGTTTACTAAAATTCAAATTGTACCAAACTTAGTGCTTTCTGTACCCATAAGTACGAATTTCCAAAACTACCTCAATTCTACTGTCCGGCAGTAATCTTAGTGCCAAATTTCAGAATTCCAGCTCTATCCGTTCATCCAAATCCAAATTCTACCAAATTTAGTACCATTTAGTACTTTTCGTACCTAAAGGTACGAATTTCCAAAACTATCTCAATCCTACACCCCTACAGTAATCTTAATTCAAAACTTTAGGATTCCAGCTCTATCCGTTCACCCAAATCCAAATTTAGTACTGCTCGTAATCATAAATACGAACTTCCAAAACCATTTCCTTATTTCAACGCCATTTCCCAACCTTGATTCCCAAACCAAATTTGAAGATTCTAGCTTTATCCATTAAAAATATGCAATTGGTACCAAATTTAGAAACTTTTAGTACTTTTCGTACACTTTTAGGTCGAGTTTCTAAATACCATTTGGTACATCTTCCTAACTCTCCATCAATGACCACTCGTTCAAAATTTCAGATTTCTAGCTCTTCGCGTTTGCCTAATACAATGGATTCCATATTTAGTACACTTTAGCACTTTTCATACCTTTCTACGACGAATTTCCAAAAACCCCTTTACACAAAAACAAATTGTACAAAATTCTGTACAATTCGATTTTCCAAAACAACCTTAATCCTCAACTTCAACAGTAACCATAATTCCAAATAACAGGATTCCAGCGCTATCCGTGCACTCAAATCCAAGTTGTACCATTTGGTACATTTCGTACCCATAAGTACGAATTTCAAAAACTACTTCCATCTCAATCCTATACTCCAACAGCAGTCTGACCAAATTCCAGGATTCCAGCTCTATCCGTTCCCCCAAACCCAAATTGTACCACAGGTAGTACCACCTACACTCCAATAGTAATCCTAATTTCAAATTTCAGGACTCAAACACTATCCGTCACCCAAATCCAAATTCTACCTCTATAGGCTACCGAGAACGGGTTGCAAATTCTAACTCTTTCCGTTTACTAAAATTCATACTTTAAATTAAAATAAATAAAATTAAAATACTTAAAATTCAGGATTCCAGTTCTATCCGTTCACCCAAATCCAAATTGTAATAAATTTAGTACCATTTAGTACTTTTCGTACACATAAATACGAATTTCCAAAATTTCCCCAATCCTATGCTCCAACAGTAATCTCAATTTCAAATTTCAGGATTCCAGCTCTGTCCGTTCACTCGAATCCCTATTGTACCAAATTTAGTACTTCTCGAACACATAAGTACGAATTTCCAAAACCACCCTCATATCTCAGTTCTACACTTCACAGTAATCTTAATTCCAAATTTCAGGTTTCCAACTACATACATACGTTCACCCAAATCCAAATTGTACTAAATTTATTACCATTTAGTACTTTTCGTACCCATAAGTACGAATTTTCAAAACTCCCTCAATTCTACACCCCACCAGTAATCTGAATTCCAAATTTCGAGATTCCAACTCACCCAAATCCCCATTGTCCCAAATTTAGTACCATTTAGTACTTTTCATTCACATAAGTAAGAATTTCCAAAACTTCCCCAGTCCTACACTCCAACAGTAATATCAATTCCAAATTTCAGGAATCCAGCTCTATCCGTTCACCCAAATCCAAATTGTACTAAATTTAGTACCATTTAGTACTTTTCGTACACTCAAGTTTCCAAAAACCCTTTGGTGCATCTTTCTTACTCTTCATCAGTGATCCTCAGTCCAAATTTGAGGAATCAAGCTCTATCCGTTCACCCAAATCGAAACTGTACCAAATTTAGTGCTATTTAGTATTTTTCGTACCCTATGTACGAATTTCCAAAACTTCCACAATACTAAACTCCACCAGTATTCTCAGTTCCAAATTTAGAGATTCCAGCGCTATCCGTTCACCCAAATCCCCATTGTACAATATTTAGTTCCATTTAGTACTTTCCGTACACATAAGTACTAATTTCCAAAACCACCCTCATATCTCAATCCTACACTTCAACAGTAATATTAATTCCAAATTTCAGGTTTCCAGCTCTATCCGTTCATTCAAATCCAAATTGTACTAAATTTAGTACCATTTAGTACTTTCCGTACCCATAAGTACGAATTTTCAAAACTACCTCAATCCTACACCCCACCAGTAATCTCAATTCCAAATTTCGAGATTCCAGCTATTATCCGTTCACCCAAATCCCCATTGTATCAAATTTAGTACCATTTAGTACTTTTCATACACATAAGTACGAATTTCCAAAAGTTCTTCAATCCTACACTCCAACAGTAATCTCAATTCCAAATATCAGGATTCCAGCTCTATCCGTTCACCCAAATCCCTATTGTAACAAATTTAGTACTATTTAGTACTTTTCGTACACATAAGCACGAATTTCCAAAACTACCCTCATATCTCAATCCTACATACAACAGTAACCTTAATTCCAAATTTCAGGTTTCCAGCTCTTTACGTTCACCCAAATCTAAATTGTACTAAATTTAGTACCATTTAGTACTTTTCGTACACATGATTGGTAATTTTCCAAACCATTTCCTTTTAGAAGCACCACTTCCCAACCTTGATTTCCATACCAAATTCCTATACTCCTATATTCCTGGGGCCTAATATTGATTTCATTAATTATTTAGGGATTTCTTCAAATTACAGATATATACGATAAAATTCTTAATTGCAAATAAATCGTGGTAATATGCACAATTTTAATGCACTTTCATTGATTTGCAAACATTTAGTTATTACCAAAAAGTCAGGTCCATACAGTTTTTAGTTGTTGTTATTTCTGGCCGATTTCTGAATTTATTCCCCTAATGTTGTCATCAACAGCAACTCATTTGTTCAACAAACCCAACATTATTTATTGAAAGAATTTTTGTTTTAATTTTAAATTGAAAATCAAAATTTTTACAAATGCATCGTTTGTAATAATTTTTTCTAACTGGATTTTAACGAATGAAAATCTTTTAATTGATGTTTATACCATGATCACCAACTGCGACATCTGTTGCAACGGAAGATAACAAATGTCTTGTCTTTCTATTATTTAGTGGTTTACGATAAATTAAGTGCGCCTAGAAGTAAACTACAAAATTTGAAATTATGTGTGATCGTTTACGGTATCAAGATGTTATAGCAGTGTTAATTTGACACATGTCTTGCAGAGGGCCAACTAAGTGAATAAGTACGTAATATTAATGAAAAATAAGGATTTTTGTTGTTGTTATTTTTTGTGGTTCCAGGACGAATTTTCTAAAACCCGGCCTTATCTCGCACATTTGCATCAACAGTCACCCACTGGTAAAATTTCAAGCTCCTAGCTTTAGCCGTTTTGGCTGGGCGTTGATGATGAGTCAGTCAGTCAGTCAATCACTTATCACCAAGCTCATTTATATATATATATATATATATATATATATATATATATATATATATATATTTTTTTTTTTTTTTTTCAAAATCCAAACATGCTTCGATTTTTTCTTTGTGATATTTCTCAAAACCAAAATAGGCAAAATATGTTGTCGTTTGCTTATTGAAAAAATATATTTTATATATTTTATATAATCCACGAGTCCTTTGCTTATTGAAAAAATATATTTTATATAATCCACGAGTCCTTTGCTTATTGAAAAAATATATTTTATATAATCCACGAGTCCTTTGCTTATTGAAAAAAATATATTTTATATAATCCACGAGTCCTTTGCTTATTGAAATAATATATTTTATATAATCCGCGAGTCCTTTGCTTCTTAAAGAAATATATGTTACATAATCCAAGAGTCCTTTCCTTCTTGAAAAAGTATATTTTATATAATCCACGAGTCCGTTGCTTCTTGAAAAAGTATATTTTATATAATCCACGACTCCTTTGCTTCTTGAAAAAATATGTTTCACAATCCACGAGTCCATAGGTTCTTGGAAAAAATAATATTTCAAAATCCACAAGTCCCTTGGATTTTGAAAAAATTATATTTCAAAATCCACAAGTCCCTTGGTTCTTGAAAAAAAAATATTTTACAAAATCCACAAGTCGTTTGAATTTCGGAACAAAAATATTTTCTATAATATACGAGTACTTCGGTTTGTGGATATTTTATATTTTAGTGTTTATATATTTTATATAATCCATGAGTCCTTAAATTCTTGAAAATTTTTTTTTACGTAATCCAAGAGTCCTTTGGCTATTGAAAAATACCCAATTGGATTACTTAGGTCCATTGGTTTTGGAAAAAATATTTTATATAATCCTTTGGTTTTTGAACAAATATTTTATTTAATCCACGCGTCTTTTGGTTCTTGAAAAAAAGAGTTTATATAATCCACTGATCCTTTAGCTCTTGAAAAACAAAATATTTTGTTGAATCCACAACTCCTTTGGTTTTTGGAAAATAATATTTTATATAATCCAAGAGGCCTTTGGTTCTGGAAAAAATATTTTATTTAATCATCGAGTCCTTTGGTTCTTGGAAAATGATAGTTTATATAATACACAAGTCCTTTGGTTCTTGGAAAATAATATTTCGTATAACGCAAGCGTCCTTCGGTTCTTGAACAAAAATTTTATATATTCCGCTGGTTCTTGAAAGAAATATTTTGTATAATCCACGAGTCTTTAGGTTCTTGAAAAAAATGTATAATAAGCGAGTCCTTTGTATCTTGAAAAAAAAAATATTTTATATAATCCAAGAGGCATTCGGTTCTTGAAACAAATATTTTATATAATCCGTGGGATTGTGGAATAAATATTTTATGTAATCCACGTGTACTTTAATTCTTGAAAAAATATATTTTATAAAATCCTCGAGTACTTTGGTTATTGAAAAAAAAATATTTGAAATAATCCACGAGTCCTTTTGTTCCTGCAAAAAATTGTTAGTAATCCACGAGTCCTCTAGTTTATCAAACAAGAAATTTAAAAAAATCCACGCCTATAATAGTCTTTAGAAATATTATAAAGAAAAATCCACACCTATCAAGGTCCTTGAAAAAATATGCGTCGATTGTTCGTCAAATATTTTTTGAGTGCCAAAAGTCGTGGATTATATGAAATATTTCTTTTAAGCACTGAATAAGGATTTTTTTTATTAAAATTACTAACATTTAAGTCAATTATTTAAAGTAACTTTTAAATAATGAAAGGATGCGTGAATTATTTAAATGGACCAGGGGCTATGTGAGTTATTGAAAACAGTTTTCTTCAAGGACCTTTTGGCCAAAATGGTTCAAAGGATACGTTTATTATTTAAAATAATTTTTTTTAGCAAACCAAAGAGGCGTTGTTCATTTAATATCTTTAAGGGCCATCGACATGTTTTTGTCCATTCAAAAATTATTTAGAATAATAAATACCCCCTTGTAACCTTTGGTACTTCCAAGTAATCAACATCTCCTGTGGTCCTTTAAAGTAATCAAAAAAAAAAAAAAAAAAAAAAAAAACACAATAAGCAATCGAAAATGAGATTGAATCTTCAACAATAAACAAAACAAACAAAAAAAAGCCGAGGTACGGGCGAATGGAGCTTTGTTAAAAACAAAAAAAAAATCCAATAACAACCTCACAGGAAACTGTGTTGCTGTTCTTTTCAACTCACAGAATTCGAAGAATTCTTAGTTGATACGTGCTGACATGTTGCAAAATATTTTGATTTTGGTGTTTCTTTGGAAAAGCCGAAAAGTGAGTGTGATTTCAAAAACTGAGAAGCCAATTGATAATTCCCTTCGCCGGGATGAAATCATGATATTGGTAGCGATCAGTAAAATTTTGCAACACTGTCAGTTCGCTAGAAAAACATTACTCTCTGTAATAGAGGGTAATA